>NC_086159.1:33258532-35758532 GCF_035149785.1 Candoia aspera | reverse complement strand
AGCCTATGTGGCCTGAAACCCGATGATGTATGTGGGCCAAGCATCATATACTGGAATGGGGTTTTCTGAGTGTTGCTGACTTGTGCACGTCCACAAAAAGTAAACAAGGTTGTGGTGTTCAAAAAGTTTGAGAAACTTATTCTTAAATGACTGTGGGTAGAGGTTTATTCTTGAGAAGAACCATGACAGAAATTAGCAAGAGAGGCAGAATGAGAGCTTCAGACAAAGAGTAACTTCACTTGAAAAAAAATAAAAGGAATACAAAATGATCTTATCTTTATTTTTATATTTTTATATTTTTATATTTTTATATTTTTTTATATTTTATATATTTATATTTATTTGTATCTTACCACCACTGCCTCTGTTGCCACAAGTACTTAACCCGTTTTACAATCTTTATTCTTGAAACTGATTTTTGAATGAGAGCTGAGCCAATCCACAATGGGAAGCTGCCTTCCTAGATTTTCCAAAATGCCGCACCCTGTGTCAGTAATCAAGCACTACATTTTATTTTATTTTTAGTTAAATACACAATTTTAATTCATTGTGCAAGAAAAAAAATGAAACAAACAAGCAAACAAAACTTTAAAAAGGTATCAATAATTCAGATTTTTAAAAAATAAATCCAAAGAGCATATTTGAAAAAACAAAAGGGAGAAAATTAATCAGGAGTACGCACATTTCTCTTGAAGAAAAATACGAATATTTTAAAATACATATTCCATATTTTTGTCCAAAATGACACACTACATCACTGTGTGTTGTTAAGGAAGTGGCAACTCAGACCCCACTGGAGCTGTCTCCAGACAGAGCTCATGGTGAATAATCCATAACCGTGATCAGCATCAGGCTTAGGGCTCAATGGAAGTAGACGTGACAGAGGTGCTGGGCAGGGATTTGGGTGATGCTGGCAGCACCATGCCAAGCAAGGCCCACTAAAACCGAATATTTTGTTGGGTTCCCAAGGATGCCAGCTGCTGTGATAGTGCTTTGCCTCCGGGAGGTATACATACAGTATCTGCTATGAAGTGGTAAACCTGCTTCACTAATGTTGTTTTTGAGCTTTTGTGTTCTGCATATATGAAAAGCTGTTATTATCTATCAATTCAGAAAGTAATGGCTGCTCCACTGTAGTGAAAAGAAGCAAGTCCTGGTTTGCTCTGCAGCTTTGCTTCGAAGGGGCGCTTCTCTCGAAGCCTTGAAAAGTGAAGCACATCTGTGAATGTTTGCATACTCTGAGCTGCTGCAAGTCTTTCTCAAAGAAACAGAGGAAGAAGCATTTAGGAAGTCTGTTTTTCTTGGGACAGCAGTGTGGCTCAGGCTAGATTTGTGCAAGCTTTCTTCTTTTGAAAGGAAATTGTTGCTAGACTCCAGGAATGGCATGACGGGGAAGGGGAAGAAGGTGCTTCAGGGAAACCTGTTTGTCCGGCCTTCTTATGAGCTCAGTGAATTTCACTAACATTTCTAAACTGCAGGTTGGATACGTGATCATGTTGCTTTCTTTGTAAATCTAAATATCAATATAATAGCTATACTTGCCTTTGAGTGTGTAAATGCGCTTATTAGCATTTTTTATCCCTGTGACTTTTCCATTCTCTCTGACTCATGCACTGTTCTGAATTGAAGTATCTGAAAAATTGATATAGGGCTTATGCAAGATAATTAGCTCCCATCGGGGATAAGAGCAAGAAATTATTATAATTAAAGCAACAAGCTTATAGCATACTTCAAAGGGAACCAGGTGCTTATTTTCCTATTTAAGAGAAGGTGAGGCTGTCAGTTTAGAGCTATCCACTAGTGGGAAATTGTATGTTGCATAAACTTTTTTTTTGTGGACTGAAAAAATGAGTTTTCTTGTTTGTCCAATGATACATTTTTAAACCACTATAGGAGCATCAGTGCATTGTGGACTTTGGCATCCTGAGTAAAATATTAGAATAATGTGGCTTTCCCAAGACTGTCTCCAAGGCTGGTGATTATGACTGGAAGCTCAATTGCTGACCAGATATCAGTTCTTCCTTCAGATTTACCAACGCAAGATCAACTGAGTGGCCCCACCACCTTTCTTCTCCCATAACCTTCTGTGGGAGGTGTGATCTTTTCCATGGGGGCCTAGGTTTCCTTTGCCTCACCCCCAGGTCACCAAGTACTTAGGCAGTTATGGCCAGAGGTGGTTGGGTCCCTTCAGGGGCAGGGTGGATTCTTAAGGCTGAGTGTGTGTTGACTGTATGTGTGTGACAGTGTCCCCTGGCCTGGGAAGAGAAAGCAATGGCTGGGAACAAGGTGGGGTGGGAGAGTTGAGGGGACATCAAGAGCATCAGGATAGTAATGGGGAAAGGATGATGCTTCTAATGCCAGGTTGATTTGTTACAAGAGTCCCCGAACCCTGGCTGGACCTGGTGGGAGATGTTCCTCTCTCAAAATTGTGCCTAACCAGGTTTTGGGTTTGGAATCAGTCGAGATGCTAGGAGAGGGGTTTGTGTAGCTGTTATTATCCATGAGTCCTTGAAAGTTCTCAGAGGCTCTGCTTAGCAGATAATCAAATGTGAGAGGTTCTGGTTAGACTTTAGGGGATAGTTGGGACTGCTACTGGTGTACTGCCCTCCCTGCTACCCAACAGCATCCTAGCCTTAGTTGCTGGATTCTGTTGCCGAGTTGGCAATAGTGTCCCCAAGGCTGCTGGTGCTCAGGGATTTTAATTTGCTGCCTGGTGGCAGGGTCTGGGTAGCTTAGAAGTTTGTGGCCTCCACGGTAAACATGGACCTGTCCCAAGTCATTGACACTCTGATGCATGCTGATGACCACACATTAGATCTGTTTTTTGTCTCAGGGCAGGTGTGAGGTGATCTGGTAATGGAGGATGTTAGCATCAGCCTGTTGCCATGGTCAGACCACTCTCTGATTGCCTTCCAGCTCACTGGTGCCATCCTCTTGTGTGGGGAGTAGGCCTTATTTGATCAATTCTGTTGGCTTCTAGACAGGGCTTGGGGTTTCCCTCAAAGATCTGGGGGGGGGGTTGACTGAGGCCTTAGTCACTGCTTAGAATGGATGGGGCTTGGGCCCTGGATCTATGTTGCCTGCCCCTACATGCTACCCCCAGGGTATACCTTGGTTTACTGAAGAGCCCCAGGAAATGAAGCGTCAGAAGAGAGCTGTTGGAGGAAGACCGAGAACAAGTATGACTGAATACAGTAAAGGCCCATTTTTGGGAGTACCTCATGGGAATAAGGGCAGTGGAATGTTGCTCATGGCTTGACTATTGAAATGTACTATATATGGGTCTGCCCTTAATGACTCAGTAGCTTCAACTGGTCTAGAATGCAGCAGCATGAGCAATGATGGGCTTGCCTCATCATGCCCACATGACACCTCTGTTTCTCAAGATACACAGGTTGCCAATGTGCTTCTGAAGACGATTCGAGATGGTGGTTATTACCTATAAAACCCTACATGGCACAGGGCCTGGTTATTTGAAGGACCACCTGTTTCCTGAAGTTTGTACCTATCCAGTATCATCTGGCAGAGCAGGCATGCTCTGGGTCCCCTCGATTAAACAGTGCCATCTTTTGGGACCTAGGAAGCATGCCTTCTCTGTAACGGCACCTGCCTCTGGAATGAGACCTCCTCTGAGATCTGTAAGACTCCCATCCTGATGGGCCTTCTGAAGGCCTTGAAAACTTGGTTGTTCTCCTAGGCCTTGGGACAGGGTGGATGGGATTCTTTTGGTTGTGATGTTTTGATATGTTGCTTGGATTGCCATCTTGTAATAATTTGGAGTTATTTTTGTAATTTGTTCTGACCATCTTTATTGTACTTTGGTTTTATTATGTTGCTCTTTATTTTTGTGAGCTGCCCAGAATTGGTTGGAGTTGGGTGAATCAAAATTGAATAAATAAATGTTATTTGTAGAGCAGTGTCCTTGGAAGGGATTCCACCAGGAATATTACACCATATTCCATTCTTATACCGGACTAATTCTAACCCTAAAATACACTTGAAAATGTTGCTAAAGAAAGCCAAGATTATTTCATTATTTCACTGTTAGCTTCAGGAAATGCATGGGGGTGCTTCTTTGGTTACAACATTCCGCTATAAATGTTGATGTATATTTGATTTAAAATTTTATATTTCATTACCTGCAATGTTCACCCTCTGTAGAAAAGCATGCACTGCAATGTATTTTATAAATTTATTTTTGGCAAAGAAAAGGCAATGAATCTGATTTGGGGCTCATGCGAAGTGACCGTGGTTCACTTCACATGATGCTTTATACCATGCAAGTGATGCAGTTGGTCTTAACAAGACAGTTCATGTCACTTCTGTGGTTCATCTAGTAGTTCTAGTAACACATACAAAATAGAATACAGTATATTTTATATTCTATAATATTACTTACATTCTAGTGTGTTCCAGAACCTTTTCATTTGTGAATAGCCAAATATTTGATTCCGCTACTCATTTAAATGGATTTTCTGTTGCGATTGGCATCTACCTTAACTGTAGTACTATCTTAACTGTAGTAATTTCTAATTGTTCGTTTTTGCATGAGTGGTGGCACAGTTGAAAATCCAGTAAAATCCAACTCTTCTTCCTGGTCCGCAGAGGTAAAGGTCCATAGCGATAAAGAGAGGTCGCTTCGGTTCTCATTGTCTCTGAGAATGGCCAATTACTATAGCCAAAAGAGAGAGTCCCCAAACTTTTGTTTATTAGGCAATCAGTATTCTTTTAGTGAGCCTCATGTGGCACAGAGTGGTAGGTGGCAGTATTACACCTGACAACTCTCCCCACAACCCGAGTTTGATCCCAGTGGAAGCTGGATTCTCGGGTAGCCGGCTCAGGTTGACTCAGCCTTCCATCCTTCTGAGGTCGGTAAAATGAGTACCCAGCTTGCTGGGGAAGGTGACGACTGGGGAAGGCAATGGCAAACCACCTCACTCTATAGTCTGCCAAGAAAACATTGCGAAAGCGGCATCCCTCCAAACGGTCAGACATGACTCGGTGCTTGCACAGGGGACCTTTCACCTTTCACATTCTTTTAGTGGTACAATACATCTTTTGGGGGCTGACCAGATGCTAAACACCTTGTACATCTTATCAACATTGCAGTTCTAATTCTCTGCATGTACACAAATGAAGGGGGATGGAAATTCTGTCTTTTGTAGATTCCCATGGAAATAAAAGTAATATTTCTTAATCCTACTTAGCCACCACCCCTTTCTAAATAAGACCCAAAACGTCAACATAAAGATCAAGCATTTAATTTTTTTTTTCAAAGCATAGTTGTTGCTACAATACTTGGCAATTTTAAAAATGTATATAATGCCATATAATTCAGTGTAGTTTTTTCTTTTTAGGTTAAGAGGTTGATGCTGAAGCTGCTTATGGATAAATAATTAGCTGTCTGTTATATGGGGGTTCCAAAGTGGGTGGGGAAGTAGCTAGAGTGGGGCTGGATGACTTCAGAGCAGTTCTAGTTGTTTTAAAGCAAAGCTAAAACTTTGGAATACCACCTAGTGTTTTTCATTAGTTGAAGGTTGTGAGTCACTTAATTATATGACAAGAGAAACAAACTTGCTCTTCCTTATGACTCATATAATAGAGGCATCCTGATTAATATTTGAGTGATGAAGCAGTATTTTTCAGAAATATTTATGGCCTGAAAGACTTTTCTCATCAAGCTACAATTCTCTGTGACAGAAGATTTTTAATCCTGAAATCCTGGGTGACTCTTCTGAAATTGTTGGTAGGATGAATTAATATACAGGGCAGGCATAGATACCATGTCCTCTACCCAGTAATAAAACACAGTTTTCAGAATAACATAAAAATTAACCTTGCAAATGAACAGATAATCTGCACACTGATTTTCTTCAATAGTATTTGATTAAGGAGATTTTCAGATGAATACCTAATCAAAAAATTATATAGCAATTGTCTGCTTATTAAAATATTCGCAGTGTTTTGAAAAATTTATTATGGAAGTTGAAGAGATACTAAATTTACATTGGTAAATGTTAACACAGTATTTTCACATAACCACATACTTGGGTTTGCTAAAAGTGCACTTCTGAAGGTTTTCTTGCTCTTCTGTGCAAAGAAGACTGATCCTTACTGTGCACATAACATAATTTGCCACAATATTGATTGGCAGGTGCTCTGCTGAACAAGCTTGCAAATCTGCTTTTGGGAAGAAAGCCTGCTGATATTAACCTCCTCAATGTCATTGTCTTGTTTGAAAGAAAGAAAAGGGTATTGTGGTTTATTATGCCACAAAAATTCAAGTCTAGTGATATTCCAATAGCGTTCCTTGAGTTTTGTATTGTGATCCCAATGAAAAGGGGCTATGGTCCTAGTTAGACTTGTTTTGTACTGCCCCATTAAGAAATTTCCAGTGACGGGAAGGCTGTTATTGATACTGCCATTGATGTCATTAAGGACGTTTTTGTCTGGAGTGAATAGCCACTTCAGACATTTTCACCATGCCTTCTGAAGAAGGACAGGAGAGGTCTCACTGCCTCTCTCTCTACACAAAGATGGTCATCCTTGCTGACATGTGTTAATTGTTGTTGTTTATTCGTTTAGCTGCTTCTGACTCTTCGTGACTTCATGGACCAGCCCACGCCAGAGTTTCCTGTCGGTCGTCAACACCCCCAGCTCCCCCAGGGACGAGTCCGTCACCTCTAGAATATTGTCCATCCATCTTGCCTTTGGTCGGCCCCTCTTCCTTTTGCCTTCCACTCTCCCTAGCATCAGCATCTTCTCCAGGGTGTCCTGTCTTCTCATTATGTGGCCAAAGTATTTCAGTTTTGCCTTTAATATCATTCCCTCAAGTGAGCAGTCTGGCTTTATTTCCTGGAGGATGGACTGGTTGGATCTTCTTGCAGTCCAAGGCACTCTCAGAATTTTCCTCCAACACCACAGTTCAAAAGCATCGATCTTCCTTCGCTCAGCCTTCCTTATGGTCCAGCTCTCGCAGCCATATGTTACTACAGGGAACACCATTGCTTTAACTATGCGGGCCTTTGTTGTCAGTGTGATGTCTCTGATCTTAACTATTTTATCGAGATTTGTCATTGCTCTTCTTCCAAGGATTAAGCGTCTTCTGATTTCCTGACTGCAGTCAGCATCTGCAGTAATCTTTGCACCTAGGAATACAAAGTCTTTCACTGCTTCTATATTTTCTCCCTCTATTTGCCAGTTATCAATCAAGCTGGTTGCCATAATCTTGGTTTTTTTTGAGGTTTAGCTGCAAACCAGCTTTTGCACTTTCTTCTTTCACCTTCATCATAAGGCTCCTCAGTTCCTCTTCACTTTCAGCCATCAAAGTGGTATCATCTGCATATCTGAGATTGTTAATGTTTCTTCCAGAGATTTTAACTCCAGCCTTGGATTCCTCAAGGCCAGCTTGTCGCATGATGTGTTCTGCATACAAGTTGAATAGGTAGGGTGAGAGTATACAGCCCTGCCGTACTCCTTTCCCAATCTTAAACCAGTCTGTTGTTCCGTGGTCTGTTCTTACTGTTGCTACTTGGTCGTTATACAGATTCTTCAGGAGGCATACAAGATGACTTGGTATCCCCATACCACTAAGAACTTGCCACAATTTGTTATGGTCCACACAGTCAAAGGCTTCAGAATAGTCAATAAAACAGAAATAGATGTTTTTCTGAAACTCCCTGGCTTTTTCCATTATCCAGCGGATATTGGCAATTTGGTCTCTAGTTCTTCTGCCTTTTCTAAACCCAGCTTGTACATCTGGCAATTCTCGCTCCATGAACTGCTGAAGTCTACCTTGCAGGATCTTGAGCATTACCTTACTGGCATGTGAAATGAGTGCCACTGTTCGATAGTTTGAACATTCTTTAGTGTTTCCCTTTTTTGGTATGGGGATATAAGTTGATTTTTTCCAATCTGATGGCCTTCTTGTGTTTTCCAAATTTGCTGGCATATAGCATGCATTACCTTGACAGCATCATCTTGCAAGATTTTGAGCAGTTCAGCTGGGATGCCGTTGCCTCCTGCTGCCTTGTTATTAGCAATGCTTCTTAAGGCCCACTCAACCTCACTCTTCAGGATGTCTGGCTCTAGCTCACTGACCACACCATCAAAGCTATCCCCGATATTGTTATCCTTCCTATACAGGTCTTCTGTATATTCTTGCCACCTTTTCTTGATCTCTTCTTCTTCTGTTAGGTCCTTGCCATCTTTGTTTTTGATCATACCCATTTTTGCCTGGAATTTACCTCCAATGTTTCTAATTTTCTGGAAGAGGTCTCTTGTCCTTCCTATTCTATTGTCTTCTTCCACTTCCGCGCATTGCTTGTTTAAAAATAATTCCTTATCTCTTCTGGCTAACCTCTGGAATTTTGCATTTAATTGGGCATATCTCCCCCTATCACTGTTGCCTTTTGCTTTCCTTCTTTCTTGGGCTACTTCTAGTGTCTCAGCAGACAGCCATTTTGCCTTCTGGGTTTTCTCTTTCTTTGGGATGTATTTTGTTGCCGCCTCCTGAACAATGCTGCCAACTTCTGTCCAGAGTTCTTCCGGGACCCTATCTACTAAGTCCAGTCCCTTAAATCTGTTCTTCACCTCCACTGCATATTCCTTAGGAATATTAGTGAGCTCATATCTAGCTGATCTGTGGGTCTTCCCTAATCTCTTTAGTCTGATCCTAAATTGTGCAAGAAGAAGTTCGTGATCTGAACTACAGTCAGCTCCAGGCCTTGTTTTTACCGACTGTACAGATGTCCGCCACCTTTTGCTGCAAAGGATGTAGTCAATCTGATTTCGGTGTTGTCCATCTGGTGAAGTCCATGTATAAAGCCGTCTCTTAGGTTGTTGGAAGAGAGTGTTTGTTATGCAGAGTGAATTGTCTTGGCAAAATTCTATCAGCCTGTGTCCTGCTTCATTTTGTTCTCCCAGGCCATACTTACCTGTAATTCCAGGTGTCATTTGACTGCCCACCTTAGCATTCCAGTCTCCTGTGATGAAAATAACATCTCTTTTAGGCGTGTTGTCCAGTAGGTGCTGCAGATCCTCATAGAACTGCTCTACTTCAGCTTCTTCAGCATTTGTGGTTGGGGCGTATATTTGGATCACTGTGATGTTAGATGGCTTGCCCTGAATTCGAATTGAGATCATTCTGTCGTTTTTTGGGTTGTATCCAAGCACTGCTTTAGCCACTTTACTATTAATTATGAAGGCTACTCCATTTCTTCTGTGGTCCTCTTGTCCACAGTAGTAGATCTGGTGGTCATTTGATGTGAAGTGGCCCATTCCAGTCCATTTCAGTTCACTGACGCCCAGAATGTCTATCTTTAATCTTGACATCTCACCAATAACCACATCCAATTTGCCCTGGCTCATAGATCTTACATTCCAGGTTCCAATGGTGTGTTGATCCTTAGAACATCGGATTCGCCGTTCACCACCAGCACCGTCGGCTGCTAGCCGTCCTTTCGGCTTTGAGCTAGCTGCGTCATCACGTCTGGGGCTAGTTGAGCTCATCCTCTGTTCCTCCCCAGTAGCATTTTGACCATCTTCTGACCTGGGGGACTCATCTTCCGATGGTATACCGACATATCTCTGGTTGTACTGATTCATTTAGTTTTCACGGCAAGAATACTGGGGTGGGTTGCCATTACCTTCCCCAGGGATCGCATTTAGTCTGACCTCTCTGTCATGACCTTCCCGTCTTGGGTGGCCCTTCACGGTTTAGCTCATGGGATCATTGAGGTGCTCAAGCTCCAGCACCACAACAAGGTAACGATCCCTCGTGTTAATTAGTAAATTAAAAAAAATTAAGGACTGTCAATACTGACATGAACAATGACTAGAAATAGTAAATATTTCATTACATAATAAAATATTTTCTTCCTTTAAAAATCAAAGGTTACCTTGCAGGAGTGTGACTGTTATTTATGAAAATAAGACCTGCTAAATGCATACAATTAGCATATAGTTTATTTTATTCCACAGTTTGAGATTATTCTGAGGTCCAAGATAAATGGTATTAAATTCAAGTCCCTTTGTGAATAGATCATGTGATCACCAGAATTGGAACCATGCTGATGTTCTTTCTCTGTTATTGGTATGTGTCTTCAGACATCCACATATTGGGATGAATATTGTGGGACAGAAATTCAAGACAAGAGACGCTTGATTTTGCTGGTTCAGGGAACTTTCTCCCAATTGCTACCTGCAGGTTGCAATGTACTGAAAATTAAATCAGCATACTTCACAAAAGAACAGAACCACATTAAAAAAATGAAACAGAACATACCTAGAACATAAAAAATAAAGGAATACACATTATATTTTGAGGGACACCCTTGGTTTTGTTCACGTTGGTTGCAATGTCACCCAATTTCCAATAAAATGCTATGGCTTGCCTATTGCCAATTGTCTGAAATTCTGCTTTGGAGCCTATTCAGGTGCAGAGATCAGCATGTTCTCTTTTTGAGTCAAAAGTAAAAGCTATTTTTGACCATACTTGCTGAGCAAACTTCTTCCAACTTTGTTTCCTTATCACATCTAAAAAGATTTGTCAGTTTAGTTTGACAAGTAAGACCTCATTATAGGAAACCAACATAAAATCTATAGGCCTATCTTTACCTATGATTTACCTCAGGATGAGGGTGTGGATGAGACTGACAGCATGCCTGAACCAGGGAAAGTCCAGTGCTTCTAAGCAAATTTGAGTAATTGTGAAATGCTCCCTTTACATAATTTATATTTGAAGGGTAATTATAACCAACTGTTCTATGGTCTAGAGCAGAACCTCAGCAGTTAGTCAGGGTTTACACTACAGATAGATAGGGAAAACCATCCCTGAAGTTAAACTGCCTGGTGTATAGTGGTCAGTCTATGGCAGCAGTTTTCTAGGGAAAAAAATTGAATAAAATGGGTAAATTATGATTGAGCCTCTTAAGGCATTGCATGATTTAACAGTTTATAGAGTGTATAATTAAATGATGAATAATATTTGAAGGGTTTTACATAAAACATTTCTTCACAGGAAATATGTACACTTCCCTTCTCTTTATTTCATTTCTGGTATTTTTATATTACCAGCCTGATGCCCTCCAAATATGTTGCAAATTTTGGGAGTTACAGTCCCAGCATATCTGGAGAGCCACTTGTCAGGAGACACAAACTTTGAGCTTTGCACATTGGCCACTTTGTCCAAGAAAGAAGAATACTGTGATTTGCTATGTGTTAAGTTAAGAAACTTTCTGAGGTATACTGTAAATAGATTACTAATGTTGGTTAGGGTCTTTATCTTGGAAATTTCCTTGTAGGTATCTCATTACAGAGTTTACATCATTAATAAAATAGATGAAATATTTGACAGTGGCTGGATTTTTTTTTACCTCTGTTGCTGTATGCTCATGCATAATTATGCAGAGAATATGCTTAATTTTGAAGGCCATTTAAAATGGTAGTTCCTCATAATTTATCCATGTTTTAGTGGCAAAATATATTTTATTGTTTTTGATTGGACTGGCATCCTGATAGAAAAACAAAGCAATGGCAGATGGCCTTACTGCCAAAACCCCTCCTTTTAGCCCATAAAAAAGGAAGAGGAGGAGAAGGGAGGGAGCACGGGGTGAAGGAAGGAGGTTGTTTTTGCATCCCTTGTTTGGTTTTCAGTGCATTTAGGTCCAAAGTATATATTGTATGGACTGTGTTTGCACAACAGTTTGAACCATTGACCAAATTAACAGTCAAATGGCTAAGCTAAAACACATTATGTCTTAGTGTGTTGTTTGAATCAGTCATCACATTAAGCAATGTGGATTGATTGGTCTAGCATATTCTTTGAATACTGCCATGTAAATCAATTTAACAAATGCCTCACTTAAATGACAAAACTGATGTGAATGAGAGCAAGCTTATCAGCACACATCAGAGAGGGGGTACTTAGTTTTTCTGTTTCCACTTGCTTACTGTAGTCTAAACTGCTGCTATACTGTATGTTTTCTTTGCCACAAGGTTTTGAAATGTGTAGAAATGGAAATAAAGTTTCTTAATATATTATGACACATTATACTGGATCTTACAGGACCATCTCTGTCTAGGCTATTTCTGTCCAGAAAGGATTGTAGCTGGAACACTAGTGTGAAATGGTATAAAGTTTTTCATGCCATGCAACCAACAGTTGGCTGTTGGATTGAAGCACCATACTCAGGCTGGTGCTTCAATCCATATAACCTGGCAGGGTAAATATACATCAGAACAACTCATCAAAGCTGATGCCAGCCTGCTAGATAACATATGGTATTACTGTTGTTGATAGTTCCTTTACATTATCACCACTGCTGTCACTATCTCAGGATCACAACCAGTGATTGGTCTTACCCAGTATCATCTTAAGAATCAGAGGGTTAAAACAGGCCCTCTAGGTCATCAAGTCCAACCCCTTGTTTAGAGCAGGAACCAAACTAAAGATTTCCTGACAGATGGTTGCCTAGACTCTGTTTAAACACATGCAGGACAGAGGAACCTACCATCTCTCTAGGTGATTTGTCCCACTGTTAAACTGTTCTTACTCTTAGATTTTTTTCTAAAAAAAACATTCAGTTGGAGTCTATCTTCCTGTGTTTTAAATTCATTATTCTGTGTCCTATACCGTGAAACAACAGAAGGTCTTGATATTTTTCTATGTGATATTCATTCAGGTATTTGAGAAAGTCTTCTCAAGGCTAAACAGTCCATCTATTTCCATAAAATTCAATTTTTGGTCTTCTAGTCATTGCTTTGCACTTCCCTGAACAAGTTTTTCCAAAACCTTCCTAAACTGAGACATCCATAATTGTACACAGTGGGAGAGGAAGGTTCACCAAAACAGAACTATTACTACCTGTGATTTGGTAAGTATATTTCTGCTGATGAAGTCTAAAATTGGATTTGCCTTTTTTGCTGACTCACTGCCGATTAACATTACAATGTAATCAAAATTTCAACAACTTTTACTCAAGTTCCAGTATTGTCAGATATCCCCCATTCAATATATGTGTATTTGAAGTTGTTTCCTAAGTGAAGACTTTTGCATTTATTTTTTGTTAAGTTTCATTCTGTTACTTTCAACTTATTTATTCAATTCTTCATCCAAGTGATTAATTATAATATTTTAAAGTAGAGGGCCCAGAATGGAACTTTGTGGTACCCCAGTTACTATCTCTCTCCAGTTTTATGTGTTGAATCCTTGATGAGTACTTTTTGTATATGATTGTTCAGCCAGCTGTGTATTCATTTGTGATATCAATCAGCCCATACTTTACTAGCTTGCTAGTTAGAATGTCATGGCACATTTTCTCAAATACTTTACTGAAATCAACATATATTACATCTACAGCCAGCCCACAGTATACTAATACTGGCAAATTGTTGTTGACAAGTCCATACTGCTTACCATTCAATCTCTTATGATCTGCTCTAAAAACTTCCCAAGTATTAATCTCATTGCAAAATTCTGTGCTGCAGCATACAGAACACAATGGACCTTGATAAAGTCTGTCCTAAACAGACCATTATTTACACCCACACAGGCTGCAGTTAATTCTGTGTCAACTTCAAGATGTTGATAGAGTCCTAGGCTTCACAGTACTACATACTTATCCAGGGCCTGGAATGGCATTATATATGCTGGTGTTAAACAGGACTGTCTGTGGCCAGGCTCATAAATATTTTAAGCAGTGTAACCTGAAACATCTAATCCTATCCTGCAACCTTTTAACTCTATTTTCCAATTAGATAGCTCTAAGTGTTTATTAATTACCCCCATCCCCTGGATTTAGGACTAATTTAGGACTAATTTCAGCTGTGTCCAGAAATAGACACAGTATTATGGAGTGGTCTGACTACTATAATATAGAAAAATATATAAAATATAGAATAAAATATAATATAGAAAAAATATGCCTTTTCTTGTTTTGACACTTGTCTGATGACCCACACTGTATTTGCTTTTTTGGCAACTGCATCACGCTGTTGGCCCATGTTCAACCTGTGGTCAACCAAGACACCCAGATCATTTTGCCTGTACTGCTGCTCAGTATGGTCCCTCCCAACCTATATTCCTCTCTTTCATTGTTCCTTCCCTAATGTAGAACTTTATACTTGTTGTTCCTGCTGGAATTTAGTCTGGGTTTTGTGCAATGTTCCAGCTCATCAAGATCCTTCTGAATCTTGTTATTGCCATCCAAAAATTTTTGCTATTCCCCCTTATGTTTCTGTTGTTCACAGATTTGATAATCCTTCTAACCACTCATCCAAGTCATTTATACTTATGTTAAACAGCCTGTAATGGAGTCCTGTGGAATGCCACTTGACACTTCCTTCTAGCCAGCATTGTTCATTAGCTCTGTATCTACCTTATGGTAGTATAATCTGCCCCACATTTGCCACCTTCTCTACTGAAATCTCATTGGTAATAGTCTATGGTTTTGCTAAATCAAAGTCCTGGGATCAAATAAACTGTTTCCTCTGCAAAAGCAAAAGGCAATGAGGTAGGTTTGGCATGACTTCTCCTTGATAAATCTATGCTGGCTCCTGCCAAGCAATGCATTCTTTCAATCGAAGCGAGTATTTGTAGCTCAGGGCTGAACTGTGGAGTCCTTGGTGCTCTCTGAGCCTTGTTTTCTTGCAGACGTTTTATTGCCAGACTAGGCAACATCTTCAGTGCAAAGAGGGAGTGGGCCTTGCTCTTTGTTTCTATACCATGGTTTTTCCAGCTTGTGTTGGTGGAGGTGTGGTTCTCTTCTTGGGATTTCCTTGATTGGGCTGTTGTTTTCTGCTTGGTTGATTGAGTTAATAGTTCCTTGATTAGGGTATATTGTGCTGTTTGATTGTTCATCTGGTGTTAATCCTAGTGCTAATCTTTGCATATCTGGGTGTTGACTGCTGGCGAGGAGGTGTTCTGGTCTTTTGGCTTTTCTATTGTCTCTTTTCAATGGTATGTAAATGTTGTTTACCTCTATGTGTCCGTTGATGACTGCTTTGTCTGAGTGCCAGGCTTCCATGAATTCTCTAGCATTTTTGGATTTGGCTTGGTTTAGGATGCTCACAGTTTCTCAGTTGAAAGTATGGTTAAGTCTGTCCATGTGTTGTGAGATTAAGGAGTTTTCATCATGTGTTCTGACATTCTTTCAGAATTTTCTAAAATGCATTCTTTTCTAAATGCTTAATAATCTGTCCCAGAGTTTTGCCTGAAATCATCATCAAATACATAAATGAGTCAATACATAAAGATTGACTGTCCTTTTCCTTAGTGACCTGGTCTTCTTTTTATCTCTTTTATGTGTCCTGACTTATATTTTCAAAGCTTCATTAAGTGTAGCTGCATGGTTTCTCCTCCAATCTTTCATTTTTTTCCTAATTGAAATTCTTTGCAATTGTGCTTTCAATATCTACTTTTTATGGAATTCCCATCTATCTTAAGCTGTTTTTTCCACATCTCCTGCCATAAATTCTACTCATCATTGCTTTAAATTTATTAAAATCCACTTTTTTGAAGTCCAAGATACACTTCTGATAACTCATCTTACATTTAAGGGAAATGTAATCAGAAGAGCTTCTGGATGCTGCAAAGTAAAAAAAAAAAGTAAGTTTATTAATCACACTTCATTAAAATATAACATAATAATACAATGAAAAAAACTACAATCACACTAAGAGCCAAAGACTCTTGAAATAAATTTGTTTTCAAGATGCAGAAATGTAAGGAGTATTGGAGAGAAGCATAATCTGTGGGCATCTACCAAAAGGCTTGCCTCTTAGCTCACCCTCTTCTTGGGGGCAGGATTCTTGGCACATCCTCTCTCAATGTTTGGACCAGATGGCCAAATTAAATTTGGTAATGCAGTTCTGTTACATATATCTTTGTCATGCCATATAGGACTATATGGTAATGACCAACACGTTATCACATCGCACTTGAAAGCCTGCCGGCAACCAGTTCAGTGACCTCAAGATAGATATAATTCTGCAATAGCTGAATTGCTCTAATTGCAGTTTGGCTACTATATTCTGCACCAGCTGCAACTTCCAAACTGTCTTCGAAGACAGTACTACATAGAGCATTTTTAAAATAGTCCAATAATGGGATTAAGCCATGAGTCACTTTCTCAAAGGTCTCTATTATAACTATTTAATTATATCTGCTTGCTGTGCTTTTTTCCCATACTCTGGGCATTAGCATATAGGCCAAGAACATTGTGAGCCAATGTTCTTTCTGATTTTTCACTGAGTTGTGCAAGAGGCCTTATTTCAGCAGCATTGCAACTTTCTGTGGTGTACTTTTTGAGGTCCTTATTTCAGGATTTTCATTTCCAGCACCCCCCTAGGATTTAGCTTAAATTCCTAATCGAATTTGCCATGTTTCAGCCAAATAGATTTTGACTGATCCTTTTGAAGTGTAATCCATGTTGTCCCAGCACTCCATCATCTAGATGATTTATACCGTGGTTCCAGAAACCAAGTTTCTCCTATTGACACCATTTGCACAGCCAACCATTTATTTGCAGTATTATCCTTTCCCTTTTCAATGCTTTTCCATGGACTGAAAGGATGGATAAGAATGCCACTTGATCCCCTAGGCTCCTGAGCCCTCCATCTTAGTTATTCAAAGTCCCTGCTGATGTGTTTCTAACTATCCTTTGCTGCATCATTTGTCAATGAGCTTAATAAGTCTTGGAGTTCGTTTTTTCACATACCTGACTCTTATTCTTTGTAGATGGTATATTTCATGAGCCAATGGCATATATATCTTTTTACCTTGTAAAAATGAGTCACCAGCTACCACTGTAAGGGCTAGAAGGCCCAAGGATGGACACCAGAAGTTGGAGACCTGACAGGCCCATTACAATAACAAGGTACAAATGCCATCTGCTCCCTCCACTGAGAAATGACCTGCTTGCAGGCAGAAAAAAGAGATTTAAGTTTTGAACATTGGGACTGCTGTACAAATGACTTGAGGCATGTAGTTGTCAGTTACTGATTTTCTGCTCTATTATGGCTTTTCTAGGTCCTGTAATAAAAGTAGCTTTTTAAGGAGCTGTGTTCTTGAACCTATGCTTGAGATTGATTAATAAGCTGTGTGAAACCTGATAACCATCTCTTCTTTTTGTGTTCCGAAAGGGCAAAGTCGATCCCCTCTAGGGATCCAGTGTCCCTTTTTTTCTGCAGTGTTTTTTTTCCTTCCCTTGAATGCTCAGAGTCTGCTTCTTCTGCGAGGGCACAAAAGTTGTTTCTGAGTTCCAGTACTGCAGAATAATTCTTTTGCTTCTGAATGTTAGTCTCATCCATTGGACATGTTTGTTTGTTTGTATGGGGAGAAGGAATTTATGGAGAGTTGCTTCCACATTAGCTTCCAATTTGAATGGAAAAAACTTTGACCATTCTTATAAGTTGAAATGTGGCCACTTGTTGCTCCAATCCAGTTGAACACTGCCCTGCTATGAGCTTGCATGCTGCCGATATACGTCAGTTGTTCTCGTACAGTAAGAAGACCAACATGCCCCAAGTGTCCCAGATCATAACTGCAGATTTCTGTCAATTCATCTTTGCTTTTTTGTGCATGACCAATAGAAGCTTTTAATTTTTTTCTTTTTAAGAATTTTAATACATAAACATACACAAAACATTGAAAAGAAGTTAAAAAGAGCAAAACAAACAAAAATCTTTTAAGAATTATAAAAAGTGTAGCCCCTTTCTCTTTCTTTCTCTCCCATTTTTTTCCAGCCGCTAATTGCTCCTTGAAAAATTTTTAAACTTTGGAAATTATTACTAATTTATGTTTGTATTATTATTATTTTAAACAGTTTCTCTTTTCCTTAAAAACATATTCTAAGTGTCTTAGCTTCCCTTGCTGTGTGACATGTTGTATCTAAGGGAACCATTCTTGCCTGAACTGGTTACATTCTGTGAGTATATATGTAGTCAGTTTTTCCATTGCTGCATATTCTTCAATTTTAGTCTCCCAATTCCATATTGATGGAAGGTTTCTCTTTTCCAGTGTTGTGCCAGATTGACTGTTGCCACTGTCAGCATATATCTTAATAAATTGCGATGCCTTTCATTTACATTCTCTGAGATCATTCCTAATAAAAATATTTGTGGTTTTAATTCAATTTTTTTTCAGAATCTTGTGAATGTTTTGTTGTATTCCTTTCCAGTACTTTTGAGAAGGTTTTTGTTTGTTTGTATAACTACCACATATGATAAAATGCTCCTTCTTTGTTGTGGTATTTCCAACATATATTGTTATATGATTTATCCATCTTGGCAATTGTTGATGGAGTTATATACCATCTGTAGAACATTTATATCAATTTTCCCTCAGATTGTAGCTTGGTGTAAATTTTATCGATCTTTTCCATAGATCTTCCCATTGTTCTGTTACTGCTTCTTTGAAATTTTGCATCCATGTTATCATACATTTTTTTATTTGTTCTGTCCCATATCATATTTAAGTAGCAGTTTGTAAATATGTCCTAATAAATGCTTTTGATTCTGTGTAAGTATTTCAAATCCTGTCATCTTTCTCAGGGTCCCTCCTTCTTCTATAAGATAACTTTTTATTTTTCCAGTTATTTGCAAATACATTAATCACGGTAGATCCTTTTCTTCATTAAGCAATTATTGTGTCTTTGGTCTATTTCTTGAGTCTAAATGTATCATGCTATAATATATAGTCCGATCTTTCTTACTGTAATTGTCTTTGATGTTAAAATCATGCTAGTGGTGACATTGTTGGACCTATCCTTGCTTTTAAGGAATTAAAAGTAAGGAACTTCTTTTCTTGTTTCCATAGCTGTCTCCCAGGTCACCTAAGTGAAAATATATGATTTAAAAGGTAAAATCTTGTTAAATACTTCTCTGGCAAGTATCTCCTGTTAAATCACCTGCTTGCTTTCTGGATTCTGGCTACTTTGTACTCTGCCAATCGTCTGCCTATTGGAAAGAAGTAGTCAGTCATATACATATGCATGTCCATTACACCATTCCTTTTGGAATAATCAGTGTTATACAAAACACAGGAAAAGAGTAATTAATAGTAAGCCTGAGAAGATTGGTGGGAGAAGATTATAGAAAAGGAAGTACAGCAAATTCTAGTTTATACTGATATCGTTCACTATCCTCTCCATACCATTCTGATCTTCGAAATTTCCACCAGCTATATCTACCACTTCATACATTGTCCTTGTGCTTTAAAATTCTCCCCTCTCTCTCTTTCAGGGTCTGATCAACTCCATCCAACCATGATTTTCTTGGTATTCTCTCCTTTTTTCTCTTCCTACATATATTTGTTTGGCAATTTGATCCTCATTCATTCTCTGTATGATTAAGCCATCACAATTAATTTTTTTTGTACTGAGCACTGTCTTTTATATTCAGTGTATGTTCATCACCCATTCATTCTTGAACCTGTACCTTTTGTTTTACCATACAGTCTTCTTAGAACCCTTTCCCACTGCATTCAGCTTGTCTTCTCCTGACATACCCAACTCTCACTTTCATGTAAGAGACTCTGATGCACAATAATTTTTGCTTCTTTCAACAAACATTAATTCTTGATAACCAATTATCTTTTTATCACCAACTTCTTTATTCTTCAATGCTTTAATTTTCAAGTCCACTCTCTTGTATCATGATACTATCTAACGTTTGTTAAAAATTATTTATGTTCTCAGCCAACAAAGCAGCAGCATCTGCATTCAAAAACGCACATACATGCATGTGTCCATCTAACACAGTTCTAACATCACCACAAACATATATGTTTATCCATAACTAATTAAACAACCAAGTGTGATCACATATCCTTGTCTTATTCTCTGTTCAGTGTTAATAATTTGTTATGCATTCAATTTATTCTCTCACATTTTATTTCCACCATATTGCTTTAGGAATCAACTTTCAATTCCATATTCAGGCACAACATTCCATAGTTAAAGCCAGTTCACTTTATCATATGCTTTCTCTAAATCAGGAAACTTGTGAATTTTTTTAAAATGACAACACAAAGAGCAACAATCTGAAATGTGCATAAGCTGTCCAGCATAGAGGTGTACTGCATTTATCACATTTTGCTCATTCTCACTTTCCCATGCACATTTAATAAATTAACACCTGTCTAATTATTGTATTCAATTTTGTTATCTTTTATTTTGTATAAGGGAATAATAACAACAATTTTCCAATCATCAGGAACAGATGCAGTCCTTGCACACACAACCACTCCATAAGTAAACTAGAACCATATTTTACAATTTCTTCAGCTCCATTGTTTATACCTGTGGCTTTATTATTTATATGTATTTATAATGTTCTCACCACCTTTATGATTTCTCTTTCATCGTTTTTTCTTGGACTCAGATGTTGATCTGTAGCATTCATTTCAATTCTACTCTTCAACTACATTTGCTATACAAATCTCTACAACACTTCTAGCATTCTCTGACTTCATTCATTCCAAATAATTTAATCACTTTTATTTTTATTCCATTCACTAATTTCATCTTTTTCACCCACTATAAAACATTTTTTTATTTCCATCAAAATCACTTTGCATGTTCTCTGTCCCTTTCAGTCTTAACTGTTCCTTGCTTTCTCTCTGTTTTTCTCTTTAGAAACTATATTTCTTTCATTCTTGTTCCAGCAATTGTTCTCTTATACATGCTTTTCCCCCTCATCCATAGTCTCTTTCCCATCATCATTCCTAAAAGCATATCTTTTCATACTTACCTTTGTGTTAATTTCACATATATATGTGATAATTTATAACGTATTTTACTCACTCTGTTTCAAGCAGCTTCCACATCATCTTTCCTTATGTCCACTTTTCATTCATTGTGATGGGAGATTATTTATTCCTCTTACATTCCAAGGCATAATCTTCCATTTGTCCTGGTTACCATCAGATGGGCCTCTATATTTTGATCTTTGCCACCCATCATGGCTTGGTCAATCAAAGATTTCATGAAATGCTTTTAATAAGATAAAGAGTAGGCTAGGTTACCAGCCTTAAAGATATCCATGTCATGTAAGCATTCTGTGCTAAAGGTGACAACACAATATCTATCAGTTTAGGCACATTTTGATCATAAGTGCATCCAAAGACCAGTTTTACCCAAGCATGCTCATGCTATTCTATTCTCTGCAACAAGGATCTCTAAATTAGAGACGAGCTTGCAAGCTGGCATATTGTTGCCTGCATCCCATGACCTAGGAAGTACATGCAGTGTATTTGTAAGTACCCAGGATATAGAAACAACCAAACACCCATAATGAGCAATTAGCAATTCTCGCTTCACAGTTAGAACCATTAGCAACTGTTTCCTTGTAACAGAACATAAGTTTTCCTTGGTCACTAATAGCACTGGTCTTTATAAGAGAGCCAAGAACCCTGTGTGTGCCTGGTGTACCATATTAGTTTACCCTCAGTGCAATTTCAAGCAGTAACTTTATGACAACATAATGGTAATTAGAGACTTTCTAGGCATTGCATTGTGAGAAATCTAAATGGCAGAGATCCTGAGATGATTTAGTACAAACAGGTGCCCCTGTTTTCCAAGAATGTGGTGGTAAAACTGGAGGCCCAAATGATGATGAAGACAGCAATGATCCTTGGTGGAGGTTTTAGCATAGCACTGATAATGATTGCAGTAGAACAATGATTATATACTGCTCCCAAAAAATTTAAAGTCTCTGAATACAGCATGTAATGTCCCCCCCCCCCTTTACATTATCATTTCTCCCTTGACTTTTGTATAATGTTTTAAGGAAGGAGAACATCATAAACATGTACAAAGTCTCTGACTATAACCAAGAAACATTTGCCAGCAGTCAAAAATGTATAATGCACTTATTTCATTATATTCAGAATAACTTTAGTATTGGTATATCAATTGTACTATACCCTCAGGGGTTGTCTTCTATTAAACACCACATGCTCATGCCAATGCAGCCTTATAAAAATATTCTGCTTACAAAATACTCAGAGAATCAATGTATTTTTAAGACTGTAATCTCAAGAACTTTATAGAAGTTATTTCTTTTAATATAGCCTAAGAGAAACCAAATAAGATAGATCAACATGATTAAGAAGTCAATTAATCTCTTCAGATGATGCAGAAAGAACACTAGCCTTACAACTTCATGGATGGCACCCACTATTTGTAAATTCTGAAATGCAATTTATGACTACTAGCTGGAA
Organism: Candoia aspera; assembly: GCF_035149785.1. NCBI lineage: Eukaryota > Metazoa > Chordata > Lepidosauria > Squamata > Candoiidae > Candoia > Candoia aspera. Next base: position 35,736,310 of record NC_086159.1, on the reverse strand, counting down.
ATAATGGGTGTGACATTATTATAAAATAGCATCATTTCTACAAAGCTTTAATAGACTAATGTCATAATAAATCTTTCATCTGCATGGTATTATTCACCGCTCACAGTGTAGCAATTGTACCATCTCCTTGTTAATATTAATAATGTAATCTTTTTCATTTATACCCTCCTAACTGATGCCTAAATCCCTTACATAAAAATAATTTAATATGATCACATTAAGAGAGTCCATTTAAAACCATTTTTTTTAAAAAAAGAGAAAAATGGAAGGTCTGTAAATAGGAGCTGGGAAAGAGATGTACTAAAAGGAATAAACAGCAAAGATTGCAAAATTCATCATTTAATGAATCAATATTCTTTGTGTGCCTTTACTAAGCAGGATGTAATGTGAGGTGATATAGCTGTAAATGACCTCAAAAACTACATTGTTACATTGACCCTGCAGCTGAATAGTTGCTATTTTTCTAGATGCACATAAAAGTTTTCTGGTTTGAATATCTTGCATTTGCAATATATTATTAGCATACACTATCTGAGAAATATACAGGCAGAAAAATCTACTGCAGAAAAATATTGTGTACACTGATGTAATGTACTGTAGATGTGTGTTTCATTGCCATTATTATGGCACTCATCAGCATACCACTGATGTGACTAGATAGTTTTGAAATATATCTAGTATGTATCCCCAGCAGCTGCTCTGAGTGAGTGATTGAATCAAGGTAGACTGGGACCAACGAATGAGTATGTCTATTATTCAGAAAAATAAGGAAGAAATTGCTTAGGTTTAATTATGCAATCCAACTGGTTTAGTAATAAGAGTGACTACCCAGAATTGAAAATGCTCAGTGAGATTTTTTTTTAAAAAAGCATTCTAACTGTTTGAAAGATATATTCATATAGATATCTCTATTTGATGAGATTTTATTGCTGTATATCAGATTACTGGCAATGCTCTATTGATAACTGAAGCATTATTATATCTGGAAATCAGTGACCAGTTGCTAAGTGCAGTTATTTCCAAGACTAGTACCAGGAACAAATTAAATCTCATGTGTTTACATTTCCCCTCAGCGTAAAGCGCCACGTTTTGTCAGTATTTTGACATGTTTTTAAAGGAGCTGTAATGTAGATATATTAGATAATACCTCCTCCATGATATTCAGTAGTTTTGCATAAAATGCATTTCAAATTCATGTTATGCCATACTGCAGAAACATTCTGCTAGCAATATCATGAATAATTTTAATAGAGGTAGCAATTAAGCAATTATATGAAGTGGGATTCTGGGATAGAGCCTTGCTAAAGCAAGTAAAATTACCAAAGCATTTAAAGATTCCTACTGTTAATTTATGCTACCATAGAACTATCAAGTAGCTTGCTGTTTTTAGCAAATATTAAAAGATAATAGTTTCTCCAGTGTATTTCCATTTACAAGCATATGCCTTTGGATATGATCCATTAATAGTATTGTCTGCAGCTGGTGGCTATTGCTTTGCTTAGATATCAACATCTTATTTACTTGCATTGAAGTTCATTTGTTCAAAGCAGGTTTCAGCACTGTTATCAGGAGTATAGGGCAGAAGTCCAGAGTCTATTAATCAGAATGTGCAAAAGGACCCCAAATGCTGTTTTCTGTATGTTGGAAATATTCAAGTGATGTACATTGTATCTTAAATGGGAAGACCTATAAAAGTACTAAATCTAGAATTTAAAATCAGCTGTCTAAACCACTAGCAAGCACCCAGGTCAGATTAATTTTATATAAGAAAGCAAGCAAGCAAGCTGCATGCTACCCCCCAAAGTAATATTCATACTTTGGGTACAAATATCTCAAGCCTTAGTTAGCCTGCTTTGTTGCAGGTTAAAAGCACAGGTTTTAAAGGATTCTTTGTACCATCTTTACCATTCTGAATTGCTTCTCAGTTTTTGTTGTCCTACTAGTGAGTAGATGCTTACAAAACTTAAATGTCGATTGGTCAAAAACCAACCAATAGACGGAATCCTCTACCTTCCCTTTCCCTAGGTAGTTCCCATGCTATCTGAACAAGATGAGAATGTGTGCATGCATATTGTAAAGTAAGTGTTGCTTGTGTAGTCACAACCTTCCACAAACAGAAAATAAAAGCAGTTTTCTTCCTTCCTGTTTTTCTGGAGAAGATGCAGATAAACAGATAACCCTAGCTGTTTGGGGTAGGAGGAGGAGAGTACATGTTTTGGAACCTAGATAGATGTTTCACTATTGGTGTTTGAAAGGAGTGAAGGACATAAGTAAGCATGTCTGAGCAAGGCTTTATAATGTAACATAATTAATGATACTGTGAAGGGTAGAAATCAACTGAAGGACTTGAAGAGTAGGAGAAGTAAAGAAAGCACAATGCTATTGAACATCACCTAACAGAAGGACTTACTTCCAGGAAAGAAACATTTGAGGATATCCGGATCTCTGAAGGATTCCAACAGAGGAACATTTTACTGTCAGGAAAATACTTTATAGAAGTATTATAGGCACAGGAAGAAACACAACAACAAAAATTTAATCATGGATTAGGCTTGGCTCAAGGGTAATTTGAGCCAAGCCTAATCCATGATCAGGTAGTTGCCATGCAAATTTGGAATTAACTCAACAGTTTAGTGCCATATAACTTATGCAGAAACATTCATTGAAGATATTTCAAGGTCACACACAGATGCACAATATGGGTTATTCTACTTTTGGGAATATTGCTGTAGTTTGTGAATGTAATGAATTCATTCAGACATACTATAGATCAAAATGAAGGCAGGGACTTATGTTCACAAAGGCAATAACAGACTGAAAATAATAGTGAGACTTGATTTTGGTGCATCATGCATTTACAGTGTGTCTTTAGAACTTGCAGCACAGACATATTTCTATCTGGATATACAGAGCCCATTATATTATTGGAAGTATAGAATCTCAGCAAACCTAACAGAAACAGTGGGAAGAGTGCATTTTATTCCAACTCCAATAATTTACCTATGTGACATACAGCAATATAGTCCTGCATCTAAAATTTCAAACCAAATCTTCCCTTTCTCATTCAGCCCCCTTTCCTTGGAGGGCCAACATAGCATTTGGTAGTGTTATCCTTTGGAATCATCATCATCCTCTGTTGGCTAATCCTAGTCTTTATTTTAACAACTAGTATTCAACGTGTTCTGAACAGATTCTGTAATATACTCCTTCTGAAAGGCCAAGCAAAGGACAAATCTAAACGTGAACAACAAATGTATTGATAATAAAAGTACATCAATTCCTCTTCTGCATTTTGTAACACCATGGGTTCCCCATAAAAGATGATTGGGGATTAAGGAGGATTTTCCTGAATATGCTGAAAACAGCCAGCGTACTACAATAGTTATCTTGTTGAATAGGGACGAGGAGGACAGAATCAAGTTCTCTTAGCTATCACATTCACTGGGCCTTTCGACTCAACTTACTTCATATAGCTGTGCTGAGAAAAAATGAGGGGAGATCTTCATGTATGCTAATTGGAACTGCCAAAAGAATGGCAGGATATACTGTGTATATAATAACAAATAAATAATTATGTTGTAGAGGGTTGGCTTGTCTGATTTTAGAGTACACAAAATGAGTAAGTGGAGTGTATTTCCTTCTTTTCATTTTTTACTTAAAAAGATAAATAGTTAACCTCTCTGAGTACTGGGCTTATGTCATCCTCTCAGCAATATTTTTTGGATCATAATCAGAACTATGCCACCCAGTGCATAGGGAAAATAGAATGTCATCAACCTTCCATGTGGTATGTTCAACTGGGAGGCTTATATTGTGAAAAGCCTCTCTCCTTTGGTGACCCACCTCATCTACTCTAAAATCAGGTAAGCCAACCAAATGCTCAATAACAATAACAACCCAACAACATCCTGAGGATACTCATCTGCCTCTAGTCTTTCTCCATCTAGTAAAGGTAAAGGTTTCCCTTGACGTAAAGTCCAGTCGAACCCGACTCTAGGGGGCGGTGCTCATCTCCGTTTCTAAGCCTTGGAGCCGGCGTTGTCATAGACACTTCCGGGTCATGTGGCCAGCATGACGACTCGGAACGCCGTTACCTTCCCGCCGAAGCGGTACCTATTAATCTACTCACATTTGCATGTTTTCGAACTGCTAGGTGAGCAGGAGCTGGGATTAACAATGAGAGCTCACCCCGCCACGCGGTTTCGAACCGCTGACCTTCCGATCGACAGCTCAGCGGTTTAACCCGCAGCGCCACCGCGTTCTCCATCTAGTGAATGATAAAAATAGGAAGGATTTAGGTTCAATGAAAAAGCTGCTGGATTCCAGTGCCAAAGTTCACTTTATATTCAGCTGAATGATACCCTTCATCTCTCTCACCAAATAAAAAATACATCTTTTAAAAATATAAATATTGTTATTTTTTTAAACATTTTGAAATCAAACTTAAGTGTGTATATTTCAACATGCACAATGTATTCCAAGCTATCTTGTCAGTCCTTTATCTGTAGAACTTGACCTTAATAAAGCCTGAGAATTTCTAGCTAAGTTGAAAAAGCAACCATTTTCCTTTTACTGCTGCTTCGCACATTTTTGGGTCTATGCCTGTTGTTCAGGCATGCTAGTCAAGAATGTGTCATGCTTGGTATACAGCTCCTGCATTTGCATTTTAATGCAAATCTGTAGGCTACTTCATTTTCAGATGAACTTGTTTTTTCCCCCTTTTTCATAAATGTTTATGATTGTTATCCAAAACATCCTATGCTGTTTCAGATGCGGAGGTTGTTAGCATTGTTTTATACATGGGAGGAGAAATATAAACAAAACAGCAGACTTTTGGCAGTGTGCACAGAGCACAATTCTTTCTAGCTCCAAAAGCCTGCATTGACAGGTAATGAGATTTAATTCACAGGAGATGGGAAATAAAATATCCATATTCATTGCTTAATCAAATAAGATACTTTCAGAGGATTCTGGGAATTCTCAACAGTTGGTTTAAAAATTCTCTTTGATAACGGTAAACAAATTACCTTAGGATAACTTCTTAATCAAGGCAAAGCAGAACTGCTCTCCCCTTGATCTGTCCCTTTGGGTGGTCCCAGCCAGATCCCCAGTCCTGGGCCTGATGGCCTGGCTTCTGGAAAGCTCCCTTACATTCTGCTGACAGCTGTAGACCTCTTTTTGTTGGGGATGGCAGGTATCCTGTCCAGAGGACAGCATCGAGCCCAGCTTGCAATATGCCCAATTAGAAAAGCTAAAATCTCATTTGCTTCACCCTGGGAGTTCCTGAAAGCACACTGTTTGGGCCTCATTACAGTATTTTTAACTTTACAAAAACAATTTCATTATGGAAATTAAAGAAGCTCATTTGGTCTCTGCATTTATACTGAGGCTAATACATGCTACAAAAATTCCAGCCTGCTGATTTCCAGTCTCTTCCTCTTTTATCATAGCCTAAACTTTCTTCCAGAAAATCTTTTGTGATCTACTTTCCATTAGGAAAGCAACCAGTGCCCTTGTTAAAACTCAGAAAGCAACACATGCAAGCTGTTCTTTAGGAAGCTGTTCTTTAACTTCACTGGGAAATTAAAGGCAGAGTTTTCAATTTTGAGGGAACTTAATTATCTCAATCTTTATAACTTCCATCAAAGAATCCAGACAATCCTAATGAATAAAAAAGAAACATTAACACTTAATTCATATCAGAACAGTGTAAGAAAAATAAACCAAATTCACACTTAATTTGACTCACACATCAGATTAAGCCTTGGTGAATTTGAATCATGCCTGTATACTAATAGCCAAGTTCACAAACTGGGTTTAATTATAAACCATGATTTGCAAACCCAGCAGCTGGGTTCATACAAAATTCTAATCTATCAAATGTATGATATGTAAACTCAGGCACTAAGTTCTATTGCTGCCAAACAAACCTTATTATGGTTTAATCTAATGTATGAACTAGGGCTTTGGAAGAAAAAATCCAGATGTGATTTGGAACACAGAGGGCTCTTATAGCAGCGATTTGCAGTTCTTTAAGGAAGCTGCATTTTTTCCTGTGATGGTGTGCTGCTCGGTAGCTGCAGTGCGGTCTCAGGAAAAGAAGTGTTTTGTTTAAGGATTTGTTAATAAGTTTATGTGTACCTTTGTGCAGGCTCCAGATCTGAAAGAAAAATATCACAAGGATTTAAACTGAAAATATTGGAAAACTTCATCTTTCTTCTTTCCTTCATTTTTTCAGTTTCCAAGGCATTATCTTGGATTCAAATTATATGCCACTAAACATTTGGAAATCTCCTATATTTTTAATGGATGCCATTAAAAGAGATTTGAGTTTAATTACTTTACCAATCGTTAACACAACCGTACAGATTTTATAGGGCCAAATTGATCACTTCAAGAACAAAAATGTTCATTGTGATTTAAGATACAAATTGGGGTTGGGTAGTGATGGGGATGGCCTGGACAAATGTTAAAAAGAACCCTTTGCAAGTGGATAGCAATCTGGTTTATAACTAAGGCAGAATCTCAGCAGTTAGCTTTGTTGCAATGACTGTCAATATCCGATCCTGTGAATATGTTGAACTCAGTTGAACAAAGCTAATTAAATTACTAGATGGGGTGAAACAAAAATCTATACTTTACTGGGAAAGCAGTGACACAGAAATATAGCAACAACAATAAAATTCTTTAAAAAATAAAGAAAAGAAATATATCAACAACCAAGGTTTAGGTCATTTTAATGCTAAATGCCAAATTTCTTTTTCACTGCTGTTTACTTCAGATTTAGCAACATTCTTCCTGTGGTGTTTTCTTCTGTATCATGTTAAGTATAATTGAAAATACAGAGAACTCAGTTTAACAGCTGTTCTTTTTACTATAGTCTTCTCTGGATGCTGTAATTGTACTTCCTATTGATTCTTGGTTGGAAAAGTCATGGGGTAAGTTTATGTTTTCCCGGCAACATTGCTCCATTTATCTTCAGGGGGTGCTATGTGGCCAGAGTTAGTCTTACCAACAGAGAGAGTGAGGTAGCTACCTCTGGAAGCATATGGGAAACAGCAGCCACCCACCTAAGTATTCCTCCTGAGGTCCATGGTGATTTCCATACCTGAAAAGGCAACATATGTGCCCTATTGTCTGCCCTGCATTCCTGAACTAAGTCATTGACATTAAAAACTCTACCTTTGTGTCAATCCAGGTGGCTTCTGTATGTAAAACAGAGAAGGGGAGCCTGTTTGGACTTTGCCTTATATGGCAATATCTATTGGATTAACCTCAAAAATGTTGGATATCTTAAAAATATATTACTTATAGTCTGTGAGATAAGATGTAGATTTTATGGTGTAGTAAAGCATGATGTGAAATTCCCTGTCACTTTTTCTGATAAGAACCCCTCCACCCTCCCAGTTGAGGGGCTCTATTGAATGGGGGTCAGCTATCTTCTGTAACCTCCATCTCCTCAGTTAGCCCAGCACCAAGTTTGGGGAGAATAGGGGAAAGGCTGTGGTGTGAGAGAAGGAAGGAGAGATCCCTTTAGCTGGGGGATCCCTCCTTCCTTCTTAGAGTGGCTGCATTAAGTTCTCCCCAGTTTTCAGCCTTTGTACCGTAAACCTCTGTCTCCAGCTTAGTAATCCATTACATACCAATTGGAGTGATTAGAAAGGCTACTATGGGGAGAAGAGTCTGGGAAGGAGCTACATATTCATATTTGGATCAAAGTTTATGTGGTGTAGACATGCTAATCATAGAGTTGGCCACCACCATCAACAGAGCATATTCACAGAGGTTAAGTTTAAGAATGATGCCCATTCTTCCATTTGTTGTTTCTATTCTCCTCCCTCTGTATTCAGTCTAACGTTTATACCTAGATTACATTTAGATAAAAGAATTCAGAGGCATCCAAAGGATCCAGTGCTTTCATCAAAAAGTGTGCTATTTTGATGTAAACTCCTCCCATTTCATACATACCTGTTTTTGTCATTACCTCTCCAGTGGATGCCACTGGACAAATTATTGAAATTTTGCCAAAAATGCCCTCCTTTTACAGAAAATAAAAATGAAATGAAAAAATGAAATGAAAAAATATCAGAAACTCAGGCTCAGTTGTGAAATGGCCTTTTCTGCAGAGTGCTTTGCTTAGGTTTATTTGATGGTTTGATGGCATTGACATGTCAAGGATTGTAGAAAGCATGTTCCTTTAGGTGTGTTAATACTGATTATGACTGATTATGTGCCATCAAGTTAGTGTCGACTCTTAATGACCACAAATACTTTCTCCAGGATGATCTCTTTCCAATCTACTTCTTCAGGTCTTCTGATGGTGTACCTGTTGCTACTGTAATTAAGTCCATCCACCTTGCTGCTGGTCATCCTCCTCTTCTCTTTCTTTTCACCTATCCCAGCATTAGAGCCTTTTCCAGAGAGCTGGGTCTTCGCATAATGTGCCCAAAGTAGGATAATTTGAGCCTGGTCATTTGTGCCTCAAGTAAGAACTGTGGATTGATTTGTTCTATGATCCATTTGTTTGTTTTCTTGATGATTCATGTTATTCTTAGGAGTCTTCTCTAACACCAAATTTCAAAAACATCAATACTCTTTCTATACTCTTCCTTCTGCACTTGAAGCTATTTCTTGAAGAGCAGGTAGCAGTAGTGGCCAGGAAGACCTTTGCACAGATTCATCTTGTGCACCAGTTGTGCCCTTTCCTTGATTGCAAGGCCCTTCATACAGATATTCATGCCCTGATCACCTCATGACTCGATTATTGCGATGTGTTCTATATGGGCCTGCGCTTGAAGACTATCCAAAAGCTACAGCTGATACAAAAGGCAGCAGCATGAACAGTAATGAATACCCTCTTAACAGACTGTACATTTCTCTTTGTATCCCACCAAAGGTATTTGTGCAAAAAGTAATATTCAGAGGCATCCAAAGGATCCAGTGGTTTCATCAAAAAGTGTGCCATTTTGATGTAAACTCCTCCCATTTCATACATACCTGTTTTTGTCATTACCTCTCCAGTGGATGCCACTGGACAAATTCCCTCCTTTTACAGAAAATAAAAATGAAATGAAAAAATGAAATACCTTCTGGAATATTACTCCTCTAACAGAACTGATTCAATTATAAGGTGATATTATCCAATCTGTAATCCAAATTAAACAGTTAGTTTAATAATATAATTTCAAGTTTGGTACTGCCAGTATACCTTCTTCTTTCATGTCTTGTAAAATTCTAAATTTATTCCTTGGTCATTTATTTGCGCAAATAAAATTGGTTATTTGTCTCAGCCATTTGATAAATTTCAATTCTTATTGGAATAATTTGAACCACAGCTCATTTTCTTCAAGGTGATAAATATGAGTGCCATTCTAAATTATCAGTTGCTTTTTCCACATCAAGGAAAATTATAGCAACTTTGTTGTTCTTCTGATTTAGGTAATAAGTAGCATTCCGAACAGATCTGATATTATCTCTTATATAATCTATTTGGGACAAAATCAGTCTAATGAAGAGTTATTAAATCAGTCAAAGGCCATTTAGTCTCCTTGCAGATACAGCTGTGAGAAGCTTATAACCTACATTCAATGAGGAAATAGACCTTTATGACTCTGGATAACTTAGGCCATTCCCCTTGTTCTAAATCAGGAGCATCTTTTCACAAGAAAGGATGTCCTTGATGTTGGTGCATCTTATTCATTACCTTGATTAGCAAAGTGGCAAAATTTCTTAGAAAATCTTGTAAGGTCCTGGCAATTTATTCAATTTCAGTTTCTGTATTGCTTCTTTTGTTTCATATTCTGCAACTGGCTCATAAGGGCTTCCCTTTGTTGATCTGTAAATTCATGATATGTAAATTCATGATATGTAAATTCGTGAATTCTTCTCCAGACTTGATGTCTGCTTTCTGTATAATTGAGATTAATATTTAATAAATTGTTTCACCATGGAGCTGAACCATACCTCTTTCCATCTCAAATAGAATTGTTTTTTTTTCTTTTTTTACACCTGATAAGCCAATATTTGTTTGGTTTATTACCTTTTTCAAAATACTTCTGTTTGACAAAATTCATATTCTTGTAAGTTTCATTTACTTCTATTAGGTCTAGTTGAATCACATTAATTTTTTGTTCCAAATCCAGCACTGGGTTTATATCATCTGTAGAATTTCAATTATTTTATCTTTAATTTTTAAAGGAATGTCACACCTTTTTAATTGCAGCATTGCATCTTTTATCACAGAGTATATAAATTGGAATATCATGTGGTAAATTTCTTCTAAGTGCTATCCCTGAGATTATTTCATTCATTAGTATATCCTTTTGTTTTTGTTGGGCTTTCTTTATATTTGATGCCAAAAAAGATAAACAGCCCTCTCATACATGCTTTACTGGAGCCCCATATAATAGAGAAAGAAACACCACAAGTTAAATTGGCTTGGAAAAAGCTCTTTCATTCATGTTGACACTTCAACCTTCTTGCAATAATTATTAACCATTTTCCTTTTTAGACCAAAGGTTCTTCTATGCAATCTTATAATTATTGAGTTATGATCTGTGTGAGAGCTGCAACTTCTTCATCTATGAGTTTAGTTAATAATGAGCCAGACAACTAACATTTCTTTTCTTGAATAAGTTTTATAAAAAGAAGAAGAATAGATATCCTCTTTCTCTAAAGGATATTTATATCTTTTGGAAGTTTATCAGAGTTCCTTTTGTATGACCCAGATTCATCAAGATTGGGAAAGAATCCCTGTGATATCTCCAAGAATTAAAATATCACCCTCTGCAATTTGAAGAAGTAATTGGATTTATTATTTTTTAAAATAAAATTTTGGTTTTTTATTATTATATAGAACCTAAAGCAATTGTTATGGTTAGGGTTAGAGTTTATTCACGTTCAGTTTGAAATTTTAAAAATTAAAAGCTTTGTACTTTATTTTGAATCTCTTCTTCCATGTTCCATGATGAGTTTCTGATGTATATGATGACTATGTTTTTTTCTATCCAACAGAGGCCACACATTTTTGGTCTACGTGTTTAAATTTTAGCAAGTTAGCATTGTCTTTTTTTTTTTTAATATGTGTCTCTTGGAGGCATATAATGTCTGCACTTTTTTATGTTCAAGAAAATATTTTTCCTTTTAAATAGACTATTTATTCTATTAATATTTGTTGAGAATATTTTAATTTGATCCATGATGTCAATAATCAATTACATTTATGAAGAATGCACCACTGCTTGATCCAGTTTCTGATAACCTGTCTGTTTTGGATCTTTTTTTGGTTTTTTTGCTATTGTTAGTGACTCATGCATTTTATTAGCATTCTGTACTGAGTATACAAAAGCTTTGTGGTCATCCCTAAAAAGCTATAGATGATATGGAACAGCCCAACTATAACTGACCTTTCTTTCCTGAAGACTGATACTGAAAATCTCAAATCTCTTCTTTTTCTAAGCATATCCAGAGGGTCATCTATAGAATTTCAATTATTTTATCTTTATTTTTTAAAGGAATGTCACACCTTTTTAATTGCAGCATTGCATCCTTTATCACAAAGTATATAAATTGGATAGGAATATCACATGGTAAATTTCTTCTGTGTGCTATCCATGAGATTAATCTATAGGTTTCTTGAATTTCTAATGATTCATCTTTATCTAGATCAAGGCATTACTTTTTCTAGACTGTGCTGTAGTTATACACCAATGACAATTTCAGTAACTTCACCAGGAAGAGAATGCTAAAGGCAGGTTGCAAGTTGTCAAATATAGATAGCATTAGGGATGGCCTTTTAAGACGGGGGCACCCCACAGCCACTTTCAAAGCTGCTGACAACAATCCCTACCAAAGTGAGGTGTTGACCACCACCCAGATTCAGACTATCATGCCCCCACTGCATCCCTATGGAGCCAAGTGGAGCATAGATGAAGCCCACAGGTAGAGAGACAGACAGAACTTATCTACTTCATTAGAGTCTACAGCTCAAAAGGAGCCCCAAATAAAAATATTTCCTGAATCACCATAGAAGACTCAGGGTAGAGTTGAAAAACAAATGAATAACAATACATCAATTGATACAATCAATCAGTATTACTAAACAAGTGGGAAAAGCATGTAGAGCCTGGTTTCTGGAATTCTTCCTACCCTTTTACCAGCAGTGGCTATAGGAGGTGTCCTTATTGTCTTCTGTGTAACAAAATAATGCGTTGTGTCTACATGTGTGTCTTTCTGCTTTTCCCTCATGTTGCATCTCTGTCTGTATTGTGCACTGCAAAACACATGTATAAGCAGGAGAGAAAGAAGCTGAGAATGGAACAGTCAGTAGCATTTTCAGCTGCTGTCCAACTGCCTCCCCTATAGGATGTTCTGGGGAATAATTGTCTCCACAGTCCCCAACCTGATCTAACCCATCTGAATTCTCTCCCCACACTACTTTTATCCAACTCTATTCTATGTTCAGAATAGAGTCATCCTGTTAATGAACAGAAAGACAGTTAGATAGGCAGAGTTCTGAGCTACTTTTTATAATTTATTTCCAACATGCCATTAGGTTGGAAAGAAATGGTAGGGAAAGCATGCAGAGCATGGCTTCCTAGATGCTTTCCAACCTGTTTATTAGCTATGGCCATAGGGGGGTCTGTATTTTGTTCTGCATAATAAAGTCTGTATTTGTTTATAGGGCATGTGTGCATTAAGAAGCATGGGATAGGCTGCATCTGCTCTATTCTAGCTCATAAAACCAGGAGAGAGGGGACTTAGAATGGAGGAGTAACAGCTTTCTGAGTCACTATCCAGTTACCTCTCTCTTGGGGTGCATTAGGGAATTATTTTTTGGACTGTTTTTTTCTGCTGACCAGGACATTTTGAAACTTTTTCTTCTGCTGGCTTCTTCTACCATATCAGACTTGTTCAAAACTTTTTTTTTTTTGAGAGGTGACCTGCTAACAGATGAATGAGTCTTTAGCACCTTTACACAATATCTTTATACCCTTCCACTGGACTGAAAAGAATTAAAAGGCTAATAAAGAAAACTTTCGTACCACTGTAAGTTTATTCTTGTCAAGGACAATCTTTGTTGATCTATTAAGAAGTCTCGTTAAATTAAATGGATCTAAATCATAGCTAGGCAAGAATAGCACTAGAGCTTGATATCGTGTAACCTACAGTATTTTAGTAGTAAACCCATTGACTCATCTCAGATTTTCATCTGTGTTATCAGCCTCTCTATCTTAAAGAACATTTTTCCTCTCTATATTTTGAAGGAAAATTCAGATCTATTAGAATTTAGATGAACTCTGCTATGTGGGGAAACTTTTCCTCTATTTGGGGAAAGTATAAATACAGTAAGGGAGGGTATTATCAAGTTAGAATAATTATTTATAATACAGAAAAAAATTGATAAGGTTGAATACTTCCCCTCTTTCAGAATCAGTGGTGTGGGAGTCAAGACAGAAACACGATATCCATATGCATATAGGAAGAAAAGGTTCAAAATCTGGAATGGAAAAAGGACCCTTTGTGAGATGTAAGGTTATGATAAGGCTTGGAGATTAGGACTGTATTTTCTAATATACAGCAGCAGTAGATTCAGTTGAAATTCATGGAGGTATCTAATTAAATTAACCTTTAAGAATGTTCAGGGAAAAAAATCAGGTTGTGAAATGGTGGTGATACAATATTTATATGGCTACCTGTCCTGACAGTCAAATTCAAGCTATGCTTTTTCCATATATTAATAATCCGGCAAGGAGGTATGATATAATGTATTAAAGATAGGTCCGAGTCAACTTTCTTTAAGAAAAGAAGGGAGGAGAAAAGATGTGAGAAAAATCCAGTCAAGATGTATGAAGTTATTAAGGTCATGTTTTAAAAAATGGAGTTTGACAAAATGGTTGCCAGTGGCGATTTAGAAAGCTGTTAAACTGCTAAAATCAGTCTTATTCTGAACAAGTTTGCATATTACCTGGGTAGAACATTGGCTTTCTTAAAGGGACCATTTTGAATTCCAAAGTGAAGAAGACTATTCCAGATAAGTCATAGATCAGATAGATATGAGGATGTAAGCCTGAACTGTACTTTTTATGGCATAAAACATCAGCTTGAAATTTATCAATCAAGCAAACTATTATTACAGATAAATTAATACTGTAGCAAGCATTCGTTTTAAAATAGATATAGCTCTCATAAAGAATAGTCCACAGTATTAAGGAGGTTTATGTGTCAGCTGAGTCCCTTCAAGTATTAAGTCAACATTAATTTATACAAGTGGATTATCAGATCTGAGGAACAGCAAGAAAAGCTGCATAAAGGTATGGCAGAGACTTAGGAGTGAGATAAACAGCTGAAAAGGTGGCCCATGAGATAAGTTGTTATCCTTTAGTATTAAAAAAAATCATGGGTTTTATCAAAGAACCAATGCCCTCTAATTTTTTAAAAAGACGTAATGTCTTGTTTATTTTCTGGCTAGAGATACTATAGAAGTTCTTCAATATGCTTACTCTCTGTTCTTATGTAGTTGTGCCATATATTCTATCTTTCACATTACTTTGATACGTTGGTTCACGAATCCAGATAGTTTCCAAATCAGCAGCTTGAAAGGAGAGTAATATTCTGGGTGATTGCAGAAGCGTCAGAACCTGACTGTGTGTGTCTTGTAAACTGAGCTTTGTGATTCTTCCATTGAACAGACTATTAGTAGGGAGCCTAATGACCTCCATCAAATAGTTTTTGTACCATCAACTCCCATCAGACTTAAGAGATTGGTCAAGGGTTAGGGACTCGGACTATGGGAGCTGCAGTTCAAAACATCTGAGTGGCATCAGACTGCCATTTCCTAGGCTAAAGAAATTGCTGGTACACTCAAGTACCTGCCTAATTGCTCAGTTAATTACCCCACAAAGTATTTATAACATGGTCATTTTAATGGCAGGAACACTGGCTGAAGTTTTCAGATGTCCAAGACAGGTCAGCAGTTGGAGTATTGTCTGGACATCCCATGCGGCATTATTCAGTTCAGTGCCTACTCCCCCTTTTACCTAGAATTCATTCATATTTATATAATCTAAGAAAAAGCCTAAACTAGCAGCTGCTGGTTGTTTCTTTGTTTGTTTATTGAATTTACACACTTCCTTTCCTCCAAAACTGGTACTTAAGATAGCTAACGATTTTAAAAATGCATATCAAATAAAGCTGTTATTATTAAACTAATAAATCAACAAAATCACAGAAGTATAATGCCCAACAATCACCCAACATCCAAATTCCAATAAAAAGTATTTCCTACAGAAATAATTACAGAATACCTTCTTCATAACTAGGTGAGTAAGAATTTATATCTGAAGACATCAAATCTGGATTTGTATTAGCCATAACCATTGCAGACTGATCTCATACTGAGTTACAAGGTGTCTGCAGGATGAGGTAAAGAAAGACAAGATGGCAGTTGTGACAGGGCAACGGAAGCCCCACCTGGTTTTTATGTGCATCGCATGCTGGTCTTCACTGCATCTGAAGATGGTAAGTTACTTTAGGAGTTTTTGCTCTCATTTCAACTTAAGCAGGCAAATGTCCTTAATGCTGATGTCTGCTTTATGAAAACTGTCATGGAGAACTATTTTCCAGAGCCTTCCAACAGCCTGCCTCAGCAATTATGATAAAAGTCATATGCCTCTTCAGGTTTATTTTACATCTTATGTTAGTGCTGAAAACATGGTTATTTTTATAGTCCCCAACTTCTGATTATTACATGAACAAAAGTGCTTCTGCTCCTGATAACACTATCATATGTGACAGTAGGCCCATTAATAAATTAATAACACTGGAACTTGCCTTTGCATAAATGAGTGTTTTGAAGTGGTTTAAATGGGAAAACATCATGATGGTTTGAAATCTAATTCTGGGACTTACATGGGTTTTATGTGCGTAAAGGAAAGGCAATTAGCACTAGCTGAGCATTTTTATTTTCAAAGCTATATTACAAGCACACTCAGAGTTATCAAGTTAAAAATAGCAACCTGGAAAAGATGATAATGAGCTCTGTGCAATAACTACCAAATGAGAGCTGAAACCTCCCCTCTCCTAAAATCTACTTTTATTTCTTCTTCCTTTTTTTAAAAAAACTTTTTGTTTCAAAGTGTACATATTGACCACCACTCCACTCCAGAGGCTCTTCTTTCTACAGGAGTCCCTGTACCTGAAGAGGGTTGCTGACTGCCATTTTTTAAAAGGAGGAACATTTTTTAAGTGTGAAAAAGGGGGGTGGGGAAGTTTTTGAACAAACTGGATTCAGAAAGGAAAGCTAGTTTTTTATTCTTTCTCTAAGAAGTGAACTTCAGTTAGGCGGCATGATTTCTGAGCCAAAGGTCCACAAACTGCAGGCTGATGCAGAGCTTTCAAAGCTGCAACTTTTTCTTTTCAGCTCTTTGTGGTGTTGATCCATTTGCTCTCCCCCTGTAGTCAGTGCTTTAACCATCGACTCAGATATTGCTGTGACTGGCATCCTGCCTTTTAAAAAAGCCATCTCTATTGCTCCAGGAAAGAATTTGAATCTCTAAATCAGCTCGGGTAGGACTTGTCTTCCTTTTATGTCATTCATGTACTCGTAGGAGAAAAAAATTATTGAACAGTAATTAGAAGCTGCTAAAATGCTACCGGAGCAAGTTTGAAAAGGTCAGTTTTGAGGCAAGAAGCATTTCAGTGATAGTATCTTAATTTTTCTCTATCTCCTTGTGTCTTAATTGGTGGTGTTACAGCAATGTTTCATTCATTTCTTTAACAAGCACAAATTAAGAGTTTGTGATTCTTTGTTTCTAACCCTGAAATGAAGTTGTAATTGTATAAGAAGAATCCCACTGCTGTAAAAAAATGTTAATGCTAACCTTTCTAATTTGTTGCCACTGTTAGATTTTAATTGTTAAATGTGAAGGGAAAGCTTCTGGATGGTGTGAAAGACAGAAGAAGCTGAGTATACTTCTTTGATTTCATCTTTTAAACTTTAAGCAATGTTTTTAAATTCTGGTTAAGATGGTGGGAAGGAATCTAAGAAAGCTGAGAATATTTGGTGTACTTTAGAAAACAGCAGGGTCATATTTGAGGAAAATAACAATTCTCCTGTTTTATTTGTGGAAGTGTTGACATAATTGAGATAATTTTTTTATTTATTTTATTTTATTTTATTTTATTTATCTAATTTATCCCCGCCCATCTCCTCCCGTCGGAGGCCTCTGGGAGGTTTACAACAAGTGATTAAAACCATCAGAATAATACAAAAAATAAAATACAATAAAAATACTATAAATAGAAATAAAAAATAAAGAATAAAAATCCAAGCGATGAAACATCTAAAGCAGTCCAAGTGTGGGAGGAGTGGTCTATAACAACCATCCCCATGTAACTCTATTCCCCTCTCCACCCCAAGCGAGGCGGCAGAACCAGGTCTTCAGACTCCGCCGAAAGGCCAGGAGCGATGGGGCCAATCTCACCTCCGGGGGCAGCATGTTCCACAAGGTGGGAGCTACTGTGGAGAAGGCCCACTTCCTGGACCTTGCCAGATGAAATTCTTTTACAGACGGGGTCCGTAGCATGCCCTCTCTGCACGATTGGGTGGACGGGTTGATGTAATGGGGAGGAGGAGGTCCCTCAGGTAACCTGGCCCCATGCCATGTAGGGCTTTAAAGGTGATAACCAACACCTTGAATTGGACCTGGAAGCAAACTGGAACCCAATGCAGCTCGCGCAGCAGTGGTGCTACATATTCCCTTCTGGGGGCACCAAAAACAGCTTGCGCAGCTGCATTCTGGACCAGCTGAAGCTTCCAGATACTTTTCAAGGGTAGCCCCATGTACAGCACATTGCAATAGTCTATCTGAGAGATAACAAGGGCATGAGTGACTGTTTGAAGGGCCTCCTGGTCCAGGAAGGGGCGTAACTGGTGCACAGCACGTAGCTGCATAAAGGCCGTCGTGGCCACGGCTGCCACCTGCTCTTCGAGCAGGAGCCGTGAGTCCAGGAGGACCCCCAAGTTACGCACCGGGTCTGTCTGGGGCAGTGCAACCCCATCCAGAACCAGAGATGTTAATGTCCTGGATGCAGAAGAACCATTAACCCACAACCACTCGGTCTTACCGGGGTTCAGTTGAAGCCTGTTGTTCCCCATCGAGGCCCCCACAGCCCCCAGACACTCAGAGAGGGTGGTCACGGCATCACTTACTTCACCCGGGATGGAGATATACAATTGAGTATCATCAGCATACTGATGATACCTCATCCCATGGTGACGGATGATCTCACCCAGCGGTCTCATGTAGATGTTAAAAAGGAGAGGGGAGAGTACTGATCCCTGTGGCACCCCACAAAGAAGGGTCCACAGGGCTGATCTCTCCTCCCCTATCAACACCGACTGGGATCGGCCCTGGAGGAAGGAGGTGAACCAGTGTAAGACTATGCCGCCCACCCCCAACTCCCTGAGCCGCCCCAAAAGGATACCATGGTCGATGGTATCGAAAGCCGCTGATAGATCAAGGAGAGCGAGGAAAATTTCCTTTTAAGAAAGATGTTCACTGTAGTAATTTTAAGAACAAACATTTAATTTAATCTATTGACTGCTTAAGAGTGCTGAACTGCAGCCTTAACATATAAACTTTAGAAATTAAGTTGTAAATAAAACAAAAATTCCAAATTTCTGAATCTAGAGTCAAAGAATTAATTGAGTATTTTGGGAGACTTGAAAGAACAGGTTAGGGATAGATCATCATGGAGAAAATCTATCTATGTGGTTGCTAGGTGTCGAAAACAACTTGATGGCACATAATCAATCAATCAATCAATCAATACATGGGTAAATAACGGAAAGAATAACTACTGAAGAATTTAGTATCCTCTTTTAATGTTTTGTATTTTCTTTGTAAGGCAATTGTTGTAAGTATATGATTATTTACAATAGATTTACATCAGCTTCCCAACTGCACATGTGTTTGTGTACAGTTCCCTAATCTTTAGCCAACATAGTCAGGACATACTGATTAAAGATGACTGGAGGTGTTAGACAATGCATCCAGGGCACTAGTTATGGGACCACTAATTTACACAATATGGCACCAAGTTCAAGGCTGTATATTGTAATAAATCAATATTCTAAACTGCTAAGATATAAGAAGTTTAATTACTTTTTTTAATGTTAAGGAATTTGCTTGATGGCTGAAAGTGAAGAGGAACTGAGGAGCCTTATGATGAAGGTGAAAGAAGAAAGTGCAAAAGCTGGTTTGCAGCTAAACCTCAAAAAAACCAAGATTATGGCAACCAGCTTGATTGATAACTGGCAAATAGAGGGAGAAAATGTAGAAGCAGTGAAAGACTTTGTATTCTTAGGTGAGAAGATTACTGCAGATGCTGACTGCAGTCAGGAAATCAGAAGACGCTTAATCCTTGGGAGAAGAGCAATGGCAAATCTCGATAAAATAGTTAAGAGCAGAGACATCACACTGACAACAAAGGCCCGCATAGTTAAAGCAATGGTATTCCCTGTAGTAACATATGGCTGCGAGAGCTGGACCATAAGGAAGGCTGAGCGAAGGAAGATCGATGCTTTTGAACTGTGGTGTTGGAGGAAAATTCTGAGGGTGCCTTGGACTGCAAGAAGATCCAACCAGTCCATCCTCCAGGAAATAAAGCCAGACTGCTCACTTGAGGGAATGATATTAAAGGCAAAACTGAAATACTTTGGCCACATAATGAGAAGACAGGACACCCTGGAGAAGATGCTGATGCTAGGGAGAGTGGAAGGCAAAAGGAAGAGGGGCCGACCAAAGGCAAGATGGATGGATGATATTCTAGAGGTGACGGACTCGTCCCTGGGGGTGCTGGGGGTGTTGACGACCGACAGGAAACTCTGGCGTGGGCTGGTCCATGAAGTCACGAAGAGTCGGAAGCGACTAAACGAATAAACACAAGGAATTTGCTAAACATCGTGGCTAGGCTCACAAAGTAATTGTTTGATACTGTCCTGTTCAGACTATGAGACGGCCAAGCAGAATTACTATTAAATTCTTTATTTACAAATAACTATTTACAACAATGAAAGTCCTTAGAATAGATTAGGCAGTGCAGTTCAGTCAAGTCTACCCAGGCAGTGGAGGATAACAAGGCAGGCTGCAGATTCAGAAGTAGGAGATCATGGCAAAACAGCAAGGCAGAACTCAGCTAATCCTCTCAATGAGGTGGCAAGACCTGGTGTAGCTAGAGAGCTTGGCAAGGAGGAGGGTTGAGGCATGAATCTCAGACTGGGCATGGAGGCTAGACTAGGCTTGACAATGGAGGCTAGGCAAGGCTTGACTGGAGCATTAAGGCGAGGCTCAGATCTGGAGACAAGGCAGGGCTTGGATGGAATGGCAAGGTAAGGCTTGGAACTGGACACAAGGCTAGACTTGGCTGGATCTGCAAGACAAGGCTTGGAACTGGAAGCAAGACTGTGCTCGGCTGGAATGGCAAGACTAGGCTTGACTGGAGCAGTGTGTGAAGGAAGCAGGTCTGCAACGGCAGGAGGAGCTGGCTCTGATTCTGCGTTGGCTACAGGCGAGGCTCCTGATTGCGGTAAGGACTCTTCTGCAGATGCTGTGAGCTCGAAGGATCGGTTGTCTCTGGCAGCTTGCTCTTGGCGCAAATGCCTTTTAAAGTGATCCTTTCTGTACTGTTTCTCCTCTGCAGCCCATCGGGCTGCCTTTTGCTTCACACGCTTCTCTGCTCTTCTCTCTTGAGCACTGATTGGAGAATTCAAACCTCCCTTCAAAGTTTGTCCAATCAGCGTCTCCAATTTCTTCCGCTCTGCTGAGTCACTCCTGGTTTCTGTTTCCCAAATTCCCAACTGATAAGTTTCATTTTCCCTTTCTGGCTCAAGATAAGTTTCATTTTTCATAGTCAGGGTCAGACTCAAAGTTCACAAATACTTGTTTCTAGAGGATTTTCTGCTGATGTAGGAGAGAGTTTTGGACTTACCTAGTTTTGATTAAAGTAAATAGATACCCTAATTAACAGTAATCTTAACATGTAGTAAGTTAATACAACTCACTAAATCCTAAAACATGATACCAAAACAGAATTGCTGAATTCCTTAAATATACTTTAAAAACTACAATAAAGGGTACTTTGAGTCAGGCTTGGCTCTGGATGACTTCATGTTTACAATATTCTTGGCAACTGTTTGGAAATGTTTGCCATTACCTTTTTCTCGTATGTTTGTTGACTTCCCAGTCTAGCCTACAAACCTGGATTCTCTGATAGACCCCCTTCCCAGTGCTAAACAGGTCTAATAGTGCTTAGAGAGCGAGTTTGATTAGTGGGTGAGGCACCAGGCTAGAAACCGAAAGACTGAATTGTAGTCCCACCATAGACATAAAGCCAGGTGGGTGACTTTGGGCCAGTCCCTGTCTCTCAGACCTAGGAAGAAGACAATGGCAAACCACTTTCAAAAAAATCTTGCCAAGAAAACTGCAGGGATGTGTCCAGACAGTTGCCAGGAGTCAAGACTGACTCGAAGGAATAAAAACTGCTGCTTAGAATGCCATCAGAGTGAGACCCCCCTGGATCTCTGGGGGAAACTCATTCCAGAGGGCAGGCGAAACAGTTTAGTTGTATTGTAATCAACAGTGTATTTTTAATTGGACATGGTGTAGCAAGGCAAGTTTGGAGAAACCCTTTTGCTGTAATATCAAATTGTGAAAGGAATCCAATGATCCAGGTTCAAAGTAACTTTTTTGCTGATTTGTTTTTAACTTACGCTTGTGTAATCAGTGAAAGTGTCTAGCCACTTTGTTTTCTATATGCCTCTTTTTCTGTTGTTTTCACTTTTTCCATCTATCAAATTCTTCTCCAGTGGCTTATGCCTTAACATTATGTGTCCAAAATATTTCAGCTTTAGCTTCATTGCTAGTGTTAATGTGCTTCATTTAGTATTTGATGCTTAAATATTCCTGTTTTGAGTTTTCTGCCCTGTTTTTGTAATGTATGGTAGGTAATTCTAAATCCATGCTCTTTCAAGTCATTGGCTGCTGGTGGTAAGGAATCTCTTACATGATGACATCAGGTGACATTGTTTCTATTAGGAGTTAGTATTGTGAGAAAGGGGAACATTTGCCCAATATTTTGCATTTTCTTGGAATGTCTACAGGGATTCAAATGTAGTTATGTATTATGTTGTTCAAAATTGTGTAAAGGATGTTTTGAAGAAAAAGGGCATAACAATTTAGTAAAAAATGTTTTATTATAATGTTTTTATGTCCCCAAAGTAATACAATTAACTATCATGCAAAATATGCAAAATAATGTTTAATATACTTTCATATGAGATGATGAGAGACTTGTGAATGGAGGGAAATGATGCATTTAACTTATAAACAGAATGTTTTCACATTTTATCATGTATGTAAATTAAAACATGTACTGTTGATTTACACTTCAATAAAAATTCACTTCCTTTCCCAAGGAAATGAAATTGAGTGGCTGGACATGAGTAACAATGAAGAGACAACTAGAAGTGGCTTCCAAAGCAGGTACATTAATTAACCTGGAAAAAATGCAGCTGCTTGCCTTATTGATTTGAAGAGATGTGGTTTGTATGTGTTGTAAAATCTCTCCTAGCAAAGGATTTGGACAGCCTAGTAGCTTTTGTTATTTTAAATTTCTTTAGTAGGAGTGGTTTAAGTATATTTGCATATCTATGGAATCACGGTTATCTATTCTTCGCTCACTGCTTATTGGGATTTTTCAAGATTGCTTTCATTAGATTAAAGGTTTGGTAGAACCTTAATTTGATTGGAATTTAGGACAAACTGCAGCTGTTTTCTTTACCTGAATGATCTTGTTTAATATTACTAGAAATCAATAAAAAGAGATCTGCCTTTTTTAACAAATACCATCAATGTTCTGTGCAATCATTAAAAAACAACAAACATTGAAATAACAATAACAATCAAAGTAAAACACGCAAAGTACTAAAGCACTTTAAAAGGCTAAGATGGTAAGTTTTATCATAACCCTTTTCTAAAGAGGATTTGGTTGGGACCAATTCCAATTTCAAAGAAAATACATTACAGAGTTTGGGAATAATATATGACAATTGTGTGTAAATCCGTGATATATTATTTTAATATTGAATGAAACCATTGTATCTTATTTGGCTACAATCTGATAATGCTTGAAATATACATTTTGGAATGATTTTCATATGGTTGGTTACCATATTTTAAAACAATTATTTCATAAAATTATAAAGCATTTATCTGGGAAGTTAGTTGTTATGACACTTCGAGTATCCTAAACCACAGCTGTCAGTCCACATGCATCCTCTGCTCAAGAAAATTGAGACTAGACTACGTGCCAGCTGTGGACCAGCCCCAGGAGTTACTAGCATTTAGGTTAGGCATCTCAGTACCTCATCTGAAGACAGATGCAGACGTGATGTTGAAGACTCCCTTGGAGAGATGCACTGTGGGATGGAATGCCCTCAGCAGGTGTTAGTAACATCTATATTATCAATTGCTTAGCAACAGCAGCAGCACTAAAGACTATTAAATTAAAAACAGGCAAAGCCATTATAAGCTTGATTTTCTACAGTGTTCTAAAGCTTTCATGACATTATATTTGGTCATCTAAATGCCTTGATAGGATCCATACTTGTAGAGAGCCATTGTACAATGAAACAGCTGCTGATTTGAGATTAAGGGAGAGGATAAAGTATAGCAAGTAGGACAACTGGGATGTTGCAAGGAAGAAGGTTAGAAGGAAGCAGAAGAGATAGCATGGCAGCTTGGTAACAGTTCATCCATCATGGGTGGAAACGTGTCTTCCCTGTCCTCAGTGAATGAACCCAAACCCTAACTATATCCCAGGACAAATATTAACTATAATATTCTAATATATGCAAGGAATTCCAATTGAAAAAGAAGCTAAATGAAATCAAACTTCAGTCCTAATTTCATTTTAATGTCAAGACCAGAATATAACTTAACCCTAATGGTAGCACTAATTCCTAATAATATATATCTAAAAATATTAACCATAAAATCTCGAACCAGTATTAACCCAGACACTAAACTGAACCATAAACCTTAAGGTATCTGAAACCTTACCCTGATTTCACGCTAATGTGAATAAAGTAGTACCATTAATTGTAATTAAGATAAGGAATCTGAAATATAAAATCTAAGATTACAACTAACCATATCAATGTAACCTAATACTGACATATTGAACGTTAAGCCTCAATTAACCCATACCAGATGTGTTACTTCCAAGGCAAATTTATACCCTAAACCTAACCCTAGAGCAAAATCTCAACTGCCAACATAACTCCAGTGTAATGGTTGCCTATCCCAAACACTCAGACTCACAAGAGGTTACTTAAATGAAATCTGATTTATTAGGGAAATTATGACAGTTACAGAGAAAGCTGAGAATGACTAAAAGCGTGCCAAATACAAACTAAAAACCCTCGGCTCCAAACGTAATCCCTCCCCCCTACTAGCCATAGCAACCACCCCTCTCCCAGGTGCCGGTAACCGTTTTCCACACATCCTGGGAAAGCAACCTTGAATACATGTGATAACCCAAATACATTCCAACCCAGCAGCCAACAGATAAGAACTCCCCGAAGAGGAATCTTCCTCCGTTCTGAGATCAAACACGTATCAGGCTAATGACATGCGAAACGTTACGATGTACCAAGCACATTGAAACGGTGAACATGACATACTGCCCCCCCAAAAAAAACCTAAGGACCCGGTTTGGAGGGGTAAGCATTATGGAATCGAGTAACAAGTACAGGAGAAGCCACATCATGAGCGGCCCCCCACTCAGGGTGGGGGAAGTGCTTCCAGCGAACTAGGTACTGCAGCATGTTGCGAAGCCGGCGAGAGTCAAGAATTTCTTTTACTTCAAAATGTTGTTGCCTGTCAGTCATGATGGGAGGAGGTGCCGGAGGTTGATCATGCCAGCGGTCAGAGCGAGTAAGGGGTTTGAGCAAACTGCAATGAAAGACAGGGTGTAAGCGTTTCAAGTTATGCGGCAAATCAAGTTTAAAAGTCACAGGGTTGATTTGTGCGACAATAGGAAATGGACCCACAAACTTAGGAGCTAATTTTTTCGAAGGTTGAGAGGACTTGATGAACTTAGTAGACAGATATACCATGTCACCCACTTGAAATGCAGGGTGAGGGGCACGCTTTTTATCAGCGTGCTGTTTGTAAGCAGACTGGGCGTCCGCTAGTACCTGCTGGATGACCGGCCAAGAGTCCGCCAGCTGTGTTGCCCATTCGGACGGTGAGGCAGGCGGGATGGACGGCTGTGGCAAGTCAGGGATAGGGACAAAATCCCTGCCATGTACAGTGCGAAAAGGGGTTTGACCGGTGCTTTGATGAACAGCGTTGTTGTAGGCAACCTCAGCAAAGGGAAGGAGGTCAACCCAGTCGTCCTGTTGATAATTCACGAAAGCACGCAGATATTGCTCCAGTGTTGAATTTAGCGCCTCTGTGGCCCCGTCAGTCTCAGGATGCCACGCCGTGGACAATGCCTGTTTAGTGCCCAAAAGCTTTAAGAATGCCCGCCAAAATTGAGAGTTGAATTGTGTGCCCCTGTCCGAAATTAAGCGGGAGGGGCATCCGTGTAACCTGTACACGTGTACAAGGAATAGGCGGGCCAATTGTGCTGAAGGAATGGAGACACATGGGATAAAATGCGCTTGCTTGGAGAAATAGTCTTTTACGACCCAAATCACAGTTTTTCGTTGGCTAGGAGGCAACTCCACTATAAAATCCATGGACACCTCCTCCCAGGGGCAAGCGGGACTGGCCACTGGTTGCAACAAGCCTTGAGGCTTTCCCACTTTATGTTTAGACATAGCACACACAGAACAAGACGCCACATAATCCTTCACATCTTTGTGCAATGTGGGCCACCAAAACTGTCTGCGGATGAGGTGCAATGTTTTTACAAAACCAAAATGCCCAGCAAGCTTATCATCGTGCGAACGGAGTAAAACCTCCTTTCGCAAGCTGTCAGGGACATAGAGACGGTTGGATTTCCAAGCGAATCCCCGATCAAAAGTAACATTGTCTCTATTGGCTAGCAACCAAGTGTCAGTTTTCTGCTCCTTTAGAAACTTTTGTTGCAATTGAGACAAAATGGACAAGGTGCCTTGCGGTGCGGAATCACTGCCGGCTGGCTGCTGCGCACGGGCTTGGCTGCGGGTCACAGCAGGCATTCCTAGTTGTGGCTGTGTCCACAGCGTGCTGACCACCTCTGGCGCTGCGCTGGAGTCCTGGGGTTGCCGGGACAGTGCATCTGCTAAAAAGTTCTTTTTCCCTGGGATAAACTTCAGTTTGAAGTTGAAGCGGTTAAAGAACTGAGCCCAGCGGACTTGTTTAGGGCTCAGCTTGCGAGGGGTACTAAGGGCTTCCAAGTTCTTATGGTCAGTCCACACCTCAAATGGGTGATTAGCCCCTTCCAGCAAATGGCGCCAAGAGTCCAAAGCCGCTTTAACTGCAAAAGCCTCCTTTTCCCACACATGCCAACGTCTCTCTGTCTCAGAGAATTTGCGGGACAGGTAGGCACATGGTTTTAAGCACCCTGCCCCATCGGCTTGCAACAACAGGGCTCCAATAGAATAATCAGAGGCATCCACCTGAACAACAAAAGGCTTGGAGGGGTCAGGATGTTGTAAAATAGGTTCCTGTGTAAAAGACTCCTTCAGCTTGTCGAATGCCACCTGACAAGCCGGAGTCCATCTAAGCAGCGCGCCTGGGTTTTTTACCCGGCGGGTTTCTCCCACCCCCTTTGTCCGAAGCAAATCAGTCAGGGGTAAGGTTATTTCAGCGAACCCCTTTATGAACAACCTGTAGTAATTGCTGAACCCCAGGAAACTTTGAAGTTGCCTATGGGTGTGGGGTCTTTCCCATTCTAAGATAGCCTGGATTTTAGCAGGATCCATTTCTATGCCTTTATCTGAGATCCGGTACCCCAGATAATCAATTTGTGTTTGATGGAAGGCACATTTTGACAGTTTGGCATACAACTCAGCTTTCCTTAGTTTGCGAAGCACCTGCTTAACCAAATGTACATGTTCTTCCAGAGTTTCAGTATAAATCAATACATCATCTAAGTAGACCAATACCCCTTTAAACAGATGTTCATGTAGTACTTCATTGATCAATTGCATAAACACCCCAGGGGCCCCAGCCAAACCAAAGGGTAAAACCTTATATTGAAAAGCTCCCAACGGGCAATTGAATGCTGTTTTCCATTCATCCCCCTCCTGGATCCTCACATGGTAATAGGCTTCCCTTAAATCCAGTTTTGAGAAGATTTTCCCCTTTGCCAGATGTGATAACATATCTTTTATCAAAGGCAGGGGATATTTATTTGATATTGAGACTGCATTGAGCCCACGGAAATCGGTACAGAGTCTTAATGTCCCATCTTTCTTCGGGCGGAAGAGGACCAGTGCCCCCACTGGCGAGCTAGCTGGTTCAATGAACCCTCTTGCCAAGTTTTTGTCCACAAACTCCCTTAACAAAGTTAGTTCCTTCTGAGTCATTGAGTAAATCTTTGGCTTAGGCAATTAGGTGTTAGGCACCAGCTCAATGGCACAATCAGTTTTCCGATGAGGAGGCAGTTGATCCACTTCTTTCTCCCCAAACACATCAGCAAAGACCTGGTACTCCTCCGGTAGACCCTCAAGAGGAGGGGTTGGGTACTGCGGAGTCGCAGCTGCTGCTACCCCCACCACCTCCTCTGGGGCTTCAGTTCCCTCTGGTGCTTGGTAAAATCCGTCCCTAAAGGTTACAGTTCGATAGACCCAATTTATCTGAGGATTCTGCTGGACCAACCATGGGACACCCAAAACCACCAAAGGACCCCCCACCGGAGCCACTACAAATGACAACCCTTCCCGGTGGCTACCCATCTGCAAGGCTACCAAACCGGTGAAATGCGTGACCGGTTTGCCCCCAGCCATGGACCCGTCCAATTGGGTGAAAGCAATGGGTCGTTGCAATGGAAAGGTGGGTAACTCCAAGGCAGCTACCATGTCGGGATGCATTAAGCACTGTGAGCACCCAGAATCGATTATCGCCCACACTTCTATCGTCTTAGAACGGGATCCCAATTTTACTTTCACAGTGAGAATGTGATAGTTGCCACTCACCGACACCGGCTCGCGCCCCTCTTCTACCACCTGCCCTGCGGCGCCCTTTAGAGCAGGTGGCTGGCGTTTCCCGCCGGCTGTAGCAATTCTGGTTCACCCTCGTCCCCGTAGAACGGCACGCTTTCCAGCTCGCTGTCGGACACAGCTGCTTTCATTTTCCTCGGTAGAGAAGGGGATTTCGCAGTTGATTTCCCCTGCCGGTCCTCACCCTTCGCCCTCAGGCACGCCGCCGCACAGTGCCCCTCCTTGCCATAGTGCAGGCACTGCCCCTTTGCGTAACGCCGCTCCTTCTCCTCTTCCCAGGAACGTTGTCCGGATCGTCCAAAGGAGCCCAAGGGGCAGGTGGGCTTGCCATCTCGCCCCGACTTCATTGCTCATCTCTGTGCAAACACCTCGTGGGCATGCTCAGCCTTTCCAGCAAGCTGGATCCACCTGTACAAACTGTCAGGGTCATCTCGCCCCAGCGACCAGCGCAGCTCTTCGGTGTTTAAACCATCTTTGAACAGCTCTATGACAGTTGCCTGCGACCAATCTTCCACCTTCCCCGCTAGCGCTTTAAATTCCAGTGTGTAGTCAGCCACAGTTCTCGATCCCTGCTTGAGTTCTTTCAAGCACGCTTCGCCCGCTCCTTCGCTAGTGGATCCTCGAAATGATGCTGTAGACCCCAGAGAAATTCGTCGAATTTCTCCAGTTCAGGGGCTTCTGACTGGCACATCTGTACGTACCAGTCCGCTGCCCTCCCCTTAAGCTTGGTGGCAATGGTGATGATTTTCGCTTTTTCCGATTGAAAAAGCGACCCCCACTCTTCCATGTACGCCTTGGCATTCGTCAGGAAGAACAAGAGTTTTGTCGGGTCTCCGTCGAACTTGACAGAGAAGTCCCTCAATCCTCCGCCCGACAGGCTGCGTCCCCCCACTGGCGGTTCAGCTGCTCTGACAGGTCCCGCCCGCCTCCGCTCAGGGACGGGCGGCGACGCTAGTTCCACCCTGGGAGCCCGATCCCCCTCTTTTGGGCGAGCTCCCCTTCTCCGTTCTGGGGACGGTGCCTGGGAGGAAGGGGTGGAATGCCGCTGGCTTGACCCCTCCCGCACCTCTTTCAGCGAACTCAGGTCCATGCTCATTTTCTGCAGAATGAGCTCCAGGGAGTCCATCTTCGACTCTAGCACCCGGATTCGGTCTGGAGTGGGGGAGTCCCCCCTCGGCGGCACCTGTACCACCGTTGGCGACAGCGGGTATCTCTGCCTCCAAGATGAGCCCCTTGCCTCCGAGAAGTCCCCCCGACTGTCGTCCCAGGTGACCAGTTCGCCTGGGGTCATGACCGTGGTCTCTGGCGCGGTCTTCATGCCCATAGCTTCGCCTTCAGACCCCGAACTCGCCTCCTCTCGAATCGCTGAGAGTTCTCCCAGGGGGGCTCTGTCGGGGCGCATCATGGTGGAATCGGGCTCTCCCTCACTCGACCCCTCACTTTCCACGAGTAGCACATCTGGATTGGTCATCGCCAGCACTCTCCCTCACAGGATCGGACGAGCTTGTCTTTTCCTGGATAGGGGCCAGCGGGATTTGAAGTTTTGGATTCTCCGCTTTATGTAATGGTTGCCTATCCCAAACACTCAGACTCACAAGAGGTTACTTAAATGAAATCTGATTTATTAGGGAAATTATGAGAGTTACAGAGAAAGCTGAGAATGACTAAAAGCGCGCCAAATACAAACTAAAAACCCTCGGCTCCAAACGTAATCCCTCCCCCCTCCCAGGTGCCGGTAACCGTTTTCCACACATCCTGGGAAAGCAACCTTGAATACATGAGATAACCCAAATACATTCCAACCCAGCAGCCAACAGATAAGAACTCCCCGAAGAGGAATCTTCCTCCGTTCTGAGATCAAACACGTATTAGGCTAATGACATGCGAAACGTTACGATGTACCAAGCACATCGAAATGGTGAACATGACATCCAGTCCCTATAAAGATGTAGCGTAACTCAGACTTTAATTTTCAATGAACTAACCCTTTGGTCACCCTAACACCAATGAAAAAAAATATATTCTTACCCCAATCCCAGCAAAAATTCTGAACCATAAAATATATAAGCAAAAACTTAGGGAACTAAGCCTAATCCAAGTTTTGCTGTAATGAAATTATTACTGGTAACTGTGAGATAAGAAATCGCAAATATAGCCAAAATGTAAGACAACTACTAATCTTCCAAATGCACCCTAATGGTAATTCTGACACTAAATTTAAGCTTAAAGCTCAACTCAGACCCCTAAATTAATACATACTAAGTCCAAGATTCTTTATAGTGTAATCTTCCTTCATAATAAAACCTCAACCATGACATAAATCTAAAGACTACACTAATCATAAAAATGCACCATTATACTCACAGTGACTCTAAATTTAAACTTCAGCCTTAATAAACCCCAACCCTAAAAAGCCCAGAGCTCACTAAAATTCCAGTAAATCTAAAACAAGAACAAAATCACAATTGTAAAATATATTTAAGACTGCCACTAGCAACCAATTACAGGTAGTCCTTGATTTATGACCATTCGTTCAGCAACCATTTGATGTTCCAAAGGCACTGAATGAATGGTGGTTATGACCAGTCCTTGGAATTCTGGCCGTCCCAGCACCTCCATGATCGCAATCTGGCTCATGGCAACTGACTCGTACTTACAAATGGTTGCAGAGCCCTGTGATAACATGGTCACCATTTGCAACCTTCCCTGCCAACTTCCCCAGAAAGACAATGGGGAACTGGCAGGGAAAGTCACAAGTTGCTGGGGTAAGTCTCTCTCCCAGCCGTTCTGCACTCAGGCTGCACTAGCCACTCACCCCTGCACATCTTCCCTGAGCTTTGCTGCACCTCCCCACCTTGTATACCCCTGTGCACCCCCATGCACCTTCCCCGAGCCTTGCCTCGCACCCTCCCCCACCTGGCAGCAGCCATTTACCTGCCTGCCAGCCTGCTTGCAAGCCACCTGGGACTTGCAACTTCCTGCTGAATTCCCCACTGATTTGGTTGTGGGAAGCTGGCAGGAAGTTGCCTTCCCTAACGACTGTGGGATTCAGTTAACGATGGCAACAAGGACTGCAGGGATGGCCATTGCTGAGCGATGTGATCACACTTTATGACCGCATTCGTTAGAGATGGAAATTCTGGTCCCAAGTGCCATTGTAAGTCGAGGACTACTTGTATTTAAAAAATGCCCCATAACAAAAAGACAACCCTTAGTAAACCCAAACCCTAACTCAGACATTACCCTGACACAATATAAATTTTTATATTTATAAAACTATAAATCTTACCTCTAATACCAGTGCAAATTCCAAATCATAAAACATATTTCAGACAACTACTAACCCTAAACATGTATCCCATTGCTAACCGTCAGGCTAAATTTAATCAGAAAAAACATGAATCCTAACCAAAATTTCACCTTCAATAACAATATTGTTATTCAAGCCAATAACAATATTACTTTTTTAAAAAAAAGTATTGAAGTTTTTAATAAGCAAAGTAAAAACTAATACAAAGTAAACTAGAAGAAAAAAGAAAAACAAATGTTCAGAAAATGCAGAAAGAAGAAAAACAAAAGAAGCGGCTTCCAACCTTCATTACACTGAGCATAAGCTAATATAATAACTTTTCACCTTCTTTTAAATTTACAAATAAAAAAGACAAATAAATTTACAAATTAAAAAACTCTTCTCCCCATAGCCTTTTATCTATATGCAATCCAGAAATTGGCATCTTTTCAGTCCTGGTTCAGCAAAAAGTCCATTAGGAGTTACCAGAAATATCAAACAGTTTATCCCTGATCAAATAGTCTAACTTTATATTCCTTCTTTTTGCTCTTCACAATCTTAATCTTTAAATCATTCCAATGGCATCACAAGATTTGATCTTTTATCAATCTTCGGCATTCAAGAGGAATCTTAAAAGCTTTCACCAGCCTACTTTGTAAATCCCATAACGAGGCATCATCCAGAATTTCTTGTTGCAGCTGTTCCATGTCTAGATCCTTTTCTTGATATGTCTTTTGTATTCCCATTTTGGTAATCTCAATTTTGTTGTCTTTCATGCCCAGGGCCGCAACTAGGGGTGGGGCAACCGGGGCATGTGCCCCAGGTGCCATACTGGTGGGGTGCCAAAATGAGCACTGGGGGGGGGCACCAAAATGGGAGTGGAATCCACGTTTGCCCCGGGTGACATAGACCATAGTTGCAGCCCTGTCCATGTCTTCAAATTCTATGTCTATGTCAGGTAAAAGTTTTTAAAAAGTTTTTCTCATCATCTTCTATAAGTTTATCCACTGAAATCTGTATCCTTTTGTAAATTTAGTAATTAATATCTCAGTCCAGTTACCAAAAAATTCTTTAAGATAATAAAAAGTTATAGCTGGCTTAGCCATTTTTATTCTACTTGGTCCGTTAGTTCCCTCAGTTCCTAATATGGGTTTAGTTCCATTTCAGTAGTTTCCATGAGTATATTATTTAATTATATACTTGTTTTTCAAATCTTACAGCAAAAATACCAATATTCAAAATCTCTCTGGTCTCCCAATCCATTTAAAACTTTCTTACATCAAGCCCCCCTCCACTTTTTTTTGCTTTTTGCCAATTGTATATTATTTTCAATTCTTAAGTCTCTGTTTAAAATTTCTTAAATCCAATGAAGGTAAACTCACCAGGTATCAGATTAAGCTCACTGTTTTGAAGGTCTCTAATATCCATAGTGGTTAAATTGAACATTTCCAACTGTGATTAGAAAGTGAGTTCAGCTGGCTTAGTGTCCTTATTAAAGGCTCCGCCACTGCTGAGAGCGAAGATGTTTCCCTCAGCTCCAGGTGCTCAAACCCATGGGAGAAGGCTGTTTTACAGTTTCCTCACAAGGAGTTGCCATTCAGAGTACTTGTGGGTGATCTCTTGTTCTCTCCTTCTCCAGAGATCTTTGAAGGACCAGTCTACTTGCCGATCTTTCGTTCTTCACAGTGGTCATTGCCTGCACTCATTCATGGAGACATCTTCAGACAGCCATGACTTGCAATGGAAGTGTCCTATCTCAGGCCAAGCACACACAAATACACAAAGAGGTAGTTGCAAACTTTTATTAGATGAGTTTTTTTTAAGCAATAGCAAGCAGCAAGGGAAGGTTATGTGCAAATGCATGCATGCA
Organism: Candoia aspera; assembly: GCF_035149785.1. Taxonomy (NCBI): domain Eukaryota; kingdom Metazoa; phylum Chordata; class Lepidosauria; order Squamata; family Candoiidae; genus Candoia; species Candoia aspera. The sequence goes on along the minus strand of NC_086159.1, from coordinate 35,702,935 downwards.
AAAGCAACCAAGTCCCCACAAGTCCAGCAAACTTGCCTAAAGAAAGAGTCCAAAATCCAAGGAGTAGGCACAAGAGTAGTCAGGCAAATCTAGGGTCCAAAGCATCAGCGAGGTTGTCAGCTGGTCTGGGTTCAGAGTCACAATCACATGGGTTTGAGTTCAAAGGCAAGGCACACAGAGTGTGGGTTTCTGAATGGTTGTTTCCAACAAGAGACTCGAGCTCATAGCTCTTCCTAAATAAGAGCAGTCTGGGTCTGGCTCGTTTAGGAGGGCGAGGCTGCTTCCTAGCATGTAGCTTCATTGAATTCCTTTGCTCTATTCTTTTTTCTGCTCGCCGGGCTCTTGTGTTGGGAGCCGGTGGTAATTCCATGCCTTCATCTTTAGAGAGTGGCGGCAGCTGTCTCTGCTGATTGCTGGCCAGCCCGCCTGCTCAGGCGGCTGTTCATCTGGTGACCCTGGAGCTGACTGCTCATTATCTAAGGCCACTTCTGAAGCTGGCTGCCCTTCTTCATCTGAAAATTCTGACTCTAAATCTGAGCCCACCAGGACAGGAAGCCCCCAATAGCAACAATACTGATTACACTAAGAAATATATTGTGAACAAGAAATATATATTGTGAACAAGAAATATATATTGTAAACAGTGGTGTGTGGAGCGGCTTGTACCAGCTTACAAGAGCTGATTTTTAAATTTTCTGGAATTTTGGAGTAGACGTGAGCAGTGATTCCTAGTGTGTTGTTAGGCAGCTCATGGCATGGCAGTAGCAATAGAGCCAGTTGTTATATATTTATCAGTACACCATTGATTGTAAACCTACTCCCAGAACAAAATAACATTATTGCAGTGTGCTGTACATGGGGCTGCTTGAAGCTTCAGTTGGTCCACCTGTGATGGCATGGGCAATTATGGGTATACTTTGTTATGCCCATATTATACCTTTGCTCCATGAGCTGTGCTGGCTCCCAGTTTGCTTCTGGGTGTAATTCAAGGTGCTGGTTATTCCCTATAAAGGCCTGCATGGCATAGTGCCAGGATATTTGAGGGATTTTATTTTATTTTATTTTATTTTATTTTATTTTAATTTTAATTTTAATTTTAATTTTATTTATTTACTATCCCACCTTTATTATTTTCACAAATAACTCAAGGCGGTGAACATAGCAAATACTCCTTCCTCCTCCTATTTTCCCCACAACAACAACCTTGTGAGGTGAGTTGGGCTGAGAGAGAGTGACTGGCCCAAGGTCACCCAGCCGGCTTTCATGCCTAAGGCGGGACTAGAACTCTCAGTCTCCTGATTTCTAGCCCATTGCCTTAACCATTAGACCAAACTGCCTTACTCCTATCGTATCTACCCATCCCATTAGGTAGGAGAGGAGGGCCATATTCTGGGTCCCACTGATCAGAGACTGTCATCTACTGTAGTGTAATCCAGGAAGTGTGCCTTTTCCATAGCTGCCCCTTTCCTCTGAAACATCCTAGTCCCCGAAGTTAGGTTGGCCCCAACCCTCTTCACCTTTTAGAAAGCTTTGAAGACATTGTTTCACAGGGATACGGGTCGGGGGAATAACTGAGCCTACATTGCATGTGTATGCTTTCTTTGGCAGCCCGTGTTTTTAGTTTGTCATGATATGTATTTTTTATATTGTATTTTAAAAACGTTTGTTAGCTGCCCAGAATCACATTAGTAAGATGGGCAGCCATATAAATCGATGTAAATAAAATAAATAAATTTAGTAACAGCTCTTAATGAAATGAAATCCTGACCTGAACTTCACAGTCTTCATTGCAAATTCTAGTGTTAAAGTAGCAACTCGAATAAAATACCAATTTAAATATTAATCTGAGAGTGCAATTAATCATAAATTGTGCCCTAATATTAATCTTGACATTAATTTTAACCAGAGACTTTAAAAACGGAATATCCCTGATCTTCTATCTTCATAATCCCTAATCCCTATCTTCTATCTCCAATGCAAATTACAGTGTAAAACTTAGTCCAGAAACATTATTTGTAACTGAAGTAAAAAGGTACCATTAACCATAAAATTGTGCCTTAATCCTTGCCCTGGCTACAATTTGACCAATAGTGCTCAATGAAATGTGAACTTAACTATTTCACTGCATCTTAGTTGCATAATATACAATCAAAGTAACAGGAGAAAAAAGTATTAACTGAAATAAAATTCTGAGACTATCACTGCTAATAAAGTTTTGCCCTAATTATTATACTGTAACATTTATTTTAAGCAGTATTTTCTGAAAAACTATAACCTAATTTATTCAATCTACAATGCAAAATATAGTGCTAAATCAACCTATCTATTAATAACATTAACCTAAGAATACCTGTAATGATAGGATCATGCCTTTATTTATTATGTTGTTTATTTATGTTGTTTATCTTAGCAATAACTCTCAATGAAATGGAACCCTAATCCTAATTTTAAACTAGTCCAAATTCAATTTATAGTATAAAATGGAACAAAATACCTACCAAAATTTAATCTAATACAAGTAACAATAAAATTTTACCTGAAATACTTACCTTGACCCTGATTTTAACCAGAGTCTTCAGTAAAATTGAACACAAACTCAAACTTGATCCAAGCTGTAAAGAAAATTTAGTGTAAAAGCATTAAAATACTTTAATATCAAAGTATTAAAAATATAAATTTTAAAATATTAACCGTAACATCACCACATAATACCTAACCAGATAGTGATTTTAGCCAGTTTCAAATGAAGCAGAAACTTAAGCCTAATTTAATGTTACTCCAATAACATTATCCATATATTCCATCGACTCAAATTTGGCCTTCAATAGCTTTATCCTTTCCGGGGTTTGAGAATCCTCTTTCCCACCCCCGTCTTGCCTCACAACAACTGGGGACCTTGGGTACCGCTGCTTCCAAGACGTCTTGGATGTCCCTGGTAGGGGTCCCCATGCTTCATCCCAAGTCATCAGCTCGCCCGGTGATCCTTCAGTAGGCTCAGAGGCTCCTTTTCCTCCAACCTTCTCTTCTTCCGGACTGGAACACGACATCTCCTGTATCTCCGATAATTCTCGAGTAGGGACCCTCTCCATTCTCCTCACCATGGAGTCGGGTTCCCCATTGCTCGTGTCCTCGCTTTCCCCGGTTTGGGGTTTTGGTTCGGTCATCGCTAGCACTACTCCCTCACAAGATAAATCTGGAAAGGGGCTAACGGTAATTTTTTTAAGATTCTCAGCTTTATGTAATGATTGCCTACCCTAACAGAACCAGACTCACAAGTAGAAGCTTAATGATATCTGATTTATTATAGAATAGTATGCAAATACCAAGAAAGCTGAGAATGAGGAAAAGCATGCCAAATACAAACTAAAAACCCTCGGCACAAACGTAATCCCTCTCCTCACCCAACCATTTCAAATTCCGCACCCCAGGTGCTGGTAACAATTGCTGCTGATGTCCTGGGAAGAAAACCTTGAACACACAAGATAACCCAAACACATTCCAATCCTGCTGAATACAGATAACATCCCCTGAGACAGAGTCCTCCTCCCCTCCCAACCGAAACACGCATCAGCCAAATGACATGCGAAACGTTACGATGCACTTTAACATTGAAACGATGAACATGACAAATACTGTAAAACATGGTCTACTCCAAATCTGCTGCATATAAATCTAAAACTACCACTAACTATAATGCCATGTCCTTATATATATTCAGATATTTATTTAATGAAACTGAATCCTTGCCCTAACTTGAATGTATCTGTGGTACAAATTGCAGTGTTAGGCAAAACAAAGTATCAAATTATGACTGTGACTTATAAAATAGCAACAAAACATTTATTCTTACATTAATTTTAATGGAGACTTCAAGGAAACAGAACTCTAATGCTATGTCATCCTATCCCCAATTCAAATTATATCTTATGTCAAAAGAAAATGTCTACTGATACCAATTTTAGCTAGAGTGTTTAGTGAAATAGAACTCTAACCTTTACCCAGGGCAAACTATAGTGTCAAATATGTACTAAAACAAAAACATCAACTGAAACATAAGTCTAAGACTATCATTAATCATAAATCCATTCCCAAATAGTCATCTTGACATCAATTTTTATATACGTCTTTAATAAAATGAAACAAAATACCAGTCAAAAATGCAAATCTAAAACTAGGATTAACTACAAAATAGTGCCCTAATAATTATCTCTATACTGATTTTAACTGAAGTCTTCAATGAAACAGACCCCTAACCCTAACTTCATCCTAGTTCCAATGCATGTTGTAGTATAGAACTTATACCAAGACAAAAAATAAAAAAATAAAAAATCAGAAACTAACATTATGCAGTAATACCCATGAACTTGACATGGATTTTCACTACAGTCTTCAGTGAAGTAGAACCCTTGCACATGATATTTTTATATTTTGTTTTGGCATACATTTTACACAACTAGAACATACATCTATGAGTACCACTAGCAATAAAATCATGCCTTAAATATTGATTTGTCACAGATTTACTTCAGTGACCCCAACCCCTAACCTTAACTTCACTCTATCTCCAATGAGAATTACAATGTAAAAAGTATGAGAAAACAAAACATCAACCAAACTGCAAATCTGAGACTACCACTAACCATAAAATAATTTACTTAATTTGAACATTGATATGAACTAGAATTTTCAATGAAATGGAACCATAATCCTAACTTGACCCTATCTAGTGCAAATTATAACCTAAAACATATGCCAAAACCAAGTATCAACTGAAACGTACATTGAAAACGACCACTAACCATAAAACTATTCCTTAGTACTAATGTTAGCACTGATTTTAACCAGTCTTCAGTGAAAGTAAGCTCTATGCTAACTTCATCCTCCCTTCATCCTCCCTAATGTATAGTATAAAATTTATAGAAGACAATATTATAGAACAAAATCATAGAACAAAATATGAACTGAAACATAAATGTAAAATTACCAGTAACCATAAGATGCACCCTGTCAGCCCTTTGAGGTCAACCAATCCAGGAAACAGGCTATAAAGAAGAGTAGAACTATGCTATATTAACAGAATCTTGCAAGTGAGGTTGTGTTTTCCATTCCCTCCCTCTTATACCCCACAAAGTTAGGGAGGAGCCAGTCCTCCTAATACTTTCTCTTTTTCCAGGGCTCAAGGCATGCTTCTGCTATTTTTGCTTTTGTAACGACTTCTGAATATTTTCCCCAAGGTTATCTCCATGGCTCCCTGTACTAACTCGATCCTAACTCCAATCAAAATTATAGTGTAAAATGTGTATCAACAGAAACATAAATTTAAGAGTATGACCAAACATAAACTTCCACTCTAATAGTTATCCTGAAATTGATTTTAATCTCCCTCTTCAGTGAAAGCCAGGCTTAACCCTACCTTAATCCTCTTTCTAATGCAAATTATAACATAAAAGGTAAACCAAAACAAAATCTCTTCCAAAACAAGTTACTTATCCTTTTCTTTGAAGACTCTGTTTAAATTAAATGTCAAATAAATATTAAGGGTGCAATTTTATGGTTAGTGGTGTCCTTACATTTATATTTCAGTTTATATCTTCTTTTGTGCAATTTTGACAGTATAATTTCATTGGAGCTATGATGAATTTAGGGTCAAGATTCTGTTTCATTGCAAGCTGGTTAAAATCAATGTCAAGATAAATATGAGGGTGATATGTTATTGTTAGTCGTACTCTTAGATTTCTCAGTGTGAACGAGTTTGATTTATATTTTGTTTGATACTTCGTTTGGATGTAAATTTTACATTATAATTTCCATTAGAGATAAGGTTCCACTTCATTGAAGACTCTGGTAAAGTCAATGTCAGGATCAGTTTTATTGGGCAATTTTATACCAATAACAGTGTTAGATATATATTTTTATTGACACTTTATACTATGGTAAATTTTACACTATAAATTGAATTGGAGGTAATATGAAGATAGGGTTGGCTTTTTGTTTTGTAGAAGTATCTGGTTAAAATAATTGTCAGGATCAGTATTAGGGTACCATTTCATTCAAGACTCATAGAAATTGACTAGAGGGTAAGGGTTATAGAGCAATTTGTGGTTAGTGACAGCCTTAGAGTTATTTTTTGGTTCATATTTTGGTCTGGGCTAAGTTTTTCATTAGAATGTACTTTTGTTTTGTTGTTTATTCGTTTAGTCGCTTCCGACTCTTTGTGACTTCATGGACCAGCCCACGCCAGAGCTTCCTGTCGGTCGTCAACACCCCCAGCTCCCCCAGGGACGAATCCATCACCTCTAGAATATCATCCATCCATCTTGCCCTTGGTCGGCCCCTCTTCCTTTTGCCCTCCACTCTCCCTAGCATCAGCATCTTCTCCAGGGTGTCCTGTCTTCTCATTATGTGGCCAAAGTATTTCAGTTTTGCCTTTAATATCATTCCCTCAAGTGAGCAGTCTGGCTTTATTTCCTATATAAGTAAATTCATAGCTTGGATTTGATTTCATTCAAGATTTTGTAAAAGAATAATGTAAGGATAAATATTACAGGATGATATCATCATTCATAGCTTTACATTTATATTAAGGCTGATGTTTTGTTTTAAGATAAGTTTTATACAATTTTCATTGGTGATAGAATAAAGTTTGGGTTAAGGTTCAATTGCATTGAAGACTGGTTAAAATGTATGTCAAGGAAAGTATTATGGCGTGAATTTATGGTTATAGTGATAGGCTGACATTTTTTTTTTGGTGTTAACGTTTCCCTAGTATTAAGCTTGAGGATAAGTGAAGTTGGTGAAGTTGGGGTTAATGGTCCATTTCACTAAAAATTCTGATTAAAATTAATATCAGAATTATGGTGCAAATAGCTGTTTACTAGTAGTCTTAGATTTATGTTACAGTTGGCATTGTGTTCAGGGGTAAAAATTATACTATAATTTGCAATGGCAGTAGGATGAAGTTAGTGTCACGTTTTCATTTCATTGAAGACTCTGGTTAAAATTAATGTCAGGATAATTATTTGGACTCTATTTCAGGGGCGTGGTAGACTTCAATTTATGTTTCAGGTTGATATTTTTTCTTAGTGTTAAATATTACCATATAATAAGCATTGAAGATAAACTGGAGTTAATTATAGGGTTTAATTAATTAATTAATGAGATTTTTGTTAAAATTAATGTCAAAGTTCAATGTATCATTTTATGATTATTGATAGACTTAGATTTATGTTTCAGTTGATCTATTTTCCTATAATATGTATTGAATATATAGCGAGGTTAGAAATTGGATATAATTTCAATTGAGTTCTATTGTTAAAATTAATAGCACAATTTAGGGTATTATTTTATGGCTAGTCTTGGTAGCAGATTTATGCTGTGGTTGATATTTTGTTCTGGTTTAAGTTTTATAATAGAATTTCCTTTGGCGTTAGGAAAATATAGGGTTAGGGTTTCATTTTATTGAAGACTCTGGTTAAAATTAATGTCAAGAAAAGCAGTATAGTATGATTTTATGGATAGTGGTAATTACAGATTTATGTTTCCATTGATATTTTTTTCCTAGTGTTTGTCTTACTCTATAATATGACTTGAGGTTACAGGTTTGGAAAATGTTCCATTTCATTGGAGGGTATTGTTAAAATTCATTACAGTGTAATTATTAGAGCATGATTTTATGGTTAGTGGTAGGATTGGATTTATGTTATGGCTGATATTTTGTTCAGTGGTAAGCTTTACTTTATAGTTAGCATTTCAGATATGATGGAGTTCAGGCTATATTTCTGTTTCATTGAATGATCTGGTTAAAAATTAATATGAATGTAAGTATTAGAGCAGTATTTTTGGTTAGTGATAGTCTTAACTTCCCTAAATTCATCATTTTTTTAATGCAAAGGTTCACCTAGAACAAAACCACACCAATAACTAAAATCAAGATTTCCCCTAACAATAGATATACACCACACCCTAATACTCATCCTAGTACTTTATTAACCCAAGTCAGATAATAAGCAGTTGACAATTTACGTAAAAGACAGCACAAAGGATATTTAAAGCTACAGTACAAAGCAATCAAATTGCAGTAATAATCTATGAGAATTTAGTATGTTCAGTTCAAAGAAACACAAGCATGGTGTTCAGAGAGTTGCACATTTGTTTCAATCAGGAAAAGGCAGAAGGCTCAGAGAGTAACTAATTTCATTCAGTGGGAGAATGGCCTGGAATTTTGAGAGTAGCACACTGAATTCAAGAGAGAATGACAACATATGGAGAGTAACTGGATTCAATAAAATAAATGCATGGCCTTCATGGAATTGAAGGGGAAATGAGAACATCACAACTTCAGGAAAAAAATCAACATAAATCTAAGACTATTATTAGCTATACAACTGTTCTTTAATATTTATCTTTAATTAATTTTAATCAGAGTTAGCTATAAAACATCCTAGCTATATTTTAAATGATAATTTTAGAGTAGCTCCAGGATGACATAACCTAAATCTAAAACAACTGCACTCCTCAGTATTTATCCTCACCTTAATTTTAACTAGAGCTGTTGGTGAAACTGAACTCTAAGCCTGTATCTAGAATGCAAATATGTACCTTCAGTCCTAACCCCAGAACAAAGTCCCAACCAAAATGTAAATCTCAGAGTAACACTAACCATAATATCACTCCTCATACTTATCCTGCCATAATTTTTAACCAGAATGGTCAGTGAAACAAGAACCCTAACCTTGACTTCATATATCTCTAATACAAATTATAAAATAAATATACAAATTATAAATTAAATGTAATCTCAAATATTAATAGCAATGTAAGTTTTAAACTATTATTAAACACAAATTATCTTTTTATTACTTACCAAGATAAAGATTTTAAGTGGACTCAATGAAATGAAACACTAACCTAACTTCATTGTTTCTCCAACAATGGTAGCTTTGTAAAATTGTTTTATAGTGTATTTTATATTGGAATTTTATTATATATTTATTGTTTTATATTGTAAACTCCTCCCAGCTCAGAGGAGATGGGTGGTGACAAATTTGATAAATAAATAAGATAAAATATTACCTTTAATATAAATCTGAGATGTAAATGCTCACGCTGCCATTAGTTTTAACTAAGGTCCTCATTGAAATGGGACCTTAATCCTAATTTATTTAATCCTAGTTTGTTTACTTACAATTTGGTGAGATGCCCCAATCATATGTGGCTGAGCAAGAAATTACAAATGTTTAGCTTCACTACGTAATCATTATTATTAAAATGATGATAGTCAGATGCTTCTTAACAACTTCTGTGGTCCAACCCTACGAATTATCGTACATAGTTGTTTTGCTTTTAGTTTACAGGTAGACAAAATAACAGTAGCTAGGGATTTAAATTTAGTATTGAACCTTTCAATTGATTGGAATAAAGTAGCTAAGCAAAATCAGTTACAGAGCTGGAATCTCCCCAAGAAATTCAGTTTCTTCAGAACTTTAATTTGGACAACATTTGGATACAATTATATTCACTTCAATAGGCATATACTTTTTTTTCAACTCCTCATAGTATCTGTTCATGTTAATTTACTTTGCATTTGATCATGATTTTATGCTTCTGATATTTAGTGTTGATTAAAGTACACTATATCAGCCGATACTAGGAATGGGGAAAAAACAGAAATGTTGGTCTCTCAATTTAACCTAACATAACCTAATTCCTTAATAAGAGATTCCACAGGTACAGTATATATGGACTTATGCAAATATGGGGAGAACTGTAGAGCAGATAAATAAAAATGTTACTATGTTACCAGACCAAATCCAAGGACTTGTCATGCTCATTTGAAGGATGTGGCCACCCCTTTAATGTTGCAGGAAATACTGTATTTGATACCATTGATTCAATGAAATTTGGGAAGGCCTCTGAGCCAGAGAGGTCGCCTATAGAATGGTATATAAAAAAATAAAGCTTAGCCTGTGTATTGAGATATATATTGAGTCTTTTTGAAAAAGGGGTTCTTATGAAGATATATAATGGTTTGAAACTGGGTAAAGACTACAAATTGTGCTAGTTATCGCCTGATATCCTTTTAAAAGTGGATGAGAAAATGATGTCTACAGTTTTAGTATGTAGGTTGCAGGATGCATCAATAACCAGATCCTTCACAATATGGTTTTATGGAAGGATGCCAAGTTTATTAGATTACTGGCAAATATTCTAGCAATTCAACCTGAGAATCTTGAAAATGTTGTAGTGGCTTCCCTGGATGTAGAAAAAACTTTTTGTATGCTACAGAGTAATTTAAAAAAAATATTGATCTATGTAATAGAAAAGAAAATGTATTTCCTACAATTTTAAAAATGCAGGCCAAGAAATTAAAAATTATAAGAAATCAACTTTTTTCCATAACATATTCTATATTCCAGTCAATCTACTCAATTCATTACAAAATAATACTACAAAAATATTACCCCCCAAAATCAGGATGTATTGGAGAATCAACTAAGGATATCTGTTTTCAATTCTTATCTTTAATTTGGTTTTGGAAACTTTGGCTCATTTGATTAGACAATCAAGTAATATTTAAATTGTACAGGTGATTGGAATTGAATATAATTATTCCTAAGAAAATATCTCTGTAGATCTGAGTATTTCAAACTGCTTAACATAATTTAATAATTATATTAATAGAAGGCTGAAAATACCTATAAGTCTATGGGTAAAAATAAATATTGTGAAAATGAATATAGCCTCATGATTGGTATATACTTCAAAGGGGATATTTATCACAATTCCACTTAGATATTTTAAACTAATAGTCAAGTTAATTATCTATTTTAATATAATGGTCTTACCCCAAGATTCTCTATTTCAAAATTTCAATTCCCATATGAACACAGATATTTTGATTTTCTGGATTTTCAGTTATATCACTGGGCATATTTATTATGCATTTATTAGAATGAAAATGAGATTGAATATGTACCACTGTGGGCATAATTAGAGAATTATTATTTGGATCATTTGGAATCTTAGCAAGTATTTGGTTCTAATTATAGTCAAAATTCTATTGCACTTCCAGCAATAAAGGCTATTCATTATATTTGGATGTTACTGGAAAAGAAATTAAAACTTAATTCTTGTTTCTATGAGAAAGTGACTCTTTGGAATAATTATTATTGAAAAGTGGTGATTTTTTAAAAAAAAGTTTGGGTGGAAAATGGGATTATTACACTAGATCAGTTTATTGTTGATGGTACTTCAAAAATGTTTGGGAGATTACAAAAATAATGTAACTTGCCTAAAAGCACTTAATATTCCATTTGCAAAGTTCCCATTTTAGACTTTATGCAATGGCCTTATATTAGAGAAAGGTTTTTTTTAAAAAAACCAATTCATTTGTTTTTATTTATTTTATTGACATTTAAAGAATTTTACTGAAATATTGATAATTCTTTACAAGAAACTTGAAATAGAACATTGGAGTTTCATATATTGATTAAGCAATGTTCTCAGGTTTTAAAAAATGTTAAAAGTTTCTTATTAACTTAAGATTAACCTAATTCATTAAAAATTACTTTAGATTTATTGGACTCCTCAGTAGATGTTAAAAAATGATTGGCAGTGCAAGATATTTGAAGATTCATTAACATGCATGATTTGACCATGTCCTTTGGTTGATTATTCTTAATATGGTAAACCAAGTTCTAGGAAACCAGTTAAGATTTTTAAAATATGTTAATGTGTTGTTCAACTATATTTTAAAATCTTGGAATTTATCTGTTGATGAAGAACTTTGGATTTATTACCCTTGGAATGTTACAAAAAAGATAGTGAAATCTGACTGAAAAAATCACTTGTGTCAAAGGCTGGTTTGACAAAATGTTTGCACTCAACATTTGAAATGAACCTTCTTCAGTGCAGTGAAATGACTAGGTTGTAAGATTCCATATAGTCAAGGTTTTACCTGTTGGTTAGAAAATAAATTATTTTTATATGTTAATAATTGTATATCATTTAGCTCTTTTTATTTTTATTCTTTCCTCAGTCTTTTTTGCATTTACAAGATCTGTTTTCTTCTTTTTGTTGTAAAGCATTAAATAAGTTTCTTAACAAACCAAACTAATAAAAATATTCAGAGCATGAGCTTGAAATCCCAACCATAACATAAAGTTAAGATTAGCATTATGCATAAAAACTCACCCCAGTGCTAAAGCTCTTATTAATTTAACAATAAACTTCAAAGAATCTGAACTGTAACCTTAATTATACTCTGTCACCAATGCAAATATATACCCTGAACCTAAGTCTAGCATGAAATCCCAATTGTAACATAAATATAAGACTATGGCTAGTGCTATCCCTCACTCAGCTGAACTAGGAACTTGAAACCTAGCTCTAACTTTACTCAGTGCCAATAGACATAATTGCCCCAACCCTAACCTGAGCAGCACTCCATGAGACCAGGTGGTTGTCATCTGCCATTGCCTTTTGGTGTCAGTCCCCCATCGCTGTTTATTAGGAAGGTAGTTTGTGGAAGCTATTTGAGTGTGTATTTTGTGAAGTGACTAGGAGGAAGGTTTTGTCAGTTGGGTGGAGATGCAGTCTGATAGTATATTTATGCAGGGTGAGTTATGGCTGATCCAGAGCTGCTGGTAGTTGGGAAGGTATTGTAATGAAGCTGATACTGGCCATTGCAGGAGGCAGAGTATTAGACAGATGGTGCACATTCCTATGTTTGGCCTAGACATCAACCTTTTGTAGGCATGATATTTCTTTTTGTGTTAAATGTCAGGTTGGTTTTTAATAAGATTCCAGGACTGAATTGGTTTTTATGAGAGAAACATGGTTGGATGATGACATCTGGGCATTGATGGTGTCTGTGTTCTGGAACAAAGATGCAGTGAACACAAGGAGGGAGGCATTCCTCTTTCCAAACCTATTGTGCAGGAGACCAGGGGATTGGAATGTGTGTGTATGGATTTGGGAGAATCCAACAGATTAGGGATTGTATCAGATGACCTTTTGCCCTCAAACCTCAATGCCTGGGCTGGTGAGAGAGTCTCTAAGTTGATGGTACTTGGGGATTTCAACATCCTTGCTGAAACCAGCCTTTCACTTCCAGCTCAGGAGTTCATTACTGCCATGACTTCCATGACTGCCATGACAGTTAATATCTGCCTCCACTCAACAAGCAGGTCACACACACACAATCTGTACTTGTTATTATTTATACCTTGGAGATTGCTGTCTGGACAGAGAAGCCTGTACTGATTCCTTTGTCTGGAGGGTCATCTATAAGGACATAGGGCTGATTTTGAGGGACTACCCACATCTTATGGATTGTCTGGAATTGCAGTATTTGTTAATGGGGCAGTTTAGTAAGGCACTGTACCTTTCAGCTTGAAGCCTTGGTAGCAATATCTGTCTGGCCTTGCCTGCTGATCTTCTGGCTCCCAAGCATCCTCTGCTAACCCACTAAGCCTATAGGTCCCCTATAATTAAGGATGGTGGTGATTCATCCCCTGTTGGAAAAAAAACCACCCCTCCATATTTGATAACTGTACGCCAGTCTCTAGTTTATCATTCTAAGCTAAAGTGATTGAGCAGCTCATGGCTATGCAACTCCAAGTGCTCCTATAAGACGCCAGTTATCTAGTTCCATTTCAATTTTGTTTCAGGTCATGGCATGGCACAGAAATGCCTGTGGTTGATGGATGAACTATTGAGGAGTGTGACAAAGAGAATGTTTCCCTATTCATGGTTTTAAATTTTTCAACAGCTTTTGATACCGTTGATCATGATATCCTTTCAGATTATATAAGAGAGCTGAGATTGAAGGCACAGCTTTGTCATGATTCTAGTGTCACTGGTTGGCTTCAAATAGTAGTTTTGAGGCAGCAATAATCTTATCCACAGCTGTTGAGCTTTGGGGTACTGCACAGTTCTATTCTGTCCTCATTACTCTTTAATGCTTATATGTTGGGAACAATCGTCAGAGAATCTGGAAACAAGGTGCCATCTTTATGATGATGATACCCAGGCCTGCTTCTCCTGTCCATCATTGACCTACACAGTATGCGCTTGTCTGGACTGGATTGTAGGCTGGATGAGGTGTAACAACCCAAAGCTCAATCCAGACATGTTTATGGTGTCTGGTTATAAATGTATCTCAGAATGTATGAATTGATATCACCTAAATTGTTTGTGTTCATATGAAAGTAGGAATGAATGGTACTAATGGAAGAATCACATATTCCTGTATCATACTTAAACCATACAATAAATCTAAAAGAGGAAAAAATCAAGTGCAATGGAGTGTGTGTGCTTGTGCATGCCTAAAAAAGGATGTGGTGAGTTGGCTCCTCCACAACAATCCCCACTGTTGCATCCTCCCATGCTCCTGATGAAAGCAAGTTCTGTAGTCATTTACACAGAAAACCCCTCTCCTTGCTTTTACTCATAAGGAGGAGAACTGAATAACCGCCTGCTCTCAGCTTCCTTGACTTTTCTGTAGTTTAGAAGAGTGGCTGTGTTGTTTGAGAGGCTAAATTTCCTGTCAAAATGTTCTTACTGATACTAGAAAATACACATCTTATTTTACATAGAATAGGGTTAAGTAACTCATTTAGAACTGAAAGTGGAAGAGAGAGGAAAGGGATATATCATAAATCCTGCAGGCTTTAATTTAGTAGCTAATCTTCCAAGTAGGAAAACACTCACCCACACACCCACACCTCCACCCACCTAGTTAAAAAAAAAAATAGAAATATGGATACAAAGATGCAATCAATCCATAAATTAAATCAAAGAAAAATATGCTGATTCACTTCTAGCTTTACTATTCCCTATGGTGATTGTCTTCTGATTATCCAACCATTCTTCAGATTGGGGAAAATGTCTTACCTGGTTGAAGCCAATCTGAGAAGAGATGTTGTCTCCTTCCTAGGTAGAAGGAAAGAGAACAAAGACAAAATGTGTTTCTCTGCCCTATTTTTAAAACCCACTTAAGAAGGAATTTTCCTGCTCCTGATAGGTTCTTCAGAGTATGATTTTCCTAGAGTCTGATGGTCTCTGCCCACTACCTAAATTAACAGGCTTAGGTTTGGTTAATTGATTAATTCACTCTTTCATGTCTGAACCTCTTGGGATGAAATTTCTCTTTCGTTGCTACAGCAAGAGAGAAAAATAAACCTAGCAGTGCATAGAAAAGTAAAAGCAGCAAATTTTAATGACTGGGATCTTGCATAGTAACACAGAATAATTACTTTGTAAGACAAGCCAATTCCATTTACACCATATGAGAACAGGACTAGACTTGGTATCTATGAAAATTAAGAGAATGGCAGGTGGACATGCCTAGGAAGGGAATTTTACAATCTGACAACTACTAGTTTTTCTCTGAAACTTATCATCCTAATTTCAAAAGGACTTTTGATAAATATCCTAACAGCTACTTAGGTTTATGCAGAGGTGATACTACAGGTATTCAGCTTCTAGACCTATGCTTCTCAATCTTGGTGCAGGGACCACTGATGGTCCTATAGAGTAACCCCTGATGCAGGTGCCAAGTAAAATAATGATTTTTTAAAAAAAAATAGGAACATTTTTAGTATTATTGCTTTGAATTTTACAATAGTTTGGTATTCTTGCCCCAAATCTCACAATTACAATTATAAAAATTACAATTGCAATTACAAAATCCTATAAATTTAAAATAGTCTTTTGGAGTCTGACAATCTGGAGCTAGCACCTGCGTGGAGTGCACTGGCAATTCATTGAACCCCTTGCTTATAATGACAATTTTGGGGTCTGCATCAAGGAAATGATTGGGAGTGGCTGTTCTGGGCCCATTAGGGCTCGAGAGATTAAAAAAAAGATTTGAATTGAATATGAAAAGATAATAGTGGCTATGAAGCTGACCCAGCTGTCATTTTGAAATGTCTAGATATCTTAGTTCTCTGGAGATCATTATAGTTTTGTGGATTGACAGCTTGCTGTTATCAGTTGTGCTGCTTTTCTACTAGGACTGGCCAGCTAAGATAATCAAATTTGTCTAAAACTAGCTATAGTAGGTACAAACAAATCAGATTATAGACACCTTTTTTCTGGACTGTTTTTCATAAGAGCCCTGACAAAATTCATACTAAAACCATATTTTACAGCTCAAAGGCATTAATAATCTTCAAGCTTTTGAGTTCTTCTGATCTCTTTGTTAAGCAAGACGGAAAACAAAGTCTTTATGCTGATTTTTTGATGTTATGTTTTTCTGATATGTTTTCTGATATGTTTCCTTATGTTAACTGAAATATAGAGAAGAAGTGATGAGGGACAGTTTCAGCTTAACAGTTTTCTGTAATGTAGTTGTATGTATATTTAGGCCCACTTGTTTTAAACCAATAGATACTGAGGTTCTCCTGTCATTACTGATGGTGCAGGTAAAGATATAGTAGTGTGTGAATGTGGATGTAGGGGAAATATCTTCCTTCATCACATGAACACAATGGCTTGAAAATGAGAATATTTTTATATATTCATGGGTTGAGATGAAATGAAGACTAGCCTAAGTTAAAAACTATAGATAGTGGAATTGGCACTAAAGCACTGAATACATAATGATTAATACTTGAAATAGGAGACCTCTGTTTTTTTGGTATTAAACTGTAATACCCGTAATCTTTGTTGAAATCCTGACAAATATAACTGAATGCTAGAATGAATTCCAATTGCCCTTTGAAAATGGCCCTGTTAAGTATTGTAACCTTGAGGTCAAAGATCAAATGTTGAGAAAGATTGAAATTTTCCCTGACTGGTATCTATATATTTCAATTCAAAAAGTCAGATTCTACTACACAGTGACTTTTTTGTTTGGCTGATGAAAATCCCTGAAGGGCATAGCTGGAAAGTGATACTTGATAGGAATGAATAAGCTGATGAGCAGAATGTTTAGTATGGCTGATATTTTTAACTATACTAACATAGTTAGAACACCTTACTGAACCAAGATGATACCTATCTCTCTGCTGTAGCCTAGAAGTGCTGGTAGTGGTGGGTAGGGGTTTCAGTAGCTTTTACGTTGTATAAGGAAGGATAGATAGTTCTCCTTTTACAGGCAGAGGTGAGGAACTTTTGGGTGGGATAGAACTGTATTTTAGATTTTGGGGGATGTGGGCAGGATGAGGATACAAAGCAAAGAATGCTTTCTATGCACATGGGAAGGATGAGCAATTTTCTTTTTTTCTGTCTTTGGGGAAAGGGAATTCTCCCCCGCACGCCCCAGTAACATCTTATGCACATTTTACGTTTTTTGTGTGTCACATTTCGAAATGGCAAAAATTATATTGCTATTTTTTGGGCACTTGTGGACAGCAATGCTACACACACACACAGACACACACACACACACACAGAGAGAGTTGCATATGGGCCTGAAGCCTCAGGCTGCCCACCCATGCTCGATCAGTTCAAGGTCACGAAGAAGTTTAGTACCCTATTAAGGACTATCTGAAAACAACAAGGTACCATAATGAGCACCAAGCTTGGATGCAGAGATCTGATAATTATGAAGGACAGAATGCTAAGTGTCTGCTTAACCCCTTCTAATTAACCAGACTGAAAGAAAGCCAAGCTTAGTTGCCATATATAGCACACATATTCATATGATGAGCATCTCCAGAAGATGCTGAGAATAAAATTCCCATGTTGGAGGCACAGCTATATAAAGATAGCCCTCTGTCCTTACTTCTTAAGAGAAGGAACACAGTAATGTGTTCATTACTGGCACAATTTCTTCCCCACCGTTTTTCCCAGCATAGGATGTGTGTTGAGCTCCCAATTGTCACCATGAAATCAGACTTCTTTTTTGAAGAAAACCAATGAATTAATCCTTAATGTACGTACTACAGAGTAATCCCTACTGCACTCAGTGGGCTTGTTTTGGAGAAAATGTATGTAAGATTCCATTACAGAACTTTAATCCTCTTGTGCTTATCTGGTTCTCTCTGAACTTATTTGCTAACATTTCTCACTTCTTTGCTGCCTTTGTACAACTTTATTTAAAGTTAGGTGGAATTCTGAAATACTCTCTTTTTGGAAGTTATCATAAGCAAGACTGGCAATATTGATTTTAAATAATACAGCTACATATTTTGTAAAGAGTAAGCTATATTTAGACATCACTCTTGAATAACAATTATTTTTAAACTGTCTATTATGTTGACGTCCAAATTTTAGAGAAACATATCTTTAAAATATAAATGACTACAAATAAGTATTTTTAAAAAATGTATAATCATATGATTGGAAAGATTTGAGTCTGGAACAGTCAGCCTCTCTGAGGACTACAATGCTTTAAAAAGAGATCTGTATCATATGTTTGAATAATTGTGATTTCCAAACATATATTTCGTTTTGTTTGTAGAAACGCTTTCGTGGTATTCTCTAAACTCTGGTTCTGTAATGTATGCAGCAGCCTTATTTCAGAGTAACTTAAGTAATATTGGTGAAAAACTGGAACAAAACACCACAATATAGAAGGTAAAGATCATATTATTGCTCTTAAATTATCTATTAACAGATTGATTCTTAATATGAAATGGGATAACAAAAATCCAATTCTTGAGGGTCAGGTTATTTTTTTAAAATTATTTGTAGAAGTCTTCAGTTCACTATAATTCCATTATTTTTGTTTACCACCCATTTCTTTCATCTTAATAAAATCTTCCTTGAGATTGGCTCAACTCCTGGCAACTTGGTGGACATGTCTATGTAGCTATCTTGACAATAGTATGGAATGTGTATTTCCTGCTTTGCCATAAACCATGAAGTCAGTTTCAGTTTTAGAAATTATTCTCTGAAAATAAGCAACTCACAGCACTCTTTAGTACAGGTAGTCTTCACTTAACGACCATTCGTTCAGCGACCGTTTGAAATTATGATGGTGTTGAAAAAATGGCCTTGCGACCTGTGCCCGAAATTACGACTGTTGCAGCACCCCATATGATCAAAAATTGGGCGCTTGGCAGCCCACCTGCATTTATGACTGTAGGGGTGCTTCAACTCCCCCCACCCACCTATCTCCCTCCCCATCTCTGCCCTTTTGGAAGCCTTGCAACCTGCCTTGGGGTGGGAAGTTCACCTGTGCAGTGCAAGGCATCCCATCCCACCCGTACAGGCGTGAGGCAGCCAATAGCAAGCTCCACCCTCCCCAGCCTGCATTCCTTCACCCAGCTGCCTCCTCTCCCAGTACCTTGCACCTACCTTTGCCTTTTTCACTCAGCCACCGTGGGCAAAGCAAAAATGCCTGGCTGCCTTTGCTGAGTCCTTATCAGACCCAGCTTCTCGATTGTTTCTCTTACATGGCTCCCTTCAGAACGCTATCTTCTGAGTCCGACAAGAAGAAGCTGAGAATCTGAGTCCGACAAGGACTCAGCAAAGGCAGCCAAGCATTTTTGCTTTGCCCACGGTGGCTGAGTGAAAAAGGCAAAGGTAGGTGCAAGGTACTGGGAGAGGAGGCAGCTGGGTGAAGGAATGCAGGCTGGGGAGGGTGGAGCTTGCTATTGGCTGCCTCACACCTGTACGGGTGGGACGGGACAGGATGCCTTGCACTGTGAGGGTGGGCTTCCTGCCCCCAAGGCAGGTTGCAGGGCTTCCAAAAGAGCAGAGCTGGGAGAGGAGATAGGCAGGGGAGAACTGAAGGCAGTATTTGCGGCTGGGAGGAACCAAGCCCAGAATGGCTTGGATTGGGGTGGGTGCTCAGGCTAACAGTGGGTAAAATTCACTTAACGATGGCAAGGGGACTTGCTAGGATGGCTAAGCGATGCCATCTCACTTTACAATGTCATGGCTTAGCGATGGAAATTCTGGGCTCAATTACAATCGTTAAGTGAGGACTACCTGTAAGGCTTTCTTTCAAGCTAGTCTGCATGGTATTGCTTCTTAAACAATGTATACTTACCTGGGAGTAGCCGCCCTTGAATGCAGGTGAACTCAGTGATGAATAAAGATGACTAGCATTATTCACAATAAACAAAACAATAGAAAGCATTAAGTCACAACAAATTATTAAAGCAAATAACTTTATTAACTGTCTTTCCATCAAAAATGGTTACACTTGTGTTTCATATTCACCTTCAGTTTCAGTTAACAAACTCCAAGCCAAGTTGGGATTTGTAACTCCTGCTATACAGTATAATAAGATTGTTAAGCACTGTTAAGTGACAGTGAATGCTAAAATGTTAGCTGTGTTCTTAGTGTGGACTATAGATCAAACCCGTAAGATAAAGGATTATCTTCTCATAGTTAAGGAGAATGGTGATGATATCTTTCACACCATTTATTTTATTTGTATCCCAAAGGGCTCACAGGAGCTAGTTGCTATGGCAATCCTCCTTATGTACAGGCTGCCAAAACTGAGAAGTTAGTAGGAAAGAGGTGTAGGCTGATCCAGGTGTTTGTTTCATTGGATCAGGAGCCATGTATAGATCAGTATGTGCTACCTCTGGCAGGTTGCCACTGTCTTGAGTGTTATAACTCCTGCAGAATTTACTCCTATTTATAATGAGCTAATATTGAATGGAGAGCATTAAATTATTTCTGGAGAATCCAGATATCATGTTCTATTATTTATCTTAAGTCAAGTGAAAGTGATACAGTTCTGGCAGACATTAGAAAAGTAAGTACTTCTACCCTTCTCAGCAGACATTTTCTATATTACAGTTTATCTTTGTTACTTATAAACTGGATTTATATAAGTTTGAGACTCTAAGCTGGACTGAATGCTGTTAAGGACCATGCCCACCTTGCAGGAATCATAAATGAACGCATGAAGTAGAGGCAACTGAATATTGTAGAAAAGGCTTTTCTTTCCAATGTGGCTATTCTATAAGGGGGGGGGGATGAGGAAGGGGATCAAAGTATGGCTTACTCACTTTTATCTCGCTTCTAGAGTGTGCGTGCATGGAGAGACCTTAACATGAACATTTGCACATTTTTACAGAAAGGCACTTTGCATAGTTACAGCAAGATGGCTGTTAGAGTTGGGCATGCTTTGAAAGGGATTCAGATTTCTGGGGATACTGAAAAAGAGGTTGCTTTAAGGGATCAGTTCATTAAAGTTAATGTGAAGTTTGAAGCAGTCACAACTTTTTTTTTCGGTATTGCACAGAAGCCTGAAAAAAAAAGCAGTTTCAACAAATAGTATGCTCGTATCTTCCAAAGCATATCTTCCAAATAATTTCGCAACATGCACAGTGTTAGTGGCTTTGTGAGTGAGCTTATCATTCACTATTGCTTGATTGTTGTGAGCTGCCTAGACTGTTGACTGGGACAGCATACAAGTTGAATGTACTGTATCATCATCATCATCATCATCATCATCATCATCATCATCATCATCATCATTCCTCCTCCTCCTCCTCTGGCTAGCACCACTTCAGAGCATTGGAAAACATTTAAAAATATGGCTCTTTAATTCACTGCAGGGCCATAGCATTTGGAAAAAAAACATGCTGGCCCTGGCCTCCATCCCTGGGGACCCTATTGATGTGCATGGGCACAGCCATTTGCTGATGCTACTTTGCCTATGAAAAACAATGTCCTTGGGGCATTGATATTGTTAGCCAGATATTTCCTCATATTTTTTGGAAGTGGATATGTTGCAATCAGCACAATCTAATATTTTTATTTTGGCCTGTGATCAGCATAAACTAAAAACATAGAGAATGTGGAATTAACAATATAACATCAAGCTAGGTGTAGAACTTGTGTGGACAGTGACTATACAGTTAAAAGATACAAAGTAAAAGCTACAGAACTGCATAAAAGTATAACTTGCAAAAAGTCTGATCAGCCTGACAACCTGGTGGGGAGAAGAAGAAAGCCTTTGTAAAAGGAGTAGGAGAGGAGGACATGCTTGGCAGGTTCAACTTGCCTTGCATTGTAGGGGCATATATGTTCCAGTAAGGAAATATTCCTGCATAGTAAGGCAGCTGAAGGAAGGGTGGGCAGTGAGCCAAAATAAAGGCTCTTCTCCTATTAGTAGCTTCTAGCTGTGTAAGCAATGCAGCTGGTATAACTATGTATGTTAGGCTTTTAATGATAGGGAGGTTTGGAGACTTAAGTCAGTTTGATGCTCTGGGTCCATAAAATACTGTTGAAAGAGTTTACTGGCCTGCTTATAGCCCAGGGAGGGAAAGGGATGGGGCCCAAATGATGATAGTTTGGCCAGCAAGGTTCACTTCTAGGTGTTGCAATCTCTCTCAAAAAGAAATTCAATAAATATAATAGAGGAAAAATATGTTCTACTCCTCTCTGACATGTTCTCATTCTGCAAATAGTATACTAAAGATGTTTACTCATTTGTTATGCAGATTGTTAATTGGTCTTTTAATTCTGGTTTTGATCCAATTCTATTAAAACTAGTTGGCCTGATGGCTCGGTTTCTTAATTAAAAGCTGCATTAGATCTTAAAATGCTTGCCTTCAGTAGATAATGTTCCAGATCTGGATTCATCTCTTAAATGTTATAGCCAAAGAACTACAGTATCTCATTTGGATTTAGCTATTTCCCTCTTGATTTAAGGTGGGTAGGGTAATAGTAGAATAATAGACTTGGTTAGTCCTATATATTATTAAATTATGTGCCTTTTTTTTAAAAAAGTACCAAGTCCCTAATAGCAGAATACAAGTTTAATGTGCAGAAATAAAGGGTTAGGATACAGAATCTTGGAAACTGAATAAGCAAAGATCCTACCATCAAGGTGAGGTCTCTCTGAGTTGTTTGAACCTCCTTTGCCCAGAATGCAAATCTGAAGGGCTACTGCCCTTTTCCTAGATAAGCCTGGCACCGAACTATTCATCTGCTTCTCATTAGTAATGTTTTGAAATATACCCTTTACTTTTTCACCCTTGGTGAGGACCTTACAGCAATTCTATTATTTTACTATTAGAAACTGATGGGGCTTTGATGTAAATTCCAGGTTTACAGTAAATAGCTAATAAATGATGGGAATATTAGGGTTACTATATCATACCATGCTAAGTAGATGTTAGTACAGCTTACTTCAAGGGAGCATGAGATTCTCAGGCTGCATTTGCCAGCCCTCACTGTTACCATGTTATAGAAATCATAAAGGAATAGTAACTTGGCCATTTGAGCTATGTGAACAGGTATGTATGTATGTGAGTTATATGGCTGCACATGTGACAACCGTACTCTGGGCAGCATACAGAGATTAAAAGAACAGCTACAGCAAATAAGCCCTGATTCCTGAGGTTAAAGCAATAAAGCCGAATCATGAAAAGACCACATTGGCTGCTGAGCAAACAGCCAGGTCTTTAAAGCCTTGTGAAATACTAACAAGGTCAGGGCCTTCCAGGTTTCCAGAGGTGAGAATGTTCTTGTCCAGAATCTTTTCAGTTGTGAAGAGTTCCTAGTTTTATCTTCCCAAACTCATAGTCTCTAGTTGTACTGGGGCTACAACTCCTACTAACTAAATAAAAGCAGCGTATTTGGAAAGTATTAGGCTGAGGTACGCTATGCTAGTAGCTAAATATCCAGAAGATTTCTGGAAAGATAAATACAATGCAAGACTGTTACATCATTCAAAGTATTTAATCTGAGAAGTAGATACTTTTTCCATAGCAATAACTGTAAGCTTATCTGAGTGGGTGTGGGGGGCAGTGTGGTGGTAGAGGGAGAGAGACAGGGAGAGAAACAGTTGGAGGAGGAATAATCAGTGGAAAAAACTACATGAAAGGTGGAAGTCCTGATCCTTTCCTCTTCAGAGTTAGCCCCACTGCCGCAGTTTTTTATTTTTAAAAAGTGTTCAGAAATTATAATGTTGTGATGTTCTGTATTTCAGGCTTTGGAGGAAGGCAGACGGTGGTGCTTGATGGTAGAGAATCAAAAGAATATTTTTGCCTTACAGCAATCAAACTAACAGAATCTTTAAAAACTCAGTGCCAGGACAATAGATGAGCCTACCTTTTGGGAAATAGAATATATGATTGGTGAGCCCCAACTTTATAATGTTGATCTGTTAATTTATGGATTTGGTTTTGTTGATATTGTACATTTTTATTGGGATTTCCCCCTATACTCCTATTTCTTACCCTACTGAATTTAATGGAAGAATTTCACGGGCCTAGGATTCAGTAAAAAGGTAGGAGACGCTCAAATAAATGTTCTACTCTAGGGATCTCTGGATCTTTAGAAGGCCCTGTGGCCATGTTGGTTAAACTGGCAAGCTCCTAATTCTCTTTCTTGCAGAAAAAGATTGCCTTTCTCTGCTATCAGCAGTTAAACCGGCAGGCTGTTTGCGGTCCTTTCATAGACTACCCAGTAGCCTATCTAATAAAGGAAGTCTGGGAGTCTATCAGGTCCTACCAAAAATTACAGCCTCCCTGCTAAAAACCCATGAAAAACTATTCCTGCTGCATTTTCTAAATTCTTTTAAATTTTCATATTTTTTGACACCAATTTCTATTAACATTTTTACCATGTATAAAGAAATGCTTCCTAATTTCTTTTGCCAGGCAGTTATGAAACAGGTCAGTCTTACTTCATCCATACAGTATACTATGCCAATATCCCCACTTCTTGTGTCTAGTCTCATAACAACACAGGAAATGTATCACAGTCCTGCAATAACATGGGAAGCTAAGCCAACTTGAACATTCCTATTTGTGCAGCTCTTAAAACAGAAGCACCCCAAGATGTGTTCAGTTTACAGTTCTTAGAATTCTTAGCCAGCATGTAATCCCCACATATTTGGAAGCCACTGGCTTGGAGAAGGCTGACTTAAAGATAAAAAACATAAATTTGAAATGCAGCCTAAAAAATCATTCACCCAACATAATGGTTGCATGAAGGGAAAACATCCTGAACTACAGATGTTCAGTTTGATTATAAATAGGTCAGGAATTGCTTTGGCAGTCATGGCCAGTAGGTGGCCAGTTGAAGAGTTGGTCTCCTTTTCCTCTGCAGTCTTCTCTAATTGACATGAGGTATCAGAGTTTTGTTGGAGTTGTTGGCTGCCCTGTGCTCTCGTCTTCAGCAGCAGTCTCTCGTGTGATGTGATGTTTGCTTCTGCCTCCATCTGATTTGCTCAGTAGCTGTCGTGCTGTCAGTTGTTACATGAACTTTACTGGGTTGCAGGGCAGAAATCATTAAAATTCAGAGATACCTCATTAATTTGTGCTGCCTGGACTCAGTGGTCTGACTGAATTTGTATTACAAGCAAATCTCCCCAGCCACTCAAAATATTGCAAAAAAGATGTTAACTTACTCAAGAAAGCTAACTAGAAGTAAGCTGAAGTTTACTTCTGTCAGACTTAGCAACATTTTCTATAGCAACCTACCCAACGCCTATGGAGTTTCATTTGCAGAGATTGTCCTTTCTCATTTTTCAGCCTCCTAGTATAAATCAGTATTTAACATTACTAGCAAAACTCTGCTAATAATAGCAATAGAGACATTTCTGGGTAATGAAAAAGCATTCCAGAAAGCAAAATAATTCAAACTGCTTCCAGAACTCTCTGCAACCTGTCTAACTTGTGCATCTTCATTGCTTAAAGAAAAATGATGGGAAATAGGAGGTCATTGAGAGCTCCTCATTTATATGATAATTGCAAAAAGTAGGGGCTAACAGTTCAGGATACAAATCACTTGCTCTTACAGGACCTGTATGTTTACCAACAGAAAGTATGTGATTATCTCTTGATAATTAGTTTCCAGGTGAGGGAAAGAATGTAGTGCAAAAGAGACCGTTATTGAACTATATATGTTGAAAACTCACCATTTCTTTGTGAAATAGCAGTTCAGTTACTAGGCTTAATTAATGCGTGCTTTAAATAGAGAGGATATGTACATCATATGGAGGTGCAACGGAGAACGTATAGTATTCTATCTGTCTCAGTTTTTAATTAGGTGAGTGATAAGGAGATTGTAAAGGAAAGATTACAAGTAGAAAGAAAGGGAGAATAATGCAGCATTAAGGAAGAATGTAAACCACTTTTGTGAAAAGATGTGCTGTTTTCCCAAGTCAAGAAGATGGAGAAATAAGAGGGCAAAAGCCATGCTCTGAAATAATGGAGCAATACTCTCAGGCAAATAGAAAATTGACTAAAATAGAAAGTGAATAAAGAGCCTAGTTGAAAAAGGAAGGAATAGTCATATAGAACGGACAGGAAAGGACAGCAGAAAAGTGAAAAATAATGAGAGATTCTATTGTAAGAGAAGCCTATTATTAATCCAGGGCAATGATAGAGCTCAAACTAATGAAACTCTGTCCCACCTGTTTTAATCTTTCAGGTGTCCAACCAGCCTCCTCCTTTTAAAAAACGGGCAAAATGGCATTATCATTTGAAATAGAATGAGAAACTGTAAAATCAGAAACAATCATTACTCTAACTGCTTCATGATTGCACAGGCATTTGTCTTTTAGGGCTTGGCTTCCAGAAAATGTGTCACAGAAGTATTTCTTAAAAAAAAAAAATTAGATGCATTGCTAGAAAGGTAAGAGATGCTATAGAACACAGCAACCTCAGTCTAGAAGATATTAGCAATGTCAAGAAAGAAGGCTGTTTTTAATATATTTTAAAAGCCGCAGGGAAAAAGTAGATATTGTGACAAGTCTGCACTAAGATTCTACAGGCTAGGTGATATGTTATCAGAAAGAATGTGTCCATAATAGAAAATTAAGGCTGGCAAATCTGGAAGCTTTCACTATGTGGAGTATTTATATAGGGATAAAATGCTGTACAATGTGACAGTTTATATAAGAGCTATAAGAGGAAAGTGGGGTGGGATGATAATCCTTGTTTGGCAATATTTATCCCTGAGGGTGTATATTTGTGTGTGAATACAATAATTTACAAAATACAGTATGTCTGTTTAATCATTTGCATTGCTCACTTTGATGTAGCCAAAAGAAGCTATGTATCCAACTTGCCAAAAAGTTGGGCTATGAGCAAAATGTTTTCATGGACAAGTGTAATTTAAAATCCCAGTTATCCTTAAAAGTGTGTCACTGTGTAATTGAAATTTTAAAAATTTGTACTTAAAAAAATTCTCATATTTCATCATACTGTGATCATTTTATTCCTGAAATTGTTTTTATCAGGTATGGACAGAGTTCTCCTCCTCTCCTCTTCTGTTCCCTCAGTCCTATTAATTGTTCCGACTAATTCTGAGTTAGAAACATACCAACATAAAGTCTTGCTATTGAATTTAGTTGCTTCATTTTATTTGTCTTTATTTTCTAGCTGTGTAGTACCAAGAAACATATTCACATTGCTTTTTGGTATGTTAAGTTTACACCAATCTTACTGTAATTAAATATACAATTATATCAAGACTCTTTTTGACAGTTTTATATATGTACATATTGGGTTTCAGGACTGCCCCTTTAAACATGTAATTAATTGATATTTCCTTTGGTGTTGTGATACATCTCTTAATATGGCTGTAGTTCTGGGGGGGGGGGTTGCCTCCACCTGTTCTTCCATATCAAAGAAATGTCCTTGCATAGTTTATTTGTATTTGTGCCATTGATATTTACCATCATATTCAAGGAAAACATATCTGGGATACATTAAGGCTGATGGGTGGCCTAATGTGTCATGTGGTAAACTTTATGGATAAGTGGGGATTTAAATCTAGATTTCTTCAGTCCTACTCTAATTGCTATACTATATTAAATAATTTCTCCTTCAATAGGAACACTTCCCGCTACCCATTCAGACTGATCCTATATTGGATGGCAACATGATGCTTCCCTTACAGAAACTACTTTCTTAAAATAATAAAAATAAAAATGCCCAAAATTCATGAAATCATCAAATGTGAGCTTTCAGTGTTTTTTGTACAATGACTTTCAGGGTCAATATGCTTAGTTTTTTTGGAGATTTGGCAATCGCATGATATTTTCTGTTTTGAAATGGTAATTTTTAAGCCCCATCCCCTAAGAAAGTTGCTGACCCTTGTGTTATGTACTGCATTGCCAGTAGTTCAAGTCCCCTTTCTTTTGACTGGCTGAGTTTCCATTAATGGGAGGATTTTATACTAGTTCTTTTATTTTTGAGAGTTCAATTTATATATTTCTAGTTCAGGGTTAATTGATTTGTGGCCATTTTGAAGTTTCAAATGTCAAGGTGACTTTCAAGCTGTCAGAGGAAACATATAATTTGGAAATCCAAAAATGGATGTCAGGAAATAAATCCCTGATAAACATTTTATTTGCTCGCTTGCTGAAAAGTGGCCTTGTTGAAATGACTTTGAAAAAGAATTTGTTTGATGGTCTTAATACAGTGAAGTTCCAGAAATGTTGTACTTTTCAAAGAGATATTCAATAACTCCATGAGCATGAAAAACTCTGAGCCTCTGTTAAGGCAATCTCTTGCTTTGTCTGTTACTGTGATTATGACACTCTTCTTGTTCAGCATGTGTGCTTGATCCTCAGACTTAGCTCTCTAATCAAGAGTTCCATCTTAGGTTTCAAAATTAGAGCACCTTGACAAAGACGAATACACTAGAAAAGCCACAACATCTGGCACTGAGAATAATTAATGCAAAGGAAAATAGCAGAAGTGGGACTTCACTCCTACCTGTTGAAAGCTGAATATAAACAGCACAAGTACTTGCATAGTATAAAGAAAATCCACGACTAAGTTCACAGTGGAACACTCAAGCCAAGCCCAATTCCCATACAAAAACCAAGAGCCCCATGATAGCATAAGGCTGGTATGTAGAGAGGCTCTTATATAAAGGTACTGCTCATGGATGGAACTGCTGCTAGTGGCTGAGTCTCAATTAACCCCAAGGAGAGAAGCAGTTGAGTAAAAAGGCCCTGGTTCTCTGGTTTGATTTCAGGTCACTGTTCCCAGAGGAAAAGGCTGAGAAATGAATTATAAACCATCTGTAGCTCATTAAACAGTATGCTATACCAGTAAAATGACTGGCATATGGACTAGTATTATTTGGTCACCTGTCTGCCACACTGATACTGTAAGATGCCAGTCAGGAACTTAGCTGCTTCATCTCATCCAGATGCTAATGTCCATGCTCATAAGATGCCTATTCAGGTTTGCTATCAATCCTCTCTCTTCTACCCCCTTAAATCAGTATTTAACTGAAATACTTAAATAACTGAAAGGAAGATAAATGATAATTAATGGCATATTCATTTCATTTCCAGCTATTTTGTTTCAGGTATGCAATTGTAAAATGGAAGGAAACATGACTATTAAACAGTTTTCCCTTCTAACTATGAACAGTCCATTTTGTTTAATGGATCTTTGGTATCTCAGCTTTCCTTCAGTAATCTGAAAGAATACCTAGCTAGAGATTTTGGTAAAGTGAAAATCCATTTAAATGGAATGGTTTTAATTAGCATATTGATAAAAGAACAAATGGTGAATCCTTTAACAATTCTTAGAAGTAAACAGTCAGATTTTTCAGACGCTCTTCTAATTCAGCTTCTGTCCTTGCTTGTGTTTACCATCTATACTGTGAGCATTTTAGGTTCAACAACAGCAATAAAGTCTTTATTTATGTTTTCTAAATGTGCAAAGTTTATGTGATGATGGCTTTCTAAATACACAGCCTGACAAAGTGAATAGCTAAATAGAATACAAGGCAGCACTTATACTCTTAGGGAAATGTTTCAAATCCCATGATGAAAATGCTGCTCATTAATCAGCATGCCCCAAGTCACGGGCATAATTTTTATAGCAGCAAATAATCTGCTACACTGTACAGATAGTCCTTGTTTAGCAACCACAACTGGGCCCAGCAACTTGGTCATTAAGAAAAGTGGTTGCTAAATGAAACTGCGACTGTGCTTATGATCTTACTTCAGCTTTCCTTTGATTTACAGACCTGCGAAGGTTATAAATGTGAGTATTGGTCATAAAGTTACTTTTTCATCACCGTCATAACTGTGAATGGTCACTAAATGGGGTAGTTGCTAAATGAGGACTACCTGTATTTTTTATGCCTGGAGTTCTTTTTACCTTCATAGAAATTGCATTGTTAATGTTTCCACTTCCACTATTATTCCACTATTACTTACTGCTAATTATTTAGAATGAGTAAATTAAAAATGAAATAATTCATAATAAGATATATTACAGGTGTAAAGAAAATCTTCTAGAATGCCTTTGGTTATACTACTAGAGAGCCTTTCATATATTACTTTAGGCTTCCTAAACTGGCCCCTCCAACTGTGACAGACTTCAGCTCCCATAATTCCCCAGCCAGTGTGGCTACTACCTACACTTCAGGAAAATTTTGAAGATCTACCAGTGCATGTCTTGTACAGGAGGAGGGTATTCTTCGATGTGAGGGTGGGGTTGTGGGCATGTGGCAGATATATTTATTATTTCAATTTATATGGCTGCACATCTCAAATACATGACTCTGAGTGGCTTACAACAATTAAAAAACTATATAAAAGAACAAAAAACAATACTAAAAACATATAAAACCATTCAACTTGATCAACAGCTGAGGTATAAGAAACCACTACCAACAATCAATATAACCCTTGTACAGGTTCTACCATGTACCTGGATGTCCACACCCCATGGCAGAACCACATCTTTAAGGCCTTACAAAATGCCAGTAGGGTTTGGAGCCAATCTGCTTTTCAGGGGGATGATTTTCTAAAGGACAGGCACTACAGCAGAAAAGGTTCTCTTCCTAGGTCCTGCCAGATGATATTCCCTAACAGACAGGATGCAGAGCATGCCTCTTCTACCGGACCTAATGGGATGGGTAGATGTAATTGGGGAGAGGTGGTCCCTCAAATAACTTGGTCCCATGCCATGAAGGGCTTTATGGGCCATCAGCTGTGCTTTGAATTGAACCTAGAAGTATACTGGTAACCAATGCAGCTTGCGGAGCTGATCAAGGAGTGCACATAATTGCCTGCACCACTAGTTCCTCTAGTGGCATTTATGCACATAGTGAAAACTATAACTGATCTGCTACTGCATGATGATACTAGGAGAATAATATTAATATACCCAGAAGAAGGTACATTTGTTTTCTGCTTAGCTTCTAGTGCAGCAGTTAACTGTTTTCATTAATACACAATGTTATCACATGCTGAACAGATATGACAAAGACATGAGATCTTCTAAAGAATATAATAATTTTCAGTTCAGTTGACCTGTCTTTGTATAGAATCAACATTTTAGGGTGCTGTGTTCATGAGTAAGGGCTGGGGTATAATAAAATAATCAATATAATGTAATGTATCAGTATGTTATCTTTTCTAATAGAAATAAAGCTTTCTACAGTAATTAGGTTTTCATTTTTGAATGGCAATGAGAACTGTATATACAAATAGTCAAAATGAATATTCAGATAGAAGCAAAACATCACAAATGGTTTTCTTCTGACTAATGGTTGTCCTATGTCAGAAAAGATGCTAATTCATGTTATAGGGAGCAGTCTTGAAATAGCTTCTAATATAAGTGAGGGGCTTGGTAGAAAGGCTCATAATAAATTCATAAAAACTGTCTTGTAACACTTTAAATCCTTGTATACTTATGGGTCATAATGTTTTATGTACTAGATGTATCTAACTTCAGGACAGATATCTGAAGTTTTATTTTTGGCTAGTGGACAATACAGTTAAATTGTTTCCTTTGGTCTACAAAGTCTTCTCCTTTGCTGAAAACAGTTCAATAAACAATTATGTTGCCTGGGTTATAACAGACTTGGACGACTTGTTTATGTCTCCAGGAACTTCCTCCAATCACTATTGCTTTATACTGAGTTTTACACTAGGCTTAAGCATAATTTGTAAACAAAGAGATTTCCAAACATCCCTCAAACCAAGAGATAAAACCACCTACTCAATTTGTATAATTGTCTACCCACAGTAGACTTCTTGGACCCCCCCCCCCCAATTAAGTGCAGCCCTTGGGCTCCAAAATGTTGCTCAACTCTGGTTTATTACAGGAAGGTTTGTGAAAGTTCTTGTAACACCAAACTGGAAAATTAATTTAGACAACTGATTTATTTTCCAGAAACAATCTGTACCAAAGCAAAGATATATAAATTATATTTATATATATAATTCAATATATATATATATATATTCAATTTTTTTGTAATGGGATCCTGCTTCTGTATTCAAATGACCCTCCATGGTGACTGACAAAATTTAAAACATAATCTAAAATAAATTAATGCTAGTTATTAAAAGCCTGTTGAAAAAGAATGAATATTTATGGATTATGTAAATGATCACACAATGGAGGCCAAACAGACTGCATTTCATAGTTTTGGACAGTGAATTTCATAGCTTTAGAATGACACAGAAGCAGGTTGTCTCCCATTTGCTGGATTAATGACAACAGGAGAATCTTCAGAATGCCTTCTCCTGCAGATCTTAATGACCAGACAGGTTGATAAAGGGAGAGATGATCTTTCAGAGAGTCCTGCTGAAGCCCTTGAGATCTTAAACATTACTACCAAACTCTTAAATAGTACAGTACCTAGTAAGCAATTGGTAACCAGTGCAGATCCTTCAATGCAAACCTTATAGAACCCTTTGCACCATGTAGTATTTAGCAGCCTGGCTGCCTCTTTGGGGAGCATGGCAGGGGATAAAAGATTCCTGATGCCCTCCCTTTTATTTTGCTTCCTTTAACTAATAGTTTTAGAAGTTTCCAGGAGAGACATATTTCACCTAAAAGTAGAGGTCAGTGGTGAGACTCCAGGATTCCATTAAGAATAACATGTTTTTATCTATAACATGAACATAGCCAACTCTATCTTATTTCAGAAACAGTTTCTACTCTTCATTTCCATACATATCTTCTACCACCCAGACCACATCATTCACATCATCTGCAACCAAGATTTATTCCCACTTCAATTTTTTTTTAAAATAGGCAGTTTGATGTATGAATATCCTTTTTTTTCCCAAATAAAAGAAAGTGAAAAAACCAAAATAATATCAAGAATACCTCGCCACTAGACAAGCAGAATGAAAAAGCTATTCAAATTTCTATTTGTCACATATCAGATGTAGTTAAACCCTCTGAAATTTATTAATGGTTTGTAACCCATCCTGAAAGAAAATAGGATCTGCAGGTGAGGTTGTCAAAGCAGGCAAGATGGTAATGGGAAGAGCATGACTGAAACCTTGCTCGTGTGTGTGTGTGTGTGTGTGTGTGTGTGTGTGTGTGTGTGACATACATACAAAAGGGGCAGGGCTTAGAGCATGCTGCTGCAAATGTTTTAATCCCTTTGCAGGCACTGCTGCTGGAAGATGATACTTCCCTTTTTTAGGCTTTGGGTGGTAGACCTGTTCTCACTTTAACCACAGCCCCACTGACTTAAACCAATAGTAGTCAAGAAGCAATAGATAGCTTGGCTAAGATATATATCAATGGATTTATGCCTGACAAAGTCCCCATATTACAGCCCACAACAAGAACCTTATGAAATAGTTTGATTTGAGATATACAGTAGTAACTGACCTGAAGTCATCTAGGGACTTTTATGGCTGGTAATGTAGTTGAATCTGGACCTCCCCAAACCTAGCACAAATCCTTAACTATTATTCTCCATTGGACACAGTAAGTATTTGCTGAGACATGCAAATACAGATGTATGTATCTTTTACGTGTATGTATAGATATATTTTCATACATCTGGCAAGATGGATTTTTATTTGCTATTTAAGGTGACTTCACAAGTCATATCTTTTTCTTTGGATAGCAGGTTTTTCATTTCTATTGTGAGTTTCCACTTTGTAGCTCTGTAACCCAGTTTAAAATATGTTCCAACATAATCATAATTTAGAATGTATTGAATTTTCTGTTCTCTTCCACTACCAGAGCACAGATTACTCAGATTCTGAGTAATGAATGGATAGTAGTTAAGAGTATTAATGGGTATTTGCTCAAAATCAAAGATAATTAATCCTCAAAAATATTAAAACATTTAGCATTCCAATCCTAAAGAATACATGTTCCAAAATGAGGTAGCACCACATGTATCACTGTCATTGTTTCATCTATATGGCATACTAATCAATGAGTGGAAAGACTGCACTGCCAAATGGTAACCATTAGTTGTACATCCAATCTGCATCAATTTATCATCCTATAATATCCCCTTCACTGCAATAAATGAGGTTAAAGTCTGATGAAATGGCCAGGGTCCCATCTTGTGATTCTTTTATGCTATGACTAAGCAGCATGTACTTAGTCACTATAAGCTTGATTCATGCCCTACCTGGCTAATCCATGTGGCTGGAAAGTGACTGTGTGGCTGGATTCAGGAGATACTTAATATTCTATGGGGCAGGGGGAGGGGATTAGCATCCATCTTTAAAGATCAATGATATGATGCCTCCTGAAGAAGCCATCTCTTGAACCTGTCACCTCAGATAGTTATCAGCTTATCTCCAACCTTTCTTTTTGGAGGTTGGAGATTTTGAAGGTTTTGGCAAAGTTGGTGGAAGTCCACTTATAGAGGATCATAGAAGAAAAAGATTTTATAGACCTATTGCAGTCAGGATTCAGACTGATATGGGATGGAATAACATTGTTTAGAGAGCTAGCTTGGTGTAGTGGTTAAAGCATCAGGCTAGAAACCAGGAGACCACGAGTTCTAGTCCTGCCTTAGGCACAAAGCCAGCTGGCTGACCTTGGGCCAGTCACTTTCTCTCAGCCCTAGGAAGGAGGCAACTGCAAATCACTTATGAAAATCCTTGCCAAGAAAACCACATGGGGCTTGTCCAGGCAGTCTGAGAATCAGACATGATTGAGCAGATTTTTTTTAAAAATACATTGTTTACCCTGTTGAATCACTTCCATTGAAAACTGAATGGAGTACACCCATATTAATCCTATATGACTAATCAGAAGCATTCAATAGCATCAATGCCATGGTCTCCAGCAAAGATTGGGCTTGGAGGTATTGTACTGCAGTGGTTCTTCTCCTTCCTAAGTGGGCAGTTCCAGTTGTTGTGCTTGGGGAAGAACACATCCATAATTACTTCTATGTAGGTCCATACATGGCTCAGTCCTCCATGCATGCTGTTGAACATATATGTGAAGCCACTAGGGAAGGTCATCCATCAGATTGGTGCTTGATAATAACTAGTTGTACAGTACTAGAAGTCTTAGCCCGATGCCTGGAAGGTATGAAGTCCTTTATAAGTCAAAACAAGCTCAGGTTAAGTCCCTGCAGGATAGAGTTGCTGTTTTTTAATTTTTTAAAAAAAATAATTTAGTAGAAAAACAACAAAAAAGCAAAAACAAAAAGGCAGGCAAGGAGTGCATAGAAATACATCCCTAACATTGTAATCTCCAATTTATCTATGTTGTTATTTCTTTTTTGGGCTTTTACCTGTTCACTTGAATGTAAGTAAAACCTTGTCACTTTGTAGCATATTATTGTTGCATAAGCTTTACATTAAGGTGAAGGTTGAACTGAAAATAAAAAAAATATAAGGGACATTATAGGAAAAAAGCATTCTAGTAGCCTCCCTCTCTTTTATCCCCCCCCCCCCCCCTGTTTTCCTCATTCCTACAAGATAGAGTTGCTGGTTGTTGATGAACAATCTGGCTTGATTCCAATTTTGTTGACTGGGGTTGCACTCTCCTTGAAACAGCAGGTCTGTGATTTGGATTATGGGTAGAGCAGCAGGTGGTAGCTGTGGCCAAGGAGAGCTTTGCCCAGCACTGGCTATTGCTCCAATTGAGTAAGACATATGGAGACTGAAGTACAAGAATTGTCTAAATTTGTTGGATTAGGTTTTGGATGGTTGCTTTAATTGCTTTTGTTTGATAGTAAACTGCCTTGAGTCCTTGGCTGAAGTGGGCAGTTTATAAATAATTGTATTAATAAAAGTCCTAATACTATATACTTTGTTTTGATCTCTTCAAGAAAATATTTATCTCCCTCTATCCAAAGAAATCAACAGACCCTTACAAATGTATCCACCAAAGGGTCTACAAAAAGAAAGAAAAGAAAAAGAAAGGGGACTGTGGGGGAAAACAAGGGCTTTAATCTGGCTCTGCTATGCAAATCATCTGCCTCTGTTATGCAAATGAGACAAATACATATTGAATAACACTTTTTCATCTTCTTTCTTTCCTTCTTTCTTTGTTTTTCTTCAGGAAGGTCCTTGCAAAATTTGTTCTACTTCTCCTGCTGAATAGAAAGAGGAGAAAGGGTTGTGATATAGAAAACAGGCTCAGAACCCGAGCTTAAATTTGTTTACATATAAATCTGGATGGTTCAACATGGTACAATATGTTGTCATAGAAGGAAGCTTGGGTTTAATTTGCTGTGACATTTTAGCTGTAGTGTTATTTTAACAAAATAATCTCCTTCAGTCTTTTTAATATTGTATGTTACAACATTTTTCTGGCAAGACTGACATGGATAGAATAACACTGACTGGGCTTGATGGCTGTAACAAAGCTAAGCTACTACAATATTATTTAATGTATTTTGGATTCTTTAAGGAAAAGAAAAATTACAGTGTGTGAAGAATTTTAATACTTAAGGCTAAAATGTTTGCTTAGCCTTTAATGTGCCATAATTTTCAGTAGTAATATTTGGTTGGATTTAGACTTGGTGCAGGACCATCAAAATGAGTGGGAATTAAATTAGATAAATTCTGTTTATTTCAATGGCTATAGTCAAAACATGAATAAGTTTGTACTAAAATCATTGTGTTAGCTGTACCTTATTTTCTGTATGAAAAAAAGCAGATGCTATGCATTATAGTCTATGTTAAAAGAAATAAATGTAGCAAACCATGCATCTTTGTATAACAAATTCAGTGATAGCCTAGATGTTTATTGACATTTGTGCTGATTTTATATTTATGTTGTGTCATGTATATATGCATGACCTTGTGTAAAAACCTAGAATGAAAGTATTGTTTCCTTTGGGGTAGTTTCTATTGCCTAGTGAGGACACAGAAGAATGCCACCTAAAACAATTTCTGACAATTCAGTGTGTCTTTATTCATTAAAGTATTATTTACTTTTCCCATATGCAATAGAGCATGGAGGTAAACTAGATTTCCAAATGATGCAAAGCACTGCACAGTTTTTTTACTTGCTTTGCAGTAACTAAGTTAAATAAACTGTGCAATGCTTTGCACTGTTAGGACAGAATACTGTTAGGACAGTAGATTTCTAAGAGATACATGTTAGAATGAAAGCTTATAAAAATGACACAATGTGGACTGTGTGAGCTGTATCACAATGCACAACATTGATTTTGTAGTGGCAGGTCAGCTAAATCTGTGATGAAGAGAAAGCTTAAAATCATTCCTTTGACTGGAGCAAAAAACAGAAGTCACTGGGGAGAAGGAGGAAGATCTGCAAATTCTATCACCAAATAGCCCAACCAGTAGCCATGGAATGTTGAGGGTCTACTGGGAAAAAAAAATGGAAAACTGAATCTGGGATAGATTGAGAGCCTAGTAGATTAGCTAATTGGAATCCAGAACATTCACACATTCGTTAGGGCATGAGAATATTCTACATCATCTCATAGTAGATCTCAAGTATAAACTGTACTGTTGATAAGAATAGCAACGCATTGTTAATATTGTCTTAAATAATGAGGAATTTTAAAATATTTGTGACATTTTCAGATATAAATAATAGCATATTAACTATTCTAGACTGCTTATGATTAATTACAATATTGTTTGTTTGAAGTTTACTGACAGTCCATGACCAGTCATAATATCAATTACATATGTGTTGCCTACTCATTTAAAAACTCGATATTATTGTTCAGATTTGACTGCATAATTCCAGTCCTAAACAAGGGTCAAATATTTGATCCTAAAGTCTAGAACAGGCCCCTATTCATGAAACCATTGTTGCTGACATGATAATCTAAATCCAACAAAGTTTTTTTTGTTGGTTCAGAAAATTGGGCCTTTACAGTTAAACTACATTTAATAATACAAATTTAATAGATGCTGACTTTAACTAATCAATGTGGATAGCAGACAATTATAAAAAAAATCAACAGCTATTTTGTTTAGAACATAACCCCACCCCACCCCACCCCACCCTGATTTCTGTAAATTCTCATTATCTTTTTCTCTTTCTTGTATTCAGCATGCATGCATCTCCACCACACAAAACAAATCATTGTTAAGCTGACCAGGCACAACAAATTTCAGTGCAAAAAGTAATTTTTAAAAGAAAATTGTTAAGCCTCGAAAAGAAGGGCTTAGATTGAAATGGCCATCTCAACCATAACTGCAGTATATAGTATTGCTGCTGAAACTCTAATAAAAAGGTAAGCATAGTGGATATTTGTTAGATTACTTCTACCATGGTTGACAGTAATCCCATGATTGCTTTTCCCAGAATTCCAGGAGAAGAAAAATAATGTAAGGAGACTTTAAGTTGAATTTTATCAGAGATGTTGAACTATAAACCATGTCAGCAATATTCCTGAAGTATGGAAATTTTTTGTGTGGGTTTCTTTTTGTTTGTTTCTATTTTTGCTTCCAAAATGACAG
The DNA here is from genome assembly GCF_035149785.1 of Candoia aspera. Classification (NCBI taxonomy): domain Eukaryota; kingdom Metazoa; phylum Chordata; class Lepidosauria; order Squamata; family Candoiidae; genus Candoia; species Candoia aspera. Next base: position 35,664,411 of record NC_086159.1, on the reverse strand, counting down.
TTTTCTTTTAGAAGCAGGAGAAGCCCACTGAATTTTCATATAACTACATTTTTGCAAAGCTCAAAGTGAGAAATCGTGTTTTGCCTTTAGTATGCTGGGTGGAAAAATAACTCTCTGTAACAGTACAATATGCTAGTGGTACCATATGTCATTGCCTAAGTTCACACATTGTATGAAACTATCATTTCTTCATCCATATTCTGTTGAATAAACTATAGTTGTCTAGCTCACATATAACACTGAATGGATCCACACATTATTTAAGCCATATACACTCTTATGGCTTAAAGAAACCAAAGTGGAGCTTGTCTCCAGGTTAATGGACAGCTGAAATCAGGATGGGTTAAAGGCAGCTCTCTGGGAAATTTGCAACGTTATTGTTAAATGGCATGCACAATACTTCCTTCTCTAATTTTAAAATCTCAGCAACCCTGTGGAATAGGCTGGGCTGACAGACAGTGTCTGACCCAAAGTCACCCAGCGAACCCTCATTGCTCAACCTGGACTTGAATCAGAGCCCAACTCTATAAACCTTCCACAACCTGACACCCTCCAGATGTGCTAATCAATCCCAACAGATCTGGATGATGACAGGTCAGAGGTGGCTGGAATAGGCATGTAATAGCACACCACAAACACATTAATCAAAGAAGAGCTAATGCTCAAGGTCATATTCCTCAACACATTGTGTTAGGTGATACTATGCAACATTAATAAATTTTATCCAGAATTGTTCTTTTTTGTTTCAAGGATGATGCAAAATATTTAAATTTTCAGAAGCTTCCTTAGGGAGTGACAATCAGTTTCTGTGGAGAGCTGCCTTTTTTGCATAAGTAATTCATGGGAACTGCACTGGGGATAAGAAACCTGTTGGGCCTGAGGAAGTAGACAGGGTCCTCGAGACTGTAAATTCCACCACTTCCCAATTAGATCTATGCCCCTCCTGGCTGGTGAAGGCAACTTGGGAGGTGATGTGGGTGGGTCCAAGCGATGGTGAATTCATCCTTGAATGAGGGGGTGTTTCTGACAGCCTTTAAAGAGGCACTGGTGCACCCCCTCCTCAAGAAACCATTGCTGGATCCCACCATACTGGACAATTTTTGTCCAGTCTCCCACCTTCCCTTTTGGTTGAGAAAGTGGTGGCATTGCAGCTCCAGAGGATCTGGATGAAATGGATTATCTAGACCCTTTTCACTCAGGTTTCAGGCCTGGATATGGGACAGAAACAGCACTGGTTGCACTTTTGGATGATCTCTGGCAGGAGTGGGATGGGGGAAGCCCATCCATCCTTGCTCTTCTTGACCTCTTGGTGGCTTTCTATACCATTGACCATGGTATCCTTTTGGGTTGGCTTAGGGAGTTGGGGGTGGGTGGCACGGTTTTGCGTTGGTTCACCTCCTTCCTCCAGGGCTGGTCCCAATTGGTGTTAATAGGGAGCGAGATATCTGACCCACGGCCCCTCCTTTGTGGGGTGCCGTAGGGTCCAGTACTCCCTCTGTTTCTTTTTAACATCTACAGTACATGAAACTGCTAGGTGAGATCATCTGTCACCACGAGATGAGGTATCATGGGATGATACCCAACTGTACATCTCCATCCTGGGTGACTTAAGTGATGCTGTGACCACCCTCTCTCAGTGCCTGGAGGCTGTAGGGGTCTGGATGGAGAGCAACAGGCTTCAGCTGAACCCTGGTAAGATGGAGTGGCTGTGGGTTGGGGGTTCCTTGGCATCCAGGAACTTACCATCCTTGGTTCTGGATAGTGTTGCACTGCCCCAGACAGACCTGGGGGGTTTTCTTGGACTCATGACTCCTGCTCAAAGAGCAGGTGGCAGCAGTGGCCAAGGGAACCTTCACTCAGCTTCACGTTGTGCCCCTTCCTGGATTGGGAGGACCTCTGTTCAGTCACGCATGCCCTAGTCATTTCCTGTATAGACTATTGCAATGCACTGTACATGGGGCTACCCTTGAAGAGTATCTGGAAGCTACAGCTGGTTCAGAATGTGGCCACACAGGCAGTTTTGGGGGCCCCAAGGATGGAGCATATAACACCTTTGCTGCACAAGCTGCATTGGGTGCCAGTTTGCTTCTGGGTCCAATTCAAGGTGTTGGTTATTACTTTTAAAGCCCTACGTGGCATGGCTCCAGGTTACCTGAGGGACCGCCTCACCCCCATTACATTGACCCGTCCCACCTGGTCAGGCAGAGAAGGCATGTTATGGACCCCATCCATGAAGGATGGTCAATTGGTGGGGTCCAGGAAGAGGGCCTTCTCTGCTGTGGCCCCTGTCCTGTGGAATAAGTTACCCCCATTCTCCTGGCCTTCCGAAAGGGAGTGAAGACTTGGCTTTGCCACCTTACTTAGGGCGGGAGGGGGGATAGTCCATCATGGGGGTGGCTGGCGCCTTGATGAGGCCCTGAGGAATTTTATTGAGACTGTTGTTTCTCCATCTTGGATTTTATATTTTATATTTATATTTTTATGACGAATCTGTATTTTAATCTTTTATTATTTTAATCTGATTGTAAACCACCCAGAATCGCTTTGGCGAGATGGGTGGTGAAGAAATGTGAGGAATAAATAAATAAATAAATTTGACCCAGATAACCAACTTCTATTTGAGAAGTTTCCTTGGGGAGTGATGATCTGTTTCTGTGGACAGCTGCCTTTTTCGCATAAGTAATTCATGGGAACTGCACTGGGGATAAGAAAACATTGGGCAGGATCAGAATCAGGGAAGGATGTTTCTTTATTAATATATATTTCACCTTCCCTTCAGAAGATAAGAGGGAGAGAAAGAGAGACAGAAAAAATTCAGTTTTATCTTCATAATGATCTTGTCAGGTAAGTTGGTTTTAGACATTGCTCACTGAAATACAGGACAGACTAAGGATCTGAACCATGATCTTAATCCAGCACTCTAGCTACACATCCCATCGCCATGCTCTTTGATATCCATTTTAAAAATAGCCTGATCTCTCTCCCTCTGTCTCTCTTTTGTCTTTTTCTGGCACCCCTTTATCTCTTTTTCTTTTATCTCTCTCCTTTATTTTTTAACTCTGCAGACTGCCATGGAAGCAACAGATCTCTTGGTGTGGAGCATTAAAATTGTTTTGAAAAGCTGAGTCTGCATGAATTAGGACTGAGGGCCATATGTGGCAACCTTTGCTTTACTGGTCATATGGAAGATTTTACATTTTTCTTATCTCTTTTTATACTGGAAACTTGATATATATTTTTTTTTCTCATATACAGCTACTTTTTTAAAAAAATCAACAAAGTGGTAACAACATTTGCAAGATGACAAAGTGCAGAGTAGAGAGCATATTGTTCCATGAAAGGGAAAAAAAATCCATGAATGTACAATCAGTAATATGATCACTGAAACCACTAATGTGTCACTGGAATAATGGCATTTCCACCAAACTGTATAACTTTTCATCTGGCACGTGTCCAGTCTAGGATGTGTAAGTTTAAATCAAGGCTGAAATATATGTGGTTTTATTTTATGGCTTCAGACCAAATTCCTTTATAAGACTGCAACCAACTCCAGTATAAAAAGACAATGCACTTGCTCCCAGGGAAGAGCGCTGGAGACCAGCTCCATATCTGAAAAAACATTCACAGTAAAAGAGACAATGTTTCCAATAATGTTTTAATTGTTAACATGACTTTGTTTCATTGCACTCTAAAAGTATTGCATTAGATACTAGAAATATTCTTCATGGTAGCCTATTTTAAGTAGTAAAATATTCTGATAAGTATTAACCTCTAACTTTGTTCTCCAGTATTTATGCTGGACACCTAAGGATACATGGAAGAGGCAAAATTTATCTGTTTTGGTTTTTGCTTTTTTGCTTTTGAAAGGAATATTCAAATTGACTGTACAGATTTTGCTCAACAGGAGCTTTCCATTAAGAATGCATTTAGTTAATGGAGACATATGGCATCCATAATGCACAAAATCCCAAATGGTATTCTTGGTCTCTTCTCACTGTAATAAAGAAATAAAATATCTATAATCCTTTGCAATATGTGGTCGTGTAGATGGTGATGTGAATTACCTTCTAATTATTCCAAGCTAAGAAATTATTGCTTCACACAATGCATGGTTAGGGGTAAACTTATCAGTTTGCTGCAACTGGGATTCATGAAGTAAAACAGGAGAGTTAGGAACAGAAATGCATCTTCTTGAGTGCTGCAAAATCTTCCTTATCTAGGATAAAGTTGGGGTTATTGCCCTAATCTTAAACCTGGTAGCAACATGGTGCAAGTACCTTCCTGTGGGAGCAATTCCAAATACATGTAGAAAGGTTGAGGAGCAGTGAATGGTGGCATTTACTTTTTCCTCTCTTTCAGTTCTATGAATACAACTATTACAACTCCTCATGCTGCTGCTCCTCAACTGCAGAATCACAGGGGAGGAACTAATGCAGGCAAAATCACGCTGTTTCTATAGTGAAGTTAATCAAACTGGATTTTTCTTTAAAAAAACCAACGGAAGAACTAACCTAGTTGAGCATGTTCTTTAATTTATACCTGATTGTAGTTATTGTTTATTCCTCATTGGATAATATACATCCCTTCAGAATCATGTAAGGTAGTGACAATACTTGATATTTCTTCACTCTTCCTACTGGTTTTGCTGTGGCCACCAGGCCTGGGCTGCAGAAATATGGATGACCACTAAATGCCAGTAAAGAGATACAGAACCATCTAACTCTGTGCTGCCATCTCACGGTCATTTGGATTTTGGCAGCCCAGTTCTGATTGCCTTAATCTTTTCAAACCCCTGCTCCAAAAAAATAAAAATCTGGTTTATTTTTCTCAAGGCTCTTTTTTGAAAGATGACATAAAAGTCAGACATACAAGCAATGCACTTGTTGATCCTTTGAAATCATTAAGTTTGAATTTTTTCATCATCAAAACCCTGCTTCCTCTGTACAATTTATTATTGCATCTGCCATTCACCTGGATCTTTTCAGTGACTGTTATTGGTTCTTATTACAACTCTCTTCCACCAGAACTCTGTGATAATTTTTGTAAGTTTTGGTGTTAACCATCATTATTACTTCAAGGGAGAAAGAAAGACATGTGTGTTTTCTTACCATGAAGTGAATATACCTAGTAATTTGTTATTAAGCAGCCACGTGAATGGCTATGTAGTTAAAATAAAGTTCTTTTCAATGTGCCAGCATTATAAACTCTGTGCATTCTATTTGTTATGAAATCAAGTAAGTTTATTTTATTGATTTGGATCTTGTAAGCCACCCAGAGTCACCATGTGTGTTAGGCGGCCATATAAATTTGTTTAAATAAATAAATAAATAAATAAATAAATCTGACATGAGGAATACTTGATAAACTAAACCCCTGAACTCAATTCCTGTGCCTGGTCAGCAGACCTTCAGAGGCCCTGGCTTTTGGCTGCTGCTGCTAAATGCCAATCAGTCTGTAATAAGGCCTCCCTCATCTGTGATTTAATCACAGATGAGAGGGCTGACTTGGCATGTATGACCAAGACCTGGCTGGGACCAGAAAGGGGGTCCCTGATGGGTTTCAGAGGGAGCTGGGTGTTGTTTCTGCTGGTCTGCTGCATGGTCCATCTGAAGTCCTGGTGGCCACTTGGAATAGGAGGGCTGTTGCGGCCTTGGACCATGTCTCTGCAATCTCTCCACTGTTGTGGATCCCATCATTTTCCATATTTCATGGATGAATTGAGGGAGATGAAATGAGAGATGTCTCGAATGCTGCTGGTGTGCAACAAAGTACAAACTCGACCAAACATGGGTTAGAAATCCTATTATGACCTACCTTAAGGGGGTAAGGTTGGCAAAGTGGCAATACTTCTCTGCCCTTGTTGCATATGCAGATAGCTGCCCTGCAGCCTTGCTTCAGGTGACTTAAGTCCCACTGGGTAGAAGGGGCTTGGAGATCCTCTTACAGGACTGTGCGGACGAATTTGCTCAGAATCTGTTGGACAAAGTTACCTCCCTTACTGCAGGTCTTAAGGAGATGCCCAGGGCAGATTCTTGCCCTGTTATCTGGGATCGGTTTGGCCCTGTTGGGCCTGAAGCAGTGGACAGGGTCCTTACGACTTTGAGCTCTGCCACCTGCTCTTTAGGTCCATGTACCTCATGGCTAGTTAAAGCTGCCCAGGGGGTGTTGTGTGGGTGGGTTCTAGTGGCAGTGAATTCTTCCTTGAGTGAGAGGGTTGTTCCTCTGCTTCTTAAGGAAGTATTGGTTCTTCCCCTCCTCAAGAAATCATTGCTGGATCCCACCATATTGGACAATTTTCACCCAGTATATAACCTCCCCTTTTGGGGAAAAGTGATTGAGAAGGTGGTCATGCAGCAGCTTCAGAGAGCTTTGGGTGAAGCGAATTATCTGGATCCCTTTCAGTCAGGATTCAGGCCTGGGTATGGGATGGAAATGGCACTGGTCATGCTTTTAGATGATCTCTGGCAGGAGCAGCATGGAGGTTTGGCATCTGTCCTTGTTCTTCTTGACCTCTCAGCAGCCTTCGATACCATCGACCATGGTATCCTTCTGGACCAGCTACAGAGATTGGGGGTGAGCAGCACTGTATTGTGCTTGCTCTCCTCCTTTCTCCAGGTTCAGTTTCAGTCAGTGGTGATTTGGTAGGAGAGATCCCTCAGCCCCTATTTTGTGAGGTTCCACAGGGGTCAGTACTCTCTCCTCTCCTCTTTAATATCTACATGAAGCCGCTGGGTGAGATCATCCATCACCATGGGGTACAGTATCTTCAGTATGTTGATGATACTCAATTATACCTTTCTGCTGCTGGCAAATTAAGCAATGCTGTTGATGTACTATCCTGGTGGCTGGAGGCTGGAGGGGCCTGGATGGGGAGCAACAGGCTTCAAGTGAACCCTGGCAAAACTGAGTGGCTTAGGGTTTTGGGGCCCTCCAGTTCAGAGACTATGCCTTCTTTGGTAATGGATGGGATTGCACTGCCCCAAACAGACCCGGTGCACAATCTGTGGGTCCTCCTAGACTCCTGACTCCTGCTCCTGTTTGTGTTGTATGCCAGTTGTGCCCATTTCTGGACCAGAGGCTCTGCTCACAGTAACTCATGCCCTAGTCACCTCCCGGATAGACTATTGCAACACACTCTACCTGGGAGTATTTGGAAGCTTCAGCTGGTGCAAAATGTGGTGATGTGGGCAGTTATGTGTGCCCCTAAAACGGCACATGTGACCTCTGCTCTGTGAGCTGCATTGGTTACCAGTTTGTTTCTGGGTACAATTCAAGGTGCTGTTTTTGACCTTTAAAGCTCTTAATGGCATGGGACCGGGTTACTTGAGGGACTGCCTCCACCCGATTACATCTGCCTGTCCCATTAGGTCCAGCAGAAGAGGTATGCTGCAGGTCCCATCCACTAAGGAGTTACATCTGGTGGGACCCTACAGATGGGCCTTTTCTGCTGTGGCATCACATCATCATCCCCTCTGAGGTGAGATTGGCCCTCTCCCTGATGTCCTTCTGGAAGTCCCTTAAAACATGGTTGTGCCAACAGGCTTGGGGGCCTCAAGGGAGTGGTGAATTAGTGAGATGGCTTTATTGCCCATAACAATAACTCTCTCTGCTACTCCATTCTTAGTAACTTTGTGTTTTCATTGTTGAATTTTTAATTGTTAGTTTTTATGATTGCCTTTTTTACTGTATGCTACCCAGAGTCACAACTCTGTGACATGGGCAGCTATATAAATATGATGAATGAATGAATGAATGAATGAATGAATGTTATAATTAAGGAAATTTTGAAAAAGCTGATGGAAAAATAGTTGTGCTGTGCTAGTTAAAATGATTTCAATTTGAAAAAGAGCAGAATCACATTATTTCTAATATATTTGTCTTCAAAGTATCTTCTATTTCTCTCTTTTTTAGTTTTGCCATTCATTCCTATACCACTTGGAAACAAGAATGGCTGTCCTCACATATATCACTAAACCAGGATCTTAACATCATGGTTTGTTGAACAAGCCAGGGTTTTCTTATTTGTGGGGATAATGCTGTGGGGTAATGATAAGCTATCATAGCATATCATATAGATGAATTTACACCAAATCAAACAAATAAACCAAGAATCCACACATTATGGCTTGGGACAGTGTGTGAACCTAGCCATCTCATTGGAGGAAAAACCTCTTATCTATTTCCACCAGGTTCCATTGAAACCGGTTTTATCAGATTAGACCTGGAGAAAATTGAGATGGATGAAGGGTACAAATGGAATTAAAACTGGTATTTTTCAAATGTTTTCATGGTACTCATGATAGCTTCAAAGTGTTTTTCAAAAACTTAATACCAATACTCAAAAATCCCAGGTTTGATTCAAAACCCAAAACAAGCAAACACATATTTTATTTGCATGTTTGGTATGTAAGGAAACTCTCATTGAGACAAGACAGCAGGAATGAGTGGAAAAGGTCAAATAAAAGTAAAGAAATGTTAGATTAAAGAATCTGAAGGAAAGAGATAGGTACAAGAATGAAAAAAGTGGGAGGGGAGAGGATTGTGCATTGTCCCATTATCTAGCTATAAAATGTTTTCTTTAGCTATCTGAAATATTATAGATGTAGCTATTAAAAATTACTCTAGAGCCTAATCCATTATTCCTTCACTGATAGCAGTACATGATGGTGAAAATATAGGATTGATAGACAATTCTTAAAGCATTTCCACACAAAATCTTTGTGCCACTGCAGAATCAGTTCTAGAACTGTGGTTTTTCATGTAGTCATTTCTATTTAGCAGTTAAGCAGATTGATTTTGAATCCAGCTGCAATGCATCTGAAACTGTAAAGATCAAGACCTTTCTACAACAATGAAGCTCTGCAGACTTTACAGATGAGCTATTTTCCCATTGGTGGAAAATTTGCTTCAAGCCAGCTACTGTAGCTAACATATAATTTTGTTTATAGGTCCTTAAAGAGGAAAAGTGGAATGATGGCTCCACAGGTTTTCCTTCTAGTGTCTGCTCAGATTTGGGGGGGCAGGGGGTAGGCATAGAATCAGACAAATGCACACCACCATCGGATTCTGCTTTAAAATAGAGCTAGGATTAGTCTGAGCCATTTCAATCTTTTTCAGGTTCATGTACAGTATCTTTTCACACATGCACAATAAATGCACAATAGATCGCATGAAATGGACAAAAGAGTTTCCCTTCCCTTCTTCAGGGTATTAGCTGGCTGCAAAATCTCAAGCTGCTGCTGTTTCTTTTCTTTTCTTTTTTCTTGAGGAAATGCTTTGCAGGGACAAGGGGTGGGATTAGCAATTTCCCTTCAGGTGGAATGGGCAAGGAGTGAAATGTTAATTTTTGTCACTCCAGAGCACTCTCTCCAGTCCACAGGAAATCTCCAGTGTCTTATTCATGGGGGCTATATGCAATGGTGTGCTGAAGCCTTGAACAATTTAACAATTTAATTGCTTGTAATGGCTCGCAAGACCTGATTATTAAATTTTCAGGAATTTTGTGAGGTGGTTGAGAGCAGAGCTGAATTGTGAATCACCTAGAGTGCTGATCAGATGTTTGGCAGCCTGGCATGGTGGCAGCAATGGAGCTGGCGGAGCCAGTTGTCACACGTATATTAAAACAGCTGCTCAGAGTCAGTGGGAGTCAGGTGGCATACAAATTTAATAAATTATTATTATTGTTATTGTTATTAGCACAGCACTGGCTGCATGTAGATATGGTTTAGAGCCTCTCATTGCCTTTCTTCTGTTCAGGCTACTGCAACCCTATCTACAGCTATTTGGAAAAGTGCTTCTGTGCAAAATATTGATATGCTGGTTTTTCAATAGGAGTTTAAATGCAACGGATAAATAGCAACTTGGCAGCTCTGCAAACATCCTTTTGTAGAAACTGTTGTTGTTGTTTTGCAAGTGACCAGACTGTGTTTCTCAACCTTGGCAACTTTAAGCTGTGTGGACTTCAACTCCCAGAATTCCCCAGCCACCAATATTAGCAATAATAACAGTCTACACAGCTGGACCAGACAAACTCTCCGTCCACAATGTAGGGGATGAGACACAAGTTAGGAGAGAGCACTGACTATCTTGATGTTTCTTCCTGTTCTCTGCATTCTGAGGAATTCTGTCCACACCACTGCAGACAGCTGATTATATAGCAGGGTCAGGCATAGCTCACTTGCTAGCTAGATTGTTCTCTTGTTGCATCAGTAGTTGTAATCAGAAATTAGTCTGTATTGTCCTTACAATAGGCCAGTAACTTTTTAAAAATAAGATTCCTGTGCTAAACTAACTAACAAAAGGAAACTATAAATGCATTCAACAGTATTCATAAACAGTGTTATTGAAACTGTCCTAATTCCTTAGTTGCATATCCAACAAGTCAGCCCTAACCAACTTGATTAAGTGTTGTTTGAGTCTCCAGCACACACAAAACATTTTTTTTGTACGAACTTCACTGAATATCACAGAAAACTAATTTTACTTCATTTAAATTGAGCCATAATTGGTTTACCAAGATAGGACATTCAAGTTCATTATTCTAGAGATTGCATAAATATCAATTTCATCAACTTCCTTCAATTTCTTATTCAAAAAAGGTTATTGAGTAAGCATCCAGAGTTAATTCCTTGAAAACCTGAAACCACCATGAAACTTTAGAAGGGCCAAAAGCATCCAAACCACATAAAGTGAACAACAAATGTTTAAGTTAAATAAACTTCCAAACATTGTTTTTTTTTAATTCAGTAAAACTTTTTAAAACAGCTTCCTCAGAACTGAGTGGATCCAAAATAAGGAAATGGTGAGAAGCTGAATTTAGTATAATCACCACCACCTCCACCACCAAATTTAAGTGCTATTTTTAAACTGGAATTATTGCAGAATATAATAATTTCAAATTATATCTGCAACCCAATAATTTCCAGATATAAATCTAATATGATATATTAACTGTAGGTATTGAAAGTGATCTCCACATAAACAGGGTTCTTAAGAGTTGCCAGAATTTCTATATAGTTACATAATAAATCTCAAGTGCAGCTTGAAAAGGAGCTGGATTCTGATGTTCCTTTAGTCAATCACTCGTGCTAGATAAATGCCCAGTGAAAATCCTGAAAGTAGAAAGTTAACTGGGCTAGTCAGAATTCGATTTGAGAGTTCCCTTTGGCTGATTCAAAATTCTTCCATAAGTCAAGGGGCCTCTGGAAGAAGGAGCCTTTTCAGTGAGGGAATAGTAAATTTAAGAAGCTTTCTTGGGGTTTTTACCTGGTGTTTATATTATTGATGTGGTAAAATTTCTTCTTCAATGGGAGCCAGTTTGGTGTAGTGGTTAAGGCATCAGGCTAGAAACCAGGAGACTGCAAGTTCTAGTCCTGCCTTAGGCACAAAGCCAGCTGGGTGACCTTGGGCCAGTCACTCTCTCTCAGCCCTAGGACAGAGGCAATGGCAAGCCTCTTCTGAAAAACCTTGCTAATAAAACTGCAGGGACTAGTTAAGGCAGTTGTCAGGAGTCCAAAACTGACTTGAAGGCACCAAAAACAAACAAAAATGATCTGGGACAGTTTTTCTCAACTGTGTACCTGGTATACTACTTTGTGATTTTTCTTTTAAACGGCAGCTCTGTGTACTAAAGATTTCACCATCTAAATATAATGCATAAATAAAAATCTTGGTTGTTTCTAGGATCATATGCTTTGGTGAACCTCAAAGAAAAGACAATGCCAAAAATATGTGGCTTCTTTTCACCTTCTGAATTCAGTGTTGTGCTCTCTAATTCATGCCAAGTATATTTTATTTTCTCTATTAAAAAAACAGAATCTATATTCAGAGGTCGCTGTACGCAAGTGCAGTGGACCTTTAGTTTTACACTTCGAGTTTACTTTTGGATATAGATGATAGCACTAGTACAGTAACCTTACTTTAGCAATTGCTACAGTGACACATGACTTATTCTGAGTCAAGTCATTGACACATCTAATCAAGTATTATCCATACTGATTGAAAGCAGCCCTTGAGGTTTTTTGAGAAAAGTCTTTTCATTCTTTGCAGGGGAGGCTGGGAATTGAATTTCTGCGTTTAAACCTTGTGCTCTACTACTGAGCTATAATGATTCCACCATTTGCTTTCAATAAGAAATAAATACAAGAGTGCAGCAAAAAGATAATTCTGCATGGCTGGAGAGAAATTACTATTCTTAGCTTAAAAATCTTGGAAATGTGTTTACTCTCAGACTTTGAATTAGCTCTTTATTGATGAAATGGAAAGACTGATCAATATTACTCCATGAGGGCAAGATTTAATTTGTTTAAAAACTTCTATATATTAGTTGTAATTTTTTTTCTTGATTTCTTGATTTTTTTTTCCTGTTTGATTCCCCTCCTTATACATTTTATTTTGTTTTTTTGTGGTAGGTTTTACTTTGTCTTTTTTCTTTTTTGTATATCATAACACTAAAGTAAAAAACAAATAAGATTTCTTCTCTTGTTGCCTACCAACATATTTCACAATCAATTTGTAGCTTGTGCTGCTGTTCTACAATTTAATTCAATAGTAGCTTAATTTTTTTAGGTCTACCAGTGTACGTATGTTCACTTTCCTCCCTCCCTCCCTAGCTCTCCATCCATCTCTAAGCACTTCTGTAAATTAATAATTGGTGGTATGTACAATCCATCACTTGAAGATCACTATCTTAGATGAAGGAAACATTTGATTCTGAAGTAAAAAGATCAACAATTAGACATTTCAAGGACTTATATTATATCATCTTAAAAAGGTATATAGTATCTTTATGTTCTTTAGTCCATTACCTTTAGCTGGAGACAATCCTAGGAATTATTTGTGAACTGCAAGAAAGGAAAATTACTTTCTAACAGAAAAAAAAAAGATGATATCATAGAAGCTATAGTTCTATATTTCTATATCAGCTTGTGACCCCTTTTTAAAAAAAAACAATCTGTACAAACATTTGTATGCACATTCACATTTTATTTATATATTTATTCTTGGTAGAAAAAGTATGCTTTTCCCTACGGTAAACATTTTGGTGTGCACTCTCCCTTTATACATGCGTTCTAACACATTTTGAAAGATGAATGGATACAGCTGTGTTCCAGCTTGCATACATATTGGGCAAGTTCACATATTAAAATACAAACTGAACACTTTTTCCCATTTGAAATGATGTGCCCTTATCTCATTTCAACAAATCTATCAAGAACTAACAGTTGTTTTTAACTTACTAATAACTACATGTTCAGTCACTAACTGTGAAAATAAGTGAAACATACCAGAGAAAAGATTTCTTGTCTAAATTTATTAAAATCTGAAAGGTTTTTCATTGAGAAGTATTGTCTCCATGTACTGATTTTGGAAACATCTGATCACATCTGATGCTTATGGTCGCATGGTTATGTTCTGACTTCCCCACTTCCATATTTCCATTTGTTCTCTTACTTTATTTTATTCAGTGACTTCTGCATATTTATCATCATATAAGACATATGTTCATTCTCCAGTTCATTCTCCAGAGCATTTTCATTAATGCTCTGATACAGAATTGTTTTTAAAAATTGTCAATATGAATTACATTATTTGGGAAAGAAACTCAACTGCATTTTAGGGGAGTGCCTTCCTGGACAAGAGGACACTCCATAGGCATCTGCAGCTAACCAAATAAATGCCAAAGTGATGTGAAATGTGTATCATGACATTAGGACACAAACTCCACACATTCATACATGCAGCACAACATCACACTTATGTATGCAAGTGGTAGAGTTTGCATTGGAATGTTGTGGTGTCACAACACATATTTCATTGCCCCTGCTCTCTGCAATGGATGCCCATGGAAAAATTGTGAAGTATGGGAACTAAAGACCCCAAGGAATGGAGGTAAAATCTATGAGACAGATCACAATAGTTCATCAGACATGCCTATTTTCTAAAAATAAATTTAAATTAGATGATGTCCAATCACTATTTTAACATTTTAAAAAAGGAGAGATCTTTCATTTTAAACAGCTCAAGGGATTATTACATTCATTTCTATGATCTATCATAGCTTCCCCAACTAATGTCCTCCAGATGTGTTGTGACTGGAAGTCCCAGAATCCTAGCCATATGTAGTAGTCCAAAACATCTAGAGAGCACTTACACTGAGGAACACTTTATTTTTTTTAATGCTTTTGGTATTATGAAAGACCTAAATTTTACATCTCTATGTTGTTTACTGATTCCATTTTTTCCCTGGGCATCATTAGTGAAATATGATTTACTGTATAGTATTGCACCCCAATTGTTGATGTCAGAAATTGATTAATTCTGTTGTTCTGAGGACCCGAAGCCACAGTATACCCATCACTAGTTCTGATTGTATGTCCTTGCCATTTAGACACAGAGAGCTGTCCAGTAGCACCAGATAAACAAAATCACTCAAAAGGCAGGACTGGCCTGGTTGTGAGTGAACACCCAGGGAGCTGTCCAGCAATGGTTAGGCAAAGGGAAATTACTGCCTGCAGACAAATTCTGCAGTTTTCCCCTTGCCAGTTCTTGTTCAATTAGATGAAAGGACATTTCCTTTAGAATTCTTTTCTCAATCAAGAACTTCCAATGCTATGTGGGCATTCTTGCACATATTTAGTGATAAAATGGCCAAGGGGTATTGTAAATGTCCTTTCTTTCATTGTACAATAATGTCTCCTGTCTGCAGCCTCCCTGGCTTCCTGTGCTTTAATTACATTCCAGGGAAGAAAGAATGAGGCAGTTGGTTACCATTGGCTACCATCATTGCTGAATCTTACCATTGAGAAATGTCGGAGAATTTTTCCTCTCCTCAGAGAAGTTCAGAGTAATGTCCATTCAACTCCTCTGACTGCAAAATTGCTGGAGAATTGGGAAATACTATACGTGCCTCACTCTAAGGAAAATAGTAGTTAAAGAAAATGCTTAACAGTGTATCTACTCTTCTTGGTACTTAGAAAGACTGGATCCTGAGAGCAAAGTTCATGACAAGAAGGCAGTGTTCCAGATGAGGGTGGGTGCTTTATCTTCTCACTGCAGCAGTTTCCATAGCAAATCAATCACTGGGAACACAGATCAGATCCACCCAAACTCTAATTGATTGATGTCATATTGTTGACTTTCCTATCGTTTTCATTCTAGTTTGGTTTATTGTTTTTACAGCATTTTGCAGTTGCTGGATTTGCTTGGTAAATTTGCTTTTTAATTCAGGATCAGTCATACTTTTTTTAAAAATCCAGAGCAGTAGTATGAAATTCAGAGTTGCTCTTAATTCTTACCTAATTCTACAATCCCCCAACTTCATGGTCCATTAGCAGATATGTAAGCTTTCATGGCTTCTCAACATGCAATTCTCTTGTAGTAGTCACATTATCACTCAGCTTGTTTGGTAGTAGCTAAACTAGACTGAACAGGATTACACTAAAATATTTATGTACCATGAATCAAACTCATAGCACAAGATTTATCTGCTTAAAGGGATTGTTCATTATATGCCATATCTATATAAAAGAAATATGGTTTTATATATTTAAAAGGAGACAAAAGATTCTCTTCCTTCTAAGTTGGAGGGAGCAGCTGTTTGAATAACTCCATAGAGGGAAACAATGACCAACTGACTTGCATGTTTTAAGAGAAAAAAATGATATCTTCTCCTCTGAGAATGCCATATGTTCTGTGCTTTGAGGCAAGCTGCCAACAGTATACAGCAATTAGACAGAGCAGACACTGTATGAAAATTTGATCCAAAATACCAACAGAGAAGGATCTCTCCAGGCATTTTAATTGCTAATAGAGATGCATATCTACATTTCAGATTTATCATTCCATAAAGTAAGTTTCATATAACACAAATTCTTGCCTGCCACTCAACTGCTTGTAAGTCAGAGTTGTTTTTGTTGTTATTTTTAATGTGAACTATTATATGAATTGTTGTGGCCCAGTAGTTTTGGATTAATCAGCTCTCCTGCTAACAGTACAACTGCTTTTTACATTTTTTTAGTTTTGTACCTGCCATTAATGTCACTGGGAACTGGACAAGCATTAGTTCTAGAAAGTTTCATATAGTTGTTCATTAATATAGCGGAGATTATAATTCATTCTGACAGCTGGACTTACATTTGGGTATTAAATCTCTATATTATATAACTTACAGTATATATGAGCTCTATTCACTAGAACCTTTATAGACTTGGTTGGTTGGTCAAACAAGCATGGATTCAAGTACGCTGCTAAATTATATGCTAACTTTTTACCGAATAATGAATATATTTCATTATTTGTTTACTCTTCTTCTTATCTTCTCCAGATATCAACTTGTTCATATTTAGTTTGTTTGACCATAAAAAGAACAGAGTAAGAGTTCAGCATAATCAGATTGAGCTATAAATTTCTTGGGGCACAGACCATGTTGTTTTACTTATATAACTTTGTAAAGCATTCTACGGACTGGCAGTGTTGAATACAGGAGTATCTTGGGTGGGGGGCACTCTATGAGGGGGACCAAGATGGTGGATGCAAAGTGGAAATCCAGGTCCTCTCCCTTTTGTATATCTGTGCAACACTGAAGTACACACACAAGGGGTGAGGCTTCAGTTGCAATGTTGCATCACCATCTTGCAGTTGTTGACACACACACCCCTTATAGATTCTGCTGGCGGAATATGTACAAATATAATTTTGTTGAAAGAGAAAACAACTCCTAAGTACCACAGCCCTATTTGTTAGACACAACTGTAGCATTGAAGATGTGGTCACCTTAGAAGAAGTAGAAGAGGAGTAGTAGAAAATGGAGGACATGGCAGCAGTGGAACAGTATTCTGGGTGGCTGTGGATCACCTCCCCACAAAGGCCCTCCTGCCCCCTTTTTTTGCTGGTTCTGAGAAGGGCATTGTGATGACCGCCTTGGGGATGAATCCATTCTTAATGCACCCTCTCTTTTTCTGGATAGGCAGTCTTGGCTGTGGACTGAGTGACTTTTGGTGGGGATTGTACTGACCCCCCTTCTCTGGGTGAGAGCTGGTGGTGGGGATTGGTTAGGGCAGGTTTGACTTGAGATGGGACCCTGACCAGTCTGGTAAGAGCAGCTGAGGGGGGTGGGGTTTGACTGTGCTGTTATGAGAGTGTGGATGTGGTTGTAGTTACCCCAATGGTGCTGAGAGCTAAGGCTGAAGTGCCTCAGGGGGCCCAGCTTCCACTCCCCAGGATGGATGATATTGAGGACAGGCAGAGATCCCCAGCCTTGGGAACCAGGAGGGTTGGATTGGAGGATATTGGGGAGTCAGGGGGAGTTGGGGGCTTGAGTGGAGTTGGGGTAGGTCAGAACATCACAGTGGTGGTGGGCATGGGTAGAAATTACAGGAAACTGGGAGTGGGCCATTCTTGGGGAATGTGGGTCCGGTTCTTATACCAGCTCTATGTTCCAGTTCTCTGAACTCAACCCCTGTGCCTGGTTAGCACACCTTCAGAGGCCCTGAGTTCCAGCTGTTGCTACTAAATGCCAGGTCAGTCTATAATAAGGCCTCCCTCATTTGTGATTTAATTACAGATTGGAGGGCCAACCTGGCATGTATTACTGAGATCTGGCTGGAAGCCAGAAAGTGGGGGGGGGGTTTCCCTTTTGGAAATGTGCCCAGCTGGGTTTTGGGTGTGGCATCAGCTGAAACCTCAGGGCAGGAGTGGTGGTGTGGCAGTTGTCATCCAAGAGTCTCTTAAGGTATTCAGGGGTGCTGCCAGATGTGAGTCCCTGTTCATTAGGTTGGGCTCTAGGGATCAGCTGGGATTGTTGCTTCTGTACTTCATGGCTACCATGACAGCCATGGGCCTATTCCAGGTCATCTAAGGCCAGACATGGGACAGTGGTCACACATCTGATCTGGTTTTCCTGTTGGAGCAGTGGTGATGTGATCTAGAATTGAGGGAACTTTTAGTATCCCCCTTGTCATGGTCAGATCATGCCCTGATTACCAAGGAATTCTCTGGTGCTATTATTCACTGCAGGGAGGCAGGACCTGTTAGATTGGTGCACCCTCAATGACTGATGGACCCTGATAGGTCTCAGAGGGACCTGGGGGTTGTTCCTCCTGGTCTGATGCATGGTCCATCTGAAGTTCTGGTGGCCACTTGGAATAGGAGGGCTGCCAAGGTCTTGGATCAGATGGTGCCTATACGACCTCTCTCCTCTCATGGAACCCCTCATTCTCCACAGTCACAGAAGAATTGAGAGAGATTAAATGAGAGAAGAGACATCTAGAGTGCTACTGGAGCTCAACAAGGGATGAACTCGACCAAACACAAGTTAGAATTGCTATTAAGGCCTATCTCATGGTGGTAAGGGCAGCAATGTGGCAATACTTCTCTGCCCTTATTATATCCACAGATAGCCATTCTGCAGCTTTGTTTTGGGTGACACGTGCCCTCATGGGAAGAGGGAACTCATAGATTCTCCTACAAGGCCATGTGGAAGAATTTGCTCAGCATCTGTTGAACAAAATCATTTTCAGTTGGATGCTGGCCTTGCTGCAGGTCTTAGGGAGATGCCTGGGGCAGATTCTTGTTTGCCTGGTGTTAATCCCTGCTTATCTGGGTCCTGGCTTCTGGAGAAGATGTGTTCTGGTCTTTTTGTTTCCTTCTTAGCTTTTTTATTGTCTGCCGAAGACACTGAATGCCATGGAAATGAGCAAATTGATTAACAAACTCATAATCCACAACAGGTGTGAGCTTCATTGATGAAATGGATGAAGCAGGTCTAGGAAGCTGAGACCATCCAATGTAGGCTCTGATGTCTTGGCTAAACCGGAAACAGGGGCTACTGTTGCAGCTGGCTTCCAGGATAAGGAATTCCCCAGATGCTGAAGATATTGATGTTGCTGAAAAAAATGAAAAAGATCCACACACAGATGCACAAGCTACTTGGTTATCATGGTGAGGAAGAAGGGAAGGATCCATTTGAAAGCACTGCTTGCTGGCTATATGTCCTGGATACAAGGGATTTGCCTTCACTTATCTATGTGTGTTCCTTTTAAAAGATTGCTTTATACCGTATGCTGAAATTATTGTGATATGGGGACAACTTTCTTCTTTGCAGTCATATTTCTCACTTCCTTGCTTTTTCCTTGCAAGGAATATATGTATGTGTCAGTCTGAAATCCTGGACCTAAAGTTGGCGTTGAGGATGAGATAATGCTGGACAGGGATCAAAGACAGGGAAATGCTGGAGCAGTGGCTGGTTGCTTGATGGAACAAGGTGTGTCAGTGGGGTTGTAAGCCTTCCCTGGATGGTTGCTTAGATACAATATCTGGAACTTCCTATCCCCAGTGGACAGGGCTAGTTAGATTAAAATCTGGCATTTTAAATTTAACCAGCATGATTGCATGCTGTCAGAACCATTAGTAAAGGAGTGCTGTTGAGTTAGTAGTCTGGATCATCATTTTATGGAACAGGGCCTTTCAGCAGTTCAGCTGTCACAGGAGTCCACAGTTAGCCACAATGATCCCCAGATGATGAAATGTGCATCACAATGTCATTATGTAAGTCCTGCCCTTTTGTGCTTGCGTTGCAACATCCCACACAAGTATATCAGGGACAGAATTGGAATTGCAGTGTCATGACACACATTATCACTTGGCCCTTGTTTGCCAATCACCATCTGGGGAAATAGAGATTGAGAAATATTATAGCAGGTGGGGTGACTAGATCATATTCACTGATGAGCCACTAGCCTGGGCTTGCTTTCTTGCAGTCATGACGTGAAGAGCTTCAGAGCAGTGGCTCATAAAAAACAAACAAACAAACAAACAAACAAATAGAAAAGTTGCTTAGTAAATGGTAGAATCATTCTATTATTTTCATGACTGGTCTTTTAAGAATGCCTTGTACTTTAGCAAAAGAACTACAAGTGTGTAATAATTATCTGAGGCTTGGGAATCACTAGCTGAATACTTCTCACTGATATATTTGAATGATTGACTGTATGGACTTCAAATAAATCCCTTCAGGTCTATATCCAATAACTGTAGGAAGAAGTGGGATCAAGCCTTCAAATTACACTTGCTTTCTCCTCAGTCATGGACATCTCTAGTATTTAACATTCATAGATATTCACATTTTTCTTCTGATTTGAACCTTTCTGCAATCAGGTTTCCAGACTGAGTAGGATGCCTGCAGCCATTCAGCTGTACCATTTCTTTTCAAATGTTGTGCCCAAAGGCTGGTTATCATGGATGTGGTAGTGGACAGAATTGGTAAATATTTCTGACTTCTCCATATACGGCATGGATGCATGGAAGAGTTCATTTGAACTGTTCTTCCTGTAATACTTCCCCAGCTTTTTACCCTTCGTAAGGCAATCCTTAACCATTTCAATAAATTCTATGTGTAATTTTCATTGTCTGTTGCTGTTCCTGTCTTTTTTGTAGGAAAGAATACAAATTATATACATTGCCATAGATCCAGCTGCTGATCCTTTGGCATGTAATATTTTAGAACATCATTAAGTTTCACCTTTAAAACAATGTAACCTGAACTGTTTGGGCTCTTCTTCTGTTGTGCTTCATTTGGCAAGCAGGATAGCATATTTCATTTTGTTCCCAAATACCAGAATACATTGTCCAATTGTTCAAGATAGATAATTGGAGACAAGTCTCATTTCAAGGAAAGGATACTTTCCCTGCTCAGCAGAAAAAAAAAAAAGGAAAAAAAGGAAAAAGGAAATGGCAAAAACAATTTCATTTTTTCCCCCAAAGGCTAAGAGACAAGCTAGAAACATTAGGGAGTCTGAGACACAGATGGGGATTTGACTGGTAAAAGTTATTACTGATAGAATAGCAGTCGTTGAGACGGAAGATATGAAAATCATAATAGCTTCTCAGGTGCATATTCATGATATGAGTTATGTTACAGAACAGGTCAAGCAATCAGTTTTACATTCATATCCTGAGCCTTAGTCATTTCTGTTAGAATGCTCTCCTGTGAACAGCTAATTCAGCTGGGGCATAGAAATTTATTCTTGTGTGAAGACTGTCTTATTTAGCAAAGGTGAAAGGAAATTCAAAACTATCTGTGACCTAATTCTAGATGATCAAGATAATACATTTTTAAGAAGTGTGTTAGCTTATTTATTTAAAAAAATTAAAAAATGATTTTGTGGATTTACTATCTAGTCCAATTTTTAAAAAAATGTTTTGGAGTTTGGGGAGCAAAAAGGGGAAAAAATCATACAGGAAACATATTTATACCATTAGGGTATAAATTAGGATTCCTGAAGTTTATTTATTCAGTGCTGCTATCCTGAATAAGAAAAACTGGTTTATATATACAAAGAGTTCCTGGGTGGTTTAGCAATATTGTTTCACCCACCATCTTATGTTACCTACAGTTTCATAGATCAGTAGTTCCTTTCTTGAAGGCTGAGTGGATTGACACTTCATCATGAATGCAGATGCCAACAGTGGAAATAACTTGATCCACAACAATGCAGGCAGCGCTAGCTGAGCATTCCTTGGCTATAAGTCCCCCACTCCTGGTACTTACGTTATAGATAAGGAGCACAGAGAAAAATGTCTACCTGCGATCTGTGTTGCATTCTATTATAAGACAGTTCCATCCAATTTCCTCATTGGCATAGGAATGGAAAAATAAAAAATATATATTTTCATCTGAGGGTTCATAATCAATGCACTTTTGTAGCAGTTTCCTTACTAGTTGGGTGAGGTGGATCAATCCCATGTCTTTCATTGTACAATCATTTCTGTAACAGTTTTCTGTTTCCAGGAAGACACCATGAGGGAGCTCCTCCCACTGGGCTTTTTCTATACTGCTGCTGCTTTTTCAATGCTGCCACTAAGGTCTGCCTTTGAGAAGCTGTTGAGAAATTTCTCCTTCCCCTGTAGAAATTAAATGAAATTGTTCACTTAGCTCCATCCATTGATTTGGTGGAAATGTTGAAAGGCCATATTCAAAGACTATTGTATTATAAATCAAAGCTGCTTTTACACCCTATTACAACTGTGTACTTAGTCTACTTGTTCTGTACTAAAACTGAGTTTGAGTTTCATGTCTGAGGGAGCTTTTACTGATTTAAACAAAGTACTCATGTCCTATCTTTTCCTTAAGCACACAAATCTTCAACATAATATTAAAACTCTTTAAAAACAGATTAAAAGTCAGGAGCATTGCAGAGAACAAATATAAACATGGAAATTGTAAACCTGTCAGTACCTGATTATTCGAGCATTCACACAATCACAGTCAGGAGGATGGGATTCCTTTAACTGTTTTAATGAAGTATAATGAACGGTACAGAAGGCAAGCTGCAAATAAAGATTTCCCACTCAAACCTAACTTAAAAACTACATTCTCTTAGTTAGTCCCCTTTTCCATGAAACCATGTCACCCCCCCCCCATCCAGATGGTATTCCTGGCATATCTCAACCCTGTGTCCTTGATGTCCTCCATAGCCATATTAAACCACTTCACACTCCAACTTCACACCCCCTCCCATCTGGTGACATGGATTCCATTCCTTGGAGAAGGAAATGATGGTAGATGCTCTGATAAGGGTTTTTGTAAAACCTTTAATCAGGGGGATCTGACATACCGCCTCCCCCAAGAAAGACTAAAAAACAATCAGATATCACATAAATGAAGCAATGAGGTTAGGAAGGAGAGGGCTTAGGAGGATACTTTGCATGAAACTTTTTGGTTAAAAGAGGAGCATTAACATGACATGCATTAACCCACTCAGGATCTGGAAAATGCTTCCATTGAATCAAGTATTGTAAAGATTTGCAAAAAAAACGAGAGAATGTCTTTAACTTCAAAATGCTGATGGCCATTGACCATGATGGGTGGAGGGGTTGCTGCAGGCTGGTGCCACTTAGAACGTTCCGGTGCAGGTTTAAGCAAGCTGCAATGAAAAACAGGGTGAAGCCTTTTGAGAGTGGGGGGTAATTGTAATTGAACAGTTACAGGATTAATAACTTTTGTGATGGGGAAAGGTCCAACAAACTTAGGGGCAAGCTTCTTTGAGGGTTGTTGGGAGCATAAAAATTTGATAGAGAGATAAACAAGATCGCCCACTTTAAATTTCCATTCTGGGCGTCTGTGACGGTCAGAAAACTTTTTCTGAGTTTCATGGGTGTGATCTAATGCCTGGCGGATGACCGGCCAATTAGTGGTACTCTGTGCACCTCAGTCGGCTACTGAGGAGGCAGGCAAGGATTGCAATTGAAGTTCAGGTATTGGAATTGTTGGCAGAGTGCTAGGAAAGCATTTGGCCCAGGAGAGATCAGAAAAGTCACACACCAGGCATTTCTATAAAAATAAATTTTATTTACAGAAAACAAACATATTTAAAGGCTGTTTAATGAGCTGAGAGATTTCTCTCAGCTGCATATTCTCTGCAAGCCTACACAGAAGGGAAACTGAAAGTAAAACAAGTTCAGGCAAGTTCCTCCCTTAGGCAATGCAACCATTAACACGTGAAAAGGGGACAATTAAATTCAACCTCTTCACCTGGCCAAAATGATTAGTTACCATAGTAACCTTAATCTGTAGTAGAAAACATTGACACTCCCCTTTTTATACTACAGAATAAGTTGCAAACCAATTTGCTTTGTTAACTCTTTGTCTCTTGGTACAGCAAGAGGTTTGGTTAAAATATCAGCAATCAAGTATTTTGGTTCACAATATTTCAACATTATTTCTCCTTTGCTTATCATATCTTTGATATATTGATATCTAATATCGATATGTTTTGTCCTATTTTTGCAGGCTTCAGATTTTGCCATAGCAATGCAAGCTTGATTATCCTCATAAACAGTTATAGCCTGGTTCACTTCCATGCCTATGTCTTTTAACAAATGTTTAAACCATAAAACCTCATTACAGGTTTGTGTTAGAGAATAACACTCTGCTTCTGCAGTGGAAAGAGCAACAAGTGTTTGCTTTCTAGAATGCCAGCCTAAGCTTGACCCAGCAAATTGAATTAAAATCCCAGAAGTGGATTTCCTGTCACTGACATCTGCTCCCCAATCAGAATCGGCAGAAGCCTGTTCCAGAGGCATTTAGCTTCAGGCAATAATTCTTTGTTCCTTGCAAATACCTCATTAACCTCTTCAATGCTGCTTTTCCAGTAGATGTAGGCTTCTCTACCTGTCTACTTAAAATGGCCACAGAATTTGAGATATCTGGGCGAGAGTGATTTGCAATGTACAGTAAACTTCCAATTGCAGATCTATATTTCTCTGCCTCAGTTAATTGAGTTTCTCCTATATCTTTCTGAAAATCTGTTATCATCGGAGTAGAGACTGGTTTACAGTCTTGCATATGAAAATCCTCTAGGAGCTTTTGAATTTTACTACATTGGCTTAACAGAAAGCTACCATCCTTCTCCCTGTGTATTTCCAAACCTAGGTTATTTGTTACAGTTCCAAGGCTTTTTAATGTGATATGGCTTTTCATGCAGGCTTCAAAATCAAGCCTTTGTTTTTCTGTTGATGTGAACAGCAGCAAATCATCAACATAAATGCACAGATACATACAGCCTTGTTTATCTTTCTTCATATATACACATGGATCTGCTTTTCCTTTTTCAAAACCAAAATTCTGCAGTTTTTCATCTAATTTTTGGTTGTTTTAACCCATAGATTGACTTCTGCAGTTCACAGACTAGATTCTCCCCTTTTTGATAGCCAGGGGGTTGCTGCATGTATAATTTGTGGTCTAAATCACCATAGAGAAATGCAGTTTGAATGTCATAGTGGTGAACTGACATTCCTTTGAGTGCAGCAATTTTTAACAGTAATCTAATTGATTCACCTTTAGTAACTGGTGCAAAAGTCTTGTCAAAGTCTAAATCTTTCCTTTGAGTGAACCCTTTTGCAACTAACCTTGCTTTATATTTTTGGATTTTGCCATCAGCATCCCTTTTCAGTTTGAAAACCCACCTACAACCTAGACAGCGTTCATTGGGAGGTAGATTTACCAGTTTCCATGTTTTATTTTCTTTCAAGGATGCTAACTCCTGTTGCATGGCAGAATGCCAATTTTGTGCAATCTCAGGTGGTAAAGCATTCACTTGTTCTAAAGACTCAGGTTCTGTGAATATGTGAAAAGCCTTTACTGTTTCAGCCTGAAAACGTGATGGAGGAATGCCTTTATTACTTCTCTGAGATCTGCAAGGTAATACAGTGCTTAAATTTTGACTATCACTTTCCTGAGAAGCATCTGTCTCATCAGACAGATCTTCAGTTTGCTTTTCTGGTTTAATGTCCTCATCAGGCAAAAGATCACCATCAGCAAGTCCTTGCTGTTCTCTTGTGGTCAGATCAACTGGAGAGCTAGAATTTAATCTCCCCCAGTTTTGTTCAGCAAAAGAAGCGCTTTTGCTAATTATCAATTTCTCTCCCATTATGAACCTGTAGCTCCTTTGGCTTTGTTCATAGCCAACAAAGATGGCTTGCTTTGTTGTGGGGCCTCCTTTCCTTCTCTGTTGTTTTGGTATATGAACCCATGCAGTGCTACCAAACACTCTAAGATGGTTTACCTTTGGTTTCACACCATAAAACAAATGGAATGGAGTGTCCTGAATCACAGAGTTATATGATCTGTTTTGTACATAACAGGCAGTAGATATTGCCTCCCCAATACTTAAAAGATAAATGTGAATCTTTATGCGTGCATTCCATTGCATTTTGCAAGGTTCTGCCCTTTCTTTCAGCAACACCATTTTGCTGAGGGGTGTAAGGGTTAGAAAGAATTTGTTCTATCCCCTTTTCCACTAGGAGCCTTTTGAATTTGTGAGAAAGGTACTCTCCTCCTCTATCACATTGGAGTGCAGATACAGGCCTAGGGAATTTTCTATTTGCCCATGTCACAAAACCTTTAAATTTCTCAAATGCCTCATCTTTATGTTTTAAGATGTAGATAAATGTGTATCTTGAGAAATCATCAATGATGGTCATTGCATACCTTGCTTGTCCAAGACTTGGAGCAAAAGGACCAATAATGTCAGAGTGTACAATTTCCAAAGGTCTAGTTGTAACTCTGTCACTGTGCTTACTCACAGGAGCTTTTAGTGTTTTGCATTCTTTGCAAACTACACAATCTAAGTATTTGTCACAGGGTTTTATCTTTAGGTCAGCACACAGCTGTGGCATTTGTGCTATATACTTGAAATTAGCATGACCAAATCTCCTGTGCATCAGGTGTACACATTGGTCATGATATGGCGTGTTGCCAACTGCAGCCTTGCAGCTTGGCTTCCTTGCATTTTTCACAATGTACAAGGAGTCTTTTAATATACTGGTAGCATACAATTTTCCATTTTTATGTATCTCACAACCATTTTTCTTAAATGTTATGACATACCCTGTTGCAGCCAATTGTGCCACAGATAAAAGATTTGATTGTAAATCTGGCACATACAACACACTTTTTACAGTTTCTCCCAAGCAGGATAAATACAAGTCACCTTGTCCCATAATTTTGGTCACAGACCCATCAGCCAAAGATACACTTTGTCTTTCAGTTTTAGACAGTGACACAAAAGAGCTTTTACAATTACATAAATGACAATTGGCCCCAGAATCTAACACCCATACATCAGAATTACCCTTCTCAGCAACCTGTGCAATTTGGGTTGTCTGAAGAGCCTTCTTCTGTGTTGACCTTGTGTTCTTCTTCTCTGTCTTTCTACTCTTGGGTCTCAAGGCACAGTCTTTCTGCAAATGTCCAGCTGAACCACAAGTGAAGCATCGCTGGCTGGCTAGCGCTGTGGCCTCAGCTTCCTTTCCCTTCTTTTCCCTTTTTTTCTGGTACTGCAGCTTTCCAGAAGAGATGGGGGGGGGGGTTCTTTCCTCTCTCTTCTCCCATTCAGCGAGTAAGTGCTGTGTAACATACGATGGGGTGAGGTCTGCTTCAGGCATAGCCTCCAGGGTACAAATCAGCGTGTCCCACATTTCATTCAGTGAGAACAGGAGGATATAGGATTTTGTGAGAGGTGTAAATTCCATTCCTCTCTACTGCAACTCAACAAACAGCTGCTGAATATGATGCAGGCGCTCAGGAAGGCTATCTCCTTCTGCAAGGTAGGCTTTGTACAGCTTTCTTGTCAGGGTAACTTTACTCCCTGCTGTTGCCTTTACATACAAGTCTCTCAAAGAGTCCCAAAGTTGCTTTGCAGACTGCATGCCTTGCACATGGACTAGCTGATTGTCCTCAACTCCCAGGATAATGGTGGCTCTAGCCTGTTCATCCTCTCTAAGCCATTCAGCACTGGGATTTTGGGGGGTTTGCTCACCAATTGGCAGCCAAAGATTTTCTCTGCGAAGACAAATTTCCATCTTCAGGGGCCAATTCAAATGGTCTCTGATAGGCGCTCCAGAGGCATCGCTGAGGGCTGGGAGGTAGCCATGGCTTCTTCCTTCTTTTGCAAGTCACCTCAGCTGGCTTCTTTGTCCTGTAGACCGGCAGTTGCTGGAAAATCTCCAGGTGGCTCCAAAGAAAATCTTCACAGGTCTTTGCTACCTGCCTTTAAATTGTGCATGAGGTGTGGAGCTGATCTCTCTATCCTCTCTGGGTTTTACTGGGCTTACTGGGCTGCTTACTGGGCCCATAACCTGTTGGCAGAGTGCTAGGAAAGCATTTGGCCCAGGAGAGATCAGAAAAGTCACACACCAGGCATTTCTATAAAAATAAATTTTATTTACAGAAAACAAACATATTTAAAGGCTGTTTGCTGAGAGATTTCTCACAGCTGCATATTCTCTGCAAGCCTACATAGAAGGGAAACTGAAAGTAAAACAAGTTCAGGCAAGTTCCTCCCTTAGGCAATGCAACCATTAACACGTGAAAGGGGGACAATTAAATTCAACCTCTTCACCTGGCCAAAATGATTAGTTACCATAGTAACCTTAATCTGTAGTAGAAAACATATTAACAGGAATGAAGTCCTGGCCATAAACAATATGAAAAGGGGAAAATCCAGTGCTTTGGTGAACACCATTTTTATAAGCAACCTCAGCGAAAGGGAGGAGGTCCACCCAATCGTCCTGTTGGAAGCTAATGTAGCAGCGTGAGAATTGTTCTAGAGTAGACTGAGCTCTACTCGAAATTCGAGTAGAAATCCCGGGTTGGGGTTAGGGTACGCCATCTTCCTCGTGAGTCTGGCAACACCACTCTGGATAGCTGAGTTGAGATTTCTGCCAAGGGGTATGCCATAGTCTCCAGGGTTCTCGATACCTGCTGCAACACCACTTCCATAGAAGACATCCTCACCTCCAGGCTCCGCATTTCTTGCGGAGTTCCATTGGGGTCTGGTATGGTCCCATGCGACCCCGGACTCTGCACCCTTACTTGTGCCTCCACGGGTGGAGGGGCTCTTCCCTCTTCTTCTCTGGCATCAGGCTGGGAAGGACCCATCTGTGGTTCTTCTATGATAATGCTTGGCATCTGAGGCTCTCTCACAAAATTGAGGAAATGAGGGCACTTTCCAACTCCGTAGTGTTGAGACGGGGTTCCATCCCGCACTTGCTGTCCCTGCTCCCCGAGTTCTCCTCTGTCTCAACTTTTTCTTCTTCCACTTTGGCATACAGCACTGTCCTCTCCAATGACGGTAAAGGCGATGGCTGCTTAGCCCTGGATTTTCCTTGTTGAGGCATGGTTCATCAACTCTCAGCTGATTACTTTCTCAGGAAGAGTTTTCGAAAAGATGGATTTGCAGCTTAAGGTCAGCACCTGATCATTCGAGCATTCACACAATCACAGTCAGGGGGCTGACAAAACCCCTCCCCCCATCTTTCACCTCAGCAGGCCAAAAGCCTACATACATATACATATACATATACATAGACATATACATAGACATAGACATACACACACATATAAATATAAGAGGGACATATACATATACATATTCATATACAAAAGAGGGACATATACATATACATATATATATACATATACAAAAGAGTCCCCCCCCAAAAGGGGGACGGTTTACAATAAAAGTGACAATTAAAATCATAAAACACATAAATTACAATACAAACGACCAATATAAATAGAAAATAGATATAAAATCCAAGTAGCAATAAGATCTCATTCAGTAGGGAGGGCACTATGGTGTCAGCTACCCCCAGGAAGAACTATTACCCTTCCCACCCCAGGTGAGGTGGCAGAACCAGGTCTTCAAATCCTTCTGGAAGGCTGGGAGCGAAGGCACCTGCCTCACCTCGGGGGATAGAATGTTCCAAAGGGCGGCCGCCACTGCAGAGAAGGCCCACCTCCTGGACCCTGCCAAGCGGAATTCCCTTGCCGACGGGGTCTGTAGCATGCCCTCCCTGCATGACTGGGTGGGACGGGTCGATGTTATGGGGATGAGACAGTCCCTCAGGTAGCCTGGCCCCATGCCATGTAGGGCTTTAAAGGTCATAACCAACACCTTGAATTGGATCTGGAAGCAAACTGGCACCCAGTGCAGCTTGCGCAGCAGTGGTGTTATATGTGCCAATCTAGGGGCACCGATAACTGCGCGGCTGCATTCTGGACCAGCATATGAAAATATGAAGGTGGTAGAAGACGACTATAGAGGGCACAAGGCAAGATTACTTAGATCATAGGAAAGCCCAACACCCCCACAACACTAACTGAAGAGAAAATTTATTTAACTTGGGTTTACTTTGGATTTGGTATAAAACTACTCCAGCATTTCTTTTACCATGTCTGGGTCCTTTATTACCTTTTCACATCATAATCATTTGGTAATGAGGCAGATAGATATTATCACAAAAAAAAGGGGGGAGTTACAGAAATTTGATCCAAGTGCTGGAATTACACTTAAGAATCGTAAATTGTCACGCTCAGTCTAACTTGTCTCACATTCTAATATTTATATGTAAAACTGGTAATCATAATTTACATATCAGTGATATTTAAAAGTTTTGCTGTTCACCTGTTCAAGCAAAGTCCTCAAGAGTGGCTTGATCATTGAAGATCTAAATCTTTGTTGATATAGTATCATGCTCTGAATTTGCCACCTTCTCTTTTTAATATGGCAGCATGCTGCCAATGGAAGACACAGTGGAAACTGTCTTTTCAGGTTAGGATTTTAGCACACCAGAAGTGATGAGAAATCAGTCCAGCACAACAACCAAAGGATAAAAAAGACACATTGAATCTCATGTCAACCTTGACTTTTGCTGAGGCATACACAAGCAGCTTTTTGGCAACATTCAAGCCATTGTCAACATGGTTTGTCACTGCCTTTGTGCTTACTTCCAAGTAAGTGCACAATTCATGACAACTTAAATGTGTTGATAATGATGATAACAGTTACTGACACCAGAGCTGGAGTAGAATCTGTTCTCTTTTACCTCATTCCCCGGTCCTCCAAAAAGTCATACTGCAGGAACAGGGAGTAACTTTTAGTGTGGTCCAAGATTGACAGATAGACTATCAGATATGTTTAGCTGCCATTTCCATTACTCCAAACACTGTAGGGAAAAAAATCCCTTCATCTACTTTTCATAGTTGTCCACTTGAGTGCTCTATATCAAATAGACCATGTGATTGTTGAAAATGTTTTGTACGAAGACCTCAAATGAAGTGTATGTTACTTAGTAAGCAAAGAATGTCCTCCTAACCCCCCCTCCCCAACCAACCCATAAAGCTTCAGAATGGGTAAACAGCTTAAGTGTAAAGAAATATCCTGATAGTTCTAGAATTTGATAGCTGCTATTGGGCCTCTTTTTAAAGAAAGAAGGGCATTGTTGGAACACAGGGCTGTGAAAACTGGATGAAAAAGCAAAAAACATGACAAAACACAAAATCCAGAGTGTTCAGTACAGCTGAGGAGGTGGGAGGCTGTTACAGTAAGGCTTCCAGCCATGAGGTAAGTAGGACTCAAAGAAAAAGGACTGAAGGAGGAGGAATTTGGAAAGCATCTGGGAGCTGCAGGGGAAGGGGGCAGGTGCACAGCAGGAACTGAGAGGATGCACCCATCCAAGGGGGGAGGGAACCCAGGGGTGGACCCAGCAGGGAGTGGGAAAGAGAGAGAGGATGCCCAAAGCTTGTGGAGGTGGGGGAAGAGAAGTAGTGAATTTACACAGCAGGGAAAGAGCCCGGGAGGGATGCATGCAGCAGATGCAAACAGCAGGAGGTAGAGATGTTTGGAGCAGGGAGAAAGTACCTATGAAAAAAGGAAAAGAAAGAAAGAAGAATCCCCCTCTATCTGAAGAAAACATAAAATATGGCCACAACATAGAGTTTCAAATTAATACTGATTACTTTGAAATGAATGTTAAAATGCTTTTTTTAAAAAGGAGACCATGTATACCCAATGGGATTTACCACATAATTTCCCCATGTAGTTCTCAAACTGCTTGAAATACTGGCCCTGGGTGTATATTTTCAGTGGAAATCAGAACTTGGTTTCTGCTTCCTTGGATTCTTCTCTCGTCAGCCTTCCTGAGAACCAGATGCTTCTGCTGGGTTCCAAACAAAAAACAAACATTGGTTGTATAGTTCAGCACCATCTTCACTGCTGAACCACACCTATTAAATGTTTACAAACCTTAGGGTAAATGGGAAGATAATAAGGCAACAGTGTAAATGAGAGGATTATGTTTTATACAATCAAGTATTAGGTAAGACAAACGTTAATCTTTTGTTTACAGGTTTGGCTTATTTGCACAGTCAGTGCAATTCTACTGTATTTGAATGGCCCAGGAGGCATTGGCAAAATGCAATCTGGAAATTCAGGTGTTTGGATAAAGAAGGCTTATTCACATAGTATTACATAGCTATAATAGCTTACTATAAAAATAATAAAGTAAAAACACAATTTTCATTAAAATGGTAAATGGAAGATATTTGATAGTGGTAACTGTGTAAAATGCAAATCTTCAAAATACATTTACAGAGCAATCCTATTGCTCTCCTGGAAGAAGTACAGCAGTGGAACCTTTGAGAGGTCCAATGACTTGGAAGAACGTTGACAGAGCAGGTGATTGATATTGCAGTTAGATACCAGAATACAAAGCAATTAAAAGCAAAATAAAACCCAGATCTCAAAACCTAGCCATTTCAGACTAAGTTCTTCAGCTTAATGGATCCATCACTTTCTATCTTGAACAAGATACTCTTCCTGATATGATGATGTAACTGTGGTAAATGGTAGTAGATTTTTGTGTCGACTGGTCCAAATCATAATATACTTTAGGCTTGGCCTGTGGAGTAGTTTCATGACAGTAAAGTACAACTGAGGAATTTCATCCTACATGTTGCAGCTTCCTCAGAGGTTATGTCAGATATCTTGTGAGCTAAGCTCCAGGAAAAGAACATCTTATAGCAATAACAAGGGCCTTGTGAAAGGTGAAAGGTCCCCTGTGCAAGCACCGAGTCATGTCTGACCCTTTGGGGGCAATGCTGCTTTTGTGACGTTTTCTTGGCAGACTATAGTGGGGTGGTTTGCCATTGACTTCCCCAGTCGTCACCTCCCCCAGCAAGCTGGGTACTCACTTTACCGACCTCGGAAGGACGGAAGGCTGAGTCGACCTGAGCTGGCTAGCCAAGAGAGAATCCAGCTTCCGCTGGGATCGAACTCAGGTCATGGGGAGAGTTTCGGTTGCAATACTGCCGCCTACCACTCTGTGCCACAAGAGGCTCAATAACAAGGGCCTTGCATGACTCCAAATCCCCTGCAATTTTGTAATGAAGAACTTTCCACCAGGGGGCAGAGTGGTTCTTGTACTTATAAAAGTTTGTTTTTATTTTTAGCAGAAAAATTGAACTGCTGTATAAGCAAAAATATTAGTACCCAGATTGGATGATGATGATGATGATGACGATGACAACAACAACAACAACAACAGCCAACCACCAATTCATAGCTTGGGTACGATGGACCTCTTCTGCATGCTAGAAAGATGAGCCACTTATAGGAGAAGCATCTTCAAAATGTTCTGCTCTGAAGATCTTAACTAGATACATTTGCAGTAGGAAAGGCAGCCTTAAACCATTATTCAATACACAGAAATTGTGCCTGATAGCAAATGGGCAAACAGTGGATATATTTCAGTACAGTACTGTATCTTGCACCAGTTTAAATTTGATAAATAAATAAACACACACACACACACTTTTCAAGTGAAGCTCCATATCGAGTGCAGTAGTCAAGAGGACTTGCAGGTGTGGATAAACCATAATACAACCTAGTAGGGATTCAGCTAGTGCATTAGATGAAATTGTACAGAGACACTTTTTGGCATAAACACCTCCAAATCCAGAGACAGCTGAGGATCAAGACTTCACTACAAGACTATTTTCAGGGAAACGACAACTCCATTTGAAACAGGCTGAGCCTCAATACTCAAATACAGTTTACTGTTTATCAACCCTCCCTGGATTCAACTTGTTCTGTCTTATCCAGCTCATCCAGTGCATTTTCAAACTGAGGCAACCAAGAGCATTTCTTCCTTTAAAATGGATGATAAGAAGGAATAGAGATCATAACTTGCCAAAGCCCTGGATGACCCTCCTTAGAGGTTTCAAGTAGATGTTGAACAGCATGGAGGGCAAGACAGAATCAGAAAGAAATTGCTGAGAAAACTCACCTATATGTATTCAGAAAAAATAGTATCATAGGGAGGTGCCTGGAGCTGTAAGGCTACCACCACCTTTTGAGAGACCACCTCCACCTTTCTCAGAAGTGGAATATTTTAGACTTACCTAAAATTGTAGAAGTGTCCTGAGTCAATTGAGAGTTTATTCAGAAGAGGTCTTATTTCTGCTTATTTTAGGCAAGAGAAACATATATCTCTTGTAAGGACATTGATCACCTCCCTTAACCATGGGGCCAGTCCTACCCTCGCTGGTTTAATTCACCACGAGGCTTATGGATTAATAAGCAGATGGTGGTGCTTACCTCTCCAAACAACCTGTCCATAACTTCAGGAATTAAAAACTGAAAATAACTTAAATTAACAGGATAAGTGATTGCCCAGGTCACATCTTTATGACCTGTCCCAACTCTGGAGTGCAAGTCAAGATGGAACTTAGCAACTCTGACAATGAAGAATTAAATTATTTATATTACTCTACCTTTTATTTTGGCTCCTTGTGCGGGTTCTTTGCTTTCCAAGGACTGGACACACCACAGCGTAGCAGATCTGTACACAGTGCTTTATTGCAGCACACAACTTCAGCAACAACAGGCTATTGCTCTGGGTTAACTCTACCCTTCTAGGCCTTGCAAGTTGATGTTGCCATGTAAATACATCTTTAATACTTAGTCATTTATATTCAGTCCTTTAATACTTGGTCTAAACAAAAGTTTCAGGTCTGTAAAGTGGCATACAACCTTTGCCTCCTTCCAAAAGTTCTTGCACTATTGGGATGAGGTGCTGCCTCAGTGTGGTTGCTCCTTTTCTTGTTGCTCTTGAGCTCCAGGCCAAGCTCCAAGCTCTGCTGTTAAGCAGTGTTGCTTTTGAGCACTCCCGCTGAGCTCCCAAGCCAAGCTCCAGGCAGGAATCCCACCAGATATGCTGCTGTCCTGTTCAGACTATGAGACGGCCAGGCAGATATACTATAACAAAACCTTTTATTTACAAGTAAATATTTACAATAATAAAGTCCTGAGATGAATAAGGTAAGATTGATTAATCAAGACCACTCAGGCAATAATGGAGAAACAGGCAAGACAGCAGAACTTGATGAAGCTAGGATGCGTGGCAGGGCAGGAACTGGAGGCAAAGTCTGTGGACTGGCTCACCAACAGGACTGGGCTGATGCATGGAGGCTAGGCAAGGCCAAACTGGAACCACTGAGCTAGGCTTGGTTCTGCAGGCTGGACTAGACTGGACTGGATAATCTAGGCAAGACAGGAAACTGGAAAAAAGACTGGACTGCACTGGAGACTCGAGGCAAGGCTGAGAGCTTGAAACAGGACTGGACTCGAGATGCAAGGCAAGGCTGAAAGCTTGAAACAAGGCTGGACTGGACTGGGCTGGAGACTTGAGGTAAGACTGAGAGCTTGAAACAAGACTGGTCTGAACTGGAGACTCGAGGCAAGGCTGAGAACTTGAAGCACGACTGGGCTGGAGTGGAGATCCTGGACAAGGTGGAGAACTCGAAACACGACTGGGCTGGACTGGAGATCCTGGGCAATGCTGAGAAACAGGAGCAAGGCTGGGTGCACGTCTGGAACGTGCTGAAATGAGGTGGTGAAGTCTGGAGCTGAACGCAAGGCTGCGCTGGACAGGAACTGTGAGGCAGGGATCCTCAGAAGCAGCTGGTACAGAAGACAGGTCCTCGGAGGAAGGAAACACTGGTGCTGATTCCACTCTGGCTACAGGCGAGACTTCCAATGTGAGTAAGGACTCATATCCAGGGGCTGGAAACGCAAAGGACTGGTTGCCTCCAGCAGCTTGCTCTTTGCATATCTGCCTTTTATGCTGTTCCCTTGTGTGCATATCCCTTCTGCAGCCAATCAGGCTGCCTTCTCCTTTGCGTGCTTTTCTGCACGTCTTTCCCACAGGGTGATTGGAGGATTCAAATCCTCCTCTGAAGACTGGCCATTCAGCGTCTGTAACTTCTCCCATGTTGCTGAGTCACTTCTGGTTTTGCTTTCCCAGTTTCTGCCTGGTAAGTTTCTGTTTCCCCTTCTGACTCAAAAAGTGTTTCATTTTCTGAGTCAGAAGCCGGTTTAAACCTCACAGCTGCTTACCATAGCTTGTGGTCCTGGCAGTTGACTGATAGTCCTCTTGCCTGCCTGTAATAGCTGTCAATCTCCAGATGTCGCCTCCCACTTTCTCACCTGCTTGCCATTTCCCTGCCTTCTTTTCTCCTACACACCCCCACACACTCTTAGTGTTTGATTTTGTAAGCTAAGGACCTGGGTAGGGTGAGGCTGCCTCTGGACTTTGAAACATCCTTGAAAACACCAGGCGTGTGGCTCAAGTAGCCAGGCAGCTGGAACGTCAGTGTGGATGCTTGTAAGTAAACTCGTGAGTGAGTAAGTGAATGAATGAATGAATGAATGAAAGCATGAGCTGTGCTGAGCCTTGGGGAAGTTGGGCGGGAAGTGTTTCTACCTGGCTGCAGCTGCTTTTCCCAAGTGCAGGCAGCAATCCCTGCTTCACTTCCTCACACTACTTCCTTCCAATATTTTAGTGGAGGAGATGCCACACAATATGGGAGTCTGTAATTGGCCTGCAGATGTAATGGAGGCAGAAAAGTAAGCTCCCTTGGTTGTCTCCATAGCTGCAGAGTAAGAGTTCAGATAGACTGTCATATGGCCATACATAATGTGATCTGTCCCAGGAGTTCCTCCACTTGCACTCCAGTTGATGTTCTATCAGCTTCATCACTTTCACCTCTTTAAGAAACCAAGAGGCTGATTTTGCTCCATGAGAAGGAAGAGTGTACTTAGGAGCAGCAGCATCAACTGCTGCCTGGTCTGTGTTTGTATTCCACGGACCAGCTATGGCACTGACAGTATCACAAAAAAACTATGTGGAAAATTCCCTGAACGCATTCAGAAAGTCATCCAGATCCATCAAGTGCCTAGTCTTGATGGCTTCTTATCTGTAAGATAGAAATTCTACAGACTGTGGCCAGTTCACCTTGCTACCTTCCAATCCTAGCTGAACTACATAATAATTTGATGGATAAATCTGGGAGAGATGAATTGTCTCTTCTCCTGTCAGTTTACTGTCAGTACTTTCATCTGGGAAAAATGTTTGACTAGCACAAGATCTGGCTTTAAAGAGCAGGAGTTTCAGCTTGGAGGGGCCATCATTACGATAATCTTGTCTTTCCTGGTTAGGTTACAACCTGTAAAGGAAGCCATCCACCAGCCTGCCTGCCTTACACACAGTGGCCATTGTACAGCATTTCACCATACCTCAAGCTGTCAATATATCCTTTCGCTTTCCATGCACCACTTTCCTAGGGCAGCAGATAGAGTAAACCGTAGCTTTTTATTGCCATCTAGTACTTACCCAGTTTTTTGCAGCCCAGAGCTGGTAGCCCTATACTCTTCTCAATTCTCCTTATACATCTCTTTACAGCAAGTCATGACAAACCAGTAGATTGGTCTCCAGGAATCCACATCCACATTAAAAATAAACATGGATTTCCTTAGCCTGGAGATTTTTCAAATGGCAAGTCCTGTTGGAGTCATCCATTTGGCAGGAACTTTGCCAGTCCAGGACAACAGTGCCTTTAAGTCTCAGGCCTAGGAAACTGAGGCAGTCCTGGGCAAATAGCTTTGGCTGAGAGCATCGAATCAAAGGCTTGATCCTATGAGAAAGCAGTTCTCCATAGGAAGCATAGCAGGCAACAGCCAGTAGGCAGCCTGAGAATGTAGAGTACTTTCCTTCTCTCTCACCACCTACCTGAGCGAAGTAGAGAATGAGAAGAACTGTTTTGCACAATGTTAATTTGTGAACTGGTTTTTCTAATTCTAAGCATAGAGGAGGTTAAGAGCTCTCTCCTGTATATTTATTTACGGCCACATATATGTCTGATGGAAACTTTGTACTATACCTCTTATATGATAAATTATAGCTGCCAAAATTCTTCCTTCCATTCAGATGTGGAAGGCATATTCCAAGCATTATGCTGCAGTTTATCTGGCCCTGTTAACAGAACTGAAGCAAAGAAATAAATCCTAATCAAGAAAGGGAACTGTTTTACTACATATTCTAGAAAATCAGAAAAGCTGAGGGTGTGGAGACATTGGTTAGAACAAGTTGAAACTTTGTTTTTAATGTAATATTCTTTTGTACCCCTCCGTGCACATTTTTTTAACATGAGCTTCCACCATTTCCCAGCTTCTCTTCCCTAGAAGAAACTTTCAGCAGTAAAATTGGCAATGCTAGGCAATGCTGGATGTTTGAGCTGCTAATGGTGGATCATATTGTTTGTTCAGTCATCTTTTACTTCAAATCTCTCCTTAAAACACTTCTATCTCATGAGAGTCTTTCACAAAATGTCCTAATTCTCATATCCTAGCATAATTAGATTGTAATTAAACCCAAACATTTATAGCAGAAACACTGATATATTGTTTCTCTCAGTAACCTGCTACTATTGCCTTTGTTATTTCTGGTATATTAAATTTTAGGTTGTAAATTTGGTAGGACAGGAATATGAAGCATAAAGGTACCATGCAAGCCAATAGTGCTATATAAGTACATGAACACATATATAGTTCCACCATTGTTGCTGTTAAAGAAGGATGAATTGTGGTTGTCACACTGATTATGAGGAAGGAGAGGGTATATAGTAGACAAAGTATAGAACTGGTGTTATGGTATTTAAGTAAAAGTTGATAAGGAGGAATCTAGTGGCACAGAACTTTGAAAAAGTAGAGAAGAAAAGGAGCATTTAGGACAGGCCTAGAATAAGAACTGTGACAGAGCTGAAAGGGGCCATGTAGGCCACTGAGTCCAACTCCCCACTCCATAGGAAGCCCAGATTAAAGCATCTATGATAGATGGCTGTCTAGGATCTGATCCAACTTATTTAGTGAAGGGGAATCCAGCACTTCTCTGGTAAGTGGTTCCACCATGAAATGGTTTCTTAGTTGAAAATTTACCATGCTACCCATTAGGCTCCAGTGTGGTTGTAACTTAGCTTGTGTAACAGCTTGCATGCATTATTGTCCATACATTATGGAAGGGTATAGGATTGTTCCCCAGTTAATTTTCAATAATTAAATGAAGGACAAATAGCTGTTTTATAATGCCATTTGTTTGTATCCTGTAAATTTGGTTATCTGATTTTTAAAAATGCCTACTTGCTCATTCATCAGCTAATTTATCTAATATCTTAATGACTTTATCAGTAGGACATTTTGACTTGCAAGTTTCAAATTAAAAAAATATTTAACACTGCTAATCTAACTGCAGATTTATGATTTTTTATATTATCACTAGTGTTTGAAACAGATCAGCAATCTCACTGAATATCTATTGTGTAAACAAAGCAAACTGGAATTCTAATATTAATCTTTTCCTCATGTTAAAAGTATAAAAATAAAACTGCCTCCCTTGAATGGAATAAAATCAACCAAAATGGCACATTTGGACTGCAATTTTAGTAAGCTAGTGTTCAATCAGTTGTCTATTCAGTCCAGTCATAATCAAACACTCATCAAAATAGAAGTAGAATCATAGAGCTGATATGAAGCATTTAGGCTGTTGAGTCCATCACTGGGCTCTGTGCAGAATTCCAAATTGAAGAATATCTAACAAATGTCTATTCAGCCTTGATGAGCTTCAATAAGTTAGTCTACTAAACCAATAAACCTTTTTGATAAGATTTTATGAGCCCATTTAGATCCCATAATTTCAGTCATGAATGTAATGAGAAATGTCCATAGTGCAAACCAATAATCAGTAAATATTCTAGATTAATTAATATTAACAACATCAAATTGACTTCTACCAAATGCTAACAAGAGCAGACATAATTTTTATCAGAAAAATAGGTAGAGAGCTGCACAAAATTTGTGATGCCTGTGAACTGCCTCCAGAGCAAACTCTGAATGTTAGATCTTGGAAATCAGGTGGAAATGTTATCCTGCTAATGAACCAATCAATTTAGCTTTTAAATAAAAAGAAAATATAAAAATGGTTGGGGAAGCTTCACCAAACAGTTAAATCAAATGTCAGTCCTTGTTTTCACATACTATATACAAAATCTCCATCTATCCACAGTTAAGAATCCTGGGACAAATTGAGGCATCAATCACTTGTTTTTTCCCCCTCAAAAGAACCAGGATCAATTAGCCAAACATATCTAGGAGAAGCCTAGGTGAAATATAGTTTAAAAACTTTGATCAAGGAAGTATCTACTATTTGGCATATTTGATATTCTCCTGAAGAAGACATCATACTGAATAACTCATCAATGCCATGACTATTAGGATAAATTGTTAGCAAAAACATGTGGATAATGGAAACTTCAAAAGCTACAAATCTAACATGATAAATGATGCCAAATGCCATGTGTTAGTTTACTTAGGTTAGATTTTAATGTTTTTAAAATGAGTGAAATGATGTATCTCTGTGCTACAGTCACATTATCATAAATGTATTTGCTAAAACAGAAGACATAAATTGCAGTTAAATTCAGTAATGTACAGTGGTATGCTTGAATGTTTCTTTGTGATTAAATGTGAACAATTGCTCCTTAAGGTAAAGGTCTGTGTATGCGTGATTAATCAGATTGGAATGACAGTACGGACAGCTCATGCCATGCCCAGTTATCAGAATGATTGATTTTAGTCTATGTGGCTGGGTGAGAAAATATCTGTTAATAACTACATCACCAAAATTCTGATGTCACTGATAGCTCAAATCACTTTACACATTCTGTATTATCTGGCTTATTTGTAGACATTTTGAATACAAAATGATGTATTGGATTGCAAAATATAACATCAAAAGACATACAGTTTTACTCGAGCAATTCTTATGAGGTACATATGTACTGGGAGTTGAAAATTGCTGCTGTTGTAGTTGTCACGGTCATGTTACTTTATTTAATATGTATGAAGAATATGATGACACACTAATGAGTGTTCCATCTTGTGTGATAATCTTAAGTAATAAGGAACATGAGGATTCCTTTTCTACATACTCTGCTGAAATGAATGGGAACTGAGCACCCATTCATCTTGCTAAACCGATTAAGATGAATTTTGTTGATTTTCACATCTGAAAACAGTGCTTCAGTTGGGGGAACATATGGAGTCTCTTGATGAAACCCATGAATACTTCAATTACTTTGTATTAAAGTAATTAATTGAAAGTATTAATTGAATAGTTTCAATTATATAATAGTCT
Organism: Candoia aspera; assembly: GCF_035149785.1. NCBI lineage: Eukaryota > Metazoa > Chordata > Lepidosauria > Squamata > Candoiidae > Candoia > Candoia aspera. The sequence continues at coordinate 35,623,542 of NC_086159.1, read as the reverse complement.
GGCCACTGTACCCCAACATTGCATAAAGATAACCCAACTCATTTTGCCAGACTTATGAATTAATCTGTCCAGAAGACATCAACCTGAACATCTACCACGGATACACATTGGATGACAGATTCGATGACAGAATCACTTCTATTTTTTATTGCACAGTATTCTTAATTTCCAGATAGTTTTGACTAGGTCTTGTATATACACCTTTACATCAAGAGTTAGTTAAATATTATTTTCATTTTATAGATGGAAGAAAAAATAAGACTTTTGCCTAGTCTGCACAAGAGATGTGACTTAATAGAAAGGAAAAAAATAATCAACTGCTATTATAGATAAACAAGATCTAACCAATCAACATTCAGCCCCTACACCATTCTAGGCCTCTCTACAATGAAGGACAGCACAAAGACAAGAAAAGCCTTCAAGCATGAAAGAGCAAACCTCAGACTATCATTTTAGCTATAATGCTTTATAGGTCTGTATCCTGTGAGTAGAATTTTCATTGACCATATCTTTTTAAAATTGGTAAATTACAGTTCATTCCCTTTTTTATAATATGGACAACATTGTAAAAAGAAAAATGTAACAACAATAAAATACAAAATAAGAGACAAACTCTATTCAACCAGCATTAAAATCAAAAGGAATTGTTTGATTTTATGTAAAAAGAAAGATAAATAGTTGCCTATTTCATTTCCCCTGGAAGGGGATTTCAAAATCAGGTGCTACCACAGAGGAGGTTCTGTCTTTTGTAACTGCATTTAGAATTTTTCTCACAGATGAGAAATATAATAACAGATGGCTCTGAGTGCTCTTTTTCTCTACACGCTTCGCCAAAAATCTCCTGCCAATTCATAATTGGTTGTATCTTTCATTTTTACAACTAACATTGGCTTATTGTACAAATATATTCTTTCAGAGTATCAGTATATATGCAATTTTTGCTTTTAAAGCTGTAAATGGAAGGGCAGGTTTTTCTCATTATTGCAGAAACTTCTGAAAAAGGGATAGAAAGTTTTAGATGGTGTGATCCAGTTAATTTTAAGTCTTACAAATAAATTTATCATTAGTATTTTCAAGCATGTTGTAGTTATTTTTCAATATGATTCATATTTCAGACTGTATTTTTGACAACCTATTTCATGCTTCATTGACCACAAAGGTTGGAGATGTTCATCCATATTGGAGTAGTAGAGTCAAATTTGTTATGATAAATGGGCAACTAGGTTAGTTTAATAGATTGCTGCTGGTTCATTCAGGGTCTGTATTTTTTCTGCTGTTGTTTTAGGTCAATGGATTTTATTTTTTTGGTCAGAAAGAATGTGATCAAAAGAGACAAAGAGATCAAGATGGTACATTAAAAAGTATCCATGTTGAGGTTTAAGATCACCATGGGATGAGAGAAAAGAAATAGAATTAATGGGCAACCTGTAATAGCTTTCACATTGTTTATTCATATTGCTTAGTCAAAAATATGCACCATTTCCTATTCAATTTTGCTTAACAATATATACTACAGTGTGGAAACAATACATACTATGATATATATATATATTTTTATGTGTCTGTAGAATTTCCTGCAATAAAAATATTTCAGAATAACAAACTACTTCTTAGATATACTGTACAAAAGAACATGAAAAAAAAAACCCTGTACACTTCCGGATTTCCAAGGGAGGTTGCCCACAAGTGCTCCGGATGGCTGCTTCTGGCGAGAAGACCATAGGATATTGGTTTTCCATGGGCTTGAATGTCAGGAGACAACAGTATCAGCCATCTTGCTTGCAACTGTGGCAGAGCCTTAAAGAACACTAGGTTTGCAAACCTCACTTTCTAATCACTTTCAGAAATTGCTTATTAACCACCTTAAGGCTATTAGAGCCCTATGGAATGACAGGTTTGAAAAGACTTCATTGGGTGAGTTTATTCAACTGAACAAAAGAAAAATTAATTATAAGCTTAAGAACTTAAAGAACTTTAAAGAAACAGCAAAAACTTAAATAAGATTTTGATCTAAGAAAGTTATAAATGGATTAAGGGTCCAGATAAATTTGAAATATTGACTTTTACTATAAGATTTTGGAAGTAATTATAAAAAAATAACAACTTCTTGTGGGAAACAGACTTATTTCAGCTATCCTGGCTATTGTAAGTCATAATAAAGATAAGTGATGATTTTAGAAACTGGACACTAGAGGAGACTAAAGATTCTAAGCAGAAGGAAAAAAAAATACAAGCCTGTTCTTGATGTCAGTTAATACTGGGATGACACAAAAAGTTTTAACATCAGAAATATTAAAGGAGGTCTTTGAAGAATGGAGCCAGAAATTAATAACTACAATATCAACACTGTCAGTAATGATGCATGCTTCTATGGCTAGACTATGTCTAAAATATGTTAATGAAGGAATGACAGATGTAGAAAAATTGTATCTGACAAAACAGAGAAAGTACTGAAAGTGAAACTACAAATGACAGGCCAAGAGAATGATTTGGAAAAGAACCCTTTGCTGGATATACTAAAGAAACTGGCTGACATTTTAAAAAAATAAAAGGGAAATACAAATGATAAACCAAGACAATAACTTGGAAAGTATTTTCTCATTGGATCCACAAAAGAGGCTTGTTAAAGCCTTGAAGAAACCTGTGCAATGGGATAAAGAAGAATTGAAGAGAAATCAAATCCTATAACAATCTTTGATTGAATCAAAGATTGTTAGAAGTAAAAGGAAGGAACAAAGTTAGTTTCTTTGATCAAGGTTAAAAAACATTTTTTTGCAAAGTTCTGGCAACCCTTTATGGACTTTTGGCTGAAACCAGGATTGAAAAGTTGATGTTTTATAGATAAGGGATGGGATAGGGGATGAAGAGATAGCTGTTTGTAACCTTGTAGGGAGTGAAAAGTTATTAAATTTGTTTATTCCTGTTGTGATGAAGGTTAGAAATCACTTCTTTATATATTTCTTTTCTTTTTCTTTTTTCCTGTACTTTGTAGTCTTTTTTTCCATTCTCTTTTCTTTTTCTAAGTTTAGTTTGTATTATTTTTTACTATTATAATTAAATTTCTTAATAAAAATTATATTAAAAAAGAAAAGATTCTTGTACATTTCCAATTTCTATATGTGGAACCAGAAATTTCTGAATTTCAGGAATGGGACTACAGGAGGCATTTCCTATTACTTTCTTCTCTTCCTATGTGATGAAATTCAAGATCTGGCTTTGAAAAAGTTTGATATGCAAATTCTATAACTTGGATTTGTGACAAAATATAGTGCAGAATTCACTCCATTAATCCCCCTGCCCCCATTATTCATTGTTCTCTCATCAATTAGTCAGCATGCTGGGTCCATTGGTTTGTTTAAGGGCATGGAACAGCTTTAGATGAAAGTTGGACTTTCTATTTCCTGCCTACAGAATAATCTGTTAGATCAATTCATTTTATGGGAATTGTTTGACCACATGAGCACATGGTGTCTTGTCACAACAGAGATGATTTATCTGCAAGGTTCCCTTAATTAATGTAGGCTGGTAGAGAGAACAGTGTGTTAACATAACTGCTCTAACATTTCGTGGTTACTACCAAGTCAGCAGTGGGCAATCTGTTGTTATGTCCACAACAAAGATTCTAATCCACTCAAGCTATGTCTGAGAGTTTTCAGCCAAATCAAACAGCAGAGCCAGTTTAACAACTTTTTCAGTTATATATGGTTTAAATCAAAACTTATGAGAACTAGAGTCATATGACTTCTGATTTCTTTAACCAAAGATGCACAATGAAATGACCATACGGGACATGGGCAAATTTATATATAAAAAAATAGATAAGCACCTATAGGAACAAGGTTGGATGGATCCCACAAAATCCTTCTTCATCAATCTTCTAGAATTTTAAGAGTCTGTCAACAGGCTCATTGATGGAGGTGACTCTGTAGACATTGTATACTGGGATTTTCAAAAACTCTTTGACTCCCAGCTTTTAGACAGCTTTTCCCTCTAAAAAGTCAACACAGACTCAGGTTATTTACAGGACTGCCTGTCTCCAATTGTCTCTGCTCACCCCACTAGAACTGGCATGCTCTAGGTCCTGTCTATTATAGTGTTACAGGTAGTCCTCGCTTAGTGACTGCTCATTCAGCGACCATTTGAAGTTACAACAGCACTGAAAAAGGAGATTTATGACTGGTCTTTGAACTTGCGGCCATTGCAGCATCCCTGCAGTCACGTCATTGTGATTTGGGCACTTGGCAATGGGAGACTTTTACGATGGTCACAGCATCCCACAGTCACATGATCACTGTTTGCGACCTTCAGAGCCGGCGTCTGACAAGAAAAGTCAATAGGGAAGCTGGCAGGAAGTTGCAAGTGGTTGTCATGTAATGTTGCACTTAATGACCATGGATGATTTGCTTCATGACCACAGCTGGAACTCACGTCGTAAGCCAGGTGTGGTCATGTGATATTTCACTTTACAACCTAGCAAGTTGCCAGTCCCAATTGCAGTTGGTAAGAGAAGACAGCCTGCAATTAATTAATTAATTCATTAGTTAATACGGCCACTCATTTTAAGTTTTAATGACTCTGGGCAGATAACACTTTTAAAAAATATAAAATATAAAAACCAAAACAACACATATAAAACAGCAGCCAAACAGAGCCATCAGTACTAATCAACATAGCCAATGCATGGCTCAGCCTCACCTCCTGACCTCCAGGCCTGGTGACAGAACTAAGTCTTTAAGACCTTATGAAATACTGGCAGGATCAGGCTAATCTGATCTCTGGGGGTACGATGTCCAAAGGGCAGGCATCACAACAGAAAAGGTTCTCTTCCTGGGCCCTTCCAGTTGACACTCCTCAGTAGAGGGAACCCAGTGCATGCCTCTTCTGCCAGATCTAATGGGTTGGATAGACATAATCAGGGAGAGGAGTTGTGCGTCCTCTGTTGTGGCATCTGCTCTGCGGAACTGCATTTCCCTGGAGATCTTGGCCTTTTATGAGGCATTAAAGACCTAGATGCTGCATTCCCAGCATGCTTGGCATTTTATAAGGCATTATAGACCTAGATATTCCCACAGGTTTTTAAGCTGGGATGTTAAGTGAGCCCCATTGGTTGGTTACTTTTCAGTGATTGTAGTGGCAAGAGTTTTTTTAACCTCAGGCATGGGAGATTAGATAGATAGATAGATAGATAGATAGATAGAGATAGAGATAGATAGAGATAGAGATAGATAGATGAGAGATAGATAGATAATAGATAGTCAGATAGAGTATTTTGCTTTATACATTGTGTTATTGTTTTGGTTTTAACCTTATATCCCACCTGGAATCCCTTCAGTGACATGGGTGGCTACACAAGTTGTTTAAATAAATAAGTAAACTGACAAATAACAAAATAAAAGTATGTACAAGACTTCCTCTTTTCTTTTCTCTTCTCCTGCTTTTTTATTATTATCATTAAAAACTACATTTTTTGGAAAGTAAATGGCATATTTGAAAAATATACTGTATTACACATGTGCATACCCTTATTTTTCCTTATTGTATCTTTACCTATACTTTTCCTATTGCACAAAGGGATGCTTTAAAATCAAACTCCTGGTTATGATAGTTAAATTTAGAAAAAAATAAAAAAAAATGGGCTGAACTGATGTCCAAATATTACAAGTGTTAGGAAAAGTTTAATTTCCATTTTAATGAGAACTTTTCAAATATACAATTCCTTGTACATTGCAAATCAACCACAATTGTCCTGCAAACTTTGCACTTTTTGAAAGTGTTCTGAACAAAGAAGCATATAACTGTGTACAAAAAAATGAAAATAATGTACAAAAAAGGCCTGGGGTTGGGTGGTTATTTGACCATCTATCAATTGTTTTGTTGGGTTTATCCTTCATGACTATTCATTTTTAATTCTTTGGTAATTTTTTTAACATGTCGTTAGTCACCCACAGTCATATTCATGAGATAGGCAGCCATACAAATTGATTAAATAAATAAATAACATTAGGGAAATATCATTGTATATTAAAAGAAGTATATAATAACTTGTATATGTCAGGAATTACACAACAAAGCCTTCCTTCACCATGAAAACAGCAGTTTCAAAGAGGGATATTTGACAGTACCAGAGAAGGGGTTCAGAATTCATTTGTCACTGTTTACTCCCTTTTCAAACAATGATTTTCCTCTGCAATTGATATTTACATTTTTTTAAAAAAATGGATATTGTGTTTATCTTAAATAGAATTCAGGAATGTTGCAGTTGCTTTGCAGACAAAGTGTCCCAGATTCAGATGCTGGTTCCTCTGGTGGGTAGAGGGAGATGCTGCTGATTGTTATTGTCAACTCCATCCCTAAGTTGCAGAACCTAATTTGTTAAACCAATTCATGTTCTTTGAAGACTTAAAGCAAACATTAAAAGTTTAAGACTTTCCTGAGCAGAAAAGCAGAAATCAATGCCCGCTGCCCCCATTTACAAGTCTCCCAATTGCAAAGATTCCTAGGATATGGTTCTCTATTTCTTGCTTTCTTTGAACTATAAAATTGTAGGAGATATTCTGGTTTCTGTCTCAGTGTAAAGGCAAAATGAGTTACAGGCTATAGCTATTTAGCTATAGGAAGGAACATACATAGATATACAATGCTGATAATTTTAGTATTAATAAATATACTGCACTGTATTAATATACGCTATTAATAATGCTGCTGCTGCTGATAGCACTAATAATATGGTAATGGATTAATGGTGATGATAATAATGACATTAATATTACGAAGGTAATGTCCATGATAAAAAATGATGGCAATAGACTAGCTCATTTTCTGGAGTCTGTCCCCTAACTTGGTTTCAAAGCCAATAAGTATTTTCCATTTGAATGTAAATAGTAAGAGGCAAAGGTCAAACACACCTCTTCAGTGGGCCTTTCTTCTCCAAAAAGAGACAGGAAAGTTTTGGACCTTCAGGAGAAGCCACAAAAATTGTTTGATTTTTCAAATGACAGTTACATTAATTGTACATATTTTAAATTATGATGTGAGCCCCAGTTGGTATCTGTCTTTCTTCTTTTGTGTCATCCCTGAACTTGTGGTCAAACATAGACTAAACTAGCTGCAAAATTCCTTGCTCACATGTCTTTGCAGTCTTGTTGGGCATCATGTTTTAGATTGCCTTGTAGACAGAATAAATAAATAAATAAATACGTTTTATTTAATGAGATAGCGCCTTTCAAATACACCTTATTGTGGATTGATTTTCAGTTCCCATGGTGAACAATAGGAGGTCATTGGATTTCTATTTATGATGCAAGCTTGATAGTGATAGAATTTTCCTGTTACTTGAAGCAATAAAACAGAATCTGGAATGCAAGCAACATCAAATTAATATTTTGCTTTCTTTTCAAAAGTAATTGTACATCAAGCTGTGTCACAACTTCAAAGAAGGAATAAGTATAAAATTTCAACAACCACACATAGCAATTTGCTAGCAAATGCCAATTTGTTTATATAATGGACACCTGTTTAGTAGGGAATATAGATTATTTAGCAGAATTGTAAATTGCTCAGAGGCCCTTTCTAGTGAAGAGTTTTCAGAGCCATAGATAGAAAATGAAAAGAAGGAATTGCATTAGTATAGGCTAGCTGCCTATCTCTTTCACACTATATGGTTTCTTCAGTCCCCTCATCAAGTGTGATTGGCTTTCAAATGATTCAGAAAGTGTTCAGCTTCAGCTGCCTGCCCAAACTACAGAGACAACAAGGACACTAAACCTCTGCAGCTAGTGGATAGTATCTGGGTTTGGGACACAAGGGGTGTCCTTATGTGGCAGTGATTCCCTTCCTCTGGTGGACTAGTGAAAATGAATCAGTAGGAGAGGGGTTTACAAAATAAGTTTTGTAAATCTATTTCTATTGGAGTAAACAGTGCCAATATGCACCACATAGAGGTCTCTGCAAAAGGTCAAAGCAATTACAGATCACTTTGGATCTCCTTGATCTATAGTCTCTTTTGCTAGCAGGATCCAAAATCATTTCCCCTTTTATATAAGCCTTGAACTGGTGTAAAGTTTTCCCTTTAGAATTTAAAAGGAAGAAAAAAAAAGCACAGTGAAATTCAGCACACAAAAATACTTCCTAAGTAGACTTATGAACAAGCATTTGGAAGGGGTAAATGATCTACACTGTACACACATCTCAAGTCCATTTACAATTTTACTAGTATTTCTAGCTAAAAGGGAGCAGATTAAAAAAAAATTGTCTGACACCTGAAAAGCTGCTGCAAATTAGAGAGGAAGTAATTAAGAATTAGAATCATTCTGGTGCTTATTAAGAAATTGTATCTACTTTACAGTATTTCTAAAAGACCTTTTATTAAACTATTAACCAGTCTCAAACCTGCTTTTAAGAACAAACAAGTTTGGGTGCCTTCAGGGAAATAGGGCATGAACCCAGCTTTGGTTAATCTAAAATGGAAGAAAAAGCCATGCTCAGACAAGGAACAGCAGCATTGCTGGATTTATGAGATCCTTTATGACATTCAAAATTAGCCTATATATGATACAATAAAGCTTTGTTAGTTTTAAATCAGTGCAAATTTTTGGCTGTTGAAGATTGGGAATAGCAAGTGAAACACATTTATAAGTTAAATCTCTGAAGTGGTTCTCAAACATACCTGCTTGAACAAATGTCTTCTGGACTGAAACAAATAATAGGATGGGCTCAGGTTTTAAGGACCAGCTGCTTGCCTGGCATCCAATATAGTGCTATATGGTGACTGTCTAGAGAAGAAAAAAAAACCCCTTAAATCTAAAAAGTTAATAAAACCAATAATTTTCCAATCAGTCTTTGCAGAATAAGGTTTATGATCAAATCATAAGAACTTGAAGCTGCAAATCTGAGAACTTAAACATTCAAAAGCAATATTCCTTTTTCACTCTGATAATCTTACATTCATTCAATTGCTATGTAATCCAGGATATTTAAATGTATAGGATATTGAAATTACCTTTGAATCAGCTCATTCTATTGAAATTAACTGCTCTATTCATTAAATGGTTGGGTTTTCTTACTCTGAAAAACACAGTAAGGCTGTTTTGATGAGCATAACCTAAGGATTTTAATTAGACTCTTCCCTAAAAGGTACATAAGCTCATTAATGAATAGATACAGTGTACATTTTTACAACTAGGACAACTATCAAAGCTAATGACATATTTTAATTCCTGTCTGTTGCTGGAGATGTTATTCATATTCACAGTATGGGTGCTTCCATCCATGCTTGTCTAAATGCAAATGAAATGAAAGGGCAATCAAATGGAAACAGAGAAAAATATAATTTTCAATACTGAACCCAATGATGGATGAAATTCTGACTCCATCAAAGACCAGACCCTAAGGCCATCTTCTCAAAAGCTAGTCCTACTTCAGTGGGACTTCCCTGAGATAAACAGGAAGGATTGCAAGCAAAGTTTTCTATTAAGAAAATAAAGTACTTTAATCCTGGACCTTCTAAAAGGGAGTTTGCTTGCATGCTTGTTAATAACTGAAATTGATGCATCTTTTTCCGCATAGAAACAAATGCAAAGGTCTGTGCAGAGGTTTTGCAAAATAGATATGTAAGCTGATTCTGGAAAATGAATTATACTATTAGTCAAAATAGTATAATGGCTTCATTATTATATTAAAAGCTTGTGTGAATGGGATGTAAAAACCACAAAACACATCCAAAACTCATAAGTGTAAGCATGCTTCAATCTGAAGGTGCAGGGGGAAAGGAACCAGAAAAAGCTATTTCAAAGCCAAAAGTTGTATTAGATATTTAGGGTCATTGAATTCTATCAGTTTCGAAACCAGATTAAGTCCATCCCTCCCAAAGGGAAGTAATTGTTACACTGATGTGGTTTACATTTGCAGATTTAAAAGGAGATTTCAATCTTTTGCTGTTCTTCATGCCATGTATAATTTTATAACCTGATTTCTTTCCATTCTCAGTTGCCTTGTTGTAAGAGTCCTCTTACATTTTGTGGTGTTTTCTATTCAGAAAAGTATCCAACCTCCTGATCATTTCAGTTCTCCTTTTTCCGGCTCTGCACTTTTCCCATATTCTTTTTCAAATGTGGCAACCAGAACAAACACAGCAATCAGATGCAGACACAGATTTGTATTATAATGATGGCAATTTTATTTTTCTTATGATCCCTAGTATGGATTTTGCCTTTTTCACAAGCTGCCACACAATGAGTTGACATCTTCACTGAGCTATCCGCTGTGGTTTTGAATTCTTTTTCCCCATTTATTTGCATAACTCAGACTCCATTAATGAATATGTAAAGTTAGAATTTTTTTTGTTTCACCGTGTATCATTTTGAATTGGATTGCATTTGCTATCTGGCTCTTTATAATCACGTTTCACCACTATGAATAGTTGGATATCCTCTTCACTTGACCAGCTTGCTGCTTACCCTTCAGTCAAGATAATTTATGAATAACTTAAAAACCACTAGTCCTAACACAGTTCCTTTAAGGACTCCACTTCTTTCTCCTCTCCATTGAGAGAATTGCCCACTTACTCCTAGTCTTCGGATTCTGTTTTCTAATCAGTTAGCAATCTGTAAAAGGATAGGTCCTCTTATCGCATTATCATTCAGTTTACTCAAAAGCCTTTGATAAGGGATTCCATTTGAAATGAGTCACAATTGTCAGAATATCCCTTGACAGTTTATTCCTTCTCACATATTTTTGTTATCTTTAAATACAAAAAGATTTGTTCTATACAAATCTTGCTTTTTATTAAGTTTGGCTGTCCCCTAAATGATTTTCTTACAAGAAAGGGGGAATACTTTTAACCTGGAGATTAAATATAATTAAATAATTGTGTAAATTCCACTTAACTGCACTTGGTAAAGTCCTCACTTATATTGAACTCAAATCCCAGTAACTATATGGTCACATTATGTTGTTTCCTTAGCAACAATATGGAAGCTGCTTTCCATTGCCTTCTTCCAGGATGTTGTTTTGACTTCCCTGTCCAGTCTGCAGCTCTGCATTTTCCTGGACATCCCTCAGCATAGCCAGATCTTTACCATGCCTAGTTTCTCAAGATCAGTCATAGTTGGCTTGGTGGTGTCATCTGCTGTGACAACTCGCTCTACTGTAACCTTAACACAGTTGTTTTAATGCTTTTTTTAGTTCTGATTTTTGCTTCTTGTTAAAATACATTATTTTTCAGCTTTATCATTGGTTATTATGAGTCTTATTTAATGTTTGTTGACTTAGGGCATCACAAAGATTTTATTGGAGATTTGAATTCGGCAGGAACCCTTGTTAGAGGATATGTTCCTGAACAAAAGCAGAATGCAGAAAGAATACTGAATAGCTAAATAGCTAGCTAGTGAACTAACCAGCTAGCTAACTAATATCACTCCCCCCTCCACTTTTTTTATGTGCATAATGTAGTTGTCCTGGATGCAGAGTATGGCTTAGCCCCAGCTATCAGCGAATGCTAACAACCAGTCAGAATTTATTTGTATTTGAAGTAAAAGCTAGATTTATTATAAACGAGATAGAAAGATAGAAAACCCTCTATCTAAACTACATCTTCAGACAGGGAAATGAGAGAGAGAGAGAGAATGGATAATCGCTTCTTAAATATACAGATTCATTTAACTAATAAGAAACTCTGTGAAGAATCTTCTCATCTATAGTACTTCTCCTCATTTGCACTAGTAGTCAAATGGGCTCATAAGTATAAAGAGATGATACAGTCTCCAGATGATTTCTGAGACAATCATGAGGCTGCTTTTATGACTGATACCAGAGGCTGTCATCATCCGGCACCCTGCACGTAACGGAGCTCCGTGTCCAAACCCTAGACCCGCCTTACTTCTCTTCTCTTACTTACCTATTCTGTTTGAGTGAGCAAACAAAAACAGGAGTGAAGAGAACGGACAACAGTCTTCACTTGATTATTTTTCTTATTCTGAGGGATCAAGAGGGCAAGTCAGTGGGCAGCAGTGACAGTAGCAAGGACAGGTTGTGTCTACTTGGGGAAAGGCAGTGAGTGCATCTTATCCAAAGGCTCTCTTCTTAAATCTGGGTCTAGCTCTGCATTTTCTGCATCCATGATAATTTCTTTTCCAAAGCACAGAAGTGTTGCGCTGCTCATTTTCTAACTGAAGTGAATTTTGCATATTATTACCTTGTAATAATATGGTTCCCAACCTTTTCTATTACACCATGATTCAAAGCATTTGCAGTCCATCATGTAAATTGGGGTAGCAGCACTGTGTCTATAAAACTCCCAGATAACATTCACCAAACCCTTAAAAAAAAAAGTCATAAAATTACCAAAGATTCAATCTTGTGGGGTTGGGTGATCTTACAAGAATTTGGGCATTTTTTAAACAATTGGCACTGACATTCTGTACAATATCTGTGGTGCACTCATGGACCACAAGTTGGGAACCATTACTTTAATTTTACATTTTCATGTATCTGTGAAAGGAAATATATGGATCTATGAAATGTCAGTCAGAGGTTTCTCCATCCTGGTATGTTTTTGAAGTACAGTGTAAGATTTACAGTGAGGAGGTATCTGTCTGGTTCTTGAGACTGATTTTGATACCCTTCGTGATGGAATCATTCCACTTTTACTACTAGCTTCTCATGGATCTCAGTGCACGTGGCTGATAGTTTCTCGTTCAACCTGTGCTTAAAGGAGTGTATAAGAAGAAAGTAATGTAGTCCTTGTGAGTATCAGTGGGCTGTTGTCCTATTTGGCTTCAAATTTTTAGTAGATTCTTTTAATTAAAATAAAACTGGGGGTTGGCATTATGCTAAATGTCAATTTTTAGCATAAACTTTATGGACAAGAATACTTGTAGGCCCCATATGTATTCTTAGAAAATAAAAATGTCTGTTGTTAGTATTTCACTGGAAAAGTGTACAATTGCCTAGAAAAAAGGTAAAGAAAAGCTGGGTTGGTAGAAAGCATACTGGGAGGCTAGAGGGAGTGGCAGGGATGAACTTCATCAGTTTGCCTTTGGAACAAAGATGTTTTAAGGTCTTCTATTTACTATATAAACCATTTTGGTTCTTAGGCAAGCCTCATTATGGTCATTTTCTGAAAGCTTGTTAAAATATTCTTCAAAATTCCAAGTCAGCCCATTGGTTGCAAAAGGATGTCTGACAGTTAAGTTTCACAACCTGACTGTGAGCGTTGTAGCCATTTTTCCTGTTTTTCTTTGTATGTTATAGCCTCTAGCAGCAACAATTTCTCCTGCCTTCATTTTATTCAGGGTATTTGGTCACCTGTACAACAGGTGTTGTATGAAGACAAATATATGCAAAGAGGGCTCTGCCCAAAGAGGGCAATAAATCTTATTACGCAGTTTTCTGACACTTCTTCCTGACATTCATACACCACGTATTTGGTTATCTGTTTGGGCTGTTTTTCAGGAGATTTCTCTTTCCCCCACATTTTTTTTAAAAAAGACGATCATTGTTAGTAACCAGCATAGATTTGGAGGTTTATAATGCAAAAGGATAGCTATGTTTTATTGTCTTCTTGTAAAGTATGCTCTTAAATAACATTCTAGAGCAAAATGCCAATTAATCTGGTATCATATTGCATGGTGGATAATTTAAAACAGTGTGAACATTATCTGCATTCACCTGATATGTGAATGTTCTGGACACAGTAGTAAAGCTGAAGTTAAATTAGTGTGAGATTTTTGAAATGGAAATGGAAATGAGTTCAATGAGCTAGGCTGCCTATTCCTCCAACGCACACAATGAAAAAATGGAAATAAGCAGTTAAATCACAACACTATATCTATGCTTCACTAATCAGTTTTGCTTTCTGAGCTCTTTGTCTGCCCTCTCTTTTGCCTCCCACAGCCCACGTATGCTCAGCATCCTTCTGAGCAGTGTTAACACAGTTGTTAATTACAAGATATAAACACAGAGACTTTTGTTCTATAATTTTCTACATAAAAATTGCTGCCTTATTTAGAAATAGTAAAATGTTTGGAAAGGAAAGTTCAAGGATCTTTCTTTAAATATGGAACTGCACACTGAGGGAGACAGAAAATCATAATATTGCATTTGAATTATCCAGTTTTATATTTAAATCAGTGATTACTTTATACTGTATGGGTCCAAACATTATGACACATTCTTCCAACATACCATTGCTGCCTCTCTTACATGGTTAAACTAAGACAATACTGCAGAGATTCCTAATCCATCCTTCCTACCTACCTACCTACCTACCTACCTACCTACCTACCTACCTACCTATCTACCTACCTATCTAAAGTTTGCAAAATTAATTCATTTGGAAAAACCAAAGAATGTTCACTGACTACAAGATTTGGTTTGGGATCAATTTGGGACTTCAGAAAATATTTCTCTTTGGCATGGAATAAATCAGAGTTTACCTGTTTCAGTTTGGTGCCTAATCTACAATGAGGTTTGTATAGTGGAGGAAACCACAAATAGCCATAACATTTTGAAAATATAAAAGGGAAAAATGATTTTGTATCCTGCTAGCAAAAGAGAATATAGATTAAGTTGATCCAAAGTAATCTGTAATTTGCTTTGACCTTTTGCAGAGAGACCTCCATTTGGTGCATATTGGCACTGTTTACTCCAATAGTAATAGATTTACAAAACTTTTTTTTGTAAATCCCTCTCCTACTGATAACCACATGAGATGATGAGCTATCTTTTGGAAGATAAGGGTCATACTTTTTAAAGACTTATTTTAAATGGCTGGGGGAAGGTCACAGAGATGGTGTGATGACATCATTCAAGTGATAGAGCCAAATTTCCTTGCTTCAAGATGCTATGTTGAAGACTATCTGAAGGCTTAATACACCTTATTTCTTTCATAGTTCTCCAAACTCATATGCATGAATCTTTTTATATTCTTAGGATTTTTCAGTCTGAGATACTAGGCACTGTACCTAGATTCACAGATTAATTATAGACCAAACTCTACCTATACTCTGTTTGGTTTCATTCTTCTTATTCCATTGATCATCTACGTGGAATTTAAGCTTTTACTTCTCCAGTGAGAGAAAGAAAAAGACTAAATAGATGGGCTGCCTAGGTAACTTTTGTAACCTCCTTCCTAAGTATGTTGTGTGTACTGGTTGCCAGTAAATTTCACCTCACTTTATATCTGGATGGATGCATATAGACATAGATCCAGGATATATGGAATACAAGTGAAAATTTTCTAACACCTCTGAATGGTCATACATGTGCTTGAATTATTTCACATATTTACAATTCAACTAGTAACTTTAAAGTTGAACGCAGTGGCTGCAATATATGTTGACAGCATGGGATGTTCTACTGCCAGCTATTGTAAGCGTAAGTTGATAATTAAGTTATATTATGGATATGGATTATAAATTATGCTGCCTGAACAAAAGGACCAACTGCTGAGACATCTTCTCTGCCTGCTTTATTTTTGCATAATATTGGAAGCTTGTCCATGTGCAATGATTTTCTTATCTAAGAATACCAGCTGCTTACTGTCGGCTGAAACGAGTTGTTCCTTTCTCCATCACTGTCATAGGGAGACAGAAATATGTGCATGACTTTCATAATGCCTTTTCATAATGATGGATGCACTTTACTTAGAAAATTGATTATAAAAATAGAAAATCAGCTTTGAAAAGCAATTTAAAGCCAGGGCATTTGTCTGTTTGTGATCATATTGGGGCTAATGAGTATATTTTGCTTGTGTAGTTAATATTTTCAAAGTGTTACAGCATTGTTAATGTAGGGAAGCCAATGCTTGTAGTATGATAAACATTTTACTGATTTGCACTCATATTATATGCTAAGTATTTAGTCTATTATTTGAATGGAAGATGCATGCAAAATGCAAATATAATTTACAGCTAAAGTAGCAATTTCATTTAGAATAAAACAGAATTGCACTAAGTGCATTGATCTATTTTTATTTTAAAATGAGAGAAGTAGATAGTTTATATAACAAATTGAACAAAATTGCTATTATATGATTACAGTAGGTGTGTGCATATATGTGCATGAGTATGATTTAACAGTTCTTCTACCTCCAAATTATAGATGCCTTCATGGTATGGCAGAGTATTCAACTTCTCATCCCCTGCCCCACCTTTAGCTTGTGGACTGTAGGAGAGGTTGGAGAGATGAAAGCTTTTTTTCAGTGGTGCATAAGAAGAGGACAGCTATTGATGTGCAACAGAATTACTTATTATATAAATCATTTTGGTGGCATTGCCTGGCTGTTTGGCCAAAAGCAAGTCTCACATTTATCAGAGGACCACGTCTTTGGCATTTTATCAGACAAGTAGAAAAATTAACTACTTTCTTGTTGGTAATTTGTATAGTAAAAGGGAAATGAAAAGGAAAATTCTTATTGACAGAAAATATCACTAACATTCAACATGGGTGGTTAAATGTTCATATAACTGTTGCTAAATGCAGAAAATAGTTTTACGTTCATAAAATGGCTTCAAGGTCAATATGTGAAATGTATGACAGATTTTCCTTCACAACGTGCTATCAATGTTATTAAAATGGAGTCAAAATTGTAAATGGTTGTTGCCCATTTTCTTAGATATCTTATATAAAGTCATTGCATGATAATAAAGGAGAAGGTTAGCCATGAAAAGACCAAAATAGTTCAATGGTTTGGTGCAAATATTTTGACATATAGCAGGAAGGGTTAACCATCAATGACAGCAACATGGGAATGGTAATATAACTGGAGCCAGCACATATGATATGAGTAGTGACCAGGATCCAAAGTTTGGATTTCAGTATGTTCAGAATATTTCAGATGTGATTTTGAATTGAATTTTATTATTGATTTATTCATCAACATTAAATATTGATAAATAAATCAACAATTTATTTATGTATATCAAATTTTACAATCAATCAAACCTTGATTGGCATTATAAAAGCAATAAAATACAAAAGGCATTAACATATCATGAGAGTAACAAAGAAAGAGCGATACTCATTGAAAAATTTGGTTATATTTCCTTTTAAGTACTTCCTCTAGGAATTTGGCAACAATTCGGGTGGTTTCAGATACAGCATCACTCAGCAGATCTTGGCAAGATGATACAGTATCTACAACATTTAACAGGTATTTACTCTGTAAAGGTTTTAAGAGTAATTCATGCTGAAGAGAAACAAATAAGTGGCAGTCAAAAATGATGTGATGAATTGTATCCGGACTGTCACAGAGACAGAGCCTCTCCTGGTGGGGAATGCGTTTGTACCTTCTAAAAGTACCTCGGAAGGAAAAGTGTTTACTCTGGCCGGAAAAACTTTATTTGGATCTGAATTAATGACCAGATTGCGATTGGATTTAACCAACTCAACCTCAGTTGAAGAAGCTCTCTCTAATTACTCCCAATTAATTAGTAAATGTAGTTTAAAAGCTAAACCTGTAGAGGTAGCTGTTTCAAAATCTACCACCTGGTTCGATCTGGAATGTCATAGTGTGTGGTAATAACCAAATCACACAGTGGTGGCTCAAGTTGGATAATTTGAAGATCCATGAGAGTTTATCCATATGATTCAAAGTGAGTTTTTAATATTTGGAGTATTTTGAAATGGAATTTTTTTTGTGGAAAATTTGCACACAACGTTACATGGCTGTATTTGACACAGATATGAATGCATACAACTTTAGTTGCTGGAAAGTACCCCCTCCCCTAAAAGGTTTTAGGTAGGGAGAGGCTGTCTTTCTCTTAACTTTATTCAAAGTAAGAAGCCTAGCTGATCAATGGAATTAACAGTACATGACAGGAGAAAAAAAAGCAGAAGTTATGAGCCCAATTTCACCTCTCCTCAGAATGTTCCTTTGTTGTCTGTCTCATACATTGTCATCTATTCTAATTTGCTGGCAGACAACACCTTTAGCAGGAAAGTGAAGCCCTGTCCTTTTTTGCTTTCACTTCCCCGGGTAAGTGGGTAAGCTTAACCCACTTTGTGGAGACAAATGGAACTTGATGTACCTGCTTGGGAATTAGTGTTAGAAGAATCTGCCCTCCAGCTCCAGTGGGGTAACAGGGGGTTATAGTGGGTTATATTCTCCCCACTAGTGTTGTATCTCAAATCTAGCCATCTGTGGGAGTCCTGGATTCTCCTACCACAATCTCACAGTTAAAAAATACAGTGAGAGCACAGGCACCGCTTTTGATAAGTCCTGCTAATCCTTCTTAAAGCCATTATGACTGGAAGCAAAAAGGATAGCTTTCCTAAATTTATTCCTTGGATGAAAGCTCTAATTGTCATATGTGTGTGCATGTGTGTGTGTGTTCGTCTATCGACCTTATTCTAGACTGCCCACAATTATTTATGTTGGTATGATTTGAAGTGGCTTTGTGCCTCTTAAATTCTGAATCTGCCTGAATCAGTTAGGGATTCAACCAAATCTAGAATCCCTGCCATCAGATACAAAAAGTATTATTATCAGTGAGCAGGATACAGGGGACTAGAGTTAAAAAAACAGAAGTTACTGCAGTAACTGAACAAAATATGCAGTCTGTGATAATTCAATTAAAGCTTAAATTCATTCAAATGAAGCACCATCATTATTTGCAACTTTAATAACTGATCACAATACCTTTTTCTTTTTCATAACTGAATAAATTAATTTTCAGGTCAGTAACACAAAGTCCAGGGAGAATACAATATTTTCATACCAGTAGCTGAATGTTTCAGTTTCTTTTGTTTCACTTTATATAAATGATGATATGGGGTAGTAGGATAATACTAGGATCATTAATCAGACCTGGTGCCAAATTCCATGTAACCCTGCCAATCTAGTACCAATGGGAAGCTTCTCCAGCAGGCTGAGCCACTCCCAAATGCCTTCCTCACCTCCTTCCTATATAAGACTATCCAAAGTGGAGTTCTTGGTGTTCTCTGAGCTTGGTTGTTCACTTGCAGACATTCCATTACCCAACTAGGTAGCATCTTCAGTGTGAATCACTGACCAAGAACTCCATGGCTCAACCCTGAGCTACATACTGTATATTCTCTTCTATTGGAACTATACAAAATTTAGTTTTTATCAGGGAAAAAAAAATGCCTATTTTCTCATTCTAGAAATATATAATGCTATGGATGTTTGTTTTATTCATAGTCCAGATACAATTGAAAGAGGAATATTCATACTATTTCACCCTAACAGTGAAAAAAAGGTGATCTGATTTTAAATAGAAAGTTAAGAAGTTATAGCTTCATGACAACTCTCACTGCTTTATGAAACTTGTTTCCAAACTGAACTAATAACTTGCAGCCTGAAGATATAAGCAGGCTTCTAGTCCCACCACAACAAAATGGTGTTTAAAAAAAAGTTTTAAATACAATATTTCTGTGTTCAAGAGGAACAATTTCTTATTATTTTTCAGCCTTTATTTTCTATATGAAGAATACTTTTTTGTTTCCAAAGATTACTTGACTTCTGTGAGAAGCAAAGTAGTAATTCTGTTTTTCAGTGACAGAAACTTTGTAACAAAAATCTGAAATCATGAGACATTTTACCCATAGTTTTTAACCAAATTGCACAAAAAGCATCTATAGCAGAATGAGCGAGTTTCCAGATTCTTTGGGCACAGTTCTCATAATCTTGGAAATAGTAAGTTATAATTGATACTCATCTTTCAGGTTGTGGCAGTAACTAGGCTATTTTATTTGGGACTTAAAACATAGCAAAAACATGGCAACAGCTAATTACAGGTGTTTATAACAGGATTTTTTCTTTAGCTCTTTTGTAATGTTGGCATATTTTATAGCTATGTGCCAATGGCCTCCTGCAATTTGCCACACAATTTGCAGGTAGAAATTCTGGGGATTTACTTACTTTTTCCATTACAGAAAAACAGTTCCTAAATGTTCTAAGGGTGAGCACAGCTTTCATATTTTATCACAGTTTATATTTTGGCTGCCACTGTCACTAACAGCAACAGTGATGTGGTGGCAATCTGTCCACCATCTTCTATCTTGCATCTCAACAATGCTGTGGACCCAGCATTTTTTAGGTGATTGTATATGTCTACACAATGTATATGTATGAGATGGGAATACCAGCTGCTCTGCCAAAACAATAATGAGTATGCAAAGACAATTCTGTAAATTGACCAGCCAGGTCCTTTTCATGTCAGGCTTAAAAAGACAAGTAAAATAGTGTTTTGCTATATCACCACTTCCCAGTGAAACCGTATTTCATTCTCCCCATTAGTTACAGCAAGAAAATATATAGTTCTGTTTAAGGAGAAAAGCCATTAAAAGCTGCCACAATAATTTCCATAAATGCTACTTTGGGACAATGTCAAAAATAGTTAAGATAGCGAGATTGAAGATGAAGAAAAATACAGGAAAAGATGCCAAATTTTATTACGAAGTATTATCATAGCATATTCAACTGGAGGATGCAGGATGAAGCAAGCCTTTTGCTAGCAGATGTGTGTGTCTTTGACTATGCCACAATTGTTTCATTTCTTGATGATGGGATAGAGGACAGGGCTGGAGTTCATTCCTGTCACCAGCTTGGGACTTCATTGCCTCTATAAGATTTCCCCTCATTTTATAGCCAAATAAACTCATAGCAATTTTGTTTGGTCCCATGAAGCCATAGTCTCTCACTCTGGATTGAGACAGCAGAAGAGGAAAAGTCTCTGAATCATGTAAAACATTTTGTAGATGTTAATTCTTTAAAACCATAGTCTACAGTCTATAGCTTCCCTGGTATAGCAAACCCTGAAAGTCTCAAAGAACTACTTTTTGTCAAGTAGCAGCCATACATGCTGTCTAGCAAGCTAGACTTGAAACTTGGGATTTTCAAAAGCAATTTACATTGTAAAAGTGTAGCTTCTGTTTAACAATCCATGCCCCTCCTCCTCCTCCTCTTCCTGGACATGCTGAGGCATCATAGGGTTGATATGTACCTAAAGGAATTTCTTGATGTGCAGAAAATAATTGCAAAGATCTTGCTTGAATTGAAGATAAGTATAGTTTTTACATTTTCATGCTTGTTGTGCTAGTGTTAGCTCTTCAAGGTAGGCAAAGTCAAGAAAACAGACACCAACAGAATTCCACTACTGGAATTATTATTGTAGGGTATAACAACATATTTCTTGAAAGTCTGTCCAAGTTTTTCTCTGTCCCACCTTATACTAAACAAAATCAAGGTGGGGTTATTTTGTATTTCTTTCTCACACTTCTATCTATCTCTGGGCTGTGTAACCTCTTGTCCAAGTCCCTCCTTAATGGTTCATCCCTTCCTTTCCCCCTTAACAGCTCTTTCATACCCTCCCCAAGGTCAGCTGTAAATGTCTTTTCTGCTAGTTTGATAAGCAGAGGTAAAGTTCTCTGTCATGTAACCTCTACTCCTGGGGACTACATGGATACATCTCTTTTTGTCATGAGTACTGATGGCGAGCTGGAAGGGGCCTCTATCCAGGGGGGAAAACACATGCGTAGTACTGAGGAATTAAGCAGCCATTCAAAGAGACACAGATCAGACCCGCCTTAACCTTTGGGGTTTATCTGTCTGGGTTTTTCCCACACTTCTTCAGTTTGTTAGGATTCTGTTTTATGTAGCAGTAATAAACACTAGAGATCTACTCCTCGTCTCAGCATGATTTCGGACTGTTAG
Organism: Candoia aspera; assembly: GCF_035149785.1. Lineage (NCBI taxonomy): Eukaryota > Metazoa > Chordata > Lepidosauria > Squamata > Candoiidae > Candoia > Candoia aspera. Next base: position 35,601,869 of record NC_086159.1, on the reverse strand, counting down.
GACATCAATCCTAACAAACTCCTACTCCCATCGAAAGAGGGAGGAACAAAGAAAAATAAAGGAGAGACATTTGGAAAATGTCTTCAGAAAACCAGGAAATTCGGCAAGCCATCCAACAATTGGCAGCAGCCCTGCAACACCACCACCACCAAGTAGATCTCCAGATCAACACATTACAAGCTGCCATGCTACAGTAGTTACAACAACCAGCTCCGATTAACCCACAACCGGTGCCAGCAGCAGCAGCAGCTCTACCAATAGTCTCGAGATCCCAGGGCAGTCTACCAGAGAAGTTTGGAGGAGGAGGACAGTTGAGAACCTTTCTCACACAGTGCACAATGTCTTTCGACAGCAGACCAGCAGAGTTTCCCACAGAAAGAACCAGAGTCACCTTCATTCTAAGTCTGCTAAAGGGACAAGCTCGCCATCAGTACTCATGACAGTTTTCATGCTATGCTATTTCAACAGCCATGACCTACAATATTTCTGGATTTTTTCCCCAATTTAGTCTTTAACTTTGAAATTTCCTAGTGATTTCCCATCCAAATTGTGAGGGCTCTTTGCTTTCCAAGAACTGGACACACCACAGTGTAGCAAATCTGTACACAATGCTTTATTGCAGCACACACCTTTCCCAACAACTGACTTTTGCTCTCCATCCTTCTAGGACTTGCAAGGTGATGTTGCCATGTAAATATGTCTTTAATACTCAGTTCAGGCAAAAGTCCCAGAGTTTGTAAAATGTCATACAACCTTTGCCTTCTTCCAAATGTTCTTACACTAGCTGGGTTGAGGTGCTGCCTCAGTGTAGTTGTTCCTCTTCTAGTTGCTACTGAGCTCCCAGCAAAGCTTCAAGCAGACCTTTCACCAGGATATGCTGCTTACCATAGCTTGTGGTCCTGGATGTTGATTAATATTCCTCTTGCCTACTTGTAATAGCTGTCAATCTCCAGATGTCACCTCAGCTTCCCCATCTGTATGCTGTTTGCTTATCACGTTTATTCCTATACACACCTTTCCCACCCTGTCTTAGCATTTTCTTTTGTAAGCTAAGGGCCTGGGTGGGGTGAGTTTGCCTCTGGACATTGGTATGTCCTTGAAAATGCCAGGTGTGGCTGAATTACCACAAGCAACTGGAATGCCGGTTTGGATGCTTGTGAGTAAAGTTATACATGAATGAATGAATGAATCTATGAGGGAAATGGGATGAGAAGGGTTCTGCCTGGCTGCAGCTACTTTTCCCAACTTCATTCTCTCACACAGGTACAACAAGGTCTGATGCTGCTCAGCTTTTCCAGGATCACCAAGATCAGCTAGCTGCTGCTAGCTGCTGTATATGCTTGTTAGGTACATAACTCTAACTCCGAAAAGGTGGAGCTAGGACAAAAAAATAGTGATTTATTATCATTTACATTTCTACTTAATTAAAATAAAGTTAAACAAATTAAATACAATGAATATGATTACATGGTTCACAAGACAAAAAATTTTCTTTTTGTCACATTAAAAACACAAATGGATGTCTACTTTTGAGTGGTTTCTGAAAGTTGCACCAGAGCTTTCAGGGGGATATACAGTATGTACATAGTACATAGCCTTGGGTTATGACACTCTATAATGCTCATATGTTATAAGCTATAGTGGCTAGTGAGGGGTAGAATTCATGTTTTGCTATTTTCCATGCCCCTTGCCCCTTAATTTGAATATAAATAGAGCTGCTTCTTATTTCATTTGTATGACATTTGAAGAGCCAGGAATGGATCTATTGTACAACTTCCAGACTAGGCATGCTTTGGCAATGATAATCTGGCATGCATTTCAACAATTTTTGATTTTTTTTCCACAAATAAATATGTATGCTGTGTAAAAGCCAAACGTACAGATGGCAGTGGAAACAGTGAACTATAGTTCGTCGTTGTATGCCAATCATGAATGAACATGCCTGACAAATAAAGCATTGTGTTTTCTACAGTTTTTGTATTATGATAAGACTGAATAACAACAAGAATGGGGCCAGTGGAGAAAGAGGAATCTTTGTTACTAATTTTTCTGGCATAATACATGCTATTTGGAAGCTTCCCTTTTTGCAAATATGAACTACATCGACTTATGCACCACTTGTGGATGATTTTATAATAGAAGGTTATGAGGGGGGCAGGATAGTGTCCATGTTGAAGATTGAATATGATCTACTACATAATGTTATGGTATTGTGACTCAAGCATTTATATTTTGTGTGTCTATGAAAAATGTGTTTCCTGCAGGGATGAAATCTCAAGAAAGGACAAAATGCATCACGAGTACCCTCCTGCTACTAGAGACTAAAAAGAAACTTAGCACTTGGTCCAGGTTGATGGTAAGATAGAGAGGGAAATGTGCTGTATCATCCATTAGGTTTCTTGTTTTTCTATCTGTGGAAAACAACTTTGTTGCAGGATTAGGTCTTTGACTGTGCTTCCAGCAGAGACTGTCAGCACAGAACTTTCCTACTTGATGGAGGAGAAGATGAGAGCACTGGAGAATAGCGAAGGATATACAGATATTCCAAACAGAGCATTTTATGAAGGCCAACAAAAAGAGATGGTGGGGGGAGCTGCACAGGAGCAAAGAAGGCAGGAAGAGAACCCAAGGAGGAAGACAACACTTCAATGGGAATACTGGGTACTTGGAGACATGCTAACAAGAAAGACAGGGCAAACTAAAAGAGTGTCCATGCCACTGGAGCTGAACAACTGAATTAAAGCTCTGGATATGAAAGGCAAACTGCAACTTCCTGAAATAGTTCAATCGGCTCAGCCTTTCTAGACCAACAGAAAGGACACTCAGCTCCACAATTATCAACAAAACTAAAGCTCTACATAAGGAGGAAAATAAGAGTGATGGTGATAGGAAATTGAATCAGCTGTATGTAAACTGGACAGGTTATTATGAAAATTATGCTATTGGCCTGATGAACGTATGTAGTACATGATGGAAAAATTACTAGGTTTCATCAAATTAACTGATCATTGTACATATCTGATTATCCACATGGGAACAACAAACACTGCTAGGAGAGAACAGATTGGTTGTTCAGCTCCAATGGCATGGATACTCTTTTAGTTTGCCTTCTCTTTCTTGTTAGCATGTGTCCAAGTATCCTGTCATGAGTAAGGATGGCGAGCAGGGGGCTCCCATCCAGACTGTTAAGCGCATGCGTAGCACTGAGGAATTAGGTAGCCATTCAAAGAGATACAGATCGGGACCGCCTTAACCTTTGGGGTTTATATGTCTGGGTTTTTCCCACGCTTCTTCAGTTTGTTAGGATTCCTGCTATGTACAAGCAATAAAACATTAGAGACCAGTTCCTTGTCTCAGCATGGTTCCTGGCTGTTAGGACATCAATCCTAACAAACTCCTACTCCCATTGAAAGAGGGAGGAACAAGAAATTAACGAGAGACATTTGGAATGTCTTCAGAAAACCAAGAAATGCTGCTCGCCATCCTTACTCATGACATATCCAGTATTCCCACTGCAAGTAATTACAAGGCCTGGAAAAGAAGGTGATGCAACTACATGTATAAAAAGTATTTTCTTCTATCTTCCCATTTGATGGTCAAGTGCAAGAAGGAAAAGGAAGACCTTGAAAGTGAAAAACTGGCTAGGAGGATAATGCATTGGGCCAGCAGTGTGATGCACCAGTTAGAAAGACCAATTCAATCTTTGGCTGCACCAAAAGAAGCAGGTATCATGGGAAGTAATCATTCTATTGTGGCTGCACTGTTTATACCACACTTGGAATAGTATGTTCTGGGCATTTAAAATGGACATGGAGAAGCTGGAATGTGTTTAGAGGAGAACTAGCAGGTGTTTAGAGGAGAACTTCCCAAGGTGTCGGGAAACTAAGCTGTAGAAACATTAAAGAACCTGGCCCAGTTTAGCTTGCAGAATACAAGATTGAAGAGAGATATGATAGAAGTTTACAAATATCTAAAAGGCCTCTCATTCTGTTGAAATAGAGGACAGGGCGAGGACCAATAGTTTTTTATTGATTTTAGTTTTTCTTTCAATGCATCATCTCCAGTAGATCTAAGCTGTGATCTAAACTTATATACCTCGTAAGTATATTATAAATTTCAATAGAGAAATGTTTGCTGTTTTTGATATCTAACATTCATGAGGATTCAAGCCAGGAAGTTAGGTGTAATAATCAAGGACACAAGAATTACTTGTAAGGAGAGGAGTCAGACAATTTATCTCCCACAGGCTTCTGTCTCCCTTAGCATGGAAAAACTTTCAATCCAAATGGTGTAGAATTATATCCAGCAAGTTGGATAAAGAACTCCATTTGGACTTCTCTCCTGCTTTTCTTTTAACCATGAGCTTTGATAAATCAACGGAGGCTATCAAACAAAGTCTAGAAGATATGAAACTCCAGAATAACCTAGTGACTGCACTCATGTTTGTCCTTATAATCTTAACCTTACAATCTTAATACTATTGTATCATGATTTTATAACCTGTGTTAATGATTTAAATTTTAGTCATTTCTTATAGTGTATAGATTAGATTATTATCACAAGGGGATGGTCGTAATTTTATTCCTGAACGTGATGTTAGCATGGTCAATGACCAAAACAAAGATACTACTACTATGACTACTATTAAAGAAACCAAGAGATTCAAATTAAAATAAAGGTGACTGAGGCTGAATGTGTAAAGGAATTTAGATCTGTCCTTGAAGAAGGTATGAAAGAGCCATTAAAGGGAGAAGGAATGAACAAGTCATTAAGGAGGGACTTGTAAGCGTGATTATGCAATCCAGAGGTTGAAAGAAGCATGAGAAAGAAACTCAAAATAATCCCATCTTGATATTGTCTAATATAAGATGTGACTGAAAGAAACTTGGACAGGCTCTCAAGTTTCTGTTATTGTATCCTGCAGCATTCCTGGAATACCTGAGGTGTTTGTTTGGCCTACCTCAAAGAGTTGACAGAATTTAATAGGAATGTCCTGATGGTAAGGTTTGTTAAGTAGTAGGACAGTCTACCCAGATAATAGGAACTTCAATTTGCTGGAGGTTTTGAATTGGGGTCTGGTTTGCTACCTGTTTAAGGTGTTTAGTGGACTGCTGCACTGAGTAGCTAATATTTCCTGATTTTATGAGGAACTTTTGGGGGTAGATCAGACTGAACATAGAGTGAGGTTCACTTGAAACCCTGTTTCACTGCAGTGGAGCGCTTACTTCTTTGTCTGCATACAACAGGGCAGGATTTCTTTCCCATACTCAAAGGCATTTCCTCCACCAAAAGGTTGGTGCAGGGGTGCCAAAAAGGGGCCTACCTGTGAGGATATTGATTTTTCTGTGCTTATTTCCCACACTACTCTTATTTTTATTGTCTTGCTTTTTGTTTTGTTTAATGTCCATTTTTAATAGTTAACATTCTTAGTAACTTTCTAATCTGTCCCCAAAATTTTAATTACAGGGCATATTAAAAGTATGAAAAATAATAATATGTTAGCTCTAAGATTCAAAGCCTTTTTTAAAAACACAAATATTAGATACAGAGCACATCAGTTATGCTTTTTAAAAAGGTGTGGAATATATCAGAACTTAACAAAGAATATGTCATTAGGTATAGGTTTTTTGGGGGGGGGCTTCGATCCTATGTTCAGCTACTCATGCATATGGCCAACAGACAACTGTATAATTTGACTTCTCTTGTACAGAGTAGGATTTCATTTTTCCATGGTCATTAAGAGTGATACAACTTAGAAATTATGAATGAGGAAATTAGATGCTGCTTGAAAATTCTGTATATATTTCAGGACATCTTTCTGGCCTACCTCAAAGAGTTGACAGAATTTTATAGGAATGTCCTGATGGTAAGATTTGTTAAGTAGTAGAACAGTCTACCCAGATAATAGGAACTTCAATTTGCTGGAGGTTTTGAATTGGGGTCTGGTTTAGCTAAAATGTTGCTGTTTCTGCCCCAACCATATGGGTTTGGGCAAACAAAAATGGGAAGTGGCCTGGGATGCAAGTGAAAATGTTTACAGGTTTCCTCATTGATTCTTGCTGCTGCTGGAATCCATTTATAGCGGGCAATTTATAGTGGGAATCCATTTATAGCGGGCGATGCTACCAGTAAATTAGCTCTTATTTCTGTTAAGATGATAGTGTAGGATTAACAGTGTTAACCAGATGTGTTGAAGCAGAATAGGATCATCCCATCCTCTACCCACCACCAGTTCCAGAGGGTTGGCTATGCACATCTGTTAGGCAAATTATTCAGTAGCAGTAGGAGAATAGTATGGGAAAAGTAATACCAGTCTGAAAGGTTGGCCATGAGACTCCTTTATTTATTCTTCTGGAGTATAAATGAGTGGGATGTGAAATCCTGTGAGGGAACCTGTCTCACCACCTAGAACTATGGTGCTTGGGAAGGAAGATTCAGGAGGGTCTTCTTTCACCTCTGAAGAGGTGTAGCTTATGGGGAGGGATATAATTATTATACTACCTCCAAGTCAAGGTTAGGTACAGAATTGTAACTTTTAGACAGGAGTAATTGCTTTAGTAATGTCTGGCATGGTATCAGGATTGTTGCAAAAATTGATCAATCTGTGGCTATAGCTGATGAATAACAAGTATTCTATCTTATGCGTGCAAGCTTGGTTGGAATCAGGAATTCCAGGTGGTGTGTGAAAATCAATTAACTCATAGCAAACAGCTATGAAGTTCCAAAACTTTAAATGCAAATTATTGTTTTTGATATTATTAATGCCCATTGTTTCAAAGAAAATTCCTTAGAAACACTCTGTCTTAATTTAGGAGTATCTTTCTTTGTTTTGAATCAGTAGTTCCTAGTTTAAACAGGATATACTTACTGAGTTATGCCACAAATTTAAATGGTCTAGTGTCACTTTATCATAGCCTAGGGTTATGGTTGTCTTGAGATATAGACTAACATTACCCATGAGTACAGCCACTAATTTGAGACCATTTGTGAATGATTGTTGACATAGTAATTGATTATGTGACATCAAGTCATTGCCAACTCTTAGCAACTACATAGATAGATTTTCTCCCTAACCTGGTACTTCAGGCCTTCCAACAATGCACTCATTGCCAGTGTAACCAAGTCTATCTACCTTACTGCTGGTTTTCCCCTTCTCTTTCCTTCCACTTTTTTCAGCATTAGAGACTTCTCCAGAGAGCTACATCTCCACATAAGGTGTCTATAGTAGGATAATTTGAGCCCGATCATTTGTTTCTTGAGTAAGAATTCTGGATTGATTTGTTTGATGATCCATTTGTTTCTTTTCTTGGCTGTCTGTAGTATTCTCAGGGGTCTTCTCCAACATCAAATTCAAAAGTATCAATACTCTTCCTATCTGGCTTCCAACTTTTGTTTCCATAAATTGTCACAGGGAATAGCATTGTTGTACGATTCTGATCTTTAGACATAGTAATACTTGTTGGTTATACAATCTTTACATTTAAGACTAGATGGTCTTATAGGGCTACCAAATCTGTCCTTCAAACATCCAGATGACTGCTGCTAGGTAACAAAGACACACTTGCTTTGATCTAGAGTAATAAATCTAAAGGCAAACTCTGGGAAGGAAAGATTAATATGGATACCTTTTTAGAGTTTTCTGGTAGAAAATTCCAGCTGTGCATTCAGGTTTTCATGTAAAACCTTCCATATTAGTAATCTCTTTTATAAATAATATAGCTAATATATAACCTCCCAACTTTGTCACAATTCTTTTGCAATGTAAAAATATTTCTGCATGTATTGAAAACAGTCTTATAGCAAAATAGGAAAGCTCAATTCAGTTTTTGACATTTATTAGATCAATCAGGCCATCTGCAAATGTGCATGCCTGTGTGTCAAAAAGTTAAGATGGTGTCTAAATCCTGTCCCATTTTTACATTCAGTGTGACATACATAAAAAAGGGTGGGCCTTTTATTGCAAAGTTGTGGCCACTATCTTCACATTTTTTCTTTTAGTCCTGAGGACTATGTGTACTTTGAATATGATTCAGAAGTTTTTTAGACCACAGGTGAGTGCAAGTGTAGAATACCTATGTTATCTGTTAGAGTAGCCCAACTTTTTTCAGTTTTTTGTTGCTCTAAGGAATTTACTTATTAAAGTTAAAGTAGCAGCATGCTTTTCTCAGGCTCACATGGAAGCCTAAAAAAGGGAGGGTCTTTGCTCATATTTGCACAAGGTCTGAAGCACGGCTTCCAAATAATTTTCAAAGCATGCAGAGTCCTAACATTTATGAAGTAAATGGACAATTTGATTTTCCCTCTCTACTTTGTCTCCCAAACTAATAATAAGAATGACCGAAACAGGGTTGTAAAGTGTTTTATAACAAGAACAGCAATTGCAAATGATAATCTAAGTCCAACTTTAGCTGAAGTAACTACCTCATAAACTGCTTCCATCTAAGTCTCACTCTTATTTGCAATTGATGTAAAAAGCTATAGTGTATTCAACTGTGCAACTGGTTGAAACCATTGGTTAACAGAGACTTTTTAAAAATGCCTTAAGGCTCTGAAGAATATTTTATTGTACTTTATGTTTCTTTAGAAAAACACAATAACAGACAATTTTATTTACTATGATAGGCACAATATATTGGGTCAAAAGGAACTGCTGATGAAAACAGCTTCTCCAGATCCAGCCCTTTTGTTTCAGTAAACGTCGGAGATAGAATTTAGAAAAAGTCAAACGCTTACACCAAACTCCAAAAGTTTTTGATCATCAGTCCAGCCAGTATGGCTAAATAACAAGGGAGTGTGGGAATTGTTTGGAGGTCAGCAATTTGTCTATCCTGGTTTAATTTATCTATTAGTAATCAGACTGACCCCCCCCCCCTTTTTTTTTTTGTTCATTTGAGTCAATCTTGACTCTTGGGGACAGCCTGGGCAAATTCATAGAGTTTTCTTGGCAACATTTTTGTAAGTGGGTTGCCATTGCCTTCCTCCTATGGCTGAGAGAGAAGTACTGACCCAAAGTCACCCAGCTGGCTTTATGCTTACCTAAGGAGGTCTAGAACCCACGGTCTCCCTATTTTAGCCCAGTGCCTTTAACCACTACACCAGAGTGGCTCCCATGGAAACTTTACACAGCTATTAAATATTAATCACACAACTCCCATTAAGTCTCACTGATTTTACTTCTGTGCAAAATTATGTTTTATTTCTTTTTTCTCTGATGGTTTAGTCATCTTGGGGAATTTCTGGAGTCCAAAAGGCATCTCAGAACAAAAATGAAAAGAATATTACTTATTCTTATTAAAAGTTGAAGTGTTTATAGTATATCTAAACTTACTTTTAATTTGATTTATGACTATCTGATATAAACCTGCACATTTCTTTTTTTTCTTGAAAAAACATGTATAATTCAGTTGCTCATTTTATCATCTGAAAACAGTGAAGACACTTATAACAAAATTACAGGTTTTGTTTTTGAAGATTTATTTCAGTGAATGATCTATTAGCTAATTTCTACAACGAATTGGCAATTTTATTTTAAAGCCTTGTTGGAGATCACTGGTCCTCAATAGGAGTGTAATTTGCAATCAATTAATCATATTTTAAATTTGGTATTTCTAATAAGATAATCTAGAACAAAAAGTCCCATGGGACAGTTACAAATTATGTCTGGAATTCATGTACTATCATGTTATTCAGGCAGTCCAATATATTTACAATATATTTAGTATATATATATCTTATACTAACTTAAAGCTCTTTTAAAGCTCTTTATATTATATTTGGGGACGGAAATATGGGGGAAGAAGATCTCTAGAGCAGATATCAGTTATTCAAAGTTTTAAAAGAACCCTTGTTTATATTTAACTTTTATAAAGCTTTGCATTCCAAGACAAAGTGATCATATCCCCAAATTGTTCTATTGTTCATTTCTTAAACAGATTTTACTTTAAAAATGATTAAAACCAAACAAAAATCAAACAAAAATAAACATTATGACTGTGGCTAAGGTTAAAAGAGTTTCTGTGATTTGTGTGTGTGTGTGTGGGGGGGGACACACCTAAATCTTTAGCTTTCACTGATACTTTCCCAAAAACTTTAACATGATATGCATAGGTGATAGCTGTATTTGGAATTATAAGCACTAAGACTTAGCTTTTGGTGGAAGATACACTTGAGGGTAGGCATTTTTTGTCACAGTGAGATTTTGTATCACGATTCTGTCAAAAATGAGAAAATATTATGGATGCTTTTTTTTACAAAGGTATTGTTCTGTTTTGATGGTAGCCCCAGTGCTATCCCATTGGCAGTTGTGAGCATAAGCTTTTTAATGCACAAAGTGTAGCAGTACTTCAGCCAATCTGTGATAAAAGAGAAAAAAAAGATCACTATGGAAACAGCAGGGAGATTCTAAAAGGCTTCTTTATAAAGTAAATGTCTGATGTTTGTGACTGCGGGGGCAAAATATTCATAAATCTGTGTGATGCTATCATTTCTGATTTGTTATCACAGCAAATGCCAAGTGTTACCAGTCTGGCCGTAGCTTTATTAAGCGCTTTGTTTTGCAAAGAGAGTTACTGTTCCACAAAAGAGGGGAGAGAGAAAGAGAGACAGCATGTAAGGGACAGCAGTGCAGTGCTGTCTTATTTGTTTACACTGTTCACCATACAGAGATACAATGTATGTATGTGTGTTTGTGTGTGTTAATCACTGATGCTTTAGGGTTTATGCATTTGGAACTCCAGTATGATTTACTGAAATGTGCTAGCACAGAGAGCTGAATACAACTGAGAAAATGTTTTCACTATTACATGTCTGCCTTTGATCTCATAACCTCTGTAACCCTCTTACTTCAATCCAAAAGCAAACACATGTGAAAGGGATAAAACCTTCACGACACGGCGAGAGTGTTAGGGACCAAAAAATGAAGGTGACGGCTGCTGCGACAGCTCTCCCAGACCTGCGTGGACACCAGACAGCTGGATTCCCTGGACGAATTTCAGAAGATTGCTGCGCATTGAGATAATGCAGCATCCCTGGCCCAGCAAAGGCCAAGCAGTGCTGGCATTTAGGCTTTTTCAGTCCTTGCTGCTGAAGCACTTAGTAAAGCCACGAGGCAGTCATACACCTGATCAGTTCCCTGCTCTTTAGAATACAGCTACAAACTCAGGCTGAAAGAAAACTACGGTAAGCTGGTTGCTGTTCCTGACATTTAAATATGCCTTTTGTTTTGTGTTTTCAGTCAGATAGGATGATTCTGAGCTTTTTTAAAAATATAGATATGCACTTTTAAATATTCTGTAATGAAAAATTCAGCTTTATCTGATTTAATTTGTTAATTATTAGAAATACAGGAAATTGGAGAGAGGAGTGTGAAGAAGATGGATTTACAGATCTCTGAAGTAGATTTTATGTCCACATAAGGGATTGTGTCAACTCTAAGAATATGACAGATAACCTATTGTTACCTTAGAAAAACAATTATTATGCGCCTTCACTTTGGCCAATATCACTTTAGCCATATTAACTAAAACAGTGTTATTATTTTTTGAAGAATTAAGACTTTGAAATTGGATTATAAAGTTAGGAGGAAGGGTGGCTTCCTAAAATCATCTAAGTACTGAAGTTGGTTATGACTTTTAACTGGACCAGTATTGCTAAAAACGGGGATGTTTTTCAAGACCATTGCTACAAAATTGCCAATGTATACTTTTGAAAATGTAGAAGCAAACCTCTGAGCCATAAACACAAATCTAAAAATGAGTTGGTTTGTCATATTGGTCTTATTCTTGCTCTTCACGCACACCATGGTAATCTATTCTCTACGAAGAAAATTGACTTTCTGAAAGGAAATTAAATGGCTTTTAAGGGCTTCCTTAAGGGGTGTAGTATGTTGGGAAAAAACCAATAAATCTTGTGTTTTAAATGGTAAAGATCTTGCTGCATTTATAATTCATGTTGTGTTCAGACTGTATCAGAAGATGATGACAGCACTAACTACATAGGGCAGGCTAAGGGTACAAGGGCAGATCTTGAATGTCTGAATTTTTCTACAGTCAAGATATTTTACACATGGCCTTTCCAGTCAGTAACTTCAACAGAACAAAGCTTACAAGGTAAGTGCGAACTAACTAACAGACAACTTGATAGCTTTGGGGAAATCAAAGAGTATAAACCATGATTTTTTTGTGAAATAATCTCTTTTGTTTAAGCATGCCATGTTACCTTTTAAGCAAAAGTTTTTCAGCTTTTGCTTCTGGCTAAGAAGTATAGAGGAAGAACAGAAGCCAGGGGGAAACAAACAAATGAACGAACAAATGTGCACAGTATCAAACATAAAGACAAAACAATGTCACACAAAGCAATCTTTCTCTCTTCAGCAATATATACTTATATCTAAAGGACTCTGAGATGTACATTTGTGCCTAGAGCAAGGTGGGTAGCTGAAAACGGTACCTCACCTGTGAGATTTCTAATGAGTTTTCAAAGTAATGGGCAGAGTTCTCACTGGAGCTAATGAGCTGCCAACTGGAACTCTTTTTCAACATATCCTTATAGTGCAATAAGAATGTCAGTATTACAGATATCTTTGATAAACAAAAGCTGTCAGTGGTTTTTTTTCCAAATTATTGTGCAAATAATGCTAATAAATAACGATCAACAGACAACTATTACTGCTATTACTGCTGTAATTTGTGCCACTGCCTACTGCCTAACTCTATTTCTATAAACCAATTCTTAAAAGGCAATTTGTTGCAGTAATTTGGGTCTCAGAAGTTTAATAAATTACATACCATCAAACTTTGGGGAAACTGGCTTTTACTATCTTTTTCCAGAATCTATAATATTGGAGCTACTCCGCTGGCATCTGTAGGATTATAATACCCAGCGGTTGTGGAATTCCAGACTAGCAATTGCCATCTATTGTTACAACTGAACTTTATAACTGAACTTTGATCTTTTTTCCCCATGTTTTTACTATGAATACTTTGCTCAGTGGTTTGTCTGCATCTCCTGTAAATGATATAGGCTGCAAACCAATGGACAGCAAACTTGCTTAGATCCTAATGAAATTCATTTTGATTTAAGAATTTTACCAATAGCAGAGTATCGAATATACAAGTCGGCATTTAAAACATTTTAGAACTAAGAACTAATTGAATTATTATATTTCTTCACTGGCAACTCTTCTCTTCATTCATTCTGCAAGCTACCTGTCCTAGGAGATACCATTTTACATTTCTTTAAATCCTATAGTAGGAAGTTTACTATTTTAAATACATGAAATGTGTGGTTAATAGTGGAAAATATGCTCCAAGATTTATGTAGCAAAAATTAAATGAAGCTGATTATACACACACACACACACACAGTATATATATATGTGGAGAGAGAGGGAGAGAGATAGATTTCTAGATCTACATTATTTCTTGCTAATACATTAAAACTGGCCTGGAGTATAAACAGACCATCATAGATAATAGTTATAAGCTAGCTGAAGGGAATACTACAACAGCATCCTTAGATATCATCTGCATGTACCAGCTTATTATGCAATAAAGAAGCCATGGTTTTCCCATTCCAGCTTACTTTTTATGTAATCCAAATCATTTCAAGCAAGCCAGAAAACAAGCAGAATAAATCCTAGAGAATTGTACGAACTCTTGCTATGGCAACTTATGTTTGTTCCTCCATCTTGTAACTTAAATTGAAAATACTTTTTTCTGTAAAAACACTCAGACTTGAGATAAAATTAAAGCATTTCAAGCTAAAAATATAGTTATATCATAATTTTTGTTGAATGACATATGGAGAGCATGAAAATAAAGAAAAACGCACAGCTTTTGTAGAGAAATGTTACAGAACGAAGTAGGGCAGTACCGGTGAAACACCTCTGCCCTTCTGAGTAATAATAATGATATTATAGTGGTGTAGCAGCTCAGACAGTTTTGGAATTGTATGTCTTGATTAGGCCATCATGAGAAGCCAGAAGGGATTGTCAAGAAGATAAAGAATGCAGACAGTCATCCATCAGGGACACTTTAGGGAGCAGGGTATTCTAACATGCATGGAGTTGAATTCAATACTCTCTTGGCTTTTTTTAGGTTTTTAATCCTATTTTTTCAGAATGCAGAGTAGTATGCTAACTATTGTTGCAAACTTTTCTTATTCTACCTTTTCTAAAAAGGGACATTGGGTAAATTTCCATGAAAGCAAATCTAGTTTTCTTCAGAGTGCTTTCATACGATTCTCAAATAATATATTAGGGTGGTGTAAGCTCTTTGAGAGGCAATTCTACCCACCCACAATTAGGAAAGTGAAGCAGCTATGTTGCTTTGCTTTGCTTCTAGCCCCTTTTGCAGAGTTCTAATCTTGGCATAGTCCATTATGTAAGGGGCATTTAAGCCGTCAGGTTAAGATTTTGAGCATCATGGTATCATGGCTGAAGCACTAAACCTTGTCCAGTCTTAAAATATGTATAGCGGGGTATAAGTATCAAGCGACATGAGAATAATTATGCTTGTCTTCCTTATGACAGAAATGTTTTCAGTTCTTTTTACAGATCATATTGCTACTTGTGTTCAGAATGTGTTTAAATGACTAATCTAGGATTTGCTTCTGATTTACGGTATGGCAAATGTTGAAAATAAATAAATACGCACATAGAGTAGTTGATTTTGTTCACATCACTGAATGCGCTGAATGACAAGTTTTAGGAGAAGATGAAATAGGTTTGAGTTGTAGAACAAGCAGACTATATAGGAAGGAAGAGTCGTAATTCATTTAGCCAAGAAAGCTGGGAAATATCCTACTCTCTTCTAATAGCCTGGATGGGCATCTCTCAGGAATACTAAGAAATGTCACTGTAAACTACTTGGAATGGATAGACTTCAGCCATCATGGTGCTATAAGGCTGTATCTTTATTCAAGTTTCTCAGTGCTGTTTTATCATTCTGACAATTGGTTAATCGATCACCATCAATTTGTCATGGCAGATTTACATAAATTGTTTACAAAACAGCATTTGTATAGTGACAATATTGCATAACACTAACAAACCAGATTTTGGTTACTATGTGGCAAATGGATAAATTTGAAAAACACTGACTCTCAGATTTGAGAAATTATATAGTAACAAATTTAAGAGGCTGACTTTGCCAGTTTCAGCTATTTGAAGAAACAGGAAACAGATGTAATTGATTTTTTCAACTATGAAAAGTTTGAGTATGTTTATTTTAGAGTATCTTTTATACTTTTCCACTTTATCATAAAAATCATCATATTCATAGGAAGTTTATAGACTTCAACATTCTTTTAAAAAAAATCTATTGTTCTTTTCTTTTAAATCTGTATTAAAATGGTGACTTGGCCAAGATTCATTGTTTTGAATTATATTGATCATCCTTGCAGTGGAACATTTTATCTTTTAAAACTGAAGATATTTTATAGAACATCCCATGTATATAGCAGTTCACTTAGGAAAGACCACATATGACTTCCTTTTAATAACAATGATCCATTGTGATATTTTGCATGTAAGAATAAAGCACTTAAGTCATATTCTCAAAGTCATACGCTCATTCCATTGCTTTTTAAAGGATACGCAAGATACCCGAGAAATTACAGGACTCATGCTATAAGGTATTCTTCTCATACAAAACAAAAAGAATACTATCATCATTATGATTCACTCCCTAGTGTCTGTGTTCAAATATCGTTAAAATGAAAGTGAATATATACAATCAAATGCCAATCAGATCTGAAACTTTCTCTGCAGATTTCAAGCATGCAACTTGAAGTCCTGTGAATTTAAAGAAGTGTAAATCTTCATTTTGGTTTCCTCTCATTTTATCCTTGTTACTCATTCTTTTACTTTTATTTGGAAGGAGAATTACTTTTAGCTTATAAAATCTGAAGTTAAGGGGCACCATTTATAAATAAATCACAGTGGGTTAGATCTCTCAGGGAATAAATATTATTTCTAGATGAAGATATCCATTTAGAAATACAGTGGATACAGCTCATAATGAATACTGAAATTTAGACATTTATTATTAGTGAAAAATTCCATTTGCATACATGTATCATTTGGAATATAACAAGGTTGGACTTAGAAGTAGGAAATAGTTTGCATGCTTAAGGTCAGCCAACATATACTAGGCTGCAAGTAGAATAAATTATTTAGCTTTGCTAGCCGCTAGAACATTTTCTTAACTCTTGCAACAAAATAAAGATTTTTCATGGGAAGTATAAATCAGTTCCTCAAAGTACTGCCTATTTTTCTCAAATGTAGTATTTTTCATTATGCAACTGAGTGGGCTTTTTAAGGGCACACGTGCGTGTGCGCATACAGCCAAATACGATTTCTTGGTTGTGAAGAAAAAAAGACCCTAGCCATGTACCAAACATTGCATTTACCCCCTAGAGAGCTTCAGGGGGATATATAGGGTTAAAAAAGAAATTCAGGCTCAGTGGTTGTTGAGATCTGCCAGAGCCTGGGCGGCTGGTTGAAGCTCAGTCCGGGAACAATAGGTACCTGTATTCAGCATGGACCACTGGGCAGGGACCAAGCGATCTGGGAAAAGCTTTGCCTCCGCTGAGGCTTCTCCGCGAGAATGCATAATGAGAGCCCCACTTTCCCGCGGAGGGGAGGCGAGGAGAGGAAGGAAAGAAGAATCCCGGCTCTTGCCATGAGGAGGGGCCGACTGAGCTTTAAGCAGTTCTGTCCAGCCCTGACTTGGCCTGAGCGTGAGGTTCTCGGTCTGGAAGTCCGCGGGCTGCCTTTCCACTTACTACTTCACCCAGACACACACGCTGCAGAAGCACATGCCGCTTCTCTCCTTTTCCAGACGGGCGCGCGCGCGCTCACGCCTCTCCCCCTCCCGCTGGTCTGAGCAGGCAGCTTAAGTGTCACCGCTATAACCGAGCCCAGTGCGGCACCCGTCGCCATGGTGTGAAGAGGGGGGCCCAGGAGATGACAACAACGGAGGAGATTCATTCGGCTTCAAGTTGGGGTAAGGAAGAGCCTTTATTTCCTCAAGACTTTTCAGGTACTTGAAGAGCAGGCATTCATCCTATTCTTACCTTATTTTCAGGGTAAAGCCCTTTTCGAAGCCCAGATCGTAGGCATATGCAAAAACAGACCCCCCCCCCCCCACAGCTTTTTCTGAGATGAGAACTCTTCGAATTCGAATGGCCTTTAACATTCGACAGCCAGAATGGACTGTTTTCTTTTTTCTCTTCTTTTTTTTGCAGAAGGGAGGCTATGGTCCTTAGAGTAGAAGGCTGTTTGTTCATTAGAGTTCAAAGTGAAAAATGCCCCTTCGCTCTGGCTGGTCCCATACAGTATTAAAACTGTATGCTATCCACCCCAATTTTTACTTTTTTACACTCTTCCCTGTTCTGAGGTCAAAGACTTTTAAAAATTAACGAACTTCCCTACCGAGTTCAAACAGCATAATCTACACGAACGGCTGCTGCAGAAGACGTCATGATCTCAGGGATATTTTTTATGCAGGTGTAAAATTTAAACTTTAATGTGTGGTTTTCTGAGTACTTTATGTTAATTAGAAGCATGTGCAGTCTTTATTAGAAAAGTGTCAACTATTTAAAATATTAACATAGTGAAGTGTTAACAAAACTCATTGTAGAGTATAACAGAACTCAGCAGGTTTTTTTAAGCATGCATAAATAAATAATAATGCTGTATTTCTCCCCACCTCATAGACGTGTATTGGATTATTGTAAGCAATGTTGTAAATATGTAATTCAGAGAAATTCATAACAGTTGAGGAAAATGCAGTTTCTTGTGTGAACCACAAATTTTAAGTTGTAACTTAAAAAGATGGCTAAGAATTTTAGCAAAATAAATTGAATTATACAGTGAAATACGAACAGCTTAAGAAGTGCGCTTTGTTATTTATGTTGATGAAATATAAGCCACAACTTATTATTTCTTAGTAAAAAAAAAGCTAGGACTTGGTACAGAAATGATTTGTTTAAAAGTCTTGATGGATTCAGGACAAAGGTTGTCTGTGGTATAGCACTATTTATTATCAGCTGTTGTGTTGCTTAGAAAAAAGAGCAAGGGAGTCAGTTTGAAACCTGTGTGTATTGTGATCTGTGAGACACATGCATTATATTCAGTCACCCCTTTCTAAGTTTCATTTTGCTGTGTTTTATATTATTATGTAATTATGCTTCTTTAAGGGAAAACAGGATTGAGATTCAGTTTACTTTGAAACATGTTCATTTTAGCTGGAATGCATATTATTTATTAAATGTGATGCAAAGGCAAGAAAATATTTTTTCCTTTTGTACCCATTGTGATGGGTGCAGAATGATCTAATCTTTTAAATTTTGACTTGCACACCCGAGAAGATTAAAGAGAGATTTTAGCTCTTTTAGTGATTGCTTAAGTCTTCCTAAATGTCAGAAAGACTGTTCTTGGTTGCTATGGCCAGTCTGACCTCTCTCTTTGCCATTTTAGGGACTAAGGCAATCCTGTTTTACATTAATACCATCTACCTTGATTTATGTCTAAAATTGTGACTAAATGTCTTTGTTTCCAAGTGATAAATGGTGGCATGTATTAATCATTTATTAGAGGTAAACACTGCTGTCCTACTCAAAATACGTTTTGTTCTGAGTTAATGGTATGGAACAAGCCACTCTCAGCAAACAACTATCTATTATTTTAAAAAGCCACTGAAAACTTGGCTCCAACAGGAGGAAATTGGCATTCAGTTTCTCTTTCATCAGTGTTTCATTTCTGATATCCAATGATGAGACAGCATTATCAACTGAAATGAATAGCTAGCATTCCATTCTCCAGCCTGATATATAGTGGGTCAATTCTGTGTATGTATTCCATAGCACCCCCCACATAGTGTTTGTCTGCTATTCTATTATCACTGACTGTACAAAAGATATGTAAATAGAAGTATTTTCTCTTCTGAAAGAAGCTCGCTGTTTTATGCAAGTTCATTGAATGCCATCAGATTTTGTTGTTACTAAAAATGTTCAGCCTGGATGATATTTAATGGCCCTTGCATTTTCCTGTATGAGAGAATCTCTTTCAGAAAGATTTAGGTTTTTTAGGTGTTTCTTCTCCCAGTACAAACTGCTTATTGAGGAAAATCAGCAGGGCTTTCTTTTTCCCCTCTGTTAGATGAAAATTACTGGTTTGACTTGTTGTTTGGGTTTTGTATGCCAGGCTAATGTAATAATGATCTCAGGCTAGCAGAGAAAATGATTTGGGAGTTTTAGCATGGCTGAAAAGCACATTAATGCTTAACATTCTTTTCCTTAAATTGACTAGCTAAAATTGCAACCGTAGATGCAGTGTGGTGCCTAAAGCATTATCAGTAAAATTTTGATTTATTTAGCGAGTACACAAAAGTAATATTTTAAAGGAATTGCTTTATTTTCTATTAAAAAAAATACCATGCAGGAAGAAGTGCATGACGAGTTCGATTGATTTCAGTGGGTCCACTCTAAATCTAGATCCAAGGCATTAGCTAATGGTTTTCAAAATTGATTGCTGTCCCCCAATGAGGCATCAATGGGGAGACCAAAATAAGCAGTCCTTTAATACTATAATAAGTGTTGTCCCATTAAATAAGGTTCTATGCTTTAAAGAAAGCTTCATTTAAAGCACTTGCAGCCTTGATATGATACTTAATTCTGTTGTATATCATGTAATATTGAAAATATAATTGAAGGTGTTTGAGATAGATTGTAAAGACGATGCTTCCTCTTTGAGTAGGTCAATGGATGAACTCTTCAAAAAGTTCAGTATAGAAATTAAGAGACAAAATTAGATGACAAATGGCACATATTAGTTTTCAGATTAACAGATTTTGGAAGTTGGGTCTTTTGGAACATTATTCAGTATTGGATGAACTGCACTATGTGACAGGGTTGTTAAGGATTATGTAGGTAGAATTATGATCTGCAAAGCTTGAAGTCAAGCAATTTAGTCTAACCAAAAACAAACAAACAAAAGAATCCCTCCAGCCAAAGAATGGCTCAAGAGAATATATATTGCAGTTTGTACCAAAGTTTGATTACAACTAAACTACAAACTTACTGAAAAAGAGCATATGTTCTATCATGTATTAATGAAATTTATTTGGCAAATGGTTACTTTCAAATATATTTACAGTGAAATAGTTATGAATTAAGGGTTTAGTGGCATTTTTGGTTGAAAAGTTGTCAACATGAAGAAATGCGGGATATCCATGAAATGCTAAATCACAAGAATTTCTCAAAATGCAAAGTAGTACATATTTGATTTGCCCTTCTGAAACCAATGCATGAACTGAAATACGATTACAAATGCATGAATGTGTGAACTTTCAAATGAAAATATATATACAACATGTATGTATTAATGACGGCATGCATAAAAAGCACATATGCATACAACATACACATCCCACATTAGAGTCTATTGCTTACAAAACTGCATTGGCAAATATACACATATTAGAAGAAATGTGCATAAGACTATATATAGATTTTCATAACCTTTTCAGAAAGGGATGTTGAAGACATAGAAATAAAAAGGTTGAAAAAAAGATAAACTAAGGAAACTCAGAATAGATTGTGCATTCCTACTTGCATAAATCAATGGCTAGATAATAGGTAGTTGTTTCCTGGTGTCAGAAACCAAAAGGAAATACTTCATAATTAACTGAAGCATAATGCTATTTTTCTATATTGTCACTCTTCTTGATGATATATGTAAATTTCCATCTTTTGTATGTATACTTAAAAATATTAAGTGACAGAATTACGTTGTCTCTTTTAACTGCTGCCAAATAAAGCAGTATTGATTAACCAACAGGAGATGCTGTTTAAGCATTTCAGCTGTCACTTTTCGGTTGGGCTCCATCAATTGCACCTCAGATGTATTTACCACTAATAAAGAGTTTATTCTTATGCTTTGCCTTCCTGTAATTTGTGAACCAAATTACATTGTCTTACATTGTCCATTATCTCTTCATCTTTGTAGGCTTGTACTGCCTTCTGCTTCTGAAATATAATATTGTTGAAGCATATGTGTATTTGTGAAACATGTGGAGAGTCAATTGAGTAGGAGTGTGTTAAAGCTCCTTCATTAAATGAAAGCTGTATTAAACATTATATCTTGTTAATTTGTTTAATACAACATTGCCAGCATCCCATGTCTGTGCTTCAGAAATGTTATAAATACTACATGTATCTCATATCTGTAAAGTCAGATTTATATGTAAACATCTTTGTAACTGACTGATGTTCAAAATGCTGCTTCCCTCATTCTCTCTCTCTCTCACACACAAACAAGAAAATACAACAAAATGTATTTATTCACTTTCCTAACAGAAGTGTTTTTGTTCACACTTCCAATCAGACATTCATTTTAAGCTGGGCAATCCTCTTTCCCATTGTTTTGATTGTTCTATTTTTTTCTGTCCTTTTCTTCTCCAGCTATTCCCTTAGGTTTGTTTTCAAAGAGTGTTTTCAAATTTCAGGGTTCTCCCAAGCATGTTGATACTAACCTCTTTTTCTCGATAGACCCATTCTGGCTCCTTTTGTATTGGCACAATACAAATTGCTTGATTTTATTGATGAGTTCAATTTTTGATTTCTTTGGACTTTCCAGTTCTATAATTCTTCGGATTTTTTTTTCTGCTTATATGGTCTGACTTTGTATACTGATTCTACAAAGAACAGTTCTTTGCGGTTGGCTGCCAAGTTAAAACACAGACCATGACAGTGCCCATAAAATATTAAATCTTTAAATATTCTGACCTGAGAAGCTAGGGAAGTATGACTTTTCTGCCTGTTTCTCTTAGTAGGTTTAACTGCACCTTTCCCCATGCCTGCTGGACTGAGTAAGGCTCCATGCGGAGAAACAAGCAAGAGAAACAGAATAGCTTTCTCTCAACATTTTTACATAAAAGTAATTATCTTGCTGCACTACCACATTACAGATCTTGGTGGTTTTGATTTATCATCCATTAATGCAAATGAGCACTGGGTTATATCTAATGCAGTCCTACTGCAAGTTATTTAGGTAGAGAAAATTACTGTTTCACAACTACCAAAGACTGATTTCCTCCAAATCCTTCTTCTGTTGATTCCTTCCCCCTCCACCCCCCACCCCACAAAGCCTAGGCCTTAACTGGATGTCCTGTTTTGTGCTATATGTTGGGAAAATCCTCTTCTATTTATCTATTCCTGTGTATTGTTTTCTGTTTGAAATTCTTAATTTTTTCCTCATGGCCACGAAAATCCTCAGCCTATGATTTCCCTTTGCATACTTTATATCTAAATTGCATTGTACAGAAATATTGGCAGTGATGAGCAAACACATAGAATGTAGTGGTCTTCTTGTATTGCCCTTTGGCATATTGTTATTAATGTTACAATTTGGAGTACTCCTCTGACTACTAGATACCCAATGACTTTCATTAAAACAAGATCTAGAATGGGAATCCTGGGAAATATTATCAACTCTTCATGAAGATCAAAGCACTGAAGTCCTGCAGAAATCCTTAAGCTTATTAAATTGAATACAGAATATTGTTACCTGACTATATATGTTTCCTTATTTGGAAGTATGATTTGAACTTAAGTTCTACTTTTTGAAGTCTTTATGAATTTATATTTTTCTCCCCAGCCTCCAAAATTAATTATTTGTTCTAAAACAAATATTGATAATAATATTCCCTCTTGATATACCATGTATACTTTTTATTCCTTTTTATGTTCATTATCCACTGTCAATAGTCATGAATAATAGAACTTACCATGTTATGTTACCTTTTATACATCACCTTTCCTTTTTATACAATGTACTTTAAAGGTTTTAGCAAAATTATTTTTTTATGATACCTTTCTTCCAGTAATTTGTGTGATTTTTCCTTCCGCATTTTACCCATCAGAGCCTTGTGAGGAAAGATAATTTAAGAAATAGCGACTGACTGATTCAGCGTAACGTAGTGAACGTAATAGTTGAGGATAAATCCATTTTCCTCTCTGGCTATAAAATATTATGTAGAAAAGATGGATCTGAAAATACATCCAAAAAAGATGGATTTGAAAAAGGTGCAGAAAGGTGTATGACTCAGATGCTGAATTTGCACAACACATATAAATTTGGTTAGGTTTTTTTTAGATCTTTGTTATTATTTATTTATTTATCACATTTCTTCACCGCCCATTTCAACAAATGATTTTTGTTGTTTTAGTCTCATTTGAACCTAAGCCATTTGTTAATTTATGGTTCAGTCAAGTGTGTAAATACAGAAAACGATAATAACCAAGATTAAATATGTTGTGTAAATCGGGAAGAGTAGCGACCTTTTGTTAGCAAGCTGACGTTTAGGCATTGAACATAATTGAAGAGGCAACCAAGCAATGCATATGTTGTTTCCACCCTTTCACCCTTGTCTACCTGGTATTGATAAGGAAGATATGGCTTTCTTCCGATGCGCTGGGAGAGTAAGGTTGGAGCCTGGGGATTTTAGAGATGAATAAGTATAGTTATGGATTGGGCACCTGGTTCTTCTTGAATTTTGGGGGGAGGGGTATTGCTTTTATTGCTTGCATTTTTATTACAGTATTGTTGTTAGCCTCCCAGAGTTGTGTGCCACAAGGTGGGCAGCTATATAAATCCTTTAAATAAAATAAATAAAATAAAAAAAGATATGAAGAGGAACTATAGCTATATTGGCTGAATATACTTACAGCTGAATATTTGGATCTAGACAATAAGAAACTGTATATTGTAATCAGGTCCTTGGTTACACAGAACACTCTAAGTATGTTCAACTGTACACAGTTCTAGTTTGTCTTTAGAAGATACCTATTTATATGAGAAAGTCACAAACAGAACAGGCAAAGTCCCTCTTTCAGATTATTGAACTTCTGAAAGGGTCTTGATCCTATAAAACTATCCAATACTTTAAAAACCTATCCTTATTTAAAGTTAATCAGTTCAGACTCTTTTTTTTCCAGTTGGAAAGCTGTAACAGGACTTCTTTCATCCCAGTGTAAAGTAAAAAAAAAAAAATGAATGAGAGCCCTGGATTGAGATGAGAAAATAAAGAACAAGATGAATATTCTGGTACGTTTTCTCTATTATCTTCTTCAGACTTATGAAGGTTGTATGTAAGTTTTTGTTTAGTCTGTCAGTGTTAATCTAGTTTAGAAATTAACAAGGATGATTAAAATAGATTTCTAATTTTTACAGGTTTGGTTCATTCTAGCATGTCTCCCACATTCCCTTCAGCTTGTTTGGTTAGAAACTCTAATTCTTCTAATAAAACGCTAATTTTTATGTGCAACTGACTACTGATCTATTTTAATAATATATTTGGGTCACATCAAATGTAAATGTCCCCTCAGGGTTACTGCCTGCGTGGCATGAAGATTCCCTGATGTCAGCCTTGTGCTTCCAGGAGTTTTGGGGGAATCCCCATAGAAACTAGTGGCTGCTCCAGGGAAGGGAAGGGAAGAATGCACAGCTGTGCCATTCTGTAAGCAAGATTTTCCCATCATACACTCAAAAGTGTAGCCTGAAGGATTAACTTCTATGTGAATGAACATCGCTGCAGAGGTAGATAGGGATGGATGGCTTAGTTTGTTTCTTATGTTTGTTACTTTTGCATGGACTTACCTGTAAGACCAGAAATATTCAAGTGTTCTTTCTCAGAAAATATACATTGTATATTCACTGAAAATAAATAATTTGATATCACTGTTGAGGCAAGAATCCTGTTAAAATATATAAAAATGCAGTATCAAGATCAAGAGAAATCAATATTCCTCTCTATTCTGTGCTATTCTAGCACACCTAGAATATTGTGTCTGGTTCTGGGCCACATTTTAGGAAGAATACTGACAAAATTCAACATACGCAGAGAAAAATAACCAAGACAATAAGAAAAAGAAAAATTACAAGGAACTATTGAAGACGTTGGACATGCTCAGCATGGAAAATAGAACCCTCTAGTAACACACACACCCATACCCCCCCACACACACAAGCTCTGAAGAGTTGTCATGGAGAAGTCCAGAGTTGTTCCAGAAGATAGGATAAGTAACAGTGGGTTTAAATTATAAGGAAAGAGATTTTGATTGGCCATCAGGAACGAATTCCTAACAGGAATAGTTATTTAACAATTGAACAAATTGCCTTGGGAAGTTGTGGATTCTCATTCACTTGAGGTATTAAACAGAATATGGGATGGCCACCTGTTAAGGAAGCTGTGATAGTGGATTTCTGCACTGGGTAGGGATTGGAATAGATGATCTCAAAGGTACCCTCCGAACCTTGTATTATTTGAGGAAACTTGACATAATAGAATTCCTATAACTAGTACTTGCATGGATGTTGAAAATTCAATTACAGGCATTTTGACAGCTGATTAGGATTGAAATCTTTGTGTGGAAGGATGATGATGATAATGGTGGTGGTGGCAGTATTTGCCCCAAACGCCTGTTACGTATTAGCTTTGGGAAAAAGGCTCTCATTATGCAGAAGATCACATTCCTTAAACATGTACTGGGAGATGAAAACCTAAGTGATGGCCAAAGATAGAAAGTTTCGATGCCTTTTGACGAAGTATGATAAGTTACAGGGGATAATTCAGATTTTGATTGGCCATCAGGAACGAATTCCTAACAGGAATAGTTATTTAACAATTGAACAAATTGCCTTGGGAAGTTGTGGATTCTCATTCACTTGAGGTATTAAACAGAGTATGAGATGGTCATTGTTACTGTTCCATTACTATCATTAATATTCTGCTACTAGCATAAAGTATTAGTAAGAAACCAAATTACAATAGCTTATTCCATCCTCTGTCTCCCATGACACCATCTTAACCTGTTGTTCTGTTCTTAACTCTATGCATTCTTAATATATTGTTTCCTAGAAGAGGTGTGAAAAAAGGACGCGGTGGCGCTGCGGGTTAAACCGCTGAGCTGTCGATCGGAAGGTCGGCGGTTCGAAACCGCACGGCGGGGTGAGCTCCCGTTGTTAATCCCAGCTCCTGCTCACCTAGCAGTTCGAAAACATGCAAATGTGAGTAGATCAATAGGTACCGCTTCGGCGGGAAGGTAACGGCGTTCCGTGAGTCATGCTGGCCACATGACCCGGAAGTGTCTATGACAACGCCGGCTCCAAGGCTTAGAAACGGAGATGAGCACCGCCCCCTAGAGTCGGACTCGACTGAGAAGAGGTGTGAAGCTGGCTCTCAAATTTGGTAACTCTAAGTCCCCCCAAAGGGTCAGACATGACTTGGTGCTTGCACAGGGGAACTTTCACTTCACAAGGTAATGTCTTAGAAAATAACAACATTTGACCACTAGACTTTAAGGACAACCTTAAAAAGGTAGCTGTGAGAAGTGGGGAATTTTTGCTACACTGCAGACATTACCAGTCTTTGTATAAGCTGGTCATATTTGAAGTCTGGAAAAATACAGGAAGATTTTTCATTCAAATGAATTAAACAGTATGTTTCCACATAAAAATCAAAGTCAGGATTGCGGTGTAAAATCAAATTACATTCCTTATCACTCTGGATCTCCTTTAGGGTTAGAGATGAGATGTACTGTTTTGCTGTGGTTCTACTTTTTCCTAATTGTGGATTTAGTCAACGGTGGGAAAGAATGGGATGTTGCAGATGTTGGCTCTCTAATATCTACATGAAACTATTGTGAGAGGTATCCATTAATTTAGGATGAAGCATCAATATGCTGATGATATAATTCCACACCTGGCTAAACCTGACATGCACTGGAGAACTTGACCTGTGTTTAAAGATTGAGGATGCTAGATGGAATGAAACAAGTTGAAATTGAACTCTTGCAAGGTTGGGATGCCATCCAAAAACCGTCTACCTCTCAGTCAGCTCCTATTCTGACTTTGAATAGAGTTGTTGCATTTAGATTTTGGATAGGTTTTTGAGTGCAATTCCAAGAATTGTTTTTAACTTACAAACCCGTGGCTTCCAAACTGTGCGCCGCAGTGTTCTGGCACTCCACAGCAAACTCACAAGAGTGCTGCAGAATATTTTACTATTTAATAAATGGAACTATCAGAGTTTGCTGTGATACCCTGGCTTTCCGTTTGGGAACCGCTAAGGGTACCATGAAAAAATTACTGAGATGCTAAGGAAACTGGGAAAGTTTGGCAATCTCTGTTACGGAGCCCAACATGGCTTGTCTCTCAGGTATTTCCAGGAATGTCTGCTTCAAGTAGAACTGGCCCACCCCATTAGTACAGCTTAGCAAAGTCCCCTTGCATTCAAGTAGTTAATGGGACAGAGAAAGGCAGTGCTTCTTCTTTGCTGTCCCTTTCATTTTGAATAGCTTGGCCACAGAAGCTTGGTTGATGCCCACTCTGAGGGCTTTCAGGAAGGTGTAAAAACAGTATACATTCACAGAATGTTGGGTATTCGTCATCATTAGGTTTGGGTTGGGTGTCAGTGCTTGTTGTTCATGTATTGCTTTTATCAAGGGAATATGTTTTATAACTTCCTTATTTTAATTTTAATTTGTAAACTTTTGGGAGTTGTACTGGAATAATAAAATAAGTATATACTGGTGGTAAATAGGTGGTAAATAAGTAAATGTATCCAGCTATTTTATGTCATCGTATGCTTTGACTGCACTAAATATTGGATGTTATTGTTGCATATTTTAGGTGAACCTTTTCTTTATTTTCTAATTTTCCATTCCTTATTAAAATTATTTTTAAGTTCCTAAAAAAAGGTGCATTATATTGTCAAATGTTTAGTTTAGTTTCTAAGATATCTGTTTTTGTTTTTGTTAAGAACACTACTTAATATCAGAGCTTTTTTCCTTATCTTCTGAACGAAGTTTACATTATTTCATTTCTCATTAAGAATTACTCAGTAATTTCTACAACACAATCTTGTATTTCACAGCAAATCATTTCCCTTCTAACAAATATTCTGACTGTTAAGGAAGTCCTTTTACCAGAGACAGGAGCTTCAAGGACTCCTGATAAGTGAGGTTAATCAATTAAAGTCTCCAGTGTACACAAACATGTTAAGCAGGAGAGTTGGATTTAATCATGGCAATGTTAGGAATAGAACGTTCTCATATGGTTAATTTCCCTACTATTTCTTTCTTCCCAGTCCAAGAAATCCTTGGTTAAATTGCATTTCTTCCTGGTAATTAGCATCCATGGTTCTTTTATTATTCAGTTCAGCATGTTTCAATCTCTATGCTTGTTCAAAAGTTGGGAATAGTAATGTCAAGAGATGTAGAGGACACTAAATTTCAGCATCAGATTATTTCTGTTATTTCTGTAATGGTTATTTATTTGTTTATTTATTTTTCAAATTTTGCCACTGCCCATCTTCCCCCCAGAAGAGGAACTTTGGGCAGTTTACAATAAAGCTAACAAGTTAAAAACAGTAACCATAAATAGTATATAAAATATAAATACAAATACAAATACAAAATATAAATATAAATATAAAAAAAATAAAAATAAAAATAAAATCCAGATGGCAGTAAAATATCTAATTTAGTTTGTATGTATGTGGGGAGCACTCTAAGGCGCCATCCATCCCCAAGGATAACTACTCCCCTTCCCGCTCCAAGTGAGGTGGCAGAGCGAGGTCTTCAGGTTCTTCTGGAAGGTCAGGAGTGGTGGGGCTAGCCTCACCTCTGGGGGCAGAATGTTCCAAAGGGTGGGAGCCACTGCAGAGAAGGCCCGCTTCCTGGACCCCACCAAACCGAATTCTATTACAGATGGGGTCCATAACATGCCCTCTCTGCATGATCGGGTGGGATGGGTCAATGTAATGGGGATGAGACAGTCCCTCAGGTAACCTGGACCCACGCTATAATAATAGTAACATAATTCACATTCCAAATAGTATGAAGGCAGTGTGGGTCACCTGTTTTTTTTTTTTTTTTGCCATATCTCCAAAAGAAATGCATCAATTTCCAATTTATTTCTCCATTATTCATTCATTAATTCTTTCATACATTCACTAATTCACAACCCGAACTATGAGACTCTGTGGTATATTTCAGGGTAGAAAAGACTCTGTGATACATTTCAAGGCAGAAAAGACAAAAGAGCAATTTAAGAAAAGCAATACATGCATGCCCACAATCTATCACTTAAGGCCAAAAAATGCAATAAAATAATTTCTAAAAAGATTTATTTATTTATTTATTTATTTATTTATTTCACACATTTTTATCCTGCTGAAATCAAAAGACTTGGCAGCTTTGATAGAATATAAAATCCAAATATAACATCCATTATATTTAACATGCATTAAAACAATAAAAACAGCACTAACCAAATGTAAGAATATGAACAATAAAAATAGAAGTTAAAGGTGACATGATAGAATCAAGAGAAGGTTTTCTGAAACAACTCAGTCTTTAATCATTTCCAGAACATCAACAAGGAATGGGCTAGCTTGATTTCTACCTCGAGGGTGTTCTACAGTGTCAGCACTGCTACTGAAAAGCAGCATCTTCTCACTTCAGACCCCTAAAGTATGGGATCAACAACAGCTTCTTCCTCCTTGATCTAATTGGTCAGGCTGGTACCGGTTGGGGTACATGGCCTGTAAAATCAGTCTCAATGGTCTTTACTGAGCTGATCCCTATGGGGAGCATACCATGACATTATTAACAAGTGAGCTCTTGTCGTAGCAGCAAGTGAATGAGAATGACACGATATATCTAGGCAATTTCTGGTGGTCATATGAGAATTTACATATGAACTGAATATGGGCCACCAAATGAGATGAAGCATCTGCTGCGCTGCCTGAGATGAGAGATAAGCACACAATCAAAGCTAAAAGTTTGATTTAAAAAAAAATCCACTTCCCGCAGCATTACCTTTGGAAAACAGCTGTTTTGATAATCCAGCATGAGCTTCCTAGAGTCCCTGGTCAGGGAGACTTTGGAATAGGAATGAATGACAAACTCTCAGATTGTCCTGAATGCTGGGTGCTGTGGTTTCTATAGCAACAGAAGCTGAGGATGTTAGAAAGGATAGCTGAGAAACTTATATACTTAACTACTGGATGCTAATTTGAAAAGATGTTCTTAAAAATATTTTGGTCTTACTTTTTTCCCTATTCCGTCTCTTTTCATGAAAAGGCATCAGAAAAGCAGTGGGTTGCACTTGCCAGCAAACAAGAGATAGAAATAATCACTTCAAACATGCTAGTGCTGTTACACATTGCTCATAAGTGCTTCAGTTTTCTAAAACTCACAGCAATTATAGGTTTGTATACTTTTATCAGTAAGAGAAAGAATGCTGGAGAATTTTCTCTTCTTCAAATATAGGATACTGCTTTAGCAGCTGCAATGCAAAGTGAGCTGTATCTGTTAAAGAGGCTTCACAAGTTCTGGCAGACCAGCCACCATCAAGTTGTGTTTAAGCTCTGGTTTTACATTAATGTCTGCTATTAAATTTAGGATTGCATTGTAGCATTTTATATACTTCATATCATCATTTTAGGGGCACCAACACAATTTAAAGCAATAAAATATCCAAATAAGATAAATAGTACATGTCCTAAAACAAAAAGTAATTCCAATTACCAAATGAGAAGAACAATAAATAGAGTTGTTTTTGCAGTTCTAAAATCACTTATGGCAGATCTCTAGCAGTTAAAATTTGTTCTGTTAAAAATAAAGCTTTTGCTTTGTATATATGCATGACTGGTACAAGCAAGCAATTAATGGAAGGGGGTGATATCTGTTGACTTTATAATGTGATGCAGAAAGTCTCTCCAGTATGGAGGCCTGAGAAAATGCAGATTATGTAGATCAAGTTCAGCATTTTGAATTAAATCCTTAAAGCCAGCCTCCAAAAAAGTGTCGAAATGAAAAGTAGGTGTAGGAGCTTCCCCCTCCCCCTCCAAAAATGGTATGAGTAGTTCTGAGCTATCCATAGGCTATTTGCCTGGGACAAGTAATCAAGTTCCAAAGAAGAAATAAGAGGAAAACCACAAAAAACTCATTCTTCCTTAGTGTAAGATGCATATATTTCCTATAAGATATAAACTTTCCGTCCCTGCAACAAGAATACGTGTTTGATACTTTAATAGAAAAGTGATACAAAAATGTTTTATAAATAAAACAATTGGAAATATAAGATTGGTAAGACAATTGAAATCATCCACATGTCTTTTTGGGAATGCGCATACCAGCTGTCTGCATTATAGGGATTCAGCTTCAATTGTCTTATTACTGTAAGCTAAAACAAACATGCTCCTGCTTGCATAGTCTGTTGTAACATACTGTGGACAGCTGGTCAACCATATCCAGCTGCTTGAAGATTTGGTTTCACCTCAGAGCCCCCCTTAACTTGTCACTAACTATTGGTGGTGTGTGAGTTCCTGTCAAACTAGTTTTTTATAATTAAAGTTAGAAAAGTGCTATGATATTCAGGATAATAATAATTTTTAGTGTGTGTGTGTGTGTGTGTGTGTGTGTATATAAAAGTATATATATAAACTTTTATGTAGAACTTAAGAAATCTTTTGGAGTTGATGTGACTACTACTTAAAGAGAACCTTTTTCACCTTTTGAAGCATCCTGCTTAATGACAAGATTTGTTATGCTTGCTTTTTAACAAAAAATCAAAAAATTAATTAAGCAAACAAAATTAAACAAAAAAATTAAGATTAAATTAACAAAAAAATAACAAAAAATAACAACAGCAACAAAAAAGACCTGGTTACGTGCCTGGAACCTAGAGCCCTGAGTGTGTTAGGGGCCCTGTTTCCTGGTTATACTGAAATCTATGGTTACAATTTTTCTCTGCTGCTATATATATATAGTTACTTTGTATGTGTTTCTACTTGGATTGTAATGGATTTTTATTTTATCTAATTCCAGATAAATATATTTACTGTTATTAATAGGTATACCATGAGATTACAAGGAATGTGGTAGATGGTTGATGCCTTCCATTTTTTGAAGACCTTTGAATATGTCTTTTAATTGGTTTTAGCTTTATGATCTTAGAGTTTAGGAAACATCAAGCTACACTTTTTGAGATAATTGAGAGCAACCAAGAGGTGACACATGCATCACTTCTCTTCTCTGATCTCAGCATTTTGATACATCTTTTTTTCCCCTCAGTCTTATTTCCTTCAATCATATATATTGCTATGTAGCTAATCGGTATGTTCACGTTTCCATGAGCTTCTTATAATTCTTAGGAGTTTTCATCAACCTTTGTAACCAAAAGAAATTCAAATCCATTTCTCCATTTATATTTTCTCAGAATATCAAAGTTGACATGTTTCAGGAGCGTGGCAATGAAAAAGAGTTTTGTCTCTTTGGTAGCTAGATTCACCACCCCTTCATATGTATATAATGTAGGCATATGCTTATGAATAATTTTGTTTTACACAGTGCATGAAAGCATTCTGTTTTCACTTTATGGATTTCAGCTTTTTGTACATATAAACATATTTTAAGTAGAAAGAATGAGTGGGTAAACCAAACGGAACCAGGTCAAGACCTGGTTTCCAGTATCTTGAAATTATTTCTGAAGTGAGTTCATGACCTAATATGGGTCCCATTCAGAAACAATATGAAAGATGGAAGTACTATCAAAAAGCTTGGAAGGATTGTCAGGCCATTTATTAGAGCAGAATTCTAAATTAAAGCATCAGTGACAAATAGCTGTCACTAGCCTTTGCTTGAATACATTCAATGAAGGGGGAGCCCACTACTCAGGGTAATTGGTTCCATTGCCAAACTGATTTATTGTTTGGAATAATTTTTAATATTTAACTGGAATCTGCCATCCTGTAAATTAGATCCAGTATTTTTGTGAATGACCCCTCAAGCTTTTGAGATGATAAGAGAACAGGTCTTCTCCTCCTCCTCCTCTTGTGACATTCTGTGCTGGCAGAAGAATTCTAATATGGACATTCTAGGTCACACAGAAAAGAATCCTTTGGATGTAACACTCTGCTGTGCTCCAGTTAGCCTGCTGCAGGACTATCATATCCTTTCCAGCTGCTGGGTGCTAACCCTCCCTGTCTGGTTTTCCTGGACACCTCACAGGCACAACTCCTTGTTTTGTGTTCCTCCTCCTCCTCCTCCCCCACCATGCATAAAGCACTTAACACAACCCCCTAAATTTTGAAGGTAATATGGAGTGGTGTTTTTCTTTTAAAAAGCTGCTGTGTTCAGAGGTGTGAGGAATATCCCTTGTTGGTGCCAAAGGTGAGGTCTGTCCCTCCCTCCCTCCCTCCCTCCCTCTCTTTCTTTCTTTCTTTCTTTCTTTCTTTCTTTCTTTCTTTCTTTCTTTCTTTCTTTCTTTTTCTTTCTTTCTTGTTTCTTTCATGTTGAGGAAGAGGGGTTCCTCCCTCCCCCCATTGTTCCCTCTCATTTGTGACAAATGGGAACAGTCCTCTAAAAGCCTGCCCAAAGCATTCAAATTGCTCAGACTTTTGAGTTGTGCAAGTGGTTGGTGTATCCCCTTCTCTCTTAAGGTATTTCCCTTTTTCTCCTCTCCTGTTCATTTTGTCTTGATTTGTTTAATTAAACAGAACACACAGAAAAAGGAAAGGAAAAGTATTGTGTTCTCATACATACATATGTATGAGAATATGTATGCATGTATAGAGTTTCTAGAGTTTCAATAATGGATGACCATATATCTGTAAACACCCTGTTTAATTTCCATGTAGATACGTAATTCAAAAGAACATGA
Source organism: Candoia aspera (assembly GCF_035149785.1). Classification (NCBI taxonomy): domain Eukaryota; kingdom Metazoa; phylum Chordata; class Lepidosauria; order Squamata; family Candoiidae; genus Candoia; species Candoia aspera. Next base: position 35,568,136 of record NC_086159.1, on the reverse strand, counting down.
CATATGAAATTATTACAATCTTCAAATTCAAATTAATAAATGTAATTATCTTTTCCCAGAATATAATGATTTTAGGACATTGCAATAACATGTATTTGAATTAATATTTGAATGTAATATTATTGCATCTCCATCAAAACAATGATTACTTGCTTCTTTTTTTGTAAAAAATCAGTGGGGAAGATTGTGTTTCTTTTGTTTTTTGCAAAGCATAAAGAGACCCAAAGCAGCAGGCTGACTAAGAGTTCTGGTTGGTTGAAATTTACCAGCTTGCCCACGACCTTCTCACCCACTAACCTTACCTAACTGGGGAGGATCACTATTTCCTTCTGGTTTGGTAGATGTTGTGATGTGAAATGCAGTTTTTCCAGGAGCTATCATGTTTCCTACCCCTTCTAAACACCCAGACTGATTTCCTCTGTATGCATTCATAGTGGTCATCCAGCTTGCTTTTTCCTAGTGGTGGCTCTGCCACTGACTGATTTAACCAAGTTTCTCACTAGTGCCTGAGATAGGCAGCTCAGCATATTATGCCCACCCTGAGCTATAACACCAAACCAAACCAAATCAAACCAAACCCAAACCCCAAACAGAATTTATTAGGGGAGTGATTGGCAGTTCATTTTCCTGCAAGTAGACGATGCTGGATGGGAGGGGAAATATGGTTGGGATTCTGACAATCTCTACCTGAAATCTACCTCATGATACAGTATGTGCATGCTGACCAGCCCATAGCTGACATGTGGTAAAGATAGGCTGAGAGGTCAGTGCTTTTTGTACTAACATATTTTTTTCCGAACTCAAGAATGGGAGAAAAGCAAATTATTACCAACATGAGGAAGAGCCCATGGGCTCTGTTCATAGCAGAATAAAGTGAAACAATGGTTAATTATTGTATTGCTGATACATATTCAAGTTATAATCAACTATTGTTCCAAAATATTTTTCACAAATACTCTCCCCAAATGAATTATTGTACTGCTGATACATATTCAATTTTTAATCAACTATCGTTCCAAGATATTTTTCACAGATACCCTCCCCAGGTGATATATTCTCCATTCTCAACCCACGTGTTTCTTTTGTCTCCTAACTACATAACTTTGCATTTGTATGAGTTAAAATTCATTGTTATTTTCAGCAAATTTCTCTTAACTTTCAAGATGGCTTAAGCCAAAATAGTGCTTTAGGATTATATTTGCTTTCTTTGCAGCTCCTCATTGTTGGCTCATCTTCAGCTTGTGATCCACTTAAAATCCCAGTTGCTTTTCCATGTGCATCCCCAATTCCCACCCCCATACTCATGTCTTTGATTTGTCTTACCCAAATGCAGAACTTTGCATCTATCTCAGTTGAAGTTCATCTTGCTGGATTTTGTACAGTCTTTCACCTTGTCAACTTTGGATATTGTGTGATTGTTATCCTTCCATCTTGTGTCATCTGCAAATTTGTCAATCATCTTTTCAAACTTCTCATTCAAATAATGCATAAATATGTTAAGCATTTCAGGGCCTAGAATGTATCCCTGGATACACCACCCAATAGTTCTTGCATTGATGTATACTTGGTGGATACAATTGTTCAGTCAGCTCTGTATTCATCTAATATTAGCATTGTCCAGCCCACAATTTTAATCTTTTCAACTATCTCATGGAAGACATTGAATGCTTTGCTCAAGTTCAAAGATGCCATATCTATTGTATTCGTAGAGTCAACTAAACTGATCACTCTATCACAAAAGGTGTTCCTGTGGGTTTGGATAATTTATCCTTGATAAATCCATTCTGCCTCCCACCAAGCAATGCACTATTTTCTAAATGCTCACAAATAAACTGTTTAATAATCATGAACTTAGTTTTGCCTAGTATTAATGTCAAACTTTTGGTTGGAAGTTTCCGGGATCCTCCTTAGTTCTCCTTTTTGAAGACAAGAACACTTGCCCTTTTTTGGTCATCTGACATTATATCTATCCTCCATAGTTTCTCAAAGGTCTCAGTGACACCTTTCAAACATATTCTTCCATATTCTTCTGAGGTACAACCCATTTGTTTCAAAGAATCCCTCATCTTAGAAATATTCCTCATTCTAGTCTATTAACATTATCTGAATAGCCAGCTATTCACTTCCAGTATTCCTTCTTTTCCTGGGTCATATCCTTTGACAGAACAGAGTGAAGAAAAGATAATCTGTGGCCCAATTCCCTCACCCACCACTAAACTAAATGCTTCAAAGATCCAGGACATTGAAAAGGCAACTATGCCACCACTTTTTTACTGTTCAGAAGAGTTTGAAGAGACAAGATAGATTTAGCAGGGTTTCAAGGAAGTTACTGAACTTAAGTTGGCCCCTCAAATTCTTTGGAGTATTAGTAAGCAAAGGAATATGAGCAGCATTTCATCCTGAACATTACATGACATAAGATACTGGTCTAAATATATTTTTGATTTAGCTTTTAGGAATACAGAAAGCTGACTCCTAATGATTTATATTGTTGGCTCACCTACTTCATTGTTTTCAACACTGACTAGCAGAAATACCAAGGATTAGACATGAGACCTTTATTGAGCAAGGTGTGCCTTTTTTCAGTGAGCTATAATTCCATCCCAATGTTGGTGTGTTCATACGTATTTATGTGTATGTAAAATAGGTATGAGTGAAAGTGTGAGTATTTGTATGTGTGAAACTGGTCCATTATTTTTGAGAGCCAGAGTTGATTTTTTCTTTCTTTGACATCCTAACATAGTGATTACTCTAGAGCAGGCCTGCACAAATATGCCCGCGGGCTGCATACAGCCCACCAAGCAGCCTTGTTGTGGCCTGCCACCATTTTAAAAAAAGTAATCAATTTGCTGCTACTGAGGAGAAAGAAGCACTGCTGAGCACCTTCAAGCCTCACTGCCACTGCCAGCTTCAGTGCTGCCACTGCTTTGCTAGCTGCCAAACAGCTGATTGGTGCATCCAACATTCCAACTTTTTAAATGTATCAGTATGGCCCTTTCCCTTCTACGGGTTGTGCAGATCTGCTCTAGAGGGTGATTGTATGTATGAATAAAGTATCAGTGACCAAGATGGTGTTACTGATATACAGTCCAGTCTTCTAGTATGCTCCCACAGTCCCTTATCCACTCCAAGCTTGAGAAGAACAGCTGGGAATAGATAGATAGATAGATAGACAGACAGACAGATAGATTGATTCTGAACTTGTGCAAAAATTACAGAAATATCCCATCCTTTGTAGAAATACATTTTTCAGCAGCCATCATGCTACTGTTTTGTGTGAAAAAAATTGAAAAATTGAAGATGAGAAAATCAGCATGTTACACGGTGGTGCAGTTTTATTCACAAGTAAAACCTACAATGAAATGTTTGTGATTTAAGTACTTTTGTTTGGGGTTCCAACCTATGCCTCCCAAAAAAGAACATGCAAGCTCAGTGAACTTTGGAATACTTTTGATATTTCTCCTCTCTTATTTCTATGTATGGATGGTGCTTACTTTGGTCACATTAAGAATTCATACTAAGAGAATGATCACTATTAGCACATAGGAAGTGTCCTGGTTCTGGCACTGAAAATGAATTCTATGATTTGGCTTAAAAACTTTGCAGAATGTACAAGTTTTGAAAAAAATCTACATATAATCAGTGAAAAGGTATTTAAGAAATATTAGCAAAATGCAAGGGAATAAAAATATTTGTAAGAAATATGTGAAAATGAAACAAGAAAACTTTTGTTGAAATATATTTATGTGTGAATATAGTGAAAACAGGCAAAGTATCACATATTGTCATGGACAGTACTACACAAAAATGTATCTGTTTTTCACCAAATCATTATTCCAATATAATCCAATTACACATGAAAATATTACATCTAGTGGAAATCCTAGTTATATCTTGGCTAGTTAAGAAGAAAACAAAAATGTTTTTTATGAAAAGGTATAATAAAAATCTTAATGTTAGTTTATTAAATATTGCTTATGAAAGTTAATGCAACTGATTTGTCTCCTTTTCAACCTATTTTGTAATTATGCTGAGCCAGCCCACCATATGGGCATAATTCTGGACTTCCTCAATGCTCCCATCTGTTGGAGAAATTAAAAGTATATCCCTCACAACTTACCCTGATTTCTCTAAACCATCCAGCTAAGATGTAGGGAAAATATTTTCCTGTCACAAATGCTGAAATAATATTCAGTTGCCAACAGAATGGGAAATAAGTGACGTCATGTTCTTTGCCACTGTGGGATAACATTACTATTAATGTCTGCCTTGCCTTGCTTACTAATGTCCAGATACTTGGGGTTCAGCCAATATTTAGTAGTATTGCACATTTGCCTATAGAAGGCACCAGAATCAAACTCTTTCTGGATAGGGCAGGAGTAAGCTTTGTCATTAGAAGCCTTGAAACCGCAAGTGCCAATCAGTATGGATAGTATTGAATTAGACAGGTGTCCGGTTTAACTGAATAAATGTAGCTTCCATAATGCCTTGTTCAGCAATATCATGAGACACAAGTTTGATATACCATTGTGGATGTGTGGGAGGAGACAAAGGGGGCAAGTGATGAAATGTATGTCATAATGTCATGACGCAAAAATTAAGACTTGCATCCCAATTCTGACCTAGGTATGTAAGTACATAAGGGTGAGAGTTAGTCATGACATCATTGTGCATGTGCCATCATTTTGAATTAATACTGGTTTGCTATACATGCCTTTGGATGTGAAATTGAGATTTAAAATTAAAATAAAAACTGAATTGCTCAAATGTTGCTTTGCTTTTATTGATTTTTCTTTTATTTAGGACTGCTCAAAACAGTAAACATGTCTATTACTAGTACTGTATGAATTAGAGAATACCATGCATGAATGTATTTAAAAAGAGTTGTGAGAAGGAAGTAGGAGGGTTCCAAACTGAGATAACTTCTTAATATCATAGCTGGTACTAACTGTGCAAGAAAAAGACCGAATTCCTAATTAAGATTTGAAGGTGTTCATGATATGATAGACTTCCAGTTTCCCAAGCAAATATTCCTATTCACTAAGCAAGGACTGAGTATAATAGTAATTCTACTATGACAGATTGAGTTATGTTAATAATTTATTTTTCTTGAGTGGTGTTGCTTTGGTAGAATAATGGGATGGTGACTAGATTGTAATGGTGCACAATTTTATTGTTATTCATATATTATCTGGAATAGATGCAAAGAATCTTGCCCAGATTTTCACATTCTGAATTTGCATATAAACATCCACATGCTGAATTTAAAAAACAGCATAGAATAATTTATGATGATCTTTCAGTTTTTCTCTGTGCAAGAATTTATTTATTATTGCTAATTATTTAAAGCATTTTTCATTCTTCAGTCACAAAATTTCTCAGAACACCTTAAAAATTAATGGATCACAATAATTAATAATTATTATAATTCCTAATAATGAAATATTTCTAAAGATAACACCAGGCCAAACTGGAAGCTCGAATCACAGTATAGTACATCTCAATATTTTATACCCAGTATTAACATATATTTCTTGAGTGACTAAAACTGTGATTTACCTTGTTTAATATGAATGCTTGGGATTTATGGCTTTTAACATACAGTATGACTGTTGATAAGACAAAATGTAATTGGTCACTCTTTATTTTGTATGTTTTATGGTATTATTGTAACATAAATGGGTTCAGGAGTATATATACAATATTTGCTTGTAAAGATGATTATCTGCCTGCTGGATAAAAGAAAATGGGTAAAATTACTGAAACGCAGAAGGCCTTTTTATTCTACAGTATTTCCCAAAGGATATGAAACCAGTTTGGGGTGTCTGTTACAGCTGACCTTTGAAAGAATAAATTAGGTTTTTCAAGCCTTCTCTGATGTGTAGCCAAAAGGGAGCTGTCTAGTTACATGCATTTTTAAACATCTGCTAGAAGAATCTAAGATCAAAATGCAAAATCTTTGGCTCAGCAGTAGTCCCTTGAGGAAATGGGAAATCTCTGAACTTATAAAACAGAAGCACTTTCAGGCATACAGTATTTTTTACACAGAAAACTGTTTTTCATTGTACCTTGGCTACTGGAAATGGAAAATTGATCAAATAAAGCATTGCAGTAAACTCTTAAAGCAAATACATACAGTAGGTAATATATATTCATATATACTTTTTGTTTTATCAGAGAAAAATAGAATCTGGAAGATGTTAAGTTAGTTCATTTAATTTTCATTTCCTTATTGTATAACCATAAGAGCCCAAGGTAATATGCATGTAGTTTTTTAAAAATTTTTTCTTATACCTGTTTCACAAATTAGACTGAGAAATTGAATGTACTTCAACGTCAACTTTCCAGCTTTATAAATTTGAATCTGACTCCCCCAAATCAAATATTTTACTGGCTCAAAACATTTTATCAAAGTAGTATTAATCTATTGGAAAACAATGTTATATTATTGATGGTCTTTGGACAATTATCAGTACACATTTGAGAATCTTTCAGTGGCTAAGTTCACACAATAAATTAAACCATAGTTTGGTTTTGGCTTAGCATGCCATGTGAAACTAGAAGTTTGATTTGAAAATAACTAGTGTATCTGTCCGTGAACTCAAGTAATGGTGATTTATTTTACAAACCATAGTTAGCAAACTAGAGGTTAGTGCACTGTGTGATCAAAGTATATCACAGATTGACAATACCAAAGATAAGTTTCTTATGTCAGTTTTTTGTTATCATTAGCATGCATTTCCAATAGTTTAGAACAGTCATTATATACATACCCTGCCATGAGTAAGGATGGTGAACAGGGGGCTCCCATCCAGGCTGTAAAGTGCATGCGTAGTACTGAGGAATTAGGTAGCCATTCAAAGAGACAGAGATCGGGCCCGCCTTAGCCTTTGGGGTTTATATGTCTGGGTTTTTCCCACGCTTCTTCAGTTTGTTAGGATTTTCTGTTTATGTAGCAGTAATAAAACACTAGAGACCTATTCCTTGTCTCAGCGTGGTTCCTGGCTGTTAGGACATACCCATCCCATTGTTTTCTTCTGGGGTAAGCTATGTTTTGCAAACAGTAGAAAGGGAATAAGATATAGCAAGATAAAGAAATTAAAGACATGAGATTAGAAGAAGAAGAGGAAATATAAATCAAGTTTATACCAACACCATTCACTATACCTTTCTATGTTCACAAACCATCCTTGCTTCCGCTACAGCCATATAACGTCTCTTAAAATACAACCAAATACATCTTCCTTCCGTACCTCAGCCCATTTTCTATAAACTCGTCTCTAAATCTTCAGCTCTCCTTATTAATCAGCAAAGGTCAGTAAAAGTTAACAGAAATACCTAACAATATAAGTATATAGTCCCCCTTTCCATTTAATCAAAATCCTCCTAATCCCTCTCTTTAGTAATCAAAATCTAATCCCAACTAACAATTAAACATTACAAAAAATGTAATAAATAGTCTTTAAACATCAGAAATAGCAACTCCTTATTCACATATCAAAAATAATAATGTAGATATTGCAAACTGATCCACTACACCCACTTGAACATTTCCAAAAAGAACTATCCAGTTCCATCGATAACCATTAAGTATCACCAGAGATAGCAACTCATTATTTAACCATAATCAAATAAACCAATTTTGCATTTTTATTCTTCCTCCCAGCACTCATTAAGTCCCATAAATAAAGTTTTAACTTCTGTTTTCTTCTACTATCCTTGTCTCTTCTCTCAGAATTCTTACCACCTTTATCCAAGTACATTTGTAATTCTGTGCAGTTACTCCAGTAGATCTCTTATATATTCAAGTTCAAAAGGGCAATCCACATTTGATACATTATTTGTATGTCTTTTTTAATTTTTAGATGATCGCCCAATTCCATTTGAAAATCCAATAGTTCCATCTCTTTCTTATAGGTTATAATTTTTAAGTCCACCTTAAAATCCATTTTGGTTATCTTCAAAGGGACTTGTTCCTCTTCAGTAACATCTTTTGGTTCCAGTATAGAGTTAAATAACTCAAGCACTCCTTGGGCCCACATATCATACATTTCCTTTAAAGTAGCCATCTGGTACCCTCTACTGATCAACCTTCAAAGTCTTGTTATCAGCTTGGAATGTAAGCAAGATAAATTTTCCCATGAGGGAGAATCTTTCTTATTAACTTCAAAGTCTTTCTTTAAATCAATTTCATCCGAACCCTTAGAATTTAAAACTTTCCAAAATAACACTATAATCACCCTTTTGCTGTATATTGCAAAAAGTAAAGATCTTACAAAGCTGGAAATATGTAATTTTCTTTCTTTTTAAACGGATTGAAGAGAGACTCACCCAGTGAATGCTAAACTTGCGGTTCCAAAGGTTTTTCAGTCTTAAAGAAATAATAAAAAATGAAACTCCAAAGTGATTAAAAAGATGAGGTTTGGTCGAACCTTGAGTCCATGAAATGCATTAATGGCTCAGAGCATGATGGAACCTGCAACTCCCAGCTGAGTACACGCAACTGCAAAAACATCAGTTTTTGCTGTCTATTCACAAAAAGCAGCTGTCCAGAGTACATATGGATAATCTCAAGATCTCTCTTTGATCCAGAGAAAATTTCAGCAGTCCAGATCACGCATCCAGCTGCCTTTTCAGCCGTAATGACCCCCGAGATCTGTGGAGTGGAGAAAATACAGAGCATTAGTTTTCCATTCCTCGCCAGAAGTCAGTATCCATCTTCTTAACTTATTCACTCTTTTCTCATACATTTGTTTTGCAATGTAATCCTCATTCATTATCTTTGTGTGATTAAAGCATTTCATCTTTTACTGATCACTCCTGTTTGTGTTCAGTCTGCATTCATTCAGCACTCATTCATTCTTTCCCTTTTTCTTGCTTTACTTTTTTTGACAAATGCTCATTCACAGAACAGACCACATACTACTCTCTACCTTTCTGCTAACATTTGTGTATCTTAAAAAATTTCCATCCATTTTCCCATCTTTAGAAAGCATTCCACCAAGGTACACAAACTCATTTGCTTGCTCAAGTTTTTCACCATTTATGTGTAACTTGCAGTCATTGTGTCCATGAACATTAAGATAACATATTCTTCCTACTTCCTATTCAGTGTTGAACCAATTGCTAAGCATTCCATTTGTTTTATTTTATGATTTACTCCCTACTCAAGCAAAATGTTCCATAATTCAAGCCTGTTCACTTTGTCATATGCTGTCTTGAAACCAAGAGATCTACAATACACTTTCTTCGTCGCTTTCATATACTTTTCAGTAGCCTGCTGAAAATTAAAAGACTGGTCTGGAAACATCACACAGCATAAAGCTGCTCCGGGTTCCCAATTTTTTCTCATCCTCTTTCAGTCAGAATGCTGCCAGACACCTTCCCAGGCACACTTAATGAACAAATTCACCCCTAATTTTTACATTTTCCTTTAGTTTCTTTCCCTTTGTACAGAGGAATAACAACATCATTAGGGACAGATTGCAGCCTTTATAAATGCATTAAAGTTATAAGCCGCCTACACCTAGATTTTAACATTTCTCCACTTTACACTGGTAGTCTTACTGTTTTCTAACATTTTCACAGCATTTATGACTTCCTTTTTTTGGATGCTAACATTTACAGTATTTGTTTCAATTCTGCTGTTCAATAGATCCCTATTGTTCCCATACAAATCTCTAAAATATTCCTCCCATACAAATCTCTAAAATATTCCTCCCATACAAATCTCTAAAATATTCCTAAAATATTCCTCCTAAATAAGGAGTCACTTATTTCAGTACTATTCCATTATTTCAGGTTATGATGGCAATTGGGACCAGGATTGCTGTCACTAAGTGATGCGGTTGTAAAATGTGACATCACGTGACTGCATTGCTTAGCAATGGCAATCCCGGGCAGTCCCAGTTGTCATTGTAATCCCAAGACGTGCAGGTTGTGAAGCAGGTAGAAATGAAAGTCCCAAGTAAGGAGCATGGGGGCGTCACGGGGTGGTGTGATGGGTGCCTGGCCAGTGCAGGCCGCTCATGGTCACAGGAGGGCAAAGAGGGCTGGTAGACACCGCACGCAAGTCATAGAAGGCCAGTGAGGGCTGGTGGAGGCCGTGCATGAGTCGTGTGAGGCCAGGGAGGGCCATCACAGTACTTTCTCTTCCTGCAGTTATTTTACCTTCACCTTAGTTTCTTTCACTTCTTTATGTCCATATTTCCCTAAGATCAAATCTTGAGAGTACCAAAAAATCATGTCTCGCATTCAGAACCAATCATGTTTCTTGTATCCTTAACAAATTTTCTCAAATATCATTATAAACAATCAAATCAATTTTGCTTTTCAGTTCCTTCATGAATAGACTTATGCTTAAACCACATTATTCAAAATAAACATACCTTTTTCTAAGCAGATACTCACCAAATAGACATCATTCCCATTCATGCTTTGTTGTTTGAATGGCCTAGTAATTTTTTCAGTACTGTCTCATCTCCTTCCATCCATTCATGTCACCTAACAGGATATTTTTTCCCTAAATTGCACTTATTCAGAATTTTGTACATTTTCCCCCAAAATTCATTTCTGTTTTTTCTATTATTCAACTCTCACAACCTATGGATTCCTGCTTTCTTAGGCACACACAGAACCTTCCCGACACCAGCTCATACTTTCTGGAATACAATTTAGCCCAACGTTTATAATTAATCTTATACCTTCACTTCCATTTATGGTTTCATCTAATAGATTCCATACAACCTTTCATTCAGGTTTATTATATCCTCCTTTCACATAGTTTCACAGCCAGACAACATATCTGCCTTTTTATTTCTTTCATTTCATTTGTTAATTCATATACTTTATCATTTAATATCCTAACATTCCAAGTCACAATTTTCTGTTTATCATGCTTATTACTATGTGGGCCTATAGCTATTGTTCTCCACTGCCCATTATGACTTTGGTCAATCAGAATGGTCACATAATGCTTTTTAGTAAGGTAAGGAAGATAGTCTAGATAACCAGCTTTAATCATACCTGTGCTATAGGCAGTAATCCTTGTGACATGGTAACTCAGTTTTACTCCAAGCAAACTCATTCTAATCTATGGGATTTCCAGAATCTCTGATCCTGATACAAACCAAGATGCTGTTGTTTTCATACCCACAACATGGGTAAGATAAAGTTGTTATGCCCAATATGGATTTGGGAATATCTGTTCACTTTCTTCTATCTTCATTGGCACCTCTCCATAAGAGACGATAGTCTTCTGCCCTGCTAGGGACTATCAGTTGTCTCTCTCTAGGAAACTTCTGATTACTTCTGCTTCTGATGATCAACCTCTGATGATCTTCTGCCCACTAACTGGAACCATCAGTTTCCCACTCTCTGGAGTTACCATTGCCACAGAGCGACTGGTAGTCTTTTGCCTACTGCCTGAGTACCATCAGTTTGCTGCCCCTTTGTGACTGCCTCTTATTCACAGACATACACAGTCCATTTCATCACTCGTATGGTCATGCCATATATTCGTCAAATTACACCTCTTCATGTCTTTTGGTGCTTGAGGTATTTGCATGAGGCTTAAGAATATTTGTTTTGTAAAGATCATTTGATGGTACAGAATGACCAGATAGTGTTCTTTTTACTTGAAGCTTAGTAAATGGCTGCAAAATGGTATATCCTAATCTGTGGGATGGATGAAAGGGAAAAGGAGGAGAAAGAAGAGGAGGGCAAGGGAAAAGGGAAAAGAAAAGCCCTTTAAGTTCTCCCTGATCTATTTAAGTTGTAAACTGTTGTTAACTTTTCAGCATTCATCCCAAAACACTGGTGATTTATCAGTCTCTCAGAGGCTCTCTCCTTTAATGCCTTATTCAACTCTTCAATTTCTGTGAGCATACGTCTCTACTGACTTCCTCCTGTTTCTGCTGAGAGTTGGCGGTCAACTACCATCTTTCTAGTTAGTGCTGTTTCAACATCCTGTAAAATCTAAAAAAAATATGGGTTTGAGGGTGGGAGAAGAAGGATGGAAAAAAGGGTTCTTTTGATCTCTAAAAATTATACTGAAGCAAAACAAAGGTTCATGTTTAATGTGGATGCTTGGGGCAAAGCAAGGCTTTGCAATGTATTACAGTGTACCAACACACATGCTGCAGTATACCAACAAATGTGTAGCCTGAAATATTATATTAATTCCCAATATATACCTATTTACATCTTCAAGGCTGCATTCCTCACAACTGAGAGATCTTTCTGTGTTGTGGCATCCTGGCTTGGGAATATCCTTTTTCAGAGGCCAGACTGGATTGACATTAGCTGCCTTTTGATACCAGGTGAAGAAACACCTGACTTTTACCTTGCACATTTAGAACATGTTTGTAGTCTGATGATGCCTTTGTCCCTTAAATAACTTTTATTTTTGTCCGTGTTGTTATTGTGACTTTTAAATTATTAGTTATTTTACCTTTTTACCACTTTGCTTTGTTTATTTTGTAGATTGTAATTCCACCATGATATCTTTGGTGCGGTAGCTAATTTATGAATGCTTTTAACAAACAAATTACAATGCATGCAAATCACTCTGGTAGGACAGTTAATAAATGTTTCAAGCAATTAAATTTGGCCTCAAGTATGTAAGTAATAACTTCTGTATAGGAAGGTTTTAATATCCTTCCTTCCTTCCTTCCTTCCTTCCTTCCTTCCTTCCTTCCTTCCTTCCTTCCTTCCTTCTCTTCTCTTCTCTTCTCTTCTCTTCTCTTCTCTTCTCTTCTCTTCTCTTCTCTTCTATCCTGCCTTTATAACTCAAGGTGGGGAAGATACCTAATACTCCTTCCTCCTCCTATTTTCCCCACAACAGCAACCCTGTGAGGTGAGTTGGGCTAAGAGAGAGTGTCTGGCCCAAGGTCACCAAATCCCCATTGTGTCCCACATTTTAGTGCCATATCATTGCTGTTGCCCTGCAGTGCAGTAGATTCTTCCATTACAGCTCAGGTCTTTAACATGCTATGCAGTGGGTTTTTGCTATATGACAAGTTATAGAACTGGGCTGTAAAGACTCATCATATTGATTATGTATGTTGAAAATTGAGTCTATGTTAATTTCAGACCTGCAGCAGGGAATGTCACAAACTATAAACACAAACTACTTTATGTCCAATATGTACAAAACCTGGCAATGGATTCAATTTTAAATAGCCCTTGTGACAGATGATTGCATCTGTTTGCTATTAGAGCAGTTTTCTCATACCCTGTCAGCTCTTGACTTTATCAGGATTCATGATAATTTGGATAAAGTCCATAGTGTATTCCACCATGTACATCATGTGTTTGGAGAGGCAGCCATTACTGCAAGAAATGTCATCTATACAAAACTGATGAGAAAAAGTTAAAAATGGAGGTGACTGTAATAGATGTGGAAATACTTAATTTGTAAGGATAACACCAGTTTAATGAAAGTTATAAAGAAAAATATCTCAGCATCTGTGAATAGATTACCTTTTATTTATTTTATTTTAGAGCTAAGATATCTTTCTCCTTTTGAATTTTAGCTATATTTGAAATAATACTTTACTGGAATGCTTGATTGATGATGATTGTGTGTCATCAGGTTGGTGTCTCCTCTTATACACTTAGATGAATCTAAGTTGTATGTTCTTAGATACATTTTCTTCAGAGTGATGTGTCTTCAACCTGATTCTTCAGGTCTTCCAACGATCCACCCATGCTGCTATAATTAAGTCCATTCACCCTGCCACTGGTTGTACCTTCTTCTCCTTCTTTCCACCTTTCCCAGCATTATAGAGTCCTCAAAAAAAACTTGGTCTTTGCATAATGTGTCCAAAATAGAATAGTTTGATCCTGGCATTTGTGCCTCAAGTGAGAACTCTGGACTGATTTGTTCTTTCATCCATTTCTTTGTTTTCCTGACTACCTATGGTATTCTGAGGAGTCTTCTCCAACACCAAAGTTCAAGTTCAAAAGTTCAAGTTCACAAGCACAATACTCTTTCTATCCTGCTTTTTAAAAGTCTAATTTTCACTTCTATAGAGTGTCACAAGGAAAACTATTCCCTGCATGATTCTGATTTTTGTAAGTATAGGCACATCATAGCATCTGCCTATCTTTCCATGACTTCCATTGTTACTCTACCAAGCATGGCATATTTTTTGACTGTTTGTTCTCTTACTATTGATAGTCAGTCCTAAAAGGCAGAAGCTTTCCACCACTTCGTAATCTTCATTGTCAAGAAGACAGTGTTGCTGTACCTGTTGTCATTAGTTTGGTCTTATTTATATTTAGGCACATGTTTTTCATTATATTCCTTAACTTTGCATTATTAGAGCTTCCAGATTACTTGCATTTCCAGCTATCACAATAGTACCATCAGCATAACACAGGTTGTTGATGTCCCTTTCTCCAACTGCAGTTCTTGGCTAGTTGTATATATTATCCCATGGGTGACTTTCCATCTTGAAAACTAATGCTGGGCAGAGAATTTCTCCTGCATTTTGCATCTCTTTTCGCTGGCTTTGCTTTCAAAGGCGAAGAACATTTAGATGAAATGCTCATGGGTTGAGGATAGCATTCTTGCAGGTGATCAGTTGCTCTGTGTAAATATCCTTCGTTTTGTTATGCTTTTTTTCAGAGGGCTGCAGCCTCTCCATGCTTCAGTTAAATCCAAAGAGAAGATATCATCAGGTAGTTCTGCCTTTTGAACTTTTTTTCAGCAGTGATGCTACTGTCATCAGTCAACGGGTTCCTAAGAAATGTCTCCTTCAAAGAAATGTGAAAAGAGTGTACCAATCATTTAGTTATTTCCTTTCTGACTTCCTGAGCTATTTCTTAGGCCCCCTGTTAAAAATGACTAATAATATCCAGTTTGTGGCCAAAGCATTTCAATGTATAGATGTTAGGATATTGAAGTAATATTAATAAGAATAGGAAGAATAACTTCTTAATCTTGGAACATGGTTATCTTAAAAAACTGTAATTACTGTTTAGAATTCTAAAGTGTAGTAAATTATAATATAATTACTTTAACCTTTGGAGAGTTAATTAACTGTAAAATTATAATATTGCTGAAGATTTTTAATATTCTATTAATCTATTTTGTTTTTAGCACTTTGACCAAAATATTCTATAAGAATTAAGTATTAGAAATGGCATTTAAATAAAAAGGGTTTGTTTTTCGGTTGCTGGTGATGGCTTGTTAGGCTTCTAATACTAATTTTGAAATAACAACTTGAGAGCTACAAAAACAGTGTATCCATTTCTGTTACCAAGACCCCTGTATGGTTTGAAAATAAATTTAGAACAAAAACAAAATAATGGAAACCTGCTGGTAGTATTTTAATGACTTATACCTCCTCACTCATTGTGAATCAGTGTTTTTTTAAATAACATAAATTCAGACATTATACTGACATTATTTACTGTCAGAATTATTCTAGATTAGTTTCAGTTTCTCTCAGATACTCACTTTTATTAATATATGATATTTGGTTTTCTTAGTTTCTGCTTCTTAAAAATATGTCAGTTTTGCTTTTTGAGGTTTTTTTTTTTAAATTCTCTGACTAACATTTGTATGTCTGTTCTCAAACACATGCATTTTAATTTGCAATTTTATCTAGTTTGGCAAATAATTTCTATAACGAAATGTATTTCCTGTAATATTTTCATGTATATACATATTTGGATATATTTGCCTGATACTATATGTATTTTGTTACTGCTTGCAAACTGCACTGTGAAATTCAGAATGGTAACTCATGATAACAAAATACCAGTTTGTGTATTACTGTGAAACAAATAAAAACTAAATGCATTTCATCCCATTTATATTATAGTATTCTGTTATAACCACTTTCCCATTTAATGATTCTTCATAGCATCCTTAACTATAATTTCATTAGTCTGCAGAAGAGAAAGCCAGAACAATCAGCTTCCCACCAAATGGATGACCTTCAGTTGTGCCACAGGGATGCTAGAAATGATCACATCCTATTCATGCTGATTAAAATGAACTTCAGCCAAACAGCTGATGGAGCACCTGGCTGCAGTGTAGAATGCCCTCCTGACAAGATCCCAGGATGCTAACTGATAAGAAGTAGTGTAGGCTGACATTACAGATACTGTAGTGTCCTTGTTGCTTGCAGTTGCACAGTGTCAAGTGTATAATCAATAGAATAACCATCTACAGTAGATGCAGGTGGAACTCTGAACATCTTGTCGCCAAATACAGAGATGTAAATAAGCAACAGTTGCTCGTCCCCATCTACATCTAGACCAGTATTTCTCAACCTTGGCATCTTGAAGATATGTGAACTTCAACTCTCAGAATTCCCCAGTCAGCCAAGCTGGCTGGGGAATTCTCAGGGTTGAAGTCTACACATCTTTAAGTTGCCAAGGTTGAGAAACATTGGTCTAGACCCTGTTCATAAATATCTACCTAGCTCTAGCCTAACTGTTTAGATTAACAATTGTATCTAATTCCATGTTTCTGATTCTGTCCATCAGAGATCACTTGGCTGGAAGCATTTGCTAAAAGCTGAATCTTGATGGGTGCTCTTGTACTCTGACAGTTGCAATCTCAGGGGAAATATCAACTTGCATTGTCCTGGAGGTTGCAGTGCTGGTATAATAAAAGAACAACATAAATGTAAGCTGCTTGTTGCTATGCAGTCAGTAAATAGATAGGTGCTTTCAGAATATAATTACAGAATAAAAGTAACTAGAGTAAGATCTTTCCTAAATATTGTTTGTTATGTTTAATGGGTTTTTTTCATGATTTTTTAAAATTTTTCTTATGTTGATCTTTTTAATCTTTTTATAAGCTGCTCAGAATTGTTTTGAAAGTGTGTGGCCTTAGAAATTGAAACAAATAAGATAAAAAGGTTGGGTTTTTTGGTATAGTTATTTTGTATTTTGACTTAATTTATACACTGCCAAGAATATTTGGAACGAGACTGTGAATTTATAAATGAATATTGTAATTATTGAGAACATTTCAGAACAGGATTCCTCCCCTCTGTATTCCTTCATGCACGCCCCCCCCAACCCCCCAAGAATATCTGGAGAGTTCATGCTTGCAGAGTTCAATTTTTGTCTACACTGACAAACAGTGACTGGTTCAGCACCATTGCACAAATTTAAACTTTATGTTTTTTTGGATTCCATGTTTCTAAAATATGGTAAAGTACCAATAAATATGAATGTTTGCATGGATTTGTAGATTGGATCTACAGGGAACAAGATCTAATGATGTGGTGTGAGAACTAGGTCTAGTAAGATCAGAAGCAAACAGCCTGAGACCAGAAAGGTTCGTTACAGTAACAAGGGACAGGTGTCACCTGCTCCTCCCATCCAAAAGTAAGAAGTCTCAGCTTCTTAGGTACCACAGACAGGAAAAAAGGGAAAAAAGGTGCAAGAATTGAACCATTTTTTTTCATTATTAATAGGGCTTATATTTCACTTCTGGCAGTTGATAGATTTCTTTTTAAATGATTATTTCCAATTCTTGCAATAAACATTACTTATCAATGCATTTGTCCTTGAATCACTGCCTGAGACATTTTTAGTTTCAGAACTGGCCAAGTTCCAGACATGTGACATGAAAGCATATTGATTTGCCAGTTCCAAATTCCCTCACTCTGTAGATGTTGTTGCATGACTCCCAACTTAATTTACCAGGGATCATATGAACCGGAGCTTCTAGGAAACCTGGCAATTGATAGTAAAGAAAATTTTATAAAGAGATGGATTATAAATGAGTGAAAACAGGAGACGTGATGTGAAAAACTCAGGGTTCAGATGCAGAAAGATGTTGATAATGACACAGAGAGAAAGAGATTTAAGATTAAAAGTTGAAATGGAACTGTAGAAATTAAGATGAGAATAGAATAGAGAACAAACTCTTAGAAATACAAGATTTAAAAGTGATACAAATAAAAAATTACATTCCTTTAGTCAGTAAGCTTCAAGTATATTTTCTATATACTTGTATAATAAAACATTTTTCTCATAAAACCCAAATGCGTCAGACCTGGTTGCTACTATCCCTTAGAAAGGACCTATGATTCATGATTTTCAAGTGAAGTGATAGAAGAATTTTCTGAAGGTGCTAATCTGATCAGTAATCCTGATCTCACTGATTTCAGTGGAGTATTTGTACTACTTTTTAGTTTGACAGATGCCATCTGTTTAGACAAACCCCAGCTAATATTTGCTGTATGCTCACTAAACTATTTCTGTAGTTCATCTTCTGTGTTGTTGTCAAAAGTCACAAAAGTGTCCTGAATTCTGCTTATTTTTTTTTTCTTTATGTTTGGTCTGTATATTTGCTGAGAAAATTGGTCTCAGGAGAGGCTATATTCGACTATTTAGAAACCATGTACATGATACCTAAATATATTGCTGCCGTTTCACAGTCCTGCTTGCACAAGCATTTACACTTCCCTATGGTCTAGTTAACAAACAACAACTTGAAACAAGGTATATTTACATAACCCAAGAGAAGTCCAAAGCAGAATAAGATCTTGTATATTATAAGGACTCTTCCCTTTCCTCCAGATGAAGCTGTTCATTCAGTAGATGGTTATGCTTAGGTGACTGATTCCCGCCTCCCTTTTTTTTGCCACGTAAAATATACCAGGACAAGTTTCTTTTGGTCAGGCAAACTTGCAGTTATATTGCATTGGGTACCCTCTTTTGAATTCAGTGCTGCACATTTTTACTTAAATTATTTTTATTTTCCAGATTATTTATTTATTTATTTAGGAAGGTTTCTGGAAGACTTCGTTTTATTTTAGGTGAAACCTTTTTAAAAGAAGGTTTAAGAGGACCCAGAAAAGCTGTGCTAAACGTTTAGACAGCCTTATGTATACATTTCTTTTAAAAATTAGAACAGGAAATCATGATGTTGATTTTCAGTATTTTGGTTGTTAATCCAAGTCCTTGAAGATACAACCTATGATAGGTTGTAGTTGTCTATCCCTGATTTAATCTGTAGTGCAGATTAAGAGCAGTGATAAGTATGTACTTTTGTTTTGCACAGGTTTTCGTACTGTTAAATTCTACTTTGCCTTGTAGACATCATAATCTTCAAGTTTGGATTTGAATTTTTTTAATAATTAAAAACATCTACTTGGAAGAGAATTTTAAAATACTATGTCTACTTCTACATTGTGCTAAGATAACACTCAAAAGTGATATGTAAACAACAAGGGTTATAGTTTTAAATACAAAGACCAGGGAGTAAAACCTATTGAATTCTATGGTGCTAATCCCAGGATCACTGCCAGTTTGATATAGTGGTTAAGGCAACAAGCTAGAAACCAGGAGACTGTGAGTTCTAGTCCCACCTTAGGCATGAAGCCAGCTGGGTGACCTTGGGCTAGTCACTTTCTCTCAGCCCTAGGAAGCAGGTAATGGCAAACCACTTCTGAAAAACCTTGCCGAGAAAACTGCAGGGACTTGTCCAGGCAGTCTGTGAGAATTGGACACAACTGATTGGATTAAAAAAAAATCCCCGGGATAAAGTCGTATAGGACCAGACTGTTAGCTTTAGATTTTCAAAAGATTTTCTTAGCTTTTCTTTGGAGAAATATTTAGGGCCTAAACTGACAGTGGTACGGGTGAAGATAGCTTAAATAGTTTAGAATAAGCTTGGAAGGGAACAAATATGTACTTGATTAAAATCCATCAACCATATGTTAAATCCAACCAGGGAATATTAAATCAACCTTTCAATATGGGTTTAATTGTGTTTGGCAGAATGAGAATTCTTACGGTTTTAGCATTTGTTTTACAGCACTCTGTTTCAGCTGTCCTGCCTGCTTTCACTGTGACTCCCACTAAGACTCTTACTTTCTAATGCTAATAATAATAATGAAAAATAGGGAAGGCAGCATGTGACCGAGTAGGCTTATTACTGTTGAGGAACAGACTGCAAGTTTCCCTTTAGTGGGAAATCACTTGCAGAACTTAATATCCTTCCAATGATCATGGACTTGTATACAGGTAATCCTTGAGTTACGATGGCAATTGAAACTGGAATTTCCATTGCTAAGTGAGTGGTCATAAAGCGCGATGTCACTTGACTGCATTGCTTAACGATGGCAATCCCTGCAGTCTCCATTGCCATCATAAAGTGAGGATCGTGGATCATTAAGCAAGCACCTCCTCACAACTTCCTGCTGGCTTCCTACCACCAGAGTCAATAGGGAAGCTGGTAGGAACTTGCAAGTCCAAGGTGGCTTGCAAGCAGGCTGGCAGGCAGGTAAGTGGCTGATGCTGAGTGGGAGAGGGAGTGAGGGGGTGCAGGGATGGCTGGGGAAGTGCAAAACAAGCACAGCGGGGCTTGGGGTGGCTGCCGCTGAGTGGGGGGGTGCATGAGGGTGCATGAGTGGCCAGGGAGGCACAGCACGAGTACAGCAAGGCTCGGGGAGGGTGCACGAGCGGGGAAGAACTTGGCCAGAATTTCAAGGACCAGTCATAACCACCACTTTTCAGTGCTGTCGTAACTTCAGTCGCTGAATGAGTGGTCGTTAACAAAGGACTACCTATAGTTTCTAACAAATGAAAAACTTATACTGTACATTTCTGTTTCGTGTTTTCTGCAAGTTTTGCTCCTTGTGCTTGGATAGACAAGAGGAACTGTCAGAGGATGAATGACACTTCATCCATATGAGTTTTTCAAACATTTATCTTGATCTTTCAACCTCCACCAGCATTTTGCAAGCATCCAAAATCTAGATTACTGTATTTGGAGGCATAGGAAATAAGCCTTACTAGTTCCTTTTCAGATTGCGCTGTCATATTTGTGGCAAAACACAACTTTTACCACTTGATTTAAAAATATATATATTAAGAGAAAGAAAAGTTATCAGAAATATCTTTCACACATTGTATCTTTTTCACTATACAGAAATCACAAGTACTGTATATTGAATAATCTATCGGAGTGAATAGAGTGAACCTGTTTAGAGGAAAATGGCCATAGAAAATCTGCTCATATCCTAGTTAACGGCAATGCAGGAAGTGGCTGTTTCGTTCAGGATGTTACACAGGTATGTTGAAAAATGTTGGGAATATAACTCATTATAGAATTTTCATTAATGTTTGTTAAGAATTATAGGCAGAATTGCAATGACTGTTATTCTGATACCAAAGATTATATAAACTAAATATCATGGTGAAAATCTCTGCAGTATTTTTGTCACTTTTCTAAGACTAAGCCCACTGAATTCAGAGATTTATTTACTGTATCAAAATCCTTTGATTTCAGAAGATGTATTTCTCAGTAGAAATGGATAAGATTGCACTGTTAATAAATTCATTGTGTGTTTATTCGTTCATTCGCTTCCGACTCTTCGTGACTTCATGGACCAGCCCACGCTAGAGCTTCCTGTTGGTCGTTAATACCCCCAGCTCCCCCAGGGACGAGTCCGTCACCTCTAGAATATCATCCATCCATCTTGCCCTTGGTCGGCCCCTCTTCCTTTTGTCTTCCACTCTCCCTAGCATCAGCATCTTCTCCAGGGTGTCCTGTCTTCTCATGATGTGGCCAAAGTATTTCAGTTTTGCCTTTAATATCATTCCCTCAAGTGAGCAGTCTGGCTTTATTTCCTGGAGGATGGACTGGTTTGATTTTCTTGCAGTCCAAGGCACTCTCAAAATTTTCCTCCAACACCACAGTTCCAAAGCATCTATCTTCCTTCGCTCAGCCTTCCTTATGGTCTGGCTCTCGCAGCCATATGTTACTACTGGGAAAACCATTGCTTTAACTATGCGGACTTTGTTGTCAGTGTGATGTCTCTGCTCTTAACTGTTTTATCGAGATTTGTCATTGCTCTTCTCCCAAGGATTAAATGTCTTCTGATTTCCTGACTGCAGTCAGCATCTGCAGTAATCTTTGCACCTAGAAATACAAAGTCTTTCACTGCTTCTACATTTTCTCCCTCTATTTGCCAGTTATCAATCAAGCTGGTTGCCATAATCTTGGTTTTTTGAGGTTTAGCTGCAAGCCAGCTTTTGCACTTTGTTCTTTCACCTTCATCATAAGGCTCCTCAGTTCCTCTTCGCTTTCAGCCATCAAAGTGGTATCATCTGCATATCTGAGATTGTTAATGTTTCTTCCAGTGATTTTAACTCCAGCCTTGGATTCCTCAAGCCCAGCATGTCGCATGATGTGTTCTGCGTACAAGTTGAATAGGTAGGGTGAGAGTATACAGCCCTGCCGTACTCCTTTCCCAATCTTAAACCAGTCCGTTGTTCTGTGGTCTATTCTTACTGTTGCTACTTGGTCATTATACAGATTCTTCAGGAAGCGTACAAGATATCTTGGTATCCCCATACCTCTAAGAACTTGCCACAACTTGTTATCGTCCACACAATCAAAGGCTTTAGAATAGTCAATAAAACAGAAATAGATTTTTTTCTGAAACTCCCTAGGTTTTTCCATTATCTAGCGGATATTGGCAATTTGGTCCCTAGTTCCTCTGCCTTTTCTAAACCCAGCTTGTACATCTGGCAATTCTCGCTCCATGAATTGCTGAAGTCTACCTTGCAGGTTCTTGAGCATTACCTTACTGGCATGTGAGATGAGTGCCACTGTTCGATAGTTTGAGCATTCTTTAGTGTTCCCCTATTTTGGTATGGGGATATAAGTTGATTTTTTCCAGTCTGATGGCCATTCTTGTGTTTTCCAAATTTGCTGGCATATAGCATGCATTACCTTGACAGCATCATCTTGCAAGATTTTGAACAGTTCAGCTGGGATGCTGTCGTCTCCTGCTGCCTTGTTATTAGCAATGGTTCTTAAGGCCCATTCAACCTCACTCTTCAGGATGTCTGGCTCTAGCTCACTGACCACACCGTCAAAGCTATCCCCAATATTGTTATCCTTCCTATACAGGTCTTCTGTATATTCTTGCCACCTTTTCTTGATCTCTTCTTCTTCTGTTAGGTCCTTGCCATCTTTGTTTTTGATCATACCCATTTTTGCCTGGAATTTACCTCCAATGTTTCTAATTTTCTGGAAGAGGTCTCTTGTCCTTCCTATTCTATTGTCTTCTTCCACTTCTGTGCATTGCTTGTTTAAAAATATTCCTTATCTCTTCTGGCTAACCTCTGGAATTTTGCATTTAATTGGGCATATCTCCTCCTATCACTGTTGCCTTTTGCTTTCCTTCTTTCTTGGGCTACGTCTAGTGTCTCAGCAGACAGCCATTTTGCCTTTTTGGTTTTCTCTTTTTTTGGGATGTATTTTGTTGCTGCCTCCTGAACAATGTTGCGAACTTTATAACCACATCCAATTTGCCCTGGCTCATAGATCTTACATTCCAGGTTCCAATGGTGTACTGATCCTTAGAACATCGGATTCGCCGTTCACCACCAGCACCATCAGCCGCTAGCCATCCTTTTGGCTTTGTGCTAGCTGCGTCATCATGTCTGGGGCTAGTTGAACTCATCCTCTGTTCCTCCCCAGTAGTATTTTGACCATCTTCCGACCTGGGGGTCTCATCTTCCGGTGGTATACCGACATATCTCTGGTTGTACTGATCCATTTAGTTTTCACGGCAAGAATACTGGGATGGGTTGCCATTACCTTCCCCAGGGATCTCATTTAGTCTGACCTCTCTGTCATGACCTTCCTGTCTTGGGTGGCCCTTCACGGTTTAGCTCATGGCATCATTGAGGTGCTCAAGCTCCAGCACCACGACAAGGTAATGATCCGTTGCTGAAGAATAAATTCATTACCAAAGAATATACAAGTTTATTATATGAACTAAATCTGGTTGAATTTAGTAGAGATAATATACAATAAAATATAAAGACTACAGCCCTAACTTAAGAATCTATAATCCTATACACTCTTACCTGGCAGTAAATCCTGTTTAACTAAGTGGGATAGTTCGTATTAGAACTATATAGAGTTGCATTATAAGTGCATTTTCCCACAAAAAAAACACATTCAAAAAATCATGTCCAAACTTTTTTATTTTCCAAATGGTTCTTTGCCTGCCATGCAGGTTGTCCAGTATTTTTGCTGAAACTTTTACATCTTCCCATCAGCATAGAATTGGAAAAGTTTAGTACATGCTTTGTGTTGAAAATTTCAATGAATACCGGGCAATTCAGTTCAAAAATATAGTATAAATGTAGTCCAACTCTTCCAGATTTATTCATTACTTGTGTGTCTTCTCTGTTCACAAAACCAGTTTTGAGAACACAGCCAGAAGTTTCTTTTAAGCCTTTTCTGCATCTTAAGCGCTTTCTGCCAAGGGATGCTCTGGAAAGTGTATTATCCCACTAAACCTGAAACTAGGAAGAATAAATGACAACATCCCAGAGTTCTCGTTGACCACAGAGAATTCACATATGCTGACAAGCCTATGAGCCAGTGAGCTAGAATCTTAGGAATGTTGCCAGTTATCCTGCCTGTCTTGGCTATTGTACTTTGGCCTTCTACCTTTCCTTAACTTTGGGAAGGTGTGATAAGAAGAGAAGGGGAACTGGAAAGTGAAAGGATTAGCTGTGGTGAGTAGCAAATACATACTGTAGGACATTGCTCAAAACAACTTCACTGAAATTATACAGTGAACTTGTTCAATGCTGTCTGCTCTGGATTTCTGTTGGAAGAGTTATGATGTTGCACAGTACAAAAGAGAATATCAGCTGTATTCTAAACAGTTTTAGAGAGTATAAAATTTTGAAGGTTATGTTAACAATAATCTCTGAGTATTGTGAAATCTGTTTTGGTGATTTTCTGTTTTTTCCCATACTCCTAATTGTTCTCATTTGGGTTATTCTGCTGTAACCATTACCACCATTTATTATTATTAGGTTCTGTATCCTGTAGTTTGATGGCTTTATTTGTAAATTTATTTACTGCAAGTGATATGAAAGGTTGGCATCATTCATAATACACAGAATCAAGCACTAAACTGAAATGACACTACAGGTAGGCCTTGACTTATGACCATTCCTTCAGCAACCATTTGAAGTTACATGATCATGATCTGGGCACTTGGCAACTGGCTACATTTACAACTGGTTGTAGTGCCCCACAATCATGTGATCGCCATTTGCAACTTTCCATGCCAGCTTCTCCAGAAAGTCAGTGGGGAAGCCAGCAGGGAAGGTCACAAGTCACTGGAGTAAATCTTCTCATGCCTCCCTTGTGCACCTGTGTGCACCTCCCTGTCCCTTGCCATGCTTCCCTTGCACCCTCGCACACCCCTGCGTACCCTCCCTGACCCTCACTGCACCTCCCTTGCACCCTTGTGCATCCTCCTGGACCCTCACCGTGCCTCCCTCACACCCTTGTGCACCCTCACACATCTGCCCCTACCCAGCATCAGCCGTTTACCTGCCGGTCTGCCTGATTGTGAGCCACATGGGACTTGCAAATTCCTGCTGGCTTCTTCACTGACTTGGTTGTGGGAAGCCAGCAGGAAGTGCCTTGCCTAACGACCATGGGATTCGGTTAACAGTGGCAACCAGGACTGCAGGGATTGCTGTTGCTGACTGATGCGGTCCAGCTTTACAACCGTATCCCTTAGCGATGGCAATTCCGGTTCTAATTGCCATTGTAAGTCAAGGACTACCTGCACAGTTTTGAAAATAAAGTCCTGTTAAATTTGAATTTGTAGGCTTTTATGCATTGTTTATTTTATTGTTTGCAAACAAGCAGAACATTGAAGATTATTGTTTAACATTTGAATTCGTATATATTCATGTGTGTATGTACAGTATATGTGTATGGGTGTGGGGGTATTATAAAGCTTTTCCTTTCTTTTCAATAACATTAATACGCTTCTCTGTTTACTGTTCCTGTAAAATAAGAAATGTTGATATTGCATACCAATTCAGCAGTGAATAACAGTATCATCTATCATCTAATAACTGAATATTATTTGGGGAAAATGTTTTCCTTCACTGGTTCCTTATAAAAATCCATACAGTAAGGACAATTTCTACATCCCCTCTTATCACTAAGAAAGTATTCTGTCTGAGCAGATGAAGTCCATGACTACAATACTTCATCTCTCTACAAGGTAAAAATCTTGTAGCTTTTATACCTGTGCGATAATTGACAGTAGCAGGTGACAAGGACTGGGACCATCAGAAAAATTCCTCTGCACATTTTCTTACCAGTTCTCATTCAGACTGAGAAAAGAGAATTTCTGTATGAAGTTTCATTCAAAAGATAATGAAGGGAGAGTACAAATGGCTTCCCTTTCATTTTCCAAATACTCTTCAATACTTTGCACCTTCCCTTGCTTCCTGCATTTTAAATAAATCCCAAGGAAAAGCATAATGTGGGAATGTCTTCTGTTTTTATTTTTATTTTTTCTCCAGATTCTGGACAGCCAGAGAGGCTACAGTGTAATGGAAAGATGAGAAAGAAAAAAACATAATGCTGGCAGCAGTCCCGTCCACCATCTCCAGAATGCTTAAGGGCACCACCAACCAAAAAAGCTAAGGAATAAGGTGAGAAAACAGAAGCCTCTGACACAACTGAAAAAAATCTGTAAGAAATTGCAAGGCTGATTTAGAAACAGCATTAACATGCCCCAGTAGCTGAACTATCATACAGCTGGCTGTGCTGGGATTCCTCACAATCATCCAAATTCCTTAGAATGATTTTTAGTTTCTGCTATTGTTCTGGACTGTTTGTTATCAACATGTCTTCTACTTTCTTCTGCTATTTGTTTTATCATCATACCAGCATATTATTTATTTACGGTCTCAGACCAATAAAAAACAAGTACAAAATCATTTAAAATAGAGGAAACCAAAACTAAAGCAATAATGAGAAAAGGATATCAACTGGCTTCTGCAAGCCATAGCTATTGCTAGAAAATTGGCAACCTTTATAGTGATTGTCCAAGTTAAGTCTAGCAGAAGGTAGCTTGTGCTTTCTTGATTAGAGAGACAGCTAAAATTTCTGACAATCAGGTTTATGAGTGCCAGATGACATGGGTGGTACAAAGGTCAGTGTAACAATACATGGGTTACTGATACAACTTCTGTATCTGAGCAGACACAAAGATGATTGTTATATGGGAGACTAGTATATTTTTCTAGTCTCCATAATAGGTAGTGTGCCAATTTGAGCCAAGGTAAAAAAAAATCTCCTATGTGGAATATGTAGGATATGATAGGAATACCTAGGAATCATCCACAGAGAACCTGCTACTGTGCTATAGTGGGGTGGATGATTTTGGCCCTGTCATTTTATAGATCTTCAGTTTAAGTTCAATTAAGGTTTTATCTAGGCCGAGTTATGATATTGCCATGGGTGAGAGGCCACAATACATCAAATCAGAATCAATTTGTCCCCTTATTGCACACTAGCAATAGTTGTGGAAGAAGTAAGAGTGATGGGATCATTGCTCATCTGATACTCCAAAGCCAAGGCTGTGAGCAAAACAGCAGGAGCAGTGGGTAATATATAAACTGGAACTATGCAAAAGGGTCTTTGAAGAGGCTTGGGGCAGAATATTCATTTAAGACTCCGTACTATTTTAATGTTTTAATTATTTAATCCAATATATATTTTCATCCAGTTTATTGGATGAAATAGTAATCCATCTGATAATTTCACATGCTGAACCATAGAGCCTCCTCCCATTGGGTGCTCTGCAGTCCCAAATTCAAAAGTAAATGCCGGTGTTTCAATTGATACTACTCATATCAAATCCAGGGTCTGGTCCTAAAGTTCAACAGTCAGCCACTGCTTCAAGCAGTAGAAATGGAGGGCCCTGGCATTAGTCTCTTCTCCCAACGTATCACAGCTATGCGGCAGGTAGGAAAGCAGCCAGCCCAAAGTCTATCTAAGCATATCCTGCGCACATGCTCTATTTATAGGACTACTGCTGCAGGGAGACGAATCAGCAAACAGTAGTGAGGGATTCATAGACAAAAAGGGCCTATCTTGTACTTCTCAGGCTAACCTGCTGCTCTTAGGCATGACCTACTGCTAATGGTAAAGTAAGATTTAACTGTGGATACTATTACTTTCTATATTTTAAAATTATTTTATACATTTTAAGCATTTTTAAAATGCTTCACTTCACAGCAGATTTACAGTTTATAATAAAACTCCATCTAGATTGATACACACACATGTATACACACACCCACACTCATACCCACACAATAATGTCCAAGCACAATCCTATTAAATGTTATTACAATATGAAGTATTTGATTTTATTTAGCTACAAAAATAAGGGACTTCTTTTAAAGCTCTGAATTTTAAGGATAATTTGGTGTGTTTTTATGTTTTTCTCCTGAAGAAATTATTAGGAATCCCAAAAGGTATGTGCTTTAAGGATAAATTGCTCTTCAGAGAAGAACATGCTCTTTACTTTAATGCAAAGATTCCAGTAAATGCATGTTCTCTAGCTCTGGTTTCTATTTTTTTGCCAGAAGATGAAAAGTGCCATTTGAACTAACATTAAGAGGAATTGTTAGTACATGCAAGTTGCAGAAATTGGAGATAAGTTCCTTGGCTCAAATTTTGTGACTGGGTTCTCACAAAATACCATGTCAGATTTTTTAAACTGTGAGTTATTGAACTAGCCATAATGATCTAGTGTGCAAATAATGTCAATCTAAACCAGAAATATACTATGGCTAGCACATAAAAAAACCTATGCTGGGAAGAGAGCATAGAGAGCATGGTTATAGAGACCTATAACAGACTCAGTCTTTCCCAATTAAGTGACCAGCCTACCACTTTCAGAAACACCAGCTGAAAAATACTACTGGAGTTTAAGAAGTACAAGAAAGCAGATAAAAAAGGCAGAACCATTCCAGCTTCTCTGCTTATAGGACCAGGCTTCTAAAATTGTCCATCACTCTACTCCCTCAGTGTCAGCCCCACTAACCTAGGCTAGACCAAGAAATCAACTCTATAGGAAGAATAGAACTACTTTTATTCAGATTGGCTATAATCAAATATTCCAATTGTGCTGTACTTCCTCCTCCTCCTTATACTCCAGTGAATCAGGGAGGTGTCTGCCTGAGCTGCTTCTGAATATTATGTTGTTTCTCAGGGCTTTAAAATGTTGCAGTCCCCTTTGCCTGAGTAACAGTTCTTGCATATTTATATCAAGGTCACCTTCATTACCCTCAACCCTTAGGTAAAAGAACCACAGCCAAGCCACTGGTGGAGGACATGCCACTGGTGGGGCGGCCCAAAGGTGATTGCATATTTGGGAACTCCTTAGGGTGTCCCATCCTGTTTGCATTGATGTAGGAACATTGAAAGCAATGAATGAGGGAATGCTTTTTGGGTTGGTTTTATTAATTTAGCCTGGTAGTCTGGGATGTG
The DNA here is from genome assembly GCF_035149785.1 of Candoia aspera. Lineage (NCBI taxonomy): Eukaryota > Metazoa > Chordata > Lepidosauria > Squamata > Candoiidae > Candoia > Candoia aspera. The sequence continues at coordinate 35,538,804 of NC_086159.1, read as the reverse complement.
TTGGGAAAATGGCTGAAAAGTGGAAACACAGTTAGGCTTACGAACAGTTATCATGGTAGCAGTGTGCAGGGAAGATAATAATGGGAGGTTGCAACCTGACTTTTTCAGGAACAGTAGGGTTGGCTGAAGGTTGACCTTCACATTGCAAACTAACCAAAAAAGTCTAAGTGGCAACAGTCATTTAGACTTCAACATAAAGGTCCTCTTTTTAATGCTAGATCAGTTGTTTTGCAAAACATCTAATAACCAGGATTATATCCTGGATGATTATGCTGAACTGGCATGCATTACAAAGACCTGACTGAGGAGGTGGAGCGGTGGCTTGTCTTTCCCATCTCTGCTAGAATACTTTATGTTGCAGCTAGGCTAAAGTTGGAGGATGGGGAGGTGGTATGGAGTTCCATCTCTCTGATCAACCCTGAGCTACATACAGTATATTCTCTTCTATTAGTACATTATCTGCCCACTGAATTTAAATTTCTTTGAGGCGTATTAACTGATGGCAGAGGATGCTGTTGTTGCATTTTGTTACAGGACTCTCCATCACACTGCAGCCTGCCTGTTTTCTGCCCAATGAATCAAAAGGAATAATTTTGCTCATTATCGCTTCATTTGGAATTTGAGGCTACATAAACCAGAGGCTGCAGTCGGTTGAGGAGGAAAGTTAGGACCGTTGCACCCATTCTTCAGTGACTTCATAAAAAAGGTAAGTGACAGAATTCCAGAGCACCCATGAGATTTTCTTTTTCCATCAAATTGGTCACTTGCCAAGATACATGATCTGTAGAAAGTTTCTAGAGGCTAGCCATTTTTAATTTTCTGCAGCTAAAATGAGTGTTGGGGCACCATAAAGATTATGTGATTTGTTATCATATCAGTTTTGTGTGGAATGTAGGAAGGGTTGGAAAAGTAGTAAATCTTTATTTGATTGAATTTTATCATGCTACTTCCAGGCCCTAATCTGTTATTTCTGTAAGTGCTAAATATACACACTTGTAACAAGCAAAGGCAGCTGCAATTAATTTTAATAGCAATAATATTTTTACAACTTTTATTTTAGTAAGAGAGAAGCATGAATGAAGCTATATTTAATTTCTTCTTAAAGTACACTTCTATTGAATGAGTCATCCTGCCACCAGTATGCTTTTTTTCTACCCTGCATTAATGCCTTTTCACAGTGTTGATGCATTAAGATATTTTCAGGTTTCACTTTAAAATAAGATTAACATCTATTTCAATCTAGAATCCTGATGTTTTCTGCCCTCAATTTTGCTGTACTCCAATTCTGCCAGAAAATGTGGGTTTTTAAAGAAGACACACTTTTGTTAACATTGAGAAAAAGTCTGAAAGGAGCTTTCTCCTGCAGCACTTGTCTGAAATGCTTTAAAGCAATGCAAAATGCTTTATATGCTGGTAAATCACACTGTGTATTTTCTTTCAGGAAAGGAAACCCAGTTCCTTCCATGGCATTACTGTAACTTGCTTTACACAAGTCTAATAGTGATCAGGATTGCATACAATAATTATGGTCATAGCATATTATAAAGGCATTACAGAATTAGAAATTTGGCTTTTCTATTCCTTTATTAAAGATTGCCAGTATGGCACTTACACATAGCAATCAGACATTGAGGTGATATTCTAACTGAGCTTTTTACCATGACTCCAAGACTCTTTGTCATTTAAAGTTAGATTTAAAAAAAATGGCAAATACATAATTTTATACTTGCTTATATTGAACCCCACTTATTTTTATGCATGTCCCTTCACTTTTGAAATGTTATTTTGGAACTGTTCGAGGCACCCTTTATTTCTAATTTGGAGTCTTCAACAAACTTGGACCTAACTTGAGCTTATGTATTTTATTTTATTTTATTTATGCTTATTTGTATACCACCTGTTCGCATGACTCAAGCCATCTGCAAGTTTAAAGACATACTACCTAATACAAACCTTTCATTAACCAAGAAGGTATCTTTTCTTATCCCATAACTGCTAGGTTTGATGCGTATATGGAACAGCAATATCATACAGTATATCCTAATAAGATCATAACATTGAATTTGCTGTCAAAAAGGATGCTTGAAGCTTCTGTCATATGTTGATTCAGTGGTACTCTAATAAAGTGATCTAAAACTACTTTCTGGTTTGGAATGCACATGGCATATGAATTAGAATCAATTCAGGTAATTACAGCAGTCGAATGAGAATACCCTAAGATGACCATAATAAGATTGAATGGACCTTTGATTGGTTTTTCTCAGCTATTTAGGTATAGTGCAGATTAGACGTACTGCTGTTCAGCATCCAGTGAAGTTCTCCATGATGAACAAAATTATCATAGAAATCAGTGTTATTACCATACTACATTAGCAAAGTATATATTGCTAACATTTGTTATGCTATTCTATTCTGAATAATTTTCAACTAAAATTTCACATGGTTTTGTGATATAGGCTAGATGTTATCAAATCATTTATCTGACCATTTAGTAACATTTAGTAACATTATGAAGAATCATAGTTTAAAGTTAAATAACTATTGCATTGCATTATGCATAGTCACATGTATAAGTCATGAAAGAACATTGTTTGATTAAAGGAGCTATAAAGCTTCACTTCTACTTCAACCACAAAGTTATATATGAGTAAACAAGGTTCTAGATTGTTTACAATCTAGACCTATGCATTTAGACCTCTATACCTCAGATTTCCATACCAAGGCAGAGACAAGAGAGGCAGGGGAGCTGCATGTTATTAGGGATGGGTCAGAGGTGCAGCTTTTTGGTGCCTTAATGATTTGTTATGTTTTGTTATCAGTCATGTGTAAAGGAGAATAAATAATGTTAGACTCAAGAAAGTGCTCTTGCAAAATTTGAGATAGCAATATGATATCAGACAGAATGAAACATGTTCTTTGAATAATTTTAGATGGGATTTGAAATCAGACAGAATGAAACATGAGGCATCTTCCAGCTCCTTGATTCAGTGAAAAGTAACCATTCATGATTACTAGCCACCTTGTTTCAATAGATAATACCTTTCAGCCCCAAATATGATTATCAGTCAATTCACTAGATATAAGCAAAATCAACTAATTTCTCTGCAAAGTCTCTTACTGCCTCAGCCCAATATTTCCCATCATTTATTCTTTTCTTTTGTCAACCCACATTTGCCTCTGCCCACTAAAGACTTTCTGCCCTACAGTAATATAACTGTTGATTGCTTAGCCTCTGAAATAACTCATCAATTTACTTGCCAGTGTCTCTCCATGAAACAGTGGCAGATATTCAAATGTATGGAAAGGATGGAAGATGTTGACTGGTACTGGGACTATATTAAATGAAATTGAAGAGTACATGCAATTCATGGACATGTGTCGCTCAACTATATTCTCTGGAGTGATGAGCAAATATGGGGATACCAAAACGTTCATCTGTGGAAAACTATTATTCCTATTCTCAATAAGTCACAACTCAAATGTATATACATGCCTGAAGTAAGCATATCTTCTTAGCAAATAAGAATTGAATTTTATTATGCAGCACCAATTAAGGTATCATTCATAAACATATCAACCATGATATCAATGAGCTTCTAGGCTCTCAGAGTAGTTTAAGGGAGGGTTTTATAGAATGCAACATCCCCAATAGTCTTCCCTTTTGTTTAAAATGTTTTATTGATGAAATAATACCCTAACAAATTAATAATAAAAAATAAATTAAATAGAAGATTTTTCATATTTTTTTAAAAAAAATATTTGCCTTATTTGGATTTTTTCTTTCATTTTCCTGGTTTAGTTATATAAACTATATTCAGTAGCCTCAAAGAAATAAACCTTCAACACTTACAAGTATTTCCAATATTCAGAAAAAAATAGGCAATATGTATACCCATTTATCAACAAAAAAAGAAGAATATTGGTTAAAAAAAAAACTGGCCTCTACCTCACTGTTTAATTTCCTGAAACCCTTCCTTCCTTTTTGTTTTTGAACACATAGTGGCATAGTTTGTGGTAAAAAGCATCTGGACTTTAGCTGGAGGTAATCTGGTGTTATTCTTTTACTTTTGAATCCTTTGAAGAATCCCTTCCATCTCATCTATATGCTTGGGGTACATCTGTGTTTAATCTCGTGGATATGCTACTATGGCATTTAATTTGACCCAACTTTTCAGTTCTTGGATTTCAGCTTAATTTTCTACACTGCAGCTATTTTAAGCTTAGCTGATGGCCAGCTTCTGTCATGATTTAGTCACTTTGCCACACTGATTGGCATATTGATTGCATTATAAATGTCAATCCTTCTGCAGAGGAAGCAAAGCTGATGTGCCTTTGTTGAGGCCATGCTCTCAACTCTGCCGACAAGATTTCTGCCTAGCATTCCAGCCACTCGAGCCTGATGTGCACTGAGTGTAATGTGCAAGAGAGCAACACTAAGATGTGCTGCCTGAGGTTCTAGACAAAATGGCTGCAATTCTCATGTCCATATCTAAAAGCTGATTAATATGAGTATTTATTCAACATGGCAATTAGGTATAGGACAGACCACATGACTCCAAATATTCAGTACTTCAAACCAGCTTCTTCCTCCCAGCTTCTGATGCCTGAGGCATCCATCTCTTATTATTCAGTTGTATCTCTAACCCTGATGATTCAATGGCTCCTCTTAGCTTTCATGTGATTTCTCTCCTCCTGTCTCTTTGTTACGTAGCGGCGCATCATGGAATTCCTCTTGCATCACTTTAACTTGCTTTTCGTTGATCTATTTTTCTCTTTCTTTGGATTCATATTACTGAATGCATACAAATGAGGGTAACTTAATAAGGGTAACTTAAAAATAAGTGCTTTTTTTAAATAGCAGGGTGGTATTAGGCCCCATGTAGTCTTTTATGACAAATTGGTATACTGCCAGAGTAGATACTTATGTGTTGTCATAGCTGTGGCATTCTTTTCTTAGGCAAATTTGTTTTCCTTTGTTTTAGTTTCATTATGGCACCAGAAGAAGAATTTCCTAGGCTTAAAAATTAAGATTTTTTTTCATACTTGGTTTGTTGAATTTAATCAGGTAAAAATACATGTTTTTGATGCATTTTTTATGGCTGATTTAAAGGTTTGTAAGCTGGCCTGAACACACTTTTGGAGAAAGAAGAAACAAACATCTCCCTCCCTCCCTCTGTATTGTGTCTTCTTGTAATAGGCTACTTACATTCAACACCTTAATTTTTAAATTTTATGTAAAAATGATATTCCTTCCTTGAATTAGACGGAAATCCTAGAAATAAGTGGCATAAATGAGATTTACCTTTGTGTTTAAATGCTGCATACCATTATGCTTCTTGTTACATGATCAGAGCTAATTCCGGTTGTGTTGGATGGAGCCATTACTTATATAAATAGGTGTCCTTCAAGTATTCTTGAAATTTATTATTTCATTTATTATTCACTGATTAGTCATTACTATCACTAAATTAATTCTAATTGATCAGAAATTAAGTAATGCTGTAAAAGTTATTTTTATTACAATATCAATATTAACTTTATAACAGGGGTTCCTAAACATTTTGCCATCACACCTCCCTTTAGTGTAATCTTAATGTATACACCTCCCCTAAAAATCCAAATACCAAAATGAACACATATGAACAATGTAAACAATATAATGAAACTTTGGGAAAGGTGGATTTATTTAACAATGTAACTAAAAGGTTCTTCATATCTCCCCGGACTCTGTCTGCACTTCTCCAAGGAAAGTACACCTCACAGTCTGGGAAAATCGGCTTTAGAAGGAAAAATACCTAGATGTTTTGAAAGTGAAGAAATACTGCTATTTGTTTTAAGGATTAGTTACAGCTGTGATGAACACTAAGAGCTTATGCTTTGTCCTGCTTGCTGCAGCACAGAGATGATATGCCAACATGTACTATTCTGATTCTAGTCTGCAGTATCTAAAGGTATAATATCTGAAAGGCAGTATCCACAAAATTCTTTTGTAGGATCAGTCTTCACAAAAACTGATGGTGAAGCAGCATGCATAAATAATAAAAATTAAGGAAAAATAAGTAAAAAATAAAAATTAAAGCTTGAACCACCAACAGATATATTCAGAACATGGTTTCTTTCTATCCAGCCCCTTAATAGAGATAGTCCTTGCTACTCAAACTTACGATGGCATGAACAAGTGGTAGTTACGACTAATCCTCAAAGTTCCAGCTGTCACAGCATCGCCATGGTCATGTGATTGTGATTTGTGTGCTTGGTGATAGGCTTGCAAGTACGGCATCACAGTGTCCCGCAGTCACATGATTGCCATTTGCGACTTTCACTGCCAGATTCCTAAAAGCAAAGTTAGCAGGAGGTTGCAAATGGTGACCACATGACATAGTGCTTAGCGATGGAAATTCCAGTCCCAATTACCATAGTTAATCAAGGACTACCTGTAATAGTTCCTCTCTGGTTGGAATTAGAATGGAGCACTTGGCAACATTCTGAGTAACTGTCCAAATACCTCTGCCATAGAGATGCATTAGGGAAATTTTATGGGATTTCTTTTTCTCTGCAGCTGCCAGCCTGATCCAGCCAATTTTTGAATTCAGTCTGTCTGTATTCAGCTTTCCCCACCAAATGAAATGTGGTCCTGTTCTGTTTTCATTTCAGGAAGCTATCCTGCTAAAAGACAGAGCTCCAATTCCAATTTTTATATAATTTATGTTGAGGTGAAAAGAATAAAAAGAGTGTCCTGAGAAGATGTCCCAAACATGGGGCAGCAAAAGAGGAGGAATGGTTTAACAATGCCTCACTTCTTAGGACAGTTGAAAGTGGCAGATTTTTTGGAATAAGGAGTATAAGCAAGGATAGTTAAATTGAATAAACAGATAAAATTTTGGAAGATTTTGAAATGTCATCAAATCCACTTCAAATTCACCCTGGGGAAATATGTTTGGCCATGCAATTTTTGTAATGACTTGTTTATATCTACCATTTTTACTGTTGTCATAATTTATATTGAGGTAGAATTCCTATTTAATTATTATATTTAATGAACTATGTTATATTTCATTATTATATTTCAATCCTAACATTATTTTTGTTCCTTACTACATGTGGGTATAAACAAGGCTAGACTAGGTGGTGTTCCACAGGTCGGTGAATACATTTTTATTTATTTATTTATTTATTATTCACATTTCTATCACTGCCCATCTCCCCCCAAAAGGGGGACTCATTCCTTAGCATCTGCTTGGTTCATGATCCTCTTGCTTTTAATGTTACTTTTCAAATCTTTTAATCAAATATAAAGAAATAAATGAGACAGTGGCATGCTATAACATTTCATAAATTCACTTTATCCCACATACTGTAAGCCTCATATACCTTTCTATGGATAATAGCTAGGTACAGTTAAGGGCTTTGTTTCCAAGCATGGCCAACCTGTTCAGAAAAAGACAACTATGAACTGGAGTAGTAGTGAGCATCCTGGGAGACTAGAGAGTGCTGGAGAGTAACTTCATTGGCTATCTTCTGAGAAATGGGTATTCTATACTTGATTGTGCTCATATGACAGTTGCTCCTATGACATAATGACAGCTATGAATAAGCAAGTATGTATGTATATTTTTAGATTTGGTAAGAAGTATTCCCCCTTCCTGGATCACTGCCTTGTCATGGCGAAGGGGCTTACGTATCTCAATGAAGCCATGAGATATGCCGTGCAGGACCACCCAAGATGGACAGGTCATGGCGGAGAGTTCTGACAAAATGTGGTCCGCTGGAGAAGGAAATGGCAACCCCTTTTTGGGGGAGATGGGCAGTAATAGAAATTTGGAAAATAAATAAATAAATAAATAAATCCACTCCAGTATTCTTGCCAAGAAAACCCCATGGACAGTATCAAAAGGCTAAAAGATATGATGCCAGTAGATTAGCTCCTCAGGTTGGAAGGTGTCCAGTATGCTTCTGAGGAAGAGCGGAGGGCAATTACGAGTAGCTTCAGAAAGAATGAAGCTGCTGGGCCAAAGCCGAAAGGATGCTCAGTTGTGGATGTGTCTGGAAGTGAAAGTCCAATGCTGTAAAGAACATAGAAACCTGGAATGTAAGATCTATGAATCAAGGTAAGCTGGATGTGGTCAAACATGAGATGGCAAGACTGAACATCAACATCTTGGGAATCAGCAAACTATGATGGACGGGAATGGGCGAATTTAATTCAGGTGACCATTATATCTACTACTGTGGGCAAGAATCCGTTAGAAGAAATGGAGTATTCCTCATAGTCAATAAAAGAGTGGGAAAAGCAGTACTGGGGTACAACCTCAGACACGACAGAATGATCTCAGTTCGAATCCAAGGCAAACCATTCAACATCACAGTAATCCAAGTCTATGCCTCAACCACTGATGCTGAAGAAGCTGACCTGTTCTATGAAGACCTACAACACCTTCTAGAACTAACACCAAAAAAAGATGTCCTTTTTATCATAGGGGATTGGAATGCTAAAGTAGGAAGTCAGGAAATAACTGGAATAACAGGAAAGTTCAGCTTTGGAGTACAAAATGAAGCAGAGCAAAGGCTAATAGAGTTTTGTCAAGAGAACACACTGGTCATAGCAAATAGTCTTTTCGGACAACACAAGAGACGACTCTACACATGGACATCACCAGATGATCAATACCGAAATCAGATTGATTATGTACTTTGCAGCCAAAGATGGAGAAGCTCTATACAGTCAGTAAAAACAAGACCTGGACCTGACCGTGGCTGAGATCATGAGCTTCTTATTGCAAAATTTAGGCTTAAATTGAAGAATGTAGGGAAAACCACTAGACCATTCAGGTATGACCTGAATCATATCCCTTATGAATATACAGTGGAGGTGATGAATAGATTTAAGGGACTATATCTGGTAGACAGAGTGCCTGAAGGACTATGGACAGAGGTTCGTAACATTGTACAGGAGGCAGCAACTAAAACCATCCCAAAGAAAAAGAAATGCAAGAAAGCAAAGTGGCTGTCTGATGAGGCTTTACAAATAGCTGAGGAAAGAAGGAATGCGAAAAGCAAGGGAGAAAGGGAAAGATATAACCAACTGAATGCAGATTTCCAGAGAATAGCGAGGACAGATAAGAGTTGAACAATGCAAAGAAATAGAGGAAAATAATAGAATGGGGAAGACTAGAGATCTCTTCAAGAAAACTGGAGATAACAAGGGAATGTTTTGTGCAAAGATGGGCATGATAAAGGACAAAAAAGGCAGGGACCTAACAGAAGCAGAAGAGATTAAAAAGAGGTGGCAAAAATATGCAGAAGAACTATACAAGATCTTAATGTCCCTGATAAACACAATGGTGTGGTCACTGACCTTGAGCCAGACATCCTAGAGAGTGAAGTCAAGTGGGCCTTAGGAAGCATTGCTAACAACAGAGCTAGCAGAGATGACAGTATTCCAGCTGAGCTATTTAAAATCCTAAAAGATGATCCTGTTAAAGTGCTGCACTCAATATGCCAACAAATTTGGAAAACTCAACAGCGGCCACAGGATGGGAAAAGGTCAATTTACATTCCAATTCCAAAGAAGGGCAATGCCAAAGAATGTTCAGACTACTGCACAATTGCGCTCATTTCACATGCTAGCAAAGTTACGCTCAAAATCCTACAAGCTAGGCTTCAGCAGTATATGAACTGAGAACTACCCAAAGTACAAGCTGGGTTTCATAGAGGCAGAGGAACTAGAGATAGAATTGCCAACATTCACTGGATCATCGAGAAAGCAAGAGAGTTCCAGAAAAACATCTACTTCATTGACTACGCTAAAGTTTTTGATTATGTGGATCACAACAAAATGTGGCAAATTCTTAAAGAGATGGGAGTACCGGACCACCTTACCTGTCTCCTGAGAAACCTGTATGTGGGTCAGGAAGCAACAGTTAGAACCAGACATGGAACAACTGGTTCAAAATTGGGAAAGGAATACAACAAGGCTGTATTTTGTCACCCTGCTTATTTAATTTATATGCAGAGTACATCATGAGAAATGCCAGGCTGGATGAATCACAAGCCAGAATTAAGATTGCCGGGAGAAATTTCAACTACCTCAGATATGCGGACGATAAAACTCTAATGGCAGAAAGTGAAGAGGAACTAAAGAACTTTTTGATGAGGGTAAAAGAGGAGAGTGCAAAGCCGGCTTGAAACTCAACATTAAAAAAACTAAGATCATGGCATCTGGCCCCATCACTTCCTGCCAAATAGAAGGGGAAGAAATGGAAGCAGTGACAGATTTTATTTTCTTGGGTTCCAAAATCACCGCAGACGGCGACTGCAGCCATGAAATTCAAAGACGCTTGCTCCTTGGGAGGAAAGCTATGGCAAACCTAGGCAGCATATTAAAAAGCAGAGACATCACCTTGCCGACAAAGGTCTGTATAATCAAAGCTATGGTTTTCCCAGTAGTAATGTATGGCTGTGGGAGTTGGACCATAAGGAAGGCTGAGCGCCAAAGAATTGATGCTTTCGAACTGTGGTGCTGGAGAAGAATTAAGAGTCCCTTGGACAGCAAGGAGGTCAAATCAGTCAATCCTACAGGAAATCAACCCTGACTGTTCATTGGAAGGACAGATACTGAAGCTGAAGCTCAAATACTTTGGCCACCTAATGCGAAGAGAGGACTCACTGGAAAAGACCTTGATGCTAGGAAAGACTGAAGGCAAAAGGAGAAGGGGATGGCAGAAGATGAGATGATTAGACAGCATCACTGATGCAATGAATGTGAATTTGAGTAAACTCCGGGAGACAGTGGACGGCAGGAAGGCCTGATGTCCATGGGGTCACGAAGAGTCAGACACAACAACTGAACAACAAAAGCAGTATTCAAATAAATGGTACAATTCTTTATATTAGGTCATAAGGCTGTCATCTCATACATAAGCTTACTTCAGAATAAATCCAACTGTACTTGTAACAGATATGCATAAGGTTGCATTGTCACGTTGCTTTTCTCATCTAGTAGTTGATGGGTATAATCTTGTAAAATATTGCCCATTACATTGACATCTTTGTTTCTTTTGGTGAGATTTATGTTCTGATAAGTAGATTCAGTTCCTATATCATTCTTCTTGCTGTCTTAATTATAAGCTTTCTATTTCTATTAAAAATTAGTTTTCTATTACTTGAACAAAGGATGTATAAAAAAATAAAAAATTCCCTTCTCACCCCTATGAATGGTATGTGTCTTCCTCAACCTTGGGTCCTCTACCAAAGGCCTGGGAGTTTGAAGGTTCTGCGCAGTATCTTAGCTGTTCCTAGCATTGCACTCTTCTGGACAGAGAGCTCTGATGTTGTTCCTGGGATCTGTTGGAGCCTCTCTCCCAACTTAGGAGTCCCAACCCCAAGTGCTCCTACCACCACTAGGACCACTTTGGCCTTCACTTTCCACATCCTCTTCAGTTCCTCCTTCAGGCCCTGGTACTTCTCATACTCCTTCCTGATGTTGCTGTCACTTGGCACTGCTACATCTATCACCACTGCTGTCTTCTGGTCCTTGTCCACTACTACGATGTCTGGTTGATTGGCCAGTATCTGCTTGTCTGTCTGGATGTGGAAGTCCCACAGGATCTTAGCCCCGTTATTCTCCACAACCTTCTGTGGAATCTCCCATCTGGACTTAATCCAAAGGAAGCTCTATGATTTGGAGTCTTTCATTAATTTATGTAACCATTTAAATTCAAGTTCTTTGCTCACAATCAAAATCTATGAAGTCAACTGATCATCCTGGTCAGTTAACAAATTTGGAATTAAATCAAGAATGTGTTTTCAATCTTGATTTAATTTATGTTTATATTGTCTATTGAATTCTATGTATAGGAAAGTGGCATGTTTTTTACAACACAAATTGATCTTTTCACAGGCAAATTATCTGTTTTCTAATATAAATGTTCAAACATGCATAGCAGTTATATTCTTCATGTATATCATTCCTACAAATGCATGTTTATGTGTTTGTTGCTGTGTGTTGTTTTTACTGATCACCTTGCAACAGTAGTCCATGCATAAAAAAAGCAAACAAAATATCTAATTATGAATTTTGACTATGACATCAAGTACTGTACTGTGTATACAGAGGAGAGCCAGGGTTAAAAAGTTCTTGCCTCTAATGGCCCCCATTCCAAATCATTGGATCCCCAGAAAGATTTACATTTGAGTGTTGACAAACATTAAAATAATGTAGATTCTCAGATCCAGCCACTAGAAAAAAAATTATAATGAAATAATAGCATATCAATTCAAATTTCTTCCACATGTTTTGAAATATCAGGTGTCTTTACAGTCCAACAACCCTGTTGTAGTACTTATAGCCCCACACTGGCATTAAAAACTATGGAGAAGATAATCTCATTACATTTAAATATTTTATTTTAAAGAAAAAGGTATTTGACAAGAACTTATCAAAAACTGTGTCTTAGTTAGCTTCATTTGCATTTATCTTGAATAAATGTTAGCAAATTCTTGCAAGGTAGCTTGTTTGAAAGAATAGCTTGCTTTTTCCCTTTCTTTGTGGAATTTGTGCTTTTTTCATGTGAAATGTACTTATGACCAGTTTACAAATTATGCTCACAAAAGCTAAAGGAAAGTCAATGGGAGTGTTTCTTTTAGAGTTCAGTATATTACAGTAGAATGCTTCATATTTAATGTCTCTATAATAATGTCATATTATAATGTCTCTTATATGCCCAGATGAATATTTGTGATGAGGGGTGGGTACGGAATGCATCTTTCAAAAGGGAGCAAGTTTTCCCAATGTAGATTTCTTGGCAGGATTTCTGTTTGGGACCAAAAAAAAAAAAGAATAAAGTGATCATTGCTGTACGAATCTTGTGAGGCATATCATAGATGTGCCCTTTTCCATGCATGTAAGACCTGACAACATTGATGAAAAGAGATGATATTTCTAACTACCTGCAAGAACAGTTTCTTTAGTAAGAGTTTGGCTTGTTTGAACTACCAGTGTTTCATCTCAAACTGGGAATTACATGGATGTTGATAATGTAATGTTTTATAAAATGTAATCCTGGTAAACAGTTAGACATTTAGTGCAAAAACAAGTAGAACTCTCATTTACAGAGCATAAGTTGGCAGTTAAAAGGAGATGCAATATTCCATCATTGCAAATGTTGTTTAATTTCACAAAATGTATGCTTAGTTTCACCATTTGTAAATGGTTACAATGTACAAGGAATATTCATTGTTCTGATGGAGACAAATGGGAAATTAATGTTTATGTTAATTTCCATAGTCTTTTTTTTCCCAACAAGTTCCTGGAGAACAATATCCTGTCATTACACATTACAATAGGATTATTTTTTATTTAGATTTCTGAATCCCCACATTTATATTTATTTTTAAATATTTAAAAGTATAGCTGGTACTATGGCAAAATACCGTTTTTCCCAAAGCAATTTAATGTGTTAAAACAATGAATGTTATGATAAATAATTATTTAATAAATGATATAATACTTTCTATATTGTGATCATACTGACATTTCATAGCCACTATTGTTCTATGCTATGATTTGTGTCTGTTAAAATTTTTTATTTTAACAATTCCAGAAATAAAGCATTAGATACAAGGTAGAGAAGAACCTTTCAGTTTTTAAAACACAGGCCAACTCCATTTATTCATGGTTTTGGTGGATTAATATTTTAAAAAAGAAAAGAATTCTGTTGGGATTTGCTGGTCCAAATCCATTTTCTCTTCAGTATACGAAATGACAGTGCATTCTTGATACCCCAATATTAATTTGTCAGGCATGCATGTATATTCATTTGCCAAACATCAACAATTTTTTTGGATTTCTATTAGCTTGTCTCAAACTGCAGGCAAGCTAAATTTCTCTAACAGGCATCAATTCGATGTATTAAATGCCAGTTCTGCCCTAGAAGACATATTGATTATTTTTTCCCAGCCAAGTGACAAATACCATTTTCATGACCATAATAGAGATTGATTACAATTTTATGGAACACAGAGGGAGTTGATCTTGGTGAGACAGCTTGAGGGCATATCAAAATTGAAGAAAATCATTTGGATTAATAAAGAAATTAATTCATGAGCTGCTGATAAAGCTGAAGCATTCTGGAGATAATGGAAACTACAACATGGTCATTCATGAATTCTGAAGCAAATTCAAATGTGACTAACATTGTGAGTGACTAAAAATTTGGGACAAATATAAAGATGATATTGTTTAACCCTATCTTTAATTTTTTTAATTTAAAAATGCTTTGCCCTTAGATATTTGCTTGTTTTAATGTGGCATGAACTTTCCAAGGCAATAATATGACCAGTTTCTCACTAGAATTCTATTTGTTATTCTAAAGTAATGTGCGATGATGATGATGATGATGATGATGATGATTGGTCGCACAGTCAGCCAGATGTTTAGACTGGATTTGGCATTTTTATCCACCTATCGAGTCCTTCCCAAGCAGTAAAGTAAAGCTGCCTTTTGCAATTGACTGGTGGTGATTTTGTCAATGCTGATGGTGTTCAGTGGTGCGCCAAATGTTTTGGAATTGCACCCAAGGCACCTATTACTATTGGTACTGCCTTTGCTTTCTTTTGCCACAGTTGTTCTACTTCTGTTGGCAGGTTTTCGTATTTTGTGATTTTCTCTAGTCCTTTCTCTTCTCTTCTGTTGTTTCCAGGTATTGCAATGTCCACTTTCCAGACTTCGTCTTTCTTATCAACAATTGTTAAGTCTGGGGTGTTGTGCGGCAGATGCTTGTCTGTTTGAATTCTAAAGTCCCACAGCACTTCGGCTTCTTAATTTTCTATTACTTTGTCTATTTTGTGGTCCCACCAGTTCTTGCTTGCAGGCAAGTGGTATTTCTTGCAGATATTCCAATGCACCATTGCTACTTTGTCATGCCATTGTTTGTAATCAGCCTGAGCAATCTTCTTGCAGCAGCCAACTAGGTGGTCCACTGTTTCTTCAGCTTCTTTGCAGAGATGGCATTTGGTGTGTGTTGCTGTCTTCTCAATTATGGTTTTATTTGCATTTGTTCTTAAGGCTTGGTCTTGTGTGGCCAGAATTAGCCCCTTTGTCTCTTTCTTCAGCTTTCCTGCTCTTAGCCATTGCCAGGTCTTGTTGTTACCTGCTTTGCCTGCTAGGTTTTTTTAATGTACTGGCCATGTAATACTTTGCCTTGCCATGTCTCCTTTCTATTCTTCATTTGGTCTTCCTTATAGGTCAGTTTGGTCTCTCTGGTATTCAGTAAGCCTTCATGGTGTACTAGCTTCAGTGCATCTTCTGCACTGTCCTTCAGATAGTCTTCCAATGCCCTTTTTTCTTCTTCATCTATCTGGTGTACTTGCAACATTCCATGCCCACCTATTCTCCTTGATAAGTAGAATCTGTCAATTACTACTATACTACTGCTACTACTATTATCATTATTATTATATTTTTATTCTATCTGTCTATCTATCATCTCTATCTTAAGGCAGCAAACATACCTAATACTCTTGCCTCCTATTTTCCCTACAACAACCCGTGAAGTGGGTTGGGCTAGAGAGAGTGACTGGCTCAGAGTCACCTAGCTGGCTTTCATGCCTAAGAGAGGATTAGAACTCATAGTCTCCTGGTTTTTAGGCCAGCACCTTCACCACTACACCAAACTGTCTCACAAATGTATACATTTCTGCATTCAGACACAACATGTACAAGTGGTTTAGCATTACAGGAATATTTACAACTCCTGTGAGTTCAAGCACTCTTGCAACCCCTCTTCACAGAATTACCGCATCACACAGTTGAAAGAAACGATACAGTTTATCAAGTTTATCCAAACCCCAGGTGATTATTAAGTATACTTAGTGAAAATAAATAAATTTTTTGGAGTTGCTAAATTCCACTACTCTAAATTAAAATCAGCCAGAGTTTTTCTATAGGTTGTTTAACATAGCAAATTGCAGTTACCCTAAAATGGAAGCAAAGGCATTTGATAAACAGGCTACAGGAAGAGAGAGAAGACTGTCCAGAGGCTGGGCTCGTTCTGATTGAGTGTTAAGTGTGAGCTGGTCCAAGTGCACCAAATAATAGAAATTCAAATTGGATATGCAAAAACATATCCACATTTCCATACAAGTGCACCCAAAATAATATTGTTTTTTTTCCCCCCCAGCCCTTATAGGTTAATTCAAAATGGCTGTCTAAATGGTATTAGATTTCCTATCGGTGAACAAAAAGAACCTTTTTCCTTATTAGAGGGAGCCAGGATCCAACAGAGGCTTCATGTTGGATAAAAGGACCAGTGTAATCCTAGCATCATCTCTCAAACCTTTGAAGCAGTGGTCTTGGTCACACAGCATGTTAATTGGGTAATCATTGTGGTTTATAAGCTGTGGCATATGGCTTGATGTGTGAAAAACAACAAACATGTGGCATAGTGAACACATTAGTTTTAAACATACATGGTGTATGGAGATTGTGGAGAAGAGGAAGTACTGAAGAAACTTACTGTCTCTGTCGCTAAACCAGTGCTGTTTAGAAATCTACTGAACTAGTGCTAGCTCTTTCTGGATTGCATCATGTGGTTGCTTATGCTTTTCAAAAATCCAAATTCAGTGGGGATAAAACACAGGAATGTAAGCTTAAGAGCAGGTATGTAAGTGAGCTTAATTTGGCCAAGAGGTATTGATCTTTTAAAGATGGACAAGGAATGTCATATTATTTACAGTCTCTTACATTCCATTCCCTGAGCTTTCACAGAACTTCATTTTCAAACAATGCCAACTGCCTAGTTGGATGGAAGATATAAAGGATTACCAACTATACATCGTTTATGCATTTGTAATAATTTACAGGTGGAAGATCTGATCCATTACTTATTACATTGAAAAGTATATCAGGAACCTAGAGCTAGATTTATCATGCCCTTGTTAATCCAACTGAATCAGTCTAGTTTAGAAGAAAAAAATTATTCTCTGCTGACTGATGTAGATGTAACAAAACAAATTGCATTGTTTGCAGTGGCCACAAAGAAGATACAAAAGCAGATGCTGACAGATAGTGCTGTTAATATTAGAGGGGATGTATTGCACTGATACGGATTTTTGTAATTTTATATGAATTTTGCTAAAACCAATGGTTGCAAATAAATGTATATACACATAAAAATACAGGTAATCTAATCTCACTGAGTAATTTTATAATAATACTCTTTCATCAGCAAAATAACCTCTACGTGCTTAGCACAAAGCATTATTATGGTCTGGTTATAATTTGAAATTTTAATTTATTGTAATAAATTAATGTTTCAGTCTGTAGAAAAGTATTTATCGCTAAATTCAATTCAATTGTTATTTGTTATCTAAAGCAGCTGATATGTTTTCTGTTCTGTAGACAAAAATATTTTTTAGAATCAGAATACATCCTCTCCTCATTTAGTGACCACAATCTGTTCCAATAACTTGGCCATTAAGCAAAATTGTCACTAAGTGAACACATGACAGAGAGAGAGAGAGATGCTGCGAAGATCACTGGTTGCTGCTGTCTCATTCAGATAAAATTCTCTGGTACAGTTTCCTGTGCCTGGCCTGTTTTTTGTTTTTTTCCCCTTTTTCTCCTCCTTGCAGAGTGGTGAGATTGCTTAAACAAGCTATCACTTCCTGAGCTGCTTTTCTCTGCAGCACTTCCCTAAAAAGTGCTAACCGCAAGTTAATAAACTCAGCTCTATGGCTATAATTAGTTGATACAACCCACCAGCTGGCTGGCACTGCTGCCTGAAACTGACCAGACCTTAATTGGTTTCATACTAAAGGCTTTGGTTGTCAGGTGCATGAAATTCGATTGTAAATGCACACATTGGTCGGAAAATAAATTTTTTTTATTACCGTTTATTACTGTTGGATTTGTGAATGGTCACTAAACAAAGTGGAGGCTAAAGGAGTGGCTGTATGTGATACACAATGAATTTGAAAGTCTACAAAGCTGTTTTTTCCCCTCTGTCCCCTAAATCTTTATTTAAATTTTCACTACTATCAACACAAACATTTTTTAAAATAAAAATTAGATACTGTATGATGCGGATTAAATCACTGTGTCTAATTTGCAGTGTTTTGCCTTGAACCACATCGATTAATTCCTGTTTAGGAATTTTAAATACACTTTTTAGTACTCAATTACAATGCATTCCTTAATTATTTTTTAAAACTATGAATGTAATTATATGAAGCATTCTGCCGAATTTTCAAGTCTCTCCCCATCTGTGATAAAATGCAGTATTACCCGATAAAGCTAGTTTTATGCATTTTATATTAAATTGGGGCTTTTAAGGGCTTTTACTGAAATGGTTTAAGATCACATTTTCCAAAGGAATTTCTCTGACGGTGCTAGCTTCTGCAATTCCTTTTGATATGGTTTGATTATTCTGCAAATTGCAAACTATTGGTTCTATTTATGTTTTGTAAATATAAATCAGGTTTCTGTGAATATAACTATAGGTAATATAATTTGGTACCGATAGCGTGTTCCAGCCCTCTGCACTCAGACCCAGGCCCTGAACAGCAGACTCATGGAAGCCCTGGCTTTCAGCTGTTGCTCTTAAATGCCAGATCAGTTAACAACAAGGCCGTTGCTATTGTACCAGTCTCCCTGCTGTGTAGCAACCTCCCTTCCTGAGCTGTTGGAGGCTGTCTCAGGATTGGCTGTTGAGTTCCCAGGCTTATGGTGCTGGGGGACTTCAACCTACTGTATCTGGGCCATGCCTCAGAGGCACCTCGGGAGTTCATGGCCACCATGGCGGCCATGGTCCTGTCTCAGAATATTTGGGACTTGACTAGGGACAGTGGCCTCACTCTGGACTTGGTTTTCTTTCTGGAGCAGTGGCAATGTAACCTGAGGGGAGAGTTAAATTTGTCCCCTTTGTCATGCCCTGGTGACCTTGAGATTCTCTTATGATGCCCCCCTCTGCATGGAGACATGACCCATTCAATTGGTCCATCCCCAGGGACTGATGGATCCGATGGGGTTCCAAAGGGAGCTTGGGGCTATACCCAAGGATCTACTGCATGGTCCGGTGGAGGCCCTGGCTACTGCTTGGAATAGGGAGGCAGCCGGGGCCTTGGACAGAATTGTGCCTGTGCGACCTCTCTTATCCCATCAAACCTGACACTCCCCATGGTTTATGGAGTAGCTGAGGGTTCTGAAGAAGATTAAGAGATGTTTAGAGCACCGCTGGAGGAAGGCAAGGACTGAACCCAACCACACCCAAGCTAGAGCCACTCTTAAGGCTTACCTTGTGGTGGTAAGAGCGGCGAAATGTCAACTTTTCTCTGCTCTTATTGCATCCTCAGAATGCTGCCCAGTGGCCCTGTTTAAGATCACCCAATCTCTACTGGGGACGGTGGGTCCAGTAACCCACCTACAGGGCCCTGCAGAGGAGTTTTCCAAGTATCTGGAGGATAAAATCGCTTAGATTCATACCAAGTTGGATGCCAAGTGTGGGGCATGGCCTGTGGAGATGTCTGGGGAATGTACTTACTTACTATCTGAGAACAGTTTGATCCTTTTGGGCCTGAGGAAGTAGACAGGGTCCTCTGGACTGTAAATGCCACCACTTGTCAATTTGATCCATACCCCTCCTGGCTGGTGAAGGCAGCTCGGGAGGTGACATGTGGGTGGGTCCAAGCGAGGGTGAATTCATCCTTGAGGGAGGGAGTGCTCCCAACAACCTTTAAAGAGGTGCTGGTGCACCCCCTCCTCAAGAAACCATCGCTGGATCCCACCGTACTGGACAATTTTCATCCAGTCTCCCACCTCCCCTTTTTAGGGAAGGTGGTTGAGAAAGTGGTGGTGTTGCAGCTCCAAAGGATCCTGGATGAAACAGATTATCTGGACCCTTTTTAGTTGGGTTTCAGGCCTGGATATGGAATGGAAGCAGCATTGGTTGCACTTTTGGGTGATCTGTGGCGGGAGCGAGATGGGGTAAATGCATCCATCCTTGCTCTTCTTGACCTCTCAGCGGCTTTCGATACCATCGACCGTGGTATCCTTTTGCGTTGGCTCAGGAGTTGGGAGTGGGTGGTATGGTTCTGCACTGGTTCACCTTCTTCCTCCAGGGCCAGTCCCAATCAGTGTTGATAGGGAGCGAGAGATCTGGCCCGCGATCTTTCCTTTGTGGGGTGCCGCAGGGTTCAGTACTCTCTCTGCTGCTTCTTAACATCTACATGAAACCGCTGGGTGAGCTCATCTGTCACCACTCAATATGCTGATAATACCCAATTATATGGTACATCTCCATCCTGCAGGAGTTAAGTGATGCTGTGACCACCCTCTCTCAGTGCCTGAAGGCTGTAGGGGTCTGGATGGGGAGCAACAGGCTTCAGCTGAACCCTGGTAAGCTGAACCCTGGTAAGACGGAGTGGCTGTGGGTTGGGGGCTCCTTGCTATCCAAGTATTTACCGTCTTTGGTTCTGGATGGGGTTGCACTGCCCTAGACAGATCCAGTGCGGAACCTGGGGGTTCTCCTGGACTCTCAGCTCCTGCTCGAAGAGCAGGTGGCAGCTGTGGCCAGGGGAGCCTTTGCCCAACTTCATGCTGTGGGCCAGCTACGCCCCTTCCTGGATTGGGAGGCCCTCCGGTCAGTCACTCATGGGTCCAGGTTACCTGAGGGACCGCCTCACCCCATTGCATCGACCTATCCCACCCGGTCAGGCAGAGAGGGCATGCTACGGACCCTGTCCATGAGAGATTGTCGATTGGCAGGGTCCAGGAAGAGGGCCTTCTCTGCCATGGCCCCCACCCTGTGGAACACATTGCCCCCAGAGTTGAGGTAGGTCCCCACTCTCCCAGCCTTCCAAAAGGGAGTGAAAACTTGGCTTTGCCACCTTGCTTGGGGTGGGAGGGGGGGATAGCCAATCATGGGTGTGGTTGGAGTCATGTTGTGGCTCTGAGGAGTTTATATTTTATATAAATTTTAAATATTTTTCTATATTTTATATTTTTATGATGTATTTGTTTTTATGTTTTTAATCTCTTTGTTATTTTAACTCCGGTCGGATGGAGATGGGCGGTGACAAATTTAATAAATAAATAAATTGTACAACACCCAGAGTCTCTTGTGAGATGGGTGGTGTAAAAATATGAGAAATAAATAAATAAAGCTGTGATAGCATGTTAAAATAATCCATTCCCTACTTCATTTATGTATGCTTTATATGATGCATTGAAAGTTTGGTCATGTAGTGACTGAATGATCAACACCTGAATCCTGTAATAGGTGAAGGGCTCTCACATCAGCCTCTTTAGAATTATTTATCTGGTGCCAATTACTACTTCATAGTAAACAAACCAAGGGCTTGTATTTGCAGACAGTAGATAACAGGGAAATCAAATATATCAGCTGTATACAGATCTATAAAGAGATTATCCTGTCAGCTAAACAAGAATAAAAGCTGTGATTGCACATATCACTCCCTCTTTCTAACAGGGTAACAAAGGCAGCTGTTGCCATATTAGTGTGAAAAAATGTGAGATGAAATGAAGAAATATATAGTGCGATCTGATTTGTGTCTATTCAGTTGTAAGTTCCAGTAAATTATGCTTACTCCTTGGGAAATAGGTAGACAGTTAATTATTTAAAGGGGGACGTGGTGGCGCTGCGGGTTAAACCGCTGAGCTGCCGAGCTTGCTGATCGGAAGGTTGGCGGTTCAAATCCGCATGATGGGGTGAGCTCCTGTTGCTAGTCCCAGCTCCTGCCAACCTAGCAGTTCGAAAACATGCCAATGTGAGTAGATTAATAGGTACCGCTTCGGCGGGCAGGTAACGGCGTTCTGTTTAGTCATGACCAGGGAAGTGTCTACGGACAAACGCCAGCTCTTTGGCTTTGAAACGGAGATGAGCACCGCCCCCTAGAGTCACACACGACTGGACTTCATGTCAAGGGAAACCTTTACCTTTACCTTAGTTATCTAAGCATTATGAACCTGAAGTCAAATCATGCCTAGGTTTGTATGTATTTTTTTTTATTGATGTATTATATCCTGCATTTTCTGTGAGTGCTCAAGGCTCAATTTCAACTCTATAACAATCATCCTGTGAGTAGTTTGGGTTAGCGACTAAAATCAGCTAGACTTTAGTCAGCGTTGAGGTTGAGTGGGGTTAGAACCTTGACTTCCCCACTTCAACATTACATTGTGTTATATTATACCACACTAGCTTGCAATGCAGTGTTACACCTAAATGCATGCATACTCTTCATTAAACTACAGGAGAATTATGGACAGGACAGCACATGTAAAACCACAAGATTTGGTTCAAGCTTAATTCGGGGTTTAAAAGAACAGACTGGATTTGGACTGAATGAAATGCTGCCCAATTCAGTTGAGCTCCTGAGTTTCACTTGAGATTTGTGCCTCCAATCAATAGAACAGGAAAATACAAATAGTGTAATTTCATTTTTAAAAAATGGAAATGGATAACATATACAAATGTCCTTCTGAGATAAAGAATAGAAATAAGAGGTTTTGGAATTACTGTCCTTTAAATTCTTATTTTTTAAAAAAGCAAACAATAGACATTTCTTTCTTTTTCTAATGAATCAGAAGATCTGTGCATAAATATTTACGGTTTTCTGACAGATAGTAGCATGGGGGGAGAGAATTGTATAAAAAGTGTCCTTAAAAACTTGGGATTGTAAAAAAATAATCCCTCAATGTTTGGCAGGCATCTTTATAAACGCAACAGATACTGTGAAGATATCTTGAAAAACAATCTGCTAAATTACATCTGGAATTCTGAAGGCAGATTTCTGTAAATTCCTTTATAAACAAAGAAATGCTTCTAACTTTTGTGGGGACAGAATTAGATGCCATTTATGGCAAGAAAGAAACTCATCCAAAGCACTATGATTGGACAGCTTGTATTGAATTATTCTTTTTGATTGGAAGGTAAACTTTTAGTCACTCATCTCCACTCCTCTCCCTTTCCCATGTTTAATCCCAATGCTCAGTGGAGAACTGAAAGCAGCACTTCTTTCACATTAACGTCTTCTTCCTTTTTGCAGTATGAAGGCACACTGACAACATATGAAGCCTCCTGATGATCCTGATTTGACTCATATCACTTTGTAGAGATTCTGTTTTGCCACATGCATATACCCAGCCCTGTGCAAAAATAAATAATCGGTGTCTGTGAATTAGCAATTCATTCGATGTACACATTTCTGCAACCTTTGGAGATGCAATCATTGGGGGTTTAGGCACAACATGTTAACCTTCAGGGTTACAGAGTCAATTGCTAAGATTATCCAGGGAGGTACTCCAAAATCTGCTAAGAACTGCAGACACTAACTTGCAGTTACTCATTGATGGGCGTTGGTGAAAGTTGATGGCTCATTGATGGCCATTGATGAAAGTTTCACTCTAAAATGCTCTCCTTCCTGAAATTGTGAGGTGCCCACAATGACATCTTTTAGGCACCTATTAAAAACCTACCTTTTCATTGATACTGCCTTTTCTGTGTCAATGAGGTAATATGATTTAAATTCTATTCTTTTTTTTCTTTCACCTTGAAAATTCAATGTGTCATTTTACATACAGTGTTATACTGTTATTTTTTGTATTTTGTGTTTTAGTTGATAGTAAACCATTTTTAAAAGAGTTAAATTGGTTTTTAAAAATCATTTTAATGTGAATGCAAGTATACCAATATGCTATAAAAGGAATATAGCGATTAGGTTATGCAGAACCTGTTCAACCAATTTCACAGCTGTTCAGATGCTTTGAAAACAGTTTAACTCAACTCATATTAACCCAGGAATAGTCTACTTGTTCCTGATTCTGGAGTGTGATTTCAGGATAAAGAAACAAATAAAGGGAGTCCTTTTGTTGCAGTTTCTTTGTGTTTTTTCTCTCTTTATATTTTTTAATTGGGAAAATGGTCAGGGCCTCACCACAGTCATGGCTCAGGCCTTCTTCTATCCCTTCTCCTCAGACTTAGAAGAAGAGTAGAAAAAGTTGCTGCATGGGTGCATCAGCATCCCTTTTGTGGCCCCAAAAGGGGGTTGGATCCCCAAATTGGGTGATTTTAACATTTTTGTTATGGATGCCTTAAATATTTGCCTTAACCTTTGAAAATATTTAAGGCATCCATAAAATTGTTAACATCCACTCATAAATGGATCCTAGCCTGACGTGGTTCTCAAGGTGACCAAATAACACAGTGTGTGGACAAGTTTGACTTAGATTTTAAACTGACGATGAAGACAACCTAATAGCCTAATTCTCCAGAAAGAAGTGAATTACGATTTGTAAAAAGAAAGGAAGAAGTGACATTCCTTCTCCATCATCACAACCTTTATTATGTGTTTGGCACGATCCATCAGGCATTGTGTCCTCTATTTTTATTTATATATTTTAAGTCTATCTATCTGGATAGGGCTGCTCTAATGCTATCTGAATAAATAAGAGCAAGAGCTTTATAGATTGCATAAAGGTTGAACCATCCATTCCATTTCAGGTGAGTAAAACTTTGTTCTGAGTTATGTTTCATCTTTGAGTTAGTTCAAACAGTGATTTGGGGTGGGGCTACTGGTGGGGTATAATTAGAAAAAGAATGATACCTGAAATATTATGCTTTTACTTTTTCTTCACTTAGAAATATATTTACTTGTTTAAACAAACAGTGCACCAATGAAGTATTTTTAAAGATAAAAGAAATAATGACATTATTTGGGAATATTCATAGGTTCAGATATAATCCTTGGGAGAAATACAAAATGTTAAACATCCGTATTCATTATTTTTGTTCAAAAAGACATTTCAGTATGTAAGAGCAATCTCTTAGAAGCTTCAGAAGTAACTATTGGCATTGCTGCAATTTAAAAACACAATCTTTAAGTCTTTCATTAATATACATAATACAATTTAGTGTCAATATTCTTAATTGGTTAGGACTTGTGAGCTTAAAAAATCTCAAATGAGGCTGTAGTTGTTTCCTCTGAAAAGAAGTTGAAGGTTGTCTCCAGTTATTCTGAAAGATATATTCATCAGAGATAAGACTCCTATCCCTAATCAAGTCTATAGTCCAATAAAGTCCTGAAACCTTAAACTAGTTATATTTATCTACTTCTTTAACATTTTGTTCATACAGGGGAAGAATCAGGTGCAGATTTATTTATTCATTTGCCACCTGTTCCCAAAGACTCCACCTCTAAGTTACCTTCACTTCTAAGGTATAATTTTTTAAAATCTGTATTGCACGGTTTGAAATAGTAATATTTCAAACTTTTGAATGTCATTTAAATGTATTAGCTAACAGATTGAGAACCTACTGCTAATTCTATTTTTTTTTCCTTTTTGACACAACACTAGTTTTAAAATTTTAAATGTTGAAGATTTATTAAATTTTGGGACCCTAAAAATAAAAACTAGAATAGTTTTGATGAAAGTGTATATAAAGGTAAAGGTTTCCCTTGACGTAAAGTCCAGTCGAATCCGACTCTAGGGGGCGGTGCTCATCTCCGTTTCTAAGCCTTGGAGCCGGCGTTGTCATAGACACTTCCGGGTCATGTGGCCAGCATGACACGGAACGCCGTTACCTTCCCGCCGAAACGGTACCTATTAATCTACTCACATTTGCATGTTTTCGAACTGCTAGGTCGGCAGGAGCTGGGACGAGCAACGGGAGCTCACCCCGCCGCGCGGTTTCGAGCCGCCGACCTTCCGATCGGCAGCTCAGCGGTTTAACCCGCAGCGCCACCGCGTCCCTGAAAGTGTATATAATTCAGCTTTTATTGTATCTACTCAATCATTAGTTTTTGGCTTTATTTTTTAGCCATTTATTTATTTATTTATTTGTTTGTTTTGAATTTAGTCACCGCCCATCTCACTCATTGAGCGACTCTGGGTGGTTTACAATAAAACTAGAATAAATAAAGATTAAAACACAATAAAAACACTATTTAAACTTATATCACAGGAAGTAGTTCCAAATGAGTGTAGGCAATAGAACAATATATGCAACCTAATTGCTTTATAAATCTATATTAGCTGCCTTTTATCAGCCTTCTGTTAAGTTGATAAATATATAGCTATGTTATTAACTGATGGGATTAATCAAGTAGTTTATTGTTAATGCCATAAATGTTACATTGGATCCAGATTTACAGAAGTCTCATTGAAATCAGTAGAGCATAATTACACATGACTAAAGTTTCCTAAGTTTCAGTGGTCTTATACATTGGGATCTAACCCAATCAGAGAAACCATTCACAGTTTTTAATTAGTTTACGATTCTAATTATTTTAGAGTGGACTTGGGGATAATTCATATTGAACATAGTGGGATCTTCTTCCTGTAAACATCAATCAGGAGGGGCATGCTTGCAGAGATGTGTGTGTGTAGAAAATGAATTCCATTTTTCCATCATTACTAATATGATCTACTATTTATAGTGTTTTAGAACATCATTTTACAATCACACAGACTAAAAAGTAAATATGAATGTTCAGAGCCATAATGCCCCAAAAGACTGACTTGGATGTTGTTACAAAACTGAGATGGCAGATTATGCTATGATGGTGAATTTTAATACATGAGAATAATTCCTAATGCACAGTGATAATACTTTCATATTTTCATTTTTTACTAAAGTTTGTGAAATCAGATTTAAGGAACAAAAATATGACATCATTAAACAATAGTTTTCTCTAATTTGCCATTTCATTTCAGAAGAAAATATACACATTTGGGACACTTTTTATAAAAACAGGTCTTTACTACATGAGTAGCTATTTTTCTTTCCAGATGGATTTCCTGTAGGTTTGACTGCAGAATAGCAGGTGTACCATTCCAAAGTGTCTTTACAAGTGGCTCAGCAGGATCTCTGCCGTACATCCGCAGGAGACTGCTCATCTGTTTAATCCTTATATTTTAGTCAACCTTCCTTATTATGTGTGCAGGGCTCTGACGCTCAGCTGGATTTTGACACTCAGAATGAATTGATGGAGCTCTTTGATCTTTCTTGTGTATTGCATCTGTTTCATCTTTCATCTTAATGCATTCTCTTCCCCACTCCAGCTTTATTTTATCCATATGAATTCATCAATTTTATTTGTTCTGCTTTATCTTAACAACAGTAATCATTTGATATGTATGCAGTTTAAAAATACACAAGATAACTAAAAAATGTATGTTTGTTGAGAATGAACATCTTACATGAGCCAAATCTTTACATGAGAACAGAAAATAATACATACAACTAATTGCACATGTTTGATATACCATTATCAAAATAAGTACTGGTTTCATTGGCCTATAATTGAGAATGCTCTTTTTTAAAATATATGTACACACACACAGACATACACATTAATTCATTTGCTTCTGGGCACTGCTGTGGTGTTCAAACCAATTAGCCTCATATGTAAGAAAGTTCTTTATAATAATTTAGAATTCTAGCCTGGCAGAGTAGGGAGGATCCAGATTTTTAAAATTATAAAGGTTATAATAGAGAATGTGTTATCTGAATGTTTGTATTCACTTTATTCTGACTTTTTCTTCTGTAATTAGAATCTACTGCAGTTACTGATAATACTATTCCATGTAACTTCTACAGAGGTGAGATAGTCAGCTTCTCCAAATAAATATGAAGATTAGCATGTTTCTCCAAGTACTTTATTTTGATTGAATCCAACATTTTTTTTCTTTTTAGATTTGGCAGTAGTGCAGTTTTACAATCTGTTAGTAAGAATCCAGCTTTGAAGATTTCTTGAGGGGCTGAGGGCAGAATTTATAGTAAATTTTCCAGATGCTTCTTTTTGGATTTGCATTAGAACTTCAGCTCAAGGATGCATTATCATTCTACTTTTGAATAAAATATACATGTAATTGCAACAGAATGATCTGTTTAGTAGAGTAAGTTACAAGATACGATCAACACTAGAACTTTTCTTCCTGACTATCAATGGATATCCACTCCAGAATTCAAATGGCTGCAATCTTACAAATATGTATGTGGAAGTAAGACTTAAATGAATAAGATTGTTAAATCTTATGGCAGTTCTTTTGAGCATAAAGTCTCCCTCAAAACGGTGTTTTTAATTTGTTTCCTAGGTTTTCATCCTACCTTTTCTTAAGGAAGAAGTTTAACCCTCCCTCCTCCATTTTTTCACCATCACAACAACTCTTAACAGGTAATTTCGATCAGAGATACAGTGACTGGTCTAAAGTCACCCAGTGACCTTCCATGGCTGAGAGTGGACTTGAACCTGATATCTCCAGTTCTAGTCCAACCCCTTTACCACTTTATTTTTTATTTTTTTTATTATATTTGTACAGTTGCCCATGTAACAAAAAAGAGACTCTGAGTGGTGTACAACACTCACTTAAAAATAAAACCAATAAATACATATAAAACAATCATTGAAACTATAAAAAACACACAAAACAAGAATGAATGATGTTAACTGTAGTAAGGGAGCCATTGCAACATCTCCCCGGTCCCCTTGGACCCCCAGGCCTGGTCACACAGCCAGGTCTTGTGGGACTTGTGGAATGTTAGAAGGGGTGGGGCTAACCTCACTTCCAGGGGGAGAAGTTTCCACAAGGCAGGCGCCACAGCAAAGGAAGCCTGTCTCCTGGGACTTACTTTCTGTACTTTCAATGCAATCCTGTGGTGGAGTAGTACACAAGTGGAAGTCCCATGGATTAAGGAATATAACTTATATATCCATTATAACTCCACAAAATCAAAATTATATTAAGTTGCTGTCCCCAGACAGGAACAAAGCAAATGCATAGCTACAAGTATTTCATACATGTTTACTGAAGCAGATTATCTGAATGAACTGGTAATTTTCTGCAGTAGAAATACTGTTACTCCATGGTAACTGCCCAGATTTGCAAGATTTGCTTCACCTGGAGGGGGGTGGTCTGTGTGTGTGCACATATGTATATGAGATTCAAATATACTTATAAATAAAAAATTTCAGATCCTAGGATAGTTGTATACCATAACATCTGATTAATGAGTTTATACTGGCCTTTGTCTCAGAATATTTCTTTAGACTAGCATTAATTTTTATTAATATTCATTATAGTACAAAGTGATTTGACATTTAACACTCCTTGTACAAATGTGAGATATTTTGAAAGATCAATTTCCACTCTCCAAATATGAATTCCTTGATTTTGGGGACAATTTTTAAAAATTAATGATTATTTTCAGATTAAATGCCTAAATTCAGTATAATCAAATACATTATTTTAGTAATGTGAATGATGAACATGGGATCATTCTACTTGCTATGGATGCATTAAACTGGTGAACAGATTCTTAACATGTCCAAACTGATTCTATGGCTATAATGTTGAATAAATGTGTTATCCCGTCCAAGCCCACAGAATGCCCCGTTTGGGAAACTAGTGCTTGCCCGCAGTGAATGTGACTAAAAACTCCAGACCAATGGACTCCCTCCCTCAATTCCTCTGTAACATCTTTTCTTCTCTTGTAGGATCTTCTGAGGGGGTTAGGGTGCTCTGCCTGAGTTACCTGCTAGTAAAAAATTTATATTGTATTTAAAAATACTGTATGGTATTTTATACTACGTTTATTCTATTTAAAAATATATTACTAATATTGTATACTGAGTATCACAGAGTAGAAGAATTATAGAATCATAGAGTGAAAAGGGGCTTTTTATGTCACTGAATCCAATTTCCTCCGTGCAGGAGTTCAAACTAAAGCATCCTCATAGATACTATCAAGCCTCTGCTTGAATAAGTCGAGTGAAGGGGAGCCGATCGCTTCTCAGGGTAATTGTTTCCATTTTTCGACTGTTTTACTGTTTGGGAATTTTTCTAACACTCAAATAGAACTGGCTTCCTATAACTTAAATCCATTATTGTGTCTTGCACTCTGGAACAGTAGTGACAGGTCTTGAATTTCAACTGTGTGACATCCTTTCAGATATTTGAAGAGAGTCATCATCATATACACTCTCAGCCTTTTCTTGTCAAAGCTGAACATTCCTAATTCCTTTTATATCTCTTCAAAGCACTTGGTTTCTAAGCCAGAACTGGACACAGTACTCATTATGAGTTAGAACTCTTCTACCTCCAGTAATTTGGAAATGAAACTTCTATTGATGCAACCTGTTTTTTTTCTTCCAGTCATATCACACATTCAACTCATACTCCATATGTAATCAACTGCTATTCCAAGATCTTATTTACAAGTATCACTACCCAGTCCAGTATCCCCCAACCCAGCCTTTCACTACCTTTTGACCCTGGAGGAACCCTTGAAATAGTTTTCAGGCCTTGGGGAACTCCTGCACATTCAGGCTCAAATACAGGCCAGAAGTTACAAAATTACTATATTTGTTTCATGTGTAGGCCTGCATATATGTATTAACAGTGTTCTTAAACTAAAAATAATAAATGAATTCTTTAATGTGAAGCTGTCCAAATTTGAAATAATTTTTTAAATCAATTGTGATCTCCCAGGGAACCCCTAGTGGTCTCTTGTGGAACCCTAGGGTTCCATGGAACCCTGGTTAAGAAACCCTGCCCCAACCTATACCTGTGCATTTCATTTTGTTTCCTAAGTGAAGAACTATACTTTGCTCTTTGTCAGATGTTACTCTGTTTTCAACCCATTCCTCTAACCCTCCAGTATAATTTTACAGTTCAGTTCTGTCATCTAGGATATTAGCTATTCCATATAATTGTGTGTAATTCTCTTCTCATATTCATCCAAGTTGTTAAAATATAGAAGAGTATAGGGCTCAGGACTGAACCTTGTGGTAGTCCACTCAATATTTGACAATTATTATCATGAATCATGGACAAGAGCTCCATTTTCACTTAATTATCATGCTTTTCACCCTACATTTAATAGAGACCAATGCATAGCTCTACTGTGGGATCAAATGCTTTGCTGAAATCATAATTCACAGAAATCAAGCAATCGGTGCACAAATTGCACAAGCACTTGCAGTTTTTAGACTTCTGAGACAAATTTCTGAGACAAAAAGATTGGATTAGGGTGAGAGCAATGAGATCAGAGGGAAGCTACTAGTCTCATACTACCAGTAGCATGTGACCTGTAGAGATTACTACAGTTCTTTTTGCAGCAGTGTTCTCATAGAGTACGCTGTACCCTGGTATTTTGACAGAGGGCTTGATTGCATCGAGTTTTTCTGATAAGTAAGAATCTTAGGAATATTTCATATTTTAAGCCTGGAGGAGTTTCAGTCAATATTGGCAGCCGTCTAGTGTATCATGGAGGCACAGGTGTCCGCAGCAAACCGGGATTTGGTCAGAATGATGACGTGCACACTATGACACAACTCTTGCCCTTATATACATATGTCCAGATATCATTTGCCCTCCCTGGGCCTTCCCATAGACACCCATGCATGGAGGTTCACACTTGTGCAAAACATATCAAGAACTTTTCATGTAAATTTTTTACTATTAATAAAATATCTGGCTGGGTATTATGGTAGTTACATTGAAATCTGTCTGGAAGACTACAAATTGGGAAGGGATGTAATAGATCATTACAGATAATTCACATTTTAGATAATAAGTAAATCATTCCTTAATTGACTGTATATTAATTCTGAGGCACTAGCTTTTCACCTGTGGAACATAGAGACATAACACTGGAAATGTAATACCATTTTTACAACTCTATATGTAATGTGTTATTTCAAGACTTCTACTGTTAAAATATCTTCGCTCTCCTTCCCTGAAGATAGGATCTCTTTTTCCCCATAAGTATTTGATTATGTACAGTATATATTTCAGCAGTGAAGATTTTCAGTGAATTCCTTTTCATACTATACAGGCTGTATATGGCAATGATTTTTTTTAAGAACGTTCTGCTGTCCTTGTGAACCACAGTGATGTAAATTGATTATGTTAATAAAATTTGGGAAGAAGTGAATGACAAATATCAATGAGTGAATACATTTTAAAAAAATAATACAATAACATAAACATGTAGCAATGTTTTCTTGAAAGCAGTGTGCTGTCTCGTATAATCTTAAAAATAAAATACAGCATCTTTACCAGACAGCAAACTCAGTGGGGCTTAACACGAATAAACATTATTATGTTGCATAGTTAGGATGCAATTTTATCCCTAACAGCTTAAATGTAAGTTCCATTCAAATTATTACTTCTATTTACCTGGCCTATTGTTTTTCTGAATTTATTTCATACTTTAAAAAAAAAACTATTTATTTTTGCTTTAATTTTATGTATGTATTTCTATATTTAGTTATTTCACAATTGGTAATTAATTAGATTGCTTTTTCCATTTATGATTGCTAGATTTTTGGGATGAAGCAAGCTATTTTGTAGTTGTATGCTATGTCATCATTAGTCTCCTGTGTAGTATTAGAACTTCCTTTAAGAATTCCCTTCCTTTATCTTTCTGCCTTCCTTCCTTCTTTTATTCATGTCCTGTCTTCTAGTTGTCCTCAAGAATAGCATAATAGATTTCATACTTTTAAGACAACCTTACCTAAGTAAATGGGTTGCCTCATAACCCTACAGTTATTTAAGTGGAATAGAAAGAAATAGAATATTGAAGGAATATTTTGATTCAAAGTGTGAATTATTGTTGCAATAATGACATGTTAAAGTGGAACGTCACATTGTAAGTTTATTCGTAACACCTCTAACAACTGCTAATAGTAATTAGTAAAAAGAAAAAAAAATGTACTGCACTATGGAACCATCCTGCTTATTCAAGGTGCATTTAAACACATTTAATTGTTTTAATATAACCTTGAGTAGTATTTTTATGTTTGGTTTTTATATATTAACTGTATTTTTAAATTATTCTGTACTCTGCTCAGTGTATATTTAATTCTTATTGATAATTTTTACATCAGAACCTTACAGCACCTATCTTCCTTCCTACTTGAAATAAGAAATATGTTATGCAGTTTCAGGAGCAACAGTAAAATATTATTTAACACATCACATTCATTTAGGAAAGTGACAGATAGAATTGTAGTGCCTGTTGCATTTGTAAGAATCCACAGATCATCAGTCTAGTTAAAATGGAAGGTGCCTACAGAGAAGACTTTAATGGAAAACTATTGCTTCTGTGGGTTCAATTAAGACTATCCATTTGTGAAATGCAACCTCTGGATAGAAGGTGGAACACCCGTTTTGGCAATGGGAACAGCTTGTGTCATTATTTAAAAGGGAATTGTCTAGATGTTCAAGAGGTTCTGTCTAATTCCCTAATTTTTAAGTGTGTTTTATTAATAAGGTTAGCCTCGAAATCCCTCAGTACAGGTTTACATATGCATCATAGTTTGAACTTGAAGCCTGTTTTTGAGATATGGATGTGCTCTTGGTCCCAAATCAATCTTGTCATTCCTTAGCAAGCAATGAAAGATAATAAGTACTATTCACCTGATTGCCTTCCTGCTCTGAGACAGCTGGTGACGCTTGTCTTCCTGATAACCAGGACTTTCAGATCTAAGGCAGGGATAAAGAAAAGCTGGGAGCTTGCTGAATCTAAATTTGACAGTCGATGGCAGTGTTCAGGGGTCAGGAGGGATAGAATCTCTGACACGTATAAGAAAGGAACAAAATTTATCTGCTCTGGTTGCAATGATTAGATGTCTCGTTGTCTGGCTTTCTTATAGTGGATGATTGATCGTGCCCGCCAGCTGCCTAATATCATAATTAACAAAGTTGCTACTGTGTCTGAGAAGTTTAATCGAAAGAAATTGCCAACAGTGTGATGCTGTTGTTACCCATAAAGATCAGAAGCAGGGCAAAGTCGACTTTTGGACTAATGGAGCTGCAGAACTATGTGGGCAGAATAAGAAGTAGAGCACCTGAATGGATAATGGTATGTGCTTTGTTTCTGAACTGCATTGTCCATATATAGTCAGATTTTAGTTTTCATTTTCAAGATGTCATTTGGTATCTCTCCATTAGTATTTGATGCTTGCTTGATGTTTATTGTCTACACAATTACCATTGTTAATTATGTTGTGAAATTATTTTTTAAAAACAGTTGCAAATGTGGTAATTGTTGCCATGGTTATTCTACCCCCTCCAATTACAAGCATATTCTCAAGGGTTTCCACATTTTCTTAGCATGTAATGCAAAAAAAGTAACATAAAATATACATGGAAATATAGTCAGTGTCTATTTGTATTATGCTAAGGAATGTTCTCCGGTATGTATATTTAGTCACTTGACTATGGTTATAGAAGTTTCTAACAATATCTGATTTACAATCCTGAATCTAAATTCCCCAGAACATTTAGGAAATATCCAGACATTTCATTACTTGATCTGAAATCCTTATATGTTTTACGGGTAAAAAAAAATTACTCCACTGGGTTCTTTCTTTATGGTTATAAGTGTGTGTGTGTGTGTATTTTCTTTGTAAGCTTTATTTGCTCACACGGCTGTCCCCGGAGTACCTGTGATATTGCCATTCCAATATGTGACAGGGAATATTTACAGTGATGTGTATGCCATACCATATATAACAAAGAGAAAAATAAAGAATGTGGAATTGTAGAAAAAAAGACAAAGGAAACAATAGCTGGCTTATGGAACAGCACATGGAAAATACTAATAGGAAAACATTTGAAACCTATACATTTTCCTACTGCTTAGATTTAATGAAGCACATGGAAAAATAAGTCTTTATTTGGCTTGTTGATAATTGTGATTATTATTATTATTAGAATTAAATTATACATTTAATGGGGCATGTTCCTATAGGGATACAGTTTAACTGAATATGTAGTAGTCAATGTATGTAAGATAGTTCTCATCCCAAATATATATCTGAAAATTATTCTTTTTTATACATTCTTTACTTGTTAACAATAAAAACCAGAAGTTTTTAAGGGATATTAAAATAGCCTATTCTATATTTTTAAAATATTAATATGTAAGTATCTTTAAGCAGGATTTGGTAAGACAATTTTATATTGTTTGATCAAATTCCTAAGGAAAATAATTAAAAATGGTCTTTTAATTATTTTGCCTTTTCTCAGCATATTTTTCTAAATTGCTCTAGTCAGAAATATTCTTTTATATCATCATTAGACAATAATTTTAACCTTCCTTGACATTTTTATTGTTCAGCTTTGGTTTAAACAAATCAATACTTTGTTCTGCCTGGAACAAAGAAGTGTATAAATAGAATAGGGGAAAACAGATTAGTGATGCAAATTTCAAATAGAAGGAAAAACATAAGTAGCTAGAATAAGTATATTGTTGTTTTAATTAGCACTCCCATAATATTTCATGTAATTGAGATTTAGTACATTATTAGAACTGAGCTGGAAAACCAAGTAACTGTAGGATTATAAAAGGAATGTTAAAATAGTGTCACAGAAGATGTTTCTGACTTTCAATAGGATTATTTTTGGGAGTTTGTAGCAATGAACTCCTTGTAATAGTTTCAGAGGAAGTAATAACTTTTAGGAATATGTTAATAGTGAATGTGCTAATATAAAGGGTTAGCAGATTAGCTATGTCTTGTTTGGCATTAAAATAAGAATATAATAAATGTTCCCCAGGTGACTCAAGCTGCAGTTTTTATTGGTGATTAAAGTTTGATGAACCTTTGTTCAGGTGATTAAGCTTTCAGAAATTAAAACCCAGTTCTAAAGAAATGAGCTCAATACAATTTCCAAACATAAAGAACAAATGGTTATTATCAAGTTTTAAAAGATATTTTAATTTTCCTTTTTTTCCCCTTTATGTCAGTAAGAAGATAGTATAATAAAAAGGACCATGATACAGTCTGAGCTGTGTTGTTTTGAACACCAGAATTACTTTCTAGAATTCAGAGTGGAAAAAGATACCTGCAAAGGAATTTCAGCACTATGACCAAAATGATTTAAAAATAGGTAAGGTAAAGAGTGTTATTTGTTCACTGTGTCTAACATCAAGTTCAGTTAGACTGTGTTCTTGCATTATTGCTCATTGGTAATTAATTTGTTCATACTGTAGCCTAATAAAGAAAGCATTTAACTTGTTCAGTTTTAATATCAGTCTCTGAAGCTGGTAAATGATATCAGAATATAGCATAAAAAGAACTATATTCCAATTTAAAATGTGGTCTTATATTTACATCTCTGGGAAGAAATGCTATTGGATGCAGGGGAGGCTTGTACAAACAAAACATATATAAGATTGCCCTGTTACTTTTATGAGTAGATTGATTTTTGTTACTTTTATATAAAGGTTAGGAAGAGGCCCAATAATTTATATATTAATTATATTTATACAATTCTGATTATGATGTACAATTTTGAGATTTTGAGACATTGACAAGATGACATTTTAGCTCTTTATATTTTAATAGGAACAATTATCTAAATTAAGAACCTTTTCTACAGAAATATCACTATAATATTTTTTATTGTGTTCAGCCTATGTTATATAGGATTTGTTATCTATTTATGTATTTATTTTATTTGGATTCATCAGATGTTTACAAATCAGAGTCAAAACTGTTTTATTATTTATCGATTTTGGAATGATTCTTAGATTGATTTTCCTTTATAATGTTTTGAAACATGAATTCATGCCCACTTTCCAGTTTTCAATTTAAAATAAAAAGGATGTTAAAGATAAGGATGTGGTCCTGTTGTGTGTAAAGATCGCTGACCACATTCTTGTTGTACTTTGCTTTAAAAAAAAAAGGCAGTATTTTTTATGTTATTATTTCACATTTTATTCTAAATCTTATGCTTTTTAAATTTTAAAATACTTGAAAGTTATTTTAAGTTCAACTAATAACAGGTTTGCCACTGTAGACTAACAAAAACAATAGAATGTTTTCAGGATTATTCTGCTTTTTAATATAAACATTTCTATAATCGATAAAAACCTAAAATTACTACCTGAGCAGCATTCTGCAGTATTACTGATGAATTGCTCCTGAATGAGTCAGTTCTATTCGCTGTACATTTTTAAATTCAGAAGTGCTTTAATCACTGCTTTCTTCACATTTTTCCTAAGAAAACCTGATACACAACTAATAAGTGAAAAGTTCTCTTCACTAATTACTGTATGTCATTTGAAATAACATATTAAATTCAGCATTATGTCCACAAAGAGGTAGTTTTTAAATAAAATTGTAGGAGATGTTTGTTGAATGGGATCACTTCTGAATAAGCTTTTTCTTGGCCATAGCAAAAGAGCATTTTTATATAATAGAGTGCAACATTAAGTACTATATGGAGCCACAGTTTTAATTCTGCTTTTGGGTTGATAGGAGAAAAGCATTTCTATACTAGAAATGCCTAGTATAGAAAAGCAAGAAACAAATCAGGACAAAGCTAGGTAAGAACCCTATTAATTGAGATTTCATTTTTCCATTTGCAAGGATTGTTTGGATTTTTTTTCAAAGAAGACAATAATTTGATCATGGTAACTTTAATGTCTATGGACTGACCCTTCCACTTTCAGATGAAGATGCATGTTCAGTCCATAAAATAACCTGTATGTATTATTTGGGGCGGGGGGGGGGTGGATATTCACAGATCCATGAGATAGGCCTCTCCAGTTTGACTGTACAGTTAATTAGTAATTGAAACACAGAAGATTCTGCTCTTTATGTATATTGCAGAACAAAGATCCCTTTTCACACTGTTGAAAAGGTTAGAACAGCAGTTGTGAGCCAGCTATAATCTTCAGGTTAACTTCACTGAAGACTTAGTTTCTATTTTTTTAAATGTATGAGTACTATTAAAATGATAATAAATATGCAGTCTCCTGTCCTTTCCAATTTATTTCTCTCCTTCATCAAAGTTGAATTCCTACTGACTGCCAAGATAGAGAAATACTTGGTATTGTCGTGTAAATGTTAAGCAGCCTGAGGTGCCAGCTATCTTTTTTTTTTATTCATTCAATCCTGTCCGGTTCTCAGAGATTGCTTGGACAAAGTCCCTGCAGTTTTCTTGGCAAGGTTTTTCAGAAGTGGTTTGCCACTGTGTCCTTCCTAGGGCTGAGAATGACTGGCTCAAGGTCACCCAGCTGGCTTTGTGCCTAAGGCGGAACTAGAACTCACGGTCTCCTGGTTTCTAGCCTGGTGCCTTAACCACTACACCAAACTGGCTTTCTATCTTCTATCTAACCCTTCCATTTACTCTTAAAATACCCTCGCAGGAGAAAAAAATCTTTTGATGGGACTCCAGAAAATTTTACAAAAAAGAAACTAACTTGCTGTAAGAGGGGTTAAATTGTATGGGGGAAAAAAGATTTCCAGATACTAAATATGCAAGCTTTGAAGTTTATATTAGCATCATATCTTAGCTAATGTGGGATGAAAACCTGTTGCTCTCCAAAGTAGCATCATTGGATCCAGTGACTTGTGGAAGTTCAGCAACGTGCAGAAGGGCGTAGGTTCCACAATTAATCCAAATAATCAGGTTCCTGGTTAATTAAACTGTACTGCTTGTGTTTTTTGCGTTGAAGTAAAATTCACTGAATTCTGAAAGCTTATTTCTGAGTGGATATGAGTAAGACCTTTGATAGTCTCAATCACCCATTCCTAATTTATAACTATAGATTATGAATTAAAACCTCTCAATTTTGGCTGTTTTTTTCTCCAAATGTTCACTTTTTATTTTAAAAATCTTGAGAAATTACATCTTAATTAGAAAATTAGATATGAATATCTAATTTATGAATATCTCTAATTGTTTTTAACCATGTGTAACTCAGAACTGTTCTTAGATTTCATTTAATATGAAAGCATCATTGCAGTTTTCTAATTCCTGCAAATCCTAGCATAATTATTTATATACCCTCTCATGCATATTGCCTTCAGCATACAGATTTGTGCTATATAACTTGACTCCTAAAAGTTTGCAACATTGTTTATTTACTTTTCATTTTTATTTTTAATATTTTTTTTTCTAAAAGCATTGTGTATTGATTAAAATATCACTGACAGCCAGCATGGTGTAATGTTGAAGGTGCTGGACTCGCACCAGGTGAGACCCAAGTTCTAATCCAACGTCAGCCATGGAAGCTCACTGGGTAACTTCGGGCCAATTACTCTCTCTAAGCCCAACCTGCCTCTCAGAATTGCGCTTATGGAGAAAATTAGGATAGAGTAGTATATATACCACCATGACTTTCTAAAAGAAAGGAGGGGTATCAAGTTAGCAAGTAAATGCTAATGAGAAACATATGCATATTTGTAGCTTACAAGAATGTAAAAAGGAAAAAAAAGTATGAATTGAGGGCCATATTCAGTTGCATTAATTTACCTGCAGGATATATCCTTCATTTAATCAAGTCCCACTTAGACCAAAAAAAAAAAAAAGAGAGAGAGAGAGAGAGGCCAGATTTTTCATTGCTGGATTTTAGCTGAGATGTTTTTGCCCATTTCAGTCCCTGACCACTTCTGGCCACCAGTTCAGGCTTTCCATGGTATCTCCAGTTCAGTCTGGGGTGGTGATGTAAATGGCATCTCACCCTAAACTGACAGCTAGGGTCTCCCAGCGATTTCAGTATATTGATGATACCCAGCTTTATATCTCTGCCCCTGGCTGCTCAGGTTCTGTCTTGGTGTCTGCAGGCTGTGGGAGTTTGGATAGGAACGACAGGCTTCAACTCAACCCTTAGCAAGACTGAGTAGCTCTGCATATTAGGACCCTCCAGGGACTTCCCATCTTTATTTCTAGATGGAGTCGCAGTACCCCAAACAGTTGCAGTGTGCAATTTGTGGGTCCTTCTGGACTCAAGTGTTCTGCCAAGTGTCTAAGCAGTGATCAGGTGCTCAAACACTTGGTTCTTTTAGATCCAGAGACAATAAGCATGTCAGTGGATAAAGAAACTTTAAGCTTTATTATAAACCTAAGCAGACAGACTTAAACAGAAACACAGTTTAAACCAGAAACACAGTTTAGGCAGATTAAACAAAAGTATAAAAAGCATAGCATACAGAAAGAAAACATACATGCCAAGCAAGTTGATACCCAATCCCTTTTATGTTGCCAGGAGCCTCCTGACCAAGGCAACAGGGACCCCCCAGGGTGGCAGTATTGTTCTACAGCACCCAGTGCACTGGATCTGTGCAGAACCTTCCAAAATTCAAAACAATTCCAGGAGTTTTTATTAAAGTCTGGCCCCCAAACCTTGTGACCATGTTTCCATGGTTGCAGGCTATGAGACCTGACCTTGACTGGCCATTTCTCAGGCCAAAAACACCTGTCTACAAGAGCCTGGGAAGTTTTACACATTTACAAAAACAATGGGGTGGTGGTTCTCACATCTCTCCCCTCCTACTTCACAGTCTCTGGAGGGCTGTTGGAGGAGTGGGATTATTCTTACAAAAAAACCCCTATCTTGTGGTTTTCTCTTCTCCCTCCTCATGCCAAACAGAAATAAAAACAAGCCAATTAAACATCAGCATAACTCAAAATAAACTAATCTTCTTTGTGTGAAGGAGAAAATCAACATATGTCACTTAAGTCCTCGAGATAACAATGCCGTATTGCCACTACATCATGGCTCCTGTTTGAGGAGCAGGTGGCAGCCATGGCTAAGAGGGCCTTTGCGCAGCTTCATATTATACACAAATTGCATCTGTTCCTGGACTGAGAGGCTGTACTTAGAGTTACTCATGCCTTGGTCATCTCCCAAATGAACCACTGCAGTATGCTTTACATGGGGCTGCACTTGAAGTACATCTGGAAGCTGTAGCAGTTACAGAATGCAACAGGCAGTTACGGAATGCAGCCGGCAGTGTGCTCCTCAATCAACGTATGTTACACCTGTGTTCAGCAAGCTGCATTGGTTGCCAGTATGCTTTTGGGTTCAGTTCAAGATGCTGGTGATAATGTATAAAGCCCTTCCTGGCCTAGGGCCAATTGTGTCTACCTGTCCTGTTAGGTCCATCAGGAGAAGCATGCTCCAGGTCCCATCTATTGAGTATCATTTGGCAAAATCCAGGAAAAGAGCCTTTTCTGTTGTGATGCCCATCCTTTGGAGCATAATCACTCTGTAGATTACATTAGCCCCAACCCTGTTGGCTTTCCACAAAGCTTTAAAGACATGGTTGTATCACCAAGCTTGGGGATCCAGATCTGTGGCAGAGCCTGTGCAATGGTTTTATTGGTTTGTTTGCTGTTGTTTTGGTTTTCACCTTGTCTGTTGATTATGTATATATTATGCATGTATGTAAATTATGTGTGTATTGTTACGTATTGATATATTGTGTTTTATAACACAATATATGTGCCATATAAATTGAAATATAAATTAAATTAATAAAAATATCACACAGATGTTATATAACATGGGCAAGATGTGAAGGAGTAGAGTAGTACAGAGAAAATCTTGAAGAAGAAATGCAAAAGCAGTTATGTAAAAATCAGCCTAGCCCTGAAAGAGAAGAAGTGATGAGAAAAAAATTCAAGATTCCCCTGCTTGATTCTCTTTCATATAAGAGAAGGGTGAGAACCTGTCAGGATTTTAAAATTCTGTTGTATCCTGCAACAATAAAATAGAGTTTCAGTAGTCCTTGTGGAATCTGTTTCCTGACCTGGCCTATTTCAAAGAGTGGACGGAAGAGGTCCAAAAGGAACATAAAATTGTTACGTCCTTAAAATTGTATTTTCCTAGTAAAATAAACTAAAGGTTTGGTAACTGTTGCATAGATGCTTTAATATGATATGATACCATAGGACAATATTTATATGCAGTTCCATGTTTGGATTAGCAGTTATCCTGACATCTAAATCTTATCCCAAAATTAGCACTCAAGTGAATTTAAAGTGCTTAAAAACACCTTGGCTTTTTAAGAGTCTAAATTCCATGCCTTTGTGTCCAAGGGCAATGGGCTTTCCAAATTAAAAAAAAAATAGAATATTGGCTGGAATGGCAGATAACCCCTGTACACAAACAACCAAACAAACAACTATTTTCAAATGGAGCCTAAATAATGCTTTTATTTTGCTTCATGACTCAGTTCTACCACCACGAACGAGGGCAATCTGAAGCAGGCATGTTCACCCTGCTGTTTTATAGAAGCTACCCTGCATTTTGAGGGAACTGTACAGCATTTTGTGCAACTCCATGCAGCTCTTGGGAAATATATGATTGGTTTAGAAAGGTCCATGTGATTGGTCAGATTTCCTAGTTTAAATATTTGCTTATCCCCAAAAGAAACAGTTCTATTATTGCCAAAAGCCAATTTTTATATTTATAAGAAGAGGATGAAAAAGGAGTTTTAGGTCTAAAATGAGGATGAAACACCTAAGGTTTCTCTAGTGTGTAAATCATAGTTGCTTGTTCAGAAGAAGAAAATAGCCTATTGAGTTTGTAAAGGAACAGTGAGTGCATACATAACGATTACTAAGGTTCGTAAAGGATAATGTCCTGAAAGCATTTCCCTGACAGTTTTCAGAGGAACTATTTAAGAAAATGAATAAGAATTTGAAAAGTAAAAGAGAATAATAAATACAGATTATCTGCTGATAATGAAAAAAATAACATGCTATTTTACAAAGAAATCAATTCAGGCTTATACTGATTTGTTATGAGAATAGGAATTTGCTAGGGGTAGGTACACTGAGACAGCCATTTTAAACATCTGTTCTTTAAAAAATCAATAATACCTTTTATGAATTTTCCCTGTGGAATTCTAGTTACAATCTGACAAAGGCATTTGTTACTGACAAGTTCATACTCCCATTTTTTCTCTAAATTTTGGACTAATAAAACAAAGATGGCAAGGACCTAACAGAAGAAGAAGAGATCAAGAAAACGTGGCAAGAATATACAAAAAATCTGTATAGGAAGGATAATAGTATCAGGGATAGCTTTGATGGTGTGGTCAGTGAGTTAGAGCCAGACACCCTGAAGAGTAAGGTTGATTGGGCCTTAAGAAGCAT
The DNA here is from genome assembly GCF_035149785.1 of Candoia aspera. NCBI lineage: Eukaryota > Metazoa > Chordata > Lepidosauria > Squamata > Candoiidae > Candoia > Candoia aspera. The sequence continues at coordinate 35,495,885 of NC_086159.1, read as the reverse complement.
TGCTAATAACAAGGCAGCAGGAGACGACGGCATCCCAGCTGAACTGTTTAAAATCTTGCAGCAAAATGATGCTGTCAAGGTGATGCATGCCATATGCCAGCAAATTTGGAAAACACAAGCACGGCCATCAGATTGGAAAAAATCAACTTATATCCCCATACCAAAATAGGGGAACACTAAAGAATGCTCAAACTATCGAACAGTGGCACTCATTTCACATGCCAGTAAGGTAATGCTCAAGGTCCTACAAGGTAGACTTCAGCAATTCATGGAGCGAGAATTGCCAGATGTACAAGCTGGGTTTAGAAAAGGCAGAGGAACTAGGGACCAAATTGCCAACATCCTCTGGATAATGGAAAAAGCCAGGGAGTTTCAGAAAAACATCTATTTCTGTTTTATTGACTTCTAAAGTCTTTGACTATGTGGACCATAACAAATTGTGGCAAGTTCTTAGTGGTATGGGGATACCAAGTCATCTTGTATGCCTCCTGAGGAATCTGTATAACGATCAAGTAGCAACAGTAAGAACAGACCACGGAACAACGGACTGGTTTAAGATTGGGAAAGGAGTATGGCAGGGCTGTATACTCTCACCCTACCTATTCAACTTGTACACATCATGTGACATGCTGGGCTTGAGGAATCCAAGGCTGGAGTTAAAATCGCTGGAGGAAACATTAACAATCTCAGATATGCAGATGATACCACTTTGATGGCTGAAAGCGAAGAGGAACTGAGGAGCCTTATGATGAAGGTGAAAGAAGAAAGTGCAAAAGCTGGCTTGCAGCTAACCCTCAAAAAAACCAAGATTATGGCAACCAGCTTGATTGATAACTGGCAAATAGAGGGAGAAAATGTAGAAGCAGTGAAAGACTTTGTATTTCTAGGTGCAAAGATTACTGCAGATGCTGACTGCAGTCAGGAAATCAGAAGACGCTTAATCCTTGGGAGAAGAGCAATGACAAATCTCGATAAAATAGTTAAGAGCAGAGACATCACACTGACAACAAAGGTCCGCATAGTTAAAGCAATGGTGTTCCCTGTAGTAACATATGGCTGCGAGAGCTGGACCATAAGGAAGGCTGAGCGAAGGAAGATAGGTGCTTTTGAACTGTGGTGTTGGAGGAAAATTCTGAGAGTGCCTTGGACTGCAAGAAGATCAAACCAGTCCATCCTCCAGGAAATAAAGCCAGACTGCTCACTTGAGGGAATGATATTAAAGGCAAAACTGAAGTACTTTGGCCATGTAATGAGAAGACAGGACACCCTGGAGAAGATCCTGATGCTAGGGAGAGTGGAAGGCAAAAGGAAGAGGGGCCGACCAAGGGCAGGATGGATGGATGATATTCTAGAGGTGACGGACTTGTCCCTGGGGTCGCTGGGGGTGTTGACGACCGACAGGAATCTCTGGCGTGGGCTGGTCCATGAAGTCACGAAGAGTCGGAAGCGACTGAAGGAATAAAACTGAATCTGCAATTCGTTTACATTTTTGCTGAATTACCTTTGTTCTTCATCTTATTTGCAAAAACAGATTCCTGCTTATTGAACTATTACTATAGAATCTAGCTTTTCCCCCAAATTGCAGACTTTTTGCATAAATATGCCTAATTACCTGAATTCAGTTTTGATTAGCAGTGTTAATTGATGCAGCTGTGGAAGGGATCTGTTTACCTAAATTACTATGTGCAAACAGCAGTACGTCTAAAAGTGAATATGCTGAACTGAAAATACTAATTAGCTGAGACAGATTGTTATTCAAGTCACATCCCAAGGCCTTTTTAATGAAAGCTTGGATATGTCAGGGCTTTATGATATGCAGACAGAAATGTCTATATTACATATGATTTCTTAAACCTAATTCATGAGAGCAGATGGGATGTTGGCTGGGCTTCTCATGACTTGCTTTTAGTATTAATGTGACTACTCTGTTTTACTGATAATGTAGACACTGTGTATGTGTGCCCTTGTGCATGTTCATGCATAAGAACAGAACAGCCCATTGTATATTTGATACTATGCCAAATTAAACAAATTGTTTTTGTATATTTGCAAATCCTGTATCCTTACTACCATTAGCAATTCTGAAAGTATCTGGGTTTTTCGTTTGTATGTTTTGTGCTTTTGAGTCAGTGTTGACTCCTGGTGACTGCCTGGACAAGTCCCTGCAATTTTCTTGGCAAGATTTCAGAAGTGGTTTGCCATTGCCTTCTTCCTAGGGCTGAGAGAGAGGGGCTGGCCCAAGGTCACTCAGCTGGGGTTTGTGCTCAAGTCAAGACTAGAGCTCATGGTCTCCTAGTTTCCAGCCTGGTGCCTTAACCACTACAACAAACTGGCTCTCTATCTGAGAAATACCTTTCCTATTTATTACATACTGAAGTGAATTCATTGAAGTCAAGCAAACAGCTGCTGAAATGTGGTAGCAGTCAATTTTTAAAGAAATCTTTCTGTTGTAAAAATCTATTTAAATTAAAGATCAAATCAAGTATCCTAATTATGTCGTACTGAAATCATACTATGTGAACACTATCTTACAAAAACCAGAAATTTGACCCAGAAACTAATTATATTGGTTATATTTCATAATTCAGGGATCAGAGCCTCGGTATTCATAAGCATTTTGCATTGACTATATAATACTAATACTGTGAAGATATTAATGGTACTTTGAAAAATACTTCCAGATCTTTCAACAGTATTAAAAAATCAGCATTGGCTGGGAGTAGCTCAAAACTAAAAGGCTGAATAAAAGAGGCTGATGAACTCATGTTCTACTAGTTCAATGGTTTTCTAATCTTAGAAGTAGCATGGTAAGCACAAATGAAACTTATTTCTGAATTCATTTAATTTAGTTTCCTAAATATATTCAGATATTAGTATCATTCATATGGATCAGAGCCATTAAGGAGTATTATCAGAGTGTCTAGAACCAATTGCCCAGCACCACTTGGAATATTAAATAGGGAAAGAAAAACTATACATATTACAATGGGGCTAGGTAATTATCAGCAGTAGGTCCTGGCTACACTCCAAGGATACCAGTGAGTACTATTGACTTTGTTTAGTTGAACATAATGTCATGTCATAGTTTTGTATTATGTTCCCCAAGCCCCTTTTCTCTGCAGCACTGCTGTAATAAACAGATAGGAAATATGGTAATGGCAATTTATCATTATACTGTTAGTTTTTATTATGGCTGTTGAAATTAAATAGGATTATAATCCTTTGTTTAAGTTTGTTTGGATAGACCAAGTTGGTCATATGCAGAAAGAAGGTCTTCTCCCACAAGTTGCATTTATGTCCCTTGAATTTGCCCCGTATTGGCAAATATCTTTTCCAGAGTTTCAATTTCAGATGTAATTCCTGTCTAGAATTTGAATGTTGTGAACAAACAGAAGCATGGTCTAATCCAACAAATATGGTCCTATGGAGAATAAATATTCATGGCCACTGTCTTGGATTTTCCTAACAGGAATGAATACATTCTTACTAAGTATTATTCCAATTACCAGTCAAATCATGACATTTAGTTTGTTATTTTTATTTTATGTTTTACAGAATATCTTTAATTACTTGCAGATTGAAAATGAAATACCTCACAATGGCATAAAAACAGATTTAATGCAAATAATATCAAGAAATAATCAAGGCAGCAAAACTTGGCAATTATTTCATTATCAAGGTAATAATAAAGTGTTGTCCAACAGCATAATCAATACAATACTGAGACTGTCATTTGTGAAGTGCTCCCTTATTTCCCATATTATTTTATATCTACATGGGACAGTTGGAATTAGTTGTCCAGACATAGCATTTGTTTTTATAATTTTATTTAGATTTTGTGCTACTTTCTGAAATTGAAAATATTTCAGTTATATTTAATTGAATGTTGGCATTTGTAAAAAAGAAATAAACGGTAATAGATCATGAAAAAGTTAAAACATAAAGCTAGAAATAACCAGCAAAAAGTTTGCTCCATGAATGTGTTGATGACATCCAGTTCTACATCCTTATCAGTTTGCTGTCCGGACTGGATAGCTAAGCTTTGATCCCAGACAAGATAGATGGATTATTGTTAATAGGAAGCTGATTTAGAATTAGATTGTTGGCCTGATTTTCATGTCCCTCAAAAAATAGGTTTTCAATTAAGGAATACTCCTGGAGTTAGTTTTCTCAAAAAGTACTTGGATACCATCAGCATCTGGGAGTGGCACTGAACAACTTTGGTTAGTTGCCAGCTCTATTTTTTACCAAATGCTGATTCAATAATTTTCACACATTTCTGTGAAGTCTAGTATGGATTACTGTCATGTGTTTAACTTCCAAAAAGTGTTTGAAAATTTAAGCTGGTCAGTTTGTTTTGTTCAAAGCCAAGATATTGTAGCAGTGGATGAATTCTGCCCTTTAGGATCAGGTATCAACAGTAAAGGAACCAGCAGTCAAGAAATATGCTGTACACTAACACTTAGTAGGATAGCAATGAAGGCCTTGGAAAAGATATTTAGATGCCAGGATGTGTCTATACCTACACAAATCAGAATTGTGCAGGCAGTAGTTTTCCCTGTGACACTCTATAGAAGCAAAAATTGAAGAAGCCGGATGGAAAGAGTACTGATGTTTTTAAACTCTCTTCTTGGAGAAAATTTCTCAGACTACCATGGATAGCCGAGTCATCAAACAACTTTATCATAGAACAAATCAATCCAGAGCTCTCACTTGAGGCACAAATAACTAGGCTAGAATTATTATATTTTGGACACATTATGCAAAGACCCAACTCCCTTGAGAAGACTGTGCTGGGAAAGGAAAGGAAAAAAAGAGGACTGGCAGAAAGACTGATGGACTCAATTACACTGGCAATCAGTGCAATGTTGGAAGACCTGGGCAGCCAGGATGGGGACAGATCATTCTGGAGAACATCTATCTATGTGGTCATTAAGAGCCAACACCAATTTGATGGCACATAATCAGTCAAAACAACTAGGAATAAGAAATGAAATCTTTGCTATTTTGCTGTCTTTTTCTAAATGCTGCAGCCTAAAGCAACTGCTTTACCTAAGGTAGCCACCCACCCACACCATTATGAAATATCAGAATATAAAATCATTGAAATTATACTGTGTATTTTTGTTTGAAACTGAATGCAGGAACTAAGTGCAAGGGGTTGGAAAGTAATGTGTTGGCATTAATGAGACCATAATGGTGAAAATAAACTTCAGCAAGTGAATGGTTACCTAATCTTGCTCAAACTGGTGTCCTCCAGATATATTGATATCACCCATAGTCAACACAGCCAGTATGATAAAATGTATAGCACATCTACTGGTAGTCCTTGGTTACTGACCACTCATTCAGCAAACATTCGAAGTTAATGGCATCACTGAACAAGTGATATTTACAATCAGTCCTCAAAGTTCCAGCCATCCCAGCACCCCTGCAGTCACTTGATCACAATCCAGGCACTTGGCAACTGGCTTGCCTTTACAACGGTTACAGCATCCCATGGTCACACGATTGCCATTTGTGACCTTCCCTGCTGGCTTCCCACAAACAAAGTCAATGGGGAAGCAAGCAGGGGAGGTTGCAAGTTGCTCTTCTAAGTCACTCTCACTCCTGCCGCTTTTCCCCCCGAGAAGCCTGGCTATGGAGTACAAGACAGGAATCTCGTACTCCGTAGCATGCGCCCACCCGCAGTACGTAGTGCACACCCTCCTGCACTTGCAGCAGTCACCCCTGCCGAGCCATGCTCATGCTGTGCTGCAGCAGCCACTTGTGTGCCCTCCCACACTTTGCAGCAGCCACCCCCCACCTGACTGTGCTTGTGCCACACCACATGTCATGAGTAAGGATGGCGAGCAGGGGGCTCCCATCCAGGCTGTAAAGCACATGCGTAGTACTGAGGAATTAGGTAGCCATTCCAAGAGACACAGATCGGGCCCGCCTTAGCCTTTGGGGTTTATATGTCGGGGTTTTTCCCACGCTTCTTCAGTTTGTTAGGATTTTCTGTTATGTAGCAGTAATAAACACTAGAGACCTATTCCTTGTCTCAGCGTGGTTCCTGGCTGTTAGGACACCACAGCAGCCATCCCCTCCCCCACACAGCTGCACTCTGTAGCACTCAACCACCCTCCAGCCTGCTTGCGAGCTGCCTGGAACTTGTGACTTCCTGCCAGTTTCCATTAACTTTGTTTGTTGGAAGCTGGTAGGAAGTCACAGTCATGTGAGGTCCTCACTTAATGGCTCACAATTCTCGCTTAATGACAGCAATGAGGACTGCCAGGATTGCTGTCACTAAATGATAAGGTTACGTGACATTGTACTTTATGACTACATCGCTTAGCAATGGAAATTCCAGTCCCAATTACTGTCGTTAAGGTCTACCTGTAGCTGGAGAAGATCAGACTAGAGCAATAGGCTTTGACCAAATCTATACTCAAGTATTGTAAATCTACGCTCAAATCTTTGGTCACTGTTTAAGTTACTGATTAACCTATACTGTATATCAGGGTATACAAGACTTCTTTAAAAAGCGAAGGAGCATTCAATTCTGGGATTCTCTCATTTGTGCAGTTTGAAGTGGTATATCTTTATCAATTTTATAGTATGTGTTAGAGTATAAACATCTATGATCCTAGGCACGTTTATTTCCATATAAAAGGGAGTTCACTGGGAATGTTTAAGGAATTGTAACAATATATCCTTTTATCTTCAATATCCAATGTTTAAAATAACATCAGTAAGTTAAAAAAACCAAAAATGCCATGCAAGGAGTTAAGCAAATTTTCAGGCTGGTAAGGCATCCTCAGCTTTATATCAGTCTAGCAGAGCAAACCTCTGAGCTGGTTCTAGGCCTTGCAAGATCAGAATGTAGAGATTTTCAGAGATTTACAGTAAACTAAACACATAAACAGCAATTCCTAATTGTTGTCTCCTGGGACAAGAATCAGTCTGGAAACTATCTTACTATTATCAGTTTTATATATTGAATCTTTCAGCTGAATTTGTTGAAGTTGGTATTTATTACATTGGGAGTTCTAGTTCCTTGTTCACTGAAGCTTTCAGCCTGAAGTACTGTATGTTGAATCTTATTTAGATGGTGTATATCTAAGGGCACTTGTTTAAAGCTTTTTCTTGAATGCATATTTAGAAAACAAGCCAAAAAAATGAAACATAAATGAATTCAAACTTGCTTGTACCTAAGTAATGTAGTAGTGATGTGTGCAACTACATAACTGCAAATTTTTGCCATCCCCACGATAGCTGGCTTTAGCCTGATAACATTCAATGAGTGCCAACTCCAATATAATTTGTCTTCTCACCATTTCCTGTATTTTCTGTAGGTTGTATCTCTGAGTTTGGAAGTCTTATGGTACATCTTTTATGATGTAGCTGAAAGATACTGCAATTTATTTTATTTTATTTTATTTTTATCCTGCCTTAATTATTTTTTATAGATAACTCAAGGCAGTGAACATACTGAATACTCCTGCCTCTTCCTATTTTCCTCACAACAACAACCCTGTGAGGTGAGTAGGGCTGAGAGAGAGTGACTGGCCCAAGATCACCCAGCCAGCTTTCATGCCTAAGACAGGACTAGAACTCTTAGCCTCCTGGTTTCTAGCCCAGCACCTTAACTACTAGACCAAACTGGCTCTCCAGTTTGTTTGCAATAGTTTGCAATAGTTATTTTGCAGCAGCATTGCTGTTGTCTTTTATGTTTCTGTAAAGTTTAATAGTACAATCAAATATTAGATTCTTTGTCCTTGAATTTTATTTTTATTACTTTGAATATCATTTGTGAAAAGGAGAAATAGAAATTTAAGGAACAAGTATATGCTTGATTGACTTCAAATTGTCCAGTGCTTTTGGGATCTTGGATGGATACAGAAAGTTTATCAATAAAACATTTTGGATTCCTTACTTGATGAAGAGCCCAGTTAGATTTGGTATTATCTACTTTATTTTTTAGGTGAATAGCAATAATTATGAATCCTTAATTGAGCAAGTGTGGAAATTTCATTCTCTACTTAAATGGCTGGATATTTTCTTTGAATCTCAGTGTGTCTATCAGGAATGATAGTTTGGTTTACAGGTTCACAATCTCATTTCTTTACACAATATAAAATAATGTGAAAACAATAGTCTGTGATCTTTTGAATCCTTGTGTTGTAGATATATAAATAAGGTTTATATTAGCAACTTAAAAGTGGTTATACATCCTGCAGACAAAAACAACAACAACCTTTCAGATGGTACATCTGTCAGTAATAGTAATGAAATTAAATGTAAAAATTAAATAGCATTTTTTTTTTAAATGTAGTTGTAATAATTGGTAATGCATGGTAATTCAGAACAGAGCTAGTTTATAGTGTAACAAGTCTGGAGATCTGTGGCAAAGAAATGTGACCACTGGAAAATTGGCATCTGGATGCACTTTTTAAAATATAAATATTGGCTTGGATTATTTAAATTCAAAGATTTCATAGTCTGGCTTGGAATACATTTGAAAATTGTGTGTCCTACCACTGGATAGGTCTGTATTAAAACTCTAAAAAGAATAAATCCTATGCATTTATGTATGTATGTATTGCCATTTACCTTGCCCTTTTTATAAACTGAAAAATTTCTGTACTCTGTGTGTGTACACACTCAACTCATGTTTCCACCAGTGATGCAACTGAAAAAATTTAAAAGATAAACAGATCAATTTCAAAAGCATTATATTGTTGCATAAAATTCATCCATAAGCATTAAAACCATAGTAACGGGGGTATTTTTTCATTTGTCAACTTCTTTGTTAGCCTTAACAGATACTTGGATATTGTTTCCATGCAGTTTCTTACATTTTAAGTGAAATGAAGAAAGTCATTTTGGGATAATCAGATTGTGTGGATTGGGAGGTACTGTCAATATTCTTCCATTTTATCAGTCCATTGCAGGTGTATGTTCGTATAGCTTTGCCAGTCCTGTCTCTAAAGTTTTATTCTGAATTGCTTTAAGATAGATAGGTTGGTAGGTAAGTTGGTAGACAGGTCGATCAGTTGATGGATAGATAGATATAAATAACTGTGATTTCTATCTAGGTCTCCTATATTTACCTATGAAATAATAAATTCTGGCACGTTCAGTCTTCTAGCATTTGCTGTTTGGATTGTATTCAGTTGAACATTGAAGGTATAGAAAAATAGTCATGAAAAATATTTAATGAAAGATATACTAGCTTCATTCTTCTCAAAAACTGTTGAATGGTTTACTTGAGAGTTTATATTGTGGCATAGATTTACAAGCATTGATCTTTCAAATGAAATGTTAATGTAGCAACTGTAATTGTAAATAATTATACTTTTCTCTTTTAAGAGAAGTTAAATATTAATAAATTCTGTGGCACCCAGAAAATGTAGGTGTATGGCAAAGTATGGTTCTTAAAAACTTATTTATGTGATACAATTGTCTGCATCTAAATCATGAAAGATTTGGTAAAATGAAAGATTAATGCAGTTGTTTTGCAAGACTTTTTATTAACTGGCTTCAAATATGTCTCTGTTTTTTAATTGGAAAATTGATGCTAAAATATATAAACATGCAATTTGTCAGTGAATCATACATTTTTTCAGAGTCCCCAATATTTTTTTCTTTTTAATTTCAATTCATAAGCCATGGTGTTAAATAGTTTTCTGAATATTTTAATGAACATTTTTGATAATAAGCAAATCTGGAAATATTCTGGATCTCCTCATATTATATTCAATTGTCATTTTAATTACATTCCAACAATTTATTATCCAATTGATCAGCTATTAACATCCTAAGGCTAGAAAAGCTAGCCTTGTATATTAAAAAAGGAGGGTTTTTTTCCTAGTGTTTTTCTCACAGGTGCAGGGTCTGCTTTTCTTGGACCAACCAAACGTTGATCTGTTAGTTGCAACAGGAATTGACTGACCGGCTTGTCACCCAGGCATGATGTTGTGGGCTGAGAGAGAGTGGCTGGCCCAAGGTCACCCAGCTGGCTTTCATGCCTAAGGCAGGACTAGAACTCCCAGTCTCCTGGTTCCTAGCCTGGGGCCTTAACCACTAGTCCAGACTGGGACTCTTGTATATCAGAACGCGTTATTCAGCATTAATTCAGCTGTAATGTAGTGTTAGAATAACTTCCAAAGAGAAAGAAAAGGACCCCCCGCCTGCTGCCATGGAATATTTCAGGTGCTTCTGGAACAAAGCATAACCCAAGTCCTGGGAAAAGAAGATAGTCAATTCACCTGTAAGGAAGAGTTTCTATAGGAAAAGTCAACATGTACTCCAACGTTGTTTGCAATCCACTTTATTCAGGTACAAACCATTAATGCCTGACCTTTCTCTTGCCTCAAAGCACACCATTACATATTGTTGAAAACTCTTCCATGCCTGCTGTGTTCCTTTACTGTGTTCTTATGAGTTTATATAATATATTGTATTAGCAAGCAGATAGAATACAAATACTTTCACCTTTGTTAATACAACGTGTATTTTTACTCTCATTTTCACCAACGTGCCCCTCTATTATCATAGATCTCATTGAAGAAAAGGTGGGAAACTAATTTATATAGGCAGTCATATTTAAAAGACATCCATGAAAGATTAAGTACAACCCAGATTTTCAACTGCTGCAAGATAGCAATTTATTCCTGAAAGTATATGAACTTTAATTACTACTTTTAGAAGATAAATTTTCTTCAATACTACAGCAAAGGAGCAAATAGTTAAAATTCATTTTATACTATGATCCCATTAATTATCAGGCCTCTGTAGCGGGTGATGCAGTTTGCATTTTTAAAAGACATTCTTGTTACTTTTTGTATATCTTTTGAGAATAAGTCTTATTTTTTCTATTTGTTTAAAGGTATTTATTTAAATGTCTAAATTTATCTACCAGATTTATATGATACCCACTCCTTTGACGACTCTCGGTGGTTTACAAACTATACAATGGAAACAGTAATCAAAGACAATCAAAAGGAAGAAATGCAAAACACAAAACAATACTTAACATTAAATCACCAAATCACCAAAACAAAATGTTTCAACTTTCACTAAAAGGCCTGGATGAGTATTTATTTCAAAGGTAGAATGAATAATGCTCTCATAGTTTATGGATTATTTATTTCCTACAAACAAGGATTTTTTTTTCCTACCTTTTTCTTATACTTTAAAACAAACACTGCTCTGTTGTTTTTCTTACAGTTATCAAAATAGGGCGACAGAAATCTGGAGGCCACAGTGTATGGCAAGAAAGATACAGAAAACCTTGCTATCTAGTGGTTGTCCAGATTCTTGTAGTCCTTTTCATTTTCAAAGTGGCAGTGGTCATCTCAATTTGCATAGTCATTCATTTATTCATTCATTTTTTAAAGGAGGAAACGGCAGTGGAGCGGTGAGTGACTGCACAGCTCACTACATACGTACAACCTAACTTTTTGTAAACCATTATTTAAATAGAGAAAAAATTGGCAAGACCTATGCTTCTCTGTCCCTGTGAACTTTATCCCTTTTCTGCTTGCACACTTTTATCCCCCCTCCCTCCAACTTCTGAACAGTTCAGAATATTGTTAATTTATTTACTGCCTACCTCAGAAAATTAGCATCAGAGTGCAGTAATTTAAGGTACAATTCACCTTGATAGAAAGCAGCTTCCAATTTCCCAGCTATAAAAGAACAAATAAAAATAGCAAGCATGTATCGTGGAAATATCAAAATGTTTGGTTGAATAAAAAAGTTGTCCCTTGGTACCTAAGAGAGATGAAGGGAGCCGCCACAGAAGCCCCTTGGTTAAGTGTCATAGGTTGTTTTATAAAGGACGATAGCAACTTGGCAGGAGATCAGGCTTTTATTACAAAAAGGGCTTTATTACACATTTATGTATGAACTATGCAGGGTTCTCTGCCTGAACACTAAGTTGTTTACTTCTCCTGTTCTCCTTGACTATTTATCTCTGTTAACGCTTTCTTGACTCATTTATTGCCTTACAGCTTCACTTTTTATTACCTATTCTCCTTCTCCCCCCCGCCTTTCCCCAAAGTCACTCGCTTTGCTTCTCTCAGCAAGCATCTGGGTCTAAGGTCAGTGGCTCTTAGTAGGCACAGCAGTCCCTCATCTTCTGTTGACAGGACAGAATTCTGCTCTTTCAGCCTTCTTCCTTCTCCCAACATCTTTTGTGAGAATTCTCCTCTGGGAGAATGCAGGGATCTTTTTTTGCCAGACTTCTCCCAGCCCCTAATGGATTCCACTCAGTGCTTTCCAGCTCCTGGCTCCTCTGGCCACAGCAGCTGTCATAACCCTTAATAGACTGTTCTCTGGGTTTGTTACTTCTGCTTTTCTTTTCCTTCCTTCCCTTTTCTTTTTTTCTCTCCAGCCACCTTCACTGTAATCTTCTCATTAAAAGGCAGCCCCTTCTCTAACCAACAGCGCTCTCTACTACTAGCTCTCAACTGTCCCTTTTTAATGCTTCTCAGCTCTAACCCAGCACATGCATTTCTCTGGGAGATGCTAAAAGGTGGCTAATAGCCTTGAGGACGAGCAGACCAACACTGACTTCTCACAGGAAGGTATTTTCTGTCTAGAGCCCTGCAGCTGGAAAAGCTCATTCTTTTGTTGAAATTGCTTTTTTTTTCTTTTTTTTTGAGAAGCAAATATTTATCATCTGGATCTTAAATAGCAAGCATGTTAGGAATATACATAAGCATTCATTCAGGCATCGATTAGCATACTACTGGCAAGCCTCAGACTTTCCTAGGTATTTCTAGAAGATTCAGATACTATGATATGCTATTTTTCCGATATGTAGACTGTAGTAGCAAAGAAATGTCAAAAAAACAATAGGAGCATTTGAATACAGTAGTTAAGGTGCTGGATTTTGACCAGGTTGAACTACAGGGCTCATGTGATGACTTGGGTTCTTCCAACTTCCAACTCAGTCTGTCCCACACAGGAATTGCTGTTATGGTGATTAGGAGGGGACACCCTTATGTAAACTGCATTGCATTGTCAAATGAAAGGTGAGGTATGAATTAAATCAAATCAAATCAAATCTCAACAGGCATGTCCATATTTGCTTGTGGTAACTCATCCCTGTAGCTGTACATAGCTTGTCAAGAGCTATCACTGGCTTAGAGAAGGTTTATTGTATGGTTCTCATGACCTCAGTCAGAGACTAGACTCTCACCCTCAGTCTTCGGATAGCAGCAGATTAATGTTGCTGACAGGTGATCTGACAACACCAAAACAAATTTTAAGTAAGAAGCAGCGGCTGCTGGTGAGTCACGTGATGGATCCATCGAATGCTGTCAAACATGTTCCTGATAAACTGTATTGAGTATGTTATCTGAACATGGTTAGAGACATACCATGGTTTCACTCCTAACTGATGCATAAAATTTTACTATAGGTACATGTGCAATTTTATCAATTAATATATACAAAATCAAATATTTTGTTGGACTCACTGGATGATGGGACACTTGTTTAAATTTCCAGTATTATAAAATGAATGAATACACGTACATATACATATACATATACAGTTTTGAAAACAAGCCTTTCTTTAATTCTTTTTTGTTGTTGACCTTTTATTGGTCTAAGGAAGAGAAAATCTGAAAAGATATGGAAATCTTTTCTGTATTCAAGTGCAAACTGTTTAGTGAGCTTTCAGGCACATTTCATAACATAATACAGCAGATGAAGTCACAGAATGATATTTTAAAGTCCATTGAAAATGTCTTGGAGCAGTTGATCAGTGAATACCATTTTTGTGTTATACAGCTGCAAGACAAATGACTTCTTAGTGAAAGAAAATCTTATATTAATTAATCTTCATCAAGGCTTATGTGGATAATGCAATTGATGTGTACTAAATCTTACTTGATTTAAATTGCATGTGAACGTAATACTTCTATATTGAATATATGTCATTTGGATTTGTTGAACTAGAATCATATACAAATTAAAATACTTTTCCTTTTAAAAAAGTCAAGTATACTTATTACAAAGAATATATTAAATGGAAGTGGGTATGTTAAAAACAGTGACATATGCAAATGATCCAGAAAAATGCCATTACAGTTTCTAACTGGGATATATTTTTTTAAAATTCATAGGTCCATCCCACGTATTCTAACATTACATATGAAAGAAACAATTATGCACGTGAATTTTACTTAATCTTTTTCTGTATTGAATATATGTCATTTGTATTTTAAAAGAACCTTTTAATATTCAGAATAAATATTGTCAAGCAAATTACGGAAGATCTGAAAAAATAGGATATGTGGTATCTCATCTATCTGCCATGCTTCACCTCTATCTCTCAATAGTGAGTCAATAAAAATGATTAGAGCTGCCACCTCACAAATATACGCCTTTAAACCATATAGCCATAATACTGAGAAGATTTTTTTTCCCCCTGACCTTTTCAGATTACATCCAAACTGTCTGGGGAATTTCTCAGTGACTAGAGGTAATACAGTTTCATCTTTTTCTTTCCCCCGCTAGTAGGCCTTAAGGAAACCCTTTTTCTTTTCTTTTCTTTTCTTTTTTCTTTTCTTTTCTTTTCTTTTCTTTTCATGGCCTTGGTGCCTTTTCAGTACTGTAATCCATGCATCTAATCTTGTTATGTTTGTTTGCTTTTGTTTCTTTCTGCCTCTCCTAGATTTTTCTGGAAGATCCAACAGTGAAAGCTACAACTATGAAAGTCCCACCATTTATTCCGTTTTCCTAAAAGTGGTTTTAGCATGGGAAATTAAGCTGGTATGCTTTTTGGGGGGGGGGAGGGGCTTGTTGAATTTAAATTATTTTTAAATTTCATCTTCACCTTGCATCACAGCTTTCACCAGCCTGCATGATTTATGCTTCACTTGCTTTCTTTCATTTTATAAATTTCCTTTCATTTTGTAGCTCTGCCATTGCACTCTCCAGAATATTAAGAATGAGGAGAGGGGAAGAGAGAAGAGTTTAAAGTTATTTATGTTAAATTGATTTTTCTTTAATTATTATTGTGGGAGATCAAATGTGATCAACGCAGTGGTTCAGTAGGTAAGTGAATCACCCAAGTGAGACACACAAATGGACAATTAGCCTAATTTCTTCTTCTTTTTTTAGCTTCAATTAGTAGAAAAGAAAAATTAAATTAAATACAGTTTATTAAATCGGACTATAGAATTTCATTGCATCTTAAAAGACAAAGCTTTATTTGTGTTTTATTTAGTAAATATTCTTGCATTTCAGTTTAGGAAAAGAGATCAATGCAAGAGAGAACCCTTTAGGCATTCATCCATGCACTTAATCAGTGCTCCATTGGATGCACTTATCCAATTCAGTGTTCACTGAAACTCTCTTGAATCTTCTGAGGTAGATTGGCATGTACCATATATCTGCATCTGTGGCTTCCAGTTGTCCACAAATATATCTTAATTTGGACTCTTGGAATCCATGTTTATATCTTGGGGGAAAAAGTAATGTATCTGCATATTTCTTTATTTAATATGAAGGCAATTCCAGGGTCTTCATTCCTCGAACATTCAAAAGCACTATTTATTTGTTTTTTTTAATGAAAGAAACATACCTATAAACAGTCTGAATATAAGTATCCAATATGTATATGGAATTCTTCATATTACTTTAGGAATTTTTTGTATTAATTTCTGTTTTGTGAAATTATTGAGAAGTAAATCTCTTTCTGGTAGTTAATAAGACATGTCTCATTAGCATTGTTTTATATTCAATCACATCATGGCTGCCAGTTTCAGTTTTATCTGGGGATGGATAAGATATGAATTGTTGTGAAGAAATTATTTGGGGGGCTTCTTATAAGAATCTAAAATGAAAATCCGTAGCCAAATATTCACTTTTCTGAATTTTTAAACACAGGACATAATACACATGATAATGCATATAGAGAGCCAGTTTGGTCTAGTGGTTAAGGCAACGGGCTAGAAACCAGGAGACTGAGAGTTCCAGTCCCGCCTTAGGCATGAAAGCCGGCTGGCTGACCTTGGGCCAATCACTCTCTCTCAGCCCAGCCCACCTCACAGGGTTGTTGTTGTGGGGAAAATAGGAGGAGGAAGTAGTATTTGGTATGTTTGCCACCTTGAGTTATATATAAAAACAATAAAGGCAGGATAGAAAATAAATAAAAATATATTAGACGGAAATGTGGACAAAAATGTGCACGTTCTTTAGGTAAGTGTATTTTATTATGGAAAAAAATGCAGGAAAATACATGTAGATATTTCTGTGGTCTTGCAGAATACGTAAACAGATGCAGAAACAGCCTGGCAAAAAGTGTAGTTGGCAAAATTAGTCAAGCACAACAAAATGGCAAGCTCTTCCATCCCTATCTTTGAAATGGAAGCACCAATAATTAAATATTGGCCATAAATATGGCTACAATCCTGTCAAAGTAAAGCACTTCAAAGTCCAATTAATCTTAATTGATGAAACTAAAATCAAGGAATTTAGAAGTGTTTTGATTACTAGATTGTTTCTAAGAGCTCAGATTTAAATTCAGTGTATTTCTTCATTCATAACAAGATTTGCAATTCTAACCTCATTGTGCTATTGCAGCCCTAGCTATGAAATCATCACCTAACCCAGACATAGTTTTGTACTTTGTTGCCAATATAACATCTGTTCTCGAAGAATTGGAAATGAAGAAATCCAGTATTCCCTAGATGTATATTTCATTCAATGTTCATTAAACTGTCAATCATGAAAAGTGCATAACAAAACAGAACCAGTATAACTGAACATGTGACATCTGTAATTTTGGAACTGGAAGAAAATGGATTATTAGGCTGAAATTCTGCTGTATATGGATTATGCAGAAATAGATAACACAAAATCAGTCTATCCTCACTAATAGCAAAGTGCCCTAGTTGCTCAGATCAACATGCAAGTGTGATACAGGAGTTGTCTATTAGTTGTAGCCTATTAAAATAATAAGCTATCATTTCTATTATGGCATCACCTCTTCCACTTGTTATGTTCATGTGCAGTTACCACTGAATCCATTGACCAAGAGAGCTTGATATATCTACTCTGACTAAAAGCAGATTCAGAAAAAGAATTGTTCTTTTCAGGCATGCTGTCTGAAATTCTTGCTAGTAAGGGCATCTTGAGGGACGATTGACATTCAGAGTATAATGTCTGTATGCTTGCAGGTTTTGTGCTGGGATAACAATACATATGCAATGTTTAATGCAAATGGGATCTTCCTTCAGCAGTATAGTTTTTACATATAGCCAGTGGCATGTCATAGGAAACTGGATCTAAATTGAGTTATACAGACAGATTTTATGTTCCCAATGATGGGCTTAAAGGTTTAATTCATTGTACTTTGTGTCTGTCATATTGATCAGAGAGGTATGTATAATATCAAAATGTTAGCATTTTTTGCTTGCTTTTCCAATAGGCAGTGCTATTACTTAATATTCACATCTTGAAACAAGGTACTGAAGGTGCAAATATCAGAATGTAAATTGAAGTTATTCTTGCACTGCCCTGCAGAAAAACAAAGTTCCCTTGTATAAATAATCTTTAAGAATTCCTGCTGAATATTAACTTTTTTTTCAAAAATAAACTGATTTCTAAAAACAGGAAGTGTATGATCCAATGACAGTACAGTGATCCTATAGGTACAATACATGGTGATACTTCTTTCTTTCTTTATAGAATTGTCAAGTTTATATCTTTCCACTTCTAGCAAGCCAACCTGTGGCAATTTTCAACTGATAATAGCAAACCATAGCCTTAAACAGTGACAAGTAACAGTTAAAACAGTATTGAATAAAATAATGAAACTATATATTAACATTAACATTAAAAATAATACATAAAATCCAAACCAACCA
Source organism: Candoia aspera (assembly GCF_035149785.1). Taxonomy (NCBI): domain Eukaryota; kingdom Metazoa; phylum Chordata; class Lepidosauria; order Squamata; family Candoiidae; genus Candoia; species Candoia aspera. The sequence continues at coordinate 35,478,012 of NC_086159.1, read as the reverse complement.
TCATACAAAATCATAAAAGTACTAAGATTTGTGGCATCCATGGCAACCATGGACCTGTCCCAAATCATTGTGGGCTGGATGCATACTGGGGGGTTACACAGTCAACCTGATTTTTGTTTCAGGGTAGTTGAGAAGTGATCTGGTTTTGGAGGACATTGATATCAGTCTGTTGCTGTGGACAGATCACTTTCTGATTGCTTTTTGGTTTGCTAGAACCACCCTCACAGCGGTATAGGTCCCATTCCAGGTAACTGATGGACTCAGCTAGGTTCCAGAGGGAACTTGGGGTTTTGTCCAACAGTCCAGTGGGCATTTTGGCTGAATCCTTAGATGCAACCTGGAATAGGCAGGTGGAGATGGCCTTTGACCGGATTGCCCCTATGCGACTGCTCCCCCTACACCAATCCCAGTGTGCAGCTTGGTTCTCTGAGGAGCTCTGGGAGATGAAGTGCAGGAAGAGACGCCTGGAGTACTGTTGAAGAAAGATGAAGAGTTAATCCAACCGAACACAAGTAAGAAGCCCTATTAGGTATTACATCATGGCGATAAGGGCTGCCAAATGTTATTATGTTATGCCCTTATTGCACCTGCCAACAGCTGCTCAGTGACCTTATTTAAGGTGACCCAAATCCTGTTGGGAAGCGACAGACAGCAGGACCTTCTGCAGGGCTTCTGTGGGAAATATTCTTGTTATTTGGCAGATAAAGTCACTCAGATTTGTCCAGAATTGGATTTTGACTGGACAGGTCAGGTTGAGGGTTCTGAAGCAAGGTCTTATACGGTTATCTGGAGTGAGCTTGAATCTGTGACTCCTGAGGAAGTGGACAGGGTTCTCCAGTCTGTTAACCCAGGCACCTGCCTGTTAGATCCAAGCTCCTCCTAGATGATTAAAGCCACCCAAGAAGTGACCGGTGGTTGGGTCATGGCTTCCTTGTGTGAGGAGGTGGTCCCTTTGGTTTTGAAGAGGCTGTGGTGCTGCATTTCCTCAAGAAACCATCACTGGACCCAATGGTCCTGAACAATTAACATCCAAACTTCAATTTTCCCTTCTTAGGGAAGATGGTGAAGAAGGTAGTCAGGATTTAGCTCCAAAGATCCCCATAGGAAGCAGATTATCTTGGTTAAAGGGTTTATCTGAGTTTCAGGCCAGGGTTTAGTACAGAGACAGCATTGGCCATGCTTGTTGATGACCTGTGGTAGAGCTGGGATTGGGTGGTGGCTTTAGGGGTTGGGTGTAGGAAACACCATTTTATGGTGGTTCTCCTTAATCTGTAGCCAGTTTCAGTTGGGGTTGACAGGTGGGGAGAAATTGCAGCTTGGGCCCCTTGTGGGTGCCACAGGGTTCCATGCTGTCCCCTTCTTAACTTCTACATGAAACTGCTGGGTGACATCATCCATTGGTTTGGAGTCAGGTATCATCAGTATACATCTTAACCTTGGGCCAGCCAAGTGACACTGTTGAAGTTGTAGCCCAATGCCTGGAGCCTGTGTGGGTCTTAATGAGGAAAAATAGACTCAGGCTTAATCCTGACAAGACCAAGCTGCAACCACTCACAATTTCAGGCCCAGAGGCATTCTTGGAAATAAATATGCTTGAGATATTATGACTTGCCTTTACATTCTTCTGGTTTCCACTTTATTTATTTTAATGTATTTTTTAGAAAAAAATAAAGTAGGTGCAGGGATCCTACTGGTTGCTGGGGTCATTGAATCTCATGGTCCCTTTATCAGGAATTCAGATCCAGATTTTGCATTCAGAAGGTAACCAGTTCAGACTTCACCATCCCTATGTGAAAGGATATCTAAGAGACAGACTGAGAAAAACCTCTTCCTTAAACCTTGGTGGGTTGCTCTTTATCATGAGTTAGAATGAGAATCACCAGTGACAGTTTTGTACCGTCATATTTGGAGAGGGACCAATGTTCAATGGTAGAACACATATTTCATACAGACTCCAAGGTTCAATCTTTGCATGTTCATTTAAAGGATTTCAAGACTACAAAGACCTCTGTACAGGTTATCAGAGTTAATTTATAACAGCTTTATTCAAACATCATTCTGTGTCATTTGAGTACCACACCAAATTAAAAAGTGCTGTACAGTCCATAGCAAGCCTAGCAAAAAAGGAGAATGAAGATTTAAAAATTACTGTAAAGGCCCTGGTGAATAAAAGATTTTCACAGAAACAAACGAAAAAAGATTATGCCATAATACACTTCCTCCTCTTTAAGATGCTAAAAGATGTTACTGTACTACAAATGTATTTGTACAACACAACTTAATCATGTTTTATTGACTAAACTACATTTAAATAGATTCACACCATACTTTTATAAGCCAAGATTGCAAACTAAAAGGCCTTGTTTTGCACAATATGCTAAACCAAGCCAGTGTAAAGAATGAATTCTATTTTTTTCCAGCTCAATAGAAAGTAATGTCATTCGTTCAGACAATGGCAGAAGGTTTTATGTACGTACAATTTGCAAATACATAAAGTCAAATATTTTTGCCATCTCTCAAAGTAAGATGTCACCAAGAAGCTCAGTGTGGAATTAGTATTTATGATACATTTCACTACAAACATCCTGCAGCCGGAAAAATAAACCAGCATCGTACTGCAGCAATCTACCAGCACTGTCGCTACAGTGAACACATACGTTCAGGATGCTAGATGGGCCACCTGGTATTAGCAGACACAACTTAAAGAATCACACTGTTTGCAAATCATATTCTGAGAATTTTTTAAAAAATGGTTCCATGCTTTAGATTTTCTAAGTACAGTAATATCTGTAGCTATAGTATTACAGTACTATATCTTCCTGTCCTTTTCTGCATTTATATATCTCTTTACAGTGATGCACTACAAAAGATGCAGGCAACAAATCAGCTGTAACGAACAGCTTACGCTCAATAGAATGAACAATAATACAAATAATAGTATAATTTTGAGTGCATAAAATATTTCAGGATGCTGCTATATTAAGAAGGCTGATCTTGTTCCAGTTCCTGTATTCATTATGATCTTTAATGTATGTTCCAGGTAAGAAGTGCATTAATCATTTGAACTGTCCCTGTAGTGTTTATAATCTGCACATACAGAGAGAAAGAAAGATATAAAACCACAAAAATATTGAAGGAGTATTCATTACGTGTAATTTCTGGTATCTCCTCAGTTTCAACAGTCACTTACGATATAAAACACAGTGACAGCCAAATCCACTGATAGGTTGCATTCAGAATATGTCTGTATTTCTCTTTCTCCCACACACCAATACACAAACAGAACTGAACATACATTAGGGGAGAGAATCCCTCACCATCTACTTAGAAAGTAATACAGTTCAGGCTAAGAAGAATTACTGTCTAGCAGATGCAATTTCTCAGTAGCTTAAAAAGCAGCTGCGTTTTTGTAAACCCTGATGACTGTGGCAGACCTTCCTAAAGGTAGAAGAGAAAGTACATCCCTTGTTTTGTAATAAGGGGATTTTCAATTTAAAAGCGCAAGATGGCCTGTTGTGTGAAGTATGGTTATTACATTCATTGTATTCTGTCTCGCTCACTAGGAGGCTAATAATGAAGGAGTTGGTAAAAGAGCCAGTGCCAGAGAGTTATCTCATGGTCCCAGATGCTGGATAAGTTGAAGAAGGCAGAAATCACTTCTGGATGACATTCAGGTCTGAATGATGATTTGAAGAAGAAAATACTATTATTTCCAAGGTAAACAGGCGGTTTCATCTGTCAGCAGTATGTACCAGTCTAAAATATGTGTACATAGAGTCTTAGAAAGTTCACTTTATCACTTTCAGATTTTTTTTTCTCTATGACAGCTTCAGCAATATTTCCTGAGACAAAAGATCCACTCCAGGCTCTGCCACACCTAAAAAGAAGCTTTGGAGAAATTGCCAGGCTCACTTACAATGAGAGAAATTACCCACACAGCAGAAAATGAAAAAAGCACATAGATACTTCTGTAAAGTGCCAAAGACCCGGTTGAGAAATGGCCTCACAAGGTAATATTCTTAGTGGTTGTGATTTTAAGATCAGGCAATTGCTTTCTCCTTTAGGAACTACGAATTTAAGCATATTTACACACCAGCATATTTCCAGAGCTAAGGCTGTCAGAACATTTGTCACTGTGTTGACAGGGAGTTATCATCCTTATGCTGTTTTTGTGGCAACTAATTCAATATATGCAAATGTGCACAAGTAGCCCTCAGCAGGCTTTTGGAGTAACAAACTTCATAAATGTAATAAATGTGTGTGCCTATGCGAATGTGTATATGTGTCTTTGTACATGTCTTTGCTTCTTTGTGGTAATGTTTGTGTCATTTACAGACCACATTTTTAAAAGGAGGCTTAGAGTTGCATTCCAGTTTCAAGTTTCCCTAAAACAAGTGAAATATACAGGGGGAAATAAGTTGGGCTTTATGAGTGCATTTTAATGTTTAATACATGTAAAATAAGGGCACGTAAGTGACATATCTGGCAATAATATTAATCAGTTTTCAGTGAAGTCTGAAAATTTCACTGAATTGTTCCATGTGTGCTTTATTTTTGTCCACATAATCAAAACAAGCTTTTTGAAATCCTAACCTATTTGGGAGCTATTACTTTTTCATGGTGTCCTGTAGCTCTTTGTGTCCTCCTTTTCATTTCAGGCTGCAGTTGAGAGAAATAATTTCCTTCTTACCCTTATAAAAGGCTGACGTTGCAGCGCAAAAGTACTGAAATAAAATTTTAACCCAGGGGCTATATTTCTCAAATAGACCCCAAGAAACAATTGAATTGGCCAGAGTCCAATTTTTGGATGTGAATTTTCTTTGGCTGAGCTGAAGTACAAAAAGCAAAAAAGTCATCTCTTCTTCTCTTGCCAAAATAAAAAAGTTTCTTGAATCTAGCTAAGCCATGTAATATCACCATGCCAACCTAGGATTAATCTTTAGAAGAAGGAAGTCCAAGCTGGAATGAGAACACTGGGCAGTTTTCTTTCCTGCTGATTTCCATGAAAACGCTTAAAATTAGCTTAAGTCTCTCTATTGAAGTCCATGAATTTAGAATACTTAAATTGGATTGTTTCCTGACATTTTTTATGAATCTTATGACATTGGATTGTAAAATAAGATTGAAAATAATCTTAAAAAATAGTACCACAAAACTATTCATTTTCATTAATTTTACAAAAATAATTATATTCCACTATCTTATGGATCTCAGAGTGGGTTCATTTCCATAAACTATGTAAGATACTAAAATGAAATAAAAATAATTAATATTTTACACTATTAAAAGAACAAGCATAATATAATTCAATATAATAAATAATGGGATCATCAGGAATATATGTCCCCCATCCTATAAAACAAGGATGAAAAACCTATGGGCCTCCACTTGTTGTGTAACTGTAGTTCCCTGTATCTAATACCATTGCTCTTATTTATTTTTCAAATTTCTATCACTGCCCATCTCTCCCAAAAGGGGACTCTGCTATTAGTTGTTCAGCAATTGCTGAAGGACCTCTGCTATAAAAAGGTCATAGAATTATAAAACATTAGGAATGGCAGGAACCTTGGAGCTCATGTAGTCCCTTCTCCCTAGTACAGTCAGTTTAATATGCTGCAGATAGTGTAGTATGGAAGGAGATCTCTGTCAAGAACATATTGTTGGGGGAAAAAATTCATGCAGATCTTTCTTGCAAGCTCACCTCAACTGGGAAATGAGGCGAGTATTTAAGGCTGCTGATTTATATACACAGTATTATACAATAGATCCCCCATTTGCTTGAGGTTATTTGCATTTCAGAAACATATAAAAATTAATGAAGACTTGCAGTTGAATACATTTGTTGTATTCTATGTATAGGTTAAACAGCAATTTTCCCTAACTATAGGAGGGACTATAGCTACCATCACCCCTAGCCTGGATTGCCATTGGGTTGCAAGGGATGATGAGAATTCAGGTAGAAAAAGGTTTTACAGAACATAGTATTTCATCAATTAATTTGGGATTTGGGGGAAAAAATGTCACTTTGATTTTGTAGTTTGTTGGCAGCACCCCTAACAAAGTAAGAAATGTACAGAAAGATGAATGTGTCCATATTTAAAACATATTGGACAATTTTGGGAGTGCATTAATCTGGACCTAATCAGTGACTATTTGTTCTGCCAAAATGCAATCTGGGATGAATGAAAATGAACTAGGGTTTCATATGCAGTCTTTAAATCATTTGCATGTTTTATGCATGGTAATTTTATTTATGCATTTCCTGTTCTCACTTGTATTAACCATATTGTGTTAGACAAGAAAGAGATTTCATAGGCAGTCAGAGAAGAGTAAGAAAACAATAAAATGGAGTAGATTTTCCATTGTAATTATTAACAAGATAATAATTAACAAGATAATTATTTTGCTAAGGTTAGTGTCAGTTATTTTATTTACAGTATTACAGTCTTTTTGAGGTACTTTGGAGATTATTTAGCACATCCTATATAGAAATGTGGAAAGAAAATTATTTTCTAAAGGTATTGAACGTAAGGCTTTTTCAGTGAAGTTAAGGACCTGTGTTCATTAGCTTATTAGCAGGAATAAAATGAATAGTGATTTATTCTTTGAAGTACTGTATTTATTTCAGAATCTATGCAGTCATAGCTTGATTTTGGAAACAACAGCTTTATTTCTTTATTGTCCAGTAGGATAGGTAGGTGGTAGAATTTTCATGGATTTGGATATAGATGAAGGTGCCATGTGGAATGTTTGAGGGTAATTCATTTTCATCTCAGCATTATCACCTCTGTGTAAATCAGAGGTACTTTAGTTCAGCTTCTTTGATTTCAAATGTGTTGAAATTGGAGCCAGCAAGTTCATTGGTTATACTGGCTGGCAATTTAGGTGTCATAGACAAAAGACTCTAGAGAGCACCACGTTGGGAAAAGCCTATTTAGCAATGGCCATTCAAGGAAGCTAAAATGGGAAGAAGATAAGGATGCTTAAAAGTTTTCAAGGATATGTTCATAGTTGTTTTGTCTTTTGTATGTCTGTTCTAGTGCTATTTTTTGTGGTGTCCTGTCTATTCAGTGAATTCAGTTGTTTTGTGTGGTGACTGTCCCCCTTTCTGTTCAGTTAGCAATCTCTCTGAAGCCTAAATTGCTGTTAATTTGTGATGTAACTATTGTGGAGTGCTTTTTTAACAACTGCAATATAGTTTTCAAATGTTGAATAATGTAGCATGAAATTCTCAGTTAGTTTGGAAATGATTGTGAAATCATGTGAAGAAAATCAGTATGGCATCTGATCAAGATAAATTCACTCTAGTGTTTTATGGCTTTTTATTCCTATGTGATAGTAATAAAGTCTCATGTAGGGATGGAAGCCATGAAATACATTGTGAAAAATCATCAACTAAGATGAGCCATCAGAATAGAATCATTATAGGACTAGAGCTGCTAACGATTATTGGAAAATGGAGTATTTGTTTTGTTGCCTTTTATGTTTGCACTGTTTTTTCATTGCTTCATTCTTAGAGTTGGAAAGATAGGGAACTAGTTTCTAATAAAATAATTCATTTTTTAAATCAGCATCAAAGTTTTATATTTTAATACATATTTAATTTTGGTTATTAAAGTGAACACTGTGCATGAAACTCAGAATTATGTGTTCTATAAATCAAGTAAACCATTAATGGCATTTATCAGGTCCAGTTTTCTTTACTCCCATACACCGGAAATGATCCTGAAATGAAGCAACAATTCCAGCATGGTGCATTGACATGATTTTTCCCCAAATTCATGCTCTTCTTTCCTTTTTATTTTAAGTACATTTTGCTAATGTGAATATATATTTAATAAATCATGTAGTCTTGGCTCTTAGATCAATTTAAATACATTATATTTTTAAATGCAATAATATGCACAGTTTAACTTTAATTAAACTAGAACAGTTGCTTGAACTGCAACATTATATGAACAATATGCTGCTGTTTTCATGAGTGGCTATAAGAAAGGAGGAAGAGGGACATTATTCACAATAATCATAAAACTTGTTTGGAAGTATGGCGATAAGTCTTTTAGGACTAAAGTGCTAGCATGAAACGGAACGAAATACTTTAGTACATTAGACTGCCTTAACACCATTACTTGCTATGAAGGCAAAAGTGACTTGGTAATCAGTTGTCTCTATTTCAGTTACACAATAGTGGAAATTAAGCAGTCATTAACCTTTCTGTTTCTACAGCCAAAGTATGATCCAGAGAAGTAGAAAAATTTTGCCATAGAGGAACATGAGTATTTGCATGAAGAAATAATAGAAGCGTCTCCCTCTCAGCTCGCTTGTGGATATTCTCAAGCTGTTTTTTTTTCTTTTTCTTTTTCTTTTTAATTTAGGTCCACTGATTCTCAACAAAACCTGAGAAGAATTGCTCCAGTTAAGTGGATTAGGTATCAAATTACAGATGAATTGACTGCCTACCTTTGTCAGTATTAGAGTTATATGCACAATATTCAAGGACACATCTTAACTACTTCACCATGTTGCCTTTCATCTCTGAAGCTGTTTAATTAAGCTGAAGATAAAAGTGCCTTGCCATCAAAATTATTCCTGGAATGTGTAACAGAAAATCACCACAGAAGTCTTGTGGTCATCCGTTAATTTATGACTTTTAATAGTTGTGTAGAATATTGGGAGGAATCAGGGCTGGCCCTGCCATTTGTTTGACATGGCCATTTCAGATGGTGAGCAAGGACAGGGCATTGCTCCAAAACCAAGCTCATTTGTTTACCGGTTTATCTACCAGCCAGGAGCAGTCTGCCATTCCTCCTTGCTGCCAGGTTCCTCCCACACTCCCTGCTAAGGGCAGCACCTTGTTTTAGAGTGACAAACTACAGGGATGCTATTCCTTCCACCCCCTTCCAGGCCCAAATTCTTTGTTTGGAATACTTCTTCTCAGTGAGGCCTTGAGAGCGAGGTATAGCGGCACAGGTGACTAGCTTCCACTATGCCTTGTTCTGAACACTTGGCAAATGGCTGCTTGACCGTACTCTGAGCTCAGATCTATAGATTATTATATTTTAATATAGACTCTCCCAAAGTAAGACACTTTTTCCATTTCTCTTTTTCTTCTTTCCCCATTTTCTTACCACATCTGTGCACATAGTTTATCAGCTAAAATTCCTTGCACATGGTATAGAACAGAATTTGCAGCTATGATATTTTAGCAGGAGATACTCTCTGAAAGTGCCCTAATGATGTGCATGCATGGAAAGGAAATCAATTGGCTTACATTTCAAGACTGCACCATAACTTATCCTGCATATTGTTTGTTTAAAATACATAAGTGTAAGCTAGGAACACCGGTAAGTGAAATACTGCAGTACACTCTGTTCTGAGGATAGCAGTGTAATGAGGAATTGTGCTTTATAGCACTATCCACTTGCTGTTTGATATCATAGAGAATTACAATAATTTATGACACTGGAACTTAGCTGTGCAATGACCTTGAAGGACTGAGAGTGTGGGGGGAATGTTCTTGTTGAAGAAATAAATAGAAATGTGGAACAATCAACCCTATCTGTATTCAAGAAATGCATAAATTTTTAATTTGGTCGAGCTATATGAAATAATAAACTTTGCAAAAATCTTGTTTTAAAAATCTGAAGTATGCCTAAAATATCACAATTATTATAAGCTGTTGCAAATGGATATTATAGATATTATTTCAATTAAGAAAAATATTTAATATGTACTACTTACGATTGAAAAAAAACTGTGTAACATTCAAAGCCTACATCATTTTCTCATCAGCCAGATTTTAAAAATCAGATTATTTTAAAACTATTTTTAAAATTCTCTTCTCTAAAATACTGTCTGTTCTCTTAGTTATTTAATAAATATGGCTGCTGTTGATTTTTGGATTGTAAACACTTTTCTGCCATTATCTTTAAATATGTAATAAACAATTTCTAAGAATAACTTTAAAATAAATATCTTTGTATGAAATGCAGACAGTGTATTATTAAAATAAGTATCTTTGTATTAAGTCCAGACAGTGTATTGTTGTAAAACTTAATTACATAAGCAGAACTTTGTGAGGTAGGCCATATCAAAGGGGTCGGTAGAAAACCATTCCTCTGACTTTCTCCTGACATTTCTCAGCCAAGAGATGACGGGCCCAAGTGTAAAGTGACTTACCTATTAATTTGACCGTAATATTGTACACTTCTGCAACTCAACAGAAGTTTGCCCTCCTTGAGGAACTAGGATTTTTTATTCTATATTCAAATACATTTGTTGAAATGTATCTGTGAGATATAAAAAAGGTTGCCCATTCAATTGGTACATGTAATATATTATCCTTCCTTTTATGCCTTCATAAGCAGGAGGTAGGAGAGTGAGAAGAAGAAAGCAACCAGCAGCAAAGACCAGGGAAGTTGCCAGGGCCTCTGTTCTTCCAGGGCAGGCAGCCATTGTAAGAGGCAACAGCTAGAGCAAAAGCTGACTTGGGAACAGCAATAGAGGGAGGTGGTAGAGCAGTTGTTCCTTCACTCATACCCTTCTCCCTTCTGCATTGCTCTTCTGCTACAGGTCCTTCTGGAGCCCCACACTTATTCTACCATGTCTGGGCTTCAAAAGTCTGGAAAACCACTAGACATGGCATCAAAGGGACACAGAAAACTCCTATCATCCAGTGATCATCCAGATTTTTGTAATTCAGTTATCTTAGCCATACCTTATGTGATCGGGTTTCTTGAAAGTGAGTAGCAAGGAGTGGGCAGTGAGGAGAAGCCTGATGGCTCCCCTGTGCCTATGTGCTTCAAGCCATGTACTTCCTCTGCTTTCCCTATATGCATTTGAAGAATACCAAAGCACAGCCCTGGCACAGCCTGCTCAAAGAATCAATTACCACCATCCACTATTATACGAGTTTATTTTTCTCTGGCACAGTGCAGTCTTAGCAAATTCATACCTTGTCATTGTACTGCTGATTAATATTTTTAGAGTTTCTGTGTGTTAAGAAAAAAAAGGCAATTTCAACTGAAATTTAATTCTAGGGGGTCACATATGTACATCAATATATGCCAACTTTCCTCAATCTGGTTTCTTCAATATGTATTGGCATTATAGTTCCCCCAACTACGGTATAAGCCAAGAGCTCAGTGCTGGTTCCTTCCATAGACTTTCTGGGTCTGAGAATTCTCACTTCAATCGTATTTATAAACATTCAAATAGGTATGGTCACTTTTGTGAAGACCTTTCTGGGGGGGGAAAAATGTATCTGATAGCAACATCCTTAAAATGAAAGTGGAATATCCAGTGAGGGATTGCTTCCAGTTTGGAAAAAAAGAAATTGAATTCTTTGAAGAGTATTGGGGGTGGGGAGAGGAAAATGAAGTGATTTTTATTATAGTTGAAAACTTGTGAAAACCTGTGCATAGTTTCAGGAATTACAGAAAGTGGAAAGACTTCCAGAAGAGTTACATTTTGAGTAGTTTGTGTCTGGAGATAAAAATTCTTAATCTGACATTTTCTAACACCAGGGAACAGCTATTGCACCTGTCCTCACAACTTGCCATTCAAAGGATATGATTGAAAGTTGGAGTAAAAGTCTTTCCAATCAATCATACTAGTTTGGGTTGTGAAGTAACGTGGATGTACATTTGAACTCTTTGAGTTTTGCTTTCTTTAACCTTCACAAATACTTCAGTATCAGGGTTGCTTCTGAAATTGTAGCGAGATATCACTTAAAAAACTGAAAGAAAGCGATTGGGGTTCAACAGATGGCAAAGAGTCAGTGGAATCCCAATAGAGATTACCTCTACAGGAAAGATACTGCTTCTCATTACTGCCAGCCCTGCTTCAAGAGATTCCACACAACAAGAAAACTGGTTGAAGAAATGTCCTGTACCAAGAAGCTATCAAACCATGATAGCTGGGAAATATTAATAAAAGAATTCTTAAGAAGCACCTGGTCTATATTGTTACATTTAATTCAGTTTTAAATTAAATCAGTTAACTGTATGCTTGCTCATAAGCTTGCTCATACAGTATATTTAAGGGCTTCTTCCTGTCTCATTTAAATTGTTATTTGGTGACACGTTTTAGATCCTAGGGCATGCAATCAAGGCTTTCATGCAGTCTCAAATTCTATACCTCTGCTACCCTATAATGGCCTAAAGAGTTGTGCACAAGATTCCTGCTTTGGCACTTTCAGATGTAAGTATGGAAGCAAGTGTTCACAAGGTAGACACATCATTTTTTCTCTCCCCACACTTTTTTTTTCTCTCTCTCTCTGAGCCAAGCTGATAGGAACCACCAAGGCAAAAACCACATCCCCACCAAAACCAGCAGGGCAAGCTACTGTATATAAACAGGGAGCAAGCCCCACACCCACTCCCTCTGATGATGTTACCTAGTTGGGTAATGAACGTTTGCAAGCAAGCAACCAAGTTTAGAGAGCACCAAGGACTCCACAGGATCATGGAGTGCCTAACAGAAATGGGCCAAGTGTCTGATAAGCTGGCTGTTCAGATAGTGGTTGATTAACTTCTGTAAGTTATGTGGTATCTTTGGACCGGACAGAGAGAGATGTTCTGGGAAAAGATTGGTCTGATGGAGAGGAAGGGGTAGGCAGTAACATCTCAGTGGTGATGGGCAGAGGGTGATATGGTAGGCGATGTCCCAAAGACACTCTGGCAATGGCTTGCTTAGTGTGTTACATTGATACCATCTTCCAGGAATTAGGGCTCATCACTAATGCCTGGTCATCATATCCTCATCAGTCACGGGCTCAGACTTGTTGCTTAGTACCAGAACACCCTTTAATAGGGCATTCATCATCCACAATCTGATCATGGATGACAGGGCCAATCTGGAATGTATTACTAAGACACAAATGGACATGGAGGGGTGGGGAGGGTCTTATCTCAGAAATGTCCCCACCTGGGGTTGAAATATGGCATCAGTTGTGGCCCAGGGCAAGGGTGGGGGAGTGGCCATTATTCGTATCTGGTTCCTTCTGCAGGAAGAGCCCTTTGATTGGTCCACCCCTTTGCCTGATGAACTCTATTGAGTTTCAGAGGGTGCGTGGGGAAGTACTTGAGGATCTGTTGCACACCTGGACTTAGTTACCTCCTAGAATGAAAGGGTGGTGATGGCCCTAAATCAGATTGCACTTTTCCAGCCTGTTTCTGCATATGGATCCTGAAGAGTCCCCTAGTTTTCAGAGGAACTCCAAATGAAGCAGTGAAAAAGAGACAGCAGGGAAAGACAAAGAAGTAATGTGAGTGATGGGTAAGAGTCTTAAGGATTAAACTGCGGTGATACAATGGGCAAAAAATATGTTTTCCATTCTTATTGCATCTGCAGATTGAAATCCAGTGACCCCATTTATGGTGACCTAATCCCTCTTAGGTAGGGATGGGTCAAAAGACCATGTGAAGGGCCACTGAGATGATTATTTGAGGCATCTGTCAAATGAAGTCACTCTGATCTAGATTCTAGCTGTACAGATCTATAGAATTGACTGAAGTATGGTCTGGCATGGTTATCTGGGAAAAGTTTGAGCCTATAGGTCTCAAAGAAGTAGACAGAGTGCTCAGAAGTGAGCCTGGCCTGTAAATTATATTCATGTCTCTCCCAGTTGGTTAAGGCTTCTTGGGAAATGACTGTGGATGGGTCCAAGTGGTGGTAAATTCATCCTGGGGATGTTGGTGATTCTGCCTCCTTAAGGAGCTATCACAGGACCTAATGGTGATTCTGACCTGTTTCCAACCTTCACTTTTGGGGTGGAGGTTTTTGAGAAGGTGGTTGGGCTGCAGCTTCATGGGGCTCTGCAAGAATAGATTGTATTTATCCCTTTCAGGTTTCAGGCTTGGACGCAGCACTGAGATGGCATTAATCATGCTTGTGGATGACCTATGGCTGGACTGGGAAAGGGGCTGTGAATGTTTCCTGGCCTTTCTTGATCTCTTAGCAGCTTTGAGTACCACCAATAATGGTATCCTTCTGGACTGACCTAGGTGATTAGAAGGCACAGTGTTTCAATGTACTTCTCCTGGGGCCATTTCTAGTAGCGATGGATAGAGATCTAGCCCTCAAACCTTGCTTTGCAGGTTGCCTCATGATTTCATGCTTACCTTCCTCCCATTTAACATCTGTATGACAGCCACTGGGTAAGTTCATTTATCAGCACAGAGTTAGGTATCATCAATACATTGATGTAGCTATTATATATCTCAACTCATGGCCAGCCAAGTGATACTGTTGAAGTTTAACAGTATGGCTTAGAGAGATTTTACACAATGGTTCAATGGCTTGGAGAGATTTTACACAAATCCATCTTATGCTCCAGATGTGCCCGTTCCTGGATTGGGAGATCCTATTCATGGGCGTTCATGCCTTGGATATCTTTTTTTTAAATAGTACTTTTATTAAAATTACAATTACAGTAAAAACTAATACAAACTAAAAAAAAGAAAAGAATAAAAAGAAAAAATAGAAGGCGCAGAAAATAAAAAAATAGGAAAAAAAAAGAAAGAAAAAAAATAAGAATTTAGTAAAGAAAAAGAAATATATAAAGAAATGACTTCCACCTTCATCACAAATATAAAGTTTTAGTAACTTACCACCTTTTCTTAAAATACAACAAATGATTTCTTCTTCCCATATCCCATCTCTTATCTTTAAACAAATCCATAAAGTCTCAACATTTCAGTCCTGATGTCAGCAAAAGTCCATTATAATTTACCAGAGATAACATATCTATTTTAATCTTGATCAAATAAGCCAACTTTATATTCCTTCCTTTTACTTCTAACAATCTTGATCTTTAGTCCCTTCAAATAATGTCCTAGAACTTTTCATTTTTATTTTGTCCCTTCTCACAAATTTCTTCAAAGCTTTAACAAGTCTCTTTTATAAATCCCATATGGGAAAATTATCTAGGTCACTATCTTGGTTTGTTATTCGTATATCTTTTCAATTATTAAGACATCAGCTGGTTTGTCCAGTGTATGTCCAGTGTAACATCTTTGTCCATGTCATTCTTGTAGCTTATCATTTCTAAATCCACTTTCAAATCAGTCTCAAATCAGTCTTGTCAGGTAACAAGGGAAGAGGAACTTCTACAACATTTTTAAAACACAATCTATCTATAGAGGCAGACACTCTTAAAATTAACTTCTGGGTCCGCTGTTCACAAATATCCTTCAATATGTCCAGTGTTAAAATACTTCATTTCATTCTGTATTTGTAAGTTAAATTTAAGTGTTCTTCTCCTTTAATTGTAATCTTTAGTTCCTTCTAGTTCCCTCTAGTGTCCAATTTTTAAAGTCTTATCTTACTATGTTTTTTTAAAATTCAAAACAAAAGCATTTTTAATTCCAAAGCCTTATTTCAACTTTATCTGGACCCTTAGTCAGTTTATAACTTTCTAAAATCAAATTTTTAATTACCCTTTTGCTGTTTATTCCAATTTAAAAAACAAATTCTTAAACTTGTAGTTAAAACTTCTTTTGCCAAGGATTGAAGAAAACTCATCTGTCAGTGAAAGGTTCCTAACAGCTGAAAAGCCATTAACAAGCAATTTCCTAAAGCGATTAGAAAAGGAACTATCCGAGCCCAGTGTCCTTTTAAAGGTGCTGACTGGTTTGAGCAAGATAGCTATTATCTCATCTCCCAGAGCTCTAAACCCACAGAGACTGCTGTTTTGCAGTCTTCTTGTGAGGAGCAACTCTTTGGAGCACTTGTGGGATATCCCAAGTCCTCTTCTTGTCCAGAGAGGAATTATGAAGAGCCAGTGTACTTGCTGGCTCTTCGTTCTGCCACTTTTCAGAGCTGTCTTCAGTCCACCATTTCTTCCCTGGAAGACCCCCATGCCTTTAGTTATCTCATGCCTGTACAGATAGTCCTTGTTTAGTGACTGCCTTGTTTAGTGACTGTTCACAGTTATGATGGTGATGAAAAAATAATTATGTCCAATCCTCACATTTACAACCTTTACAGGTCTGTGAAGCAAAGGAAAGCTGAAGTAAGATCATAAGCACAGTTGTCCTAACAGTCAGGAATCACGCTGAGATGAGGAATAGGTCTCTAGTGTTTATTACTGCTACATAAGACAGAAAGTCCTAACAAACTGAAGAAACGTGGGAAAAACCCAGACAGATAAACCCCAAAAGCTAAGGCGGGTCTGATTTATGTCTCTTTGAATGGCTGCTAAATTCCTCAGTACTACGCATGCATTTTCCCCCCTGGATAGAGGCCCCCTCCTGCTCGCCATCAGTACTCATGACATCAGCTGTGGTTTCACTTAGTGACCACTATGCTTAATGATCAAGTTGCTGGTCACAGTTGTGGTCACTAAATGAAGACTACCTGTATTATTATAATGTGTTCTACTAGGGGCTGTGTTTGAAGGCCACTCAGAAGCTACAGCTGGTCCAGAATTCAGCAGTGCAAATAGTTGGTATACCCATCTAATACCATGTGTACTACATAAACCTAGGCCCCTGGGATTAATAAGTTAGTCAACATATTGTACGAATTCAGGCAACTGGGATAGTAAACCAAGGTTAAAATAATGAAGGGTCAAAATGTTATATAAACACAGCCACAGTATACATATGTTGGTTTGCTTTTTTCTCTGTTGATTAGTTTTCCCTTTTCACAGTTAACCTACTCATTTGGAAGACAGACTTGGACCTAGCTAGCAAAAGTTAGGGACTTGGTTCCTGTTTCATTTATAAGTTGTAATGTAGATATCTTTTATCCATATTATTGAATGGAATATATATACAGGTAGATGCAGATGCAGATATGATGTTGGGAAGGAAACTTAAATGTAGTCCTAATTCTCAGGAGAAATAGACTTTATGGGATAACCCCAGCCTGAAAATTGCTAGTAAATCTTCCTTGTGAAGTTCCTGGGCTAAAAAATATAACACTTTGGATCAAGTTACTGTTAATAAGTATTTTAAAACATTTTATATGCTGCAAAAAGAATTTGGATTGTTTAAACTGCTGAATTAAAACATCCTTAGATCTTACAATTTAGGCCTGATGCATTAGCAATGTGTGAACCCCCTACATGATTAATAATATTGGGAAAGCTTTTGGAGGTTCCCAAATTATTTTTCTATTCAGCAGAAAAGTATTACTAAAAAAGAAAGGGGAACCTGCAAGAACTTTGAAGAGCTAGAATATTATTGACAAATAAGTGGGATCCAGTCTGAAAATATGTTTGTATTCTATGATTTCAAGATGCAATTAATTCAACAAAATATTGTTTTTCATATTTATTTGTCTCCCCAGAGAATGCATAGCCAGGGTTGGGTTTCAACATCTATATTTTGAAAGGGTATTATTATGAAGATGTTGATTCATGTATAGGCTTGGACCACAGCTGCAACTCTTTGATTTAATATCTGTAAGGTGTGTTTGTCTGTTTGTTTATCACTGCTCAATCATAATCAACCCTGATCAGCATACAATTCCCCCACTGTAAATCTGATTAAGACAAAATAAAATAAATCAACTGGGGGGAGGGGTAATGATGGGTAATTATAGTAGTTTTTCAGGGTTTGCAGGAATTTAGGTTTTAAACATGTTGATGAAGACAGGAGTAGGTTGTGGAGTTTGGGTATGGGACTGGGAGCCCCTCAGATTTGTTGGAAGCCAGCAGCCAGCTCAATACTGACCAGTGGTCACAGGAACTGGTGGAGCACAGAGCCTTAGCCGCCTTCTAGAAGGCAGAGCTGCCTGGCAACCTGTAAGAAATCAAGGGCCAACCACTTATACAGAGGAAGGTCTCAGGGGAAATGCTGAGATAGTGGCAGAATTTGTAGCAGTTTGGATTTTCAACTATGCCACCTTGCCCAGGAGCAGCAGCAACAATGACAATGATGTATACACTCCAGACTGTCTTCTCAGTGGAAGAGTGACAATGCAGAAGATCAGGTGAGGTTCAACTCTGGGTTTTTGATGACCATGGACATGGGAACCAGCAGGAAGTGGGAGTGGGCAAGTGGTCTGGTGAAACTATGGCCTGCATCATGGTTGCCACCAGCTATACCAAAAAGTGGATATTTTGTCAGCTTCATCTGTTTTGTTGGATTGACGTGATGCTGGGACACAGTTGGAATGGAATGTATTTTGACTGCTTTGTGTGACTGATCTTTCAGATTTTATATCCTTCTCACCCAAGCAAGAGGAGTTAGAGTTTTGCTTTTGGGGTTGGAAGGTTTCTGGTAGGAGGCACCAATAGGTTGGGATTATCTGAGGTGTTACTTTTTGTTTTCCATTGCATGAGAAATAGGGGTTGCAGGGGAGGAGTGCAGTTTTATCTGGATGAGAGGTGGAAAACCCAGGATCGTCTGGTGTTGCATGTTCTTGGGTGAATGAGGAGGGCAAGCTAGTGATCCATGATGCTATGTAGAGTCAGAGCCAGCTAGCTGGTGGAGTGGTTGTAGTTTGACTTGGGGAAAAGGTGGCTAGTGTCAGGGGTGTGGGGGGGGGGGACTGAATAAGCAATGAAATGGTAGTGATGGGCGGAGATATGACAAGATATAGGGGGCTGGCAGGGAAGGGATCAGACGTTGCAAGGGTATCAGCTTCCCTGCTGCATAGCAACCTCCAACCCAGCCAACCATAGTTAAGTTGGCAGTGGAGTTGCCCATGCTTTTGGTAGTGGAATGCTTCAATATTCCATCCCTGGGTGTGGACTTAGAGATGGTTTGGGAATTCATGGCTACCATGCCAACCATGGACCTAACCCAAGTTATCTCTGGCCCAACTCACATATTAGAAGTTTTTATTTTGGAGCAGTGGCAACATGATTTGGAATTGGAAGATGTTACCATCACTCCCTGTTGCACTTGGAATGTTCTGTGGCTACACTCCAACGCAGTGCAATAGGTCCAGTGTGAATGATCTGCTCCAGGTGCCTTATTAGGACCTTCTTAGGTTTCAGAGAGAACTTGGGGTTATCCCTGGTGACCAAGGCTTTAATCATTGTTTGGAGTGAAAGGGTGATGATGGCCATGGATCAAAGTTTGTTTGTTTGTTTTTTCCTATTCCAACTGCAATATATGTATTTTCAATCTCAGGAACTTTAAATCCCAGCCCTGCTTACGTAAAAATAGGGAATTGTAGTCTCTGCATGGATGAAAGTCACTAAGTTGGGAATGCTGCAATAAGCAGATATAAAACTATGAAATCCTGCTTCTCTTTTTAAAGGCTGCAGCCCCTCTCAGGTATCCAAATTTATCTTTTATTAGTCACCTTTTCCAAGAAATTTCTCATATTCCCCTGTGAAAAAATGGGCAGAACATCACAACTATGCTATATGAATAAAAGCATTGTACTTGCTGGGATCTCATACTATAATGTAAGTACTTGAAAATATTGAAATAGTTTTAAATGGACCCTTTGATGCATTATTTTAAGGAATATTCCCTATATGTCATGGGTTTATGTTTGAGTAGTAAACTAACAGAAACTAGTTGTGATCTGTCAACAAAATTTTATATTGCTGAGAACAGTGATGTTTCTTTACGTGAAGTTTCCAGATGAAAATACAGCTGCAAGTGTTGAATTGCATTTTTATATCAACAGTTATGCAGAAAAGGAATTACTAAGTGATTGCTATTATGACACACACTTATTACAGAAGAATTATTGGCACTGTTTAAATCTCAAACTACTATTTTTACCACATGTTTAGTTATAATTGGTAGACCTGTTCCTCAAACAAAGTTTAAAGGTTATCTTTTAAAATTTTGTTGTCACAGTTCTTTACAATGTTACTGTATGTGTGCATATGTAAAGGAGATACTGAAACTTAAATGCAATTTCCTGATGTTACTGTACAAGGTATGAAGGAGATTACATCTGAAAGACAAACCTTTTGTATTTACATCACTGTACTGGTGGAAGAATTGAGCCAGATGAACATTTCTAACAAAAATGTTCTTAACACTTGATTGCTGGCATTTTCTAAACAAATGAATGCTTGAATGGATATATGTGTGTGCCTGCAATATCCAGAAGGCTAATCACAATCTTTAGCTTCAATTTTCTATGGTCCACTGTTGTCAATGGGAAAAGCAAATGACTTGATGCTAAATATTTATGTAGACAACTTAATGGGCCTAGGAGAGAAGCTGGATTTGGAGGTCATTGGTTTTCACCAACTTGACACTGATGCATCATCACAATACATTGAACATCAAGTAATGAGAAATAGTTGGAGTGTAAACTCTGCATATAATTGTAGACTCTGGATCTAGTAAAAAAATCAGACAATCAAGACAAAGCAAAATCTAAAGATTCAGCCTATGTGATATGATCTTGGGATAACCTAAAAGTTCAGTCTATTTCACAATGTGACAGCTGCAGTAAGTGGGGCCAGAATTTCCATTGTAAGTCATTGTGATCATAAATTGAGTCACCACGTGACCAGACCTGATTTTACAACCATTTTTATGCCCTAATATGTTCACAAACATTTCTGCTTTCCTCTTCATCAATTCCATGTGTTTCTCACATATAAATCCTAAAAAGTTTGACAGAATAGCTCAAACATTCTCTTCCTTGCCACTGTATTCAAAAAAAGAGAAGAGAAGAGAAGAGAAGAGAAGAGAAACAGCACAAGTCAACAACATATCATTGCAAAACAGTTGTGACTTTATCCTTCCAGTACTGTATCATAATTATTTTGGCCAACCCCATGCATGTAAGCTCCACCATTTTCGATAAATCCCAAATACTGGGATATAGTCAAAGAACATAAACATTCTTAAAAAACAGTAAGTTATTTTTATATAAGTTATAAATAAGTTATTTATATACATGTTGTCAGTCATGTAGATTTAAGCCCCAAACATAGCAAATTATAAGACAAGTCTGGATCATATCAGTTAATGTTCCAACAGCAAAGAGATGGCAATGAAGACTTACTAAACATTCTCTGAGGTGTCCAATAATACAGAGAACTCTCTGATAAAGCTTATTTTAATATTGAAGGAGTCTAATGTTTATGCTCATGACTGGAAAGGTCATATAAAGGTTAGGGTTATGCAGCACTTTGGAAATAATTCAAACTGATGCTTCAGAGTGCATGGGGGAACCAGCATAACACCTCTTTAAAGCTGCAACATTTTTTTCCACAGTGTGAAGCAATACAAAGAGTAAAGTCAAAGTAATTGGATCTCAGCTGAAGCACTATGACACGAAGGCATAATAATAGGGTTAACCTTAAATGAGGAATGTAAATTTATGCCTCAGTATGAGGTTCAGCTGTAAGTCCAATAGTGTAAGTAAGGACTATTTTTAATAGCATTTTCATTGCAGGCTTTGCAGATTTGAACAAAGTTCAAATTTGGCAAGCTAAGGTAATTTTAGTAAAAAAAATAATTCAGCAATTCTCAATGATTTATCATGTGTGTAATGATACTTTGTGTAATTTAAAGTATAGCCTAACTTGCTACTTAGAAGTGCTCAAGAGACATTTTAAAAGTTTTAAAAATAATGACCTGTCATTAATTCTATAGAAATACTTCCCTTCCAGCAGAGCACCAGAAAAGAGAAATTTAAATGCCAAGTCGACAAACATTATTTATATATGAGTCTTGTCTTTCAAATTAAGCAGTTATGTCCTTGAAATCACTTCTAGTGTGCTATTTTTTTTCTCAAATTCTGCTATTTTTTGCCCATACAATGAGAAATTGCTGCCACTATGTAGATCAACCAGAGAATTGGGAATGCTGCACCAGTCATTGTACAGCTCATTCAGACCAGAGCAACACTGACATTAAAAGGATAATAGAACTGCAAGAAAGGACCATAGGTCACTTTATTCAACTCCAGTGCATATAAAAATAATCATCAATCCATTCGCATCTTATAAAATACCAAATTCAGATCATAGGATATTACAAGCAAAGAGACCTTGGACTGCACAAAAGGGTCATATGTTACAAGGCAAGAGAGAAGTTCCCATAGAATCTGGGATATCATCCATGCTAACTGAATACTAGTGAACTGATAGTACTCAAATAGCTTTTTCGCAAAGCCCTAGAAAAGAAGTCGATTGTGCACCCCTTCATTCCTTGTACTACTTAGCTGATGCCTTCTAGCTGTATGGGACTGCATGGTCAATGGCTATGGCCAGTTAGGAGAATTGTAGCTCAAGACTTCTGAGGGCACCATATCGGGGAGGAAGAATATTTCTGCATAAACTTCCCTGAAGGCAAGGAGAGCAGGGATTATACACCATATTAACATATTTCTTTTTGTCTTTTTCCTCCAATGGCCACCTCAGTTTCCAAATAGCAGTTATTTAAGACAGAGAGAATTTAATCAGCCCCTGTGTAAGCGACTGTTTGAATCCATCTCTTGTCTGATACAGCTTAGATATTGGCTATTTTCTCTTCTCTTGTTTCTTCTTGATTTGACAGATTTTCCTTCCTCTGGGTGGAATACACAAACTGGAAAGTAGTTGGAGGTTCAGCACTGATTTCAGCAACATGATTTTAATCCAAGTTCCTTGTGCAATACTGGCTTTTAAATTTATTAAATTCAGTTTGCATAGTTCAGAAATTAGAGCTCAGTTATGTATCTCTCCAGAGATTTTATTTTTCCTTCTCACTGCTCTGCAGCATCATTAATAAGATCAGTTTTGCCATTTCACAAAGTTATGTAAGTAAATGTAAACTTTTCTCCCAAGTAGAAAATATTTCTTGATTTCCTGATGAAACATAATTTACCAGCAATTGTCTTAAATTAAACATCTCTATCTACTATTCACAGAATTACCATGAGATGTGTAACCTCTCCTTGAATAACCCCTCCTTGAATAGTAAACTATTATCCTCTCATAATGTAAGAGGAATTCAAAATTAAGCATCAGTTTAAGACAATTCCAAACTGTTGATTTTGGGAATGATCCATGATATAGAAATATCTACAGCTGAGGGATAGGGAGAAGCAGACGTCCCAATTTCTTTTCAATGTTCAACTTTTTTTTAAAGTCCTTTCTATGGTACCTAAAGAGAAAGAAAATAAACATGCCACCTCTATGGCTTATATATTTATTTAGTTAATTATTGATCAAATTTATACGCTGCCCATCTCACTATATAAGTGACTCTGAGTGGCTTATAAGTAAAAAAAAACCTTAAAAATCTTTACAAAAATATGCAAAGTTAAAAAGATGGAGAGAGTGTCCTCAAGCCACCAACCACCACCAGGGCTGCATACCACTATTGGATCCCCATGCTAGTTGGCAGAGGAGGGCAAGATATTCCATAGAGCAGGGGCAAAGAAAATATGATTGCAGCCTGTCTTAGATGTACCAGGAAAAGATGGAACTTTTGCAAAGTCTTTTTGAGATCTTCAGCATAATTTTTCCTACTCTCACTACCTACAGAGGCCTATAAAGAATACAGTAACAGTAATGGAGTCCACTGAAGTACCAGGAAGACCTCAGGGGGAAAGTTAGTTAGTTTTCAGATATCCTGCATGAAAGCTTAGAATCATTCCCTCAAGACTTTAATGGTAATTCAATTAAGCTGAACTTAAATGCAAGCAACCTTATTTATTCATTCATTTATATTTAAAAAGGAAATTCACCTACAGAATATACTCCCATGAAAATCCATCCATGGATAAGCTGACCCTTGAATTTTTCACCAAAATACCATGAGAAATGCACCACCTTCAGGTAAGTATTTTTCATGGAATTTTGGTTAAAAATTCAAGGGTCAGCTTATCTGCAGATGGGCTTATATGCGAATATATATGGGATGTACAGATACTTTAAAATATACTTGCAGATAAGCTCATCCGTGGATAAGCCAAATCTAATTATATGGGTGTAGTTTGGCACCTAAAATTCTCGGTTTATCCACAAGTATATATGGGACATTTTTCAGAAAAGAGTACTCAAGGGACCACACTCCCATAAAAAACCAACTGCATAATAGGAATTCCATACATAAGAACAGAGTCAAATAGATCGAAAGCATTCAATAAATAAAGTAAATCTAATGAACTGAAGTGCTAGAAAGACAATGGCAGAATATGATAAATAATGCTTTTTTTTTTTAGTGCAGGAATCGTACAATAATTGGATTATTTTATTTATTTATTTGGTGCCTTCAAGTCAGTTTTTGACTCCTGGCAGTGCACAGACAAGTCTCTGCAGTTTTCTTGGTGAGATTTTTTGGAAGTGGTTTGTTATTGCCTTCTTCCTAGGGCTGAGAGGGAGTGACCGGCCCAAGGTCACCCAGCTGGCTTTGTGTCTAAGAAATTCATGATCTCCCATTTCTAGATCGATGCCTTTAACCACTACACCAAACTGGCTCTTTATTGGACAACAGCAGTGCATTTATACCTTTAAAACTCTTCTTATGAAGGAATACTTGTAGTGTGAGTTTTTATTAATGATGCATATAAAACTTGTACAAAGCTCTGACAACAAGATGTAATGGAATAATTTCCATTTACTCAGGTCTGAACTCACTTCATTCCAGTCATGAGCTTTCATGAAACTTCATTTTTATTTGCTTTTCTGCAGTTCTGTTGTGCTAAGAACACCAGTTGTGCCAAAAAGGTTTTTTTGGGGGTGGGTGGTGGTGGGTATCTTATTGCCACTGTGAGGATAGGAGCCAGGTGGAATATTGGTTTCAGTGACAGTAATTCTTGTGATCAGGTCAGCATTAAACATCTCAATCATAGTGTCTTGGAAATGGAAAGATCCTGATTGAGAAACATCCTTAGTTTTACCATTTCCTCTACCTCAGTGCCACCCAGTATTTTCACCCTGTGTGATTGTACAATGGTTTGTGAGTTGTTTTAGTAGCTGACCAACCCTAGCGACTGATTTATTTATGGAAAGGATAAAGAAGCTGATTGCCTTATACTTTTGCCTCAAACCTTATAATCATCTCCTTCCTAAAGGGCATGTTGAGACTTTCTTGCAGTGAGCTCAGAAACACCTACATTAATTTATCAGACTACCCTTTCATAACAATCATTTCATCTATTCTGCTGAAAAACAACAAAAAAGTTGGAGACGCTGCTTTTTCTCCAGGCTAATCTATTGGTGAATGAACCTCCATTTTTCTAATCCTTATTCAAAATCCAGGCATTGAATAAAATTGGACTACCTTTGTATCTTTGCTTTGGGATCCTTCTAATGATGACAGGTAGGTAGAAAGTATATTATAAAATATTCATAACTTCATATAAAAAGTATAGACATACAGAAATAAATAGATAAAATACCTCCTGAGAGAGGTGGATATGATCAGGTCCTTTTGAGAATGCACTGCTGTGTTTCCAAATTCAGTTAGTGTGTGTTTGGTCTTGCTTCCTAGTAAGCCAGTTGTGGGTATTAAAGCAACAGCTGTTCCTGGCAGGAGTCAACTCACTTATGACTGAGTTGAAGTCACCTGAGGAGGAGTTGTGCCAAAAAGTTACTTGAAGAGAAGAAGAGAAACCGAAGGGGCTATGAAACAACACCTTGTAAAGTAGACTTATTATGGGATATTATTATAGGGAGAAAAGATGGGGATACGCTTCAATAAGGATTTCAGGATTTGAACAGCTGACCCTGGGACTTGGCACACTTAGTAGGCCATCTTATTTTGGAGGAGGCACTACATGCAAACTGAAAATTTTTTATACTACTTGTAATCTTTTGGGTGCTCTGAACACAGTGAAAATGATAGCAATATTAATAACCATTGTAATTTGAATCAGGCACTGCTAGGTCATAAACTAGATGGTGTATCACTTTAAGCAAGTATTTCACTGTCTTTACTGATAGCCCACAGTGTTCATACTAGATGAGATGCTTGAGAAGTACTTTGAAATATAGATAAAAATATTCAGAGGGGGAGCTGCTTCAGATATTAGCTATATCAAAAGATTAACTATATGGAATGAATTCATATTCCATTAAAATGGGTAGGATGCTTCAGTTTATACAGAATAAATGAGGGTTGAATGAACAGTAATGTTTCAACTTCCAAAAACTTTAATTTAAAAAGGAATATTTCAGTAAATGGAAGTGGAAAATAATTCTTGAATGAGCTCTTTTGTTACCTGTATTTACTTCTCCACATAATCACCAGCATTCACTGCACACTTTTGCCAACAATGTACAAGCTTCCTAAAGCCATCACAAAAGAACTCCACATCTTGTCTCTTCAATCAGGTCTTGACAGTACTTTCCTCCTCTTCATCTGAATCAAACTGATGCCCACAAAAGTTTTCCTTTAATTTTGGGAAAAGGTGGAAATCACATGGTACCAGACCTTCCCTGTACAGTGGATGGAGTAAGACAGTGAGATCCGACTTCACAATTACCTATTGGGTGGCTTATGAAACATGAGGCTTAGTGCTGTTATGTTGGAACAAAATGTCCTTTTTGTGCTTATGATATCTGCTTGTTGTTTCAAAACGTTGAGTGTTGCAGTGTAGTGTTCTGAATTGATAATGGTGTCTGTTAAAGCAAAAAAAATTGGGACAAGAATATACAACTGCTGGAAAAACTAAAAAAAAAAAAGGAATAATAATGAACTTTAAGTCACCTACTTGGGAAGTGATAGACCAATTCAAAGATAAAGCAGGAAGGATATTAATTTTAAAATTATGGAAGGAAGGCAAAATAATAACCTTGGCCTCTGTCTATACTCCAAAAATAAAATAAATAAAATAAAATAAATAACAATTCTAGAAAATATTTTTTCAAAAGTTAATAGAAGAATGTGAAATATTTGTCTTCGGGGACATGAATGGAATGTTAGATCTGAATTTAGGGAAATCATCTCAAGGGAGGACTGGCTAGATCGTACTGGTAATCTATCTCACATGTAACCTGCATCTGCATAACCAACTTGTCTTCTCCTCTCTTTCCCTCCCAATTTAAATCCTACAGCAGTCTAATCACTGTATCTGATGAAGTGAGCTGCAGCTAATGAAAGCTTATGCTTTTTAATAAAACATGTTAGTTGGAAAAGGTGCTACCATACTCCTGATTTTTTTCCACCATAGACTAACAAGGCTATGCTCCTACAACCTTCTACTCAGAATTTGTAAACACTAAACTCTTAAGGATAGTTAGATAAATGTGAAACCTATGGCTTAGGGTGGCCTAGATAGTACACAGTTTTTAGTTTTACTCATTCTGCAGCTCCTTTGGCCCACCCTTGTTAACATACATAATACAGTGCTGTTCTTTGAATATGTTTTTAAACAAAAATAACATAGGAACGGCATTCTTTAAATTTGTATTATGAAGTTTAACTTCCTATTATGAAGTGAATAAATATTGGATATACAGTAGCAAAACTGAGTAAAATTCAGTAACAGAGGTGGGAATCAGACAGACATGCCTGGAAAACAGCCATTGCTATTAGAATACAAGCATTTTTGTATGTTCATCTGTGATAATTTAGAGGATATGAATGAATTAGATAAAACGTAAATCATACCTTAAGTAGGATAGATGTCAGAATTAGAAGATGTTTTGGTCCTTCAAATCATTCAGTGCAGATAGACTTCAACAGACCTAAGGAATCATTATTTAACTAAGTTTAGGATATTTGTTTATTATGCAGCTAAAATTGCTTCATTGAAATTAAGGTAATTATTTTTTTCATATGACCTCATTGTCAATTGTGAAATCAGTTTTGAAAAGGATTGATTGTGTATATGTTTATGGATACACACATTGGAAGTGAACATTGGATCATTGGATCAGCTGTTAGACTTTTTAATCAATAGACAACAAAAGAGATAATGGAGAGGGTAGAATTTACTGTGCCCCAGTACCTTGCAACATACACATAATTAGAAGCACTTTGAAAATCTCTTGAGGCAGGTATCGATGGCTATAGCATGCAGTGAATCCATTGAGTTTTGAAGGTAATTGAAGTGTTGCCTTAAGAAAGACTGCAGTATGTTCTCATTTAGTATAGAAATATAGATTCTTAATAAGCTGTAATGATTCAGGAACAACATGTACTGTACATCCTAGAAGATAGAACTGGGCTTCCAAATTCCATGTCAATATAGAAATTTCATAACTGCTATGATTTAGAGGACTAAACTATCATACTTTGACAAAGATGTATGCACATGGATTGCAGAATTAAAATTTTAAAAATACAATTATTAAGAGCTGTTTGGCAGATAAGGATATGTTTCAGCATAATGCAAAAGAGATAAGCTAGATTGTTTCAAACCAATGAACTTTTTTCTTTTTAATACCTCATTGTTTTCCCTTAAAAGAATAATTTGCTGCGATTCAGGACATAATAGATAGGCTGGAAAACACAATAGTTACA
Organism: Candoia aspera; assembly: GCF_035149785.1. NCBI lineage: Eukaryota > Metazoa > Chordata > Lepidosauria > Squamata > Candoiidae > Candoia > Candoia aspera. The sequence goes on along the minus strand of NC_086159.1, from coordinate 35,449,675 downwards.
ATTCATCATATTGGAACATTAAATTTCTTCAGATCAATGAGTTTAATGATAGCAAAACTTGTTTTGGTCCATGGCCAAAAAGTGAACACTGGGTGCTCTGGGGTTCTATTTCCAGGCAGCAAAGATATGATTCAGCTAAAACAGCAATCAAGTTGCTGGTCAAGTTGGATTAACTGTATTCCATAAAGGGAATGGTTGAAAACATATAGTTGCTCGTATACCAGCTGCTGAGTAAAAAGAGTGAATCCCTATTGCTTTCCAGTCCAAGGGCAGGCTCCTTTTTTCCAGCATGGGATTCTAATCTAGGAGTCTGGATTCAACAAGGCAGATTATACACAAGGAAGAGCTCGTGGCTCAGAGAAAGAGGAAAAGGAAAACAGGGTAGACACCAAAGGCAGAAGATGGAAAGAGGAATCTTCCCAAAATATGTTTTTCAACATATTTAAATGTATATATTTTTCTTCAAAAAGAAACTAGGTTTCACGCAACTTGAGTCGCTAGTTTTCAGCTCTTTTGTAAAAATAGTTATGCAACTGATCAGGCAACCACAGATTTGAATCAACTGTACAAAACAATATTCCTGAAGGGTTTATATTTGAAATGTGTTGGATCCGATAAGCAATCATCTATGCACCGTGTGATTCCCTTTTCTTACTTCCTGTCCTGGAAAAACACGTACCCGGTTTCTTTTTTATTGTGCATTCCTCCTATTGATCAGGCAAGGTAAGTTTCAAGTGAAGTAAAATGTAATGCTATATTGTGTTTTTCTAATACCATTCAGATCTATTGCTTTAGTCAATCTTTCCTTCTAATTTGTGTGTGTGTGTGTGTGTGCGTGCTTTAAAATAGTGAAATACAAAAGAAAAAAAATGTCTCATAAAGGTTAAAAGAGCTAAACATAACCCTCCCCAAGCCAATTAAGATCCATAAAATGAATACAAATGTCTCTATGTAATTAATTCCATCATTAAATCTGGACCGTCTTGCTTTGATAAATCTGTAATTCTCACTGTGTATGCAACGTACTTCAGATTCTGGTATTATTTGGTAAGGTAAGATTATTATTATTATTGCCATGTATTATTTGCAGTTCTTATGCTCAGAGAAGTCCTCTTCCTCTTTTTTTTCCTTCACAAAATGTTCTGCAGAAAGGCTAGACAGTGTTGCCAAGTTAACAATCCATTAATTAGAGGAAAGTTCTTTATGAAAAAGCTGAAAGCCACCTATTGAAATGTCATGGAATTATTGCTAGAACAAAGTGACTCTACTTTTACATTAAGCACAGCTAGGAGAGAAGGTGACCTGCTATCTTTCTTCCTTCTTTCGACTTGAAAATTTTTAACAGCCCTCAAATACACATTGGGGGCACCAAAAGTCTTACTGTTCAGCACTGTGCTCTTCAAAAATCATCTGCATTTCTTGCTTTCCATCATTTCTTTCTTCAGAGTGCTTGAAGAAAATTGGGTTATTAACTGTGGAAATCAAAAAGAGCTTATTATTTCATTTTTCTATAAGTTCTTCTTTAAAATACTCTAATTCTATCCTATTAGTAATTTCTTATTGTAATAAGTGATTTGTTTTGCCTGTGCTACAACAGAAACAGACTTTCGTGATGGTTTAGATTATATATATATATATAGAGAGAGAGAGAGAGAGAGAGAGAGCGCACCTTGGACAGTTTTTTTTAGAAAACTTCAGCGTGATTAAATCCTGAAGTTATGCACTCTTCCTTCCACTTCAGGCAGCAGTTCTTTTTCTCTATTTTTAACCAAATATTCACTTTAGTTTTCCCTAATGTTAAATGTGGTAGCAGTTACTAGTTCTGTGCCCTGTCAGAACCTCCACAAAGTAGGAATAAGAAAAGGGGCTTGCCTTATCCTACTTACTACTCAACATTCATTCCACAAAGCAGCTGAAGCTAATGGTATAAACCAGCCTTCTCCAATCTGGTATCTTCCAGGTTGCAAATTCAGGATCAGTTCCTACATATCTCAAAGGCCATAGATTAGGGAAAGCTACATAAACAGTTTACTTCTAAAGCTGGACCAGTGTTGTGTTAACTCTTTCTTCTTCTGATGTAGTGGACATTTCATAGTATTGCCAAATGAATCAACATATGTGTGATTATGAACAGATCCAGCTTATCTTACATGACTTAGGATAAATCATGCACTTATATCATGTTTAAAAGTGGTGGAATAAACTGCAATCACAACAAAAAAGGTTGAATAAATGATGGGGACTGGGTTGGAGACAATCCTCTTCTCACACAAGTTTTGGAATAAGTCCAGGCCTAGCAGGGTTTCTCATTTTATCTATGATATGACACTATTACACTTTTTACCTTCAGTCAACAAATCAAACAGCCCTACTATACCTGAAAAAGTTTACTTAGTCCAACATCCTTTTGCCAGTGCTGAATAGAAAGATGTTTTTGAAAAACCTAAAAGCACTGGCCTCACCTGCAGTATATACTGAAGACTGAAGTACGGCTTCTGAATACAGAACATGTAGCTTCTATTATTTATTTCAGAAATGGCTTCAAACATTGGTATTGCACATGCACTACAAAGAATACCACTGTCACCTAGGAAAATATTTACTTAACTAAAACACCAACTTCTATGTTTGCTTACTCTTGATGCTTAAATGTATGATTAAACAGCCAAATAGATGTCTTTAATGGGATGTTTTAGATGTGTTAGGAACTAGTGCTGGGCATGCTTTGTAATGATTCAGAAGTACTTTGAATTTTGCTCTAGCACCTTATTGCTTTGCTAGCCATTAGGGCAACTGATGTTCTTTCAGGTTTCCACATGAGCTTGAAAGAAGATGCCACAGCTTTAAGGTCCACATTGTTTTTAATGAGTGAATTCCTTAAAGCCGTGGCATCTTCTTCAGGCTTGCAGAGGGGTGCTAATTAGATAGCTAGCCATTCTTCTTCCTTTGGTTGCATTCCCAGTCCAGCTTTCTATTTCTATCCTGGCCTGTAGATCAGTATTCCATGCCCACCTCAGGCCTTTGGTGGGGAGAGTGGTAGTTCCCTACACAATAGGAGTTTTCCCCTTAAAATATTTTTGCACTTCTGCAATCTTTGAGGTTTGTCCAAGCTTGACCTCTTCCTCCTGGGCATGAATAGTGTCATACAGGTTAAATTAGAATGACTTTGTTACTGGTCAATAGGATGCTAATCATGGTATCTCAATATAACTTGTATAACAGTACAAAGAGAAATGGTTACATACATTCTAGAAGTTCACTCACCATACATTAGTAATATAACACTTTTTTGAAGCCTGCAATAATACCCCAGAAATGGAATAGAGCTCTCCTGGATTTTGGTGCAATCACTGCTAAAGTGAGCATTTAAGGCTGGATTGTAGTTTCACATTTTCAGTTTTCAGTTTTCAGTTTTAAAGGCTATTTAGAGTATTTCTTGCTAGCTCATAAAAACCCAGCCTGAAAGGCAAAGTTGCCTGCAATCATATAACCCTCTGAAATGACAGGTTTTTCCTGCCCCTAATAGGTAAATCTACTTCTCCAGAAAGATGAAAATGATTGAAGATGTCTTGATGCTCTTAAAACTCTCAGCTTTTTCCTGTCGACTGGAGATTTGACATTGCCTCCCATAATATTCTTATGATAACATTGTTAGCCCGATGGGGGCTATGTGAATTATAGAACTCTTGTATTTTAAAAGCTTCATATAATGCAAGATATTAAAATCAAAACTGATGTTTACTGTTCACTTCTTAAACATAGATTCACACACACACAGCTTGATGTTATTTCCCTTGGAAATGCTGTCTGTCTCTTGCTGGTTCCCAAATGTACACAGATAGCTTCTGGGTTCTCCAGCTCTTCTTTCCCTAGAAACCCAATAGTTCATATTTAGGTAAGCAGAATTTAATGAGTAGGAAAGAATCAAGGAAAAGAAAACTCCTGATATGATAGAAGAAAATTACTAGTTTTAAAAAATATTTTTCTAGATATTTTGAAGGAGTAAGAACAAAATGGATAAGAAGTAGGTAGGAAAGATGATTAATGGCAAAAAATATCAAAGAGAAAAATATTACAGTAGGATTTTGCAACCTTTTGCAGATTAGTCACTATTACTTGATTTCTTGCTATTTCCTAAATCTGATGTTAAAACAGTTGGCATTTGTCTTAAAATAGAATAATGAAGGGGTTACCAAAAAAAGTGGCTCAACATCATCAGTATGGATAAGATTAATTCCTTAATTTTAATAATTGGCTGGTAGAATCTGTAACCTTCAGCAAAGGATCGTTACCTTGTCGTGGTGCTGGAGCTTGAGCACCTCAATGATGCCATGAGCTAAACCGTGAAGGGCCACCCAAGACGGGAAGGTCATGACAGAGAGGTCAGACTAAATGCGATCCCTGAGGAAGGTAATGGCAACCCACCTCAGTATTCTTGCCGTGAAAACTAAATGGATCAGTACAACCAGAGATATGTCGGTATACCATCGGAAGATGAGACCCCCAGGTCGGAAGATGGTCAAAATGCTACTGGGGAGGAACAGAGGATGAGCTCAACTAGCCCCAGACGTGATGACGCAGCTAGCTCAAAGCCGAAAGGACGGCTAGCGGCCGACGGTGCTGGTGGTGAACGGCGAATCCGATGTTCTAAGGATCAACACACCATCGGAACCTGGAATGTAAGATCTATGAGCCAGGGCAAATTGGATGTGGTTATTGGTGAGATGTCAAGATTAAAGATAGACATTCTGGGCGTCAGTGAACTGAAATGGACTGGAATGGGCCACTTCACATCAAATGACCACCAGATCTACTACTGCGGACAAGAGGACCACAGAAGAAATGGAGTAGCCTTCATAATTAATAGTAAAGTGGCTAAAGCAGTGCTTGGATACAACCCAAAAAACGACAGAATGATCTCAATTCGAATTCAGGGCAAGCCATCTAACATCACAGTGATCCAAATATACGCCCCAACAACAAATGCTGAAGAAGCTGAAGTAGAGCAGTTCTATGAGGATCTGCAGCACCTACTGGACAACACGCCTAAAAGAGATGTTATTTTCATCACAGGAGACTGGAATGCTAAGGTGGGCAGTCAAATGACACCTCGAATTACAGGTAAGTATGGCCTGGGAGAACAAAACGAAGCAGGACACAGGCTGATAGAATTTTGCCAAGACAATTCACTCTGCATAACAAACACTCTCTTCCAACAACCTAAGAGACGGCTTTATACATGGACTTCACCAGATGGACAACACCGAAATCAGATTGATTACATCCTTTGCAGCCAAAGGTGGCGGACATCTGTACAGTCAGTAAAAACAAGGCCTGGAGCTGACTGTAGTTCAGATCACGAACTTCTTCTTGCACAATTTAGGATCAGACTAAAGAGATTAGGGAAGACCCACAGATCAGCTAGATATGAGCTCACTAATATTCCTAAGGAATATGCAGTGGAGGTGAAGAATAGATTTAAGGGACTGGACTTAGTAGATAGGGTCCCGGAAGAACTCTGGACAGAAGTTGGCAGCATTGTTCAGGAGGCGGCAACAAAATACATCCCAAAGAAAGAGAAAACCAAGAAGGCAAAATGGCTGTCTGCTGAGACACTAGAAGTAGCCCAAGAAAGAAGGAGAGCAAAAGGCAACAGTGATAGGGGGAGATATGCCCAATTAAATGCAAAATTCCAGAGGTTAGCCAGAAGAGATAAGGAATTATTTTTAAACAAGCAATGCGCGGAAGTGGAAGAAGACAATAGAATAGGAAGGACAAGAGACCTCTTCCAGAAAATTAGAAACATTGGAGGTAAATTCCAGGCCAAAATGGGCATGATCAAAAACAAAGATGGCAAGGACCTAACAGAAGAAGAAGAGATCAAGAAAAGGTGGCAAGAATATACAGAAAACCTGTATAGGAAGGATAACAATATCGGGGATAGCTTTGACGGTGTGGTCAGTGAGCTAGAGCCAGACATCCTGAAGAGTGAGGTTGAGTGGGCCTTAAGAAGCATTGCTAATAACAAGGCAACAGGAGACGACGGCATCCCAGCTGAACTGTTCAAAATCTTGCAAGATGATGCTGTCAAGGTAATGCATGCTATATGCCAGCAAATTTGGAAAACACAAGAATGGCCATCAGACTGGAAAAAATCAACTTATATCCCCATACCAAAAAAGGGAAACACTAAAGAATGTTCAAACTATCGAACAGTGGCACTCATTTCACATGCCAGTAAGGTAATGCTCAAGATCCTGCAAGGTAGACTTCAGCAGTTCATGGAGCGAGAATTGCCAGATGTACAAGCTGGGTTTAGAAAAGGCAGAGGAACTAGAGACCAAATTGCCAATATCCGCTGGATAATGGAAAAAGCCAGGGAGTTTCAGAAAAACATCTATTTCTGTTTTATTGACTATTCTAAAGCCTTTGACTGTGTGGACCATAACAAATTGTGGCAAGTTCTTAGTGGTATGGGGATACCAAGTCATCTTGTCTGCCTCCTGAAGAATCTGTATAACGACCAAGTAGCAACAGTAAGAACAGACCACGGAACAACAGACTGGTTTAAGATTGGGAAAGGAGTACGGCAGGGCTGTATACTCTCACCCTACCTATTCAACTTGTATGCAGAACACATCATGCGACAAGCTGGGCTTGAGGAATCCAAGGCTGGAGTTAAAATCGCTGGAAGAAACATTAACAATCTCAGATATGCAGATGATACCACTTTGATGGCTGAAAGTGAAGAGGAACTGAGGAGCCTTATGATGAAGGTGAAAGAAGAAAGTGCAAAAGCTGGCTTGCAGCTAAACCTCAAAAAAACCAAGATTATGGCAACCAGCTTGATTGATAACTGGCAAATAGAGGGAGAAAATGTAGAAGCAGTGAAAGACTTTGTATTCCTAGGTGCAAAGATTACTGCAGATGCTGACTGCAGTCAGGAAATCAGAAGACGCTTAATCCTTGGAAGAAGAGCAATGACAAATCTCGATAAAATAGTTAAGAGCAGAGACATCACACTGACAACAAAGGCCCGCATAGTTAAAGCAATGGTGTTCCCTGTAGTAACATATGGCTGCGAGAGCTGGACCATAAGGAAGGCTGAGCGAAGGAAGATCGATGCTTTTGAACTGTGGTGTTGGAGGAAAATTCTGAGAGTGCCTTGGACTGCCAGAAGATCCAACCAGTCCATCCTCCAGGAAATAAAGCCAGACTGCTCACTTGAGGGAATGATATTAAAGGCAAAACTGAAATACTTTGGCCACATAATGAGAAGACAGGACACCCTGGAGAAGATGCTGATGCTAGGGAGAGTGGAAGGCAAAAGGAAGAGGGGTCGACCAAGGGCAAGATGGATGGATGATATTCTAGAGGTGACGGACTCGTCCCTGGGGGAGCTGGGGGTGTTGACGACCGACAGGAAGCTCTGGCGTGGGCTGGTCCATGAAGTCACGAAGAGTCGGAAGCGACTAAACGAATAAACAACAACAACAGAATCTGTAACAGGAAGCTTTTCTTGATTAAACATTTGGTTTTATTCTTCCAGTGATAAGTGTACATTTAAAGTTTTAAAACTCAAATAAATAAATGTCTAGGGGTTCTCCCCACCCCACTAGCAATATATGCAGTTTATGAATAAGATGTATTACATCCATGCCACCCCAGAAATACATTTATTTTATATTTTTTATCCTACATTTGAATGATAGATCAGAGAGCAAGCTTTAAAATAGCATAAAATTTAGAATGCTTAAGTGACAAAAATAACAATACTAAAATACTCATAAAATAATTACAAAAATGACTAATTAAAATGATAACATGAGCAGAAACAGGAGACCACCTCTTCTACAATTCACCTTGGTTTTGGAATCTACGCTTCTGAATTTCAACTGAGACACTGCTAACTTGGCCTTCCAAGGTAAGCTGTTCCAAGGTTTAGATGCAGCCACTGAAAAGGCCCCTGTTTGTCTTATACGGTCCTCCCTGCAGCTTCCTCATTATTGTAATTTGAACACTCTTTAAAGATTGGCCCAATTCAAGCTATTGCAATCATTCAATTTGACATAATTAAACAAGTGTCTCTGAAGCTAGGTTTGATCTCATCAAGAAGACCCACATTTGGGGCTTCTGGTGGGAATATGGCAGACTGAGCAGCTGTGCCCACGAGCTCCACAGGCAGAACTGGCATCATGGCAGTTTTTCCGGGGTCAGGCTGGTTTCTCCTGTAGCCCAGAGCTTTTTTCTGGATCAAAGAAAAAGCTTGGAATCGACCCATCTGTCCTCTGGACAGTGAGTTGCAGCCAGGAGATTGTGGACAGCATGCGTGATCAACAGGTAAGACTTCGCCAGGAGGCTGGGATTTCACCATTTCTGAGCCGCACTGCAGCCCTTAAAGGGACAGTAAGTCCAGCCACCCCATTTCTAAAACAACCAGTTTATACTTTTTAAAAAACGTTTTGTACCCCAAGGAAGGCTTTCTACAGTAAGAAGTCTCTTGGTGCCTATTGTTATTTCGGGATTAAATTAAAGTTTAATTTATAATGTTTTGGCTTGTTTTCCCATTTAAAGATTAAGGAGAACTGAGAATATATAATTGCCTTCCTGTTATTATTTTTGTACTGAATTTGAAGGATTGAATATTTTCCTACACATTGGGTTTGCCATTTTAAATCTTCAGTTTTCTGTTCACTTTCCCTGGGACCTGCTTGTTAGTACATTGTTCCCTGTTTCAATTTCACTCAGAAGTTTTGCATTAACTCATTAACTCCTATCTATGCTAGTCAAGTATCTAGGAGGTGCTATAATCTACTGCCTGAAACATGGAAGATTACATTTTGTTGCTGAAGGGGTTAAAGCAACAGTCTGAGCTGCAGATTAGAGTTGTTTTTCTGGGGAAATGTTATGGCTTTATGAGGGATTGTTATGGGAGAGAAGAGAATATGTTTCATGGGAGTCTTTTTGCTGAGAAGTCTGAGTTTTTAAGGGGGGCAATTGGGCTGTTTGATTTCTGTAAGAAAAATGTCTTATCTGTAATAGGGAGATATGTAAATGCCCTGGTATATTTTGAAAAGGGGTAAAAAATTAAGAATGTGTAACTGGATTGATAATGAAGCTATTATGATTTCATTTTTTTAATGACTTGGATTAAGATTTACTGGACTTTTTTTTAAAGATTTGATTGATTTGTAAGATTTATAAGGTATCTATAAGATGTTATAATCTTTGTTTTTTAGGTTTAATAGGGTTAAGATTATTGTAGTATTATTAAGTATAAAAGCAGACGATTTATATGTTTTTATAATTTGATTTTTATTATAGTGGACAGAAATATATTGAATAGTGGTAGGAAGGAAATAATTAAATGGATGTTTCCTTATGGGGGAGGGAAGTTGATTTAGAATATATATGTGTATATATATGTATGGATGTGTGTGTATGTGTATGGATGTGTGTGTGTATGGATGTGTGTGTATGTGTATGTATGGATGTGTGTATGTATGTATGTGTATATATATATATACATATACACATATATATATATATGGAAGGAGCAATCGCATTAGTGATTTGTATATGTGCTAATGGAAGGATTTATAGAAGTAATGTGATCTTGGTTTGATATAGAGTAAGGGATTGATTATGGAAATTGCTGTATATTCTTCTTGTTGAAAGTTGGAACTCATGTCTGTATGCAATCTTTAAAATTCTTTTTTCTTGTGTTTCACACTTTTAGTTTTTTTTTGTATTTTTTTGCTTTTTTGTATTTTTTATCTTTGTTTCAAACTTAATAAAATTCTTATTAAAAAAAAGACCCACATTTGGTGTATCAGATTAGACTAAGCAAAGGCATTCCTGGCTACAACTGCCTTGTGAGTTTTCAGGTATAAAGCTGGATCCACAAGCATCTTCAGGGGGAGCACTACTCCATCCCTTCCCCTCCCTCATTTGGAGACAGATATATTTATTATGGTAATATAATCATAAAAACAAAATGTATACAGTACATATAATATAGCTATTACATTGACTGTTTTACAAAATACCAAACATAAAAACTGTACATTCAATCATTTTGGCAGCTGTTGGTGCATCGTAACAGTTATTATGCAAAATTTAGCCACTTTTTAAAGAAACAGATGAATCTCATTCTGATAATAGAAAGGGTACTCATCTGTCTTGGCCAGGGTGGGGTATTATTGGTGGGTACACTCACATGCTTTCAACAGCGATACAGTTCAGGATCTTAAGTAGTAATTAAATACGCAGCACACAGAGAGTCTCTATTAACCTACAAAAGCTTTATTGTTTACAGATGCTTAAGTATCACACATACACACATGCACACACACACATGTGAACTCATTTGCTCTGCTCCATTTTGGTCAAGAGGTATAAATTGGAGAAGAGAGGGACATTCCATAGATAATAGTTGCATGCATGAATGGAGGGTCTTCCAACAGAAACTGCTGTGGATGTATATGGGCACAGTATATATTTTCAATCCATTTCCAAATGATCCCTAGCTTGGAATTGTATTTTTCACATTTGTTGTTTAATCCTGAGATCTTTTAACTAGTTATAGACACTCAGCGTATGTTGAGGCTTGCATTTTTTTGCCCAATGTGTATCACTTTATACTGACTTGACTTGAATTGCATTTGTCGTTTGTTTGACCATTTAGTAAAGAAATGCTTATGCAGGTCTTCACAATCGCCTATGATTTTAACTATGCTGAACACCTTACCATCCACAAAGTCGGGATCTTTTATAAACAATTTAAAAAGCACTGGTTGCATTACAGAACCTTGAGAGACTTCACTTCTTACTTCCCTCCACTGAGAAATTGCCTATTTATTCCTACTCATTGCTTCCTTTTTTAAAATCAGTTACCAATTCATTCAAGGACAATTTGTCTTCTCCCATGAGCCCTTGATGCAGAATTCTGTCAAAGGCTTTTTGAAAATCCAAGTATACAGTGGTACCTCCATCCACTTATCGAATGACACACTCAAACTATTCTAGAAAGTTGGTGAAGCAGGATTTACCTTTGTGGGATCCATGCTGATTTTCCTTTAACAAGACCTGTTCCTTTGTTTGCTTAGTTTTTTTCTCTTTTTATTAATATTTCTAAGCATCTGCTTGGAACAAACCTTAATCTAATCTTTTCCTCAGTTCTTTTGCCACAACACAGTCCTGATCGTTTGGATTTAGGGATTATTCTTTTTAAGGTCACCTCACATTTTCTTGATAAAATAACTTCAATTGCTGGACTAATCTTTGATATAACTATAAAACTGGTCTTTGTGCATCCATGTAAATGAATGAAGAATGGATTTAAAGGAAATTATTTGATCCAAAGATATCCAAGATTAAATAATCCATCCTCATGGTCCATATAATTCAGGTGCTTTCAATGTTGGCTTGAGCTAAGGGGCTTTAATTCTCTTCTAAATATATTTTATGTTTGCACACATTTAAAAAGAGAGCAAAGGAAAGATGGTTGCTACCTAGGCAACAACCAATGGTCAACTTACTCATTTAAATAACTGGTAATAAACTAGAACATAATCTATGGCACTAAGACATTTGCTGCTTGAAAAGGTTCCCTTTATTATTTTGCCTTTACCACTGCTTTAAAATAAAGAGGCAGAGTCTACTGGATAGTTGGGCCATGTTACAGAATGCCTCTCTTTGGAATGACATCATGGAATGGGATCAGATACTTACCTGGAAGCACTACAGAGAGAATTATACACATCCAACCTAGCTCTGGCAACTAGTACACGTATCTCAGGTGACAGTGCCTAGCCAACTTTGGCTGGTCTCAAAAAAGCTAAGCAGGATTTGACAAATTGTAGTCTGAAAGTTTAAAAAACATTGTGAAATTAGGCAATGGATAGCCATTTCTGTATTTTTGCTGAGAAAATAACATGGATGTGTCCATATAGTTACCAGGAGACCAGCTCAGTGCAAGGGAGACTCTAATTTTATCCAAAGAAATTGTAGAGGCTTACAGTTTTGTTGCAATGAAGCAGCTTGCCTCTACTAGGCCTGTCTTTCTTTTCACTAAGTGTGACTTTAAATAAATATGATACGTAACGATTAAGCTCAATATCCTCCAGTCTCTTGCAGAAGTATAGTAACAAATTTTGCAATACAGTCTGTGTGTGTGTGTGTATTTCTCTTGAAAGATCTATCAGTGATAGTACAGAATAATAATAAAATTTTTAGTTGGAAAATGAATTGCCAATCAACATTTTGAAAACAAACCTTCCTCATAGGAATCTCCTCCACTAATTTTTTTCCCTTTGTGTCACTTATTGGCACAATTTTGCATGCCCAATTTCTCAGGTCTCAGTAAATTAAGAACAGGTCATTCCCAATTAGGTGGCTCTGGAGGGATCAGAGAAGAGATGGATCATCAGTGTTCTATGATCATCAGAGAATCCTTTTTTATTGTCCCTTCTTTTCTTCTGCCTTTTTCATATGAAAATAGCAATGTGCCCTGATGAATTTATTTGATATGCATTGTTGATTTAGAGTAAACCTAGTTGGAACACTTCACTTCTACATGGTTCCTTTTTCAGTATCTTCCTTCCTTGTTTCTTCTTGATTCATTATCTGAGTTTGTATAGGTTTTTGGATTACATCAATATTGTGTAGCATTATGTTTGATAGAAAAAAAAAATCCTCTGAATTCTTCAGTTCTGAAAGAAGTGATGACCCAGAAGAGTTAATTGTGTGTCTCAATGAATCCAGAGGCAAAAGAGTAATAAGCAGTTCAGCTGTAATACAAATACTTTAAAATATTTTTTTAAAGAAATGACTCTATAACCTTGATAAAATTTCATACAGCTCATCCATTGGAAGTGTTAATTAATATGACTTCTACTAAATCACCAAGGATATGGTTCTGGGTGGTTAATGCAGAATATCTACTTAAGCTATGCCTTGTTAAGGTCACAATAAATAGTAAGAACATTATCTGGAAGTAAAATATTCCTCCATTGGGGGTTGTTAGTGGTCATAAAGTACTATAAAGTAATTAGCAGATGTATTGTTTTCATAACAGGATGCATGTATTCGAAAAATTTGAAAGACGGAAAGATTTACATCTTTAGTAGTTTTAATAGAATTACGGAATGATTATAGGTTTGTGCAAAGCTTCATAGGGTACTTTGCTTCAATTATACTTTGGAGCAAAGCATTTCTTTGATGCTGCTTCACAACACAATCCTAATTTCTAAAATGCAAAGCTGCCAAGTTGCTTGATGGCCTCCTACAACACTTCCAGCACAACATATGCATAGAAGCCTCTTTCAGCTAGTGGACAAAAGATTGCTACTGGAACAAGGTGCATCATCTCCTTGCCTCAACAGGGTCAATAGTGTTGCCTCCACAACACAAAGCATCTCGTCAAGAAAAAAAAATCTCATCAAGAAAAATTGTAGCTGCCTCACAGAGGTCTGAATGGCTGAATGCTAATAAAACTCTTTGTCCTAACTGGACTTGCTAAGCACTTAGTCAGTCAAGTCATTATGCTGTTTTTAATTATGGAGTTGGCTCAAATAATGTATAAGTGGTCTTCTTCAGAGCCAACACCCTCTGCTAGTTCTGATGAGTAAAATCTGTAGCATGACCTGATTAGTTTGAAGTGAGCAAGTGAGACCTGCCTTCTGCTACTTTTCCCTGAGTGTTTGCTACTGAGGGCTCAGACTGAACTTGTCTGTCTGGTATGCCTCCAAGATGACAACTTAGCAGCCAAATATGTTGAGCTTTTGGATGGGGGGCAGACTATGTTTTTCTAAATAAAGGAATTAAAAGCACATGTTAATAAATCTCCTTCTTTACTGATTGTGATTAATTGGCCAAAACTGACAATTAGCCTGTGCTTTGAAAATGCACTGTTCAGTTGCAAAATGCGTTACAATCTGCTCAACACTTGGAAACAGTGAACAGCCACACTAACAGATAGGAATTTATTCCATTGATCCTATTGTGGTGATAAAATGTGCCCCCATACACATGTGAGCTGCATTCACTACCAATCCTATAAGATGCCCCCATACATGTGAACTGCTTAAAATACCCTTTTTTTATAAGAATTTAATTAGATTTAAGACAAAGATAAAAAATACAAAAAGAAAAAAGAAAAAACTAAAGAAGAGTGAAAACACAAGAGAATTTTTTATTTAAATTACAAGAAGGGGTGACTACCGACTTTTTACAGCAAGGATAAACAAATTTTCCATAATCAATCCCTGACTCTATATTAAACCAAAATCACATTATTTCTATAAATCATTCCATTAGCACATTATAAAAATTACTAAATACAGTTGCTCCATCCCCTTATAATAAAAGAAAAAGAATATATGTGTGTGTGTGTGTGTATATATATATATATATATATATATATATCCCCTAATTAACTCCCCCCTCAAAATAACATTTATTTAATTATTTCCTTCGTACTACTATTCTATACATTTCTGTCTACTATAATAAAAATCAAACTAAAAAGCATATAAATTCCCTGCCATTGTAATTAATAATGTGAAAGGTGAAAGGTCCCCTGTGCAAGCACCGAGTCATGTCTGACCCTTAGCGGGGATGCCACTTTCATGACGTTTTCTTGGCAGACTATTGTTGGGTGCTTTGCCATTGCCTTCCCCAGTCGTCACCTTCCCCAGCAAGCTGGGCACTCATTCTACTGACCTCGGAAGGATGGAAGACTGAGTCGACCTGAGCCAGCTACCCGAGAATCCAGCTTCCGCTGGGACTGAACTTGGGTCGTGGGGAGAGATTTTGGTTGCAATACTGCCACCTTCCACTCTGCGCCACAGGAGGCTCTAATTAATAATACAACAATTATAATAATCTTGATCATATTAAGCCTAAAACCAAGCATTTATTATTATACTTTATTAATCTTAATCCAAATAGTTAAAGATGAATGAAGTCAAACCAGCCAGATATTCTTAAGCCCTTACCCCACTTCAGAATAAACCAGAGCGTTTACATATCACCACAATACACACAGAGCTTTTTTCATAAAGAAATCAGACAGCCCAACTGCCCCCCTTAAGAACTTCTCAACAAAAAGCCTCTCATACATGATAACCCCCTCTTTTCCATAACATTCCATCAGCAATTCAATTTCACCTATGGCTTGCAATTCGATTTGTCACTTTAATTTCTTCAACTCGACTATCCAATCTTCATCCAGCATTTCAACAGAAGTCCCAATCTCACTCTTAGAAGAGGCATTTCTGTCACTGTTAAATTGCTCAGTTTCATCCACAACGTCCCCAACCAGATTACACATTTTAGAACTCATATTTTCCACAATGCCTTGCATAAAAACTTGACAGTAATCAAAAAGGATCTGTTTAAAGTCACAATGAAAATCTGAGAAACTCAAGACAACATGTTTCTCCTTGTTGTAGAAAGCTTCTCTTAGGGTACATAAACTTAAAAGAAAAATAGATTGGGTGATTTAGAAATGGGGTGGCCGGTCTTAATGTCCCTTAAGGCTACAGTGTGGATTGGAAATGGTGACGCCCCAGCCTCTCAGCTGCTCTTACCTTTTTGTTGAGGCTTTGTTGAGGCTTTTTGTTGATCACGAATGCTGCTTGCAATTTTCTGGCTGCAAGCAGCCTTCCCAAGGAGAGATGGGGTAATTCTGAGTGTTTTCCTCTCTCCGGAAAAACGCTCCTGGGCTTCAGGAAAAGCCTGCCTAAGCTCGAAAATGTCCACGTTGTCAGTTCTGCTTGTGGAGCCCATGAGCACAGCTATTCAGACCACCATGTTCCCACCAGTTGCCCTTAAAATGCCCTTGTATGAAAACATTCACAACAAACTGAACTGACCCTGAGCTAGACAACAGAGGGAGGAATCAGATGGGAACCAGGGGCTGAGTAAACCAAATTGTTTCTATTCACTGACCATATCTCAAAGATAGTATAGTTGACATGCTGACCTAATAGGAAAGAATGAATAATAAGGTCACCCAGATGACCTTATTACAGCATGCGTTTAAACCCCAGATGGGTTGATAAAAACATTCAAGATCATGCTGTAATTTACACTGGGTCTGCCTTTTTCTCTGTCTTGTAATGTAGTAGACCAAAGGCATATAAACTGTGGTTTTGCTTTTCCTCAAGACTGCTCAGGAAGTTGCCAATGCTTTGCTGAGAGTCCAATGTACACTGTAGGTGTTTGCATGCTTAATAAATTTATGTTGTATCTTCGAAGTGATGTGGCTGCTTTAGGTGAGCCAGGTTTTGGCTATAATACTATCTTCCCAGAGTTCAAAGGATGGTTTTGTTGGAGAATCTTTGACTCTTGACTCTTGACTCTTGACTCTTGACTCTTGACTCTTGACTCTGACTCCAACCCCAACCCAACATATCTACTTGAGATAGGAAGGGATTTAAATTACTGTTTTCTTTGGCAGTGAAAGATTATTGATTTTAAATTGTTTAGCAGATTTAGCTGAGTTTGCAAACTTGGACTTTTTCTCTGTGGTTTTCCCCCCCCCCTCTTTCCCATTATTGATTTGCTGATGGTGGACTGTGAAAACTGTCTCTAACTACTCTGTCTTCTTTTTCTTGATCTTTACTTAATATCATCCCAGGTAGTCCACAAAATAAGCACAGAATGTGAAATAAGAATTAGAAACAGTAAAAATAATAAAACCAAAGTTGATAAAAATCCTTAAGAAGAGAAATGGAAAGAAACTGTGCCCAAGTAGGTAGAATACAGTTCAGTTTCCTGCAGGTAGACAGTTGGTGCACCAGCTTAAATTGAGCAAAATCATTCTTGGCTATAGCCACTATCTGGCTTGGGACTGGGTTACCCGAGGGACTGTCTTTTCTCAGTTGTTTCTTCCTGTCTAATCTGGTCTGGCAGGATGGGCATGCTCCAGGTCCCATCAGCCAAAGAATGTGGGCTGGTGGGGACCAGGAGAAGTTCCTTCTCTGCCATAGCCCCTGCCCTCTGGAACTTTCTCCCTCCAGAGATTAGGATGGCAGCAACTCTGTTGGCTTTTTGTAAGGCCTTGAAGACCTGGCTATGTGCCTGGGCCTATGGTCCCAAGTGTGTCAAGGGCCCTATTTCCTGGTTATGCTAACACCTAAGGATTACAATATTTTGTGGCTGCTATATGTATTTTTCTTTTGTATTGTGTTTTTAATTGGTTTAATTGATTTTATCATTGTTCGCTGCCCAGAGTCACTTGTTTGAGATGGGCAGCTATACAAATTGAATAAACAAACAAACAATTAAATAAATCTGAGCCTCCAGATGCAAAGCTTATTTCCCAGAGAGAATACTACTAAATCTATGACATCCTGAAATCCTGTTCCTGAGTCTACCTGCTTTGGCTGTCAAATATAGATTTAAAACATCAACAGCTTCCCAGGTAATAGATGAAAAAGAATTGTTTTGGGGTGAATTGTTTAGTTTTGATATTCTGTGCTAGGCTCAAAATTCCTTTATGTCATGTTTTTTATATCAGGAACCTATGTGTCATGTTACCCATTTCAGTGTTCTGTTAACATTGTAACGTTTCACATGTCATCTGCTGTTCCGTGTTCTTTCACCCATCCCGGGTTTTTCCATTCCTCCGCCCTCCGTTGTTTTGAAGGCTTGGAATCTATGTTTGGGTTTGCGCTCCTGTTCAAGGTTACTTTCCCAGGCGCATCTAACGGTTCCTAGCACCTGGGAGGGGGTGCGCACTGACGAGGGATGGGGGCGGAACTTGCTTACAGGCAATGCTTTTTAAGTTTGTATTTGGCGCGCTTTTGCTCATTCTCAGCTTTCTCTGTATTTGCATACTATTCCTTTAATAAATCAGTTATCTTTAAGCCCGAGCTTGTGAGACTGAGTATTTGGGATTAGGCAACCATTACATAAAGCTGAGAATCATTTTAACCATCTTCCACTAGCCCCGTCCAATCGTTGGATAAGAGGGAACGCTAGTGATGACCTAACATCAGCTGCGCGCAAGTGAAGGGAGCGAGGAAGAGCAGGAATCGGCAAGGATCCGCCCAGCTCTAACCTCGAGAGCGCAAAGAGCGGCACGTTGGGAGATGCGAGATGTCCAACTAGATGAGTTGCTGATGTCCATGCAGGAAAGCCTCAGGAGTGAGCACAAATCAGTAATGGAGAGGACAACGGGGAGGGGGTCTCCACAACTATCCTGGGAACCCGAAGTCCCCTTGTCACCGAGGGTGGTGGTAACCAACCAACCCCTGGAAGAGCCGGTCACCCCTGCTCGTATGAGAGCCTTAGAGGATAAAATGGATCTAATAGTGACAATCCTTAAGGATCTCCCCAGGGGTGCAGAGCCCACCCAGGAAGAGTGGGAGGAAGAGCCGCCACAGTACCCAAGGCATAGCACCCTGCCACCCAGGGGGAGAAGCAAGACTCGATCAGCCCGTCAGGTGGGGGGGAGAGAGGCAAGACCTCCTAGGGATCGGCCACCCATGGGGGCTCGGCGTACGCTGACATTCACGGAACCGCCACAGCCAGCTGAGCCGGTAAGAAACTTCCCACCGTTTGGAGTGAAGTTCCACTACACTCTCCTTCTTTATCACCAATGCTAAGCATTACATGGATGATTGGGGCCGGAACTTTCGTTCAGAACACGGCAAAATCAATTTTATTGCCAACAAACTGAGAGGGAGGGCAGCTGATTGGTATGTGCAATTGTGCCAGGCCGAGGCAACAGAGTTAGAGGACTTTGATGACTTTATGTGGGCACTTAAACAGCATTTCGAAGACCCTCTAGCCCAAGAGACAGCCAAAAACGCCCTGAGAAAACTCTATCAAGGGTCCCTCTCAGTGGCCAATTATGCGCTGGAATTTAAAGCTTTATCAGGGAAGGTGGAAGACTGGTCTGAGCCAACCTTAATTGAAATGTTTAAGCAGGGGCTAGAACCAGAAATCCTTCGTTGGGCACTAGGAAGAGACGATCCAAAGACGCTATACGGGTGGATTCAATTGGTGGGTAGCGCAGAAAATGCCCTGCAAACCTATGCCCACACCAAAGAGCTTAGACAATCCCGACTTGCCAGAGGAGCACACACAACTGGACTGGCCAGCCGCCCTAAACCAAAAGCCTGGGAAGAGGAAAGGGAACGACGACTCTCCAAGGGTCAATGCCTAAGATGTGGAAAAGAAGGGCATCGCGCCACTTCGTGCCCCAGACGCCGTCCAGACGAACGGCTGTCGAAACCTGCAGTAAAGTCGCCTGCCCTGCCATGGAAACTGAAAGCTGCCGTCGCAGAACTGGACCCACCAGAACTACCCTTCGGGGAGGAGGAAGAAGAATTGCAATTTGAACAGCCGGCGGAAAAAGCCTACCACCTGCCCTGAAGGGCGCCCTAGGGCAGGTGGAAGAAACCGGGTGTAACCACGATTCGGTGAGTGGAAACTTCCCTACACTGACTGTTAAAGTTAAACTAGGGTCAAAAACCAAAACCGTGGAACTTTGGGCTATGCTGGACTCAGGCTGCTCCCGTTCCCTTATGCACCCTGATGTTGTAGCGGCTCTGGAACTGCCCACGTTTCCTTTGCCAAGACCTATGATCTTCACCCAATTGGATGGAACTATGGCAGGAGGGAAAGCAGTCAATCATTCCACGGAACTGGTCGCCTTGCAGATGGGCTCCCATCGGGAAAAGCTGCCATTTGTTGTAGCTCCAGTGGGGGGTCCTCTGGTTATCTTAGGCATGCCCTGGTTTGTGCAACAAAATCCTTTTATCAACTGGGTACATAGAACTGTGACTTTTGCAGATGGATTTTACAAGGTACCCGAAAAAGATTTACTGGAAGACATGGAGGGTGGAGGGGTAGCATATACTACTGTACAGACACTTCAACCACTGGAGGGACTGCCCAGTCAGTATCAGGATTTTGCTGAGGTATTTGGGGAAAAGGAAGCAGATCGCTTGCCACCCCACCGAAAAACGGACTGTGCCATTGAATTCTTACCAAACGTAAAATTGCCTCACCCAAAAATATACCCCATGTCTCCCAAAGAGCTCACTACGCTAAGGGAGTTCATTGACAAAAACCGAGCTAGGGGCTTCATTGAGCCTGCTAACTCCCCGGTAGGAGCCCCTGTCCTATTCAGGCCAAAAAAGGATGGGTCATTAAGGCTTTGTACCGATTTCCGCGGGCTCAATGCGGTCTCAATATTAAATAAATATCCTTTGCCCCTGATCAAAGATATCTTATCACATCTGGCCAGAGGCAAAATCTTCTCAAAATTGGATTTGAGAGAAGCCTATTTTCGCATTCGCATAAGGGAAGGGGATGAGTGGAAAACAGCGTTTAACTGTCCTCTCGGGGCTTTCCAATACAAGGTTTTACCCTTTGGTCTTTCAGGAGCACCTGGGGTTTTTATGCAATTAATCAATGAGGTCTTGCATGACCACCTATTTAAGGGGGTACTGGTATATTTGGATGATGTATTGATTTATACTGAAACCATGTCAGACCACATCCACTTGGTGCGTCAGGTGCTGGCTAAACTGAAAAAAGCAGAGTTGTACGCGAAAATGTCAAAATGTGCCTTTCATCAGTCACAAATTGATTATCTAGGCTATCGAATTTCAGCTAAGGGCATTGAAATGGACCCTGCAAAAGTAGAGGCTATTGTGGCATGGGAGCCTCCCCGTACCAGGAGACAATTACAAAGTTTCCTCGGATTCGCTAATTTTTATCGGGCATTCGCCCACAATTTCACTGAAATCGCCCTCCCCCTTACTGAACTATTAAAAACTAAAGGGCAGGGGGATACGTGACGTTCAAAGAACCCAGGAGTGCTCCTTAAATGGACTCCTACATGTCAGCAGGCGTTTGAAGCGCTCAAACAAATCTTCACCACAGAGCCCATTTTGCAGCACCCAGACCCCTCCAAACTATTCGTTGTACAAGTAGATGCTTCGGATTTCTCCATAGGAGCACTCTTGCTACAATCTGACCACTCTGGCACTTTAAAACCGTGCTTACCTCTCTCGCAAATTCACTGAAACTGAGAGAAGGTGGCATGTTTGGGAAAAAGAGGCTTTTGCTGTAAAAACGGCTTTAGAAACGTGGCGACACCTATTGGAAGGCACTTCCAACCCTTTTGAAGTCTGGACTGACCATAAAAACCTGGAAGCTCTAAGCACCAGTCGCAAACTCAGCCCCAAACAGCTTCGCTGGGCTGAGTTTTTCAGCCGTTTTGACTTCACCCTGAAATTCATACCAGGCAAGAAAAACTTTTTGGCTGATGCGCTCTCTCGCCGGCCACAAGATGCTGGTCCAGGCCCAACGGTCCAAGGCACCGTCTGGACCGACAAACAATTAAGTTTGGCAGCGGTAACCCAAAGCCAGACGCGAGCACAACGAACGCAACCTCCAGCCGCTCCACCTCCCAGCCACTCGCCACGCTTGTCAATTCCATGTAATGATTGCCCTAGCCCCAAATACTCAGACTCACAAGAGGCTGCTAAATGAAATCTGATTTATTAGAGTACTAAAGACAAATACAGAGAAAGCTGAGAATGAGCAAAAGCGCGCCAAATACAAACTTAAACCCTTGGTGCAAACGTATCCCGCCTCCCTCGTAACAGCCCCGCCCGGCACAGGTGCTAGCAATCGTCAGCGTTGCTAGCCTGGGAAAGTAACCTTGAGCGCAATAGATAATACAAATACATTCCAAAGCAAAGCCAAAAGATAACCGTTCCCATCCTCCCCAGAAAGATGAAACACGCATCCAATTAATGACATGCGAAACGTTACGATGCATCAAAGACATTGAAACGGCGAACATGACATACCGCCTCCCTAAAATACACCTAGGGACCTGGTTTTGTGGGATAAGCAGAGTGGAAACGGGCCACCAGAACAGGGGAAGCCACATCTGGTGCAGCGACCCACTCTGGATGAGGGAAATGCTTCCAACGAACTAAATATTGCAAAGTATTTCGAAGGCGTCTAGAGTCCAGAATTTCTTTAACTTCGAAGTGTTGCTGACCATCAATCATGATGGGGGTGGGAGGTGGAGGTTGGCGATGCCAGCGGTCAGAAGGAATAGTCGGTTTGAGTAAGCTGCAATGAAAAACAGGGTGTAAGCGTTTAAGGTTATGAGGCAAGTCAAGTTTAAAAGTCACAGGGTTAATCTGAGCGATAATCGGGAAAGGACCCACAAACTTAGGCGCAAGTTTCTTTGAAGGTTGTGATGACTTGATAAACTTGGTAGAAAGGTACACCGAGTCCCCAACTTGGAATGCAGGTTGGGGGGCCCGCTTCCGATCAGCATACAATTTATAATCCGCTTGTGCATCAGCCAATGCCTTTTGAATCATTGGCCAGGAGTCAGCCAGTTGTGTTGTCCAATCATCTGGAGTGACTGCACCTGCCGGAGGTTGCGGTAGATCAGAGATAGGTACAAAGTCTTTACCCTGAGCTACCCGAAATGGGGTTTGGCCAGTGCTTTGATGCACTGCATTGTTGTAAGCCACTTCAGCAAACGGTAGGAGGTCTACCCAATTGTCCTGCTGATAATTCACAAAAGCTCGAAGGTACTGCTCTAGAGTAGAGTTAATCGCCTCAGTGGCCCCGTCCGTCTGAGGATGCCAAGCCGTGGACAGGGCTTGCTTCGTGCCTAACAGCTTGAGAAACGCCCGCCAAAATTGCGAGGTAAATTGTGTACCTCTGTCCGAAATCAAGCGGGAGGGACATCCGTGTAACCTGTACATGTGTACAAGGAATAGGCGAGCCAATTGACGTGCCGACGGAATGGACACGCAAGGGATGAAGTGAGCCTGTTTGGAGAAATAGTCTTTGACTACCCAAATGACCGTTTTGCGTTGGCTGGGCGGTAGCTCTACAATAAAGTCCATGGAGATTTCCTCCCAAGGGGAAGAAGGGGCTGCCACCGGTTGCAGCAGTCCTTGGGGCTTGCCCACCTTGCGCTTGGACATTGCACAAACAGTGCAGGAGGCAATGTAGTCTTTGACATCTTTACGTAATGTGGGCCACCAGAATTGCCTCCGAACGAGGTGCAAGGTTTTTACAAACCCGAAGTGACCTGCGAGTTTGTCATCGTGTGAACGTAGTAACACATCTTTTCTGAGGCTTTCAGGAACGTAGAGGCGGTCGGATTTCCAAGCGAAGCCTCTGTCAAAAGTAACATTGTCTTTATTCGCAAGCAACCAAGTATCCATTTTCAGTTCTTTTAGAAACTTTTGTTGCAACTGGGAGGGAATTGACAAAGTACTTGGCTGAACAGCGCTTGTGGTGGGCGGCTGCTGCGCGCGCGTTTGGCTTCGCGTCACAGCCTGCATGCCCAATTGGGGCGCCGTCCATAGGGTGCTTACCACATCTGGCGCTGCCCCAGAGTCCTGAGGTTGCCTTGACAAGGCATCAGCCAAGAAGTTCTTTTTCCCTGGAATAAATTTGAACTGAAAATTGAATCGATTGAAAAATTGAGCCCAACGAACCTGTTTGGGGCTCAGTTTTCGAGGGGTACTAAGAGCCTCCAAGTTTTTATGGTCAGTCCATACTTCAAAGGGATGATTTGCCCCTTCCAACAGATGCCGCCAAGCTTCTAATGCAGCTTTTACTGCAAATGCCTCCTTCTCCCAAACATGCCAACGCCTCTCAGTCTCGGAGAATTTGCAGGATAAGTAGGCACAGGGCTTGAGGCATCCTGCCTCGTCTTTTTGCATCAACAATGCCCCAATAGAATAATCGGAGGCATCTGCCTGTACAACAAACGGCTTTGAGGGATCAGGATGCTGTAAAATGGGCTCTTTGACGAAAGCTGCTTTCAGCCGCTCAAATGCCGTTTGACAAGCAGGCGTCCACCTCAACAGCGCTCCGGGATTCTTGACTCTCCTAGTATCTCCCACCCCTTTGGTTCGCAGCAGCTCAGTTAGGGGCAAGGCAATCTCAGCGAACCCCCTTATGAACAATCTGTAGTAGTTGCTGAACCCCAGGAAACTTTGAAGTTGCCTGCGGGTGCGGGGACTCTCCCAGTCCATGATAGCCTGCACCTTGGCAGGGTCCATTTCTATGCCTTTATCTGAAATCCTATACCCCAAGTAGTCAATTTGGGTCTGATGAAAGGCACATTTCGACAGCTTGGCATACAATTCAGCAGATCTGAGTTTACACAATACTTGCTTTACCAGAGCTACATGCTCTTTCATGGTTTCAGTATAAATCAACACATCATCCAAATACACCAGTACACCTTTGAACAGATGTTCATGCAAAACTTCATTGATTAATTGCATAAATACCCCAGGGGCCCCAGCCAACCCAAACGGCAACACCTTATACTGGAAAGCTCCCAATGGGCAATTGAATGCAGTTTTCCACTCATCCCCCTCCTTGATTCGTACACGATAGTAGGCTTCTCTTAAATCAAGCTTAGAGAAGATCTTTCCCTTAGCCAGATGTGACAACATGTCCTTTATCAATGGCAAGGGATATTTGTTGGAAATTGAGACGGCATTTAATCCGCGGAAATCCGTACAAAGTCTCAATGTCCCGTCCTTTTTTGGGCGAAAAAGAACCGGCGCCCCCACGGGTGAATTCGCCGGCTCAATAAATCCGCGCGCCAGATTTTTGTCCACAAATTCCCTCAACAGAGTCAGTTCCTTCTGCGTCATGGAATAAATTTTTGGTTTAGGCAATTGGGTGTTGGGCAGCAGTTCTATGGCACAGTCCGTCTTTCGATGGGGGGGCAACTGGTCAGCTTCCTTTTCACCGAATACATCAGCAAACATCCAGTACTCGGCCGGCAAGCCTTCCAGAGGAGAGGCCGGGTAAGGCGGAGTCGCAGCTGCCGCAACCCCCACCATCTCCTCTGGGGCACCCTTCCCCTCTGCCGCTTGATAAAACCCATCCCTAAACGTGATAGTTCGGTAAACCCAGTTTATTTGGGGGTTTTGCTGCACCAACCAGGGTACCCCCAACACCACCAATGGTCCCCCTACAGGAGCCACGACAAAAGACAACCCTTCCCGGTGACTGCCCAGTTGCAAGGCTACACGCCCTGTAAAATGGGTGACCGGTTTGCCCCCTGCCATGGACCCATCCAATTGAGTAAAAGCGATGGGTCGTTGTAAAGGGAAAGTGGGGAGCTCCAAAGCCGCCACCACGTCGGGGTGCATAAGACACCGGGAACACCCCGAATCAATCATGGCCCATACTTCCACAGTCTTGGATTGGGAGCCCAATTTCAATTTCACCATGAGTATGCGGTAAGTGCCACTCACCGATGGAGGCTCGCGCCCGTCCTCTACCACCTGCCCAGCGGCGCCCTTTAGAGCAGGTGGCTGGCGTTTCCCGCCGGCTGCGGGATTTCGGTCTCCCCTTCAATTTCGTAGAACATCACATCGTCTCCCTCGGTTTCAGCCACCGCAGCTTTCTGTTTCCTCGGCAATGCAGGGGACTTTGCTGGCGGTTTTCCGGGCCGTTCCTCTACCTTTGCCTTCGGGCATGCTGCCACTCGATGCCCCTCCTTACCACATCTCAGACACAAGCCTTTTGCGTACCGCTTCTCCCGCTCCTCGTCCCAGGGTCGTTGTCCCGGTTTCCCCCCGGTGGTCGATGGGCGGCTGGGCTTCACCTCCCACCCCGACTTGGCGGTCTTCCGCTGGGCAAAGATCTCCTGGGCATGTTCAGCCCTCCCCGCCAGCAGGATCCACTCATACAGCGTGTATGGGTCGTCCCTCCCCAGGGACCAGCGCAGCACCTCTGTATTCAAGCCATCCTTGAAGAGCTCGATAATGGTTGCTTGGGACCAGTCATCCACCTTCCCAGCTAGCGCTTTAAACTCCAAAGCATAATCGGCCACTGATCTGAACCCCTGCTTGAGTTCCTTCAGGGCTCGCTTTGCTCTCTCCTTTGCTAAGGAGTCCTCGAAGTGTTGCTTCAACGCCCAGAGGAACTCCTCGAGACTTTCCAGTTCAGGCGCCTCCGACTGGCACATCTGGACATACCAGTCTGCCGCCCTCCCCTTCAGTTTGGTGGCAATGGTGATGATCCTTGCCTTCTCCGATTGGAAAAACGCCCCCCATTCTTCCATATAGGCTTTCGCGTTCGTCAGGAAGAACGAGAGTTTGGTCGGGTCCCCATCAAACTTGACAGGGAAGTCTCGCATGCCGCTTCCCACCGGGCTGCGCCCCACCACCGGTGCTGCCGCGGCTTGTGTTTCCCTGGCTCGGGGCGGCATGGGGCCCCGGGGCGATCGCCCTGGCGATGCTGCGATTTCCATCTGGACCGACTGGTCCCCTTCGCGCCTCCGCACCACCCGTCGCCGTTCCGGGGACAGCCCCTGGGAAGAAGGGGTTGAATGCCTCTGGCTTGATTCTTCCCGGACCTCTCGCAACGAGGTCACATCCAAGCTCAGCTGTTTCAATATAGCCTCCAACGAATCCATTTTGGACTCCAGCACTCGGATCTGATCCGGAGTGGGTGAGCCCTCCGTTGGCTGCACCTGCACCACGTTAGGGGATAATGGGTATCTCTGCTTCCAGGAGGGGCCCCCCGCTGCCGTGGCATCTCCTTGGGTCTCATCCCAGGTGAGCAGCTCGCCCGGAGAATTTACGGTGGTCTCCGGGGCCGTTTTCAGCCCCCCGGCTTCACTCTCCGACTCGGAGCTCGCCTCCTCTCGGATGGCTGACAGCTCCCCACCTTGGGACGGTCGGCCGGACTGCCTCACGGTCGAGTCCGGTTCCCCTTCCTCCATCATCATGATGTCGGGTTCAGTCATCGCGGGCTCTCTCCCTCACAGGGTTAGACGCTTGTCTTTCCTGGACAGGGGCCAGCGGAGTTAGGAACTTAGATTCTCAGCTTTATGTAATGATTGCCCTAGCCCCAAATACTCAGACTCACAAGAGGCTGCTAAATGAAATCTGATTTATTAGAGTACTAAAGACAAATACAGAGAAAGCTGAGAATGAGCAAAAGCGCGCCAAATACAAACTTAAACCCTTGGTGCAAACGTATCCCGCCTCCCTCGTAACAGCCCCGCCCGGCACAGGTGCTAGCAATCGTCAGCGTTGCTAGCCTGGGAAAGTAACCTTGAGCGCAATAGATAATACAAATACATTCCAAAGCAAAGCCAAAAGATAACCGTTCCCATCCTCCCCAGAAAGATGAAACACGCATCCAATTAATGACATGCGAAACGTTACGATGCATCAAAGACATTGAAACGGCGAACATGACATTCCATCTGATTTGCAACAACAGTTGCTTCTCCACCTTAAAACAGATACTTGGTTACAAACCAATCGACACAGTCTAACTTTCACCGACAATTTCGCCTGGCACAACGATCGTCTTTATGTACCAGATGCTATGCGAAAAACCATACTCCAGCGCTGCCACGATGACAAGCTGGCTGGACATTTTGGCTATTTAAAAACTCTGCACCTTGTCCGCCGACAATTCTGGTGGCCAACCTTACTCAAAGACCTTAAAGCTTATGTCACTGCTTGCCCTGTTTGTGCAACAACCAAGTGCAAAACAGGCAAACCCCAGGGTCTCCTTCAACCCGTCGCTACCCCGTCTGTCCCCTGGCAGGACATATCCATGGACTTTATCGTTGATCTACCCCCTAGTCAACGCAAAACAGTCATTTGGGTGGTCAAAGATTTTTTCTCGAAGCAAGCTCATTTCATCCCATGCGCTTCGATTCCCACCGCACAACAGCTGGCCCGCCTCTTCCTCATCCACGTGTACCGCCTCCACGGTATCCCCGCCCGTTTGGTGACTGACAGAGGCACACAATTTACATCACAGTTCTGGTGGGCATTTTTGAAACTTCTGGGCACCAAACAATCACTTTCCACCGCGTGGCATCCGCAAATGGACGGATCTACAGAGGCGGTTAACTCTACACTGGAACAATATCTTAGGGCTTTTGTTAACTACCAACAGGACAATTGGGTCGACCTAGTCCCGTTTGCAGAGGTCGCCTATAACAATGCTGTTCATCAAAGAACTGGTCAAGTTCCTTTTAAAACAGTTTTTGGACGTGATTTCGTCCCTATTCCTGAACTTCCCCATCCACAACCTCTACCAGCTTCTCTCACTGACTGGGCTGACTCCCTCAA
This sequence comes from Candoia aspera, assembly GCF_035149785.1. NCBI lineage: Eukaryota > Metazoa > Chordata > Lepidosauria > Squamata > Candoiidae > Candoia > Candoia aspera. The sequence continues at coordinate 35,421,536 of NC_086159.1, read as the reverse complement.
ACACTCATGGCTCAACATTCAACAAGCTCTCCTCCATGCCCAGGATACTTACAAACGCCATGCCGATGCAAAGCGTTCCCCTGAACCATCTTTTGCTGTCGGGGATAAAGTCTACTTATCAACTAAATTTCTCCAGTCACCACAACCCTCCAAAAAACTTGGCCCTAAGTTTGTAGGACCTTTCTCAATTGTGGCACAACTTAACCCTGTTACTTTTAAACTTGCTTTGCCTCACAACCTAAAACGTATACATCCTGTTTTCCATTGTAGTTTACTCAAGCCCTACCTGCCGTCGGACCGCTGGCATCCCCAGCCCATTCCACCACCTCCACTTATGATCGACAACCAACACTCATCCTGAATGGGTCGCTGCTACAGACGTACTCTCCCCTCATCTAGTAGCCCGATTTCACTCTGCCTATCCTGACAAGCCTTCTCCATAGCATCTTTTTGGGGAGGGGCGATATGTCATGTTACCCATTTCAGTGTTCTGTTAACATTGTAACGTTTCACATGTCATCTGCTGTTCCGTGTTCTTTCACCCATCCCGGGTTTTTCCATTCCTCCGCCCTCCATTGTTTTGAAGGCTTGGAATCTATGTTTGGGTTTGCGCTCCTGTTCAAGGTTACTTTCCCAGGCGCATCTAACGGTTCCTAGCACCTGGGAGGGGGTGCGCACTGACGAGGGATGGGGGCGGAACTTGCTTACAGGCAATGCTTTTTAAGTTTGTATTTGGCGCGCTTTTGCTCATTCTCAGCTTTCTCTGTATTTGCATACTATTCCTTTAATAAATCAGTTATCTTTAAGCCCGAGCTTGTGAGACTGAGTATTTGGGATTAGGCAACCATTACACTATGTCTATCCACACTGCAGAAGGCATGGATCTATCTAGTACAAGATCCAATAAGAATCTGTTTATTTTGCACAAATGTAATGTTGATAGATGTGCAATTTTATTAAAAAAAAGCAAAGCAGGTATTCATCCTTGCTCTCCATTGTGGAAAACTCTACTGGATTAACCACTTCCACAAGAACCTTTCCACTGTTTACCCTGAGTTTAAGAGAGAGTTAGCTATTTGGGATTGACTCTCAATTCCTTTATCTCTCTAAATAATTAGGCTGAAAATACATAATCTCTTGTGTGTTTGAAGCAGTTCCTGAGTTCCATTCCCTGAACCGACTTAATGAGAAGTAACTAACATAGTTGGTTGTTAACAAGCTTCTTTAACAACACTGCACATTAAGTAATATTTTAATTAAAACATATATGTATAATATGGGGGAGAAAGCTAGAAGTGATAGAAGATAGAAGTGATAGAATACAAATTGCCAGGAGCTTTTTTTAAAAAATACTATTAATTGAACATGCTTTATTCCTGGAATTCAAGAGTAATTGCTTTGTTCCTGAACGTCTGATCAGACCTGATTAACAGCTTGATATTGAACAGCTGTTTAGATTTCCAGCTTTTTCTATTTAGTGATGGGAGATTTCGTCAGAATGTCCCAAGTTGCCGTCTTTAATTTTCTCGCCATGGTCCCTTAGCACCTCTCTGAGGTGCAATCAGTGTTTATTCACTGTATTTAAAAGAAATCTTTCTTAGAAGAAGAGAATTGAATTATTCTACATTGATTAATTGCAAAACCAAAGGATGAATAATTTCTGTTGTTCTCAGTTGGTCCCTCTCATCTACCTTGCATTATCAAGAACCAAAAGGCATAAACTGTACTTTCTCATATTTGGCATTTTTTTCTCTTTTTGGCAGAGAACTGCCTGGTTGTGGCTACAAATCTGTCGCATACCCATATAACAATAAAACAAAAATAATATTATTTGGTATGGATTAACTATCAAAACACAGCAAACTAAATGTTAACTTTGAAAGTTAATAAATATATTTTAAAAGCATATCACTTATTCCTCAAAGGAAGACTGTCCATACCAGAGTCTTACACTTCAGTGTAACTATGATTTTTTTTCAGTTATGTAAAGATAAATGTATTTAACCTAAAATAATTAAAAACCCTTTCCAACTCTTCTATTTATTCTTTTTACTAAGCATAATTCTAATTAGCTCTGCACCGTTTCATAATCAGACCAGGAAAGTTCAGATATAAGTTTTAATTGCTCATTTTAATGGAGAAAGTTATTCAGATGCTGCTGTAGCTTTACACACATTACCTAGCTTCTTTGATCTCACTCTGCTGTGAAATATCTTGTAGTATTATCCCCATGTCAGCATGTTATGGTCCAGGAGGCTTATTATGAAGCCTCCCTGAATTTCAGACTTCACCATGCATCTCCATTCAGCTTTGAATTGGAAAACTCCAAAAAATTCATGGCTCCTTAAATTCATGGCTCTTTGTTCAGGTTTCAACAAGTTTTATTTCTTGTTCACAATATCTCAAGCCTCCACAAAAATGTTTAACCATGTCCAAATACAAAATATGTTTTCTTGTTCATTTTTAGTTCCACAGATATATATGCAAAGTTACCTGACTAATTAATTCTTTTTTTTAATCTTGATAAAAAAAATGTATAAGATGCTTGTCCAGCATCCCTCAAGTTATGAACAGCTAATGTAAAGACTTAATCCTATCTAAAATTCAGGCTTAGGGTTAGAGAAAAAAAAATAAATATTTTTTTCTCACAATTCCCTGAAAGAGAAACGTTACCACTTTGATGGTAATTCCAATGTTTGTGTTCATTGTTAGCATATTTTTCAATGATTTCCTCTGAAAACTTTAGATGTATATATGGTTTATATGGTTGAAGAAGTCATTTGTTTGGGTAAAATTAAATGTGGATTTATTGAATTCACACTTCCCAAATCTATATATACTAAAAGCAACTATATCCTGAAATCTGATGTAGTTCATAATTATAAACAAAACCAAATCAAAAATAAACATACAATAAACAGAAAGTAGAGAATTAGGAAAATGTACATAAAATGGGTGTTACATTTTTGAGACAAAAATAAAAGCAAGGCTTAAAAGCTCATTTTGTGTTATGAAAAGTTGCTTGAAAATATTTACAGTATGCTGAGAAAAGTGCATGTACAACTGTTTATATTAGCAAAATGTTCCCATGAACTTTTTTTTTTTTAAAAATTGCAAATTGAGGCAGAAGTGTGATGTAACAAAGTTAAGATTGGAAAAAACAAAAAAAGATATGCAATAGATAACCCATTTCTACTTATACATCTTAATCAAATGCATTCAAAAATACCAACAAAGTGACATTATGTGAGAAGAGAAGATAGTGACCTAAAAGAAAGTAAGGATTCAATTCAATCTCCCTGATCAACCATAGAAGAGGATATCTTAGAAGTGTTAGATTATTTCACAGGCCTGTCACATTGTTTACATTCTGTTTCTCTATTGACACTTAAGCACTGGGAGTTGTCAGTGAGGCCAGAGATATCAATGTAAGTGGACTACACAAAATAAAGAGTAGTTTTTAATGTTAAATATAATGGTGACATAAGTTCACCTAAGTTGTAAATGATATATAGGGTGGCATAAAGACATGTTGTGAAGTTGTGAAGCTCAATTAGGATGTATCTGCACTGCCCTGCTGCATTGCCAGAACAGGACAGCAACCATTTTTTGAGCCTAGAAACACATGATACCAGCCATTACATGTTTTCCTCCCATCAGAAATTTGACCTTCAGTAGTGTTTTCCTATTGTGGTTTGAAAGTCATTTTTTCATCACCCCAGATGCTAATTTCCATTTTAAATACAGCACGTTACAGGCTAACCCCAGCAGCTGATTGGCTACCTTGCAGAGTAAGTGTCACTCATTCAACTGAAGCAATAGGTGCCCTTACCTCTAAGAGATCCTAAGACCTTGCCTTTGTCATTACTGCCAAAATAGCTCAGGGGAGTCGTCATCCTCACCATCATCATCTTTCTTACAACTAGCTAGCTTTTCTTAGCTAGTTGAAGGGTTTTTTTAAAGTGCAAGTTTCCACAGTATCAATGTTTTACTTAGGTTAATGAGTTTCACAGACATTGGAACAGTAGAACCCTTTTACTTCTACCTATCTGAAGGAAAGGAATTGTCCTGGGTTTTGAAGCCACAGTTTCTTACACACTCTTCTCTAATTGCCAAATATGAGAAAGGACAGTTTGTGCCTTTTGGTTCTTGATAATGCAAAGTAAATGAGAGGGACGAACTGAGAACAACAGAAATTATTCATCCTTTGGTTTTGCAATTAATCAATGAATAATAATTGGGCCAAGCAATCTTTGTATAATTAGGGAGAAACATCAGTGATATGCCAAATATTAGATAGAAATGAAGGGTGTGCATGAATACTTTGGGTGAGGAAGTTTTTGATGTCTCATTCTCAATGTGCTTTTCTTAAAGTGGTTTAAATTTTAGCTGCTATGAACACAAGGAGGGACAGCTTAAATGGTAACAGTGGATATGCCTTTAGACAAGTCTAAGAAAGAATGTATTTAAGGCTTTTGTATGAGCCTTTCAGCACAATCATATTCATGGTTACTTGAAAATAAATTCTACAGATGTCAGTGGATTTAGTTTCTAGTAAATATGAGAAAGATTATGGACTAGGTCTCAGATAAACTTTGTCTATGGTAAAGATTAGGAGTTTTTTATCCCAGAGAATATTTTGCTGGCCATTTGCTATTGAAGAAATAATTATGAGACTCTGATGCTTCAGAATTACATAATCCACAACTGGATAATAAATGAAAATTGTCGAAGATTGGCAAATTGTAATTTAACCCCCAAATACCACTCTCCCTAGTGTTCCATCTTGGAAATTTTGGGGTAGGAAAAATCAACTCATATTTAATCCTCAAAATGGATTGCAGATCATGCCTCACAAATACAATATCCAGTCTATGATGAACATACATAATTATAATTATAAGGCATGAGGCTATCATATACAAATAGCTTCCAATTAAATAAGCAGATAAATGAGTAACCAATCACAAAGAGGCCTTGTGTGTCCAGAGGCATCTAAATATTTAGGTGCATTTCACAACTGAACATATATGCTTGATAAAAATCAGAAAGTTTTTAATCACATATCTACCAGGCTATACCAAGACTTATATTTTTGTACTGAATGTTGCTTAAAAAAACAGAATTAGCTATACCTTATGCATAAATATACAATAATCAAGAATGAAGTGGTATGCTATGCCTATGAAAGGAAATGTTTTATTATTTAAAATGAGCATCTAGGGAAAAACCTTTTAGAAGAGTGAAGTAGAAATAGTGTCACATAATGAAAAACAATCATTGAACATTACAGGACTTAAATTTGAAGCTAAGCATCATTCTAAACATATAAACAGTCTATCAATGGGGTAATAGGAATAATAACAGTAGCAGTAATAGATAAGCAAATAAGGCCATCACAACAACAGAAACTAATTTAGGGAACAGAAACATGCATTTCTTCCTTTTTAAAAAAAATGATTTCTTAGTTGAATTCCTATATTTATTTATTCAAAGGAGCAATTAAGAGCAAGTTAAGTAACCTCTTACACTGTTAAAGGTGCTTTAATTGTGCTGTTTGTAAAATAAGCCTTGTTGCTGACATATTTGTCACCAAGGTTAAAAGGATATATTGCCTAATGTAATGAAAGAGGAAGCTATAATTTAAAATCAATACAGTCTTAAATACAGATTGCTCTAATTAGATTTGAAGAGTAAAAATACTGCTCTTCAAAGAAGTACATTAGCTTGTTGTGTATGTTCAATATGAAATAGCCCTTAGGGCTGGTACATGCAGGGGTGACCTTAGCTGCCCTGCATGCCTCTGTCTCCAAGTTCTCCTCTCCAACCAACACACTCCAGGTCCAGGCAGCTTCACAACAGGTTCCTTTATTCTAATTATCTTTCCAGCGTATGAAGAGACTCCATCCTCTGAGGAGTCTCATGCTACATCCCAAACACCAAAAGATGAAAGGGAGAGGGTATTATAAGAAAAAAGGAAATTAAACCTTGCAAGCTTTCTCAAATCTATCTACACATGCATACACATCACACAGGTGAACAAACCTCCAAAAATATACAGAAAAAAATTATTGCAGGTGAACGTATGTTACCTTGATATGATTAGGAGATAGTTTGATTTGGCCATCCCTAATCTTTCAGATCCATCATACTTCAGATATGGGCATTTGGAGGGAATTCTAATAACCAGTTTGCCTATAAAGAGAAATATCTAAAGCATAGCAAAGGAATAACAAATGAAATGTTCTGAACTGAATCTTCATAATAAACATCTATTTACTCACAGGGCTTGGTTTCAATAAAAAGATGTTCTGTCTATAAGGATAAACTGCAAAAGGTCATAGCTGTGATGAATGCACAAAGATAAAGCTGAAAAGGTAACTGAAAGATATCTGCTGGTCAAAATAAGTTGATTATAAAAATCTTACAGGTTATTGGATGACTCACTAAAACTGCAGAATCTGACTTTTCAAAATTCTATTTTATGTAAACTCATTAAAGAGTATTTTTACCAGTATATTTCTGGTATTCCATTCATATAAGATAACATAGCTTTGAGTTCAAAGTTATGAAATACCATGTAAAAATACAAAATAAGTCAATTTTGAATTCATGGAGAAAATCTATCTATGTGGTCTCTAGCAGTTGAAAATGCCTTGATGGCACACAATTAATAAATTTTGAATATAAATGTTTCAATCTCAGTGTGTTACTCAGTGAAATCTCTAATTTGATCATTTTCCTTCTTGATTCTAGCTAATGTAGTCTGTGTGTTGCAGATACAAACTATGGGTATATTATTTAAGTGTAAGGTTAGAGTAAAAAATGAGAGGAAGTGCTTTCTGGATATTGAAGGTGGAAAGAACTTAATGGCCCAAACAACTACCTTTGTACTTCATTTTTAAGATCCTTTGACACTACTGCTTAAGTGTGATTTCACACTTCACCTACATTCAAATACTACTCTAATTCAGTTATTCTGAATAGGTTTCAAAACATGAGAGGATACCACCTAACTCTATCCTCAATGTTGCATGAGTGATTAACTCTTTTTTTCAGACATTTGCATACACAATGCAAATTTCTTCAGGTAAAAGGTCCCTCCTTTATCCTGTGATGGACTATAGATATAATAAATATTTAAGTCTTATTCTTTTGGCTGTGTCTATTTATTAGCAACAAAAAATAAACAGCTTAACATTCTTTTACCGGTGAAGAAAGTGGAAGTCATAATTTTATTTTATTTTATTTTTATTTATTTATTTAATTTAATTTATACCCCACCTTTATTATTTTTTTAAATAAATAACTCAAAGCAGCAAACATACCAAATACTCCTTCCTTCTCCTATTTCCCCACCACCACCACCATCATCATCCATGGTGAGTCATACAAGTTATTAACTGTTTTAGACAGTCACAGCATGTTAAAGTTTGAGAACCCCGGAGATAAGCATTTGTGTTTGATCTGATGAATGGGGAATGCTTGCAATTATATAGCTGTTCTGCATCTACTACTTAAAGTCTGCTAACTTTTACACTTTATTGAGTTTATTCCCTTTTCTACTGATCCAGAGAAAAGCTGGAATATAAATTTGAGCTTTAGTGAAAATCATAGCAGGATCTAAGTATCCGTTCAATTTTTCTAGGGTCAGAAGAGACAAATCAATGGCAAAATATGACACTAAACCCTCATAGAAATGAGGTGAAGAGGGCAACAGTGAAACCAATTTCAAAATCGAATTGCTGCAGCAGAAGACACACAATCAGCTAATATTTCAGTAAGAGAAAAGCCGACAGACAGCTCCATCTTTTCCATGTATTTATTTATCTCATCTTGTAAACAAAGAAATGCATATCAGTGATTGGGGAATATTTCTTTATTTGACTGAAAATATTAAATACTAAAAGAAAAATGCAGTCAGCAGTCGGGGATGACAAAAGATTATAAAGATGGCTTGCAATGCAGCAATAGTGAAAGAGCCAGGAAACATGAGATATGGGGAAGAGAGAGTGAATTGTGCAAGTAGCAATTGAAAAAGAGCTCCCAAATGGCATTTCTATATTTAGAAATTCAATGGATCATTTAGCGTTAACATCAATCAGTGTTGTAGAATTGCGCCCTGCAAGTTTTAGATCAATGCTCAATAGCATTACAACAGGATGGATCCCCAACTCTATTTAAAAACAACAATTGGATATTGATATTTTATTCAAGATCTAAAATGATGTTGTGTACCCTGCCTCTTCCAGCTCTAGAGTGCGACGGCCAGGGTTTCAGGAATCCTATGGCCTCTGTGCAAAAGCACCTCCTAATGGTGGAAGTGGGCTTGCTGTCCCTAGTGGCCTCAGAGCTGCGTCGGTTCTATTTAGTAGCAAATTGTGGCAGGCAGGGCAGGGGGCTCAGCTGGGCAGCGGCAAAGCCTACAGGAACTGCACCCTTTCCTTTACCCTCACAGGCAACATCTTTTGCTGCCACTACACCACACTTTCATATTTCCCATAAGTATAAAGGTGTAACTGTGCACTATTAGTAATCACTGGTTGTGCACAGTAATACAAACAGCACAGTGTGCTTGCCACTGGTAAGTGAATGAAAAATACGCACATGTCCAAAACAAAGACTGAGACAGAATAGAAATTATAAGACTCAATAAATATTCATAAAACTCATATTGGTCACTGAAAAGAGAATCCTGACCTTGAGTCAAAATCCAAATCTAATTTAACTATATCTGACGCACATTCCTTATTTAATTGCTTTCAACCCCAACCTGGATATAATTCCATTAAACAAAGCTAGCCACCCTTGCAATTCACTATCCCTTTTGAGGTTTTATGGCTCACAGGATTATTGTCACATGGGAGGATGTAAGGCAATTCTCTGTGTCTCTGTCTGTTTTTCGGTCTGTGCTGTCCCCATCCCCATCTCACTACTCAAGCATTCAGATATGACGAGAGACATCTATTCTACATACAATATATAGGGGAGAAGCATATAAAAGGTTTTTCTTCCAGTGCATCAGTGGTGGGGTGTTGCCCTGACAATAAAACTAGTAGTAAATTGGAATCAGCTAAGACTATGAGGTTTGGACTTCAAAAATCAAGGCAACCGCTAGATGGCAGCAAAGAAAACCAGATAACTCTCTTTGTTGCCATCTGGTGGTCACCACAATATAGCCCAGATTTGGTAGCCCTAGAATAGACAGCATGGCCATCTCATGCTGGTCTACATTCTGGTTTATTTCTTATCTCTTGTCTATAAAAACTTCTTTTACTTAAAGTGGCAGTTACACTTAAACATATCTACATACCATATTGTGAATTACATATTTGGCACAAGGCATCCTTTGAATATTTTTGAATTTTTATTTGTGAGGTCTGTGAAATGCAATAAAAAGTTGCTTTCACAGAGCATATTTTTTCACTCCTTCATTCCTCCAAAATGGTTTAAAACTGACCAACCTGTCATCTTCAGAATACTAGGAACCCTCGGAGAACTGCATGAGCCAATCAGTGTTCTTCTTCTAACTGACCAATAGGAGCCTACAAACAAAAAAACAAACAAACAAAAATTATGAAGTCAGAAAAATCTCAACATCTTCAGTCCACAAACATTTAATAACACTAGTGCCCTTTACCAACCATATTTTTGCAAAAAAAAAAAAAAAATGAATTGTTTACATCTGAGTGACGTCTGTGTGTGTGTGTATAAAAAATTCCCTTCTCACCCCTATGGGTGGTATGTGTCTTCCACTACCTCCAGTAGTGCTGTTCTTCTTGATCATGTAGCCAAGCATCTCCAGGATTACAGAGGCTGTAGCATATATTAGTTGATTGGTTTGATTTTTAGTGGTAGAAGGGATCATCCTGAGGGCTCTGTTGGCATCTTATAGCATACTATCTGATAATACTTCTCCACTGAGCCTTGGTAATTGGTCTCGAGAGTTGACTGTACCTAGTTTATGCATGATCTTTTGCCTCATATCAGCTGCTTTTCTCTGTAATGGAGGGGGTGGCTGTGACATTCCAGCTTCAGGTGTTGGCTGCACCTCCAGTTGTTCTTCCAGGTCTTCTTGAGTCTGAGATATAATGTCCAGTTCGTCTATCTCAAGTTGTGAGAGCAGCTTCCTCTTCACTATGTTGAAGCATTGGGTAACTAGCTGTTTCTCAGTGTGGATGTAGGTCTTCTGTCCATCCATAGTTCCCTCATGCATTTCATATATCTCCTCTCATTAGGTCTACTGTTGTAGTAGCATTCCATCAAGTCCAGGTTCTCTTGTCTCGTCCATGTATGGTTTGTTCCAGTAGCCCACTTATAGTCAGATTGCCCTGGTTCCCCAACATCTGATGCAGACCTTGTTAATCTGGGTGATGTCCCAGCCGGCATGACTCTCTTAGTTCATGTCACTCTCATATCTGAGGTAGGCAGGTGAAACATTAGGGGACCTTTGCCCAAGGACCCCTACTGATAAGATAGGTACAGCCAGGATTTGAACCCTGGTCTCCCGCTCCAAAGGCAGCGCTCTAACCACTATGCTATCCAGCTGTGTGTGTGTGTGTGTGTGTAAATATATGTATAAATATATTTATTTTTTATCCTGTCTTTATTATTTTTATAAATAACTTAAGGTGGGGAACATACCTAAATACTCCTCCCTCCTCCTCTTTTTCCCACAACAACAACCCTGTGAGGCAAGTTGGGCTGAGAAAGAGTGACTGGCCCAAGGTCACCCAGCTGTAATGATTGCCTATCCTAAAACACCATCAGACTCATGAACAGGTTCATAAAGATATCTGATTTATTAAAGAATAGTATGCAGGATCACAAAGAAAGCTGAGAATGGAAAAAGTAGTTGACAAATGCCCTTAAAAATTGTTCAAGGGTCAAATTTAAAACCTCTGTAGATCCGTCAGTCTCCGGATGCGAAGCAGTGGACAACGCCTGCTTGGTGCCAACCAGTTTCAAAAATGATTTCCAAAATTGGGAAGTGAACTGTGTCCCACGGTCCGTGACCAAGCGGGAGGGGCTACCATGAATCTGGTAGATGTGGATTCGGAAAAGGCATGCCAATTGTGGGGCGGAAGGAATAGAAGCACATGGAATGAAATGGGCTTGCTTGGAAAAATAATCCTTGACTACCCAAATCACAGTCTTTTTCTGGCTAGGAGGTAGGTCCACAATAAAATCCATAGAAACCTCTTCCCATGGACGGGATGGGCTTGCAACTGGCTGTAAGAGCCTCTGCGGCTTACCCCCTTTCCGTTTTGACATGGCCCAGACAGGACAAGAAGCAACATAATCTTTTACATCACGTCTTAGCGTGGGCCACCAAAACTGGTGCCGTACCAGGTGCAACGTTTTTACAAACCCAAAATGACCAGCCACTTTATCATCATGAGACCGGGTTAAAATTTCCCTTCGCAAGTTGTCAGGCACATAGAGGCGGTTTTGCTTCCAAGCTAACCCATTGTCAAAAGTAACATTGTCTCTATTTGCCTGCAACCAAGTATCGGATTTCAGTTCCTGGAGAAACTGTTGTTGCAATTGAGAGGGAACTGGCGTCCTCCTTCCAGCCGGCGAAACCGAAGCTGGAGGCAGTTGCGCACGGGTCTGGCTGCGTGTGACAGCCTGCAACCCCAGTTGGGGCTCTGTCCACACCGTACCCACGATTTCAGGTGCTTGGACTGAATCTTGGGGTAGGCGAGAAAGCGCATCAGCCAGGAAGATTTTCTTGCCCGGAATAAATTTCAACTGGAAATCAAACCGACTAAAAAACTGAGCCCAGCAAATCTGCTTAGGACTGAGTCTGCGGGGTGTGCGGAGCGCTTCTAAATTCTTATGGTCAGTCCAAACTTCAAAAGGGCATTTAGCCCCTTCTAGGAGGTGGCGCCATGCTTCCAAAGCAGCCTTGACTGCAAAAGCCTCCTTTTCCCAGACATGCCACCTCCGTTCTGTTTTGGAAAATGTCCTAGACAAATAAGCACAAGGCTTCAAGTGATTGTCAACATCTGTTTGCAGTAAGAGCGCCCCAATTGAAAAATCAGAAGCATCTACCTGAACTACAAAAGGTCTAGAGGGATCAGGGTGCTGCAAAATTGGTTCAGCAGTGAACAGCCTTTTGAGTTTGTCGAAAGCCGCCTGGCAGTCAGGTGTCCAATTTAACAGTGCCCCCGGGTTCTTTACTTTGCGCATGTCCCCCAACCCCTTTGTATGTAATAAGTCAGTTAAGGGCAATGCAATTTCAGCGAACCCTTGGATGAATTGGCAATAATCATTGCTAAATCCAAGGAAACTTTGGAGTTGGCTCCAGGTGCGTGGGCGCTCCCACCCCAAAATGGCCTGAATTTTCCCAGGGTCCATCTCAATGCCCTTGTCAGAGATCCTATACCCCAGGTAGTCAAGTTGAGTCTTATGAAATTCACATTTAGAAAGTTTGGCGAACAGTTTAGCATTTCTCAATTTGCTAAGCACCTGCCTTACAAGGCGTTCGTGCTCTTCCTCAGTTTCAGTATAAATCAAAACATCATCTAAATACACCAGTACACCTTTAAACAAATGTTCATGTAAAACTTCATTGATTAGTTGCATAAACACCCCTGGTGCTCCCGCCAACCCAAAAGGTAGGACCTTATACTGAAAAGAACCCAATGGACAATTGAAAACAGTTTTCCATTCATCTCCCTCCCGTATGCAGATGCAGAAATAGGCTTCCTGCAAATCCAGCTTGGAGAAGATTTTCCCCTTTGACAGATGTGCTAACATGTCTTTTATTATTGGCAGAGGATACTTGTTTGATATGGAGACTGCATTTAATCCACGGTAATCTGTACAGAGTCTCAGTGTGCCTTCTTACCCCGGAACAGCACGGGGGCGCCGACCGGCGAATTTGCTGGTTTGATAAATCCCCTGGCCAAGTTTTTATCCACAAAATCCCTCAACGCCTCAAGCTCCTTCTGAGTCATTGCATAAATCGTCGGCTTGGGCAGTTGAGCATTGGGGACCAACTCTATTGCACAGTCAGTTTTTCGATGGGGCGGGAGTTGGTCCGCTTCCATCTCACCAAACACATCCGCAAACTCCTGGTATTTTTCCGGCAAGCCCTCCAGTGGTGTCACATTGAAGTGCGGGGTTGCCGCCGCAGCCCTCCCCACTGCAGCACAAGGAACTCGTTCCGCTGCAGGGGCTTGGTAAAAGCCATCGGAAAAAGTCAAAGTCCTGTGTTCCCAATTTATGTAGGGGTTTTGTTTGACCAGCCAGGGAATCCCCAAGATGACCAGGGGATGACCCACAGGTGCTACCACAAACTGTAACCCCTCACGGTGGCTGCCCAATTGCAACGCCACCATTCCCGTGAAATGAGTCACCGGTCTCCCTCCCGCAGTTGAACCATCCAGTTGGGTGAAAATCATGGGCCGCTGAAGGGGAAAGCTGGGTAATTCCAAAGCAGCCACCACGTTGGGGTGCATTAAGCATCACGAACACCCCGAGTCGATTAACACCCAAACCTCAACAGTCTTAGTGCAGGAGCCTAACTTCACTTTCACATTCAGCGTGGGACAATTTGCACTCACCAAAACATCTTCGCGCCTGTCTTCCACCACCTGCCCACAGGCGCTTTTCCGAGCAGGTGGCTGGCATTTCCCGCCGACTCTTTAAGATCAGTTTCCTCCTCTCCCCCAAAGTAAGGAACCTCCTCCACTTCGGTTTCCGCCTTGGCTGCCTTCATTTTCCTGGGCAGTGAGGGCGATTTGCCCGCTGCTTTTCCAGACCGATCTTCTGCCCTGGCTTTTGGGCAAGCAGCCACCCTGTGGCCCTCTTTCCCACACCGAAGGCACTGCCCTTTGGCATAACGGCGCTCCCTCTCCTCCTCCCAGGCACGTTGCCTGGGTTTCCCAGTGGTGGCAGTGGGTCGGGATCCCTTGCTGAGTGCCGCATGTCTCAACGCCTTCTTACTGTGTGCAAAGGTCTCATGGGCATGTTCAGCCTTCCCTGCCAACTGTATCCATTCATACAAGGTATCTGGGTCGTACCTGCCCAACGACTACCACAGGACCTCCATGTTCAGACCCTCCTTAAATTGCTCTATTAAGGTAGACCGAGACCAGTCATCAACCTTTCCAGCCAAAGCCTTAAATTCCAGGGCGTAGTCTGCTACGGACTGTTGCCCCTGGCTGTGTCCTGATTACCAGGAAACACACTGAGACAATGACTTGGTCTCTAATATTTATTAGTAGTACTTAACAAGAATCCTAACAAACTGAGGAAGCGTGGGAAAAACCCAGCCATATAAACCCCAAGGGTTAAGGCGGTCCCGATCTGTGTCTCTTTGAATGGCTGAACAGTTCCTCAGTGCCAAGCATGCGCTTGACAGTCTGGGTGGGAGCCCCCTGCTCGCCATCCTTACTCATGACAGGCTGAGTTCTTTTAGAGCCCTCTTCGCCCTTTCTTTGGCTAATGGGTCTACAAAGTGTAGCTTTAATGCCCACAGGAATTCTTCGAAATCATCAAGCTCAGGAGCGTCCGCCTCATTTAACTGGACATACCAGTCAGCAGCCCGCCCCTTTAGCTTGTTGGCAATGGCATTTATCTTGGCCCTTTCGGAACGGAAATACGGTCCAAATTCGTCCATATAACTCCTTGCATTTGTAAGGAAGAATGACAACTTAGTTGGATCCCTGTCAAATTTGACTGCAAAGTCTTTAACCCCCGCTCCAGGTGGGCCCCTCGCCACATCTGGGTGGTCGGTCTTTCTTTTGGTTACTGGGGATCTCTGCTCTTGAGGAGCGGATCTTGAAATTCTCACTCTGTGAGATTTTGGCTCAGCCCTGTGCCGTCTCCTGCCTCTTTCTAGCGTTGGTGCCACCGAGGAGGGAGGGGGGGAGAAGGGGACAAATACCTGGTGCTTGATTCTCCTCTACTCCTCTCCCGGGGGCCCCAGTCCATTGACAGTTTCTTTAACATATATTCCATCAACTCAAATTTGGCCTCCAATAGTCTTATCCTTTCAGGGGTTTGGGAATCCTCTTTCCTTCCCCTGTCCTGCCTCACAACGATTGGGGACATCGGGTACCACTGCTTTCAGGATGTCTTGGACGTCCCTGGTAGGGGTCCCTGTGCTTCATCCCAAGTGATCAGCTCGCCTGGCGACTCTCCGGTGGTTTCAGGGGCTCCTTTTTCTCCAACCTCCTCTTCCTCCAGGCTGGAACTCAAAATCTTCTGTACCTCAGATAGTTCTCAAGTAGGGACCCTCTCCGTTCTCCTCACCATGGAATCGGGTTTCCCATCGCTCGTGTCCTTGCTTCCACCGGTTTGGGTTTTCGGTTCAGTCATCGCTAGCACTACTCCCTCACAAGATATATCTGGAAAGGGGCTAACGGTAAAACTTTTTGGATTCTCAGCTTTATGTAATGATTGCCTACCCTAACAGAATCAGACTCACAAGCAGGGACTTAATGATATCTGATTTATAAAAGAATAGTATGCAAATGCAGAGAAAGCTGAGAATGAGCAAAAGCGCGCCAAATACAAACTAAAAACCCTTGGTACAAACGTAATCCCTCCCCTTGCCCAACCGTTTCAAATTCCCCACCCCAGGTGCTGGTAACAATTTCTGCTGATGTCCTGGGAAGAAAACCTTGAACACACAAGATAACCCAAACACATTCCAATCCAGCTGAAGACAGATAACAATCCCAGGAGACAGAGTCCTCCTCCCCTCCCAACCAAAACACGCATCAGCCAAATGACATGCGAAACGTTACGATGTACAATGCACATTGAAACAATGAACATGACAAACAGTGGGAAATAGAAGTCAGGATCCAAGACAGTGAGGGCAAACTAGAAGCCAGAATCAAGGATCAAAAAATGTTAGAGGCACTGGATCTTGTTTATCCCAGTAAAATTCCACCTCAGCAGGAAGACTTTTTCTATTCTTTCCTGTCTGGGCAGAGCCAAGAGCCAATCTGGACCAAAGACACCTTACTGAAAAACTATAATGATAAGTTTTACTGCATAGGATAGTTTCTGATATTAATTTCTTAATATTAGTAGCTGCTAATAATTATGAGAAAATAATATCCTCATGAATATCTTAATATCTTAAGATGAAAGCATATCTCTGTCTTGGTCATGGGGTGAGCAAGTACTCATGTTTGAAGTGGAAATTAATTTTTGCTTCTTTCTTTACACTTTGTTCATTGTGTAGTTGTAGATAATCTGCTTTACATATATACAAAATAAACCTATTTATATTTACTCAGAAGTAAGTTCTACTGAACATTTTCTTTAAAAACTGTGTTAATGACTTTGTCCTTCGTGCTATAATTAAAAATAAAGTGTGTGGAAACAGAATAATTTAGGCAACCGAGCAGGAGTGGGTGCTGTGATCTTCTTGCTGTTTTTACAACTCTGAGCAGCCATAGCTAGAATGAACAGCAGTAAGAGATGCTGGAAGAGATACTTCCATAACATCTGGAGAGTTATAAGTACTCAGTCCATTTCATGCAGCATAGAGAAATGGCAGACAATGTATCTCAGATTGAGCTTTCATAGATCTAAGACATATACTCAGTTAGTTTTACTATTCTGATGTATAAGTATGCTATTTGGTAATTAGTTGTTGTTATTAGATTTTTATCCTACTTTTTTAAAAAAATGGTTATCCAGTAATAATTATTGTGTCCTATTAACTGATCTTAGCTTGCTTTTGTAAAAGACTTTCTGGCCTAAGAAAACAAATTCTTATTATAAATAATCTCTTAATCCCTTGTAAAATTCTGATATTTGAAGTAGGCAGACACAGTGCCATTTAATGTCAGGCTATATCTTGTTTCTCTTTTAAATATTTGCTTACATACTAAAAAATTTAAGAATTTTGGGAATTGATATTCCAAATCTAAATGTGAGCTTATTCTAGCTACATTCAACAGCTGCATGACAACCAAATTAATGACAGCAGCATTACTCCACATTACCTGCTTGTCTATTCAGATATTGTGCAGCTCACTGAATATGAATTGCCCAGAACAAGGTAGAATATTACATATTATAAATCGAACATATTACCTGCACATACAAATGTATTTTATTGCTTAAATTAGTGTGCACTTAGAACTATTATGGAGATTGGCACTATGTTTACATATCATTGAATATGTTGCTGTTATTTCTTTGGAGTCTCACATTGTGTGCTGATCTTTGATTATAATAATCGAACATGCTTTTTTATTTTTAAACAAGCTATTCATGGAAAGTGCCAACTGCCTGGAGCTATAATTTTAGCAGGTTTACAGGGTACCATGTTTGTGATACAAGCAGTGCGAAAAACAATCAGCTCAGCAGAGCTTTCAGACTACATTACGCAACCTATAATTCAGTTGAAGTAGTGCCAGGAACCTTTTATTATATATGCAATAACAAAATTCTCTGATTTGTGCTGGCAGGAAGTTTCTGGAAATCGTAATGAAATCTTCACCAAGCTTCCATTTGACTGAAAATACCATAATAACTTTAGTAAGGGTGAGCTACAGTGGAATCTTGTCTTGACCATCAGAGCAAAGATTACATGGTTGAAGAGAATAAACAAAGCACTGACCTCTTTCTGTTGATTCCCAGTGTAACATTCAAATATATTCCTTTGTTTCATGCAATTTTAGTAACAATGGAATCACGAAACTAGAATCTGGAATTGTCCTTCATTTTTAATCAGAGGTTTGATTTGACATGGAATCCATTACATATCTTTTTAAAAGTAAGGCTCAGTGAGCCAAGTAAGCAGGTACAGGATTGCAGCCTATAAATAATACAGTACTGAGTGCTAATGTCCTATCTAACAGATAACTAGAACACATGGATTGTTTTAATTCTTGGTGCAGAGATACGTTTAGCTTTGCAAGTATTGTACGGTTTGATATTGTATTGCATAGGGCCATTTGTTTTTAAGCCAATCGTTCTGGTTCTATAGCATTCAGACAACTGATTTCATAGGAACATTTATACATAAATCAGTTTCCCAAGGAATCTCACAGCATTTATCAGAACATCATTTTGTAGAGTACACAAGATCAAACTCCATTGTTACATGCAAGCTACAAATGTTTCCTAGAATTTACCCAACAATTTGATGGAGTTTTTAAAGATTAATAAAAGAACTCCAAGTAGCTAACAGCAATCTTGCAGAGTAGAAGCATGAACCAAAAAAAAAAGGACGGCAATCTTCTCATTGACAAATCTTCTAAAAAAGGAGCCCTGAGGTGAACCAGAGGGACCACTATTCCCACAATTTGCTTACATGATTCAGGGTGGATGGGTGGGTAAATATTAAATTTAATCCAAACCAGGTGCAATGAGGAAGAATTTAACTCCAGTCAGTCAAGATAGGGGAAACTTTAACCCAGTCAGTTAACTGTTTTTGCATTTTCTTTCCTCCAAGAAAAGATGTTGGAGAGAAAAAGTGGCCAAAAAAAAAGTTTATAATTTTCTCTCTCTGCCTACTTTTTTTTTTTTTTTTTTGGTCTCATTTTTGGCAGTTAAATGTTTTTGATGTTTGCTGATGCTTAATAAATAAACATCTAGCTAGCTGAACTGAATAGTCTAAGTGCTTGTTCTGATCTAGATATAGGGATCGATTAGGAGTGCTCTGGGTGCAAACTAAACTGGAAATGATCTACCTATATGGTTACTCAGAGTTAACACCAACTTGATGGCACATAGTCAATCAATCAATCAATCAATCAATTTTCCAACAGGAAGACCATGCTTTGAGAGATCCCATCCACCCAGTACAGAGAGAGGGAGAAAAGAATTCAAAGACAAAAGAAGATCAGTGTTCTGCTAGCCAAAAGAGACGGTCAGTTGTTATCTAAAGACCTTGATTGAATCAGTGGGGAATTGTGTAGTTACACATGTAACTAAAATCTTAAAATAGACACACAAACTATAATGGTAAAATAAGCTTTATTACTGCAAGCAGGGAAATAGTGATTCACTGAACAGCAGAACAATTAAATCATATTGTGAGTCACTGTTTTTACTATATTCCAATCATTTTATGTCAATTGTGACTAGAGAAGGGAGGAGAGGATCTGAAGATCTGTTTATTTGCTTTGACTATATGCCACTTATAGAACTATCTATCTCAAAGTCAAACTCTTAGAGAAACCAAAGTTTATCTTCTTGCAGCATTACAAATTAAATCATCATCATCATCATCATCATCATCATCATCATCATCATCATCATCATCATCCCTCTGTATTCCCCATGACAAACTGCACTGGTTATCAGTATATTTCTGGGTGCAGTTCAGGTTCATGGTTATTACCTATAGATCCATATTTGGTTTGAGGCCTGAATATCTTGTTTGTTCAAGATAGAACCTGCCCACCCAATGCATGGAAGCAGAATGTGCCTTTTTGGAGTCTCTGTTATGGAGATATTTCACAGAAAAGGGGCATAGAATCTAGAATCACCTGCTCTCTGTAGGAGCTCCCTTCCTGTTGACACCATGCACCCAAAGTGTCCCCTTCTCTCCTGATTTTCCAAAGGCTTGTTATATCCTGTTTACTCCAGAAGATCTTTAGGGAAAGGAAGGGAATATTTGAGTAAAGTCTGGCACTATGCATTGTATTTATTGCATTATAATTGTTGATTGTTTTATAAGTATTACTGAGTTAAATTTATTGTAGATTATGTATACAATGACTGAAATGGTATAACAGTTTTATAAATAAAATATGTAATAAAAAATCATAGTTTGTAACAGTTTCCAGTTGCAAATATTAGATAACTTGAATATCAAAACTTTAAAAAAAATTGGTTTTCAACTGCCCTTGTCTTCATCCAAGATTAACTGCATGACAAATTTGAACTTTTAAGAACAAGTTATTTTGAATTTATGGGAATGCATTAAAAGGTCACTTTGCTTCTTACAGTAATGACAAAAGATGTGCACATTTCTCTAGTTTTGTAACATAAACTAGCTTAGAGAATTTCTCTGAACTGAAACATTTAAACAAGTAATTCTAGGTTCAAAGTAATAACTTAATGTCAGGCCTGGAAAAGTGTTAATTATGTGAATTAGACTGAATGTCTTTTCTTCAGCCATTATTAGGGCAGAATTATTTGATCAGCCATTATTTAATTCTATTCATTTTCAGTGTAAACAATAAAAATTCTTGTTCCTATTCTGTTTTACTGGCATTGTTTTTCCAGAATTCCAAGGGCTGGGTTTTCAATCTATCTACATTCTGAGCTATATTTCACAGGC
Organism: Candoia aspera; assembly: GCF_035149785.1. Taxonomy (NCBI): domain Eukaryota; kingdom Metazoa; phylum Chordata; class Lepidosauria; order Squamata; family Candoiidae; genus Candoia; species Candoia aspera. The sequence continues at coordinate 35,401,264 of NC_086159.1, read as the reverse complement.
ACCATCAACAAAACATCTGTGTCTGAACTCTTGCCTCACTGAACATACTTTCCCATTACATGCACTATACTGGCACTTGGTGTTGCTGCTGTTGGTCCAACTCATTCATGTAAACCTAATTCCTGAAATGGAAAAATATTCTACTTTGCTCAAATGCCAAGGACAGTGATGAAAGAATGGTGGCTCAGAGCCTAGTTAGCTACTGCAAAGTTAAAACAATCTTGTGCTATCCATTGGCCTTGGAGTCTGAGAATTTGGAGAGCTGAAATCCACTTCAGCTGGAGGGTACCAGATTAAAGAAGGATGGACAAATCAAATAAAGTGGTGGGATTTTTCTCAGCAGCAGTAAGTCTACACATTGCAACACAGAGAAAACATGTACAGTAATCACTTCTTAAAAAGCATTTGTACTATAATGTAAATAAATTACCTTATACAGTATTATACCTTCTCCGTACCATAAGGAGAATTTTCCTCCTGGTGGGACTTAATGTCTTGCCACCTATACTTTTAGAAAGGGGTATAATGATGAGCCCATCTGGAAGGGGCAATAGAGTCCCCGTGTTTTATTGTGTTATCCTTTTTTTTTTCAAGCTTGGAAATATGACATGTTCTTGTTAGTTAACCATCCAGTTAGCAGACTGGATGAGGAGGATGAACCTTCCCTATTAGCTGACCTGTCTCTACAAATCTCCAAGGGATTGCTACATTTTGCTTGATTTTTATTGTTACAAGGGAATTATGGGTTTAGTTTGGTTCTTTTAACATATGCTGTCTGGATAAGGAACAAAGTACTTCATTAATTGCTCAAATAATTTGATAATAGACTTTCTTTCCTCTTTTTTTCCCATCTGATTGTGCAGAATTCTAAACACCTAGACACTGACCATAAATAATAATAATAATAATAATAAAGTATTAGTAGTACTAATCTTGCATTTTTTAGCTTTTAACTTATAAATACAGTTATGTATTTATAAGGAGTATCCTAGTTTAGAAGCAATCCAATCAAAATTTTTGCAAATCTTACTACAAGTTCCTTATTCAACTTCCAATGCTCTAACATGACTAGAATTAGACTGCACTTCCCTTGGGGCCTGATTAAGACTTTGGCATCTTAGATTCTGGCTGAAGCAAGTCTATTGGGGAACTTTCTTAATTCATGTCACCTCGCTGGACAGGTTCTTTTCCAACCTAAGAAGACAAATGAATGATGATTTGGTATATTGTGGTGTTACCCTGTCCGTACTACCTGCTGTGAGACTTGATAAAACCCTGCTAAAGCAGAGGATTTGGGATCAAGATATCCAAAATGACACAGCCAAAGTCTCCCATCCCTTTTATAGCACAATCACTCATCCTACCTGATCTGCACCTAACTATTTCTTAAACATCTTACATGCTCCACATAGGAGACTATTTACTCAGGTCTGAATTGGGGCACCACCTATTAGTCAGTATCTATTAGGTAGATATATAAGCCCCCAAATGAAAGCTGAACTTGTTTCTTTTCACACTTGGAGGTAGAATCTGTCTCACATGTGCTATTAAAACATCCAGCAGTGATCAAGTTTAATACTTTCAATTGTTAATAACTCTAACTGCCATTGTGACCAGGAGGCTGTTACCCTTCTCCTGGGTGACCACTTTTCAGAAACCTCTAAGAAGGTTGTACAATTCTTATCAAAAGCTACAGCTGTTAGAAACCATCTGATTCTTCCCTCATTCTCTTAATTGTTAGCTGCTAATTGTTTTAGGATTTTCTTGCAATTTTAAAATTTATTTTTATAGCTATTGTATTGTGTGCTGGTCTTTTATTGTATTTGATCCTGGACTGTAAATAAATTTTGATTGATTCATAATTACTATTTCTAATTAAATTTTGGCTTTTATTCCATTTTTGCCTACCACTAGTGATAAAATCTCATGTCCAAAAAGTTTTTGCCCAATGATAGATAAATTTGCACAGACAGGTTCTGCAAACTTTTTATTAATAAAAAATTCATTTACATGAATATTAATAACTCATTTACAAGAATATTGTACAAATATAACATGTGGAACATATTCAAAGATATAATTGTTATGCTTACAGAACACACTGGTGGGCAAAAGCATTTTTATGGGCAAAAAAGGAACAAAATCCTTTTAGAAACTGCTACAGATAGCTTCTGTGCATCATGATTTTGTTCTCTCTTAAAGTTGCCCAGTGATGAACAGATTTATCCTTTGCAATGCACCTAGTGGCTATATTTGGTTTTATCTATTTTTAAATAAAAATGTGCATTCTCTTTAAGAATTACAGAGCCATATTAGGAGAGACAGTTCCCTTCAGTTAGGTCTGAATTTTCCTTAAAAATAGGCTTTCCCCTTGTGTATACATTCCCACCATTAGACTTTGTATAATACTCTCTACTTGTTGGCACAGATTATATTGTGGATTTATTAGAGAGTAGTTGTTTTAAAGGAAAGACAATATTATCCACCTCAGCTGCCTATGTTTTTTGTTATCTTAGTTATTTCAGTCCCCAAATGACTCTTTATGCTGAGTCAAGAACATTCTAAAAAATTCTACACTTTTGTCATTGTATGATTAAAGTTGCTTAATAAATTAATTTGGATACTATTCCATTACTATTCTCTTTTAAACAAAGAGTGTTCCAGAAAGGTAGGAATGCTAACACTGATCAGAAATGCAAATGTGGCATTTGTTCATTGAACATGAAGGTCTCTGCACCAGGCAACACCAGCAGAACTGCCAATTACAATGCATCAACAGTTCCAAAAAATTTCATCCATTATTTCACTTGAAATGGCATTTACTCTTTATTTTTATAAGTGGCTTTGCTTCGGCAACCTGCACCCAAATGCCAACTCTGGGCAGGCTTTGTTTTAAGTAAAGTTTACTATTTTTACATATGACATTAAGGAACTGTATTAGCTTTTTCTCCATCATGCACTTTTCTTTTTAACTTCATTAGGTCCATTGGTACTAGAGCTACCAGTAAAGCATTAGGGTAAACTAATAATATTAATTAGAACCATTTCTATTTAATACTATCACATGACAGATGAATGAAATGGCACTCTAATGGACTTGGATGTAAATAAATTATATATTAAAACCAGAAAGATATAATCATTTATCTCTGAGAGTGAAATCTCTGGCTGTAGAACAAAATGAGAAATATCAATAAATTACTGTTCTAGGGACTATATCACACCAGAAAAAAGATGGCCTGAAAATATCTTGATCTGAGAGTACAGTCTGATTGTTAAGGGCATGAATTCACATACTATGACACATTTGGTTTAATTTATTAATGACATTTCTCTGCCATTTGTATTTGTATTACTATGCATGAAATAGAGGAGAAATGAAGAAGAAGCTTTAATAAATAGAGTATGATCTACCTACCAACCTATAGACACACACACACACACATGCAAACATACACACACACACACACACAATAAAAATAGAGTGGATTATTTGCAGCAACCATGACAGCTTTTTCTTCCTAACATACAGTATGAATTTAAATTTAGTTGGCAGTTTGTACAGCATGACAAGGTTTGCCCTTCTCAACTAATCAGAACATAGTTATCTTTTGGAATGCATGCTACAAAATATGTTATGAGGTATTCCAAAGGAATTACTTTTTAATAATAATAGTAAGCTCTTAAAAACAGGTGACAGTTGCACCAGGTATCTACAAGACTTCGCTGCATCTTAAGCAACAGGATGTAACGGTGCACATGGTCCACTGGAGATGTTATTGTTTCCCATTACTTCCAAGGGCATCATGATTTCAGATTCAGTTGGTGCACCAGCAGCTATACCTACTGTACAGCCAGGACCTAAAGGTACTTAGAGGGCTATTCCTAGAGGAAAAGGAAAAGGGGGAAAAGAATAATAAAATGTCCCCTGGCTCACCGTATTAGTACTATTTTCATTTAGACTTTTATATTGATATTTTAGAGAAAATAATCTTTTGATACATGAGCAAGATAGAATAAACCCTAAAATGAATACATGCAAAACTGACACATACGGGAATTAGACAGCATTAATAATCATGCTGTTATGAAGTTTTGTGAGGGAAATTATAAATTCATACCGAGATAACATGATGCCACCACATATACTTAATGGTCCTGCATTTGCACTGCCATGATTCTTAAGAGTTAATGCTTGATTAAAAGAAAGGTGCCAGGATTCATAACTTCCAGGAAAGAGGTATACTCCACTGCCACCATCCAATCATTAATCGTATCTACACTACGCATGGGCTAACCTGAGTGAAGAGTATGAAGTGCAACATGTCACATGAACTAGAGTGACGGTGGTTGTCTCCCTTAAGATTTACTGGCTCAGATTCTATCCTCTCTTATTGTTTCAGAGCAAGGGGGGAAGTTGCCACTCAATGCGAAATTTCCTTGAGGAAAGTGCTCTACAAATTCTGGCTTCTGACCAGTTTAGACTGATATTTCTTACTTGTGATGGTCCATCAGGAACCTTTACATTTTCAAAATAACTGGCTAAGTATCTGCTTATCTGAGCAAAAGCAGACATTGGCACATCTGTCATGGCAGCTTTGGTTGGTTTACTCCCACAGAGCTGCTCATCTGACTACAGTAGTGAGCAAACAGTTTGGGCCTGAGGCATCACTCTTCATCATTCATCATCAACAATATGGGCTGATTTAGCCCAAGATCCTGTGACTCTTCCTCCACACAGAGCATCACATTGCCCCAATTCTACTGTATAAAACTGCCTTATCTATAACAAGCTCTAGTGTATTATAGCTCAGCAAGAATGGCAAAACCACAGCACAACAATTAGAGCCTGGTTATACAATCAGTAGGGCACTCTAGAAGGTGTTGCCTACCAAGCCACATCTTTTCTTAAGATGCTGGAGACCAAACCAACTCTTTGGAAGCCATGGGGAGCTGTTACTGTATACTGTATAGGGTTATAGCCCATTCCCTCATTCTCTGCCCTTACTTCTCCAGACATATTTACCATTCATTTAGGATATATCTAAACAGTTGATTTATTTAAGACTGCGTTTCAAATAGGAAAGAGGTTAAAAGACATATGTAACCCTTGTTTCAGTCCCAAATATTAAGATGTTTTCAAATATTCTTCCTCCTCTCCTCTTCTTCTTACATTAAGTTTTCATTTATATAATAGTCAGTATAAAGTCTGCTTTGACTTGCGCTCATTACCAATGTGGTCTTTTTACCAACAATACAGAAGAAGTTTGCAATTGCATTCTTCTGGAGTTTCTATTTTACTTCCCATTCTAGCCTATAGTCTTAGGATTTCCACATAGCTTCCCATCCAGGAAGTAACTGGGTCCCATCCTGCTTAGCCTTTTAATATCAGCCAAGTTCGACTAGGTACTACCACCTCCTGGCCTCTCTATTAACTCATATATAAAAAACCGGGATCTGCAACTTGCGTATCTCCTTCTTATGACTCCTTTCCCTGGTGCCTGAGGGCTGTTAGAGTCTGGATGGGAGAGAACAGACTGAACTTGATCCCTGGCAAGTTGGAGTGGCTGCTGATGTACATCAGGGTCCTCTGTCACCACCAGAGTTACTCTTTGATGGGCAAATGCTGCCCATCAGGGAGCAGGTTCATGATTTTGGGATCCTGCTGGACCTCATGACTCCTGCTGAATCAGCAGGTGGAAGCTGTGGCCAGAGAAGCCTATGCCCAATTCCTATTGGTGTGCCAGTTGTGGCCTTACCTGGGGTAGGAGGATTTGGCATCAATAACTCATGCCCTTACCACCACCTGTCTAAGCTACAGTAACTACAGACTAAGAAATATTGAGAAATTGCAGTTGGTTCAAAATGCAACAGCCCACATACTTCTGGACTCCCAACATTGGGAGCATCAGTTTTGTGGATCATACATTTGTTGCCAATTGGTTTCTGGTTTAAGGTGCTAGTTTTGACCTATAAAGTCCTTCATGGCTTGGTCCCCAAATACCTTCAGAAATGCTTTCTACTGCCAACTTTGGCCCGGCCAATTAGATCTACTAGCGAGAAACTGCTGCAAATCTCATGCTTATGGGAGATTTGTGGGCCTGAGGCAAGGCTTTTCTTTTGTAGCACCAACACTGTGAAATAACCTGCTTGTGGAGATCAGGCTGGCTCACTCTGTGCTGGTTTTTCACAAGCTCCTAAAGACTGAGCTTTTTCAGAGAGCTTCCCCCTGATTTGAGTTGTTGCTGACATTTTTTATTTTCTTTCTCTTCTTGTGGTGTTGTATTTTTATTTTTTTTATGAGTTTGCTCTATATTGCATTTTCTGTGTGAGCCACCGAGAGTCATTTTTGATTGCAGTGGCATATAAATATATTTAATAAATATCTGAATAGCACAAATACAAAATGCAGCAATAATACTGTGGATGACAACATGGACACTGATGATTATCATTATCATATACTGTTGTGTGCTTGGCCATCTCAATCCTTGTAAATAGACAGCTATTGAATACCAGTGTATGCTGATATTAGTAAGGCTGGAGATGTTCTATGTAGCATTAATTTTAATTTTGGAGGATAAAGAGAGAATAGATTTGACAATAAAGTCATCAAATTGAAAGTGCAGTGCTGAAAGTTCAGCAGAGCTCCTACCTAGACATGTGATGAAGGATCTTAAATGCTTATTTGCTTGCATGAGCTTGTTTCCACTGTTTATGCTTCGTATTGGTTATTAAAGCTAATTCTAGAAGACTCCATTCATAATTCTATAGAGTTCACAATACAAATTAAACTAAATGTTTCAAGGTAAACCATAGAATTCAGTTACTCAGGGAAGTGGAGGGATGTACGCACGAATTCTTTATTACATCCAAAGCCAGCAACTTAAAAATACCATACAAGAACTAAGAAGCCCTGATAGGAGTATATAATTAAGAATGTGCAAAATATACTATTGGGGGTGGGGGGAATAGAGTGTTCCATCCCTGAGTACATTTTATACATCTGTAGCAATAATATAGCTATGAACTATGCCTTTTAAAGGTACATAGTTCTTTGCTTTCCAAAATAAATGTGTACTGGTGCTCCGTACTGCAGTGAGATCATGAATCAATCATTTCAAACGAGGGGGTCAAGAACTAGAAGAGCTGCAGAGGGCACTTCACCAAGAACCCAATCTGATATGCAAAAACCTTATTCTGCCCAAAATATAAAATTATTTTTCTACTATCAAAAACATAGCTAACTTGATTTTGGAATATATTACCACAGTTACAAGACAGTAGCTGGAGGTTGGGAAATGACAGCGCAAGACCTCTTAAAGCAGGACTCAAGTTCAAAATAAAAAAGAAATGCTGAATGCCAAGCAACTTGCTATGAAGCCTGGATGTTCTTTTGGAGTTGTTCTTTTTCTTAAAAAACAAAACAGAACATTATGTTTCCTTTCCAGAAGAGAACACTGGAAAGCGGCTCTGTTACAAAGCTCTGACATGACACTTTGTTGGGGAAACAACCTCAGAGAGCAAGAGAAGAGGAATGATAGCTGTGATAACATTCCCTTCAGGTTTGAGAGGGGGCAACAGAGCATATTATTAATGCAGGATTTGAGCAGCATAAGACATTTAAAACAGATTAAATCCTCAAATTGATTTTAATTCACATACTCCCCTTGAACCCTCAGGAACAAAGCTTTCACGAAGGGAAAATAACTGGATAAGACAAACACCAAGCCAAGTTCTGAAGGGTCATAAGAAAATTAAACAGATTGTAAATGGGGTGGAGGAAACCAAAGCGGTAAAGAAAACTTTATGCACAAGTGGAATAAGTAAAGCCTTCCTACATTAGCTACTAGTAGCCAGTATCCAGAGCAATCCTTGACAGAGCTTGGTCAAGAGTTTCAAGCACAGTAATGCCGTTTCATTCCAGTCCCCAGGAATCCAGGTCTGCAACTAGCAGGCCTTTACAGGACTGGACTGGCCAAGCTGCAGCAAGGGCAATTGGCTAGTTACACAGCTTGTAGAATTTGCAGAAGCTCAAACTCCTAGTGAATATTTTGAGTTTCCTAGTGAAACTTCTAAATATTTTGTAGCCTGGTGCTTCATTTTACTATGTAATTAGCAAGCACAAAGTAGGAAGGGGCAGAGGAAATGCATTTGTGATGTTATCTCTGAAATGCTGTATTGGAAGTGAGGGCCAAAAGCAATTTACTTCTACTTGTGTTTTGCCAGCTCCAGCATTTTATGAGCGGTTAGGAAAAGCTGAATTAAGGCAAGGAACACTGTTCTGTCTGGGATGTGTAGTAGCCCAGCCAAAGCAAATTCCTTTTCCCAGACTTTCATGAAAATGATTGCGTGCACTCAAGAATGTAGGAGTAATAAAATCAGTCAAATTGTCTCATCCTCATCCCATTAAAATATCGACACTGGAGTTAAGTGTTGCTTGCGTTTGTCTTCTATCACATTTTTAAAAGGCTAATTAGAACAACAACAAAAAGGATATGTCAATAGCTTTCTCATTTTCTTTAAATATGGAAATATAATACTATACCTTTAGGAACATTGTTTTGTCATCTGGGTCATGGGGTTTGTACAAGCTTTAGACAGCAAAGTTTCAGGTCTGTGTCTTTTACCTCATTATTTTATTACTCTCCACTTGGAATTCTGGAGGTATTCAGTCTTGGGGTCTACAAAGCCCATGTACTTCAACATCACAAAAACTGTCCTGTTGGCTAAAATGGGCAGTTTCTGACAGCTGTCAAAAGAAAAGTTGAAGATGCCACAGCTGTTAGTAGAGCTGCTTTTCAAAGCGCATACAAGACAAGAAAGTATGTTGACAGTTACCTAACACTTAGCTTCACAAGTATTTTTAACAATGGTGAGAAATGACCTCTGTGGGTCATTTGTCATATAATTGTTTGAACAGAGTCTATGAAACCCAAAAAATTAAAATAGCATTTACAAACAAGTCATAAAGAGCTATTCAATAAGCTTCTGACTTGTTCATTAAAAAAACTTGATGAACTTAGGCAGAAGAAAGTGAGGCTAGTTACATATACCAGTGTCCTATCAAAATAGCTTTTTGCTTCCTAACAGGTTGCACACAGAATTGCACAATGCAAACCCCCACACACATTTAGAGAAAAATGATTTCTACCACAGCTACTTAAGTGGTTACTGCTATGTGTCTGGAGTCTAGTTCTCAATAACTTCTAAGCTTCCTACTGTCAAATCACAGATATAGTAAAGGACTTCAGTTACTTAAAAGTTATGAACCAAACTACTTTCTATATAAATACATCAGGCAGTAAATAGTGCTAAAGTTGCTTGTTAAATAATGTATTCATGAAGGGACAATAAAATATTTACTCTTGTGTAAAAAAAATTGTAAGTACAAGCAAAGCAGAGGAGCTTTCAGGATTACTGATAACTGAGTATAAATTTTCCTGCAGTGGTCAAACTGAGGAGAACATACTGCATGGCAATGTTTCTCAACCTCAACAACTTTAAGATGTGTGGACTCTGACTCCCAGAATTCCTCAGCCAGCAGGGAGTTGGAGTCCACACATCTTAAAGCTGTTGAGGTTGAGAAACACTGCTCTGTGGCATAAAAGCATGGAGAGCTTCAAGCTTTAATTTGACACAAGGCTCCTGGTGCTCTGTGATACAAAGACAAGCTCTCATGTTAAATAATTTAAATTCAGAACTCCATTCACAATACTGTTAGTTAAGGAACTTTTGAATACATATGAAGACAAGCTACACCAAACTTATATAAAGCTTTTATGAATGCTAAACAGGAACTCAGATCCCTTTAGGAACTAAAACAGAATATTTTTTGAATGGTAGTAAACAAGTATACTGGAAACTATATAAAAATCAGATTATTGACATCCAGGTTAAAACCATTGTAACAATGTAATCTTACTTCTGTTATCAACGACATAGGGTACAAACTACAGTGATTTCAATTCAATAACAAACTTTTTTTCCCCCATTTTATTTCAGGCAGCGTGAACTCTAACAAAAGCAGTTGTATAAATTTAACAGAATGTAGCTTTTACCAAGATGATGGATGATCAAGCTTTAACTTACCTGCACATTTCCTCTTCAAAAAAGTAATAAATAAAAGGAACTCCAGGGAAAGCTTCCAGCTTTCTTATAGAAAGACACAGAATTTTTTTTGTTCCAATATTATTGGAAGTTTATAATGAAGGTGTTTAAAATAATATTCTCCCAGCTTGATATAATGAGGCCTGTGTAAATGATTTTGAAAGCTGGTGAAGACCCTCTTCTCTGTTTAAGCTATCATTAATTATCTGTTAAATGTGGATACAAAAAGATTAGCTATGTTGGCACATAGACTATAAATTTCAGACTCTATTAGAACTGTTTTTAACGTCTTAGTACCTAATGGGAAAACTAAACTTTCATTGGCGTTATTATCTTTGGATGCATATAAAGCCTTTGACTCTGATGGCCCTATTTATTAACAGCACTATAACAATTTTAATTAGGTAACAATGGTCTTTGACCATTAAATACCCCTTATCAACCACCCTTCATTCAGCTTTCAATCAGTTTGTCTGAGTCTCAAGATTTCCTATAGGTAGAGTCATCAAGCAGGGATGCTTTTTGTCCCCATTGCTATTTGTCTTAGCATTTGGAACCTTTGGCTATCAAACCTCAAATGAATCCTGATATACTGGATATACATTTTAAAACTGGTATTAATCTCTGTATACCAGGGTTTCTCAACCAGGGTTCCACGAGAGGTCAGTAGGGGTTCCTTGGGAGAACACAATTTACTTAAAAAATTATTTCAAATTTGGGTAACTTCACATTGAAGAGGTAAGTTTCATTCTTTATTTTTAGTTTAAGAACACTGTTAATGCATATATACAGGCCTACACATGAAACAAACATAATAATTTTGTAACTTCTGGCCTGTAGTTGAGCCTGAATGTGCAGGGGTTCCCCGAGGCCTGAAAAATATTTCAAGGGTTCCTCCAGGGTCAAAAGGCTTAGAAAGGCTGCTGTATGCAAATAATAATGGGCCTCAAGACCCTTCACTCACACACATTTTCTGCTGTTGATGATGTAAGCCAGCAGGATTTTAGAATGTAGAGTTTACACTGTAAGTCTAAGCATATTTACTTGGAAGCAAGATGTAGGTTTTTTTGTGAAACTTATACTCAGGTAAATTGTTTGTACTTTTGAGAATTTAGAGTATACTAAATTAACTGGAATTGCATGTTATTTCAGTAATAAATGTGTACCTGGCCCATCTTTCCCTTGTTTTTTCCCTTACAACAACTTGTTTGATGAGACACACTTTCATCATATGCACAATGCACAATTTCATTTAATATATAGAAGTTTTATAGAATAAAACCAAAAGTAATAAAACAGATAACAGTAGCCATCAGGACAATGGCTCCAGTAATGACAGGCACATATCACACTGTACTGATTTCCTAGTGAAGTAGATATTAAACAAATTGGCAATGGAAACAAATAGGCAAGACATTGGTGGAAATATCAGTGGTGAACAAAGGGTTAAGTAGGAGCACCTGGTTATAAACGTGTGTCCCTAAGCAGAATGTATAGACTATAATTGGGATTCTTCAATATGGAAAAAATGACCTCAGTTCTTTCAAGACAAATGTACAGAGCTGAAAATGATTATAAGATTATAATCTTAAAGATAATTTTTATAAAATTATGTACCATTGGTATATGTCACCAGAGAAATTGTCTAGAATGTATAAAGGCACTTCAAATTCATTCGGTAAATGTGAACATCAAGAAGGGACATTTTATCATGCTTGGTAGACACGTAAAAAAGCTAAAACATTTTGCATTCAAATACATACCCTGATTCAGAGGATTTTAAAGATAAAATGCAATTGAGACCAGAAGGTCTTTCTTTTGGGACTGATGGACAAACAGTTGGAAAAAAGTCATAGAACTTTGTTTTTGTATATGATAACTGCAGCATGATTATTGTATGCATAAACATGGAAACTTTTGGCAATACCTACAATGGAGGAATGGTTGGTGAAGATGATGGAACTTGCTGAGATGGCCAAAGTGACTTCTTTGATTAGACAAAAAAAAAATATCTAAGTTTATCGCTGACTGGAAACTGCTTATGGGCTTTTTGCGTGAAACAGAAAAAAAATGAACTTACGATTTATGGTTTTGACAATTAGGCAAGATAAATTATACATGAAGAGAGACATGTTGTTACTTTAGAAAAAGAGGTAAATTTATAATAGTACTTATAACTGCTGTAAAGAAGATCATAAGCCACTTCTTTGTATCTTATTTTTTTCTTTTCTATTTTTCTTTTACTGGAATTATACATTAAAAAATGGCTTCATCACATTTTGAACAATGCTGCTAAAGTTAAAATAACTAAGCACAGTATTTATTTATTTATTTAATTAAATTTATATTACCGCCCATCTCCCCCAGTGGGGGACTCTGGGCGGTTTACAATAAAAACAATAATAAAAACATCTAAGTTTCAATCACACTTTAAAAACATAAATAAGATAAAAAATATAAATATAAATATAACATCCAAGAGGAGATGGAATCCCAATCAATAGGGGGTGCTATGGCACCAACCACCCCCAGGTGGAACTATTACCCCCCCCCCCATCCCATGCAAGGTGGCAGAACCAGGTCTTCAGTTTCTTCCGGAAGGCTGGGAGCGAGGAAACCCGTCTCAACGCCAGGGGCATGACATTCCAAAGGGCGGGCACCGCTGCAGAGAAGGCCTGCCTCCTGGACCCTGCCAGATGTAATTCTTTTGTTGATGGGGTCCGTAGCATGCCCTCCCTGCCTGACCAGGTGGGGCGGGTCAATGTCATGGGGATGAGACCCTCAGGTAGCCTGGTCCCATACCACATAGGGCTTTAAAGGTGATAACCAACACCTTGAATTGGACCCGGAAGCAAACTGGTACCCAATGCAGCTCATGTAACAGTAGTGTTATATGGGCTGATTTTACAGCACCAATAACTGTCTGCACCACCACATTCTGGACCAGCTGAAGCTTCCGGATACTCTTCAAGGGTAGCCCCATGTACAGCGCATTGCAATAGTCTAAGTGGGAGATGACAAGGGTATGAGTGACTGTTTGGAGGGCCTCTCGATCCAGGAATGGGCAGAGCTGGCGCACCACCCGAAGGTGTGCAAAGGCCCTTGTGGCTGCGACTTCCACCTGCTCTTCAAGGAGGAGTCGCGAGTCCAGGATGACCCACAAGCTTTGCACTGGTTCTGAATGGGGCAGTGCCTCCCCATCCAGAACCAAAGGTGACAACTTCCTGGGAACCGAGGGGCCATCAGTCCACAGCCACTCCGTCTTGCCAGGGTTCAGTTGAAGCCTGTTGTTCCCCATCCAGACCCCTACAGCCCCCAGGCACTTGGAGAGGGTGGAGACCGCATCACTTACTTCACCCGGGATGGAGATATATAACTGGGTGTCATCAGCATATTGATGATACCTTGTCCCATGGTGACAGATGATCTCGCCCAGCAGTTTCATGTAGATGTTGAATAGGAGAGGAGAGAGAACTGAACCCTGTGGCACCCCACAACAGATGGGTCGAGGGTTAGATCTCTCCTATCACCACCGATTGGGAACAGCCCTGGAGGAAGGAGGTGAACCAGCACAAAGCTACACTGCCCACCCCCAACCCCTTGAGTCACCCCAAAAGGATACCATGGTCAATGGTATCGAAAGCCGCAGAGAGGTCCAAGAGAGCCAGGATGGATGCACTCCCTCCATCCCGCTCCCACCAGAGATCATCCATAAGTGCAACCAATGCAGTCTCTGCCCTCCAGCCTGAAACCTGACTGAAAGGGTCTAGATAATCTGTTTCATCCAGAATCCTCTGGAGCTGCAACACAACCACTTTCTCAACCACCTTTCCCAAAAAGGGAAGGTGGGAGACAGGGCAAAAATTACCCAATATAGTAGGGTCCAGGGATGGCTTCTTGAGGAGGGGGTGCACCAGCACCTCCTTAAAGGCAGCCGTAAATACCCCCTCCCTCAAGGATGCATTAACCATTGCCTGGACCCAACCACGAGTCATCTCCCGGGCTGATTTTACCAGCCAGGAAGGGCACGGGTCAAGGTGGTATGTGGTTGCATTAACAGTCTGGAGAACCCTGTCCACTTCCTCAGGCCCAACAGGATCAAACTGTTCCCATATAACAGGGCAAGTACACTCCCTTGGCATCTCCCCAGACTCCACACTTAGAGTCCAACTCAGAATGGATCTGAGCGATTTTATCCTGCAGATGCTTCAAAAACTCTTCTGAATGGCCCTGTAAGTGGGTCACTGAATTTACCTGACCCAAAAGAAATCAAACAGTCTTAAACAGGGCTGTTGGGTGGCATTCTGCGGATGCAATAAGAGCAGAGAAATACTCACTTTTCACTGCTCTTACCACCACAATGTAGGCCTTAATAGCAGCTCTAGCTTGTGTTCGGTCAGATTCAGTCTTCGTCTTTCTCCAGCGGTGCTCCAGATGTCTCTTAACCCTCTTCAAAACCCTCAGCTCCTTTGTAAACCACGGGGAGTGACAGGTTAAATGATGCAAGAGTGGTCACACAGGCGCGATCCTGTCCAAGGCCCCGGCCCTATTCCAGGCCGCGGCCAAGACCTCCACTGGACCATGCAGCAGAACTTCAGGAATAACCCCCAGCTCCCTCTGAAACCCTACCGGGTCCATCAATTACCAGGAGTGGACCAATCGAATGGGTCCTGCCTCCCTGCAGAGTGGGGCAGCACAGTAGAATCTCAGGGTTACCAGGGGGTGGTCTGACCATGACAATGGGGATAGATCTAATTCCCTCCTCAGATCACATTGCCACTGCTCAGACAAGAAAACAAAGTCTGGGGTGAGACCACTGTCTTGAGTCAGGTCCCAAATAATCTGGGACAGGCCCATGGCTGCCATGGTAGCCATGAACTCCCAGGCCACCTCTGAGGCATGTCCCAGGGATGGCAGGTCGAAGTCCCCCAGAACCATAAGTCTGGGAAACTCCACCAACCCCGAGATGGCCTCCAGCAGCCCAGGCAGGGAGGTTGCTACACAGCAGGGAGGCTGGTACAGTAGCAACACCCCCAACTCTTCTCGGGAACCCAGCTTGAAAAACAGGGTCTCACAGCCGGCCACTTGTAGAGCAGTGCCCCTGAAAGCCACTAAAGATTCTCTGATGACAACTGCCACCCTGCCTCCCCTGCCCCGGTGTCTCGGCTGGTGCCACACCTGGAACCTGGTTGGGCACATCTCAGAAAGGGCTACTCCCCCTTCTGAGCCCAGCCAGGTCTCAGTGATACATGCCAGGTCTGCCCCCTCCTCTATGATCAAGTTACATATGAGGGGGCTTTGTTGTTCACTGACCTGGCATTAAGAAGCAGCAGCCGGAGACTGGGGCCCTCAAGGATCTGCTGTCCAGGGCCTGGGTATGACCACAGAGGGCCGGTAATAAACACCGGGGGCGTCTTCCCCAATGATGGCCTGCCCTCCGAGTCCAATCTTAACATCCCCAGCCCATCACCACCTCAATTGGATAGCCCGCCCCACAGCCCCCAAAGTTTCCTAGTTCAGTAGCCTCCACTCCCGGACCTCCAGAAATCCTGGGTTTAATCAAGGGACCCTTTCCCCATACATCCATCCTTCCACACACAATCCACCCTGGGTGATGGAAGGGGGCCCCCAGTGCACCAGCTCTCACTCTTGGCATTGTTGGGTCCCAACCACCATCCACACCCTTACTTTAAGTTGCTTCCTCTACCATTTGGTAACAGTGGTCCAGGAGACGGAATTTCAGTAGGTAGAGTTTATCACATCACAGTGCCCTGATCAGAAACTACCTTTACAAAATTAAAGTACAAGAATCACAGTGTTTTAAGGTTGGTGTATATGTAGAGATAGTGGAGCAAGAACTAGTGTAGGAAGGCTGGGAAATAGAGCTGGGGAAACAGAAACAATTTTGAAAGAATAAATTGAGGTAAAACAAAGCAGCCGCAAGTATCTGTGAGCCCATGAGTTTTGAAGAGTCGATTGTACCTTTATCCTGCCTTGCCTTAAACTTCCTTCCAGAGCAATGTTCATATAGCAAAATAGACTAGCTATATACAGGTGGGACTATATCACATATATTCAGTTGTTACTACATTTTTGATGCAGTTTTTCAATATACATGATGAATCTTTGAAATAAAAAATGCAGAAAAAAAACCCAGAGTACATACACAGGTTTCTTTAATATTATGCCATTTTTGTGTCTGTTGCCCAAATATATACATTTTGTATCTATACTTTCTCAATGATATGCATTTCATTTCTCATCTTCTCTAATGTATGCATTAACACTGGGACTGAGAAATATTTTGAAATGGATACAAGTGTATTCATGAATTGCATGCCCATCAATGCCATGACAGTTTTTATTTTTGTGCATGACTATTTTGTTTATTATGGACCAATCTAACTATCCTGATATTTTTTAGTTACATTAAGATCTAAAAATGATCTGAAAAGTTATGAAGGTATTTATAAAATGATACATTTCATAACAACCACTTTAGCAATGTCAAAGAAACTGAAATACTATGTTTAATACCATATGGTTATATCTGCTTTATTGCCTCTTAAATATTGCTGAAGTTTTATGACATCATAAGGAAGATGCATATTTTTCATTGGCTTAATCATAGCTGCTTTTAAGAACAGCAACATTTCTAAACAAATGAAAGTTATTCAAGAAAGGATGTCAAGCAGATGTTCAAGGCAAACATAATGGAATGAGTTTCTGTTTAAAAGTATGGTGTTATGATATTGATGGACATCAGCTAATATCTCTGAGAAAATGAATTCTATACTGACGATTATAAATTTCAAAAATTCTGAAGTCATCTTTCTCTCTCCTTGGTTTTTTTTGTTTTGTTTGTTTGTTTGGGCAAATTCAAATGGTTTGTAATCCAATTAACATTTCCCAGCATAATGGATTAAAAGTGCAACAGGATGCAAACACTGATTCGTAAAAGGTTATATCCCATGACACTCTACAGAGAAATTGCAACTTTAAAATATCCCGAACTTAATTGCTTAAATGTCAGATAGTGTAAAATTTAACTCCACCATTAGCATGAAAGGAAAGAAAGAGCATCTCTGGCCCCCACAGAAGCATGCTGCATGATCCTGTGCATAAATATTTACATTAAAAAATTCCACAAAATTCAATTATATATTTTAAATTGTATCTTTTATATAATGCCCTATAAAGAAAGTATGTATAGCCAGCTCAAACACTCAAAAACAATGAAACAATACATTTAAAACACATTTAAAGCAAGTATTTCAACTTTTAAACTTAGCAAATAAAATAAAAAAATAGGTAAAATAGAAGAGAGAGCAAAGGTATAAAAAAATAGCAGAGATGACTTAAGGGTAAAAGATTTGGGAAAAGGAAAGGTCTTTAGTTGAGACAGAAAAGACTTTAAATGGAATGCCTGGCAATGTCTTTGTAAAGGTTATTCAAGAGCTGGGGTGCCCCCATGGAAAAAGGCTCTTAAACTCTCCTTAGCCATTAAATCCTGAACTGTCCTAGTTGTAATGGCCGCAGCGTGGATGTTGAGGTTCCTCAGGCAACCATTCTGGTAGTCTAAACATTAAATTCAAGACCATCCTACTCAGCTCCATTTGACAGGCTGATAAGTAGTGGTGAGTAATACACCATGAGGAGCCGTAGTTTGCCCAACTGTTTCACACAAGACATACAAATTCTTGAGTGAGTGGCACTTGAATGAACAGAAGTATAAATACCACGTCAACCTCTCCCCAATTCTCAAAGGATTGAGACCAGGAATGGAGGACTATCCTCCTCAGTTACCCTGATAGTTATAAGCATATACGAGCCAGAAGTGGAGTGGTTGCAAAAACCACATGGAGCAGCTAAATGTCAAGTTTGTGTTTTGATGGAACAATTATACAAGGTGGCAATATTTCATTTCCTTCTCTTTAAAAAAGAAAAAAGCGCTAAAGTACATTGCACGTGTGCATGTGTATACACACACACATATACATAAACACACATTGACATGACTTTAAAAAGTTGAATCAGAAAACGAAAACCATCAGACTATGTATAAACCAGGGGAAAAGGTATGATTATGCAGAGGTGTAATGCCAAGTTAAAGATGGACTATTAGATATTGATATATGGCAAATACTAATCTGAAACAAATTCTCTCTATTCACCATTAAGGTGGCATATAAAGTTAAGAGGTGATTATATAGCCACTATTTTAAGACTCTTTAAATAGCCATATATAGAAACACTTTTACAGTGGATCACTTTAATTGCATACTCTCAATGGTCCTTGAAGACTGTTATAACAAAATGCCATTGGAATTAAGATTATGTCCATCTGAGTTGGGAGAAGCTGAAACAGTGGAGCATGCCCTATTTCAATGTAATTATTATAGAAACATCAGAATTTTTTTGTGGCTTCTTTGCTTACTCCATTTCCAAGGAGGATTATACAATTCTATGCCTTAGATCTGTTGTCAGGTGAAACAAACAAAAAAACAAACCCCAACACTGAGCAAAGAGCAAAATATCTTCCTGTTGCAATTAAAATAAGAGCACAGTTATTAGCAGCCAAATGTGTTCCTATTGGTTTGAAGTCTGAAAAATAATTTCCTTTATCCTGGAATAATATGTTTACTATAAGCTAGACCTTTTCATTTTTACTGTATCTTTAAAATGAACCTCAGCTAATAAAAATACAAATTAAGGCTAAACTATCTTAAACTGATTTGAGATTCTGACAGAGTATTACCATTAAAATGCTTAACATGTTTTTGTAATAACATTTTGGATGGTCACTAATCATATTAAAGGAATGGAAAACAAATAAATAAATAAATAAATAAGCACATTGCTTGAAGTTAGGAGTATGATTTTATTTTGAAAGTTTGGATTAATACTTCTAACCCCAGTTATTTCTATAAATTGAATGGTGGGATACTAGTGATTTTTATTCCAGAAAACTGAATGTTAGTGAATGGTACTGGATGATTTTAGGGGCCCAGAGAAGATTGTTTGTTGTTCTTTTGGGACTGGTGGATTGAAAATGATGGCGGTTGAAATGACCATGGTGGTGTTCATATGGGAACAAGCTTCAATGGAGAGTGCAGAGGCCAGAGCCCCTGACCTATGGGATGCCACAGGCTTCAACATTCTCACTCCTCCTGTTTAGTATCTATATGAAGTTGCAACGTGAGGGTATCCATGAGCACAGGGTCAAATACTATCAGTATGCTGATGATATTCAGCTCTAGATCTCAATCCCTGGCCAACTGAGTGAAGAAGTCAAAATTTTGTCCCAGTTCCTGGAGGTTGTAGAGATCTAGTCAGGGAGACACAGATTTAAGCTCAACCCTAACTATGCTGAGTTACCTGTGGATTTTCTACATCCAGAGACATTTCAATCTCTAGTTCTGAATGAGGTTACATTTGCCCAGATAGAAGTGGTGCACAATTTGAGGTCTTCCTGGACTCTCAGGTCCTGTTCAAAGAGCAAGTGATGGCTGCAGCCAGAGGCCTTCATTTCATGCACCAACTGCACCTGTTCCTGGATCATGAGGGCCTTTTCACAATCATTCAGGCTATGGTTATCTTGCATGAGGACTTCTGCAATACACTGTATATGAGGCTGCCCTTGAAGACCACCCAGAAGCTTTCAGTGATCCAGCATGCATCAGTCAGAGCACTTATAGGTGTGCCATGGTAGGGCCATATAACATCTCTGCTTTGAGAACTGCACTGATTACAGATAGGCTTACATGTACAATTAAGATGCTGGTTTTCACCCACAATGCCACATATGACATAGGGCCTCATTATTTGAGGAACCATCTCTCCCTCATTGTTTCTGTTCATCCTGTACGATAAGACAGAGTTGGCATGCTCCAGGTCCCATCTATTAAACAATGACATCTGAGGGGACCCAGGAAGTGTGCCTTCTCTGTCATGGCACCTGCCATCTGCAATGATATCCCTTCAGAGATTCAAATGGCCCTGAACTGCTCTATTTTAAATGAGCCTTGAAGATCTGGTTCTTGCTCTGGACTTTGGCTAGAATGGGATGTGCGCTTCTTGTATGAGGAGTTTTATGTCTGTTTCACTGGATTAACCATCTTCCTTTTGTGTTGCCTGGTGTTTTTCTATTTCTTTGGTTTTAAATTTGTGTGTCACCTAGAGACATCAAGAAGCTGGGTGGCTTTAGAAATGTGAATTATAAATTAATCAATCAATGATATTAAATATAAAATAAAAATAAAATAAAATAGCAATTCCTCTATTTTCCCTCCATAAAATCTATTCATTTCTATCTTGTGCTCAGAGTTTGTACTTTCGCAAAAAAGTATTAAGCTGTCCAAGTAAGCAAAAGAGAATGAAACATTTATCTCTGCCAGATAATAATTCATCTTCTAAGTAGGCTTTAATTCAGATTCTTACAATTAATTAGCCATCAAGTTAATCATTATACACATAAGGCATTTAAATTGATCTATAGAGAATGATGGGAAAAGAATGTTTTGAAGATCCATTTCAAATTAATTATTAGATTAATGAGTATTCCACAAGGGCATTTGTGTGATGACCTCCTCTGATGACTTAAGGAAAAGCATATCTAACTGCATAAGGAGGAGACAAAGGCAGAGACGTATGTCAGTGAGAATGCTCGATGGATTTAAAAGGATTAATACAGATTCAGTATATTCTTTCTCCATAGCTTGCTTAAAATAATAAATACGAATAAACCTTGGCATTTTAAGATTCTACTTGATAAACTATTTTGTGTTCATGTTGGTAAGGTTTCTGTGGGTGAATTAGCTGCATGAGCATTTGGAAAACTGTTTTCAGAATTTTGTTTCTTTATTCTCCAGGCCTAAAACTGTCACAAGATCTGACTGTTGCACTTCTGAAGCATAAATATAAAAAGAGTATATAATCATGACATAGATTCCTCAAAATGCAATGATTTCCCACTTTTACATTTTCCATTTATACTAATGCTGCAGTTATCTGCTTATATTTTTGTTTTAACTACCCTTAGTGCATATTAATAGAAGAGAAATGCAAATAGCAAAAATCAACTGAAATGTTCTGGTAGAAATGTCTTTCATGAAATATTTAAATAGTCTAGATTATATTTTTAATACTTTTCACTGATGTCTCATTTATTTGTCACTATCAGAAACATACCAAACAGTCCTAAATTTATTGTGGGGGTTCTAATCTTCGGATGGGCAAAAACAGCTAATCCCAAAATTTGATGTACAATATTATTAGACCAACTGTGTTTATCAGTACTCTCCCCAATGTGGTAGTAGAGAAAAGACAGGCAGCACCTTTCATGACAATAATGTAATGAGTACCATGTTCTTCACAGTTATGGGCAAAAAGGAATAGCAGCATAAGGGACAGAAAGCTTAGGCTGCAATTCATCAGAAAGAGTTTTGGTCCAGAAATATGTAGTTAACACAAAAGATGTTCTGAAAATATACCGTCCTGAATAGCTAATCTGTTTAGGAGACAAAGGTGATGTTAGCCATGTCCTCTGCTTACAGTGGGGAAGGCAGGAGGTTGGTGGAGGGACACAGATGGCCTAAGGACAGCTAATTCTTTGGCTGATTCCAGGCTACTGGGGTGGTAAATGTACCATTGTGCTGTTTCTGAGTACTACTTTAAACATTCAGTTGGTATAAACTATAGAAGCTAAAACCACCTTCTTCATATAAACTTTGATTCTTACAACCAGCCATTTTCAGTAGGCCCAGAAGGGATGTTTCAGTTTCAATGTTTATGTCCTTCCAAGAGTTATAGCAGGTTGCCCCAAAGATGACAAACTTCTTGAGGGAAGCCTTGGTGTAGCTGTCCTTTCTGTTATTTCATATGAGTCATATCTGCCTGCTGATCATATTAATACGGAAGAACCTTTTTATCCTGTGATGGTAGCTGTCCGTAAGAGATGAAAAGACTGTTTGACAGTATCATTCTCTTTAATGCTTGATGAAAGCATTAAATGAATGGTTATTCACTTGTAATTACCAATGTTATGTAATCATGCTTGTTTGATCAGAAATTTCATTGTTTTAATATTAGTATTAAGCTTTTTTTCTTCCACCATTCCAAGAAATACAGCATTACCTTACTTGATCCACAGAACTCTGTTAAAGTAAGTCATAGAGAAAATCTTATTTAATTCAGAAGGCATATTTAACCTTTTAAGAAAATTTTAGGGTGATTTTTTTAAGGGAGGCTTATACGTTTTCTTCTAGAAAAGGAGACACAGAATATAAGAATTGCAAAAGAACATCCAGTGAATTTAGTGGCTGACCTGGAATTAACCAATGGTTGTCGGCAGCTAAAGCCAACACTATACACATTATATGATAACATTTTGTATCATATTTTAACAGGGCATCTACTGAGCCACATCATAGAAACAAAATAGTAAAGAAGGAGCCAAAAATTGAATGAAGACCATTCTCTTCTTCTCCAATTTATATATCTAGGGGTGCTATTTCCATGTTTTCATACTTCATTGACCCAGTTTTAAAGGCAAACTTGAAAAGATTGCATTATGCATTTTTATTTGATTTTGTGTTATAGCTGCATTGCGTAGAATGATATTTTTACAAGAGCAACATATTTCTGATTGATCAAATCATGATTAATAATTGTATTTGGGATCAAGACCTTATTCTATGTTAATTAAAACTTCAAGTGGGGCAAATTTATCAGAATGTCATGTAGTTCCATAAAGATCTTATAAGCCTGGTCTGAAGCTAGAATTAAGGCAAGGCATTCTGAGTTCTTTGTGGCAATACTAATATATAAAAACTGAGTAGTGTTCCAACAGACAGAATTTTAGAATCAATTCTCTTTTTTGTATTTTAAGTTTATTGTAAATTGTCTTTGTGGCAGCTCTAAAGAATAACATAAATGTAAGCTCTAACTGAATCTAATTGACTAATCTAATTAATTAATTATTAATTATTGTTGATTATTAATATTGGGAAAGGAGTATGGCAGGGTTGTATACTCTCACCCTACCTATTCAACTTGTATGCAGAACACATCATGCGACATGCTGGGATGGATGAATCCAAGGCTGGGGTTAAGATTGCTGGAAGAAATATTAACAATCTCAGATATGCAGATGATGCCACTTGGATGGCTGAAAGTGAGGAGCCTTATGATGAAGGTGAAAGAAGAAAGTGCAAAAGCTGGGTTGCAGTCAAACCCCCAAAAAACCAAGATTATGGCAACCAGTTTGATTGATAACTGGCAAATAGAGGGAGAAAACATAGAGGCAGTGAAAGACTTTGTATTTCTAGGTGCAAAGTTTACTGCAAATGCTGACTGCAGCCAGGAAATCAGAAGACGTTTAATTCTTGGGAGGAGAGCAATGACAAATCTCAATAAAATAGTTAAGAGCAGAGACATCACACTGACAACAAACATCCACATAGTTAAAGCAATGGTTCCCCAAAGTAACATACGGCTGCGAGAGCTGGACCATAGGGAAGGCTGAGTGAAGGAAGATAGATGCTTTTGAACTGTGGTGTTGGAGGAAAATTCTGAGAGTGCCTTGGACTGCAAGAAGATCAAACCAGTCCATCCTCCAGGAAATAAAGCCAGACTGCTCACTTGAGGGAATGATATTAAAGGCAAAACTGGCCACATAATGAGAAGACAGGATACCCTAGAGAACATGCTGATGCTAGGGAGAGTAGAAGGTGAAAGGAAGAGGGGCCGACCAAGGGCAAGATGGATAGATGGTATTCTAGAGGTGACAGATTCGACCTTGGGGGAGCTGCGGGTGGCGACAACTGACAGGAAGCTCTGGCATGGGCTGGTCCATTAAGTCACAAAGACTCGGAAGCGACTAAATGAATAAACAACAACAAGCTCTAACTGATCACCAATTCAAACATCCTATGATCCTACCCATTTTACATCTGCCCCTTCCACTCTAATGCATTCTCCTCACTATGATCAGTGTGGAATATTTAAAAATAGGCTGTGATTATATTCAGCTAAATTCACGGAAATTGCCTTAGGTGAACAGATAACCCATTTAATCAATGTTCCCATCAATTTCTATTTCAATAATAAGAAATCTTCAGTGGTAGATCTCTTTATCTACCTATGGAAAAGCCCTGAAATACTCAAAATGCTGGACACCCTTAATTATTTTAGACAATATAAGTAAGAAAATGAAATTTCAAAACTTGGTTATTAAACTAAAAGTAAAATTAGCAGCTTATTTATTGTATTTATTAATACAATAAATAGATATAAATAAGAATAAATGTTCATATTACACTCATTTGTACCTAAATGTTTGTTAAAAAGTGAAGAAAAAGTTTCAATACCAGTATGATAATAAATTATTCTTTCCTAATGCTCATTTTGTAATCATTAAAGTCTAATGAGAATCTATCAAAAGAATTGAAAAGGACAGTATATCATGAATGCCAGAAGATATTATTTCAGTAAGACCCTTGAGGATGTAAGTGTTAGGGAAGAAAAAAAATGACACTTCTTGATTTATTGGAGAGCTTTAGCTTTGCTAAATACCTAATATTGCATTTATTATAATGTATGTCCTGTCATGCCTTATTGATTAAATTAAAAGTTCATCATAAATTAAATATAATATTTTAAGAAACAAATTGAACAATTAGTTTATCTCTAATTGTTTTCAAATGACTAGGCATGAATATTGAATACGTAAACTTAACAATATACTGTATACATAATGCCAAATACATAGAATGTTTGTCACGAAAATAGCATCACTTTCATTTTGCAACTGATCAGTAGAAGGCTAATCAATACAGGACAGTAGTAGTTTCCAGTAAGAAGAACTAGTTCATTGGTGATAAACATTAGAATTAACCAGTATTCATCTTAATCAGTATTGAATTTAAAAAAAATTACTGAAGTATTATGTCTGAATATCCTGAATATTTGTTTAAGCATTTCACCATGCACTTTTGCAAAATAGGCTCACAATAAAATCATTCTTACTTCCAACCTTGTAATCCAAAAGACATGGCACACAAGGGAGAGTGGTAGGAATGAAACAAGTTTTGTGTGCATAAAGTTTCACATTCAATCTCTATTATATCCTTAGAAAGCCATTCCTTGTCAGTGCTGGTTATCTCGGCCTGTATGGGCTGATAAACCATTTCAAGATAAAACAAGTTTCCGGAACTGACACAGTTTAGGTGTCAATTCAGGTAAGCAAAAGGCAGCTGGTTGATGTTGGAGTGCCCTCTGTCTATTCTCTCTTTTTACTCTTATCCTATATTTCTTATGGCTAAGGAAATTTCTAAGGACATCCTTCATAGCACTAGACACGGTCAACTGAGCAAAGCATTTATATTTATTTGGTTTCACAGAGACAAAAATGTTAGTCTTGTTCATTCACTCAACTGTAGATTTTGCATCATAACAGTATAGTGGATGATGTGAGCAAGCCTACACCATGAACACAGCTTAAAATGTTGTTGAGAAGCCCTATGTGCCCAACATCTGAATAAGGATAGATGAGATTAATGAATGCCCTCAGTCACCTCTTTC
This sequence comes from Candoia aspera, assembly GCF_035149785.1. Classification (NCBI taxonomy): domain Eukaryota; kingdom Metazoa; phylum Chordata; class Lepidosauria; order Squamata; family Candoiidae; genus Candoia; species Candoia aspera. The sequence goes on along the minus strand of NC_086159.1, from coordinate 35,375,572 downwards.
ATTGGCCCAGTTCTCCTCCTCTACTTGAAAGTATAGTATCTCAAACAGGAAACGTCTTTACATATATATATGCATCCCAATTGTCTTGGAACCTGGGAAAACAGAAATAGTTTAACACTGCAAATGTTTGCCTCCAATTTTGAAGGGCAATGAAGATGATGAGAGAGAAGGTAGAGGTAAAATACACTCATTCCTGCTCTTCCTTGTCCTTTCTTCATATAGGAATGATTATATATACCTGAGGAATGTATACTGTAGTGGTATATATAATTCTGGAATTACAAAGTGAGTCAGAAGAAAAGAAATGAAGTGATGGGAAGCCTACTTACAGACTAGATAAGTGAGCAGAATATGCAACAGAGATATTTCAGGAAAAAAATAGAAAAGAGAAATGACCAAAAGCAGAAAGAGGAAGAAAAAGTGAAAGCATCATAGCAATGGAATGGAAGTACTGTAATCTACTAAGGAATCTCATTTGTTGGCAATATAATAAGTTAAACAAGTAAGTAAATAAGGGACAAAGCTCTGGGAGGCAAGGCAAAAGAAAGCTGGGAAACTGAGTGGCAAAATAATGTGGAGGCTACCTCAAACCAGTCAGTGCACTGAAAGGTAAGGAGATGTAAGAAATAAAAGGACAACGAGGACAAAAAATGTGTGGGTTGTTTACAGAAGCTGATATTACAAGGGAGCTTTGCAATCTGAAGAATGTAGATTGGGAGCTTCTATGTATATGAAATGGGAAATAAATGTTATGAGTTAGTTTGAACTGTACAACTAGAATGCAATTCTACATATATATTGCATAGTGTGTCTTGCTTGTTCAAGAGAATTAACTACATTTAAGAGCTGATATTTAGGTTGTATTTAATTTCTCTATGGATTGGGGTTTACTCAAGATACTTAATGTTAAGATCAAAAATTATGCAGAAATTATTTCAGTGCAACAGCTACTTTTTTATTCCAGCTCATTGTTTTCCTTTCAAGTAGAAAAGTCAGTTGGGAAAATGTTTGTAAGAAACCATGCTCAGATATGTAATATCTGATGCAAATTATTCAGGTCAGTATGTGAGTTTTACATTGCCCTGGTCAACTGATTTTGAAAAGCTGCATTGTGTATTTAGTGGAGAGTAATAAAAAATAACTTAAACCTGTAAAGCTACACCAGATTTATTATTTCATGAATAGTATAAAAGAAGCAGAATTTAAATAGAAGCAGAAGAAATTGGTAAACATCACATAGACTATTATAAAGGATGGATGACAAGAGGCACACAGTAATCTTGACTGTCCTGGATGTGCCCTGAAGCCACACCTCTCTCTTGCCCAAGAGTATGGCACATCTTGCTTATGTGTATTGTAGAAATTTCCAGCTGCCACCACCCATCTTCCTAGATCAGTGTTTCTCAACCTCAGCAACTTTAAGATGTGTAGACTTCAACTCCCAGAATTCTGGCTAGGGAATTCTGGGAGTTAAAGTCCATATATCTTAAAGTTGCTGAGGTTGAGAAACACTGTCCTAGATGAGGAAATGAAAGCTCCTCCTCTTCCTCAACACCAGCTTGTGAGAGAGCATAGACACTTAATTGCTCATAGACTGGTAATAATAATAATAATAATAATATAATAGTCAACAAGGAAAATTAAACTCTGTGTCACCTCCTGGCTCCAGCAGCTTTGAGCTGTGTGCTAACTCTTCCAGAAGAGAGGAAAGCAAAAGCATCAATCTCATGATTCAAAAATATTTTCTTATTTTTATTTTCTTATTAATACGAAAAAGAAAAAAAATATTTTTTTTCTTTTAGCCTAAGAGAGTAATATGCCCAAATAATTTCAGTTGGGTGAAATAAGGCATTTAGCACTGATAAGATCACCAACAGTGTGTCAAAACATCAGACATGCACAGTATGCTCTGAGTAAAATGGACATAAATAGCTTAGCTGGAATAAAATGCTTAAGAATGGAGTTTGTACAATGACAATAAACTTTTGATAAAAATATCAAAAGTAAGTTCCTTGAAACAATTAGCCTACACATTCAAAATATCAAAATCTATAAAGCAGACTACATACCCTAAATAAGCCATCTGAATGGGAATCCTGACATAAAATTTTACTTTGCTGCAAAGAGGAGGGATTTCTCCTGAATTTGCTTCTCCAGCTAGCTGGTCATTCTCCCATAGATTGCAACTTTGAATCCAATTTTTTGAGAGCACTTCCCCTTAGTTCTGTTGACTCCCTACAGACTTCTGGGTCAGATTGACACCTTCTCTTACCTCCAGCCCAGAGATACTTACCTCTGCTCTTGCCACAGGCCCCAGACAGTCCATGGTGTCTATCTAAAGATCCTGTCTCCTCCCCTCCAAAGCATCTCTGGTGCCTGAAGATTTCCTTAGCTCTGATTCAAGAGCCTTCCTCACCTCCAATCACAGAGAAGGTTAGCTTCACTCTTAACACAGTTCCCTCTCACATTGCTTACATTATTCACTTCTCCTGGAATTCAACTTATCAGAGTCTTGTGGCTGTTTCCATTCTCCATTTTGTCTATATCTTTCAGCAATCTTCTCTTCCAGGTGTTCCCTTTCCTTAGTCCTTTCCCAGGTGATCTGCTTCTCTTAACATGCCCCTGCTATTTCCCTTCCCTTCATCCCAAGACAAAGTTTTGTTTTTGTTTTTTGTTTTTTTACCAGCAAGGACAGGGCTGAGGAGAAGCTGTTGCCTTGGATTTTGTAGTTTATACCAGTATTTCTCAATCTCAGCAACTTTGAGATGTGTGGACTTCAATTCCCAGAGTTCCCTAGCCAACAATTCCTAAATCCTCTGTTTCCTACTAATAAGAGATATTACCAGTTCTCTATCTTCATTTCTACTTGTGATACAGATCTGTAAACCTTAAATAAAGCATTAGGACATAGTTTTTCAGGGCTAGGACACCAATATTATTCAAAATGTCACATACATGGCAGTGTTACCAGGAAAAGGATTCGTTTTTGCCATTTGTTATTAAATGATCTTCCTTCTCTCCTTCTGGGTTTCTATGTACAAAAAGTGTAAAGAGAAATGGTTCAGGTTTTCCTTTTGAAGACTGTTGCCTAATAATGGGTTTGGTGCAGCAGCATCCCCAGAGGAGGCCAAACAGATCAGTCTGGCAAAAGCAGCATTGCCCCAAACGAACCCTTTTGTACTTGTGTCATGACAGAGCATGCACATCCAAAAGGGCAGAGCTTGAAGCACAATGCTGCTTCAATAATTTTTATTAAATGAAGGTCACATCTGATGTGGCCTTAGAGATTGAAGGGTTATAGAACACCTAGATAAAACAAATAAACCAACGAATACAATACTAAAAGGTAGGATTCCATGTTCTTAGAAGAAAAACTCATATGAATACAAAATATATCTTGAATTCTTCTGCTGAGTTCCATTGACAGAAGGAATAGATTGAGGTGCCAGAATTTTATTTCCAAGAGCTTATCAAATGTTCTTCACATTGGGCATACAACCTTTCCTGTGGCCGCATTTTCTCAGACTTTTGAATGATTTAGTAATAACAGTTAATGATGCAAATGGGTTTCAGTAGTGATTTTACTAGCCAAATGAATCACAGGCTGATAAGGGAAATCAGCAGCTTTCTGATGCACAGTGAATTGCTAAATGGCCAATTCAACATATCTCAAAGGAGAAGTTAACAGCAGGGGGTAGTCAGAGTAGAAAAATAGAGCAACATGTCTCCTTTCCAGTTGAACAGCTTTGTAAATGCATTAAAATATGACCTCTGTTTTCTATTTGGAGTTGTTTTCCAAAGGAATCAGACTGTCTTCTTGCAAAGGAATTGGATCTTTTTAAATCTCTCTAATATTCAGTTTTGACATTGTTTATAAGATAACTTTCCCTTTCTACAAAAGTAAAAAAGCCCACATAAATGTGGCAAAGCTTGATTCCCCCAGCTCAGGTGGTGTACTATAATTAGCAATATGATTAATTGGGTTCTTTTTACCATTGCTTGAAAGGATAGTAAGCAGTTTGGAGGAACAAGGCACAAGCTAAACCAGACTCCATATCTTGTTGAACAATAAAATTCAACAAAGCAAATAGAAATGGAATTATTATCATGTCACAGTTATGGTATTTAATTTTAATTTATTCATAAAGAGTAAGTAGACTGGATTTCTCAACATGGTTCTTGAAAAGTGTTTTATTAAACAAGTATATACTGCTGCACTGGTAGCACTTTATGAAGTAAAGCAAGTTTTAAGTTTTGAATACATTTTATTCCTGGTGACAAGTTAATAGATATTCCACTAGTCTATTTGCTATCAATTGATTTATGCTAGTAATGGCAAAGATGATAGCACACATGTTCTGAAGTAAACAACAGAGTTGCATCTAGAGAAAAATATTCAGAAGGCATGTTTACAGAAAGTGGAGGTTTAATGGAAAGCCTCTGAGTGGCATCTGCTATGCTGCTATGTCACAGAAATGGGGCCTAATGGGAGAAGTTGTCAGAATTTCAAAATAAGACAGTTAGCCTCACTTTTCTGATAACAGACCCTTGCCAGGGTTTTAATTCAGGGCTTGAAATATACGGAAGGGAAAAAGAGGGTCCTTAACAAAATACAAGTCCAACTCTTTAGGATCTCCATCTTTAGCCAAATCACACTTCATTGCTGCCTTAAAATAGTATATAAGTGCTAAACTGACACCATTATAAGGCAGTCTGACGGAACGACGTCAGATTAGCTAATCTGGGATGACATGAAAAGGAAATCTAAAGCTTTTGGAACATACTTTAGATTATTCTACAATTATGTTTTTAAAAAAACAATTAAAGAGTATCAGTAAATTGGATATTAGTAATTTCTAAGAATACTGGAATAGAAATTACAATACCCCATATTAATAAATCAGTGACTAAGGAGTTTAAAGAATATTAAGAATGTTATTTATAATCTTAAAATGAATGTGATGAGTCTTAACCACATCATCTCCCTGGGCTCTTCCTGTATTTCTGCATTTGTGCAGACACCCAAACAAGCTCTATGTTGATTCATTGTACTACACTTGGCTGATAAGGAGCTGGCACTGAAAAATCATTTAGATTCTCATACTATAGAACATAGTGCTCCTTGATGAAGGGAGGAGCAGAAGATCCTGAGCTGGAAAAAAGGGTGGAAGTCTTAAAACACCCAGGCTGATAGGCTAACTACAGAGAGAATTCTGAGAAGAAGCATCTTGGTCATGGAGGAGATGGCAGGCAACTAAAACTGCTAAAATGGACTTAGGTGCTTCTAATGACTGTTTATCCTAATCCAGAAAAAGAGTAGTTAGTAGTCCTAAAATGGACTGGGCAGCTTTTATACTGCAGAAGGTTGATGTGTTCCTGAGTGGGGAACAAAGTGCTTGAGCCTGAGACCCAGAGGAAACTTCCTGAAGAAGATAAGTACCATGGGACCGAACTGAGCAACAGAGATGGCACAGGGACTGTGCCAAAGATAGAGGGAAGAAGGAAGATCAAAGGTTTACCTGACAAAAGTAAATCTAGCTAAATCCAGGCCAGCTGCTTATTCAACTGACCAGGGCTGGATTATGGGCCAGCTGATGCCCTATGCAAAGCCCAACAATGATGCTCCTGGGTTGTCCCATTGCTTAACTTACAAGACATTAAGAGTCAGTGAGTGCTGAAGATGAAAGCTGAATGTGACAGTGAAAAAGTTAAGGGCATGATAGCCAGGGAAAAAAACTCTGTGCTGCTCCCATTCCTTTGGTGCTCTAAGCAGGTACTTATTTTGGTGTAATGGTTAATCCAGGGCTGTATTTGACTGAGAGAGATGGAAAGTTTGTCACTTAGTTCAGTAAACCTGTTTTCTTACAGGAGTAGTTCTTGTAGTTAAGCAACATAGAGGGGTGCACGTCAGCTAGGGAGACACTTCTGTGAAGCTTATAACTGGCTAAGATACACTTACTTAGAGTTGTTCTGGGGCTATCAGTTAAAGAGTAGGAGAAAAATGCTTGTTTGTCCTTCTGTACCAAGCTCTCAGTTGGAAGGGGGAAAACTGTTCACAAAAGAATGCAAAACAGTTAGTGAGGTTTGAAGTCATGAAAATGAAAGTGCTTGACTGTTCTGAAAAGGCTCAGCTGAAATTACTTTTTATAGTCTTTTAAGTGTATAAAAGGGGGGGGGGGTAGAAAACTGCAGACATGAGTCTTCCAACTACAACCCTCAAGCACATTTTATACATCCTGCCACAAAGTAGCAGCAGTGATAAAATCTTGATTGATAGTGCGGTTCACATGTCTTGTTGGCATCCCATGATTTTTACTTATCCTAGAGCAGAAGGACCCATACTTGTGCCTATACTGCATGCCTGTACTGCCTGTATTGTATATATTGTAAACCGCCCAGAGTCCCTTCGGTCGGAGGAGATGGGTGGTGACAAATTTGATAAATAAAAAAAAAAATAGTAAGTCCTGAGTATTTTCCCTGCAGACATGATTCAGCCCTGAAATTTGAGAGAAAGGCTCAGTGTAGCAGTGAGAAATAGGCAGCTCCAAGCAAGCAATTCCAGGGCTAGGCTATGGGCTGACAAGAAAGGAGGTGCAGACAGTACCTTAGGTATTCCTAAGTCATCATCACCATCATTGAAAACTTGATTTGGAAAAACAGCCCAGACTTATAGATGGCAAGAAGGACAGCAAGTGGTCAGACTTGCTCCTGTGCTCAGCCTGAAGAAGGCATTAGAGAGTTGTGGCCAGGTTTGTTGTGTCAAATGGCTAAAGCCTGAGGTTTGAAGTCATGAAAAAAAAAATGTTGGAGGTACTACTTTTTGAACAGTTCTTGCAAGTCATTTCAAGTCCAGTGAGAGTCCCACTGTGATTCAGGACAGAGAGCAGTTGAGCTGGCTGAAAGTTGTATGGCTGTTCAGAAGGCTGAATAGGTGTATCTCTGAATTTGGCAAACAACTAAGGACTGGGAGTAGACCTCTCAGGGAAGCAGCCAAATCTCTTGCTGGTTCTTCACATACTCCTGCATCCATGGAGACACCCAGACAAGCTCTGTACTGACTCTCTGCACTCTGCTTTGCTGATAAGAAGCTGGGAATAGAAGATCGTTGCATTCATCAAAAGTTTATTTTTTATGTTTATTGGACACCACAGAGAACACCTAGAAAAGATTGATATTAACTTTGTCATGTTAGAAGTGTAAAATGGTTGAGGGGACACTGACTCATATTACGTGGGTTTGTCCTATTACCCTATTTTGCATTTATATCCACAACTTTGTTAATACATTGTTACAAAGATCAATTCATTTTAAAAGTGTAAATATACTTTTGAACTATTTATCAGAAGTTGGAACGTATCATTATATAAAGAATTATTGACCATGAGGGATAGCAAAAAGGATCCATGTTGGAAAGATGGTGTGACCCCAGATTTAAAGTATTGAATTTCAGATATTTGTTTCCTTTCTGTTTATGAGTGGGCTCTTTCCTGACATTACAGATCAACTGATGGATGTTATTTAACAAGGTCAGGGTTTAATGATTTGTTTAAAATGGAATGATTTACTGCATGCTGCATGGCATGATTTAGTTCTTTTTTCTTTGTTTTTATGTTTTTCTCCCTCCCTTTTTTCATTTTGTTTGTTAGAGCATTTATAAATCTTAAAATAATTATTAATTATTTAAAAATTTATATAACACTTCCCATTAAAAAAGTTTCAAAGCAGTTTACAGTAAAATCCAAATAATTAAAACAGTAGGCTAAAGCAATTCATAGAAAGAGACATTAAATTATATCAGATAAAATAGGCAGTAAAACAATAATATGGTGAGTAAAAGCATCAGTAAGGAAGTTAAAAATAGTACAGCAGCCTTAATACATAATTAAAAGGCCTGGAAGAATAAAAATCATTTTGGTGCCAAATAAAGAAATAAATGCAACATCAGGAATGCCTAAATGGAGAGAAAATTCCAAAGCTAGGGAAGCTACTGTTGGAAAGGCCAATTCTTAGGTAGCAAATCACCATCCCAGCCTGGGAGGGTACCATGAGCAGACGCTCTGATGGAGGTCTCAGGATAAGAGTAAGCACATATGGTGTGCTATGAAGGTCATTAGAGATTAATATCAGCACTTTGAACTGGTACAAGAAATAACTTAGGAACCAATTAAAGCCATAAAGAACTGGCATTTATTTATTTAAAAACTTTGTATAACCACCCATCTTAAGCACAAAACTCTGGGCAGCAAACAATACATACATACCAATATAAACCACTGAACCTATTAAATGTTATGGGACAAAAACAAGTAAATAACCAATGTGCCACATTGCAACCAGTCACAGGTGGGACTACTACCTGTGTGGAATGAAGCACTAAAGACCATCCACGCTGAAGGGATGGTAGCTCAGCAATTTTGAATAGAAGCTGCAAAACACAGGCCCTGGGTGCATTAGCAATGGGCTGGGAGGGGGAGGAGGGGAAGGAGGCCTGTTCTTGCACTCAAGAAGTGGTGAATTGTCTGTACTAGAGGTGGTCCAAGCAGAAGAATGCAGATTTACCCTAAGTCATGATAAATTTGACTGATTTTATCCTCAAACTGCATAACCAATACATTGCAGGAAAATACCAAGGATTCACAATCTCTGTGTGGACCAGTTCCCACAAGGCTTGAAAGTTCCACCAGGTGACATTGGGAGGAAACAATGGCAAAGGAGAAATATTGCTTTTTAAATTCCGTTTCTACCATAGCTCTTATTAGTGTTAAATTGTATTTGAGGCAAGTTTTCCCCTGTGTGCATTCTACTAGTTCCCCAACTGCTGAAAGGTCTTCTGATGAGATGTGTACTGAAAAGGTACTGCACCACGGGCGAAGATTCTCAGGTGTGATTATGTCAATTGTCCTGGTCATTTCTGTATTTGAAAGGGCAACCAACTATTCCAGAGGACCACCACCATACTTTGAACACGTCTCATCATCATCATCATCATCATCACAAAGGAATCCTAGCCAGCTCTGCAACATTTGCAGTTAGTCAAATGGATCCTAACATCCAGCAAAAGATGCAAGAATAACAGATCACTGACAGACATACAAAATGTTTCAGGTTCAGCCACTCTGTTAGGAAGACTTTTCTCTGAAACTATGGGGAACTGCTGCAATCAGTGAGCTAAAGAGACCAATAATCTAATGTGGCATAATGTAGGCTTTACATTCCTATGCCAAAAAAGATAACTTTCAACTAACACACCATGCATCTCTATATGCATGTGTATATGCACAAGCACAAATGCACTGTCCTACTTTATGGATTGATGATCAGAGCTGACTGACACCAGAAATGAGGAAGCAGCCAACCAATTTAAAACTACTGTAGGGAGTTTAAAATTTACCTAGTGTGAGATGTGAAACTTCTGTGCTGCACTATGTTCCAGAAATATGTCTTTGAATGACTCGACTGCAGTTGTGTGGTAAGTGTGAAACCACCCTGCCATTTTCTGTCCTAGAGTTACTCCTTTTAACATCTGCAATAGGAACAGAAAACAAATCTCTACTATTCCCCACTCCAAGAGATCTCCCACACAGACTTCTGAACTGATGAAAAACTGTGCTAAACCCAGTGACTCAGTACTTGCAATTATGTGCACGCAGGGAACTCATACCCTTAATTTGTTTTTTACCTCCTGTAGAGGGTAAATCATGATTCTCTCTCTCATCCTTCTTTGCTGTAGCTTGTGGTAACTTGTGTGTGTGTTTTTTCTTTTCTCTATTTCTTCTGATTATTAAGGTTTCACACCAAGGCTTGGTTGAAAGGTTCCCATCAGACCCCTTAAAAAAAAGAAAAGAATTCTAGGGTGAAGATAGTATATTAATAAATAAAACCCAATCTTTTAAAAAATCAAACTGTCATGGAAAAAAAGCATTAGGCTGTAAAAGAATTGAAGTAAACATTAGATTTTAATACCTGCTCTAGCTTAGATATTTCTGAACTGGAAAAAAAAATATCCCTAGTGAGCACTTAAAACTTCATTACTATAGCGAAACGTTGTGAAAGGCTATTTAAAGGTTTTCAATTTTGCTGAAGTCTAGAGGTGATTACAGTGAGAAAGAACACAAACCTTAATATTACATGGAATGAAAGGAATAAAATTTATGTTCTCATCACCTCTGCAGTTTAATCCATTCCTATTAGGTTCATTGGGAAAAAATTAGAGCAAATGGGATTTTTATAGGTCTGGTGAAAAATAATGTTTCATTGTGGTTGAAAGCAATTTTGTCCATTATTCACATTTAAAAATCTTCCTTTTTCCAGTCAACATATAAAAAATACTCTAGAAACCTTTGGGTATGACCTGCAGGACAGCTGTACAAAATATAACCACAACTATGCAGGTATAACTTTTGCATCCCATTCAAAGTTATCGTAAACCAAATCTTCTTTGACCTGGATGTTCTGTTCCATTAATAGGATAAACTTGAATGAATGAATAAATAAACAAATAAACAAATAAGGTCTAAAAGATAATTGGGCAATACTGTGAAGTATTCCAGAATTGTATGGCTGGTCAACTATAGTATCTGAAAATAGAATTTGCAAATGGCAAATCAACTAGAAGGAAAGTCAAGTCTGATTCAGTTAAACATATTTTTCATATTTTGACTGAGCAATCGGAAAACTACTATTGTACATTGTAGAGGACTAATCCATCTGTATCTTATGTTATCTTAATTTTTATTCTTTTGTGAAGCTACACCTCATTTACTTAATCAAATGTTAACATTTGTACTGGTATTATAAGTAGTATCAACTACTACTATATGCTGTACTTCTTACACAGTCCAGAAATTATAAACTGTTTCTGTCAGCAGCTGTATCCTTCCATAACCAGAACTTTGTCACTTCAAAAAAGGGAAAAAGTAAGAGAAAACAAGAGGAAAACTATCCAAAACTTACTACTGAAAGTTATTTTTAAAAATTCTCAAAAGCAACCCAACACATTGCAAATGACATTGATGTGCAAAGATTTGCCTCTGATCCAAATTCATAACATAATTGCAATACTTGAGACAAGGGCTTCACTTGTCCTTTAAAAGGCAAGTCAAGGACAGGTGAGGCCAGAACAAAGCTAAATTAGAGTTCATTTAAAATTAAAATAAATTTAAATCAACTAAAGAGATTTTATTTATTTTATTTACTAATATTATTATTGCCCAATTATTTATGATTTTCTCTTTCTGATACACTGAGGATTACAATTTGGTTGAAACTTTTGAGGGTTCTGTGGCAGACATGATAGCCTTGGAAAAGTACATATAGGCTTGAAGTCTTACATTTATTCATTCTCTACTGATTATAGTTAAAGACCAAGAAGAAAAAAATCAAATACATTGTAGGACTTTATGCTGGTCTATGTCCATGGTAAAGATTTGATATGATTTGATTTGATTGTAGAACTGTTAACCCTGAAATCATTGAAGATCCATTAGTGTTCTAGAAATCCATATTTTCTTTTCTGGGATATAATATAGGGATCTATATTATATTTTTCATGTCTACTTGAAGCTAATGAGAAAGATCATCTGGAGATTCATACCCATATCTATTTCTTTTCTCTTTTTTTCCTTCTTCTTCAGATACTAAGGAACTGATGGATTTTTAAATTCTTACCTGCAGCATTAATGAAATGTAGGCAATAAATAACTGGAAGGATCCAAATTTAAGAGAATACTATTATATTACATGGGTTGCACCTCCCACAATGTAGGTTGGGGAACTCCTGTGGCATGGCTTTCTTCCAGCACATGGCTCTGGCCAGGGGTTTCTCCCATCAACTGTCAATGGTATACTAAGCATAGCACTTCTTGGATAAGACAGTACAGTAATGTGTACCTTAAAAACACAATTACACATGCCTTAATAACTAAGTGCACTGTTATTAAGCTTATCATATAGGACTTCTTTTGAACAATGTGTAAAAACTGTAACTGGTTTAAAAATATAGTCTTGTCTAAAGGATGCACGTCTAGTTCAAATTCTGATGATCATTCAGATTATGGTAAACATCAGATATACAGTATATGACAAGTTTTGGGGCCAACTATGGCCTGATGATAGGTTGCTATTGCTAATACATTCTATTATCTATGACTCCTATCTAAGGAAGCTAATCTTTTAAGTTTATTATTTCAGTTGCTTGTTGCCTTGAATATAAAAGGCATTACATATTTTATATCAAGTAATTAGCATTACACTCATACAAATGTGAGTAGGTAACAGCTTGTTGAAGTTATGCAAGACTAGTTTTATTTTATCTACTCTTTTCAGGATGAAAATAACATCTTACATTGGACCTTATATTTATTATTTGTACATGAAGCCCTTAGGATATTCAGACGGGTGGAAAGTGTGTTGCTAAACACTGTGTTCAATTAGGTATGAAGTGAATTACTGCCTACAAAACATCTGTTTTAAGCCTCCAAGCATATGTCTTTCTGAAATCCTATACACACATATGAACATATATACACGTATTTAATATGGGACATAAAATAAGTTATTTAAGCACTTAAGGTAACTATGTTTTTAATGAACTACACAGACTTTTCAGCAGGTCAGATAGACTCCTTTTGATACGCCTGCAATAATCTATATGAATAAGTCAACTAAACTGTTATAGTTTTTTTCTCCAGAGTTCTTTTATATTCTTTAGCCTAATTTTCAGATAGCTGCACTTAATTTCTGAAATGGTGGCATGTGTTCAATTCCCATGCCCTTAAAGGTCAGTGAGTACATTATGAAACAGAAGTAAATAAATGGTCATTCGCCCAAGAAGACAGGTGATATTTGGATCATTCTTACCAGGCAATTTTCATCCTACTGAACATTTATTCCTTGTGTCAACAACAACAAAACAATCAAAAATTCCCGGTTATTCTTGCTTAGTTGGATGGGAGAATACATTCTAAAAAACATTAAGACAATACCAAAGAGCTTGAGCTGTTAGAACATCTACCACTTAGTTTCTAAAGAGGAACAGTTGGAAACTTGAACTTCCTGGAAAGACATGTAGTGAACTGGAAGACCAATATCCCGATTCCAGGTGTTCAGAGGAAGAGGTGTTCAGTGTGTGCAAAAGCATGACTTCATTTGTTTGGGTGTTAGATGTTTAAACTACGGCAACCATGGGGTTCTTGGTGGTTTACAGAAATAAAAATAGCCATCTCATTATAAACTAAAATTATGAATTCATTTAAAAATATCTTTAAATTAAACCTCTCACTCTGCTTCAAAGGCTGAGATCCAAAATAAAATAAAATAAAATCTAAACCCTGAGACAACTACTAGAGACCATAGGATTGCAAATTGGTATTCAGTTGTAATATATTACTGAGCTACTCCCAAAGTGACTAAAATACACATGTTTTGCATTTGAATCAAAATGTTTCAGATTCAAAGCTGTTCAAATATGAAATGTTTTGCACACCCAAATATGCAAAATGTCAACTGGCCTACTGTATACCCAAAGTTAACTAAGCTATAGGCATTCATATTCTAAAAACAATATAGCAATTTGAACTGGTTTTATAAGATCTGAAATATGGTATCTATTGCATAATTCTGCATCTTAACCCAGTGAAGCTGCAAATCTCATTTACTACAACTAAGGTTTGCTACAACTAAGCCCCAGCATGGTTGTTTGTTTATTTATTTATTTTTCAAATTTTGCCACCACCCATCTCCCCCCAGAAGAGGGACTCTGGGCAGTTTACAATAAAGCTAACAAGTTAAAAACAATGACCATAAATAGTATATAAAATATAAATACAAATACAAAATATAAATATATAAAAAAAATAAAAATAAAATCCAGATGGCAGTAAAAGATCTAATTCAATTCATATGTATATGAGGACCACACTAAGGAGCCAGCCATCCCCAAGAATAACTACTCCCCTTCCTGCCCCAAGTGAGGTGGCAGAGCCAGGTCTTCAGGTTCTTCTGGAAGGTCAGGAGTAGTGGGGCTAGCCTCATCTCTGGGGGCAGAATGTTCCAAAGGGTGGGAGCCACTGAAGAGAAGACCCTCATCCTGGACCCCGCCAAATGGAATTCTCTTACAGATGGGGTCCGTAACATGCCGTCTCTGCATGATCTGGTGGGATGGGTCAATGTTATGGGGATGAGATGGTCCGTCAGGTAACCTGGACCCATGCCATGTAGGGCTTTAAAGGTGATAACCAACACCTTTAATTGGACCCAGAAGCAGACTGGTACCCAATGCAGCTTGCAGAGCAAAGGTGTTACATATCCCGATCTTGGGGCACCAAGAATTGCCCACACAGCCACATTCTGGACTAGCTTTAGCTTCTGGATACTCTTCAAGGGTAACCCCATGTAGAGTGCATTGCAATAGTCTATATGGGAGATGACCAGGGCATGAGTGACTGTTCGGAGGGCTTTCTGATCCAGGAAAGGGCGTAACTGGTGCACAACATGAAGTTGAGCAAAGGCCCTCCTGGCCACGACTGCCACCTGCTCTTCAAGCAGCAGCTGTGAGTCCAGAAGGACACCCAGATTCCACATTGGATCTGTCTGGGGCAGTGCAACCACATCCAGAACTAAAGATGACAAGATACAGAGGAGCCATTAACCCAGTCCTGTTCTGACTAGAGACAGCCAGACAGAATTACAAACACGACCTTTATAAACTATTTACAACAGATGAGAGTCCTTAGAATAGAGCAGAACTCAGCCAACCCTCTCAATGAAGCAGCAAGACCAGGCGTGGCTAGGACTCATGGCATGGAGGAAGCTTGAGGCTCGGCTGCAGGGCGCGGCAGGGAGGTGAGGCTAGGCTTGGCAATGCAGGCTAGGCAAGACTTGGCTGGCATGACCAGGCAAGGCACGGATCTGGATACAAGGCAGGACTTGACTGGAACTATGATACTTGGCTTGGGATTGGAGACAAGGCTGGACTCGACTGGAGCGGCAAGACAGGACTTGGAATTGGAATCAGAATCAAGGCTGGACTCAGCTGGAATGGCAAGACAGAGCTTGGGACAGGAAGCAAGGTTGGATTCGGCTGGAGTGGAGTGCAAGGAAGGCAGGTCCACATCGGTGAAGGAGCTGGCACTGATTTTGTGCTGGCTACAGGCAAGACTCTGGTTTCCAGTAAGGACTCTTCCACAGAGGCTGTGAGCTTGAAGGATTTGTTGTCTCCGGCAGTTTGCTCTTTGCTCTGCTGCCTTCTAATATGATCCTTTTTGCGCTGCTTCTCCTCCGGTTGCTTTTTGCTTGGTGCGTTTCTCCACTTTCCTCTCTTGAGCACTGATTGGGGGAATCAAACCTCCCTCTGGATTCTGCCCAATCAACCTTTCTGAATTCTCATGCTCCGCTGAGTCAGTCCTGGTTTCTATTTCTCGATAAGTCAGGCTCAGGATAAGTTTTGATTTCAGAGTCAGATTCAGACTCAAACCTTACACACTCTGTCTTACCAGGGTTCAGTTGAAGCCTGTTGTTCCTCATCCAGAACCCCACAGCCCCCAGGCACTGAGAGAGGGCAGTCACAGCATCACTTACCTCACCCGGGATGGAGATGTGTAATTGGGTATTATCAGTGTATTGATGATACCTCATCCCATGGTGATGGATGACCTCACCCAGTGGTTTCATGTAGATGTTGAAGAGGAGTGGAGAGAGAACTGAACCTTGCAGCACCCCACAAAGGAGGGGCCGTGGGCTGGATCTCTCGCTCCCTATCACCACTGACTGGGATTGGCCCTCGAGGAAGGAGGTGAACCAGCACAAAACCATGCCGCCCACCCCCCAACTCCCTGAGCCGCCCCAAAAGGATGGTATTGAAAGCCAATGGGAGATCAAGAAGAGCCAGGATGGATGCACTGCCCCCATCCTGCTCCCACCAGAGATCAATTGTTTAGTTATTAAATACTGTCATGTTCACCGTTTCAATGTGCATTGTACATCGTAACATTTCGCATGTCAAGTTAAGTTGCTGATGCGTGTTCTGTTTGGGAGGGGTCTGCGAACTCCTTCTGCTGGGTTTGTTATCTGTCTGCAGGGGAATGGAATGTGTTTGGGTTATCTACTGTGTTCAAGGTTTTCTTCCCAGGAGATCAGCAGAACTTGTTACCAGCACCTGGGGTGGGGAATTTGAAACGGTTGGGCGAGGGGAGGGATTACGTTTGTACCAAGGGTTTTTAGTTTGTATTTGGCGCGCTTTTGCTCATTCTCAGCTTTCTTTGTATTTGCACACTATTCTTAATAAATCAGATATTATTAAGCTGTTGCTTGTGAGTCTGAGTATGTTAGGATAGGCAATCATTACATAAGGCTGAGAATCTAAAAGTTTTACCGTTAGCCCCTTTCCAGATTTGATCTTGTGAGGGAGTAGAGCTAGCGATGACTGAACCCAAACCCAAGACCGGTGGAAGTGAGGAGGCGGGCGACGGGGTGCCCAATTCCACGGTTAGGAGAACAGAGAGGAACCCTACTCCAGAACAATCATGGGTACAGGAGGGTTCGAGTTCCAGCCTGGAGGAAGAGGACATTGGAGAACGAAGAGCACCCGAAACCACCGGAGAGTTGCCAGGCAAGCTGATCACCTGGGATGAGGTGCAGGGACCCCTACCAGGGACATCCAGGATGTCCTGGAAGCAGCGGTACCCATTATCCCCAATCGTTGTAAGGACGGAGGGGAAGCTGCAGGACGGACGAGGGAAGGAGGACTCCCAAACCCCTGAAAGAATAAGGGTACTGGAAGCAAAAGTGGAGTTGATGGAGTATATGTTTAAGGCATGGTCAATGGCAGGGGGCCCCCAGGTGAGGAGCGAAGGGGAATCAAGTGCCAGGTATTCCTCCCCTCCCCCCCTTGGCGGCACCACCGCTGGAGAGAGGCAGGAGATGGCACAGGGCTGAGCCAAGATCTCACAGAGTTCATCTTGCAGAATCCCCTCCCCAAGAACGGAGATCCCTAGAAATCAGGGGCAAAACCGGCTGACCAGATATTGCACGGGGACCACCTGGAGCGGGAGTGAAAGACTTTGCAGTCAAATTTGATGGGGATCCAACTAAGTTGTCTTTCTTCCTCACAAATGCAAAGAATTATATGGATGAATTCGGACCGTATTTCCATTCTGAAAGGGCCAGGATAGATGCCATTGCCAACAAGTTGAAGGGGACGGCAGCTGACTGGTATGTTCAGTTAAGCGAGGCAGAAGCTCCGGAGCTTGATGAGTTTGAAGAATTCCTGTGGGCATTGAAGTTGCACTTTGTAGACCCATTAGCCAAGGAAAGAGCAAAAAGGACTTTAAAGGCTCTCAGCCAGGGGCAATGGTCGGTAGCAGGCTACGCCCTGGAGTTTAAGGCTCTGGCTGGGAAGGTTGATGACTGGTCCCAGGCTACCTTAATAGAGCGATTCAAAGAGGGTCTGAATATGGAGGTCCTGAGGTGGGCGTTGGGCAGAGATGACCCAGACACCCTGTATGGATGGATACAGCTGGCCGGGAAGGCTGAACATGCCCATGAGACCTTCTTGGAAACCCAGAGGGCAGCAAGGCAAGTGGCGATCATCAAAGGACCCTGAACCGCTGCAGCGGCTGTGAAGCCCAGGCATTGAGCCTGGGAGGAGGAGAGGGAGCGACGTTACGCCAAAGGGCAATGCCTCTGGTGTGGGAAGGAGGGCCACAGGGCGGCTGCTTGCCCAAAAGCCAAGGCAGTGGATCGGTCAGGAAAAGCGGCGGGCAAATCGCCATCGCTGACCAGGAAAATGATGGCAGCCAAGGGAGAGACCGAAGTTGATGAAGTCCCCTACTTCAGCGGAGAGGAGGAAAATGATCCTAAAGAGCCGGCGGGAAACGCCAGCCACCTGCTCTGAAAAGCGCCTGTGGGCAGGTGGAGGAGGACGGGCGTGAAGATCTTTTGGTGAGTGCTAACTGTCCCACTCTGAATGTGAAGGTAAAGTTGGGCTCCCGCACGAAGACTGTTGAGGTTTGGGCGTTAATTGACTCGGGGTGTTCACAGTGCTTAATGCACCCAGACATGCTTGCTGCTTTGGACCTACCCAGCTTCCCCCTTCAGCACCCCATGGTTTTCACCCAACTGGATGGTTCAGAAGCGGGGGGGGGCGGTGACCCATTTCACAGGAATGGTGGCGTTGCAATTAGGTAGCCACCGTGAGGGGCTAAAGTTTGTAGTGGCACCTGTTGGTCATCCCTTAGTCATCCTAGGGATTCCCTGGTTGGTCCAAAGAAACCCCTACATAAACTGGGAGCACAGGACTCTGACTTTTTCAGATAGCTTTTACCAAGCCCCTACGGAGGACCCAGTTCCTTGTGCTGCAGTGGGGAGGGCTGCGGCGGCAACCCCACGTTTTGCTGTGACACCTCTGGAGGGCTTACCGGATAGATACCAGGACTTTGCTGATGTGTTTGGGGAGATGGAAGCGGACCAACTCCCTCCCCATCGAAAAACTGACTGTGCGATAGAGTTGGTCCCCAACGCTCAGCTGCCCAAGCCGAAGATTTATTGCTTGTGAGTCTGAGTATGTTAGGATAGGCAATCATTACAAATACATTGTTTAGTTTGTCTGGCTTCTCATCTATCAAAAGGAACTCTGGGCAGCAAACAAGAATAAAAATATAATACCATTAAAGCAAAAAAGACAACTTTGAGGTTCTAGTATAACTCACATCCTTAAATCATCCATACCACACCAGCTCCATTAACATCGTGGCCCCAGTGCCTGGGGGAAAAGCCAGGCCTTCACTGCTTTTCTGAAAGCCAGCAGAGTTGGGGCCATCTGTATCTCTGGAGGGAGGCTGTTCCATAAGGCAGGTACCATGACAGAGAAGACACACATCCAAGGCCCCACTAGGTCTTGCTGTTTCATTGATGGGGCCCAGAGCATGCCCACCCTGCAAGATCTAGCAGGTTGGGCAGAAACCTCTGGGGATAAGTTATGGTGCAAGTAACTTGACCCCATATCATGTAGGGCTTTAAAGGTGACCACTAGCACTTTGAATTGCAGAACCAGCACAACCCATACAGGAGCAGTGTTACATGAGTGTACCATGGTGTGTCCACTACTACCCAGGCTGATGCTTTCTGGAGCAGCTGAAGCTTCCAAATGCTCTTCAAGGCCAGCTCCATACAGAACATGTTGCAATAGTCCAATCAGTGATTAAGACATGAGTGACTGTGAGTAGTACCTCCTATGGAAGAAAGGGCACAACTGGCACTCAAGAGGTATTTGTGCAAAGGCTCTCTGGGCCACAGCTGCCACATGCTCTTCAAGCAAGACCTGTAAGTCTAGGAATATTCCCAGATTATATGCCATCTCTGGGGGAGTGTAACCCAGCCAAAGTTAAAGATGGCAAATCATTAGGTACAGGAAGCCCTAAAACCCACAGCCACTCAGTCTTGTCAGGCTTGAGCTAAAGACAGTTATTTCCCATCCAGAATTGTACAGCCTCCAGGAACCGAGAAATCACCTCCACAACATCACTTGGACAGTCAAGAGCAGAGATATACAATTGAGTTTCTTTACCATACTGATGATACTTAACCCTGTGCTGATGCCTCACCTAACAGTTTTGTGTAGATGTTAAATAGGAGCAGGGAGAGGGTTGAGCCCTATGGCACTTCACAAAGCAGAGGCCTGGGGTTAGTCCTTTCAACCCCTCTCAACATGGCTGGAACTAGCCTTGGAGGAAGGAAGAGAATTGCTGAAGAAGTTTCCCTCACACTCCCAACCCCCTTAGCCGATGTGGAAAAATATCAGGATTGATGGTATTGAAAGCCAATGAAAAATCAAGGAGGCCAGGATGAATACATCCCAAGCCCATCTGAAGTCAATCACAAGCACAGTCAATGCTGTCTCAGTACTATATCCTAGCCTGCAAACAGGTTATAGCTGGTCCAGATAATCTGCTTTCTCCAAGAGCCCTTTGAAGCTTTAGGCCTACCACCTTCTCAACAATGTCCTCAAAAAGTGAAGATTGGACACTGGATGAAAATTAGCCAGTGCTGCAAGGTCCAGTGATGACTTCTTGAAAAGGAAGCAGACCACAGCCTCCTTCAAGGCATGGGAACTGTCTCCTCCTTCTAGGAAGCATTTACCATAGCTTAGATCCAGCTACATATTGCCTCCTGGAAGGCCTTGACTAACCAGGATGGAGTTTACAGGATTCTTGTGTTGTTGAATTCCAGATATAACACACAGGTGACAGAATTCAACAACTCAAGAACCCTGTAAACTTCCTCAGGAGTAACTAGATCAAACTCAGCCCAGAAAACCAGGTAAGATCCAGCCAGTCATTTCCACAGGAACGGCACAGCCAGAGTCTAACTCTGAGTGGATCCAAGCAATTTTACCCAACAGATACATTGCCTAATCCTCACAGTGTCCCTGAAAGACTTCCCATAACCCCTCCTTATCCAGAAAGGACTAAATCACTGGAAACCGGATTTGCCCAGTGGCTATCCATGGCTATAGCGATGGCAGAGAAGTAAGTATATTTTGCTACCCTTATCACCACAAGTCCTTAATATAGGTTTTCAATTGTGCTTGTTTGAACTCATTCTTTGTCTTCCTCCAGTGGTGCTCCAGGCATCTCTTATGCTGCTTCCTCTCCTGCAGTTCCTCCAAAAACCAGAGCACCCCCACCAGCAGGACCTGTTCACACAGGGATTCTGCATTGGTGCAATCTAATCCAAGGCTGCCATTGCTTGGTCATACCAAGCAGCAACTAAAGCCTTGGCTGGACATAAACAGAGCTTCAGGAAGAAAGGAAACTAAAATACTTTCATAATGTCCAGGGCTAAACATTTTAACAATTCTAGCTAGTTTCCTGGGATAATTGGACAGGACTCAGTGTTGAGATTGTAAGAATGTGGCAGTGAAGAAGCCCATGATCCTTCCTTATTGTCTGGCTCAGCTTAAAGATAACTAAAGAATGGACAAAGGGGGTGGGAAATGATCCATAGCTGCTGCTGCTGCTGCTGCTGCTACTTTTTAATATTGTTTTAATGTATTAGTATCAAACACAAGTAGCACATTATATTATTTAGGTACAGTGTTATTTATACAGTGTTGACTAGAGATTATTAACACTCTGATAATTTAGATAACTTAACCCTTTAAAGATAAAGTAAAAAGAGATTTATGTCAATATTAGCTATGATTTCTAAAATGTTGATGTTTGTAAGCATATGTTTGCTTAAATTTTACATCTAGAGCTGAGTGTAGCATTGATAAACATGTGCAAAATGCTTAGATTATTTGTTATATAATAAAGGTTTCTATCTTAAGCTTAATCCTTAATACTAAAGTCTCTACTGTATTGTTACTTATTGTTATTTATGCGTATTAGAAAAAAAGAAAAAAAGAAAAAAAGAAAAAAAGGATCCATAATTGCCAGTGCTCAATAGAATAGAACACTATTGTTGAATAGCATTGATGATGAAGCCAGTCTGAAGGCAACACAAAGGACTTTTTGTTCTACCAAGAGAAACAACCACTTTAGGATAATCTATTTAGTGCTGACAGCTTTTTTTTTTTTTAGCTCTGAGGCAGGATGAATTCTGAATGAAGATGTTCCTCTGATTCTCCATCATAATGTAAGTCTGTCCATTTCTTTCCACTTATACTGCTTAGTTATGGCATGATTTTAGATCATGATACATAATAATTTCTTACATTATTGGCACATGAATGGATTACATCATAACCTGGACATAAGCAATGAATATCATGATTAAGAAGCATAATTTAAGAGCAGGAACTGGTTAGCCAATTATCTTAACCATACCATCAGACCATATATTTGGCTTTAAATAATTTGCAGATTGCAAAGAGGGCAATGTGAGTGCAATATACAAGGCTGGTCTCATTTCTTTCTTTCTAGAATGTTTCTCAAGTCATCCCCCTTGCCCTATTCCCAGACTGGGCAGTCTTTTGGGGTCCAAGAAGGAATGTTGGGGATGCTTTTAATAACTGGGAGTTTATGTCAAGCAGTAGGACTTTTAGAAGGACATTGACTGATTTGGTGAATTATTTGTTTGGCACAGCTTCCAGGTCCCCAGTAAAATCACTGAGAGAGTTAAGCAAAATCTTACTAATCTGGCAAGTATCCGAGGATGAAGGTTGCTTACACTACTGACTTCTCACAGCTGAGTGACATGAGAGACTACAGAAGGGAGACTGTTGGTCTCATTACATCTACTAGCTACAACCATCTAGGTGCCTCCATGGAATATTTTTGAGGACAAGTACATATCAGGTTAGGACACTGAAGTCATACATGCCAATTATACAGTAGAATCTCCAAACTGTCACCTGAGGTCCAGGGGCCTACACTGAAGGACTGTTAATTTATTATAGATGTATTTGATGCACTGTTTCATTTTTAATGCCTGGTTGGAATTAAATAATCAAATTATTAAGAGCATGACAGTTTTATTAAGTAAGCAATTACATTACAGAGTTCCTGTGCATTTTGAATCTGTGGAAAAAAATATTTAGAAGCTATTTCCTTCATTTCTCTTTCCTTCCTTCCCTTCCTTTTGTATCTGGTGGAGCAATGTTAACTTTTCTGGGTGGCATTGTCTACAAAACCATGGGGAAATCCTTCAAAGGTCTGGCACAATCTGGAGTCTTGGTGTGCTTTGATGAATTTAATCATATAGAGCAGGAGGTAATTGTAGGACCAGCTTCTTGGCAAAACTAGCATTTAGTGAAAATTGCAAGCCTGACAACTTCATTAACAGCACTGATATTAAACAATCCTGACTAAAGCTCCTGGTTAAGTGGGGGAGAAAAATAAAAATGTTTAATCATGCTTAACTGGTACCCCCTGTTAAATCTGCCCTTTTGTATTTTGTTCAAACGTTGCCATCTTTTCTGCTATATATCCAGAGAAATATATTGATGTTGTAGCATGCAAGGCAAAAGGAAGAGGGGCCGACCAAGGGCAAGGTGGATGGATGATATTCTAGAGGTGACGGACTCGTCCCTGGGGGAGCTGGGGGTGTTGACGACTGACAGGAAGTTCTGGCGTGGGCTGGTCCATGAAGTCACGAAGAGTCGGAAGCGACTAAACGAATAAACAACAACAGCCTTCTAACACAGTGGCAGAAGGAGGACTGTGGAGAGATGTAACATTTTGTTCATGATAGATTAGTGGCGTGATCTCTCATTTTCTGGAATACAACCTGCCACTCATCATCTTTAGAAAATGAGAGTTCACTTTCATTTACTAGAGACCTGGAGACATGAAGAGAGTTCTGCTTTAACTGTTTTTTTTTTTTAACCTAGCAAAAATTCGAAGACAGATGCTCCAGTAAATAAGATTTTTTTCATCTATCTTCTCCTTGATTTGGGAATTCAAACTAATTTCCTGCATTCTTAAATTGCACAAGTATCATTAAATATCCACACAAGAATATTATAACCTGATCCATTTTGCAAGATGAGCTTTTGATCTTTGAAATACTTTTATGCTGTATATTGTCATCACAAAACGAAGGCAAGCTTTCTACATCTTAAGTACTCAATAAAACTTGAGTTCCTGAAGCAGTTGAGAAAAAATATATAAAAACTCATGGTAGCACTATTTGATAGGTTCTTGCCTGTTAAATAGATGACAACTGTCTGAGATAAATTTCTTTTCATCAAATATTATTTTATGCATAATTCGGATGAATAAGCTGATATATTAATTTCAGTGCAAAATACAGAGAAATAAATTGTTACTGCTGCCAAAACAGGGATTCAGAGAATGGATTCCATTTATATTTATATTGGAAGTAAGAAACTCAAATTAGATGTAACATGAACAATCCATAATGGAATATTTAACTTTTTTCTTGGCTTAAAATAAACTACCAAGAGATAATATGGATTTGGGCTACGATGCTAGACTATGATAGAAGAAACTACCTAAGCATAATTTCCTGACTGAAGTCTATTACATCTTAGACACTGTTATCTACCATAATGGGAAGGTAAGAAAACACAGTATTCTATATTCTCTTGTCCTTTCAGCTAATAATTGCTTAAGTAATGCTAAAATTGAAGAACAGCACGGGGGAAGGGTTAACCTAACTTACTTCCTATCTAAACTGCTTACCCTATCTTCCCTACATAGGAGTGTTCTTAATCAAAGAACGATTTCAAAACATCTCCTATACTCCACCTAGTTTGGGCTGATAATCACCCTCAGTACAGCTGATACAAAAGCAGATAAATTGCTTTAAATGATTTGGATAATGGCAGATGAAAAGCACTATCAGTTAGCAGGAAGGAGCTCCCTCTTATGCTTGATAGTATCAAGGAGGGAAAGGATGCAGAACTCACTCTCAGTTACAGTTGGAACTTGCACTTGAATGCTGACAGAAACTTTTGGTCTGCCTGAAGAAGGAACGATGAGGGATGAAGATGCCCAAGCATTACTTTTTGTCCATCTCTGGTATGCATACACAAATACACCTCTATATCTGATAAAACTGTTCAGAGTTAGATATAGTATACAGTGATAGCATGTTTGTTTCTTTACTGAGCATTTATTCTTTATGTTGACAACTGTTTTCAAACTGTTAATCTCGCATTTTCATTGGTAAATAAATAAGCCCAATTTTATTTATTTAGCAAATTCTGTAGCGTGATTGCTATCTTTAGGAAATATCCCATGATCCCTCACTCTCAATTATGTTAAGTATATTTAAGAGTATAAGGAACAGAGAAGTTCCGGTGCTGGGCAGAAGAACCTGGTAAAGAGGGAGTAGTGACAGTGTGTAGATCTCAGGTGTGAGTTAGCTACTTATTAATATTGGATCAGTATCCAAGTACAAAGAGATGGTGTTTGGAAAGCATTCCACTATTTAAAGGGGGGACCTACAATGCTACCGATCTAGCTGAGTTGCCCAGATTTCAAGAACATGTTATTATATACCACCACAGTTAGTACTGGGTGAATCATTTTCAGTTGAATATATCTGGGCATTAATTAATGGTTTTCTCTTTGAATAATAAACAAGACACTAAAATGGTTTGTAACTCTTTGGCTTATTATGGTGCATAAGAACTGAGGCTCATTAACTGACACATGAAATGCACGGCTTAAACAGCTGTGGGATTTCTTTTTAAGAACCAAGGCATCAACAACTCTTCTGCCAGTGGTCTAAAACCCTAGAGTAGGTACTTTTTCATTTCCTCACCCCAGTTCTTATTCTTATGTAAGTTTCCATTATAGAGAATTATGGTAGGGGAGGGCAGGATATTGAGAAACATCTCCCATATATACATTTGAAATGGTGATATTAAGACTGCAATTAAGAGGACTGATGAACAATTTTACCATCAATACCAACATAATCAGGTTCTAGGCATATACCAATAGTATTTGAAAGACTGCTGACCTGAACATCAACCTCATAGATGCAAAAGTGAAAATTAAACTCAGATGTTTATCTCACCAATGAACAGAATTTGAGTCTGTGGTAAAGCTGTTTGACCATGTTAAAGAAGAGTATTAAAAGTATATTATTAACTAATTTTGCCAGCAGCTATGAAATTGCTATACATTGGTCAACAAGTGCTGTTTCTTATTTCCCAAAGCCTGCTGAAGAGAACTGTCATTCATTTCCTGTAACTAAAAAAAGAATTATAATTAGCAGAATAACTAGAATATTTATAACTCATGATAGCTGGGAAACATAGCATATCAATAACATTTCTTTTTACTGAATAGTTATGGATTTGCTTATAAGGGATTGACAAGATCCGGAGTGTAGTCACCCTGTTTGATCTTACCAGATGGCCAGAAACCACTAAAGATGGGTGGTCTCTCAGCCAGGCCCTATGCCATGAAGGGCTTTAAAAGTGATAACTAGAATTGCACCCGGCAGCTGTAGGAAAAAATTACAGTTTTGGACACTGTAATACTGATTTTGAAATAGAATTGTGTACAAATGATGAACATGTAATTGCTAAAATGTATAAACTTTTATTGAAATTTGAAACAGAAGAACAAGTGAAAGAATGTATGATAAAGTAGGTTAAAATTTTGGTTATAATATACAGATGTAACAATGAGAAAATATGTGGTTGAAAGGATTGAAATTTACATTGTGTTATAATCTTAAAAAGAATTTTTATAAAATGATGTACCATTGGTATCTGAGACCAGAGAAATTGTCTAGAATGTATAAAGGGACTTCAAATTTATGTTGGAAATGTGGACAACAAGAAGGGATATTTTATCATGTTTGGTAGACACATAAAAAAGCTAGAAAAGTTTGGATTCAAATACATACCCTGATTCAGAGGATTTTAAAGATAAAATGCAATTGAGACCAGAAGGTCTTTCTTTTGGGACTGATGGACAAACAGCTAGAAAAAAGTCATGGAACTTTGTTTTTGTATATGATAACCACAGCAAGACTATTGTATGCACAAAGATGGAAAAATCTGGCAATACCTACAATGGAGGAATGGATGGTGAAGATAATGGAACTTGCTGAGATGGCCAAATTGACTTCTTTGATTAGAGAAAAGACAATATCTAAGTTTATCGCTGACTGGAAACCCCTTATGGACTTTTTGCAGAAAACAGAAAAAAATGAACTTATGATTTATGGTTTTTATGATTAGACATGATTATAGAAGAAGAGAGTTATGATGTAACTTTAGAGACAGAAGTAAATTTATCATTGTACCTATAACTGCTGTAAAGAAGATTGTAAGCCACTTCTTTGTATATTTTTTCTTTTCTATTTTTCTTTTATTTTTTCTTTCTTTCTTGACCTTTTAACTTTCTCTTTGATTTCTTTTTTCTTTTTTCTTTCTTTATATTAGTTTGTATCAGTTTTCACCTTTGTTTTTAAAACTTTTAATAACATTATTTTAAAAAAATGTACCCAGAATTGTACCCTGACTGGTAACCAGTGCTGCTCACAAAGCAGTGAGTCATGTGAACGTAACATGCTGCTCCCAACACTGCCTGTGCCACTGCATTCTGGACCAGTTTTTAATTAAAAGAATTTAATAAGGTTAAAAAGTATGTATGACAAGGACTTTGGAAGTTACTAATGACTATTTCACAGTAGACATGTTTTCCCTCTTAAGCACAATATTGGAAATCTAGATTCTAAATTACCTTGCACCATTTTATCTGGGAACAACTCATTTATCTGAATATGTAAATGTAAGAGCATCTAGAAAGGTTAAATCATTCAGTTAATGATACACATTGTAGTAACAACTGTTTCTGACGTTTTTAATGCTCCCTGTGTTGCACAGTAGAGATTTCCTGAGCACGTTACATGTATGCATGTCCCCTAATGCTTCTTAATATTGTACAGTAGTTCCCTGTATTTAACAGGGTATTAACTGTGACTGTCGCTGTTTGTATATCTAACTGCACACTCGAAAAGAGGATGCTTTTTGAGTTTTAAGAAAAAAAGAAATATTTGGGAGGGGAATCCCCTTTAATAACAGCCCAGCAAGGACTGATTTACTTTAGCTCAATAGCTGGAGAATGATGTTTGTTTATTTAAGGGTATATGGGGAATGAAAAGGATGCAACTCACTCTATACTAACAACATTGATTTTTTTTCCCTATCAGATTCAGCACCATCCAAATGTTTAAGAATCTTAAGTCATGTGGAAAAAGTCATATTACTTTGAATTGAATATCAAGTTCAAATATTCAAAGCTATGATTATGCGATTCAACTTTTCCCACTGAAATAAATAAACTACAGATAGTATATCAGGAACAGAGCTACTAATACTGCATAGCAAAACTCCAAATGGCCACTAGACAGCAGCACAGATACCGTTTAGTGTTATTCAAGCCCCAAAGTATCAATACCTGAGCAAATCAGGGGATTTGGATCATGCATTTACATTTTTCAAGATGCTAGTAATATACCTGCACACTCCTATGCATGCTTATACAGAAATAAGTCACAGCAATTTAATGGAGTTTGCTTCCAGAAATGTGTTCTTATTACAGCAGCATTCCAGTGTATAATGAAATTCTCCTTTCATTTAGCTCATCAGAGGCTGGAAAAATCTCCAGTTGTGGTGGCTGGGAAAATGATAAACTGCAGTGTAGGTTCAGTGAGAATCTGATCGTGGATATCTTATCTCAAAATCTACTGTGCTCTATTTTGAAGTAGATTTTGAAGTGGGGATTTTCTTTCACTGGAGGAATATAGCTTGATGTTCCAAGAAATGCTATATTGGCCACTGTGTGAGACAGTCATGCCATCTGTATTGAGCCAGTGGGCTACAAGAAAGACAGCCTTTTCACTGCTCTTCAGTGATGGCATCCCAATTGTGACATGCTATCTTTAAAAATATCCAATATTTACTTGATTATTATTTCAGTGCTAGTAAATCCCTTTCATAAACAAATCATGTAGATTTGTTGTGTGTTCCTTGATCAGTTTATAGACTTATTTTATAGCTAGTATTTCCATTTTAATTCCTTTATTCTTTAATATAGAAGAATAATCTTTCCCATCCAGTTTCTATTCATGTACTCTGTAAAGGATTTGCCTGACCAATACCTCTAGATTTTATAATTGGGGAGGAATATCTCTTGTGTCAAAAACTCTAAATCTGATCTGTCTTCACATTTAGCTAGTTAGTGACAGAACAAAACTCACTCCACACTTGCTGCCAAATAATAAGATGAAAAATGCTTTTTTCTTTGTGTTCAAAGAAAGGCCAATCTTTGAAAAGAGTTGTAATTATAGGAAAGAAGGTGACCCTAAAATCAAGAAAATGATGCAGGTCATCGTACAGTTGGATAACAAAAAACCCCCAACTTGGAATCAAATAATATAGAGATAGTGATTTTTTACACTAAACCATACTTACCTATTCCCTCTGTAACCCATGAATGTCTAAGATAAATTCACTAATGTCCTGGATAAGTAATTTGTTTAGTACGTTTTCCAGTTTTGAGCGTCTGATAAGTGGATACCAATTTTCTTATGTTTTTTTTTCTAAACAGTCTCTTCCAGTGCAGCATTAAACACAGGATACAACAGAGCACTGGATTCCATCAATTGAAGCTAAAGCTATACTTGAACCCACAGTTCCAACACAATATAAATACATTTGCATCTGCATACAGCTAACTAGTTTGTTATTACTTTGTCCAGATCTTGTTGATTATATTTTGGAATAAGGTCCAGATCAAAGCTAGTAGTCCTCCATATAAACCTATACCAAATACAGTATTATGTGTAGCTATGTCTTCTCTGATGTTCTTCTTCTGCTGTGCAATAAGATCTCTGCATTAGACTTGGCAAGACGTTTCTTGTAACAAGTTTACCTGGTCCTCTTATTCTTTTTAGTTATGGCTAAAAAGTTCTATGCATTTGCATTTGCATTTGCATTTGCATTTTTATTGTTATTTTAATTGGATCCTCTTTCCCATAAGCCCAAAAGCTCTTTCTTGTGAACAATCTGAGTTAAGAATATCACCTGCATTTTATACCCTGTAATAAATAAATGCTGAATTAATATAATGCAGTGACAAAATAATTTTTCACTGTATATGCAGGCCAGCTACATGAAAGCCAGACAATGAAGTTGAGCAAAATATTTTTTCAAACAGCAGCAAACACCATTAGCATTGATGAGAATGCAGATATAATTGGTAGACAGCTGGGAACCCTAGCTTTTATTAGGGATGTGTGAATAAGTATAAATTCAGGCTGTGTTAGTGCTGCAGGTTTTCAGAAATTCATATGATCTGCCAACTGGATTTTATCAGCTGGAAAATCCACATCCATTTGTTGTTTACTGCTCTCCCTAAGAGGAAAATCTGCCATATCCATTTTATATATTTCTGTAAGATAGACAGATAGATATAGATAGATAGATAGAAATTGTTAAATATGATTTTCTTTCAGGTATGCTTTTAAATTTCATTTCTATACCTTTACATTACCCACATTTTTAATGCAACAATCTGTAATATATGCCTTTTATAGACTTCTCAAAGATACATTCTTGTTTCAATTTAACTTGCACAGTGTAATGTTTTTTGTCAAGATTTTCAATTCAACAATAATGGAATACCATTGCTGCTGGATATTTCAAAAGCACCAAAGCTGCTTTGATGGCTTGTCACATATTTCTTAATTAAAAAAATATCTGAAAAACAATTTGATCTTTCTTTTTTACATGAACCCACAGGAAAACGTTAAGAAAGTTATGGGACATGCTTTCATTTCACAGCGAGTGGTGAGGCCCAGCATAACCTATGGAAACTCTCTGGACTATAATATGCTCAAAATCCTTTTCAGTGCTCAGGGATTCTATAACTGACATATAGTTGTGCTGTATGTGATAACTGAAATTGGTCAGAGCCCCTTTGAAGGAGATCTCACTGTATGATCTCCAAACTGAACATTGGGTGATAAGCTAATAGGATTTAGGAAGCCTCAGAATGATAGTCTTCCCCTTTTGATATATTAGTTTGGGTCCAGTAAAGGGAGGGGGCATTTCTCCTCAGAGGTTATCAGGTGGTCATGTACCTGAGGAGTACTCAATGTTAGCAACCTCAGGGCAGTGGCCATGTGGGACTGAACCTTAATGTTTAGGTTCTGCCAAAAGGATGTCCTGAGGTTGCAAGTAGAACAGCAATTATGGAAATGTGAAAGTGTCAAGGGGATGTTGCCAGTTATAGGATTACTTAGGGAAGTTATAGCTAAGTGGGTACTAAGACTGAAGCAGATGAATGTGATTTAGGGCAGTACATGAGATAACAAGACTTACAATTCTGAATTTTATCCCAATAATCAAATGGTCAGCTCAAGAAGCCACAAAAGGTAGGTGTGAAGAAACAGAAGTTAAGATGGGGAGAGATATTTCCTGAAGACAGCATGACCTTAAGACAATTAAGACAGTGAGATCTTGTAAGTGAACAATCTAGAATTTCCCCTTCTGAAACAAGAGTCTCAGGTTTGAAGGGGTTCAGCTGTGAACATCAGTTTGAATTCTGAATGCAGTAATGGTGATATTGGTGGTTGTGAGTCTTGAGGTGATTGATAAGCTAAGGATCCTGCACTCTCATTGGGACCAAATGCCTCTTTTAGAAGCCTTGAAGCTTATTAGTCCATTTCCCCAGTGTTGGTGGCAATGGAGCAATGCCTTGGGTATTCTCAGATGAAGATGGTAACGTTGAATGGCTTAGTGCTGAAGTGTGAGGAGCTCCAACTTATCTCCAGGGTCAGTCTGGAGCTGAAATATATACATACATACATAATATTTCAGAGACACAGCAGGAACTTTAAAAAGAAACTGGCTACCAGAGTCTCAGTTTGCTTTTTCAAGACTTGCTCCCAGACAGTGGTTTGCAGATATAACAAACATTTGAAGCAGACTTATAGAAAACAGAATAGAAAAAAGGGCCACAGTTGAAATATATTGTGAGTACAATATGAATTGTATTTATAAGCTCTGATTTGCAGATCTTTATATGTAATCACAGGCAGATATGTTCGTGTCTCCTGTATTTACAGATATCCCCATTCATTTCAATGGCAAAACCCAAGTCAAATATATTGATTGAAAATTATGGCATGCATGCAACAGAATTCTACTTGCAATTAGGTATTTATGTTTATTTATTTATGAAACATTTACCCTCTTTTGCCCAACAGTCTCAGAGTTCCAGGTCTATAAACAGTCACTGGATCATTGAGAGATTGGAAACCTGGACTTGCTAGATGTATGGCTTTTTTGGCTCATATTTCCAGTACAGATTGGGAAGAATTTTACCTAAAACCCTCATCTAGCAAGTGTGGTGGAGGGGGTGTTACATAATTTATGCACAGTTTTCATTGTTTTGAGGCCGATCTAGTACATGATGCTAACCTTCTTGGTCCCAGGCCATGAATTATGCAGATTTGTCCTGCTGTTTTTCACTATCTGCAGAACCCAGAGGACGGTGAAGAGCATCAGGCAGGGCATTGTCCTGTTGACACAGCCAGGGCTGGTTCTGCTTCAGGTTATTCACTGCGTTGTTCTTTTTTCACTGATCCTTTTCTTTCTCTCTTTTTTCTTTGCCCCCCCCCCCAAAAAAAACCTACCTATCTGAAGTGATTATTTCTTAGAGCGAATACGTTTTGAAGATCTCATCTGGGGAAAAATTAAGTTTCAGTAACATGAGATGTTTACTGTTTATCTACTTAATTTGTATTTTAGTTATTTTAGTCTCTCTGTTTTGTAAGTGCAAAATATTTTGAATTAATTAACTGAAATTATGTCTTGTTCCTCAGAAACACAGATGTCAAGTTGTTTGCAGGTTAACTGTATTTAAGTTTTGTAAAAAAGCAAAAACTATAAAACTAAAACTTAATTTGAATGAGAAAATACCTTCTTCAGATTTTCCCATAAAGGTATTAGATCCAAACCTTATCATGCTCCAATTCAACAAAAATTAATGGATGAAATTAATCTCAGTGCTTATATTTGGTCAATCCTAAACATGTTTATGTCTGAATCCAATCCTAGATCTTTTTAAGTGTTGCTTACAAAACAATTTATGTGTTTACTTAAAACTGAATTCCACTGACTTTAGTGGAACTTACTTTTAGGCAAGCAAGTATAGGATTGCAAACTCACAATCCTTCTTTGTGGAGAAAAATAGCTCATATGTTTATATTCTCAGATGCTTTAAATATCTTGATTCTGTTGCTAAGAGATTATGTTACTGTTATCAGAGTGATCCTTGTGCAGTGATTACAGAATAATACCGCAGCTCATCAATTGATGGATCAAATAATACTGAGAGCTATTATGAAACTCTCTGGCCTTATGTAAGGCTGTTTATGCTCCTCCTCAGTCTTAGTGATCAACTGAAAGGTAATTATACAAGACTGTAATATTTGCTGTTTTCCCCCTAGACTTCTGCCAGGACTTCTACAAGGGTAAATCTTTCTCACTAACCTTCTATAGTTTTTCTCATTGTCAACAAGCATGTGGAACAGGATCATCCAGCTTACATTATGTATTTGGAATTTCAAAAAGTCTTTGACAAAGTCCCTCACTGAAGGCTCTAGAGCAAACACAGTCACCATGTGATAAGATGACTGAAGCTGTCATGGATTAGTAACTGGCTAAAGAACAGTAAACAGAAGATAGGAAAGAATGGACAATTTTCAGCTGGGGAAGCTATTTGATGCAGGATCCCCTAGGGATAAGTATTGGTACAATATCTTTTAATTCATTTGCAAACCATCTGGAATTGGAGTGAGCAATAAAGTGGCAACATTTTCTAATGGTACCAAATTATCTGAGATAAGAAAATAAAAAAGGAATTGGAAACAGCTCTAAAAGGTATCTCCAAACTGGATGAATGGGCATCAAAATGATAAATGCAATTCAGTAATTAGGTGCAAAAGATACATCTTGGCACATAAAATCCCAACTTTATTAATACGTTAATGGGTTCTGAGTTGGAAGTAATTGTTCAAGAAAAGGGTAGATACTGCAATGAAGATGTCAACACAGCATGTGGCTGCTATTAAAAAGGCAAATTCCAAGCTTAGAATAATGAAAAAGTATTGAAAATAAAGCAGCTAATATTGTAAGGTCTGTAGAAAGTTCTAGTCACTGTATCTGAAATAAGAGAACTGGAAAAAAAATTGAAAAAAGCAACCAAAATTAGGAGGTAGACCACTTCTTTGATAAGGAATGATTACGCTGTTGGGAGTTTTCAGCTTTCAGCAAAGGCAAATAAGGGAAGATATGCTAGAAATATAAGGTTATGGAAGAAGCTTTTTTGCCTCTCTTACAATGCTGGAACTTAGAAACATCCATCAAAACTAAAAGTGAGGTCATTCAGGATCAATATAAACAATACTTCTTTATACAATGCATAATTAATCTATGGAATTTGCTGCTGTCAAATGCGGTGACAGCACCAATGTAGATGATTTGAAAAGGGAGTGGGCAAATTTATGAAAGTTTGAGTTTTCAATGTCTACTAGATTTCATGGTTGTTTGCTACCCTTGGCATCCTGGGGTGGATCCTTGAATATGAGCTATAACAAGCAACTGTGGAGGAGAGTTATCTCCTGCTTGTCCATGATTGTGAGCTTCCTGAATGGATCTGGTTGACCACTTTGGACTCAGAATGCTGGCTTATATGGTCAAAGGTCTAGTCTAGCATTCAGAATTTTTCTTATGTTCCCATGACTTCCATTTTTTGGGATTTTTTGGGAGGTGCATCTACTTTTGGATGATCTTTCAACTTTTTTTTCACCGGACTTGGTTCAAATATACCTCTATTCTTTCAATCAATCATTTACATGATTCCATTCTGCCTTTTGTGCTACTTTATTATTTAGATGATTTCCTTATTTTTGGGGGGTTAATTTTGGAGACAGCACTACTATAATAGGCAGTTGAAGGAGAATAATAATTAACTAAGAAAAACATGAATTGTATTGTTCCACTTTAGGATATTTTTAATAGTGAAAATGTAGAATATATATTTTAAAAACTCATATCAGACCAGTTAAGCTACTCAATTACTCTATTAAAATAGTTGCTTTAATATCACTACAGCTGGTATTGCCATATTTTAGTCTGAAATGTACAGGATTGTTAACATGACTTTAGAGTATTTGCTGTGTGTTAAAGAAGCATATGTTCTTCTTGGCTGTATCCCCACTATTTGGAATTCATCAAAACATCAAGAACTATTGAAACTAATTCCCTTCCACTTTCCTCAGTTGCTGCTGTACCAAATCATGGTGTATTGGGGAGTTATAGATGGGACAAACTAGACATAGATACTTGTCTAAGGCTAGTCAAGGAGTGAGGAGATTTGGGAAAGCCTTAAAGAGAAGCCTCTATTTAAAATAAACCAAACCAAAAAGTGTTCTATTTAATTTTCGTGTGTGTGCATAGCAAGCAGCTCATACAACATCTAATTAGAAGCGTTAATTCCCTCACATATGCAAGACGGCCTTTTGTGGGAGGATTAAATGTCTTTTTTAACTTTCAAGGGGCTGACTTGAAAAGCAGAAAGCCCAAAGCAACATCTAAACTGAAATGGGATTTTGGGGTGGGGGATACTGCTTCTGGGCAGTCAGCCAGTCGGCCAGAAACAACAGCAATAGGAGCCTAGTGAGTCACAACTGCACTACTTCACACAAGTCTGGGTTGTCTTCCCTTGGTCTCATACCAATAGCTATCAGATCCAGAATGTTCCACCTTGCTGCTTTAATGCCTGCTGCTTTGCTCTAGTGCACTGCACCCAGATCATCCCAATTAGCCTAAGCCAACTGCAGCAAAGATAAGGCTAATTCTCCTGCTTCTCCTGCTCATGATGATGATGATGATGATATAAGTCAATATTGCAAGCAAATTCCCTGGAACAGAACTGAGTGCTTGAAACAGTTGAATAGTTCCATTCTTGAAACAAAATACTTGAAAAATGAGTATTTTGTTTCAAACACAAAACATTCTGACAGAAAAAATATTGGCTTGATCACTTTTGCATATTCCCACCTGTTTCTATTGTCTTACTGATTATCAACAGAGCCCTACTCAGATTTTTGCAACTATTGTACCAAAATATATTAGTAAGCTGGGCATACTGGTGCTTGCTTATGCTTTCATGTCCCTTAACCCAATTTGTCATTTAACTGTGAAAACAGATTGCATAATGACATAAGCCTTGAGTAATTTTTATTATTTATTATTTATTATTATTTAAATTTATATCACCGCCCATCTCCCCCATTCAGGGACTTTTTCTTTCCTCAGCAACAATAAGTAAGTAAAATTGAAGACAACTGACATTTTCTGTATAGGTTTGCACAGTGAGGAAACTCACTGAAGTTCCTAAAGTATTTGGAATTAGTTCTGCCACAGTGATTTTGTTTCTTAGCAATTAACTATAGATATTTGATTTAAAAGTCCTATTCAATTGTCCTAAAACTTAGTTACAAAATCTCACAAGGAGGTAAACCAATAAAAAGCAGCTTTCTTAGCCTTTGCCCCTGCCCTTGCTACCGCCTTTCTGTTTAAGGTAAATTTAGAAGAGGCAAATTTCGTCTATAAGAAAGGTATAAAATAACTAATCTTGGAGAATCTCATAAATCAATATCAAAGGCAATAATCTCCCTGCACCATTTTCTGTAATTGGAGCCACCATCATATGGGGCCCCTGAGTTCCATAGGGTAAAATATCCTAAAAAATAATACTATTGTTGTTACTGTTGAAAATCACTAAGAGGACTCACTTCCCTAGATATCACCATTGGCCATTTGCTGATGCTCTCTTTGTACAAAAGCAGCCTGGAGTTTTGCTGACATCATCAGCTTTAGGAGTCTAATAACAAGAGGCTAGAGACTTGCCAGTAATGATCTATGATGCTGAAATCTAAAAATGATTTCTTTAACACAGGTCTTACTACAGCTACCTTTAAAAGCATTGGCCACCTAAACTATTTACAGTTTCCACCACTCAAACTCTATTCCCTTCTGACAGTTTTTACAAGGCAGAATGGATTTGGTTCAACAAATCAGCAGTAGGCTCCCACATTCAGTTTGTCTGTATCTTCATTCTGAGCAAATTAAAGATCATATATCAAATTTAGACAAGTCTCAGTCACCACCCTAGAATCTATTCTCAGCATAAAATCCATATCAGAGCAGATTCAACAGACTTATTAGAAAAGTTGTATTCAAACTCAGCACAGCAATTTGCCAAATGTTTCCATTCATTTTTCTGAGATCCCAAGTGAACAAGTCCTTCATCACCATCTCATTTGTTAGATCTTACTTTCCACTGCATTCCAAAAACTGTTGAAGGTAATTGGATCAAATAATTTAAGTTTAATTTTCTTAGAAATAAATGTACACACAGAGCAACATGTACAGACACATAGGCTATTGTTTAGAGTTCACTATTAAACTTTACAGATATTATTGGAACTGAAGTTGATAAAAATTCCATGTCACCAAGTTTTAAGTGAAGCTTTCTTTCTCAAGCAAAGAAAGACTGCCTCAAGGACATAACTATCCCAATATGATTTAGGTGACTTGCAAAAGTGTTCACTTTCCGTAGCTAGTTCCTATACTGTTATACAGTTGATAAAAATATGAAGATGAAGTTCTCAGTTTTAAAATATCAATTTATTTCGTATCTTTTTACAAAACAGCAATTTCGTCTTCATATTCTGTTGCAGAAGCCAATATCATACTGCACATAATTGTATCTTTTACATGTCTATGTGAGTCAGCTCTGATTCAATTCATATTAGAGATCTGAAATTTGAAGATGGCATGATTCAATTCAAATTTGCAGTTTGAGAGTTGAGGGCATACTAATTAAATTCATTTCAACTCTTGCATTCATTTTGCTAAGTACAGCAGAAGATACCACACTTACTGTTTTTGTAAGGCATGTCTTCATGACATTGCCTTCATTTCATCCCCAGCCCACCATACTGACCTAGCATGCATTCCAATTCAACTGTTCTGGTTTTCCCTCTTCTTCTGGCACAGGTCTTGCCATACAAAAATTTCCCAGTGTCTCCATAATGAGACAGTCATGAGGTTTACCCTGCCCAGGTCCTATTGGCCACCTGAAGCTGCTGCAGGCTTCCCCTTCTCTCTGATCTCTGGGTATTGTTTCCTAGGGCCATTTTGCTTTGGGCAATGGAAGAGACTGGATTTTTCAGAACTATCAGCTAAACAGCTGCTTCCCTTCTCTGCTTTTCTTGCCCCACCCTCCTAGACCTTGGCAGAAACTAACCTCTGGGAACAACCTTATATGCAACCCATCAGTCAGGCAGTTTTTAAAAGAATATTCGTCTCTTAGTCTTACCAAATGGACTTCTGTTTGATAAAACTACTGTAGACTATTGGACACCTGTCAACACACTTCAGCCTGATTTACATGGTGGGTGAGCATGCACTGATAAAACCCATGAGTCTTTGCTTCTGCTTTACCCAGAAATGCCATTCACTCTGCTGACTAGGCAGTGCTTTACCAGGCAGAATGACCTTCCCTCTTCCTCCAGGATCAAGAGCTGCAGATCCACATAGAACTACACATACCTGTAGATCAGTTAACTTAGGATCACATTTTGACAATCTACAGGTAGCTGTTTGTCAAAAACCTGACAAACAGTTATTAGTGGTTATTTGTCTTGCAGATGAGTCTACCAATAGCTGTTGAGCATTACATCTCTGAAAACAGCACCAGTAACGGGCATCATTGCTGAGGCAGAATTGGGCTGAGCAATTAAAGCTTGTCAAAGTATGCTGGCAAACGTACATGCCACTTCACCAACTGGAGAAAAGCCCATTAATGTGGCTGTCAGGAGCAGCCTTTTGAGACTCAGTTTGAAAAAATATTTGACCATCAGCTACAATGGAGAACTTGTACCTGTTTCATTTTTTTAGGCAGAATATGATAAAAACTGCTTGGAGTTGCTTTTCAGCATGTAGTCTGAGTTGTGTTGAACCTATGGAAAGGTATTCTACTCCAACTTAAAAATGTTCAAAAATGATTTAAAAAACTGTTTTTTAAAAAAAAAAATGCTTTTCTTGATTGCTAGAATTGACATGACACTGAAAAGTGTCCATTAACTGATCCTGTGGATTCTGCTGGGAAGGTTGACATAGCTGGTTGGCAAGCTTGCCCCCTCTTGAGAAGGACATCCCTCATCACTGGCTTTGGTGGATGTCAGGATGGGCATAGACTTTTGACAAAGCTTGATCTCTTCTGGGCAAGCTTCAGAACAATGTCCAAATATTTGCCCTCCTGGGGTGGTATAGCTTTGCTGCCTCTCAACATAGGGTTTTCTGGGGTGCCAGTAGGGATGTCATCGCTGATTAATAACATTGGCCTTTCCTGCAGAGGACCCTCTCAAAGCTGGCAAGGCTTTGTTGTGTCACAATTGTAGCTTACTGGTAAACTTCTAGGTCAGTTAGCAAAAGTAGCAGAAGATGGCTGGCAGCATGAGATACAGTGCCACAAAAACAGGAGGGGCAGGGGTAAAAGCTGGCACAGAGGAACGATCCTTGAAGCCAATAATAAATAACCAGGATAGGACTGCCATTATTTTCTCCTTACGCCTGCCCTAATGATCCAGAATTAAAGACAGGTTTGAGAGCATGCTGGACAGCATAAGCCTTAACCCAAACTGGTAGAGCTGAGAACTGAGCTGACTCTCAGTTGTATTGGCAGGACCAGCAAAGAAGTGTAATGTTCCAGTATCATAAGAGGAAAAAAAGTTAAACTTTGTTACTGGCCATATTAAAGAATTTAAGAACTAGAAGGGGGAATGGACCTCCAAACCATCATAGTTATTTTAGGGTGACAAGGCTGAAAATTAAATGAAGTAATAAGCTCTGGGTGACTTGGCAAGCCTATTACCATACTCTACCATATTCCTCATAATTCTCCATACATGGAAATGAACTTGCAGGATTTTATTGGTGACAACCTCAGAACAGAAAAAGCATAAATCCGCAAAACATTTGGCAAAGCTATAATTTGATATGTTACTCCAAAGTGGATCCCTGTTTCAATTAGCAAAATTGTTACAATGGGGAGGTTTGATCCATATATTTTTCAGATGAAACACGCCTTTGAAGGTTTGTACAGGCCTATACATTGTTACAGGAGTTTTAGTTGTTTGCTATTTATTAGGAGGCACAGTTTGGCTTATTTTAAAGGGAACCTTGAGTTTTCTGTAAATGGAACAAATGTTACTCTGAATTTGCAGTGTTCCTTTCTCAGAGCAAAACTGTCTACCCTCAGGACAGATACAAAATATAATAAAATATGATACCAGGATGACCTGTGCATAGGGGCACAGATTACTTTACAGCTGTTGTAAAGTAAAACTAAGGAGACTTCAAGTTGAGAATCATATGGAGAAAAGGGAAAATAGAATCTTTTTATCATACTTCTTCTATGAAAACACCCCCCACCCCCCCAAATTTCCCTCTGGTATGGAAAAAATGGGCCAGGGATACAGGGCTTCAGGGGAAGTCATGCAGGTGTGGAAATCACATGAACTCACCCTGTTTTCTGCATATGAGTTAGTTCTGAGCTCTCTCTATCTGATACTTGGTCATCAGATAGATGACCTAGCAGAAGAAAATCTCTTGCCTTTTATGTCCCTTATTAGATACATGCATCTCCACAATGAGGAATTGCATTTCAAACACAAATGCTTCTTGAACAAAATTGTTGTTGTTTATTCGTTTAGTCGCTTCCGACTCTTTGTGACTTCATGGACCAGCCCATGCCAGAGCTTCCTGTCGGTCGTCAACACCCCCAGCGACCCCAGGGACAAGTCCGTCACTTCTAGAATACCATCCATTCACCTTGCCCTTGGTCGGCCCCTCTTCCTTTTGCCTTCCACTCTCCCTAGCATCAGCATCTTCTCCAGGGTGTCCTGTCTTCTCATTATGTGGCCAAAGTATTTCAGTTTTGCCTTTAATATCATTCCCTCAAGTGAGCAGTCTGGCTTTATTTCCTGGAGGATGGACTGGTTTGATCTTCTTGCAGTCCAAGGCACTCTCAGAATTTTCCTCCAACACCACAGTTCAAAAGCATCTATCTTCCTTCTCTCAGCCTTCCTTATGGTCCAGCTCTCGCAGCCATATGTTACTACAGGGAACACCATTGCTTTAACTATGCGGACCTTTGTTGTCAGTGTGATGTCTCTGCTCTTAACTATTTTATCGAGATTTGTCATTGCTCTTCTCCCAAGGATTAAGCATCTTCTGATTTCCTGACTGCAGTCAGCATCTGCAGTAATCTTTGGGTGAGAGTATACAGCCCTGTCGTACTCCTTTCCCAATCTTAAACCAGTCCGTTGTTCCGTGGTCTGTTCTTACTGTTGCTACTTGGTCGTTATACAGATTCTTCAGGAGGCAGACAAGATGACTTGGTGTCCCCATACCACTAAGAACTTGCCACAATTTGTTATGGTCCACACAATCAAAGGCTGTGTGGACAAAATGAACAATTGTTGAACAAAATGAACAATTGTTATTTTAATTTCTTTGTGATGTTGCTGCAAGGTTAGGTCTTTGGACACTCAGGACAACTAACAAACTGTGTCCTTACTTAAAAAACTTACATGGCTGTGCAGTGGTCTTTTCTCAGTCAATAAACACAGGATGAACCTTTTACTGTGAAATGGCCTTGCGTCATTCTTGGATTGTAACAGGAGCTCAGATATGATAGTCTTCCATTTATATGCCTCATGTATTTTCCTACTGGTTTTTCCATCTTTTTTTTTCCTACAATAAAAATCTTAAGTTAGAAAGGTGGGAATAGCTGCAGAAATGTACTTTGGTTGGTAGCTCTAGGGGCCTTTCATCAAGAAACAGCCTAGCAGTTGATTTATCTTCTGCTTTGTTGAAGAAGGCACAGTAGAGACATAATTTTAAAGAGTAGCAGCATCTTGGCTTTCCACTAAAAGCAAACTGTGTTTAGTGCACCCAAATCAGCTACAGTGAGAGGTATGCATAAACAGAACTGACTCAAAGTAAAGAGTAAAGCCTTAGCATAAGGTAAACATAAAGCCTTGTTTCCTCAGAGTTGTTCTAATGTTAAATTTGCTTTATCTTATCTGCTCTTTTAACCATAAGAAGAAATGAAAACTTCTAGAAAGCATTAATTTGGATTTGTACTCATTTCCTTCAGGGTATACTGTAGGGCTATACCTGGAATTGTCTGTAGGTTGAGTCACGGCAATTGGATTTCTTTCTTTTTGGTTGAAACGTTTCACTGCTTGTCCAAGCAGCTTCTTCAGCCTGGGCAAATCTTCATCAACATAATGTTATACCTGGAAGTTCTTTTAGAAAAAAGCCTGTAAAATGAAGAATTATCCATTAAAAAAACATTTGGACTATAGTTGTTTTTTTAGTTATTGTATTTTTTGTAATAATTTTTATTAAAGATTACAATTAGAAAAAAAATATAAAAAAACTATTACAAACTACAAACTAAAAAAATGTAAGAATAAAAAGAAAAAATGAAAAGAATAGAAAAGAATAGAAAAGAATAAAGAATAAAAAGAAAAAGTATATAAAGAATTGACATCCCCCTTCATCACAAGTATAACCAATTTTAGTAACTTATTACTATCTCTTAAAATACAACAAATACTCTCTTCATCCCATATCTCATCTCATAACTATAAACAAAATCCAAAAGTCTCGTCATTCATTCCTTATCAGCAAAAGTCCATTAAGGATTACCAGAAATAATATCTATTTTAACCTTGATCAAATAAGCCAATGCTATATTCCTTCCTGTCATGTTCTCATTTCAATGTGCTGTTAACATTGTAACGTTTCACATGTCCTCTTCTGTTCCGTGTTCCTTCACCCCGGGGTTTTTCCATTCCTTCACCCTCCGTTGTTTTGAGGGCTTGGAATGTATGTTTGGGTTTGCGCTCCTGCTCAAGGTTACTTTCCCAGGCGCTTCTAGCACCTGGGAGGGGGAGCGTCCTGACGAGGGATGGGGCGGAACTTGCTCACAGGCAAGGCTTTTAAGTTTGTATTTGGCGCGCTTTTGCTCATTCTCAGCTTTCTCTGTATTTGCATACTATTCCTTTAATAAATCAGTTATCTTTAAGCCCGAGCTTGTGAGACTGAGTATTTGGGATTAGGCAACCATTACATAAAGCTGAGAATCATTTCATCCATTTTCCACTAGCCCCATCCAATCGTTGGATAAGAGGGAACGCTAGCGATGACAGAACCTCAGCTTCGCGCAAGTGAGGGAAGCGAGGAGGAACGGGAGGCGGCCAGAATCCGGCCAGCGCTAACCTCGAGAGCGCAAAGAGCAGCACGTCGGGAGTTGCGAGATATCCAACTAGACGAGCTGCTGATATCCATGCAGGAGAGTCTCAGGAGTGAACATAGAACTGTTATGGAAAGAGCACCGGGGAGGGGGTCTCCACAATTGTCCTGGGAGCCCGAAGTCCCCTTGTCACCGAGGGTGGTGGTAACCAACCAACCTCCGGAAGAGCCGGTCACTCCAGCCCGTATGAGGGCTTTAGAGGATAAAATGGATTTAATAGTGACAATCCTTAAGGATCTACCCAGAGAGGCAGAGCCCACCCCGGAGGATTGGGAGGAAGAGCCGTCACAGTACCCCAGGCACAGTACCCTATCAACCCAGGGGAGAAGCAAGACTCGATCAGCCCGTCAAGGGGGGGAGCGAGAGGCAAGACCTCCTAGGGATCGACCACCCATGGGGGCTCAGCGTACGCTGACATTCGCGGCACCGCCACAGCCAGCTGAGCCGGCAAGAACCTTCCCACCATTTGGAGTGAAATTCGATGGGGATCCCACAACGCTCTCCTTCTTTATCACTAATGCCAAGCATTATATAGAAGATTGGGGTCGGAACTTTCGGTCAGAACATGGCAAGATCAATTTCATTGCCAACAAGCTGAGAGGAAGGGCAGCGGATTGGTATGTGCAACTATGCCAGGCTGAGGCGACTGAGTTAGAGGACTTCGATGACTTTTTGTGGGCACTTAAACAGCATTTCGAAGACCCCCTAGCTCAAGAAACAGCTAAAAATGACCTGCGGAAACTCTACCAAGGGTCCCTCTCAGTTGCCAAATATGCGTTGGAATTTAAAGCTTTGGCAGGAAAAGTGGAAGACTGGTCTGAGCCAACAATAATTGAATTGTTCAAACAGGGGCTAGAACCCGAAATCCTTCGATGGGCACTAGGAAGAGATGACCCCAAAACGCTATATGGGTGGATTCAGTTGGCGGGCAGCGCAGAAAATGCCCTACAAACCTATGCCCATACCAAAGAGCTTAGACAAACGCGTCTTGCTAGAGGAGCGCGCACATCTGGACTTGCCAGCCGCCCCAAACCGAAAACCTGGGAAGAGGAGAGGGAGCGACGGTTCTCCAAGGGTCAGTGCCTCAGATGTGGGAAAGAAGGGCATCGAGCCACGTCGTGCCCGAGACGCCGTCCAGAGGAACGACAGACGAAACCCACGGTAAAGACGCCTGCTCCTGCTCCACCGCGAAAACTGAAAGCAGCCGTCGCGGAACTGGACCCCCCAGAACTACCCTTCGGAGAAGAGGAAGAAGAGTTGCAATTCGAGCAGCCGGCGGGAAAAGCCTACCACCTGCCCTGAAGGGCGCCCTAGGGCAGGTGGAAGAAACCGGGCGTAACCACGATTCGGTGAGTGGAAATTTCCCCACACTGACTGTTAAAGTTAAACTGAGCTCAAAAACCAAAACTGTGGAAGTGTGGGCCATGCTAGATTCGGGCTGCTCCCGTTCCCTTATGCACCCTGATGTCGTAGCGGCTTTGGAACTGCCCACGTTCCCTTTGCCAAGACCTATGATTTTCACCCAATTGGATGGAACTATGGCGGGAGGGAAAGCAGTCAATCATTCCACGGGACTGGTCGCCTTGCAGATGGGCTCCCACCAAGAAAAGCTGCCATTTGTGGTAGCTCCAGTGGGGGGTCCTCTGGTAATTTTGGGGATGCCTTGGTTTGTGCAACAAAACCCTTTTATCAACTGGCTGCATAGGACTGTGACTTTTGCAGATGGATTTTACAAAGTACCCGAAAAGGACCTACTGGAAGACATGGAGGGTGGAGGGGTAGCATATACTACTGTGCAAACGCTTCAACCTCTTGAGGGACTACCCAATCAGTATCAGGATTTTGCTGAGGTATTTGGGGAAAAGGAAGCGGATCGCTTGCCACCCCACCGAAAAACGGACTGTGCCATTGAGTTTTTACCAAACGTAAAATTGCCTCACCCAA
The DNA here is from genome assembly GCF_035149785.1 of Candoia aspera. NCBI lineage: Eukaryota > Metazoa > Chordata > Lepidosauria > Squamata > Candoiidae > Candoia > Candoia aspera. The sequence continues at coordinate 35,330,732 of NC_086159.1, read as the reverse complement.
AAATATACCCCATGTCTCCCAAAGAGCTCACTACGCTAAGGGAGTTCATTGACAAAAACCTGGCTAGGGGTTTCATTGAGCCGGCTAATTCCCCGGTAGGAGCCCCTGTCCTATTCAGGCCAAAAAAGGATGGGTCATTAAGGCTTTGTACCGATTTCTGCGGGCTCAATGCGGTCTCAATATTAAATAAATATCCTTTGCCCCTGATCAAAGATATGTTATCACATCTGGCCAGAGGCAAAATTTTCTCAAAACTGGATTTGAGAGAAGCTTATTTTCGTATTCGCATAAGGGAAGGGGATGAGTGGAAAACAGCATTTAACTGTCCTCTTGGGGCTTTCCAATACAAAGTCTTACCATTTGGTTTATCCAGAGCACCTGGGGTCTTTATGCAACTAATCAATGAGGTCTTGCATGACCACCTATTTAAAGGGGTACTGGTATATTTGGATGATGTATTGATTTATACTGAAACCATGTCAGAACATATCCACTTGGTGCGTCAGGTACTGACTAAATTGAAAAAAGCAGAGTTGTACGCAAAACTGTCAAAATGTGCATTTCATCAGTCACAAATTGACTACCTAGGCTATCGAATTTCAGCTCAGGGCATTGAAATGGACCCTGCAAAAGTAGAGGCTATTGTGGCATGGGAACCTCCCCGTACCAGGAGACAATTACAAAGTTTTCTTGGATTCTCTAATTTCTATCGGGCATTCGCCCAAAATTTTGCTGAAATCGCCCTCCCCCTTACTGAACTGTTAAAAACTAAAGCACAGGGGGATACGCGCCGTTCAAAGAACCCAGGCGCGCTCCTTAAATGGACTCCTGCCTGTCAGCAAGCGTTCGAAGCGCTCAAACAAATCTTTACCACAGAACCAATTTTACAGCATCCAAACCCCTCTAAACCCTTCGTTGTACAAGTCGATGCTTCTGATTTCTCCATAGGAGCAATTTTGTTACAAGCTGACCACTCTAACGCCTTAAAACCCTGTGCCTACCTCTCTCGCAAATTCACTGAAACGGAGAGAAGATGGCATGTTTGGGAAAAAGAGGCTTTTGCGGTAAAAACGGCTTTAGAAACATGGCGACACCTATTGGAAGGTACTTCAAGCCCTTTTGAAGTCTGGACCGACCATAAAAACCTGGAAGCTCTAAGCACCAGTCGAAAACTCAGTCCCAAACAGCTGCGCTGGGCTGAGTTTTTCAGCCGCTTCGACTTCACCCTTAAATTTATACCAGGCAAGAAAAACTTTTTAGCTGATGCACTCTCCTGCAGACCCCAAGATGCTGGCCCAGGGCCAACGGTCCAAGGCACCGTCTGGACCGACAAACAATTAAGTTTGGCAGCAGTGACTCGCAGCCAGACCCGAGCGCAATCAACGCAACCTCCAGCCGCTCTGCCTTCCAGCCGCTCGCCGCACTTGTCAATTCCCTCCGATTTGCAACAACAGTTGCTTTCCCACCTTAAAACAGATACTTGGTTGCAAACCAATAGACACATTTTAACTTTCACCGACGATCTTGCCTGGCGCAACGATCGCCTTTATGTACCCGATGCTATGCGTAAAACCATACTCCAGCGCTGCCACGATGACAAGCTGGCTGGACATTTTGGCTACGTAAAAACTTTGCACCTTGTTCGCCGGCAATTCTGGTGGCCAACTTTACTCAAAGACCTGAAGGCATATGTGACTGCGTGCCCTGTATGTGCTGCGATTAAACGCAAACCAGGCAAACCACAAGGTCTCCTTCAACCCGTTGCCACCCCATCTGTCCCTTGGCAGGACATTTCCATGGACTTTATCGTTGATCTACCCCCTAGTCAACGCAAAACTGTCATTTGGGTGGTCAAAGACTTTTTCTCCAAACAAGCCCACTTTATTCCATGCGCGTCTATCCCCACCGCGCAACAGCTGGCACGCCTCTTCCTCACCCACGTGTACCACCTCCACGGTATCCCCGCCCGTTTGGTGAGTGACAGAGGCACACAATTTACGTCACAATTCTGGCGGGCATTTTTAAAACTTTTGGGTACAAAACAGTCACTTTCCACCGCCTGGCATCCGGAAACGGACGGATCTACAGAGGCGGTTAATTCCACACTGGAACAGTACCTCAGGGCTTTTGTTAACTACCAACAAGACAATTGGGTCGACTTACTCCCATTTGCTGAGGTCGCTTACAACAATGCCGTTCATCAAACCACTGGTCAAGTTCCTTTTAAAACGGTTTTTGGACGTGAGTTTGTTCCTATTCCTGAACTTCCTCATCCTCAACCGCTACCAGCCTCCCTTACTGACTGGGCGGACTCTCTAAAAGACTCCTGGTCTAATATTCAACTGGCTCTTCTCCATGCCCAAGCTACCTATAAACGCCATGCCGATGCAAAGCGTTCCCCAGAACCATCCTTTGCTGTCGGGGATAACGTCTACTTATCCACTAAGTTTATCAAGTCCCCACAGCCCTCTAAGAAACTTGGCCCTAAATTTGTCGGACCTTTTCCAATTATTGCTCAACTCAACCCTGTTACGTTTAAACTTGATTTACCTCACAACCTTAAACGTTTACATCCTGTTTTCCATTGTAGTTTACTCAAACCCTGCCTGTCGTCGGATCGCTGGCATCCACAACCCATTCCACCACCACCACTCATGATCGACAACCAGCAACACTTCGAGGTGATCTCCATCCTCGACTCCCGACGCCAGCGTTCCACTTTACAATACCTCGTCCGCTGGAAACATTTCCCTCATCCTGAATGGGTTGCTGCTCCGGACGTGCTTTCCCCTCGTCTCGTAGCCCAATTCCACTCTGCCTACCCTGACAAGCCTGCTCCATAGTTTTTTTTTAGAGGGGCAATATGTCATGTTCTCATTTCAATGTGCTGTTAACATTGTAACGTTTCACATGTCCTCTTCTGTTCCGTGTTCCTTCACCCCGGGGTTTTTCCATTCCTTCAACCTCCGTTGTTTTGAGGGCTTGGAATGTATGTTTGGGTTTGCGCTCCTGCTCAAGGTTACTTTCCCAGGCGCTTCTAGCACCTGGGAGGGGGAGCGTCCTGACGAGGGATGGGGCGGAACTTGCTCACAGGCAAGGCTTTTAAGTTTGTATTTGGCGCGCTTTTGCTCATTCTCAGCTTTCTCTGTATTTGCATACTATTCCTTTAATAAATCAGTTATCTTTAAGCCCGAGCTTGTGAGACTGAGTATTTGGGATTAGGCAACCGTTACACTTCCTTGTACTTTTAACAATCTTGGTTTTTCATCCCTTCAAATAATGTCTTAGAACTTGATTTCTTTTCATTTTCTTTCTTTTTCTTTGTCCCTTCTTAGAGAATTCTTCAAAACATTAACAGACCCCTTTTGTACATCCAGTAAGAAAAGATTATCCAAATCACTCATCTGGTTTGATACTTGTATATTCCCTTTAAGTATTAAGACATCAACAGATTTCATTTGTATGTTCAGTATATCATGTTTTTCTATAGAATTCTTGTACCTTGCAATCTTCAGCAAAGGATCGTTACCTTGTCGTGGTGCTGGAGCTTGAGCACCTCAATGATGCCATGAGCTAAACCATGAAGGGCCACCCAAGACGAGAAGGTCATGACAGAGAGGTCAGACTAAATGCGATCCCTGGGGAAGGTAATGGCAACCCACCCCAGTATTCTTGCCGTGAAAACTAAATGGATCAGTACAACCAGAGATATGTCGGTATACCATCGGAAGATGAGACCCCCCAGGTCGGAAGATGGTCACAATGCTACTGGGGAGGAACAGAGGATGAGTTCAACTAGCCCCAGACATGATGACTCAGCTAGCTCAAAGCCGAAAGGACGGCTAGCGGCCGATGGTGCTGGTGGTGAATGGCGAATCCGATGTTCTAAGGATCAAGAGACGATTGGAACCTGGAATGTAAGATCTATGAGCCAGGGCAAATTGGATGTGGTTATTGGTGAGATGTCAAGATTAAAGATAGACATTTTAGGCGTCAGTGAACTGAAATGGACTGGAATGGGCCACTTCACATCAGATGACCCCCACATCTACTACTGTGGACAAGAGGACCACAGAAGAAATGGAGTAGCCTTCATAATTAATAGTAAAGTGGCTAAAGCAGTGCTTGGATACAATCCAAAAAACGATAGAATGATCTCAATTTGAATTCATGGCAAGCCATCTAACATCACAGTGATCCAAATATATGTCCCAACCACAGATGCTGAAGAAGCTGAAGTAGAGCAGTTCTATGAGGATCTGCAGCACCTACTGGACAACACGCCTAAAAGAGATGTTATTTTCATCACGAGAGACTGGAATGCTAAGGTGGGCAGTCAAATGACACCTGGAATTACAGGTAAGCATGGCCTGGGAGAACAACACGAAGCAGGACATAGGCTGACAGTATTTTGCAAAGACAACTCACTCTGCATAATGAACACTCTCTTCCAACAACCTAAGAGACGGCTTTATACATGGACTTCACCAGATGGACAACACCAAAATCAGATTGACTACATCCTTTGCAGCCAAAGGTGGCAGACATCTATACAGTTGGTAGAAACAAGACCTGGAGCTGACTGTAGTTCCGATCACGAACTTCTTACTGCACAATTTAGGATCAGACTAAAGAGATTAGGGAAGACCCACAGATCAGCTAGATATGAGCTCACTAATATTCCTAAGGAATATGCAGTGGAGGTGAAGAATAGATTTAAGGGACTGGACTTAGTAGATAGGATCCCGGAAGAACTATGGACAAAAGTGCGCAACATTGTTCAGGAGGCAGCAACAAAATACATCCCAAAGAAAGAGAAAACCAAGAAGGCAAAATGGCTGTCTGCTGAGACACTAGAAGTAGCCCAAGAAAGAAGGAAAGCAAAAGGCAACCGTGATAGGGGGAGATATTCCCAATTAAATGCAAAATTCCAGAGGTTAGCCAGAAGAGATAAGGAATTATTTTTAAACTAGCAATGCATGGAAGTGGAAGAAGACAATAGAATAGAAAGGACAAGAGACCTCTTCCAGAAAATTGCCAGATGTACAAGCTGGGTTTAGAAAAGGCAGAGGAACTAGGGACCAAATTGCCAATATCCGCTGGTGTCATGTTCACTGTTTCAATGTGCACTGTACATCATAACGTTTCACATGCCATGGTGCTGACGCGCATTGCTGTTGGGAGGGAGCTGCTGGGAAACCTTGTGCCAAGCTCTGTATCTATGTTCATTTCAGTGGAATGTGTTTGGTTTATGTGGTCTGCTCAAGGACTTTTCCACTGCACCATCAGAAGCCGTTAGGAGCACCTGGGATTGTGAGCCTGGGAAGATTCTACGGGGGGAGGGATCTCATTTGTACCGAGGGTTTTTTAGTTTGCATTTGGTGCGCTTTTCCCATTCTTAGCTTTCTTTGTGATCTTGCATACTATTCTTTAATAAATCAGATATCTTTATGAACCTGTTCATGAGTCTGATGGTGTTTTAGGATAGGCAATCATTACATAAAGCTGAGAATCTAAAAAAGTTATACTGTTAGCTCCTACCAAGAAAAGTTCTTGTGAGGGAAAATAGTTAACGATGGCCAAGCCAACGGGTAAGTGTGGAGAACTGAACCTCACCCTGGAACCCTTGGGTCTCAGGCAGGAGTCGAGTTCCAGCCCTGCGGTGGAGGGGTCCGATGATGGGAGAGAACCAGAGCTGCCATCACCCAACAAATCGCCCGCAGAGTTGATCACCTGGGAGGCAGTGAGAGACTTGCATTGGTTCCCGCTGACCCCAGACGTAGAGTTTACCATGGTGTCAATGGAGAGACAGCCTAACATGGGGGGGGGGGGAGGAATCTCAACCCCTTGAAAGGCTAAGAGTAGTAGAGGCAAAATTAGAATCGATGGAGTACATACTTTGGCCATGTAATGAGAAGACAGGACACCGTGTAGAAGATGCTGATGCCAGGGAGAGTGGAGGGCAAAAGGAAGAGAGGCCAACCAAGGGCAAGGTGGATGGATGATATTCTAGAGGTGACGGACTCGTCCCTGGGGGAGCTGGGGGTGTTGACGACCGACAGGAAACTCTGGCGTGGGCTGGTCCATGAAGTCACGAAGAGTTGGAAGCGACTAAACAACAACAACACCTTGCCATAGTTAAATCCATATTCAAATCAATTTCAGTCTTATCCAGTTTAGCTTGTTCATCTTTTGTGACATCATTAGCACACTATCTATCTATGGTATTAGATATTCTTAAAATTACTTTCTGAGTTCATTGTTCAAAAATATCCTTCAAAACATGCACTGTTAAAGTATTTTGCTCCATTGTTAACAGGTCGAATTTAAGTATTCTTCTCCTTTAATTGTAATATTTATTTTCTTCTAGTTCCCTCTAGTGTCTAAACTTTAAAGTCCCATCCTATCAAATTTTTTTCCAAAGAACCCAAACAATCAGTTTCCAATAGGAAGGGTTTTTATAATTAATTTCAATTTTTTATTCCAAATCCATCTGGACCCTAAGTCTGTCTTTAACTTTCCAAAATCAACACTCTAAACACCCTTTTGCTCTTTATTCCAGAAAAAATAACATTTTTCCAAGTCTTAAAATTATATTTAAAACTTCTTTCTCTAAGGAGAAAGAGACTCACCCAGTGAATGCAATAAAAACTTGCTGTTCTGAAGGGTCTTCATATTTCCAAAGCAATAAAAAATAATTCCAAAGATGATTAAGAAGTGAGTCTAGGTTGAGCTTTTTGTCCATTAAAGGCTGTATTACAACTGTGAGCTTAGATGGTATCCCTTGATTCTCAGACGCTTGACTCACAAGCTGACCACAAAACCTAATTTCTGTGGTCTACTCACAAGGAGTGACTGTTCAGAGTGTGCACATCTCTCTTTCTCCAGAGAGATTTTGCTGGCTATGATTCAGCATCCAACCGCCAATCTCTGCCAAAAACTCTGTCCTGCTTCGGCAGGGACATCAAACTTGCCATGGCACTCACCGAAAGTCTATAGCAATTATTTTTCAATATCAGTTGGCATATAAAATTGAATAGAATATTCAAGATGCTACTTTCAAATTATTTACATCTTTCCTACTTAAAAGACATGAGTTAGAACTACTGTGTGTTATGAATAGTTAGACCACAAGTTCAGTTTAATTGTTTTGTTTTACTTTTATTTTTTTTACATTTCTGTAAATGTAAATTTGAAGTGCATTTCTAGAAATGAAATAATTTGGTAAACTTCAAATTTACTATCTTTAAGATTTTTTTTTTTTAATTCAAAATCAAAACTTCAATATGATAAGAAAAACTCATGGCTCAGTATCTCTTTATGATTGTGTGTGTTTTCTTTTTGCTAGAAACAGAAAACTTCATTAAGCATTTCAGTCTTTGAGTGATCAGAACGCCAGTGGTATTGATAAAAATATCAGTACTCTTTTCCCTCCTGAAAACATTAGAAAACATCAGTGCAGCCTTTAGGGAACCAGAATGCCAAAGGGAATGAGAAAAATGTAAGAGGTCTTCCTCCAGGTCAAAAGGAATAAATTATTACAATTTGATGGACTTTCAATGCATCATATATTAAATATATTTTGGCTTCAGATTAGCTTTTAGCAGATATACTGTATGTTCTCATACAGCATGCAGACCAGGTGACATTTTCAGTACTTGATTGAAAGGATCTGACTTATCCCCAAGAATTTCTACAGTTCTTTATTTTTTTAAAAAGAAATAATTCTAATAATCATTTCTTGGTTATTAAACTATGTTATACCATTGGGTGTATATTTACCTTGACAATCATTGCTTTCTTGCAGTGTGCTTTTAAGAAGATACTTGTCCTAACAGCCAGGAACCACGCTGAGACAAGGAATAGGTCTCTAGTGTTTTATTACTGCTACATAACAGAAAATCCTAACAAACTGAAGAAGCATGGGAAAAACCCCAACATATAAACCCCAAAGGCTAAGGCGGGCCTGATCTGTGTCTCTTGGAATGGCTACCTAATTCCTCAGTACTACGCATGTGCTTTACAGCCTGGATGGGAGCCCCCTGCTTGCCATCCTTACTCATGACATCACCCTCCCCTCCAGATTCACATTCCATTTCAGCCCCCTCCCTTCCAGAGGCTTGATAAGATTCGACGTCTCCTTCTAAGGTCCCATGGGAACTGGGCAACGATGGAAAGTCTTCAAAGGAAAACTCCTCCAAGGACGAATCAGTGCTGCTCTCCAGGTCTGATAACACTTCTGGCCCAGGTGGCCGCTGCTGGAAAATAGCTAGATAATTAGAAGAGTCGTCCCCCCTCCCCCCTGGGAAATGCACGCCTGAGGTGGAGGGCATCAGGCCCCCCCCCCCTCCTCTGTAACTGGAGTCAAGGCTTCAGGCGGGGGTGGAAGGTGCAAACTTACGAATTCCTCTGCCTGCTCATCCAAGTGAGGAATCCCTGGTAGAGTGCGAGGCTTGGGTTTGTGAGGGAAAAGCTGATGAAAACGATGAACCAGTGCTGGAGCATGTACATCTCTGGCATTCTCCCACGTGCGCTCTTCCTCAGGGTACCCTTTCCAGTGTATGAAATATTGGATGCCCCTTCCCCTCCTCCTAGAGTCCAGCATTTCCTCAACTTCGTATTCCTCCTTCCCCTCCACAATTACTGGAGGTGGGGGGGTAGTTGCGATCGTAAGGCACTTGGGGGAGGGTCTTTGGCTAGCAATGATCTGTGAAAGACTGGATGGATTTTCATGGGTGCTGGCAGCTGTAAACGATAAGCCACTGGATTTATCTGCTGTACCACAGTGAAAGGGCCCACAAACTTAGAGTCCAATTTCTTGGAGGGTCTGGTAGAGTTCAAAAACTTGGTAGAGAGCCACACTCTGTCTCCTACTGCAATCGCTGGCCCCTCTTGTCTGTGAGCATCTGCAGCTCTCTTGTAAGCACTCTTTGCCCTGTTCAGCTGCTCCTTTAACAACTCCTGTGCAGCTTGTTGCTCTTTAAGAAAATCAGCCGCAGATGGAACAGTTCCCTGCTGGGAGGAGGTGGGCAACACCCGAGGGTTAACCCCGTAGAGTGCCTGGAAAGAGGACATCTTGGTCGAGGATTGGACAGAGTTGTTATAAGTAAATTCTGCCATGGGGAGCAGGGCTGGCCAATTGTCTTGCTGATAAGTGGTGTAACACCTGAGATACTGCTGTAACCATTGGTTAATTTTCTTGGCTTGCCCATTACTAGCAGGATGATGCGATGATGACAGGTGGATCTGGACCCCTAATGACTGGAAAAGGGCCCTCCAGAACCTGGAAGTGAACTGTGGGCCTCTGTCACTCACCAAGTGATTCACCATGCCTCTATACCTAAAAACATGGTCCATGAACAACTGCGCTGTGGCTTGTGCAGATGGGAGGCCCTTGCAAGGAATAAAATGCGCCATTTTTGTGAAAAGGTCCACCACCACTAGTATGGAAGTCAGCCCCTGGACCGGGGGTAAATCAGTGATGAAATCCATGGAGATTGTATCCCAAGGCCTACTGGGGGTGGGTAGGGGTTGCAAGAGTCCTGTGGGCTTCCCTGGGAGAGGCTTGGCTCATCTGCAGGTGTGACAAGAAGCAACGTAACCCTTTATGTCTGCAGTCATCTTAGGCCACCAGTAGTCTCTCAGAGCTCTATGGAGAGTTTTGAAAACACCTCTGTGGCCTGCCGTTTGATGGTCATGGCAAAGTCTCAGTACTTCTTCCCTCAATGAAGGGGGAATATATAATCGCCCACTATGCCAGAGGATTCCTGCCTCCACATTGAATGGGGGGGCAGTGTCTTGCGGGCCCCTATGGAGGTCATCCATCCTGGCCCTGGCATACGGGTCCTGTTGCTGCTGAGCTCTGACTCTTGTAAATAGGTCCTCTGCTTGTCTTCCTGCTGCTAAAATCTCTGTTTGGTTCCCCCTCATAGACTGATCAAAGTTGTGAGGTTGTAATATAGTAGCCTGTACCTCCTGGTGAGTGGTGGGGGTTGCCTGAAAGGATCGAGACAGGGCATCTGCCAAGCAGTTTTGTGCCCCGGGCACATAAGAAATAACAAAATTGAAACGGGAGAAAAACTGGCTCCATCTGATTTGGCGTGGGGTGAGGGATCTGGTGTTTTGTAGAAGCTGTAAATTCTTGTGATCGGTGCAAACTTTCACAGGAAAGGTTGCACCTTCTAGTCAGTGCCTCCACTCTTGGAATGCTGCTTTAATTGCCAGCAACTCCTTGTTAAAAACATCATAGTTTCTCTCTGTTGGTGAGAGCATGCGTGAAAAAAAGGCACACGGAAGCAATGTATTCTCGGTTTTGTTTGTATATTGCAATAACACTGCCCCAATGGCAATATCAGAAGCATCTGAATGCATTATGAATTGCTTCATGGGATCAGGGTGTTTTAACAGTGGCTGGGATGCAAAGAGTTGCTTGAATTCTTGGAAGGCTGCTTGCTCTCTCTCCCCCCAAATGAATTTTGATCCTTTCTTCAAAAGCTGTGTGAGGGGCCTAGCCCTGTCACTAAAGTGTTTTATGAACCTCCTGTAGTAATTGCAAAATCCTAGATATCTTTGTACTTCTTTAACATTTCGGGGAGGTGGCCAAGAGAGAATTGCCTGGACCTTAGAAGGATCCACGGATATGCCTTCTGTTGATACCTTATAGCCCAGGAAATGTAATTCAGTTAAATCAAAGGCACACTTCTCTAGCTTGACGAACAGCTTGTTCTCTCTCAGTCTTTGTAAGACATTACGTACATGGGTTACATGAGTTGTAGCATCCTCAGAGAAAATTAATATGTCATGTAGATAAATGACCAGATACTTATCTAGTAAATCAGAGAAAATTTGATTCATAAATTGGGAAAATATGGCTCCTGCATTAGACAAGCCAAAGGGCAAAACAAGGTACTCAAATTTACCAAACCTGGTGTCGAAGGCAGTCAGATATTCGTGCCCCTCTTTCATCCGGATCAGACTGTATGCATTCCTGAGATCCAACCTGGTAAAAATGCGTGCTTTCTGTAAGCGATCCAGCAGATCAGATATTAGCGGGAGGGGATAAGTTTCTTTTTTTGTGAGTTTATTTAAAAAACTGAAATCATGGACCACTCTCATGGGTGTCTCCTGGTTTGCCGGTGCCAACCGGTCAGGCTTCTTTGGTATGAAGAAGGTAGGAGCAGACGCTGGGGAAATAGATGGTCGGATGAACCCCTTTTGGAGATTAGAGTCCAAGTAATCCTTTAAGGTGTCTAGTTCCTTGGGAGACATGGGATATTGATTCCTTGCTGGAATCCTGGCTCCTGGTATCAACTCAATGGTGCAATCACAGTCCCTATGGGGGGGTAGTGCTGTGGCCTCTTGTTCGCTGAAAATGTCTGCGAAATCTGCATACTTGGCTGGCAACTGGACCCCCCCCCCCCCCGCTTCTGTGACTGCATTGGTTGCTGGAGAGAGGAGAGCGACTTGAATCTTGTGGTGCTGGCATTCCTTAGCTGGGAAGGAGATTGCTCCCGTAGTCCAGTTCAGCAATGGGTTGTGGATCCTCAGCCAAGGCGTGCCTAGGATTACAGGCACATTAAGCGATGTGGTAACATAAAGCTGGATTCACTCAGTGTGGTCTCCCATTGTCAGTTGCACTGGTTCTGTGAACCTTCTAATCGGCCCTGCCTTGAGGGGCTGGCCGTCAATGGTCTCCACTTCTATGGGACATGGCAATTCTATGGTCGGGATGTTGAAGTCTTGTATGGTCTGCACATCAATAAAATTGGTTGAAGCTCCGGAATCCACGATGGCCTCTAGCTTGTCCTGGTGCTCTGGGTTGATGTGCATTATTACTGGTAAGTAGTAAAAGGATTGCCTGGAATCTTTGGAATGAGCCCTCCTTAATTGATTGATGGTCTCCCTGCTGAGCTCTGTGGAGGGAGACCGACGGAGTTTCCATGGTTGGAAGCAGAGGCGGAGATGGCTCTTGTTTCAGCTGCTCACCCTGGGGGTTTTACTGAAGTTGCTTGGCTTCTCGCTGGGCAAGCTCTCACCATGTGCCCCTGGGCTCTGCAGTAAAAACAGAGGGCTCTCTCTCTCCTTCTTTGCCTCTCAGCCTCGGAAATAAGCATCCTGCTCTCCCCGATCTGCATCGGCTCCTCTGCTCCTGAGTAGAGAGATGCTGCGGAGAGAGCTAGAAATCCTGGAAGCGCTCTGAGGTCCCTGCCTCTCCCCAGCTGCATCTGTCTGAGCTCTTCTAGCCTGGCATCTATGACCACAGACAACTGATATAAGGCTTCTAGGTTAGCTGGTGTTCCCTGGCGCACTAATTCATTCTTAATTTCTTCATCCAGCCCCTGTTTGAATTGGTCTTTTAATGCACTCTCATTCCAGTCCAGATCTCCTGCTAACAACTTGACATCAGCAATGTAGATTCCCACCCTCTTGTTACCTTGCTTGAGCTTCCGAATTTCCCGGCTGGCAGTGACCTCTCTGATCGGGTCGTCAAAGTGTGCTCGGAACCCTGCCAAAAAGTTCTGGTAGTCATTGAGAATCGGGTTGTTGTTCTCCACGATGGAAATAGCCCATTTGGCTGCTGGTCCCTTTAGCAGACTTAGGATGAAGGTGACTCTGGTTCTGTCTGTGGGAAACTCTGCCGGTCTGCTGTCGAAAAACATTGTGCACTGTGTGAGAAAGGTTCTCAACTGTCCTGCTTCTCCTCCAAACTTCTCTGGTAGACTGCCCTGGGATCTCAAGACTACTGGCGGAGCTGCTGCTGCTGCTGCTGGCACCGGTTGTGGGTTAATTGGAGCTGGTTGTTGTAACTGCTGTAGCATGGCAGCTTGTAATGTGTTGACCTGTAGATCTACCTGTTGTTGGTGTTGTTGCAGGGCTGCTGCCAATTGTTGGATGGCAAGCCGAATTTCTTGGTTTTCTGAAGACATTTCCAAATGTCTCCCCTTTAAATTCTTTGTTCCTCCCTCTTTCGATGGGAGTAGGAGTTTGTTAGGATTGATGTCCTAACAGCCAGGAACCACGCTGAGACAAGGAATAGGTCTCTAGTGTTTTATTACTGCTACATAACAGAAAATCCTAACAAACTGAAGAAGTGTGGGAAAAACCCAGACATATAAACCCCAAAGGCTAAGGCGGGCCCGATCTGTGTCTCTTTGAATGGCTACCTAATTCCTCAGTACTACGCATGCGCTTTACAGCCTGGATGGGAGCCCCCTGCTCGCCATCCTTACTCATGACAATACTATTTATGTAGAAGAAGCTGTGTGAAGACATTCATATTTCTACAAACTCTTTCTTCCTGTACTCTCAAAAGCTGCTCTCACTCACCACACCTGTGTTTAATCAACTGTGTTTATTTCACAAATATGGGTCTTGAACTTTATGGGGAGAAGAAGCATTTGGAAAATAGATTTTGAGAGAAACAGTGATTACCAGGAAAAGGTTAATTGCCCTGTTTTTCCCCCCCAAAGTTTTTGTACAACAAACCACTCATCTCCCGATTGGTACATGGCAAATAGAGGAAAATAGCAAGGGATAATAGTAGGAAGACCTCATTTAATGTGCTACAGTTGCAGCACTCAACATCCAGGGAGTAGCTGAACTCTTGAGTAATTTTGCATAGCTGAATCAGTACTGGAGAGGCTGCTGTTTGGCCCAGAACCAAATACAGGAAAAGATGAAAAGGCATAAGACAGATACAAAGTGCAACCAAAAACCTTGATGTTTGCTGGGAAAGGAGGAACTCTCCAGAAGTGTTGAAATGCTACTTTGTATAAAATAAGACTGATGTTGCCTCTTCATTTTGCCTGGATTGCCTGAATGTGTTAAAGAAATGCTATCCCAGCATCCCCCTTTGTATGCCGTGAGCAAACTTCAGGGACGCTGGGGCTGTAGTTGTTCTTCAGCCTCAACCTAAGGCTTTTCTTCTCAGCTTTAATTAACACTGTCATTGTGGCATGTCTGAGTTAACACTGTCATCAGAAAGAATTTAGGTTTTATCTGTTAGCCTGTTCATTCAAACAAAAACAGTAGAACATTTTCTGTTTCCATTCCAGCAGCAAACTTGGGCCAGTTTAACTACTCTGCCTCTTCCCATGGGTGTGGTGAAGCAGATTCTTGCCATAACTGACTTCCTCTTTTTCCAAAGATTTCGAGGGTAATGCTGTTCCAGTGCACTCAGTACTAGATGCCATCAGAGATGTGTTACAATAATGAGTGTATAACATACCACTCAGTTCAATTAAGATTATTATTTCAGATGATACAATCAAAAGTTATTGACAGTTCAATTATATTTTTTCAAGAACTTGTTGCTTATGTTTCATTTTTATTGTTGTAAATTTCTTTGTGACTGTTCATTGAAGAGCAACAGCAACAACAAGAACAGTAAAATGGCATAAGCATTTAGAGAAAAGAAAAAAAAATCAAGTGTCTTTCCACAAGAGAGTTCTGGGATGCTGCTGTTTGTTACTGCACAATGATAGCTAACTTAATGATCATTATGTGATATTGCTTATATGAGTACATCCAGTGACAGAACACTAACAGTATTAAACTAACACAACTAAAACTATTTTTGAAGCCACTATCAGTGATATATCATATCATCAATAAATTAAATATGCTACCTTAAAAATAACCAATGTCTCATATTTGCTAACATTACATGAACAAGGGCTTTACTAAACTGCAATTTATGTACTCTGTTGCTAAACTGAGGGCATCCCCTAGAATATTCTTCTGATCTGGTAAAAAATGGTTTCTTTTGCTGCTTATGTGTTCAGAGATGCAAACTGAGTTTTAACTGAGTGGGAATAATAGAGAAACACAGGTTTCTTTTAATTCATTCATTAGTATTCCTTTAACTAATGAAACAGTATTTAATTGTTTAAATTGATTAATTTTATATATCTGAGAAACTGTTACTTTACTGATATCTGATAAGAAAATGTAGTACCTTGATTCTTTCAGCACTGACAAATAGAATCCAGACACAGAATAAACTTTGAAGTTCATAAATATATTGTTAATTGTCTGTACCCCAGTTCTGATCAATGAGAAATTTCAGGGATTCCAATACCTGCCTATTTCCTTAAAAGAAAGTTATTGCAGACTTAGAGAATTTTTACAATATAAATCTCCATCATAGATTAATATCTTGTAGCAATGAATGGGCTTGCGCATCCTAATGTGCTATGAGTTATACTGCTGGGATTGTACACTCTCAGAAGGTTACCCACAAGGATAATGGAGGGTCAGAATAAATATAGTGGAAAAGGAAATGGAAACCCATTCCAATATTCTGCCAAGAAAAGCAAATGGATATTCAGAATCAGAGCAATGTTAACATGATACTGCAAGAGGAGTTCCTTAGGACTGAAGGTATCCAGGAAGCTACTTTGGAGAAGGGCAAGTACATATAATATCGGTGGCTATAATGTAGCTGGATTAAAGCTGAAAGGATTCTACCTGCAGATGTTGTCAGAAGCAAAAGGAAAGTTCAGTGCTATAAAGACATGTATGCCATTGGTAAATAAAATGTCAGAATCATGAATCAAAACAAACTTGATGTTGTTGAGCAGAAAATATCAAGACTGAACATTAACATTCTAAGAATCAGTGAACAGAAATAGACTGGAATGGATCACTTCACATCAGAGAAGCATCTGATCTTCTACTGTGAACAAGAAAATCATAGAAGAAATGCAGTAGCCATCATCATGAACAAAACAGTGTCAAAGTCAATGCTCAGATACAACCCCCAAAAATGATAGAATGATCTCCATTTGAATCAAAGGAAAGTCATTCAGTATTATTATGATCCAAGTCTGTATTTCAACTATAGATGTAGAGGAAGCATAAAGTGAACAGTCCTATGGCAACTTGCAATACTTTGTTTACACTACACTAAAAAAAGCCATACTAATTTTAGGATACCAGAATCCTAATGTTCTAAGTAAAAGAGTGTCTGGAATAACAAGAAAATTTGCCCTTCAAGTAGAAATCAAAGTGGGAGACAGAGTTCCACTAAGGAAAATAAATGTTTATAGCAAATACTTTCAATAACCTGAAAGATAATTCTATATGTAGACATCACTAGATGGAAAACACTGAAATCAAATTAGCTATATATTCTGCAAGCAAAGATGGAGGAACTCCATTCAGCCACGAAAAACAAACCATAGCGCTGAACTGCGGTTCTGACCATGAATTCCTTCTTGCAAAGTTACCACTTAAAGAAAATATATAAAATCATCAGATCAACAATATGCAATCTCAACAGTGTTCCATGTGATTACAGTATGTGACAAAGGTAAAGAATAGATTTAATAGACTAGATTTGATAAATGGAATGCCTAAAAAACTCTGGAGTGAAATTTATGAGTCATTAAACATGAAGCAAACAGATATATCCTGAGATGGAAAAAGTAAAAGAAGGTGAATGGGATGTGCACTGAATGCATTGAAGATAGTTGAAGAAAGCAAAAGAGATTTGCCCAATTAATGATAAGTTGAAAGCCAGTTTGGTGTAGTGGTTAAAGGGTCTGGTCTAGAAACTGGGAGACCATAAGTTCTAGTCCTACCTTGGCATGAAGCCAGATGGGTGATTTTGGACCAGTCATTCTCTTTCAGCTCTAGGAAAGTGGTATGGCAAAGCACTTCCAAAAATGATGTCAAGAAAACTGGATGGACTTGTTCAAGCAGTCACCAGGACTGAACACTGACTTGAAAGTACAAAGAAAAAGAAAGGAAGATGAGATGCAGAAAAGATCAAGAAGAGACAAGGAGAAATATCTTAATAAACAATGCAAAAAAACTGAGAAAAACCATCGAATGGTAAGGCAAGAACACTGCAGAAATTAAGGGAAGTTTAATACAAAGTTGGCACAATAAAAGACAAAGAAAACAAAGATATATTGGAGATGAATATATGGAAAATTGTTTTTAAAATTACCCAAATTGATTATTTTTACAAAGATTTGATCAAAATGCTAGAGACAGATATTCTGAAATATGAAATTAACTTATCTCCTAGCAAATATTGGTAACAAGTTGAAAAGGTACCAGCATAACAGTTTAATATCTTACAAAATGATGTAGTTAAATGTGCTACATGCAGTTTGTAAGCAAGTATGGAAAGCACAACAGTGGCCCTAGGATCAGAAAAGATCAGTTTATATTCAGAAATTTTAAAAATAGCAATTTTAAAGAATACTCAAACAATTGCACTTACTTGATATACTTTTGTAACCCAGATTGCGACAATGCATGGAACAAGAATACCACCACCACCCCTCTTATTTAAAAGAGGTGGGAGCATATAATATCACATGGCTAACATATAATCAATATGGAAAAGGAAGAATGTTTCAGAAAGTCTATGTTTTTGCTTTATTCTTTATACAAAAGCTTTTGATGGTGTGAGCCTCAACAAATTGTGACTAGTACTTAAAAACATCAGTGTACCAATCTACTTCATTTGCCTATGAAGCATTTATATAATGATTAAGAAGCGGCAGTTTGAATAGAATACGGAGTAACTAAATGGTTCAAGATTGGAAGACAGCATGCCAAGTTTGTATAGTATTATCTTATTTATTTAACTTCTGTGCAGGATACATCATGAGAAATACTGGACTAGAAGAAATAGAAAGTCCTGGAATTGTAAAATTCATCAACAAATTCAGATAGTCCAATGATACCACTTTGATGGCTGTAATTGAAGAAGACTTAAGGAATTCCTTTTGGTAGTAGAGACTTTATTTTCCTAGCTCAAAAATTCAGAGATAATGACTAGTCATGAAATAAAGAAATGTATGCTACTTCAAAGAAAGGCTAAATTTGACAAATTTAGGCAAAAAAATTAAATGAAGTCATACAACAAAGATATATATAGTCAAGGCCATGGTTTTCCCAACTGACTATCAAAGCTGGACTATGAGAAAGACTGAACAAAGCAAAATGGATGCCTTTGAATTGTGCCAGAGAAAATTGTTGAGAACACAGGAAGAAGAAATCATTCAGTACTAAATGAAGTAAAGCCAGACTGCTTACTGGAAGCACTAATAACACAGTTAAATTTTGGACATATAATGCAAAGGCAAGAGTCATTGGAAAAGATTGCCATGCTTGGAAATATCAAAGACATTTGAAAAAGAGACCAACCAAAGACAAGATGACTAGATATTATTAATGATAATAATATCATAACCAAGAACGAGCTTACAAGACCTAAGAGAAGCAGTTTGTGAAAAATCAGAAAGAACTAAACAGCAATAACAAATGATATAAAATTTCTTTACACAGAATATATTGCAATGATTTGTCAACTTTTAGGAAAGAAATTCTTAAATTTTATCTGGAGAGAGAGAGATTTGTTTCTTTTGAGATATCTATACATTTGCTTTTCCAGTAAGTCTTGCTTTAGTTTAAAATGTATCATTAAGTGTCATATTCAAATATCACATTAATCAGGAACAAACACATAATAAAGGTAAAGTAATAAACAAATCAGATTATAAAGAGAAAAATAAGTAATGAGTAGGAAAACTGTAAATATCAAGATAGGTACAAAACAATGTTGCTGGCATTACATGACATTTATAAACTGGATGTGACAACAATGTTGTTCAGATTACTGTAATAATACAAAACCCTAGATAATCCAGTTAATTGTTAAAGCATCTTAATCATCCAGTTCATCAACAAATCAGGCATACAGCTTCAGAAGCCCACCGCCACTATGAACTTGAAGTAAGTACTTTAAGTAAAGTAAAAGTAAGTACTAATGGATTTCTCATGAAAAATGTTTTCTGTGAACAGTCTGACAGTTATTCTAGAGTAACAGTGAATGGCTACCATTATCCTTTCAATGCCCAGAGCTCTATCAGAGCATTTCAGAGTGATTTATGGACAGTGCAGTATTTAGTCTCAATATTTCAAAGGTCAGAATTATACAAAGCAAAACCTGATTTTGAACATGATGGGGAAATCCAAGGGCAGCTTTTCCTAACTTCTAAATAAGTAGAGAATACCACTTTCCCAGATACTTATAAATCATTAATGGACCCCATTTATGGACCTCACTGCTATATTGTTTCCTAAATGAAATATATTGATATTTCAAAATTATTGAAATATTGATATATTTCAAAATCAATATATTGATTTTATATACTCTATATTCTTCAGCAAAGGATTGTTACCTTGTCGTGGTGCTGGAGCTTGAGCACCTCAATGATGCCATGAGCTAAACTGTGAAGGGCCGCCAAAGACAGGAAGGTCATGACAGAGAGGTCAGACTAAATGCGATCCCTGGGGAAGGTAATGGCAACCCACCCCAGTATTCTTGCCGTGAAAACTAAATGGATCAGTACAACCAGAGATATGTCGGTATACCATTGGAAGATGAGACCCCCAGGTCGGGAGATGGTCAAAATGCTACTGGGGAGGAACAGAGGATGAGTTCAACTAGCCCCAGATGTGATGACGCAGCTAGCTCAAAACCGAAAGGACGGCTAGTGGCCGAAGGTGCTGGTGGTGAATGGCGAATCCGATGTTCTAAGGATCAACACACAATTGGAACCTGGAATGTAATATCTATGAGCCAGGGCAAATTGGATGTGGTATTGGTGAGATGTCAAGATTAAAGATAGACATTTTGGGCATCAGTGAACTGAAATGGACTGGAATGGGCCACTACACATCAGATGACCCCCACATCTACTACTGTGGACAAGAGGACCACAGAAGAAATGGAGTAGCCTTCATAATTAATCATAAACTGGGTAAAGCAGTGCTTGGATACAATCCAAAAAACGATAGAATGATCTCAATTTGAATTCAGGGCAAGCCATCTAACATCACAGTGATCCAAATATATGCCCCAACCACAGATGCTGAAGAAGCTGAAGTAGAGCAGTTCTATGAGGATCTGCAGCACCTACTGGACAACACACCTAAAAGAGATGTTATTTTCATCACGGGAGACTGGAATGCTAAGGTGGGCAGTCAAATGACACCTGGAATTACAGGTAATCAGGGCCTGGGAGAACAAAACGAAGCAGGACATAGGCTGATAGAATTTTGCCAAGACAACTCACTCCGCATAAGAAACACTCTCTTCCAACAACCTAAGAGACGGCTTTATACATGGACTTCACCAGATGGACAACACCAAAATCAGATTGACTACATCCTTTGCAGCCAAAGGTGGCGGACATCTATACAGTTGGTAGAAACAAGACCTGGAGCTGACTGTAGTTCCGATCACAAACTTCTTACTGCACAATTTAGGATCAGACTAAAGAGATTAGGGAAGACCCACAGATCAGCTAGATATGAGCTCATTAATATTCCTAAGGAATATGCAGTGAAGGTGAAGAATAGATTTAAGGGACTGGACTTAGTAGATAGGGTCCCGGAAGAACTATGGACAAAAGTGTGCAACATTGTTCAGGAGGCAGCAACAAAATACATCCCAAAGAAAGAGAAAACCAAGAAGGCAAAATGGCTGTCTGCTGAGACACTAGAAGTAGCCCAAGAAAGATGGAAAGGAAAAGGCAACAGTGATAGGGGAAGATATTCCCAATTAAATGCAAAATTCCAGAGGTTAGCCAGAAGAGATAAGGAATTATTTTTAAACAAGCAATGCATGGAAGTGGAAGAAGACAATAGAATAGGAAGGACAAGAGACCTCTTCCAGAAAATCAGAAACATTGGAGGTAAATTCCAGGCAAAAATGGGTATGATCAAAAACAAAGATGGCAAGGACCTAACAGAAGAAGAAGAGATCAAGAAAAGGTGGCAAGAATATACAGAAGACCTGTATAGGAAGGATAACAATATTGGGGATAGCTCTGATGGTGTGGTCAGTGAGCTAGAGCCAGATATCCTGAAGAATGAGGTTGAGTGGGCCTTAAGAAGCATTGTTAATAACAAGGCAGCAGGAGATGACGGCATCCCAGCTGAACTGTTCAGAATCTTGCAAGATGATGCTGTCAAGGTAATGCATGCTATATGCCAGCAAATTTGGAAAACACAAGCATGGCCATCAGATTGGAAAAAATCAACTTATATCCCCATACCAAAAAAGGGAAACACTAAAGAATGTTCAAACTATCGAACAGTGGCACTCATTTCACATGCCAGTAAGGTAATGCTCAAGATCCTGCAAGGTAGACTTCAGCAATTCATGGAGCGAGAATTGCCAGATGTACAGGCTGGGTTTAGAAAAGGCAGAGGAACTAGGGACCAAATTGCCAATATCCGATGGATAAGGGAAAAAGCCAGGAAGTTTCAGAAAAACATCTATTTCTGTTTTATTGACTATTCTAAAGCCTTTGACTGTGTGGACCATAACAAATTGTGGCAAGCTCTTAGTGGTCTGGGGATACCAAGTCATCTTGTCTGCCTCCTGAAGACTCTGTATAACAACAAAGTAGCAACAGTAAGAACAGACCACGGAACAATGGACTGGTTTAAGATTAACAATCTCAGATATGCAGATGATACCACTTTGATGGCTGAAAGCGAAGAGGAACTGAGGAGCCTTATGATGAAGGTGAAAGAAGAAAGTGCAAAAGCTGGCTTGCAGCTAAACCTCAAAAAAACCAAGATTATGGCAACCAGCTTGATTGATAACTGGCAAATAGAGGGAGAAAATGTAGAAGCAGTGAAAGACTTTGTATTTCTAGGTGCAAAGATTACTGCAGATGCTGACTGCAGTCAGGAAATCAGAAGACGCTTAATCCTTGGGAGAAGAGCAATGACAAATCTCAATAAAATAGTCAAGAGCAGAGACATCACACTGACAACAAAGGTCCGCATAGTTAAAGCAATGGTGTTCCCTGTAGTAACATATGGCTGCGAGAGCTGGACCATAAGGAAGGCTGAGAGAAGGAAGATCGATGCTTTTGAACTGTGGTGTTGGAGGAAAATTCTGAGAGTGCCTTGGACTGCAAGAAGATCAAACCAGTCCATCCTCCAGGAAATAAAGCCAGACTGCTCACTTGAGGGAATGATATTCAAGGCAAAACTGAAATACTTGGGCCACATAATGAGAAGACAGGACACCCTGGAGAAGATGCTGATGCTAGGGAGAGTGGAAGGCAAAAGAAAGAGGGGCCAACCAAGGGCAAGGTGGATGGATGATATTCTAGAGGTGACGGACTCGTCCCTGGGGGAGCTGGGGGTGTTGACAACCGACAGGAAGCTCTGGCGTGGGCTAGTCCATGAAGTCACGAAGAGTCGGAAGCGACTAAACGAATAAACAACAACATACTCTATATTTCATTAAAATGCAATGCCCTGAAGATATTGAGGGAACATTTCACTCAAAGAAAGTCCAGATGAATACAACTTACCTGTGGGTGGAAAATAACAAAGACACTAAGACTTTTTTTATTCCAGACCTCCCCTACTACCAATGAAAATTTACAGTGCCAACAGAGGGATAGTATTGGATCTGTGGGTTAATAGTTTATGAGGAGCACATATTATTATCCTCTATTGAGTCTTTGTACACAGGATATTTAGCTAAAACATACCAGACTGAATCTACTGACAAACAATTGAACATAGTATTTTGGGAAAAGGGAAATTTGCTTGTTGATTGATTGGTGGAAAAAACTAGTTATTTATTAACTGGAACAAATAACTGAAGGAAGAATACTTTTTCTTGAAAGAAATAGTAAGTAAACAATCAGCACATATGTTACAAATCAAACAAAGCATATGGAAGAGTTGAATAATAAGATAGCAGGGATTTTTTTATACATTTGAGCAAGGCATTAACTCAGCAAAATTCTCCCACTACTATTTCATCCTTCCCCTTTCTCATGGTCAGAATAAAAGAAAAATAAAATAATAACTTTATTTCTACTATAAAAATGTTAGCAGATGGCAAAGAAAAGGTAGAACTATGCAATTCCTAATTTGGTTCAGTTTTCTCCAACATAAAAATACATGCTGCAACAGAAAATTATGGAGAGAAGGATGTAGAGGCTGCACTGAAGTTTCAGACTGATAGAAATATGGTCAGGAAATTTCTATTTACTTTGAATGAGTTTAAATCTCTAAAACCATATGAATTCCATCCTAGGCTACTGGGGAAAAAAAGCTGATGATCTAGCCAAACCCTTTATGCATTATCCTTAAAAGCTTTTGGAGAATTAATGAAATGTCCGATAACTGGAGAAGAGCAAATATCCCTATCTTCAATTGAACGGTAGAGAGATTTAGCAAACTACAGAGAATATGACATCAATACATGTGAAGGTCCTGAAACAAATCATGAAGGGATAGATCTGTAAGAACCTTGGAAACAATTACTAGGCTGGATTTCTCAAGAACAAACCTTGCCAGATTTCTTTTAATCTGGTAACTTCTTAATAGAAGATAGAAATGCTGTAGACATAATATATCTGAACTTCAGCAATTTGATGGTTCCTCATGACATGCTGAGTATTAAGCTAATTAAATGTGCTTTGAATAGTGTGATAGCTAATTAGAAATATATCATATGTGAAAAGCATTCATCAATAATACCTCATCATCTTGGGAAGAAGTATTAAGTAGGGTTCTGCATAGTTTAGCCCTA
This sequence comes from Candoia aspera, assembly GCF_035149785.1. NCBI lineage: Eukaryota > Metazoa > Chordata > Lepidosauria > Squamata > Candoiidae > Candoia > Candoia aspera. The sequence continues at coordinate 35,307,133 of NC_086159.1, read as the reverse complement.
GTCCTCAACTCTCTGATATTTTTATTAATGTCTTTGATAAACTGACAGAGAGAATGCATATCAAAGATGCAGATGACACAGAATTGGTCGGGATACCTTATTTTCTAGAACATAGAAATACAATTCAAATTTAGAAATGGGCTATAATTAACAACATGCAATTTAACAGAGACAAGTGAAAAGTTTTTCAATCAGAAAACAAGAATACATAGATGAATGACTACCTGGCTTGGTAATGGTATTTAGGAAAGATATTGAAATAATAATTAAGTGCAAACTGCAATATAAGCCAGCAGTGTGATGTGGCTGCAAAAATGACAAATACGGCACTTTGCTGCATGATATAATTTCCAAATCACAAATAATAATCATTCTATTTTAGTGCAATCCCACTTAAGCTACATTTTAAGAATTATTCAGAGAAATTGGAACAGGTTCAGAAAGGGACAATGAAGTTAACCAGAGGATTAGAAACTAAAACTTATGAAGAAAGATTAAAGGAGATCCGTATGTTTAGGCTTGAGAAAAGGAGGCTGAATGGGGATATGATAGCACTCTTCAAATATGCAAACCAAGATCAAATAGAAGGTTAAGTGCTGTTCTCTCTCATTTCAGAGTGCAGGTCATGGAACAATGGATTTAAGCTCCAAGAAGGCAGATTCCAATTAAATGTTAGAAGAAACTTTCTAATATTAGAGCACTTTCCCTTCACTGAATAGGTTTAAACAGATGCTATACAGGCAACTGTCCTGGTTGCTTTAATTTGAATTTCTGCAGTAAGCAGCAGGTTCTACTCTAAGATCTAAATGGGCTATTGAAACTCCATGACCTTATATTATTTACTTTGGAACAAGGAGGAGGAAATGGTGGAGGTATCTTTAGTGCTCCAATGGAACATCTTTTCCTATGGGTAACTGTCCTAGAATCCTTGATGGCAAGCTGATGCTCTGCATCTCTTCTGCTGAGAAGGCAGTTTTGGAGGCAATAGTCACTCTCATGGTGAGAAAAAATGATTTACCAATGAAGTGAAAGATAGGTTTTTGAACCATGGGTCAAGAGAGGTAGAAATGTTGGAATGTGTCTTTTGCAAGCACCTTTGGTTCTTTGCAAGGATTTGAGTTGAACAGTTCAGGAAAAAAAAACACATGTATCTCTTTCAGTACAATGCACCGTACAATAGGCTTAAATGAAATGGTGTATCCAGCATTATAATTAGCCCTAAAGCTCAAGTATTCTTCTCTAAGTAAGATTGCTAATTTCCAACTCTTTGGCTGGTATTCTTTTTGCCTTCTTTAACTTGGTATCTTAAGCTGATATAGTACACAAGTGGCCTATGAGAATTAAGAATATGCTGTACTCTATTTCATTGTAAAAGCAGGGAAGATTGGCTCTTTTCTGAGACAATATAGTATTCTCAGTTTTATTGACAAGGTGTGTAAATGGCAGTATGAGATATCGCAGTTTAAATATATGTTGAAATGTTTTAAGGTTCTTGGATCAGGGATCTTTTAAAGTAATTTTTTAAACTTCACCTTGCTACCTGATTCTAACAGGTATCCATCATATTCCCTGTATTTTATTTATGTGCATTTTCTTTATGTGCAAGCAAATGTTTGGCTGGTTGGAGTTGTATTCTGATTTGTATTCATTTGGTATTCTGTATAGAATGGGAGAAGACCCTCAGAACAAGGAATTTAACAACACTAATAAAAGAATATTATATTCACATTTCTATAAGAGATAGCAGAAATGATCAGCCCAAAATAAATTATAAAGCTTGCATTGGGATTAATATGCAGTTCTGTGTATGAAAAGTTGAAATAATCCCTGTTAAATTATTTGGTAAGGAATGAAAAACATTTTGACCTTTTTATGAAGAAAGGAAGGAAAGAAGGAAAGCTAAGTGTGGGGAATGGCTGGCTTTCATTTTGTCCTAGTAAAAGACAGAGTGAAAAGAGTTTTGGGAGATCGATGAATTCATACTTCCCAAGTGCCTCTCTGAAGTCAGCTTACGACTAACTTCTCATTACAATGCTCAGTATAGACAGATGTGTCAAACTCAAGTTTTGTCCCTGAAAGGGTTTTTTTCCCTTGCTTGTTACTCTTGTCTTTGACAGAATATTTACATAATTTCAAGGAGTCTATTTATTTATTTATTATTCAAATTTAATTACTGCCCATCTCCCCCAAAAGAGGGACTCTGGGCGGTTTTTCATTGAAGGCTAGACTAGCTACTGTTTAATGATATTTTTGGTGCTAGACTCAATTTATTTATGTAACCTTTCCTCAGTAAGGTTCCTATTAAAAAAGTCCTACTGATATTTTCTAGCACCACACGCCATATCATATTATTTCATATGACCTGTCAGGAAAAGGAATCCCATGTTCTAAAATAATTCTTTTCAGCTCTGGAACATTGGTAAACCTTCTGCAAAAAACAGTAGTAAAGTATGGGGAGTAGCTAAATGGGTACATTTGATTCAGGTCTGGGATCCAATAGAAGCCAAGACTACTCATACTACTTTTCATCATGAGATCACTCTTTGTACTATCTCTAAAATAAAATAAAATAAAAAATAAAAAATAAAAAAAAAATAAAATTTTTTTTTAATTACTTGAATTTTCAAAGTCTACAACCTGTCTTTTAGTCCTGTTTTTATTCCCCAGAACTGCACATTTTATTTCTGATTGACCTGGTCTGGAGACCTGGTTTGGAGAAAGCTATTGGTGAAATGAGAGAAAAATGTATTTTATCCAAAAATAAAGGGTCATGATAATAAACAGGAACTACTCAAATATGGAAGTCAAAGAAACATTTATGGTGGTTGTTTTGTTAGACAAGCAAGTGGCCTCTCCTGCAAGTAACCACAGCAGCCAATGGGATGAGCAGCAAAAGGCAGCAGCATTTGCTTTTGCCCGTCAAGAGCCAGCAGATCAAGAGCTTATGAAAGTCTTCATAGGGGAAGCCCTAGCTGATGGCTAATTTTTGGGTAGAGCAACACCACGATGGATTGGCGTTCAAATCCTATGGCTTAATGTCATAAATATTTTAAAAGGGCATTTTCAGATATACAAAGAATTTCTCATCTTTTCTTAAAGGTGGGGAAAAGAACATATCTATTTTCATTTTGCCCAATCTAATAGGGTGCTCACAAACTGGCAGCCCTGAACATCTCGTCTTGACTCAAACAATGCTGGATGTCAGCTTTACTTTTCTTCTTTCTTTTTTCACCATAGGCAAATACCTACAGCTAGGATTTTTTTCCCCAAAGCTGTCTCCTTTGAGATGAATAAAAAGAAACGTTGATTCCCAAAGTCTTATATACATGTTTCAGATGATGAAAGGCCAGACATTTTCTTTTATGTTTCAGTAACAACTAAGGATTCTTGTGAACTTTTTAAAATAGTAATTCTTATTAATTGTAGATGAAAGATTAAAGGATGCTCTAAATAAGGAAAACTAAAGTTTTTATTCATTGGCAGTGTCTCCTGAATAAGCCCTATTGAAATGGGAACTGCGAGAGACTATGGTTCAGTGACTTTTGGGAAGGAAAAGTTCCCAATGATATGAGTCATACCTCTGTTTTGTCATTCCAGTTTCATTTCTCACAACATACGGTATCTCCTTTGGATAAGGTCAGGACAGAAAACTAGCAATCAAACGAGGCCTTCATAACAACTACTGAATGGGATACTGAAGACTGGCTATGGGGGTAGTGAGACAGTTTTGGAACAACAAAAATCTCTCCACCCCCACTCCACCCAAAAGGAAAGTCCCAGGACCCAAGACAGTCACTTACAAAAATCTTAGCTGCCTGGTTAGTGCCCTTCCAAAGAGAAAGGGAAAATCTTGTCCTTTTCAACCCTGTTGCCTTAGCTTGATGAGGAGCAGCAGCATCCATTTTGGATATATTCCAGCTGATCAAAACTAAACCAGGTCAGCTGTTAAATGATGAAATGAGAACACAAAGATCCATAGCTTTGAGTGTGATTAAAGAGAATATAAATTTCTTTCAAAGAAGAAAATAATTTCATAGAATTAACTATGAGAGAAGTATGATGTTCTGGCACTTACCAACTGATACATCCTGGAAACAAACAGGATCCCTAATTCCAATTGTTGCATTCATATATATTTGAACCAAAGTCACACGGTAGAAGTCTCTGTAACTGCTACCCATGAAAAGAAGTATGTATAAATTCCATTTTCAGGAACAGTTTAGAATTGGATAACAGATGCTTTCAAGAGAAAGTATATTGTTACTGCATCCCGTTTTGAAAACCTCTAGTCTGCTTGATGGTGATAGACCTAATGCTAACTGCAACATTGTTTTCAGTGCCATTTTTGATGACCTAATGCTCATATACACAAGAATCATAGCACAGATTATGAGAAACTTGCATCTTCACTAGTGATCTCAGCATTTATTAATTACATAAAGTACCTATGGAGACTTTTTTTTTTTTGGTCACAATGCTTTTGCTTTGGCTGAGGGTTAAGCTGTAGCTTTTAAAAAGAGGAGAGCTGAGCTTTACTTCTTCATAACAAGGAGATTCTTCTTGTTGGGCAGGTAACAATGCTACATCTGGCTAAATGCCATGCCAAATCTTCATGACATGGAATGAATTTTTGGTGGAAAGATTCAGGACTCTCTTTAAGCGGGTTTGATAATTTCCAAACAGATGGACATAAACACTGGGCAGGGAAGAGATCGTTTGTTTACCCCAGATTCGTTTGCTGAAAAAATGATTCCAAATGGCAATTGAAAGATAGCTCCTAGTCCAATTCTTCTGCTATGGAGATGATGATTGAGGATTTTCATCATTGGAAATTCAGCTAGATTAATTGGGGGGGGGGGATACCTGTAAACACTTATGAAGAAAGAAAACAGCTCTGAGGTGGGGCAGTCATTCATTAGCATTTAATTGACATAGACATATGGCTCCAGGATATCATTTGTGAACAACTTCTACTCCGAACTGTCTGTTTCTTGGGACATCAAATTAGAAAGTCCTCCATTTTGTTTTGTCCAGACTTTCACCTGAGACAGCTATATGTATTGTCCAGTACTGATCTCTTGCCTTGGTCATGGCAACAGGGATAAAATGGGATTGCCATGGGTTGTGCATTTAACATAAATCTTAGAACTATTGGACCTACCTTTCCTCTGGGGAGAAAGGTTCAGCTAGAATAAAGGCAGATAATAATTTTTTGAGAAGTAATAATATATGGTATGCACAGAACTATCTGAAAAATCAAATCACAAGAAATGAGAGCAATTTTACTATATTTCTGTATCAGTGGGGAAAGCAAAAACATAAATTAAATTGGAACAAACTTGAAATTTTGTAAATTTTATTAAATATTAAATGAGAATCAAAGATATGCTGAAGTTGTTAATTAATTTCTTTGAAAAGAAACATCAGAATGCCAAATAGCTACTTTATTTACTTATTTAGTATAAAAACTAAATAAGAGCAGAGAATCATGCAAATATTAAAGAGGAAAAAATGTTTGGACTCTAAATAAAATCACATTAGATGAAAGTAATATTGAATTTTAATGGGAAAATTACTAGCTATTTATATGTGATAAATGATGTACAACTGATTTATCTTTGAAAAGGTAAGCAAAGTAATTGCAGACTTTGTACCAAATGAACGACAGAAGATAAACCTAAATTATTTTCTAGCAAAGCTATTCAGAGAAAAGGAGAGTTGGGTTTTTGTTTTTTGTTTTTTCCCCCCCATAAAACTCACTATATTAGATTAGATTAAGACCAAGACTTACATAATAAGTTATCATATCAGTCAGAACAAATAATTTATTTTAAATGTACTCCTGTTATGGACAATATCAATTATTTTTGCTTTACTATTTTCTTTATCATTTTATAGCCCAGACATTGAACTTCTATAAAATATTAATTGGGAAAAGAAGAATTTGGGTTGTCTAAAACTGGAATGGCAATATATTCAATTAAAAATACTTTTGAATTCATAATTTTGTCCAGATGCATTGTTTGTTGTTTATTCGTTTAGTCGCTTCTGACTCTTCATGACTTCATGGACCAGCCCACGCCAAAGCTTCCTGTCAGTCATCAACACCCCCAGCTCCCTCAGGGACGAGTCCATCACCTCTAGAATATCATCCATCCATCTTGCCCTTGGTCGGCCCCTCTTCCTTTTGCCTTCCACTCTCCCTAGCATCAGCATCTTCTCCAGGGTGTCCTGTCTTCTCATTATGTGGCCAAAGTATTTCAGTTTTGCCTTTAATATCATTCCCTCAAGTGAGCAGTCTGGCTTTATTTCCTGGAGGATGGACTGGTTTGATCTTCTTGCAGTCCAAGGCACTCTCAGAATTTTCCTCCAACACCACAGTTCAAAAGCATCTATCTTCCTTCTCTCAGCCTTCCTTATGGTCCAGCTCTCGCAGCCATATGTTACTACGGGGAACACCATTGCTTTAACTATGCGGACCTTTGTTGTCAGTGTGATGTCTCTGCTCTTGACTATTTTATTGAGATTTGTCATTGCTCTTCTCCCAAGGATTAAGCGTCTTCTGATTTCCTGACTGCAGTCAGCATCTGCAGTAATCTTTGCACCTAGAAATACAAAGTCTTTCACTGCTTCTACATTTTCTCCCTCTATTTGCCAGTTATCAATCAAGCTGGTTGCCATAATCTTGGTTTTTTTGAGGTTTAGCTGCAAGCCAGCTTTTGCACTTTCTTCTTTCACCTTCATCATAAGGCTCCTCAGTTCCTCTTCGCTTTCAGCCATCAAAGTGGTATCATCTGCATATCTGAGATTGTTAATGTTTCTTCCAGCGATTTTAACTTCAGCCTTGGATTCCTCAAGCCCAGCATGTCGCATGACGTGTTCTGCGTACAAGTTGAATAGGTAGGGTGAGAGTATACAGCCCTGCCGTACTCCTTTCCCAATCTTAAACCAGTCCGTTGTTCCGTGGTCTATTCTTACCGTTGCTACTTGGTCATTATACAGATTCTTCAGGAGGCATACAGGATGACTTGGTATCCCCATACCACTAAGAACTTGCCACAATTTGTTATGGTCCACACAGTCAAAGGCTTTAGAATAGTCAATAAAACAGAAATAGATGTTTTTCTGAAACTCCCTGGCTTTTTCCATTATCCAGCGGATATTGGCAATTTGGTCCCTAGTTCCTCTGCCTTTTCTAAACCCAGTTTGTACATCTGGCAATTCTCGCTCCATGAATTGCTGAAGTCTACCTTGCAGGATCTTGAGCATTACCTTACTGGCATGTGAAATGAGTGCCACTGTTTGATAGTTTGAACATTCTTTAGTGTTTCCCTTTTTTGGTATGGGGATATAAATTGACTTTTTCCAATCTGATGGCCATTCTTGTGTTTTCCAAATTTGCTGGCATATAGCATGCATTACCTTGACAGCATCATCTTGCAAGATTTTGAACAGTTCAGCTGGGATGCTGTCGTCTCCTGCTGCCTTGTTATTAGCAATGCTTCTCAAGGCCCATTCAACCTCATTCTTCAGGATGTCTGGCTCTAGCTCACTGACCACACCGTCAAAGCTATCCCCAATATTGTTATCCTTCCTATACAGGTCTTCTGTATATTCTTGCCACCTTTTCTTGATCTCTTCTTTTTCCTTGCCATCTTTGTTTTGATCATACCCATTTTTGCCTGGAATTTACCTCCAATGTTTCTGATTTTCTGGAAGAGGTCTCTTGTCCTTCCTATTCTATTGTCTTCTTCCACTTCCGTGCATTGCTTCTTTAAAAATAATTCTTTATCTCTTCTGGCTAACCTCTGGAATTTTGCATTTAATTGGGCATATCTCCCCCTATCACTGTTGCCTTTTGCTTTCCTTCTTTCTTGGGCTACTTCTAGTGTCTCAGCAGACAGCCATTTTGCCTTCTTGGTTTTCTCTTTCTTTGGGATGTATTTTGTTGCCGCCTCCTGAACAATGTCCACTTCTGTCCATAGTTCTTCCGGGACCCTATCTACTAAGCCCAGTCCCTTAAATCTATTCTTCACCTCCACTGCATATTCCTTAGTGAGTTCCTTAGTGAGCTCATATCTAGCTGATCTGTGGGTCTTCCCTAATCTCTTTAGTCTGATTCTAAATTGTGGAATAAGAAGTGCATGATCTGAACTACAGTCAGCTCCAAGTATTGTTTTTACCGACTGTATAGATGTCCGCCACCTTTGGCTGCAAAGATGTAGTCAATCTGATTTCAGTGTTGTCCATCTGGTGAAGTCCATGTATAAAGCCGTCTCTTAGGTTGTTGGAAGAGAGTGTTTGTTATGCAGAGTGAGTTGTCTTTGCAAAATACTGTCAGCCTATGTCCTGCTTCGTTTTGTTCTCCCAGGCCATGCTTACCTGTAATTCCAGGTGTCATTTGACTGCCCACCTTAGCATTCCAGTCTCCTGTGATGAAAATAACATCTCTTTTAGGCGTGTTGTCCAGTAGGTGCTGCAGATCCTCATAGAACTGCTCTACTTCAGCTTCTTCAGCATCTGTGGTTGGGGTGTATATTTGGATCACTGTGATGTTAGATGGCTTGCCCTGAATTCAAATTGAGATCATTCTATCGTTTTTTGGATTGTATCCAAGCACTGCTTTAGCCACTTTACTATTAATTATGAAGGCTACTCCATTTCTTCTGTGGTCCTCTTGTCCACACTAGTAGATCTGGTGGTCATTTGATGTGAAGTGGCCCATTCCAGTCCATTTCAGTTCACTGATGCCCAAAATGTCTATCTTTAATCTTGACATCTCACCAATAACCACATCCAATTTGCCCTGGCTCATAGATCTTACATTCCAGGTTCCAATGGTGTGTTGATCCTTAGAACATCGGATTCGCCATTCACCACCAGCACCGTCGGCCGCTAGCCGTCCTTTTGGCTTTGAGCTAGCTGCGTCATCACGTCTGGGGCTAATTGAGCTCATCCTCTGTTCCTCCCCAGTAGCATTTTGACCATCTTCCGACCTGGGGAGTCTCATCTTCCGATGGTATACCGACATATCTCTGGTTGTACTGATCCATTTAGTTTTCACGGCAAGAATACTGGGGTGGGTTGCTATTACCTTCCCCAGGGATCGCATTTAGTCTGACCTCTCTGTCATGACCTTCCCGTCTTGGGTGGCCCTTCATGGTTTAGCTCATGGCATCATTGAGGTGCTCAAGCTCCAGCACCACGACAAGGTGCATTATGAGCAGCTAAAACTGTTGAATTACTGTCAATACTAAAATACTTTTTGCATTATTTTAAATCTTCACATCTTTTTATAGACAATTAAAAGTATTGTAAAGGTAAATATAAATTATTTACAAGAAATTTTTAATAAAGGTCTGGAATATACCATATTAACAAATCAATAGTTAAGAATGCTGAAGAATATTAAGCATATTGCTTATCTTCTTAAAATGAGAATAATTCAACAAAATATTTTGACTATGCTTATTTTATACCTCAGAGAATGTTTAAATTGTTTTTATGTTTCATTATGCTAGAAGTGTAAAATGATGGAGGGAACACTTAGACGTATGATATGTGTTTGTTCCATTATTCCATTTTGGTTTAAAATCCATAACTTTTTAAAAACAGTTTTGGAAAGATAAAATATAGTTTAAACTGTGAATATTTCAATTATGTACCCCATTGAATTATGGATCTGAAACATGAAACTTCTCAAGCAGAAAGTAAAGTAAATCTCAAACAAAAACTTTTACAGGTAGTCATCATGTTACGACCACTCGTTCAGCAACTGTTCAGTTATAACAGCACTGAACAAGGGTCACTTATGACCGGTCTTTGAAGTTGCGGCCATTGCAGCATCCCCGCAGTCACATGGTAGCGATTCAGGTGCTTGGCAACTGGCTCACTGTCAGCACCTGTTCATTCGAGCATTCACACAATAGCAGTCAGGAGGCTGGGATCCTTTAACTGTTTTAATGAAGCGAAATGAATAGTACAGAGGTAAAGCTGCGAATGCAGAGTTCCTGCTGAAACCTAGATTTTAAAACTACATTCCCCTAACTGGTTCCCTTTCCCACGAAAGTATGTCACACCCCCTTCCATCCCGGTGGTGTTCCTGGTATATCTGAAGCCATTGTCCTTGATGTCTACCATCATGAAAGTATAGCCATAATAATACACTTCACACTCCAACTTCACACCGCCTCCCATCTGACAACAAAGACTCTATACCATTGATGGAAGATGCTCCGATAAGGGGTTCTGTGAATCCTTTGATCGGGGGGATCTGACACTCACATTTACAACTGTTGCAGCATCCTGTGATCACATAACTGCCATCTGCGACTTACCCTGCCATATATCACATATAAAGTCAATGGGGAAGCCTACAGGAGGTCCCAAGTTGCTCTAATGAGATGTTCTTGTTCCCACTGCTTTTTCTCCTGAGGAGCCCCCTGGGTCACAGGGCAAGTACAGGACCTGGGCAGGCAGGCAACCCACCCCCACCCACCTGCACTAGCGCCACACTGCAGCACCCCGCACCCCTGCCCAGTCTGTAGCACTCACCTGCCTGCCTGCTTGTGAGATGCCTAAGGAAAGGCTTGTTGTGACTGGGACTTGCAACTTCCTGCCAGTTTCCCACTGACTTTGCTTGTTGGAAGCTGGCAGGAAGTTGCAGGTCACAGTCATGTGAGGTCCTCATTTAAAGACCCACATAGCTCACTTAACAACAACAATGGGACTACTTGGATTGCTGTCACTAAATGATGTGATCACATGACGTTGCACCTCATCACTTAGCGATGGAAATTCTGGTCCCAATTACCATCATTAAGCAAGGACTACCTGTACAATGCAAAGATGGTGGCATCTCAAATTTACTAACTAATATTGTATACAGTTTCACTTACAAACTGTCTCTTTATTGACATAATAGAAAGCCTGACTGTTATTATTCTGTGTGATCAAGACTTCTTTACATATGTATTTTGTCCATCTTCTCATTTTATTTAATTGTCTCTTTCTATATATTTAATTACATCAACTTATATCCCCATACCAAAAAAGGGAAACACTAAAGAATGTTCAAACTATCAAACAGTGGCACTCATTTCACATGCCAGTAAGGTAATGCTCAAGATCCTGCAAGGTAGACTTCAGCAATTCATGGAGCGAAAATTGCCAGATGTACAAACTGGGTTTAGAAAAGGCAGAGGAACTAGGGACCAAATTGCCAATATCCGCTGGATAATGGAAAAAGCCAGGGAGTTTCAGAAAAACATCTATTTCTGTTTTATTGACTATTCTAAAGCCTTTGACTGTGTGGACCATAACAAATTGTGGCAAGTTCTTAGTGGTATGGGGATACCAAGTCATCCTGTATGCCTCCTGAAGAATCTGTATAACGACCAAGTAGCAACAGTAAGAACAGACCACGGAACAACGGACTGGTTTAAGATTGGGAAAGGAGTACGGCAGGGCTGTATACTCTCACCCTACCTATTCAACTTGTACGCAGAACACATCATGCGGCATGCTGGGCTTGAGGAATCCAAGGCTGAAGTTAAAATCACTGGAAGAAACATTAACAATCTCAGATATGCAGATGATACCACTTTGATGGCTGAAAGCGAAGAGGAACTGCGGAGCCTTATGATGAAGGTGAAAGAAGAAAGTGCAAAAGCTGGCTTGCAGCTAAACCTCAAAAAAACCAAGATTATGGCAACTAGCTTGATTGATAACTGGCAAATAGAGGGAGAAAATGTAGAAGCAGTGAAAGACTTTGTATTTCTAGGTGCAAAGATTACTGCAGATGCTGACTGCAGTCAGGAAATCAGAAGACGCTTAATCCTTGGGAGAAGAGCAATGACAAATCTCAATAAAATAGTCAAGAGCAGAGACATCACACTGACAACAAAGGTCCGCATAGTTAAAGCAATGGTGTTCCCCGTAGTAACATATGGCTGCGAGAGCTGGACCATAAGGAAGGCTGAGAGAAGGAAGATCGATGCTTTTGAACTGTGGTGTTGGAGGAAAATTCTGAGAGTGCCTTGGACTGCAAGAAGATCAAACCAGTCCATCCTCCAGGAAATAAAGCCAGACTGCTCACTTGAGGGAATGATATTAAAGGCAAAACTGAAATACTTTGGCCACATAATGAGAAGACAGGACACCCTGGAGAAGATGCTGATGCTAGGGAGAGTGGAAGGCAAAAGGAAGAGGGGCCGACCAAGGGCAAGATGGATGGATGATATTCTAGAGGTGATGGACTCGTCCCTGGGGGAGCTGGGGGCATTGACAACCGACAGGAAGCTCTGGCGTGGGCTGGTCCATGAAGTCACGAAGAGTCGGAAGTGGCTAAACGAATAAACAACATATATTTAATTGTATGTATTTGTAAGTGGGTGTAGACACACACAGACACACACCTGCATACACAGTCACATATTTCATTTACATTTTTGGAGAGAAATTTAAAACTAAATATGAACAATGTATGGGTCTCTGGAGCATACATTTGAAGATCTTGGGATATGGTTAATATTACCTGGAATTTCTGGTTCAGGAATTCTCATTTAGGTGTAATTTTATTGTAGAGAAGACAGCCTAGCTGAAAAAGGTTGGAAGGAACGTCAGGAAAACTGAACTTTTTATTGCATTCCCTGAGACCCTCTGTGAATAATTAACTTAAGGAAATGTATCTTCAGGCATAGATTTCATACATTAGCAATATACCTTCACCAATTTGGGAACTAATCAGCCTGGGCTAGAAGGCAAGCAGTGTATTTATGAAGTGCTGCTATCAATGCAATCTTTCTTAGATTTTACACAACCAAGAATGTAGTCAGATAATATTGAGTGAATAATAATAATAATTTGAAGTCTAAAAGATAGACTTCGAAACAGCAAAAGGAATGGAGATCAACAGAAGAAGTAAAGAGAACTCAGAAGATATTTGAATTAAATTTTGGCTTCTTGGAGGTACTTATAACTTGTTAATGTAGGTGAGTTCTGTGGCACAGCCTTGGTCAGCAGCATAGCATCTATCTTCAGCCAATAATCTTTTCTAGGCTTCAGTCTTCTAGTCAAAGCCTCCTAAGCTGATGGAGCTTTCAGTAGCAGACAACTAAATGGACTGTAGGACTTGTTTTAAGTTATAACAGTCAAATGCTTAAGGGTTTGACATACTTACGATTGTCACAAGCAGTGGGGCAAATGCTTAAGCAACTGAAAGGCCTACCTACTTTGTGCTTCACCTTACCACAAAGATGAAGGTAGAGATACAATGAGGATTTAGTCTAGGGCAAAGGGTTCCACAATGTGTTCATTCAGAGGATTAACATAGGAAGCAATGCAAAATTCTGGCAAATTTCTGATCATGTTATACAGATAGGTGAAGCAAGTATCGCAAGGAATAGAGTGAGTTAAGCCAGGCTACCGCAGCTCTTGTTTCCCAACTGGGATCTGAATGAGCCCAGGCAAAAAATGTTCCTGGACTCCATCCAAGTACAGCCTATGCTGCTTGGATTGAATTGAAGTTGCTGGGCTGCTTAGGGGTAACTGCATATTTCTGAGTAGTCCACTACTGAAAGGAAAGCTTCCCAGCCATCTGGCAGTTCTCCAACACTATTTTTTTGGAGTTGAGCATGGAGAAGGCAATCCCCTCACACACCTGGTGATTTTGTACCTGCTTCTGCATCTAAGTGCAGGGTTGCACAATGAGGAACAATGGAAATGGATTCTACTAGACCTCTAAACTAGACCCTGGCTCTTCAGGACTGATCCTGTCAGATTGTTTATCCTAATCCAGTTTCTGTTTCTTGTCAGAAGAAAAATCATCCATGGTATTTATGATACTTGAATCCTTTGTCCAGAAGGGTATAGCCATCCTGGAATACAGGCACTTCTCCTTTCCTCGTCAGACACATTCCATGTCTAGAACTTGTGCTGAAGCAGTTGACCTATGGCTCATTTGGATCTTTGTGATTCTTACCTAACATTACCTCCTTTTATTCTGAGAACTAGCTTATATTTTCTAGTGGTAGCATCTTTGCCTTTCCTTAAATTGCTTGGTTGCCTTGCAGATTTAAAATTCTGGTATGTAGCTTGTTTGCAATAATTCTTTCATCCTTTTGCTTTCTATGTTCTCCAGCACAAGTAATTCCATACCCCCTTTCAATCTGTTTTACCTATTTCTTTTCTTGGAACATATATTTCCCCTGTTCCTTCAATAATTCGCCTTCCCTAGTCTATATCGGCATGCAGATTCTGATAATGACCATATTTGGCAATTTCTGTTTCTTTTCTCCTTTTGCTTGTTTATTTTAGTATATACAGAATTGATGTTATGCCAGTTCCTAGGCTTGGAAGCCATTTTTTTTCTTTTTATAATTGGATCATTTCCCCATGCTTTCTTATTTACCTATGTGTATAAAATTAACTTGTTCACCTGTTTGAATGGCAACACCTGCCTAAGCTAATTATTCCTCATTGTTTATGAATGTGCCCACTGAGATAATTCTATTCCCCATTATTTGAGTGTCTTGCGTGTGACTTACTTGGTCAATTTGCCAAGATACCCTAACGCTAAAATTAAAAGGCTTACTTATATATATATATTTCAAGACAAGTCCAACTTCTGATATGACTAGACCAGAAAAGAATACGCAGTAACAATAATATAACTTTGCTGCACTCCAATAATGGATAGCATGAAAACAATCGAAATAAAAACAATGAGTGTTCTTCTCTCTATAAGAGCCTCACTGCTGAATTTCATGATAAATTACTGCTATTTCTTTCAGCTAGAATGAATCACTTCACAAAAGCCATAAAATTAATTTGTGCTCCAGCAGAACACATGCTGTTGTATGGCAGAAGGGAGGGAGAGGCAGGGGGAATAGCTGATGAAAACCTTTGCATTTTTGGATTAGTTTCTACGTGCGTTGTTATATTCAAATATCATGTTTTATTGCCTGTTTTATATGAATCACTTTCTTGGACTAAAGGCTTTCAGTTTTTCATCCCAGGCTTTTTTTTAAAAAAAAAGTCCCAGGAGGTCTCCTGAATTGTCATAAAAATATGATATAGAAAAATATATAGTTTGTTCCTTTGTTTCAGTAACTAATAATACAACATCAAGCATGTTTACAAGTGGAAAAGACTGAGATACACTTGCATTTAGACATTTTCAGTTGGCTCTTTCAAGCATCCTGAAAGGAAGTATCTGGAGAAACAGGGTACAAATATTTCATTTTTGGCTTAATATTTACTTACTTTCATACTTATTTGGCTTATAGGCCACTCTAGTCTCAAATGACTCTGAGCAGAGTACAACCAACATACATAAATAAGGTTAAAATATAAAATACAGAATAAAACTCTCAGAAGGAACAGTATCAAAACATTGTAACCTCCAAGGCCTGCTGGAATAACCACATAGACCAGTAGAAAAGGAGCATACAGATCTCTGGGGGAGTGCTGTTCCACAGAAGAGGATAGCAATTGAGAAGGGTCAACATTCATATTCCCTGAAGATGGCATTCTCTGAAGAGATATGGAGGGACTTTCTGCCAGATGTTATTGGATAGGCAGATACTATTGAAGATAGGCAGTCCCACAGATACTCATGAAAGACTTTAAAGGTGACAACAGCTTCTTGAATTCCACTCAATAGCCAATTGACAACCAGTGTAGGTCTCAAAATAGTGTTATATGGGTAATCAAGATATGCCAGTATCTACTTGACCTATTGCATTATGGATCACTGTAGCCTCTGAATACTCTTCAAGGGCAGGACTGGGTTGAGTTCATGACAATAGATCAATCAGGATATAATTAAGGCATAAGTGATGGTGAGAAGGTATATGGAATCATTTAGCTAAAATGTGGGTGCCAGAACAGTATTAACCATCCATGAATAAGGATAAAGAAATACAATCAATCCACATTTTCAGAATCATGATCCAAAACTTATTATTTTTAATTATGTTTACTCACATACAGTATTATAGATAGTTTCTTTTCCAAGCTCATGACTGTAGTTGGATTATTTATTTATTTACTATGCCACCTTTATTATTTTTATAAATAACTCAAGGCAGTGAACATACCTAATACTCTTTCCTCCTCCTATTTTCCCCACTACAACAACCCTGTGAGGTGGGTTGGGCTGAGAGAGAGAGTGACTGGCCCAAAGTCACCAGCCGGCTTTCAGGCCTAAGGCGGGACTGGAACTCTCAGTCTCCTGGTTTCTAGCCCAGCACCTTAACCACTAGACCAAACTGGCTCTTTGATTTGGAGGTATGCTTCAGACTGTTGTCTTGCTGAAATATTGTAGCCCAACCATTGTGGGATATTAGCTTCTAGGATATGTTTCTATATAGTTGAATCCATTCTTCCTTCCACCCACACAATATTTCCTATGCCACAGGCTGCCAGTCCCCTGAGTGGAAGATACAGTGCCACAATGTTATGCATACATATCTGGGAATAAGCCTACAAGCCACACCAGTATCTGCCCTAAGAGATATACATATAATATATGTAGAAAGATAGCATCAGACCCAAAAGCTATACAAGCAGAAAACTGTAATCAACCATTAACTGTCAGCAGGGGAAAGACGCAAAACTAAGATGCTAATAGAGATAAACAGTGGCAGTCACATGTCCATGGAAAAGTTGAAGAAGAGAGCAAAGGTAAAATATCAGAATGATCTGTGTAAGAAGCAATGAAGGATCAATAGAAGGATGGATCAAGGTATCAAGAGATATGATATCATATCCTAAAGGTTTTACAGAGAGATATACCAGGAAAAAAAATCATGATCTCTGAAACTTCATTAGTCTGTTGATTCCTGTACTACTAGCATAATTTCTTGATCAAGTTATGTCCTAAAGAAATCAAGGAACAAGACTACCATGGATAGTGAGAAAAAACAACAACAACCTTGTACTTAAAGTCTCCTTGGAAGATTTCCAAGAACTTTTCCTCATTCCTATCTTCCTACTTTCCCTTATCTTCCCGCTTTCAAGTTTAAGATTAAGGTAATGAATTCTGCAATCTGTGTCAAATTCCAGCACTTAATTGAAATCTCTTATTTAACTAAGTTTTAAAAAGCAAAACAATTTAACTTGGTCTGACACTTAAACTTTATGCTCAGATGAAGATAAAAGGAAAAGGAGTATATTTATGGTGTGGTTACACTTAAGACAATGAAATGGATGATTGAGATAATCCCAAATAAATGATTAGAGTAGTTTTCCTGGAGTTGAGAACTAACTGACAAGTCTAGTTGCTAAATATGAGTAGCTGATCGGGGTGATCTCAGAGCGTGGACCATTGATGAAAATCAGTTCTAAATCTGAAACAGTATGGCCTTCTGACAGGTTATAGCAGTTAATGCAGAAAGGAATTCTCAGAGTTTGACCTACTCTACTGACAGGTTAGAGTAATCATTATGACAGGTTAGAGTAACCATTATGGGAAGAGAGGAGGATGGGGAGGACATGTAGCCCAAGTATCCAGTAGCAGCAGTCCTGTTGTTGGAGATTTTAGCAGTACTGGAGCCAGTGACCTCCAGTACTCTAGGACTCCAGTCTTTAGCAGATCCAGCTAGTTCCCAGGACCCTTCAACCACCCCCACTGACAGTCTCTCAGGCTCAGAAGTTCAGCTCATCAGTCCTAGGTAGAGGCATTTATTGAAGATTTGGGAAGAGAGAGCTTCCCTAATCTTCAATAAGATCAGAGAGGCTAGCTAAAAGGCATGGAAGTACTAACAGGACAGCAGACACTGTAACTCCTGGGAACTGTATTTCAGCTATGCATTGGGCGGAGACTCATTGTGGCTTATTTATTGTACTCCCTTTTCAAACCTCAGCTGTGGCCTCCATTTACATTGCTTTGCCATGTCTTGGACTCTGAATTTTGTCTCACCATGTCTCTTGCCTTTCCTCCAGATTCACCATCTGATTGTTTACCAGTCTTGATCCATGCCTGACCTGTTGGACCCAAGCACATTCTAGCCTCAAGATACTTGAAAGGACTATTTCAAACACTGCTTGTTTTCTACTAACTGTGAAACAACCCGATCTTGCTTACCTCTGGCTGTGGCAGATTTATAGCCTGTAATTTTTGTTCTAGCAGCCAGCTGAACTGGCACAAAAAACTGTGTGTGAGGAAAGGAAGATTGAAAACATGCATTCAGCTCCAAGTTTGGCACCAGAAGAGCATAATTGTCCAGGTAATTCTGCCTCATATTATCATAGCTATCCATAATGTTGCAAGGGTAGTGTCTGTTCCTCTTATATTACATGTAGAACTAATTCTAAGAAATGGAAACTACTTCAAATGCAGGATTCAGGTGCACATTGCTTTCATTATACAGAATTAATTTGCAGGGGTTTGCACAGGAAGGAAGAAAAAAAAATTTCAGGGTGGTAGCCACAACTGTATGTCCTATGTGACCCTGCCCACATCACAACTATGTAAAAAGGATGGGGCTTTGATCACATGGTTGTGGCCACCATCATGATTTTTTTGATTCCCTCCCTGTGGACACCCCCAGTAAGTTGACTGTTGGTAAGTATCTTTCTCAATCCTAACCATCAGCTCTGGAGTAAATTAACCAAATCTAAGTTGGTAGTGATTAATTCAGCCACTGATTTCAGCAGAAATAAAGAATGGGCTAAATACAGTGGTCACATTCATGTGAAAGAAAAAGTCATTTGAGAAGACCCTGATGGAAAAATGGAAGGCAATTGAAAAAGAGACTGACAGAAGACATCTAGATATGACCCCTGATGATGTAGCATGAGCTTACAATAAGAAAACACTTATTGACAGACTCAGTCCTGGCAAAATGATGTCCATCAGGTCACAAAATGTTGTAAGTGTCTGAAGGACAACAACCACAAAGACACGTAGCTATCTTACTCAGAAACAGTGCAAAACACACACATTGTCTCTGAAAACCAAAGAATCCTTTAATCCTCCATATTTGGGGATATGCTTTAAGGTTCCTGTAGTTCTTTAGCTAGATAAAATTGATGGTGCTAGGAAGAAAGCAATTTTATGAGTTTTATGACCTATATTTTGGACAAGTGATCTCTACAGCATGTGAATAACATATAAAAATCTTTATAAAACTTTGTATAGGATAGTAAGCAGCTTTATGATTTTATCCTTTTGGTTATTACATATTAAGTAGAAAAAACAATTCAAGTCAAATATTAATTTTGAGTGAAATGTTAGCAAATTGTAGGTAATTTTGTGTTAAAATATAGTAATTTTATTTTGTGAGGAAAATTATAACCTTTCATTTTATTCCACATTAATAAATTTATGAACTAATATTTTAAACAATTATATTAATTTGAGTGTGTGTGTGTGTGTATGTGTATTCTAAACTGTCCCAAATAAAGTAAATAATATGATAATATCAACTGATGTTTTTCCACTGATTTCCAGAGACTGTGCACTGTTTCTTCAATTTAAAAAGTTACTGGGATTTAATTGTATTAAAAGGTAAAACAATAACAAGTTAGAAATAAAGTCTGTGTAATATAATTCATGTGCTGTTTTGTCTATGTTCTGAAAGTGATATAGGTTAAATTGAAAGTGCATGCATTGCAGAGATTATTATTGTACAAAATGCTATATTGTTGTTTTGAGGTTGGTACTATATTGTTTTCTTGCTTTTTAATATTGGCATTTTGTAAGCATCCTGTGTATGAAGGATTAAGTCTCCATTTTTTAGGCTTTTGCTGAAACTTTCCAGGTTCTGAAAGGAATGCTATGCTCCAAGATGCAGTTTAAAATGCAACTAGTTTCAATTTAGGTTAAGCTAGGTTAAGTTTAGGAAGATTAAAGTTGCAACTCATCAGCTCATCAGTGATATAGTCATGGCCCAGCGCAGGCAAAAGAACTGGTGAACCAGATATTTTTATGGGCTGTTGAACACAAAAGTCACCACTTGCTAAACCGGTGTCTTTTAATCAAAGCTTTATTTATTTATTTATTATTCAAATTTAATTACTGCCCATCTCCCCCAAAAGAGGGACTCTTTAGAGCTTGCAGCAGAAAAAAAGTTTGACACTCTGCATATTTCTGATTGAGAAGCAGATAAGTAACTAGAGGATGCATTCTCTCTTACATTCATTCTTGGTTTGTCATCTGATGTATTGCTATGAATCTAAACATTATTCTACATAATATAACCCTTCATGTTTGACCTTAATGCAACCAATACAAAAATGGATTTGGTTTCATTGTCAAAGAAAGGACTACATTGCGAGTACATCTCATGAGAAACCAGAGTAATTTTTAAAAAGACCCAGAATAATGGCATTAAGCTGTGTAAGCCCAACCCCCACCTGGGGGCAATGGTAGGGGAGAGAAAGGTGAAAGAGTTGGCTAATCTCTCTGTCCATTCTCTGAGAGAATGGGGACTGGACTGTGACTGTGGCTTTTTATTTTAACCAAGGAAGCTTTGTGTACAGATGTTCTTGGTTTGTGTTCAATCAGTTTTTCAGGGCAGCATTAGTTGGTATTGCAATGTCTTTTTTGGTTTCTCCTGCTGAAAACATTTGCATTTATTTCTATGGGAACAGTATATCAGGGGATCCGATGCATAAACCACATGGGATTTCATGACACAGAACTGGAGGATCTCCTTTGTTGAATGCTTCTTTAGATTTCAGATTTCTGAATAACCTAATCACAGTTTTGAAAGGATTTGATAAATAACCCATTGTTCCATTTTCATTACTTTCTCTCCCTCTCTTCATTTTTTTTTCTTTTTCCAAAGCACTATGCTCTGGATGATAGTTTTTAGTTACTTCCATTCTTACATGCCTTTTTCAGCAGTAGTGTCATCAGAAAAAAATTGGTCTGGAGATTCAGAAACTGCAGAATATAGCAGACCTCTGCACTCTGGTGTTCTAAAGCTGTAGAAATGACTTTGCTTGGCTTATCAGATCGAGAATTCTCTTTCAGTGAATCCCTGCTGAATAAGATAATAGTCCCTTTAGATCACTATTCTAGTAGATGGAGGGTCCATGGTGCTTGCAAAACAAGCTGCCTTCACTGGGAAGCTGTAACCCTCCAGATATTCCAGCAGCCCTCTCAATGGTGAGGGATGCCAGGAATTGTACTTCAGAAAATTTGGGGAGGCATAGGTTCTCTATGACTGGTGGTCAACCAATTACTCCCTTTGGTACAGGAGAGAGAGAAAGAAGCCTTCAGTAGTTGCTCCAGCTATGTTCTGATCAAAACTATTTTTTGCTGATTGAAACTATACTTTCTTTGTACTTGCTTTCACATTATATTCCAGAACTTGATAAATGTGAGTACCTGTATTTACTACTATACCATGTGTTTAAGAGGAAATGCAACTATAGATTACTTGCCCAAGAACCTGGCATCTAGCTGAGGAAAAGCAAGAGAAATATCTGGGTCTCTGAATTGGCCTCTTTGTGTTTTACAACCTAACAAGACAAAACAACTAAGCTGTTACAAGGTGAGAAATGACATTGTTTGCTTGGTACAAGCAGGGGAAAAAAATAGCTAATGGTAGTCTATCTAAGGAAATGATTAAAACCGAGTGTGGTTAGGTAACATATTAATAATTATTGAAAAAGACAGCAGAGAAAGTGGCATCTCTCTCTCTCTCTCTAGAATATTACAGATGATAATAATTAAAAAGTAATAATTATGTTGTATATTCTATGTATCTGTATTGTTTTACATACTCTACTTTTTTGCTAGTAATCTCTTACAGTAGTACACTTGTACTTGTTTATAATTTCAAGTAATATAAGACAGTTACTTATGTAAGCAAGTACCCCTTATGAATTTCATACACTAAGTATACACAGATTTAGCAGTTTCCAGTTCATAGCCCATGGTATTATATAAGCAGAACACCCACCATCACCTCCCACTGGTCCCTCAAGAAATCCTCCAAATGTATGCAAATGCAGTAAAAGGAAAGTTGGCAGAACATATAAGTCAAGTAAGATCTGGCCAGAAGCTAATATGCTACAGTCTAATTCAGTGTTTTGTTTCCAGAACTTCTTAATAGTCAATCCTTTAGGAAGAAAAGCAATAGACAGACAGACAGACAGACAGACAGACAGACAGATACTCCTTGAGTGTGTTTGCTAGCAAGCAGTAACAGGAGCTATATGCCTTCTGGTACTGAAGGTAATACAAAAATTAGGAGGCACTTTGCCTTCAAGAATTTATCTATCCCAAATGGTGTCTATCACTATGTCTTTTGGCCAGACTATAATACAAGTTTCAGAATTATGTGATTTGTTGGATACAACATATGCTTAGACACTGAAAAATACCCGGAAGGATATAAATATATAGTTAATATTTGCTTATGTAGCAAAATCTAGCTTTATGTAGGTTATCATTAAGTGTTGATGTCCTAGTATGGAGTTAGTACCCCTGCCACTTTTGACATAGTTTCAGCAGTCACACTGAGTCAGACTTTATTATTTTCTGACCCATCCAGAAGGAAGAATTTAGGGAAGGCCAGCACAACTTGTAGAGGGGTAAGGACCATTTAATACCTTTAAAAAAATTGCAGGCCACAAAGGAATAGCTGGCATGCTGATCAGCTGCTCAACAGCTGGCAGCTCAATGACAGCAATGGAGCTGGCAGTGTCCATGACACCTGTGTCTTTCAGTGTGGAAGTCGTTGCAAAAACCTAGGCAGTGGCAGCGGATTCTTCCTGGTGGCAGTGGCATTTGGCAGCAATGGATTAGTTATTTAAAAAAAAATGCTGGTGGGCTACACAAGACTGCTTGGCAGACCATATATGGCCTGCAGGGTCCATGTTGTGTAGGCCTTTTTTAAAGCATAGATTTTTATGTATTTTTTAATGGTACAAGATAAATTGGACTTGTTCATACATCCATCTCCTAGTGTTTTTGAAACACTTGAGAGATTTTGGTACATGAGATAGAGATCGGAAGCTTCTGCACCCATTTTAACTCGTTCGTCATTTTGCTTGAATTGGGGAAATGCTAGTTGTAATGATAGGCTATCTGAACAGGATTAAAATAATGGTTTGGTGCTGGGACTTCTGTTAGCTAACTGTCACAACAACCTATCCAAGATTCTGTAGTGTAGAGAGACTTCAGCCAGAACACAAGGCCTTGGGCCTCCATCAGAGTTCTTCAGTATACAGTAACATGTCTCCATTGATCAGCTAAATAACCCAAATATTTTATATAGCATTTATCCATCTATTTTATATAGCATTTATGTAGATAAGAATCCATATCCATATCTTTTGATAATATAAATAAATCAGCATTTAATTCATCCTTTTATTTGATGTTTCAGATTTTATTATTTGACCTTGTCGCTCATTAACTAGCAAAGAAGATTTTATTAAACTGACAGTTGTCATTAAATGGATCCTTTGTTGAAAGATTTCTTAACCAGTTTTGATTTTCTCTAGAGCCAGCCTAATCAAGTTTACTTTATGATAATAATATTGTTTATTGCAAAAACATTTCTCCTTGTCTTCAGGATTTAAAGCACTATGTCACATTTATGAAACAATTTGATTGGATACACTACTGTGAAGTGAAAAAAATATGTGTTGTAAGCATTTTCCTTCAACGTTATTAATTTCTATTTGTTGAATTGTCTTTTTTAATCTGGCATAACGTAGTAAATGTTGTTCACTATGCTGTGATTTTAAATAATATGCTGTGGTTTTAAATAATAAATAATAATAAAGACATAAAAGTTTTATTTGTGTGATTTTTTAAAATACTCACATACACCTATTACTTCACAATTTGTGGATAATATGATTTCTTGATGGAGAATAATAGTTGCTTTCTTCGCACATTCAGTCGATATTCCTGTACTTCTCTTCATACCTAGAACCAAGATATTTTGAAATAATGAAAACGTGCATCAGATGCTCCAGAAGTCATCAAGGAATTGCTACTGAGGACAAGATTCAGTGAGGTGTAATACATGTAGAGCTACAGTTGTTTTCACTCAGATGTAACATAAGATGTAATTCTGGCCCTTTCCACATGACACACTTAACTGGATCAGGAGAGCATTTTGCATAAAATAGTTCTATGGCTGTTTGTGGCTAAGCTACACCACCACCACCCATGGCTAGTGTCATGTGGATCAACGTCTGAGGAGTTAGATAATATTCAGTTGATGATGTGGAAGGTGTAGGGGAAGATACTTGGGGAGTTTCCTAGCAATGTGGCAGGCAGGTCTGTCAGTTGCCACTCCTGGGGCTCATCTTGGTTCAACATGGAGCTCCAGCAGATAAAAAGGCAAAAGCAATACCTGGGCCACTGGTGGGGAAAGTCTAGAAGTGCACCTGACTGAACACAAGTATGAGCTTAAATTAGAGTTTACAGTGTGGTGATATGAAATTGATGCTATATATAGTTTAACATGGCTACAGGGGAAAAAACATACTTTTTGAACACTTCCCTAGTATTTTTTATTCCATCCCACCCTACAAGTTAAAGTTTTTAATAGATGAGGAATAGAGAGTGGAGAGATTTCATTTCACTGCAGAGTTCTGAACCCACATTTGAGCTCACTAAAGATGCCAGGATTGCAAAACCTTGGGATGTTTTTGACAGTTCTAATGAATCATTTCTCTAGCAACCCAACGTTCTTGCTTTCTATTTGTGGCCACATTAAATATAAATAGGTGGACTAAATACAAAATGCTGAAAAATAGCCCAATTTTATACTGTAGTGAGATCATGTCATGGCTTTCAGTGGATTTAATGCCCTCTGAAATAAACCGTATTTTTTCCTACCTTTCTTTTTTCACACATAGTAGAAGTTCTATAAAAGAACTTGGCCAAGACTGAAAGAAAAAACTCCTAGCTGAGATTCATCTCTTGCACTAACATTTTCAAAATCAGCTCCTAAAAATCAGTAACAGTCTAATCCAAATGACAGTTAAAATTACATATTTATTACATGACTATAACTAGAATTCTGTAACTTAATTTTTAATTTTTAAAAGTTACTTCATTAATCATGTAGTTCATGGTACTATTTCTGTTTATTTTAGCAGAATTAATTAGTTAATTTCATTTATTCTTATTATTTATTAATATTAATCTGCTTTTAATATTTTTGTTCAACCATTTGTGTATACATTTCCCTGCATTCTCAGACACTAACATATCTGTATTTTTCTTCTTTTTAATGTAGAGTTTTGGAGTCTAGTGTGCCAAGAATGTATGCATAATCTCATGTGCAGTAGGCCTTTTGCTGTCATCCCTGATGTGTAGAATGTTGGGTTATCACATCTTCTATAGTCAAATATTTGCTAAACAATAAGGGAAAGTAAATATATATAGTATGTATAAGTGGGTCTGAAGAAAAGAAACAAGAAACAACCTGTTCACATGGTTGTTCTACTCTCTTGAAACCCTCAAAGAGCCAGTATTTATCTATTTCTCAATTATCAGTATGTCTTATAAAAAGCAAAATTACAGAGCATTCAAAATAGAATCAAAATTAAAATAAAAACATCAATAGCAAAGCAGTACATAATGAGCTATTAAAATTAAACCATCTTTTACCTGAAAAGTATAATAATGAAACAAAGATGGGGAGGGGGGAAATTCCATAAGGAGGGCTGTGGTAAAATAACCTACAGTGGCTCTATTGCCTATGAAGATATGAGGTTTGTTCAACCGAATCCTCTCCCATGTATTTTAGGAAAACATTCAAATATAGATCTCAGGGGATATTGCCTCAGTATTAAACCTTTTACCACTTCCACTTGGTTGCAATGATATAAACATAGAATTGACAGCACCACTACAGACAAGCTTACAAGATAAATGAAAATAAGATCATTATTAAGGAAATTATTTGCCAGTAAGTATAAAATGGAAAACTGAAATTATAAGCAAAAACTGTACATTTAAGCAGTCATGATTCCTCATATGTTGGAATTTTTACAGCCAAATAAGCTTGAATAGCTTTTCCATCAAATCAGATTTCCCTAACATTTATCTCGCAAATCAGTCAGTTAGAAACAGATCCTGTAAAGCAGACTTCCCTGTTTCATATTTGTCCTGATGATTCAACTTCTAGAATGATTTCAGTATATGAAAAACAATTTGCTGAAGTTCCTCAAGACCTCTGCTTGATCTCCTCACCCACTACCCTTTCTCTCAGCAAGATCCTCTCAGAGCTGAGCTTCCTTCACCAATTGAAATCCATCACCGATTAACCTCCCCTTATCCAGTTGTTTGAATCTACAGTAGACTCTCAGTTAATTGGCACCCATGGGGATTGGTAGATGCTGGATAAATGTAGTTTCTGGTTGCTTGAGAGTTACTATTAAATTTTATTTAAAGTATTATTTATTTGATTTTTTTGCCGGTTGCTAGACAGTGAATTCCGGTTGCCTGAGAGAGACTCCCGGTTAACTGAGAGTCTACTGTATTATTTATTTGATTTTTTTGCCAGTTGCTTGAGAGTGCCGGTTGCTTGAGTTCCAGTTAACTGAGAGTCTACTGTACCAACCTGAAGCTTGCCTGCCAAGTCTAAAGCAGCCACAAGTGACTTAAATCAATATACAGTAATAGAATCAGGTTTTTGGCCTACTTGGTTATATTACAGTTTTGCAAGACATAAGCAGAGAGATAAAATGGAGTGTTTCTTCACAAGGTTATACACTTGTCAGTTGCTCCCTGCGTAGGTTCAGAAAATAGAAATATCTGGGGCAGAAGGTGAACTTCAGAAATGGGACACTTTAGTCCCAATTGGGATTGCACAAATTGGGACCTACTTCCTGGGCAGCAGTTCGTTTTTGCTTTTTTTCTTTACTTTTCAGTAATTAATGTTCTCATTCTACAGGTAAAAACTACAATTCTTTTGTTTATTAGTCTGTTTGTGCCAGACTGCCAAAAGGGAAAAATAGTAAATCTGCAGGTAAACCTTTAAATACTGGGGCAGAAGGAGAAAGTCTATGTTCCTCAATGTCTGCAGTATTAGGTTTAGGTGTACACAACTTACATAAGAAGAGGCTTACTTTAAAACATTTCTGAAAGAAATCCTATTTGTGTTTATGGACTAACTGGAATTAATTGTTTGCCAGGATGTCCTTCTAACCTGGAAGAGGTAACTGATTTGTAAGGTGTGAGTGAAAGAGGAAAAAAATTCAGAGAGACCTTAAAGAGATCCAGCTTAATAAATGTCTCCTCATATTCCTTTCAATTAGCATGCCCCCATGCAAAGAAAAAGGGACACACTTTTAACTGAATTCAAGGAATGCAGCATAGCAGGATGATGGAACAATACTTAAATAATGAAAGTTCTCAAAAATATTTTTTTTCCTTTTGCCAATTTTTCTGCATGTTGGCTGGCTGAAATATTTGGCATGAACTTTTGTCCTAACTATTTTAAAAAAATCAAATAAATGTTCTGGATAGGGTATTTTGTTCAAGCTCAATACAAAATACCCTTTCTGTTTCTTGCACATTCCTAGTCTCAACCATTAAAAAAATTATAGATGAAAAATAATTGGTTAAATTACAATTGGGGAAAACCAGGATAGATTGTTGACATGCAGAACCATGTTCACAATGGCAAATCCCAAAGAATAAGATAAATCAAGTATACTAAAACATCTGAAATTTCTATATGGCTTTCAACACCTTTAAAACATTGTAGTAATTAACTATGTATTTTACTAGAGTGTGTTAAGAGTAGCAAGAATATTTTGTGCTAGGTAGGCCACAGATGCTACATTATATTTTGAGGTGAAATATACTTAGCACTAGGACTATCCCACTGATTTACTAATGCCAGCTACCACCTCTATTTTGGGTAGATACAATCCCTGTTATCACCATTATTGGAAAGATTCAATATTCACTGACTGTTTACTATAGGCTGACCATATTTCCTTGAGACAAAAATGGGACATTGGGATGGCAAAATGGGATGGGGTTAAAAATGGGACATTGGGATGGCAAAACAGGGCAGGGCTGGGAGACGGGTTGGATTGTCAGGCAGGAACTTCTCCGGTTTTCTCGGGCTGCAAATCTTCGGATTCCTTCATTGGTGAGAGGTAAGGCTGGACTGGAGAGTCTAGTAAACAGTTGTCCCTGACAAGCCATTCCTCCTCTGGCTGTGCTTTTACGTTCTTTTCTTCCTGCCATTTCAAGGCAGGAGCCAATCGGCTCACCCTTTGATCACTGCCTATCAGCTGATCTTGTTTTTTTTTCTTTTCAGGTTTCCCTCCGGGTTGAGCTCTGTGGCTTTTTCCTGCTGTTTCTGCTGAGCTCCCCCTCCTTCCACTCAAAGTTAGACTGCATTCTGACAGGTTTGTGGGAACTTTCAAATTTTTAAGTAAGGTTTTTAAGAAAATGGAAAAAAATGGGCATTTATATTAAAATGATGGGACAGTCTGGAAATGTTAAAAAAATAGGACTGTCCCATTCAAAATGGGATGTATGGTCAGCCTAGTTTACTATCTCTGTTGCTTTATTTTTATCAGGTGCAAGTCTGAAGTGAAGAAACCACACTTCAAAAGTCCTTTTAGGGCCAAATTACATTCGTAACTTCATATAATCTCCAATTATTCCATGTATAGTACTGTAATGACAGGGAAAGTTGTACCTGAGAATGGGCTCCCATTTATACCAGTTTGCATCCCTTGTTTATTTCAATATAAGTCAAAATTGGACCAAATGAACCTATTAACTTCAACTATCCAGTTAATCTAGGATGAATTCATGAAGCTAACCAGGGCCAGAACTGGAAAGTTGAATAAGACAATGGCACTTCTATATAGTTGCCAAGAAAACTATGTGTACATGTTTATGAAGTCATCAGAATCAAGTTTGACTCAGAGGAGACTTTACTTTTAGTTATCTCAAAATGAAAGCAAACCTCTATTCAAACAGCTTTCTAAAACATGATGGTAGGGAGGCTTCATTACATATGGCTGCAGCATAATATGCAGGCTCTCTTTCAAACTCTAATATATAGCAAGAGCTGTGAAACCTGGAACTATGAATAGATTGATTGTTATACCTCTTCACTGCAGATTTATGAGAATTGAGCAAGGCGCTCATAAAAGCGAAAGGTGAAATGTTTCCTTGGAACTTTGATGTCAGATTAAAACATCAGCTAGTTTGACCTGTGCTACTCAAAATTTTTGTTTTTTAGTATCAGGTTGTTCCAGCAGAGAATGATCCAAAGCCAATTGCTGCAAAAGCAATATTACAAAATGGTGCAGTGGCTCTGAGTTAAGAATTACATAGAGTTCAATAATGATAATATGCAATTTCTACTTTTTCCCCCTAGTCCTTGATTCACATTGCCCTAAACTGTTTTATTATACGTGATGACTTGCAGAAATCTTGGGCATCTACCATCAATGATAATTACTATATTTTTAAAAATTCAGTCTGAATTCTAACTTTCTTATAGCTATGAGTTATATGTCCAGCCTTTGGGCCAGCTGTCACAAGAATGAAATATGAATACTTTTTTTAGCATGTCTTGTTTGCTGGCAGAGGTGATAAGATATATCCCATAAAAATAACCCAGGCCATATCTTAGTGATCTGTACTGGGACTTTCTCAGCACTTCCTAGAGCCCATCTTAAAAGCTTGGAATAAGAACATTACAGTTTCATACTATTGCAATGTATGTAACAAATTTCTATTTCCATGAGTTTTCCAAATTCTTTCTTATATCCATGTAAAGATTTATAAATAGGAAATAAGTTGAAATAAATGCTTGTTCAGGAAGTCACCTATCCTCTGACTGAAGGTGAAAGCATATTGTAGCAATTGAGAGTTTATGTGTTTCATTCTGGATGCAGCTGATAAAGAATGAGAATAGTCTTGATTTGTAGAGAGGGGAAGGCAGTATTCCAGTTTCCACAGCCCTGTTAGGTAGTTTATTTTATTTAGCAAAGACAGTGATGAAAATTGTACTAAAAATGTCAACACTTTGGTAACCCTGAAGCATTTTGGCATGCTCATACTGTACAACCTAAACACAACAATCCACTCCTATGCTAGCTGCTTGTTTTAATTCATATTAGCAGATGGATTTTCAGACCATGTCACCTGTTTAACAAAAGATGCATTTTTAATGGGCAAATGATTGTCATTTGCATAGCAAATACAAATATGCTTCTTCATTAGGTTTTAATAGGAAGAAGTGGGCAAAGGGTAGACTCATTTGCATCACTGAATGCTACATTTTCACACCCTTTACTGGCTATAGAAAAATACAGGTATCAGTGTTAAATTTTCAGGAAGAACAAACACTTCGTTAGATTTAAAGACACTATCGGGTTGACAGTTCAGCAGTATCAGTACATTTCATGGTGAAAAATATCCAAGGCATTTCAGAGTTTTATTCCTTGCTAATCTTCAGAGATGTAGAGTGTGGATATTGTATATACATGCCCAACCAAACAGAGAAAATATTCATTCAGTATTTCTAATACTTGCAAATGAAAAAGCTGTTATTTTAACTAATGGTGCTATGAATTTAGGTGGAGAGAAAAGAGAGATTGGGAAGATGCCTGAAGGCCGTGGGATAATTGTATTACTAATATATTCCCTTGGTTTGCTTTTTGAACTCTGTCACTCCTTGCCTTACAGCTGTAGTTAATGAATGGCGAGACTATTCAAATGATCCCCAAGCAAAATATTATTCATGAATTTTCCAGAAAGCAAGCTGTAAGAAGGGCATCAATGGCATCAGGTTCATTGGTTATGCTTAAGGGTTCATAAGTACCTTTGTTGCCCAAGAGAAATAATTGTCTTCAGTCCAACCAGCCTGCTCTACACTCTTAGCAGCTGCCAATGATCCAGCAATAAAACAAAAGAGAGAGGTGAAGGAAACAAAGGCAATCAGATGAGAAGCCAAGCATTGGTGAGGTTACAGAACAGCCCTTCTTATGCAGAGAGCAGCTCAGCTTACAGAACATCCAAATGCAAGCAAATCGATATATGCAAGCTTTTTGCAATAGGTTTGCCTTACGCTTATCATATGTTCTTTTACCTGGGATGCCGCTGTTAAGAAAACAAAAAAGGGGGGAAAGCAGCAATCAAATGAGACACAGAAAGACTAAATAATACCCCTCCTCTCCAGGTTCATTTTCAGGTAAGAAATCAGGTCTAATTTAAAATTGATAAACAGTCAATCCAATATGATGAGATTAAGAACTAAGGATTTTTCCCCCTAAGGAATTTGCAAAGAGATACAATCTCATGAATAAATATAGCAGTCTAAGGTATTTATTGATTCACATGCCATTTGTTTGAGTGCTTGCCCTAAGGGGGCAAAAAAGAAGCCTATTATTATTGACAATATAAGAGCTATGGTTATATTCACAGAAAAAAGTACATTTAAATTGTGCCTCACGGTGAGAACATGAGCCAACCAAAGCCAGTAATTCAAAGTTAAGACTGACATTATGTCAGACCCCATGGTGTCAGCAAAAGTGACAGCTGTGCCTTTGCATTTCCAAGCATCTGGAAATTTATATCTCAATTTTTAATGAAATATATTGCTGTGGTTTTCCTTTTCTGAATTCTACTTATTTTGTTTTGTTTGGGTTTGCTTTTTGAAAATATTTAAGTTGCAGAGTGAATAACTCTCTTTTATAACTGTTGATGTATTCCAGATCTTTTTCCATGTGCTACAAGGTGCGTGTATGTATTTATACACACACACACACACACATAAGAAGTACTGCACATTACCCACCTAGATAAATGGAAGCAGCACATCCATCATAGCACATTCTGCCATAAGGAGAAAAATTGCACAGGTAGGTGGGCTAAGAGTAGGCAAATGCAAAGCCTCACAAAAGAACTTAGAAGCAGAGCCTAGGAACAACTGGTGGAAAGAGCCTTCCCCCATGAGAAGTAAAAATGAGATCTATATTGACTCAAGATTGTTTTTGAAGTGAGTGAAAGGGGCTAAACAAGGAGTCTCCAACAGAGCAAATGCAATTAAAAATAAATGTGATGACAATGATTTTCTTACATACAATTATTAGAAAGGTTTAAAGTAGATTAAATAATGGATGGTTTGAATACTGTAAGACTGAGTATGAAATAGAATTGTGTACAAATGATGAACATGTTATTACTAGAATGTATAAACTTTTATTGAAATATGAAGTAGAAGAACAAGTAAAAAAATGTATGATAAAATGGGCTAAAATTTTTGGTTATAACATACAAATGGAACAATGGGAAAATATGTGGTTGAAAGGACTGAAATTTACATTATATTAGACGCTTAAAGAGAATTTCTATAAAATGATGCATCGCTGGTATACTGTATGTCACCAGAGAAATTGTCTAGAATGTATAAAATTACTTCAAATTCATGTTGGAAATGTGAACAACATGAAGGGGCATTTTATCATCTTTAGTGGATGTGTAAAAAAAGCCAGAAAATTTTGGATACCAAAACATGCAGTAATTCAGAGGATTTTAAACATACAATTGAAACCTGAGGCTTTTCTTTTGGGATTGATGGACAACTGCAGCAAGATTGTTATATCCACAAAAGTGGAAAGATTCAGCATTGCCCACAATGGAGGTATGGTTGGTGAAGATGATGGAATTTGCAGAGATGGCCAGACTGACTTTCTTGATTAGAGAAAAGACAGTATTTACATTTATTGCTGACTGGAAGCCCCTTATAGACTTTTTGCATGAAATGGAAAAAAATGAACTTATATTTTGATGATTAGGAAGAAAACAGATAATAGAAAAAAGAGAATTTGTTTTTGTAACCATTGAGTAAGAGGTAATTTGGTATTGTACTTATAGTTGCTATAAAGGAAATCAGAAGCTCCTTCTTTCTGTTTCTTTTTATTCTTTCTTTTTGCACTTCTGGCTTTTTCTTTGTTCTTTCTCTCCTTTCTTGTTTCTTTTCACTTTATATTAGTTCTTGTTAGTTTTTATCTTCTGCTGAAAATTCTTAATAAAAATTATATTAAAAAAATAAAGTGATGAAATAGCTTGGGATGAAATTAAAGTGAGAAAGTGATGGAAGGGGTTTTTTTTAGAGAATTAGAGTGAGAAGTTATAGAACAGAATTGAAACAAATGCTGTAAGTGAGTGTCTCCTAGCAAATACTACTGAAAGGTAAGTAATAAATGCTGTAAAAATGTTGAAAATAGTAAGATTTCAGGTAAAACTGGAGAAATGTTAAAACATGGGTGTGGTTTGCTTATGGGATAGCTGTCTGATTAGTTTAATGTGTAGGTGAAGGCTGCATGTACCTCTGACGATTGAAAGAATGCTGCTGTTGTTCCCCTATACAAAGGGAAAGTAGCCAAAGTTAATGTAAAAAACAACAGGGACATTAGTTAGTATACCTGGAAAGGTGCTTGGAAGAATTCTGATCAACAGGATGTAAGAGGTGACAACCAGCAGCATTTGGAAAGGATAAAGCATTTTTTCTTCAGCAAGTCATTGAAAAGAAAGTTCATTGCAACTTCATTGATTCAGAGAAACATATGATAAAAAATGAGTAGGCTTAAAGTATGGAACATTTTGCCAAATGGAAAGTTGAAAGTTGGTTGTTGAATCAAATAAAAATTGTTTATAGTGAAAGTGAGGCATAAGTGAGAATAAATTGAATGCTTAGAAAAAGGTTCAACACTGAGCAGAGAGTAAGACAAGGATCTGTGACATCCCCTTGCTTATTTAATGTATGAATGAATATATGTATAAATGTGTTGGTCAGGAACATGAATATGTACTTTTGTATGCAGATAATGTTGTGTTATTGGCAGAGAATCCTAATGATGTACGACAAATGTTAGATTATATAATTTGGAACTTAGTCATGGGTTCTAGTAAAGTCATTTTATAGATGTATTTTAATTTTGTCTCAAATATTATTTACTGATTTCTTTAGATAAATTTGTAAGTGCTTACAGATCACTCATGGACACACTTCTTGTACTGGTCTAAGACTGTAATAAACTGACTGAGATTGTATGATGCAATGAGCTGTATTAAAGTATAAATTAATGTATTATGATTAAGGCTGTGGTTTTTGACAGGAAAAAGGAGTAATAGTAAATTATACATAAATGGTGAAAAATTAGTAAAGAAATGAATTTGTGTATCTTGGTAGAATCTTTACTAAAAATGGGAAATGTGTGAAGAAATTACCAGTGGGGTTTGTGAGGCACGAATGGATAGCAAAGAAAAACATTATGGAGAGGTACTGTGATTGGGGTAGATGTAAACTGGATTTAGATTTCTTCCTTTCTTTTCCTCCTATCCCCTGCTTTTAAATTTCTTCACTCACTGCTTCTAATTTTTACTGCACTTTGCATAAACATTGCTTACCCCAAAGGGAAACAGTGAGGCATGTATTTATGGGTAGGTTATAATCTTATGGAAAACTGGTATGGTAGATATGGATAGGCAGTACACTGTTCTCTACCACTCACCAACCCAGATAAGTACTAAAGTTAAATGTCCATTCTTTAAACATTATAGGAAGGCCTTGTTTTGAACCACCCAAAGAATGCATAATTCGCTTTTCAACTATGCTCTGAATGAGACAACTGATTTTTTTGGCTATGTTTCTTTTTCATGTGATGAAAACTTACAAGTGCAAGAAAATAACTTTGTACAACACACCCCTGAGTGATGCAAGATTGGTTCTTTATTATTTTACTTTAAATAGTTAGTAAAGACTGTTTCTGTTCCACTGGGCTTTTAGTATTCTGAAATATTAATTCTACTCTTAAGATTGTATTGTATCACATCACTATGTTTTTTGTGTTTCTTGTAATATTTAAACTTTTGTTGTTTTTGTTACATCTTATCCCAAGTACCTGGTAGGTGGAGAGTGTGATTCCTAAATCTAATAAATCCATCCTAATATATAAACATGATCTAAAGCTAACTGAAAATAATATATAACTTTTGCTGATAACAGAGAAAGTCCACTCAATATTGTGGGACTTGATTATCTCTTGTACAATGTGACTAGGACTTTTGGGAGGCCTGTATAAGCTCCATTAGCGTGGAGACTAGTCAGGCTGGTGGGTGATGCTACCCAAAGGTAGCATCAAAGGTGCCATCTGTCACCTGGCATGTCTAGAAGCTCATGGCCATGAAGTGCATGACTGGGCATCCACCACCATTTGCTCCTGAATTTCAGTTTTAATCTGAAGAGAAGTGAACCAATATGTGTCCTCTAGAAAGAAGCCTGAATGACTTAAAAGCAGAAGTTTACAGTGTGTGAGGTCATTGATCCTGTTATTACATAAGTGGAAGCACAACAAGCAAAGTAGGGGTCTAGTCATTCTGTGCCTCATTCTGGATCAGCACGGTGGGAAGAAGGAACACTCTTCCATTACTGCTTCCAATAGTCTGCTTGGAACAAGCATCTTGGTATGGCTCATGGAAGGGCTAGGCCTGGTTCAACAATACCATAAACTTTGTTTTGTTTTGTTTTGTTTTGTTTTGCTTTGCTTTGCTTTGCTTTGCTTTGCTTTGTTCTACAGTCCCTTTGTCAACACTGACAGTTCTGGACTGTTAACATAAAGTGCACTAGCTAAAAGGAATTATAAAGCAGTTACAATCCTTAACCCTTTAGAACAGCGGAAAATAAAACATATCCCATTTCTATTTTCTGTTAAGTGCCCAGTACTGGACTCAGGCAGTAAAGTGTTAATATTGCAAGGTGGCTTTTTTTTTAACAAGAGCTTTTAAAATCAGGTAGCAAAGTCTATTTTTATACCATATGTTACTAGTGGTATCCTAGGCTATAAATTTCTTGAAAGCAAGATGATCAAGCAGATGATCATGACAACTATAGTTGTGATAACAAGATGAAACCTATTAAAAATTAGTGTTATCTAATGGGCTGTGTGTGATTTCATATCCATATGGCCATTTAATTTAACAATTAACATCAGTCCCATCTGCTCCTCTAGAAAACTTTGAAAAAACCATTAAAGTTTATGATAGTTGATGTTTACTTCTAGAGGGTGGAAGAAAAATATGATGGTCGTCATGGGGTACAGTAAACACCTCTCTACAAAACATTAATAACATCCCACATTCAGAAAATTGTGGCTTCAGCCTTTACAGTCACTGCACTGTCAGTGACCACAGAAAGTATAGAAAGTATAGATTCAATTTTTACTTAATTATCTTATATAGTTTATTTTAAACAATAACATTACAGTTTATCAATTTATCAGTTTAGCATCAAAATGTTCTCACGTTTTACAAATCATATTGTAAATTATAAGATAATTATAATTATAAGATAATTTCCATATATCTTGTGAGTTGATAGAAGATGTATTTTCATTTATAAAACAAATATAATCCTTCCAGATCCTGTAAAATGATGGTTCATCTTCCTTTTTTTCAATATATGAACTTTATCTGATATTTTTTTCAAGGAGAGCTACTGATTAAATTTTACTGTGCCATTTTTTCAATTAATAAATCATCCAAGTATTTCCAATGTTTAGGAATTAATAATTTAGTTACTGAAAGTAAACTTGTAATATGTTTCTTGCTTCTTACCTCCATATTCTCTCCATCAAATATACGTAATATTCCTAATTTTGTGTAAATGTATTTGTTTAGTAGTAACTTTCAGTTCATCAAAAACCTTTTCCCTAAAATCTGTCTCTTATTCTGTATAAATCTTTGTCTTTCCACATTTTCATTTGGCCAGTTCTGTAATGTTTGCTAACACCCAGATGTTAAAGCCATAAGGGATGTTAAAGGAGATATATCTTGAATCAATATGTATACCTCTTCTATTCTGTATGCTAGAACATTATAGAATGTTATAGCTGTTTGAGCTATGTCACACATAGCTATATATTTCCTTAAACTGCTTATTAATTTGTTCAGACATACTTGCTAAGTCCTCTCTTAACAATGTTAAGGACTTCCCTCTTTTCAGTTTAAGTTCTTACTTGAGTTATCTGATCAAGCACTGATTGAGTCAAGAGTCACAATGATTTATCTAAGGTGCCTCACTCTAGATCCCTTCACTGTTGATTTCTTCCTTCTCATTGCTGGAGGAGTACTAAGATTCACATATTTATAGTTCTTTAAAATAGTCTGTAATTCATTTGCCTTTATGTAAGTCTTCTTTTCTTGACATTTTTCTTCTATTTGATCTTCCAAAGCAGGAGTTCAGCTAAGTTAGAAGACTGAAATCTGCCAAATAAGCTGGGTCAGGAGGAGAATGACAGACTCAGCATGCTATCTGCTCCACCGGCTGATTTAAATGATCTGATATGTTTTTGTGTGAAAAGCTCAGAGTGACAACTTATTTTCATAAGGTTCATACATAACAGGTTAAAATAGTATCTTGTTCAAACCTATTCAGTATCTCACAATTAACATTTTAAAAGTGGAACATGGAAAGCATCCAGGTTTAAATGGCAAAATACCTATATAGCATCATGAACTTCAAATTGTAGAAGTACATTTCAATGTAATAAAAATATTATTGGGCAATCAGGAAAGAAGGATCAAAATACTCCCTCCCCGTCCCCTGTTTACTGCAGAAGATTGACTTTTCAATGTCCATGATTCTCAAACAGTAATAATTCTACCATTTAAACTAAGATACTTTTCATATTCAAACTGTAGAAAAATAATGCTGGGATCAGTCTGGCATGTCACTGCTGTGTTGGAATTAAAACTTGAATTTCCTACATCCATGCCAAATGCTTGGCACTGGACCCCATTAAACATAGTGAAAAATCTAGCTCTATTTTCCAGCAGCAAGAATCATGTGATTATCATTTTCAGTCTAGCAATTTTTATGTTGAGTCAATCCTCATAAATGATTCTGTATCACCTGGAGGGAAATATCAACTGGGAGTGTCAGGTTGAAGATGACAGCAAGTTAGGGGAATTGAATAATAAATCAGAGGATAAAATCATCACAGTTCATAATACATTTGACAGGCCTGAACAATGGAGGTGTTCATTGTTAAGGTGTGACAAGCATAAGATTAAGCATCTAGGTGGGAAAACATTAAATACCTAAGTTCTGGATTGGAGTGACCTAGTATTGGAGTTGCCTGTCAGAAGGATCCAGGAGTATGACTGGAGTATCAGTTGAATATGAACCACAAGTGTGATGAAATACTTGCTAAGTCCTCTCTGAACAATGTTAAGGACTTCTCTCTTTTCTGTTTAAGTTCTTACTTGAGTTATCTGTATCAACAACAACAATAACCCAAGCAATGCAATCAAGATTAAGAAAAGTCAAACTTCCTCTCTATTCTTCTTTGGTTAGACAATATCTAGAATATTGCATTCAGTCTGGAGCCCAACATTTTAGGAAGGACATTAACAAACTAGAGCAAGAGGAGAACAACCAAGATGATAAAGAGCCTGGAAGGAAAACCTGATGAGGAACTGTTGGAGGCATTGGCTAAGTTTAGCCTGCAGAATAGATGACTATGGGAAGACATGATGATTTACTTCAATAATCTGAAGAGCTGTCAGGTAGAAAATGGGCAGAATTTTCCAAGTTGCTCCAAAGTACAGAACAAGAAACAGAGGATTTAAATTACAAGGAGGCACATTTTGTCAGGACAACAGGAAAATGTCCTAATAGTAAGATATGCTCTACAGTGGCACAGACTGCCTTAAGAGATGGTGGACTCTTCTTTGCTGGAAATGTTTAAACAGAGGGCATTTAGTGTATTCCTGCATTGGGTGACAGTTGGAACTGGGTGAAAGTTGAATTTTCAAGCTCATTTCTAACTGTTAACATTTTATGCCCAAAGGGTTGAAATAAAAAGAAAACAGATTTAGGGTTTATATTTGGAAGAATTCCATGATGGTAAGAATTGTTAAGCAGAGGAAAAGTCTGTCTAGAACATAGCTAGACCTTCCTTCTCTACAGGTTTTCAGACTAGGACTGAATGACTGCCTATCAGGGATGACATAGGGGAAGGTAATTAAACCAGATGACCTATAGGTCCCTTCCAATGCATACATACTATAGTTCTAAGACAAACATTGTGGATGGGCATTGGAAGACCATTCCTGATACAGTCCTACTTACAGTACTTTCATATTCAGTGAATATGAAAATGAATAGAAATACCACAATCCCCAAACAACCTCCAATACATATGTTTCCTGCCCTGAGGACCTTGTTGAAACAAGATGCTGTTCCTTCTCTGGCTACAACAAGACAAATAGTGAATTACTCCCTCCTAAAAGGCATGCTATTCTTCAGTTTATATCAAAATGCATTGACAGTATAGCTATGGAGGTCATTTGTCTTTATCTTTGCAGTACCTGACAAGAAGCATGATTACAGCTGTAAGGGTACCAAAATAAAAAATAATAAGAAAAATCCTGTCCAAGAGCCTTATTATTTATCACTTTCTGAAATGGTGACCAGCTCTCACCAGGAAATATAATTATTTTTGCTGCCAATTTAAAAAATTATTTTTCTTCCCCAGACAATAGTATCTCTCCCAGACTTTCTATGCTGATCAGGGTCCATCTATATATAGAGATCATTACACAAACTCAGTGAGAAAATGAAGGCTTATGTATAAACGGAATTGGTACTTAATAGGGATATCTTAAGAATGCTACAATCAAAATACTGAGAAACTATTAATTTAATAAATAATCATGTCTAAGAGAACTTCAAGCTACAACATTACACATACTTATTCAGAAGTAAACATGACTAAAATAACAAGACTTAGCTTCTAGGACACATGTATATGATTGTATTGTCAAACAATTCTACAGGTTCCTTATTTCATATAACCTGGTCAAATAGATAAATACAACTTAAATAGATCATATAGTTCATTATTAAACAAAACATGGCTCTGTTTTAATTTTTTTTTATTATGTTCTGGCTTTACCCTGAGATAACGAAATTTGGGGCCCCAATAGTGTCATATAGTAACATAAAGGGGGAACTTTGTAACACCTCCAGTGTTTCTTGTTATTACTTATCCAGAGATTCAAGGGGTATAGAAACAAGTTTACAAGTTTTATTATTCACCCAGGCTTCAGACCTGAAGGCTAGCAGCCAAAGATTCCAAAACACATCTTTGATAAGCTAGTTTTATTACAGGTACTAGAAAAGTCATGATCACAGGAAAAAACCAGCAACTGACAAATATAAGCCTATATATAAGAGTTCCATGGTTCAAATCTTACATCTCTTTCAGCCACCTGTGCACCTCAACTGACTGACACTTAGTTGTTTCTCAGTGGAGTGGTTAGCTGACATCTTCACATGGTTATCATAAAATATCAGTCTAGTTCCAGGTCTTCTGCATCTGCCATTGGTCTTTCTAGCCCTCAAACCCACTTTTTTGTAACTTCTAGTAGTAGTATCTACTAGAATAATCCTTCTGCCTTTTTGACATACTCTGAATGAGTTATTTCATCTTTCATATATGTTTATTCATACTTTCACACAAATATATGGCACAAAGTATATGACACAAGAACCCAACAGCTACAAATCATGATATATAACTATATAACACTGGTAGCAATGTGGTGATATAAATATAAATTACTGTGACATATTTACACAACACTTTGGTGATAAACTCACTCAAATTTGCCTGAAGGGTCTGCTAACTATGACTTGGAACCATGTCCTTCCTGGCTTCCTTAGGTAGCTGGTGGGCTGTGAATAGTTGGGTATATGAAGTTGTCAATGACTGTTTTGAGAGAAGAGATCATGACAGATGCCTTAAAGGTGATGATAATGGTGGTGTGGCCCCTCCTGAAGAGGCATCCCTGGTTTCAACAATCTTGGACAAATACCTTCCTGGCTTTTTAGAGATGGTAGAGAAGATGGTAGTTTTCTGCTATAGAATGATTTATAGGAAGCAGATTATCTAGATATCTTCCAGTCTGGGTTCAAGCCCAGGCATGAAAACAGCATTGGTTGCTCTGGTGGATTACTTTGACCTTTACAGGGGGAGGATGCCCTCCTTTCCTTCTTGACTCTTACTGGTGCTTGATACCATCATCCATGGTATCCTGCTCAACTATCTGAGAGGGTTGGAAGTAGAAGGCACTATTTTACAGGTGAGGCTTCCAATAATCAGTGGAGGAATAGAAGTCTGCCAGTGCCTATTCTTTTGTGGGACACTGCAGAGTCCAGTCATCTCACTCCTACTTTTTAATAGCAAAACTGCTGGGAGAGATTACTCATCTGTTTGGGGTGAGATATTAGCAGCATACTGATGATTCCCAGTTGTGTATCTCCATCCTGGTCCTGAAATTCCTTAGAGGTCTTGACCCAGTTTCTGGAAGCTGTAGGAATCAAGATAGGTTGGAACAGGCTGAAGTTGAATCCTGAAAGCACCTGGCTTTTTATCTGCACCAATTTTAACTCTGGATGGGTGTCACTCCTCTGGTGGCTACTGCAGGGAAGGCTTTGCCCAGTGTCAGCTGCTGTGCCATTTATGGTCCTACCTGGCAATGGTAACCCATGCTGTATTACAAAACCGGAGTGTGCTTTACATCAGATTTACTATGAAGACTACTTGAAAACTACAATCAGTAGAGAATGCAGTAGCCCACATGCTGGCAGATCAGGGCTGTTACAGCCACATAATGCTAAAGTTGCAGGCACTGCATTGATTTCCAGTAGATTTCTGGGTACAATTCAATGTGCTGGTTTTAATCTTTAAAGGCCCAGATGGCTTGGCTGTCAGGTATCTTCAGGACCACTTTCCTCACATGGAACTAACTTCTCATGAATGGTCAAGCCAGGTAAATATGCTGAAAATTCCCCACATATGTAAAGACAGAGGAGTAAGGGCCCTATACTGTATTGGTGGTCGCTACCTTGTGGAACAGTTCCTCAGTAGAGGTTCAGGCTGGGTATCTTTCAGAAAGATGGTGAAGCTACAGCTTTTCTAGAGGTCAAACAAGTTCAATTGTTATAGGTACTGAGTTGGGGGTTGATGCCATAGGTTTATACTGTTACATTATATGATTGTTTTCATCTTATTTTATTGTATGTTTGTGCTTTTATTGATGTTGCAAACTACCAGAGGTCAGTTTTCATTTTGACAGTATATAAATGCATTTTGTTATAAATATTCACAAACACATCCAGAGATAAAGGCAAATATTATTCCCATCCTTTAAAAAAATAATTGTATCATCTCACAAAGATATCTCTTAAATTCAAAACTCTTCTTCCAAAATCTAAATGTACTCACAAGACCCATATCTTTTAGCTTATGAAAAAGAAATCCAGGGGTGCACTCTATTGGCTGGTGTCTCCTTCTATTAGAAAGTAACAAGCAAAAGCATTTTAACAATGCATCTGCAGGAGACACAGCCACCCATCTATGAGGTTAATTTAGGAATTGTAGATAGCAATGTTTAGTTATTCTAGCTCAGCTAGAAACCCTAACAAGAATTTAACTCTTCTAGACCTTGCACAGCTTTCTGGTCTGCCAGAACAAACACCTTGTGCTCTTCAGTTATTAAGGGTCAGAACTTTTTCTAAAAGTGAATGAGAAAGATTCACAAATATTCCAAATGTCAATTTATATTTTAATGTGAAATATACAGTGAAGCATCATCCAGTACAAAATATGTTATGGAATATTGCTCTCTGTCATTAGAAAGTTTCATTTTTTGAGAATTCAATATGATACTTATGGAGGAAAAAAGAAAGTCAAGGCTCACAAGATAGGAGAAATAAGTTAATAAATTCCCCAAAGGTATAGGAAGCATTTGGAAGGTACTATTAGGAATAATGTGTTTGTTTTAAAACATATTCTTAGCTCATCCCCTACAAATGGAAATAGTAAAAGGGAACAGTACATATATAAACAAAGCTGTTTGCATATATGAAGTTTATTATTGATTCAATTTTATTGAATATGTAAGTGCAGAAATTATTGTATTCCATGTATAAATATATTTTAATCCTTTGCTTTGCTCCCATTTTAAATGAAACAGTCTGATGCTTTTGTTTCCCAATCTCTCCAGTGATTTTCTATAACTATATTAATGTATATCAACTTGAAAAATAGTCCATCACTTTCTACAGCAATAATGAAATGTTGCTTCCCTAAAATTTCTGTCCAAAATGTTTCTATTTTCTTATTTTTGTTTGAGGTGAAAATTAGGCTCCAGACTTTTAATGAATTACATACTGTAATAATTGATTATTTAATTGGAGAAAATTTTGACCTTTTAAGTAGTGATAGATAAACAATTCTTGGGACTGTTTAGATTTGGTTTGTATTTATTAGCATTCTTAGCTTGTGTTAGGAAACATAAAGCTTGTGTGTTCCAAAGAGTTTTACTTCTGCTTTATCTCGTTTATGCCACATTTAAGTTGTATCTTATTCATAATTAAATATTTCTATGCTACCCTTCAAAAGTAATTCCCATAGCACCACCTGCATGCTTTTCATTTTATTACACCTAAGAATAATTCTTTTACCATCTTTTGCTTCAACACCCTTTTTGCTAAACTTAGAGACACCCAGGAACAAGAGGCCCAGAGGTACATAACAGCAACATTTGCATTTCCCCAAAAGAATTCAAATAATAGGCTCAAACAGAAGAAAAACATAGTCATCAAATAAAAAGCTGCTTGATTAGCTGGTCTGTTCATGCACTTCACAATAATCAGTGTGAATTTTACTGAGGGAATTAGCATCAACTTCAAATATTTTTGTGCATGTTCTTGCACAGAATAAGATAAGTAAGAATATCAGGGACAGTGTCATCAGCAAACAGAAAAAAATATTGGTGCATAAACCAACAAAGCAACCTCAACAGTTGGCACGCTATTCAAGTAATGATTACAAATTTCATGGTTTTCTTTAATTTTGATAGGGACATCCTAAGCCATTTCTTGTAGTACTCCAATGTTAAAAGCTGGAATTTTCAAAACCCGATGGTGACAGTTGTTTCTCTTTTCTTCTCCAAGTATGATGTTAGGTTTTCTTTGTTCTCTTCCACTACCATGTTAAACACTAGGCCTAAACTATCCCCTGATTTGGCATTTGGGGAGCAGAGATAGCCTTGGAATCTTTATATCCATAACTATCCCAGCTCCACCTTACCTGTTTCTTCCCCTTCCCTTCCCATCCCATCCTTGATAGAATTTCTGACATCAGAACACTGGTCCCTGAGATTGACAGGCAGTGCTTATTTCTGATCCTGGCAGCCTCTTTAAAGATCAGAACTCTTTTTCAGATCTAGGAGGGAATCTCCAAATTATTTCATGGTTCTAGGAAGGAAGGCAGCTGAAATGAAGGCAAATCATATACAGGCACTAGTAAAAACCTACTGGAAAGAGAATCAAAAGTATTTCAGATAGTGAAACAATTGATTGGATTGCCTGACAGAGGAAACACATCATTTTTAAAAGGATATATATTGATATATATATTGAAT
This sequence comes from Candoia aspera, assembly GCF_035149785.1. Classification (NCBI taxonomy): domain Eukaryota; kingdom Metazoa; phylum Chordata; class Lepidosauria; order Squamata; family Candoiidae; genus Candoia; species Candoia aspera. Next base: position 35,262,666 of record NC_086159.1, on the reverse strand, counting down.
CTTACCCATAAAAAGCATTTTATATTTTAAAAACTTGACCATCTCTGGAACATGTACTGTCATAACCATAGGACAAAAAAAAATCACTTCGTGTTCGGAGTAATAAAACTTGCATGCTGCACTGCCAATCTTTTGCATAGGAGCTGTGGTTTGCATGTGGAAAGGCCATCCCATTCCTTTCAGTATGGTGCATGCAGTGTTGAGAATCCTCAGAAAATATAGGAAATTAGAAATCCCATGCTCATTTTGTGCATGTTGGAGTATTTCACTAGGATCATAGAGCCTTTCTTGTAACTAAAATAGAACTACTGCTAATCTGGCAGTGCTTAAAATAATTAATATTGTTCTATATTGCTCCAACTGACCAAAGGTTTTTTTCTAAAGCCATGTCTGTATATATGTATGTATGTATGTATGAAAATTTTACACCACCCAACTCCCAGTGACTTTGAATGGCTCACAGATAAAAACACAGAAAACAATACAATAGTAAAAACAAGGAACAAAAGATGGCAAAAACAAGGCAACCACAAGAAGCAAACTCACACTGAAGGGGGCTTCAATCACAGAAAAGCCCTGGACATAATAGAAGAATGGGGGGGGGGGTATAAATCTTGCACTATTTGGAAAATATTGCTTTAATGTTCCCATATGTAAGCCTTCTATAACTTTTTTAGAAAGAAAAAAAACTTAAACATATAAATACGCTTATTAAATATAAATATATCCAAGCACAGCTATATGAAATGGTCAAGCCCAGTCTGTTCCTCATTGTAGCATCTTGGTGAATGGTGTGTGTGTGTGTGTGTGTGTGTACGTGTTTGTGTGCATGTCAAAGATGAGAGGGAGAGACAAGGAGCAGAGAGTAAGACTTGCTTAAAATTAATTTTAAAAATGAGAATTGACCAGACCATTATTTGCAGATCTATTTTGCCATTTTTTCTGCCTAAATCTTATTTTCTTCTCATTATTCTGCCTGTATTGTCATGCTTTAGTTCCTTTTCATTTTAAACGATGGCTAGAGCTCCCAAATCTCTGAGATACACTTGTTGAACGAAAATAGCAGAATGCATATTGCATTCTACCGAGTTGACAATCAACTTCAGAAGTTGTACCATTTAGGATGTGAGATCATGTACTTGACACGGGCATGCATATCCTGTACCAGAGAAGGTGCATTTGGCTTAAGGTCTTGTGAGAGGTGCATTTGGCTTAAGGTCTTGTGTGTACCAGAGAAGGTGCAATAATGGCTTAAGGTCTTGTGAGATTACAAAGTGCCATCTTCAAGAGTAAAAATTCATCAGTAAATGAATGCATGGTGAACTTAAGGAAAGCAGAGTCAATTTCAGAACAGCTGCTAGAATTTCCAAGTAATATTCAGAAAATTTAGTATTAAACTAAAATTCTGTTAGTGTCAACTTTGATGGCAACAGTAAGAAGAATAATTTGGGGAAAGGTTAAAATGTTATTATTGCATTATATTTTACTGTTATTTTGAAATGGCTGTTGATCATATCATTTCTGATCTTTATAAACTCCATTAAGGATATGAAAGGCAATTTATTAGTCATTCCCCAAAGTTTCCTCAGACCTTGCAGTTTGTGTTTTGTTAAAACATAGGTTTACTTTAATTTTATGCAATGCTATAAATATTGGTACTGCTGTACTCAGCCCTATCTTTTGCTATTAATGGTTTGGTGAATGTACCTGGTGGAGAATATAATGAATCTCAGTGGAGGAAACTATCAGTAAATTGGTCCCTAAATAATTAAATTTAGCAGGACAGTGACCAATAATATACCACATCATTTATGCCTGTTAGAGGAGTTTTTTGTATATCAAAGGCTTGATGATGATTAACATGGTAATATTTCAGAAAAAAATAGTAAATTTGTAGTTTGGCCAAATAATAGTGCTAATGAAGAATAGTTATATTCCACGGTAAAGCTAAGACATCTTTAAATCAAGTATATGTTTCCTTTGCCCACTGACTGAACTCAAGCATTTTTTAGCTTAAAGTAGATGCTCAATCATGCATAATTTTAAAATATTCACTTGTCTGATTTTTAATCTAGCCATACAAGCGCATTACATATTATACTATCTGGACTCCTAGCTGAGTATAGCCTTCCATTTTCTGGTGTTTTGAGTATAAAACATTTCTTAGGTGTCATTTCCCTGCTTTAAGAACTTATGCTTATCTATTAATATGATAATAAGTCCCATCTATTAAAGAGTGTCTTCTGGTGGCTCTGAGAAGCGTGCCTTCACCATTATAGTGCTTGCCCTCCGGAACCCCATTCCACCTGGGATTGGAGTGGCACTGACCTTGTTGGCTTAAGAGAAAAGCTCTTAACACCAGTTTTTCTCCTAGACATGGGGGTCAGGAGCTCATGAATTACATGAACTTGTGTTGATGGGTTTAACCTTGGTTGCCATTCTTTGCTTTTTGTTTTGTATGCTTTGTGTGTGTGTGTGTGTTTAATGTGCATTATATGGCTGCTTTTACTGTGCTAGCTGCCCAGAGTCACTTGGCAATATGGGAAGCCATATAACTCTAATTAAAATCTATCATCTATCTATCTATCTATCTACCTACCTACCTACCATCCATCCATCCATCCATCCATCTCTGGACTAGTGAGGATATGATTAATCAAAAACATTAGAAGCAGCTCAAAACAATTACACCCTTTAATTATTCGAGTTGTATGATCTTCAGCTGTAGTTTACAGAAGACATTGTTTAAAGCAGATGAGAGATTGGTCAACCTGCAGTAGCTTGAATTATTGTAGTGTAACTGGAAGTATGTTGAATTCACATATTCCAGTATTTATAAAGGAAGAAGTATTATTCGATCAATAAAGAATAATGGACAAAATGTAACTGCTATTTCAACACACTAAGCCAGTGACACTACAGTGAAATATATAAGAAATGCAATAAAGTACAGCAAACATAGTAATTTCACATCAAAGTGAAAACTAGAGAGAAAAGCTGAAGGGCTACTAAAATGAAATGGCAAGCCAAGAGAAGGAATCTATCAAACTAATCCAGATTATATGAGTGTGGCAAGATCTGAGCACCACTGACAGGAACTAGAGCTATAATGAGGAGAGAAGAGAATTACAGCTCCCTATCCATTTTCTCTTTATATATTATTTCATGTCTCTATCCATGTACTTAAACATATGCATGAAAGGCTAAGAAGTCCTACTATATTTCTGGCATTGTTTTGTTAATCAAAGAACAATGTTGTATCATTTAATATTGAGTCAAATTGAAAGAATTTTGACTTGAGATAGACAGTGATAGTCTTCCTGATCTCTGTTTGCTTTTCAGGTTTTGATTTGATCCCCTCACCACTTGTTCAGGCTCGGAGCCTTTGGGACATTTTCTGATGTTTATTTCTGGGCCCTTTTGAACAATTGTTAATAGCCTAACAGAACCCCAGTTTTACTGTAAACCATTGGGAGGTTTGATCACTTACAAGGATGTAGGATATTTCTTTAGTTAATCACAAGGCTTTCTCATTTGAAAATATAAAAAAATGATTCTTGATAGACAGTATTGAACTACTGACTTTTCATTTTGAAAGTTAAGCGGTTGTCAAGTTATTATGTGATAAGAGTGCTAGCAAAACACTAAATGTTTGGGATCAGGCCACTTCTTGCTGATTTTACTATATCAAAATACAATAGAATTATTAAACCTTCTGTGAGCATCATTAGAAGAGTACATTCAAATTACTGAAATAAAAAAAAATTGTAAAAAATATTTACACATGGTAAAATTGTTTTTCTTTTCTGCACATACTTTATCTAGGGATTTCAGACCTTTCAGGAAACAAATAACCCTATACATATTTCTCTATAACTACCTATTAGCTTCACTCACCCAGAAAATATTTTTCTTCAAGCTCGCATGGTAATTTCAGCAGTTGGTGAATCAGTGTTTGTTCTGCTTATTGGACTTGAGCAATGGATTGGTCACAGCTGGTCTTAAAAGTTGCCTTTGTTTACAACTTGGCTGTGTTGTAGGATCTAAAGAAAGTTCCCAAATGTCACATTTGGACCATGAGCAAATAGCTCACATTTCAAGTTAGAAAAATATGTAATTCTATCTGTCTTTAACTCACTTTGATAAGTCATATTTAAAATATACTACAAAAGTTACTTTAGAATACATTGCATTTAACATACTTGGGAGTGTCTATAATAATGATTTATTGTACATATCTGTATTCAGATTTAAAGTATGTCCCATTTCTAAACATAGACTAAATGTAAACAATATTAGGTATTGGAAGATAAAGGAAAATACTTCTTGCATTTATATTCAAAACTATTCATAAGCCCACTTACATGTAATATATTGTGTATTCTTGTGGGGTATCTTAATTCTCAGAGTAATTAAAACAAAAACATTCAGATCTGGGTAGCCCAGTATGCCCTCAACAGGAAAGCCTTCTATTTTGCCTATCAAAGGATCAGGAGGACAAGTAGACATCTTCTTCTCCCCTCCATCCTGCTTTTGTCCATGAAGAACATTGCATTAATGCTATAGATATGATCTAAAATGAAAATGAAATCCAATACTCAACTAAATGGTGGAATTTATTGCCACAAGATGTAGCAATGGCCACTTACAATTGATTCACATCTAAAAAAATGTGGTTGGTATGATGATTCACAGCTAAGTCTCTCAATCAACTCTGTCATGTCTGAGGTCATCTTAGCCATGAAAGACTTAAAAGTCAGACAGCTAGAGAAACATTTTATTGTTTCTCTCAAACGAGAACAGAATAATAACTGAAAACTCTAGACTCCATCAGATATAACTAAGCCCAGTGCCGCTTAGAAGCTAAACCAAACAACATATTTAAAACTCATGATTTTTAAAAGAAACAAATATATTTATACTATTTAAAATATCTGTGGTTTAAGAAATTGATTAGTTTGCTTGTTATAGAAAAACAAGTGTTTGCTGCTGTAACAACATCATGCTACATCTGTTACTTTCCTGTGCCCAAGTTCACATACAGCTTCTTCAGTCCAGCTAAGCATACGTACCAGTGGAGCCGTGGGGACAGAGCACCACTGGAGCATGCTCATTCTCACCTATCATATTGGGCAAAATATAATGTGAAGTGATGCATAGCCAAATAAAGTGTGGGCCAAAAGACTATTGTCAGTGCAATGTTTTTCCTGTTTAGGTAAGTAAGAGTATGAGAATCTTTCCTCATATTTGCTACCAAGACACTTTGTATCAGATTCAAACCTAAGTTTCCCTGTTTGTAAAACCAGGACTGCTCATACAGGGTCAGGCTCTTTAAACCCTGCTGTGATCCTAGCTTACATAACTGTGTCTTCAGATTGCCCTTTTCCCAGCTACCAAATACCCCAAGATTTCTCAGTTTCCTGTTCATTGTTGAAGCTGAGTGCCTAGGAGCTGCACTGGGGTATTTGTAATATGGGATTAAGTACTGGGACTCCTCCCCTTCCCCCTTGTTGTCTCTGACATAATTTGAAACTGTTGAGTATATGTATATGTATATGTACATGTATATATATGAATGGGAGCTTACTTACAAGATTTCCAATTTTTTTTAACCTTGTACCATAATTAATTACAAAAGGTTGCTGCTGTCAGCAGCTCTGCCTCTCACTGCAACATATCTTTTTCCTCCTTTTCCTTTTGTAAAATGCTATTGTACTGGCAGTGAGTTCTGAACTCTTGTTGAAGGGTACCAAGTGTCCCCTAAGCTACCCTCCTATTAAGAAAACTATTTGGATGTTGACTTCTGCAGCTCTTGTTCTGATCTATTAGTGAAAACAATTTGATTTGTTATTACCAGGGACCAGTTTATCCCTGTACAAGTTAAGACAGAAACAGAAGATTTGTTCAAAATAGCCACTTAAAACAGAAGAAAGCATCGCATTAATTAACAATGTCATTTATTTACTTTCAGCAACTGGGAGCACAAGATGGCAATTGAATAGAATTTTCAATTTTTGTGGTGGTCTCTACAAATTTTCTAGATAGTAAAAAAAAAAGGTGATTAATGTCATGAGGCATACTCTTTTAGGTCTAGCAGTGTTACACTAGTTACCCTTCAGAACTTTGAGAGACAAGCAAAAAGCTCCTCAGTAAAATATATAGGTGATATTACAGAATAGCAGCTGATGTAAAACCTCTGTGATCATTCCACACTTGAGAAGAGAGGTGATTACATTCAAAACTTTTTGGATCTGTATACAGAACTATCACTGATTAACCTCTGCTTTCATTTTCATGAAGCCCAGGACAATCACATATTGGCTAGAGAACCCACATTGTCATAGATCATTCTCTGTTTCCTTCCTTTAGGATGAGACAAAACCTCCCACTTCAAAGCAGCCCAGATCCAGAAGTGAGAATTACCTTAAGCTGATAATGGACATGGCAAATTCACATATGGACCTGAAGGGAAGCCATCTAAAATTCCTGTCTTAGCAATGCAAGAACTATGCATAGGATGAATCCAGAATCCAGCTCTTAGAAATCTTGACTGGATGGTTCCAAGAAATCTAAAGTCCTTATAGACATAGACTGTGATCTACAACATTTGGCTGGTTACTTTTGCTTTGCATACCTTGATAGTAGACAATATATTTATTTATTTTATTTTTATCCCACCTTTATTATTTTTATAAATAACTCAAGGCGGCGAACATACTCCTTCCTCCTCCTATTTTCCCCACAACAGCAACCCTGTGAGGTGAGTCAGGCTGAGACAGAGTGACTGGCCCAAAGTCACCCAGCCGGCTTTCATGCCTAAGGTGGGACTAGAACTCATAGCCTCCTGTTTTCTAGCCCAGGACCTTAACCACTAGACCAAACGGGCTCTCTATTTGAGAGAAAATAGTCCTGAACTTAAGATGATCTGCCAAAAAGGAACAATAGCTAGAAAAAATGATGAATCCAAAGACAAAAAATCCTATACAATGTGCAGCTTCCCCACTTTGTCAGCATGGAACTTCTAACAATATACCATTCCTGGGCTACAAAAATCTGGCATAACTTCTAGGTAACCACAAAAAATATAACTCTTTGCTGCCATCTAGGGTTTGTGAAGCCCAGGTATGGTACTCCTAATCTGAAACTTTTTTTATTGTAAACCGCCCAGAGTCCCTCCTCAGGGGGGAGATGGATGGTGATAAAATTTTAATAAATAAATAAATTAGTTAAAACAATCCTACAGATCCTCCCACCCAATAAATGCTCACAAACAGGTCTGCATGTTTGTGTGTATGTGTACAAGTATGTTTCAGAAACCACACACTTCAAAAAAGGACAGACTTGATAGGGATAGAATAGAAATAAATGTACATTAATTAAATAAATAAGTTGATTACTTTTAAATTGTCTATATAATAAGTTAGCCAATTTATAAAATTAATCAATCTCCAATCTACATATACCAACCATTTTTTCATACATCTCATATTCCTCTCACATCTTCCATCAGAAGCAGCAAAGAGGAAAACAGGATGGATATGGGTCAGGAAAGGATAGTTGGCAAGAAAAGAAAAGGGATAGTACAGACCTAGATAAACATGAAGCAAGGAGAAGAGACCATTTAATTTCCAAAGGCATCCATGACTTAACAGCTGATGCCTGCCACCATTTGCACTTCTGTATGTTCACAAAGCATTTTTCATTTTTTAATACAATCTGCAGGTAGCAATTGTAGTGACCATATTTCGCTCTGCCAAATACCACATCAATACTTACTTCACCTTACCCTCCACTCCTTCTCTCTCCCATCTCCCTGACTCATCTCATAATAAGCCTCAATTAATACAACCAGCAGATTGATACATCTTCTCCATTACAGCCTCGGTTTTCTCTCACTGTTCAAACATAAAGACAAACAGGTTAACCTCATCCCTTCAATAGATGTTCTGCCCTAAGTACTTTGTATTGTATTATTCTGTATGTCACTCCGACAGTCATACATTATTCTGTATGTTACCCCTATGCCTAGCATCAAGGGTCTTAGTCATGATGATGAATACTGAGTACTTACATCACTACCACTTAAATCCTAAACTTCTCTGACACTTAGCTAAGCCTGGGTACAACCTGATCCAAGAGACTCCATGTTTCCCTGCAGGGACTACATGTCTGGAAAAGCTTCCATTAAAAGATGTGATCACCATGCAGCAGTAGCAGCCTGATGGAACAGAAAAAAGCAGAAATGTTTTTACCTTGGAATGACCCTTCCTAGTTCATTGTTCCAACAACCAGCTCCTGTTTTGCAATGAAAGGATCTTCAGTTTCATTTCTACTGTTCCATGAATCCATACCATTTTAGCTTGTCCTTGAGATGAAACAATGTATTTATTTTAGACTGAGAGAAATACAAAAATATTATGAGTTAAACTGTTAAATGGGACTCAGATACACAGCATTTCTCATAACAACAAAATGACAATACGCCTCATCCCCATTTCTCCTGAACAGCATTCCTTTAATGTTAAGGGAACAGATGATGGAAACTCAGAAGAGTCATCTCAGCTGAGCACAATTTCAGCAATCTTGGTCCTGCAAAGAGAACTGGCAAGCAAGCTGTTATCTTCTTCTCTCCAGATAGTTAAGTTTTCCTTTGAGTATTGCTGCTGAGTGCCCAGAAGTTCCTCTTCAGCCAGTTTCTGCTGTTGAGAGGACAATCTCATCACTTCACTTAAAAAAACACTGCTATTACTGTGTGAGTTAGGTTTGGGGGATGAAATTCTACTTTAGTTAGTGCTGACACTATGGATTCAACAAAGGTATTAAAGAGGAGAGCTGGAACAAAACCTTTTGTCACACCTTTCTAGATGGGGATAACAGACAATCTACCTTACCTGTCATATCTAACCTACACTGAGCTGTTGTCATATAGTATATAAATTAACAGCCTCAGTCATTGATTAATGACAAGAAATTCCAGTTTCTACCAGAGTTTATCTCTAGGAATCAAGTCAAACATTTGACTTGATTTTAAATCTATGAATACCATGTAAAGGACACTATGAATAGTATTAATATACAGTAAAGATAAAGGTAAAAGTTTCCCTTGACATTAAGTCCAGTCGTGTCCGACTCTAGGGGGTGGTGCTCATCTCCATTTCAAAGCCGAAGAGCCGGCGTTTGTCCGTAGACACTTCCTCCGTGGTCATGTGGCCAGCATGACAGTCACAGAATGCCGTTACCTGCCCGCCAAAGCAGTACCTATTAATCTACTCACATTGGGACTAGCAGTTTCCAGTAAATATGCCATTAAGACTAATAGATCTGGCCTGCAAAGCTCTGGATGGTCACCAAATGGCAGCATAGAGATTCATAACATTCTAGTAGCTTTTGGCAAGCTAGAAGTTGGAACAGTGCAACCTCGAGTTAGAGTTTTCTGTATCTTTGTTGCCATCTAGTGTGTACTTGAGTTTTTATAGCCGGGTTCTGGTAGCTGTGATTTCAGTTGGCCTGATAATTTCTTCTTTTCTTCAGAAAGGTACAATGACAAATCAAATTCAATCCCCTGTATGCATTGTACAGTATAAGCTGCATGAGTAAATAAGGTATATAAGACCTACCAATCAGTATATATTTTAAATATCTCAGCAAAAATAATTTTCTCCTGGGGTAGTCTTACATTTTTCAGCTGAAAAATTAAGTTAGAAATTTAGATAGAGGGCTAATCTAGAACATGATCTAGTCTTATGGTTAAACTCAAGAAATGGATGGAATCACACCCAAACCAATTTGACAACATTGTTCTCATACATTTACAGCTCTTTTTCTATCAGAACTAGTTATTATTTTCTGGGAAGAACTAGCTATTATGTGTCAAAAGGTTTTAGAATTCTTACCTTTACTGGATAGAATTAAATGTTGCCTACTATGCATCTGTGTCTTTCTCTTCTTCCTTTTTAGACATTGTAGAAGGAAAGTGATATTAGTCTATGGTAGCCAAAAATCAGGAGTCTGGTAGCACCTTTTCTAACTAACACATTTTACGAAAAGGCAGAAGCTTTTGTGAACTGCAGCTCATTTTATCAGATTCAAAGCCTACATCAGCTTAACTACTTCATGAATTTGATGAACTAAGCTATAGCTCAAGAAAACATGCCTTTTCATAAAATGTGTTAGTTGGAAAAGGTGCTACCAAACTTCTGATTTCTTCCTTTCTAATGAAATCTTATAAATTTTTCACATAAGTAACGCAAAAGGGAAGGAGTGGTATTATCTCTATTTGCCTTATAGGCATCAATTAATTCAGAAAAAAACAACAGAAAACTACCTCTTTGTTACCACCTAGTGGTTATCCAGGTTTCTGCAACCCAGGTATGGTAGGCCTATATTACTGGAGTAGTTTTCTGCAGCAAGAAATAACAAAATTCACAGAAGAATTTCTGGAGAGGAGTCCTTGTATTTAAAAAGGAAGAATATATTTCTTAGAAAACTACATTTAGATAGAAAGCCTACATTATTTAGCTGTATTCTAAGTAAAAGAGTAAAATGCTATGGAACCTGGCATGGTATCTACTCCATTACCAGAGGAAAAAGACAAATTGTGAGGACAAGAAACCCTCAGAACGTCAGCCTAACCAATTAAAGACAAGCTAGGTAATGTCAAACAGAGAATGTAGAGGAGCTACAGAAGAAAATCCCTATACTAACTTGACTACTGTACATCTATTGTCCTTAGTGACCAATATCATTAAGAAGACACAATGATACAAAATTTACAGAAGTGGATCTTCCAACTCTCCATCTCATTTTCTTGTGCACTGATTTATGACTGCCATCACTTCATGTAGGTCCTGAAACCGATATTTTGGTAGTGGCTTAGATAGGACTTTTGCCACCATTTCATGTGTCAGATAATACTTCTGATCAACAAGTCCTTTGTATTGCACATCTCTTATGTACATTTAGCATCAGTGCACTTTGTGTATAGTATACTCTTTTCTGACTAGGAAAGCTAAATATTGGTCTTCTTCTCTGTTCACTATAGTTGGCTTTAGTTCATTCAATAGCAGTTTATATAGCCAGGTCAGCTTTCCTTCCGTCTGTCTGTCTGTCTGTCTTACTTTCTATTTCCTACTTTCTTTTTCATTTATATAATTTATTACTCTTGACATGCTTACACTGAAGATGAGAAGAGAAAAGGGCAACCGCTGCCTATTTTTTATGAGTTAAATTGACAAGTCATTCTTCATAATATAACTGATTACTATTAGTTGTCAGACGTTCACCCAGGGCATGTGTAATGGAATGTGGGAATGACTTTGGGAGACAGGAGGAAGAGCTACAGACTAGACAACTCTCATGTAAAAGGTATCTCAGGTAACAGAAGGAAAAGGGATGTGGGAAGTATCTCAGAAGGGACCTTCCTTGGTTTTCTGAAAAGTAAAAATAAAGGAGGGGAGAAGTGCTTTCAGACTTGCAAGATTCTGTTACTATAACCTTACAATAAAGATACTGTTAGTACTCATGGTTTGTGCTTCTTGTCTGGACTATCTCAAAAGCTTGACAACATGTCATCAAATCTGTGATGTGTTTTCTCACCTGCTCTAGGCTAGGCAAATAAAAAAATTGCCATTGCAATAATGTTGTTTTCTCTTTGACAATATTGCTGTGTAGGACTGTAGGCTCCTAGATTTTTATTTTCAAATTCTTAAATTATTTGCACATCCAGCTTTTATAATTAAATTAATTCAAAGCTATATTTTTTAAAGGCCAATTTGTTGTATATTTTGCAGTGGTTGCAACCTATAAAGTTTGCAGGTGGCTTTCAGACTATAGGTCTGAATGAAAAAAATTATCTGGGCCAAGTGGATGGTCTTTTCATTAAAATAGAACTGTGTTGTCATGCATAAATAAAATGGAGAAGAACTTGCAAGTAATATACAAATGAGAGCAAAATAAAGAATATTCTGCCATTCTTCCCAGTTGCTTGGGAGATGAAATCTAATTTCTTAGTGGCATATGCACATCTTATCAAGCTGCAGTTAATGATAAAAGTAAATCTTGAGAAGCAGCTTGACTTTGAATACTGCATCCGGTTTATCAGCGATGATATCTTTAATTATACTAAAGCAAAATATAAGACAGTCTAATGGGAAATACAAATTGCTTGTTAAAATTATTAACCAGGTTAATGTGCTTACATTTGTTTATGTGTACAGGAATCATCTCAAATATTTGACTGCTGTGACAATATGTGTAAAGATCAATTAAAAGTCATAGAGATGAGATATTGGATTTTCAGACCTTAATAGGATTTCATGTGCACTTGTTATATTATGTTATCCATTTATAATTGAGCTTCCATCACATCACAGAATCTGTCACCTTACCAATTTATTTTTCCATCCTCTAATGAAACTTATATTTGCTTTAAAAATATTTTCAAAAGCTTGATTCTAAAGAAGCTGTGTACTGCAGAGATTAACGCACACCAAATATTTACTTTTAAAGTCCCAAGTGCAATTTGATGATAATCTTATTCAGTTTCTGCATGTTTTCAATAGCCATTTGTCTGAAGTATGCATGAGGCAGCTGAGTACTGGCTGAAGCAGTCTATAACAAATAGGGAGAAAAATTAAAGTTGATATATACAACTGTGTATGTGTGTGCGCGCATGCTTAACTGTAGGGCTTCATTCTGAGCAATAGTGGGGGAAATTGGGAAGAAAAGAAATAAAAAGCAGATAATAACTCAAGATGCAGGTCTTAAGAATAAGAAGCATACTGAACCAACCAGTGCAGTGTATAGAAAGAAGCTGAGCATGACATTGTAATCTAGGAGGGTGGGCAACCCATCATCCAGAGGTGAAGAATTCTGGTACAGTAATGTCCAAAAGACAGAGTGACTAATATGAAAATTAGAATCTCACTTAACCTGAGTCTGATGGTTCATGACTATTGTAAGCCACAAGAAGACAGTTACATAGGAGCAACTGTTGGAGATAAACACCTAAGTTCTCCTTTGGGGAGATTACCACCTTGACTTAGTGGACTTCAGTAGTTCCAAAGACCATGAGAGTTATGCCAGTGAGAGCAGGTCACCCTTGCTGATAAAGTAAAAAAGGGAGGGAAGCTAACTGCAATTCACTGTAGAGATGAGACAGATGGGATTCTGCAGCTGTGAGGGAAGCCAACGGCCTTGTGGAAGAAATTTCCAAACCAAAAAGGTAACACAACACACTACACATTGTACATCAATGGCTGTAGCATTTAGACATGTTTCAGTGCCAGATTATCATATCACCCACAAAGCTGTATTCTAGTAACTTGGGAAAACCATTTAACTCCCACAAGTAAATCTGGAGGTGATACCATGACAGACCAATGCCTTAGCGAAGTCTGTTTACTGATGGTGCCAGTGCTGACATAAGAGTTCCTTGATTTACAAAGACACACATAACTGAAACATGGAATATGAAAAGAATATTCAACTAAACAACTAAAGAAATAAGTGAACTTAGATGGTCTGGAATGAACTCTTTAAATAAAATTACTACATGATGTAAGAGAGTGCACACATTACCAAACCTCTGCACTAATTTCTCATGGAAGCAAGGTTTTGCTTAGCATTTTACAGAGAACAGAACCATATATAAAAACAGAAATGCTGATGAATGAATGTGTAGGTTTTAGAAAAAGCAGAGGGACGTGAGACCGATATAAGATGGGTAATGGAAATAATACACAAAAGAGGTTTTCCTGATTTATTCATTACAGCAAGTCTTTGACTGTGTAAAATAAACTATGCCATAAAAAGCCATCAACAACTTTTCTGATCATCTTCACAATAAAACAAGAAGCTATTGTAAAAACTGGTTTGGAGAAATAGATGTCAGAATAAAGGACAAAATAAGACAAGGATGCATGTATTCCTAGTATATCTTTAATGTATACAAAAATATATTATAGGAATAGCAGGATTGAAAGAGATGACAGGTAGCGTCAACAAAGGTGTTCAAAACATTAATATTGTATATGATTATGAAAGCTGGACACTGAGAAAAAGCAGGAGAAAAAGGTAGATGACTTAGAATTATAGATTTTGAAGCCATTATCAAGAAGAGTACCATGGATTGCAAGAAGAACCAACCAGTATGGAATAAGAAAAAACTGACTGCTCTCTTGAGGTGATGATCAGCAAGCAGAAATGCACACACTTTGGGTATGTGATATAAGAAGATGGATTATAAAAAGCAATTATGCTTGGCAAGATTGAAGAAAGAAGAAGACAATGGATAAGGTCATTAAGGTTACTGGAATGTCCTTGGAAGAGCTACAAACTATTCCTAAAGACAGCTCAAGGTTGCAAGCATTTATCCATAAAGATGCCTGTCTCAGTGGCACCTAACTAACTTTAAATTTCATGTGTGTATATAGTTTTTGTAAACTTAATCTGTAGTATTGAAATGAATTAGGTCTTGCTTTTAATGGGTACAATCTCAGTTATCTTCTTAATAAGTTAAGTGATGCTTAGATTGGTAAAGTTAAGGAAAAACCTAGGGACAAAACACTGGTGTATTAGACACTTATTTCCAACTTTTCTGCTATATATTCTTTTATCAAGGATAGAATAAATTATGTTGCTCTATAATGATCTTTATTTAAATTTTCTCTATGCCTCTCAACCAAAAAAAAAGTAGTCCCATTTGATCTCACAAGGAATATTACGTGATGTACTTCAAAGACAGACATGCTAGGTTTGAGCTTTTCATGATTAGTAATGGTGTTTGAATTTCACAACACAGAATGTAAAGATCTACAAGTGGCAAATGTAACTAAAGTCCCTGTTCAGCATGCATCAGTGTGAAGTTACTGCCCTCTCTCATTTCACTTGCACAATTATCAAGTACTGAGCCATGACACAGCACGGGCAGAGAAGAAGAGGTCCTCTGTCTCCACAAATAAAAAGCACATGTGTCTGCAAGAAAAGCACATGTGTCTACTCATTCTGTGTATGATTCTGGGCACCACATTTCCAGAACAGTGTTGATATGTTAGAAAACATTCGGATTAGGAAGATAAAGATGATAAGGGGGGTTGAAGTGTTCAGTCTGAAGAAAAGAGTACTGACAGATATATGATATCAGCAAAAGGTGCCATTGGGAAGATGGTCAGGAATTAGGATCAAAAGTAACAGTTATAAATTGAGCTACCTACATTTCATTTAATATAAGGAAAAACTTTCTGGCAGTAAGCTCTGTACAGTGGTGGAACCGTCTACCTATGGAGAGAAGGGTTCTTTATCTCTGAAGGTTTCAAAGAAGAGGCTGTACAACCATCTCTCAAAGATGATTTAATTGGTTTTACTGCAGATTGCAGAGGTTTGGACCAAATAATCCTGATAGTCCCTTCAAACTCCATAATTCTGATTCTATTATTGATTAATCATAACTAATAAGATACCTAGTAAACATAGCATGAAAAAAGGAATCTTTCTGTGTGCATGACTACTTTATTTGCATGCAAATAAATTATGCATAAAAATCTGTCCTCCTGAATGCCAATAAATGGAGAAAAATAATAAAAAGTGTATGAACCTAGGCAAAATAAAAGCCAATTAAAAAGCTGACACAGTATGCAAGTGGTCTTTCTCAAATATTCTGCCAGCTCTTTTCATTTCCTATGGGTTTTTTAAATGCCACAGTGAATACATGAAACATGTAAATATATATTTTCCCTGGCTTGCATGATTAAAAACAAATTTTAATGCACAATATAAAAGTGGGAAATAATCTACAGTGTTTGCTTCTTTAGGATGAAAGCAAATTCTAGTTACCTTGACTGAATCCCAAACTGTGGTACCCATTTCTGCATGGGATGCAATTGCAAATCTGCTTACTTTAAGAATTTAGACAAAGTACCAGTCAGAAAGAAAGGCAAGCATTTCATTGTTTTTTTCCTACAAAAATGAACTATCATCTGACTCCATCCAGGTTCCAGATATAGAGATGTCCAGTGGCAATGATGGATACTGTATAAAAACATATAGTAATCCTTAAATGCTGGAATAAAGCTTTAACCTTTAAAGCCCTACATGGCATGGGGCCAGGTTACCTGAGGGACCACCTCTTCCCCAGTACATCAGCCCATTCCACCCAATCGTGCAGAGGGGGCATGCTGCGGACCCTGTCTGTAAGACGACTCTGTTTGGCGGGGTCCAGGAAGAGGGCCTTTTCTGCAGTAGCTCCTGCCCTGTGGAACATGCTGCCCCTGGAGGTGAGATTGGCCCCATCGCTCCTGGCCTTCTGGAGGAGTCTGAAGACCTGGTTCTGCCGCCTCACCTGGGGCAGAGAGGGGAATAGATCTACATGGGGATGGCTGCTATAGACCATTCCTCCCACACTTGGACTGTTTTAGAGTCTCCTGCCACTTGGACTTTTTTACTTTTTTACTCTTATTTATATTTATTTATTAGAGTAATTTTATATTTGTATATTTTATTTATTGTACGGTTGTTGTTTTAATTAATTATTGTAAACCGCCCAGAGTCTCTTGATGGGAGGAAATGGGCGGGAACAAATTAAACAAACAAACAAACAAATAAATAAATAACTTTTGTGGAACTATAAAGCAGAATTTTTAGCTTAGTGTTCCTTTTTTATCCATGATAAATCATATCATTGTGGACGGGGGCAAACAAAATGAAATTCAATCCAGGTAAGATGGAGACACTGTGAGTAGTTGGTTCATATTAAAAAGACAACCCACCTTTGAAAGGAATAGAATGTACTTGGATGTTCTCCTTGATGTCAGACTTTAGCTGGAACATCAGGTACAACGCACCAGAGCTGTAGTACCTTAGCCCCTATGATCCATGTCTAAACAACCTCCCAATTGGATTACAGCAGTACACCTTACATGGAACTATCTTTGACAAAGGCCACAGTGCTCCAACTAGAGCAAAATGACACCAGTTTTAAAGTTCTGCATAGCTTGCCTCTGAACTTGCAGGCCCTGTTAAGATACTGGTATAGAGCCAGTGTGGTCTAGTGGTTAAGGCAACAGGCTAGAAACCAGGAGACTGTGAGTTCTAGTCCTGCCTTAGGCATGAAAGACAGCTGGGTGACCTTGGGCCAGTCACTCTCTCTCAGCCCAACTCACCTCACAGGGTGGTTGTTGTGGGGAAAATAGGAGGAGGAAGGAGCATTAGGTATGTTTGCTGCCTTGAGTTATTTATAAAATTAATAAAGAGAGGATAGAAAATAAATTAAATTAAATAAATACATTTCTAAACAGCATAGAATCTGAATACTTTGACGTTTACCTTCCCTAATATTGTATCCCAGCAGCAGCTTGTGCAGCTCTGCTTGTGCCTGGCTTAAAATTAGAGTGATTTCTTATTGGCCCCAATGATGCAGCTCTTTCCTAAGGAGAGTATGGTTGGTTCCCGTGCTGTATTCTTTTAAGACAACAATTGTATAGATGCTTGTTCTCTTGTGCATTTGCACAGTAATAATCTATCCCAGACTGTTTTCAGATTACATGTTAAATTTTCTTTTCTTAAGTGAACCCAGTCTACATTTTTAAAATGATTGCTAGTTTTAATCTAATAATTTTATTTAATGTTGTAATTTAGATTTAACTTTATTGCAAAGCTTTCTGCACTTCTCCCAGAGGAAAAGTGGTAAAGATAAAATAAAATAAAAATGCATAATATGATGCATATCTGATTGTTATTTGCAATCTAACATGACCAATTAAGCAGGCTACTAAAGAAAGGTTGTCCTTTTCTCCAGCTATAGCACTGAAACACAGTTCTCAGTTTCTCTACTGCCAGGTTTCAAAAGGCAGCAACTTTTGTGGCCTAATTTATAGGCAATAAATAACTAATTTGTACTGACATAATGTTCTGACAAGTACTTCTAATTCCTGAAATCTTGATTAATTTAAATAACTACTCTGGCCCATAAGGTTTTAGCAAAGTTCATAAAGGTCCAATATTGTAAACCGGGGTTTCTCAACCAGGGTTCTATGGAATGCTAGGGTTCTGTGAGAGGTCAGTAGGAGTTCCCTGGGAGATCATGAGTTATTTAAAACATTATTTCAAATTCAGGAAACTTCATATTAAAGAGGTAAGTTTCATTCTTTATTTTTAGTTTAAGAACATGGTTAATTCATGTATACTGTACAGGCCTACGCATGAAACGAATACAATAATTTTGTAACTTCTGGCTTATATTTGAACCTGAATGTGCAGGGGTTCCCCAAGGCCTGAAAAATATTTCAAGGGTTCCTCTAGTGTCAAAAAGTTGAGAAAGGCTGTTATAAACGATCAGAGGCACTCAAAGTGGAAGTTCAAAAGCAAAGTTCCAGCTAAACCCAAGCTCAGAATAAGCAAACATTTCTTCAAGCACACTGGGTCAACTTTGTAAGAGCTGGGCTACTTAGGAACAATAGTTGGTTCTCAAGTAAACCACCTCACCATGCAATCTAGCATCTTTCTGCATTCTAGCTTTTCACATGGTAGCAATGGCTTTCCTATGGAATGAGTGGCTGAGACTCTGGCTCAGGCTCAGAGATTCCAGGGGCAAAAGCAGGAACAGTGGAGTCTGATTCTGTCTCACCAGTGCTGCCAGGGCATGGTCTCTCAGAATCAGGTC
Organism: Candoia aspera; assembly: GCF_035149785.1. Lineage (NCBI taxonomy): Eukaryota > Metazoa > Chordata > Lepidosauria > Squamata > Candoiidae > Candoia > Candoia aspera. The sequence goes on along the minus strand of NC_086159.1, from coordinate 35,244,011 downwards.
TGTCTGATATTTCAGCTTGCTCCTCCTCTTCCACTGAGGATGACCCATATGTAAGGGGCACAATGCCTACAAACCTCTTCCCATATTTTTCAGAATTAGATTGAACCAGAATACTCAAGCTTTTTGGCATCTGAGGGTATATTTTTAAAAAGAACTGTGGATGTAGCTCTAAAGTGGCTGCTTCAGAGCACATGACTAGTTTTTCAGGGTCACAGCCAGTCACAAAACGTTGGGAATACTTCCATTCCTTTCCAAAAGAAGAAGGAAAAACAAGAGAAAGTGAAAGAGTCAAAGGTTTGGTAAAAATAGTTCCATCCCATTGAATGGGATAAAAACTCTTCTCTCAATACACCACCTTTCCCAATGATCATATTGCACAAATAGTCTCTGATGGAAAAAAGTCGTTGGTGATGGTGGGTCCTCCTACACTCCCTGTTATATAAGAATCAAGTCATCTGCAACATTCCTGATTATATCATGTGTAAGTAAAGGTAATGGTTTCCCTTGACATTAAGTCCAGTCGTGTCTGACTCTAGGGGGTGGTGCTCATCTCCGTTTCAAAGCTGAAGAGCCGGCGTTTGTCCATAGACACTTCCGTGGTCATGTGGCCGGCATGACTAAACGGAACGCCGTTACCTGCCCGCCAAAGCGGTACCTATTAATCTACTCACATTTGCATGTTTTCAAACGGCTAGGTTGGCAGGAGCTGGGACTAGCAACGGGAGCTCACCCCGTCACGTGGATTCGAACCGCCGACCTTCCGATCGGCAAGTTCAGCAATTCAATGCAACCAATAACAAGTATTTCAGGAAATCCCTTTTACAAGAATGTATTTATAGGAAAGAAGATTTTATAATGATCTATACCATTTGTTCTCCTCTCCCCACAAGTCTTGCTGTACTGCCTCATGGTGCTGGGGGTGGGGTGTTCCTGGGAGGGATGAGTGAAACACGTTGGGAGTGTATGCCAAGAATGAATATTCCCAGAAGAATTACCCAAAGCACTGAGGTCATCCCAGCTGCCCAGCTAAAGCCAGCAGGTACCTATATTGGGCAGCAGCAGGGGTAGGAAGATGATCACTGTAGTGACAATGACAAAGGCATCAATAAATACTGCATGGAAGAAGGCAATGGTAAACCACTCATATACTGTACTTTTCCCAAGAAGACTGTACGGATATAAAATATAAAATGATTGATAATATAGTGCTGGATGATGGGCCCCTCATGTCAGATGGCACTTAATATGTTAATGAGGAATTGCAGAGGATCTTTCCGAGTACTAATCTAGCAAGATTAGTTGCTAGACTAAAGCCATTGGGACATTAGTTGCTGATGTTGCCACACAGGAAAAGAAAATCCAAATCTGCAAAGACAGACTCACAGCGGGATCATGGAACATAAGAAGCATGAACACAGAAAAGCTCAGTACAATGAAAAATGAAATTAAATTACTACAAATTGACATCTTAGACATCACTGTATTGAGATGGACTGGGATTGGACATTTTCAGTCAGATGATCACAGTGTTTACTACTCAGGACATGAAAAAGAAAGAAGGAATGGGGTTGCTTTTATACTTAGGAAGGGTATAGGAAGATTTATGTTCCAACCAATACACCACAGACTAGCACTTAGTAGAGCAGCCATGGAGGCCTTGGAAAAGATATTCAGATGCCATGATGTGTCTATACCTACAAAGATCAGAATAGTGCAAGCCATGGTATTCCTTGTGACATTCTATGGAAGTGAAAGTTGGAGTTTGAAGAAGCAGGAGAGAAAGAGTACTGATGCTTTTGAACTTTGGTGTTGGAGGAAAGTCCTGAGAATACCATGGACAACCAAGAAAACAGACAAATTGTGATAGAATGTGAGGGAGACCTTGGAAGATGGGGAAAGGGATGCCACCTAGGGAATGATCAGATAAAAGAGAAATGAGTCTGCAACAGAGAAACAGCCAAAGAAAGAAACTTAGGAAGGGCCCACCCTAATTACTCAGGCAGTAAATAGAGAGGGTGGGAGATTTGTACTTTCAGATTTGTGTCGTGTTTCCTGTCGTGTTTCCTGTCTGGTTTACCTGGGCGGGCTGACACAAATACATTATTGAACAAATCAACCCAGAGTTCTCACTTGAGGCACAAATGACCAGGCTCAAATTATCATACTTTGGAAATATTATTTGGAGACCTAGCTTTCTGGAGAAGGTTCTAATACTGTGAAAAATGGAAGGAAAAAGAAAAAGAGGACAACCAGCAGTAAGGTGTATGGACACAGTAATTGTGGCAATGGGTTTACTGTTGGAAGAGCTGAAGGACCAAGTTAAGGACAGATCATCACGGAAAAGATCCTTCTCTATGATCTCTAAGAGTCAGCACTGACTTGACCTCTCTATCTCTCTATCTATCAATCATCCATCATGTCATTTGTACATTATTATCTAAACCATAGAGAGCCAGTTTGGTCTAGCGGTTAAGGTTATGGGCTAGAAACCAGGAGTCTGTGAGTTCTAGTCCCACTTTAGGCATGAAAGCAGGCTTGGGCCAGTCACTTTCTCTCAGCCCAACTTGTTGCAATGTAGACTAGCCTCCTCATGGTGCACCCTGGGCAACGTGACTTGTCACAGCTAAATAGTCTACATATCCGGCTGCTGGACCTCACAAAGATTTCCCAGCAAGAATAAGCAGCATGAACACTGAACTGCTATGCCATACAATTAAAAAAAAATATCTAAACTAGGCTGATTATGCTGAGATTATTGTATTCTGTATGATCATAAACAAGTTATAATTGATGGCAAAAAAGTCCCATGGCAGACAGCATACTGAAAAATGAGTTATACAGAGCTGATCTCCCTAGAGGCCTTAAATATCAATCTAAAATATATGGAACAGTGATCACTGGGGTCTATTACTTTAGCTGTAGGCTGGTAACTTGCAATTTATAGGTTCTGGATAAATTGGGATATATTCAGTAAATACATGTTATGCAGGACTTTGGAACATCTTTTACCCCAAAGCACTAAGACAGCTTAACCAATAGCCTGGAGCTGTTTGTGGACATAATTATTAATTATTACATTGATAGTTACTAATTATTAAACATAATTAACAGATTGCTATCAATCAGAAAGTGGATTGCAGATATTGCTATTCATAAGTGTACAGTTGTGATGGAGAAATGGAGGTAATGGAGAAATGTAATAAATAATATATTATTCATGAAACATTGCAAATAGTAATTTATGTTTATATATAAAATGTATAAATTATACATACATACATACATACATACATATACAGTATATATAGTAAAGCAAAAGGATTGATTGGATGCTTATGGTCTTCTATATATACCATAAGCATCCAATCAATCTTTCTACTTTCAAATAAGATATGAAATGGGAAACTGCAGAACCAGAATGTTGGTTTTAAATGTACAGTGTTTATGTTTGACAATGTAAGTGAAGCACAGTAGCATCGCCTTCCACACAGGTTCCCCAGGAACAGGTATGGACAATCAGACAGCTTCTGACCCTAATTAATAGCTAGTATTTGATTGCTTTAATCCCCATGCATCTGCTAATCCAATCCCCTTCTAAAGATGTCCAACTTGGTGGCATCACTACACCTTTTAGCAGCAAATTTCATAGCTGAATTAATGATTTCCATAGAGATTTTATGCAGGTGTGTTTTTAAATTATTTCTAGCTCCTTTGACACTCTACCCTTCCTTTTCTCACCTGTTGTGCCTACCATATATACAAGCTCTATTTTGGCTTGTAATCTTTTAGAATTAGCATAAAATATCTCTACATGATTTCTCTCCAAATATCCCTGGTGGATGGATTTTCACTTATACTCCTTGAGCCTTTTTGACTGATTTTGACTATATGCGTATTTGGACTATCAAGGACATCATCACCATAATCCTCTAGGGATGAGTCTTCCTGAACTGGACACTTCCAGTTTCTGTCAGCTTTCCCCTGGGTTTAATTAAAAAGTTGTTCTTCTGTCTTTTTGATGTTCATCCTATCTTAACTGTCAGCATGCTTATTCAATTAGGCACACTATATTCTCTGAGCACATTCTGTCAGTTTGGCAAGAATAGGCACAAGGTCTGGATCTACTGGTAGAGCTCTTGGTGATTTGCAGTAGATCAGAAAGAATACCTAACTCACAACTGTTAATCAATAACGGCTACAAAATGAATCCCCTTCCCAAATTATATTGTTGAAAGGAAGACATTTTTAAGAGTGATTGCATTGCTTATTTCTAAATTTATGGATATTTCCAGTAGGTCTATTCATAGTGTTTCCTCTCAAAAAAATATTGTGTAGGCCTTAGTTGCTAGGGTTCTAATTTAAAAAAAAATATTTTGCTTTGTTTTAAATTAAAATTAAAGAGGGAGTAGAAAAACATGGGAGGGTTATAAATGAACACATCAATGTCTAAAAATGTATAATAAAAAGCTTTTCCTGGCACATTCCGGAGTTTTTTCATATGTCTCCTATTGATGAATCACTAGGTATTAAAAAAAAAATCCTAATCTGAACAGTTTTTCCTTTTATACTATTTAGAACAATTTGGTAGGATTTTGACCCACACCACTAGGAAACCTTATTTGTGAAATTGTTTCAATATTAAAAGTATTGTGCATGATATAAACTAACATGTAAAAGAGAGGTCTCTATTAGTTCTATGTGGAAGGCATGAAAAAGCTATTGTTCATTCAGAAAAAGAAGACACATGTATTTTTCAAAGTTCATGTTGGTGGAGTCACTCTAAGACATTTCTGACATGAATGTCATGCAAAGTTGACTCTTCTGAAAAGATCAGTATATCATCTAAGTATATCACAACATTTTTGTCCAAAACATTGAAAATATTTCAAGAATCTGCAGACGATCACTGGACAGTTAGCCAATCCAAAGGTCATTGCTGTGTATTCAATTTTACCTGGTATCAAATACTATTAAATATTCATGGCCCTCTTTCATTCCGAACAAATTGTAAGTGCCTCTCAGTGCCAACTTTATAAAACTGCATTAAGTTGTGAATGAGAGCAGATTTATTACAGATCGATATGGTATTCAAAAGCCATCTATTGGGTCTTAAGAGGCCTTCCTTCTCTGTCATCATGCCTGCCCTATAGAATAGCATCTCCTCAACCCCCAACATCTATGATAATGATTAGAAAGCCATGGAAAAACTGGATATTCTCCTAGGCCTTAGGACAGTGTTATATCAAGCCCCTGTAGGATTTCTCCTAGGCCTTAGGATAGTGTTATATCAAGCCCCTGTTTGTTTGCATGGCTTTCTTCTTAATGCATATGCTCTGTATCTCTATTTTATTGTTTCTTGCTTTTAGAATGTAAGCTGCCCAGAACTGTTTGGAAATAATTGGATGAATGAATGAATGAATGAATGAATGAATGAATGATCTTTCCTATCAGATCTTTGCCTCAAAGGTCAAATGGACCCAAAGGCTCTTACCACATGTGCAGGTGTCTTCAAGAGATTTCCTAAAATGATATGGGATTTACCCCCAGGAAAATATGGGAAGGACTGCTGGCTAAAGGCAGCTCTTTTTCAATTCTCAAGGAAGAAAGTTCCCAGTTACTCCCCCAACAAATGTCTTGTGTGCTCTATGTGCATAGAAGCAGGATAAGGGAACCTCAGACAAGGTACATGAATATTAATCAGTCTTCCCATTGAACCAATAGAGAACCACGTCATAAGCTGAATGTGAACACATAGCAAGAAACCAAGATTATAAATCTGGCATTGTGCTGTCCTTCCAACATTGCAGTGTAATATCTTTTGCTGCATCCTATGCTCTATAAATCCATAATTCTTCATATTGTAATAAGTACCAAGTGTTTTGGTATATAATTCAAAAGTACACGCACATCTTTAAACAATATTGATGTATATAAAACTGTATTAACAAATGTAAGGGTATTAATTCAAGAAAGCCCATATCATGTAAGTAAAACTCCCCTCACTCATTTTATGCTTCCAGCATAATGGGGGTAACAACTAGTCTCTTTCAGCATTTTCTGAAGTGTCCAGTCGATGTGAAAGAGAGTCTTTTGTTGAGTTAATCTCACATCAATATCATAGGAAACATTTTTAATATTTCTGTAGCCATTTATTTGGGATATGGGAAACTGCAACTCTTTATTCAAGAATTCATGCAGGTAACTAATATTCATTTTACTGATACTCTTTAAATGTTTATTTTTAAAAACCCTGTAGATTTAGAATCATCTAAACACACTCCAATATGGAAAGTCACTCAGGAGTTTCAGACATTCCTTATGCGGTTGGACCAAATTGTGAAATCAAGAGATTTTGAAACTCCTTTTTCTTCCCATGAACTAAGAGAACTGTTAGCTGTTCCAGCTCTTCTATTTTGTCCACAGCTGCAGGGCTGTTGCCCAACGCCATGTTGTTATGAACTGCTATGGCATTTCACAGCCTTTACATGTTCACAGACAGCCTTCTTAACTTTTAACTATTGGACAATTCCATAGCAAATGAATAAATGAATGAATAACTGAAATTGGCTCTGATCCAAATCATTGTAGTCCTATTCCAGAGCCACTGCTTTGGGACAAATCATACTCCACCAATGCCATTAGGACAAGTGCAGTTTCTTCTGGATCTATGAGTTCGCGTTGTGCATCTCCTCATAAATGTCACTAATGGATATTATCAGCATTCGCCACCTGCTATTCACAAGCAGCCCCAAATTGGTGATTAACAGCATATACCAGCTGTTGTTGAGATACACTGGGGGGAAAAAGTAAAATGTCAATATTCTCTCCTTTCTGACATGCACATTAACATAAATATACAGAAAAATGCACTAGAAACTGTCCATATGTAATTGTTCTACTATTGACAATGGGCAGAAATAATTCTATACACATTTTAAAGTATTTCTATATCCTTCGCTTATCTTGAATGAATTAATGTGGCTGCCTAAGAAGCTGTTTCCATGGTTACACTGGAGACCTTCTAAATATAGTTCATGATGTAACCAGCTAAACTCGGGTACCAAACTGAGGTAAACATCTGTAGGAAAACCTCATTTTTTTTGTATGATGTCCAAGCTAATTCATAAATGCCATGTTAAAAATTATTCCAATTATATCAAGATTTCCTACATCTTTAAGTTGTACAATTTAGAAGTGTGTCATCTTTTTTTTTTCACAAATTAGATATAAAACAGCTGTCCTAATTTCTTTTAATGTATAGTTGAAACTACATATAGCAATGCATTCTTCCCATCTTAAGGAAAAAGACTAGAGATGTAGCCCAGATATTCTAATTCGTGTTTTCACCTATAGCTCAGCTTCTTGGATTAAAGTGCACTTCTTTTCTTTTCTTTTCTTTTTGAAAATAATTTTTATTAAGAGATTTTACATAGATAATAAGACATTATTATAAGTCTCCTTTTCAGAACCGCCCAGAGTCCCCTTTTCAGGAGAGATGGGAGGTGATAGAAATTTGAAAAATAAATAAATAAATAAATAAATAAATAAATAAATAAATAAATAAGACATTCAAAGAAAAATAAATCAGAAAATATATGCTGATGACACCCAGGTTTATATCTCCACCCTGGGCCACCTGACTGATACCGTGGATATCCTGTCCCAGTCTCTGGAGGCTGGAAGGCTCTGGATGAGGTGCAACGGGCTTCGACTCAACCCAAGCAAGACTGAGTGATTTGGGGTATTTGGTCTTCCAGTGACAAGGTTTTTCCACCGTTGGTCCTGGATGGGATGTCATTGCCCCATCCAGATGCACAATCTGGGGGTCCTCTTGGACTCATGGCTCCTGCTAGAAGGGCAGGTGGCAGCCATGGCTGGGAGGGCCTGTGCACACCTTTGGGTTGTGCGCCACTTGTGCCCTTTCCTCGATCAGGAGGCTTTGCTCATGGTTACTCATGCCCTCGTGACTTCTCGTCTAGATTTCTGCAATGTGCTCTACATAGGACTGCCCTTGAAGAGCATTCAGAAGCTTCAGCTGATGCAGAATGTGGCTGCATGGGTAGTAAATAGCTACGTGAGCTGCACTGGTTGCCAGTGAGCTTCTGGGTGTGATTCAAGGAGCTGGTTGTCACCTTTAAAGCCCTTCATGTCTTGGGACCAGGTTTACCTAAGGGACCATATCCTCCCAGTTGTTTCTACCCATCCAATTCAGTCTGGCAGGTTGGGCATGCTATGGGTCCTGTCAGCCAAGGTATGTCGGCTGGTTGGGACTAGGAGATGTGTCTTCTCTGCCATAGTGCCTGCCCTCTGGAACATTCTCTCTTCAGAGATTAGGATGACACTGACCCTGTTGGCCTTTTGTAAGCTGTGAAGACCTGGTTATGTGCCTGGGCCTGGTGATAAGTGTGTTAAGGGCCCCATTTCTTAGCTTCTATTAACATCAATGGTAATAGTTTTACTCAGAGACCATATATATTTCTTTATATTGTTTTAATTGTTTTATATTTTTATAATTGCATGCTGTCCAGAGTCACTTGTTGAGATGGGCAGCTATAGAAATCAAATAAACAAACAAATAAATAAATAAAGTAGGTGTGAAAAAGAAAGGAAAGGAAAAGGAAAAAACAGAAGAGAAAAGAAGATATAGAAAAGAAAAAGAAAATTAAAAATAGAAAGCATATATAAAGAAATGGCTTCTGATATCCCTCTTATTAGTTATACATACAATTCTAATCAAACCACTCTCTCCAATTTCATCATAATTCCCTTCTTTCTGTAACCTATTCTTTCTAATCATCAAAACCATAAACCACAAAGTCATTTTCTTTCTCACACAAAAAGTCCATAAGAGGTTTCCAGTCATTGATGTATGTCAATAATAACCTTTCTCTAATCAAAGAAATCAATTTGTCCATCTCAGCAAGTTCTATCAATTTCACCAACCATGCCTCCATGGTGGGTAATGCCAAATCTTTCCATCTTTGTGCATATAATAACTTCACCACAGTAATCATATATTGAAATAATCTTCCATGGCTCTTTTCTGTTTATCCATCAATCGTAAAAGGAAAAGTTCTGGCTTCAATTGAATCTTAATCTTTAAAATCCTCTGCATCGATGTATGTATCTGAATAATTATTTTTAGCTTTTTTACATGTCCACCAAGCATGATAAAATGTCCCTTGTTGTTGTCTACATTTCCAACATACATTTGAAATGCCTTTATATATATGTATATAATTTCTCTGGTATCATGTACCAACAATACATCATTTTATAAAAATTCTCTTTAAGATCATAACATAATGTAAATTTTAACCCTTTTAACCACATATTTTCCCATTGATCCATCTGTATGTTATAACCAAAATTCCTGGCCCACTTTGTTATACATTCTTTAACCAGTACTTCCTCTGTTTCAAATTTCAGCAAAAGTTTACACATTTTAGCAATTACGTGTTCATCATCAGTACAAAACTGTACTTCCCATTCTGTCTTACTTTCCTCTATACCATAAGTCTTTTTATCCATCTTAAATCTTTATGATAACTGTAAATCGGAGAACCATTGACAACTATATCCTTCTGCCATTAATTGCACTCTTGATTTGATTTTGTATTCCCCTTGGTGATTTTCCAATAATTCCTGCTACATTAACCATTTGTCTTTGTTGTTTTTCTTCTATAAAATGCTTCTTGTGCTGAAAAATGCACTTATTTTCTATCACTAATCCATCACAATTACTATTTCAGAATTGTCAGCCAAATAGGAAAAATAATTCAGCACAACTATCTAGCTTTCAGTCCATTTCCTAGAAAAACAAACTAGATTTTCCTTCCTTCCTTCCTTCCTTCCTTCCTTCCTTCCTTCCTTCCTTCCTTCCTTCCTTCCTTCCTTCCAAATGAACATGGTTCCAGCCCCATATTTATCCCAGCCACATATAACAAAAAAACATTTTTGGCTCAAGAACAGAAGACTCTAGTGCCAATTCCAAGATGGGGCAGCTATAATTGCATTTTGAAAGTAAAAGTTAAGGTCAAAGTTTTACAAAAATATTAGGGGTGGGGATCCTTCCGGAGAAAATAAGAGATACTCAGTTAATATGTATACTCCAGGTCACGAAAAATAAGTAAGTGGCAGCACTATAGCAGATAAACAATGTCAGGGATATTAGGAAGAAAAAGAAGTCTCCCTTCAAGAAAAAGGAAAAGTTATCAAAATAAGAAGCACAAAATGGAATAGACAAATGAACAAATGAACTATGCAAGGGATGCAAAGAAGGATGCTGAAGACATATTACTGATAACATTCTACTAGACCAACAACTAAAATGTATCTATACACAACTAAAACATGAAAATAAAATAGTTAAAGCTCATCTAAACCCTTTTAAAACTAGCTATTGAAAATTTTAATGATTCAAGAACAAGCTGATGTACTTGATGATAATGGACTTAATAGAATACTTATTGAATATATGGAAATTGAAGAGAAGCTGAACGAAATATATCTGTCTGTCCCCACTACAGATGGTGGACAATTACCAAATGTGAATGTATGTTTGAGGAAGAAGGTATGAGTAGCTGAGGCAGCAGTGGAAACACAAGATGAAACTGAAAACAAACAAATCTTAAATAATTTAATTGTAAACTTTTAAGAAATATAATACATCCTTAGAAACAGTCTCTGTACCAGAAACTAGACTGTAATCTATGTAGTACATTTTTATAATATCTCCATGGAAAACCTTGTAATTACAAGCTTCTTAATTTAGTTTAATATTTTTTTCTAGGTAAAATATATGTGATATATTACTAAAATGTGATATATTACTACATGATCAAGCCTCAAATGGATAGTTCTATCAGAGTTACTTATGAGTAGTAACTAACACATGGAGAAGAATAATGTAATACACATAAAATCAGAGTTGGAAAAGGCCATTTAGGTCACTGAGTTCAAGCCTCTCTGCCCCTTCCTGGGCATAGACTCAGGACTTAGTTATTTATACATCACAGTTTTTATGAAGGAGTTCAAGTGAAAGACAGCTAACATACAATAAATATATTAAATTACACTAACTTGTTACAGTTCATCTAAAATATATCACAATTTAAGTATAAAAGAACCCAACAGGGTACTTTTCATGCAAACATTATCCCAACAAAGCCCTTTCTTCAACAGTTCATCTGAACAGCACTGACTCAAATGTTCTTGCATGTTCTGGACAGAATAAGCATCCTAACCACAAGAGGCCTCAAATAGCTCAGCCTCTACCATGGGAAGAGTTCCTCCTCTTAATGAAGGTTCTGTTCCTGGGCCAACATCACCCCTCATCCTCAAAGCATTGCTCTGACTCCAGGAAGCAAAGTGTGAAAAAGCACAAGCCTCAACCTGGTATCCAGTCATGGAAGTCTGAGATAGGTAGAAGCAGTCAAGCTCCAGCAGCAAACATCATCAGAGGAATACAATTCACAAGGGAAGAAAACAACAACACTACCTTTCCTCCAACCTTTTCTGGGAAATGTTTATGAAGAAAGTGGTGGGGCTACAGTTACAGAGGGCTCTGCAGGATACAGATTGCAAGCTTCTTAATTTATGTTAAATGTGTATTTATTTTTTCATCTTAGGAGAAAAGGCTCTTAAGGGAAGGACATGATAATAATGAATAGAAAAGGAAGTTGGCATCATCCAATGAAGCTAAAGATTCAAGACAGATAAAGGGACAGTTTTGCTCATACAGCATACATTTAAACCATCAGATTCACTACCACCAATTCAATAGGCAATGACCTGCATAGTTTTAAAAGGGAAATAAATAAAATTGTAGAGGGTAAAGCAATCAGTGACCATTAATCATGATCGATAGAGGTGCGAGGATTGGTTCTGATCCAATCTGAACTGTCAGTTTGATTTAGATCATCAGTTCAGTCCTATCTGATGATTGGAATCAATTTAGCACGTTGAGTTGTTTTTGCAGTTTTATGAATCACCAAATCATTTTGGAGGCATTAGATTTGATTCAATTGTCTGACTCAATTCAGAAAGTCAACTTGGTAAGAAATAAATCAAATTAACTTTGAACTGAATCTCTCAACTGAATTTTCACACCACCATAATGACTATATAGCTTCACCATTACAACAAATATACTATCAATTCAGGGGCTTTTGTACAGCTTGTGGGCTTCTTATGAACAGCTTCTTGGCAACTGTAGGAAGAGAATATTCAACAAGGTAGGTTCTTAGACTGATCTAACAAGCTGTTTTATGTATCTGTTTCCTAAAAACCTACTGCATTGTAGAATGACATAGCTGGGAGACATCAATCATTTTTCAAGCCCAGGCTCAAAGCAGAATCATTCAATTACCAGCCTCCTCCTAAGGTTAGGACCTAAAGAAAATACACAATGAGCAGAGAGTACCCAAAGAGCAAATTAAAGCAAGCTGCATTTACAGATTCTGACTATTTATTTATATGCAAGAGACAAACTCAAGTGATACCAGTAAAGACATGGTTGTAGGCTGATCTGACTTCAAGAAAACGTTAAGAGAGTCATTCAAAGCTTGAGTATAACATGTAAATTTTAGCATTAGTTACACAGCTAATTCTTTTGCTAAATCATATTTCCTCTTTTCCATCATTCATTATTTTCGTGAACCAGTGCCTCAACTTTGCTGCAAATTTCATAGATGAAATGCAATTATTTCCCATCTCCCCTTGACTTCTTCTGTTTTGGTAGGCATTCCCCAGTATTTCCAAACATTTTACAGCAAAGTTTATTCATTCATTATTTTAAAGGTCAGTCATATCCTGCTGTGCTTCCTTGGCTCAATAATCTTTTATAGTATTTTTTCTTTTGTTCCTTTTTTTTAGAAATTATAAATGTATGTTGTAGTTATTGAAGAAGAATATTTCCAGCATACCAGAGACCAGAGTACAATTAAGTAGAAGCACAAACTGGTTTATTGACAGATTGGGTACTGGAGGCAGAATGAAGGTAGAGTTACAAGCCCTCTTGGTGGACTTACACAAATTATCCTTTTATTTGATTAGCTACAATAAAAACTATAGATAATTATTTTGCCATGCTATAAAGACATAGCCATCAATGTGATTGATAAGGTTAGCCTTACCAATTGGGTGAACTCATATACATATTGGAAGATGTAACCCAGGGTGGAGAGGATGAGGTAATCATCCCCTATGCAATGGATCCTTTGGATTAAAAAAAAGGATCTAAGAATTGGTGTCTAAAGTTGTTCTTTTAGCATATCTGCCATTTTAAAACCTTGAGTTCCAAGAAATAACTGTTAGTTCTTAGTGACCTGGTCTGCATTCCAGAAGTTAATAATTTCACTTACCATGTTAGTGTTTGTTACATTTGGTGTGCCTGATAATTCTTAGCACCTAATTGTTTTTAGCAGAACTATTGATACTGTTTTACCCAAAGAATATGTGCAAGTTAGGATCCTAAACTGGATCCCTCAGATTTTCTCCTACATTATTATACTGTCCATTTAAAATAAATAGTTTGGTAGCATTTTAAATGAACTGAATTACCTATTTATATATTTTAATAGTGTTATATATTTGGTTTATTTAATGAGCAACAAAAAAAGATAACTATATTTCAGCAATTTGTACAATAATTGGCACCTAGGAATTTCTAGACCTCAACCTTATTTTTTAATAGTATTTTTGTTGGGTCTCATTATTGCCTGTTTACCTTTTTTGCTTTCAGAGTTCAAGTCCACTATATAGGAATTACGTTTATCTTTCAGGAGAATTAATTAAAGAGTTTTATATTTTCCTTATTCAGCCAATAATAATAACAATTGGCAATTCGCATATAACTTGCAAGTAGTTAGATTTAATCTTATTTTAACTGTTCTCAAACACAGGAGCACAACGTTACAGTTTTCTATTTGGAAGTCTTAATAAGTTCAACAGAAACTAATACAGATTATTTAACCAGTTAAATGAGTATTGGTGTGCACACTAAATGTTTCAGTCATTTATATCAATTTCTGTTCATTGAATTATGCTAATTTTTAATCAGAGTCTTTTTAAAAAGCAGTTGTTTTTCTTCTTAAAGGCAAGCAATACATTAGATGATATTCTGATATTACACAAGTTTTGTTTTCAGTCTTTGGGCACTGAGTATCATTCTTGCAACTCAACTAAAACTATTTCCTCTCCAAGAATAAATTATAAACTTGCTGCAACTACAGGAGGTATTTACTGGGGAATCAGATCTCATTCATGCAAGATGCAGATGACATTATCTTTCCTTTGTAACCTTCTGACATTCTCCCATTTTTTTCTTTCAATCTTTTTTTTTTTTTACTTAAAAGGGAAAGAGTGGCTTCTGGTTTAACAGTATCTGTTTCTGCCTGTTTATTTGTGTTATATATAGACAACATGAATGCACTGTTCCTTGTATCTATTTTGTTAATAAATGCTGTAATATATACTTAGAAGCCATTCCATTTCATTAAAAAAAATCTCAGAAAATAGCATGTCTGAAAACAAGCGAAGTTTGGGTGTTTTTTTTTAAAGAAGATTGTGCACCATACAGTACTTATTAAGCTGGCTAGGGGACTTTGAGAGAGAGATTATCTCAGCCCAACCCAGCCCACCACACAGGTTTGTTTTTGTGCAGAACAAAGGGCGACTTATATATGCTGCATTGGATTGTACAAAATAAAAGAGGAGGTATAAATCAAATAAGTAATAAATAATATCTAGGGGCAAGTATAACAGTGCTCTAATAAAGTTAATTTAAATACTTAGAACAAATACAACAGTGAAGCATCTATGACACACACACACACACACACACACATAGCCAAAGGTAATGTTTCTGTTTCTGTTTTCCTATAGGAATCTAACAATATATTTAAAAGGTGTATCATTGAAAGCTCTCTACTGGAGTGTTTGGGATGGAAGGGGAGGATTTTTTAGCTTCTCCTTCCTTAACCCACATTTGCAACAGATATATAATTATTAAAATCTATATAAAATCAAATATTTGGAGTACAAATAGCCTGAAGACTAAGAACTGACAATGACAATGTTTCACTATAAAGCTGTTTAAAGTTTTTTTCTGATTATCTGATGGATTCCCCATTTGGTAGAGCTAGTGAAATTGCCAGCACTAAGCAGACATGAAACCTAATTTTATCTGAAAAAAATTATAGAATTACAGACATTAGAAATTAGAAAAATACGTTAACTAGACTTTTTTATATGGGTATTCCATATGAATTGGTGGCTGCACTTACAGTGTACTGTATATTCACAGTTAGATATACTTCGCAATAAAGTTTTGCAATCTTCTTAAAAATTGTGCTTCTTAAAATGAATATAAGCAGCATCTGTTTCTGACTGTATTATCTATACAATATCAGGACATTCATTTAGTTTTAGCTATTACTGCATCAATTTATTCCTGTAGCTTTGAGGTTGCATTTGTGAAAAGCATTTTAATTTTTACTGTGAACCTGTCCCATGTACACATTTTATTAGCATTTCATTATGCCAATATGGCTCAGATATCCACATGATGTTGCTGTGATGTTGTTTTCTAAAACATACTTAAATTGTTTTAGGCTTATCTGGATTAAACTCAGTGGGGCTTATATACACTGAATTTTATAATTACTGTTAAAAAAATTAATTAACTAAAGTAAACATTTATCCTTATTTTAAAAAAGTTCTTTGGATAAGTTTCAGAAATCCACAAAATGAAAAGCCAAAAATCAAATATAGAAGTTTGGCTATTGTCAAGCAATAAAATGCTTTTATTCTACAATATTGATTTTAGTTCAGAAAATCTAGCTAAACACTCAATGCCCTTTATTCTTTTAAAACTGGAAATTCAGTAACATCTCCATCACTCCTACTGAACAATTACACCTATCAATTCTGATATCATAGGAGTATGGAGTTTTTACATGTTATATTAACCATAATATAACATAATTTTCTATCCAAAATACTAAACAAATTTTAAAGAGTAGACTTATATATTATATGTGTTTATACATCTGTACAGAATTTCTATACAGAAATTTTCAACTGAATTATACTTTCTATTTCTTATTTGACCTTCCATTTTATTGACTCTGTTAATTATGATCAAAATATCCCAATCAAGATAATGGACTAATAAATTGGATATTTATTTGATAATCTTTTAAAGACCTAGATTCTTTGTAATTAGAGGAAAGGGCAACTGCTTTGGAAATAAAAAAAAGTTTCTTGGGAATACATTTCAATTCAGATAATAAAATACAATTAAACTGGAAAGTTAAATGAATTGTGATTACTACACTTATAAATTGTTTCTCCTCCTCCTCACTAAACAAGCTGCTCCTCATAACCAGCCATCACATTCTGTTGATTCTTATTTTGGGCATGTATTTCTCAATAAAGTAGCCTTCAAGGCTAAATCTAATGTTGCATGCACAGAAGATCAGCTCAAATAATGATAGAATCATAAAATCATAGAGTTGGAAGGGGATATTTAGACTTCTGAATCTAATCCTGCTTGTACAAGCTTAACAAAAGCATGCGCTACTTTTTCTTATCACTTGGTCCTAATTCTAGAGTTAAAGATTAGTGGCAGTTTTCTCTCTTCTTTCTGGCTAGCAGCTCATTGTCTGCTGTCTTTCCTTTCTCAGGTAAACCTTTGAACTTCTTATGTTCTGATGTTCCATGCCCTTCTGGAACTGTCAGCCCTTCAGGAAGGCCAGGTTAGGAAATAGGTCCCACAAAGATTACTGAAACTCTACTTCATTGTTACAGGTATAATGAGATTTCCCTTCTATATCTTTATATCCCCTCTTATATTAAAGAGAATCAAGGCAAAGCTATCTTAAGTTTCTCTCTCACTCTATCTTTCTTCTTAAGTGGAAGTTTACCTGAAAGTTCTTGCATTCCTTCTAGGTTAGCTCTATACTCATCTACATCAATCCCAGTTCTTGGTTAGTTTGGCATTCTTGCTCAACTTCTGGATCTCAGCACATTCACTGCATAGTGCTGTATGGTTTTCTTCAGTAGTGCAAATGCTGCCTCATCCAAATCAGATTGGCCAATCTACATAGTTTCTTCACTAAAACCAACACCAATCTTTAGCAGCCATTTGCTGCCTAAATCCATCAGTTGTCAATCACTACATCCATGCCCAAGCTTCTCCAGCATGCCATCTGACACCAATAGCAGCCCATCCACATCCCCTCCTTTGCTATGAGAAGGATGTCCTATCAAAATCTAAGCTAACACCTACTCTCAGGAACGTATGAGCAAAAAAAGTATTTTGATTGATTATCCGTAGAGATCTTCAGCAAAGGATCGTTACCTTGTCATGGTCCTGGAGCTTGAGCACCTCAATGATGCCATGAACTAAACTGTGAAGGGCCACCAAAGATGGGAAGGTCATGACAGAGAGGTCAGACTAAATGTGATCCCTGGGGAAGGTAATGGCAACCCACCCCAGTATTCTTGCCATGAAAACTAAATGGATCAGTACAACCAGAGTTATGTCAGTATATCATCGGAAGATGATACTCCCAGGTCAGAAGATGGTCAAAATGCTACTAGGGAGGAACAGAGGATGAGTTCAACTAGCCTCAGATGTGATGACACAGCTAGTTCAAAGTCAAAAGGACTGCTAGCGGCCGACGGTGCTGGTGGTGAACGGCGAATCCGATATTCTAAGGATCAACACACCATTGGAACCTGGAATGTAAGATCTATGAGCCAGGGCAAATTGGATGTGGTTATTGGTGAGATGTCAAGATTAAAGATAGACATTTTGGGCATCAGTGAACTGAAATGGACTGGAATGGGCCACTTCACATCAAATGACCACCAGATCTACTACTGTGGACAAGAGGACCACAGAAGAAATGGAGTAGCCTTCATAATTAATAGTAAGTGGCTAAAGCAGCGCTTGGATACAATCCAAAAAACAATAGAATGATCTCAATTCAAATTCAGGGCAAGCCATCTATCATCACAGTGATCCAAATATATGCCCCAACCACAGATGCTGAAGAAACTGAAGTAGATAAGTTCTATGAGGATTTGCAGCACCTACTGGACAATATGCCTAAAAGAGATATTATTTTCATCACAGGAGACTGGAATGCTAAGGTGGGCAGTCAAATGACACCTGGAATTACAGGTAAGTATGGCCTGGGAGAACAAAACAAAGCAGGACATAGGCTGATAGAATTTTGCCAAGACAACTCACTCTGCATAACAAACACTCTCTTCCAACAACCTAAGAGACGGCTTTATACATAGACTTCACCAGATGGACAACACCGAAATCAGATTGACTACATCCTTTGCAGCCAAAGGTGGCGGAAATCTATACAGTTGGTAGAAACAAGACCTGGAGCTGACTGTAGTTCTGATCACAAGCTTCTTACTGCACAATTTAGGATCAGACTAAAGAGATTAGGGAAGACCCACAGATCAGCTAGATATGAGCTCACTAATATTCCTAAGGAATATGCAGTAGAGGTGAAGAATAGATTTAAGGGACTGGACTTAGTAGATAGGGTCCCGGAAGAAGTATGGAGAGAAGTTCACAACATTGTTCAGGAGGCAGGAACAAAATACATTCCAGAGAACGAGAAAACCAAGAAGGCAAAATGGCTGTCTGCTGAGACACTAGAAGTAGCCCAAGAAAGAAGGAAAGCAAAAGACAACAGTGATAGGGGGAGATATGCCCAATTAAATGCAAAATTCCAGAGGTTAGCCAGAAGAGATAAGGAATTATTTTTAAACAAGCAATGCGCGGAAGTGGAAGAAGACAATAGAATAGGAAGGACAAGAGAACTCTTCCAGAAAATTAGGAACATTGGAGGTAAATTCCAGGCAAAAATGGGTATGATCAAAAACAAAGATGGCAAGGACCTAACAGAAGAAGAAGAGATCAAGAAAAGGTGGCAAGAATATATGGAAGACCTGCATAGGAAGGATAATAATATCAGGGATAGCTTTGACGATGTGGTCAGTGAGTTAGAGCCAGACTTCCTGAAGAGTGAGGTTGAATGGGCCTTGAGAAGCATTGCTAATAACAAGGTAGCAGGAGATGATGGTATCCCAGCTGAATTGTTCAAAATCTTGCGAGATGATGCTGTAAAGGTAATACATGCTATATGCCAGCAAATTTGGAAAACACAAGAATGGCCATCAGATTGGAAAAAATCAACTTATATCCCCATACCAAAAAAGGGAAACACTAAAGAATGTTCAAACTATCGAACAGTGGCACTCATTTCACATGCCAGTAAGGTAATGCTCAAGATCCTGCAAGGTAGACTTCAGCAATTCATGGAGTGAGAATTGCCAGATGTACATGCTGGGTTTAGAAAAGGCAGAGGAACTAGGGACCAAATTGCCAATATCCGCTGGATAATGGAAAAAGCCAGGAGTTTCAGAAAAACATCTATTTCTGTTTTATTGACTATTCTAAAGCCTTTGACTGTGTGGACCATAACAAACTGTGGCAAGTTCTCAGTGGTATGGGGATACCAAGTCATCTTGTCTGCCTCCTGAAGAATCTCTATAATGACCAAGTAGCAACAGTAAGAACAGACCACGGAACAACGGACTGGTTTAAGATTGGGAAAGGAGAATGGTAGGATTGTATACTCTCACCCTACCTATTCAACTTGTACGCAGAACACATCATGCGATGTGCTGGGCTTGAGGAATCCAAGGCTGGGGTTAAAATCGCTGGAAGAAACATTAACAATCTCAGATATGCACTTTGATGGCTGAAAGCAAAGAGGCACTGAGAAGCCTTATGATGAAGAAGAAAGTGCAAAAGCTGGCCTGCAGCTAAACCTCAAAAAAACCAAGTTTATGGCAACCAGCTTGACTGATAACTGGCAAATAGAAGGAGAAAACATAGAGTTTTCTCCTTCTGACAGACTGACTGACAGACTTTATATTTCTAGGTGCAAAGATTACTGTAGATGCTGACTGCAGTCAAGACATTTAATCCTTGGGAGAAGAGCAATGACAAATCTCGATAAAATAGTTAAGAGCAGAGACATCACACTGACAACAAAGGTCCACATAGTTAAAGCAATGGTATTTCCAGTAGTAACATATGGTTGCAAGAGCTGGACCATAAGGAAGGCTGAGAGAAGGATGTTAGATGCTTTGGAACTGTGGTGTTGGAGGAAAATTCTGAGAGTGCCTTGGACTGCAAGAAGATCAAACCAGTCCATTCTCCAGGAAATAAAGCCAGACTGCTCACTTGAGGGAATGATATTAAAGGCAAAACTGAAATACTTTGGCCACATAATAATGAGAAGACAGGATACCCTGGAGAAGATGCTGATGCTAGGGAGAGTGGAAGGCAAAAGGAAAAGGGGCCGACCAAGGACAAGATGGATAGATGATATTCTAGAGGTGACGGATTCATCCCTGGGGGAACTGGGGGTGTTGGTGACTGACAGGAAGCTCTGGCGTGAACTGGTCCATGAAGTCACAAAGAGTCAGAAGTGAATGAATGAATAAACAACAATCTGTAGAGATAAGAGCCAGTTTCGTGTAATGATTAAAGTCCCTGGGCTATAAACCAGGAGATTGTGAGTTCTAGTTCTGCTTTAGGCACACAAGCCATCTGGGTGACTTGGGACCAATCATTCCTTTCAGGTCTAGAAAGAAGGCACCAGCAAAACACAAAAGTGAATGTTGCCAAGAAAACTTTAGAGACTTGGCCAGGCAGTCACCAGGAATCAAGACTGATTTGAAGGGACAAAAATATATAAATAGATGTAAGGATATGAGGAGAACCAGCAAGAAGGGATGCCTGTCACAGTCAGGCTGATGTAGCTTTTGATCAGAAAAGCTATTTCTCCAAATTTATTGTTTCAAATCATCCCTGCTAAGCATCTGGAATGAGGAATTGTTTCCTCTCTATACTTGCAGTTGCTGGTAGCTTTCTAGATCCCTGAAAATAACTATTTTGATCTGGACAACTATACTATAGTATAACTGAGTCATAATAAGTCTCAGACTCTGTATATATGGGCAAAAATACAAATATTACACATAAAAAATTCTGAAAAGCATTTAGCAACAATGCTTTCCAAATTCTGTAGAATTTGTGGAAGTTATCCCATTTGTCTCTTGGCATCCAATATTTGTCTCACTATCCAAGTAATCACAATAGTTCATGTTTGAGCTATGCCATTACAAGTATCTTAAAATGCCAGCTTTTTCTCTTTTGACCTAGGTATTGCACTTATTCAAGACTGATGATTTGTGGGATCTGTTCAGAGCTTGGCAATGGGATAGTTTTCATATAAAGCATAGTTATACCTAGAAGGTCAGCAAAAGGACAAAGAATATAGAACATGTAACAGGTATCATATATTCCCAAGGTACAGAAATTAGAGTGGCTCTACTATATAGATGCAAGTTGTGTGACTGTTTTGTTCTTATTGTAATTAACAGTATAAAGCATGATTTATAGTTATTTATTTAGTCAATTTCCAAATCACCATGATTCTGGGTGGGTTACAAAGGCTTAGAAACAGTGAAAGAAAAAAACCCCAAACATTAAGAGCCCACCGTGCTGAATTAGATATAGCGTATCCTACACAGTGATTAATGGGGCCACATAACATCCTAACCCAAAGCCTGCGAGAACAACCATGTCTTAAGTAACTTCCTAAAAGCCAGGTAGGACAAGGCTCTATGGATTTCAAGGGGGAGGCTATTCCAAAGGTCAGGCAAGAGGGAAGACAGGTCTCCAGGGTCCCATAACATGCCACTGTTTAATTGAGGGGACCCAGATCAATATTTCTATCCTCATAAAATAAGAATATAAAAGCCATTGATATAAAAGCTTCCTAATATTTAGAGGAGGAAATCAAAGTAGAAAATAAATAGGGCCTAATTTAACAATTTTAAAATGTTTCTCAGTGTTTCTCATCCATGGCAACTTGAAGATGTGTGGACTTCAACTCCCAGAATTTCCCAGCCAAAATTTAGTCAATTTTCAAATCACCAAGATTCTGGGTGGGTTACAAAGGCTTCAAATGTTGAAGGGAGTTGAAGTCCACACATCTTCAAATTTCCAAGGTTGAGAAACACTGCTCCAGAGGAATAAAAGTTTCATCTTTAGGATATTTTACCTAATTTATTTACAAACAAATAGAAGCTATACAAATAAGGTATATTATTGAGGTTTCTCCTCCATAGTGAATAAAAATTCAGTACGATGTTAAGATAAAGTTTTTAACATCCCATCTTATTCAATGAAGAGAATAGTAGACAATGCACTAGACTCTTTTGAAGGTATGAAAGAAGGAAACAGAGTAGGCAGCTCTATTAGAGATTATTTTATTAAGCTATGATAATAATTGTACTTATAAAAGATTTCTCATATTATTTGGAACTTTGACATGAAAGATATTTGAGTGAACAACCGAGCAGCAATTCAGTTAAGCAAAAAAATATAGCAAATATCCAGGCAAAGATTTAGTAGTTCAACTTTCATAACAGTTGCCTCAGGTCAGTTTCTGCACTAGTATGACTTGTTGAGTTAGGTGTTCTGTACATTGTGAGCACATCTAATCTCGAATTTGGTAAGGATGAGGCAGAACAGGCAGAAATTTAGGAGATGAGGATGCAAAGGAATTGCAAAAAAAAAAGTCAGTATGTAAGAAACTAAAGAATGGGCTGAGGATTCCTTGTTCCTTCTCTTTCTTTCTGAAATCTGTTAGACTTTATTTTTTTACCCTCATACAGTGTCATGACCTCGTTGCAAGGCACAAAGAGCCTCACAACATGGATCATGATCATCAAGGAATAGAGGAAGAAGATAATTAAAACAGGGATTAAAACAAGCATCCAAAGCACCCACACCCATGGACCCATATACAGCTGAAAAGAAGGACATCGGATGAGCAGAGATAAGCCGCACCTGATGCCCTGGAGGACGCACCAGAATTGAGAGGACAAGAGAAGACACCGGGAAAACGCCCATGCAGCAATCAAGGATCCCATCAAGAGGGATTGGGACAATAGAGGGTGGAGGAGCCCGGGGCCATACAAGAGGGTATAAAATGGGCACCTCCACACCACACCCCCGTTCCCGTTTTTCGTTCTGTCAGCCACCATTCCAATAAACCAGAAATCCTTAATACCCATTAAGTGAGTCTGTGTCTTATTGCGAAGCGAGACTGACCCTGACATACAGTAGCTTGCATAGCCCCATACCCAGGAGAGTCTGTTCTTCCAATATTTGATATAAAATTTTATAGCAGTTTTCCCCAACAGCCACCTTCCAGAGATGTTGTAGTCTAACTAATTCCCAGCCAGAAGTTTTAGAGAATATTCTCTGCCCTTGCAGCCTCCCCATTTTCAATTGATATTTCAACATTTCCTACATTCTGGGAGCTCACAAATCTCAGGCTCACTCTGCTATTATAGAAAATGATGAGCTTCAAATCAGATCAAATCAAATCTTTATTACAATCATAGACCAGCATAGATGAGCTTCATTATATCTTACTTTCTTATTCCTTTTACATTAGTGAACACTAAATATATAAACTCATTTTCTGTGAACTTCAACAACATAACCAATAAGAGACATTGTACTGTAAACCCTCAGATCTGTGAAATAATTTTATTCATAGTAACCTGAGTAGACTAGCAAGAAAAGATATTTAATATAGTTTTGGCCTCATAAGTGGTACTGTATGTAAGTGTGTGTGTGTGTGTGTATGAGTTTTGAACACAGTTGTTCTAAAATAATCAACACTAAAATAACAATTAGTGTTTTAGTCCAAGGTGAAAACATCTATCTTTTTATGTGTGAAATAAAATCTTTTAGCTTTTTGTTTAACGTGTGAAAAGCAGAGAAGGCAAGTCAAACCAGCAAAAGTATTTTCCGTTATGCCTGTGGCATTTGATTTCTTTATGGTTGCTTTGCTGTTTTGGAAGGAAGGGAAAACTTGTAGATGCACATTGAACTTGCTTTTAGACTAGTATTAAATGGCAGCCATTAACAAAGTCCACCAACTATATAATCTAATGCTTTGTGGATTAATTATCCAAGTTCTTCTCTTGTATCAAATCTTCCAAACCAGTTATATTATGATTTACATACTTTATAATCTAAACTTAGTTAGATGCCATCAAGTGAGGTTCAACCCAGGTGGTTGTATGGATCACTTTTCCTGTTCACTTTCCCTGTGAACTTGCCTCAGGTGATAATTTGTAGCTCTTCCAAAGACATTCTGTTCATCCTTTTTTCCATTGATTCTGTCTTCCAAGCAGATTAAATATTTAATAGTTCATCATCCCCTTGCAGAACATGACCAAAGTACATGTGTTTCTGCTTGCTGATCATTGCCCCAAAGGAGCAATCAATCTTTTTTCAGTCTAGAATTGATTGATTAGTTTTTCTTGTAATCAACCATCTACCATCTTCTCTTCTTTGCTGTCAACTAGAAGTTCTCTGAGCATGCAGATTAATATTATTATTTTTCTACATATTGAACATTAACCCAGATGTTTTACTTTTCATTTTTATTTTCGTAATGACACTTCTGAACCTAATGAAGTAGCTCAGCTAGCAAAGTGCTGTCATCCACATTTCTTAAACAGCTAATCTTTCAACCTTTTATTTTGATTCCTGTTTTCATCTTTTCCAATTCTGAAATTCCTTTTTATTTCTTTTTAATATATATAGAAAAAGGAAACAAAAATATACTGAAGAACAAAAAATAAATAGAAAAAAATGCATCAGTAATATCAAATACTTATACATATTAGTACAATTGTATTAAAATAACATAAATTATTTAGTTAAATATCGATCTGTCTTTCCTTTGCATCAGTATGAAATCAGTTTATTCTTGAGCCTAAAAAACAAAGCCATCTACCATCTTCTCTTCTTTGCTGTCAGTATGGGTTATATGGGTATAGTTATATGGGTATAATAAATCAGTTATTTGGGTATAGTAAATATCATTGTCTCACTCTTTCCTCAGTTTCAATTCTTAGTAGTTCCTTGTTCATTGTGAAGGTCACTCAGAAGAATGAGGAGGTTCTGGCCCACACATTAGCCTTAATATATTCCACATTCTGGCTTGATTTACATAAGGCCTTGCTGTGATCAAAAAAGCAAATTCTCTGGCCCTCTTCCTTTATCTAACTTATGTTAGCTTTTTATGTCAGGTCCCTGTGCCTTTTCTAAAACACACCCATTCATTTGGCATTTCTCTCTCCATGTATAGCTGTATTTGTCTTTGTAAGAACTTAAACAAAATTGTGCTTGTGTTGGGATTTAGTGCAGTGATTCAATAATTTGTTCATTTCTCTTTGTCGATATGGCATACAGTATATACCAATATTTTCCAGTCTCTAGGATACATAGTCTTGTTTCATAGTTGTTTACATAAAACTGTTTGCACTTTAACTGTCTTTTCTCCAGAGTTTTAAACAATTCAGTGGGTTCATACTGGCCTTTTCTTTGTTTTCTAGTGGAGATGGCTCCTGAATATCACCTGTTTGCAAAAATGTTTTTGTCTATGGAATCACAGTTGTGAAAGGTTGCTGGTCAATTTCCAGGAGCTATTCAAAGGGTTCATGTTGGTCTATATGGCTTGGCACAAATGTAGCTTCAGGACTGCCTTTCCCAGGCAGAATCAGCCCACTCCATATGCTTTTCCTAGGAGGAAACTGAATCAAGGGGGCCAGGTGCCAGGAGACCTTGTTTTTCTGTCATACCTCTGTGGCCCTTTGGAATTGCTTCCCCTTAGAAGCTAGTTGTTCCAGAAGCTAATGAAGACAGAGCTCTTTGGAATAAACTGGTGCCATTATTAGCTATTTAATTATTCCTTGTGATGGTTGCTCTGTCAATATGACGACGATGCTTTTAATTACATCATTTTTTAAATAGTATTAATTCTTGTGACATTTTAGTGTTTCTACTTAAAATAATTTACTGTGGATGTTTTAATTGTATTATTCATTAGTGTAAACCACCAGGAGGCTGTAGTAGATTCAGCAGTGTACAAATGGAATAACAAATAAATAGTCTTTCTATATTTCTTTGTTCATTTTACCTTGATGTTGACAATTTGCATTCAGTCATTGTATGTCCTTGTTACCAATGGCTTTCATCCTTTCTCTTTGTCTATCAAGATAATTTGTTCTGAAAGTCATTTGGATCTTTACCTCTTTGAAAATTTAAGGAAAAAAAAACATTTCCATAATGTGTCTTATTTCTATTCATAGCTCCTCAGGTTCTTTTTGATATAAGTCAATGCACAGAACCTGTTCTTTACAGTGATTGTGTTTTAATAAATATAATGCTGCGTTAATCAAGATTAGAGATATCCATCCCTCCCCACCACTTAATGAAATAATGTAATTTCAAACACAATAATCATAATTAAAAACAGAAGAAAAAAGGAGGTGCCAAACTGTGTTGTAAACAGACTCAAAATGATCCCATTGCTTGAAAGTCTTCTTCCTTTCTTTTTGAAAAAAAAATCAGTGTTGTCATGGAATATATTTCAGCAATCCATTGATGCAAATCAGCTGTAGATTTTCTCCTTCCAGTGTTATATGATAATTCTCTTATCCAACTTCCATATCCCCAAAATTCACAGTTCCTGGGTTCCAAATCTGAGGATATCGCGAAGAAAAAACACATAGCAACTAGTCCAAAATCATATTAACAACACTACTAATTTTGGCCTGAAAACTGAGAATAATAGGAAAAGACCAAACCGTATGAGTTTATGTTACAACTCCTCAGTGGCAATCTCAAACAGCAAAGCAATTATATATATCCTCCAGATTAAAATCTCACTAGTATAACTACTCTATTGGCTATATATTTAATACCAATTATTCATGGTCTGTTTGACAACATGTACCTGGAAGTGGTCCAGCTTGAGTGGATTGTATTTCTGCATCTTCAATTACTATTTATGTAGTTGATTTGTTTCTTATGTTGTTCATCCTGTGATTTACTGTAAATATTTATTTATTTTTATTTATTTATCTAATTTATCCCTGCCCATCTCCTCCCATCGGAGGCCTCTGGGCAGTTTACAACAATCGATTAAAACCATCACAATAATACAAAAAGTAAAATACAGTAAAAAAATAATATAAATATAAATAAAAAATAAAAATAAAAAATCCAAGCAGTGAAGCATCTAAAACCATCCAAGTGTGGGAGGAGTAGTCTATAACAACCATCCCCATGTAGCTCTATTCCCGTCTCCACCCCAAGTGAGGTGGCAGAACCAGGTCTTCAGACTCCGCTGAAAGGCCAGGAGCGATGGGGCCAATCTCACATCCAGGGGCAGCATGTTCCACAGGGCGGGAGCTACTGCAGAGAAGGCCCGCTTCCTGGACCCCGCCACATGAAATTCTTTTACAGACGGGGTCTGTAGCATGCCCTCTCTGCACAATCGGGTGGGATGGGTTGATGTAATGGAGAAGAGGTGGTCCCTCAGGTAACCTGGCCCCATGCCATGTAGGGCTTTAAAGGTGATAACCAACACCTTGAATTGGACCCGGAAGCAAACTGGTACCCAATGCAGCTCGCACAGCAGTGGTGTTACATGTGCCATTCTGGGGGCACCAAAAACAGCTCACGCAGCTGCATTCTGGACCAGCTGAAGCTTCCGGATACTTTTCAAGGGTAGCCCCATGTACAGCACATTGCAATAGTCTATCTGAGAGATAACAAGGGCATGAGTGACTGTTCGAAGGGCCTCCTGGTCCAGGAAGGGGCGTAACTGGTGCACAGCACATAGCTGCACAAAGGCTCTCCTGGCCACAGCTGCCACCTGCTCTTTGAGCAGGAGCCGTGAGTCCAGGAGGACCCCCAAGTTACGCATGGGGTCTGTCTGGGGCAGTGCAACCCCATCCAGAACCAGAGATGTTAATGTCCCGGATACAGAAGAACCATTAACCCACAGCCACTCGGTCTTACCAGGGTTCAGTTGAAGCCTGTTGTTCCCCATCCAGGCCCCCACAGCCCCCAGACACTCAGAGAGGTTGGTCACGGCATCACTTACTTCACCCGGGATGGAGATATACAATTGAGTATCATCAGCATACTGATGATACCTCATCCCATGGTGACGGATGATCTCACCCAGCGGTTTCATGTAGATGTTAAAAAGGAGAGGGGAGAGTACTGATCCCTGTGGCACCCCACAAAGAAGGGGCTATGGGGCCGATCTCTTCTCCCCTATCAACACTGACTGGGATTGGCCCTGGAGGAAGGAGATGAACCAGCATAAGACTATGCTGCC
Organism: Candoia aspera; assembly: GCF_035149785.1. Classification (NCBI taxonomy): domain Eukaryota; kingdom Metazoa; phylum Chordata; class Lepidosauria; order Squamata; family Candoiidae; genus Candoia; species Candoia aspera. The sequence goes on along the minus strand of NC_086159.1, from coordinate 35,215,677 downwards.
CACCCCCAACTCCCTGAGCCGCCCCAAAAGGATACCATGGTCGATGGTATCGAAGGCCGCTGAGACATCAGGGAGAGCGAGGATGGATGCACTGCCTCCGCTCCCGCCAGAGATCATCCATAAGTGCGACCAAGGCCGTTTCCATCCCATAACCGGGCCTGAAACCTGACTGAAAGGGGTCTAGATAATCCGTTTCCTCCAGGACCCTCTGAAGCTGCAAAGCCACCACTTTCTCAACCACCTTCCCCAGAAAGGGGAGGTGGGAGACTGGACGAAAATTGTCCAGGACAGTAGGGTCCAGCAATGGCTTCTTGAGAAGGAGGTGTACCAACGCCTCTTTAAAGTCTGCCGGAAACACCCCCTCTCCCAAGGATTTATTAACCATCGCATGGACCCAACCACATGTGACCTCCTGGCCTGCTTTTACTAGCCAGGAGGGACATGGGTCTAGATGACATGTGGTGGCATTTACTGTCCATAGGATCCTGTCCACTTCCTCAGGTCCAACAGGATCAAACTGCTCCCAGATAACTGGGTAAGCCTGTTCCCCTGGTATCTCTCCAGACCACGCCTCACCCCTGGAGTCCAACTTGAAGCGGATCCCAGCGATTTTGTCCTGCAAATGCTCAGCAAATTCCTCTGCACGGCCCTGTAGGTGGGTCACTGAACTCACCTTCCCCAAAAGGGATCGAGTGATCTTAAACAGGGCTGTCAGGCGGCATTCTGCAGACACAATAAGAGCAGAGAAATATTGACGTTTCGCCGCTTTTATCGCCACAAGGTAGGCCTTAATGGCAGCTTTTACTTGTGTTCGGTTGAATTCAGTCTTTGTCTTCCTCCAGCGGTGCTGTAGGCATCTCTTAACCCTCTTCAGCACCCTCAGCTCCTCCGTAAACCACGGGGAGTGCCGGGTTCAATGAGACAAGAGAGGCCACACAGGCACAATCCTGCCCAAGGCCCCGGCTGCCTCCCTATTCCAGGCTGCAGCTAGGGCCTCCCCTGGACCATGCAGCAGGTCACCAGGTATAATCCCCAGCTCCCTCTGAAACCCTACCAGGTCCATCAGTTGCCGGGGGCGGACCAATCGAATGGGTCCTACCAAATATGTGAAGTCTCCATTTATACAGCTTGAAGCTAGTATTGCAATAAACAAAGACTTCTCTTGGCAAAATTCTATTAATGTATCTCCTACATAATTGCATTTAACCATTTCAAAACTTACTTTGATTTCAGGTTCTTTTAGTTTACAGCTTTTGCATTCCAATTACCCATTAGTAGTGTTATGTCCTTTATGTTGCATTTAGTGTCTCTTGCAATTTGTCATAAAATTTCTGCTATTGTGTCTATACTTCTCCACCACTGTGTCACTAGTACAGGTATACTAAGGTTCATCCATGTAACACCTCTGCCTTTATTTTGTTTGGTACAAAATGGGACAGAGAGCAACTTGGACAGGCTTTCAAGATTCTGTTATTATACCTTTCAAGAATAAAGTAGCATTCTGGAATCTCTGCAGTGTCTGTTTCTTGACCTGACCTACTTCAAAGGGCAGATATGATATTTGCTACTTGCTGGTACTTTTCCTTGGTAATTACACCCATCTTAAAATTCTTATACAAGTCCTTTTTAACTCTTAGCTTAGTCAAAAGCTCCCCATGCTTCCACAATGGATTTCTAAGGTACTCCTTAGAAACCTATAGTTGAAATTGGTTCACTTGAAATCTAGTGGGCATGCATGCCTGTGTTCCAATTTTTCTTTCTTTGTATCTTGAATTCCAAGATATATTGGGTTATAGTCAAGCATATTTTAGTGATGTTCTTTTTAGGTATCATTGTCATTCAATGTCTTTGTATGGTTTCATGTTCTGAATGGAATATCATGATTCTATCTGATTTAAAGTGGGCCATTCCAGTCCGCCTAAATTTCCTTAGTTTGTGCTTCTCATGTTCCATATTCCAGTTGCATGTATCTTTGTGAAGCAAGGGACTCCTCTTTCAGTACTGATAGCATCAATTATCAGATTTTCTTGTGGCCTTGGTCTGGTTATATCACCACCTGCAGATCTACCTGTGAAAATTCAACCCCTCTTATTTCATACAGTTTTCTTGGTCGTGGTACAGAAATGGTTTTCCATTGCCTTCTCTTCTGCAAAATTTGATTTTGGATTTCGTTCCCCTAAATGGGTTGATACTGTCATGCCTGCACAGCCCCACATGCCTTACTTCTATCTCCTTCCTCTCAACCTTACTAGCAAAGATGACTCAATCACAATTTCATACTTCCACTGGTATTGTTCTCAGAGGTATGTTGCCACTGAGCCCTCCCACCACATCAAAGTAATAATATGGTAGGCAGGGTATATTGTATGATTTTCCCACTACAATTTAATGTTCTCCAGAATTTATATTTTATCATGCTCTAAAATATCTTTTTGATGGAATTCAATTGTTGTTATGTATATTGCTGGCCAATGAAACATATTTTACCTACATTGGGGGTAGGGGGAAGATCTCCTTTATTCTAAGAGATTATTGGCATTATTATGGGCTGTTCAAAGCTTCTATGTAAATGTACTTCCTGAAAAAGATGATGTTTCAGGAAAAAATGTTATTTTTTGAGCACTGGAAAGACAGATAGCATTCTGTGACAGTAAACCCATGGAAAATATGTTAGATGTCACATTAACTGCTCAGCATAGGCCTCAGCTAATCAGACCCAGGACACATTCCTAACAAAATCTGAAAAGCACCCGATGTTTTAATTAGAAACAATTGCATAATTGTGCTTACTCAAAGAGGCTTATTTGTAAAATATTATAAAATTATCTCCTTCAATTTCTGACACCATAAATAAAACTTGATATGTCTCTCCTTATACTGTTCATGTTTGAGGAAACTATGTTCTAATTGATGTTGACAAATCTCCTGTTTGATAGGCTGTGAAGGATATATAAAAGAATCTCAGAAATGTGTTGACTTAACTTTTCTTTATACTGTACCTTCCTTACTGGTGAAGGGGAATGAATTAACTGCTCACCCAGGGCAAGTCATCAAGTCTAAAACATATTAAAAGGAATTGCCAGATTGGATGGGGAGTATTAAAGAGAACCATCTGTTAGAGAAAGATCTGAGCTATAGACTATAGATGGTCCTTGCCAATATAGGGAGGGCTAAAAGATCAGCGTAAAGAACTGCAATGTCTAGGGGATTGTGTCTGGCATTTTCTGTATCCAGCTCATACATTTTTAAATTTATCACATGGCAGAAAAGCAAGTGCAACATGAATTGGAACTTTAAAAAAAAAAAAAATTCACTGTATTTTCCATTATCCAGATAGAAAAAGGTTTTGACATTCGTCTAGTTTCTTAATGGGATAACTTTAATCTTTTTCAATTTTGAGTCCAAAGGGTTTGTTTTAGTTGAACTGAAAATGAAAGTTGAAGAAAAATATTACAGTAGAGCAGCAAATAATAGAATATTCAGCTCAATTAAGTTTCCTTTAATATCAGACCAACCTTCTCCCAAAGTGCAGCAGACTTCAGATGCTGGTTAGGAATTCTGGAAGTTGTAGTCAGATACATTTTCAGGGCTACATGTTCAAGAAAGACTAATCTAAACTCATTTATTCTTCTCCAGTTTTCCACTAAGAACTCTTTGAAGGCCAAATTACAGAAAGTAAAGTGGCACAGCAGCTGTCCATACTGCCCCTGCTCTATTTTGGGGGATCCCAAAGATCCCTGGCTGCACAGTTGAACTGAAAATTGGCTGTGCACTTTGAAGTGGGGAAAAAAAGAGCTAAAAAATTAAATTGATCCCATTAAAATGCAACAGTAGGATATCTCCATCTAAACCAGGAAAAACAGAGAATCCCACTTTGAGAATCATCACTATCATATTGGGTCTCAGTCACCCCAAAAATGTTGTATTTCATCTTTTACCTTCACAAGATGGTGCAGCCCTGCTGTACAGGGAGGCATAGAAGCCTAAAAAAATCTATTTACACAATTCAGGATCTGATCACATGTTCTCAGTGTAATTTCTTATAAAACTGTGTACAGTTTAACAACATTTGAAAAACTCTTAATATGAATTCAATCTGCTGTTAGAAATTTTAAAAAGAAATCACCAAAGAGTTTATAGACTTACACAATAAAGTTGTGTAAGTCTATAAACACTAGACACTAACATTTAAAATGAGTTGAATATGAAGCAAGATGTAGACTAAGAAATATGCTGAACATTATCTGAAAACTCTCCTTGCTTAACATTTTGCTAACCAAGGAACTTCCTTCCTTCCTTCCTTCCTTCCTTCCTTCCTTCCTTCCTTCCTTCCTTCCTTCCTTCCGATAGGGAACAGTTCTGAAACAAAGTGATAGGTCAATCACCAAAATAAATATGAAAGTGAAAACTGGAACAAAGTGAGGGAAGGTTTAAACTTCCTAGTTGCATGCAATAATTCTGATCTGAATTGGAATTCAACACATAGTAAAGGGGGGAAACACCAAAGGGTCAACCATACATTATGCATTTAATGTAACGTGAATTTTTGATCCCCAGACTACAAGATTTATTGTTGTTCAGTCACTCAGTTGTTTGCAGCTCCTCATGACCTGATAGATATCATTTGCCAGGACTGTCTGTCAGTAACTGCTTCTTGTAAGTTCATACATGTGTCATCAGTGATAGAATCTAGCTACCTTTTCTTCTGTCAGCCTCTTATTTACTGTCTTCAATTGTTCTAAGGATGTGACTCTTGCCTTTGCATTATGTCTCTAAAATATTTCAGCTTTAGCTTTATTATTACTGTTTCCCAGGAGCAATCTGTTTTTCCCCCTCTATATTGAATTACTTGTTTTCCTGAGATCCAAGGTATTCTCAACGATTTTCTACAGCATCACAATTAAAAAGCATCAATTTTTCTTCATTCAGCCTTTCTGATGGTCCAGCTTTCAGAGCAAGAAGTTACAACTGGGAAAACTGTAGCCTTGACAGTATGTACATTTTTCTCCAGTGTGATGTCTCTGAACATTACTATTTTTGTCTATATCTGTCATAGCCTTTTTCCCAGGTAAAATACATTTCTTCATTTCATAGATACAGTTCCCATCCTTGTGAGTTTCTGAGCCTAGGAATGTAAAGTTCATTGCCACTTCAACTTCTCTGCCTATTTGTATTGGATTGGTATGGCCTATTGACATAATCTTAATTTTTTAAAAGCAGACCAGATTTTGTACACTAATCTTTCATCTGCAGCAAAATATTTCCAATTTTGAACCATTTAGTTGCTTCATATTTCATGCTAACTATTACTTCCTGGTTTTGATATAAATTCTTTAATTAGCAGACAAGGTGGTCTAGTGCACACACAGACATACATATATGTGTGTTTGTGTATGTGTGTGTGTGTATCACATATAAACATACAGATATAATACACACACACACATACACTTACAGCATAGGCTACTCTAAATATATTAGAAATAAGAATATTAATATGCATTCCCAAGTATTATGCTGTGGTCTATCTTATATAATTTTCTACTCCCTTATTTGGTGTTAATAATTGTCTCATACTGCATCAACAAATTTTAGTATTATGTAATTCTGGGCATGAGCAAAGGACATAAACTTTATAGACTTAGGAAGTTACTTATGAAAGAGACAGAATAGATAATTAGACTGAATATAAAAACTTCACCCCATCAAGTCCTGCTGTGCTGTTTCATCTTGGCAGGGGAGTGTTCCTGGGAGGGATGAGGGAAGAACTCCAGGAATATATGCCAAGAGTATTTAATCATCTAAACCAGGAAAAATAGAGAATCACACTTTGAGAAAATCACTACCCATTTTGGGACTCAGTCACTCCCAAAATGTTGCATTTCATCTTTGGCCATCAAAAGGTGGTGCAGTCCTGCAGTATAGAGAGGCACAGAAACCTGAAAATCTATTCACACAATTCAGGATCTGATCATGTTCCCAGTATAATTTCTTATAAAACTATACACAGTTTAACAACATTTAAGAAACTATTATAATGAATTCAATCTGCTGTTAGAAATGCAGAGCCTATTTGATAAAACACAGGAGTACTTTACCATTGCCTTCTCCCATGCTGTATGAAATGGTGCCTTAGCTGTTGTTACTAAAGTTATCTTCTGCCTTCATTGGATGGTACTTTACATGCTACTGAGGAAGAGCTGAGGATTTTTAGGAGTACTAATGCCACAGGTAGACTAAAGACTTTGGGATGTCTACTTCTTGATGCTCCCTTCAGGAAAATAAAATATAAAGCTGTAAAGACAGTGGAACATAAGAACATGAACTTGGGAAAGCTCAACAAAGATGAAACCAATCAGTTGCAGACTGCCATCTTAGCAGCAGATTGAAATGGATTGAGATTGGACTTTTAGTAGGAAGATCATACTGCTTACTACTCAGGATGTGAAAATCAAAAAAGGAATACCATTGCTTTCATAGTCAGGAAGGATACAGCAAGGCCAGTACTTCGATACAATGCAATCAGTGACCAAAAATATCAATTAGACTTTGCAGACAGCCCTTTAATATGATGTTTATTCAAGTTTATGCTCCAACCACTGATGCAGAAGAAGAGGAAGCTGATGAGTTTTAAGGTCAAGTTCAATCTGAAATCAACAGAACATGAAAACAAGATGTGCAGCTTGTGGCAGGAGACTGGAAGCCAAAGTTGAAAATATTAAGGAGGAAAAGTAGTTGGATGCCTAGTAAACAACATGAAGGAGCAGAAAAATTTACTAATTTCTGCCAATCCAATGAGATTGGACAGATATTAACCATTTTAAGAAGATCAAACATAGATGGAAGGCATATACTGAACTTTTGTGCACTAGAGATGTCAACATCCAAGATATCTTAGAAGATATTTCCTACCTACAAAAATCTCTAATATTGAGGATGAATTAGATCAGCACTCTAGTCATTATCAAGCTGGAAGGCTACAGAAATTATTCAATATCTACAGAAATATAGCAAGCAACAGAAGAGTTGTAAAGGTTCTACCCAAACTACAGTATTCCAGTAAATTTGAAGAATGACACAATGACCAACAGTTTGAAAACGGTCAGTCTATGTACCAGTTCCAAAAAAGAGAGACTTTCCATGTGCCTATGGACAGATAGTAGGTGCTACCACTCCCTGATACCCCATACAGCCCAAAACACGGTGATAGTAGCTGATGGGTCTTAAACCCTCAGTGAGACAGGGAGCTGCCAGCATGTGAAGACAGGCTCCAGCAGATTGAGCGGATGAGACCATTGGAAGGCCCAATAGTCATGAAGGCAGTCTTTATAAGTGCTGTGGAACATGAAGAGCAAGACGAGGCACAGAGGATGTCCTGGTCATCCACTGCATCTCCAGTTGTCTCAATTCTGTCTTGCTACTGGACTCAGATGGGAATTGGGAAGAGAGAATGAGGCTGACGCTGCACAACTCTCCCTCATTTAAATCCAAACTACGCACTAGTCTCGACACCACCATCATCATCGTCACTCTGGAAAAAATAAAAATAAAAAAGTCATGTGGTGATGAATGAGTGATGAAGCAGTAGGTGTGGATACACTGGGAGCTATAGTCATGAACATGCAGCTCCGGTCTTATGGTCACTTTTTTGCTCATCGAAGCAGCAGTGAAACTCAGTGTCTACCTGAGTGACTAACCAGTCTTCTTTAGGAATGCACTGCTCACCTCCATAATATGAGGAAGGGGCTAGCATAGGTGCCCTAAACATAGCCTGCTTCATTATATTTATCCTGGCCAGTTTACTGTGGCTAGTGGGGATCCCATCTTGGTGGTCAAACAAACACAAAAAAACCCCACACACAAGGTGATACCACTTCTCATTGGCACCTGGAGTGTGCAGATGTTTTTGGACAACCCTCATCTTGCCAATGAAGGTCAGCTGACTGAAATTGGAGGTGGATGCATTTTTTTCTGGAGTGGTCATGGCAGTGATGAGCATCATGATGTTAGATTAGGATTTGCCATCAGGAGTCACCTTGTTTGGAAACTTGTTAGTCTCCCCAAGAGTGTGAATGACTGGCTCACAACACTGCAGCTTCCACTACAGAATAGAAGTCCAGCCATCCTTATCACTGCCTATGCCCCCACAATGACCAACCTGGATGAGATGAAAGACAGGTTCTGTGAAGAACTAGATGCCCTACTATCACCAGTGAGCAGCACCAACAAGCTGATCTTGCTAGGCGACTTTAATGCAAGAGTACAGTGTGATTCTGCAGCCTGGCAGGGAGTTGTTGGGAGACATGGAGTGGGCACTTGTAACAGTAATGGCATACTCTTACTGAAAACCTGTGCAGCACACAACCTCCTCATCACCAATACAACTTCCCCTCTGCCTACCCATAACAAGACCTCCAGGATGCGCTCCCCCACCCCTCTAAGCATTGGCATCTTATCGACTATGCCATTGTCAGGAGAAAAGACAGGCAGGATGTCAGAGTGACCAAGGTCATGTGTGGTGCTGACTGTTGGACAGATCACAGGCTCATTGTCTCCAAAATGAAGCTCCACATCAGACCAAAGAGGCAACCACAAGGAAGGGCCATGAAAAGAATTAATGCAACCAGGCTGAAGAACCCCAGCACAGCTTCAGCACTGGCTGTAGACTTAGAAACTAAGCTTGCTGGCCTACATCTTGCTGGCAGTGCTGAGAACAACTTGGAATACTTCAGGGATGACATTCGATTCATCTGCACTGAAGATGATAGGGCCCTCTACTCACAAGCTGCATGACTGGTTCAATGAGAATGATAAGGAGATACAGAATTTTACTTGTTGAAAAGCATCACCTTCATTGTGTCCATGAGAATAACTTATCATCAGAAAAACACTTTTACCAGTGCTTGTAGGATAGTCCAGAATAAACTGTGTAAAATGCAAGATGTCTGGCTGAGTGCCAAGGCAGACAAAATACGTGGTATGCTGATAGAAAAATTTGAAATGGTTCTATGAAGTGAACACTCTCTACAGACCTCAGTCTCAGGAGTTCCCCCCTCCTGAGTATAGATGGTGCAACAGTCATTACAGTGAAGGCTTAAATCCTGCAGAGATAGGCTGAACACTTTGAAGCCATCCTCAACTAACTGTCATCTATTAATGATGAGGTGGCAGACAGATTGACATCAACAGTGCCATGAATGACCCACCAGTAGTAGCTGAAATCACAGAAGCTATCAGCCAGCTATCCAACGGCAAAGCCCTAGGAGCAGATGCCATCCCTGCAGAGATATACAAAGTTGGTGGTCCTGTATTTATAGAGAAACTCACCAAGCTTTACCAATCTTGGAAGCATGGATTCATTCCTCAGGAACTTAAAGATGCATCCAGCATACACCTCTACAAGAGGAAGGGCAATCAACCAGTATGCAGCAACCACTGAGGAATCTCGCTGCTCTCCATTGCAGGAAAACCCTTGCAAGAATTCTGCTAAATCATCTGGTCACTCATGTGGAGCTGAGCTTTATTCCAGAGTCACAGTGTGGCTTCCGCAGAAGTCGTGGGAGTATTGATATGATTTTTGCTGTGTGCCAACTTCAGAAGTGTCAGGAACGGAATCGCGAACTCTATACAACCTTTATTGACCTCATGAAAGCCTTTGAAACCATCAGCCGACAAGACCTGTAGAGGATCATGTCAAAGTTCAGCTGCCACCAAATTCATCAGATGGCATGCCAGTTCCAAGATGGCATGATGGCCAGGGTGCTGGATGGTGAATAATCCACTAATGCATTCCCAGTCATGAATGGTGTTAAACAGGGCTGTGTGCTTGCAGTTCAGCATGATGTTTACTGCCATGCTGAATGATGCCTTTCAGGATAGTGATGGTGGAATTAACCTCAGTTACAGAGTGGATGGAAAGTTCTACAACCTGAGGAGACTTCAAGCTAATACCAAAGTGAAGGAAACTGTTATGAGACTCCCTCTTTGCTGATGACTGCACCCGGAATTGCTGACTCAGAGCCAGAGATGCAAGTCAGTATGGACAAATTCTCTACAGCTTGTGACAACTTTGGGTTCATCAATATTCAAAAGGCAGAAGTCATGCACCAGCCTGCTCCTCATACACAGTACACAGAACCCAAAATCACAATCAAAAAGCAGAAACTACAGGTAATGGACCTGTTCAATTACCCTGGCAGCACCCTCTCCTGAGTAGTGACCATTAAAAACAAAACAAAACAAACTGAGTAGTGACCATTGATAAAGACAACTGCAGAATAGCAAAGGCAAGTTCTGCTTTCAGTAGACTGCACTCCACTGTGTGGCAACATCAAGGAATTAGTCTAGCAACAAAACTGAAGGTCCACAGAGCCATGGTACTCACTGCCCTTCTGTAAGCCTGTGATATATGGACTGTGTATTGAAGGCATGAAAGACAGCTCAACCATTTCCACATGACTTGTCTTCTCGGAATATTAGGCATCAGATGGCTAGATAAAGTACCAGACAGTGAAGTTTTCTCTAGAGCAAGTCTACCATCAATCCACACGCTGCTGATGAGAGCACAGACCCAGTGGGCAGGTCATGTCATCCATATGCTGGGTGAGTACATACTCAAGAGGCTCCTTTTTGGGGAACTCTCTGCTGGAAAATGTTTGCATAGAGCGCAGAAGAAACATTACAAAGATAAATTAAAGCCTTTCACTGAAGCTCTGAAGTCACTTGACACAGAAATAACCATCTAGGAAACGCTGGCACAAAATTGCTCTACCTGGTGTGGCCTCATCCATAAGGGCTGTCAAGCTTATGAAAGTGCACTGAGGAAGCACAACCGAAGTGCAAGCTGCACAAGTCTAGAGCCATCAGTGCAACAATTGCAGTGTCCACACATGTTTTGCCCAACATGTGCCAGGACATTCCATACCCGAATTGGCCTGACCAGTCACCTTCGGACACACTACACTTAGTTTTAACGTGACTAATGGTGTTGAGGTCTTCATCAATGACGATGGACGAACAACATAATGAAGAAAATGGACCCTAAGTTATGCATGGTTTACCTCACTGAAATCAATGGGAGAAGAGCCACAACTAAGTTTAAAATAATTTGTCTGAGAACATTCAATACTAACCTGCAGTGATACCCAATTGTACTTAGTAAAACCAGGGACAGTACTTGAGATATGTTGTATGCAAAACATGTGGCCCAGCCTATCACTCTAACTTGTCTACTATCAGACTGCTTTTACTGTTAGGAATTTTGTTTTTAAAAAATCAGTTGGAATTTGCCTTTCTGTAAGTCAAATCCATTATTACTGTACATGACTGGCAGTTTAAATGAGATGCAACATATCTCGACCTCTTGCCTCCTTGTAATCTTTTGTCAAAGCTATATTTTCTCAGTTCTTTCAATTGTTTTTCATAGAATTCAGTTTCTACTCTGCTGATCATGTCGTGTTTGGGTGGTTTGCCCACCTTTCTAGGTGGTTTGGTCACCTTTGGTCCCCACCTGGTACCCAGCTATTATCTGGGGCTTCCAGTAGCTGTTTGCACATGATAGCAGCCATACATCCAGCAATGGCTTCTTCATCATACAGAAGAAAGAATGCCTCTTCTAACATGGCAACTGCCATGCATGCTTTTTAAATTAAAGTAGCCACTGAATTAATTAGGAGTACTTTCCTAATTTAGTAATATTTTAATCAAAATAATTCACTAATCAATTGACTACAGAAAAGTATACTAAGACAGCAAACAATACTTCTTAAAAGAGAGAATTCCAGGGGACAGGCAAACATCTTCTGTGATCTACAGTACGTGTTTCAAGAAATGAAGAGAGAGGGAACAAGGTTATTTTGAAAGGAGTTGTCCTGATATCCTTAAAGCTCCAAGGGAAAACTTCCACATTTTGAATGAGTCAGTCAACTAATATATAATTAATGCTAATATTTTAAAACTAGCATTCTGAATTCATTGCAGCATCAATGGTCAATAGATTGGTCCCTGTATTCTGCCTCAATTAACACTCTCAGAACTTCATCCCATCCCATCTTACATAAAATGTGATAAAATAGTCAAATTGAAAGATTAGCACTTTTAGTGTCTCATCCACATTGAAAATAATAATATTCCTAATGTATATCTCACTGAAAATTCTGAGAATCACAGTCCATGCCCATCTGGACAGTATCAATTTTGAAAAGGCTGAGCTGCAACTTTTGTCCTACAGGTGCCTCCTTTGTTTATAAAGTTCAGTATTCCTTTGTGTATGACGTTCAAACATTTAGTGGTTAGGCTCTCATGCAACCTAATTGTACTGCACTATCTAGAGATCCAGGGACCTTCTGGGGCCATCCAGGATTGCTGAACTTCATCCTCACCATCCATCACTCTTCAATATTCATGGGAATTGCAATAAAGCAGTATCTGGAGAGCCACTTCTTTATTCTAATATAGACTGTAAAGAATAAGAGCACAAACAAGAGCCAGATAGTTATTTTTTGATATCTTCATGTTACTTAAGTTGCTTAAAAATGTGTTGGTTGATTTGTTAATTTATTTTCCAGTACTGATATCCCCAACCCTAACTGACTTTGGGTGGCTAACAGTAGAATAAAGCATACAATACAATATAAGGACCCCCACCCCAAAAAACCCACCTTCAGTAAAATAACGTACTGGATTGCAGCAGCATATAAGTCCCAATAAGTAAGTAAGTAAATAAATGAAACATTTATTTTATTTGTGTTGAGTGTACAATGTGGAATAAGCTTGTTAGCTCTCCATCTAGGCTTCCAATTCATATCATATAGAAAAACAGAATGACAGACGTATGTACTCATCAATTTGAATCATATGGTTGTATTTATTCTGTGTATGAATGACCAAGATAATGAGGAAATTAACTTAGTTTGGGGTGCTGCCAGGTTTTGTTAAAACAATTTGACGGCAAGCCATCAACATGTTGGATAAACCGTGAGTCTGGATTTCCTCCCTTCCTTTATGACATACACGCCATCTGTTTTTCATTTCGGAACAGGTGAGAGATGCAAATATCCTACTGCCAATGTTTTTCAGTTATTGATTATATCTAATGAGTTTCCATGCAATTCTTAAGTGGACAATTCCTTGTGAGAACCAATTCTAGATTAGAACCAAAAGAGATGCTTAAGTATGGTTAATGAAACTTTTCATATAAGCATCCATAGAAAAAATATGACATTTATAATTTCAAGATTGGCTCATATATTAGAAAGGAACATATAAATGGATTAAATACCTAAATGTTATATGCATACACCTAGGGGCAAAATCAGTCCCCTAATTTTCCTGTAAAGCAAACTTCTGTTTTTCTATCCAGTTTTCAGGATGTTTTAAAATACTTTTCACATTTTTAATTGGTGTTTCTTACATATATGTAAATTAACTGAAATCTGATTCAGATCCGAAATTTAATGTCCAAAGGTGGCAAGATTCACTTCAAATTTGAGATTTAAAGTGACAAGATTCAATATGATTAAAGATGTAACCATAAATAAATCAGCCAGGGAATGCCGGTTGGCGGGAACTAGAAGGCGTGCCTTCCCTTCCATAGCACCTAGCATTACTAGTTTCTTTTTTTCTTTAGGCAGAATGAATAAAAACAACAGGGATGTGGACCCTTTTCACTAATCCTGCAAAGTTTCAGCCATATAATTTCAAGGCTTTCATCACAATATTTGAAATATTTATCTTGCATCTCTTTTAAGGCAGATATATCAGGGAATAGACAAGGATGGCACAACAGCCTCTAAATGCTCCAGAAAAGAGCCACAGAGATCCTCTGCTGAATCATTGCAGAAAGTGCCCTTTTCTGGCTTAAAAATTAAAACTTTCAAAAATTGTTTAAAGAGTAAGGGCTTAGTAAAGATCAAAGAGTTCACCATCCTCTGATGGCTTGCTTTTCTAGGCTGGCAGGCTTATTGGCATGGCTCACTGGCCAGCTATTCATGTCAATATCAGAAAGTTCATCACATCATTGATCTTCCCTCCAGCTTTATCCTAATATGGAAGGAAAGCTGCAATAATATTTGAGACTCTACAAAGCTAGAAGCAACAGGAAATCCACTGAAGTTCTAAATCACCTTCAAATCTCTCCAAAGTTTTTTTGAAGGTATGTGATATGATTAATCACATCAAATCACCCATTTGAAACTTCAAGGAGCCCTAGTATTTAGGAGTTTATTTTCTTGATGCAAAGTGACAGAAGATTCTGGTATTCCAGCAACAACACCTAATTCATGGAATTCCCATATCTCAGGTTTGTTCCTTTATTTTGTTAGATATTTTATTAGGGTAATTCTTTTCCAGGGTGGGTTTGGAAAGCTCTGATTATCAGTTCTTCTACAAGGAATGGCAAAATATCTAAAATATTTTGTAGACTGTTTAAATAAAAAAAAATCTGACAAATAGATAAATAGCCCATATCATACTGAACATTTAAACATATAAAGCACTTCACTTTATTCTTTCACTTAATTACAAGAAATATGTAAAATGGTAGATATATATTAATTCTCTCTAAATGACAGATGCTAAATAAACTCAGGAGTGGACAAATAAAACATTTGTAAATGAATTAAATATATTCTAATACATATTTTCTCAGGATTCAAATATCTTTAAACATGCCTGGATGGAATTTGCTCTTTTAGTGAAACCACCACTAATTTGTCAGATTGCTTCCAAAAGTTATCTTAATTTTGGAAGTAGTGCATTATTGTTATAGAGGAAAAAAAGTAAAGTTAATTTTAGACATGCAGAATTTGTTGTGTATCCAGTTTTATCTAATTTCAATATATTTGAAATTGAGTCACTGTGTGAGAGTTGGGCAGCCTCATAAATCTGTTTAATAAATAATAAAATATTTGAGGTTGCAGTGATTGACATTCATTATGAGCATCTTCAATCTTATAGAAACATTACAGAAGTATCTATGTATTACCATCTTTATGTTGCACATGGTCCATTAATTTACCAAAAGCCAAATATAAAAAATACTAAACCATGTAAATTCTGATTTATAAGTCAAAGTCAAAATTAACATTTCTTAGCTACTGACACTAGCCCTCAAGTCTGTTTTACTTTACTTTACTTTAGTTTTACTTTAGCTATTTTAGCACAACCATTGACAACAATATTTAATATAAACTTAAACTTATAGTATTATTTGTTATAATAATAAAACTTAAGTATTATTTGTTTATATGAGCTTAGCCCTATCATTACAATGTGAAGATGTTTCTCCTGGAAGCACCTGCTTCTGATTCTGATCTTTGGAAAAAAAGCAGAATTTTTCTAGAACAACCAGCCCAATTCTACATCTTATTAGGAATCATTTGAACAAATGGGGCTGCAATCATGGAAGCCATCAGAGAAGGATGAGGTTCCCTATTCTTCTTAAAGATACTCGAGTAGCTACTTGTCATGTCCATTCTCTTCAAGATTTTCCATGATGTAATTTATTTATTTCTGACAGGCAAATAAATGGCACAGATTTTATTAAAGCCTGTTCTAAAGATATTATGCATATAGAGTATACTGCTAAATTTTTACTAGCCCCATAAGTGCCAAGTATAATTTACATGACATGAACATTTTTGTAAATTGCTGCTGCAAACATGTGTTAAAATACATAGTAAAGTGTTTATGTGTTTATGTATAGTAGTAGAACATAATGTACGAAGTGTAAGTTTAACTCAATACTCATCAATAAGTAATCCAGATAACACATCACACATTTGGTTAAAGACCAAGGTTCAAGGTTCCTTTTTTTCAGCAAGACACAAATCATACTCCAGAACTGATTTGTGCTGGATTTCCAAGGCCTTAACACTACCCATCAAAGAAAGAAATACTCTTCCTATGGCATATGTTAATCACAATCCAATCTTAATAACATGGTACCTTGGAGAAAGGTTACCCTTTAGATGGAAGATGAATGTGAAGTTGCTACTTCAGGAAAACACATTACAGAAATGCAGAGAGGAATTCAAACAAACAAATAAAACCAAGAATTTCAGAGTCAACCATTTGAGAGTCAAGCAAAGCTCATACAAGAGAGCTTTTTATAAATCTTGTGGCAAAACAGAAAAATGAATATAATAGACAGAAAGCACAACTGGAAGAAAAAATAAGAAAATTCATAGGACCAATCCAAAGAGGCAAGTGATGAAAGAATTGCAAAAAGTTAAACAATAATTAGATTTACTTGAAATGGGAGAACTACAAAAATTATTAAAAAAACTACAAAAAATAACTACAAAAAACGCCTACAAAATATAACATTTGCTAAACAAAATAAATTTGGAATGCAAACAAACCAGGGAAATTTTTGGCATACCAAGTTAGAAAAGAAAAAGAAAGTTGGACAATAACAGCAATAAAGAAAGGAAATACGTTAGTATATAGGAGACTGGAAATTATAGAAGGACTTGTAGAATATCTAGGTATTTAAATAATTTCACCTGTTCAATGAGTCTGCCATTAACTATCCAGCTTGGATTATCAGAGCATCTTCTGGGGAAAAAACAAAACTTTTGGGTTTTTTGCTAGTTATTTTGAGACATTTTCTTGCACAGAAACGTAAAAGTTCCTCAAGGCCTCTACATAGCCCAATTTTTGAAAATGAAAAAATGGCTGCATCATCTGCATGCAGAAGAATTGAAATTGGACAATGAGAAAGGGATGAAGGATGGAGACCTGGACTGCCAAAAGCTACAACAATATCATTAATGTTTTATAAATCTTGTGGCAAAACAAGATATAAAACAAGTTAAGCAATAGGGGGGCCTAATATACATCCTTGTTTAACCCTGTTATGAGTGGGGATAGGTTCCATTAGATCACCAAAATTAGTGCCTTTAACCTGCATAGTGGTATTGCTGTGTAACTGAATAATTAAATTCAGGAGACGATGATCGATCAATGAGTTAGCCAGTTTCCTCCAAAGTTTTTCTCAGGGAATGGTGTCAAAAGCCACCTTTAATGATATGTGCAAGGTTGAGGCCACAATTATGTACTTGAAGCCTGATGTTCGATACTGATAAGGCACAGAATTTCTGTGATTACATCAACACACATATCACATGTGTCCCCACATCACCCCAAAACATTTTTGCCACGCCTCTTGTTACCGAGACATTCATCAGCAGTAGCAATTGTGCACCTTTTGAAATGAATAATTTCTCCAAGTAAAGCAATTGGCAAGCAGTTGAACTGAGGAGTTACGGTTCTCAGGGTTTTTGAAGGCTAAATGGTCACTGGAATTGTTGGGAATTAAACCATTGCTAATCCAGCAATCTCACTAGAGATGTGCCCACAGTGGATGCATCTGATTCACTCAGGTACCTGAGTGTTATTTAAAATAGTTGCTGCAGCTTTGACTTGCAGTAGTTTTCTGTTGTTGGAATTAGTTGGGCACTAGACTGTCCTCTAGCAAAGCTGGCTGGGGGATTCTGGGAGTTGAAGTCCCCACAGCTTAGAGTTGCCAAGGTTGAGGAACCCTGCTCTACTGTCCTAACAGTCAGGAACCACGCTGAGACAAGGAATAGGTCTGTAGTGTTTTATTACTGCTACATTAGACAGAAAATCCTAACAAACTGAAGAAGCGTGGGAAAAACCCAGACAAATAAACCCCAAAGTCAAGGAGGGTCTGATCTGTGTCTCTTTGAATGGCTGCTTAACTCCTCAGTACTACGCATGCAGTTTCCCCCTGGATAGGGGCCCCCTCCTGCTCACCATCAGTACTCATGACATCTAGTCCTTATAAACATAACCGAAGCACTATTCCATACGTTATATTGCCAGCATCTTCAGAGCTCAGCTGATTAGGTTTTAGGAAGGATGCTAATGTAATATTTATAAAATAGTAAAATGGATGCAAAATGGGAAAGCTCCTTGCCCAGACGTATTTCCTGGAGAATGATATAAGGAGTTCAAAGATCTTCTGGATCCCTTTTATTGGATCTTTTTAAGACAGCATTTAAAATGGGGAC
This sequence comes from Candoia aspera, assembly GCF_035149785.1. Taxonomy (NCBI): domain Eukaryota; kingdom Metazoa; phylum Chordata; class Lepidosauria; order Squamata; family Candoiidae; genus Candoia; species Candoia aspera. The sequence continues at coordinate 35,197,642 of NC_086159.1, read as the reverse complement.
ACTACCAGATTCATTTTATGAAACTTATATAACACTGGTTTTAAAACTGTGGAAAGATCCCAGCCAATATGCCAGTTATGGACTGATATTATTAATTTATGCAGACACTAAAATCTTAACTACTATTCCGGCTAGAAGATTACAATCAGTTTTGTCACATATTATTTATCCATCCCAATCTGGCTTTCTACAATTTAGACAAGCTCCAGATAATACTTACTGATTTGTTAACAATAATACAAAATAATTCGAACTCCACACTATTAATATAATTAGAGGTTGAAAAGGCCTTTGATACAGTTCATATAAATTTTTATAAACAGGTCATGATTAGATATAGATTCCCTACATACTTTCTTAGATAGCTACCAATATATTATCCTTCACCTATTGTTAGAATTATTACAAATCGCATGATGCCCATTACTTTCTTTACTTTTTAATTCAGCCTTAGAATGGCCAGTGATACAAATTAGATCACCTTCGATATAAATGCGATAAAGATTGGATACAAGGTTTTTCTTTATGTCAATGATACGTTGGTTATGCTTAGTAATTGTATTTCCTCATTACCAGCCCTAATGAGTACAATGCAGTCGTATGGTTTATATTCTGGACATAAGATTAACTGGGTAAATCTATTTTACTTCCTTTAGGGTCAGATGTCTCACCAGAATGGTGTACATTGACAGATTTATGGACCCTACTAATTTTATTAAATATTTAGGGATTTATACTCCTAAAGATATTTCAACATTTGTCCAAGTTAATATGTCAACTTGTGCTGGAACAAAGTACATTAGATTTTGGTAGATGGTGTAAAACGGCTTTGATCTAGTCAGGTAAAATAAATATAATTGAAATGAATCTAACTCCTAGGCTTGTATGTTTCAATAGCAATACCTATGTTTATTCCCCCCCCCCAAATTGATTATATTGATAGGTTTTTGAGAATATTTATTTGGAAAGATAAAACACCTAGAACCTCTCTTTCTAAGTTACATTTGTCTATGACACATGGGGGTTTTAATCTTTCAGAAATATCGCTGGGCTTATTAGTTTATTGGGACTAATTTAGCATCCCCAACTGCTAGCAGTATTTGGGCCCTGTTAGGTGATAAGGTGGGATGCGGTGGCGCTGCGGGTTAAACCGCTGAGCTGCCGATCGGAAGGTCGGCGGTTCGAAACCGTGCGGCGGGGTGAGCTCCCGTTGCTCGTCCCAGCTCCTGCTCACCTAGCAGTTCGAAAACATGCAAATGTGAGTAGATCAATAGGTACCGCTTCAGCGGGAAGGTAACGGCGTTCCGAGTCGTCATGCTGGCCACATGACCCGGAAGTGTCTATGACAACGCCGGCTCCAAGGCTTAGAAACGGAGATGAGCACCGCCCCCTAGAGTCGGACACGACTGGACTTTACGTCAAGGGAAACCTTTACCTTTACCTTTAGGTGATAAGATTAATTTTGATACAGAATCTCATGAACACTTAATTCTCTGGCACAACTCTACTCTAAATATCAGTGGTAAAACTTTTTACTGAAACTAATGGGCACAAAAGGGTATAATTACACTAAATCAATTATTGTTTAACGATAACTTTAAATCTTTTCAGCAACTGCAAACAGAATTTTCTTTACCATCAACACAAAAATGGAGATATATCCAGTTTAAACATGTTTTGACAGTTCAATACAGACTGAATGCTTTAGCAGCTTCTAAAATACCTGATATGTTATTAATACTGAAGAATTCAATCTCAGAATCCAAACCTACTTTTTTTTCCAGTTAACAGTTAAAGGAACAATTTAAAGTATCTATAAGAAATATACACAAAGAATTGGAAACTCTGGTTCTTTTCAACCAATGGACTCAGATTTTGAAGAATACTAAGTCTATGTCCTGTGATTTAAAGTCAAAATTAATCTATTGAAATAATGTTTTTCGTACCTACTGGGCACCCTCTAGAAAGTTTCATAAAGGATGGATTAATGATTATATGTGTTGGTGTTGCAATAAATTTGAGGGCACTTTAACTCATATGTTGAGCTCATGTTCTTCCTTACACCCTTTTTGAATTAATGTTATATAATACATTGAAAAAAATTATTGAGAAAACCCTGGTTTTTAAAGATATGTCTGTTGCACTGAATTTAATACTGACTACTTGCAATTTAACATGCTCAGAACAAAGATGGGTTTTTCATACTCTGACAATAGCAGAAAGAATAATCCTCAGGAAATGGCAAATATTATGATTCTAGGCTTAAAGGGCTGGATTTCAGAGATGTGTGATTTAGCAAATTTTGAGGAAATTATATTTGGTTAATCAGAAAATGTCACATTATCTTTCCCTTTGGAAAAACTTCTTGGCCAGGCTTGGTCAGCACTGAAAGCCTAGTATTTCCTTTTAAATGCTTGCAAAATCAGGTGAACTTGGGATGTAATTGTAATTACCCGGGGCGGGGGTGTGTGTGTGTCTTCTTTTATGTATTTACTTGTGTAATTTTTTCCCCTTTTGTTTTTGTGTATGGTCAATTTTCATTCTTATTTTATATTATTTTATGTATGTCTATTTGAAAATGTATTAATAAACACTATTTGTTTTTTGAAAAGTAAAAGGAAGGACCTTGATTCTCTCAGCTGATAATGAAGCTCTACAGTTTAAGGAGTGAAGCTGTATTATGCATAACATTGCTTATCCTGAAAGAGAAGAGCATGTTGAGTATTTATATATATATATGCATTTGCTATCAAACCCATTCACTGTTGATCTATCTGTCTGTCTGTCTGTCTGTCTGTCTGTCTATCTATCTATCTATCTATTAATCAATTTATCACCGCCCATCTCCCAAAAGGGACTCTGGGCAGTTTACAATAAAACATAAATAAAAATATAAAACTGTCAAACACTATAATACACAATAAAATAAATATAATAAAAACCCCAATGGCTGAAAGTTCTCTGTGATTTGCAAGCAGAGCAGGGTCCTTCTAAGAAACTAACCATCCCCAGGAATGACTACTCTTTATCCCGCCCCAGGCATAATTACAGAACCAGGTCTTTAGCTATTTCCTAAAGTCCAGGAGGGAGGGAGCCAATCTCACTTCCGGGGGAAGGATATTCCAAAGGGCAGGGGCTATTGCAGAGAACGCCTGCCTCCTGGACCCCGCCAGATGGAATTCTCTTGCAGACGGGTCCACAGCATGCCCTCTCTGCACGACCAGGTGGGACAGGTTGATGTGATGGGGAGGAGATGGTCCCTTAGGTAACCTGGACCCGTGCCATGTAGGGCTTTAAAGGTGATAACCAACACCTTGAACTGGACCCAGAAGCATACTGGCAACCAATGAAGCTCGCGGAGCAAAGGGGTGACGTGTGCTGATCTTGGAAAACCCAAGATCGCCCACGTGGCTGCATTTTGCACCAGCTTAGCTTCCGGATACTCTTCAAGGGTGGCCCCATGTAGAGTGCATTGCAGTAGTCTATATGGGAGATAACCAGGGCATGAGTGACCATTTGAAGGGCCTCTCGCTCCAATAAGGGGCGTAACTGGCGCACAGTATGAAGTTGCACAAAGGCCCTCCTAGCCATGACTGCCACTGCTCTTCAAGCAGGAACTGTGAGTCCAGGAAGACCCCCAAGTTACACACCGGGTCTGTCTGGGGCAGTGCAACCCCATCCAGAACTAAAGATGACAATTTCCCAGAAATCGAGGAGCCATTAATCCACAGCCACTCTGTCTTCCCTGGGTTCAGCCACAACCTGTTGTCCCCCATCCAGGCCCCCACAGCCCCCAGGCACTTGGAAAGGGTGGCCACAGCATCACTTACTTCACCCAGGATGGAGATGTATAATTGGATATCATCTGCATATTGATGATACCTCACCCCGTAGTGATGGATGATCTCGCCCAGTGGTTTCATGTAGATGTTAAAAAGGAGCAGAGAGAGTACCAAACCCTGCAGCACCCCACAAAGGAGGGGCCACGGGCCAGATCTCTTACTCCCTATCAACACCGACTGGGACTGACCCTGGAGGAAGGAGATGAATCAGCACAGAACCACGCCATCCACCCCCAACTCCCTAAGTCGGTCCAGAAGGATACCATGGTTGAAGGTATAGAAAGCCACTTAGAGGTCAAGAAGAGCAAGGATGGATTCACTGCCTCCATCTCGCTCCCACCAGAGGTTATCCATATGTGGTGGTTGCCTTATTCAAATAAAACGCAGACTCACCAGCCAGGGCTAAGGATATCTGCTTTATTGAGAATAGAATGCAGACACAGAGAAAGACAGGAATGAGCACATGGCGTGCGAGGTAGCCGGTAAATACCCATGGTGCGGACCTGATCCTTCCCCACCCCCCATTGTCCCAAAGTCCTGATCCAGAGTCTTGATGGGCGATCAGGGGGCGATTCCGGAGTCTCGATGGGCGATCAGGGGGATTAGCGCTGATTACCTCTGTCCTCTTCCTGTGTCCGGAGCAGGTGTGTCCCCTGTGGTAATGCAGAGATGTCAGGGAGATAGGATGATGGCTTCTCGGGTCAGGGCAAAGGTATAGCTCCTTTGTCCTTTATCTGTATTTGTCTTTCAGTGCTTATAGGATTAGCACTGATTCTTTCCTCCTTCCTCCCCTTCCCCGGAAAGGCATGTTCCCCGTTGTGATGTATGTATACATCGCAACGGGGGACATGACATACTGCCTCCCCAAAAAACTTCAAGGCGCCGGTTTAGAAGGATATGCTGCATGGAAGCGTGTGACTAGCCGTTGCGCTGAGACATCCCGGGCATGCACCCACTCGGGGTGGGGGAAATGTCTTCAGCGGACCAGGTACTGAAGGGTGCCCCATAGCCTTTGGGAATCTAGGACCTCCTTTATTTCAAAGTACTGCTGCCCATCGATCATGATGGGAGGAGGTGGGGGGGTCTCGTTATGCCACTTTGAGGAGATAGCCGGTTTCAGTAAGGCACAATGGAACACCGGGTGTATGCGTTTCAAGTTGTGTGGCAATTCTAACTTAAAAGTTACCGGGTTGATTATTTCCACTATTGGAAAAGGGCCAATGAACTTGTGGGCTAACTTCTTTGAGGGCTGCGGAGACTTAATGAATTTAGTGGAGAGGTAGACCTTATCTCCCACTTTGAAGTCTGGCTGCGCAGCCCTGTGATTGTCCGCATAATGCTTGTAGGTTGCTTGGGCTTCGGAGAGAGCCAGCTGAATGATTGGCCAAACGTTGGCTAGCTGAGCAGCCCAGTCATCTGGGGAATAAGGCGGGGCAGCTGGCTGTGGCAACTCCAGGATCGGGACGAAGTCTCGTCCATAGACTACCTGGAAGGGGGTGTGGCCCGTGCTCTGGTGCACTGCATTGTTGTATGCCACCTCAGCAAAGGGGAGTAAGTCTACCCAATCATCTTGCTGGTAGCTTATGAAGGAGCGCAAAAATTGCTCCAGGGTGGAGTTAAGGATTTCCGTAGAGCCATCCGTGTGGGGGTGCCAAGCAGTGGACAATGCCTGCTTGGTGCCAATCAACTTCAAAAATGCTTTCCAGAATTGTGAAGTAAATTGTGTACCCCTATCTGTGACCAAGCAGGAGGGGGTACCGTGTAATTTGTAAATGTGATTTTAAAAAAGGCGTGCCAGCTGTTGAGCGGAGGAAATGGAGGCGCATGGAATAAAATGTGCCTGTTTCGAAAAGTAGTCCTTAACCACCCAGATGACCATTTTCTGCTGGCTGGGTGGCAAGTCTACGATGAAATCCATCGAGATTTCCTCCCAAGGGTGGGAGGGGCTTGCTACCAGCTGCAATAGTCCCTGGGGCTTACCCACTTTTCGCTTGGCCATAGCACATGTAGGGCAGGCAGCGACATAATCTTTTACATCCCTCCTAAGTGTAGGCCACCAGAATTGGCGCCCTACCAGGTGTAACATTTTTACAAAGCCAAAGTGCCCTGCCGTTTTGTCATCGTGAGAACGTCTCAGAACCTCTGCTCGCAATTGCTCTGGCACGTACAGGCTATTTTGTTTCCAGGCCAAATTATTTTCAAAAGAAACATTGTTTTTATTGGTTTGCAACCATGTATCCATTTTTAAGGCTTGTACGAACTGCTGTTGCAATTGCGATGAAATTGACATGCGTCTCCCTCCCCTTGCGGGCGGTTGTGCCGGAGTACGCTGCGTTCCAGTTTGGCTGTGCGTGACAGCTTGGCAACCCAGCTGTGTGTCGGTCCACACAGTACCTATAATGTCTGATGCCTGACTGGCATCCTGGGGCCGCCTAGAGAGAGCATCAGCTAAGAACTTCTTTTTTCCTGGTATGAACTTCAGCTGAAAATTAAAGCGGCTGAAAAATTGAGCCCAGCGAACCTGCTTGGGGCTGAGGCGTTTCAGGGTCCTGAGCGCTTCCAGGTTTTTGTGGTTCGTCCAGACCTCAAAGGGGCAAGTGGCCCCTTCCAGGAGGTGTCACCATGCCTCTAAGGCAGCTTTGACGGCAAAAGCCTCTTTCTCCCATACATGCCATCTCCGTTCTGTTTCAGAGAACTTGCGGGAGAGGTACGCGCAGGGCTTCAGCTGATCATTTGGCTCCCGCTGAAGCAAGATCGCCCCAATTGAGAAATTGGAGGCATCTACTTGTACTACAAAGGGCTTGGTGGGGTCGGGGTGTTGTAGAACCGGTTCGGCTGAGAACAGGCTTTTGAGATGATCAAAAGGCCTTTGGCATTCAGGTGTCCAGTTAAGTAGCGCTCCCGGGTTTCATGCCTTGTGCATGTCTCCCAAACCCTTGGTGTGGAGTAAATTCGTTAGGGGCAAAACGATTTCTGCTAGTCCCTTGATGAACCCCCTGTAAAAATTAGAAAATCCCAGAAAACTTTGTAGTTGCTTTCTAGTGCACGGGCGCTCCCATGCCAGGATGGCCTGGACTTTCCTAGGGTCCATTTTGATGCCCCTCTCAGAGATTCTGTAACCCAGATAATCTAGCTGAGATTTATGAAACTCGCACTTAGAAAGCTTGGCAAATAGCTTGGCTTTGCGGAGTTTCCTGAGCATCTGCTTAACCAAGTGTTCGTGCTCCTCTTCAGTCTCAGAATATATCAATACATCGTCTAAATACACAAGGACCCCCTTGAACAAGTGTTCGTGCAAGACCTCGTTGATCAATTGCATAAATACCCCTGGTGCCCCCGCCAAACCAAACGGTAACACTTTATATTGGAAAGATCCCAGTGGGCAATTGAAAGCCGTCTTCCACTCATCCCCCTCCCGTATGCGTATGCGGAAATAGGCTTCTCGCAAGTCCAGTTTAGAGAATATTTTCCCCTTTGCCAGATGTGCTAATATGTCTTTGATTAGGGGCAAGGGGTATTTGTTTGATACGGACACCGAATTTAATCCGCGGTAGTCCATACAGAGTCTTAATGTCCCATTCTTTTTTTCTCTGAACAACACTGGGGCTCCAACTGGCGAGTTTGCGGGCTCGATGGAGCCTTGTGCTAAGTTCTTGTCCACAAACTCCTGCAATGCTGCCAGTTCTTTCTGGGTCATTGCGTAAATTTTGGGCTTTGGCAAGGGTGTGTTGGGGACCAGTTCTATCGCACAGTCAGTTTTTCTGTGGGGTGGGAGTTTGTCTGCTTCTTTCTCCCTGAACACATCTGCAAACTCAGTGTATATGTCTGGCAAGCCTTCCAGGGCCGCTGCAGCCAGATGTGTGGTTGTAGACGCCGCCCTCCCCACTGCAGCACGGGGAATTCAGTCCCCTGTAGGTGCTTGGTAGAAGCCGTCTGTAAACGTGATTGTCCTGGTTTCCCAATTTATGTATGGGTTCCTTCGCACCAGCCACAGAATGCCTAAGATGATTAAAGGGTGGCCCACCAGTGCCACGACAAATTTCAGTCTCTCCCGGTGGCTGCCTAACTGCAGCGCCACTTCTCCGGTGAATTGGGTGACTGGGCCTCCTCCCGCTGCCGAACCATCCAATTGCGTAAAAACTATGTGGTGCTGAAGTGGAAAGCATGGGAGATTTAAATCGGCAACCACGTCCGGGTGCATTAGGCACCTGGAACAGCCCGAGTCTATTAGGGCCCAGACTTCAACCGACTTCTTGGTGGAACCTAACTTAACTTTTACGTACAGGGTGGGACAGTTGGCACTCACCCGGACGTCGCTGCACCCATTCTCCTCTTCCACCTGCCCTCTGGCGCTTCTCAGGGCAGGTGGCTGGCGTTTCCCGCCGGTTCTTCCTGGTCGCTCTCCTCCTCTTCAATGGAGTAAGGTAGTTCTTTTGCTCTGATCTCTCCACTGGCCACTGGCATCTTTTTGGACCCCACGGGTGGTTTGCCCGGCGTTTTTCCTGGCCTGTCAACTACCTTTGTCTTCGGGCACGCCGCTGCTTTGTGGTCCTCTTTCCCGCATCGAAGGCATTGCCCCCTGGCGAACCGTCTCTCCTCTTCTCTCTCCAGGGTTGGGATGTTGTCCTCACCAGTCCTGCAGCAGTTCGGGGTCCCTTTACCATCGCCTCTTGTTGCGCCGCCCTCTTGGCTTGTAGGAAGGTTTCCTGGGCATTTTCTGCCTTACCGGCCAGCAGTATCCACTCATGTAGAGTGTTTGGGTCGTCTCTGCATAATGCCCATCTCAGAACGTTCAAGTTCAGGCCCTCTTTGAAATGTTCAATTAGGGTAGACTGCGACCAGTCCACCACCTTTCCAGCCAGTGCTTTAAAGTCCATGGCATAATCTGCTACAGATCATTGCCCTTGGCTGATTCCCCTTAGGGATCTCTTCGCTCTCTCCTTTTCCAAGAGGTCTCTGAAGTGCAGATCTAGTGCCCAGAGGAACTCATCGAAGTTATCGAGCTCTGGGGCATTTGCCTGGCATAGCTGCACATACCAGTCAGCTGCCCTTCCTTTAAGTTTGTTTGCAATGGCATTAATTTTGCCCTTTTCTGAGTGGAAATATGGCCCAAATTCTTCCATGTAGTTCTTTGCGTTTGTCAGGAAGACGGATAATGTTGCTGGGTCCCCGTCGAATTTGACCCCGAAGTCTTTCACCCCCGCTCCCGGTGGGCTCCAAACCACATCTGGTTGTCTGGGCGTACCTTGGGCTGCTGGGGTTCTCTGGTCTCGGTGTGGGGATTCCCCAAGCCGGACTCTGGGCGGTGTTGCCTCCGTTTCGTGCCAACTCCAGCCTCTTCCCAGCAGTCGCGTCTCCAGGGTGGGAGGGGGGGAAGATCACCTCCTGGTGGACTCTGTGAGGTGAACTCTGCCTGGCGCTGCCTCAGCCTCCTGCCATCTCCTTCCGCTCCCCAGCTGTCGCGTCTCAGGGGTGGGAGGGGGGGTGACGGACTTCTGGTACCTGGACTTCTGGTTCCCACGCCACCAACCATCTCAGGAACAGCTGTTCGATTGGCTCCAGCCTCGCCTCCATTATCCTCAGCCTCTCAGCTGTCTGGGAGCCTTCCTCGGTTCATCCGATCTGGCGCGTTCCCTCAGCTCCTGCGATCGGCGAGGACAGCAGGTTCCATGGCTTCCTAGACGCCCCGAGCGTCCCTGGCAGGGATCCTGGCATTTCGTCCAGGGTGACCCACTCACCCTGCGACTCTCTGGTGGCTTCAGGTGTCCTGCTCCTTCTGGCCTCCTCCTCCTCCAAGCTTGATCTCGAACCCTCCTGGATTTCGTACTGTCTGGGAATAGGGTTCTCACCGATCGCCCGTGCCGTGGAGTCGGGTGCCTCATCGCCGGTCCTCTGGTAGCCACCTCTTTGCGGGTTGAGTCTTTCCATCACCAGCTTTGATCCCTCACGTTCGAAATCTGGAATGGTGCTAGCGGAAATTTTTTTTTTGATTCCTGTCTTTATGTGGTGGTTGCCTTATTCAGATAAAACGCAGACTCACCAGCCAGGGCTAAGGATATCTGGTTTATTGAGAATAGAACGCAGACACAGAGAAAGATGGGAATGAGCACATGGCGTGCGAGGTAGCTGGTAAATACCCACGGTGCAGACCTGATTCTTCCCCACCCCCCATTGTCCCAAAGTCCTGATCTGGAGTCTTGATGGGTGATCAGGGGGCGATTCCGGAGTCTCGATGGGTGATCAGCGCTGATTACCTCTGTCCTCTTCCTGTGTCCGGAGCAGGTGTGTCCCCCGTGGTAATGCAGAGATGTCAGGGAGATAGGATGATGGCTTCTCGGGTCAGGGCAAAGGTATGGCTCCTTTGTCCTTTATCTGTATTTGTCTTTCAGTGCTTATAGGATTAGCACTGATTCTTTCCTCCTTCCTCTCCTTCCCCGGAAAGGCACGTTCCCCGTTGTGATGTATGTATACATCGCAATGGGGGACATGACACATAAGTGCGACCAATGCCATTTTTGTCCCATAACCAGGCCTGAAACCTGACTGAAAGGGGTCTAGATAATCCATTTCATCCAGAATCCTCTGAAGCTGCAAAGCCACCACTTTCTCAACCACCTTCCCCAAAAAGGGAGGTGGGAGACTGGGCAAAAATTGTCCAGTATAGTTGGGTCCAGCTATGGTTTCTTGAGGAGGGGGCACATCAGCACTTCCTTAAAGGCTGTTGGGAACACCCCCTCTCTCAAGGATATTTTTACTGTTGCCTGGACCCAGCCACATGTCACCTCCCATGCTGCTTTCACCAGCCAGGAGGAACATGGGTCTAATTGGCACGTGGTAGCATTTACAGTCCAGAGGATCCTGTCTACTTCCTCAGGTTCAACAGGATCGTCCTGATCCCAGATAACCTGGTAAGTACATTGCCTGGGTATCTCCTCCGACTCTGTATCACACTTGGAGTCCAACTCGGTCCTGATCTGAGCGATTTTATCCTGCAGATGCCCTGAAAATTCCTCCGCATGGCCCTGTAGATGGAGTTCTGACTCCCTTTTCCCTAAAAGGGATCGGGTAATCTTAAATGGGGCCGCTGGTTGGCATTCTGCGGATGCAATAAGAGCGGAGAAGTACTGGGGCTCCGCTGCTCTTACTGCCACAAGATAGGCCTTAATCACGGCTCTAGCTTGTGTTCAGTCGGGTTCAGTTTTTGTCTTCCTCCAGTGGCGCTCTAAGCATCTCTTAACCCTCTTCAAAACCCTCAGCTCCTCCATAAACCATGGGGAGTGCTGGGTTTGGGTGGGCAAGAGAGGCTGCACAGGCGCAATCCTGTCCAAGGCTCCGGCCACATCCCTATTCCAGGCAGCAGCCAGGGCTTCCGCTGGACCATGCAGGAGAAACTTGGGTATAACCCCCAGATCCCTCTGAAACCCAGCCAGGTCCATCAATCACCAGGGGTGGACCAACCAAATGGGTCCTGCCTCCCTGTGGAGGGGGGCGGCACGAGAGAATCTCAAGGCCACCAGGGTATGATCTGACCATGACAAAGGGGAAAGATGTAAGTCTCCCCTCAGATCATCTTGCCACTGCTCCAACAAGAAAACTAGGTCCAGGCTGAGGCCACTGTCTCTAGTCAGGTCCTGAATAATCTGGAACAGGCCCATGGCTGCCATGGTAGCCATGAACTCCCAGGCTGCTTCCGAGGCCCACCTCAGGGAAGGCAGATTGAAGTCCCCCAACACCATAAGCCTGGGGAACTCCACTGCCAAACCCGAGATGGCCTTCAGCAGCTCAGGCAGGGAGGTTGCTACGCAGCAGGGAGGCTGGTACAGTAGCAACACTCCCAACTGTTCTCGGGAACTCAGCGTGAAGAACAGGGTCTCACACCCAGCCACTTGTGGAGCAGGACCCCTGACGGCCACTAGGGATTCTTGGATGACAACAGCCACCCCTCCTCCCCTGCCCTGATGCTAGACTCGAAACCCAGCCAGACGTATCTCCGAAAGAGCAACACCTCCTTCCACTCCCAGCCTAGGTTTCATGTCTGCCTCCTCTTCTGTGATCAAGTCACATATGAGGGGGGCCTTGTTGTTTATTGACCTGGCGTTACAGAGCAGCAGCCGGAAGTCAGGACAACTGCGAGTCTTCTGTCCAGGACCCAGGTTCGAGCACAGAGGGCCGGAACACACCACAGGTAACAAGCACTGGGGGCATCTTCCTCTATGATGACCCGCCCTCTGGCTCCCGTCATATCGTCCCCTACCCATCACCACCTCAATTACTTGCCCCACCCTACAACCCCTGGGATCTCAAGGTCCATTAGCCCACACTCCTGGACTCCTAAGATCACTGGTTAAGGATAGGGACCCCTCCATTCATTCACACAACCACACTTCAACTCAATCACAGGGCGATGGCCGGCCCCCCCAGTGCACCAGCTCACGCTCTCGGCACTAGAACCCAACCACTGCCCACACTCACACACTGTGCCCCCCTTCGGCTTCTCTCACTAGTCAGCAGGTCAATTCTTATTCCAGTCCTTAGAAATTTATATTTTATCTTCTTACTGTCCTGTATAGTCTTTTCCTCATTAAAGTAACACATGCGATTTCAGATCTGATAGAATATTACAATTGTGAACAAATCTGTCTCCCATATATTGCAAATAACCTTCTCTCCGGGGGTACTGACTTGCACTAATAAAGGCTAAATGTGTTCTTGTGCCTTTAGCACAAAAATAAATATTTGTGCTGCATCTTCCGAGGGTTACTGATACTTGGAAATAAATCCATGCATTCAACTCAATACATTCTAATAGCATTGCACTTTTGCAACTTTTTACTGTACTGACACTCCCTGAGCTGATTTTACCAGGTTACTTACATTCCAGGGCTTCTAAAAGCAGAATTTGTGAGGACTGGCAAGATTTCTTATATGATTTTTAAACTTCATCCTATTTCTGTTATGGTTTTGTTTATAACTTTTTAAAATATATATATTGTTTAATGTCTCATGCAGGTACTTACAAGGGCTGATCCTGTTAGCTTTGAAACTCAGACTAGGTTTTCCACCTATTGGTAGAGACAGACACATAGGCATCCTTAGCAGGGACAAGGGGACTCAAGTAATGAAATGTGTGTCAGAATATTGCAATGTAAACTCTGACCATTGCTTGTGATGTTATGATTGAAACATGAAAGCCTAGAGCTTGTGTTCTGATGGCATGATTTATGTTTTATCATTCTGGTGTCATCATAGTTAGGAACAGACACCTGGGGTAGGGGAGGGAGGGAGGGAGAGAGATTGAATGCACGTACGTTCTATGCATATAAGTTGGAAGCAGAAATAGGATGCCATTTCTCCCTCAACACTTTGAATAAACGATGATTCCAAACATATGGGGAAAAATCTAGTCCATCTGCTGTCACGTAGCTTTCTATTTAAAGGTTTTACTTTCATACATTGTAAAATTAAAATTCAGGGTTACAGCTTTCCATAAGACTTCTATTGGTACGATGTTATTCTTGTTACAATCATGGTTACAGATAGATAGGATAAGCAAATGCCGAATGGGAGGAAACAGAAAAAGAAGGAGAAGGATATTATAAACTATCTTAAAACAAAGGATTTAAATCAGGATACCAAGTACTCACTGTAGCTGAGGAAGACAAAGCTGGTTTATTTTTGTTTTTCTTGCTTAATGAATTCAGTTCCTATTCACTTAATGACAGCATGCTTTTGTTGACACTTTGTTAACAAGCCTTTTAAACTAGAATGGTTTTATTAGCTTGTTTACTTCAGGATAGCTTGCCACCTTTGATTAAACTCCATGTTCTCCCTATGCTTCCTTGACCTTTAAGGCACAGCAGATAAAAATCAAAGGTCATAGATTCCAGAAGTACCAATTGTAGCAATAGTGCCTGGCAGTTTCTCTGTAAAGAGAGGTTTCCCTTTTATATCTCTTTCCCTTCATTCTGTTTTTTCCTGCTGTTCCAGGCCTGGGTGAAAATTAACATGAATAAAATTAATGGTTTAATTCTGCAGGAGAAAAAAGAGGGCTTGCTAGTGCTCTGCTAGGGAAAAGAGCTTTTGCCTTTGTTGATGACCTAAACATGCCTGCCAAGGAGAGAGATGGTGCCCAGCCTTCCATTGAGCTGCTGCAGCAATGGATTGACCATGGCTACAGGTATGACAGGTGCAATAAATATTAATTAGTGCGCTTGTCCACAGAGAAGGAATGGCATACACTCTTTCTGTGAAGCGTTAAATTGTGGCATTAGTCTTTATTATTCTTCATTTTCTCCATCACAACAGGAAAACATTTTCAGTTACATGATTCCCTATATAGGAACAGGAATAAAAGTTTATACGATGCAGCAAATTACAGCAATATGAAGGCAAGCCTGAAGCACAAAGTACTACAATGTATACTTGTATATTTATTGGAAAAATACAGCAATATTAAATGGGGGTGAAAGGGGCTTGGTGAACAATTCCAAACTGACTGTCAACTTCCAGTTAATAGGAACTGAAAATACATGAATTTGGTAACATAGAATTCATCTGAAAGTGCCTTTCTAGCAAATAAATTATGCTTAGAAATATATGACGTATTTTTTGCTGCACAGCTTGGGTGTGAATGTTGCCTGCTGTAAGTGGAATAAAGGTATCTGTTAGGGTTGCAAAATCCAGTGGAGAAAAGCAAATATGAAGTATATAATAAGCACAGAAACCCTGTTATGACTAAGACAGTGTGTCTCAACTTTGGCCACTTGAAGATGTGTGGACTTCTACTCCCAGAATTCCCCAGCCAGCATCTTCAAGTGGCCAAGGTTGAGAAACACTGAACTACTGTAAGATATGAGTGTAAGTAAGAGGGATGAAGAGAGCCAGTTTGGTGTAGTGGTTAAAGCATCAGGTTTAAGAGATGCTGCCTAGGGAATGGTCAGCAGGAGAATTGTACATTCAGATTTGCAAGATTAATGTCAGCCTTACTAGGTAGATCAGACAGGAAACACAGCCAGATAAGCTAATTCTACTTTATTGTAAAGCTATATTAACAGAATCTTGCAAGTCTGAAAGTACAAGTCTCCCGCCGTCACCTTTACAGCCTGAGAACTTAGGAGGGTCCCTTCTGAGAGTCTTGCTCTGCCCATTGTTCAGCTGCATGCTATGCTCCCTCTTATCTGACCATTCCCTAGGCAGCATTTCTTCACTCCATCTCCCAAGCTCATTCCTACATACCATTATATCCTATCAGTAGTAGTAGAATGTGAAGCTCCATTTTCTGCAAGAGACTGAGCATGTTGTAGTGGTTCAGATGTTGGATTAGGACTGGAGAGACAGATTCATATCCATCTTCAGCCACAGGTGACTCTGGGCCAGTCACTGTCTTTCAGCCCAACCTACATCCCAAGATCATTGTTGCAAGAATAAAATGAAAGGAAATCACCATGGAGAAAGGGCAGGACATGAATCTAGCAACTACAATTTCATATCTTACTCTATTAATACCTTCACCCAAAAAAGTTTCCTAATAAACTTCCCAGAACCATTTCTCTAGCTATCATCTTCCATATGATTTTAACTTCTGTGCTGTCAAAAAGTGTAGCAAAACCCAAGACTCAACAGATCTTCTTCTGAAGAGCAGACTCATTCAGTGTTTGAACAAATTAGAATGCCCTCATGCCTTGGCTTGAAATTTTGGGATTTCCACCCATAATGCATTTGTTGAGGTGGCTACTCTGGGATAATTTTTTTTTTCCTATTCAGTATCACACTGAAATTTAAATAACGGTATATTTGGAAATACCTCAATAAGTGACAGCATCCAGCCAACCTCGGGTGATTTCAAGAAAGTAAGCGGGATTGGACCCAGTTAGTAGCTTGGTGAGAGATCACCTGGAAAGTTCAGGACTGTAAGTTAGGCTGGGAAGTCGTGCAATGAGGCAGTGGCAAACCCTTCCAAAAAAATTACATGGATGGATTCCTAAAATCATCACCAAACAAACTTGACTCAAAGGAGATTTTACTGGTGCGTTTGGAAATAGAATCCATACCTGGAAAAGTTAGAGAAAAGTTAGAGTCTTTCCTTAGCCTGATCATTGCCAGCTGGTTTATATGTATGTAAATGAACATTGGGTAAGTTTAGCTAGTTCCCAGTTGCAATGACATCAAAAAGTTGATGCAATTTCCATATGGCCATTCTACTGAACTTGTATTTAATGAATAACATTAAAACTAGTATTGTAGATACTATGTAGGTGAATCACACTTTTTTTTAAAAAAATTCTTAATGAAACTTCCCTTCACAACCAAATAACCAAGTTTGGTATTACTACTACTACTACTAGTAATAACCTACTATATTACTAGGCAAAAAGAACCCCATAACCCCCTCAGTGTCCTGTAACATAAATCATGAACAAGTAATTTTGGAAGTATAAAGTAAAAAAGCAGGACTGAGATGTTCTCCTGTATATATTTCAATATATGTTATGTAGGAAGCTCCATTATAGTTAAGATTAACTCTAATATATTATATTGTTTGCTTGATGTTTTATTACATTGTTGGATAACCTTAGAGAACAGTATCAGGGATTCAGGAGGATGTTGACTAGCTGGAACAATGGGCAGAAACCAGCAAGATGAATTTCAAGGCAAAGTCCTTCACTTGGTTGGGAAAAAAACAAAGGCATGCATATAGAATCTGGATCCGAATGTCTTCTTGGATGACCCAACTCAAACTATGTGATTCTGGGTGGCATACAAAAGACAAAAGACCAAAAAAAAAAAAGCCACCAGAAGCAATCAATACAAAATAAAATGGCATACAGAACTGAAAACTTCTACCGGTCACCAACTGATGACTCTGCTCAACCTGACTCCAAAACCTGAGGGAACAGCCAGGTATTAACCACCTTCCTAAGGACCTATAGGGTTGGGCCCAGCAGTATGTCTGGGGAAGATCATTTCAAAGGCAGGGGCTGCCACAGAGAAGGCACACCTCCTGGGTCCCATAAAATGGCATTGTTTCAATGGAGGGACCCAGAGTGCACCTTCTCTTTAGGACAGGCAGGTACTTTTGGGAGCAGGCAGTTCTGCAGAGAATCTGTTCCTATGCCATGCAGGGCTTTAATCTGGAGCAGAAAAGAAACTGCAAGCAATAAGCAAACATTGCTTAATCTAAGCAGGTTCCACATGCGCAAATGAAGAAATCAGCCTGCAACAGATTTTCCCATATCCCTAAATTCTTTGTAGATTGATCTTAACAATTGATAGCAGATCTGCCAACTATGTAGAAGGTGATATGAAAGTAAGCTTAAAAATACTGTATCTGATGAGCATGGTCATCCTTTCCTATGGAAGAGCTGTTAAAAACAAAGATGTCAAGGTGTGCTCAAGAAGAGCAGGAAGTGTTAAGTGTTTGGTGACATAAGGGAATAAACTGGTGATGCTTTCATTAAAGAGGAACAGATTCTTCTTTTGGAAGCAAAATCTAGCTCTTTAAGGTTGCCTCAAACATAGTAGGAATCTTTTTATATACTACTAGAACAAACCCAAGACATTCTGTATGCCTTTTTGGAGAAGCAATAATATGACAAAATGCTGACAGTTAAAGAGGCTTCTATGGCCTCAGAACAGATCTCATAATGTATAGCATCTTCTTTAAAAAGGCAAATATTAAAAAAAGCCTGCTATTTGATATGCAGTCTTTGTTTTATACAGGTAGTCCTCGCTTAACAACCATTTATTTAGTGATAGTTCAGACTTACAATGGTGCTGAACAAACTGACTTACAACTGGTCCTCACACTTACAACCTATGCAGCATCCCCGTGGTCATGTGATCACAATTTGGGTGCTTGGCGACCGGTTTGCATTTATGACCATTGCAGCATCCCATGGTCACATGATCGCCATTTTCGACCTTCCCAGCCAGCTTCTGGCAAGCAAAATCATTGGGAACTGTGTGATTCACTTAACAACCATGTGGTTTGCTTAATACCTGCAGAGATTCACTTAACAACTATCACAAAAAAGGTCATAAAATTGGGTTGGACTTGCTTAATGATGACTTTGCTTAACAACCAAAATTCTGGCCCCAGTTGTGGTCGTTAAATATGTTGATCTTATTTGTCAAAAGTTAATAACAATCATTCAGAAAGCTAAGTAAACTCTTGCCAAAAATCTGAAAGCAATTCCCATTACACAATTTGCTTGTCATTTGCTTCTACATATGAGTTATAATCCAAACCATCTAGTATTAAACTAGAGTCAAATCAGGATTTGACATTTTGCTTTGTTAGCTAACTTGCACAGAGCACAGCTTCCCAGATTTGGTTGTGCTGAAGAAAATGCAATTTATTTCAAACCAAAACCAAGAGTTTTATCTCCTTTTTTCACAAAGGAGATGGAGTACAGAGGAATCAAGTACATTTATACTGCTTTCCCACCCTTTTTTGGGGTCCCCAAACCCACTCTGACACTACTGTTGAAAATTGGAAGCATGTTTTCCCACTATTTTGAAGCAGGTCTCACAAAAATTGTAGTGTAAATCCTAAAATAGGCTTTTAAAATATAGATGGGCTAAGCTGAGTTTGATTCCTGGGTAACAGCTTCCATGCGGTTTTCTTGGCAGAGTTATGCAAGGTATTGCCTTCTTTCAGAATTTTTTTCCCCAATTTCTCATTTTAGTATTCAGTGTTGGAACTCCCAGGGAGTCTCCCATCCAAATACTAACTGGAGCCAAATCTGCTTAGCTGCAAAATCTACCATATGACAACTTCAATTATGATAAAGGATTCAAAATTTATACTTTACAAACAGCCCAGTTCTATAAGTATTTATACAGAGGTAAGTACCACTAGATTCGATGAGGCTTAGAGAATGATATTAAGGTTTCACGTTATGGGGCTTTTTTTGTTTTGTTTTTGTTTTTTGTTTTTTGAGAGCCAGTTTGGCCTAGAGGTTAAGGCTCCAGGCTAGAAACCAGGAGACCGAGACTTTTAGTCCCACTTTAGGCATGAAAGCCAGCTGGGTGACCTTGGGCCAGTCTTTCTCTTTCAACCCATGACATCACGCCTGGGTAACAAGCCAATGCATCAATTCCTGTCACAACCAATGGATCAACATTTGGCTGATCCAAAAGAGTGGACTCTGCACCCACAAGAAAAATGCTAGGAAGGAAAAAAAAAGTTACAATGTTTTTTAAAAAATCAACTTTACTCAGTCTGCTTTCTTCTTACATTGAGACGGAAGCAAGAGATTCTTCGCAGACTCAACCTGAGGATATTCAATAAATAAAGATAAATAGGTGTGTCAGGAAGAAACATATCACAGCATGGTGTGAGGCTTGTGGCTGCCTTGTAGGCTTATAAAACCAAAAGTGACACTGATAAGCCCCATCCATGTATCCCTATCCATGTGTGACAAATCAATCAAATATCTGCACAGCAGCTATGCATTCCAGCAGCATATAAAACAGCACAACAGAACTTGATTTATTATTTTCCCCATGGTGGCACTGATCACAAGATTATAAAGTTAAATGTATGTATATCATATTTTGAAAATTACCAGAACCAACTGTGTGGGCTGTTTATAGTTGATTTGTTAAAGAGAGAATCCATAACTCAGGCATGAAATCAAAAGTGTTGCTGGGTTGCAATCTGCTTACTTTGATGACAAGGAAAATGTTTAACAGTTTCCTTTGACTTCAGAGCTTTCATCCCCCACCCCTACCCTCTTAGTCTCTCTCATTCAACATACTCAACAAAAATGATGAATGTCAGAATGATGTGATTTCTCCAATAATGTTAAAGTTTTTGTTCTCAGAGACGTATTGTGGCAAAGACATATTGTGATATCTCACATTGAACAATAGCTTGATTCTGGGAGAAGTGGAAGGGGAAATGTCGCACTTACAGAGAAGAAAAGGCAGCCAGCTAGGATAGAGAAAGCAGCACAAGAAGACAATTTTCTAAGGAAAACACATGCAACAATGGCAAAGTTTGCATAAATTACAATTAACCTTTTTGGTCCTCTTCCTTTTTTATAAAAGAAACATGCTCTTATTCTGAGCTAGCTCAAATAGCTCAGTACCCATCTGAGCCAATTCTGACAACCTAGAGCCATCTGGTGGTTCCTATAAAAAAAAAACCTTCATAATGTGTATCTCGAGTAAAATGATCTTAGTAAAATAGAGCGAAAAATAGATAAATCAGTTAAGTGACAGTAGCATTCATCCTAGGGTGTCTCCTTCTTCCTGAAATGCACTAATAGCATAAAGATAATGCTTTATCTTTGCATGATTTTATTGTCATTGTGACAGTGTAACATTCATTGTTTGTATAAACTTTTTCAAAATTTCTCTTGGTTTTTATACAATATGTAGACCAACATGACATTAGTCAAGGACACAGACTTGATTGTAACTATGGTCCCTCCAGCAGGGAAGATAGGAAATGGTTTCCTTGCTATTTGAATGCAATTTAAAGTAATATAATACAGAAAGCACATGCCAGACATAATCTGTTTACAGGATGGTGGCAGGGTTCTGATTGTTTCTTTTTGTTATCCTTCTCATATGGTAGTCTTAAAGAACCTTGAGCCACAACCCATTTGTATAAAGCAATTTCCACTGATTTAACTGAACCAAGTGTTAGAATAACACTCTATCTTATATTGCTTATTTGAGCATATGTCCAACTGATAGAAGGAATTTATTTCTGAATATAGTGTGACTTATAAAAGACTGGGAGGGAATTTGTAGACAACATATAGTACAGTTGAAGCTTATTCTCCTATAAGTTCTTGCCAGCATGGTCAATGATGAGAGACGGTGGGAGCTATTTAATGTAACATCTGGAAGGTCAGTTTCTCCACCCTTACCTTAGAAGTACAAAGATGTGAACAATTTCCTAATAAATTTGAGAGACAATATTAACAATGCGGAGGTGTATTTTGATTCAAAACACTTAAAAGAAAGGGCTTTTACCAAATTAAGATGAATTTATGTTTTTTAGATGCTATATCTTAGGTGTTTCTTCCAGAGACTGAATATTTACATGGCTTTTCAAAATTATAGATTGAATGGAACTTGTAATCACAGTGCTTAAGCAAAATATACTTTCTTTGAAGTGTGTAAGAGAGGATCAGGAAACCTGCAAGTAAACACAAATATAAAAGGAATGGATTAAAGATTGTTTTGACTTTGCATAAGACAGAACCCCATTAAGACTGGTTGAGGAATAATGAGGAGCTGTATACGTGATACTGAATACTTTATCTTGAGGAGTGTTACTGGGAGCAAGGGAATGGTACAATAAAACTACTACTCAGATGATTTCATAAAAGTAAAAGATTTAGTCAGCACAGCTTCTTCCCTACATTAATGTGAACATTGAAAAACAGGGAGAACAGAAACATGATGAACAAAAAGGGAGGAGGAAAATGTGGAACTATGGGGGCAGAGATCTATGGGGAAATTATTTATGGCTGGCTTCACTGAATGTATCTTCTGTTGTAAGTAATCAGCCCAATTGCTGAGGTTGATTCCATTTATTGAGCTATTCTGACCAGCCCAGTATGATGACCGCAGCTGTTGCATCACTCCACACATGGAGCCCCTCAGGTAATGCCTCAAACTTACGTGCTTTAACAAACCAAAATAAAATTCACTTTGACCTCCACTGGATATTGCTTTGGCAAA
Source organism: Candoia aspera (assembly GCF_035149785.1). Classification (NCBI taxonomy): domain Eukaryota; kingdom Metazoa; phylum Chordata; class Lepidosauria; order Squamata; family Candoiidae; genus Candoia; species Candoia aspera. The sequence goes on along the minus strand of NC_086159.1, from coordinate 35,176,097 downwards.
CTGTCCCCCACCCTTGTTTGTGCCTGCACCAAAAACAGACTGCTCATTCCCTTTAAGGAATAACATCCAGGTTCATTTACTTATTTATTAATTATAATATCAACTTATACAGCTGCCCATCTCACAAATTGCAGTCCTAAGTGGTGAACATAGGATTAAAAAACCAACACAGCAAGAATATGCAAATAATAACAATAATAATAATACAATAGTAACACAGTGGCACTTGAGGGCAATCTAACCAAACTCATATAACAACAATCACACTAAAACACACACAGACAAATCCAAAGCTCACCCAACCTCCAGATCCATGCCCCAGGGAACATCCAAGTCTTCAAGAATTTATGATATGCCAAGAGGGTCAGGGCCAAGCAAATCTTGGGGAGGGGAGGTTTGTTCCAAAAGGCACTGTGATGGAGAAGGCATGCTTCATAGATCTTGCCAGATGGCACTGTTTAATATATGAGACTCTCAGCATGCCTATCCCACCTGACCTAGTAAGACAGGCAGAAACAATTGAAAAAAGTGGTCCTGCAAATAATGCAGCCCCATGCCATGACGGGCTGGTAACCAGCATCTTGAATTGCACCCAGAAGCCTATTGGGAGCCAGTGAAGCTTAAGGAGCAATGGTGTAACATGGGTATACTGAGGTGCACCCATAACTGCACACAGCATGGCATCCTGAATGAATTGAACTCCAAGTAGTCTTCAAAGACAGCCCATGTAGAGTGAATTGCAACAATCCTTTCTAGAAGTGACTAAATCATGAGTGACTGTGAGTAGCGCCTCCCAGTCAAGGAATGGGTTCAACTGATTCACAACTGATTCACAAGATTCTGTGCAAAGGCCCTCCTGGTCACTGCTACCACCTGTTCCTCAGACAGGAGCCACAAGTGCAGGAGGACCTCCAAATTGCATACCAGTTCCGTCTGGGACAGTGGAACCCAATGAAGAACCAAGAATGGAAAATCTCCTGATCCAGGGGGACTTAAAACCCAGAACTACCTGGTCTTGCTAGGGTTGAGCTGAGGCCTGTTCTTTTCCATCTATAGTAGATTACCACAACCTCCAGGCACTGAGGAAGACCCTCCACAGCATCATTTGGTTGGCTGGGGATAAACAGGTATTATGGAATATCATCAATGTACTGCTGATACTTAACCTCATGCCAGAAAATGATCTCACCCAGTGCCTTCATATAGATTTTAAAACAGGAACAAGGAGAGAACAGAGCCCTGAGGGACCCCTCCTTTTACCACTGACTGGAACCAACATCCTGGAGAAAGGACAACTGCTGAAATACCATGCTTCTCACTCCCAACCCCCTGAACCAGTTGAGAGTGATACCGTGATTAATGGTATCAAAAGCCACTGAGAGATCAAGGAGAGCAAAGAAGGATGAACCAACCCTCATTCCACCTGGTCTTTGCTTTTATGGCTTTTATGGCTTTGTGGTTTTACTGTTGTTGTGAGCTGCCTAGAGTTGTGCTCTAAGAAGGGTGCATACAAATAAATACAATAAATATCTTCCACTCCTGCCAGAGCTCCTTACATGGCTACTAGAACTATTTCAATGTCCACACACATGGGGTAATAAAACCCTGCATCCAAACATATCTAGGAAAATGTAATGGTATGTGGGAATGTCTGTAGGAGAGAGGCAGAAGACAACTGTAAGACAAGCAACAGCTGAGTCTGCAGAAGGAACATGGGCATGGCAAACCTCTCAGAAGGGACCCTCCCTAGTTTCTTGGATGTAAAGTCAAGGGGGGAGAGATGTACTTTCAGACTTGCAAGATTCTATTAATGTAACCTTACAATAAAGTTAGAGTTAGTACTTCTGCATATGCTTCTTGTCTGGACTACCCTACAAGGATGACAGAAAGGCTTTTTGGCTACAAGAATCTCTCCCTTTGCACACAATTTGCACAATGGTGGCTGTGAATGGTTCTAATCCCTGTCCATGTCTAAAGGTATCAAAGGTGCTATTTGAAAATAGTCTGTTTTACTGGGTTTTTTTACTGTTTACTGATAGGCTGGGTTGTTTTATGCTGCCCTATCAGTTAAAATACAAGACAGGATGAGTGGAAAGAGAGGTTGGTAATCTTCCTGGCATTATCACCCCCTCCCTATCCTTTAGAGTTACATCAGTATACTAAAAACAGAGGGGAATGTGGTGAGCTGGACTAAGAGCTCAGGTGGAATCAATTGTGCAGCCATGCTGATATCTGCCTTTATTGATATTACGTATGTGTTTCTTTCAGTTCATAGACAGCATTCACAGTAACTCTTATGTAACATCCTTAAGAATGAAATGTTGTTATGGTATTAGTCTGTGCCTGGTAATGGCTAACTGATTGTAGAGTTCAAGGATTTACATTACTGTGACTCCTTTGCTGTAAATGCAGGGTCAATCTGTTAGGCCTTGGTTCAACTTACATATTAAAGTTCCTACGTTTCCTTTCTCGGACTCTGTAGTGATTTCACACCATGAGGGATACTCCTTTCTCCCTGTGTAGCTGTTTTGTTTCTTTGTCAGTTGTAAAGCAATTCTTTTTGCAGTTAGGTTCCTTCTCTAATGCATATTCATGTTCAAACTGTCTTCGATCATCATTCTATTTAAGAGCTATTTAACCTTGTGGCTTTTGCTCTTTGCTGGGATGCAAGAGACCAGGGACTCAATGTAACTTTCTAGCTGTAGGCAATAAAATGATTGTTTGACCCTCTCCAGTTGTTTGGCATTTCTTAGTGAGCTAACAGGTAAATAAGATAATTCTCATATCAGCTTTCCAGTCAGCAGATAAGCCAATGTTAGATTTTTTCCTTATATTTTATTTTTCTTTGTTATATAAACACAAGGTTGTGCAACACTGGCTCATGTCCTCAGGCAGAGTAAGCTCTCACTATTGCAACAAATACTATAATTTATTTTTAAAAATTAATGGACAAGGCTCATTATACTACAGAATAATATTTTCTTCGGGGTGCAATTCAAGGTACTGGCTATTACTTCAAAGTCCTACATGGCTCAGGGACTGGGTATCTTTCAGAGAATTTGAGTTGTATTATCTGCCCTGTAAGATCTGGCAGAGAGGCTTGCCAAACATCCCCACCCAAATCGGAGGGAATGCCCTCTGCTCAGAGCCTTCTCAATGATGACTCACTATTTTATTTATTTATTTATTTATTTTTCAAATTTCTATCACCGCCCATCTCTCCCAAAAAGGGGACTCTGAAACTGCCCTCCTAGATAGTCAGACCGCCCCTTCCGTACTGCATTTCTGAACCGCTGTGAGAACATCTTCAGAAAACAAGTTCAGAGAAGAATTTGGAGATGTTTGAAGTTTCTCCTGCAAAAATGATAACATTCAGGGTCTTGCTGTTCTTTATGTTTATGTAATTGTCCTGTTAGGCTCTAATAAGTTTGTGTTGTTTGTAAACTGCTTGGAGTCTTCAGAAATGGGGTATCATATAAGTGGAGGGAGGGAGGAAGGTTTGTTGGTTGGTTAAACAATCAGCAATTCAGCAGGTATAATATATTGTTATAGAAGTGCCTAGAGTCACTGGGAGTCAGGCAGCATATACATTTAATACATTATTATTATTATTAACAATGTAATCTTTGTTGTTAGCAAATATTTCCCTGCTTGCTTGCTTGCTTGCTTACTTTTCTTTCGTTCCTAAAAATAGTTTAATAATGAGATATGAAATCATCAAGTCAAAGTACAATAAAAAGGGCAAATCAACTTTGTTATTACTTGGTCTGTGCAAGATAAGACAATTCAACTCTGTTATCAATATGAGAAAGTTTTAGTTGAGTTGTTCCATGACTCAATGCTATTCTCTAAGGCACTAATACATATTAAAAACCATTCCAAATAAGGCTTGCATGGAAAAATGCAAATAAACAAATGGTTGCCACTCAGTTTTGCATTATGAATATTGTCTTCTACAAAAAACAGAGACAGATGAATATTTTACACATCTTAAGCTCCATTTTTTTGCATATGGAATCTTTCATAAGTTGTCAGATCTGAGAAATATTTAACTCCATTAAAGCTCCTAGTGAATTCTATGCAAGTTCTATGTATATCCGAAGCAAAATAAAAAACAAAATAATAAAATAAAATAAAATAAAAAAAGTAGTGTTTTGTGCTACCTCAGTATATCAGTAAGAGGGAGATCACAAGTATGGGGGGGGGGGAACTGCGTATCTCCTCTTCTTAATATAATTATTTTCAGTTGGAGGAAGGAATTACATTTATCAGGTGTGTATGAGTCAGGTATTTTATAACAACAAAAACTTCCTTAACAAGATTTTTACGTTCCAATATTCAAAGCCAACATTCTGCTTTTCTTGCTTATTCTCCTTCTGTCAAAGACATCTTCCAAAAAGAGACACATTGCATTTGTATGGGCAGAAGAAATAAAGCAAATAATGATCTAAATGGCCACAAAGACAATGACAGCAAGTTTTCTGCTTTGCTGTGTGAGTGACTAATCTTGGGTCTTATTTCTATATTACATCTTTCACATTTTATACTGGCCTTATTTCCTGCCACTTCCTGGCCAATTATCCCCTCTCCAGAAAATAAGGTCCTGCATTTCAACTCTCAGATCTCCAACTCCAGCGTTATCACTGAAAAGGGACAAGTAAAATTAAAGAGAAAAATAAAGATGAACAGAGATATTAAACAACAGAATACCTCTCATGCACACAATGAGTAGAGTGTCTCCCCATCCCCCTGTTTCTTTTAAAAAATCCAGTGTTTAGAACAATATAAGACTCCCAGGGTAAAATTTCCTCTTAAGGTTCAGCTGCTGCTTGTAAACAAGCAGAGTCTCTGGAGTCTCTTCGAGACTTATATTCAATCTAGACCCATCTGCTATTGTATTTATTAGAGCTGGTGTTCCCAAACAATGTTTGCAAATAATATTACTTTTCATTACTGGCACTTCTTCATACAATAATGATTTGCTAATATTAATTCCCCATATTCTGTGATCAGGCATGCTATTTGTCTGGATAACAATATGATAATGCACACACCCACACATATACAAATCCTTTGAATCTTTTGGATTTTCTTCTGCAATTAGCATCTGTGCTGAAATAAACTGTATTGACAGGGATTTCAATCCCATGATAATTTAGGTTTTCACATTTTGTAATTTATCAGTGCATTAAAAACTAATTTCTTGTCCTGTTGATAAGATAGATTAAAATTATACAAAACATTATATTTGAAGGATACACACATACACACACACACACACCTGGTATGGTACTATATCTTGTTTAGAATAGAGACATATTCTATTTTTTAAGACTATACAGTACCTGCATCAATAGCCTTCAAGGTGAAATAAGAACTAGCCCACCATTAAACAAAATAAAGTATCCTGTAAAATGTGACTGGTCTAAAAGATACCTAAATACCTATTATTATAATTTTTATCAGTATATTTTTACAGTATATTTTAATATATTTTATGAAAAACAAAAAAAGAATGGTGTTGCTTTTATAGTTAGGCAGGGTATAGCGAGAACAGTACTTGGTTCCAATGAAACCAATGACTGATTTATATGAATTAGACTTCTTGGACGACCCTCTAATATGGTGATCATTCAAATTTATGCTCCAACCACCGATGATGAAGAAGAAGAAGAAACTGATGAGTTTTATGATCAAGTTCAGTTTGAAATTGATAGAACATGCAAACAAGATGTGCTTGTGATTGGAGACCAGAATGTCAAATTTGAAAACAGTAAAGAGGAAAATGTAGTTGGATTGTATGGCTTAGGAAACCAAAATGAAGCAGAAGATCAACGTATCAACATAACAATTTCTGCCACTGTAATGATTTCTTCATAGCTAATACTGCCTTCAAGCAACCAGAACAATGCCTCTGTACATGGGCATCACCAGATGGAGTGCATAGAAATCAAATTGACTATTGCTAAAAGGAGGTGGAGGAACTCAATTATAACATCAAAGAGATAGCCAGGTGCTGACTGTGGAAGAGATCACGAACTGCTTATGTGTAAATTCCAAATTAAATCAAAGAAGAAGAAAGCTGACCAGTTTCCATGATATGATCTTGAGCACATACCCACCATTTTCAGGAATCACTTTGAAGTCCTGAACCTTATTGATAGAGAACCAGAGGAACTGTGGAATGAACTTAAAGAAGTTGTTAAGGATGAATGTGAAACGAGATGGCAAAAAATGAAGAAAAAGCAGAAAGCAAACTGGATGTCAGAAGAAACTGTGGAAATTGCCAAAGCAAAGAAAAACAAAAATTACAGAAAGGAATTCAACAAAGTTTCAGAGAGCTCCTCAGAAAAGACAAGAAGCAGTATTACAACAACACCTGTAAAAGACATTGAGGATGGAAACAGACATGGAAAAACAAGGAAAGTCTTTCAAAGATCTCTGAACTTAGAAGGAGGTTCCAATCTCAAATTGGTAAGGTAAAGGATTCAAAGGGACTGATAGTAATCGATTCAAAGGAGATCAAAGAAAGATGGAAGAAGTATACTAAAATACTGTACAGTAGAGATGTCAACATCCAAGATACCTTAGAAGATATTCCCTACTTACAAGAACCTCTAGTACTAGAAGATGAGTTCAAATCAGCACTCCAGTTATTACTAAGGTGAAGGGCTACAGGAACTGGTGGAATGAGTACCCACTGAAATATGGCAAGCAACAGAAGAAGAATCAGTAAAAGTTCTAACCAAGCTATGCCAGCAAATCTGGAGAACACCACAGTGGCCAACAGATTGGAGGAGGTCAATCTACCTTCCAATACCAAAAACAGGAGACTTGACAGAATGTTCAAGCTATTGTACAAAATCCTTAATTTCACATGCTAGCAAAATAATGCTTAGAATCATCTGATGCAGATTAGAGCTCTACATGGAAAAAGATATGCCAGATGTTCAAGCTGGCTTTAGAAAGTCTGGGGCTGAAGCACATGATATATTACTTCTGAGGCATGCTGGATAATTGAGAAAGCCAAATATCAAAAAGAAGTCACCATGGTCTTCACTGAATATAAAAAAAAGCCTTTAATTATATTGATCACATCAAGCTTGGAATGTATTCAGAAAAATGGCAATCCCAGAACATCTCATTGTCCTCATGAGGAACTTATATACAGGTTAGGTAGCCATAGTATGGATAGGACATGGTGAAACAGACTGGCTTCAAGTTGGCAAAAGAGTGTGATAACACTGTATAATTTCCCCTTATTTATTCAACCTATATACTGAATATGTAGTAAGCAAACCTGGATTGGAAGAAGATGAGTATGGTTTTAAAACTGTAGGAAGAAATGTTAATAAACTGTACCATGCTGATGATAATACCCTAACAGCTGAAAATACAAAGGATCTGCAAATTCTAGTAATAAAAGTCAAGGAGCACAGTGAAAAATGGGCTAAAATTAAATATAAAGACCAAACTGATGACAACCAATCTCAGAATGGTCAATGAAGATATTGAACTGGTGGATAGCTATTGCCTTTTAGGACCAACCATAAACAATAAAGGAACAAGCACTTAAGAAATACGCTGCAGACTAGCAGCCATGAAGACCTTGGAAAAAAGATTCAAATGCCGTGATGTGTCTATGCGTACAAAGATCAGAATTTTGCAAACCATGTTCCCTGTGCCACTCTATGGAAGTGAAAGTTGGACTTTGAAGAAGCAGTATAGAAAGAGTATTGATGCTTTTGAACTTTAGTGTTGGAAAAGACTCCTGGGAATTCTGTGGACAGCCAAGAAAGCAGACCAATGGATCATCAAACAGACAACCCAGAGTTCTCACCTGAGCCAAAATGGCCAACTTCAGATACATTATGTGAAGACCTAGCTCTCTGGAGAAGGCTCTAATCCTTGGGAAAGTGGTAAGAAACAGAAGAAAAGGATGACCAGCAGCAAGATGGATAGACTTAGTTACAGTGGCTCTGAGTGCACCATTGGAAGACATGAAAGAACAGGCTAGGGACAGATCATCATGGGGAAAATCTATCTATGTGATCACTAGGAGTCGACAGTGACTTGATGGCATATAATCAATCAAAGTGGAGGATAAATTTAGCATTTTTTTTAAACCTTCAGTATAAGATTCCCCACATAACAGCTGAAAAAACAAAAAACAAAAAAAATAGTTATGGCATTAGTCTGTTAAAGAAGGATTCAAGTCCATTTCCCTTTCCATAAATTCCAACCCATCCCTGATGCATTCCCATGGAGATAGATCATGCACCAATGGTGAGGTGAACTTCTCTTACCTCAGTGAGGTAATCCATTTTTCCTCTGCTACAAAAGGACAACATTACACTTCTCATCAGCTCTCATCAGCTTTTTCTTTTACAAATCTATTACTCATTTTCTATCTTCAGTTTAATTTTTTTTTCAAAAGTTATTCTGGGATGCCATCATCTCCTGCTGCCTTGTTATTAGCAATGCTTCTTAAGGCCCACTCAACCTCACTCTTCAGGATGTCTGGCTCTAGCTCACTGACCACACCATCAAAGCTATCCCCGATATTGTTATCCTTCCTATACAGGTCTTCTGTATATTCTTGCCACCTTTTCTTGATCTCTTCTTCTTCTGTTAGGTCCTTGCCATCTTTGTTTTTGATCATACCCATTTTGGCCTGGAATTTAGCTCCAATGTTTCTAATTTTCTGGAAGAGGTCTCTTGTCCTTCCTATTCTATTGTCTTCTTCCACTTCCACGCATTGCTTCTTTAAAAATAATTCCTTATCTCTTCTGGCTAACCTCTGGAATTTTGCATTTAATTGGGCATATCTCCCCCTATCACTGTTGCCTTTTGCTTTCCTTTTTTCTTGGGCTACTTCTAGTGTCTCAGCAGACAGCCATTTTGCCTTCTTGGTTTTCTCTTTCTTTGGGATGTATTTTGTTGCCGCCTCCTGAACAATGCTGCGAACTTCTGTCCAGAGTTCTTCCGGGACCCTATCTACTAAGTCCAGTCCCTTAAATCTATTCTTCACCTCCACTGCATATTCCTTAGGAATATTAGTGAGCTCATATCTAGCTGATCTGTGGGTCTTCCCTAATCTCTTTAGTCTGATTCTAAATTGTGCAAGAAGAAGTTCGTGATCTGAACTACAGTCAGCTCCAGGTCTTGTTTTTACCAACTGTACAGCTGTCCGCCACCTTTAGTTGCAAAGGATGTAGTCCATCTGATTTCGGTGTTGTCCATCTGGTGAAGTCCATGTATAAAGCCGTCTCTTAGGTTGTTGGAAGAGAGTGTTCGTTATGCAGAGTGAATTGTCCTGGCAAAATTCTATCAGCCTATGTCCTGCTTCGTTTTGTTCTCCCAGGCCATACTTACCTGTAATTCCAGGTGTCATTTGACTGCCCACCTTAGCATTCCAGTCTCCCGTGATGAAAATAACATCTCTTTTAGGCGTGTTGTCCAGTAGGTGCTGCAGATCCTCATAGAACTGCTCTACTTCAGCTTCTTCAGCATTTGTGGTTGGGGTGTATATCTGGATCACTGTGATGTTAGATGGCTTGCCCTGAATTCGAATTGAGATCATTCTGTCGTTTTTTGGATTGTATCCAAGCACTGCTTTAGCCACTTTACTATTAATTATGAAGGCTACTCCATTTCTTCTGTGGTCCTCTTGTCCACAGTAGTAGATCTGGTGGTCATTTGATGTGAAGTGGCCCATTCCAGTCCATTTCAGTTCACTGATGCCCAAAATGCCTATCTTTAATCTTGACATCTCACCAATAACCACATCCAATTTGCCCTGGCTCATAGATCTTACATTCCAGGTTCCAATGGTGTGTTGATCCTTAGAACATTGGATTCGCCGTTCACCACCAGCACCATCAGCTGCTAGCCGTCCTTTCGGCTTTGAGCTAGCTGCGTCATCACGTCTGGGGCTAGTTGAACTCATCCTCTGTTCCTCCCCAGTAGCATTTTGACCATCTCCCGACCTGGGGGTCTCATCTTCTGATGGTATACCGACATATCTCTGGCTGTACTGATCCATGTAGTTTTCACGGCAAGAATACTGGGGTGGGTCGCCATTACATTTCCCAGGGATCGCATTTAGTCTGACCTCTCTGTCATGACCTTCCTGTCTTGGGTGGCCCTTCACGGGTAGCTCATGGCATCATTGAGGTGCTCAAGCTCCAGCACCACAACAAGGTAACGATCCTTTGCTGAAGGATATTTTCTTTAGGCCTAAACATATATTAAATATGTAGCATGAATGGAAACACTTTTTTCCCTATTTAACACAAGTGGCAGGATGATATTTTTCTGGGAACTGTAATAAAGGAGACTTCTATTGTCCCCTTCTGATATTGTCCTGATAAAAATGATATTTGTCCACAGGTATTAACTTGGGGAAAAAATTACAACACTGCCTACTAATAAAATGTTAATATTAATATTAATAATAATAATAATATAATGGACCCTAAATAAACAGTTCTAATCCAAGCTTGAGAAAAGAATATATTAGGCTAACAGAGGACAAATTAGAAATTTTACAGAACAACTAAGAAAAATATAAAGGCTATCATGAGTTATGAAGGCATTTTATATGATAAAGGATAAATGCAAACACAGAGTGGGGGTGAGGATAATGAGAGGTGGACCCAAGTATGTTAAACTGAAGATTATAAATACAGTTTGCTTCATTATGGGAGATGGAAAAGAGGGTAAAGTTGGGCCAAATATTTCCCCTATTTCTTATGCTTCTCTTTACAAAATCAAGTTATTTTATAGCTATATGTATGAGGTACTATCAAGTTATTTCATACAGAGCAGTGTTTTTCAAACTTAGCAACTTGAAGATGTGTGGACTTCAACTCCAGAATTCCCCAGTCAGCATGCTGGCTGGGGAATTCTGGGAGTTGAAGTCCACACACCTTAAAGTTACCAAGTTTGAAAAACACTGATATAGAAATAATTAAAAAGTTCCTGAATTCAGTCCATAGAAGAATGGGAAATCTCATATTCAAACATATCTTGGACTTTTTCAATCTAATAGCTAGATCTGTGCACAGAAAATCTGTTTTAAAAAGGTAAATGCAGCCACACAGCATTTAGTGGCTGACTTGGCACTGCCCAGTGCAAACACACAGGTGTGCTATTCTCCACTGCAGAGGAGATAGATGGAGTTCTTATTTGACAAAAAGGCTCTACATATATTGTGTTAGATTAGGACCTATTTTAGAGCACAGGTTGTCAATATGGCACCTGTGGATACCAAAGGATCTGCCCCATGGAACATCACAAAATTTCAGCCATTTTTAAATATATTTTTTATGTTTCTGCGGAATCACATGATGGCACCTGGCGAGGTTCTTTCTCTCTGTCCTCTACAACCACTCTTCTAGAAAAATTATGGGACAATTGCTGTGTTAGTCTACTGTGGCAAGAAATCAGGAGTCTGGTAGCACCTTTTCTAACAAATGTTATTGAAAGACATAGTTTGCTCTAGAGAAAAATAGGTATTCTAAATAGTTAAGTACTGCAATATTCTCTTGCCATTGTTGTTTTTGTTGTTCTTGCATGTTCCTTTGCTTTTAAGTGCCATCCTTGTAGGGTTATAGCAATGGGGAGGGAAATAACAAAATTACAGAGACAAATATAAATATTACTCATTTCCTTCTAAATTGCATCAGTCTTCTGAGGAGCCCAAGGACAGAGAAATGTAAGTATATTCATTTTACCTGAAAAGGGATTTTTTTTCTTTCCCAAGAAACACATCTTTCTGTGAACAAGGTACTGTCAAAGTCCTGAATAAGTCATTTTCTTCAGCATTTGAAATCTAAATATGAAGGCTCCTGCTGATAAAACTAACTTTCAGTGTGACACTTTGAAATGTTAATATTAAAAGAAAAATCATTGTCACCGTCTTCTTTTCCTAATTTGAATTTTGTTTATAGTCCCCTAACTGGCTTTGAAATTGGCCACAACAACATACATAGCTAAGTTTCAAGGGCAATTTCTTCCTACATTTTTTACATCTCATTAGCCTCTGACCTAATGGATTCTTCAAATATCATTTAGGAAACAGTAATATTGTGAAAAATCTGCACTGAATATAGCGGTTTTGTGTAAAAGAGACATATATCTAAGGAAATACAGACTAAGAGAGACCTATGTCAATAGCAGTGGAAAATAAAGGATGGAAAACTTGATGTGTTCAAACTAAAGATTATTCTGTAGGTACAATTGCTCAATAGCTAAAGACAGGCCATGGTATACTCTGCAAATGGAAATAAAGTTATAAAAAATCAAATATCCTTAACCTAATTCAGACGTTGGTGACTATGGAAGAATGAAATATAGAACACTCTGCCTCATTCCCCGGGGTTTTTAAAGTGGCCTTTGGTGTGCTGCTTTCCACCTTGTAGTGGCACTGCCATCCATCCCCATAAAGACTTTCAGAAAAGCTGATAAGACCAGAGGAAAAGCATTAGGAGAGATATCTAAACACTGAAAGTATACCTATAGGATTGACTGATAAAATGGATTGCCAACCTCTACTGCAAATGAAAAATAGTAATGATCTTATTATACATTGATATTTAGCTCTCCAACTCTACAAGTTTATGGTAATCCACTAAGGAGGAAAGCAAAATATAGTAATGGGATTTTTTGTCCCAACATGGCAAAGACACTATTTTTTAAGAAAGAAAAGTATAAAAAAATGAGAGAAAGCGTGCAAATCAAGGATAGAAAGTATTCTTCAGCCCTAAAGAAAAGGTAGGAAGATGTATGGAAAGAGGAAATGGCATGCCACCTCCTCCCTTGAGATCTTTAAAGTGGCCCCAACTTTGGGCATACCATTCCTACCATTCCTTTTGGTAGCCCATCCTTTGGCATATAGCCACCAGCCCATTAAAAGAAGCTGAAGAGTTTGGTAGGCAGTGATAGAGAAGGTGGGTGCTGATAAAAGAAGCTGAACTGCAATGGAGAAGGTGAGCAAACATGACAAGAAGTGGCAATACCATTCACAATGCTGGAATGGCAACTTATCGCCTCAACTAGAAGAGAGTTGATGCCTAGGACAATGCCAGTCAGGTTGAACCTTGAGAGGGTGGCATGGCTAGAAGGCAATAAGCCTGGGCAGAACAGACCCAGATTCAGATAAGAGACAGAGGCTGAAGAGCCAGTAGGCAAGAGTTTAGCCCTTCCCTGACCAGCTAATTGAGATTAGCAAAACGGATTGCTTTGCTGGTGAATTAGCACCAATAGAAAAGCCACAGTTTTAGTCTTGAATAACACCAAAGAACAATGGGCAAGCTGCCAAAAGAGGTTCATAGACTGAGCTAGATTTTGCTTTTGTTCATCATGAACAGAAAGATCAAAGTGACAAAGACAATAGCTCTTAAATGGCAGATCCTTATTTATGTAGACCAAATAACAAGATAAAGATCTTGTGAGGTGGTTAAACAGTATTGTTTCTGGGCTGTGCTATCCTCACAAGATCCTAGGATAGTAATCCTCCTCCCCATACAATTGTCATGGATTATCTCTCTCTAATTGAATTCTACCTTTCCCTTTCATTTTCCAGTTGTGATATTTGCTTTTTTGAGTGGTCAAGGTAAACATTGTTTTATGGCCTGAGCATTTGTTTGCATTCTGATGTAAAAGACATTCAGAAATGATTTCAACAGAGCAGGATGGGACAATTTAACAAAAGCAATTCTTCATAGCACAGACATGCAGCAGTGAACAGAATCTGCTAGCATCCGTCATATTCAGTTCAATGTTTTCACAAAGAGGAATATATTAGGGCCATCGTGTTTCAAAATGGATACATGGGGGAAAACTGAGTACAAAACTCTTTATTTGTGGTTATATATAAAATTCTGTGTATTAGAGAAAGTTGAGATGAATAAATAAATGAACAATGAATGGGGATTTCCTGAACATTAAAAAAATGCAAAAACATTGATAGAACAGAATACATTGACACAGGCAAAATTTAATACGGTGATGCAATTCTTCAGATTCAAAGGGAGAAAGTTGCTTTGGAGTGAGTGGGGGCACCCACATAGCACCTGCTGGCAACTCCCTAAAGTATCTGCATCTTTTATCAGGATTACAAAACTGCCCTCTACTGCACAATCCTAAGAAAAGATGCATTTGATTTAAAGGGTTGCTGATAGGTGTTATATGTGCACCAATGCCTGTTCCAAACAACCTTTTTTCCCCCTTTGAATCCAAAGCATTGCAGAGCTCTAGAATTTAGAATAACCTTAATAATTGTGCAAAGCATGTTAGCAATATCCTAGACTGCTGTCCTGATTACTAGTAAATTCACTTATCCAAAATATCTTGCGTACAGTAAATGAATATTTGGATGACTAAATTTGCACTGGTGCTGTCCATATGCTAAAATTGTGAGTTATTCTGAAACACTGTTATAGTTAAATTATCCTGATGTTGTGAAGCTTTTTCTGAGTAGCATACTGTACATAGAAAAACAGCAGCATAAACAGGCTGATGGTGAGGAGAGAGGAAGACCCTTTGATTGTGTCAGAAGGCACCTAATAGGTGGTGACACCCAGATCAGACACATGGCTTCAGGCATTGCAAGAGGCACTAGCAAAGGAGGGTATTATGTTTCTCCATTTGCATTTCCACCTTTTTTAAAATAAGAATTTTATTAAGTCTGAAATTTGGAAAACACAAGAATGGCCATCAGATTGGAAAAAATCAACTTATATCCCCATACCAAAAAAGGGAAACACTAAAGAATGTTCAAACTATCGAACAGTGGCACTCATTTCACATGCCAGTAAGGTAATGCTCAAGATCCTGCAAGGTAGACTTCAGCAGTCCATGGAGCAAGAATTGCCAGATGTACAAGCTGGGTTTAGAAAAGGCAGAGGAACTAGAGACCAAATTGCCAATATCCGCTGGATAATGGAAAAAGCCAGGGAGTTTCAGAAAAACATCTATTTCTGTTTTATTGACTATTCTAAAGCCTTTGACTGTGTGGACCATAACAAATTGTGGCAAGTTCTTAGCGGTATGGGGATACCAAGTCATCTTGTCTGCCTCCTGAAGAATCTGTATAACGACCAAGTAGCAACAGTAAGGACAGACCATGGAACAACAGACTGGTTTAAGATTGGGAAAGGAGTACGGCAGGGCTGTATACTCTCACCCTACCTATTCAACTTGTATGCAGAACACATCATGCGACAAGCTGGGCTTGAGGAATCCAAGGCTGGAGTTAAAATCGCTGGAAGAAACATTAACAATCTCAGATATGCAGATGATACCACTTTGATGGCTGAAAGCGAAGAGGAACTGAGGAGCCTTATGATGAAGGTGAAAGAAGAAAGTGCAAAAGCTGGCTTGCAGCTAAACCTCAAAAAAACCAAGATTATGGCAACCAGCTTGATTGATAACTGGCAAATAGAGGGAGAAAATGTAGAAGCAGTGAAAGACTTTGTATTCCTAGGTGCAAAGATTACTGCAGATGCTGACTGCAGTCAGGAAATCAGAAGATGCTTAATCCTTGGGAGAAGAGCAATGACAAATCTCAATAAAATAGTCAAGAGCAGAGACATCACACTGACAACAAAGGCCCGCATAGTTAAAGCAATGGTGTTTCCCGTAGTAACATATGGCTGTGAGAGCTGGACCATAAAGAAGGCTGAAAGAAGGAAGATCGATGCTTTTGAACTGTGGCGTTGGAGGAAAATTCTGAGAGTGCCTTGGACTGCAAGAAGATCAAACCAGTCCATCCTCCAGGAAATCAAGCCAGACTGCTCACTTGAGGGGATGATATTAAAGGCAAAACTGAAATACTTTGGCCACATAATGAGAAGACAGGACACCCTGGAGAAGATGCTGATGCTAGGGAGAGTGGAAGGCAAAAGGAAGAGGGGCCGACCAAAGGCAAGATGGATGGATGATATTCTAGAGGTGACGGACTCATCCCTGGGGGAGCTGGGGGTGTTGACGACCGACAGGAAGCTCTGGCGTGGGCTGGTCCATGAAGTCACAAAGAGTCGGAAGTGACTAAATGAATAAACAACAAACAACATTAAGTCTGAAACAAAGATAAAAACTACAAAAAAGCGAAAAACTACAAAAAGAAAAGAAAAAAACTAAAAGAGTGTAAAACACAAGAAAAAAGAATTTTGAAGATTACATAAAGAGGTGATTTCTGACTTTCAACAAGAATATAGCAATTTCCATAATCAAACCCTTACTCTATATCAAATCAAGATCACATTATTTCCATAAATCCTTCTATTAGCACTTTATAACAATCACTAAACACAACTGCTCCTTCCCCTTATATTAAAAGAAAAAGAAATATATAAACCTCCAAATCAACTTCCCCCCAAAAACATTTATTTATTTTTTTCCTTCCTACCAGTATTCTATATATTTCTGTCCACTATAGTAGAAATCAAATTATAAAAATATTTAAATTGTTTGTTTGTTTGTTTGTTTATTAATCAAATTTATCACTGCCCACCTCCCAAAAGGGACTCTGGGTGGTTTACAATAAAACATAAATAAAAATATAAAACTATAAAACTATAAAACACTATAATACATAATACAATAAATATAATAAAAACCACGATGGCTGAAAGTTCTTTATGATTTGCAGGCAGAGCTGGGTCCTGCTAAGAAACGAACCATCCCCAAGAATGGCTACTCTCCCTCCCGCCCCGTTTACTTTTATAATTAATAATACTATAACAATCTTAACCCTATTAAACCTAAAACCAAGCAAATATTATTATATCTTATAAATCTTAAAAATCAAACAAATCTAAAAGCAATCCAGTAAATCTTAATCCAAATAATTAAGGAAAGATAAAATCATACAAGTCTTAATATCAATCCCCCCAAAAAAACATTCTTAATTTTTTACCTCACCTCAAAATATACCAAAACATTTACATATCTCCATATTACACACAAGGCATTTTTCATACAGAAATCAAACAGCCCAACTGCCCCCGCTTGGAAACTCAGACTTCTTAGCAAAAGAAAAAAACCTCCCACAGAACAGAGCCTCTTCTTTCTCATAATATTCCATTAAAAAAAACAACTGCATTTGTGATATGCAATTCAGTCTGTTCTTTTAACTTCTTCAACACCAAAATCTGGTCATCTGGCACAACAAGAGCATCAATTTCACTGTCAGTAGAAACATCTCCTTCTTCATTAGAATCAACTTCTTCCACAACCTGCTCAGCCAGATGAAACATTTTAAAGCTGATACTTTCTGCAGTGTCCCGAATATCTTGCAGAATAGCTTGACAGGTATCATGAAAGATCTGTTTAAAGATCTGTTTGAACTCACAGCGAAGCTCGCAATGGAACTCTGAGAAAGTTTCCTTGAAATCCTCCATGTTTCAGGCAGTAGATTATGGCACCCGCTAAATAATTGACTGGCAGACATAGGAGTTAATGACTTAACAGAAGATCTCCAAAAGTTGTTGATACAGGAGAAAGTATGCTAAAAGCAGCTGTCCGAGAAAGCGAACAGAAACTGAAGATTCAAAACAGCAGATTTAACATGTAAGAAAATGTTAAATCCTTTAAATTCAATACAAAAATAATTGCAGGGAGACAATTATTTATTTTCAATCCTCTTCAATATCCAAATGGGAAAACAAGCCAAAGCTTAAAAAGATTTTTGAAAATTAATCCCAGAAATAAAGACAAGCACCAAGAAGATCATTTCTCCTTGCTGTAGAAAGTCTCTCTTAGGGTACATGACTTTTTAAAATATATATAAATTGGGTGATTTAGAAATGGAGTGGCTCAACGTAGTGTGCTAACAGCCAGCAACCACGCTGAGACAAGGAACTGGTCTCTAATGTTTTATTGCTTGTACATAACAGGAATCCTGACAAACTGAAGAAGCGTGGGAAAAACCCAGACATATAAACTCCAAAGGTTAAGGCGGTCCCGATCTGTGTCTCTTTGAATGGCTGCCCAATTCCTCAGTGCTATGCATGTGCTTAACAGTCTGGATGGGAGCCCCCTGCTCGCCATCCTTACTCATGACACGTAGTGTCCTTTAAGGCTACAGCATGGGTTGGAAATGATTATGTCCCAGCCTCCTGGCAATTCTTACCCAATTGGCGCGAATGCTGTGTGCAATTCCCAGGCTGCAAGTCACCGTTCCAGAGGACAGATGGGATGATTCAGAGTGTTTTCTTTGTCTGTGAAAATGCTCTGGGCTTCAGGAAAAAACCTGCCCATGACCCAGAAAAAAAAAATCCACTGCTGTCAGTTCTGTCCACGGAGCTCGCGGACATAGCTGTTCAGTCAGCCATGTCCCCACTGGAAGTTCCCCTTTTGCATTTCCACCTTAATGTTAAAGTCAGAAACTGTATGGGAGAATGTGAATAGTGAGCATGTTCCTCTTCAGCCACTACACTGGAAGAGCAAGCAGTAGAAATGCCAAATCCTTTTTTTTTTTTTAAAGCTACTTATTGGCACTTTTTGAAATATCTGAAGCTGATGAAATCCAATATTTCATTCAGCTGTCTCTTTGATAAAGCATTTGACAAACTTTACTGGAGATTTGTCAAAGAAATGTGTTATCAAAGACTGTAATTACACCAAATCCACAGTTTCCACACTGAGTTATTTTCGAGCTATGTCACTTGCCACCAAAGTCTCTTAAAGGTTGGTAGTTGAAACCTCACAATAAAATGTAAACAATCACCCAGGGGGCCTAACATATACTCATTTTGTATCAATTAATATTTTGCCCATAAAAAATTTCTTAGCGCTTGTAGAAATGGATTAAAACTTCATTTTTAATCTATCTATATATGTAAGCTTGATATTGCCTCATAAATATAAAAAGTAAACATGGGTAAGGCTGCATGTTTTTCTCCTAGTTTGTAAAGATTTTGAGTTTATCTGTATTATTCTCCCTGACCAAACTTTTCGGCCATCACTCATGTAATTATATGCACCATCGATTCTGAAAGATTCATATTCTCTGTTTATACTTGTATTGATTGGATAGGGGCAATTTTCTTGAAAGTAGAACAAGTACCTCAAGGTATTAAAAGAGCAGAAAGAAATTAATGTGACTTATAGACATACTAAATCCATTGGGTCTTTTGAGGCTGACTTTTAGACAGCTAAGAAAAGAAACTTTCTTCCATACCATACATGAAATGATAAAACAAGCAAGCCATTGATTTAGGCATTTTTTGTACTTGTATAATGATGTCATGGAAGAAATATTTCTTATGACAACTATTTTTTCCTAATGAATGCAAAATATAATCATGTTAATGAAATTCTGCCTTCAAAGTTACAGTTTACACCTCTGACCCTGAGATAAAACTGTTAATCTTAAATTACTGTAGAAATGAGGAATCCAGAACTGAAGTCTGAAAACCTAATTATACTTTGTAGGTCCGTATGTGATTATCATATAACCTGCTCAGAGGCAGAAATAACATTCCCTTCATTTATTCTGTAATGATAAGTATTGTATAACTGGGATACTATACTGAACTTGACAAAACATGCATTAATTCTATTAACAACTATTTGTCCCTCTATATAAATGAACATTCTGTTCCAACAGTGATTCCTCACAAGAAGAAGGCAGCATCCTGAACTTAGTCTCAGCCCTCTTTGCTAATCGATGAATTATGAAGTGCACGTGCAAAACTTGCTGTTTGATCCAGAATATCATGTCTGGGTTATTTTGATCTACTTTTGATTCAGAGGATTTACTTTTGGCATCTGCCAAACTATCTCTTCAGAGAAGCATGGAGTTTTAGCATGGTCTAGGGGAGATATGGAACATTCCACATTTCTCTGGAACATTCTGCATTCTATTCTGAAATCAATGAATTTTGCACATCTTTATTATTTTGCTTTCTCTCCAAATTCTAGAGAAACAAGACAAATTGGTAGTGAACTATATAATGGAGAAGCTTGCTTTCCAGCTACTTTTTCTGTCTAACTCTTTTTTTCTTGGAGGACTAGATATGCAAAATCAGTCAGTTGAGCATGTTTAGATGTTCCCACAACATGACTTGTAAACTCTTTAACCATAGCATGATTGGACCTGTTTTGGATTAAATCTAACCCCTTTTGGTATTCCCACAACACCCTAAACCAGTTAAATGTGTTGTGGGTACAGGGCCTTTGAGTATAGTTTTCAAGCCAGCTGTGGAACCATCTAATACATCACCCAGACTTAACTAGCTTTCTAAATAATATGCCATGGAGTTTTTGTCAAATACTTTATTGAAATCATAGAATATTATATCCTTAACATTTTCACAAACTACTAAAGAACTGGAGTGGAACAAGATGGTGAAAGTTTAATATGCCATTTTACGTTTTCCTCTCTGTCTAAAAGAGAAAATGTTTTCTGAAGAATTTCATTTTTATATTTTTATATTTATTATTTATTTATTATTCAAATTTTGTTACCATCCATCTCCCCCAAAAGAGGGATTCTGGGCGGTTTACAATAAAATTAATACTATGACAATAACATTATAATCCCATAAAAAAAACAAGTTACAAATATAAAATACAATATAAATAAATATAGAATCCAAATGGCTATAAAAATTCCAATCTGGTGAGGGGCTCTAAGGCGCGAGCCACCCCCAAGAATGGCTACCCACCTTCCCACCCCAAGTGGGAATTATATCATATTTCAGTCATTATAAATCACATTTCAGTCATTTAATTATGTTGGATTATTTTCATAGCTTAGAATCATAAAAATAGAAGGCGTATACAAACACAGATCAGTTGTCTGACCAACAAAAACAAAATGAAAAAATGAAGCAGATAGAGCCTGTACATCTCTTGACTAGAATACTGAGGGTATGAAAATTATTTAGTGGCACTGAACAGATTATTTTTCCAGTGATGGAGAAACTTTGTCAACTCTCTGATCATTCTTTAGTGCAGGGATGTGCAAACCTTTTAGGCTAAGGGGTGCAGGTAGCCTTTGAGTGGCATATGAGGGATCTCATTCAAAAACACAGTTGTGCACAGACAAGGAAGTGGGGATGGGGACCAGAGAAAACACTGTGTAATTCAATTTAAAATTTAATTTAATTAAAGATCAATTAAATCTACTTACAGTGATCACTCTTCATGTATTTGAAGGCTTTTCTCTTTTATTGTATTTAAATGTCCAGTTTCAAGGCAACATTTAACCAAGGCCATAACCAAGGCTTTGAAGTGGGTAGGTAGCCATGGAACCATAAGTTTTGCATCCCTTCTCTAAGAAAGGCCTGAGCAAGCAAGCAAGCACTGTGAAACACACAGTACAGAACATCAGATACAGCTACTCTGAGCTTCTTGCCTAAGGCCTTGTTGTACTCCATGAATCCCAGTGATAATGTTAATGATGTAGATGACCTGTGGCAGAGCTGGAATGGCAGTGGTGCATCCATCCTTATACTCCTTTGCTTATGTAACAGTTCTTTCTGTCAAAGTTATCTCCCTTATTACTATCTCCCTCTAGCATCCAATCTTCTCATGGTTGCATCAGAGACAAAAATGGTTTACTACTATATCTAAACCTGCCCACAGCATTTGGGTTTTTTGTCATAGCTATGACCGAAGTGGAATTTCCAATGATATCCACAGAGTCAATTGATCAGGAAACCTTTGAATTCAATGCTTAACCCCCAATAGACACTCCAATAAGGAAATTAGGTTACAGCAGCAGCATACACAACTAGGCATTCCCGCAGTTTTATGAACTTGACATTTCACTCTGAGACATTCAAAGCTCTTCAAAAGCAGGTAGGGGAGTTTGCAGGGTATGGTCAAAAAAAGCTAAGATGGAGGCCACACATAAAAAACAAGCAAAGCTTCAATCACCTAATTGCAACTGCCATCTTGACTTTTTTGACCATACCCTTCAGACATCCATGAAAGCAGACAGACAGCACAAATTCCATTCCTTCTTTTGATCTAATTTTCTACCAAGTGCAATCTCAAACATATTTTCCTTTCACTTTTCTAGCTTCAAGCTTGGAATGAGAGGTAAGTAAGAAATCTGATTCCTGCACTGTTTTGGAGTTTCAAAGGATGAGGAAGGCTCCTGGCAAACACAGACTATCTTGACCATCAAAGCCATCTCTGAAATTAATATGATGTGTTATAACTGTTATGTATCATATTTTCTTTTTATTACATTATTTTAAAAATCCATTTTTAAATGGATTCAGAAATTCTTTCCAGTAAAAAAAAAGAGGCGAAATTAATTTAGTGTACAAGGGTCAATTAAAAAATTCTGCTACCAACTAATTGTATACTAGGTGATGACATTCTTGGCTAAACATTGAATTTGTAGTTATTAGTATTGGCAAAAATTTCCATATCCCATTATGCCAACTGGATAAGAAGCCCTCATAATTGTTCCTTCAGGATTTATTATAAGTGGTTGGCAAGGAAGCAATTTCATTGTATAATATTTGCAGAGATATTGTAAAGCCATTGCTTCAGCTTATTAGGTACAGTATATGTGAAAGAGAATATCTGGCAACTTCTCAGAACATTATATATGACAACAACAGCAGTTTATAAATATACTATTATATATTTCAGCAAACATTTTAAGTACTGAATAACAAATTTTGGTTGAATTATGCAACTAAGTGCAGCCCCCCAAAATAATATTTGGCCTTTCCAATCAGCATACTAACATATACTTATGTATATGTTTTTGTATTTGTACCATACAAATATATAGGGCATCCTCACAAATAAATTTCAAGTCACCATCTTTGTGAACCTTATTTCTATCATTATCTTATATAAGCTCACTAAGGATTTGCTAAATGTCAGGCAAAGTAATGTCAATGTAAAATACAGAGACCAGAATAGACTGGATATCAGTCATGTTCCACGATTATTCTTATATTTTTCTTTATTCAGTGGAAAATTAAGCAGAAATGAAGATTAATTTCTGGAGTTAATGCCCTTGTTGCATAAAGTTCATATGGCTCCTAAAGGGCCCTTCTATGGAACAGGCCGACTGTGCTCATTAAAAGAAAATTGCTCCTTCTTATATGAAATGGATTGGCTGAAATTTTTTTGCAGTAATGAAACTGAGTAGATAGAGACCTTTTTGTTGGGGAAGATTGATTAGGATACAAACTACAGTGAAATTTATTCCATTAAAGCTGTAGACTTGCATCCCCCATTCCATTCAATATACAAATAGGATGAATTTCAAAGTGATCACAATATTAGGGTACTTCACAAGCTTTGCGTACTAATCTTGTGAGGTAGGTTGGATTGAGAGTATATAAGTTTCTAAGGTTAAGGGTGCAGTTGTACCTATGTCTTCCTGGTATTAATCCAACAGTTTAATGACTACATGACAAAGGTATTTTACACTTATGCTCTGGTTTAATCCTTGAAATAAAATATTGATTAGTATTTTGTTAGATATTAGACTGCACCAAGTTCCAAAGTTTGCTGAGAAGAAGTAATCAGGTAATCTATGGTCCTCCTTTAAACTAATATGGAAAAAGTGGAACGGAGATCAGTTAAGCAATGTATGTAAGATCAAATCTGATTATCCAGTATATTCAGTTTCCAGAACTCCATAAAACCGTTTCTTCTATCCCTCAAGGAGTTACTGATTGTTAGACATCTTCCTTTAGAAAACATTATCTAAAATTTTGTTATGAAACCATACAATTTTAAATAAGGTTTCTGAATTTCAGTAAAGCATGTGCATTTTAAGCATTTCCATATCTCCTTTGTATTTCCTTTTCTTTGTTACTTCTTTCTATTACCATTTGGATATTTCAAAGCAGTATGCTGTATTTTGATTCTGCTGTATTCTATTCAATACTTCCTTTCAGGGCACATACTGTAGAAATATAAACATAATGTGAACATTAAAATAATATGGGCATACCAGCAATCCTTTGGATTTCTGCCTGCCTGTTTAAAATTTAAATATTCTTTAGCTATATCAAGTCATGTAATGTTATATTTGTAAGTGATATGTAAGGTTACAGGATGCTTTTCTTCAAAAAGGAAAATAATTTTTGTTTTTGTTTTTGGAATTTTGGAGATTAGAAGCTGAGGTGATCCACACATTCCCTAATCCTTGTTAAAACCTACACTGCACCTTAAAGGTCATGCAGTTTTCCCTCTCTTGTCAACTAGGGAGAAAGTTTTTGCAGCTGTGAGCTTGGTATCTTGGTAGCATGTCATCAGCCTTTGAAGCTGTTAATATGCAGGCCATTACTGGAGAAGCAATCTACATAATCAGAAAAAGATGGGAGAAATAAAAATGATGAAAGGTAGCTAATATATTGGATAAATGAAAATTTCCAAAGTTAAAGTCGTTCTTTGTTGTTTTATTTTTCATAAACGGGGACTCAAAGATTATTTGCTTGTTTCCTCATCACAAGCAACCTGAGACGTTATTAATATCAACAGATCCTAGTTAACATGTCTTTTGTAAACTAACTGAATGCAGACCTCCAAAGCTGGAACATTTTCACTGGCCATTACCTCACTGGCTTTTATTTACTAAAATGCCTTATGGAAAGTCCTTGAGAACTCAAAACCATTTACATTATTTGGTGATGTTGGCAGGGCCACAACTAGGGTCTGTGTCACCTGGGACAAACATGGATTCTGTAATGGTTGCCTACTCCAATATACTCAGTCTCACAAGCCCGAGCTTTAAGATAACTGATTTATTAAAGGAATAGTGTGCAGATACAGACAAAGCTGAGAATAAACCAAAAGCGTGAGAAATACAAATCAAATACTGTTGCTTCAGGCCAACTCCGCCCCGTGCCTCCTCGTAGCAACCACCCCATTCCAGATGTCATCCATCATCATACACTGGCCTGGGAAAGTAACCTTGAATAGAGTCACCAACCCAAACATGCATTCCAGAGATTACAGCCACGCAGGGCTGGAAATTTCCAACAGGGAAACACGGATTAGAAGAGTGACATGTGAAACATTACGATGTATACAGGACATTGAAACGGAGAACATGACATACTGCCCCCCTAAAAAAAAATTACAGAGCGGGTTTGGGAGGATAGGCAGCATGGAATTTAGCAATGAGGTTCAGGGAATGCACATCGGGAGCGGCAACCCACTCCGGGTGTGGGAAATGCTTCCATCAGATGAGATATTGTAAAGTAGAGCGTTTGCGATGAGAATCAAGAATGTCCTTAACTTCAAAGTGTTGCTGAGCGTCAATCATAATGGGTGGAGGGGGTGCTTGCTGAGGATGCCAGCGATCCGACAGAACGAGCGGCTTGAGTAAGCTGCAATGAAAAACAGGATGCAAACGTTTAAGGTTGTGTGGCAAATCCAATTTAAAAGTTACAGGATTGATTTGGGCAACAATAGGAAATGGACCAACGAACTTAGGGCCAAGCTTTTTGGAGTGTTGTGGGGATTTGATAAATTTCGTGGAAAGATAGACCTTGTCCTCGACTTTAAATGTGGGTTGGGTGGAACGCCTCATGTCTGCATGTTTTTTGTAAGAGGCTTGCGAGTGGTGTAATGCCTGTTGGATCTTTGGCCAAGAGTCGGCTAAGGTTTGAGCCCAATCGGTGAGAGAGGAAGGGAGAGATTGCGGATTGGGGAGCTCCGGAATCGGGATGAAATCACGGCCGAATACAGCTTTGAAAGGGACTTGGCCAGTACTTTGGTGGACCGCGTTGTTATAAGCTACTTCAGCAAAGGGAAGGAGGTCGACCCAATTGTCTTGTTGATAATTGACAAAGGCACGGAGGTATTGTTCCAAGGTGGAGTTGACAGCTTCAGTAGATCCATCCGTTTCCGGATGCCACGCTGTAGAAAGGCCTTGTTTGGTGCCAACTAGTTTCAAAAAAGCCCGCCAAAACTGTGACGTAAATTGTGAACCCCTGTCACTCACCAAACGGGAGGGGCTCCCATGTAGGCGGTACACGTGTACGAGAAACAGACGGGCCAGCTGCTGCGCGGTGGGAATGGATGCGCAGGGGATGAAGTGGGCTTGTTTGGAAAAGAAGTCTTTGACAACCCAAATTACTGTTTTACATTGACTGGGGGGTAAGTCCACTATAAAATCCATGGAGATCTCCTGCCAAGGGCAGGTTGGGTTAGCCACCGGTTGCAGCAAGCCGTGGGGCTTTCCAACTTTGCGCTTAGTTGCCGCGCAAACAGGGCAGGCAGCGACATAGTCTTTGACGTCCCTGAGGAGCGCTGGCCACCAAAATTGACGTCGGGTGAGATGGAGGGTTTTAAGGTAGCCAAAGTGTCCTGCTAGCTTATCATCGTGGCAGCGCAGGAGGATCGCCTTTCGCAAAGCCGCCGGGACATAAAGGCGATCATTCTTCCATGCAAAACCCTCATGAAAAGTAACAGAGTCTAAGTTGGTCTGCAACCATGTATCAGATTTCAGGTGAAGAAGAAACTGTTGTTGCAAATCTGAGGAAATTGGCAACTGCCCCGGAGCGGGAGGAGTGGCTGGCTGCTGAGTTAGACGGGCGCGTGTCTGACTGCGCATCACGGCTGCCAATCCCAATTGCTTTTCAGTCCATACTGTGCCTTGGACAGTTGGAGCAGGACCCGAATCTTGGGGCCGGCAGGACAGGGCGTCAGCCAAAAAGTTTTTTCTCCCCGGAATGAACTTGAGGGAGAAATCAAAACGGCTGAAGAATTCGGCCCATCGGAGTTGCTTAGGGCTGAGTTTGCGACTGGTGGTTAAGGCTTTGAGATTCTTGTGGTCAGTCCAAGCTTCAAAAGGGTGTGAAGCCCCCTCCAATAAGTGTCACCAAGTGTCCAAGGCTGCTTTTACAGCAAAAGCCTCTTTCTCCCAGATATGCCATCGCCTCTCTGTCTCAGTAAACTTGCGAGACAAATATGCACAGGGTTTCAAAGTGCCTGACTGGTCACCTTGGAGCAAGAGGGCTCCGATAGAGAAGTCGGAGGCATCGACCTGTACCACAAATGGTTTAGTTGGGTCGGGATGCTTGAGGACGGGTTCAGTTGTGAACAATTGTTTCAGCACGTCAAAAGCCTGCTGGCAGGCTGGAGTCCATTTAAGGAGCGCGCCTGGATTTTTTGATCGTCGAGTATCCCCCTGAGCTTTGGTTTTTAATAAGTCAGCGAGGGGGAGGGCGATTTCCACAAAATTTTGGGCAAATGCCCGATAGAAATTGGTGAAGCCAAGGAAACTTTGTAATCGGCATCGCGTGCGTGGGGGTTCCCAGGCGACAATGGCTTCCACTTTTGCTGGGTCCATTTCAATTCCCCCTGCTGAAATTCGATAGCCGAGATAATCAATTTGGGACTGATGAAAAGCACATTTGGATAATTTAGCATATAACTCAGCTTTTTGGAGTTTAGCAAGCACTTGATGCACCAGGTAAACATGTTCTGCCATAGTTTCAGTATAAATCAATACATCATCCAAATATACCAACACCCCCTTAAACAGGTGGTCATGCAAGACCTCATTGATGAGCTGCATAAATACCCCAGGTGCCCCTGCCAACCCAAAAGGTAACACTTTGTATTGAAAAGCCCCCAGAGGACAGTTGAATGCTGTTTTCCACTCGTCCCCTTCCCTTATGCGAATGCGAAAATAGGCCTCCCTCAAATCCAGTTTTGAGAAAATCTTGCCTCTGGCCAGATGTGCTAACATGTCCTTGAGGAGGGGCAAAGGATATTTATTTAATATTGACACTGCATTTAGCCCCCGGAAATCTGTACATAGCCGCAAAGAACCGTCCTTTTTAGGTCTAAATAGGACAGGTGCCCCCACCGGAGAGTTGGCTGGCTCAATAAAACCCCTGGCCAGATTCTTGTCAATGAACTCCCGCAATGTGGCCAACTCTTTCGGGGACATGGCATAGATTTTTGGGTTAGGCAACTTTACATTGGGTAACAACTCAATAGCACAATCAGTCTTTCGGTGAGGGGGCAGGCGATCTGCCTCCTTTTCGCCAAACACATCTGCGAAGTCCTGATATTGGGCCGGCAGTCCCTCTAGTGGCTCCAGCATTTGAATTGTGGTGGTGGCTGCCCGCCCCCCTTCATTGTCCTCCAACAAATCCTTTTCTGGCACCTTATAAAATCCATCAGCGAACGTCACAGTTCTATGCAGCCAGTTGATAGCCGGATTTTGCTTGACAAACCAGGGCATCCCCAGGATGACCAATGGGCCCCCCACTGGTGCTATTACAAAGGGTAATTTCTCCCAATGAGTTCCCATTTGCAACGCCACCAGTCCAGTGGAGTGGGTTACTGGTTTTCCCCCCGCCATAGTCCCGTCCAGTTGGGTAAAAATCATTGGTCACTGCAACGGGAACCTGGGAAGCTCTAATGCGTCTACCAGATCGGGGTGCATCAGGGATCGCGAGCAGCCCGAGTCCAGCATTGCCCACACTTCCACAGTTCGGGTACTGGAGCCCAATTTTACCTTGACCGTCAGGGTAGGAAAATTCCCACTCACCAAATCGTGGTCGCGCCCCTCTCCTTTCACCTGCCCTAGGGCGCCGTTCAGAGCAGGTGGCTGGCTTTTCCCGCCGGTTGTTTGAAGTCCAGCTGTTCCTCCTCTCCTCCAAATTGGTGATCATCAGGGTCGTCCTCCGCGCGGGCAGCTCTCACCTTCCTTGGTACTGAAGGGGACTTGCTGGATGCCTTCCCAGGTCGCTCCTCGGATCTCTTTCTTGGGCACGCCGCTGCACGATGCCCTTCTTTCCCACATCGCAAGCACTGTCCTTTCGCAAAACGGCGTTCTTTCTCCTCCTTCCAACTTTTCGACTTAGGGCAGCTTGGGAATCCCGGGGTGCGGACACTTTTGCTGAACTTTCCCTGTTTCAATTCTTTATTATGGGCGAACGTCTCTAGGGCATCTTCAGCACTACCGGCCAGCTGAATCCACCCGTACAATGTTTTCGGGTCGTCCCGTCCCAATGCCCATCGGAGGACCTCCATCTCCAGTCCCTGTTTGAACATTTCCACTAGGGTCGACTGGGACCAGTCCTCCACCTTTCCAGCCAGGGCTTTAAACTCCAAAGTGTAGTCCGCGACAGAGAGGGATCCCTGGGAGAGTTTCCTCAATGCCCGCTTCGCCCGTTCCTGGGCCAAGGGGTCTTCGAAGTGTTGTTTTAGTGCCCACAGGAACTCCTCAAACTCCTCTAGTTCTGTGGCTTTGGCTTGGCATAATTGCACATACCAATCTGCTGCCCTCCCCTTTAGCTTATTGGCGATGGCATTGATTTTGCCCGACTCGGAGCGAAAGCTTCGCCCCCAGTCAGCTATATAATTTCTGGTGTTGGTAAGGAAGGACAGCTTGGTAGGGTCATCATCGAACTTCACCACGAAAGGGGGGGGGCTCTTGCCGCCTCTCTCGGCTCAGCTGGCTCCGCAAAGGCCAACGAACGCCTGCCCGCCGCCTGTGACCCTTCCCTGGTCACTCCCGACTCTCTACCCCTCGCTTGCCAGAACACCCCAGTCCTACTTCTCCCCCTCGATGGGGATGGGGACCTCGCTCCCGGGTTGGGCTGTCGAGGTGGAACTTCCTCCGGACTCTCCTGCCTGGATTCCGACCCCCTGGGGTGGTCCTTTAACAGGGCAACAATAATGTCCATTTTTTCCTCCAGCACCCTCATACGCGCAGGGGTGACCGGGGCTTCCAATGGACCCGTAGTCACTACCACCGTAGGTGACAGCGGGATCTCCGGTTCCCAGGATGCTTGGGGTGATTCGACCTTGGAGTCTCCCTCCTCCCCGGTTCTATAGTCATCCCCTGTAGCGCCACTCACTTCAGACGGTAAACCCCGGTCCTCCGTCAGGGCACCCCGCTTATCCCATCAGGCTGCCCTCTGAGCTCGGGAGCTCGGGACCACAAGCGCTCTTGTGGTGTCTGGTTCTCCTTCACCCTCCTCACATGCTTGCAGTCCGGGTTCTGACATCGCTAGCGTCCCTCTTCACCAAATACTTGGATGGGGCTAGCGGAAAGGTTAAAGAATGATTCTCAGCTTTATGTAATGGTTGCCTACTCCAATATACTCAGTCTCACAAGCCCGAGCTTTAAGATAACTGATTTATTAAAGGAATAGTGTGCAGATACAGACAAAGCTGAGAATAAACCAAAAGCGCGCGAAATACAAATCAAATACTGTTGCTTCAGGCCAACTCCGCCCCGTGCCTCCTCGTAGCAACCACCCCATCCCAGATGTCATCCATCGTCATACACCGGCCTGGGAAAGTAACCTTGAATAGAGTCACCAACCCAAACATGCATTCCAGAGATTACAGCCACGCAGGGCTGGAAATTTCCAACAGGGAAACACGGATTAGAAGAGTGACATGTGAAATGTTACGATGTATACAGGACATTGAAACGGAGAACATGACAGATTCCACGTCCATTTTGGCACACACCCCCAATGCTCATTTTGGCACACCCCAGCGCTCATTTTGGCACACACACCCCAGCATGGCACCCGGGGCACATGCCCCGCTTGCCCCCCCCCCCAACCTAGTTGTGGCCCTGGATGTTGGGTTGGTCTAAATAAATGACTCAATTTTTTAGAAAAAAAACTGATGTTTTCTCTGCGTTTCTCATTGTCTCATCTCATTCTCATGTCAAACAGTAACATGAGCCATTCTGGCCAGGACAATACTGAAATTGAAGACATTTGGATGGTACCAGGAGAAATATTGCACAAGCTTTTGGGCACAACCCTTGTAGCTTCTTTGAAAATAATTTGGATGAAGTTTTTTATCCTGTTAGTATACTTTCCAACTGTCTGGAGGAGGAGCATTAGCTACCTTCATTTTTATTTCTCACATTATTTTCTGATTTTATATATATTAGTTCTCCAGCTGTAGCCTGTATATTAACATATTCAGAAGTTAGGACATGCTAACAGGATATCAAGGTCACGGACTGCAAAAAACCCTCCCTTCTTTATTGCCAAAGAGGGAAACTAAATATGGTAATCAGGTAATCCCAGATCCTGATTATTTCACTAGCCTATTCCTACACTCCAAACCACTGTTTTTTTAATATTTATTTTAATGAAACTGTGTCCAAAACGCACAGGATATGCTGCTTTGTTCATTATTTATGCTGCTTATTCATTCAATTTATGATGACTTTTCAATGTAAAAAATTTCCAAGCTTATTTACAATGTGAGCAAAAACAGTGCAGCTATGCAGAAGTTTGGATTCAAAGGTTCTCCAGCACATGTGGGACACACACAACACACACATACCACTATCAGCAATTCCTTAAAGTTGCGGTTCCCAACCTTTTTGGCACCAGGAACCGGTTTCATGGAAGACAATTTTTCCACGGACCCGGGGGAGGATGGTTTCAGGATGATCCAAGCGCTTCCTCTTTTTCCTGACCTTTTATTCTTTTTTCTTCAAGCCGTTTGGAGATAGCAGACACTGGGCTTGCTTTCTCTGACAGGAGGCAATGCTCAGGCAGTAATCCAAGCGATGGGGAGTGGCTGTAAATACTCAGGCTGTTAATTTGCTTGCTTGCCCACTGCTCACCTCCTGCTGTGTGGCCTGGTTCCTAAGAGGCCATGGACCAGTACCGGTCCATGGCCTGGAGGTTGGAGACCCCTGCCTTAAAGAGTCTGTGTTCTTTCCTAGGATTGCCTTGCTTCCCTCTGCTGTTGTGACATTATCGTGAGATAAGGCATGCTTGTTAGAGACAGACATTATGTGCACACCTTCCTCATGCTTCAGAGCATCTTTAACCTGATGAGCTGCACAATCCATAAAAGCAATAGCAAATAACAGCTAACAAGAGTATCAGAGAATACAGTAGTTGAAAAAATAGAACAGTATCTAAGAATCTACATTGAACAGTAAGACCTACTTAGGAAATCCTTAAGAATCAGAAGATGTTGACTGAGGTAGAGGATTTGCTGATCTGTTACTGGTTGTATCTTGCTAATTAGAGACACTTCTCCACTGATGTACTCCTGTTTCCTTGAATGCCTAAAGGCAACAGGAAAGGAAGCACACTGGATTTCTCAGGAGGGATTTCTACAGATATAGGGGAGCCACCACTTTAAAGACTTTGTCCCTGGAAATGCAAACTTCAAAAGATGCCAAAACTGAGAACCCGAAAATGATTTGAAGGCTATAGTAAGTTCATAGATCATCTGTGAGGAATGTGGCTCACTGAAGAACATAAGTGATATGAATAAAACAGTTCTGTGTACATACAGAGATTATTACAACATATCTCTTATTGCTTATTAAAACAAATCTTATTTATTTCATCTCTCTCATTTCATCTTGGCTTTAGAAATGGAGAATGGTGCATGTCAGCAATTACTTCTTGGTGGCATAGAGATAAAAATAGGTGTAAGTTTTGGATATTTGCACTTCTTTCCCATTCCCTGATATTTCTGCCCCATTGTCTGCTGAAGTGTTTGTGAGAATCAAAATCCTAGATACTCTTTTGTGGAATTTCATGTAATCCTGACAATAAATTCCAGTGATAAAATTTACTATTTTTCCCCTTAAAGACCTCTATGACTATCCTTGTTTTTTACTGTGTATAGCATATTCTTCCAATTTTTTTTAAAGGTTGAAGAGATTAGTATTATAAACAAAATTGTGTTTAAGTCTGTCAAAAAAAATTCCACATTTTAGTATCCATAAAATATCAATGCTGTATGTGTAATTTATTTCTGATAGCTGTACATTAGGGAAAGGATGTTTGTTTATAATTTTTTATTCTAATACATAGCTTGCAAAGATTATAAGCATTACCTGAGAGCAAAATTGTGACTTTTTCCCCAAAAATGTTCTAATCTTAGACCCAAAAAAGTAAGTATTCTATTTCCTAAAGAATGAATCACCTTCATAAGATTAAAATGTGAATGATTGAAATAGTCATTCTTTATTTGATAATGAACAAAAAATTGATAATAAACTGTATGCATTTTCTTATGATCTATAGACAGCAATTTTGCTTTCTATACAGGGCACAATTTCGGTTTAGCTTGTAAATCATAGTTGATAAATTTAAATCCCTTTATCCTTAAAACTGCAATAGGAATTCAAGAGTTCTTTATGTGGAAAAGCAGTTGTAGGAGAAAACATTTTGAGAACTGCTGTATCTAAAATAGTACTGTATTAAGAACAGCTTATCTCCTAACCCAAATTTCTTGTTGTTTACAACAATTTTTGTTGCATTTATGAAGTTTGTAAAAGCAAACTTTATTCCTGAGTTTTCACTGACTACAGTGCAATGAAAAACAATGCAACTATCCATTCAATTTGCATTTCCTTGGCATTTCTCTAAATCTTTAGTTTTTAAAGAAAATTATTTAAATTCATACCTCATCAGTTATATTTCAATATTTGAGAATTAATCAAAAGTGCAAATATAGGAGTAAGCATTTAATGAGATGCATCTGGCACATTTTCTTCTCATTAACTTTCATACAGAGATTCCTCTAACATCACCAATATGTTGAGATTCCTTTCCAAATATTGCTTCGTTGTATTAAAATCTGCCATCATATAGCATTTGTTAGTTATAAGAGTCTCTCTTGCAAGTCTCAGTCTTTTAGCAAAGACTGTATGCTGGTCTTATCCAACATATAAGATTCAAAAAGAAACAAAGTAGGATTTTGTCACTGCCAGGGACAAACCTAACTGTAATAATTGACAAAGTTCATTATGAACTTATGAAAGTTACTTAATTTAAATAATTCCTATCTACCCAAACCAAATCCAGAGATTAAATTTCTATACTGCTGGGAGTCCTTAGTATAGAAGTTAAATAAATATACCACTGGGTTCTTTTCATCTAATCATACCTTGTCCCTTCCCCTGCGTCTAGAAATAAGTTAAATAAATAATCTTTTATTTATTGAGGGGCTAATGACAAACAAATCTTTAGTACAGTCAAAGACCAGCATAAGGAGGGTGGGGTACAGTCAGTTAAAAGCATAGAAGGTACATTAAAATCTAATATAAGAAGCTAAAACACAAAAGTACATTAAAATCTGCTGCTTCTTAATGCCAGGTCAGTCAACAATAAGGCCCCCCTCATATGTGATTTGATCACGGAGGAAGGGGCAGACCTGGCATGTATTACCGAAACCTGGCTGGGCCCTGAAGGAGGAGTGGCTTTGTCGGAGATGTGCCCAGTCGGGTTTCAGGTGTGGCACCAGCCAAGATGCCAGGGCAGGGGAGGAGGGGGGCAGTTATCATCAGAAAGTCTCTAGTGGCCTTCAGGGGCCCTCCTCCGCAAGTAGCCAGTTGTGAGACCCTGTTCTTCAAGTTGGGTGCCCGACAACGGTTGGCAGTGTTGCTGCTGTACCAGCCTCCCTGCTGTGTAGGAACGTCACTGCCTGAGCTGCTAGAGGCTGTCTCGGGGTTGGCAGTGGAGTCCCAGGCTTATGGTTCTGGGGGACTTCAATCTGCTATCCCTGGGGTGGACCTCAGAGGCAGCCCAGGAGTTCATAGCCACCATGGCGGCCACGGGCCTGACTCAGATTATTCAGGACACGACTTGAGACAGTGGTCTCACACCGGACTTAGTCTTCTTGTTGGAACAGTAGCAATGTGATCTGAGGGGAGATTTACATTTTTCCCCTTTGTCATGGTCAGATCATGCCCTGGTGGCTCTGAGATTCTCTTATGCTGCCCCCTCCACAGGGAGGCAGGACCTATTCGATCGGTCTACCCCCAGTGACTGATGGACCCAATGGGGTTTCAGAGGGAGCTGGGGGTTTTACCCAAGGACCTGCTGCACGGTCCAGTGGAGGACCTGGCTGCTGCCTGGAATAGGGAGATGGCTGGGGCTCCCGTGCAACCTCTCTTGTCCCATTGAACCCAACACTCCCTGTGGTTCACGGAGGAGTTAAGGGTTCTGAAGAGGATTAAGAGATGTCTAGAGCATCACTGAAGGAAGACAAAGACTGAACCTGACCGAACACAAGCTAGAGCCATGGTTAAGGCCTCCATTGTGGCAGTAAGAGTGACAAAACATCAGTATTTCTCCACTTTTATTGCATCTGCAGAATGCTGCCCAGTGGCCCTACTTAGGATCACCCAATCCCTGTTGGGGAAAGGGGATCCAGAAAATCATCTACAGGGCTGTGCCGAGGAGTTTTCAGGGCATCCGCAGGATAAAATTGCTTGGATTCACTTTAAGTTGGACTCCAACCATAAGACATGGTCTCTGGAGATTCCTGGGAATGTACTTACCCAGTTATCTGGGAACAGTTTGATCCTGTTGGACCTGAGGAAGTGGACAGGATCCTCTGGACTGTCAATTAGATCCATGTCCCTCCTGGCTGGTGAAGGCAGCTCAGGAGGTAACGTGTGGTTGGGTCCAGTCAATAGTAAATACATCCTTGCAGGAGGGGGTGTTTCCAGCAGACTTTAAGGAAGCGCTGGTGTGCCCTCTCCTCCAGAAACCATTACTGGACCCTTCTCTACTGGACAATTTTCATCCAGTCTCCCACCTCCCCTTTATGGGAAAGGTGGTTGAGGAGGTGGTGGCACTGTACCTCCAGAGGATCCTGGGTGAGGCGGATTATCTAGACCCCTTTCAGTCAGTTTCAGGCCCGGATAAGGAACAGAAACAGCATTGGTCACACTTATGGATGATCTCTGGCAGGAGCGGGAAAGAGGCAGTGCATCCATCCTGGCTCTCCTTGACCTCTCAGCAGCTTTTGATACCATCATCCAAGGTATCCTTTTGGGGTGACTCAGGGAGTTGGGGGTGGGCAGCACTGGTTCACCTCCTTTATCCAGGGTTGGTCCCAGTCAGTGTTAAGAAGGGAGGAGAGATCGGGCCTGCAGCCCCACCTTTGTGGGGTACCACAGGGTTCAGTACTCTCTCCACTCCTTTTTAACATCTACATGAAACCACTGGGTGAGATCATCTGTCTCCACGGGATGAGGTATCATCAATATGCTGATGATACTCAGCTATACATCTCCATCCCGGGGGAAGTAAGTGATGCTGTGGTTGCCCTTTCCAGGTGCCTGGGTGCTGTTGGGGTCTGGATGGGGAACAAGAGGCTTCAGCTGAATCCTGGTAAGATGGAGTGGCTGTGGATTAATGGCCCCTCGGTTCTCAGGAATTTGCCATCTTTAGTTCTGGATGGGGTCGCACTGCCCCAGGCAGACCCAGTGTGTAACCTGGGGGTCCTCTTGGACTCACAACTCCTGCTCAAAGAGCAGGTGGCAGTCATGGCCAGAAGGTCCTTTGTGCAACTTTGTGTTGTGCACCAGTTACGCCCTTTCCTGGAGTGAGAGGCCCTTTGAACGGTCACTCATGCCCTGTTCATCTCCCATATAGACTATTGTAATATGCTCTACATGGGGCTACCCTTGAAGTGTATCTGGAAGCTTCAACTGGTACAGAATGCGGCTGCACGGGCGATTTTAGGTGCTTCAAGTTCAGCACATATAACACCTTTGCTCCACGAGCTGCACTGGGTGCCAGTCTGCTTCTGGGTCCAATTCAAGGTGTTGGTTATCACCTTTAAAGCCCTACATGGCATGAGTCCAGGTTACCTGAGGGACCGTCTCATCCCCATTACATCAACCCGTCTCACCCAATCATGCAGAGAGGGCATGCTGCGGACCCCGTCTCTAAGAGAATTCCATCTGGCAGTGTCCAGGAGGTAGGTCTTCTCTACAGCAGCTCCCACCCTGTGAAACATCCTTCCCCCAGAAGTGAGATTAGCCCCCTCTCTCTTGAACTTCAGAAAAAAATTGAAGACCTGGTTTTGCCACCAGGCTTGGAGCGGTGGGAGGAATAGCCATTCTTGGGGCTGGCTGGTTCCCTAGTCCTCTCCCATATTCTCACATAATGCCGAGGAGAAAGTCCTCTCCCATATTCTCACGTAATGCCGAGGAGAAAGTCCTCTCCCATATTCTCACGTAATGCCGAGGAGGGACCTCACTGTAGATCATAATGTTTGGATAGGAGAGGCACTTTCTCATGTATAGGGGTTTAGCACACTATTAAGGGTCTTAAATATAATTATTAAAACCTTTTAGTCTTACCAGTAAAATATAGAAAGCCAGTATAATCATGTTAGGCTAAGTGATCTCTGAAGAGTATTCTGGATAATTGTCATGCTGCCACATTCTGCACTAGCTGTAACTTTCAGTTCATCTCAAAGGGCAGGCCAACATAAAGCTTGCTGCAGTTAGCTCAGTGGGAGGTCACCAGATCTTTTTGACATCTGTCCCAGAAAGTTCGCAGCTACTGGAATAGGTACAACAGACAAGTGCAGTCTGAGTCACAGGTGTTACCTGGCCTTCAGGCAACAGAGCTAAATCCGGGAGCATACCAAGGCTATCCATTTACTCCTTTAGGGGGAAATGTAATACCATTCAATGTTACATCCAATTTTCAAACCCATTTTGTTAAGGCTATAATGGGAGAGTGGGAATAGAGTTTGACCGCAAAC
The DNA here is from genome assembly GCF_035149785.1 of Candoia aspera. Classification (NCBI taxonomy): domain Eukaryota; kingdom Metazoa; phylum Chordata; class Lepidosauria; order Squamata; family Candoiidae; genus Candoia; species Candoia aspera. The sequence continues at coordinate 35,138,618 of NC_086159.1, read as the reverse complement.
ATCAAAGTACTAACTGGCGGGGAAATGATGTTGGGAGGCTGCATTATAACCTCTTGGATTTTTATCTATTTATATCTATTTTATCTTTATTTATTGGTTTGTTTTATTGTAATTTATATGCTTTTAATTTCTGATTGCATTGTATTGTAAACTGCCCAGAGTCCCCCTTTTGGGAGAGATCAGTGGTAATAGAAGTTTGAAAAATAAATAAATAAATAAATAACAAATCCCATAAAGACAAGCAACAGTAATAAAAACAGGAAAGAGTCCTAGCTCTTGCCCAATGTTTATTTATAAGGACAAACAGGTTGGGCCAATCCAAGCTCTCCCAGGGTGGTATGTGTTTTAGCTGAAGAAGAGGATGATGAAATCCCTGTTTTTCAACTGAGATTTTCAGCAACCTGATACTGCAAATATAGCTGGAAGCAGGTATTATTTTCTGCAGCATCTCCCCCAGTGGCTATTGGAATTGGGCAAGCACTAGGCAACAACAATATCAGAATTTTCAGAAGAATTCTGAAGAATATACTGAACTGATGACTAGTGTCAGTAACTAGTCTGTATGGTTTCAACAGCTGTCCTTCAGGAACACCTTTCTTCTCCTGCCTCATTTACCTTGAAGAGATGGTATGAAGCTCCTGCCAATGAACTGCTTCCCTGTCAACAACTTTTATTAAGCAAAGCAATTTATATTTTCTGGATTATAGGCTTAGAAGAGCAGTTCGAAATATTGCAAAATGATGCTACAACCTGAAGGGCAGCTGTTTCCAGAGTTCATTAAATAAAACGTCCATATTGTTGAGAACCAAAAATCGCTTCTAGAGATTGCATAGGAGAATAAAACAAACAAACAAACAAGAAAATAAAGTTTTTTGTTTATGAACCCCATGTTCTGACAAACTAAAACCCTGAAAAAGTGATGGGAAAGACTTATTTTCAAAAGCAGCAGAAATTCTAAGAGCTACAGTGACAAGATCAGATAAAGACAACTTTACAAATGAGAGTAAATATTTATATTTTAGATATTGCAGTAATTGATTACAAGTAGGATAGATTAAGAAAATAAATTGAAAATCATGGTATTGAAAGTTATAAACAATTGCCCTGGAAACTGAAGAGTGGTTGTTATTGTTTTTGTTGTTTCTGTTTAAATATGTGGCACTTCTGTAAAAGGTAAGGCTGCACTGTTGCAACTTGTTTTGACCAGATAGTTTTTCAGGTTTGTTTTTCTTTCCTTTTCGTTTTTAAAATGGATAGGGGGGGAAATTAATAACAATGCTTTCCTGTTACATTTTTAGACACAAGTGAATTCATTTTACCAAGATTTCTGAACTTACTTCAGAAAATAAGAATTTTAGATTTTGTTTTAAAATACAAAATATTTCAGTATATTTTCTACAGAAGGAGAGTTAGAAAACGTGCTTCCTTATTTACAATTAATGTCTTTCTGATGCTGTTTCACAATTACTTGTCACTTGCACATCCCAAATATTATACAACAGAGAAGGTTATTTTTTTTTTATTTTGTGAATCTTTTCAGGTTTTGTATAGTTTATACAAAACTGTATGTCAATACAATGACGATGTACAAATATTCACTCTTCTGTGCAATCATTTATAAAAAATCTTCAGGCTAAACACTTAGGCAATGCTGTCATATATTGTTAAGGCTTCTTGAGTCCCTAAGCTTTTTAACAGGGATGTGACAGTCTCAAATTCATTAAGTGAAGCTTTTCCCATTACAGGGATGCAATGAGTACAAAAGCTTCCTATCTCCATTCAGACAGAAAACCATGTACTGATTGTGAACCAATTTCTATTCTCAGTTCAACTTGCCTTATAGGCTGGGTGGATGAGGAGACAAAGAACAAGAAAAAAAAATGAATGACATCCTTCTGTGAAAGAAAAGACATAAATGAAATAAAATGAATCAATACGCAAACCAGTCAAATGTGGGTGTGATAATTAGAATCTACAGAGCATATTGACAACATCTCAATCTAAAAACAAACAAACACTTCTAGCTACAAATTAAATTTATATCTGCCTACCCATCTATCTGGCCTTTAGGGCAGTCTTAAGTGAAATTTAATGTATTCCTACAAAGTCTCTGAATGAGATTGTCAAATCTCATGAAATCAAACCTCATGAAATTTCGATAATCTCAGGATTTTGATTAGTTTTTTTTAAAGGACTATAGCCAAAATCTGAAACTGTGCAGTAGTGCCCAAGGGTTAAAAAGGTTGCCATCTCTTTCTTTAAAGCAGAAAAACTAGAAAAACATCCTGGAAAAATATCACTTTTGTACTGTTACCAAGAAAAGAGATGTCCATGAAGTCACCAGAAGTTGGACTTGATTTGAAGGAGACTATTTTTATAATTCAGAAAGAAATGTTTTCATTGTTGGAGACACTGATTATCTGTTCCTCTCTGAATCATTAATACATCTTAGAGGGACAATACAGATGCAGAAAGGTTTGATTTGAATATTTCCCAAAACTTTTCAAATTTCACTGTTGTATTGGATTAAGGATTTGGTTTTTAATTGGGACTGGAATTTCCATCACTAAGCAATCCAGTCATAAAGCATGATATCACATGACCACATTGCTTACCAATGGCAATCCTGGCAGTACCCATTGTCATTGTTAAGTGAAAATTGTGAGTCTCTGAGGACCTCAGGTGACTGCAACTTGCAACTTCCTGCTGGCCTCCCCATTGACTTTGCTTGTGGGAAGCTGGCAGAGAAGGTTGAAAATGGCAATCACACAACCACGGGACACTGAAATCATCGTAAGTGTGAGCCAGTTGCCAAGTGCCTAGATTGCAATCATGTGCCTGCAGGGGTGGTGTGATGGCCAGAACTTCAAGGACTGATCGTAAGTATCACTCATTCAGAACCGTCACAACTTTGAACAGTCACTGAATGAGTGGTCATTAACCAAAGATTCTGTGTGTTATTAGTGCACTTCTAATAGAACACCCCTAGAGAAAAAACTATTTCTTGAAGGTACAATAGAGCTGTCTAATTAATATGTCAGAACTGAGGTGTGTAGCATAAAACATAATCTATTTTGATGATTTATTTACTGTATTAAAAATTATCAAGGACTAAACAAGCATGTCCAAAGTAGTTTATTCTGCAGAAATACAATTTATTTAAAAAATAGATGCAATTTAATCACAGATTCCCCAAGTACAGCTATTAAAAACATCCCCTTGTTGTACAATCAATGAAGGCGATTTTTTGTTGCTTGTGGAACCTAATGAAGAGATTTGACTCCTTCCAATAAACCCTTCTACTAAGAAACCAAATTAGCACAACTTTTTAATTGCTGCAGTTCCACAGAGAAGTATAAAGAAATTGTGAAGCTGCTAATTCATTAAATCCAATCAGGGTACTACACAGCATCAGGTTTTTGTAAAAAATCTAATGTTTATGGTGTTAATATAAGAAGCTTGAAAACATTTCTAAGGTTTATATTTTACAACAGAAAATAGCAAGATTCTTAGAAAACCTTATCTGTCTCTCTTTCCATCCCGTTTTTGTCTTTCCATATCAGAGTAATCCTGGGAGTCTTCAAAACCCACACCGAAGCTCCCATGATACTCAATTCAGGGCTCAATTATACTCAATTAACATATGGTAGATTATTCCTGGAACCAAATTTTTGCAACTAGGCAGCAAGAGGTCTGGTTTATGGAAGGGTTCTGTGACCCTTTTGTCACTGATAGATCACTTTCTCATTTAGATTGGTAGTAGCAAACCCTTGCCATATAGATCCATTGGAATCATCCTCCCCTGAGACTTCTGGAATCCAAGGGATTCCTGAATGCTCTGGAGATTTCCTGGCTATCAGAGCAAGTGATCTTGTCAGGGACTGTCATTGACTGATGATGTGAAAGAAGTCATCTCAAACAAGAAATAATGGAAATAGTTTGGGTGTGCTAAGCACCAAATTTCTCATGACAGCAAATGAAGAATAACACTTCCTTCCCAAAACTATTCGCCAGAAATTGAATGAATGGAAGTGTATAAGGAAATATTCTGTATTTATTCAGTAGCAAAAAATATAGAGATTTGGAATGATCAGAAAAATTAATCCCAAGCATGATGGGAGCAATAAATATGAAAAAACTTAAATAGCTATCTTATTTTCTCCTTATTTCTTATAGCATCACAGGGTTAAATGTTAAAATCTCAGACTCACTTCTATAGTTATGTACTGTATAGAAATGTTAATAAATTATGCTCAAAAAATACCCTTTCTTAAAATAGTTTGATGTATTCTCTACAGTTTCCTGTAACTGTTAGAAATTCTCTTGATAGCAGTTGAGACAAGTTTAGAATATAGCTTTGTCAGTGTTGTTTCTGTTCTTGACAGGAAGAAAAATGTTTACCGCAGTAAATTCTATAGGCATCCTTCAAAAACAACGTAGGGGAGCAAATATATACAGTATCTACATCTATATGGCTTTTTAAGAAAGACTCTTTTTCCTGTGAGATTTGGAATGCTGTTTTGTGAAGGTGTGAACAGCTAGAGGAACATTTATTAGAGACCAGAAGACAAATCCTATGAGTTCCAAATAGTCAACATCTTTTTAAAAATCTTTTATCTTTAACCATCTCCTGTGGCTATTGCAGTGACTACTATGACAAGAAATTCACTCTTTTGCCGGAGAACAACTGTTGAGGGATCTTTTTTAAAGTATCTAAGAGAGTTCACAAATGGTATTAGGATTAGAAACTGAGTATAACAAAGAGAAAATTTTCATTTTCTTTTAGGGCAAGCATGATTCCCCAGCTGTTAGCTCTGGGTTTATTCAGTCACACAAAGCAGCCATTTTGTGTGCATACCAATTAAAATCAAGCACCTGATGGCTGTCACTGATATCACTTACTGAAATGTAGCTTAGCATCAATTTATTCAATCTCTCTTTTAAGAAGAGAAAAACCATATGTTGGCAAAGGGATTTTGTTTATTCCAATTACCAGATTCTTTTAAAGAAAAAATAAGAACTATTTGAAACTTTTCTATTTCTAACAGTGAAGAGTTGTCAATAAGACAACAAGAAAATAGTTTTTTGTAAAATTAAGGACCAGATATCCCTATCCCAAGCACAGGGAATGCTGAATAAAATAATTTTTTAACTGTATGTATCAATCAATCTAAAATGTACTGTACTTACATTGGTTATTGATATACTAAATAGCTGAATTGGTTCATGAACTTTCCAGCTACAAAGGGAAGAAAGCTGTTAGACATTTTACAGGTAGTCCTTGTTTAGTGACCACAATTGGAACCAGCAACTTGGTTGTTAAGTGAAGCAGTTGCTAAGTGAAACTGAGACCATGCTTATGATGTTACTTCAGCTTTCCTTTGCTTTACAGACATGTGAAGGTTGTAAATGCAAGGATTGGTGTAAAGTTACTTTTTTATCACCACTATAACTGCGAACAATTGCTAAACAAGGCAGTCACTAAACAAGGACTACCTGTATAGCCCTTAAAGCTATTCTAAAGTAAGGGGAAATGGACAAGTTGCTTAGCATATAAGGCTTTGTAAAGCAAATTGAAGAATATGAAATGGACAAAGAAGTCAATGACCAACAGTGCAAATGGCGTTGACTAGTGGGATAAATAATTGAAGGCAGAGGAGATCACCATCTTGGGGCCTTCAAGTCAAGACGTTCACTGGGTTCCCCCTTCCTCCCCACTTCTAACCATTCTGTCATTGGTGGTATGGAAGGAGGAAATGCAGCACAGAAGGAAAATACCCATGTTGTCTCCTTCCTCTCACCTCTCTACATTGAGTCAAGCTCCTTCCTCCCTGTCTATATGGAGTTGGGATGCTGGTTACACTGAGCATAAAGCAGAAACATGAAGAGCATGGTGGTTAGCAGGGGATCCAAACTGCAGACTGGCAAGAGACAGAAGTGTCAGCAGATAAGAAGCTTTCATTAAGAAGATGACATGGAAGTTGTGAGTCAGCCAAGAGAATTGGGTACTTCGATGACAGAGTGGAGAAGTGCTGTGAGCAATGCCAGGCTGACTGTGGGCAGTTCTCCCTAGCTTCCTACAAGAGCCACTACCAGCCACATTAGTCTAGTCCTTGCACTGACAAAGCACAATCAGCTTTAATTGTGCCTCAAATCCCCAATGGGCTCAGCAGATTATCAAGGCCACCATTACAGAGCAGAGGCCTAGCAAAGCTTAGACCAAAAGCAGCAGCACCCTGGCTGGGGTCAGCTACCAAAGCCACAGGGAGCAGGAGCAAACATTTTGAAGAGGCTGTAATTATAATATAATGCAGGGAGAAAGAAAATGATATAAAAGGGGTCTGGGATATAGAGCCACAAAACACGAGTACAACAGGTGTTTGTCCAAAAGGTAAGTAGATGTACAAAATTAGTGTAGATATGTATGGTTAAGAAAATAGGTATAGAAATATTGGATTAAGGAAATAAGTATGAAAGTAACAATATTATAGAAACTAGGTTTAAGCAGGTTAGAAGAGAAACAATATTAAATGGATTTAAGTTACTTGTCTAGGATAAGGATAAGGAATCTACAGTAGAAACTGTAGAAAATAAAAACATTCAGAGGGTAAATGAATGCACAATAGGTTCAGCTGTCCTTGAACCTGTCTTAATCAACCAGAAATACTTAGATGAGGAAGTGGAAGTACCAAGAATATTAGTGGAAGTTGCCATACAGTGCTGGAGTTCTTGATTTTAAGCCAACTAAAATTGAGTATAGTCCAATACACAGTTTTGGATTTTTTTTAAAAAAAAGGATTTTAATAAACTAAGAGGATCCCATGACAGGATACCCAAATGTGAAAATAAGCTCAGGATGGGTGGAAGTTCCTAAATAAAGATATATTCAAAGCACAATTGCAAAGAATTTAAGTAAGAATGGAAAATGGAGGGCAGAAAAAAAAAGCTTAGCCAAAATCTGAAAACAAAAAAGGACACATACAGAAAATGGAAAAAGGGCCAGGTCCCAAGAGAAGAATTATAGACAGATAGCCTGAAACAGTGGAGCTGGTGTCAGGAAAGCCAAAGCTCAGATGAGCTGAAGTTAGTGAGGCTTACTAAAAGTAAGAAAAAGGGATTCTTTGGTTATGTTCAAAATAAAAGAGAAAGAAAAGAATCAGTCTATCAGCTCCTCAGTGAAGATGGTGAAATGTTAATAGGTAACAAAGAAAAGGCAGGCCTCCAACTCCTATTTTGTTTCAGTGTTCTCTGACAAAACACTGTGTGTTTCACAAGGAAATTGCAGAAAGAGTGACCTGGTAGACGATTTTTAAGAGATTAGCTGTGGGTTGGGTGTGGGGTTGACTAAACAATAATTACATTCATGACCATCATTTCATTATGTTTAATATAAAGTTTTATGTCCCAGTTCATAAAATATTCAAAGCAATTGCATTTTTCAAATCCTGATCTGCCTATCCAGCTGCTCAAGTGGAAATTAGATAATTTTTCCTGTCCTGTTAACTTGATGAAACTCAGTACACTTGCTGGATTTCTGGAGAGGTAGAAAAGTAATTCTGTAGGATTAATCATAGCAACATACATTCTTGTTTGAGATGGAATGGAGGCAGTGAGTGACAGCAAGAAACAGAGTATCCTCTTGTGGATAACTGTGATTCCACGGCCAGGTTTTGACTGATCTTGTATCAGGAATTGATAGGCAGGTGCCCTGAAATTCTGCTGAGATGAGTTTGTCTTCCCTACATCTTATCTCAAATGGAAGCTGCTCACCAGGAGGAACAAGGACATGACTAGACTTGTAATCTTAGCTACTGCCATTTATGAGGAAGAGAATTATTTTTAAAACTGCAACTTGTAAATTTGCTATCTTGTAAGGAAATAAGCTTCTGTTCATTTGCATTATATCTATACCTATGCATATATTCAGGTATTAAATTGTCCATTACACATCATTAATAATAAAAATATTTAATTGCAAACAAAACATATGATTGAGTATTAGAACACTAGTATTATCCTTTGACAGTAAACTACACGTAACGGCACACACAGAAACATACACACCATTTTTTATATACAGTACAGAGAAGATGATCGTATAATTTCCTAGGGTAACACTAAACAGAACTTTCAAAATAAAGCATAACAAGAAATACTAATATAATTAAAATAAAGATGCCAAGTTCTTTTTAAACATTAATAAGCAAGCTAAATTTAAAATTCCTTCAATAATCAGATTAAAAATTAACCTATATGCAGTGTTCTACAAATTGGACTTTACATTTCATTCTATAGCTTAGCAGAAATGTGCATTAATTGATACTTCTTTTTAGATAAATCATTCCAGTAGTTGGTGCTAAAGTTGTGAAGGCCTTGTTCTTGCTCTAGAAGGTTGAATTTCACAACAAAGATTATCTCCGTGAATAGGGATTTTATAACCCAAAGCATATTTGGAGGAGACATAAAACTAATTTACTTTTAGACTGGAGATAGTCTTGTTCAATTCTATCGAATTCCTGCTTTCAAGCCTGCCAGAGATGATCAAGTTTGTTCTGCAGACAGTAAAATTCACATATAAATTAAATAGAATGGTAATAATGTAACATTATGGAAGAATGCAAGCCATTTAGACTCCTGCAGAGAACTAATCTGTGCATTCCTTCTAAAATAGCTTTATAGAAGTGTTTATTCTGTTTTCCATGATTAAAGGAGACTAACAGATATTGCTTTCTTTGGTTCAGCAGTTGAGAAAACAATTGGTCTTTCCATATTGGATATGCTGGAAAGTTGCTTTTGTTTTCAAAGTATTATTTTTCTATTTGAAAGAAATGAAGCATTAGCTGGCAAAATAAAAAGTAAAACCATTTTGTAGATGTGTTTTTTGTTTACTTAACTATTCCCACATAGCACTCAGGCCATAATGGAAAGAGTATTTAATATGTTTTTACACTGATGCTCTCAACAATCTTGCTTTGCAGATCATCTTTACATCTCTTTTCCAAATGAGGAAGTGCAGTTTTGAGAGAATATCTTGCTTGAAGCCACACAGAGTATCCATGGCTAATGGGCATGACTTATTCTTGCAAAGGAAATTACAGAAAAGTAAGTGTAGGTAAACGAAAAGGGAATGCCTTCATCAGACTGATGAACAAAGTTGAGATAAGGAACCTTGCAGTAACATTTCTTTGCAATTGCATGACAGATGCAACTGTAAAGTGGGTTTAATATGGAACAGGTAGTTGACCATAAGAAAGAAAATTGGATACTGTGAACTTGATACCCTCGATTTCAGAAGGATTCTAATTAATACAGAAAGCCTAAGTTTAGGTATCTAAGTATCATGAATGTTTCTTTAATGGTATTTAGCACACAATCACACAATGGTAATTTCTATTGTTCGGAATTATTTGTCATGGCAAACAGAATATACATCCATGCAATATTGGGTGATCCCAACACCAGAGGTTTCTTTATCCAGCAAAAGAAGTTGATACTCTACAGTTTTCTATAATTTTTAGAAAACTAGCACAAAACCAGCTTTCCTATCTAGTTAATTCCATTCTTTACTTGGTATCTTCACAGATAGGATGGAATTGACTTTGGAGGTTTATCCAGAAAATAGATAAATATACAGTTTAAGTTCTAGTTTCCACCGTATTAACCTAATTGTTTACTCTAAATATACTCACCAAAGTTTTTTTTAAAAAAACCACACTTACTCCCAGTATGATCAAATGTTCATCAGGGTCTGGTAAACAGCTTTCTCAAGGTTTGGTAACATAATAAAGAATGTTTCAAATGTTCAGAGGAGTAATTAGCACATTTTGTTTTTGATGTCATGCTGTTAACTATCCCTGCTCTGTAGCTGTAAAGTCCTGATTGCAAGATGACATCATTTTATCAGAATTTAGCCACCTGTGATTAATTTGGCTAGCAAAATATGCTTTACTCCCTTGCCTAAGTCACTGCATAGAAGAGAGAATGGCTTCCAATAATAGAAAAATTGGCTATCCTGGTTAAGTCACATAGACCAAAGAGATATTTTTGTGGATATTCACATATAATTTTGAAATTTATAATGACTTTGTAGTATAATGTTTGCCTGACTTTCACCAAATTGAGGCAAGCATTGCAATTACAATCTTACCAACATGTAACAGTATTTAAAATTTTGGACTGGAACTGAAAGGATCCAGCTTTAAGTGTCCATTTGGTAATGGAACTCACGAGATGATCTTGGACTAGATGACCTTTCAATGTATCTTATCTCACAGATTATCTGAATAAAATCTCCTGTGCACTGCTTTAATCTCCAGGAGGAAAGATAAGCACTATATACAGTATGTCATAAATTAAAAGTATAATTAAGGAAAGGTGGTGGTGGGTTTTTTTTTTCCATTTTGGATCAAACTTAATCAATTTGTATCTCCTGAAGTAGTGTTTGAATCAAGATACTGATTTGCAAAAACAATTTTCTGCAATTGTACAGATCTTTTCAAAATAATTGACAGAACAGTCTAAGGACTGATTCTTTCTTTCAAATTGAATCTGATTCTGATTAGCTAGGCAGTGGTGGTTAAGGCAACGGGCTAGAAACCAGGAGGCTGTGAGTTCTAGTTCTGCCTTAGGCCTGAAAGCCGGCTGGGTGACCTTGGGCCAGTCACTCTCTCTCAGCCCAACTCACCTCACAGGGTTGTTGTTGTGGGGAAAATAGGAGGAGGAAGGAGTATTAGGCATGTTCCCTACCTTGAGTTATTTATAAAGATAATAAAGGTGGGATAGAAAATAAATAAATAAATAAAAAATTATATAGCTGTTCTCGTTAATATATAGGGTGGCCATTATTCTTCTCAGCAATTACTCAGGAAGATTTCCCGCAAGATTTTCAAATGCTTTTTTTAACTTATACTGTTAATATACTTTCTAGGTGTTCCGCGCTACCTAAATTGTTAAAAAAAAGGGGGGGTAGGATTTTTTTAAAAAGTCAAATTAATAAAAAAAAGTACTAATTTGTTTAGGATTTTCCTCTAAAAGCACACAGAAATCACATGGGGAACACATGTAAAATGATACAAAAGGAAGGTCAAGTCTATCCATTCGTCATAAGGATGTGGACGAAAGAGTTAAATGAAAGCTTCCAGAGGTGATGTAGGATTTGAAGAAGCAATTGCCTAAGTGTTTAAAAGACCTTAGGGCAACTGAGGTGAAGAATGAAGGTTTCATGCAGGTAGGTAGCAAAGATAAAGGACAAAAGATAAGGTGGAGATGAGTCAGAGGATGAAGAGAGTTCGAAGTAGGAGAGTTCCAATTGGTTGTGTAGGCGAAAGACTACATTGTCACTGATGACCGTAGGGTGGCAGTTTGAAATGGTGAACAAAGACATTCTGAGTACTGTGGTCTCTAGCAACGAAGGAAATTGTACCATTTTTTCCTGAGGAAATAAGATTGCAGGACTACATCCCAGAGCCACAGAGATTAATTATTGTTAAGCTACGTATTGAATCAGCGGGCGAGTCAGGGGACAAAGACTACTCTTGGAAATAGCTACAACAGGGGTTCTCTAAGAAGCAGCGAGCTCTAATTGTTCCACCATGGAAACTTACAGTGAAATGGCAGCATTTAAGGAAAAATGTGAAAAAATAAGCTCTTTAAGAGAGATTGTTCATGATTTTACTGTCTCGTTCTTTTATCTACCGCATGTCAGATAAGAACTGTACTGGCCTATAAATGGATCCTAAATCTGAAATACTTCACATTAAACACATTGGCAAGTGCTTCTGGATGAAATAAATATAAAACTATGGAACTTGAAAAGACTTCTTTATTGCTTTTAAAGGTCTTTTTCACAGCATGCATGACTGGTAGCTTGCACAAAAATTCAGCACTGTGTGCCGATAAAAATGGAAAGGGAAGATGTAGCAAAATAAATCAGCACAAACAAAGCTTTAATTACCATAGTTATTTACCAAGTAATGTCTTTCACATTTTGCTTAACAGGTGTCTTGTTCAAAATTCCCTTCGTAATTACCTTCTTACTGGAAAACTGAGCTAAATGTCAAAACATCTCTCCAGACTCATAAAAATGTAGCCGATGTGAGGAACATCTTTATACATAACAGATTAAAACCTGCACAGCTCCCCTCAACAATTTGCTAATGTAACAAACAATATTCACAAAGTTTTTAACTGAAGAGTCAAACTGTCAACCACAGCATATTCAAGCCTAAATAACACACAGTAGATTTTGGTCCCGTTTGCTAACCTGAATGAAGACAAAAAAGCACCTATATATTTAAATGGAACAAAACAATAAAATAAAATGCAAAAAATAGTTTGGCTGGAATTTAGAAACAGGTCCTATTAATGGGAAAGAACTATCAGATGAATGGGGAAGAGGATTTTAAGCTCCTAAGGCAGCTTGCACAATGAAAGTAACATCAATAAATAATAAAACCAGCACAATAACTGGGGACTCAAGAAAAGCAATTAATTTCAAGGGAAAGTTGGGGTCTTTAAGACTTTCTAGATTGGTAGCAATGAGCCTCACAGATGGCAAGGCATTTCAGAAAAGCAGGCCACCATGAGGAAGGCCTTCTGTCTTGCTTTAAATGAATAGGAAATGGACTCTTCCTTCTCTTTCACTACCCAAGGCCTTTCCCAGGCCAATTCTGGGAAGCAGCTTGGGCCTTATTGTTCTACTATCTCTCCAGATTCTCTCCTCTGCCAGTCTATTGCACAAAAAGAGATAGCTGTCTTTCATGAAGCCAAAAGAAACCCCGCATTCAGTTTCTGTACGGAATAATAAGGGGAGTAATATTGCTAATTTGGTGCCCAGTATTTTGGCCTGTCCTTGTCAGAAACACAGTTTGAAAATAATGCCTTACAATAAAGGATAATTGTATTTTATGTTACTCTAGGCATAATATGTTGAAAGCCACAATTAGCTGAGTTTACACATTACATTAAGCATTAAACCAAGGTTTCAATCCCCTATGGCTGGGTTTATACAACAGGCTGGGTCAAAGAAATCACATTATGGCATAGAGTAATGTATGAATTGCCAATATAGATAAATTTATTAATGATTGCTGTATGTTGCCTTTTTCCTTGCCATGCTTATTTAAAATCTCATTGCATAGCATACCTTAAAGATTATCTTTAAGGGAAGAAGGGTACATTAACAATGAATTTTCAGCTTCATTTAACTTGACATAATACATTAGCTAAAATTATAGTAGATTCATTCTCATCTTCTTTATGCTGCCCTTAATAATAACTCTTCAGGAATACCAGGGGACAGATAAAATCTTAATTCAAACATACTGAAATTAGTATGGCTATCAGTTAAAGACAGTAAAAAAGAGAGGAAATAGAGCGATTAAGCTGGTCATATCTAGGAGAACAATGAATATTGTTAGGATCACTGTGGAACATTTATGCATACTATTTAAGCAATTGTAAAGCTGTAATGTCAAAGATTTACATTTCTTTTTTCTCAGGCAAATACTGGATGTGCTGAGGAACTCAAAAGCAAACAAAATGTTTCACAATAAAAACAAAGGATACTTCATTTATTTACAAGGCTTCACTTAACTGCAGCTGTTTTCTGTCAACCAATCTTACTAACATTCTTTATCTACTATCACTAATATATAATGAACCAAAAAAAAAGCACTTCAGGTAATCAACTAAAATCTAGGAGAAACTATATCCTGACAACTAACTGTATAAGAAGATCCCAAGAACTAAATTCTTCACATTTATTAAGCTCATTCTGACCTGGTTCATATATAAAGCTATTTATTTTTAACTCCTCAACATGCCATAGAATCATGGTTCCCCATAACACTAAGCCATAATGGATAGAACTACATTGTACTAAGTAAAAACAAAACACATACTTGCATTATTGTGTTTGAACCATGACACTGTATCATGCTTCCACTGTTATTTATTTGCATGTAATTAAACTGGGTGCTGACACAAAGCCTTCTATTGTATGGAACGCATATAAGGATCTCCCTATCCCTCCCTCCCTATCTCCCTATTTGGTTGTTGATCATCTTGAATAATTTTGCAAAGCTGAGGTAAGACTCCCCTTTTTAGGTTATGTGATTGTTTACAATTTTTGTTTCAATAAACGGTTTCATCAATTTGTGGGTGTTGAATAGACATTGAATATAGGTGTTGCTTATAGTGGCTTACCAGATTACCAACCTACCCATATTGTCTAAGACATTGAGGATTGTTGAAGGGAAGTGGATGGGACTTAAGGGATATGTCTCAGATGCCTCTGGGATAACCAGGGACATGACAGAAAGGGGGGCTTTGGATGAATCCAGAGAAATAGTCAAAGATGGCAGAAACACCATGTGGTGACAGGTAGGAAAAGGTATAACTTGAGGTGTTAGGCAAGCCATTCCAGGAGAAAGGTGATCAAGATGATGCTGGCTGCTGCTTCAGGCCCAGCTACCTCTCATAATATTGGTGACTTTGCTCTCATAATTTTGCTGGTAAATGCCAAGTCCATTCATAATTATATAATGTTTGTTCATGAATGAATCTGGGGACTGGATGTGTATTACAGAAGCCTGTGTCAGTCTCTCAGAAATCTGTCCCCCTAAATGTTGGTTCCTGTACCAGCCAAAACACCATAGCAGTGGGAGAGAAGCAGCAATAATTCTCAAGCACAATTTGAAGGTAAACAGAAGCCCCACTCCAGAGATAAGGGTCTATGAGTTCTTAAACATAACATTGGGCTGTAGAACCATTTAGGGGTCCCATTCATGTCCCTTCCTGAGCTCCTGATTCTCACTACATGGCTGGTTTTGGAATCTCCACAATTTTTGATGCTGAAGACGTTCAGTCACTAGGCCCTGGAGGGTTGTTCTGAAAAGATCAAGAGTTCATGGCCTCCAGAGCAATCACTGGCTTGTCCCACATAATCTCAGGCTTAACTCACATAGGCAGGCAGACACTGAATTTGTCATCAGTTAGATGCACGTGGTTAAGAGTCATGAAAATAGAGGATGTTGTGGTGAGTCCATTGTCATGGTCAAATCACATCCTGATTCGAGGTTAATTGAGATTAATTTGAAGTTAGACCTCTGCAGTGTGGATTATTAGGACAATTTGCCCAGGTGCTTTACAGATCCTATTGGGCTCCAAGAGGCACTAGGGGATTTCTCCAGCAATCTGGAGGCATTTCTATTGAGTGATTGGTGGACCTCTGAAATATGGAATTGACCAGAGTGCTTCACAAGATTGCTCCTGAGAGGATTTTTCCCATCCACAGATTCCGAAGAACTCCTTGGTTTACTAAGGAACTGTGGGAGAAGTGGCAGAGAAAAAGATTCCTAGTGTGTTGATAGAATACCTGATGTCAACTTGACGAAACACAGTATAAGCTCTTGTTTGAGCCAACGTAATTATGATAAGGGTGGCAAAGGTTTTGTACTTCTCCTCCCATATTGTGCCAGTGGACTGTGCCCCAGGGAACCTGTTTAGGGTGACCTGTTCCCTGTTGAAGAGCAAAGAAGAACAATAGCTGCCCCTAGGTTGTTGTAAGTTGTTTGGGTACTATCTCACTGATAAAAAAATCACTTAAATTTAGTCTTAAGTCATATGAACAGGATCTGATGAGATGATAAAGGCAGTCTTGCAATGTTATTGTCATGTTCATCGTTCCAATGAGTTGCATACATCGTAACGTTTCGCATGTCATGTCTCTGATCCATGTCTATCGCCTGCGGGGTGGGGAATTTCAGCTCTGCCAGGCTGTTATCTTTCTGTTGCACTGGAGGAATGTGTGTTTGGGTTATGACATGTATTCAAGGTTACTTTCCCAGGCAGATGTGTGACGCTTGCCAGGCCTGGGAGGGGGTGGTTGCGATGGTGGGGTGGGGGGGCGGGATCAGCTTGGAGGCGAGGGTTTTTAGTTTGTATTTGGCGTGCTTTTGCGCCAAATATTCTCAGCTTTCTTCGTATTTGCATACTATCCTTTCAATAAATCAGTTTTATTCACTAAACTCTGGTGAGACTGACTTCGTTGGGATAAGGCAATCATTACAGTTATTTGGGATTCTTATTTCCTTTCCTGAGCAGTGTACCACTTGCTTGTCGATTGCAAGCCATGAACTCACAAGTTCCCCACTCTGACCTTAATAAGTTACCATAATTGCTTACCGCTTTCACCTCCAGCATGGCTTATGTCTTGCCTCTGGAAGCTAAATGAGGTAAACAGCCTAAGCTAATCTGTAACTTTCATTGTGGATTCCCAATTGTCCAACAGTGTGCTCTTTTCTTCTTTACTCATGGAATCTAATAAAATAAACTATGTAATTTTCATATAGTTAATCTTCCCCAGACTTGGGTGAGTGTTCCTAAGAGTGGGGGAAGGAGTGTGGAGTTATAAGGTCTGTCCCATAAAGGCAACCCCTTTTGGTGTGCTGTAGTGTACTTGTGCTCACAGTGGCTGATTGGGGGAGTTACACTTCAGTGTAATTCCTCACGTTCCATGAAACCAACCTAGAGAAAAAAATATGAAATATAAAAAAAAAACCTGAGATTGACTTTTATAAGGTGAAAATCCAGTTTGAAGATTAGAAATTCTAAACCCTTTCTAATGCTTTTCTTTAGAAATGTAGACATTTTTTCTTATTTCATATTGCTAATCTCTTAACATTTTGAATGTCCTCTATCATATGAACATGAAAAATAGGTGTAAGATTTTATTATGATACAGATTTGGTTCTTGTACTGTTCTTAAGATATGCTGAGAAAATACTGTTATTATGAAATACCTGCTCTTCTCAAAGTTCTGGCCAGTTGATTCAGGTGGAAACTGAATGTTGTCTCCAACTAAGTTAAGTTTCCAGATTTTTGGTTTCTGATTAAGTTAGAGGTCAATTTGCTTGTTGTTTTTGTCCTTCATTAATATCCCACTTCTGGCCGGGATAATGTGGATGTTGTTAATTTTCCAAGCATTGATGCAAAGCAATTGATGCAAAGCATCTGTGGACTTATATTCATAATAGTGCTTCTAGTGTAATGCCATTAAACCTGAAAAAAATCTGGATTTAAATATAAACAACTATATTATTTATATACCACTAAGAGTGCTTTGGGGAAAATATGTTTTGGGATGCAACGTTCTTGAAACACAAAACATTATGTTCATTAGTTCCCACCCTCTGAAACATCATTCCCCTGGAGATCAGACTAACCCCAACTCTGCTGGCCTTTTGCAAGGCTTGAAGATCTGGTTTTGTTGTTGAGCCTGGGGCCCTGGAAGTGTGTAGGAGCCCACTGTATGGTTATATTAGTTCTTGTGATAGGTTGGTTCTTTCTCATCTGCTATTTCTGTTATTTATAATTTTGTTATATTGTTTTTATTTTTTAAAGTATTGTTAGGCACCCAAAATAATGTATTTTGAGATAAGTGGCCATATAAGTTAAATAAATAAACAGATGAACGCTTTTTCCCACAACATGTTGACAATCATTTTAGTGAAACATCAGTGATATTCCTCTATATAATGATGAAGATCTCTTATATCAATGGGACAATTTAGTCCTATTGTTCATAGAACTGGACCCCAATAATGCTAGGAGATCTATTTCGTACAGAGAGCTCAGAGGACAGGGCTAAATTTCCAAATACACAGTGAACTTTCCCACCAGGACTGACAATTGAAAGGGTTATATGGACTGGATTTTGCCTAGACAATTTTGCTCTTCAGTGTCACTGACTTAGTTACAGACCTATATAATGACTTGGGTAAATAATCTTGCCAGGTTTAAAGAGCTTGGTAATGATAGATAAAAGAAATACGTGATTTTAAGACAAGGCTGGGAAACCTTTTTTTTCTGCTGAAGTTGATAATTTCTCAGGACTAATGTGTCAGGGACTACATGCCAGCTTAAAAGTGAGGCCACAGCCAAAAGGCTATCTACTCTGTCTCTCTGTCACCATCCCTTCCATCCTGCCCAGCAGATTTCTGGGAAAGCAATAGGTGGCTCTAGCCAGAAATCGGAATGGATTGCTCAGATAAGGTTTTACATTAGGCTACTGATTGCCTACCCCTCCCAAGAGATTAAATAGAAACTAGTTCAGTGACAAAAAAGAACCATGTTTTTCATTAATCATACTTCATACATCACATTAGAACACTTCCACATCACAACTGGTTCCACCCATCTCTACCTCTTAAAACTGAAAGGGGTATCCTGTGGTGCTCTTCTGCTGGCCTTGGAATGCTGAGAACACGCAAAGTTCACTAAAGAAGAACCAATCCGTATTCCTTCCAACTAACCAATAACAGGGTGCAAACACCAATCACTGCCTCATAGCCGCTGCCCATCTTCAGTAACACATCTTTCTTCACACGCATGCATGCACACACACACACAGAGATAAAAGAGATAGAACAGAAATTATGACTCACAAGACAGTCATTCCAAAAAACCTGCTAGTAGCCTGGCAGTGCACAGAATCATGCACAGTTGTAAAATCTATAAGCAAACAAATAAAAAATCCCACCCTTCCACTCCACACAAAAAGGAAATGAGTTAAATACTAGATTGCCTGCCCCATTTGCAATACATTTATGACTTATCACATATGCGAAAAACTTTGTCTTTGCCTCTAAAGATGTCCACAGGTGCTCTTACACCAGCAGTTCCAAAGTGGTGCAACAAAGGAGGAAAAGAAATCTGCCTGCTCAGCAAATGCTGAAAACGAGGTTTCAGAGCCCTCACAGACTTTTCTATTTATGTGTGAGTCTCTTGACGTTTTCTAGGTTGGAGAGGCTAACTCTCCACTACAGTCTTGCCTCTCTCCTCACATATCTCAAACTCAGCACTGTTAATGACACAGGGAATCAAGAGACTGGGCTTGCAAATTCACTAAGTTAAAGTTTGCTAGAGTTCAACATGTGCATTTATCTGTATGACTGGTGAAAAATATGAGTAGTGATAATCAAGGCATTACCTATTACCTATGGTTTCACATAACTATCCAGGAGCCATAGAACAATGTCTCAGCTCTCAAAGTTAGCTGATGTCATGCAATTGCACCAATCCAAAACTGGTCTGAAGCAGCAGAAAATCCTTGTGTAGAGGTATCCTAAGCCAAAAACGAAATAAAGCACGTTGTGGCATTGCATGCTGAGTGTACTTCACCATAGACACCCACTTGCACTTAAAATGCTTCAGCTATGTACAGGTAGTCTTCATTTAGTGACCACAATTGGGACTGGCAACCCAGTCATTAAATGAAGCAGTCGCTAAGTGAAACCGCATCTGTGCTTATGATCTTACTTCAGCCTTCCTTTGCTTCACAGACCTGCAAAGGTCGTAAATGCAAGGATTTGTTGCAAAGTCTTTTTCATCACCATCATAACTGCGAATGGTCATTGTACAAGGCAGTCACTAAACTAGGACTACATGTATGCACTAACATCGGGGCACTATGAAAAAGAGATGTGATGTGATACTGAAGAGAGGTAGCACACAGATTTGTAAAGCATTTTATACTTTTCATCATATATTTGGAAACTGATCTGCAGCCTTTCAAAGTAGGCTTCCAAGGGGCTATGCAACCAAATCTCAGACCCTACAGTCAAGCTTGAGGACAACAAATGTGAAGTTCAGGACAAATAATAATGGGGAAGGATACAGCTGCAACTTAAGTTCTAGAAGAAGCAACACTTCAACCAAGGCAAGAACCCTCTCACCTGCTCCTAACTAGATTCTCAAACATGGACTAGTATTAATACTGTAGAAATACACATTCTGTAATCATAACTGTGGATGTGTGGGTACATGGATATGTCAGACAGAGCATCATGGGAAATCTTCTAATTAAATGGAGATGAGAAGTATAAAAAGTGTCCGGGTATAACCTGCCATAAAGTTATGCCACCATTACAAGTAGGTAACATGAATATTCAAAGGTAAGAAATTCTTAGACAGCTATTCTACTCAACACATTTTCCATGGAAGGGCTCTTTTCCTTTCAAAATAATCACAGGACTGAAATTCTTATTTTTGTTAAGGTTCACTGCATATCAAGAATAAATCATAGGTCTGAGCCTTTAAATTGTTTGATTTTTTAAATAGTATTTCCCAGCTTCTGAGACATTACTTTCATGCATTCTCTAATATTAGAAATGATTACTCCAATTTTTAAAAATGTTTTTAAAACACAGTTAGTAGAACATAAAATATGATTATGCAATATTGGAAAAATAAATCTACATTTGATTTGTAGATATGGATTACTGACATCTGCTGTTTGGTTGAAAGTCATAGTTCAAATGTTAACAGTCTAGTCAAATTTTCTGATTTATTTATTTATTTACTAAGCTTGTTTTGTGACTCTAGTCATAAAACTTTTTCTAAACAGCTAAACTGACTTGAATTCTTTAGTCTCTGATACAAATGTCCAGGCTTTTTCCCATCTTCCTTCAGATTTATATTTTATATGATATATATTTATATGATTATAATACTATATAAATACTCAAATAATTCAAATCATATGATTAATACCTAGACTACATTTAAAAAAATGAATTGGGCATTTGTATTTTTGGAGGTTATGTTTCTCACTCTGCCAAAAAACCAAAAAAAGGATAAACCAATATTTCATTCTTTAAAAAAATAATTTAAAAAACCTAGGGCTTAATTCATTTTGTGAATTCAGTGTTTGAGAAACATTATATAATCAGATAAGTCACCTATTAAATTCCTAAAGAAAAACTCAGCAGACAGACTTTGAGTAAGGAAGTGGCAGTTGCTATCCAGTCAGAAATTGCCTTTCCCTCACAGATATTATAGCCACTCCTTGACTAGCAGCTACCTCATTTAGCGACCATTTGCAAATATGATAATTTTTAAAAAATAATTTTATGAACAATGCCAGGACTTATGACCAAATTTATGCACCTGACAACAATGCCCACCAGAGTGAAATAAATTTTATTTAAAAATAAATAAACAGCTATACGCTGGCATAGCTGCATAAGAGAATTTTATTTAAATAAGATAACAGCAACCAGTGACCTTCGCATCATCTTTCTCTCTCTCTCTCTCTCTCTCTCCCCATGTCACATGTTCACTTAGTAACCATTTTGCTTAGTGACCATTTTGCTTCCAATTTAAGAAACGGATTGCGGTCACTAAATGAGCAGGGGGTGGGTATTCAGAAGAATAAACATTCATCTGGACTCCTAACATCTGCAGAAAGCAGCATAGAGGAGATGGATATTTGGCTTTCTTCTTCCCCCTCCTTTTGCTAGTCTATCTGCTTGAAAGTGTTTCCTAAATTTTTGTTATACACATTTGTGTATAATCTGAAGTTGCTGCAAAAAATGTACAAGAGGAAAGCTGGAAGCACTTAAATTACTGTAAGCTTGATGTGGTTTTCCCCACCTCTTTGACTGAAGTCCTTGCTGGCTTTTAGAAATTATGAAGGTTGAAGTCCAAGCAGGAACCATGATGATTTTCCACTTGGCTTCAGAATTATTTGCAAAAGGCATTCTTATCCTATATTAGAAATGAATTTGAAATACGTTTTATATTATTGTTATATTTCCATGTACTCCTACACACTTTATTGCTATGTCAATTTCAGTATACTATATCTGGCTTCATTAAAAACTATGCCCTCATTAGCCTACATAAAAGTACCCCCTGTATTTTTAAAAAAGATTCCTTCATTTTTTATTTGAAAGGGGTTGAGTTCAATTATTTATCATTTCTAAAAATATTACATTAATACCTTTTGCTTAACTGAATCTACTTTTCAGTGGTAGCCTTTGCATTGGCTCAATTTTTACTCTTTTAAGTTTAAGTCCTCTCCTTACCCCTTTCCTTCTTTCCTTCCTAACAGCTTGTATTGTCATTTTTTTCTATGTTAGCTTTTATCAATCAATGGGAATTAAGACAATTATAAAACTTTGAAAGTATGTAAATCACAATAGGGGAAAATAAGCATTTTTGTAGAGAGAAAGGTGTCATGTTGCAGCCTTTTTCAGGCCTCTAATGTCATGTACTAAAAGGACATTTTGATTGTTTAAAAAAACTATGTAAAAATAGATTTCTAGAATAATAAAAATACAGTGCAAAATGGACTGCTTCTTATAATGAGGTTAGTGTGTTAAAACCTTCTTGTGTCATATATAAGAATGTATCATTTAAGATCCAGAAGGAGGGCAGGCCCACTCACCTCAAGATGGAAAGGCACAGAACTTCAGTATCTAATTCAGTTTGTTTTCTTGGAGCTGAGTCACTGTTATATAACATGAAACTATCATCTAGATTTGTTAATGCTGATTTATAGATGCACTGACTGTTTTGTATAAAGATGCTTAAAAGCTGCTATCACCTTTATAAATCAGCATTACCTGAGGGAGTCTGTTTTCAACTGAGGAGACAGATGTAGCCAATCAATATGAAGTGTTTGACTGATGGTTGTTCCTGTCACCATTAACCAAGCATATCTATAAAAATGCCATCTCACTCCCTAACTTTCCTTTTCCCTCTTGCAGCTAAGGATTTGAATTAGAGGCTCTAAAGTATGAAATTGATCTTTCCCAGGTATTAGCAATTTATTTTCTTAAGGATCAATCCTGCAAAGTTTTCTATGTCCTTACTGATGCTGAGTATCACTAGGCAGGCTTTGTGAGAAGGCTTTTCTATAAGAACTCATTATCTGTACAAGGCTCTACAAATGCATTCAGATGTACTTTTCTAAAAGGGTTAATTCCTTTGTGATTTGGTTAAATTAAAAAAATTACAACATTTTTAACAACTTATAGATACTTGATCCAATCCAGCAATTTAATAGGATAGAACCTCATCTATAAGTCAGGCATGGGGTTAATCATGATTATGTTGCTAAACTATCTCCCAGCATCGTCTACCATTGATCATGCTGGCTGGGGCAGATAAGAGTTTTAGATCATCAATACCAGGAGGACTGCAAATCCTCAAAACCTTGTTATAAACACTGTTGGTGTAAGGAAGGGGAGCCATATGGCTCTGCAAATTATAAACAGAAAAAGGGCTTGCTGGAAAGTTATCTGGAAAATAAAAACATACGTGATGATTAGGTATTGACATACCTATGTTGTCTCTTTAAATTGCCAATCAATCAAGATATTAAAATACATTTTATGATCACCCGTAAATCTTTTTAAGTATAGACTATTGATAACATGAACAGTTCTGTAAATAAAGCTCCATGAGATCTTTCAGAGTTCAGATGTGCTGATTCATTCCTTCTGGCCTCCTTAAAACCATAGAATACATGCAATTTTCCCCTATGGATTCTGTTTTTCTACTTAGCAGAATTCCTACTGCTATTATTTAATATGGGGACTTTAGCAGCTACATAATAGGCAAATAACAAGAGGTACAATTTGTCCTGGTGAATTAACTCTGTTGTGAACTTCTTTAGGTGCACAGACACTTTGTCAGTAAAGGATGATCAGTTTTAGAGAGAAGTTCATGGAGCTATCCAAAATGCCACAATCAACAAAAATATCTAAATATCAACCATGCAGATGGAATTGTAAACTTTTGGGAATGGCAAGGCACAACATATTCTGTTTCCTGCTGACATGATCTCTCTGCCCAGGAAACAGTGTATGAGATGTGCCTTTCATGTACCAGCTGAAAATTCCTCCAAGATGAAGCCCTCTACCATGTAAAATCTGCTGCCTTTTAGTTACTCTTCATGCCTTTACTAGCCAAAAGGGGTCTCAACACATAAGTGAAACCGGCCCCTTGTCTTATCTTTGCCAAATACTGATCTGCTTTTGGCTTTTACATTGGAGGTATCCTGAAATTTCTTTTACATCTGTGTGGCTTGTGTTAGCATTTCTCATTCATAGAAGAAGCCACTTACACCTATTCTTATTCTCCTTATAACCTTTTCTTTATGCCAGCTGTTCTTTTCTCCTCTCTACTCAGCATTTTCATTTTGAAGTTCTTATTCTGAAGACTTTTTCTTAAAAAGTCTCAAAGGAGGTGGTATGCTGATAAAACCTTTAAGATAATTTTGATATCATCCCATGTAGGGTTCCAATAAAACTGTTTAGTAAATAAGAAGAGACATTTGGACAATGACTTTGGAAACAAGTGTATTGTCTTCATGCAGTGTCATTTACTACCTTTTGCCTTTAAGCCAGGATTGTATACCATACCTGGAACTGAAATTATTTGTGCCCAGTCTTAGTCATAAGGCATTTCCACAATCTCAGGTTGCCCTGCAAGAGTCACCAACAAGTTCTGGAGGGCAGAATGATGGCATCTTTTACTCACTTCCAGCCCATTGTAGACTACAGCTTCAGCCAGTGCCTTCCTGCTCTGCATTTCAAGCAGCATTTTCTGGCTTGTGCTGGCTCAAGTATCATCTGGTTTACCAGCTGTACTTTGCTATCTTCTATGCAACCCCCTGGACTGATTGGCTACTATGCCAAGGCAGGAGTGCCCCCTTCTCTAGGTCAGTGGGGGTTGTCCTGTACCTCTCTAATCTCTTTCATTACTATTTTCTTTTACTGAGCTACCTGTTTTTCCACTTTAAAAAAAAAAAAAAAAGTCTACCAGTGTAGCATTTTATCATTTTTCCAGGCACTTCAGGGAGAATAGTTTCATCTCCGCTCTCCAAAACCCCAATTCATAACAATACAAAACAAAACAAAAAGGTAGGTAGATCAAGGAAACAAAAATAGGAATAAAAAAAAGTTTTCTGATGGGCTTCAGAACAGTGATGTTCTGCATGCCAGCCAAATGTTAAAATCAGTGCCCTACTGATGGGTTCCTGTAAAATAATTTTTTATTTTAAAGCTGGTTATTGTGCCTGCATATATGTTTAATTTTATGCTTTTGCTTTCTGTACTTCAATTTTGTATACATGTGTGTTTATCTGCATATTTATCTACACGCACACACGCACACAAACATGCATATAAAAGTATATTATTTCCAGTAAGACCAGCCCTCAGAAAGGAAAGTACTTGGGATGTCACCACAGGAGGGGAACTATCCAATGGAGGGTTGCAGTAACTGGTAGTCCAGACTGAATGTCTGGCAGGTCACTATCAAAATATTCCAATGCAAAGAGAGGTTTTTTTAAACCAGCTTAGAGTCCAGCCAGCGCCAGCACAGAACAGAACAGGAACAGCTTAAGGGTACAGTAAGGATATGCAGATAGTCACAGTCTTCTCTTATAAAGTTGCACAGTTACACAATGGAGACTTAGGGCTGATTCAGCTTGATACAAGGTTAATAAAATGACATTTATTTATTTATGAAGGGTTTTGAAAAATATCAGTATAGGGGTGATATATAAAAAACATAGCTTAAAACCCTAATCATAACAACTCTGATCTATTTCTCCTGATATTATATAAAGTAATTCCCCTTTCTATCTCATTTGGTCTAACTACTGAACTTGGAAAGCCTTCCAACGTATCAGTCACATTTACCAGCTCCTAATCTACATCTGTATTATATAGCAGAAATGCTGCATCTGGATGTTGACCCACTGATGTATTCCAACAACATAAAGCAGCTGTTTGACAGTAAAATCAGAGCAAAGGCACTAAATCTCACATTCCAAATGACTCAGACTTATGCATAGAAAAGTTACCAGAATCCCACACCAACACAGAGAGATACACAGAAGAACTACTTCTGTATATCATCCCATCTTGGAGTCAAGAGAGGCAGTATATAATAGGTATGAATGCTGGGTGTTAAATTGAAAAGTCATGAGGAACACCAAAAGAAAGCTAGTCCACAGCAGGTTTGAGGTGGGTTGTATTTTATTTATCTGGTAAAAATTGAATATAGGTTCTCTTTTGCTTTAAAAGCAACTTCAAGTACAGAACATGGAATTCTTTTCCAAATGCATAATATTGCTTTTTTTGTAAGTCTAGAATCTCTTGCTCCAACTGATAACTGGGAATGAAAGAAATATCAGAGGAACACATAGTTGTATCCCCTGCTTGCCCTTTTTATTTAATTAAAGTAACTTCATACTGCTATGTCAGTGCCTTCATAAATATGGCCTCTCAAAAGAAAAAAGAACATTATCATCTATGATATTATATTTAGTTAGAATATAGAAGGTGAATGGTAGTGACATACGTTTTTAGAAAAACATAACCAGAAGTGATTACTTTTCAAGATTTGATGCTAATTAAAGTGTTTATTGAGGCCTAGTGGTTCTATAACAGATGATACAATAAAACCGATTTATTTCCAATAATGTTGCATATAACTAGAATATTTTTTTAACAAGTCTTTATGGGTTTCTAACCTTCTGAAACCTTTCTTCATATCTGAATTGGTAATATAGTGCTAGAAGATATTGAACAATATTTGGGAATCAGTAGCTGCCTATTTTATAGTGATAGTTCAGTTACCAATATATATACTGCTAATAACAGCAGTCAGTAGAATTGGTACGTTTAATTTTAAAAAGTAGGTATAAAGGCATAAAGCTAGCTGGGTGCCCTTGGGCTAGTCACTTTCTCAGCCCTAGGAAGCAGGCAATGGCAAACCACTTCTGAAAAACCTTGCCAAGAAAACTGCAGGGATTTGTTCAGGCAGTCTCCAAGAATTGGACATGATTGAACAGATTAAAAAAAAAAAGTTGAAAAGATTCTAGTATAAGACCTGCAGTCTTATACTGTAAAAGACACAGCAGTCTAGACTACTGTGTTTTCTGAAGATGCTGATGTCTGCAAAACAGTTGTAATCATACAGCATTCCATAAAGAATTCTTTCAGGTCTGCTAAGATACCCTGGAGTGGAGTTTCATTTGTAAGGCATTTACCCTTTCAATATCTTTCTCCTTTCTGATATTCTAAACAGCACCACTGTCATTCATGTGAGCTGGATAGCTTTACTTATCGAGCCTAAATCAAAGTTACAGACAGAGGATACCAGGCTCCAATTGATTCTTCTCCAGAATCTGTGTTGAGCTTAGTTCAGCTGGTGCAGAAATCTGATGGGATCACCTAACACTCCTTCCCTCCCTTCTCCTCCTCTTTCTTATTCTGAGCTATCATCATCAGATGAGGCCCTCACAAACACAAGCCCTTTTTTTGCAGTCCTCAGGCCCTCCAGTTAGGCCAGTGGAATCTAACAGCAACCTGCTATGTACTAGTAATATAATTTCTCACTGATGTTTGTGTGGAAAACAAAGCTTAACAGAACTATTATAACAACAAAAAGCCATATGTGCCCAGTAAAAGATATTCTCTTCTCTAAATAAATATTCCTATAGACCTTCTCCTCAGTGAAAGCCAATGAGCAAACCTCTCCCCAGGACAGAGCTGTCATTGTTTCTGTCTGCCTTTTCTCCCTTAACCAGCAGCAACTGCACTCTGAATTCATCTCTTCTCTTGCAAAGGAGAAGAAAATGAACTCCATAACAGAGGTTCCCAAGCATTACAGCAGTGATAGTATAACAATGACGCAGGGATGACAGTTGGAAGTTGCAGGTGTTGCAATGTGGCCTATAAATGGCTGTCATATTTAAATGCCATTTTTGTGATTGTGAGTGTTCCCTGGTGTTTGATCAAAGTACCTACCATTGATGGTAAAGGCGCTTATGGTGAAAATATATCAACGTATGGAGGAGTAAACAGCTCTTGTAATAGCATCCTGGATTTACCTGTTGCTGTCATCACAGATGTGTTTATTATATGACTTTTGCTTTTCTTTCCTCTTTCTTTTCTTTTGAGTATATCTGTTTTAACACCATTTAATTTATTGGTTTTCAAAACTATGAAGACTATGGAAAGGACATCATATTTGCTTAGGATATGAACAAACTAGTAGCATGAGGAACAAGACACATGTCAAAAGAAAAAAATCAACCCAAGCATGGATGGTGAAATATGACAGGATCTAAAGGTGAGCTCATACTGAAAACAATGAAGATGTTATAATCAATGGATGGATTCAGAACCAGAGTTATTGTACATTTTTTTATATATCTGTTCAATTGTGGCCAATTCTCAGAGGCTGCCTGGACAAGTCCCTGCAGTTTTCTTGGCAAGGTTTTTCAGAAGTGGTTTGCCATTGCCTCCTCCCTAGGGCTGAGAGAGAATGACTGGCCCAAGGTCACCCAGCTGGCTTGTGCCTAAGGCAGGACTTTAATAAGCAATTATTCTGGAGTCTCAAGACCTCACAATCATTTCTTAAAATTTGAGGTCTACAGTTTTATTAACATTACCAATATAAATAAGATAATTTGAAGATAATTTCTCTGTGTTAAGCCATTGTCTAATTTCTTTTTAATTTAATTTTTTTATAAGTTTCAACATGCAGATGTGATCCAAGGTTGAAATGTCCCCAGTAAGGTCAGAGCATTAGTAGAATGCTTACTGTGAGAACATAAAAGCTGCATCATTTGAAACAGGGAATCCTAAGCACAAACCTTTTCATATCTACAGTGTTTTACATATGCCTGATAGTGAGTCACCAACTGCTACGTCTCATTTTATATTCTTACAGGTTACAGCAAGTCCTCCCTTCTCTTACACAACACCTTTTCCATCCCCAAAATCTCTGTGAGGGCACGAAAGCTGTTCTGGAGTTTGAACAATAAAAAATATCTTAATTCTTGTCCACTGACTTAATCCTTTGATTATCTTCCTTACGGATAATTGTTTAGTCTGTCAGCTCAGGTTATAGCACCTTCCTTATTTGTTCTAACTCTTCATCATCTTTTATAAGGTGAAATATGGCTGCTCGCTGCTCTGACTTTTTCTTTAAGCACTGCTATAAGCCTGAAACAAGAATACAAACATGCTGCGAGCATTGTCAGTCACTGAGTCTTTTCCATTAATCTTCACGTGTGTTTGTTTTTTAGGTACTACAGGTACAGGCTTTTATTTCTTCTTGTTCCTGTATCAGCTTAGCCAAGTACAAACTGTCGGCTTAACATCTGAAATTTGTTAGGGAGTTTTCTTGACAAATTTCTGCTACTGGATTCCTGATTTTTAGTTCTCCCAGGTGAGGTTGCTTCATAATGTTCCTTGTATAGTCTCTGCAGTCACTCAGTTACCTACAACGTGCAATCAGCAACTCTAAGGGTATATACCTCTTGCAATCAGCAACTATATGAGTGATAATCTTTTCATCTTTCATAGCTAAGTATACCCATATACAGTCAATCTCCCCTCATCCTTTTGTTGAACTCCACTGGAAATCTCCTCTTTGCTCTCTTAGTACACTTATTTAATTGGCTTGTTCTTTGAAACTTGGCCATCTGATGTTCCTCCTAGTCTCCACTTACTCAGGAAGAAGTAACACCCTGTCACCTACAAGTAGTTGCTGCACCGTTACCTAAAACGTATGTGACTTCTGAACCTATTAAGTCATGCTGACATTAAATTTGCAAATTATCCAGAATCTCAAGACAATCAAGTCCATTCATCAATAGGTTTATTTTGGTTTTTGATCAACATAAGGTAAAAACCTAAAGGATGCCAAATTAGAGTAATAAAATTAAGAAA
This sequence comes from Candoia aspera, assembly GCF_035149785.1. Lineage (NCBI taxonomy): Eukaryota > Metazoa > Chordata > Lepidosauria > Squamata > Candoiidae > Candoia > Candoia aspera. Next base: position 35,109,075 of record NC_086159.1, on the reverse strand, counting down.
TAATAATGTAAGATAACATAATAACCTGGAAAGTATCAATTTCAGTAGAATTCTGATCAATAAGGTGATATGCATTTGTTTAAAACTAACATTTAATTAAAATAATAGCAATAAAATGTAGTATATGTAGTTTTAAAAACTGTAACGTTATAAACTGTAAAATTAAAATGGCAAAAATTGGAGCCAACAGACAATATTACTTTGTGTCAGACCAGATTCTTGCTGCCTGTCAGTCAATTCTCACTGAATTTTACATGCTGCTGCACAGAACCTGGTAAAATAGGTGATGGAAGAACCATTGTCAGAAAGTAGTAATGAAATTTAGACTTGAACTGAACACCCTTGCAATCTAGAGAGTAAAGGAGGAATAACAATGCTGCAAATGCCCCTGTAGAATGAACAGCTGATCGAGTTATACTTGATGGTTTCAACTTGTCTGTTATTGCAACGACACAGATAGAAGGGTATGTTCCTATAACTTCTGTCTAGCACTGCCAAAAAGAGAGAGCTGCAGTGAGGCAAGGTGAAAACTATGGTAGGCACTTTTAATTGTATAAGAAAAACAATAGGCTTTGTAGTCAACTTTAAGCTTTCATCAATGGGAAGATTTGGCATTCTGCCTAAATCACTTTGGTACTCCACATTCATTATATGCTGTTTAAGTAGTGTCCTTGCCTGCTTATACCCTAAAGAGAGGTTGTAAATGGGAAGAGAAAAGCCTCAATAATGTCACTTTTTCCAGTGAAGTTAGCTTCCATATGGATTGAGCTCCATCCTCTAGTGTAAAGGGATCTAAGAGGGGTAGCCTTAATCAGAAATTCAGTATGGACAATTGTGTTTTATTTAACCATATAATTATATTGTAGAACTGTGCAAATCCTTCAGAGGAGGTGATTTGCAATATGTGGGAACAGATATAAAGCACTCCTCTTCCTTGAAAGAGCCATTGGAGAGAAAAGTAATCTGCATTGCCTCCCCGACTTCATATGGTGAATTGAATCACCTCACCTCATATCAATGGTGCAAAGGACCTAACTGAGGCAAATCACAATCACTCTCCACGCCTCCAGTTTTTGTGCCTAATTTCTTTTTCTTTTTTCTATTACTGGGTGACTTAATTCCAGCTGTAGGTAGGGTTAGCTTTTTGCTTAATACCTAAAATTTGCATCTTTTTGTGGGGAATGGGTTTTCCTTTGCCACACACACACACACACACACAAACACACACACTTTTTCCTTTCATGTGTAATGTAATAAAAATGAATAGGGAAATAGCCCCTTAAAAGTGATTAAATGTCACATGTTAAACAGCAAGATATAAGAGTAGTATAGCAGGTTCTGCTTATGAATATATTGTTATATAAAGGGTTTTATAAAGATTTACAGAAATCCCAGCATAAAGTAACAATCTTCAACATAATTATATTTAGGAAACTTGCTCAAACCACATTGTTTTATATCATTCCAAGGATATAAAGCAAGTTCACTATTGGGTGGTATGTAGGGGTATGCAAAACTTTTTGAATTTAGATTCTTCCAAAGTTATTAAAAGTGTCCCAAAACTGTTCCAAACATCCCAGAAGAATTTCAAGTTTACAATGGAGCCCTGTGAATTTCAGAATATTTCTAGAATGGTCAGAATAGCATCAGAAGACTCCTGGTAAGATAGGAATCGCTGTTCAAATGTGGAACAGAGCATGTCTAACCTAAATGGTGCTCTTTGACTTTGGAATAGTTTGAACTTGAAACTTAATTCTGATGTTTGTATCCTGCCCTTTCGCTAGGGTCAATGTCCTTAGTTGTATAGCTCAATCAATGAGACAACTTGCAGGTACTTTCACAATGGTTACCTTATGTCCCTTTTTATCCTCTCACATAAAATGTTTATGGATATATATACTGGAAAATAATAGTTTTGCATTTTTATTAAATATTTCTAAAGTGATTTAAGAAGTTTTGAGTATCAGCATCCTTGCTGAACTCCATCTCACCTTTAAGTTAGAGAAGAGCTGCCTACCTAGCAGAGCTCTTCATAAAACTCACAATTTTAGAAGAATGGAAAACTTGGATGAAACTTTCAAAGAAAAATGCCCTGTTCTTCAGAAAGGTGCTCCAATGTCTTCTAATGTTCAGAGTCAAATATTTTTCTCTTTTAAAGTTCTCCCACTATCAAAATGGTCTGTACATAGTAACATGTACCAGAAATCCATTTATCTCCTCCAAAACATTGAGCTATACCAGCTGGGATTTCAACCTTTGTTTCTAGGAATCGAAGGTATTTCAAAGCTGACTCTTGGCTCACTCAACCTTCCCCTCTGGCTTAGTTCATTGTACAATAGAACCAGCGGTAGTGAACTCTACCTTATAATGACTCTTTTTTAGTGATGAAAAACACCGTTCCTGAATTTCTTCAGTGTGGGTGCAAATTATAGTGTAATTGACCTTTTAGAACGTTCACATATATTTTAACTGCTACCTACAATGGCAAATTAAAAGAAAAATAACCCTTCTTTTTTTTCAGTTTGCACAGTTACTGCCTCCTATGCCTTATAAAAAGTATTGCCTTATACATATTCAGTGTCACAAATCTTCTTCAACAGATGACATTTTTAAAAGCTGAGTGAGTTTTCTTCTTTAATAAATATACCAAAAATCTAAATTATAATTTGGAATTAAACTTTTTCAGCAACAAGGTTCTGTACTAAAATGCCTCAAGAGCAGGCTGTTACAAATTGTTCCACTGCCTTTCCTGAGAGTAGGATAAAATATGTGGTGCACAGTCAAGTGTGTTTTTAGAGATGGGATAATGGATGTTGCTTCTAAAGTCATTAATCATTACATACAAAGGGTGACTGATTCATTAATGGTTTGGTTACCCAGGAGGCTGCATAGAAAATAGAGTTTCAAGCAAGTAAACATTTATATTTCAAGTGTCAGACCTGCAGAATAATCTACCACTTTTCCTCGAGTTAATTAAGAGAAATAACACCTTGCTTCATCATGAAAAGTTAGTTCTAAAGACAGAAAGAGAGAGAGAGAAAGAGACTTGCAGGAATGATTTGAGTGCTCAGACATCACTGCATTGTCTGAGGAATAGAGTGGTATATATACTGTATATATATATTGTGGTATATATACTGTGTGTATGTATGTATGTATATATGATTATATATTCTTGGAAAATATTTTTCATAGAGAATGATGGTGAAAATGTAAACAGCTAAATCCCTGCATTTGTACTGCTAACAGTACTTGGCTCAACTATTTAAGAGGAAAGTGATATAAAATCTGAAAGTCAAACAATCACATGATTCATTGTTTTTTAGTATGTTCTCTGACACTTTAATTGGTTTAATATCCTTTGGGGCAACTTCTAAGAACTATTATAAATTATTAAAACACCTATTATATATGTATGTATTTAATACAAAATAAAAATAGGGTAAAATTATCTTAGGAATCATCTAAAAATGACTGTAATAATCATAAAACCTTTCTGGATTCTCCTAAAACAATGAAAAGAACGTACATATGAACCTGGGGGAAAAGATCCCAAATAGCAGAGGTCTTTCCAAATGGGCTTGTAGTGCTACCCATGAAAAGGCACTTTTTCTGTTTTGGCTGACTTCATAGTCTGATGTGGCAAGAAGAAAATCAGTAGTAGTGGCAGTGAAAAATATAGCCTAGTTTTTCTACTGTGTACTGGGCAAAAGACAGTTGCATATCTGCCAAATACCCCAATATGGTTGGGACAAATATCGTTTGCTAAAAGTTAATTTTGCTTTGAAAGAAATTCCTCAGTGAAACCCTGAGCTGGCACCTTTTCCCTAGTTGGCTGTTTTTAAGGCCACCATGGTATGAGTAACATAATTGAAGGATGAAGAGGACAGCATTTTCCAGCCATAGACTCCTTTTGGAATACTCAGCAGTGGTACCATGCCCTTGCCTCTCGTGACTGGAGACATCCCCATTTGTTATCATGTTGATACAACAAATTTAACTGGAAAAAGGGAGAGTGGCCAGCAGGTTATACTGTGAAGGCACCCAATACTGTGATAAGATTCAGGTTTGGGGTGAGTTATTGGTTGCCAAGGAATCAAGACAAGGGGCTTTGTGTTCAGGCATTGTATATTGCTCTAGACAAGGCTTTTTCTGATATAGAATACAGTTTTTATTTATATAACTTATTGTTGTGTTATGCCTAAATGGAAAGCAAAAATAAAATGAAACTGCTCTCTCTCTCTCTCTCTCTCTCTCTCTCTCTCTCTCTCTCTCTCTCTGTGTGTGTGTGTGTGTGTGTGTGTGTGTGTGTGTGAGTGTGAATGGGAGTGTATATATCCATCCCTCATATTCTACAGAGGGCAAGAAATTTATCAATTCACCCATGAAAAGAAATATGTATGCTTTTCACAGAACATGTGCTTGTGACTTCTCAATATCCCATTGCAGAAACTCTTGTAAAGGGAAATACAACACATGTGGAAAGATAACAGTTTTAAATTCTTCCAAACACTGATGAAGTCTTAGTTTTATCCACATAGCTCATGGATACACAGAGCATTGAATACATAACTAATTTTTCCAAGAATATTTATGTATTTATTTGCTGCTACATTTGCAATTTGCAGTGAATAACAGTTCCAGTACCCTGGAGCAGGTGCTTATGCTAGGGAGAGTGGAGGGCAAAAGAAAGAGGGGCCGACCAAGGGCAAGGTGGATGGATGATATTCTAGAGGTGACGGACTCGTCCCTGGGGGAGCTGGGGGTGTTGACGACCGACAGGAAGCTCTGGCGTGGGCTGGTCCATGAAGTCACGAAGAGTCGGAAGCGACTAAACGAATAAACAACAAAACAACAGTTCCAGCAACCTGGTAAGGATTAGCAGTGTATTTCTTAGTTTCAGCTTTGGGAAGACTTCTCCAATAGTTGGAAATACTGTTTCAGGCCCAGTGACAAATACCACGTTCGATTTAGATTTAAAGATAGAATGCAGGCTGGGGAGATGGAGAAGAGCATAAATAAATGAAGTTCTGTGCCCCACTTACAGTGCAGCACATTGAATACATTATTTCTCTGCCTCTCATTTTAACATGCTGGTAAGTATACAGTTGTGCCTTGTTTCATTATGGTTTTGAATGAATGGTAGCATCACTGGGTGCAATTCACTTCACATTAACAAATTTGAATTTAGATCTTAATAGCCCCTAACAAAAAAATATTAGTCAATGCTTCTGGATAGAATTTCAAAAGAAAAAAAAAAGCCAATTTGACAATGGAAAGAGGATCAGCTGATACCAGAAATGGTTGAAAGCAGGGAGAAACTGCATCCATTCTTAGAGGCAGACAACCTGAATAAAATTATCTAAGTAGCATTTTACTGAAGTATTTTTGCAAGAATGCCAACATTTGCCCCCAAATCTACATGCTAAATATAAAGCAAATCATTTCATATAAAAATATTGCATTAACTATTTTCTATTCAACATATTTATATTAGCAATTTGAGATGACATCATACTACAATTATATAATGAAATAATGCTGGCATTAAAAATACTGTAAGATCGTTGGAATCTGTTGATATAAACTTAAAGATTCTGGGGAAGCATTAAATTAAAGGATGGAGAGAGGCAACATTCTGAAAAGTCAGGAGCAGACAAGTGGGTCCTACTGGACCAGCTGTGTTAGAATGAGAAAATGCTGCTGCTGAAAAAAGCATTGAAGTGACGAAGCAAATGATTTATAATCTCTCATTCCCATAAAATGACTGTCATTGTTTTTCAGAGCTATGAACCTGGAGCTGGCTGCAATGGACCACTGGTCTAAAATGTGCTTCAGATTTATTTCCATAATCACAGACACAAATCCTTTCAATAGAGAACAACAGTTTGCCTCTGATAGGTAGAAGGACATTTTTAAAATAGGTAGGATTTAACAGTTGGTTGCATTTCTTTTTTCTTGGAAATTGCTTTAGAAAATAAATGATTAATTTGTACATTGGCAAAAGCACTGGGCATGATCATTCAGTATTATTTAAGAAATGTTGCATCTGGTTTGGATATGCATATGTTCACTCACTCCAAAAAATTAGTTTGAATACATACCATTCATCATAACTCCTATCAACTATACAATTGTTGAGTTTCAGAACACTTCTAATATGAAATTTCAGCCAATACACACATAAGTCTAATAATTCAGGTCAGTATTTTGGATGGCAAAGTACTTTAATATTTGGTGGAAATGTTTAGTGCCATTTAACATGGTGGTTGTGGGCATTACTAATATAACTAAATAAAAAATGAATCTACCCCAACATTCTCATACAATGGACTTCCTCCCTTCCTTCCACCAAAATCCAGGACATGGGAATTTTAGCCTAGGTATTTAATACAGAAGGCCAATGAGTACCATGTGAACTATACCAAGAGAATGGGGAAAAAAGAGTATAGAAGAAAGGGACCTTTAACAAGCTTGTTGGAAAGCAGCTGGATGGCCTAACTCTGCCTGGAGTCACCTATTGTGCTCCTCCAAGGATTTCTTCACCATGGAGTTTTCAATAAGCTACCCTTGGCTGTAAGTACAAAGCATATAAAACATAATTAACAAGCACAAAAACTGAGTTTACATGTCATGCTAAACCAGAACCAAACGAACACATTATGAGTTAACATAATACGTGAACTTAAGCAACAACAATAACAAAAAAAAGTAACATAAGAAAAAGGCATTTCCTTTTACGTTTCACTTTATATTTATTTTCATCTAAAATATTCTGTCCTTTCATGAAGAAAAAAGCCAAGACAGTTAACATGTAGCATCAGATCTCAAGTATATATGAGGATATTTTTCTGTGGAAAAGCTCTCATATAGATCTTTACAGATTATAAAAGTATTTTGAATATGCTCAGACACAAACAGGGTAACATTTGAGCATTCAGGGACTTTAACTTAGCCTCTTTATATACATACATACATACATACATACATACATGAATATTCTTAAGTTTCAAGCAAAGATAAAATCCACAGAAAAACAGCTACAAAGGAAAAAAACTAAAAAAGTGTAGAAACACAAGAGAAAATTTTTCAAAATTACAAAAAGAGGTGACTTCTGACTTTTAACAGCAAGGATATACAACAATTTTCCATAGTCAATCCCTTACTCTATATTAAACCAAAATCACATTATTTCTATAAATCTTTCCATTGGCACATTATAAAAAATCACTAAATACAGTTGCTCCCTCCCTTTATATTAAAAGAATATTATATATATATATACATACATACATACATATACACACACACACACACATACACATACATACATACATACACACATACATACACACACACACATACACACACACACAAACATGCATAGACATACACATACATACACATACATACAAACACACATACACATACACATATACATACACACACACGGACATACATACATACCCACACAAGCACACACACAAACACACAGTATATACACCTCCTAATCAACTTCTCCCCCCAAAGATAACATTTCTTGATAACAACTGCTCAGAGTCCCTCTTTGGGGGGAGATGGGCAGTAGTACAAATTTGAGAAATAAATAAATAAATATTGAATTGTTTTCTTCCTACTACTATTCTATACATTCCTGTCTACTATAATAAAGATCAAACTAAAAAACATATAAATTGGCTGCCATTGTGCTTGATAATACAACAATTTTAATAATGTTAATCATATTAAACCCAAAACCAGACATTTATTATTTTTTATTATACCTTAATAATCTTAATCCAAATCATGAAAGATAAATGAAATCAGCCAAACCCTAAAACCAATCCAGATAAATATTCTTAAATCGTTATCCCACTTCAAAATAAACCAGAGTATTTACATATCCCCACAATGAGCACAGAGCTTTTTTCTTTAAAAAATTGAACAGCCCAACTGCCTCCCTCAAAAACTCTGACTTCTCTTCAAAAGACCTCCCATACATAATACCCCCTTATTTTCCATGGCATCCCACCAGAAGATTAATTTCACTTATGGCTTGCAACTCAATCTCTCCCTTTAATTTCTCCAACTCGACTATCCAATCTTCATCCAGGATTTCAACAGAAATCCCGATCTCACTCTTAGAAGAGGCATTTCTGTCACTGTTAAATTCCTCAGTTTCATCCACAACATCCCCAACCAGATGGCACATTTTAGACCTCATGTTTTCCACAATGTCCTGAATGCCTTGCATAAAAACATTGTAGGAATCAGAAAGAATCTGTTTAAAATCTCGGTGAAAGTCAGAGAAAGTCTGTTTAAAATCCTCCATGTCTCAAGCAGTAGATTAAGCCCCTAGGAGCTTAACCAGCGAAAGTCAAAGATATGAAAAGATTCCAAATGTGTGTACATAAGCAAAAGTGAGATATGCAGAAAGTTCCTCAGAGAAAGTAGAAGCAGAAAACTGAAAGTTCAGAACAGCCAATGCAATGAGTAGGAAAATGCTAATATCTTCAAATTTAGTACAAAAATAATAACAGGAAGACAATTATTTACTCTCAATCCTCCTTAATATTTGGATGGAAAATAAAGTCCAAAACTTAAAAAGATTTTTTAAAAAAAGTTTAATCCCAAAAATAATGATAAGCACCAAAAGAACCCACTTCTCCTTGCTGTAGAAAGTCTCTTTTAGGGTACGCATACTTAAAAAAAATATAAATTGGGTGATTTAGAAATGGGGTGGCCAGTCTTAGTGTTCCATTAAGGCTACAGCATGGCTTGGAAATGGTGATGTCCCAGCCGCCCGGCTAGCTCTTAACACTGTTTGCGATCTTCTGGCTGCAAGCAGCCATCCAGAGGACAGATGGGGTGATCCCAGGGGTTTTTCTTTTTCCAGAAAAAGACTCCCGGGCTTCAGGAAAAACCTGCCTGAACCCAAAAAAACTGCTGCATTGTCATTTCTGCCTGCTGAGCCCATCGGCACAGCTGTTCAGTCTGCCATGTCCCCACTGGAAGTCCACAGGGACTTTAATTCATCCTCTTGACCTTCCAAGGGGTTACAGAAGGCCATTGATATCACTGGAAGAAGTGGAGTTGAATATTTTTGCCTTTGTTATTATTAGTATTTTGGGTGGTTTAAGAGTGGAGGTGGGAGTGGGAGGCCACTGGAGGGCAAGCTACTCCCATCCTTGCTCTTAAACCCTCACAACCCTCCCCAAACTAGAGGCTGGTCTGAAAAATGCTAAATTTGGGGCATTTTGCGAAGTTTGGGATGAGTTAAGGGAGTAAATGGGGGTTGGCTTGGCTCCCCAAAATCTCTTATTTCCACCTTTGAACTGCCTCAAAATGCCAAAAAGGAACAAAATTGGGCATATTTGTGCAGTTTGTGTGAGGACATCAAGGATGGAAATGGGAAAAGGACCACTGATATCCATGATGAAATACAGATGTTAAATAATCAGGCTGCATTAATTACTGTTTCTAATAGTCTTTAAAGGTAAACTTACAATACCCCATGCCTTGGAGCAGTTTTGGTACAAAGGCAATGTTAAGGTCCTAAACAAAGACGATAGTAATTATCTAAATTCAGAATTCCATATATTCAGTGTATTAAGGACCATACCTCTATATTATGAAGCATGACACCCAAGGGCTTTTCACATCCATGTATTTCAGTGCTGAGGTCACATTTTCAAGGGAAGCTTTCCTTAAATAAGGAAAGATAAAAGGTGCTTTTATCTTTTCTTATTTATCAATTCTGCAGAAACCTTTCCCAAAGAATTACCTTTTTAAAAAAAAAATCCATTGCCCTGCTCCAGAAACAATTATGAAGCCAAGAAGGCAGGGAACAGCCTAAGGACAGTCATTTGCAATGGAGATGACTCAATGAGTGCAGATGAAGCCATTTCCCTGGCAAGTGCCTGCCATGGATTTTTGTTCTGCAACAATACCAGGACTGAGATTATACAATGATTAAAATAAGATGTATGTGTCCATATTTCTAAGCAAACGTATCCCCAGCTCCAAAACTGTTCCCTGTGTGTACTGTGGCTTACACTTTTAGAGTCCAACTATTTGTGTTCACGTTCTCAAAATCTGAAGGGATAATAGGCATCATTATGATAAAAATTCACATAAAGTAGATCACTGAAATGTATCTAATATATTTCCCTGTGCTTGTAATACACACCTGGAAACTTCCTTTTATTATCTGTTATTAAACAGCTTAGCTTACAATCTGTCAGCCCCAGAACAAACACAGAAGAAGATATTACCTCTCCTACATGTTTGCAAGCTGTGGGGGAAAAAGAATTGGTCAAAAGAGAGGCTGTTATAGATTTATTATTTATTTGTTTGTTTATTTTTCAAACTTCTATTACCGCCCATCTCCCCCAAGAAAGGGGGACTCTGGGCAGTTTACAATAAAACCAGAGTTAAAATCATAAAGTATAAATTACAATATATAAACCAATAAACAAGAATAAGATAAGATAAAATAGAGATAAGATTGATATATATACTGTATATATCAATACCTTTCAGAACAAAAACTTTCTTTCCCCATGAAACAACTTTTTCAGATACAGGATAAACTTTTTCTTTCCACAAAAGCATTAAAAGAACAAATTTCATATTGTGAGTGGATGCCTGCAAGAATAACTGCCGCTATTCTTTTTGTGAAGAAATCTCAAAGAGCTCACAGATTTCATTTGACTTTGCACACTAAGCTACTTGAAATAAATATTGTTTTCTTTACTATAAATTAGATTTCCATAAACATACCCAGAGACTGATGTTCAACTTTTTTATATATATAAAAAAGTACTATAAGCAGTTTTTTGGGACACACTATTTACAATTTCTTTCTCCCCTACCCTACCCTCCTTATTTTAATTTTCAGTATTGCACATGCTGCAAGATGTTTGAGGGTATTCTGAATTAATAGCTTAAATAATGTATTTTATTAAATAATTCTGATTTATATTTAAGTGAAAGTGCAAGGATTTAGAACAATTATGTTGCCCCAAATAAACATGTAACAAATGCTGTCAAAATTCTACAAAAACATTACATTTTAAGTTTTGGTTTGGTTTTTTTGCCTCTGATGGTTGCAGGGATAACTGTTAAGATCTAGCAAGTTCAATATGCTAAGAACAAAAGGGCATTTTAAAATAAAGTGTTTATTGATTGCCATTTGCAAGTATAAACTTTCTGAAATTATGTCACAAGAGACTAAGAATGTACAGATATGTAAATTTTGGTTGTTATTATTGTTTACAAATGTATATAAAAATGCATTTGATCAGTTCAGGTGTTTGCACATCGCTTATGAGGTTTAAGAGATAACCAAGGTACAGTTTTTTTGAAGTTCTGTTTTACATAAAAGCAAAGTGAGCTGTTGTAGAGGAGTTTTCTTCACATCTGGCTACGTACCTCAATGGTAGAGCTCCTTTCTGCTTTGTATGCAGAAAGTTCCTGACCCGAAACATAGTGATTAAAAAGAAGATTTAAAAATCTTGGCAAGCACATAAATATCATAAAATAAATGGAATCCACTTCTGGCAATTCTGTTTTACTAGAAAAAACACACATCAGACTGACTTTGCTTGATGTCCAGTGAGAGAGGTAAGTAAATTCATTCCCACCAAATGTTCTGGTAGAGATCTTTATTTAAAAAAAAAGAAAATGATTGGGACTTCTGGGGAAGAAATGGTATACTGAAGACACCTCCGTGGAAAGCAGAACCAATGATTACAGCTAAGAATAAGGAGCCGATGAGTAGATCAGAGCCTTCAACCCTCTCTGAAGAAGAAGAGGATGTGAGATTGCCCGCATTGTGCTCCATGCAGTTGCTCCTCATGAGAAGTCTCGGGAGGGTGGGAGGACTGGGAGACAACGGAATTTGCCATTCTTGCTCTTGTCGCAGTCAGAGCCTTCAAAAGACACTAGGTTCACACTTCCTTTGTTAACCACCTTCAGAAATTGCATATTAACTGCTTTAAAGAAGTTAGACACTTTCAGAATGACAAGGCTGGAAACACCAGCTGAGTGCTCTCAATCGTTAATACAAGAAAAAAAACCTGTATCTATATAAGCTTTAAGAATTCAAAATAAACAGCAAAAAGTAAGGCAAGGTTTTGGCTATAGAAAGTTTTTAATGGATTAAGGGCTCAGAAAATGTTGGAATATTGGATTTAGAATAGTAAGAGTTTGAAATTAATTTTAAAGAATAAATGCATTTTTGTGGGAAAGAAATTTTTTTTGATATTGGAGACATAAGCTTTATTTATTTATTTATTTATTTCTCAAATTTGTCATCACCCATCTCCTCCCACCAGAGGGACTCTGGGCAGTTTACAACAAAGTAATCAATAAAACAATAAATATACAATATAATTAATATATAAAAATATGATATATAAAAATACAATTACAAGTAGACAATAAATATAAATAAAAATAAAATCCAAACGGCAGATGATCTAACTCAGTCCTTGTGTGCGACGAGCACTCTAGGGCACTAGCCATCCTCAAACGTGACTACTCCCCTCCCTGCCCCAAGCCAGCTTCCGTATACTCTTCAGATTCCTCTGGAAGGCCAGGAACGAACAACAACCTTACTTCTGGCAGTAGGGTATTCCACAGGAAAGGAGCTACTGCAGAGAAGGCCTACCTCCTGGACCCTGCCAAATGGAATTCTCTTACCAACAAGATCCACAACATGCCCTCTCTGCATGATTGGGTGGGACAGGTACATGTAGCGGGGAAGAGGTGCTCCCTCAGGTAGCCTGGCCCCATAACATGTAGGGCTTTAAAAGTGATAACCAACACCTTGAATTGGAGCCAGAAGCAAACTGGTACCCAATGCAGCTCATGTAGTAGAGGTGTTACATGTGCTTTTCCAGGGGCACCAAAGATAGCCCGCGCAGCTGCATTCTGGACCAGCTGTAGCTTCCAGATACTCTTCAAGGGTAGAGCAATGTAGAGCACATTGCAATAGTCTATATGGGAGATAACAAGGGCATAAGTGACCATTCAAAGATAAGCAACTTATAATGGCATTCGGAGATATTTTTGAGGAATGGCACCGGGACCTTGAATCAACAATGTCAGCTGTGTTGTGTGTTCTTATGAACAGTCTGTAGCCAGAAGAAGCTATTACAGAAAAAGATTTGGAACAACATTTATCTGACATGATTCTGGAGAAAAATGTGAACAAGAATTTGTCACTGGATATACCAAAAAAAGGAAAAATGGATGAAGCTTTAAAAATTAAGAAGGAAATAAAAATGCCAATTCAAGAGAGTAATTGGAATAATTTCTTCCTGCTGGACTTACAAAAGAGGCTTGTTAAAGTTTTGAAGAATTTGAGACAAGGGACAAAGAGCAAGATTGTTTTATGTAAAAGGAAGGAGCATAAAGTTGACTTATTTGATCAGGGTTAAAATGGAATATGTTGTTATTTTGGGTGGTTCTTTCTGTATTTGCTGACATCTGGACTGGAAAAGACATTGGATTTGCTTACAGTTAAGAGCTGAGATATGGAATGATGAGTTTTATATTTGTTAAATACTGTGACTGTTTTAGGGCTCTGGACTTTGTGTTGACACCTGGATTGGAAAAGACATTGCTTATTGGACTTGCCAACAGTTAAGAGTTGAGTTATGGAATGAAGAGTTTTATATCTGTTAATTAAGAGGAGGTGAAGAGATAGTGAAACTCTTTATATCCATTGTGATGAGGGTGGGAAGTCGTTTTCTTAGTTTTTTTCTCTTCTCTTCTCTTCTCTTCTCTTCTCTTCTCTTCTCTTCTCTTCTCTTCTCTTCTCTTCTCTTCTCTTCTCTTCTTTCTTTCTTCTTTCTTGCACCTTTTATTCTTTCAGTTTTTCTTTTTCTTTTTAGTTTGTATTAACTTTTCCTATTGTAGTTAAAACTTTTAATAAAGATATTACTTAAAAAATTAAAAAGAAAATGATTGTTGCAAACTAAATAAAGGACAAATATTGTCTAGTTTTTACCAGTATTGTAAGATGTGAGCCTAAATTTCAGTGCTCTCTTGGTGTTTTCTAGAACAGCTTATTTCAATCCATCCACTCATACAATTCTTTCAAAATATCTTTCTTCATTGAATATATTTCCTAAACACTGGTTTTTAATGTAATATAAAGAAACTGTCGTTCCTTGGCACCTTTTTGAAGCCCTTGGAGCAAAACTGAAGGATTTTATTAAACATGCAGTTTAATAGATTAGGACTACTTAATGTGGTGGAAGGGGAAGGGAGGCAGAATGATGAAAATATCAGAGTGTTGCAACACAAGCTGTGCCGCTTTTGTGCATGTGTCATGATATCTCACAACATACATGAAAAGGGCAGCGTTTACAGCACAATGCTGCACCACGGCTTTCATTATTCTAACACCACTGGCTTAATTACTGACTTATTTGAAAGGACTTCAAAAGTCATGCATTTTGAATAGCGATCGGAAGAAAATTGTCTTTCTTTTAAAATTTGGATAAATCTGGGATTAATGTATTTGTGGGGGGGCTGAGGTTTCTTGTTGCCTTTATGATTGGTTTAGTCTGGGCTGTGTGGTTCTTTGTTTTTAATTGTTCTTACTGTCTTTCAGTTTTATATGCTGCTCAGAATCCATCAGAGTTCAGTGGCTATAACAAATTTAAATAGTAAAATAATAAATAACTCTCTTACCAGCTTCCAGAAAATATTTTATTGGAATTTCATGAGTCAGCATTGTTTCTTTAAAAAAAAATAGTCAGGGCAGACAACTAAATACATCAGTCAGCATGAAAAACAAAGTTGTTTTTTTTAAAAAAAAACTTAATATACCCACTTCCCTTTGCCAGATTGCAGACACCATAAACTGAAGGAGATTACCAAATTTTCCATGACTGAGAATTCTACAGCTAAGTTGTGGTAGCAAAAAAAAAAAGTGCTTTTCACCTGTTAAACATCTATAGCATCTATAGAGAAGGGCTTCTTTTACAACTGTAATTTTATTCAACTACATCGTCAGTTTACTTAGCTTTTTTATATTACCATAGCTAATTCTTATCTGAGTTTTTATGATAGTGAAGCCATTCCAATCTAATCCAAAGGATGTATTTCTCTCCTTTGGCATTTTCCCTAACAATGAAAGGCCTTTTTTTTTTGTAAAGTTATTGGCATTGCTATAATTTTAGGAACATTTGTAGCAAATAATGGGAATGGTCTGTTTCCTGAGAGGGAGTTTTCTTGCTATACTTGGCTTTCAGCTCCCATGCTCAATTTCATTCCCACGTAAAATTGGAGCCAATACAGTATTTGCAGTTAGTTCCTCCACCCAATAAATGCATATCAGTATACCACTGTGTCCCTGGAGCTACTATATCCTAGGGTTCTTATAGCATTTTAACTGATCTTCCTTCACTCCTCGCTCCAACACTTAGAACAACTTCTGTTTCCAGTTGTGGTGCCATGCAACCATGGTTGCAGCCCCATAATTTTTTGTTGCACACCACCAATCCAATGAAGACAGTAGATCTATGCAATCTTGTGAAGGCATGATCACTTTGTGCGTGTGCAAAATGTCTTTCCAGAGCTGATTTATAAGACGACGTGGCCTATCTATTTCTAAAGTGAAATAGTGATGTTTTGTTTCACATTTGAGGCCTCTTCTATCAGTTCCAGTAGCTCAAAGAGAGTTCTGTGCACATTTTGTGCATGTGCAGAAGCCCATTCCAGCTAAGGAACTGCCAGAGGAAGCTTAGATTGTCACAAGGCAGTGGGATCTGCAAGAGGCCAAAAAGGACATGCAGCTATTGGCTGACTGGCAGATATCAAAGATTGGCTGACATTCTGCACAAGAGCTATACTCACAAAAATATAGCCATGCCCATGGTGAGAGTGCTATGAATGCCAGCATGAATCTGAAAATGATAATGACAACTTGAAAATATTCTGATTTCATTGAAATCTGCAGTATAAAAGCATGGGAAATGGATGATCAGCCTCAGTTTAATTCATAATGGAAAACCTCAATTTAATTCATCATGTACTAGTCTATACTTCCTCATGTTCATTGAATCTAAAGATGCATTTGTGGCTATTGTCTGTAACACTTTTGAGTGCATATTATGCTTAGAAAAAATAACACAAACATTATTTTGTCTATCTTCTCTGGAAAATATTAAATATCTCTTTTGCTTGTTCCCTTGTCACATGGATAAGCAATGCTGATAAGACACCGGACCTTTTTATTATTAACTTTATCTACAGCTTAATACGCATTGTCCCTCTTTTTTCCCCTTGCTCTCGCCTATCAGACTAGAGGTTTTGTGGAGATTATAGGTGCTCCATTATTTTACTTCTGTTTCATTTTCAGCTTGTCTTCTGTCACTACGTAATATTTACTGTTTCAAATGTACCATAGGAAGTTAAAGAACTGAGTAAATACCATGTAATTTTCATTTCCAAGCTGGGCCTTTCCAACATGTTTTTACTGATGCAGCTCCTTAAACAGCATTCCTGTGCCAAACATGTAGTTTCCTACAGCCTTGCGGGAGGGGTGTCTTCCAGTGGCTTTTCCTTTATATTTAGACTGGCTATAAATCATGTAGCCTAACCTATAAAATATGCACAATCTTCCACAGCTGGATGCCTTGCAAATGGATTGTTCTACAGTTCCCAGAATTCCCAACCAGCATGACCTTAGGTGGAAAGCAGTTAATTTTTCCCTTTCTAAGGTTTCTATTAAATCTGTATATTCTCATACCAGTGCTAGAAGACAATGAGTTCATTAGTCTCAAGACTAATCCATTATTTTCTACCAACAACTCTGCACCAACTTTACTTAAATTTAAAAGTGAAAGAAAAAATATTTTTGTGCTAACCATTCCTATTTATTCAGGTTGTATCCCAGGATGCTTGTTAACAGCAAATAGTTCTGGTTCAGTGATTAGGTCTAGCACAACAGTTATCTAGCAGTAATTCCATAAAAATCTTGCTAGTTTGATCCTGCTGGAATACTAGGACATTATCGGAAATATATACAGCAGAATAAATATTTAAAGAATGGATGCCAAAGATGTGCACATTTCTGAACTAGATGAAATGTACAGGTTGCTATGGAGGCCAATCTTTGGCATCTAGTTTACACCATCCATATAATCAAGCTATTCTGCAGCCACCATCTGAAAAGCAGAACATCTATTACAGACAAAAAGGGCTCGTGGTTCTATTAGCAGAGGTAACAGTGCAAATAAGACGAAGTCGTATTCCATTAGGGCAGAAAAAGTTTTTTTAAAATAATTTGTTACAGAAAGATTGTTTATTGCATTCTTGTAAGTGAAACAAATCAGCCTGAGATTTCAGCTAAGGCATGCTGTTTATTTTACTAGACATGCTGTTTAAGGCACCAGGCTAGAAACTGGGAGACTGTGAGTTCTAGTCTCACCTTAGGCACAAAGCCAGCTGGCTAACCTTGGGCCAGTCACTCTCCCCTAGCCCTAGGAAGGAGGCCATGGCAAACCACTTCTGAAATCTTGCCAAGAAAACTGCAGGGACTTGTCCAGGCAGTCGCCGAGAGCAAAACCAGGAGGAAGACAAAGTGTGTGTGTGTGTGTGTGTGTGTGTGTGCACACACATTTACATATACATGTATACATATATACATACACTCTAAACCTCATTTTTCACATAGGCTTAGAAATCAGGAGAGAGCTAATCACTGCTGCAAGAAAATATTTCCACAAATCCCATCTTTCTACAAATAAATCCACTTTGTTAAAGGCCACACTATTCAAGCATAAAGCGATACCAAACAATGGGAATATCAAAGAAATACTTGTTCCCAACATATGAAATAATATACTTAGGTAAAATATTGATTAAAGGCTATTTCAGCAAATACCAAAATAAAACTTTCCATTCTACATTATTTCCCTCCTAAATTCACTTCAGAATTATCTAACATGTATATATCTTTATTCATATCCTTGGAAAAATATTACAATTTCACAGCATAGTTTGATACAAACAATAACAAAAAATAATCATTAAGCATACATGTATTCCTAAAAGAAAATTAAATTAGACTCAGTTATAATAAATACAGTTTCGACTGGATGCCTTAAAAGTATTCATTTAAAAAAAGCCTTCCATTTCCCTGCAGTATCTAGAAATTGTTCAGCGTCTAAAACATTCCTGCATAGTTATAACAGGTTTCTGGATTCAAATAGAAAGCTAATGAATTTGGTTTATTTTTTCAATCATACTCCTATGTAGCTTGTTATGTTGTTATACAAAAGCCCTACTATACTATTGTTACATTTCAGTTTTCTTTAGATTATTTTGTTTTTGCTTGTTTTTCTTTCTACATTAAAAAATGTTATTGTATACAAGGGAGATAATGTAAATAGGATAAGATTCAAATGTGAGAGTACTGCATGTTGTCACTAGGAAACATCCTGAAGAACAAACAGGTTATTGATATTCTTCCTCCTAAAGCAAGAAACAGTCCAGGGAGATTCATGAGAAGTGAGTAATGACAACAGAGAGGAGAAAATAAATTGATAGAATCAGAAATGGCTGCAGACCTGTAAATAACTTTTCACACTTTTGCAGTTACATTTAGAATTGAATAGTTTGCTTTTGTAAATTGATAGAGAAATCCAAGTTTATTTAATTCTCTCTCTAGTAATTCTTTCACAGATTGCTAACCCATTCTGCCTGCCAATTCTTTGTTTCTCTTTCTTTCACTGTTTGTTTTTACAAAAAAAAAACTATGGGGGATTAATGTATGTCAACTTCCAATAAAGCAGCACTCCTCCTATACGTATGCCTTTCAGAAATGTAGCCATTAGTAATATATGCTTCCAAGGGGAAAATGTAGTTCTGGAATTGTCTGAGAACATTCTACTTCTTGAGGAGCTAACTTCCATCTAGACTTCCCATTTCTTGTGTGTTTTATCTAATGTTGCTTTGTATTTAACAGTGACATAAAAGCAGCACCAAAAGTTCACTGTTAAAGGATTTTGGCATTATGGGTAGCATATAGCTGTTTTGAAATTTTTGCAAAAACTGTAAGTGGAGTTCATTCTTATATGAATTTAAAGCCTTGATTTTTATAAGCACTGGGACAATGTATGTATTTCCTAAAGCAGCATCTCCTAGGTAGGTACAGCTTGTATTAAAAAAAAAAGTGGAAAAATTAAAAGCCTTTGAGGGCTTGCTAGCACAAAAGCCTTCCTGGATTGAGTCTGGAGATAGTAGGAGTCATGGATGAATGGATCCATCAGAATAAGCCCTGCAATCAGACCAGCAGAATTTGTCCCAGTCACATGCTTTGTGTAGGAGGCAGAATCATGGTGGAAGACAGACAGAGCTAGCCAGCTGGAGAGATTAAGGGCAGGGTTAGTACCGGTCTCAGCCAAATTATATTCACAAAGTAACATTGAACATACTGTAGAAATTGCCTGCTAAAAAGAAGTACAACATTACATCTGCATATAAAGGACAAACACAAATACCTCTCCATTTCAATGAAGGAAGATACTTGTCTTCCTAGATGTTACCACCACAGATTTTTTTTAATCTGGGAACACATAATCTCCAAAGCAAACTAGTTTATTGTGCAAGGCATTAAGTTTAAATGATACGGAAGACTTGCAAAGCACTGTACTTCTATCCTTATGGCTGGATACAGATTTTCTGTTACTTTAAAACAAAAAAGAAAATTTGTGCTCCTGATACAATTGGTCCATAGACTGGCAGCATTAGGGTTGTCTTTAAGTGTAATCAACTTCCAAATGTCATTCTGAGGATCAAATAAGGTATACGTGATACAATATCCCAAGTCAGGCCTGAAAACATATAGATAAAATACTACTCCGAATTGCCGCCAGATATAATTGTTACATGAAATTGTTGTTTTTCACTCTCACTTCGTATACAATTTTTATTCCAAGAAGTCTTGAGAGCAGGAAGATTTCAGTTTCAGATTTGTAGTGCTACACCTTCTTCTTTCTCCAGATTAATGTCTTATTTTCTCAGTTCCATCACTCTTGGAGTGACCTCAGTCCCATTAGTTGGATTGGCTTGCATTTCATTATTTACTAGTTTAGACAGATAGCATTATATTTATGTTTCATTAAGTCCATATAACTTTTTCTAACATATAATTTAATAACATATAATGTATTAAATTTTTGCTTTCTTTCACATATGATTTGTAATTGGATTTTAATTTTAAGGAACCAAGATTCAGTGACTGAGATGTGATAAACCTCTTGGGAAAGTAATAAAGTCACTGCTAGCCTGGAAGTGGGCTGCTATCAGATTTAAAATATCTATCATATTTTATTGCCTAATTTTAATTTATGTTTCATTCTTATACCAGTTTATGAAAGGATTTGGTACTTATTTGTTAAATGCAATACACATATACACATACGTTCTTTATGTATGTTTATTGTTTTCTAGAATAGTCTATTCTTATCACAGGAAAGCATAAGACTTTATAGAATCTATCTGTTCTTCACTTGTTGAGCTGTCTACTGTTCAATTATTTTCAAATAGATTAACTAATCATCTCCTTTATATGCATGCTCCAACACCATTTACATTCCATTTTGTGGTGCAAAACAATGGGTTAATACTTTCTTGTTTGTTTCAGCTATTTATTTCCTTAAATGAGAATTTGAAATATGAGTATTCAGACCTCTATCAGCACAGGAAGAACAAAACTATTATGTTTATTTATTGGGGATGCTTGACTTCCTCCCCATAACATTTTGTTGTTGTTTATTCGTTTAGTCGCTTCCGACACTTCGTGACTTCATGGACCAGCCCACGCCAGAGCTTCCTGTCGGTCGTCAACATCCCCAGCTCCCCCAGGGACGAGTCCGTCACCTCTAGAATATCATCCATCCATCTTGCCCTTGGTCGACCCCTCTTCCTTTTGCCTTCCACTCTCCCTAGCATCAGCATCTTCTCCAGGGTGTCCTGTCTTCTCATTATGTGGCCAAAGTATTTCAGTTTTGCCTTTAATATCATTCCCTCAAGTGAGCAGTCTGGCTTTATTTCCTGGAGGATGGACTGGTTGGATCTTCTTGCAGTCCAAGGCACTCTCAGAATTTTCCTCCAACACCACAGTTCAAAAGCATCGATCTTCCTTCGCTCAGCCTTCCTTATGGTCCAGCTCTCGCAGCCATATGTTACTACAGGGAACACCATTGCTTTAACTATGCGGGCCTTTGTTGTCAGTGTGATGTCTCTGCTCTTGACTATTTTATCGAGATTTATCATTGCTCTTCTCCCAAGGATTAAGCGTCTTCTTATTTCCTGACTGCAGTCAGCATCTGCAGTAATCTTTGCACCTAGGAATACAAAGTCTTTCACTGCTTCTACATTTTCTCCCTCTATTTGCCAGTTATCAATCAAGCTGGTTGCCATAATCTTGGTTTTTTTGAGGTTTAGCTGCAAACCAGCTTTTGCACTTTCTTCTTTCACCTTCATCATAAGGCTCCTCAGTTCCTCTTCACTTTCAGCCATCAAAGTGGTATCATCTGCATATCTGAGATTGTTAATGTTTCTTCCAGAGATTTTAACTCCAGCCTTGGATTCCTCAAGGCCAGCTTGTCGCATGATGTGTTCTGCATACAAGTTGAATAGGTAGGGTGAGAGTATACAGCCCTGCCGTACTCCTTTCCCAATCTTAAACCAGTCTGTTGTTCCGTGGTCTGTTCTTACTGTTGCTACTTGGTCGTTATACAGATTCTTCAGGAGGCATACAAGATGACTTGGTATCCCCATACCGCTAAGAACTTGCCACAATTTGTTATGGTCCACACAGTCAAAGGCTTTAGAATAGTCAATAAAACAGAAATAGATGTTTTTCTGAAACTCCCTGGCTTTTTCCATTATCCAGCGGATATTGGCAATTTGGTCCCTAGTTCCTCTGCCTTTTCTAAACCCAGCTTGTACATCTGGCAATTCTCGCTCCATGAACTGCTGAAGTCTACCTTGCAGGATCTTGAGCATTACCTTACTGGCATGTGAAATGAGTGCCACTGTTCGATAGTTTGAACATTCTTTAGTGTTCCCCTTTTTTGGTATGGGGATATAAGTTGATTTTTTCCAGTCTGATGGCCATTCTTGTGTTTTCCAAATTTGCTGGCATATAGCATGCATTACCTTGACAGCATCATCTTGCAAGATTTTGAACAGTTCAGCTGGGATGCTGTCGTCTCCTGTTGCCTTGTTATTAGCAATGCTTCTTAAGGCCCACTCAACCTCACTTTTCAGGATGTCTGGCTCTAGCTCACCGACCACACCGTCAAAGCTATCCCCGATATTGTTATCCTTCCTATACAGGTTTTCTGTATATTCTTGCCACCTTTTCTTGATCTCTTCTTCTTCTGTTAGGTCCTTGCCATCTTTGTTTTTGATCATACCCATTTTTGCCTGGAATTTACCTCCAATGTTTCTAATTTTCTGGAAGAGGTCTCTTGTCCTTCCTATTCTATTGTCTTCTTCCACTTCCGCGCATTGCTTGTTTAAAAATAATTCCTTATCTCTTCTGGCTAACCTCTGGAATTTTGCATTTAATTGGGCATATCTCCCCCTATCACTGTTGCCTTTTGCTTTCCTTCTTTCTTGGGCTACTTCTAGTGTCTCAGCAGACAGCCATTTTGCCTTCTTGGTTTTCTCTTTCTTTGGGATGTATTTTGTTGCCGCCTCCTGAACAATGCTGCCAACTTCTGTCCAGAGTTCTTCCGGGACCCTATCTACTAAGTCCAGTCCCTTAAATCGATTCTTCACCTCCACTGCATATTCCTTAGGAATATTAGTGAGCTCATATCTAGCTGATCTGTGGGTCTTCCCTAATCTCTTTAGTCTGATCCTAAATTGTGCAAGAAGAAGTTCGTGATCTGAACTACAGTCAGCTCCAGGCCTTGTTTTTACCGACTGTACAGATGTCCGCCACCTTTGGCTGCAAAGGATGTAATCAATCTGATTTCGGTGTTGTCCATCTGGTGAAGTCCATGTATAAAGCCGTCTCTTAGGTTGTTGGAAGAGAGTGTTTGTTATGCACATTGAGTTGTCTTGGCAAAATTCTATCAGCCTGTGTCCTGCTTCGTTTTGTTCTCCCAGGCCATACTTACCTGTAATTCGAGGTGTCATTTGACTGCCCACCTTAGCATTCCAGTCTCCTGTGATGAAAATAACATCTCTTTTAGGTGTGTTGTCCAGTAGGTGCTGCAGATCCTCATAGAACTGCTCTACTTCAGCTTCTTCAGCATTTGTGGTTGGGGCGTATATTTGGATCACTGTGATGTTAGATGGCTTGCCCTGAATTCGAATTGAGATCATTCTGTCGTTTTTGGGGTTGTATCCAAGCACTGCTTTAGCCACTTTACTATTAATTATGAAGGCTACTCCATTTCTTCTGTGGTCCTCTTGTCCGCAGTAGTAGATATGGTGGTCATTTGATGTGAAGTGGCCCATTCCAGTCCATTTCAGTTCACTGACGCCCAGAATGTCTATCTTTAATCTTGACATCTCACCAATAACCACATCCAATTTGCCCTGGCTCATAGATCTTACATTCCAGGTTCCGATTGTGTGTTGATCCTTAGAACATCGGATTCGCCGTTCACCACCAGCACCGTCGGCCGCTAGCCGTCCTTTCGGCTTTGAGCTAGCTGCGTCATCACGTCTGGGGCTAGTTGAGCTCATCCTCTGTTCCTCCCCAGTAGCATTTTGACCATCTTCCGACCTGGGGGTCTCATCTTCCGATGGTATACCGACATATCTCTGGTTGTACTGATCCATTTAGTTTTCACGGCAAGAATACTGAGGTGGGTTGCCATTACCTTCCCCAGGGATCGCATTTAGTCTGACCTCTCTGTCATGACCTTCCCGTCTTGGGTGGCCCTTCACGGTTTAGCTCATGGCATCATTGAGGTGCTCAAGCTCCAGCACCACGACAAGGTAACGATCCATTTTACCTTCATGTAAAGCAGATGAATGCTTGCATTAAGCTAATATCAATTATCTCTAGTTAATACTGCTGTGCCTGGTTAATTTGAATACTGTACCTTGATTACATATTAACTGTGTCTGAGAAAGTGGGGGGAAGTTCATCTGGATTTCAGATGAGGACCCCACATTTTCACAGGTAGGTGCTCAAAACAGAAACTGAATGTACTGCAAAAGAAAAAAAGTAACCCCCAATTACTGAACCTGGTTTTATATGGCAATCCAAGGGTTAAATTCATGAATCATTGGGCAAAATATTATTTGAGCCTTTAATCATACCCAATTATTTGTAGTGCCAGATGGAATATGTGCCACACAGATGCTAAATGTAGGTAATAATGATTTTAAGATGCCAAGAATTTGGTTATTTCAGCAGAGTAATTTAGAGAGACTATGTAGTTATAGTATAGCTACTATATACAGGGTATAAAATAGATATACTCTTTCTGTGGCTCTAGAATGCCAATGAAAAAGCCAACGAAATGCTTTTTTGCTTCAAAAACTTAAAAAGATGTGCTTTCTAAAGAAAAAAGTTTTACCAAATAGTGAAGCAATGTATTCATCTGCTTAATATACCTTATGGGGGGAAAATCCTCTTTTGGTATTTCATAAATTGGGTGGTTTCTGACACTTGGGTTCAATAAGGAATACATTTCAAATCTTCACATGGAACCAACATTGTATTCTCCATCATACATAATAAATCATTGCACTTTAGCTGAGATAATACAGGAATTCAAGGTTTCATATACTTAAAATATTTAGTATCAGGAAGTCACAATAGTAAGATGGTCTTAGTACACTTTTTAGAAAAGGTTCAGGCTATTATGGTCTTTATAAAACCATAAATTTAGGAGGATATCAGTTTAATTATTTCATCAAGTTTCTTGTTACTCAAGTTGCATTTCACATGAGATGTTTTATCATTCAGATTTCAAGGTTAATTTTATTCTTTACTGTAGATCCACAGTCCTTCAAACCAATCAGATATGACAATAATTCCAGAAACAAAAGATACTTATTTAAAAATGTATTCTGAATGAAGAATTGAAAATCCTATGAGGCATCAAATGGAAGACATTAACATTCACTCTTGTGCTTTTTTCAGTTCCTATGTATGAAAAAGAAAAGAGGGGAGATTTGTTTCCTTGTATTATCTTTGAGACCATGTGTCAGTCTTATTTTGAAAAGTAGAAATTGCTCTTTTCATTTAAGATCTGTGTGGGTTTTCAGAAGGACAAAGGACTCGTAAACAATGACAAATGATACATCTGGCTCACTGTGGGTAGGAGTGGGAAGAAAGAAAATGCTTCATGCTCATCCTGCCCTTACCTACAGGAAAGATGGATAGGAAGGTGACTTCTACTCACTATGCCTCCAATTCCTACAACTTCAGTTCTCTCTTTTGTTTCACATATGTGTTGTTAATGAAAAATTGAATTTTTCATGCTTTCAATTTCATGCCTGCAATAGAGTAAATTACCAAGGCTTGCTATGCAGACCTGAAGTGAAAAAGCTTTAGATTAAAAATTGTACAAACATTCAAGTATCTTTACAGTAAGCTCCATTTAAAGGGCAACGGAGCACTTCTATATTTCTGACTTGCTTCATTACTTAAAATTAGTTATAACATTGCCATTTTGAGACTAGAAGTTTTCAGCTAGTGCTGGAATTTAGTACCCCTTCAAATAATTTTCTCCTTGACATTCTGCTCTATTTGTTTAATATTGATCAACAGAGATATACTGCAGTCCCTGTTTTCTACAGGCTCCAGCAAAGGAAGAAAGCTGACAAAAAGCACAGTGTGTCACAGTCCTACTGTGCCCTTTATTGTCAAATGAGAGTTTCCTTAGAGGCCACAATATCCTTGAAGGTTTATTTTAGTCAATTTCCCCTAAATAGATTATTTAAAAATCAGCTGAAAATCTCTACTAAAAGATACAATAGTGATTAAATAGTTTGGCCAAAAGAGTAGCCTGAGTTCTAAATATATTTATCTCTGATAAAATGTCATTACTGCCCATAATTGTAATTTTAACAGATGTGAGCCTGGCTATGAATAAAGAGGCCAGTGTTTTCACCTATTTCAGTGTTTGAACTTAATTTGGTATATGGTCTCTTTTGGTCTGCTGTGCCTTTGCATTATATTTATTTTTTTCATTGGTTAACTTTGCTTGCTACAACATAGCTTCAAAGCCAAGGAAAAGGATTTGGAATCAAATAATTCTATATGGCACTGCACTTCAGGGATTTTGGAATCATCTTTTTCCTTGCCCAGAAAAATGTGAAAAGAAATATTCAGTTCCAGAATAATGTAGTCTTTCCAACTATCATGGTGGTTCTGAATTTGTCTTACTGCTGTTCATTTTAAGCCCATCTATCTGTAAAATGGTGATCTAGGAAATCTAGTATGACTCATTGGTTTAAGCTTCAGGCTAGCGCACAGATCTTGTGCATTTAGTGCCTCATAATACACACACCAACCAGTTCCTGGTATGGAACACTGGTATGGAAGCATGGAAAATTTCCTTGAAAAAAATAAGTATCTTTTACAACAGGACAAAATTCAGAGTAGCCTTCTTGTCATATTTACCAGTCCAAAGACAGCTAAGGGATTAGTTTTTTTTGGGGGGGGGGGGTTTAAGCCCAAAGGTTTGTGGACTATGGAGATCTGAACATACAGAGATCCATTGACCTGAACTGTTGATGATTCTATGATCCTTTACAAGGCATTTTACAGCAAGCTATGGAACAAAGGAACAGCAAGTCATTAAACATTTGAATTTGATTTACAAGATAACAGATGTCTGAGCCGGCTTCAGTATTACCATGATTATTTCCATGACAGTGAGGTTTTTTTTCTCACTCCATCTTCCCCTTCAGTATTATGTACTTCCAGCTTTTCTTCAGTTCTTTTTCTAAAAAATAAATCTATTCTGTGCTAAAGGTACATTACATTTATGCTTTTACATTTAGTAAACAAAACTTGAATATCACCTACTGAGCTCTATCCCAAATCTCATTTCTTTTATATCCCTTTTGCACTGCTAAGTGCCCCTTGGTCATTTTGTGGAGGTTTGAATTTCCAAGCATTGAAATTCATTTCTCTTCTTCACTCTGCTAAGAACCCCCGTTGCCATTTTTCTCCAATAATTCATTGTTTGGCTGTTAAAAGGTTTCCCTCGCAGTGACTGTTCTGCCTGAGAGTTTTGTTTGAAACTGACCCCAATCTTCAGTCACAACAGAGCAACAGCAAGCATTTTAAGGTCTGCAGACTGGGGAATATGAGAGATAACAACCTGAAACTAGAAAAGAATCATAAGGAGATGCACATTTCAAGACACATTTCCCTGACAATGTTTCCCAGACTGGTGATTTGCTGTTTCTTGTTTGGCTGCAATGACCTTTTCCTTCTGTGACCTATGTGATAGTTGTGTCCATCATTATGTCAGTTATGATGCACGTATCTGCCCACTGGAAAAGAAGATAGGCCAAGAAAATATACCTTGTGCCAAATGGATCTCTTTGACAGAAGTATGCAGTAGACTTTATTCCCACCTGTGCAGAGACCACATCGAACAAGCTGCCATTGTTATTCAATCCAGCTGTTTTTCTCAGTCCCTCTCAAGAATGTTGGCATCTCTAAATGAAAGACAACAGTAATAAATGGTTAGCATTTAAATTACAGGTAGTTTTAACCTAAACAGAATCTAATAAACTTACTTTCTACTGTATTCAGTAAGGATTGAAGCCCTAATTTTAAAACCGACCTATTAACCAAATAGGGCCCACCCTCTCCAAGTCCCTGGGGACTGTGGGGGTCTGGATGGGGAACAACAGGCTTCAACTGAACCCTGGTAAGATGGAGTGGCTGTGGATTGATGGCCCCTCGGTTTCCAGGAAGTTGTCTTCTTTGGTTCTGGATGGGGTGGCACTTCCCCATTCGGAATCAGTGTGGAACCTGGGGGTCCTCCTGGATTTGCAACTCCTGCTTGAAGAGCAGACGGAAGTCGCGGGCAGAAGGCCCTTTGCATATCTTCGGGTGGTGCGCCAGCTCCGCCCATTCCTGGATCAAGATGCCCTCCAGTCACTCATGCCCTTGTCATCTCCCACATAGACTATTGCAATGCACTCTACATGGGGCTACCCTTGAAGAGTATCCAGAAGCTTCAGCTGGTCCAGAATGTGGCTACATGGACAGTTATTGGTGCTGCTAAATCGGCACATGTGACACCACTGTTACGCAAGCTGCATTGGGTACCAGTTTGCTTCCGGGTCCAATTCAAGATGTTGGTTATCACCTTTAAAGCCCTACATGGCATGGGACCAGGCTATCTGAGGGACCGTCTCATCCCCATAACATTAACCCGTCCCAGTCAGGCAGGAAGGGCATGCTACGGACCCCATCAGCAAAGGAATTTCATCTAGAGGGATCCAGGAGGCAAGACTTCTCTGCAGTGGCACCCACCCTTTGGAATATCTTGCCCCTGGAGTTGAGACGGGTTTCCTCCCTTCCAGCCTTCTGGAAGAAATTGAAGTCCTGGTTCTGCCACCTTGCTTGGGATAGGGAGGGTAACAGCTCCAGCTGGGGATGGTTGGCTCCATAGCACCCCTTATTAATTTTGATTTTATCTCATCTTGGATTTTATATTTATTATCTGATTTATGCTTTTAGACTGTAATTTAGGTTTTTATATTTTTCTTATTGTTTTTATTGTAAACTGCCCAGAGTCCCCTGTTGGGGGAGATGGGCAGTGATACAAATTTAAATAAATAAATAAATAAGTAAGTAAGTTATGGAACTATAGCATTATGTTTCATGATAGAAAATGAAACTAAACATGAGAGTCCATGAGGGTGGGAGGTTCAAAATGTGTAAGATGATGAATGTAGAATTGCAATTGAAACCCCACCCCTTTTTGTGTCTGATGTGAACAAAAGGGGTGGGGCTTTAACTGCAACACTGCACCTACAGGATCTATAATCTTGCAAATTTTGCACCACTGAAATTAAAGCATTTAAAATTGGTGTATAACCTAAAAATCTATGAACAGAAATTAAGCACAAAGTTACTTATTTGTATCACCCGTAGAAGCACTACTGACCACTTTGTATTAATTACTGCTTTTCATTGCTTAACAGAAATTATGATGAGAGACTGCCTCTCCTCGATTACATCAGCCTGCCCCATTAGATCTGGCGGGGCAGGCATGTTATGGGTTCCATCAGCCAGGGACTTGCATTTGGTGGAACACAGGAGACAGGCCTTCTCTGCCATGGCACCCTCCTTGTGGAACATTCTCACCCTTGAAATTATGCTTGCTGCTTCCCTGCTATAGTTTAGGACGTCCCTCAAGACCTGGTTATGTTATCATTCTTAGATGGCTCCACTATGGTTGATATTCTTGTTCTCTCCATGTGGTTTGTATATTTTAAAATTTTATGATAATATTCTTATTTTAATAATTACTTTTTATCCTTTTATAATGATTTTTAATCTATTTGCTGTTTTATTCAGTTGTTGTACACTGCCCAGAGTTGCCTTGTGTGAGATGAGCAGCCATATAAATGTGACAAATAAATAAATTATGGAAATTTTGAAACAAAGATGCAGGATTTGCATATTGTTTCAAGCTTCATCTAATGTATAAAAGTCTATAGAGCTTAATTATATAACTTGTTTACTCAATTAGCTTAGCAAGAGTTATTTGTATTCATGCAAATTTGGGAATTAGGTGAAAGACACTTCAAATACTGTATGCAAGAGAGAATCAAAAACAGGTGTTTATCAGAACCCAAAAGAAGGACCAGAGTGATGGACAGGACCGATAAGAGACTAGACTTTCAGTGGTATACCTAAAGAATGGACAACACAGTATACGTAGAAAACTACACAGGACTGATAAGAACAGACCAATCACAAGCTGTTCCTTGAAATTCTTGACCAATCAGAAGTGATAGCATACCTTGAGAGTTTTGATCAATCAGGTTGAGTTAAAATATACAAACCCCACGGAGAGAACAAGGATACATTGGGACCTTGAAAAAGTATAAAAGATCCGACTCAAGGGAATTAGGTCTTTAGAGGAACTTCTGCTGCTGAATTTGG
Organism: Candoia aspera; assembly: GCF_035149785.1. Classification (NCBI taxonomy): domain Eukaryota; kingdom Metazoa; phylum Chordata; class Lepidosauria; order Squamata; family Candoiidae; genus Candoia; species Candoia aspera. Next base: position 35,078,930 of record NC_086159.1, on the reverse strand, counting down.
GCTCTGTTCCTCTCACTGCCTCTATGATCTTCAGGTGTCTGTCTAGGCTGGTATCATGATGTCTCCGAGTTGGAGGACAGACATGGAAAACCTCTTCTGAACAAATATGATCATCAGCAATTGGGAGCAATCAAGTACCAGAGGCTAACTTTGCCAGCAATCATCAGGAACAGGTGCAGAACTAGTCAGATGATAGAGACCCTGATGCTGAGCAGCTTCCCAGCCCAAGAATGTGCCATGAATTCTAGAGAGCCAAGCAGAAGTGGTCTGCAAAAGAGGCAATAGCCTTAATTGGGCCTCACCCACATCACCCTATAGCAATGCAACTGCCAGCAGCACCTTCCCTGTTAAAAACAATGCTCCAGTTTTGTTCCATACTTCTGTGTCTCAGGATCCTGTGTGCTGCCTGACCCTTGGCTTTTCTACCCTGCACTGACTGGCCACTTTTTGTGATGCCTAGCTCTTTGGAGTGCTCCTGGATTAAATTTACTTATGGTCTGATTTGGCTTTGGATCCATAAAGGCAAGACTTCTTTTCCTGTTAGCATTGCTGATACATGTGTATACTTGCACATACCAGCACTCTGCCTGCTGAAGCCTATAAACACTTGCAAATGTGAAAGTAAGCTGCTTACAACCCAACTTGACCTGAGTGCTCAGGCTGAAATAGAGCAACCAGCCATCTGGTTAGAATTTACAATGATTGTGTAAAGATTCTTTTTAACACATAAGAATACTTGTTCTGTAATATGTTTGATTGAAAGCTTTGTCTAGCTTGTCCCTCTTTTGCCTCCTTGGGCTTCTTTGATTCATGAATTAAAATACAGATACCTTTGAAGATTTTGATTTCTCTTTCCTATAGATTACCAAAGACCAACTAAGACTTATGTCTTGAGATTTGTGGATGCCTCTGAAACAAGCAGCTGCTAGTTCTAATTATGGAAGTTTTAATGAGTGTTTCTCATAGATAAGACTTTCATTAGACTACAGTATATTTCTGTAAAGTCTGGTAAAAGGAACCAAGACCTCAGTCCTTCTGTTAGCATGTCCTGAGAATGTTCTGCAGACTAGAGTAAGGATTTTCTGTCCTTCTGGAGAAAGGTAATTGCCAGAGAATCTTCCAAGGCTTTGCATACAGTTCGTTTCTGGCCACTGAATGTCTATGTTGGCTGAATGGGGTGAAAAGTACCCAAAGAGGTAGTCAATCTATAGGTAACTGATCTTAGAAGTTGTGGCTAAAACAGTATACATGACTCAGCTGTGCCCATTCTGCTAGATTTCCCTGGAAATCTTGACCAGTAGGTAAAAGAGAATTTCTATTCAGTATAGAACACATATCAGACTTGCTAATGTCCATAATTTCTTAAGTATATGTTTGTATGCTCATGTCAGTAAAAGAGGAAAGGTCTATTAGCATCCATATTCTTAAAAGCCAATTAAGGATCATGTTCATTAATGTTTCCTTGCTGGAGAGAAAGCCATTATTAGGTCCAAAGTTTCAAGAAAGAAGCTTAGAGATGTTGTAAACCTGTTGTGACAAGAGTACATTTACTAGCCTACACTGTTATTTATATTTCATATCTAGGTTTGGCAGTAAATCTCAGTTCTGCATTCATTTAATTCCTTATCTAGCACTTGACTTAGCTGAAGACTTTCAGGTATGACTGAACTTGATTATTTCTTATTTTTATTTTACACTATTTGTATACCACTGTAATGGACTACTCTAATTCTGAGGCTGAAGAAGAGAAGCTAGCAGAAACTCAGTCTGCAATTTGTAAGGCAACTATTTAATTTATAAGCCTGCAATTCAGTCAGCCACCTGTGAATCTGACATAATGCACATGGCTGCTGATTCAGATTGCAAGGAGTCAGAGTCTGACATTGGGAGAAATTGCACCACCAGTAAAGATGTCCAGGCAGTAGAGATCAGAATGACTCCTAGAGAGGAGGTGGTAAAGCCCAGAACTCTGGCTATAAAATAATGTACTCCAGATCCCCTCCCCTTGTTGAAAACAATTTGCCACTATCAGATCTGCATTCCTTTAGCTTCTCTTTCCTGATTTTTCATGATTCCTTGCTTTAGAAATGGATCCTCAGCTCATGAACCTTTGACTGGATATTGTGAAAGCTACAGATTACCAGACTTCCATAGATTGATATTTCTTGGTTATATGAAGGTTCCAGCTATGTGTTACAGGCCAGAGATTCTTTATCTGCAGATCTATATAACAACCAGCCATTAATAGTTTCAACACTAAATTGATTTGGACAGGCTGACTGGGCAGAGAACATTTGTGTGCATAGGACGATTTAATGAATTTGCCCATAGCACCAAATGACCAAGTTTTGATACGTACTTCTGCATGTCTGGATTTCACTTAATTTCTAGTTGCCCCAGCTCCTGAGATCTTGGAGACCAGGCCACTTATTTCCCGCCATGCCAGATTTGGAGTGTTTAGGGCAACTGCTTGCAAAATGCCACCCTTCCCCACAATTCTAACACCTTGTTGATTGTTCAAAAGGAGGAAGGTTAATAGGGTATTCATGTGTAAATTAGCTAGGCTCTCCACAATATAAACATAGGTCTGATGTATGTTAATACAACTTCCCTCAGGCACTTGGTGGAAAATCACAAGGGGTGAAGGGGTAGGAAGGAAAGAAAGAGAATAGCAGTATTCTCACCCATAGTCTGCCACAAGTCCTTTAGTCTTCTGTCAGTTCCCAAGTAGACCTGGTTTAACACTGTTATGGTGCCTGAATTTGTCTGATAATATCAAAGTTCTGTAGCCGCAAATTGAACTGGAAATGAACAACCAAGGAAACAGGTCTCTCTGAATTCTGATTAGTTAGACTTATTAAGAGCAGTTTAAGCACAATTCTAACTAGTACGTTTGATTTCAAATATGATATATACAGTGGATAGAGATTGAGATGAAATCATTCAAAATAGTTCACCTTAATTTCTCCCATACTTTTAGTGAAGAGGGAATGCAATCTATTGCTTCTAGGAATGTCAGCTGCCCTGTACTTAGGCAAAGAAATCCCCAAATGTTTGTTTATTTGTTTATTTGTTTATTTTGTTCCTGCCCATCTCCTCCCATTGGGGGACTCTGGTCAGTTTAAAGTAGTCAATTAAAACAGTGAACAGCCAATATAAATACAATATATAAATACATCATTACTCTTAATAAATAAATATAAAAATAAGAGTAAAAATAAGAATATAAATAAAATCCAAGTGGCAAGAGAATACAGTCCATACATGGAAAGAGTGGTCTAGGATAGCAGCCACCCCCATGCGGAACTACTCCTCTCTCCACCCCAAGCAAGGCAGCAGAGCCAGGTCTTCAGGCTCCTCCAGAAGGCCGGGAGCAATGGGGCTAACCTTACCTCTAGGTGTAGCATGTTCCACAGGGTGGGAGCTGCTGCAGAGAAGGCTCGTTTCCTGGACCCCGCCAAACAAAGTTCTCTCACAGACGGGGTCCATAACATGCCCTCTCTGCATGATCTGGTGGAATGGGCTGATGTAATGGGGAAGAGGTGGTCCCTCAGGTAACCTGGCCCCATGACATGTAGGGCTTTAAAGGTGATAACCAACACCTTGAATTGGACCCGGAAGCAAACTGGTACCCAATGCAGTTCACACAGCAGCAGTGTTACATGTGCCCTTCTAGGGGCACCAAAAACAGCCTGCACAGCTGCATTCTGGACCAACTGAAGCTTCTGGATATTCTTCAAGGGTAGCCCCATGTAGAGCGCAATGCAATAGTCTATATGAGAGATTACAACGGCATGACTGACTGTTTGAAGGGCTTCCCAGTCCAGGAAAGGGTGTAATTGGTGCACCACACATAGCTGTGCAAAGGCTCTCCTGGCCATGGCTGCCACCTGCTCTTCGAGCAGGAGCTGTGTGTCCAGGAGTATTCCCAGATTATGCACCAGGTCTGTCTGGGGCAGTGCTACCCTATCCAGAACCAAATATGACAAAGTCCCAGATACAGAAGAGCCATTAACCCACAGCCACTCCATCTTACCAAGGTTCAGCTGAAGCCTGTTGTTCCCCATCCAGACCCCTACAGCCCCAGACACTGAGAGAGGGCAGTCACAGCATCACTTACCTCACCCAGGATGGAGATGTACAATTGAGTATCATCAGCATATTGATGATACCTCACCCCATGGTGATGGATGATCTCACCCAGCAGTTTCACGTAGATGTTGAAAAGAAGCAGAGAGAGTACTGAACCCTGTAGCACCCCACAAAGGAGGGGCTGAGGGTCAGATCTCTCACTCCCTATCACCACCGATTGGGACTGGCCCTGGAGGAACCAGTGTAAAACCACGCCACCCACCCCCAACTCCCTGAGCCACCCCAAAAGGATACCATGGTTGATGGTATCAAAAGCCACCAAGAGGTCAAGAAGAATGAGGATGGATGCACTGCCACCATCCCACTCCCACCATCGATCATCCATAAGTGCGACCAATGCCGTTTCTGTTCCATAACCGAGCCTGAAACCTGACTGAAAGGGGTCTAGATAATCCGATTCCTCAGGACCTTCTGAGCTCTAAAGCTACCACTTTCTCAACCACTTTCCCTAAAAAAGGGGAGGTGGGAGACTGGGTGAAATTGTCCAGAACAGTAGGAAGTTCTGGACAATTTTATCCAGATGTTATCAGCCTCTTTACCAGTGTGAGAATTCACTGCTACCCTCTTTCATTATAACCCTCATCTCAAGCTAACAATTGCCTATATTTCTTCTTACCATACTTGTCATCATACCAAGCCTCTCACTAACCAAGTCAGCTGGACCTTAACCTTCCCTTCATCACAGGAGCCTTAGAACACAATTGTATTAGGGATTTTTACTGACTTACCACATATGAAGAGCTTGGATATTGGTGATGCTCTTTTTTTGCTAAGATGGCCCATTTCATTACAAATTAATAAGCAGCTCATCTGTTTATTCAAGTTTTCAAAACATGGCTTGCCCAGGCATCTGTTTTCTGACAAAGGCATCAGATACATAGCACATTTCCTATTTCACAGCACATTTCCTATTTCAATGATTGAATATTAAGATCAGCCTGCCCACTGCCCATTCCTGATATTCAGGTGGAATATTTTCATTGTTCCTTAATATTAGAGTTAACTATTATGAAGACAATTGGCTTGATCTTTTACCGGTGGCTGAGTTTAGTTATAACAAGTCAGTTTATGTCTCTGCGCAATGTCACCATTTCAAGCCACCTGTAGTTGCCACATTCACACACCTGCTGCCCTTCTCTATTCCAAAGGCTTTCTGCTTTTTCCAGGAGCCTCAGGTGGCTCAGCACCTCCTCAAGAATCAATTGGATTGTCCCAAGGTGTCTTATGTGCACTTTGCTAACCATCATTGCTATTGGAAATCAAAGCTGATTTTTCTACTAGATTTCTCCTTTCTACATGACCAGTTAAGAGGATGGATGTGATTTTTAAAATCAATTTTCTGTACTTGCACAGATAAATCCTCTAACCTTTCCTTTATACTGAACCATACTGAAAATACATCCATTTTCCCCCATTCCCTTCTGTCATAAAACATCCTCCTTGCACATTCTGCCCTACCGCCACCTCCTATCTTAGTCAGGGGAAAACAAATTGAGGTGGAATATATATTTTTTACTCTCAGCATAAGAAGAGCAGTGTGGAGTAGAGAAATAGAAATCCCCCTCCCCACAAAGCAGGGGGGACAGGAAAATGTGAAAGGGGGAGAATTTGACATTTCCAGCTGATGAAGAATGGAAATGGAAGAAGGGGCACAAACTTGTAGTCCAGAAGCAGGAGCAATATACTTGGCTCTTCAGAGTCCAAAGTTAGAAGGGAAGAATAAGTAGAGAAGGAGTTGCAAGTGCTGAAACCAGTGAGGAATATAGCTGTAATTCTCAGTCTAGGAAACTGTACAGCTATAAACCAGCACAGCAATTGGGGGGGGGGGGCGCTACTTTTAAGAGGTTGCATATTGGCCTCTGGTAATAAGCAACAGTTACTGCTGAGTTTTATGAACTACCTTTGTTGAATGGCCTATTACCAGCGATATTAGCTGTCTGTCTTACATTACCTAGCTAAGACAACGTAAGAACTGAAGCTATGAGGTGGGAAAATTATTTTCAGGCAAGGCAGAATGGTTATGTAAACATAGAAAAGGTGTCTCAGATGTGCAAAGCCAGTCAAAGGATGACCAAAAGTCAGTTGACTCTAAATGGGTGGAGAAAACTATCTATGATTTAAATGCTGACTTATATATGCTTAAGATTTTCACTCTGCCTAGGATATATGCCTAGGATTCAAATCCTGATTCCTTTTAACTGTGGTAGCAAAACCTTTACATACGTACATACATATATATTTTTTCTTGTCTGCAATAAAGCAATTTAGCTAGCCATGTCAAGTCTGTTGTTCAGTGCTTTTGCAGAATGCAGAATGAATGTCTGAATGGCAGATATCGGTTGCCATGTAAAGTGTGAAACACAAATAGCTAAGCTTTTAATTTGTCCAGTTAGATTTTAGCAGCTAATTCAATCATGTTTCTTTGTTTTTATTTGTCATATATTTCACTGTTGTTTAATTTCACTTTTATAATTTATTGTTATTTTGATTTTTAAATGATGTAAGCTGCCTGATACTTGCTATGGAAAGGATAGTACATACATTTCCAAAAATTTATAAACAAATACCATCTTCTGTCCCACTTCCAACATTTTACACAAGTAATTTTTTAAGTTTGCTACCAACAGATATCTAATACTCAGCATTAGATTAAAATAGCTTATTATATCTAATGAGCTTTTAAAAAAATATTTAACATACTGAAACCTTTTCCACTGAAACCTCTCTCTTTGGATTTTAACAGAGATACAAAACAGTACCAGGAGACAGAGAGGGATGATCACAACTTTGTAACAGATATTACACAGTCCTGTATACTTCTTGTTTAAAAATTGTGGCTGCAATCCAAGCTAAATTTTTTAACACAGTAGGTGACTTTATGACATGTTCCATTAGCAGGCAAATCAAATGTCTTTCATGTAGAGTTCCAGATAACAAAAACTACAAGTGCACAAATGCCCTGCTGAATTTTTAGTAGAGTTTATAGACTGAATTGTTAGAAATAAATGCCAAGTACTTAACGTCTTGCTGAATTATAGATTACAGAAGACTGGTCAGTAATGAAAAAAACATTATGGCAATTGCTGCTGGATTTTCAGTATACACAAGCTTCAAAGAATGAAAGGGCATGCACTTTGAAAGAGAAAAATGATTTGTGAAACCTCTATAAGCAGATGTTGTATCTCTTACCAAGTTACACATGCATTGAACCAAAAGAGCATCAATCCACAAATCAGCTATCATGCTATAATCATGATATAGTTATCAGCACAATACTGTATCTTTATTTTTAAATGGTGCAGTAAAGCAGATTTAAGTAAGATGTGAGGAACTGAAAGGCTGTGATTCATTTTCCTTATTCTGATGAGACTTCCAAATAAATAAACATCTAATCTATCGTCATCCCATTAAAAAAGTACTACCAACCAGGCTATCAATGAAGCAAACTGAATCAAGTGAGTGAATTTCATAGTTGAGTGTGAGAGAGTGTATGACTGAAATTGCTATTGGACTGTGACCAATGAACCACCAGTGATATTTCTGATTATCTGGCCCTAGGAAAATTATGAACGTAATAAGGAAAATTCTACAGAGAAGGAGCTTACCTAGATTGAAGTATTTTGTTATGTGCTGAAAAAATAGGTTTCTTTTTAGATGAAATATAAAACTTGAGCTTGTAATTTTTAGCAATGCAGTAGCAGAACTCCTTTCATCCTGGAAGAAATTGGTTCAGTGGAAAAGGAGACATTTCCTAATATGTTGCAAGATAGCCCTTCCGTACTACAGTAGTGGATCACAACATTTTTTCCCAAGGAGCTCTCGAACAGATTTGGATTTAGTTACTGTCTTTCACTACAGCTTCCCTTCAGTGCACTGCTGTTTGAGGATAAAATAGAAAAGATTCTACGTAGGCCATTTTGAGCTCCCATAGAAAAAGGATGTTATAAATGTAACAAGAAATGGAAATAAATCAAACACATATCATAACAAATGGAACCAAGTGAAGCAAATGTTGTTCAGAGTAGAATAAACTATTATACAGAGCCTCTTTTTGCCTTTGTTTTACAGGAAATGGCTTTTCTATCACTCAGACTGTGATTATATTCAGAGCTGTTTAATGGATTGTGCATTTGCTTCCCACCATGCCCCAGAGTCATAGCATGGACTTTTTTTTTAATGTGCTAAAGCACTTCACACAAACACACACACACACACACACAATTAAAGCTTGACCTGAAAAAGCTGTATTTTGATTATGGCAGCTGATATAAAAAGTGAGTATAAACAGCAAACATTGTGCATCGGCTGGTCCTCTCAGAGGTTGATCTAGCCTAGCCGTTTCTCATCTTCTTGTGCCAAAGGAGCAGTTTCTGCTGCTGCTATCAATAACATTTCAAAGGTGAAGGAAGCCATTCTAGAACATAAACATGTTTTTCCCTGGCAAGTTATATGAAATTTTCTCCATTAGTACAAGGTGAGTGTGATCTCAAAAAATACTCAGTACTATCATAAAGATTTTATTTGAGCAGTAACTAGTCAAATGTCACACACGTGCATAAACACGCAGAGAAAGAGAGCAATTTTGCTTTCTATCCACACAGTCTTCCAGTCAATAATGTAGCTCACTCAGAAAATCTTGCACACACTAAAAGCTCTCAGAAAGATTGTACTATTAAGGCTGCTATGCTTCTTAAGGCCAGAGAAGAAGAAAAGCTTCTTGAAGCTTGCTCCCCCAGTTGCTTGTGGTCTACTTTTAGCAGGGGATGGAGTCAAGATGGTAAAATGAAAGCACCGTTTTATTAATGCTTCCTAGTATCTTTTAAAATTAGACTACTTTTAACAATATAGTCACTTTGAATCTACCAGAAGAAAGAAGAAGCGAGTTAAACATGAATGAATAACAATGCTATTGCTTTTTTTCTTTGCTTGAGATACTTTTTTCTATTTCTGCTACACTTTTAAGATGCTACTAGACAATGCTTAAAGTACTACTACTTTTTCTTCTTTGTGGCACATGCAATGAAACTATTATTATTTATAGGGGTTGGCCTGTGTATTCCTATCTGTACTAATATTCTTCCCTGTAAAGAGGAGCCTGAATCATATGCACTCAGTTTAATGCAAACATTACACTGGATGGGTTTATTTGAAGAGTTAAAGCACCATGTATCATCCTGCTCCATTATATTCACTATAACCCATGGAAAGGAACACTGTGAAGGCACAACCACACTATAATTTTGCAACTTCCCATGTCCCTGAAATGGTAATATGTGGATTGCCACTATATTTGACAATATTCCCAATATGTTTATGCAAACTTGTGGTGAAGGGAAGAAACATCACAATAACTTTTCCATATCCTAAATAGTTTTGGCATTAAATTTCATTCAGCTTAGCTTTAGAAAACATAGTAGCAAATTTCCAAATATTAACTGACATCCCTAAATCTCAGATGGGTTTTTGGTAGTTCACTAAACAAAAATATTCAACCCAATTCCGTAGTGAGAAAGGAAATTTTAAAAACCCAAAAACACTAAACAATAACACCAGCAGTTCCTTGCCTTAATTAGAAACTAAACAGAGTCTTCCCAAACATTGTTAATAAACTTACACCTGTCTGAGTTGTCTGTGCCAATTGTCTGAATTACATCTGGACCACAAATGTAATTGTCAGATGTGTTTTTGAGAGCTATTGATTGTAGCAGAGATAGCTGGACTAGTTGCCCCAAAGTAATCAATAATATTGACCATTGTGCAATCAAAGTAAACAGTTTTAAGATTGCTGCAATTACTTGAAAAAGAACAAATTGTTGAGTAGAATTTTGGGTAAGAAATTAAAGCTCTGTTTCACAAACATAATTCAGGATTTATTGTCAACATCAGCCACTCTTTAGTTGGCTAGCTAATTGACTTGTCTGTCACAATTAATGAGATTACCAATCTCCTTTATAGTTTAAATACTTCGCTAAATACATAATTGAATTTATCCAGATACACAGAAGTTATTCTATTTTGTAGAATTATGACATTTTCTTTGTGGTGAGTTGAAGGATGTTGTTCTCTATCATCAATATGGAAGAGTTAGAAATGGTTGTTTTAGAAAATGATGTTACATATCTAATACAAAGTATTTTGTAGCAGTACAAAAGTACTGGAGCCACTATTTTAATCTAAAAAGTTATGTATTTAATCAAAGATGTGAAAAAACACTGAGGCTTCCATATACAAACCCTTTGAATGGATTCTCTGTTTACTAACCAATACACCAAGATCAATCTATGTAAAAGTTTACAGAAAATAATTACAGAGAAAATTATTTAGGTAATTTATGTAAGCATACCAAAGCAATAGCTCATGACCTGAATATCTATGGGACCATAGTGATCTTTGTCTATCTGTTGAGAACTGGAAGACCAGTCTCCCTCTGGGTCCCGACCCTTAGGGAATGTCATCTGGAGGGATTGTGGGGACAGGTTTGCTTAACTGTTTTCCCATTTTTCTGAAACAGTGTTCCCCTGATAGCAGACAGACCCTAACCCTGTTACTTTTTCACAAAGCTTTTAAGACATAGCTGTTTCAGCAGGCCTTTGGGAGCTGGGTCATTTTAATCTCTCTTGAATAGGATAGCGTTGTGGTTATTCTTCAGCATGTGATACGTTATGTATTATACCATTATTTTATTACTTTGTTATGTCTATACTGTTATGTTTAGTTGTTACCTTATTGCTGAGGTCTATAAGCTTCTCAGAATCAGACATGATTTGGAGCAGCATATCAACCTAGTAAAATGGAGGAGGAGGGAGAATGGAGGGTCAGTGGGAATCTGACATATGATAAATTGCCAACCTCTTCTGTGCGTTGCATAAATCCTATAGGTAAACAAACCATTTTGTGTACTGAGAGTCCAAATAACTCATCTCAATATTTTTCAATTGATCACACAGTAGTAAGGACTATAATTTAATTTTAATAATTGATATTTAATTTCTCCCTCCTCTTCCCCCTCGTTTTTTCCTTTTATGCTGTTGTTGCAGATCCTGTCTTTCTATGTATTACCTATAAGACGATTTTGAATATTTGCAGCCAAAGAATAAAGTGATGCTGATTTAAATAAGTGCATAGTGTATAGCTCTCTAAATTTATGTATCTTTGTAGTATTAAAATCTCATTATTTTTAATCTAAATATCTGAGTGCTTAAGGCTCAAAACTGGGGAGTACAGGCATATAAGAATTTTCCATTATAACCTAATTTTTAAATGCTGATTTTCTTTTTGAATGGCAATGTAGGGCAGAAATACACAGAACACTTTGGAGTCCTTGGTGATCTCTGAGCTTGGTTGTTTACTTGCAGATGTTTCATTACCCTGCTAGGTAACATCATCAGTGCCAGTAACAATACTTTTTTTTCAGCATTGGGTCTGTTCAAAAATTAGAACACCAAAATAAATAGCCAAATGATTCCACTTGTCAAAGTTTTCTTCCTGGGTTCACATTGACATAGTCTATTTCCATATATGATATTATCAATATACATCTTAATAAAGCAACCTCACTTTTTTTTAGATGATCAAATGTTTAATAATGTGGCCAAAACATTTTCTTTAATACTGTTCACTTCATTGTCATATTTCTGAAATTTTGTTTTTGATACTATGACTTAGAAAAATTCACAAAACAGGAGAAAATATGGGAAAAGGAAGAGGAGGCTAGGAAAATGGATTAAACATTAGGGAAGTATTTTAATGTTTAACTGATTAGTTAGGCTAATGGATTAAAAAGTTTAAATTAAACAAAAGTTGTTCCAGTTAATTAGCAGATTTTAAAATACATAAATGTAAGTACTTATTTTAAAAACTGAAGATGATGAACAACATCTTAGAAAAGGGATACTAACTTCCTCACACAGGATAGTGCAAACAGAAAAGGTATTTTCTCTTTTCTCACATATATCGTTACTAGCATGATGCCATAAATTACGGATAAGAACTCTTGCTTTACCTTAGAAATCTGAAAAATCAATCAAATAATAACTTAATTGGTTAAATTTTCTTTATTGAGTGGCATCCCTATTAGAAAGATTTTTTTGACCTTTCTGATATTTTATATATCTACAATAAATTTACAAGGCATAACAGTATTTTTTTTTTAAAGTATTGTGCCAGTCATGCTTGTATTTATTGTGGTGGTAATGTGCATTCTACAAGTAATATGAATTTATTGTGCCACTAATGGAAATATGTGTTTTTGGAGGAAGTTATGGGAAGTCATATAAAGTCCTCCAGGGGATTATAGTCATCTTCGGACCAAAGCTGGAGTATGTGATTTCAGTAGTTTTGTAGCAGAAAAAACTGTGATAAAGGCAACTTCTTTGTGGCAGTATTCAGTGGAAGGTCAGTCTTCTCTTTTATCAATCATCAAGTTAAAAATGGAACATACACGCTAAGAAGTTGCTTCTTTTATCAGTACTCAATCCATTTCCAAACTGTAATTGATCTGTTGTGAAATGTCAGTGGCTGACATTTCATCATTCACCAAACATAATTCTGACCAGCTTGAATTCGCTTGGGTGACTATAACTATTGATAATATATAAATCACATTGAAAAGACATAACTTACAGCCAATTATGTGAATGCCAGTGGGGAAAGCATCTTGAGTGGGAAGGGAAAGTAGTGGGGACCCATTCTGGGCAATCATATTATAGCTTTTTTCCCCCTTCATTTTGTGAATTATAGAAATCAGGAACAAGTGATACATACCTGAGTATCTGATTTAGCTTGGCTTACAGAATGCCACAGTTGCACAGGACAGGAATGTGGAGAATGTGAATGAGCAACTGCCTCTTGGCATAGACTGTATGTAGGGTGAAGCAGGCTTTCCATTAAGTTCTGGAAGTGATGGGAAGAAAAATAAACAAAACATAAATTGTGGCAAAAGCCTTAATTTGAGGGTGGGATGGGGGGAATGGCCTCACTTCACTTTTGATATGGCATGGTTAGGAAAGGTCCTTATCGGGTTTCTGGGGAACTTCACCAAAGTTAAAAGCTACCACTGGGAGCCTGGAAGTTTGGTTGCCTCTCCTTTATTCTCCCATGAGTGGGGGAGAAAACCCATCACCCAAATGGCTACACATCTTCTAGGGACTCTAACCATTGATCAGCTACCAAATACCTTGCCTCAACATCACCACCAAGTAACTACACAGGAGATCTGTGACTGCCACAGAAACTATCCAACACCATATGCCTGCTTTACAGTGGTCAAGCAATGTATTGCCTTCTTCGCTAGACTAAACTGTATGTCTCACTGAATCCAGAGGGCTTTTCTGCCAACTGAGCAGGATGGTTTCTTCATGACCAATGGGCCAAGTAGCCTGCCTCTTAATGATCCAGGCTGGTCCAGAGTCAGACAGCTTTGCTAACTTTGTTGCACATTGGAGAGATAATGTTGCAAATATTGTCAGGCTAGTGACAACTAACTGTAAGATTCACTGCCTCCAGCAGGATAACTGTTCAATAAAGGAATAAGTTACAAAATTCTAGTTGCTGGCAAAAGATGTGGCCTGGAAGCTTAATAGTCAAATTCAAAGAACAGGTGACTGATGAGATACATGATGAACTGGTGCAACAAAGCATCTCCTGTATGATGACAGCATTAATCCAAGTCTGCATAGATATTAATGAAAGGCTCAAGGAGCTACAGGCAAGCGTGGGCAGGAAGGCAAAGCACCACTACTCACTCACTCGCCTTCGCTCTCCTCCTGTATTCTTGAGACTTTTCAGATTTAACCCATGCAGCTAAGAGCCCAAAGAATTCCAGTCTCTGCCCAGAAAAGTTGCACTATTTCTCATTATGCCAATGCTTATTTGCCTCACTGTCCCTTATATTCATTTGTGTGGAGAGTGATCCTTAAAGTACTAGAGTCCTATCCTCTATATCAGCCTTTTGAAACATGGGTACTCTCCAGATGTTTGGACTCCCAGAATTCTCAGCAATGGCCGTGTTTCTTGGGGGATTTGGGGAGCTGAAGTCAAGATATTTGGAAGATGGCTGGTGAATATTAAGATGAAAACAAAATATTATTTTTTGTTATCAAAGTATGTATGAATTCCTTCAACAAGGCAGCTTTAAACTGATAGGCCAACTACCTGAATCCCACTGTAATTTATTGTAAAGGGAATTCCCCCCACATAATATGCTGAATACTCTGTATTAACTAACTGAAGACTAATTTGATTCTCTTTCATTTTGCTTTGTGTTATCACAAACAATGGCTTATAGCTACACACATAATAATTAACCTAGGTCAATATTGATTGAACCTGCCTGCTTTTCCTGCAGAGCTGGATACGGTAGGGTAAGTTTTATAAATATAGTGTAGCTGGGAAAATTATCTTATCTCTTACAATTTCTATTGCTGTTTTGAAGTTGCAGTACTATTTTATTCTTATTTTTCATTTTAAACAAGCTGATAAAAATGCTTTGAGCCAAAACAAACAAAAGGATATATATGTATGTATGTATGTATATGTAAGGTAAAGGTAAAGGTTTCCCTTGACGTAAAGTCCAGTCGTGTCCGACTCTAGGGGGCGGTGCTCATCTCCGTTTCAAAGCCTTGGAGCCGGCGTTGTCATAGACACTTCCGGGTCATGTGGCCAGCATGACTCACGGAACGCCGTTACCTTCCCGCCGAAGCGGTACCAATTAATCTACTCACATTTGCATGTTTTCGAACTGCTTGGTGTGCAGAAGCTGGGACGAGCAACGGGAGCTCACCCCGCCGCGCGGTTTCGAACCGCCGACCTTCCGATCGACAGCTCAGCGGTTTAACCCGCAGCGCCACCGCGTCCCTTCATGTATATGTATATGTATATATATATATGTATATTCCAGATACTATTCCTGCAGAATTTCATCTCGATCTTCATATTTTTTTGGATAACTTTAGAACCTGAGTATCAGTTTCATAAGATTGCACATAGATATTTATGCACACCTCTCAGTGTGGGCATTACCAAACTGAAGTTGCAATTAGAAGTTCTATAGGCTGCTCTATGGCTGAAGTGCAAGGCCATAATTCAGACAACTGGTTCTGCATGCCCACAGAACTCAGCATAGCACAGAGCAAGTTGCATTGCAAAATCAGCTGGAATTTTAACAGCAGCAATATTATCTAGCATGGATATCTGCTGTTCATACCCACTGTGGTACACACAGAATACTGGTACATCCTTAAAGTAATTCTTTGGATTGGACCCTTTCTTCCCACTAGCTGTTTTTTTTCCCAACCCCTTTCCAATTTCCTGCCTGCTGTTTTAGTTTTTGCCAGTATTCTTGCTTGAAGCTTGTTTTACAGAACTGAACATCTGTGAATTTCCCATTCATGGCATTTTTTCCTTCTTCTTAAAGAAAGAGTATCAAGCTAATCACCTTGCAATGGTCATTTGCTGCTTCTATCCAAAAGTATTTCATTTGTTCACATTGCTACTGGAATGTCTCTTTAGATTTGTAAAGTGTCAGCATTTGCAACAGGCTGTAAGCATTTGTTTGCCTTTCTTTTGAACTGACATTTTGTTTTAGCATTTCTGGCAAATGTGATTGCTATCACATGGAAAACCCTCACTAAGGAAAACTAAGTAGCAATCAGAACTCTACTGAAAAAAGAAAAGTAATTCAGTATATGCTGTAAATAGCATGGTGAAGGAAAGTGTGGCAAATATTCCATCCTCCTCTATTTCTTAATCTAAATCCTGTATCATGTTTTAATTATCCTATTTAATTATGTGTGCCTGTTAACTGATATAAGCAAGACATACTACTGTATGTGCAAACCAGGGTCATATTTTTGTGTAGAGGGCAATAGTATTAAAATGGTGGATGCAACAAGGGCAATAAAAATCCCACCCCTTTTTTACAGGTTAGATTGCCCACCATTTTGGCGCCATCGACCCTCCCTGGAGATGCCCCTA
The DNA here is from genome assembly GCF_035149785.1 of Candoia aspera. Lineage (NCBI taxonomy): Eukaryota > Metazoa > Chordata > Lepidosauria > Squamata > Candoiidae > Candoia > Candoia aspera. Next base: position 35,062,805 of record NC_086159.1, on the reverse strand, counting down.
GAGCAAACCATGTATTAAAGAACTACACAAATGTATGCCCTTAGGGTTGCTATAGCAAGGGCTGGAGCTTACTGAGAAGATCAACTTTCTCCAAGCCTGTGAAGATGTTAGTCTAAATTACAGAATTCCTTTCAGAGCTTTTTTCTCCACACTGTCATTACTTTTACTTTCTTCTTGTTTATCCTTCTGGACCTTCCCTTCTTTCATTACCTGTTCTGCATCCTTAATTCATTCTCCAGTATCTAATTCCAGCCACCCTGTCAGCAAGACCTATGTTGATCCTAATTTTATAGCTGTATCAGGGGTTATGAGTAGGAATGGTGGAAGCAATATTGGTAGGGCTACCCATTTGAGGATGTAAACATCTGGATGACCACTACAGTACAGCAAAGAGTTAGTATTTTCTGTATTTCTTTGCTGCCATCTAAATCATCTGGATTTTTGCAGCCCAGATCTATAAGGCTTGATTTTGGGGGGGGGGGGGAGAGGAAGAGGAGGAGGAAGAGGAGGAGGAGGGGGATATCTCTCGCAGGCAGATAGTTGAATATATTCCTTCTCGTCTCTTAAATTTCTTATGGTATACTTCTTCATATTCTAGTAAAGTAGTTCAGGATTAGTAAGATGGACAGGTGCACAGGCAACTGAGATATTATTGTTATAAAAAGGTAAATTCTCCTGACCTTGATATTTCATTGTAAGGTGACTTTAGTCATTCTCTCCAACTGAAGTTCCACATAGCACTTTCCCTTGAGAATAAGTTCAATATTTCTTTATACCACCTTACCATATTACATAACTTTTCAGACAATAATAAAAAAATGTAATAGATCAAAAAGAGGAAGGAGATAGGATAAGATAGAGAAAAGGGGAAAAGCTATTCATTTTCATGCACCTAACTATAGGAATAATTAGAAAAGCATGCTAAATGTCCTTAAACTGAATGTGATTTAATATATTGCTGTACACTGTAAAGAATGCTGAAGTGGGCAACCCAATTTCTAAGGAGATTAGGAACACTTCCAGATGACCTATTATGATCTACATTTTCTAATTTCATATCTAAAACAAAAAAAGGGTATGAGTGAGCTACTGAGCACTTGCAAAGAACCAACAGCCAATCAGAACATATTCTTTTGGGCTACTAAGTCAAGACATTCTCAGTCACTCTATTTTCAGTTGTTGGCTGAATTTAGCTCCAAGGAGAAAGCTCTTGCTTTCCACCACATTGGTGTTCTGGGAATAGGAGTGACTGCCTGCCTCCAAAGAAAAGTAATTAGGTTTTCTATATGGAGAACCTTAGGACACAGATTCAGTGACAACGAAGTTTTATTAGTTCAAGGTTAGCAAAAAAAAATCAAACAAGCATTCACTCATTCACTCACCTCAACAACAACAACAACAATAAATAATAATTTGATTTGTATGGCCATCCATCTCATCTAGGCTACTATGGGCATTTCACAACAGGTAAAAACAATAAAAAACAAGTTAAAAACCAATCTACAAAAATATAAAAACTGTCCATAATCAATATAAAAAACATAAAATCATGCTCATCAGCAGAATTCATTTTATATCAGCTCAATACAGCAAGTGTAATAGTTCCAGGCACAGTGGCAGAGCCATGTCTTCAGGTCTTTCTAAAGGCCAAGAGGTTGGGGCCAATCTAAGGTCTGGGGGCATAATGTTCCACAGGGTGGGTGCCACAGCAGAAAAGGCTCTCTTTCTGGGTCGCACCAGATGACACTCTTTTGTAGATGGGATCTGTAACATGCCTCTCCTGTCGGTCCTGATGGGATGGGTAGATGTAACCAGGGAGAGGTGATCCTCAAATAACCTGGCCTCCTGCCATACCTCCAAGCACAGCTAGGATGCTCAGCTGTAGCCTGGGTATGGGAAAGACAGTCACATAGTGCAGATCAGGGGTCAAGACAATAAGGTTTTCCAGCAAGCTATTGTTCTCATCTGCTTTTACATTCTTTGGCTTGTATCTTCCTAGTTTTACACATCTGTGCACGAACTTCACATGTACTATACCTATCTACTTGCCACATTCTTCCATTCTCAGGTAGTTTTCATATTCTACTCACTGACTCTTCAATGTTCCTTCATGTACTTAGCTTATAATTTACCTGTCACCAGTGCCAGGCTATTTGCAGTTTTCCCGATTCAAGGAAAGGATAGCTACTTGTAATTTTTGGCTAAGCTTTTGATATTGGTCATTAACCAAGGGCTTCTGCCTAGCCCCTCAATTTTGTGCTGAAAAAAGATATATTCCTCCTCACCCTCCTCAAAAACAAACCGAAAGGTAAGATAGCAAATTGCAAGCTTTTCATTTGTAAAATATAGTGGCCTACCTTTTGGAATGTTGCTTCTCAACTTCAGCTCCTTTATCCCATTCAGTTGCCCTGCCAACTTGCTGAGAGTAAGCAGCATGCCAGGCCTCCCTTCCAATGGCTGTGTGGGCTGCTGAAATAACACTGTGAATTTCTACTGCTTCTGCAGTGCCAATTGCTGATGGCAAACAAAAGTTCCCCATTTGCACTGAGCATTGCAAATATTGCAGGAAGGGGTGAATCCAAGCACTATAGTGAATGTCATTGATGGCATCAACTAATAGGTGGAGAGTTAAATCTGCCAAGCCAGCACACCGGTAGCAATATTCAGAAGAGCTATAAGTTGTAAATAATATGTGAACATGGTTCATGTATATGTATCAATTATTCACCAATAAGTAAGTACTGTCCACTCCAATACACCTGATATAAGGAAAGCAGAGGGGTTTTTTCCCCTCCATAAGCAAGATGAATATTGCTGAGGTTGCCATAAACCTTGGAATCTTTTATGTTATAAATTGTAATGTTTAGGAAGAGACAGAATTCACTGTCCTGTTGAAGACTATTGCCTTCTTGTGTAAGATAAGGATAAAGAGTAGATGGAGTGATAAAGGGAGACAGATGACCAGCAGAAAGCTTACTCCTAGAATAAAAGTACATGGGGAAGTGGAAGAACGATTTGCTACACAATTAAACCTACAGCAAGAAAGGTAGAAGTCATGTCACATGCTTCATGTCACAGCTAAAGATGATGATATCTGATGTGGTATTAGTACTTGGTAAAAATAAAATAGTGTTCAGCTAAAAGAAGCAGAAGAAATCAACTTGTCTTGTCTTTCTGACATTTCCCCAATTTTGCACAGAAAAATGATCAGGCCTTCTGAAAGGGATGCATCCTATAAGTAAACTTTGTAATTGAAAAGGCCACAAAGAGTTCATTTTGTCGAGATAGAGAACAGTCTTAGGCCTGAACAATGCTGAAGCCTTTATTAAAACCAATGGGACATGTGGGTGTTCCTGGGTCTATAAGTGTTCAGTTCCTGGATCTTTCATTGGAGTTGAAATATATATCAAAAATAAATAATATCTTAAAAGAAATCCTTGTTTCTTGTACTAATGAATTTGCATTATCGTCAAGTTGACTTCTTTTATTGCAAAGTTGGACATATATTAGATAAATATCTACAATTAATGGATGGATTACTGGATCTTTAATAATTTGTCTTTTGGGTATTTTGTAGAGATGTTGATCTTGGATACAGCCAAATCCCAAATCTTGAATTAAACTAGTCACTTAGGACTGATGCCTTGATTTTGTCATGCAAAGCAAGTTCCCCTTTGAAATGGCTATAGCCAAACTAGCACAGACAGGGGTACTCCCTCAGGGACTACAAAAAAACAGGTGATATGTTTGCTGCCAGCCCCAAAGTGCTGCTTAATATCTTGGGTGGAGAATACAGTGACCGACAGCTCTACCTTCCAATCATAGAGAACAATTCAATAGGAGGTCTCCAAACATAGTGCTTTCAAAGAGAGTGTTGGGGCCTTTTCTGTACACTATTTTCTCATTCTTGATAATGGTCCCTCAAATAAATAGTCACATCATTTTAAAAATCGATTTATTTCTGGTGCTGATAGAGCATTTATTTGGAGCTCATCACCACCCTTTGCATCCCAAAATCAACACTGAGGAATGCATTAGGGTAGAGCAAATAGCTGTGACTTTATTTGAGCAAGATTGATTGTGAAGATTCAGTTCAAGCCAATGTGAAGTTCAAGGTCTGATTTGATTATTTAAAATATTAAACAATAAGTTATAATGGCAAAGCATTAAAATGATTGCAGCTGCTTCATATTTTTGCAAGATGGGAGGAAAATAGGATGGTTGTCACCTTAGATGACGCTAACATTTCAAAGTTGCCACTGGATAGCTTCAATACATTTTTAAAAGTGTACCTCTATTAAAGTGGAAGGGGGGAGAATGGAATAAGCATATGGAGTAATTGTGTTGATCCAGTACAGTAAATGCTTTATCTAGGATTAATAATAGTTTTTTAAAATGTTGGAATAGTTACTAAATCCTTTAGTAAATATGGAAGAGTTCAGGTTGGGAGGCTTTTCGGCATAACCCATTAGCAAGCTTAGCCATTTCTGAGAATGATGTATTTAATACTCCACGTGCAACATTTTTTTAAAAAAAATCTGACAACTGTCAGATAATGTAATATGTATATTATACACTATGATATAAAGAAATGGCTTACATTATACACAGTAGTCTAACAGCAAAGCACACTATCTGAGCCCCACACAATGGAGAAGACTCTCAGAAGTAAAACAGAGGAAGTATTACTTTTCCAGGGAGTGGGAAGAATAAAAGGAAAATAAAAGGAGGGCCTGAAGGAGCTGAAGAATTGTGGGCAAACTAGATACAGAGATTATTGTACCACAGATCAGATAAAGAGACTGAAAGTTAAGGAAAGCTAAAGAACAAAAGGATATGAATTCAGGGAAAGGTAGAGGATCATACAAGAGGAAGACAAGAGATTAAACCAGCAGAATTTCCCTCTCTCTCTCTTTTTGTCTCCTTACACATAAATCAGCCTTAAAAAATAGAAGAGTGAGATATAACTGGTGAAGCAGTACTTCACCAAGTCTTCTAATAAGGAGGATTTGTAGAGACAACAAAAATGATTAACTGGCTACTTGCATCAATACCAGGCACCCATCACACAAATCAACACTTTCCCACCCAGTTTTATCCATATATTGAAGTTGTAACAATGTTTCAAGTTTATTAAATGTGTATAGTCATAGCCCATTCCCTTCATTAACATTAACAAAATGTTTTTAAAGTTTTTAAAAAATTAAAATAAATACATTAGAGTTAAAATAGGAGATTTTAAATCTATAGCTGTCTCACACCTTTTACCATTTCCAGATTAGTTAGATAAATATTTTGTGCTGGCAGTACAAATAAAGCTGTATTCTGCAACATAGTATCATGAAGAAGAAGCATTTTTTTTAAAAAATCACAGTTAAAATATGAAAGGAATACTGCAGTAATGTTTGAAAATATGGAAAACCAGAAAGTTTATCAAATATCTTAATCACCTCTGAATCTCTCTGAAACAAATCAAAGTCACTAGATTGAATTCAATAACTTGAATGACCTCCGAAAATTTGATGTGAGGGCTGATTTGACAGAATCTCTGTTGAAAGCAATCAAGATTTCTCAATGTCTTTAGCACAAAAGCTTTTACACCTATCCTTCTACAATTTGTCATATTTCTTAGGAGTATTAATAGTTGCCAACCAAAAAGTAGGAGGAATTACTGGACTTTTTTTTCTGAAATATGTTACTGGCAAAGGTATCCTGTGTTTGTTTGTTTGAAATTTCTTAGGGTTAATCTCCATAAAAAAGGGACTAAAAAGGAATCCTCTAACTGTAGCAAAAATCATACCAGTTATAAACTGTTTTCAAAAGAAGATATAGCAACAATTTTCCTGGTCCAAAACTCTTAAATCTATTTAACTGAAACTGGGGAGACTTCATCCTCTCAGAACAGTCTACTGTACTTGCAAATTCCAATCACCTAAAAAGAGGTAGAAGATACGGCCATTTAAGGTTTCCCTCAAGTTTTGGTTTCTCATTTCAGCTTTGGGATTTGAATCCAACGTGTCAACTTGTTACTCATAAGAGTCAAAGTGGGCTGTATTTTCTCCAAATCCTTATACTCCTAGGATTTTGTAACATACTTGGTCTGTGCTTACAGGATACTCTATTTTTAACTGTTGAGGTCACTGTATTTTCAACTGTGAAGTTCCCTGATTTACTTTCTACAAACTCCTTGAAAAATGCTGAAAAATAGGCATGAGTTACAATTCTAAAATACTTACTAGACAGTAAGTTTAATCAGCTTAAGTGTAAATATGACTAAGCGTAATGGTAGGTGGGAATGACCTTGGGAGACTGGGCAAAGAGATGTTGCCTAGGGAATAGTCAGATAAGAGGGAGCATAGCCCACAATTGCATAGTGGATGGAGCAAGAGGCTCAGGAGGCACCCTCCGTATGTTATAGGGCTGTAAAGTGAGGGCAGGAGAATTGTACTTTCAGATTTGCAAGATTCTGTTAATGTTGTTGTTGTTGTTGTTAGTTGCCGTTGAGTCGTTTACAACTCATGGCGACCCTATGTATAACAGAACGAAATGCTGTTCCGTCTTGCGCCATATGCCTGATTGTTCCAATGTGTGCATCCGTTGTTGCTTTAACTGTATCAATAGCTTTACAATAAAGTAGAATTAGCTTATCTGGCCATGTGTCCTGTCTGGCCTACCTGGTAAGGCTGACACTAAGGTTGCATTGTTTATAATTAATGTAAAAATCAATTATAAACTCCAATAAAAACATAATCAAAGTAATTCATATTCAGATCTGAATTCTTACATTAGTAAAGTTTTATCAAACTATTGATAATAACTGTTCAGCTCCAGTTTCTAATTAAGCTATATTTCATGCAAATGCAAGATACAGTTTAATTCTTCATTTATTTTATTTAAACCAGACTCCTTTATCTTTTGCAATGCTTTTCATTTAATTTGGAAGAGATGCTTCAGAATGCACAGAAGCACAAACATAGCTCTTCACTGGGACCCATTAAAGCAGCTATGTCTGTGCAAAGTCTTCATGCTGTGACATTCTGGAAAACAATGTGGCTACATTAATGAGCCACAGAAGGTGCTGTGTCCATGCTCCTACACATTTCAAAACACCTGTTCTGGGTCAAATCCAAAGCACCAAATAGGCTTATTATCTTTTGTTATATTGGATGGTATTGTCTAGCTGAACTTAACTGATAAAAAAGCAAGCAGGTTCATATCTAATTAGCATTCTGAAATCACCAGGAAATCTTAGGGCTAAAGGTCATCTTGGGGAGTTGAAAATAAAATTTCAGAAAATGTCACTGGCAAACCACTTCCATACTGTTTCCAAGGAAACTCACATAAGCATATCCAGGCAGTCACTGGAGACTAGCTGAGCTCAAGAGATTCCTTCTATGCTAAATGAAAGATAAAGATAAATTCCATTTCCTGGTTCTTTTCTTCTTCTTTTAGTTTTAGTAATACTCCTCAGAACTCTAGTTTTTATTTTTCAGACAAGAAATTACTTAAAACCACCAACCCATTTATAACATACATGAAGCCTTGAGAAAGGTACCCATAACACACAATTAAAAATTATTGCAATAAGTGGCAGAATAATATTTTATTTGTTGTCTGTCTTATGAAAGTATATTGTGGCATATTTTCCACAGATTAAAAATCACAATAGGGAACCTCCTTTTAAAATGTTAAGAGACAAATAAGAAAGTTGAGGATGTCGTGACACTGTCTGAGCATGATATAATGTTAGTAATTCTGACCACTGCCCAAAAAAGGGAAACACTAAAGAATGCTCAAACTATCAAACAGTGGCACTCATTTCACATGCCAGTAAGGTAATGCTCAAGGTCCTGCAAGGTAGACTTCAGCAATTCATGGAGCAAGAATTGCCAGATGTACAAGCTGGGTTTAGAAAAGGCAGAGGAACTAGGGACCAAATTGCCAATATCCGCTGGATAATGGAAAAAGCCAGGGAGTTTCAGAAAAACATCTATTTCTGTTTTATTGACTATTCTAAAGCTTTTGACTGTGTGGACCATAACAAATTGTGGCAAGTTCTTAGTGGTATGGGGATACCAAGTCATCTTGTCTGCCTCCTGAGGAATCTGTATAACGACCAAGTGGTAGCGGTAAGAACAGACCACGGAACAACGGACTGGTTTAAGATTGGGAAAGGAGTACGGCAGGGTTGTGTACTCTCACCCTACCTATTCAACTTGTACGCAGAACACATCATGCGACGTGCTGGGCTTGAGAAATCCAAGGCTGGAGTTAAAATTGCTGGAAGAAACATTAACAATCTCAGATATGCAGATGATACCACTTTGATGGCTGAAAGCGAAGAGGAACTGAGGAGCCTTATGATGAAGGTGAAAGAAGAAAGTGCAAAAGCTGGCCTGCAGCTAAACCTCAAAAAAACCAAGATTATGGCAACCAGCTTGATTGATAACTGGCAAATAGAGGGAGAAAATGTAGAAGCAGTGAAAGACTTTCTATTTCTAGGTGCGAAGATTACTGCAGATGCTGACTGCAGACAAGAAGTCAGAAGACTTTAATCCTTGGGAGAAGAGCAGAGACATCGCACTGACAACAAAGGTCCACATTGTTAAAGCAATGGTGTTCCCTGTAGTAACATACGGCTGTGAGAGCTGGACCATAAGGAAGGCTGAGAGAAGGAAAATAGATGCTTTTGAACTGTGGTGCTGGAGGAAAATTCTGAGAGTGCCTTGGACTGTAAGAAGATCAGACCAGTCCATACTCCAGGAAATAAAGCCAGACTGCTCACTTGAGGGAACGATATTAAAGGCAAAACTGAAATACTTTGGACACATAATGAGAAGACAGGACACCCTGGAGAAGATGCTGATGCTAGGGAGAGTGGAAGGCAAAAGGAAGAGGGGTCGACCAAGGGCAAGGTGGATGGATGATATTCTAGAGGTGACAGACTCATCCCTGGGGGAGCTGGGGGTGTTGACGACCAACAGGAAGCTCTGGCGTGGGTTGGTCCATGAAGTCACGAAAAGTCGGAAGCGGCTAAACAAATAAACAACATTTATAAAACTGATTGATGCATGACTCTTCTCCCCGTACACTAAACTGTTTCTCTAAATGAAGGACATGCTTAGACAGCCACACCCCAAACTCATTTTCCTATTAAAACACAAACTGTAGGAACCATCTGGAAAATATAGGATGTCATCCAAAGGACTGATTGGTCAATCCGACTTTCCCTCCTTGGGAGTTAATCCCACTGCACTAAAAAAAAGAAAATGTTGGATTGATATGCTTTGCTTTCACATGACGACAAATTTCAAGAAACAGTCTTTCTGTAGAGGGAATCACTCTGCTAATAAACATACTGGATTAGGAACTGGGGTTGATTTAATCTCTTGGCCTAGCCTGAGAAATGGAGTTGGGGCAGGAGGAAGAAGTACATAATTATAAAGGGAAGGAAAGAAAAGAGACCACCCAAAAGCCCTGTGTAGATGTTATAGAAGGTTTTAAATTTAATTAGGCAAGTGGCAGGAATGAGCCCTGCCCCAACCCAAGGTGGCTGGCAATACTTAAATCAAAATTAACTTATGTCATACCATATAACTCATACGATATACTGTAAGTCTGACAATCATTTTTTTGTTCAGATTGCAATCGACTCTGTTGGTCAATCCTTCATCTCAGAAAAGAGACAAGGTTATGTGGAGGCTTTCACGGCTCACTTTTTCACACAACATCAGTTTGCTGGAGTTCTGAAAATGATCTGTGAAGCGCAAAAATCTGCTTGTCAACCTTCTTTCAAGGTCTGATGAAAAAATAGGCACATCACAAGCTCAGTTATCACAAAAGTCACTTTTGATTTGGGTCTTTGTGTGGGTGTGTAGATGTGCCAGGTTGGCACTGTATTCTTTCATGTATTTTTTCCCAACCTGATGATAATCAAAATGGAAAATGTTGCCACTTTTATTGGCTGATGGGGGTTGATTTTGTTGAAAATCTTAGGATATAAACAATGAAGAGAGCCATTTGAGCATCTTGATTATTATGAATAAGAGGAGGCACTGACACTTGTGTTGTTTGCCAATGAGCTACAAGTTAATTTGTTTTGGGAAGATGCTTTGCATACACTCTAACATTGACCTTTGGTGATACATAGTGGCATCAACAAGGACAGATTTGGGGGAACAAGTTCTTGTTTTTCAAGGAAGCTCCACATTCATGGAGAAAGCAATTGCAGGTCTTTTGTTTTAATCAGATTGCTGGAGTATCATAATGGCTGGGGCTTGAAGAGGAGGACTACAATAATTATATTAGATTTCCTCTCCTGAAAAATAGCTAACATGTCAACAATTTGCATGATTTCTTTACAGAAGCATTCAGGCACCATGAAAAAAAAAATGTTCTTGTTCCTTCATGTTGCATGTGCACAGCCAGTCACTGTCCAGTAGCAGTTTTTATCCTTTATTCTCTCTCTATACGTGTTTGTGTATGTGCGTGCATGTGCATGTGTGAGATTTATGAGCTGTACTCTATGTAAAATACTGGAATTTGCCAGTGGTAAAATAAAGAGAAACATTATTTCTGGTGATTGTCTCACTGAGAGAAAAATGCCAGAGGTTCCATAAAATGTGTAGATTTTACTTTTGCCTACCACTGTTTAAAAACTGAAAATCTAGGAGTAACTTTTCACACCTCATACTTTTACTAGAAGAGTGGAATTAAAAATAGTCATTATTCTATTGTAATCCTGATTTAAATTAAGCTAATTTGGTTTTGTTTTTTTAAAGTGAATTTGGCCAAGTTGCTGCTACTTTCTTTTCAAAAAAAATATCTCTGATTAATAATGAATTCTCTATACATTTCATGAAAATCCTAACAGAATCATATATATAAATTATAAAATACAATCTTCTTCAACAGAAAGAACAATCAGAACTATCCCACCGCAATTCTTATTCTTTTGCAAGATTTTAATGATTTCTGGTCTATACAGTCTACACAGGACAGTGATTGGTCTCAGCCCTTGGGAATCAAATATCCTAAGTAATTGATTAGAATAAGCAAAAATGTTATAGATGGCTTGAATGCATTACCCACAATAACAAATAACTGGGAACAGGTCTCTACAACATGACATGGTCCAGATATTTTGGTATTGCAGTCCTAATACATCCGGATAGCACCAGATACAAAAAGACTGATCAAAATATCCCATTGCTTTATGTAAAGAAGCTCAACAGCTTATGATAAATTGCACATCTAGATCGGCCTTTCCCACTCGGGTATCCTCTAGATATGTGGACATCAACTTGTAAAATTCTGTGCCTTGTCTATGATGTGGGATCTGGGAGCTAAATTCTACACCAAACTGGGAAAGCTAATTTAGGTTATATAATTACACACATAGCAAACAAGTCATCGACAAGAGGATGAATTTCTAGAAATCAAATGCTGTTTTTCAGCTTTCTCCCAAGCAATCATATGGATGTGCTTTTCTTTCTAAACCTTTTGGATGTGAATCAACTTATTTTTCATACATTTTTTCTTATCACCTTGAAATAAAACTCAATACATACAGTAGAAACTGAAATTATACACAATACAGTGAATATAAATACTCTATAGTAGGTTCCATTTAATAGCCACTTAACATGGTAAGTGGTTTTATGACTGGCTAGTACCTTTTAAGGTCACCCTTGAAAATCAATTTTCTTCAGTTAATCTTCATCCACACATTTCTCCTTAATGTTGCCATACATTGTGATTTGATAGCTTTTTAATCTGTGTTTGAGTAATACAAGTAATGAACTGTGACATCACATCACATTATTGAGCAAGTTCTATCTCTGATAATATTCTTGTACAAATGCAAATAAACTAGTGTAAAAATGGTTTGCACTGTAAACAATGATAATTTTTGTTCTGAACTGAACACTAAAGAAACCAGTCCTCTTGGCATTTGAATAGAGAGCTTCCCCTGATAACTTGATACTCTTCAGGAAATTGTAGTTTCCTGAATTCCCAACCACTGTAGTTACTGGTTGTAGTCTCAACTCACCTGGATGGTAAGGAAGGCAGATATGGAAAATGAATCAAGAAGATCTGCCTCTGCAAGACTTTCAACTTTAGTGCAGTACCAGAATTCCTTACTCAACCTGGCCATTGCTAAGAAATCTGGAAATTGTGCACTCAGATTGAAAAGGCTGATGTACAGAAAATGCATGTAGCTTCCTTTGTCCACTAAAACCTACTTATACTTAAAGCACTTTTACATAAAACAGTTAACAACTTACTAGTGGTTAGGGATGGAATAAATGTAATTACAGAAGACTTGCCACTGCATATCAGAAAACAGTGCTGCTTAGTAACATGAGTTTCCCAACATCTGGTTTCTGGCTGACCAATGCTTGTTCTTCTGTTATAAGTTGCAACAGAATCTGCAAATGACATTCCCACTTTTTTGTATAAACTGCTTCATTTTATTTGTATGCATGCACTACTTTGTTCTACTCAGTCTAGACATAAATGTTAAAGAAGCTGCACAACTACTCCATTAGCAAACCACATCCCTATTTTAAGATTTTATATTTTTCAATATTCTCAGAGCATGTATGATTTCCTTTTCATCCATCAAGTTGAGGCAATCACTCTCTGATATACATATTTTCCTCATTCAGCTTCTTTCACTGTATGATTCACTGTATCATTTTTTCTTCCTTCATATTAGCATGACCACACACTTCTTTGGCACTCTGTAACATTTTTTTCACTTCAACTTCCACATCTTCTTTCCTCACATCCACTTTCCATTCATTTTGTTAGGAGATTAATGCATCGTCTGATATTCTTCATAAAGACTCATATTTTCTCTTTCTGCAGTTGTTCTACTTTCACCCTACTTTCTTTCACCTCTTTCCTTTTCTTCCATATTCATTGTTCCCCAAATCCATATCTGATACTACCAAATAATGGTCTATCCCACCACCTTCACTAATTTTCTCATTCTTTATCATAAACAACCTAATCAATTACACTTCTTATTAATCCCTTTTCCGTGTGTACATATTAATAGACTTATGCAAAAACCACATATTCAAAACAGACAGAAATTTATCTAAACAGATACTCACCAGTCACCATTTTCATTCATTTTTGGGTCTTCAAATGGCCCAATCACTTATTCCACATTCTCTCATCTCATTCCCACCCATGCATTCAAATCAGCTAAAAGTCTAATACCTCACCGCCACATCCAATCACACAATTTTTCTCAGAACACATATCTAGTTATTCCATTATCATTCTTCACTGGAGCATAACATGAAACTATCACATTCTAAAAATTGCTGCTTTCATATGCATCCCCAATAAGCTAGATGACACCAGTTCATAATATCTGACATATATTTCAGCCCTTTCATTCATAACTTAATCTTCACTTTCATATTCATCAATTCTACTCCACAAGATTCATTCAGTTAGATTACATTCTTTCCCTTTCTCTTAGTCTCACACAAAAAAGTATTTTTTTTCTTTGCATTTTATTCACTAATTTAGGCTTTTTGTCATTTATTTGTCCTCCATTCCAAGTCACAATCTTCCACATGCCATCTTTGTCACCAAAAAGACCCATAAATATTGACCTCCATCATCCATTGTGGCATTGATCAACCAAGGTTTCCACATAATGGTTTTAGTAAAATAATAAAAAAGAGAAAGTAAACTACTATGTGTAGACTTAGTAATAAGTGTGCCACATGAGGTACTTCTTGCATTAGGACATAGATAAGGTATTGGTCAGTATGGGCACTTTTTGGCCACAAGCACAACTCTATGTTTATCCCAAGCATACTGGTGCAAGTAAGGTCCTCTAATCTAGAGGCTACCTTACAAGCCAACATACCCTTGCCCACATTCTTTCAGCCAGGAGATATGTAGTGGACTAACACAGTCAGAATACATAACACTTCACAACTGAAATTACTGTTGCAGTTTTTCACTATAACATTTCTATGGAAACATGACTTTTAAACTTCATATTTCAAAGCCTATGAAGGCTTAACATAGCAATACTAATCTTCACCTCTCCTCCAATATAAGATTCCAGATTATTTCTATGGTTTAAAACACCAAAACTTCACAATGGTGATAGGTACAGAGATAGTGAAGTTTCACCTAAGAGTTACTACCATTTTTAATATATTTGACAAGCTTCCTGACAAAATCATGAATAGATAGGCATTTTTATGAGAATTTGTACACTCTAGAAGTAATCGTATTCAGACTTTGTTGAGTAAATGTTTTACACAGGTATCATTTCAAACATATTTGTAACTAAATTGTTAATTTTAAGTCACATTTTCACCTGAGTGTATTGAGTCCCAAAATAAATGTTAGAAATGGTACAGTAGAATAATCTTGGTTGCTGCCAGTATGGCAATTAGGAAGTAAATTAGGAATGCAGCCTACAGTTTCCACAAAATCTACCAGAATCTGTTGCAGTCCCTTGAGTGGGTAGGTCCAAAACTCTGGCCCTTTTCTGGTGTTTTTGTGAAGTGAAAAAAACAATTGGCTTAAAGCACCCGTTTTACCACTTAAAACTCCTGAAGTAACACATACACCCTCCTCATTCCTGGTCACACCCCTTTTGCATATGGCCCTCAGTATGCTATGCAAAATTTGGTGAAACTCTCAAGCTGACAAACATTGTTCATTTCTGAAGTAAATGCACTCTGAACATGTTCAGAGAGATAATCTTCAATGTTTCCATTATACTGGAGGCCCTCTGGACAGAAAGGCAGAAAGGCATATAAACTGAAATCATCAGTACAGGCTCTAGACTACTAGATTGAATCTGTATTTGTAAATGGAAATTTTACCTGAACGGAGTTACAAATCCGCACACCTGTGATAACCTAGAAGGTATATTTTTCTTCTTGTACCATTGATTTAATCCCTAACGAAGATCTGGCATCTTATCAATGTTCCATTTTCTGTTCTGGATGCAAAGATTTTCAGATAATTTCAAAATGTAATTTATAATAGGATTTTCCTTAGTGGATAAGGTGATTGGAAGTGGAGTTGGCATATTATTCAATTAAGATAGTTTTAGTAGTGAGTATTTGTGTTTAAACAGGCTTTTACAGATCTGGGGGGTGGGGGGGTTTGAAGTCCAAATTCTATGCAAAAGGTACTGAAATACTAGGCCAAGGATACACTGCCCCCAAGTGGATGGATAGCTCTCCATTTGTTGTGAATAACAAGAATCAAATCATTCAGTTCAGTTTTCACTAATACAGTTTTATATCCAAAGGTAGAAATGGCTGTGCTATAGAAATTCCTAGCTTATAAAGCAAAACCTACTTTTAGTTTATGAAATACTATTATATAACCTCAAGATTTTATGGAGATACTAAGGCACATCAAGCAGATTTTACCTGTAAACCAATCTATTGGGCTTCCCAATTCCCATTATTAAAATGTGCCACTGATTAAAATAAACTGGGTAATCTCATTTTGAAAAGTTTAAAATGTAAACCATCTACCATAAATAGAAAGTATGGGTGAAGAATTAAAATGAAAGATAAGAACATTTTAAAATCTGGAGAATGCACACACACACACTCTCTCACACAGATATACTCACAATCACACATATTCTGTATCTTGATACAAATTAATTTTGTATGATGCAAGATACAGTCAAATTCAACATCAGCTTTGGGCTTTTTCATGCATATACTGTATTTTGATGCAATACCTGTACATCTTAATAATAAAATCTCCATTGTGTATGTCATATTATTCTATTTCTTTAAATATTATACTCACTTTACACTTTATTTGGCAGCCCTCATACAGATGGTCTCAGGACAACATCTAAAGCTACGTGAAGAAAAAAAAATCAGAGCTATACCAAAGAACTGTTGTGTAATAATGAAGTAAATATTCCTATCCAGAAGGATAAATAGTCCAAAGTTATACAAAGTTAGTAGATCCTATACCAGTTAAAAATTAGTGTTTAATTATGTTAGAATAAAGTCTCAAATCCTGACTTAATTGCTAGATTTTTTTTTAATTTGCCAAGCAGTGATACTAAACATATTAATCAGGCTGTACAAATATACATCTAAGAAGTAAGTGATTTTGTGTGAAAAGCTTATCCTTTGTTGATTCATCATAGGTGAAAAAATCTACATCTTCTGGCATACCTGTTTATGTACTATTCCTCTCTAAAAATCCATTGAGTACAAACCTCCATGTGTCTATCCAGAGCTAAGCCCTAAATAGACTTACTTGATTTAAGAGAGTGTGTAACACAATTGACTAGATATTATGGTTAGGCAGAATGCCCAATTGGTTCATTAAAATCAATGCAAAGTAGTAGAATTAACTGGGGGAACATGAGAGGACTAGAGAAGAGCAATGTGGACTCTCTTCAAGAAAGGAAAAAAGAACATTCCATTAATTATTGACCAGTGAGCCTAACATCTATGCCTGGAATATGTTAGAACAGATTATAAAATAGGCCATTTGTGAGGCACATCTTGAAGACAGTCCATGACTTCTAAAAGCCAACATGGCTTTGTCCAAATCTTCTGTCCTTCTGTGACAGGACAATTATTCTAATGGACAATGGGAATGCTGTAGATATAATCTACCCTGGTTTCAGCAAAGCTTTTGACGTTCCACATGACATTCTTTTTGACAAGCTGTTAAAGTCTGGTTTGGATGGCACTAAGGTGGGTCCATAACTGGTTGGAAACCTCATTAGGAGAGTTGCCTTATATTGAATTGGACAGCAATGACCAGTGGGATTCTGCAAAAATCAGTCTTGGCCCCAGTATTATTCAACATTTTATAATGAACTGGGTGATGGGATTTGTGGATGTCACAAAATGGAGGTTTGGCAAATACCCAACATGATTGTAGTTTAATCTGTTCAGATTGTAGTCTAATCTGTACAGATTGGAAGATTCAGATGAAAGTAACAAAATGTCCTTCCACACAGAGAAATATAAAGTGTTATATTTAAGGAAAAAATGTAGGACATGCATATAACTGAGAAGGACTTGACTGTGGTCATTGACAAGCTAAACATGATTCATCAGTGTGAAACAGCTGCTAGAAGGGATAACAAATTCTGGGCTGCATCAGAAGAAGCATTGTATCAAAGATACATGAAGTCATTATTCCTCTCCACTTGGCACTGGTGTGATTACACTTGAAGTACTGCCTACAGTTCTGGGTACATTTTTAGATGGATATGGACAAGTTAGAGAAAGTTCATATGAGGGGAACAAAGAAGTTACAGGAACTTGAGGACATGCATTATGAGCATTGACTGAAGGAACTTGGAATGTTGAAAGGAAGACTTAAGTAAGACATGATAGCTGTGTTCATATACATCAAGAGAAGGTACAGGGAAGATGGCCAAGAATTATTTTTCATAGCATAGAGACTGGAAATAACAGTTACAAATTGCTGCTCTTCTCCTTCTCCTTCTTTGTACCTTTGACTGCCTGTCCCTGCAGTTTTCTTGGCAAAATTTCAGAAGTGGTTTGCCATTGCCTTCTTCCTAGGGCTGAGACAGAGTGACTGGCCCAAGGCCACCCAGCTGGACTAACTGGAGTAGCATGAGAGGCAGGACTAGAACTCACATTCTCCCATTTTCTAGCCTGGTGCCTAACTACTACACCAAGCTGGCTTTCTGTAGATATCTAAATTTTATTTAAATATAAGGAAAAAACTTCCTGATGAAAAGGTATGTACTACAACAGTGGAATAGACATCTTTTTAGACACCTTTGGAGGTTGTGGGTTCTCCATCTGGAGGTTTTTAAGAAGAGGCTAGTTTACTTGGTTTTCCTGCACATTACAGAGTGTTGAACTAGATGGTCCTTGTGGTCCCTTCCTATCCTACAATTCTATGATTCCATGTTTCTATGCATTTTTATTTAACTGGTGGATGTCCTCAGAAGTAGTTGATAATTGGGCCAAGTGGATCAAATGCTAAGTGCAATTTGACTGGAGCAATTGTCATGCCTTAAAAATAAGTCACAACTTGTATACTGCCAATGAGAGCCCTAATATGAATTCTGAGCAGAAGGTGATATTAATAATGGAAGAGAGACAAAGTAAAAACAAGAAGTCTGAGAAACAAATATAAAACTATCCTCACTGCAAATCAAAGTGAAAAGGGAACATCAAGTTATTTTTATTCCACCAAGTTGAAATTCCTAGCAGGGAAAATTCATTGATAAATCTAGCCCCATTTTCTTAAGATAGAGAAAATTCTAGTATTCACTGGATAAAGAGATACAACTCTCTCATTTGAGGAATAAAAAGGAATAATTAATAAATGCCCTGAGAACTCTTAAGTGGGATACAAATACTTCAATGAAAATTGTAAATTAAATAAAATATTTCCTTCTAGTCTAATGAAAGAGGTATTTGATGGAACCAATGCATTTTTTAAACCCTGGAATTGGCAATATTTCAAATGTGGTTACTACACATTATTTTTTTCAAAATAACACAATGATATTTTCATACTTACTCATCCCAGCATATATAGGAGAGCCAAAATGACAGCAAAATATGGGAACAGTGTGGCATGCACTTTGCTGAAATCACTTTTACAAATTTTAGAAAGGCAGTATATAATTGATTTTCATCCAAAATCTACTAATAAGGGTTCAGTTTGACCTTGAAAAGGAGAAGGTACAGTTGAGTCCTCAGTGCTTTCTATAGTACCTTCTTTCCATATACAGCACATCTATCTTTTTCTACTAAAGACACTTCATGCTAGAGAAGCCCCTTCTTGACTGGGTTCCCCCAGTCACTGAAAATAGTGCATTGATTGATTGATTGATTGAATGTATAACATTACCCATCTTAGCCTAGTGACTCTGGGTTACTAACAGTTCAAACACAGAAAGCAACAGAAATAAATGCAGTTCTGTGCAATGGAACTGAAACTGTCTTATAACACACTGTAATACATACCTATCTGGTTTGATTAACATCCTGCCCTAGTGCCTGAGGGAAAAACCAGGTATTCAAGGCTTGCTACAAGATTAATGGGGTGGGCTCATATGACTCTCAAGGGGGAAGCTGTTCCATAGGGCAGGTGCCATGACAGAGGAGGTACACCTGAATCCAACTAAATGATGCTATTCCACTGAATGAATCCAGAGGATGCCCACCCTGCTGGACCTGGAGGCAGACCATCAGAGACAGACAATCTCCCAAGTAACCTGGCCCTGTGCCATGCAGGGCTTTATAACTGACAAATAGTACCTTGACTTGAACCTGGAAATCTACTGGAAGCCACTGCAGCTCACAGAGTAGTGCTGTTGCAAGAGTACACCTTGTATTCTTGTACGCCCTTGTACTCCCCAAACTGCACATGCTGCTGAATTCTGGACCAGCTCCAGTTTCCAAATGCTCCATCTCTCTGTCAGAGCAAATCTGTATGTAAAAGTAGTTTCTGCTATTGTACATAAACTGCATGTCCTTAAGAGTAAGCCCTGTGGAATTTAACTGGATTTACTGCCAGGGAAACATGCCTCTGCTTGTACTGTCACTCACTATAATCCATCACTGGTAGCTCCGAATGCCTATCTTCTTCCTTTACTTTTTCTTCCCATTTTAGCTTCTAAGGGTCAAAATAGCCAAGTTAATGGGAAATACCTGGTTAGATCACCTGCTTAATTTCCATAGCCAAAACGAAGAGGGGATATGGATGTAGTTCAGGCCATAACACAGGGAACAGACATTTAATCTTTGTCCATGTTGCTGTTTCTGATAGATTCATGGTCAAATATGGAAGTTTGTTTGGCTTTTCTGAAGAGAAGCCACAGCATCTTTGGAAGCAAGGTTTGTCAGCAAAATGCTACACAAGGGAAGGGCCCTTGAGCCCTTTTCCAGTACCTGAACTTGAGCTGAAAGAAAAGGCAGAGGAAAAGATGTTTCAGATTACTTTTAGCTATGAAAAAAAAATGCAGGTATCTTGTTTCATTTGACCTTAAGAAATTCTCAATGGGTGGGTAGAAGAGAACTAGGAGAAGGAAGCAATATCCCAGAATTAATATTTGTAAAGATGTATCAGCTGAGATAGCCCCTTTCAGAACATAAAACAGCTGATCCTCAGCTAGCCTTCTTATGAAGAAAAGACAGTAAAGACATCTCTTTGCCTAGGACAAGCCTGATTAATCATTATAGTTTGTCATTTTCATCTTCTCCTGTAAAACATACTGAGCAAATTTGTTAGGTGCAAACCAACTGCTGTTCTGCCCCTTTCTAGATTAGTCTTTTCAGTCTTTCCAAGCTACATGATAGCAGAAGTGAATTATTACACATGTGACTTCTATTTTTTGCTTTTTTATACAGATAGCAATGGATAGACCATATATGCAAACGACTGCCAATTACTGAAACTGCCAGTATTTAGCTAAAGATAAAATTCTGAATATTAATAATCTGTAGAAAACTGAACATATTTATCTAAGGAATTAAGTTATACAGTTGCCATGACCTTTGCCATGACTAACTGCTAATGTTAACTTTGTGAACTAAAATCATAGTTCTATTTGCATTTTAATGACCCTTTAATGAATGTTATCAAGAAGAAAGAAAGGCAGCCTACTTTGGGGATGCCAATTTTTGCTCCTTAGTGTGATGCTAAAAAGGTAAAGGTAAAGGTTTCTCTTGACATTAAGTCCAGTCATGTCCGACTCTAGGGGGCGGTGCTCATCTTCGTTTCAAAGCCGAAGAGCCGGTGTTTGTCCGTAGACACTTCCGTGGTCATGTGGCCGGCATGACTGAATGGAACGCCGTTACCTGCCCGCCTAAGCGGTACCTATTAATCTACTCACATTTGCATGTTTTCGAACTGCTAGGTTGGCAGGAGCTGGGACTGCTACAGATTAGGAAATTCTGCTCCCAAAATTGTCTCAACCTGCAGCAGACATATCGAACAAGCCTCACTAATAAAGCCATTCTGTGCAAAATATTATGGCAGTATTGTTATTATAAATAAATTAGAATTGCAAAAAGAAAGAACGTTATAATGTCATCATCATTACCCACATGCTACCACAGAAATTGCAGCAAAGTTTCTTAATTGCTTTTTCACCTAAGTCTAGCTTTCTAACTGTAATTCTAACTTTTTGCCTCTGGAGGAAAAATAATTCCACAGGGTTTGATATGGACTGAAACATTCTTCTCCAAACACCTTGCTACAATCACAGCCTCAAGATCTCCTTCTTGGCCAAGGGTATATTACTTTCAGAACTGTACTCTCAACATGCACATTCCAGCAACACAAGGACATGGTAAAGTCTTCTCCTACACTTCAGCCTTCAGGTCGGTCTTCAGCAACTCACTGCTGTTCTATGGAACAAACTTTTCTATATAAAGCATAACCCTTTGGCCACACTATGAGTCAATGCTAGGGAGGGCAGATAGACAGAATGAAAGGCATAATAGTACAAAAAACCTTGAGAGACATACATTCTGAGGTTTAGTGCATTAGGCAGCTTCTAATAAAGATAATAAGCTCGATTCTACTACCATTATATAACCATTAACGGTGGCATATTTCAGAGGCAGAGACCCTTAATATTGTAACACTAATTCAAGCCCTGATTAAATTAGATCCTCATTATCATGTTATTGAGAACTGGGTGATTACTTCTTTACTATTTAATAAGGTGAAAATGCTTATTGCAAGCCTTTTGGTAGTATTACTTTCAATTATAATTATTTTGCTTTATTAGTATATATGCCTAGGTCTCTTGAACTGATTTATCTACATACATAGTGCATAAAGCTGCTCACATTCCTACTAATGCTGCTTTAAACCCCCTTACCTAAAAGAAAAGGACATAGAGCACCTGTTCAGGAAGCAAAATGAGAAAAGCATTGCATGATTTAAACGTTTTCAGTAATACAAAAGAGGAGGCTCCTATACTGGCAGAGGATGGTGCTTATAATTATTAAAAGGTAGGCTCTGAGGAACAAGGCTTCAGCAGGTATCCTGAAGTTCTCTTGCATGTCAATGTAATAATTCTGATGAAAGGAAATAGTAAAATATAGGACAAACAACTTGTGTCCTACAGCACACAGTGCTGAGTTCATTGTATAACTAACCACCTTAATTTAAATTCTCTAAGCAACACTTAATTCCTCTAAGAGGAAACCATTACATTTTAATACTAAAAATATTCAGATGAAATGCTAGTTAGTAGTATGACTGGTCTCAAATTAATACAGCATTGCATAAAAAAAAAAAGATATAGCAATTAACAAGCAGAATCTACGCCAGCAAGAACTAAATTAACATTCTTACTATATAATACCACTGATGAATATTTTGCTTTCAAAAGCCCTTCTTGGAAAAAGTCAATCATTTATGTGGAATTCTTTTTCTTGAACTCCTCTAAACTTTAATAAATTGTCACATTGAGTAATTTGCTCAATGAATTAGAGAATGGAGGGGGGGAGAAAAAACCCAAGCAATTTCTATAAGCAATTTCTTCCGTGCCTGACCCATTCCACTACCCCCTTGCAAAGCGGAGAGATTGGAGAGGAAGGGATTATAAGATTACAAGCACACAATGGGGACTATACAACAGCAATGGGCTGTTTGTGTAGTGTGCTCGCAGCTGTCGGCACCAGCACTTTGCTTTCAATATGTATTCCCCATTGTGTGCCTGCACACTCTCTTGTAATCCCTTCCTCTCCAATCTCTCTGCTCTGCAAAGGGAGCGGGGGGAGAAAAACAACAGGTCAGGCACAGGATGTGTACTGACTGTATTGGCGATTGCGTGACTAAGGGACACTGCGAAGGTCATAAATGTGGGCATTGGTTGTAAAGTTATTTTTTCAGCACTGTCATAACTTCGAGCAGTTGCTGAATGAGGCAGTTAGTAAGCAAGGACTACCTGCAATGAAATAAAATGAATTGAAACTAATAGTATAAATGTTAGTATCCAAGAAAAAAATAATGAAAAGAATACTGGGGGAATGTTTAAAAAATGGTTAAATGGCTACAATTGTAGATGGTGTAACTGGAGAAACATTAAAATATGGATGTGGACTGCTAAAGTGTGACTTGTTTAATGTGTGTGTGAAGACTGCATCTATGCCTGACAATTGGAAAAATTCTGTTATTGTTCCTTCTACAAAGAGAAAGGTAACAAGAATGAATGCAAAAAGTATAGGGAGGTTAGTCTGTGAAATTTGCCTGGGAACCTCTTGGGCAAAATTCTGACTGGAAGGTGATAAGAGATGACAATGAACAAAATTTGGGAACTTCAGTGTGGTTTTATGCCAGATGGAGTGTTCAGAGCTGAGTTTTGCTCTCAGCAGGCCATTGAAAAGAATGCAAATGTGAGAAAAATGGGTTATTGTATTATAGTAACATTATTGCGTTAATTTAAAGAAAGCATATAGAGGTTTGAATTAAGGAATATTTTACATGAATATGGAGTTGAAGGTTAGTTGCTCAATACAGTAGGAGTGGTATATGCTGGAAGTAAAGAAATTTTTCAGAAAGTTTGTTTTTTAAAAAAAAATTGAAGTTCTTTGAGAATAATATAACTTTGCCAGAGACAATGATCATTTTCTGTTTCTTACATAGTAAATCATTTTCCTTTAAAGGGTGATTGCTTGCCTTTGGGTCCCTATGCTTCATAAATCTTCAGCAATTTCATACCAGTTTAGCTGGTTGCACTGTGCTAACATGGGGATGTGCCTTAGCATATGTACAAGGCAAACATCTCTGACAGCATACTTGTTAGCAGTGTGGTTATACATTATAGAATCATATCTTTGATGGCATTGAATGGCCTTCAAAACACAACAGTTATTATGAATCAATACTTCTGGAAAAGCTTTCTGAAATATGCCAATCAACAAGCCATTCCAAGCATCTTTTGAGGTTCATCTCTGTTATTTAATTTTGATATTTGTGTTGCCTTCTTCTTTTCCCCCATGAAGTGTTGCTTCAGTAACTTTTCTACAGCCCCAGAAGATAGAAATAATGGGATATAATACTGCATGCATTATGCTGCAGCAGAAGTGATCAATGTGAGCACTACAGATGGTGCTGAAGATCAGTTCCCTTCAGCCATAAGCAGTATATGACCATTAGTAACGAACCAAGGGAGCCGCAACCCAACAATTGCAGCAGAACAATGATGGGAGCCACAGAAAGAAGGATCATCATAGTACAGTGTATATGCTAAGTTTATGTAGAACTGAGAAAGTCCCTCCATTGGAAACACTGATGAACTGCTATCAGTGTTAGCAATACTGAGCTAGATGAATCACTATGCTGACATGGTATAAGACAGTTTCCTGGATCATTGTAAACCCATGTGAGAAAGCCTAATGGCTTTGTATGCTAACTTCTTGGGGAAATTACATCACAGAGGTGTAGGAAGCAAATCCTGACTGGAGCCTTTTCCAAGGCTAGAGGGTCCTATACTGAAGGAAACAGAGCCTGATAAATGAAACAAGATAATGATTTTATTTCAGATAATTTGGTTGTATTTTTAAGCATTTTTAACATGACCTCTAAAACCTTGTTAATGTAGAGGATTTTCTTTTGCAAACTTTAAATAATAGTTTGTGGATCTTTTCCCCTCCTGAGTACATACAAAGACTTGCTGATTCATAATCAGGCAGCTTGTGAAACTGAACATGAGTCACTTAGATGTCCAAAGTTCCGGTTGTCATTAATGGAAATTCAGGAAATAAGCAGAGGTTTATTCAGGATAAGCAGAAATTATCCAACTCAAGCACAGCAGTATAAATAAGAATAGAATAGTTTTCCTGTAGGAAAACAAAAAGATGCTGCTTACATGATTCCACTTGTGGAAATGAAATTGGCCTTTCAAAGTTTAGTCACAGACAGAAGTATAATGATGGCATTTCTTGAAATGAATTCATTGCCCTTACCAGGCAGATTTCATATCTGTGCTCCCTGTTTTTCTCATCTTCAGTATTTTGTTTTTCTGTTAAATGGAGTTCCCCAGAGTTTCATATATTTTAAAAGGTTAGATGAATCTGGGTAACCTAACAAAAGAATCTCTCTTCCCCATCCTGGCCCCTGCCTTGCAGTTGTGAACTGACTACTTCTGGAAAGTGAAGACTGGGGAGGGAAAGAGGTTGTTTCAGCCACAGATCAATTGCAATAGGTTTGGGCCACTTGGCTGCTTTGACTTAACATATAGCACAAATACTATGGTAGGATACAGTTATTCAAGAATCTCTAATTTCTTTCTGGTTTTACATTTTTAAAAAATGAATATCCATTATAATAGAAAAGGATAGATGGTATACTTGCTTAGGAGGTATACCTCTGTAAATGTCTGAAATTTACTGGAACATGGCTGGCAAATTTAGCTCCATTTTTAAGGCAGAGGAAATTTTGCTGCCCAGGAGCTATATTTACTTACTTTTTTCCTTTTTGGGGAGGATTAGAGTCCAGCTAACAATGCAAAGTTGGTAGGACTGTATCACATACCTGGGTAAGACCAGAATGTTCAGGATTTTTCCTGGATTTGGAACAAGATAGAATATGGGTTTCATATCATGTTAAGCCTATGTTATGACTTTTAATGTATTGCCTGTCTCACACAGCAGGAAACAGCACTGATAGTGATAAGCAATGGTAGTCAGAGAAGGTCCCAAGGAGAGGAGGAAAAATGTACTCCTTGCATCAGGCTGCCCACTACTTCTGACACAACATCCGGCCCATTTGGAGTGGGAACTTATATCCATACCTGTTGTTATGAAATGTGTCACTGAAGGTGGAGGTGATGTGGATTTCAGTAATGCTGCTGGTTCTCAGGAAGGAGGGAGCACATTCCAAGGAGGAGGGCAAGATAAGAGATCTTGGGATGGGAATGTGGGAAGACTAAGAGGTTCAGACTAGCCCCACCCTAGAGCCTTCCCAGGTTATTTCCCCTTAGGTTAGATAGAGTAGCTTTAGTCTGGCAAGATTCTGTCTGTACGGTCTGAGCAAATAAAGAACTGAAGTTTTACTGGATTGATTCTTTGTCATTCTTGGGCTGGGCCTGACACATGTTTCTTCAATGAACAAAGACAAGCACAGCCACTGAACGTATCTAGTTTCCTGTTTAGCCCCTTCAGGCTCACAGGTTGAGAATAGCTGAAGCCTAAATTAACAGGATCCTGCAGTAGTAGAAGAAGCATACCTCTGGAGGACAATTGCAACAGCAGGAACACATTGTCCTTGAATTTGGATAAACAGTAGGTGTTTCAGAGAGGCTGTGAGTAAAGAGAAAACATGTAAATATAAAAATAGCCCTGCTTGATCAGGTGAAGTCCAGCACTTCGTTTCTCACAGCTGCCAATTAAATGAAGCAAGCAAAAACCAAAGACCTCTCCTGCTGATGTTCCCTTGCAATTGATATTTGCAAGCATGCCTCCAACTTACAGAGAAAGTGGTGTTCCTTGAGCACCCACTTAGTGCTTATGCGATAGGTTTATCTCCACTGGAGTGTCTTTGCCATGTACCCTCCTTTCCCCTTGTGGGTTGCAGAGGGGTTCTGTGTGTGCAAGGATAACCTATTCCGTTCCATACAATTAGATGGAGATTTTGTCAGTGTTTAGCATTATGGACATGGTTGGTATTCTCTGCTAATAGAAAGTTTTTCTATATGGGAAGAAGTGTATAGAAGACCTGCACCTGCTAATCAGTCATCTTCTAGGCTGCCCTGTTTTGCCAGTGACTTTGCCCTATTTTAGCTGATCTGCTATCAGACCTCCCATGCCAGTAGCTTACCTTTCATTCTACTAGCATACCAGGACTTCTTTCATATATTATAGCCCTGCAATCTATAATACTTGAATACAAGGTTGCTTTAGTTAATAAAATAGTAAAAGTTTCAGGTATATTTTTACCAGTTTTCAGTAACTTCCCTTCCTACCTTTTTTGGTTATTGCCTGCTGTCTATTCTCAGCTACATTTTTCCATTCTGTAGATGTGGTGCCTATGTAAACACCCAAACAAGTTCTTATTCAGACTAACTAGGATCCAGTTAGGCAGAGATCAGTTAGCCAGTGTGATGTTACAATGTCAACATGCAGCCAGACATGAGTACATGGCATCACAAAAGCAATTCAGAGTAACTAGAATAAGCATTTAACCAGTAATATACATGGTGACAGCACGAAGTCTAATTAGAATAATGGCAATGTATCATCCTGAATATGACAATATTTCTCTCAGGTTTCCTAGCACCCCACCTACCCCCAACATACATTAAACTAGGGATGGTGGCCTTTGTTTGTTTGTTTGTTTTCTATGTGAAAAGAAACCTACCCTCATTTGGTTTTACTCAGTCCTAAACATTATGTAGCATATTACTGTCAACTCTCAAGAAAAAATGTACCAAAAAAACAAACACTTTTTTCAACTATTTGGAGATCACAACTGCTATAAACATGTATAATTTACCTGTGATTTAGGTCCAAAATCTCCTGTTTATCATCATTTCCAATAGCTTTTTCCAAAACTGATTTCTTAGTTAAGGAATCAGTATGCAACTAAAATTCAGTGTTAAGAGTCAGTCTTTCCCAGTGGAAGATTCTACATTGTTCAGTGAATGAATTGAAATGAATATAAAGATTTTTATTTTAAAAGGTGATTCAGCTTGCCTTAATTTGAAATATTCAGTATTTCCATTAGTTTCTAGAATAACAAATCATAGTTGGGAATATTATAATTCTGACTCAGTGAAAAAGTTTGGTAGCATATATAACATCTAACCTTTATCATCTCACCTTTATCATCTAGATGCTAAAGGTAGCATCTAACCTTTACCATATTTGCTCACAATACATTTATTCCTTTCTAACAGTTGTATGAAATCACAATTGTCAGGAAACCTTGGCAAAAACTCTCTTTTCATAAGTTAAGTGTCAAATTGTGTTTTTCAAATTCATTGACGTTTCTTCTAATAGCTTAATTTTCACTTGCATTAAAATATGGCTCACTTTATGTTTTGCCAATATAGTGAACATCTGTTGGGTTTTGTGTACATAGGGAAGAGCTTACATATGGCATATATTTATATTCTTCAGCTAAAAATCTAAATGTTTTGCTTCAGTGTCCTTGTATATTTTGTATAGATTCCAAGGATTTTTCTGCTATTTTTTGCTCTAAAGCAGTATTTTTGATACGCATACAAAAACTGACATCCTTCTACTCCACACAAGCTAACAGTTTATAGAGATCTTGTCATCAGCTCTTTCACAAAGTATGCAGTTTCCTTAGTTCTCAGTCAAGAACTCCTGTAATCAGGAAATCCAAAAACTGAAGCTTGAAAAAATGATATTGTTAGTGGTATTCATTTAACTCATGTCTTCGTACAGTCCTAGTTAGAAATTTTGAATTACTGTAATTGTTAAACTTATATTGAAAAGAAAGGAGCATTGTAATTCATTAATATGGATATGGTCATAGAGATATTGAGTATGGCCAATCCAACTTTTAGCAGAATGTCTAAACCCAAGACATATTTAGACTATTAGTAAGGAATGAAGTTGCTGAGACAGAAACTATCGGTTCCCATGCTAGAGAGAACTGCACTGTCAGTGTAAATCAGGTATTTTCCAAAGCCATCAAGAAAACATCGCAGTATCTGTTGACTCAGTAAGACAGGAGGAAAAAATCTTAGAAAAAATCTTAAATCTAAATATACAAGGGCTTTCATTTCTGTATGTATCTGGCTTCATTCTTATTTGCAATAACAAGACCAATCTTGCTAAGTGGTTTCCATAAGTCTCATATCTAGTAAGCCAGATCCTGAATAGGAGTTAAGCAGATGGAGAGCAGCTATGCCTGTGTGACCCCTGACCTTCTTCTGATTTTGCCTAGGAATTTGAAGTATGATCGATCCCTTATTTCTGTGCAGTTCTTCCTTAAAGAATCTAACGTGTGGGATAGGATCCCCATGAAAAGTCCAGCATGCCCTTTTGCCCTCTTTTTCCATGCTCACTATTGTCCAGAATCCCAGCACAACCATCAAGAATGTTCATTCTGAGTAGCTGAAAAGGAACAGTGCAGATGCCTTTCCCCATTCTGGAGAAATTAGCCCAGAAGGCAGCTTATAAATATTTAAATTAAATGGAAAAATGTTATGTGCACTGCAAAGTGACAAGAATTAGATGCATGTTAGCAGAGGGATGGGGAAGTGGAATAGATGGAAAAAGTAAACATATGGAGATTCCAATCTACCTGCTGATGTGCAATGAGGTGGACTGTGGCTTTCTTCTTCTTTTTCAAAGTGAAATAAACAGTGAATCTTAAAAGAACCACTAAATGTTATAGTTGAAATATTTTGATTTTCTTTGGTTTTATCTCTATAGATTCAATTTAGACACATGATGAAATTACATACTGCCTTGAGTGTTCATCTGAGCAGAAAGGGAGGAATATACATCAAATAAATAAACTGGCACCAATTCTTTTCAGATGTTTAAGATCTCTTCTCATGAGAATGCCAAGACATTCCAAATGGAATCTAGTGTTGTATTATTTTTAGTGTGTGTTTTTTTTAAAATTGAAGAATGGGTGTTGGAGCACACTGTTGCTCGGTTTGCCTGGCAACACTGTAAAGGTATATTCATCAATGCTGTTAAAAACAGCTTTGAAATAATTTATACCCATTCAACTAGGGCTAAGATGACCCAGGCAACTAATCTCTGACATGCAGATTAAAGCAGGGGAATGCCAAGTTCTAGACCACTCTCAGTGTATATCCTTATTCTGGCACAAGGGCTAACAAGCAAGTAGAGAATGAGGCTGCTTATCCTGGCTCAGTTCCTAACATTCTCATATTTCAGTGTCCTTAGACTTGCTCTCCCAACCTCTACACATTGAATGAGAAAGTCTGAAAAAAGTTGTACTCACAATCAAATACAATTGTCCATGTGATTTAGAACTCTGCTTTATTGGCAAGGAAAACAGTGACAGAACAGGATGTAGAGGTGGAGCCCCCATGTGTAACTCCTCCCCCCCTTCCATCCACTTACAATTTTTCACATGTTCTGGCAAATGAGGGGCCAGGCTTTGCATTGAAGATCCTATATCTTGATCTCATATTGGAACGCAACTCTGTAGAATACAATTTGTACAGATGTAACTAGTGATGATAAACTGATGGCAAAATTTGTGCTGGGACAGATCTCTAACTCATGGTCACAATTCTACATAGCACCACATAATGTCTACAGAAACAATCCAATGATACTAATAGTTTATCAAATTCATGTCCTCTGTTTTACCTTTCTCAGTACATCCTTCACTGAAAACCACTGAATTTTTATGTAAATACTGGAAAGAATATGATCTCACTTTTAGCAGGGATTAAAGATCACTAAGACTGCCTGCCTTAACAAAGCCTGCTGTGATTAAATAGGCCAATTTATGCCAGCAAGAGTGTCATCCTGTCCTCATCAGCAAAACACTTCTTCACTCTGCAGGAGTCCTATCTATTTCTTCTTGTACCTTTGGAAAAAAGAGTACTAGTTACCTTTATGATTTTTTTCTCCTCAGTACTTCCAAACTCTTTGTTGCAGTGTACAAGTCATATTCTTCCTTTTACACAAAGAAAATGAGATGATAGAACCATAGAAGGAAAACACCAGAATCTGCACATGAAAGTCAATCTGAGGGATGCTGCTATCTAAATACCGGTAGATTGTTCCCACCTTTAATAACACCTGAAAAACTACTGTGAAATGGATATTATTACTTATCAGTAATGTAAACATTGGCTTAGTTTCTTAGGGCCTTTGCCCACTGCTGAATCAGTGCTATCCATCCATCTTTGAGTTTCTAGAAACCTATGCTGGAAGAAATTTCCTGACTGCATTGCCAGTTGTTACCTTTTTTCTCTTGGACAGTTCTGACTTACTGCCTAATGATGCTGCCCTGACTTTGCTTGTGCAGCACAGAATAAGCAAATCTATTTGTTGATTCCTTCAGCTTTCCTGTCCTCCATCTTCTATAAGTTTCCAGATAGCAGGAAACCCATACTTCAATCATGGCACTGAAGTAGGAATGGGATAACTCTGTCTATCATCTCTAAGCCCCTTCCTTTCTCCCCTATCTATACCCCAAATCCAAATGAATCAAATTAAGAAATAACCATAAGATACTGGAATAATGAGAGAAGGCGAGTCACAAGCCGCACTTATGATCACCACCCCCTTTCTTTCCTTAGATAGGCAAGAAATGCCAACCTCCAAATTCCTCCATGCAGTATTTGAGAGGAAATAGGAAGGGATTCGTTTTACCGTTTTAGTGTTATACTATTTCAGCTTGATACACTGTGTCATTGTTATGCCATTCCATTGTTTTGTTATTTCTGCTTTTCCATTAAACAGGTAATGGGTATAGAATTAAAACACTTACAGTACTACCAGCTAAGCAGTCTAACACTGTCACGCAGTTCTGATAGACTATTGACATAACACTGCTATACCCAGATATTTATATAGGCTACAGCAAGATGGCAGAAGATAAGACAAATCGGAAACTAGAAGAAGGACCTGCCCACATTTATCTGAAGGATCCAATAAGCAACATCCTGATTCCATCGAATATTGATCACTTTGCTTCAAACTTAATTGGTTAATTAATTAATTAATTAATACATCATGCTGTTGCCATTGAATACAATCAGCTTAAGGGAGGAAAACTACTTTATATCAGTAAAGAAAAAGACTTAAGCCTGATTCATTCATGGGCTAGGAATGAGATGACGGCAACATCTTGGGGACATTGATTTTGTTTCTTTATTTTAAGTCCAACTGTTGTATGTAATGATACAGATCAGAGCAGTGACAAAGATTATAAAGGAAATAATCAGTTATGGGAATCAAATGCTTCTAAGGGGCACCTGACTGGATGAGGTTGCTTTCAGCCTTCTTTTCAGGAAGAGATGATGTGTTCATTCTTTTCTGGCCTTTTTTTTAATTGGC
Organism: Candoia aspera; assembly: GCF_035149785.1. Classification (NCBI taxonomy): domain Eukaryota; kingdom Metazoa; phylum Chordata; class Lepidosauria; order Squamata; family Candoiidae; genus Candoia; species Candoia aspera. The sequence continues at coordinate 35,030,784 of NC_086159.1, read as the reverse complement.
TATGATTGTTTTACAAGGCTGATACATAACAGAAGGATATGAATGAGAACATTTCTGTCTTACAGAAACTGATCTGGTGAACTGAAAAAGCAGAAGTGAAAACAGCTGGACAACAAATACATACTCCATAATCCCATAACCTTCTTTATGCAGTTTCATTTCAGGCATTATCTCTTTGGCATCTGTGTAACTTGCTGGGGTCAAATCTATTTGATTGGGTCGATGTGGATATGATTGTTTCAGAGGGTTCAAAACTATTTTCATTAGCAGGAACAATTACATCATCTGCCATCCCACTCAACCTTCCCTGTTCCCTGTAAACCTAGCTGCAATCCTTGCAGGAGCTGTTGGGGTGGGGGGAAGGTCAGATTTTCCAATTAACAATATATTGCTGAGAGCTGTTCCTGTAATGCATAGTATTTGGGAGGTTGTTTGATCCTTAATAGACAATTAAGACTTGGAGATGAAAAATCCTTGAGCTGGTCATACCTCCAATTCTCCTTTTCACATACCGTTTTATAAAATACACACACATACAAATAGCTTAGTAATCTATGGATGAAAATACTTAGTTCTACATTATGTATTTAAATTTTCTGCCAGTTATGAAGAAGCTAAGTATTATTCAATGCATTAAGAATTGGTTTTCCAAAATTCTTTTTTTTAGTAACTAATGACTGATTTGTCATTAAGTGAACCCTAATCTGGAAACTGATATAAAGGCATTCATTCTTATTAGTTTTAATGTTCAACTATTGGCTGTTCTAGATAAGAGATTCAAAAATGGATTTTATGCTAATAGATTATGACTTTTTGATTGAGAAATTGGAAAAGAAGCTGCATGTTATTCTTTTGTTCTTTTCATTAGTATTTGTCTAGAGAAAATACCCCAATGTTCAGTCTGTTTCCCAGGAAAACATTTTAATATTTATACCTTCTACATCCTGATTAAATCAGTCGCAGTAACAGTGGCCAGATTTTTCTTGTCATTAATGAAATTGAAGCCAGTAGATTTCTGCTATAATTTGGTCTTGTCTGGATATTTTTAAAAATAATCTTGTTATTTATGTGTGTGTATATCTGTGTGCACGAAGGCAGACACACACAAACTACAGCTGGCTGCATGTTTGGATCCTCAATTGTAGCACCTTGGAACTGTCATGATGAGCACCTGCCCCTCAAAATATACCACTAAATATAAAAAGGACTTCAAATTGGTTCTGGATTTAACTTCATGGGACACACTCTAAGCTAATTCTAAAACAATGCTTTTCAGCAGCCTTGCATTATTATCATTTTGATAGTAGTACTTTCCTGCCAGAAGGACAATGACAGTCTTGGCAAGTAGCCATGAAAAACAGGTTAGGTAGTGGATGAGCAACTGGATCTATAGAAGCACAGCTGCTTATCAGTGAGAGTGGCTTTTAGAGATCAAAAGGCTGTAGCATTTCTACAGACCTTGGTCCTTTTGTTCATCCCAGCTTCAGGGGAGGCTGGCTGGCTTTTGACAGCAGCATTGCATTTAAACCTTTGCTTCTGCACATAAGTGGTTTAGAAGAAAACATTACTGCAAATGATGATGGCATTCTGCCACTAAGGAAACTGTTAATCTTTATTACACAGAGAGGAGGGAAAGATTAAACAGCATTTTTTCAAAACTTGTAAATCTCTGCACTTTATTTGAAGCAAAGCTGGTGGAGATAAAGGATCTGTTTCTTCCTGCATAATTATCTCCTACAGAGATCACTGTTCAGAAATATATCTTGACTTTTTCTTTGATGCACTGAGAAATGGGGATCTAAGAAGCTGTTTGGCAGACAGATCTGGCATATGTTTCTTTACCGTATTCAAAATAGCAATTAGGATATTGTGTGATATTTTGAACAAATTAGGCTTGTATCTTCTTATAGAAGGGGCACTGTGACTTTCTGTTGTGATCTTGGAACAATTGAAAGACCACTTTTCATGATATTCCCTACCTACAGAGTTCTGTGGAATTTTGGAGTTCCTCAAAAACTTGCTCAGGTTTGGCTTGAGACTTTTAGCTAGAAGACAAAAGTAGTGGACAAGCTTCCCTGAAAGTTAATCTAACTACTGCTAAACACTACTAATCAGTGCTACTAATCTTCACTCACAGATTATAGCTAGAGAAACACTGGGCATGTTTTTTGGGGAGACATTTTAGCACTTCCACATAGCTTCTGATTTCATCTTCCAACCTCCCTGAAACTATCTCATGTTACCTTTCAAGTGACTTCACTGTTGCCATCCTCGTTAAGAGCTGACCTGTGTTCCCTCCGACTAGCCAATGGCAAGGTGTAAAAACTAGCAACATGCTGCTCCTTCCTCCTCATTCTTACCTGTTTTTCACAATAAGGAAAAGGTGAAGGAAAAAAAAGAAGGAACAGCCATAGTACAGGGGGGAAAGCATCAGGGATACTCTTCTGCTCAAAACTATTTTGGCAGCATTTCCACTGGAACAGCGGCTGAACCACAAGTTAATTGGCCCAGCTTCAGATGTGCTTTCAAAAGACAGATGGCATTGTGCAGACACAAGGTCACTGTGCCAACCTGAGACTGGTTCAACTCCTGTGTGCAGAAGTGGCTCAGTTCAAATGAAGTGATGGTGACCAGGCTTCAACTGCACATCAGAACCATCAATTTTGAGCTCCAGAACATTCTTTCATTCTCCAAAAGCCTCAGTGATAAGCAAAACATAGCAGATGTTCAAGCAAGTTAATGTGGAAAGACTTTCCTGAAATTTAAAAAAATGGCAGCCTAACCTGCACTGTGAAGGCCAATTCATCAGGTGTACCCACCAGGCGGCAATCTGGCATGCTGCTGCAAACCTTTCAGTCTGAGTGTATTTCTTTTTGTCCTTTCACTCTCTCATTAGCTTTTCAGTTCTAACTTCAATTCCTCTTCCACTCTGTTTCTTAAGAAATTAAAGCAATTTGCACCAATACAGCTGCACTGCAACATCATTTTTCCTTTGTCTTCTTTCCCTTCCCATTTTGGGTCATCTTTAATAACTTAGTAATTGTTATTTGTTACATCTTCTCAGTAACATTAGTTTTCTGGGCCAAACTCTGTGCTCTTGTATAATTGCATTCTCAAATAGTCCTCAAAGCCACTTGACTATTCAGGCTAAAGAATCTAAAGTTGCACACTCTGTAGCTCTTTTACTTTTGGAAGATTATCAGACTTCTAGCTTCACCTGACAATAGCTTATGCTTCAACCAAATAATGCCAAGGGGACACTGTTCCATTCATATACTAGAACAAAATACCTGCAGTGTAGAGTCACAAGTCCAAAACTAGCTTTGATGTGTTACATTTAAGACAGAGGTGCACCCTGAGACAGCCATGCACCCATGGGACCTCTTTCTTTGTGATTCCTATGGAATTGCCTCCCATCTCTTACAATCAGCAGGAAAGCTCTGTACAAATTTAAAGTTGAAATTGCATAAAACACACAAAATGATAGAATACAACCTAACATTGATCAACTGATTATGTGCCATGAAGTCAGTGTTCTCTTAGCAATCTAAATTTAAACTTCACATATTAAAAAAGGGGGTGGGCATTCCCACTCAATCCCACAACCCAAGTGGGAAAAACACCAAGAAGCCCCTGGACTTCTCACATGTGGCATAATCCCATCCCCTTGCATTATCACCATACCTGCTATGGCCTTCACTGTCCAAAAAATATCAAACGTGTCTTCCAGTCATTAAAATATTGAATGTGTCTTCCAGCTTTCCTCTATTTTAAGGCATGTTGGGTTTTCCTTATGATTGTGGGAAAGTCAGTATTTATTAACACCATATTTCAAGAAATAATCTGCATCATTCTATGCATTAGGAGTAATAACAGTTAGAAATGAAATAAGTATAACTTTCCCAGCTACTATTTTTTTCGTTCAAGAACTATGTTGCTTCCCAAATTTCCAATTGCCACAGAGAGGCACAGGGAGTTCTATCACAAACTAACTATAGTGATCCTATTTTCAGGAGAGAAAAGATCAAAGCAAGAAATGTAAAGGATCATTCTATTCAAAACCTAAGATTGTATTTTTATTTTCAATAAAATAAAACCGCATCTGTTGTGGGAGAAATTATGGGATAGATTTGCCATGACTTTAAAAATATACATGCTTTTCAAAATTGCTGTATGTTTAGACCTCCTCAATGGACTATATACTGTAGTTCTTTATGTAAAAAATTCTATTGACATAATTTGTCATTAAAAACCAAAACATCCTTAGCATCGTACTTGAGGCAGTTTAACGTTATTTTTTAATCATTTATCATATTTAGCCTTCTGAACTGAAGTGCCTTTTTTATTGGTTTGATTTTTGATGGACTGCAGCTGCAGCCATAGGCAAGCATAAAAATAGTTTCCCTATAATATGACTATCTATTCAATCAGATAACACAGTAAAGGTGGAATAAAGTACTGCTGAAAAAAGCTTTCTCCAGATGAACATCTGCAGCTCCATCCTTACTGAAGTGCTTGAAAATTTAAAAAAAAAAAATCTGTGGGGAAGCCTGCCACATAGTGGCATCATTTTTCACAGCAATTTACACTGTTTCCTGGCTGGTGTTTGGGTGGCTTTAGAGTTGATTGACTCAAAAATCTGTGCATAATTCCAAACTAATATTACCCCATTAGGAACTTTTTGAAGAAATTTAATTTGTGATGAAATGTCAAGAAGTGATGTCACAATGAAATAGTTACAATTGTCACCTAATGAGTTCTGTGGTTGAATGAAGACTGGAATCTGGGTCTTTTGTTTAATATTTTAACTACCACATCATATGTTGTTGTTAGGCTAAGATATCAATAACCAAGTAAATAATGTTATCTGCAGCTGCTGCATTTTCAAAGGGCTCTAGAAGAAGTGGGTTATCTTGATCCTTTCTAGTCAGGGTTCAGGCCTAGGCAGGGGAAATTGTTCATTCTTATCAATGACCAATGGCAGGAAAGCATAACCCTACTCATTATGCTGGATTTCTCAGCAGCCTTGATACCTTGACCATGGTATCTTTATGAACTGTCTAAGAGGATCGGAGCTTGGAAACACCATTTTGTGGTGATTCTACTCCTTCCTGAGTGATGGTTCCAGTCACTGTTTGTGGAGAATCAGAATTTGAGCCCTAGAGCTCAACTCTCTTTTCCATTTATTTAATATTTACATGAAACTGCCAGAATAGTTTAAGGACTGAGGTTATCTGACAGTTTAGGGTACAGTATCACCAATATGCAAATGATGCCCAGTTGTACATCTCTACTCCAAACTGAATGGGAGATATAGTAGAAATATAGGTTCTAATGATCTGGATAGGTAGGAACAGGCTGAGACATAACTCAAACAAGACAGAGTGGCTGTTAATTCAGAAAGTGAGACCAGGCAATTCAAACATTAGCTTCAGATGATGTTGTGCCACCAGAAAAGTATCTGGTCTGTAACATGGGGTTTCTCCAGGTTCTCAGCAGGTGAAAGCTGTAGCCAGGACAGCCTTTGCCCAGCTTCAGCTGTTGTGCCAGTTACTGCCATTCCTGGAATATGAGGCATTGGCAATAGTAACTCATGCCATCATCATCATCTCCCAGCTGGACTACTATAAGTCACTCTGTTTGAAACTACCCTTGAAAACTTCCCAGACTGTTACAAAATGCAGTGACCCATTCGCTGAGAGGAGTGTCTCAATATGCCCACATAATACTTGTACTGCAGGATTTGTATTGGCTGCCGCTTTGTTTCTGCATTCAATTGAAGTGGCTGGTAATAACCTGTAAATCTTAGGACTTGGTTATCTACAAGACCACTTATTCCAAGAAGAATGTAACCACCTAAAGTATGCTAAGAGTTTCTACACCCTGCAAAGTATAGTACAGTGGAAAGGAATTTGGAAGTGGACTGAGAAATGGAAGAGCTTGGCAATTCCTACTTTTATTTACTCTTTTCCCAAAAAAGAAACTGAGTTCAAATATTGCTAAGCAAAACAACTGAAAAAAGAAGATAGTGACAACACAAGGTAAATAAAGAGATGGTGAAGGAGCCCTAGCAACAACAAACAAGTTTAAGTCTCCAGGACTAGATCATCTGAGAATCTTGAAGGAATTTGTAGATAAGGAACTTATCTTGGAGCCCCTTTCTGTGAAACACCAAGGACTAGAGAAGAATAAATGTACTTCTTATCTTCAGAAAGGGGAAAAAGGGGACTTGGATAACCACAGACCAATCAACTTGATGTCAATACTTAGCAGAACCAGAATCAGTTATTATGCAGTTGATTTGTGATCATTTTAAAAAAAATCCATTGCTTGGCACGAACCATGCTGCATTTATCAAAAATAAATTATGCAAAACTAATCCCACCCCTTCCCCTTCCCCTTCCTTTCTTGTAACCAGTTTAATTGACCAGTGGACATAGTGTATCTTGAGTTCGACAAAGCATTCACCAAAGTCTCCTATAAGATTCTCGTAAAGTAGCTAGGTTGAAACAGGCTCTGGGTGGATGCAAAGCTGGTATAATCATATCCAACATGTGAATGTCAAGATGGAAGGCTGTACTGAGTGGTATCACAGGGCTTCATACTAGATTGTGTGCAATTCAGCATATTCATAAATCTTTGGGTGAGGTATTAGAAAAAGTATTATAATCACACATGCAGACAATACAAATCTGAGGAGTGGAACAGCAAACATAAGGCAGTATCAATAGGGACAAATATCTAGCCTACATTTGAACAGGAGAGCTCAAAGGTAGTTTTGGGCAATGCATTTTAAATAGGACATTGACAATCTGGAGCATGTCTAGAGGACAGAAATCAACATGATAAAGTGCCTGGAAGGAAAAACATAATGAGCAACAGTGGAAGCACTGGAGAAGAGAAGACTGCAGGGAGACATCTATCTTCAAGTATCTGAAGGAGTGGCATAAAGAAAAGAGGGAAGAACTGTTCAGAGTTGTTCCACCAGCCAGAACAAGAAACAAGAAGTTTAAATTGTAAGGAAGTATGTTTCGATCGGACATCAGGAAAAATGTCCTAATGTTCAATAATGGAACACTGCCTCAAGAAGGAGTAGACTTTCTTTCACTGGAAGTGTTTAAACAGAGGCTTGAAGGTAATTTATGAGGGGTGTTTATGTGATGGATTTCTGTGCTGGGTAAGGGGTTGGACAGTGATCTTCAAGGTAAGTTCCAATATTTACAGTTTGTGGTTCTATAAAAGCAGCTCCTCAGTAGATCTTTTTCTTGTGATTTCTGCAACATCTGTTATTAAAATGTACTTCATTTTCATTACCAAATCCCTCTAAACCAAACTGATACAATGAATTATAGTACAAGTCAAATCATAGCTGAACCTTTAATGCATTCTATAAAAGCAAAATAAGAACTGAATTCTACATGCTTCTCTCTACTGTGAATTGTGTTCTCAAAATGCTTTGCAAAAGCAGCTTTCCATATTTGAAAGGCTGGCTAGGGTCTGAATAACAATTCAAATAGATGCTTAAAGTAAGTTTGATGTCATATAGTTTTCCAAAAATTGTACAAGGTGTAGAAATTTTAAACTTAAGAAAACTTTGAAATCAGTTTTGAAAAAACAATTTCAGCATTGTAATATAAGGTTACTTTAAAACCAAGAATGCAGATCTTAAAAATTGCACAAATCTGAACTGTAAAACTTAATTTTGTGTAGAAAGTTTTACAGATTTGAGATTCAAGATTTTCAACAAACCACAGTTAAATAAATGATGGCTTGTTGCAATGTATGAATACATTAGCTGAACAATGATATCTCTTTCTACTTAGGTCCAATCACAAAATATCCATTTACCAGATGGCATATTTGACTTTCAGCATGCTGTCTGTCATCCCAGTGGAAGTTTTGTGAAACCCACAGGCATTCCTGTAGGTATGTCCAAATATGCCAGCTTTCAGTTTTAAATTTTTATTAGGAATATATATTTTAAGCCAAATAAGACAGGGAATCTATAGATCCAAGGCAGATGTTTGGAGTTCATTAGTGTCCATGGGCACTGCCCTGTATCCATTATAAGTTAACATTGAGTTAAACATGAATAATATTCCGCTGTTCCCATATCAATCAAATGAAGATACATGAATCTTGTTTATTTAAAAAATGTATAGTAGATATCACTTTTTCTCACATGCAGTATGGTGGGCCATGGTATTGTACAGTCAAAACAAACAAACAAAAAGCTGCAGCCAGAGAAACTTGTCTTTTAAAATCCCTTGGCAAAAGGAAACTCCAGCCTCTACTGCATCAGGTCATGTGATACTCTAGGATGGGATCCCAGGCTTTGCCTTAAGACGCTGTGTCTTGCATCTTTAATGTCCTTTTCTGGTACAGGGGAAAAGCAGTAAAGCAATGAATGTTAAAAATATGGCCACCAGGGATTGCAAAACTGAGACAAATCAGTTATAATCAGACTAATTATAAAGTATTTTCCATGACTATAGGATACAGCTATGTGATGAATAGATTGTTATGGTTAATTGCTTTAAGTAGTGGTCAGATAGAACCAATAAATAAGGAGCTTGACTCATTATTGGAATAATTTGGTCCATTTAGCTCAGAGTGGCAATGGGGTGATAAGATATGAATTTTCAACTCTCTTGAACTCTGGCATAAAGAAAAAAAAATTAAAGCAACTAAAAGAATTTCAAGAAATAGTGGCTTTAGTCACAAGCCATTGCAGTTTGCAAACCAGAGTTTACAGGACTCTGTAACCCTTTTGTATCCTTAGTCTCAGCAATCATTCTGTCAGAGAATCTGTCTCCCATCAAGATATAAACAAAATACTCACTTTTCCAAGGAAGGACATGCATATTTATTTCTTTATTACATTTATATGGCTGACCATCTCACACAAAGTGACTCTGGATGGTGTACAATTAAATAAAAAACAGCAAATAAGTAAAAAACAATCATTATAAAAATATAAAAGTAATTATTAAAAGAAGAATATTATCAAAAAATTTAAAATATGCATATGCTTCCAGCATGGAGTTACAGCATTTACCAGTAATAGTAAGTTTTAAGGACATAAACCATTGCAATACTATTGTTGACAAAAAGCTGCCCCAATGTAGCTTTGCCAGCAGGGGAGATAATTAGAGGGTAGGTGGGGGGGAAGAAGAGGCAGATGGGTGGATGAGCAGAAAGGGCACAGCAGACATGAGGGATCTTAGAAGTCTGAGGACCATATTGAGTCCAAGCTTCTGTTTCAGCTAGTAAATGATCAGCCAGAGAATAGACTGGACATCCAGCTTGTCCAGGCAAAGCAGAAACACAGTTTGACAGGGCTTTGGCTTTGCCTGCACAAGTCCAAATAATTTGTGACCAGATTTGATTTTTGTGACACTCCAGAGGATCATGACCCATAGTATGAGAACCCCTGCCTTAATGTGTGTGGTATGCATGTCAGAAAGTACAGTTCAGGAGCAGGGGAAGAGGAGGAACTTCCTTGGTCAGGAAGTAAGTCAGTAAGAACCCTAAGAGACAGAAGGTGCTATGTAACTGTTTGTTAATAAAGCCAAAGTATTTTTTAAGGATGCAAGCTTGTTTGAATCTGATGGATTCCAAATTCAATTTACCACTAAAAGGACATTTGCAGACCTACATCCTTGAGAAGCAAAGGAGCAAAGTGTTAGAAGTTCTGGCAAATCCAGCATGCCTCATTTGCATGTGAATTAACATGTAAATTAAGTTGTCCCACAATGCAACTCTGAGGAAACTGTTTGTTGCCACTCCCACTTCCTCTTTCTCTCTTCCTTCTTCTCCAGCTATTCTGAGGAACCAATAGAGTGACCCAATAGAGTGACCCACCTATTCTGAGGAACCAATAGAATTCTTTGTCATGTTCATAGGGATGCCTGTGGAACAGCATATTAGGCTATGAGAAGTGTTACAAAATGTGAAAGAGGTGCTTAACAGTGAAAAATGTCCACTCTATATATTTCTGAGGACATGTTTTTGATGGCAATGACATATATACAGGACCAAGCACCTTGAGACAATCAGGAACATTCCTACCTCAAGGTCTGTCATGGAGGTCTGCTAATTTGGGGGGGATGGTGAACTTTCTGGTATGCTTTTTGCCAGGCCTAAATGTCATGCTTACCTCTGATGGAGGAAGGAGATCAAATGCTAAAGAAAGATTCAGGGGGAAAAAAACAACAACAGCCAAGGCACAGCTCCCAGATCAAGCTGAGGCTGAACAAAGCAGTGTTCCTCAAAACTGGGGAGGTCTGAATGAACTGCTGGATACTGCCTGCCGTTCTTTTCTGAGTTTTGGGGAAAGCTAATGTTTGAGAATGCAGGAACTAAATATAGAAAATATTTGAGACAAAGATCTTGCAGGATTAAGTCTCCTGCAATTTTGACCAAATATCTACACCTGGGTTCAAGAAAATATACCTACATAACAATATTAAATTTTCATATTCCCATAATATATTAGTACTTAAACATAAATATGAATGGGATATGTGTTTTCTTTTTTAATGCTTCTTCTATAACAGTTGAAAATAGAGCCTGCACTTCTTTCCAGATGCATCTACAGGAGTCAATCCTTTTGTCAAAATGACAAAGTGAACATTGAGAGGAAAGCTTAACCCCTTTCATAGATGCATACAACATCAGGATACATGTACAAAAGAGGCAGAGCTTGCATCGTGATGGTGCGACTCTTGTTTCATCATTTATCCCCCCTTGAGCCCTCCACAGACATCTCTGCTTCTCTCCGTGAAAGACACATGCATGAACTACCTTTTCAAACTTTGTAGAGCTGCCTTTTTAAGGGTCTTTCTGTATGTGGCATTCTCTGTGGAGGCTCCTCTCCTCTGGAGCAGCTTAGCCCCACAAGTGAGAAAAGGTCTCATGTACATGGACTTTTGGAAACTTGTTAAAACTTGGCATTTCTGGAAGACCTTTGGGACTTGCATGCTGTCAATTAACTCTTTTGTGATATACTAGATTTTATTGTACATCATTTTATTTATTTTACTGTTGTATTGGCTTAGCTGTTGCTCTTGTATATTGCTTAGAGACTGTCAATTGAAGTGGTGAATAAATTTGTAAATAAAATAAATAAAAATAACACTAATGCTTTTCCTACACTTAATAAAATCCAGTTTTTGCTCAGAAAAGCATTCCATACTTAGGAACTCTCAAAAGATAATATATCTGCAAATGCTTGTGTCTTCCTAAGGGACCCTCTTTCCATTAGGTGAGGACCGATGAGTTAATGCTTTCATCAATCCTCCAACTTGCTCCATAGCATTGCAAGTCCTTGGCTTTATTTCTACTCTCCAGGAACTAATTTGCCAGACAGCTATCTGCTAATCAATCTTATTTCTCCCCCATGTGGACAAAACAAAGAAGACACAATCCAGGGTGTGAACAATAATAAAGAGAGATGATCCCCAAAGTTTGCTTTTTAAGCTGCTGCAGAAAAGACTAAGTAGGGCTTGGATTCATGGGGAAAGAACATAAAAAAACCTTTGATGGAAACATAAAACAATTAATTTCTAGGTCAAAGGCACTCTCTTCTTTTTCTAGTTTACCGAAATAGATCAGGAAACTAAGTATCCCATCAGCCTGCATTCTTGGGGGCTTACGATTTTTAAAGGACACACTAAAAACTAATTGTGCTTGCAAATTTACATCAGAAGAATTTATTTATATCTGTAGTATAAAAATATCATTATAACATCTACTTCCTAAATGCTTCAGGTGTTCCTTAATATAGTGGCACACCAGTTTGTTATCCCCATTTAACTGGGTGTGCATGGCTGAATTTAAGGAACAACATATATCTAAGAAGTTCTTTAACGAAGCAAAAGTTGAAAAAATTGCCACTACAATGCAATAAGTTCCTGACATATTATTACGGCATTGTCTAGAAAGCCTTTGTCTAACAAAGGCTGAATTTTGCATACAAAACAGTCATTGTTAAAGCACTCTACCCCTCTTCCCTCCCTCCCCCAATTCCTGCTATCTTAGCCCATGGGCACTTTGAAATACATCATTAGCACCACTAAATTTATCAATATAAATTTGAAAATGATTCATCTGCAATTCAGAGACTAGCCTGGAAACTCAAACATTAAAATTCATATTGTTCAGGAAAAAAGCCCCAAGAAAAGGAAATAATTTGGTCTAAGGCTTTAATCAAAATGACAAAAACCCCACAATTAAATATAACATGTTTATGTTTATGATAATTGTTTAAACTGATGATAAATTGTAAAAATCAGGAATACATACCTGAAATGTCTTTTCTGAACTGGAATATGTCTCCAATCTGTACTGTGGAACTGGACTAGTTACTTTCAAGTTCCAATAATGTGTATAAATTACAATTCCATGCTGATTGAATATCACTATCCTTCTCTCTCTCTCTCTATTCTGCCCCCCTCCCCACCCCCCACTCTTTCTCTCTCACACAAACATGCAGCATGTTATTCTTCTTTGATTATATTTTCTTGTACAGCTTGTACAAAGGTCAGCCAATGCTAGTTGTCCGGGACCTGACTCTCCAAGTAGTTTAAGTGACTGAATCTAGTTGACAATTTAAGTTCCTATAATGCCCCAGAGCAAAGCTACCTTGAGGAGCACTTAGGGAAATTTCAAGAACTATCCACTGCAGCCTGCCATCATCAGGTAAACCTGTTAGACCCATCAGTGAAGGTGACACCATCCTTAGATCTCAATCAAAGCAGCTGGACCAGCTTCAGTATTGGAAGAGAAGGTAAAGACTAGATACAAATGCACTGAAATTGCATCATATTATTCCTGCACTGTTTTGCAAATAGACTTTGTTAACAAGCATTAAAACAAAACAAACAAATTCACTGTTATCTCTATCATAGTCCTTTCCCCCATACTATCATTCCCAGAGCTTTATAAGTTCAGGTAAAATATAACATAGTTCAGCATATGAAACTTCCATCCCACAATCATATAGCTAGCCCAATGATATACAGAACATCTGCAGTAATCCTCATCCTATCATTATCATCTCTGGAATCTAATACAAGTCTATTTGGGAAAAGAGAAAGAAATGGTGTCCTTGGGACAATTGATTTGCCATGTATCTCACCTCAAAAAGACAAATCAACTTCTAGTCACCCCTGAGGGAAGAAATGACTATATGCAAGCAAAACAACTAATATGATGAACACAGGGGGACCTTTTTGGAATCTGGTTTTTCTAGGACATTGTAGTTGTGATAATAAACTTTATGAAGATCTCGCTGCCTGCATTATATCATCCGCTAGGTTTTCTGCCAAGAAAGCTTCCCACAGTTGGAGAAATAGAGGCAAGATTTGCCTGTGGCACATCCATTATTTATCTCATTCCACAGGTGTTTTGTTTCTCCAGTCCTTTAAAATGTCATTGGGAGACTTTGTCATGGCTGTTTTCTCCAGCATGTTTGCAAATCCCTCCTAGTTTGGTGCTGTCTGCAACTTCAACTGATGTACAATTTAATTATTCCCTTGCAACATTTATGAAGCTATTAAAGCAGGCAGGAGCCAATTAAGGAAGGGAAATACGGTTTAGGAGAATAGAGAGACTGATGCTGTTTCAATGTCATGCTTTGATATTCTCCCTTGGAGGACTGCTGGGAAAATGTGCTATTTGAAAATAACTACAAAAAGTAACTAGTCATTTTCACTGCATCCTGAGGTAATTCTCCAAGAAGGCTTGATTTATGCAGTCTTCGCCCCTAACACTTAATGTATGTTTATGCTTAATTAGCCCCTAATCAAACTTTCTGACTTTCTGGACCAAATCACATTAAAAGGTAATTAAAAATACTCTTCAGGTTTCACCTTCCTGCTGGTTACTTCTCTATCTTCATAGATGCCTATTTATATGCTTAAAACTCTTTTTGCCCTCCTCAAAACTTTTATTACTCCTAATTAGGACACCTCTATACTGGAGCAGAAGTGCAGTGGAGAGATAATACATGCACATATACATATATGCACATTCAACCACACAGACATACTCAGTGCCATGTTTTTGGCCACCTGGAATTAAGATTGTAGCTTTGATTTTTATCCTATACTTTTAATAGCTGCCGGACATGCAATTGGTGCCACTTATTAAACTTTTACCTGGCACTGTAACTCCATCATATGGACATCTTTCACTCTACTTCTCTGCCCTGCTTTGGCGTAGTAAGCACATACAGTGCAAGCAGGACTAACAGAAACATTGGCAATCTTACAGAACACATGAGAGAAGTCTCTCATGCTATAAAGCAGGCTGCCCAATCTGGTACTCTCTCCAGATGGACTGGGACTACAGCTCCAAGTATTTCCAGCAAACATGGCATTCAGCTGTGGGTATTGCAGTCCCAACACATCTGGAAGATGTTAGATTGGGGAAGGCTACTATACTCCCTCCCATTCCCCTTTTTCTACATGGGATGTTTTCAGAAAAGAATCCTAGCCTATGTGTATCAAGTTTATATTATTGTATATGTAATGCAGCTCTGCCACCTGCAGATTAGATCCATGTCCCACCTGGCTCTTATAAGTGTTGTGGGGGAGAGACAATTGAATTCAAGCAGTGGTAAATATATCATTTGGCGGGGGGGGGGGGCTGTACCTCCTTCCTTGAAGGAGATGTTAGTGCAACCCCTCCTGAAGAAGCCATCTCTCTACCAATCTGTGTTGGATAATTTTTACCCAGTTTCCTTCTTGGGGAAGATTTTGGAGGTGGTGGTAGGACTGCAGCTGCAAAGAATTGTGAGTGAAGCAGATTATGTCATTCCATTTTAGTCAGGGTTCAGGCATGTGTTTGTTGCTCTCATGCATGACCTTTGGGACCTGGAAGAGGGGAGTGCAGCTCTCTTGTTATCATGGTTCTCTCAGCAGTTGTCCTAACAGCCAAGAACCACGCTGAGACAAGGAACAGGTCTCTAGTGTTGTATTGCTGCTACATAACAGGAAAATCCTAACAAACTGAAGAAGCGTGGGAAAAACCCCAACATATAAACCCCAAAGGCTAAGGCGGGCCCGATCTGTGTCTCTTGGAATGGCTACCTAATTCCTCAGTGCTACGCATGCGCTTTACAGCCTGGATGGGAGCCCCCTGCTCACCATCCTTACTCATGACAGCAGTGTTTGATATCATCAACCATGGTTTGCAGAGGTTCTACTCCTATCTGAGCAGGTAGCTGCAGTCAATAGTTATGGAGAATGAGCAATCAACCCATTCTATATGTGTTGCCACAGAGCTCAGTTCTTTTCCCCATGTTGTTTAATATCTGCCTGAAACTGCTGGGTGAAGACATCCTTCAGTTTACAATGAGATATCATTGGTATCTTCATGATACCCAGCTGTATATCTCCACACTGGATCAGACAGGAGTTACAGTAGATGTCGTAATCCACCCTATGGGTATGGAGTTGGATAGAATGAAATAAGTTAAAATAAATCCTAGCAAGACTTAGTCGCTGTTTGTCCAGAAGCCATCAGGTTTGGCCATAGTCCCTAAACTGGTTCTGCCTGGAGTTATATTCCTTCTGAAGGAGTAGTCCACAACTTAGAATCACAGCCTTTGTTTGATGAACAGGGTGAGGCTAGGCCATGGGAGCTCTGCTCAGCTTTGGTTGGTGCTCCAGTTGTGGTCATTTATGGAATGGGAGGCCCTGACAACTGTCATTCCTGCCCTTATTACCATAAGATTGGATTACTGCAACCTACTGAGGCTGCCTCTGAAAACCATCTGGAAGCCTCAATTAGTTCAGAATGCAACAGCCTTCATGGTGTTGTTTTAACTGATTGTTTTTATTATATTTATCATATGTTTTATGTAAGCTGCCCAGTATCTGTAGAAATCATGCAAGGTAATAAATACCATATTTATAACATAATTATTCTCATTTTTAATTGATGTTATTCATTACAGTAGTGGAATTTGGGTTTTGTTGGTACCCACATGTCAGTCTTGCCACAAGTTGTGTGGCACCTCCAGCACAACAAATAGTATCTAAATAGAAAGTGTAAATCACAGTCTTAATATTCAATTCAACAGTGGAATATCACAAACAAAACTATTTTGGCCCAGTGCTAGGAGCTTAAAACACCTAAGAGCATCAGCAGGAACAATTAGGCAATACAACAGAGAACATGACCCAAATAGGGAGTGTTTCTAGATGGACAACTTCTAGCTAACAGCAGTTTAGAGCTATTTCATTTTTTCTTTAATAATGAATTTTCGGTAGTAAGAATAAAAAGAGCCAGTTTGGTCTAGTGGTTAAGGCGCTGGGCTAGGAACCAGGAGACTGTGAGTTCTAGTCCCACCTTAGGCATGAAAGCTGGCTGGATGACCTTGGGCAAGTCACTTTCTCTCAGCCCAACTCACCTCACAGGGTTGCTGTTGTGGGGAAAATAGGAGGAGGAAGGAGTATTAGGTATGTTCGCCACCTTGAGTTATTTATAAAAATAATAAAGGCAGATAAAAATAAAATATATAAATAAATAAAAGATGTAAGAAGTAGTGGAAAAAATAGAGGAGGGTTACAATTAGAAGATGACAGCATCTGGATCCTTGTAAAAGTTTGATAATTAGACATTTCACAATAAATTTCTAAAACCATTCAAGCTCATATCAGAAACAGAGGTAGAATTCCATCCTTGAGAGGGAATAGGGCTTCACCAACAGACTAAGATCAAATGTTTAATGATGACAAATTAATGAGTCAAGGCAAACCTGAACCGAGGAGCAGAAAACTTTATTAACAGATTATCTAATTAATTTTCATTTGCACTACACACAATATGAAAATTAGAATAAAACAAAATATGAACAAAATTAAAGCATAAATGAAGTTTAGAGTTTCCCTTGAATAGAATATTCTAATATTAAAAAGTCAATACTCAAAATTAGCTGTATAGTAAGGATATGAAAGAGACCCAGTTTGGTGTAGTGGTTAAGGCATCAGGCCAGAAACTGGAAGACTGTGAGTTCTAGTCCTGCCTTAGGCACAAAGCCAGCTGGGTTACCTTGGGCCACTCACTTTCTCTCAGCCCTAGGAAGCAGGCAATGGCAAACCACTTCTGACAAACCTTGCCAAGAAAACTGCAGCAACTTCTCCAGGCAGTTTCTGAGAATCAGACACAATGAATGGGGGGGGGGGAAGGGGGGGAATATGAAAGTAGAAGAAATCAAAGAACTTTATAAATTTAATTTATTTCAGAGTGATAGATTTAAGCATACATCTGTTGATATCAGTGGACTTTTGAAGGGCTTAACATGGCTGCATCTCTATCTTAAATGCTGTATTTCTAAACTAATTTAAAATCAACATGAATATATGAATGTTGAGATCTTTGAAGATGACATATGCTAAATGTTTGATGGCAATTATCTCAGCACCTTCCAGCTGTGTTGATTACAATTCCCATTATACTCCAGCCAGCACTGTCAGTGACCTTATGCCTGGGGGATGATGGGAGTTATATTCAAAATATTTAGAAAGGAGTATTTGCTGAAGGCTAAGGTTCAAAGCTATATTTTTAATACTATGTTTTATTCAAAGATGTGTATTAGATTTTATTTATTTCCAGTAACTTTGTTTTTCTATTATTTGAAATTTTGCACTGAATATTGTCAATTAATGGAATACAAAAAGGCAAAGAATATAAGAATTGCTGGTAACATGATAGAAATTTATCAAATGTAAAAGTCAAAGAAGCAGTCAGAATTTCTTCCTGGTCTGCACTAAGTGTTTCTCTAAACAGGTGCAGAGATTTTAAGGCCCCTTTCCATTTTTTAAAAAGATCAAAGAATTAGAACTAAGAATACAATTAAAATTTCAAAAACTGCAAGTATATAATAGTTCTTTGGCCCCTCTGATTTTTTTTCTTCCAATGTCTTGTAACCAATGTGTATTTCTAGTTGTATGTTATTGGTTTTTTCCTCATGCATTAATTCTCCACAGAATACCAGAAGCACAGATGCTTCCTTTGCTCCAAAGAAAAGCTACCAGGTGTTGAAAAGAGAATTGGCAAGAGTTAGCCATGCTGTGACAATGCCAATTTCTAAAGAAACTCCCTTATGGAGAGATGAATGTGATTCTAATCACTTCACTTCATTGAGAATATTCTGTCTGGGAGGGAAAAAAAACGGTGAGATGGAAATATCTGGAATGGCCTTATACCTTTGTTCTTGCTTTGGAGAAAAACCTTTTGTTCATACTTACAAATAGATTATCTGGACCATCAGCCAGGTGAACTGAAGTTCACTTCTACAAGTAATGAAACAACCATTATGCTGGAGTTTTATATATATATAATGTGTGTGTGAAAGAGAGAGCCAAGTATTTAGGATGTTTTAAACAGCAGCACATTTTCTCTCCAGACAGTTCACCTGACCTGTATGAAGAAAAGTAGTTAGATATTTTGTGTGGAACAGAATATCTAGCTGTGTTACTTGCTCCCCCTTCTGGCTTCAGGTATAGTAACACAGAACCCATTTATCTGAGTGCTCAACCTGTCACAGTGTAACTGCTGGCATTTTTTGTTTAATTACTTTCATAGCTTGTTCTATAGAGAAAAAGGAGGGGAAAAGATCATTTAATGAATCCATATGCAGTGCATAGAAGGATTTCAAACACTTTTTTCCATTATTCACCTCTATAAGAGGTGACTATTATAGAGGTGAATAATTTGCCAACACACACACACACACAGACACTACCCTCAAAAAACTATCTGCTCAATTGTCCCTGCCCTCTGGAAACAAAATGAAATGTGTTTAGGCTCAGAGTCAAGCCATATCTCAGTGACTGACATGTTTTGGTTTTTTTATCCATGATCAAAGAGAAAAGCTAATACAAGCTTACTATTAGTTAGTTTAGGTTAGTTGGTAACTTCTCTTCTATAAGTGAATCTGTCACATTTTGTGAATAGTGTTCTAAATGATCCACAAATGATTTTAACAATGGTTGATTCTAAAATATTTACTTCCATGCCAGATACAAACTTCATATGGCACTGATACATGGATTCAATATTTTTTCCATTTTTATCATGACCATGATTACTGTCTCTATGATACATGCATTATTCTAATAATAACCCCAAGCCCTGCTATGCTGCTTCAGCATGGTGATGGAGGTTTTCCCAAGAGGGATAAGTGAAGCATGCAAGGAATATATACCAAGAATATATATTGATAAACCACTCTTATATTTTACTAAGAAAAACACTTTAATAGACAATACGAAGTGATTGTTGATACACTGCTGGATGATGGGACCCTAAGGTCAGATGGCACTCAACATAAAGCCTTTGGAATGTCCAGTTGCTAATGTTGCCATGCAAGAAAAGAACATGTGAAGCTACAAAGACAGAATTACAGTGGTGACATGGAACATAAGAAGCATAAATATAGAAAAGCTCAACAAAATGATAGATTAAATGAATCAAGTACAGTAGTCCTTGCTTAAAGATAGTAATTGGGACCAGCAACTTCACTGCTAAGTGACATAGTCATATAGCACAATGTCATGTGACCATGTCAGCTTACAACAGCAGTTGTGGTAGTTTCAGTTGCTGTCATTAGGTGAACCCCGCACACTTAAATCCTGTGGTCATGCAATTGCCATTTGCTACTTCCTGCTGGCTTCCCATTGGCTTTGTTTATTGGAAGCCAGCAGTGAAAGTTGCAAATGGCAATCATGTGACTACGGGAAGTTGTGACCATCGTAATTGTGAGCCGGTTGCCAAGTGCCTGAATCACGATCATGTGACCATGGGGATGCTGTGATGGCCACAAGTATGAGGATCCATCATAAGTCCCCCTCGTTCAGCACCGTTGTAACTCTGAACAGTCTCTGAATGAGTGGGTGTTCAACAAGGACTACCTGTACAGATTGACATCTCAGACATCAGTGAATTGAAATGCATTGGAACTGGGCACTTTCTGTCAGATCGTACTATTTACTACTCAGGATGTGAAAAACAATGAAAGTATTGCCTTCATAGTCAGGAAGGATATAGCAGTAACAGTACTTGGGTACAATGCAGTCAAAATGATAGAGTAGTATCAACTAGATTTCATGGACAACTCTTTAATATAATGGTTATTCAAGTTCGTGCCCAACCAGTGATGCAGAAGAGGAGATTGACAAGTTTAATGATAATTTTACAATCTGAAATCAACAAAACATGCAAGCATGATATGCTGCTCCTGGTTAGAGAATGGAATGCCAAAGTTGGAAATATTAAGCAGGAAAACATAATTGAATTGTAGGGCTTAAGCAATAGAAATGAAGCAGGAGAATTTATCAGTTTTTGCCAATCCAATTATTTCTTTATTGCTAACACATTCTTCAAACAACTAAAATGACACCTATGTATGTGGACATCATCAGATGGAGCACAGAGAAATCAAATTGATTTTATTATTGGTACAAGGAGATGAAAGAGATTGGATATAACAGCACAGACATAGCCAGGAGCTGTTTGTGGAACAGATCATTGACTGTTCATGTGCAAGTTTCAAGTCAAGCTAAAGGAGAAGAACAAAGCAAACCAGTTTCTACATGATCTTGAGCACATACCTACCATTTCTGAGGATAACAAGAGGAACCACTTTGAAGTCCCAAACCTCATTAATAAAGAACCAGAAGAACTGTGAAATGAAAACAAAGTAGTAGTTAAGGATAAATGTAAAAAAGACTGCCAAAGACCACGAAACAGAAGAAAGCAAACTGGATGTCAGAACGGACAGTAGAAATTGCCAAGAGGACAGAAGCCAAAACCAGGCTGTCTTGAAGGCACTTAACAAAGAATTTCAGAGAGGTGTTAGAAGAGACAAGGAACAGTATTAAAATGATATCTATAAAGACACTGAAGATGGAAAGAGACACAGAAAAACAAAGAATGTTTTCTAAAATTTCTCCAAACTCAGAAGAAGGTTCCAGCCTTGAATTGGTATGCTAAAGGATGTCAACCAACAGATAATAACTGATTCAAAGAAGTTCTAACAGAAATGGAAGGAGTATACTGAAATTCTGTACAGCAGGGATGTTAACATCCAAGATAACTTAGAAGATATTCCCTACCTGAAAGAACCTGTAGTACTGCAAGATGAGGTAGATCAGTGCTGTGGTCATTACCAAGTCCAAAGGCTACAGGAGTTGATGGGATACCTACAAAAATCTGGCAAGCAACAGAGGAAAAATCAGTAAAGTATTTTTACTGTGCCACAAATCTGGACAACAACACAATGGCCAAAAGACTGAAAAAAGTCAATTTACATACCAATGCCAAAGAAAGGAGACTTAATAGATTGTGCAAACTATCATACAATATCTTTAATTTCACATTGTAGCAAAATAATGCTCAGGATAATCCAATGTAGATTAGAGCCCTACCTACATGGAAAAAGAAATGCCCAAATGTTCAAGCTGGTTTTAGAGAAGGCTGAGAAGCAAGAGACATTACTACTAATGCATGCTGAAAAATTGAGAAAGCCAAAGAGAACCAAAACAAAGTCCATGTGTTCTTCATTAACTTTAGAAGGGCTTTGACTGTGTCATCCATGTCAAGCTATGGAAACCTAGGAAAATGGGAATCCCAGAACATCTCATTGTCCTCATGCAAGACCTATATATAGGACAGGATGCTGTACTCTGGATAGAACATGATGAAACAGACTTGTTCCTTTTAAGACCACAGACAACAGTAAAGGAATCAGCAGTCAAGAACTACACCATACACTAGGACCTGTAAGGTAGCAATGAAGCCCTTGGGGAAAATATTCAGATGCCAGGAGATACCTATACAGAGTCATGAAGTGCTTTTTTTCTGTGACACTCTATGGTAGTGAAAGTTGGATTTTGAAGGAGCAGGATAGAAAAGTATTGATGTTTTTGAACTTTGGTGTTAGAGAAGAATAGCATATATATCCAGGAAAACAAGCAAATGGATCACAAAACAAATGAGGGAAAAAGGACTAGGCTCAAACTATTCTGTTTTGACATACATGTTTTTTATCTTTATTTTACTGTTTCTTACTTTTGTGATGTAAGCCACCATGAGTTGTTTCAGAGTTTGGATGGCCTCTAAATCTAAACAAACAAACAAACCATTATGTGAAGACCCAGATTGTTTGAGAGGTCCATAATGCTGGGAAAAGTAGAAGGAAAAAGAAGAAAATGATGAGTAGCAGTAAGATAGGTGGACTTGATTACAACAGCAATGAATGCACTACTGAGAGACTGAAAAGGCCAAGCTGAGGACAGATTATCCTGGAGAAAATCTATCTGTATGTGGTTGCTATGAGTTGACATCAAATTGATGGCACCTGATCACTGATTATTTTATGTATGATGCTCATGTTATTTTATAACAGTTCACCACCATAGGCATACTAATATTAGTGTGTTTATGTACAGTAAACTCTCAGTTAACTGGAACTCAAGCAACTGGCACTCTCAAGCAACCGGCAAAAACAATCAAATAAATAATACAGTAGACTCTCAGTTAACCAGAACTCACTCTCAAGCAACCGGAAATCACTCTCAAGCAACTGGCAAAAAATCAAATAAATAATACTTTAAATAAAATTTAATAGTAACTCTCAATCAACCAGAAACTACATTTATCTGGCATCTACCAATCCTCATGGGTGCCGGTTAACTGAGACTCTACTGTAATTCTCAGTTTTATCATGTATTATAATATTGTCTGGATGTTTTGTTCATGTAGACTATTTTAAGTTGTAGGCCTTTGAATGTAAGTTATTCATTCATTATAGGAAAAACAACAATGAGCTGTTTCAGACACATTACAGATTAATAGAATTATTAAGGTATAAACTTTTACGGCTTAGAGCCCATAGCATCTGATTAAAAGAAGTTGGAAAAAATGCTTTTGATGACATGAATTCTTCTTGATAAAAGCTTATACCTTATGACATATGTTCGTTTATATCATACCAAAAGATTCTTTGTTGTTTCTATATATTCTGCCAACCTGATCTTGAAGCATCTTTCATATTACCCCCTAAGATCTAGTATATACATAAATACTTCCCATGATCATGTCACACATTTATTTATTTATTTGGCTTATATATGATGCACCTTATGTGCCATAACCCTGGGCAGCTCATAGAACAACAATAGAAGCATAAAAACTATAAAAACCACAACAAAAGCTCTTGGTGCCCCAAAGGCAACATCTTCCCATATATTCACATTCAACTGTAGAGTATCAGGCTCCAGTCTCACTCTACTCCAATGTTTGCAGGAAGAGCCATCTCTTCAAGGCCTTCCAGAAAGCTAGGAGGCTGGAGACCTGCCAGATCTCAGGGGGAAGGGATGTTCCACAAGGCAGGGGCTGCGTCTGTTATATATGAGTCCCACCTAATCACCACCCAAATTATCCTTGCTAATATGGCACTTTTTAAATGTGCTGGGACCGCTGTTCCCAGAGTTCCCAGACAGCATAAATATTCACTGTGCTGGTCTCCTGGAATTTTGGGATTTGTGCTTCAAACACATTAGGATGACCTATATTGAAGAAGGATCACACAATTCATTGCCACCATTCTACAATACTTTATATGCTTATCAGTAGGGCGAGGATTTCTATGACCTAAAAATGTTAGAAATATGAAAGCATTTATGACCTTAAAACCATTTAAATATGACCAATTAAACCCAAAATATGACTTTTAAAGCAAAAATACGACTTTACGATTTTTCTGAAATTAGCACCCAATTTTTAAAAATCTGTGCTTACACACACACACAAATTAAAAGATTTATTGTTCTTCACTTCCAGTGCAGAAGTGCTAGTATTGAAGGAATCAAATGAACATTTTGAGAGTAAAATGGTCATCCCTGGATTAGTTTTCATTAACAGCAGAATTGCATTGGATGACCACATGCATCTTGAGGTTATCAAACTCAAAACTCCTTCTGTCGTCCACCAGTATGTTCTTGTATCTGGAGAACCTCCGTTCGACATCACAAGAGGTTATAGGAACAAATTTGAAAAAAAGCAAACTCATCTGGAGAAAATTCTGGCTCAAAGTCTTCAAATTTTGCTTGGAGTCCATTTAGAATGTTACTTATTTTGCCAAGTGTTGAATAACCCAGATTAGATTGCAGCACTCACTAATTTTTTCAGCCACTTTCCCCTTTGCTTGCTTTAAATCACTCTCAGTTTGTTTTACAATGTTCAGTGAATCACTAAGTTCCATTCCTACAGTTTCAAGGTGAGTGATTGCTCTTGATAATCCACTGAAGTTAGATCCTATATACACTAAGTTTCTAGGCAAGGTTTCAGAAAAGGAAGCTTGCACAATCCTGATGCAAGGAAGATTCACAACAGTCAAATTCTTTAACTATGTCAAGCTCTGCCTGCTACCCAGTAAAACCACAGACACTAGTGTAGGCTTAGGTTCTGGTTTTATTTGAGTATAGAATGCATGCCCTTAGAAAAGCTGAGAGTGAGTGGAGTGCGCCAGAACGGGATTTAAATAGCCTGCACCGGTCAGCGCTCCACCCCTTCTTACTCCTGGTGCTCCTCGAGCCCCGTCGGTTCCGTCTTCGGTAGGTGAGGGGTCGTGGAGCCCCTCCTGTGCCTCGGGCGTTTCCTTGACTGTTTTCCCGGCCGGTGATGGTTCATTGCCGGGCGATCAGGTTCGTAATCTTTTTGACAGCTCGGGCGCGCCTCGTGGTCTGGTCTTGTCAATTACCTTCTTTGCAACGTTGTATCTCTCTCTTCCGCGCCTCCGGCTAGAGTCGATACTTTGTTGCCAGCACCTGTTGC
Source organism: Candoia aspera (assembly GCF_035149785.1). Classification (NCBI taxonomy): domain Eukaryota; kingdom Metazoa; phylum Chordata; class Lepidosauria; order Squamata; family Candoiidae; genus Candoia; species Candoia aspera. The sequence goes on along the minus strand of NC_086159.1, from coordinate 35,005,935 downwards.
TCTCTTTTGTTAGCTAGTTGCCTTTTCCCTTAATCCACTCGGTACCCATTTCCCTGTATTGTTATGTGAGCCGTTGCGATGTCACAAGCATCGCGACGGTGATCATGACAAACTATCCGCTGAAAGGAAGCATAATTTGTGAAATAATACATAGCCACATCCAGCCAAGTCCCCCAACGTGTCATGACAGGTTGGGGAGGGACAGCCAAAGTAGGAGCAATTTCTTTGAACTTTTGTACTCTAAGTGGAGCTTTAATGAACATTTTTTTCCCATTCAAAATTGTCTTATCTACCTCAGGATAGTTGCTTCGAATCTCTTCGGCTACTCTATGTAAACCATGTGCAAGGCATGTGATATGGATCATTTTTGGATAAAGAAGTTTAAGTTCCTTGGCTGCTTTAGTCATGTATGGAGCAGCATCTGTTACAAGAGAAGATATTTCCCCTTTTTACACCATTTATTTAATTCTGAGATCCATGGACAACCTCTACGGTTGTGATAGACACAATTGTTTCCCAACATCAATCTTGCACAAGTCAAGTATCAGTCTCAGGACGAAAAGGGCTGCTTTGCTGTACCTTTAATAAGTGTTGTCAAAAGAACATGATTTTATTCTGGTTGCACAGCAGTGCTCTAACAATTAATGCCTATATTTTAATGTTTGTCCATTTTTGCAGTTAATGGAGCAATGGAATTTCTGTATACTGTAAAAGAAAGCTAATTTACTGTGGTGCAAGAAACTTATTTTGAAGATACTCCCCTCAATTCAGAACTGCCCTTCAGCTGATATATAGCAAATTATCTCAGAATCAAAAGTACGTATCCTACTTTTTGACTTTTTAAAATTTTTATTTCATTTACTTACAGTCCCAGACCAATAAAAAACCAGACAAATACTAAAACTTTTTAAAAAAACAGACAAATACTAAACTTAAAAGTACATGATAAGCCAGTCCTTGAACAATTAGTAATAAAAAGAAAGTACCAACTGGCTGCTGCAAGCCATAGCTATTGCTAAGAAGTTGGCAACCTTGATTGACCTATTTTAGCATAAAAGCAGCAGATGGTGTGTCTTATCTTATTTCCTCCTTGGTGTTGCTGACTCAACCTACTTCTTGCATTTCACCAGCGAAAAATGATCTTTGACTAGCTGATATATCAGCAGTCTGCACCATGTCACTTCTTTGCCTTCTGTAGGACTGCATTTTGAATAAAGGTCTGTGCTGCCCACAATAATCTTTGCTAGCCCAGCATGCCTTTCTGAATCATGAAAAGTGAAGCCTTGTCTAGTCCTGATAATTGCTAGCACTGAGTCCTGCTTTGCTTTTTATCACTACAGCTGTAAAACTCTGTAACTGGGTGTGCACAACACACTTAATTCAGAAATGTCTTGGCCAATTCCGTTTTCCTAGGGCTGAGAGAGAATGAGGGGCCTGGAGGGACCCGCCTTGCTTCCAGAAGGCTAGATCTCCAGCTTCCAGTTAACCATTAAGCAAAATAAGCACATACTTACAACGAAGAGGTTGAACACTATGTCCACCTGGGCTAATCAAAATGAACAACGATCAAAGAGAAGAACTGGTTAGAAAAAAGAAAGCTGGATGGGCTAGATACAACTCCATTAGAGAAGTCTTACAGAATGAGAAGATTGACGGAAAACTGCATGCTAATCTTTTTAATTTGACTGTCTTATCGGCAGTGCTATATGGAAGTGAAACATGGCCATTAACAAAGGCAGAGAGGAAGAGTTTTCAAGAGCAGTAAGGGCTATGGAAAGATCCATGCTGAAAGTTTCTCTCCAAGACCACATCCCAAGCAGCCAGATTAGAACATGAAGTGGAATAAATGATATCATCATCAAATATCGAAAACGGAAGCTATGCTGGGCAGGACATGTCATGTGCGTGTCGGATGGCCATTGGACAACCGCAGTTGCCGTATGGTATCCAAGAGAAGTAAAAAGACCTATCAGCTGACCTCCAAAGAGATGAGAAGATCCAATAGTCAAGGACTTTGGCCAAACCTGGAGAAGAAAAGCCAGGAATCGAGACAAATGGAAAGAGAGTTGCAACCAGCAGGACTCTGTCCGGCGACAGTCTGGTCAATCGAGGTGAATCAAGGTGAAACTTAGGACACCAAAGGGAGGGGCACCACAGAGTTTTTTCCCCCTAGCTATCATGCCCTTAACTCTTTCACTGCCACACTCAACTTTAGTCAATGTTTTTGTACTTGTCCTTATCTGCCCTGTTTGACTTTAATCTGCATCGTTAAAAAAGAACATTTTCTTTGGCATGGTAAATAACTGAAGTTTTAAAATTTGGTCTGAAGATGTCATCAGATATCCCATTTGTTTCTGTCTCATGGCATGAGTGTTTCACTTCCATCAAGGGGCACTATGGTCAGAGGACTGTGCTTAGGGCATCAGTTGGCCTTAATTTGGCCCTGCACTGCACCAAACTGGCTCTCCTGAAGGACGGTACTGAATCATAAATTAATCAAACAGGCTCACTTAAACAGAAATTTAAGCCACCAAAAAACTTGCTAACCAAAGTTAAAGCCGGTCAGGTTTAGTATGTTGCCTGACTGCAGCCAGTAGGTCTTATAACTAACTTGGTGCAGTATGCTATGCTGAGTCATGTCTATGAATTCTTACCAGTTTTGTAATGATCAGAACAATGAGGTTATAAAACAATAGTATATATACAGGATAAATATTATTTCAAAAGCCCACAATGAGGATGTTACATTTAAAATTTGTGTCAAACTTTCTCCAAGTTGACAACACTTATTAATGGTGACAGTTCATTATCTGAGACCACTGCAGTGTTCTTTCATCAATACAAAGGCCTCTCTTAATGTTTAAACGCAATATAAAACTCATTTCTACTGATCAGGGACAGAAGAGTTGGGAGTAATTTTTTTTGCTCCTTGCTTTACTGAAAGTCCTGGATGAACTAACTCCAAGAAGTCTACAAGAATTACAACATATACAGATCACTGAGAACAATACAAGATCAAAGGCATGCTTAATCAATGAACAACAACAATAATCCAATACACTACAGTAAGAGTAAAATAACTGTATTGCTAGATGCAGACAAAAACTCAAGATAGAATGCCTCTTTGGGGATATATTCTACATTGAGCAATAAGTAGGAAGTTTGTGATTATACTTGGAATCTGAGAAAACCAGAGGTGATCTAAAATACAAAGAATGAAGCTGCTTCTGTGGAAGAAGGATGCATGAGGCTGTGCCTGGGATAGAAGTCTACCCAGCTATCCTAATGCTACCTTCTCTATAAATGAGATCGCTGACAGGCAGAAGGTTAAGGTACCCCTGCAGGTGTCAAGAAGCGGCTAACACTGGGAGCCAGCACTCGCTGCTGCTGGGGATAGAAGAACCCCCAGAAAGCCAAGCACTAATGCCCATGCCTCAAACAGGAGGCTTCTGGTTTCTTAGTGCCACAGGGACAGGTGAAACTGACTAGGAGCTTGTCAGAGGCAAAACAGTTCCTTTCCTGAAATTTCCTTGTATCTGAACCATCAATCTAAGTTTCCTTGACCATTTTCTCTGGTCACCAAACATGTTGTGAGCCTGACCAGCCTCTGCAGACTCTTATTAAAGGTATTGGAGCCTTCACAAATTGTGTCCAGATTGAGTAGAGCAGTCTTTCTCAACCTTTTGACCCTGGAGGAACCCCTGAAATACTTTTCAGGTGTCAGGGAACCCCTGCACATTCAGGCTCAAATATAGTCCAGAAGTTACAAACTTATTAAGTTTGTTTCATGGGTAGGCCTGTATATATGCATTAACAGTGTTCTTAAACTAAAAATAAAGAATGAAACTTTCCTCTTCAATGTGCAGTTGCCCAAAGTTGAAATATTTTTTTAAATAAATCATGATCTCCCAGGGAACCCCTAGTGACCTCTCATGGAACCCGAGGGCTCCACAGAACCCTGGTTGAGAAACCCTGGAGTAAAGTGACAGACCCAAACCTCATCACTTAGGCACCTGAGAAAGGAAGAGGACAGAGGAAACAGGAAAATTTCTCCAATGCTTTCCAGCCCCATGCATATTCTTCTGAGGTATTTTTGTTTGTAAGAAATACAGTGTTCCAAAAGGCCTTGCAGAATTTTGCTTTGTGGAAAACACAAGAAACTGCTGTGAAGCTTTAATACTTCAAATTTCAATAATATTAATGTGACAATAGACATTGGGGTGGTATTTTACAGGCAGTTGAAGTCCAACACATCTGGAGAGTACTAAGTTGTGAAGCTTTATCTAGACTTTCATTAACATCTGCATGGCACAGTTGCAGCATCATGGTCACAATAAATAAAAGGCAGAAAAGCAAACTTAACACTAAAATATGTTTCACAAAGTAAGCATAGTGTAGCGATAGCAACACCTGGCTGTGAAATAGGAGACTTGAATTTAATTCGTCCCCTCGCTTTTAGTTGGCAGCAAAGTATTTGAAATCATGCATTGAGCTGATCAGTTGGTAAATTGATAAGAAACAACACGAGGCAAAAACATTTATTTTCTCCCCGTCGGGGAATCGAACCCCGGTCTCCCGCGTGACAGGCGGGGATACTTACCACTATACTAACGAGGAGGCTGATGACATTGCTTCTTTTACGGGAAGCATATCGCTTTTAAAAGTCGTGTTGTAATCCGAGACGTTCGAATTTGATGTAAGTATGCCTGGCGATTTTGATTAAAATCCTGCAAGTAGCTGGATACAGACAAAGCAAGGATCTAACGGACTATTAGTAGTTAAAGCCACGCAGAGTGGCGTGTGCTCGGGAGAGGAAGCTGCGCTGCTGTGTTAAAAGTCTGCGACCCTGCTAGGCAAGTAGAGGGTACATGGAAATGTGAACGCTTCCCTAAGAGGCTGCTTGAATTCAGAAACCAAGCAAATAGGAAGGGGACGCAAAGGTAAAATACGAGCCTCTGTCATGAGCCGAAAGACGGGAGAATACTTTCAGAGCAGTCCACCTCCCGTGCTCCTCGAAGTCAGTGGTTCACCCGGCCCTGGTGGGAAAATTCGGAATCTCGAAATAGATATTCATGTCTAATTATGAGATTGAATAAGGCTGTTTCTCGTCTCTCCTGCTCTTGCAACCACTACATAACTTTGCTTTGAAACCGTGCGGCGGTAGCATTCAGGCAGTTCTATAGCTCTGCCCAAAACAAACGTGAACGACCTCGTGGCGCAACGGTAGCGCGTCTGACTCCAGATCAGAAGGCTGCGTGTTCGAATCACGTCGGGGTCAGCTTTTTAGCCCACTCTCGTTTGAAATTCATGGTTACCCCACACGTCTTCGTTCTTGGAAACTGTTGTTCACTGATAATTAACCTGATAAAGGTGCCACTTTAATATGGATTTTACATTATATTCCCCTCATGGCCATTACAGGGAGAAAATGTAGAAGCAGTGAAAGACTTTGTATTCCTAGGTGCAAAGATTACTGCAGATGCTGACTGCAGTCAGGAAATCAGAAGACGCTTAATCCTTGGGAGAAGAGCAATGACAAATCTCGATAAAATAGTTCAGAGCAGAGACATCACACTGACAACAAAGGCCCGCATAGTTAAAGCAATGGTGTTCCCGTAGTAACATATGGCTGCGAGAGCTGGACCATAAGGAAGGCTGAGAGAAGGAAGATAGATGCTTTTGGACTGTGGTGTTGGAGGAAAATTCTGAGGGTGCCTTGGACTGCAAGAAGATCAAACCAGTCCATCCTCCAGGAAATAAAGCCAGACTGCTCACTTGAGGGAATGATATTCAAGGCAAAACTGAAATACTTTGGCCACATAATGAGAAGACAGGACACCCTGGAGAAGATGCTGATGCTAGGGAGAGTGGAAGGCAAAAGGAAGAGGGGCCGACCAAGGGCAAGATGGATGGATGATATTCTAGAGGTGACGGACTCATCCCTGGGGGAGCTGGGGGTGTTGATGACCGACAGGAAGCTCTGGTGTGGGCTGGTCCATGAAGTCACGAAGAGTCGGAAGCGACTAAACGAATAAACAACAACATGGCCATTACAGCTGCATCCTTTTCTTAAACTAGAAAAAATGGCTGGGATTTAAGAGTTGACAGCTTTAGTGAAGAATAAACATACCAACTGCAGTCTTCCATGCGCATCTTCTCACTATAACATTTGCCAAGGGAGCCTACCGTAGCTCCTAGATAAGTATGTAAACAGGACAACAATTTTATACACATTAGTATACAATAGGACATGTCGGGTGGGAGCAGGTGTGGGGACAACAGGGAAGTAGTTCAGCAGCCATTACATTCTTTTTGCATTAAGGAACCTGTGGGGATATTATTGTCCCTAACCGACCTCATAAAGGACTTTCACCAGAGTGGTCTATTTGTGTGAGCACTTAATATGATGCATGGGTTGTACCTTTAGTGACTAAGACAACTGTACTGATTTTTTTTTCTTTTTGATCATGAGAGGACTGCAATCTTTTGTCCTCCCCTCCATTCAAGATTAATTTAAAAACAAAACTGGAAACATTTCAAAATATAAATGCAACACCGAATGCTACACAGAAAGCAGCTGAAATGTACTAGTTGGAAATTATACATTGGGTGGAAAACTCCTGGAGGTTTTGAATGAAAAAATAATGTGCAAGAGAAAGGGAGAACAGTTTATGGCCCTCCCACATACACACCTTACCTGTCATAACCTCTACCCTAAGGCGGCTGGTCATTAAAGAAACTTTTATTACACACATTTGTACATAATGGTGGTTAGACCTAACAAAAGCAATGGAGCTTTATTTTTTTCTACCTAATAAATGCAAGAAGATTCATTAGCTTTTGATTTTCAAGGCCTTAATAATGCAAAATGACTGTTTGGGCAAAATACAGTTCAGTCTTCTTCCCTTCCAAAGATACCATAGTCATAACAGAGAATCAATGGTATAGGCTTTCTTATCACTACCTTGCTATATTGTAAAAAATGTACTTGCTTAATTTCTTTTGATAATCAACAAGCAGAACGTTTTATTAAACTTAGATATGAAACTCATATAACCATTTCCAATTCCAAAGAGCACTAATTTAGCATGCTTCAACATTTTTGTTGGGCAGTGACCATGGTCTAGAGAACAGATTTCCTGACATTTCACTGGCAACTGTGGCTGGCATCTTTGCCTCTGAAGATGCCAGCCATAGTTGCCAGTGAAATGTCAGGAAATCTGTTCTCTAGACCACAGTTACTAAACCCTGAAGCCCAAGACTGCCCAACAGATACCAGCCATGAAAGCCTACACCAGTATATTCTTCAACATTTTCCCCACAGCAGTTTGGAAGGCTAATATAAAAAAGTTCCCTGTGAGCTAAAATTGTGGCTCTGCAGACAAGAGGCTTTTGAAACAAAGCTCATATCCTCTTATACTTTACCCTCTATAAGGATCCTAGGATCCACCTTATAACTTCTTATCTGGTAAAACACCTGGGAAGTTCTGATCTTTTTTATGTACAGTTGTTGTTTTCAGATCAGTATGATTTAGTTTCCTTGAACGTAGCCAAATTCTGTTACACTGCCTGTAAAATTAGGCACACTTGAACCCACCACCAATTTTAAGGTTTTTAGCCTGTTTTGTTTTTATTCTTATTTTTAACATGTTTTATTTTTTGCTCTGGTCTGTGACTGTAATAAACTCTATGTGGATCTGAAAGCCATTTCTCACAATATATCCAGATGGTATAAGAGAATTTTTATGGTCAGTTAAATGGCTATATTATGTACAATTGTATAATTATATACAATCTACAGATGTGTTCCAGAAATTATGCTCCTGGAGAAAGCCACAGATCTACTCCAGGTTTCAGAGAGCTCAGGGCAATTCACTCTCAAGCACTGTGAAAGGTGATACAGTACTACCTCTCACTCCAACTTGCTTCTAAACTACCTTAGTAATGGCTCTAACTAAAACTCTGGCATGTGTGTCTGAACTCATTGGGACCATTATCTTAATTATATAAGAATCTTAATTAAGCATTTCACTTATGTTTCACTTTGGATGGACTGGCATAATTAAAATGGCAGCAGATATTAGCTTGGGTTAGATCAAGCCACAATAGATTCTAAATATTTCTTCACTGACAGCATAGTCCTTAATTATCTGTTTCTAATGAGAAGGTTTATAGAATACAAAGGGAAATAGATGAGTAGCTTAATGAAAAGGAAAGATTATGCGGTATGAAAAAACAGAATACACTGATGTTCATTTTGCTTAACATGTTAGTGTGTGGAATAGAGATACCTGAGGTACATTATGGGCCTCACTTATGACTAAAGTTAATAAGTATATAGCAACATAGTAGCTTTTTACATTTTTTAATATTTTAAAATTCTTTAAAATGCCTAGATATCTACATATCTATATATGCCAGCCATCAGATTTTGAAGAACCAGGGGGGGGAAATTGCTGTTTAAATTGCAAAAATCCATATATGGATTAAAGAAAGTAAGCAAAACATGGTCTGAAAAAAACTAAATCAAAAGTTACAAAATGCGCACTTTGAACAGGAAAATACTGATCCATATACAAAAATTAAAAATGGAAGACGCATGTACATTCTCTGTTATGTTGATGATCCGTCTGAATGTGCAGAGGACAAAACAGACAGCTTGCAGATAAATAAAGAAGTGGAAGTAAACCATCCTGAGGAGTATTAGTCACTATCTTGCAACTGAAATAACAAAGGACAAAAGTGGAATGTACTTGCTCAGTCAAAAACAAAAGATAATAGACCTAATAAAGTTTCTAGGTCTCAGTAAGTCAAAGGAGTCTAAAATACTCATGGAAATTGGATACCTTAAAGGAGGAAAGCATAGCAAGTTGGCAACTAATGAGCAGTATAGAGCAGTTGTGAGAAAGCTAATTAATTTATTAGATTTGTTATGGCCACCCACTCCAGAAGACTGGATGGCTTACAAAATCCAGAAAAAAAAACAGTAAAAACAATTACAACAGTTAAAACCCATATAAACAAGTAACCCAGACTAAAACAACTAGAAAAATAAACACTATAAAAATAAGACCGGGGCCCTACCAATACATAACAACCACATTAAACCCAGGCTTGGGAACAAAGCCTGATCTTAAGGGCTTTCTGCAACTCCAGGAGAGTGGGTACCATCCATATCTCTGGGGAGATGCTATTCCAGAGGGCAGGGGTCACAATAGAGAAGGCATGCTTCCTCAGTTCCACAAGATAGCAACATTTAATTGAAGGGATCTGGAGTGCATCCACTCTGCCTGAATGTACCAGGCAGGCAGAAACAATTGGAGATAGGCGGTCCCTCAGATAACCAGACCCTGTGCCACGAAGGGCTGTATAGGTGGTGACCAGCACCTTAAATTGCAGTTGGAAGCCACTGACAATCAATACAGCTCACCTAGCAGTGGTGACGAACTGAGGAGCCTTATGATGAAGGTGAAAGAAGAAAGTGCAAAAGCTGGTTTGCAACTAAACCTCAAAAAAACCAAGATTATGGCAACCAGCTTGATTGATAACTGGCAAATAGAGGGAGAAAATGTAGAAGCAGTGAAAGACTTTGTATTTCTAGGTGCAAAGATTACTGCAGATGCTGACTGCAGTCAGGAAATCAGAAGACGCTTAATCCTTGGGAGAAGAGCAATGACAAATCTCAATAAAATAGTCAAGAGCAGAGACATCACACTGACAACAAAGGTCCGCATAGTTAAAGCAATGGTGTTCCCCGTAGTAACATATGGCTGCGAGAGCTGGACCATAAGGAAGGCTGAGAGAAGGAAGATCGATGCTTTTGAACTGTGGTGTTGGAGGAAAATTCTGAGAGTGCCTTGGACTGCAAGAAGTTCAAACCAGTCCATACTCCAGGAAATAAAGCCAGACTGCTCATTTGAGGAAATGATATTCAAGGCAAAACTGAAATACTTTGGCCACATAATGAGAAGACAGGACACCCTGGAGAAGATGCTGATGCTAGGGAGAGTGGAAGGCAAAAGGAAGAGGGGCCGACCAAGGGCAAGATGGATGGATGATATTCTAGAGGTGACGGACTCATCCCTGGGGGAGCTGACGACTGACAGGAAGATCTGGTGTGGACTGGTCCATGAAGTCACAAAGAGTTGGAAGTGACTGAACAAATAAACAACAACAGCAGTGGTGACACATGAGTATAATGTAAAGTGCCCATTACTACCCGTTGCATTTTATAACAACTGTAGCTTCTGGATGATCTTTCCAGCTCATTACAGTAACCCAAGTTAGTAGCTGTGGGCATGATCTCTCCTCTCCTGTCAACTCTAATTGAGATCGACCACTGAGATAGTAGGCAAACCACTGCAACACAGTGCCTCCCACTCCTAACCACCATAGCCAGTATTGAAGCTAGTATACATTGCATCTGTGAGATATAACCAATGCAGCTGGACTGCTAAGTAGAAAGGTCAGTGAATCACTGACTTGTTTGATTAGGGAGAAGATAATAAGTACATTTATTAGTGACTGGAAAACCTTTATGGACTTTTTGCTGAAAATAGAAAAAAAACTGGTGATTTATGGATTTGATGATTAGGGTAAAATACGGAAAGAAGGGAATTATGACATAAAGAGAGAGGATAAATGAAAGCCAGCTGGGTGACCTTGGGTCAGTCACTCTCTCTCAGCCCAATCACCTCACAGGGTTGTTGTTTTGGGGAAAATAGGAGGAAAAAAGAGTATTAGGTATGTTCCCTGTTGTTGTTTATTCGTTTAGTCGCTTCCGACTCTTCGTGACTTCATGGACCAGCCCACGCCAGAGCTTCCTGTCGGTCATCAACACCCCCAGCTCCCCCAGGGACGAGTCCGTCACCTCTAGAATATCATCTATCCACCTTGCCCTTGGTCAGTCCCTCTTCCTTTTGCCCTCCACTCTCCCTAGCATCAGCATCTTCTCCAGGGTGTCCTGACTTCTCATTATGTGGCCAAAGTATTTCAGTTTTGCCTTTAATATCATTCCCTCAAGTGAGCAGTCTGGCTTTATTTCCTGGAGTATGGACTGGTTTGATCTTCTTGCAGTCCAAGGCACTCTCAGAATTTTCCTCCAACACCACAGTTCAAAAGCATCGATCTTCCTTCTCTCAGCCTTCCTTATGGTCCAGCTCTCGCAGCCATATGTTACTACGGGGAACACCATTGCTTTAACTATGCGGACCTTTGTTGTCAATGTGATGTCTCTGCTCTTAACTATTTTATCGAGATTTGTCATTGCTCTTCTCCCAAGGATTAAGTGTCTTCTGATTTCCTGACTGCAGTCAGCATCTGCAGTAATCTTCGCACCTAGGAATACAAAGTCTTTCACTGCTTCTACATTTTCTCCCTCTATTTGCCAGTTATCGATCAAGCTGGTTGCCATAATCTTGGTTTTTTTGAGGTTTAGTTGCAAGCCAGCTTTTGCACTTTCTTCTTTCACCTTCATCATAAGGCTCCTCAGTTCCTCTTTGCTTTCAGCCATCAAAGTGGTATCATCTGCATATCTGAGATTGTTAATGTTTCTTCCAGCGATTTTAACTCCAGCCTTGGATTCCTCAAGCCCAGCATGTCGCATGATGTGTTCTGCGTACAAGTTGAATAGGTAGGGTGAGAGTATACAGCCCTGCCATACTCCTTTCCCAATCTTAAACCAGTCCGTTGTTCCGTGGTCTGTTCTTACTGTTGCTCCTTGGTCGTTATACAGATGACTTAGTATCCCCATACCACTAAGAACTTGCCACAATTTGTTATGGTCCACACAGTCAAAGGCTTTAGAATAGTCAGTAAAACAGAAATAGATGTTTTTCTGAAACTCCCTGGCTTTTTCCATTATCCAGCGGATATTGGCAATTTGGTCCCTAGTTCCTCTGCCTTTTCTAAACCCAGCTTGTACATCTGGCAATTCTCGCTCCATGAATTGCTGAAGTCTACCTTGCAGGACCTTGAGCATTACCTTACTGGCATGTGAAATGAGTGCCACTGTTCGATAGTTTGAACATTCTTTAGTGTTTCCCTTTTTTGGTATGGGGATGTAAGTTGATTTTTTCCAATCTGATGGCCATTCCTGTGTTTTCCAAATTTGCTGGCATATAGCATGCATTACCTTGACAACATCATCTCGCAAGATTTTGAACAGTTCAGCTGGGATGCCGTCGTCTCCTGCTGCCTTGTTATTAGCAATGTTTCTTAAGGCCCATTCAACCTCACTCTTCAGGATGTCTGGCTCTAGCTCACTGACCACACCGTCAAAGCTATCCCCGATATTGTTATCCTTCCTATACAGATCTTCCGTATATTCTTGCCACCTTTTATTGATCTCTTCTTCTTCTGTTAGGTCCTTGCCATCTTTGTTTTTGATCATACCCATTTTGGCCTGGAATTTACCTCCAATATTTCTAATTTTCTGGAAGAGGTCTCTTGTCCTTCCTATTCTATTGTCTTCTTCCACTTCCGCGCATTGCTTGTTTAAAAATAATTCCTTATCTCTTCTGGCTAACCTCTGGAATTTTGCATTTAATTGGGCATATCTCCCCCTATCACTGTTGCCTTTTGCTTTCCTTCTTTCTTGGGCTACTTCTAGTGTCTCAGCAGACAGCCATTTTGCCTTCTTGGTTTCCTCTTTCTTTGGGATGTATTTTGTTGCTGCCTCCTGAACAATGCTGCGAACTTCTGTCCAGAGTTCTTCCGGGACCCTATCTACCAAGTCCAGTCCCTTAAATCTATTCTTCACCTCCACTGCATATTCCTTAGGAGTATTAGTGAGCTCATATCTAGCTGATCTGTGGGTCTTCCCTAATCTCTTTAGTCTGATCCCAAATTGTGCAAGAAGAAGTTCGTGATCGGAACTACAGTTAGCTCCAGGTCTTGTTTTTACTGACTGTATAGATGTCCGCCACCTTTGGCTGCAAAGGATGTAGTCAATCTGATTTTGGTGTTGTCCATCTGGGGAAGTCCATGTATCAAGCCGTCTCTTAGGTTGTTGGAAGAGAGTGTTTGTTATGCAGAGTGAGTTGTCTTGGCAAAATTCTATCAGCCTATGTCCTGCTTTGTTTTGTTCTCCCAGGCCATGCTTACCTGTAATTCCAGGTGTCATTTGACTGCCCACCTTAGCATTCCAGTCTCCCATGATGAAAATAACATCTCTTTTAGGCGTGTTGTCCAGTAGGTGCTGCAGATCCTCATAGAACTGCTCTACTTCAGCTTCTTCAGCATCTGTGGTTGGGGCGTATATTTGGATCACTGTGATGTTAGATGGCTTGCCCTGAATTCGAATTGAGATCATTCTATCGTTTTTTGGATTGTATCCAAGCACTGCTTTAGCCACTTTACTATTAATTATGAAGGCTACTCCATTTCTTCAGTGGTCCTCTTGTCCACAGTAGTAGATCTGGTGGTCATTTGATGTGAAGTGGCCCATTCCAGTCCTTTTCAGTTCACTGATGCCCAAAATGTCTATCTTTAATCTTGACATCTCACCAATAACCACATCCAATTTGCCCTGGCTCATAGATCTTACATTCCAGGTTCCAATGATGTGTGGATCCTTAGAACATCGGATTCGCTGTTCACCACCAGCACCGTCGGCCGCTAGCTGTCCTTTCGGCTTTGAGCTAGCTGCGTCATCACGTCTAGGGCTAGTTGAACTCATCCTCTGTTCCTCCCCAGTAGCATTTTGACCATCTCCCGACCTGGGGGTCTCATCTTCCGATGGTATACCAACATATCTCTGGTTGTAGTGATCCATTTAGTTTTCACGGCAAGAATACTGGGGTGGGTTGCCATTACCTTCCCCAGGGATCACATTTAGTCTGACCTCTCTGTCATGACCTTCCCATCTTGGGTGGCCCTTCACGGTTTAGCTCATGGCATCATTGAGGTGCTCGAGCTCCAGCACCACGACAAGGTAACAGTCCTTTGCTGAAGATGTTCCCTGCCTTGAGTTATTATAAAAATATTAAAGGCAGGATAAAAAAAAAATCTTTAAAAAAGTTATTTGTAACTGCTGTAAAGAAGATTGGAAGCCACTTCTTTATACTTTTTTCTTTTTCTGTTCTTTTATCTGTTCACTATTTTTCCTTACTCTTTTTTGTTTACTTTGTACTGCTGTTATAACTGTGTAAAATTCTTCAATAAAAATTAATTTTAAAAAAAGGTCAGTGAGATCCAATATGAAACATGTAAATGTTGAACTGCACTATGTGAAGGACTTGCAAGAAAAGGAGCAAGTAAAACTGAAGTACTGCCCAATGCATGATATGGTGGAGATGCATTTGCCAAGCCATTGCCCAGGGACTGCTTCCTTAAGCTGAAAAGCATTGGGACACAGTGCATGACACAGCACTCTGTAATACAACCCATCATGGTACAGAATTCAGTGCACTGAGAGTATAAATGGAATACTGCACACATTATCTACATTATAGTGCAGAATAAAAGATGGATCCGACGTGTGTCCTACTTTCCATCTATATTCTGTAGCCTTTATGTACATAAAAGGGCTAAAGCTGGAATAACCAAAGGCCACCATTCTGTTTGGGACTGTCCATGTTAATTGCCCACCATATTGTTTCCAGTGGCTCTGGAAAATTCTGTACCTTAGATAATAGATAATGAAGATATTAAGGTCTGTGACTTTTTATCTCTTGCCTGTTCATGCCCCTCTCCCTCTTTTTGCATGCCTTTTGCCCCATTTTGTCAATCAACTGGTTTTGATCTTTGCTGTTGTTTAATAAATAAGCATCAAAGTATATTTATTTCCTAGCTGAACCGAGTGGCATGTGTGCTTGCACTGATCTGGACAAAGGACTGATTGGGCATGTGCTGGGTGCAGACTAAATTAGAAATTACTCCCAGTTATTTTCCAATAATAATTACTCCTTCATTTACTCCTTCATACACTGTATAAAGCAAAAGGCAACAGTGATAGCGGGAGATATGCCCAATTAAATGCAAAATTCCAGAGGTTAGCCAGAAGAGATAAGGAATTATTTTTAAACAAGCAATGCGCGGAAGTGGAAGAAGACAATAGAATAGGAAGGACAAGAGACCTCTTCCAGAAAATTAGAAATATTGGAGGTAAATTCCAGGCCAAAATGGGTATGATCAAAAACAAAGATGGCAAGGACCTAACAGAAGAAGAAGAGATCAATAAAAGGTGGCAAGAATATACGGAAGATCTGTATAGGAAGGATAACAATATCGGGGATAGCTTTGACGGTGTGGTCAGTGAGCTAGAGCCAGACATCCTGAAGAGTGAGGTTGAATGGGCCTTAAGAAGCATTGCTAATAACAAGGCAGCAGGAGACGACGGCATCCCAGCTGAACTGTTCAAAATCTTGCGAGATGATGTTGTCAAGGTAATGCATGCTATATGCCAGCAAATTTGGAAAACACAGGAATGGCCATCAGATTGGAAAAAATCAACTTACATCCCCATACCAAAAAAGGGAAACACTAAAGAATGTTCAAACTATCGAACAGTGGCACTCATTTCACATGCCAGTAAGGTAATGCTCAAGGTCCTGCAAGGTAGACTTCAGCAATTCATAGAGCGAGAATTGCCAGATGTACAAGCTGGGTTTAGAAAAGGCAGAGGAACTAGGGACCAAATTGCCAATATCCGCTGGATAATGGAAAAAGCCAGGGAGTTTCAGAAAAACATCTATTTCTGTTTTATTGACTATTCTAAAGCCTTTGACTGTGTGGACCATAACAAATTGTGGCAAGTTCTTAGTGGTATGGGGATACTAAGTCATCTTGTCTGCCTCCTGAAGAATCTGTATAACGACCAAGGAGCAACAGTAAGAACAGACCACGGAACAACGGACTGGTTTAAGATTGGGAAAGGAGTATGGCAGGGCTGTATACTCTCACCCTACCTATTCAACTTGTACGCAGAACACATCATGCGACATGCTGGGCTTGAGGAATCCAAGGCTGGAGTTAAAATCGCTGGAAGAAACATTAACAATCTCAGATATGCAGATGATACCACTTTGATGGCTGAAAGCAAAGAGGAACTGAGGAGCCTTATGATGAAGGTGAAAGAAGAAAGTGCAAAAGCTGGCTTGCAACTAAACCTCAAAAAAACCAAGATTATGGCAACCAGCTTGATCGATAACTGGCAAATAGAGGGAGAAAATGTAGAAGCAGTGAAAGACTTTGTATTTCTAGGTGCGAAGATTACTGCAGATGCTGACTGCAGTCAGGAAATCAGAAGACACTTAATCCTTGGGAGAAGAGCAATGACAAATCTCGATAAAATAGTTAAGAGCAGAGACATCACATTGACAACAAAGGTCCGCATTGTTAAAGCAATGGTGTTCCCCGTAGTAACATATGGCTGCAAGAGCTGGACCGTAAGGAAGGCTGAGAGAAGGAAGATCGATGCTTTTGAACTGTGGTGTTGGAGGAAAATTCTGAGAGTGCCTTGGACTGCAAGAAGATCAAACCAGTCCATACTCCAGGAAATAAAGCCAGACTGCTCACTTGAGGGAATGATATTAAAGGCAAAACTGAAATACTTTGGCCACATAATGAGAAGACAGGACACCCTGGAGAAGATGCTGATGCTAGGGAGAGTGGAGGGCAAAAGGAAGAGGGGCCGACCAAGGGCAAGGTGGATGGATGATATTCTAGAGGTGACGGACTTGTCCCTGGGGGAGCTGGGGGTGTTGACGACCGACAGGAAGCTCTGGCGTGGGCTGGTCCATGAAGTCACGAAGAGTCGGAAGCGACTGAATGAATAAAGAACAACAACACTGTATAGATAGAAATGTTTAGCATAATACTTCAGACATCTGATAAAACTGATTATAGCCCAATCTGTTCAGTCTTTAAAATGCCACAAGACTCATTGCAGGGCTACTGTATCTGGGCTTCAAAAATCCAGACCACCATTAGAGAACAGCAAAGAGACACTATATCTAGTCATGCAACCCAGATGTGGCAACCCTACTGTTCGTTGTTTTTGCTGCAGCTGACTAACATCCCTTTAAAAGATCTTTGTATCTATCACTGTTGCCTAAGGTAAAGGTAATATTCCATAGTTGTGCTATACCATGATTTGTAATGTTTTGCTAGAACTCCAATAAAACTATTTCAAATAATGTGCTCATAGCTGCTATATTTATATTTGCCTATAAAACTAATATGCATCCATTCTAAAATATTTAACATAGGAGCATAAAAATGTGTGAAATAACTTATTATACTATTTTACCTGTACTGTATGTAAGATATAGGGTTTGTTTTAAAATGTGTATCCAAAAATGTAGTACAGAGTATATTGGCTAATCTTGCAAGTGCTTATCAGCAGATTATGATTGCTAATAATGATTTATTACCAAAATACCTTTAATGTAAACATTCATTGAAGTACTTTCTTACAAACAAAAATGTATACAATTCAATAAGAAAAACTATTTTATCAGAACTTTTTTTCACCAGCTGAAATATTTACAGTACATAAATATACATAACCTTCTTAACCCAAGGCCTGGGAGGTTTTGAGTGATTTGTGGGATGTCATAAGGGTGGGAGACACATGAATCTCTGGGAAAATATTCCAGAGGGCAGGAACTACAACCGAGAAGGCACACCTCCTGGGTTCTATGAGAAGACCTTGATAGACAGGACACAGAGGGTACCCTCCTTGCTTGATCACCCCAGACGGGCAGAAGCATGTAGAAATAAGTGGTCTTTCATATAGCCAGGCACTACACCATAAAGGGCTTTAAAGGTGATAAACAGCACCTTGAATTACACCAGTAACCAGTGAAGCTCACAAAAAAGCAGGGTCACATGATCATAATGTGCCATTCCCAACACTGCCCACACCACTGTATTCTGGACCAGCTATAGCTTCTGTATCATCCTCAAGGGCAGCTTCATGTGGAGCGTATTACAGTAAACCAATCATGAGGTGTCCAGGGCACGAGTGACTGAAGAGCCTCTCGATCCAGGAAAGGGCACAACTGATGCATAAGATGAAGCTGTGCAAAGGTCATCTTGATTACAGTTGCCACCTGCTCATCAAGCAGGAGCTAAGAGTCAAAAGGACACCCAGATTGTGTACAGTAGAAGTCTTGTATGAGGAAGTACCAACCCACTGAGAGTTAACAATGGATTATCTCAACCGGTGGGGAGAGGGGAGTTAAACAGACATAGCCACTCAGGTTTCTCAAGATTGCGATTGAGTGTGCTCTTCCCCCAGCCAGATCTGCACAGCTTCCACTTGGTCAGCCAGGGGTCAAGATTAACAAGTGGGTATATTCAGCATACTGATGATATCTGATCCCAAATTGATGAATGACTTCATCCAGAGTTTCCTGCAGATGTTAAACAGAAGGGGAGAAAATATAGAATCTTGCCCACCGTCTCCATCACCTTCCCTAAAAAGACAGGACAACAGTTATCCAGGATCATTGGATCCAGCAATGGGGAAGGAAAAAGAAAAATCTCTTTCATTTGGATGTCATAAAAACATGAAAAACAATCTAAAGTAATTTTTACACAGCAATTATTTGAGTCTGCTAGTTCGTAACTGTCCTTACTGTAGTTAACATTCTCCTCTCCTGTTTTCTGTATTTTTAATAGTTTTTATAGTTTTAATAATTTTTTATGTATTTATTGGTTCTTTTAAGAGTGATACACACCGCCTACAGTCACTTTCTTGTGAGATGGGCGGCTATACAAATATGATCAATAAATAATAAATAAATAAATGTCATGTGCTAACACCCACTGATTACAATGCAAAGTAGTTGATTTTATTCCTTGTTTTATTTTGTTCAGCTGCACCAAATAAAAATCCTCCATTTGTGGAAAAGGTTTTAACTGTTGGGTCTGTCTTTAGCTTCATAGTGACTGCACAAGTTTCATTCATTTCTTCATTAAAAATCAAAACCTAAAGGATCTAGCTGTAGCTATTCTTGTGGAGTAGTTCATGTGGCAACTATAGAAATGTGAACCCCAGTTCCTAGTTTCTTCCCCTGATCACACTTAAAAGCAGCCCTTTATTATGTGCCTAGATCAAGTAAAAATAGAAAAGCAGCATGGGTAGATTGACAAAAAATGGTTAATCAAAAGTTTTACTGCAGTACTATAATGGCAGAGAGAGAGGTAGATTAACTGGTGATTTTTACTTCTAGATACAAAGTGGGAAGAAAATGCAAACTCCTCTAGTTAGGGAAAGAGGATGCTTTGTGGGAATAAGAGGAGCAGTAAACTAGCTGATAGACACCACACTGGGGAAGGATGCTGTAGAGAGATCTTTACTCCAAAGCATCAAATACCTATTACTTCCTAAACAGACCCTAGAAATTTTAAGTCATTCAGAATAAAAAAGTATTCTCAGGCTGTGTTTCAGATTCAAATGACATTCCTGCCCTTTTATCCTGCTCTTTATAATTGCTTTGTGCAACACACTTCCTCCTTGTGAAACACTGAACCAAAACAGGAATTGAGCAGCTCTGCTTTTCCTTTGCTACTGAGCTTTAAACTTTTCTGAGACTATTTCTGGGATTTCTCTGTTCATACTTTAGTAAATTGGTTCCTCTTTCTATCCCTATATATGTTGTTTTCAAATCTTCACTACACTTTTTATAAGGGCCTATACAGAAGAGAGCCTTTTCTGTAATAGCGCACTCTTTGGAGCATCATCCCCTTAGATGACTGTATCACCAGGCTGGGCAGCAGGACCGTATGGCAGAGCCTGTGAGTTGGTTATGTTAATGTTTGTGGTTTTATGTCAGCTGCCAATTATGGATTGTTATGTTATTGGTGTTTTTAACTGTTGTTAGCCACCCAGACTCATAACAGGCAACCATATAAATTGAAATAAATACATATCTATATAATGAAACATCTCAAAGCCAGTCTTAACGTATTTTTAAAAAACTACCATTCGGGAAGTTGGATTAATCCTGAGTAAGTCTGCATGCAGAATGCTTTGAGGTTTCAGACAGGTTCTACTAGAAGTTTTGTCAAAAGGGTAACTGAAACATAGCTCCGAAATGAAATTATTAAAGGAAAACAGGACACAGAAGAAGGCCATGGCATGTTTCTATAAACCACTCGCACAAGTTATTCATTAAACCACAAACGACAGCTTCCCCTCGAGGAATGGCTGTGCTCAACAAAATCTTCTCCCCTCAAAGAAGGTTCCTATCTCCACCCACTAACAGCTCCTCTTTCTGTTCCGCGGTGATCTGAGAACTTCGGTCATTTTCTCGTCCTCAAAATGGCTTTTTAAACATTATGCTCAGACACTAATCATTAGGCTCGGTTGTCTGTACTGTAGCTTATCCCTCACTACAGAACTTGGGTCCCAGCGAAGAGAGAAGAAACGAAAAAACCCTCCCGCCTCTCTCGCCTGAGTCGACTTTAAACTACGCGACTGAGGCTTACTCAACGTACGGGCTCTGACGGGAACCCGCGTACAGCCTCTCTAGGCCAGGCAGCCAATCCCAAGACATATTTGGGTTTCTGCCGACCAATCGGAACACATTTTATTGGCGGTTGGGCAAAGCCGTCCGTTGTTCTGTGTGCGCTGAGGAGTTGGGTACGGTGACCATTGGGCAGATTGTTCCTCCTCTTCCTTTCACCCTCCCTCGCGCTTTGTTGGTTGTTCCTTTTCTTGCTGCCTCTGGGAAGAGTCGAACTCTGGCGATGCCCGAGTTTTTGGCGGACCCGTCGGTGCTCACCAAGGAGAAGCTGAAGAGCGAATTGATCGCTAACAATGTGAGCCTTCCTGGAGGCGAGCAGCGGAAGGATGTTTATGTGCAGCTCTACCTTCAGCATCTCACCGCCCGCAACGTGCCTGGAGTCCCCGCGCAGCCGGACTTCTCCAGTGACGAGGAGCGGGAGCTGACCCCGGTTGCCGCCAGGAACAGAGGAGGCGGTGGTAGCGCTGCTACCGTCTCTGTGGGCCGGGTAAGCGGTTTGGCTGTCTTTATTTCGCGAATTGCGAACGCGGTTTCAATCTTCTCTTCACGGCCTTCTGCGCTGAGGGGGCAGTAGAGTTTTCCCGCTTTCTCTCAGAGGGGGCGGTGCGATGTTTTGTCACTGAAGGGGTGGGGAGGAGGGACGAGAAACGGTGCTTGCGCGTGGGTAAAGCCTG
This sequence comes from Candoia aspera, assembly GCF_035149785.1. Lineage (NCBI taxonomy): Eukaryota > Metazoa > Chordata > Lepidosauria > Squamata > Candoiidae > Candoia > Candoia aspera. Next base: position 34,984,784 of record NC_086159.1, on the reverse strand, counting down.
AGTAAATCGCCTTGGACTAGGCAGGCTAGCAGGGCGTCTTGGTGAGAGGAGGACGGGCACACGATGCGTCGAAGCAGACTGAAAAAGGCAGTTGCAGCGTATAATGGTGAAATGCATGCTAAGTAGTCTCCCCAACCGACACCTGCCGCCTTTGTGCTTCTGTTGTAGGCAGTTGCAGCGTATAATGGTGAAATGCATGCTAAGTAGTCTCCCCAACCGACACCTGCCGCCTTTGTGCTTTTGTTGTAGAGATGCTAATATGATCTTTACAGAAGTTTAAAATTTGTGGACAACTTTGCTAAGAGCACTGTTTCACTATACGGTAACTGCAAGCGAACGGGCATTTTTGTTTGTGCCGTATCCTCACTTTCATCAACATGATTCTCCCCCGTGCTTTTCATTGTAATTCCCATCATTTGGATTATCCATACTGATGGAAATGGTAGGAGTTTCAGTGTATCACACTTGATAAATCGGGTTGAGGAAGGCTGCTGTACTGTACAATATACTGTTGCCTTTGCATTCTCCGGGTGAAAGATCTGTTCTAGGCCAATACCTTCATTGTTTATTACTGAATTTCTTCCCTTCTTTGTTGCTTATTCAATACTTGAGGTTTACTTAAACGAATAAAAGAATCTTACATAAAATGTAACATAATGTATTTAAAGTTAATTATTAAAATAATTTAAAATCTTTTTTAAAAAAGATGTTTTTTACTATCTACTTCAATCCAGGCCCAACAGATTTCTTAGGGAGTGTGTTCCATAGCCTGGAAATCACACAGAAGGCCCTTTCCCATGTACTTGACGGTTGACCTTCTGGCAGCAGGGGCATGTTCAGAAGGGCCTCTCTTGCATGATCTTGCATGGTCCACAGTAGGAATGGTGGTTCCACAGATAATGCCTTAAGCCATTTACAGTTTTAAAGATAGCGAGTACATTGTGCCCTGTAGAAAATTGGTAGCCAGTGGAGATCTAAGTGTGAATAACTATCACTAAGTCCAGCTAGCTCAGGAAGAGTTGCACTTGGCCTGCTCTTCACCATAGCTACTACTTGCAAATCTACTGACAGTTGGAGGTCATGGAGTACTCGCAAACTGAACCTGTGTTTTTGAGGTGAGTGCAATCCTCAGGCCTATATTCACAACATTTGTTTACAACAGCCTAGTCTTTATCCAGTCTATTGAAATTAATTGAAGAGGAGGAAGAATTTGAAATCACTTATGAAGTCACAGAGACACCAAGCTCAACTCTAGTATTTTATAGATTAGAAGTAGTATGCACTGGAGGCTTGCTGTTTAGGGCTTCCATACATACTATCCCACTGTAAGACAAGGTCTTGAGAAGGGTGGAGGTGCAAGCTCATCTCAAGAATAGTTAGATGAGGAAAGGTTGAAACAACTGCAGGTTCATGATTTAAATAGTGTTTTAGGAGCTGTTTGCAAATCTGCTCTTGCCCTATTCCTTCAGTTCCTGGGGTATATCAAAAATGAAAGTGCAGGAGGCAAGGTGGAATAAGCAATTGAGAAAGCGATCATGCAGGATGAAGAACTCACCCACAGTTTCAGATAGTTAGCAATATCTGGGTTTCTAGGGAATTACCTTGAATATGACATCAAAACTCTGTTATGGGTCTCAGTGTCACCAGCAACTGCAATTGTTTGCTTAGTCACCAGTAATTTCTACCAAACACTGCCCTCATTTAATCAGATTTGCTTCCCTTTACCCAGCAGGCCTAGCTCCAGAAAGATAATAAAGATGGCACCAGGCATATGTCACTTGGGAGGGTATTCCAAACTGGGGAGTATCTAGTGGAGAAAAAAAAAGTATTCTGGTAGTAGTCATGCCTCTGAAATTCATCTTAGGTTATCAGGAGGAAAGTGTAGGGAAAGGTGTTCCTTCAGATGCTGTGGTTCCAAGCTGTGATGGATTAGGTTAAGACTAGCACCTCAAATTCAAATCAGAAGCAAAAAGGTTTCTGAACTTTCTTCAAAGGTAGCCCCATTTGCAATGTGTTGCAGTAATCTAAACAAGAAATTACCATAACAAGACTGTCTCTGTCCAAGTAGGGTCATACTGGCATACCAGTCTAGGCTGGTAAAGCATGCTTCACACAGATTATTTATGCCTCTGGTGTCAAAGATGGATCCAGAAGTATCCCCAAACTGTGAAACTGATTCTTTTGGAGAGTGCAACTCCATCCAGAACATGATAAATTCCCCTACTGTGGCCTGATTAACTATTTACTAACAGAATCTCTCTGTTGTCCAGCCTGAGCAGAGGATTTCTCTTTGACTTTAGTTCATTGGCCCCCTTCCAGTCCTTTTCAGCATATCCAGTGAAAAGGAAAGATAGAGCTGGCTGTAGTTAGCATATTGATAAAATTTGCTCTAAATCTCTAAATGATCTCACTAGCAGGCTCATGAATATATTAAACAACATGGGGAATAAAGTGGAACCTTGTTAAATACCACAGGGTCAAGGAGAAATCCCTTAGTACCACTCTCTGGAGATTTCCATTCAGGTATGCGTGGTACAGTTTAGAGCTGTTCTACCTGTACCTTTTGATCAAAACACGACGTTATGCCTCTGTTCTCTCTGACAGTGCACCAAGAATGCTGTCCTAGGAGAATACTGGCATACCTAGGAACACTCTGTGTCATCAGGATCCTAGTTCCTGAGGCTGCTGGGGATGGAATGTCCACTGGTAAATTCAGACCCTTTTGGCTGCAGCTTAGTTTCCTTTCCTCTACCTGGGCCATTTCTGCAATCAAAAGCCCATTCTACTAGGAATGTTCATTGCTAATGATAATCCCTTTCACCCTTGGATGAGACAGGCTGGCAAGCAGAAATGCTTGCTCATCACCCAAGGACTTAAGCTGCTGCATGAGTACAGTGTAAAGTTATGCTGTCTAGGATGTGCCCTGCCAAGAGTCCAGCTTTTCTTGGAATTTGCATAAAGTCTTTTGTAAGGAAAAATAATTGAGGACAGGACCTAATTCAGTGTATCTTTCTGTGCATTAAGTTCAGCGTGTAGAATGGATATGGTTCTGTCCCTTTTCTTAAGTTTGTTTATATGACACTGAAGTGGATCTTCAAAGGTAATGAGGCCTTGGGCAAGTTGCTGAAGGAATGGGGAGCTCAAGTAGTGTCAGTCCCTCCAGGTGAGAGTCATAGTACAAAAAGAGGACAGGACTCTGAAAGTGAACAATTAGCCACATAGATGCTGCTAAGACCATGGACTAAGCCATGTATACATGAAGGACTCCTTGCAACATAAGAGTTTGTTTGTTTATATTTCTAATTTAGTCACCACCCATCTCACTCAAAGAGCAACTCTCATTAAATCTCACTAAGACTGGGAAGGACATACTGTATTTGGCAGGTGCCTTAATCTCATCAGGATGGTGTTAAACCAGAACAAAAGTGGGGAGAGTGGCAAAACCCCACAACCATATATACTACCAAGGATTGGGGCCTACAATGCAGGGGTCAAAAGGAGAAGCATACAGGCAGGAAACTACACAGAAATGCTTGAATTGGAGCATAGAAATACTATTAGGAGGATTTGGGTTGGAATAAAAGGAGAAAGAAACAAAAGTTATGTTGTCAGAGTTTGTTATAGACAGCCTGGATAAGCAGAATATATGGATGAAGCATTTCTATATCAGATGACTGAACTCTCAAAGAGGTGCATGATAGTGAAAAAATTACTATAGATTTCAGCTACCTTCACATCTGGAAATGTAGCTCTGCCAAGAGACAGAGGTCCAACAAATTCCTTTTGTTGAATCAGTTTTAATCTTAAATTCAATGAAACTGATATATCATTTTTAAAGACATGCAACTATTGATATTCCATTATTGGCTGTTCCAGTTATTTAGCCCATAAGCTGTAAATGTCAATATCAACTTTTAAAATATCCTTTAATATTTTATACAAATATGATGTGGGTTTAATTTTGGACATTGAGTCCATCAGATATAAAAGCAGCTCAGGATTCTTGGAAGCAGCCAAAATATCTGGTCCATACTGAACTGTCAAGACACGTTTGGTTTGAGTACTTTGCTGCTGTTATGAAGTAGAGAAGCAAAATTATATCTGAAGTCCAGAAAAATCCTTCAAAATAATCACAGCAAAATAATTGATTTAGAGTATGTAGTTCAGTGGCCACATAATGAGAAGACAGGATACCCTGGAAAAGATGCTGATGCTAGGGAAAGTAGAAGGCAAAAGGAAGAGGGGCCGACCAAGGGCAAGATGGATGGATGATATTCTAGAGGTGACGGACTCGTCCCTGGGGGAGCTGGGGGTGTTGACAACCGACAGGAAGCTCTGGTGTGGACTTGTCCATGAAGTCACAAAGAGTTGGAAGCGACTGAACAAATAACAACAATGTAGTCCAGATCCCACCCACAATTCCCTTTTATGGAGATCTTCCATAAGGTAAATGTTCATTAGCCGTAACATCAAAATACAGTTTATGGCCCAACAGAGCCTAAACATAGCTGCTCACAGTCCCAGAAATGAAACACCCTTTTACTATGTGATGACCAACAATTGCCAGGACTTTAATGGAAATAGGTAAAAACTTTCCAACAAAGCCCACAAACCTTGATAATGCTAAATTTTCATTCCACATAAATACAGCCAATAAAGTGCCATATATACTTGTGGATAAGCCCATCCGCAGATAAGATGACCCTAGAATTTTTAACCAAAATACCATGAAAAATGCCTCACCTGTGGATAAGCCGTCTTGCATTTTTCATGGTATTTTGGTTAAAAATTTTAGGTTCTGCTTATCTGGGATGTATGTGAGTATATATGGGAAATATGGGTATTTTAAAAAAAATACCATATATTCTCATGGATAAGCCGTATTCAATTTTTGGGGTGCATTTGGCACCTAAAATTCTTGGCTTATCCACAAGTATATAAGGTATAAACTAATGATATTTATGGAAAATTGATTTTTAGAAAAGCTGGTTTTGAGGAACTCAGATGGAAAGATGGAAAGTAGGTCTTATCCAGTGATTTGAAATATGGAAGGAGAAAAGTTCCTGGGAAGGAAAATCCTGCAAAATGAGATCCAGAAGGTGCAGTCAAACAATTTCTACTAAGGACAAATGGGAGTCATCTAAGATTAGTTTGAATACACAGAAAACTTTCTAAAATACTGAGAAGATTGTTATAACTTGTATATTATGTCTCTTTCTCAGAAGGGAAACAAGGTTCTACCTGTCAATCCTTGTTCCTTTAATGGAAGGAAGGAGCTTTAGCTCATGATAGAAGAAAGGGGGTAAAAGAAAACTTAGCTAATTTAAATTTATTTATTTTATTGGATTTATCTAAGACTGGATTCCAAAACAACTCTGGTGGCTCACAATAGCAAACAAACAAGGTTAAAAAGTACAATTTAAACAAGGTAGCATCTGTCCAATTAATACACTACAGTACATATACAGAAACTCATTTAATGGGGGGAGCATCCACCCTACCCCAAGGCCTGGGAGAATAGCTAGGGTTTCAAGGCTTTTCAGAACACCATCAGGGTGGGAACCCTACAGATATCTGAAAATATCTTATTCCAGAGGTCAGGGGAAGTGACTGAGAAAGCATGCTTCCTGGGTTCCAATAGATGGTATTGTTTAATCAAGGGGATCCAGATTTGCTACCATTCCAGTATCATCTGTGCTAAAGAATCTGTGTCTCTTTGCTACCATGCTACCATTCTAATATCATATGTGCTAAAGAACTTTTTGAATCCCAGCTTCCATTTGTCACCCTGACAATACATTACTTTGGAAATATGACTTTTTAAGAACAAGAAACTTTTCTTTTTAAATTGACCTAGTGGAAGAAAGCAGAAAACAATTTCCTTTATGTCCCTCAGCAGTTCTCCATCTACAGCATCATTTGTGGGTAACTAGTCCCTCCGCCCATGATTCTCTTCTCTAGCAGAAAAAAAGGCCCAGCTCCCTTTGTGTTATATTTGGAAATTAAGTTGAAGAACAACTAAACAGCGAAGACTGGATTGTAAAGGGATGCTATTGCGGGGAAGGAAGAATTATTTATCTGAATGAATATAAAGAGAGGACTGTATTTTTAAATGTTTGTTGTATTCCTGTTGATTGAAATAGTATTTTCAATGTATGCCATGTGCAACTAGGTGGCAGCATCTAACTATGTTTATTTGATTCAAAAAATTAAGCAGGAAAATCACCAGTAATTCTCAGGTTTGTTGTGTAGATTGGAATAAAAAATTAATAGATAAAACTCTGGAAGAAGGGCAGTGGTGAATAAGTTCCATATTGTTACCAAGTAAACTACATAGACTATATATGAAGTTACCAGAAGTCTGATTCATCTCATAGGAAACTTTATTTTTTCTTTACATGATGCTTTATTTTATTTATTTCAAGATTTAAAAAGCTGCCCAACTCAGCTGGCGTGAGTACACTTTACTGAATACAGCAAGAGTTTCTTCTAGTAACTTAACAGTTTATAATAGATAAAGCGACAGATCAAGGAGGAAATAGAAACTTAGCCAAGCTGGAAAGAATATGCAATATTTTAATCTTAGATCATGTATAATAAAGTATAAGACATAATGAAGATGACAGATTTACAGAAATTAAGAGAGGTGGGAACATGGAGATATACTGGGAGAGCATTCCAGGCAAAAGAGGCAGCAGGAAAAGGAAATAAAATTGTTTAGGAAACAAAAGACATATGTTTTATTTTCAAAAAAGGCCAAAGAGAATTCTAGTTTATAAACACCAGTCTCATTTGGGCTATCAGGCTTTATTCTTAATTCTGTAGAATTGCTGATCAGAAAGAGAAAGCATGTTTTCAGAGACCCTTTAGTACAGCCTTTCTATATTCCTCTGCTGTAAAGTATTGATATAATTTTTGGATCCTTGGATACAGTTTTATGGAGACTACTGTAATTTGTGCCTTTCTGTACATATAAAAAAGTCTAGAAGATTAACTGCAAGTTAGAAAAATTAATTACTGTAAAGACTGTAAAGTAGGGAGTATCCTGTGTTTTCAGATTAAGTAACTTTTATAAATTTGTTGTATAAATAGGAAATAGCAATTCTTTAAAAATTGTCAAGGGCTTGGAATTGTTAACTGGTTACAGGTGGTATAGAAAAGATAATGCTAGCAATTATTCAGAAAATACTTTGAAGCAATGGGTTTTGAGGAAATGTTTGATGAGGGGGGGGGAAAGTGCATTTTTATTATAGAGAGGAGGGTAAAAAAGTGTTTTGTTCAAACAGGAAAAAACACATTTCAGAATTTTTGTCAAAATCATTGGATCAGCCATGGCACAGCAAAACCAAATCTGAAATCCTTTGGTTATTCCAGTTTTCACCTAAAAATAATCTAGATATGCCAAGTAGAGCAAGGCTGGTGCATATCATTCCCACTTCCCCCTCCTTCCCTTAGCAGTCCCAGTGTTGCATAGCCCGCTGGTTCTCCTGAATCTCAGCCTTCTCAATGCCTTCCATCCCTCCTCTCAGCTGCTGCCACCAATGTCCCAGCATAGTATATCCCACTAGCTCACCCTCACTATGCCTCCCTATAAAACAGCACCATTTCACTCCATGTGTGGACCAAAATATCCAGGATGTGTGTTTTAGTTCAGGGACAGTTCATCCAAAACCAAATGTTCTGTCCCTGGAACAATATGTATATGGAATGTTTTGGAACTCTGCATAAGAACACATGAAATACATTATATGGATGTAATGCTTTTCATGGCTATGTAATACTCTAAAAATCTTAATTTACATGTATGTTTATCTTTTATCATTACAGTTTTACAATACTATTAAATTTTTTAAATATATTTCTTTGTAGAAAGCAACAAAGAAAACAGATAAGCCAAGGCTAGAAGAAGAGGATGATATAGATATAGCAGAACTCAGTAATGAAGAACTCAAAGATCAACTCCTGAGATATGGTGTGAATCCAGGTCCTATTGTTGGTAGGTTATTATTGTAAATGCTAATATATTTGTGTACTGTATGTGTGTGTATATATATGTGTGTTTGTGTGAATAAATGTGGATATAAAAAATTGAAGACAAAGAGAAATGTAGATGGAAAAGTGATGACAACCTGTGTACTTCAAACATTTGAAACTTCAGTGGGTGAAGTAATTGTGTGCTGTATTGTGGATTATGAGCTATGGTTACATTCACTTCCTCAGTAATAGTAATTGCCCAAATCCATCACATTATTATTATTCTCCACTGAAACTAAACTTGGCTTGCATCTGTATTATTGTGCTGATCATCTTAGATGCTAATAAGGGTCAGAAGTTTACATTAGGAAATAATTTGTCCTTTCAGATTATTTTACATGATGCTAACAGCTATTTCCAAATAGAGTAGAAGCATAAACTAGTTTGCAGAATCACTCATCAGAGTTTAAATAAGAGATTGTTGATCTATATTGTATACAATTGTATTAAGATATATCACCAATAATATGAAAGTGATACTATTTAATTGCAGGTGGCAAGTAACAATTTGTCAAACGAGTTAAAATATTACTTTTAGTAATTAATTATATGTATACCCATATTCTTTTCTTTACTAACTAGAGTTCTACACATCATATATAAGTGTGTTGAACCGGGCTTTGCCTGGCCTTAGCTTCTCCAAATTTTCCTTTCTCTTATATTCAGCTTTCTACTCCATCTGTTAACAGAATTAACATACATAATATAACATTTAAAATTTAAATATAAATTTTAACATGAATTATTCTTTAAAGGGGTAGCAAAAGAGATGTATCTTGGCTGCACTTCTCAGATCAAGAGTCAAAACTAAACCCACGACTCAAAAAGGAGTATATTCATAGCAATGGAAGCAGTACAGGAAAAATCACTCCCCTGTGTGCTGGATAAACGATCTTCTGTCTAGGAATATCTTCAGAAGGATCTCTTCTGTAGCTCTTAATAGCAATGGTCTCTTCTATAGATCTTAATTACTGCAGATTGTCAGTCCCTAAGCTTTATATGGCTTTAAGATTAATAATACTTTAAATTAAGCCTGGAAAGAATTGCAGTGTTGGGGGAGGGGTGTATAGGTATGTATGTATGTTCCTTGCAACTTGTACAGGCTTGCAGCCTATTGCTGCATTTTGCGCCAATTGCAACTTACGAATATTTTGTAAAGATAGTTTCATGTAATGTGCACTGCAGTAGTCAAATCAGGATATAATCAATGGTTAACTATTGGCAGGTATAGCTGATTCAGGAACAGCTGTAATTGAACTATTAGACATAACTGTGCCTGTTTTGTCACTTGGGAATTCAGAAATAGGGTTCAAGGACCATCCTCCAATAGTGGACTTCCTCTTTCAGGAACAGTGCAGTTTTGTTCAGAACAAGCTGAATTCCAATTACAGAGCTGGTTTTCTAATGATCAACAGTACTTGCACCTTATCTGGGTTTAATTTTAGTTTGTTTGCCCAGATCTAGCCCATTATGGAACTTAGGCAATGGTTAAAGGACTGCTTTTTTGACATTCAACAGTAATGAGCAGTATTGCTAGGGTACCTGAAACTAATGTTGAGGATCATTCTAAGCTAGCTGAGGAAAAGAGACCATTAGAAGAGTAGCCAGACAGTATAGTTACCTTGTCCTAGACAGTCAAAGTAACACGTACTCACAAGTGGCAGACAGTTAGATTGAGGGTCTGGTCAGTGAGATGGAATTCATTTAGACCTCAGCCATTCCTCTCCACTCTTTAATCTATTGCACCACACCATGGAGCTGGTGAAAGAGACTATTTCTTCACTCATCCCAGGCAAGTGGCAACATTTAAAGTGGTCTTGGAAAAAGCTAAGCAGGGTTGATCAGGTCAGTAGTTAAATGGGAGACCATCAGAAATTCCTACAGATGTGAGCTAGATTCGAAGTTTAAAAAACATCCCAGAAGGTGGCAAAAGTAGTAGTAGTAATAATTTAACAAGCTTGTTTGCCACCCGACCCAACATAACTTTCTTCCATATTTTTCCAAGAAAACTACATGGTTTTGTCCATCTCAAAGTGAAGTCAATTCTAAGGAACCTTTATGTTTTTCAGTCTCTCTCACATAGGTCTCTGATACATCGGGCCAGGACATTTATGCAGGAATAAAACATGTGTAATAGATATTTTGCTTGCAAGCATAATGGTGTTAAAAGCAGGAGGAACTTTGGTTTGGAGGGACTGTCTTCATTATCACTTTGACTTCCTTGGATAGATTGCCATCCAACAAAGGGAAGCCTTGTCACTACATCAGCCAAGTTGCAGCTTTTCACCTTATCTTACCCTGTCTGCTAATACTTTACTTTTTCTCCCAGATTGTTCCCTGCTCTTTTCAGCTCTTAAGAATCCCCAAGAAGCCAAAATTCCTCCATAATTAAAATATCCTTCCTTAAAACAGTATGGAACGTTTTCAGCTATTGGTCTCCCTAAGATGCTTTCATAGCAATAGTCCCCTTTTTTGTTGTGGTTTCAGCAGTGGCTGTTCCTCCCAGGGCCTAATTCCTTTAAGCCCTAATTCCAGGAAATGGTGACAGCCTCTACTGAGACCACAGAGTCAAGAGCCTTCCCATCTTTACCATGTTAAGCAGTGCTTCCCAAATCTGGGCAAATTACCTAAAATTAGGCAAGTGTTTTTTCTTTGGGTAATGACACACGAATCCATTGAATTGACTTAAAGTGTTTTACCTACATTGTGTAAAATGAACTTTCTGATAAGCGGGTTTGGGTAATGAAGGAAAAAGTTTAAGAAGCACTGATATAAAGTGATTTGCCCATGACTCTTCTTATGATTATCTTAATGCTTTGTATTGTAGCCATTTTCGAAGTGCTACTTTCTGGCAATTGCAGATAGGTAAATAAGTATTTCTGAGGGCTAAGCTACATTTTATAGTAAACTTGATTTTATAAGGGGTTTTATTTTGAAAAGGGAAATTGCTATATGTAGGGCTGATTTTTTCTACAGAACACTATTTTCCAGAAAAGTACTCTGTGTATAGTGAGGAGATTATCGGTGGGGACGTGGCCCAGATCAAAATCCACATTTGAATTCTGTACAGTTATTTTTCTATTCAAATAAGAATGACCAGCTTTAGCAAGCATTTTTAAAAGCTGGTTTTTTTTCTCCTGCCTTCCATCCATCCATCCATCCTGAAATCAATCTCTCTAGCTTGCTCCATACCAACTGCCATTTTGCAATTGAAATCATTAAATCTAAAAGTGTAGATTTCAATAAGAGTATATCCTACCTACCTTCTGTTAATAATGGGGTGTGTCTCTCTTACTGTGTTAACTTCAAATTTAGTTCTCTGTCTTTTACCTTTATATTCCCTCTCTTTCCCAATTCAGTTTTCTGTTTAAGATGACTGTTACTTTCCAAGTTCTTGGAGTTTCCTTTACAGCTTGTCTCATGTTTTGCCTTGTCTGCTGTGGGATTTTTTAAATTTCAAAATAAAAATTGAAGGAGACACTTTTTAACAGTTTTACCCTCCGGTAAATTATAGTTGCTACTATATTCAAATTTTGATAAGAAAGTAACATAGTGATATTTCTTAAAAATGTACATAGAGAACCTTATACGTCTGTCATGTAACCAATTTTTCCTGCTCTGCTGCAGCTACTACAAGGAAACTTTATGAGAAGAAGCTACTGAAGCTGAAAGAACCATCCCAAGAGCTAAGTTCTTTCATAGCTACACCAACATTTTCTTCATCTGCAGAAAACAATAAGCAGAATGGAAATGATGATTCTGATCAGTTCAGTGACAATGAAGAAGGTATAATAAAATGCAAGAGGAGTAAATAGCTTTCAAAACTATAGAGCTTTTATGGCATTATTTTTTATCTTGTTTTTGTGTGCAATGAGAGTGGAAACTTTCTTGGCCTTAATCATATGTGCAATGAGATGGGGAGCAGTAGATGTAAATACTACTTCTGGTTGTTTTACTTATCACAGATTGCATTCAAATAGCCATTCCTATTCACTGAAATAAGAATTAGTCATGCTTATTTCATTGACGTTATAGTTTTCTAAAACTGTTGATTTTGTGCCTTCAAGTCAGTAGGAGCAGCACTGTATCTCCTAATGTAGCGGTAAGAGCGGCGAAAGGTAAGTATTTCTCCGCTCTTATTGCAGCCGCAGAATGCCGCCCGACGGCCCTGTTTAAGATTGCTTGATCTCTTCTGGGTCAGGTAGACTCAGGGACCCACTTACAGGGCCTCTCGGAAGAGTTTTCAAAGCATCTGCAGGGTAAAATCGCTCAGATCCATTCTAAGTTGGACTCTAAGCGTGAAGCGGAGTCTAGGGAGATGCCAGGGGAATGTACTTACCCTGTTATCTGGGAATGGTTTGATCCTGTTGGGCCTGAGGAAGTGGACAGGATCCTCCGGACTATAAATGCAACCACATGCCACCCTTCCTGGCTGGTAAAATCAGCCTGGGAGGTGACTTGTGGTAGGGTCCAGGCGATGGTTAATGCATCCTTGAGGGAGGGGGTATTTCTGGCTGCCTTTAAGGAGGCATTGGTATACCCCCTCCTCAAGAAGCCATCCCTGGACCCTCCTATACTGGGCAATTTTCGCCCTTTCTCCCACCTTCCCTTTTTGGGAAAGGTGGTTGAGAAAGTGGTTGCGTTGCAGCTCCAGAGAATTCTGGAGGAAACGGATTATCTGGACCCTTTTCAGTTTCAGGCCAGGATATGGGATGGAGACCGCATTGGTTGCACTTACGGATGATCCCTGGTGGGAGCGGGATGGAGGGAGCGCATCCATCCTGGCTGTCTTCGACCTCTCAGCAGCTTTCGATGCCATTGACCATGGTATCCTTTTGGGGTGGCTCAGGGGGTTGGGGGTGGGCAGTGTAGTTTTGTGCTGGTTCACCTCCTTCCTCCAGGGCCATTCCCAATCGGTGGTGATGGGAGAGGAGAGATCCGACCCTCCACCCCTCCATTGTGGGGTGCCGCAGGGCTCGGTTCTCTCTCCTGTCCTATTTAATATCTACATGAAACTGCTGGGCGAGATCATCCATCACTGATGAGGTATTATCAATATGCTGATGATACTCAGTTATATATCTCCCTCCCGGGTGAAGTAAGTGATGCAGTCGCCACCCTTTCCAAGTGCCTGGGGGCTGTGCGGGTTTGGATAGGGAGCAACAGGCTTCAACTGAACCCTGGTAAGACGGAGTGGCTGTGGATTGATGGCCCCTCGGTTTCCAGGAAGTTGTCTTCTTTGGTTCTGGATGGGGTGGCACTTACCCATTCCGAACCAGTGCGGAACCTGGGGGTGATCCTGGTGACTCCTGCTCCAAGAGCAGGAGGACCTTTGCACATCTTCGGGTGGTGTGCCAGCTACACCCATTCCTGGACCGAGATGCCCTCTGAACAGTCACTCATGCCCTTGTCATCTCCCATATAGACTATTGCAATGTGCTCTACATGGGGCTACCCTTGAAGAGCATTCGGAAGCTTCAGCTGGTCCAGAATGCAGCTGCACGGACAGTCATCAGTGCTGTAAAATCAGCCCATGTGACACCACTGTTACACGACCTGCATTGGGTACCAGTTTGCTTCTGGGTCCAATTCAAGGTGTTGGTTATTACCTTTAAAGCCCTACATGGCATGGGACCAGGGTACCTGAGGGACCGTCTCATCCCCATAACATCAACCCGCCCCATCCGGTCAGGCAGAGAGGGCATGCTATGGACCCCAACAGCAAAGAAATTTCATCTAGTGGAGTCCAGGAGGCGAGCCTTCTCTGCAGTGGCGCCCGCCCTTTGGAATATCTTGCCCCCAGAATTGAGACGGGTCTCCTCGCTCCCAGACTTCTGGAAGAAATTGAAGACCTGGTTCTGCCACCTTGCATGGGATGGAGAGAGTGATAAGTCCATCTGGGGGTGGCTGGCGCCATACCACCCCTTATTGATTATGGTTCCATCTCTGCTTGGATTTTATATTTATTTTCCTATTTATATTTTTAACTATAACTTAGGTGGATATGTTTTTATTACTATTTTATTGTAAACTGCCCAGAGTCCCCCATTGGGGGGAGATGGTGACATAAATTAAATTTAATTAATTAATTAATTAATTGGCTATTAAATGCAAAATGTATTACTGCATTAGTATAATCTTGTGTTTTATATATATATATACATATATATATATACACACATACATCAAAACAAAACAAAACAAAACATGGAACTTCAGATCCTAGTAAAATGCTTTTAAATAAGGCTGAAAATACCTAATACTCCCAGGAGTTAATCCAAACAAAATTGTGTATATGTACGAAGAATTTATGATGCCACTTTCTCAAATTTTCCATTCAGGTGTATTCCATTCAGAGTGGAACTTACTGTGAATTGAATTTAATCCTTCTTTGTTGCTACCAATTTTCAGCATATTTTCTAAATTAGGATTGGAAAAATAATTGAGCACTCTTAAAAAATTCTAATAGCTTTGACATTTTAATAGTAGTGGCAGTTTTAGCTGCAAAAGAATAATATATTTATTTACAGATCCTAAAACAGAGTTCAGACTTGAGAAGCGAGAACCACTGAAGGGTAAAACAAAAACTTCATTAACACTTAAACAAAGAAGAATTGCTGAAAATAACCAGGTATCATAATAATTTTTTTAAAAGACTCTTCTAAACTGCATATTTTATTTTCACATATTTTAAAACAACCTTATATTTCAGGTGCAATTAATATTTCCCACAAGAAAAAGCGTATTATATCTGATCTTTCAGCAAAAATGGTTGGAATGTAAAGAACTGGGATTATGGCAGAGTGTGATAATTACCAGCTAACGTTTTGTGGCAATAAAGGAGAGGATCAGGAGAATCTGTAATAAGTTTCTGAACCCTACCTATTTCTTTCATGCTGGTTTTCTACCATATGGTTCTTAAATAACTTTTCTTCCTAATTGCAGTATAATAAAACTACAGGTGGAAAGCTTGTACAAAAAAAGGGCAGTATTATTGCTCTAAACTAGCTTAATTTTATTCAGTGCCATTGTCATTTAATGAAATCTAGCTAATGCAGACTCACTGTTAAGAGCAAGAAGGGCTGTTTTAAATGAAAAAACAGTATCATAGCAGTAGTTTAACAGGTTTGCAAAGAAGTTCATAATGGAATGCTGCTGCCAGCCTAAATGCCAGATAAAGGGATGCAGTAAATCAAGCCTTCTGGAATGTTTCATGTAGGTATGTTTATCTCAGGAAAACACCCAAAGGGAAAAAATGACTCAAAAAAACTCCATTCCTCTCCACACCCACCTTGAATATCTTAATGGGAGGAATAGTTCGAAATTTCCTTTTTTTCTCCTGCTTTTTTCTTACATTATTATATAGCCCTATATTCATCAATATCAGTATGTACTGAGTTAACTATGTAACTATACAGCTAGCCAAATAATATAATAGATTAGGGATATGTTTTCAAAGTTGGCAGTCTGTACAAAATAGATGCCAGTTGTATGACCTGCTTGGTATGTAAAAATGTTTTTCAAACATTTGGGAATGCTTTTGGACATGTTTTCCAGAATCTGCTATATGGAAGAACAGGGTATGTCATAACACTCTAGAAATACATGTTGGACATATATAATGACTCAGGTTATTACTTTTGGTTTCTGCCAAATTTTTGCAGAAGTATTCCTATTACTGATTTTATAGATTGTTGATTTAATGTTACAAATACAGTCCTAAACATACCTTGGACTAAATCTGAGTAGGAATTTATAAAATCAACTGAGTAATTTAATGAACGTTCACATATTCAAATTGTAAAACAGTTAAAGATTTAGTCTCTGTGCAGATAAAACTGTTATTTTATTCTAAGCGTGAATATCAGGTAGTCCTCACTTAGTGATCACAATTGGGACTGGCAATTATGTTGCTAAGCGCTGAGGTCACTAAGTGGAAAATCACGTGACTACGACGGACTTACAACATCACTTCCCATTCAGACATTAAGCGAGTCACCACGGTCGTTAGTGAGACATCATGTGACCACGACTTGCAATTTTACTTCCACATTCTCTATTAACTCTGGTTGTTAGAAGCCAGTTGTGAAGTACACAAATGCCAATCACGTGACTGCAGGATGCTGTGATGGTAAATGTGCACTGGTTGCAAAGCACCTGAGCAGTGATCATGTGACCGCAGGACACTGCGGCGGTTGTAAATGCAAGGATTGGTCACAGAGCTGTTTTTTTTTTTTTAACACCGTCATAACTTTGAATGGTAGATAATAAGGCAGTTGGTAAGTGAGGACTACATGTAATAAAAAGCTAAGTCTCAAGAATGAAACATACATAGCTTTTAAATGAGTTATAATACTGCAATGAATAAAATATAAAGTTTAGTTTATAAATTTTCATTAGAAATATTGAAAAATAAAGTTTAAAATCAAATACATGGCACTAATTTTTAAAATTTAGCTTGTATAAAACATAACACATGTATTAATCATATTCAAAAAACCTTTCAGCATCTCTGCAAATATTTTTTATTAAATCAAGAACAACAAAATATTTCTTGTTCACCTCCCCACACCAACATAGACTTCAGATAGTAATTTTCAGAAATCTTTTGGTAGATGGCCACATTTAATCTTTAATTCAGGGTTTAATGCCTCATCTGTATAATAATACACTAATTTGCTTGTCCATCCTGCTCTGCCCTAGAATCTTTAACTGTTTTTGACTAGCAAATTCTACTAAGTCATCAGCCAGATTTAAAGTTTGCAAGGATGTACCCTCCTTTTGTAATCTGTTTACCCAAAATACACTGATTTCCATAGAATGAAGGCTGCAATCCCATTCAACTTTAGGGGGAAAAGTGGGATTTGCTGTTATTTATATCTCAATAGCAGTAGAATTTAAACCTCTAAAACTAAGCAACATGGATAAGATGCTGAACATTTAAAATTTAGTAACAGGTTTAAAATCGAGCATGAGAGCCATTTAAAGAACATATATTAGTAAAGGCATATATAGTAGTGTGTCATGAGATCAGAACCCTTTTATCTGAGATTGAAAAATAAGTACTAATGCAAGAAAAGTTAGCAGCTAATATATTTAACAAATGACAAACAAGAGGTCAGATATTTAGATGCCCTACATTTTAATACTCTAAAATGTCTTTCACATCAAAGTAAGTGCTTATTTTTAGTGGGTATGTCATTAATTTCTATTCTGGTTCACTGTAATGTCATGCTTTTCTACCCAGCATAGGAGCATAGAAGTGAATACCTGTCATACACAATTTTCATGCAAAATGCTATGGCATTAGGTGGAATAATCTGATATAGGGATAGAGCATTCATATGTTTGCTAATATGTTCAATGCTTAAATATCCAAGGATGGCATTACTGAGACATTCTGGAGAAGTGGATCTTCAAAAAGTGGACTTCTGCAGGCAGTGTCTAGGGAATCTGCAAGAGTATCAAGAAGAACACCAAGGAAAAGGGTGACGCAAGGCTAATTCTTAATTTAGACTTTTATTTTTGTCATTCTCAGAGCCCTAGTAACAGCTGTACACTTACTTTGCTGTGTTTTTGTTTTTAAACAAACAGGTTGAAACTACAATTCCATTGCCTGTACATGATCCAGTTATATCAGAGAGTACTCCCATAGCTCTAGTGGCTTCAAGCAACGAGACTCTAGTAAATATATTGAATTTTCATTAGGTGGTATTCTGTCATTTTCTTCTTATGGAAGAATTTTGAATAAATCTTTATTTCTTGAAAAAATGGGTTTTAAATAAAACACTGGGCTGTTGTTCATCAGTCTAATGCAGACCAAGAGCAAGTAAAAGGCAGGAGGAGCAATACTCAGATTTTTTGGAAATTCTTTCCCTATGTGTCAAAAATTGCCTTTGCATATATGTTATCGGGTAATACTTAGAAATAGTAAAGCGACTTGTCATTTTTATTTTAAAATCACTATACTCACCATTTAGGATAGTTAGTATCTCATGCTACCTGGCTTGGTTAAGATTTTTTATTGTCATTTCCTCTGTTAATTCTGAGTCTGAACAATTTGAATTTCAGCAGGTTGTCAATAGGGTACCTGGAAATACCAAGCATGCCGATCCTATACTGTCAATCAGTGACTTCTCAGAGTTGCCAAGAAGAACACCAAAGAAACCATTGATGACAGCTGAAGTAAATGAATTAAATACAGATTGGTGGATAGAAAGGGGAGGAGGGTGAACTTATCTTTAATTAAAACTATGGTAGCAGATATATTTTATGACATTTCTAGCCTCAGATTACAATGTACCTTCTGGGTGCTTTTATGCATGTTTTGGGTATATACAGATTTGGGATATCTAAAGAAATAATCTAATTTATATCAAATGTGGATTTTGGATCTAAATTAATTTAGGGTATCTAGAAAAATCTAAAGTAATTCAATTCTATTTTTTAAGGGAAATTTACCTCTGCCATGTGTGCTGTTAAAATAATTGAAGATATCAGTGCAAAATCTACTGTATGTTGTGCTTAAAATGGTTCTTTCAGTACTTACATTTTCTTCAGAGGAAAAATAAAAATGAAAGTGCTCATCCTGATCACATTCAGTATCTGTGTGATCAGTTCAATTAGAAGTGGTAACAGTATCTTTTTAAGTCTTTATCACATTAATCTGTATAACATAGCATTATGCTTCATCTTGAAGGAACAAAGGATATTACTGAAGACATCTGGATTCACAATAAATTGCCAGATAGATAAAAGTAACCAAATTTTGATCAACAGCTAAACCCCATGAAGGAGTCTTCTTAAATTTCATGGGTGTACTATTCGAAATGACACCGGAACATGGCTGCACTCCCTCCCTCCCTCCCTTTCTTTAATATAGCTTCCAATGAAATTTGGTCAGATTATCATTTTTCCATTTTCTAACTATTTATAGGTCATCGAGAAAATGTCTACAGAGGATACAAGATCAGAAAGAGATATTCTTAAAGAAATGTTCCCATATGAAGCATCAACACCTACAGGAATTAGGTATCTGTAGCTATTTTTTTAATTTGTTTTGTTTCTCAGTATGCATGAAGTAATTGAGTCTTTTTCAGGTTTTGGACTTTTTTATGCTAGCCTTAAGAAACTGGACTTGACAAGGCAATATTTTGCATTTCACTGTCTTATCAACTCTTGGAAATAAGTGTTACACAACATTGTGCTAGTTTGCAAGTTTCCTGCTTTTCAGTGGCAGCTTAAAAGGCTTGATTTTTCAGTGTGCTGTAGCCAGACTCTTCAAATTTCTTTATTTGGTTAAAAAGACAGTTGAAGAAGCAGATATGTGTAGTATTCTCAGTTCCCAAAATCACACTTACTAAGGTTCATTTTAACTATCAAATAGTTTATTTTATTTGGAAAACTTATACAGCTAGTCCTCGACTTATGGCCACAATTGGGACCGGAATTTCTGTTGCTAAGCAATGCAGTTGTAGAGCACAATGTCACATGACCGCACCACTTAGCAATGGCAATCCAGTCACCCCTCATTGCTGTCGTTAAGCAAATTCCACTGGTCATTAGCCAAGGACCACCCCAATCCAAACCATTCTGGTCTTGGTCTCTCCCAGCCCCAAGCCTCAGTAAAGTAAGGGACTGCAAAGCAGCCCCTGGGCCACAGTGTGAAGCTAAGCCCCAGACTGGCCCAGCAGCACGGTGCAAAGGGCCAGGCCAGTACACCTCATCAGGAGCTGGGGCGGTGGAACACAGGGCATTAGGAGTCTCAGAATGCAGGATGGCAAGGGCAATCACGGCTGAGACTGGCTGGGGCACAGAACCCCTGAGCCACAGTGTGGCAAGCAGCCCCAGAGCTGCGCACTTCTGGGGCTGCTTGCTGCCTCACAAGGCAGGGTGGCCAAAAGGGCAGAGATTTGGGGTGGGGGGGGAGATAGGCAGCTGGGGGCAGTTGAAGCCCTTTGGTCATAAGTGCAGGTGGGCTACCAAGCTCCTGAATTTTGATCATGTGACCATGGGGGCGCTGCCATGGCTGCAACTTTGGGGACCAATCATAAGTCCATTTTTCAGCACTGTTGTAACTTCAAATGGTTGCTGGACAAATGGTCATAAGTCAAGGACTACTTGTATGGATACCCTTCTTAAATACATAATTCTGGGCAACTAACAACCTGTTTACAAAAAAAAACAATATAAAAAGAACCCCTATAACCAAAACAAATTAAAAATAATCCAATACAAAGAAGACCAAGGTGCTATATAGCAAATTCACAAAGCAGATTTATGAATGTTAGGCTCCACTAACCCTAACCCGAAATCTGATTCTGACTGCCTATTATAACCTAATACTGGAGAGGACAGATGCATACATGTGCAAAACGTAATATTACAGATAGGCAGCATATCTTTAATATCAGCTGGTTTTGGAGAAAGAGTAGAAGAGGACTGTTGTTAAGCTTAAATAAAGATACGTTTTTTCTTTTTGGCATATTTTAATTGCTAACAAGAAAGTAGTGTTCCATAACAGGATTATTGCCTTCCTGTCCATGCTTGCCTGTTTCTCAAAAACATCCAGTTGACAACTGTATGATATATAATGCATTGGTTCTTTGGCCTGATTCAGGAAGGCTTTTCTTAATTACCTCTGAGATTCTTTGCATGGAGGAGAAAACATGTTTTGTTGGAACATAAGATAGACACACTGTATTTCATAAATTCTGCCAAACTGGAATGTTTTGGTTGTTCCAGGTTTGGGCTAGAGCAAAATCAGATGGATTTTACCGGGCAAGTACATTAAGCCTGGTGCATCTCTCGTCTCTCCCTTCTTTTTCCACATGGCCTGTGCATGTGCCCTGCATGATCTCCCCAACACCTTCATTTTCTCATCCTCTCAGCCACTGGCAAAGTCTTGGTGACAAGCACAGCAGATCCAATCAGAACTCCTTTCCCTATCTCTCTCAAGCTGCTGCCAGTGCCCTTGGGATTTCCTGCTTTCCCCTTTCCCTTGCCCACAACTCATATATTTTGGTCTGTGCCTGGACCGGCAAAAAACTAGCTGTCCATGCGCAGAACATTTTGCACATTCCTAGTCATAACCTTTTAGCTGACCTCTTTCCTTTGTACAGTACTGCTGCTGCTCCTCTTAACTCTGCCGATCCAGCTAGCCTTGCTGCCTGCTCCTAACAACTACCTCTGTTACTTTGAAGTTACACTGCATAGTATGTCAATACATACGTATCCAAGCAATTATTCCCTTTTGGGGTTTGCCATGTTATGCAGAACACAGAAAAGGAGTCAGAAGCAGTAAAACAAAATTAAAGGCAGGAAATAAGAAAAAGAGCACATGGTTAAAATTAATTTACACCGACATCATTTACTATAACTTTCCATACCTCTTTATTTTTGCTTCTACCATCTATTTCATACATTGCCTTTTATTTTTAAAATTCCTTACATATAATATTTCTTCAGCCATATTCAACTCTCACTTCCATATAAAGAAGTGGGCAGAAGCAAGTTCATGGGATATAGACAGTTCATTTTGGGTAATAAAAACACAGGATCTTTGGATGACAAATCTGAAAATCAGATCAGTTTATTGGTAGGTTATATATGATTAACATTTTTTTTTCCTTCCCCAAGTCTAGCTGCACCCAGCATAACCTTTCTCCTTCCCAGCAATAGCAGTAGGTAGAATTATGGCCTACTTAACTCTATCAGATTTAGTAGTGGATTATCAGAGCCTACGAGTGTTCTTTTTGGAGGTTTCTGAGCCAACTAGCTACTAGCTTGAACTAACAAAGGCTCTGGGCCTAGTGAGAGATCTGCCCTGGGATTTTCTCCCACCATGTCCTGCTGCCTCACAGTGCCCCTCCCAAGAAGCTACTCTGGCCTATCTTAGGTTGATTCGCAGTTTGTACTCCCTGACATCAGACCTCTTCAGTGGGTCACTACCACTGTGATTTCTTCAATAGGCTGTTATCACAAGGTCCCTTCACTGGGCTTCAGCTGCAATCAGCAATAAAATTGGAGTGGCACAGGTAAATGCACTTTAACCTTTAGATGGCTACAAGTGGCCCTTGCATGGTCTACCCCAATATAAAAGAGACAGCTAAGTCTGGTTTGTTGAGCATCTTTATTAACTTAAAGTTAATAAAGCATTTTTAAAGTAGATTCATATTTCAATTCTGCAAAGAATAAGTGATCTAATACTTAAAAAAAAGTGCAACGATTGACAACACAATGCCCTTTACCAAATTATCATGCAGTTGCCAGCCAGATATTTTTGAGAAGATCATAAGCATTGGTAAGCCTGTTTAATGCTTGGGATTCAAGTTGGAAGACATGCAACACTTATCAGCTACACATTAAAGCATCTGTCTCTGATTCCAGAATCATGTGACTGCTGCAGGAAGCTTCTTTTCCATGCTATCTTGGAAGAATATGCAGTTGCTTTAATGAGTCACAACAGGTACTGCACTCACATTGCTGTGCATTCCAAAGCATTGCACAGCCTTTCTACTTTACTATATCGAGTCCAAATGTTCCTCATTTACATTAAAACTTTGGAAGTATATGAGGTATTCTAGCATATTTTTAATGTTAATCTTAAACATACTACTTAATTTATAGTGCTAGCTGCCGTAGACCAATCAAAGGCGCTGCTGGTCGACCTATAGAGCTCAGTGATTACCGACTGGAAGAAACGTATTCATCAAAATATATCCCTAAATATGTTGCCTCAGCAGAAGTCCAACAAGAAAAAACAACAGTTAAAAAACACTCCGTTCCTTTGTGGATAAAAATTCTGTTCTTCATCATTGTTGCAGTCTTCTTGTTTTTGGTCTACCAGTCCATGGAAACCAACCAAGGGAATCCATTCTCCAAATTCCTTATTAATGACAATCCAGAGAAAACAATAGATTGAGTTTTTATTTCTGTGGCACACACAACTGGGTCTCCTATTTTTAATTATAGAGATGTCTTCATCCTTCCTCATCTTTTGAGACTGCATGTAGATAATAACAACATGTGAAAATGCAGAATGGAACAAAACAAGACAGTAAATGGACATCACCAACTTCTTTCAAAATTAGGAGATCACTGTGCCATAAGTATTTTTAGATTTCTCTGGAACTACTTGTAGGATTTATTTTTTTAACGTGGACTTCATTATGTTCATTTGAGATTGTATATTTGATTTTATAAACTTGGAAGCTCAAAATGGGCAGAAGTGATAGTAAAATGTGAAGATGTGTTTAAATGTTTTTACTTCAGACTAAGATACTGTACTGAAATTTTCTTTACTTTGTCTATTATCGGGTGGGAAGAGATACATTGATAAAAGGAAATGCATTTTTAATGCATTTTGAGGAAACTGCAGCTAAGTTTAGTGTAGTTTTTAAGGGACTTCAGCATTTTTCTGTAGACTACTGTAATAATCTCAATAAATAAATGGTAAACTTACTGTATACATCTCTATGGCTTAGTTTTAATTGTAGTAATGATACTTGATCTTATCCTTAATTTTTAATCATAGTACCTCTTTTAGTGTTTAATCCTATAATTCCTGATATAATTGACTATTGTTGTCCTTAGAACAATATTTATTAGTACAGTTTTGTGAAATAAAGCTTACATCAAATAAATTGGTTTACTTATTTTTACTTAATAATTAAAATGTGAAATCATTATTATCTGCAGACTTATTTTATTTCAAAAGAGCCATATTCTCCAGCCTGAATTACATTTTTAGATTTCATATTTTTAAGTGGTATTTTATTTGAAAAACATTCCAAAACATGTAATTCTTACGGTATATAAAGGGTATTTGTTATATAAGTATGTATGTGTGATGAACAAAGGTTAAACATATTGCCCATCAATGCAATTATTTTGATCCACCATAACTTGCCCCAAATTGCCTTTTCCAATGAAATAACTAGTTTATTTTTACTGTGGATTATTACATATCAAGTGAATGTATTAATTTGCGGCATAGTCCATACAAAATTGCAATAAAGTTATTTTTAACTGTAACTTTGACTCTCCTAAGACTTGATATTCATGCACTCAGAAGTTCTTTAATTTTTAAGTAGAATCTCTTGCCTTAAAATGTATTTAGCCTACACTTAAGCCTTAATTTTAAAGCCTCCTTCATCAAACATCTCTCTTGGTAAATTCATGGAGAAAACCATGTAATGTTCTTGGCAGCAGTACAGAATTCATTTGACATTGCTTTCTATCAGGAGCTCTTAGTGTAGCCTACAGCTGTGAGATTTTTTGGTTGTTTTCCATCCAATCACAAGCCTGCACTGACCCTGCTTTGATCTTTGAAATAATCAGGGTCTCTAGAAAATGCCATCTACGTGGGCACTATGGACACCTAGCCAGATATTAATTCCAATAATATGAAAACTCCAGATCCACAACAACATACCCATTGCGTACTACTAAATTTCCATATGGCAATTGAAGTCCAAATGCTGCAAATACTCCTCGTACTAATTTCTGAAAATTAACTAATTTGTAATTACTTTGCTTCATACCTGTCCACCTTGTCTTCTCACCATCTTTTATTTTTCACCTGTTATTAATAGTATTTTTCTTGTTTTAGTTTTTGTGAGCTACTCAGAGTCATTGGGAGTCAGGTGGCATTCATTTGACAAAATTCACTGTGCAACAGAGTTTTCCAAAACTTTTTCCAGTTTTCACAGTGATCATTGATGCTGGTCCAATTAACATCTGAGGACTATGAGACAATCGGGAATATCACATTGGTTCTGCTAATGGAATTATTTTTGTGGACCTCTGTCACTCCTTTGAGTGTTTCCCATTATTCTGGAGCTGCACAGCTAAAGACACTGTTTTGTCTACAACTGCAAAATGAAAGTTCTCAGTAAGGCTTACAGTACTAAATTTATGGTTTAAGGAACATTTTGTCTGTATCCTATTGGTCTTTTTAAGAATCTTCTGTGATAATCTTGGATATGACCATAGGGTTTTTTTTTCATACCGCTTGAGAGAACAAAATGTTACAATTCAAGTATCTGAGTTGCAGCCACTATTGATCACTTTAGTTGTGCCTAGATGAATTAATCCTTTGTCCAATACCTTCATCATCTGCTTGCTCTGGCACACTATTCTTTTGAAAAAAATAGGATCATCATCTGGAATCTTCACAGCTTTTCCAAAGCTCCGCTGACATAGTGTTGGTTGTGACAGTACAGGTAGTCCTTGAATTATGACAACTGGGACCGGAACATCCATCGCTAAGTGAGATGGTCATTCAGTGAGTCATACTCGATTTCATGTCCTTTTTTGCCATGGTCATTAAGTGAATCATAGTCGTTAAGTGAATCACATAGTCATTAAGCGAATCTGGCTTCCCCCATTGACTTTGCTTGTCAGAAGCTGGCTGGGAAGGTCACAAATGGCAATCAAATGACCCCGGGACAGTTCATCATAAATACATGCCGGTTGCCAAGTGCCTGAATTTTGATCATGTGACCACAGGGTAGTAAGTGTGAGGACCAGCTGCAAGTTGCTTTGTTCAGTGCCATCATAACTTCAAACAGTCGCTAAACAAATGGTCATAAGTTGAGGACTACCTGTATTTGATTAGCATGTTTGTTTCTTATCCCTAACATCTTTCAGTAATTGAAATTTGTGGGAATTATCCTTTCTCTACATCAGCAAAGCATGAAAACATTTAGGTTTCAGGTGGATTGTTCCACTTTATAGCTCCAAAAATATATCAGATAGATCTCCACAAGTTTGTGTTCTTTTCCATAGCAATCACAGATGTGAAGCATCTGAGTAATTTTATTCAGTTTTCAAAATCATCTTTCTATGTAGAGGTGAGCATAGCCTGTTGAAGAGATCTCCCCAGCATTACAAAAATAGTAGAGAAACTACTATTCCGCCAAGTAATTTTCCCTATTGAATGATTTTCCCTATTGAAATCAAGAAACTGAACATTTTTTTAAAAAATCTCCATTTCCTCTGAATTATTGGAAAACTCTATGCAGCTTTAATGTGCACAGCTGTCAACACAGGGTCTGTTATACTTTCTTTAGCAGAATCAAATATTCTGCCTATAATACTTTTCCAGCTTCAATTACTGAGTCTAACAAAAAAAATACCTTAGAACTATGCGAAACACTTGGTATGTGAATTAGAGTATAGAACCTGAAATTAAACAGATGCACAGATGTCAACTACCCCTACCACTGAGAAGCAACTGGGCTTTTACTCTATTACAGAGCATACAGGAGGAAAAGATACATGATTTGAACTTGAGATCCTGAATAGACTGACTCAATGGGGCTTATTTAGGATGACAAATTTATTCCAGAATATTTACAGACTATTTGCTATGAAATCATAGCAAAACATGATTGAACTTTTGAATTATGAAGAGTACTTGTTAGTCACAGATAATGTAATTTCAAAAGCTATGGAATTATTATTTGGCTAGATGTGTTACAACAAAAGAATGGCACTAGACAGTACTTCAAAAGTTTTTTTTTTTTTTTTGCAAACATGTTGCTTTTGCAAAATAAGAATAAAGATATACAAATACTGCCTTTCAGGTGATTAATTCATATATAACATTTCCTTGTTTGGCAGTGTTAATATTTTTTCTTTGTAAAGATTTCAAGAATAAAGTAGAAAAATGCCTATATTCATATCTACATGCAAAGTTGGTTGGAGTGAACTGTAGGAACATGTATCACATGAAAAATAGCCAACATTTATGCATGCCCTTTCAAACAGCTGCATTTTCCCCATGTCATGGGTGACAAATACGTTAAATTTAGGTAGCAAAACTTTCAACAGTATCAGCACCTTTTAACACAAATTAGCTCTTGAACCAGCATTTACTGAAACTGCAATTTATTAAGATAGCTTATACAAAATACTCTACTGAAAACCTTAAGAGAGGTAATACAAACCCATGTTAATGAAACTGCTAGACTTGTTGAGTATGTAAGATGCTAGTTATATTTATCTTTGAATACCTGTAGACCTCAAAGAAGAGGAGTAATGCTATCCTAAAGATGCAAGATATTGGAACCCATTTGAGCCCCTAGGATGGAAGATCGGAATTCTCAAACCTTTCCTAGATGCCTCTGGTCTTCACACCTGACCCTGCCTCCTGCTTGGAGATAATGCCTTGGAAATTCCTGCTGCAGTATTACTTTATATGAATCTTTATTCTGCTAGCCATTTGACATCTGCAAATACAAAAACAAAGATACAAGGTGTGTTAAGAAGTAAAACAGGCTAGTCTATTTTAAACCTAAAGATAACTGTTTATCCAGCAGTTCTTGCCAAATGTAGCAAATGCTACTGCATCCTATTAAGCTGGTTGCCATCTAGAACTGTCCAAGATAGGCATGGTACTGCAGCCTGAGCTACAGACATGGAGCTCTGCATGACAATTATAGTCCACACATTTATTAAGGCTATAGTCACAGATAATCTTTCAATAGCCATTTTCAAAACTGACCAGTTCAATCCATAACAAATTCCTATACAGTAGTTGGAAGCATTATGGATATTACCATCATCTATCTCTCTCCACATACAAACATAATCAATTGTTTACCTGCTGCAATTAAGAGATTTTATATACACACACACGCATACATGCATACATACATTCTATTCTCTTTCATGGTAAGTAACATGCATAGCACAAAAAAAATGTCATGAACAAAAATTAAAGACAGGAGATAAGAGAAAAGATGAGGAAATATAGCTACAGGAAATCTAGTTTACAACAATTTCATTCACTCTCCCTGTCCGTATCTTTCTATCTTGAAAACGTGGTTCCAGAACCTCTATACACAAATGCATACATTGCTTTTGTACTTCACAGTTCTAAACATCCAGCCATGACATTTTCTGTGATCCCCTTTGAACCTGTTTTTCCTTTATATATTTACTTTGCAATTCTGACATTATTTCTATACACCCAAACTACCTCAATGTATTCATACAGTTCTTTCATCATGTGCTCAATACACATTAAATCAGCACTCATTTATTCTTGACTCTCTTTATTTTACCATTGCATTCAATTTATATTATTAATAATGATACATTTATATGCTGCCCAACTCCCAGTGACCCTTGACATACTTGTCACTTCTATTTGACAAAGTAGGCAGAAGCGCACACTCATACAGTCATTTTTATTTCAACAAACATTCCTCACAATAGACCACATACTACCCACTATCCATCTGCAAGCATTTGCTTGTCTTGACATTCCCCCATTTTCCCTTCTTTTATAAACAAGTTTCACTGTTTACAAAATTTACTGGCTTGCTCTAGGGTTTTGTTTTTGTTTTTTTGCATTTATGTATAACTTGTAATTATTCACCCCATTTTCTTTATCAAATGTAAGTATCTTGTTCTTTGATGTATTAATGTTCAGATCATACTGTTTAACAGTCACTGGAAGTCATTTGAGTTCTCAACATGGCATTGCCTGCATATGAAAGTATATGCAGCCATGTCCCCAACCAACACACTTTCAAAGTCACCCCAAACATTCCCTATACATTTATCCATCAATGCAAATAATTCACTAAACATTCCATTTATTCTTGAATATGGTTTATTTTCATCATATACCACTTTTATCACATTCACCAACCTTCAACTCCATATTCATGCGAAACTTTCCATAATTCAAGCCTTTTCACTTTATTATACACTTTTTCTAAAACAGTAAAGGTAAAATGAAACAACTTTACATGAATAATACTTTAATCATACATTTTTATTGTACAATCTGCTTAAAGAATTGTCAGTTTTTGAGCGTTCAAAGCAATTTGAAGAACTCAAGTTATGTCAGAAAAAAGTATGCAAAAATATGGTGAGATCAAAGTTCAAAATTTGCAGCTACAAAGGTGAGTTTTGGTCACATTAACAAATTTCATTACCTAAATTTGTCCTATTTTCAAGTTAGTTAGGAGGAAAGTACACAATTGTATCCATGCCAGCTTGAGCTACACACACACACACACACACTCTCTCTCTCTCTCACTGAATAGTTGTGCGCGCATCTATGTATAATGCAATATACTTTATGTCGGGGCGGGGGGGGGGGGGCGGCAAGCATGTATTTAGTCCTATATGGATGATGTGAGGTTAAGGCTGACACACAGTGTTCTATGGTCATAAGTGACTATATCTGATACCAAGGTTAGTGCCTTTACAGTCCACAATCTTAATTCGCTGGATCAAATTTTTGCAGACGTGTGAGTCTTGCAAATGTGCTGTGCTAAATCAGACTATTCGATGTGAGAAATTCTCCGGCAGAGAAACCACTTTTTGTGATCCTCACAGCCGCGGCTATCTGCATCGTTCTCGGTACCGCGGCAGCCAGGGACCATCTCCCGCACCCAAGCTGTGTTGTCCTGGGCATTTTGCATCACCGCTCTGACTCAATTCTGGTTCCACCTTTTTCAGGTCGACCTTCCGGTGAGAAGGAATGGAATTCACCGCCGCTACAGAGGCAGTTTCCCTAGTGCCCGGCGGCAGCACCGCCCTCCGGGCGACTTTGTCCGACGGAGGTTAACGCTTCTGATGGAGCAGTGAAGGAAGTGGGTTTGTGATAGGCGTCGTGCCAAGATTGGCCTCCAGGACACAGCCAGAGCCGAGGACCAGCCGACCTTTCGTAAGCCTGGGTCAAATTCTAAATGACGTTGAATGTAACCTCACAGCCATCCTTAATCTCGACGTAGTCAGGGCGGGGTGAACCGAAAGCAAATGAGCTTTGGAGGAGGGGGTTCTTGAGAAAGTGAGGGAAATGACGTACACTCCAGGGCCTCAGCGCCCAATCGCAGCGCGACTTTCCGGGCGGTTGCCCCGCCTCTTGCGTCAGAGAAGGACAAAGTCATTGAGGAAGGGTGATTTTCGGCCTTTTAGAAGAATCGCCGGCCGGGAAGTG
Organism: Candoia aspera; assembly: GCF_035149785.1. NCBI lineage: Eukaryota > Metazoa > Chordata > Lepidosauria > Squamata > Candoiidae > Candoia > Candoia aspera. The sequence continues at coordinate 34,954,786 of NC_086159.1, read as the reverse complement.
GGCTGTGGAAGTACGAGTGTTCGGCCATTTTAGGAGGTAAATTACGGAGGAAGCTGCTAGGGGGCCTAATATTTCTCATCCCTGCACTGTGGCGGGTGGGAGTCCGTCCTTGGGCGCGCCGTAGTGAATGTTCTGTACGAGAAGCATCGCTGCTAACTGCGGCTGTGTCTCTCTCATTTGAAGTTTCTTGCCGCCATGTTCTCGACTATCGCGCCGCTTGTGCGGCTCAATCCATTCCACGCTCCTCAGCTACAGTTGCACCAAGACAACTCCAGCCCGAGGAAGCGCCTCATTGAATCGGACAAGCCCTCGTGCACTCGGCGGAGCCTGGCAGCCGCTTCCGCAGAAGGTGAGGCGTGGGTGGTCGGGAAAGGGCATTCCTTCCTTGGAAGGGTCTCAGCCTCTCCTTCGTGTGCCTGTTCCTTCAATGGCACGGAGGTGGTAGGGGGATCCACGTGGAACTTTCTTGAGGACAAGTAAGGTCACCCAGCCCTTATTCAAGTTATGAAACCTAATTTAGATCCAAATGCTTTGCCTTTCCCACCCTGAAGGCCTGGTGGTTCTTTTAGGACCCCGACCCTGATTTAGAACGAGGAGGCCCTTGATCTGCGACCTTGAGACTGACCTGTCTTTCATCCAGTAGAAAATTATAAGGTCACCATGTTTAAGATGCACAGTTTACCCTCAAAGGTTGCTACTCCAAGAAAAATTCCTGGGTGGAAAAAAAAAAGATTGTTACCATTATAACTAGTTACCATAGGTTTTCTCTTTTACAAAACTAATGCTGAGAATGAGATTCTGAAGGTCAGTGTTAAATTGATAATGAATATAATCAATGGGATATTGAGTTGTGATTTTTTTAAAAGAAATGCTACATTCATAATATGTAAGTTTTATGATAACCAATATTTGTTGCATTATTAAGGTATTGAACTTAAAAGAGTAACATATTTTTAAATGCTTGTTTGTTATTTTAGCAAGTACCACATCAGTTTTATTTACACTGAAGCCTATTAGATTGTTAAATTTCAAGGGCCATCCATGTTATTCTGTTAAAGCAAAACTGTTGAATCTTGCAGCACCCTGATGTGGCTTTTAACAACTTGTAGAACCTTTGTCAGATGCATGAGGCACTCATTTCAGTTGGCATTTGTACTTTTTAAAAATATACATGCCTATATAAAAATTAATGTAGATGGAAAGTAATCTTACTGGTGACTTGTCTTAGTAAATTTTGTTCACAGCAATGCTGCTTTGGTTTATAACTGTTTTGGTTTATAGAAATTTCACAGTCCATACTACTTTGTTCAGTAATCTCAGTTCTGCTTCACGTATCTATTCATGGATGTATATACCTCTTGATTGAGAATAAAGCTTCATCCTTCTGAGATTAAAAAATATTAAACCTAAAGAGAAGACCTGTCAGTTGTACTCAGTTATGCCCTCATTCTGGTGGAAGAGATTACTCTTTCCTCTACAGCTCTCCTTCCCACAAAATCTTCTTTAGAGGGTTGTTGAATCTACTTTAGAGCAAGGCAAGAAAAGAAGGAAAAATTCTGTCTTGCTCATGCTACTTTGTATTTGATTGTACTATAATTTTTTTTATTTTGTAACATTTTTTATTATTTTATATCCCACCTTTATTATTTTTATAAATATCTCAAGGCAGCGAACGTACCAAATATTCCTTCCTCCTCCTATTTTCCCCACAACAACAACAACAACTGGCTAGAAACCAGAAGACTGAGCTCTAGTCCCTGTGAGGTGAGTTGGGCTGAGAGTGAGTGACTGGCCCAAGGTCACCCAGCCAGCTTTCATGCCTAAAGTGGGACTAGAGCTCCCAGTCTCCTGTTTCTAGCCCGTTGCCTTAACCACTAGACCACACTGGCTCTCCATTTATTAAATTTGTTTTATTTATATTCTCCTTTTTGTTTAAGAAGTCTCACCACATACATACTGCCTTCTCCCATTTTTCCCCACAGCAACTCTGTTGATGGGTTGGCTGGGAGAGAATGAAAGGCCCAAAGTCATGAGTGAATTTCTGTGGCTCAGAGTAGACTTGAACCTGGGTCTCCAGTACCAGTCCAACATGTTTACCACCACACCATTATGTTGCTGCTGCTTTGTAACATTGCATTCATGCATGCATACATACCGATTATTCTATTCTCTCAGGATATAGGGTTTATTATCTACAGAGGGATATGTATATGGCTCTTGGCCTTAATCAGATAGTATAAATTAGGATGCTCATAAATACTCAGGTTCAGTGGTCATTACTGCATATAACTTAGGATTTGCTGAAGACTACTACTGAATAAACAATCAGGCTGTAGTCATATAATTGCAGAGATAAGAGTTGGTCTCTTGATGCTCTAATAACCTTTGAGTATGTATAGATACACTTAAAGAATAAAAAAAAAAGGTTCAGTTCTTACAGTAGAATCAGATCTCAGGATCTGTGAGGCTGTTTTAAATATGAAACAAATACCTCAGTTTTAAGTCACTTTATATTTATAAGTTTTAATTTAATTGGACAATGTCCTAATCTTAGTATTTTTTCTGGTATGGGGAATGCAACAGAAAAGTACTGCATTAAAATAAATTGATGATCATCTATTTTTATTTTTTCATGAATGATAGTTATGACTATATTTTAAATTGTATTCACATGTTGAACATTATTTGATAATTTTCCTTGAAAACTTTGATCTTTTTTTGAGCAGCATTCTGCTCAATAGATTATAATTTATAAAGGTTTAATTTTAAGTGTATATAAAGCATTTTTTACCCCTCTGAACCATGCTGACCTGGCCATTCTGGGGGCGACGTTGCATTTTTCCAGGAGTTAACCTACAGACTAGAAGTAGTTTGTGATGTTAAGGACATTGTTTTCCAGGTATGTCACACCATGTCCAGAAGTGTAGGCTTCCAGTTTAGAGAATTGATTTCCAGAGAACTGCCAAACTATACCAAGAATTAACTAGATTGGCATGGTCTGGAATGCATCAGTCCATTTTTACAAGATTCCTAACTAATTTCTTCTGCATCCCCAGACAAACCCAGTTTCATCACTCTATTTGAAGGTGATGTCATTTTGAAACCTAATAAAACCTATTGCCCAGCATAGTTTAATATATGAATAACAAGGGTATCCTTGCTTGTAAATTTATGGGCAAATTGAGACCATGTTTTAATTATGCTGAGAATGTGAAAAGAGGAAAACACTAAATAATTTTAAAAATGAGACACAAAAAGTTACAAATTTTTCTGTCAACTTCTTTGTATTTTTCTTTTTAAGCAGAAGAATATAGCTGTGCGTATGGCTCTGGCAGATTCTTCATACTTTGTGGCCTTGGTGGAATTATTAGTTGTGGTACTACACATACAGCATTGGTTCCCTTAGATCTTGTTAAGTGCCGAATTCAGGTTGGATTTGCACGTCAAATGAAATGAATTACATAGCATGCTAAAGTGTGAAATCTTACTAATCTAATGATTCATATTTCCTCAAAGTTTCAGCCTTGCATGTGATTTGCTTAACAGCATGGTGTGTCTTTTCTTTACTACAGAAGAATATAGTTGTGAATATGGATCACTCAAGTTTTTTGCTCTCTGTGGCTTTGGTGGAGTGTTAAGTTGTGGTCTGACACATACAGCAGTCGTACCTTTGGATTTAGTGAAATGTCGCATTCAGGTTTGTATATTGCCAAATATTAGAAGATTAACTTCCTTTGTCCTGGAATAAGATACTGAATTCCAGAAAAACACTTCTATTGCTTGTAACTCTGATAAAAGTCAAGACACACTAGAATATCAAGTAATATTGGGTATATAATAGTCATTTTAAGCATACATTAAACAAATATTTCTCACAACTGTTTTGAACTGAATCAAACTGGCAATATGTGGTTTTTGAGAAGACAGTAGTAGTATTTGGTATTTGCTACTGATACGTTCATAAACAATTGGAAACTTAATTATTCAGACATATGCTTCCAAGCCAAACACTGTGCAGCTCTAACCCAAATGCAGTATAAATATCTTCATTGTGAAATTATGTTGATAATATTTACTTTCTGAGCCCAGAGTTGGTTGGAGTTGGGGGCCATCATATTTGAATAAATAAATATTGCATCCATACTTGGCAATTCTGAGATGGTAAGAAAAACAAACGATTTTTTAAATAACCATGCAAATGCTGGAATTAGGATAAATTCACAGTTCTTAAAATCATGAATCATTATATATTTCTAATAGTGTGTGGTTGTATAAGATTACGTCAAATGTAAGATTCTAAAATAGCTAATATCAGTAAATTACAGCTGCTTAGAAATCTTACAATATAACTTCACAGAATTAATTCAACTATTATGTTTTTCTAAAGCAGCTAAATGTCTTGAGGAATCTTTTTTACTACTTTGTGATCCAAACACATATTGCAGAAAATGTAATCCTGCTTATATTGAAGTCAGAAAAGCCAGGAAGTAAGAGGAAAGTGAAGTGGAACAAGTCAGTAGAGGGCGGCATGAGGTAGGAAGGTAGGAACAGAGAGATTGAATATCTGAACAATACTATGTTTTATCAATAAAGTATTTTAGGATTATTAAACAGTTCACTTTTTATCATATTTAGGTAAACCAAGAATAACTGCTAGGACATTTCCATTGTTTCATGGCATTTAAGAATTTATGCATAATTTTCCTAAATATTGGGAATGACATTTTTCTCTTAGGGATAATACTCTCCTTTATGATACCTATCTTTCTGTTTTAACACTTTTAAATTTGTATTTCCATTAAAAATACCATGTTATTTCACCAATGCAAGGTTAGTATATGTATAGTCCTCTGTATGAGGATTTTGCTTAAAAGAATACAGACCTGTTTCTAAACAGATGCTCACCACATACTCTTGTTATTCATTCTTGGGTCTCAAAATGGACCAGTCACTTTTCTGTACTATCTTATATTGTTCCTACCCATCGAGTTATGTTGTGTGATAGAATAATTGGTTCCACAAATTGTATTTATTCAGAATGTTGCTCAGTTTTTCCCCAAAATACATTCCTGGTTATTTTATTATTACTATTTTAATACAGTGTAATAAAGCATACACCTTTAGTTTCATGGATGTATTAATCAACTCATCAATCATCAAGTATATACCAGATTACTTTCATTAAGATCTCTCTTAGTTTCATACACAGAAAACCTGTTTTTCTTTCATTAATTTAAAGTGTTAAATTCATGCTGCTTACCATAGACTTTTACATTCCAAGTTGCAATCTTCCATAGAACATGGAGATCACAACGTGAGCTTATGAATATTGACCATCACTACCGATCATACTTTTGATTGAGATTTTCACATAAACTAGTCTGCTTTTTATCTATCTTAACTAAAAAACATTATTGCCTTAATCTCCTTCATGACATTCATCATTCTCTGCTTACACGAAGAACACAGTACCAGTCAATTTTGGCTCATTTTGGCCAGTACACCACAAGCAAAGCCAAGCATGCTTACACTATTGTATATAAACAAGGATATCTAATCTAGAAACTATCTTGCAAGCCAACATACTGTTGCCCACAATCTCAACAACTAGGAGATACTGCAGTATGCTGATAAGACAATTAGGACTCTAGTTAAAGTTCCCTATTTATATTTTATATTTTGTATAGTTTAGCAGCTTCAAAATTTGGAAGCCCTGTACTTTCCTGTTAATGCTTTTCAGTTTTTTCTTATTCTCTACTTCAAAGCCTTTCCTGATGTTCCCTAACTTTACCTTGCAACTTAACATTACTGTCTGATCTTTCCCTTCATTCTAGTCTGTCAGCCATCTGATACAGCTCTAACTCCTCTTTAATGAGGCTTCTATCATATCTGTGATTTGCATATCTGCACATTTAAACTGTATAATACAGGTAGTCCTCACTTAACGATGGTAATTGGGACTGGCAACTCCATCATTAAGCAATGCGGTCATAAAGCGTGACATCATGTGACTGCACTGGCTTAGAGGGCAGTTGCTGCAGTCCCAGTCACTGCTGTTAGGCAAATCCTGCATGGTCGCAGCACCCCACAGTCATGTAATCGCCATTTGCAACCTCCTACCAGCTTGCCCATTGACTTGACTTTTCGGAAGCTGGCAGCGAAGGACATAGATGGTGATCACATAATCATGGGATGCTGTGATGACAGGATTGTGAGCCGGTTGCCAGGTGCCCAAATCACAATCACCTGACCGCAGGGACTCTGTGATGGCCACAAGTACAAGCACTTGTTGTAAGTCCCTCTCATTCAGGGCCATCATAACTTCATAACTTCAGTTGCTGAACGAGTGGTGATTCAACGAGGACTACCTGTATGCAATCATTTATGATGTTGCTTATTTTAACTGGTTTTTGTAAAACTTGTTCAGGTGGATCCTCAAAAATATAGGAGCATCTTCAGTGGATTTTCAATTACTGTCAAAGAAGATGGTGTTCGTGGCTTGGCAAAGGGATGGGCTCCAACTTTTTTTGGCTATTCCATGCAAGGGCTTTGCAAATTTGGTTTTTATGAAGTTTTCAAAATCCTGTATGGTAACATTTTGGGAGAGGTAAGCTCTTATTTGCACCTCATAGACTTAGCTTAACTTCTTGTGATTTGTCCAGTAGAAGTTATATGACTATTTCTGATTTGCTACAATGTTTTAGGAAAATGCATATTTGTGGCGTACATCATTGTATTTAGCTGCATCTGCCAGTGCAGAGTTCTTTGCTGATATTGCTCTGGCTCCAATGGAAGCTGCTAAGGTTCGCATTCAGACACAGCCTGGATATGCTAATACATTGAGGCAAGCAGTCCCCAAAATGTTTGCAGAAGAACGTCTTTGGGCGTAAGTATTTGAAATTTCCTATACAGGCTTATTATATGAGTTATTAAATCTATCATAATGGCAAGTTAAGGACATATTCAGATTGTATTGCAACAGTTCTGAAACAGTATGTGCCAACATGCTCCCTTAGATCCATCTTTGTTTGGTTTCTCTTTGCTGAGTTCTGCTTACAGATTTTGTCATGAGTAGCTCCAGCTAAGAGGGATCAGCAACTTTATGGTTGCACAGTCAAAGATGCTTGAGTCATTGGCATGTAAGAATACTATACCTTCATTCTAGCCGCTTATATTCTGATAGAAATGGCTGTACTATATGTCATTCCTCCTATCAGAATTTGGCTGGAGTGTGGACATTCTATAAAAGGCTGCTAAATTGTTTTTGCAATTACTATAAAGTTAGGAAGGGCTTATATAGCCATTCTTCCTTTCTAAAAATTAACATCACCTAATTATTTTAATTTTATGGAGCTTCCGAGTTGAATCTGATCGACTACTAAAAACTAGAGTTTGACCACCTTTGGCATGATTTTGCTCACTGTACCTAAAGGGCTTGAGTTGACTTCTAGTTGTTGTAGATTCCCTTTCATTCAGACTAATCTGGTAGCACAGATCTCACCAGGCTTTCTGCAAATGCTAATAATTGATTCTGAATGTTCTGCATGCAAATCACTAAATTTACACCTCTTCTTTTAGGAGTTCAATCAATTTTATTTATGGCCAAAAGGTCCAAATAGGAAGTCACAAATATAATCCAAAATTTGACATTAGGTAAAACAATTTAACAAGTAAAATCTTTAATATATATTACATAATATATTTAAAACCCCAACTCATTGATTTACTACTAAAAACCTTGTTTTTATAGCCATAGTTAAAAATTTGACTGTTACCTGTTATTTTAGGATTTTCATCTTCAAGTAAAATTTTAACATACTCAGAAAAGATTTATACCTCTTCTTTTAGGAGTTTTCTTGTGGGACAGTAGAAGTAAACTCTTTAATTTATAATTCCCTTTAATAAAAGCTCAAGAAAGTTTCCTAATTTCTGATTGTTTTGCAGTTTCTACAAAGGAGTTGCTCCATTGTGGATGAGGCAGATTCCATACACGATGATGAAGTTTGCCTGCTTTGAAAGAACTGTGGAAGCTCTTTACAAATACGTTGTTCCCAAACCAAGGAGTGAATGTTCAAAGCCAGAACAGCTGGTTGTTACATTTATAGCAGGCTATATTGGTAAGGAAACATTTCTCAACTTTCAAAAAAATGTGATAGTAATAGTTGCAATAGACCAGCTTTTTCCAATATGATATAACAAAATGCTAATTTTCAGTTTGGGTAATAGCTAATAATTTTAATAAGGATAAATAGTTGTTGCAGTTACAGGGAAATTTATACTTAATATAAAGCCACTTGAAGCACCCCTTATAAATATCTATCCATCCTGTAACATTGTATGTAGTTTTCTGTTTTTGTAACAGATTCCTTTGTATCCTGAAGCCATTGTTGTCTGTAAACCCAGACTTTCCAGAAGTATTGAGAAATGTGTACGTTCCCAAAAGTAACAATTCTCTGAATTAGTGACTCAGACATTGTGTTTCTATACTAATCATAATATGCTAACAAATAATTTAAAATTAATTTTTTTCAGCTGGTGTCTTCTGTGCCATTGTCTCACATCCTGCTGATTCTGTGGTGTCTGTGTTGAACAAAGAAAAAGGCAGTTCAGCTATGGCAGTGCTGAAGAGGCTGGGATTCAAGGGTGAGTATCAGTATCAAAATAAAAGCTTTTCTTAAAAGAATCTACAAATGCTTCCAGTTACTAACACTAGTGTATTTCTCATCAGGAGTATGGAAGGGTCTATTTGCCCGTATCATTATGATTGGTACCCTGACAGCACTACAGTGGTTCATCTATGACTCCGTGAAAGTTTATTTCAAGCTTCCTCGTCCACCTCCACCTGAGATGCCAGATTCTTTGAAGAAAAAGCTTGGTCTTACTGAGTAGACGATTCATGGACTGAATGGCTGATAACGAAACATTGTGAAATTTTATTCAAGTGGCAGTGTAGGACAATAAAAACTTTTGCTCAGGCTGTCAAAATAAACAATAACTAGAAAGACTTGGTGTCATAATTTTAAGCTTGACAGGAGGAAATGCTGTCATCCTAACCAAGAGAACCAACATACTAATGAAAATGGTCTTTTATTTGCAAAGTTCTGCCTTTAACCCTCCTAAATCTGAAAGGAAGGGAAACAATGCACATACTTTATTTTTACATTGATATTTAATAATTTGTTCTAATGTGAGTTAAATGTTTTTTGAAACAGTGATCTAAATGGGTGATCATATAATCATGTATACAAGCAGTGGTGCAATACAGCAAAATTCTTTAATCTGAGAAACTGCTAGGGAAAAAAATACATTAGGCAGGAATATAACCTTTATTGTTGTCACAAGCAAACTAAGAGAATAGAAATGAAAAATTGCAATGATATGCCATAAATACATTTACTTCCAGATAGGACCTACCTCAACAAGCATTCAGTTTGAATCACATGTATGAGTTTACACATACACCTAATACCATAGTCATCTTCTATGGAAATATTTAAAACTAGAAACTGTCTTTAAGATAACTTGGTTATGAAGTTCAGAATCAAAAAGAAAGGTTTGCTACGTTTTCAGCAGTACATAGATAAATTTGTAAAAACCATAAATGTAAGATTGTTTCTTAAGTCTTGAAGGTGGCTTGCTGAGGCTGGTTAGAAAGGAGCATCCCACCATATCATGTCTAGTAAAGGTAAAGGTTTCCCTTGACATTAAGTCCAGTCGTGTCCGACTCTAGGGAGTGGTGCTCATCTCTGTTTCAAAGCCAAAGAGCCGGCATTTGTCTGTAGACACTTCCTCTGTGGTCATGTGGCTGGCATGACTAAACGGAATGGTTACCTGCCTGCTGAAGCGGTACCTATTAATCTACTCACATTTGCATGTTTTCAAACTGCTAGGTTGGCAGGAGCCGGGACTAGCAACAGGAGCTCACCCCGTCATGCGGATTCGAACCGCCGACCTTCCGATCGGCAACCTCAGCAACTCAGCGATTTAACCCGCAGTGCCACCGTGTCCCTACATAGCATGTCTAACAGATACAAAATTATTTACTTGAATTATATAGCTGCCCATCTCATATTAATGAATTACAGCTGGCACAAGAAAGCAAGCAACAAAAATATTTTTAATATAAAAATGCTTAATGAAATACAATGGTATTGTCTAACTACTAAAACCCTGAATCCCTTACATCAAAAATTCTCCAATATTTTTCTCTTGTTTTACAAATACGCCAGGAATGTTTTGCTGAAAACATACTGCAAATCTAAATCTTACCAGATTTTCACCAAAGCCACCCGGAGTGACTTGCTGAGCCTGACTCACTTGCTGAGATGGGCAGCTATAGAAATCAAATAATTAAATAAAAAGTTGAAGGTATCACTAGGTTTTTACTGATAATTTAAAAATCTAGTGGTTTCACTTGGTGAAAAATGTCTAATTCAGACATAGAAACAAAATTTCCTGTTTGGAAATTGAATTTGCTATATACAGCAGAAGTTTACTTTTCTAATTTTGTTTTAGCATCTAACATTTTGTCAGAGCAAGGTGCTCTGATTTGTTAGGCCTGAAATGTTCTTAGATATGTACCTATCTGAAATACTGATTCATCCCTCAGTTTCAGTCTGAATTGAAGTTAAATTAGTTAATTTTTTATTCAGGAGAGCAAGTTCCTTCTGTCTTTCTGATAGATCCCCAAGCAGTCTTCCTATTCGTAATGTTAATTCATCTAATAGAAGTAGCAAATGTGCCAAATCATTCTTTAAATTGTGGACTTTAGGTTTTAAATCATTTGCAAAGGCTACTGTTGTCAGCACTTTAGCTCTATCACTTTCCAAATCTAAAAATTTATTGAATTGCTTGGTAAAATTTGCATTCAGCTCAAATGATTTCACCTTAATGTCCTTTACTTCTCTGGTATTTTCAGATGCAATATTTTGTAGTTTCGTAGTCCTGTCAATGCTATTTGTAAGAAGGTTCCCTATACTCTGTATTATGTCCTTCTCAACTTTATTTACTTTGTCTTCTAGAATTTCTAGATTCTCTATTAATAAGGTCGTATCTGTTTGAAGACCTGAAATGCGTCTAATGTCAGTCTTCACAGCTGCAATTGTTACAGAGATGGCCTTAGTTTTTTCCTCATATTTAGCAACTGCATCAAAGAGAGATGTTAAATTTTGCTGGAGCTCCTCCTCTTCTTGAATTAACCAAGTGGATTTTATCTGCATGATGTTAATCTCCTCTTGCAGGTGTTTCATCTGAGGAATTATATTGAGATCTTCCAGTTGCTTTGTCAAACTTAGTACCATCTCACACTAAAAAGTGAAAAGTCTGATAAGAAAATTACATTGAAATTTAAAATTCAGATTTCCTGCAATGAAAGGTAATTTAAAATTCTCCAGTTTTATCAGTAAGCTGTCATGAAAAAAAAGGGGGATATTCTTAGATTCTTTCCTTAGCTCATTAAATAAAGGATATGGTTTGAGAGCTTTTTATGCTAACATTATACCAGCTGGATATAGTGGTTCTGTACAAGCAATGGAGTTATGAGAAGCCCCCACTGACTTGTTAAACATTCTCATGTGATTTCCTCCCAGTGTCTTTTTGTCTGACTGTCTGCGTCTTAGAGCAACATAAAACTAGTAACATCAGGGTCTTTTTAAACTTCGCTAGGTTGAGAGTGAGATAGTGTTCAGTAAAGAAAAAAGCTTAGAACACAAAAGCAAATTATGATTTGTGGCAATTTTATGTACATTGTGCAGTATTTTACAAAAAAAAGTATCTTTAAATTTAATAGATTTAGGTGGAGTTTAAAAAGCACTCTTAAGATTCGATGTGGTATACTTTCTTAAATTTGTATCCTGCCTTTCCTTCAGAAGCTTAAGGTGATCCACTTAGCATTTCTTCTACCTATTTTTCCCCACATTTACCCTGTGGGTTTGTTGGGGTAAGAGAAAATGACTGGTCCAAGGTCATCCAGTGAACTACCATGCTGAAGGGGAACCTGAATCTTGGTCTTCCTACTACCAATCATAACTCCTTATCTACTACACCAGACTGGTTAGTTACACAGCTGCCTTATTATCTGTATCATAGAAGAATCAAGCTTAACTGCTTGTACCTATAAAGACTTCTATGTATAGGTAGTCCTCGCAGAACATCCATTCATTCAGTGACGTTCAAAATTACGGTAGCGTTGAACGAAGAAACTTACAACCAATCATTGAAGTTCCGGCCGTTGCAGTGCCCCCATGGTCACGTGAACAAAATTCAGGCCATTTGGACCCACTTGCATTTACAATTGGTTTTTGGCTGCTCGCCTACCCACTGCTGCCAGCTGCTCCTGCTGCCCAGCCCTACCCACTGCACTGCACACCACTACTGTACAGGCCGGGGCTTTCTTTGTGCCACCTTTCACGTCAGTGCCACCAGGGCTTCTCTCACACCCTGCCCAGGGTCTCAGTTTGTGGCTTGCTCCTCTGTTCACGTGCCATCCAGGGCCTCCATTTGCGCACCAACCAGGGCCTTCTTTTGTGAAAGAAGGACCCATCTAGAAGGGGCCTGCCTTTGTGCACTTGACTTTGAGGCAGTTGCATGAAAGAAGGTCCCAGCTGCACCAGCACGAAAGAAGGACCCTTCTAGCCCCAATAAGGTAAGGACAGAGGAACACCAGTAACCTGTGCGCTGCTGATGAACTATTGTGATAACTGAAAATGTGGATGATCTGCAAGTTCTAATGAAAGTCAAGGAGCAGTGAAAAAAAATGATAATTAACTATAAAATCCAAATTAGTAACAGGTACAGCAACCAGCCTTAGAAATTGACTGAAGACACAGAGGTGGTGGATAGTTTCCGCCTTTTATATCACCAGTAAAGAACCAGCAGTTAAGAAATATATTACAGATTAGTACTTGATAGGGCAGCAATGAAGGCCTAGAAAAGATATTCAGATGCTGGGATGTATCATGCAGGCAATGGTTTTTTCCCTGTGATATTCGATGAAGTAAAAGTTGGACATTGAAGGAGGATAGAATCAGTATTGATGCTTTTGAACTTTGATGTTGGAGAAGACTCCTGAGAATACCATGGATAGTGAAGAAAACAAATGGATCATAGACAAAATCGGTACAGAGCTCTCACTTGAGGCACAAATGACCAGGCTTATCAGCTTTTAGGCATGTTATGCAAAGATCTAGTTCTCTTAAGAAATCTATAATGCTGGCATAGGTGGAAGGTCAACCAACAGCAAGGTGGATGGCTTGATTACAATGGCAATGGGATGCACCATTGGAAGTCTTGAAAAGTCAGGTTTGTGACAAATCATCCTGAGGAACGTCTATGTGGTGAAAACTGACTCAATGACATATAACCAAAATAATGAGCTTAATAATCACCAAATTATTTGCAACATGTCTATAAATAAATACATGGGCATGTTTCCAGTATGGTTAATATTTGAAAAAATCTTCCAATATTTATTTTCTTTGTGCACATGTGTCCCCCAGAATATAAATGGCAGCCAAAGTAATTTTAAGATTATACAGCTACTGTATCAATACTGTTCACACTATGATGGGTTTCTTCTGCTGCTTCTGCAAAATCTTCAATCTTTTCTTGTAACATTAATGGTTCATTCTACAGTGTTACAATGCTTCATGCTGCATGCTTTCAAGAGTGTTCTGTATGTTTGTTATCTCAGAAATAGCTTTCATCATTTCATTTTCTACAGTGAATATCTTTGTAATCATGTCTTCTTTTTTTCTTTCTGCGGCAACAAGCTCATTTGATAGTCTAAGAATGGAATAAATAGCATGCTCTATTGCTGGTAAATAGTTCTTGCATTCCTTCAGTTTGTGTTCAGAAAGTACAAGTTTCTGGTACAGATAATTACTTCTGACCAAAAGACTGTTGTGCTCTTGTTTTAATATTTTAGCTGTCTTTTTATCCAACTGCAGCTGCTCTTCAATCTTTATCAGTTCATCTTCCTCTTGCCTATTTAATGTTTTAAGATTCCTTACTGTACTGTCTTCTAGGTCTTTCAGTCTTTCAGAAAGTTTTTTTAGTCCCTGATCTACTGTATTGATCTGGGAGGTTATTTCTCTATGTAAAATCTTTGTTTCCAATTTTAAGTTGCTGGTATTTGAATCCATCTCAGACATGCTTCTTTTCCAGGAGTCTACTACGTTTTCAAAGTTCTTGCTAATAGTCTGAAACTTTTTAGAGCTTGTCTTTTCACTGTTTTGAATATCCTCTATGAAGTTATGAAGGCTAGATACTTCTTGCTCAAAACTGGTTATCATGGAAACATATGAAGCAGCCTCCTGCAGGACACTCGAAGATGCAAACTGCATTTTTAACACAAAACAATGTCCATCTTCACTTACTTGTTTGTATATACAAATTACCCTTAAGATATATATAGTGTATTTAAATTTCGTCTGACTATGGCCCTTTGAATGGCATGTCAAAAGGCAAACTGCAAAGGGACAGAAGAACATCAAAACTATTTAAAATGTGGGGGCAAGACAAATACAAAGCAAAAGTAATTACTACAGTACTTTAAAATAAATAATGTAATTATTTAACTGTTCAAAAGACAGCTTCCAAGCAATGAAAGAAACCAGACAAGTTGTGCTAAGTAAACATAGAAAGGCAAATAGAGGGGTAATAGGAGGGGACAGGGATAAAAGGAAGAGAAGGGAAAACAGTTTGTATTAAAAGTGGGAAGGAAGAAGAACAAAAGCAGCAGCAGAGTAACTGCTGCTGAAATTCATCAATAAAATGTGGGGATTATCAAAGGCTACACCTAACTCCTTTATTACTACAATTGTAGAAAGCAACACCACCAGTACATTTGAATGCAGAAAGCTTTCCAAAAAATATAGATTCACTAAACAGCTATATACTATACTGTATTTGTTTACTTTTTTTAATAAAAACCTGTTTTCATTAAAATTTCATTTTCATTATATAATGTTTTGCAATAATGAAGGATTAATATAGGTATATTGACTTACTTCTGAATTAGTTCTTCAATACTAAGCTAGAAGGAACAGATTTCCTATACAGATTTCCTATACAGCAGTACTAAAAGGGCACATTACTGTCAGAGATTAAGTTTATTTTCATTTCTAAAAGAATGCTTTATTTTGCAGCTTTAAAAATAAGCAACCTTATTATTTTTATTTTCTTTCAGATTCTTAGCTTATTTTCTTTTATAAAAGAAGAATATGTTAATAAGAATCTTTTTGCAGCCTACACATGTTTACTATTTAAGTAAAACTCTGGTCAAGGGACAAATTTTCAAATAAGTTTGCTTAAGACAGTCAGTCTTAAGCAGTCACTTTAGCATGAAATATAAGAAAATTAATATAAGCCTGCAACTCTATTTCAGTTAAGCCCAAACATAGTATGAATAGCTTTTAAAAGTATGTACAGTATTGCCAATTCTACTGAATAGCAGAATTTAATTGTTACAGTTCAACAGTTCTGTTTCATGAATATAAAAATATTGCAGCAAAACTTTCTATGGGCAAATGAAAAAAATCTAGAATTCATTTGAGTGTCAAATTTATGTCCCACCTTTCATTTAGGTCAAGACAGTGTACATAGCACTCTTTCCTATTTTTCTCCCTAATAGCCTTGTCAGTTGGACTGAGAAAAAGTGATTGCCCATGATCACCCAGTGATCTTAATTAAAAGATTTATATAATCTGAAGAGAAATCAGAGTGAGTTTTCGTGGCTGAGGGTAGACAAGAACCTGGGTCTTGCCACTCCTAGTCCAGTATCTTCACCACTGCAGTACAGGGCTTTCTGTTGATGCACATTTACATCACTTTTAAGCGGCTCCAAAATAAATGCAAAGCTTTAGGACCATAAATCTGACATACAAACTCATACAGTTAAAGCGTACAGGTCAGGGTTATTCATATTCAAATTATTTCTTTAGCCACAGATTAAATGCATTTTGAATTAACCTTAGTATCAAAGTGTAACACAACAATATGTACGTTGATTATAGCAATTACTCTCTGGCATTCTTTACTAGACATGATTTCAAAAGACAAAACTGATGAGCAGGAGAGCTCAGTTGTGTATGGAAGCATTCATGGGGTATGATTTTCCCCATACCCAAAATCATTGGGTATGATTTTCCAAAAATCATTTTTAAAACTATACTGAAAATTTCAGATGCTAGATCATTATAAACATGCTATTAACTCAGACTTCAACTGTTAAACTGTAGTGTACTGTAGTGTAGTGGTTAAACTGTTCACTAGAACTAAGGAGATCCAGGTTCAAATCCTACCTCACAGTGTTCTTGGTGGGAAAAAAATAGGAAGAGTGAGTACTATGTATACTGACTTGAATGAAAGGCAGGTTATAGATCTAAAAAATAATGTGTTATTTATTCAAACTGAGGCTAGCTAAATTCAATGGGAGTTATTCCTAAATTAGAAAAGGATTGCAGGTAAATCAATTTTCTAAGCAAGCACACTTACTTTGGAAAAGATCCACTGAATCCAATGGCATTTACTTCCAAGTAGGCATGCATAGTATTGCACTCTTCAATATATTTAGCTACTTAGATTTCAACCAAATGACTGATTCGATTACTCAACTTAATTTTCACCCTAAATTTATGTGTATATGTAATTGTTCAACAGATTTTCCTTAAAATGGTAAATGTCTGATGCAAAGTATCCTGATATTTCAGATAGTAAGAAATACCCAGTTTTATGGCAATGTCTATTCTGAATTATTACCTTTTCAGACATTATGCTAATTTTATTTTCCATATCTTGAAACTTTACAGCTTCCTCCTTTAATATGTGATACTTCTTCTCTACAGCAGACAGCTGAACTGACTGCTGAAAAAGAAACCTGAGAAATGTAGAAAAACCAAATTAGCAACAAAACATTTAAAACTTAAAAGTTGCTTCCACAATTTGAGGATAAATTGCAGTAACAGTTTACCAATGCATCTGCAGCAAAGGCTATATAAGGAATTGTTTATACCTTAATCTCCAACAAAAGTATATAGTTCAATGGAACTTATTATGGTTTTGCACAAATCAGAAGTGCTTCTGCTTACTAAAAGGTATGTAGGCAGAAATCTCTGATCTTTGATTCTGTTAATTCTTGCTGCAGATACATGTATTAATCTACAGGAGCAGATTTTTAGAGGTGCTTAGGGAAAGACAAATGTAGGTAAGTCTACTAATAAAACATAAGCAAACAAGCCAATCCAGTCGTCAGACATATATTAAGTAGAAATAGTTTTATGAACACCTGCTTCTGATGTTCAATTAACATTTAAATCTTATTTTCAGTAATAGTGGTCAGCTATGACATTTTGCATTAATAGTGCAATGAGCTGACATAGAGAATTCCTTAGGCAGCCTAACCCTATGCATATATCACTAGAATAGGTTTTTACGCCCAAGCAATTATACAAAGGAGACCATTTTACCTTGACTTCATAATTCAATTACAAATGGAACATTTAACATACGTACAAAATGAAGGTTAAAATAGTATTATAAAAACAGGTTATTTAAATGCAAATGCTGACCACCCAGCCAAAATTAAGAATTAAAACTTCTTTTGTCTTTTACCATTGATTGATTATGTGCCATCAAGGGGAGTGGACTCTTAGCGACCAAACAGATAGCTAGTCTTCCCACCGAGCTGAACCAGATTTCCTATAATTTTGCTTACCATGATAGCCCTAGACTGGCAACAAGAGATAGCAAACTTGAAGCTGTTTGCAGATCCATCCACATGGATTTGGTACTCTTGAAAACTGATTGTTTCTTTTGTTGATCTTCATCTGGCTTGGAAATGTTTGCTTTCCTCCTTCGCTTGACTTCGAACATGTCTTGATGCAGGATTCATGCACTGAATTGAAGAAGAAGTGCATTATCTCCATTATTTCCATATAGGAAACTTCCTATATGCCCCAAACCGTGAACTTTTATTTAGGAAAAAAAAACCATTTTGTTCAAAGCCATTTACTTCCCACTAAATATACTTAACGCTAACGGAGTATTCTTCATATATGTTTATTCCTATATTCTGGAATTTGATTCCCTACTGCTGGAGTTAGAACTGCGGTTACCTGTATAATCCTTTCCCCTTACCCAGCTCTCCAATTTGGACCCCCACTTTAGTATCCTCCATTACCTGTGATCCAGAAAAGGAAGGGGCAATACTTGGGCCAGTCGCAGTCCTAATCTTACTCCAGACCCGCCACCCCGCTCGAAGCTTTCCGGGAAGATTCTTAGCCGCCGCCGCCGCCGCCACTCCGAGACGGAGCGCCACGTCCAAGCGCAT
This sequence comes from Candoia aspera, assembly GCF_035149785.1. Lineage (NCBI taxonomy): Eukaryota > Metazoa > Chordata > Lepidosauria > Squamata > Candoiidae > Candoia > Candoia aspera. The sequence continues at coordinate 34,936,458 of NC_086159.1, read as the reverse complement.
GCTCAGCGATGCGCGCTCCCTCCTCTTCCGCCACCGCTTCTCTTCGCGGGCCCTTGCCAGTCAATGTGGGCGGGGAGAGTGTCGTGGTGAACGCGGCGCGGGGGGCGGGGAGGCGCGCGCTCGCGGGCTGTCACAGCGGTCTCCCTGCTTTGCCGGGCGCGAGCTGGGCCAAAACGGTGGGCGAGTGGCTCGGGCACGAGGCGTCGGCTTTGTTCGCTCGGAGCCTCGTGGCTGCCGGGCGGCGGCTCGCTCTGTCTTCCGAGCTACCCTTTCCCGAGAAACTTTGTCCGAGGCTCGCCCTTTGCTTTACTCCGCCCCTCTTGCTCTTTGCCTCCTCGATTCGCCTCTTGAAGGAGGAAGCGGCCGCTAGTTCCCGAGTGCCAGTCCCGGGGGCAGCTGAGATGGGGTGAAGCCTGAATGGTCCGAAGAGCTTCGTCGGGGCTGCCCCTTTCCCGTTCCCACGATCATTGCTTAGGCTTCAGGTAACCTTCCAGCAGGCCTGAGGGCGGGGAGACGGTAGACGAGACAATAAGGGGAAAATAAATACAAGCATGTTGAAGGTGGGTTCGAGAATGCGAGAGGGCAGGACCCGTCGAGATATAGTAGTGCGGGCCAACTTTAGGAGCGGAGCGGGCTATAGAGAATTCACAGCAGGACCTCACCTTTCCTTAAATGGCTTGAACGGGAAGTTCGCCGTTTGTATTTTCGTTTTTAAGTTTGGGTAGAGCTATTCTACGCAAAGAAACGGGTTCTACTTTTGAAAAGTCGACTTCCGTATTTTTGGAATGCAAATGATGACGGGTATTGAATGTTTCTAAGTAGCGTGATGTGTGTGTATGAAGTAAGGGCATGCATTTTTCACCAGATTACTCCACAGTCGAATATTTAGTTCCCTGAATTTGTCTATAGTGGTATACACATCTGTACAAGACAGTCCTAATTAACATGGTTTTAAATGGATCATCACAAAGGTAGTGTTTTGTTGTATCAAATTATTCTAATTTGTTCTGAATAATTCTCTGATAGGGCAAATTAAATGTGCAAAATCATGAAAACTTCCAACCCTACCCTCTAGGTGTCACTTTCACCCTTTTTATCGACCTAGAACAGGGTAACTTAGGATACTGATGTTGAAGAATTAAATCTTTCTGTTGCATATATTTTTCAGCTAAACATGCATAGTATAAATAGTGTAATAGTATATGCTTTATGTACAATTTTGTGTATTCAGAATATATGTAATTTATTCAAAGCTTCTGTGTAGATATGGTGTTTGATCATGTATATTTAAGCATGTACAGTTGCAATACTTGTTTAAATTTACTGCATCTTGCTTTATCTTGCTGTTATACAAAAATCTGTACTTAATAGTGTACAATAGCATATTTTATTAACTACATTGTTTCTATAAGCCTGTTTCTGTTTGTTAAGCTGATTAGTATTTCATGTTAAACATTAACTTTCAGATTGCTTTTATGTTCTGAAATTTTGCTTCATAATGACGATGTAATGTTTTTATTTTTCAATTGTAAATATAAATGTGATGTTCTAGAAATGCAAACATATATCTTAAAGATATTAAAATAAACTCTTTTCCTTGACTGTTTAAAGTAGATTTATAGATAAAGTTAACTTACTTTATATAATTTATTTGAAAAAAGATACTAATTCAACTAATAAATGCTAAAAAATGATTTTTGGTAAGACTGCATCCAAATAAAATCTTGGAATAAGGCATCTTAAAGAATGTCTGATCGATTGAATAATTTGTATAATATACCAATGTCTCTAGAGCAGTAGTGCAGGTATATAATTTTGGATTTAATTACCTTATACCTCATTCTTTATGCTACTGTATGTAATGCCTCAGTGGCACAGCCTGCAGTTATATAGGATCAGTATCATTTTATAACTGGAAAATAATATATTTACAGGAAAATTAAAATAAAACGAACACCTCTAACCACATATCTGAACATCTGTCTGAGCACTGATTATATATTTTTTAAAAAGTTTGTTGATACACAGTCATCTGCCACAGTTTTTTCTACTGGTGGTAGTGGCTAGGTTTCAGTATTGAAGTCCAACTGCAGTTTATAACTGTTAAGAGTTTATTGCAAGTTGAAATACTGATTACTGTAATCTAGTAATCCAGAATCTAGTAATTCTGTTTGATCATTTTTAAAGTAATTTATAAGTGATATTCATATATTTTAACTATGAAATTTTCTGTTTCTTGGTTAACTCAAGGAATTACTCAACTAAAAGGAATGATAAAAATGGATGAGAGAGCTAGAAGTCAGTTGCTTCAGAACTGCCAAGCTTTGGAAAGAGATATCAAGACATCTTATATAATGGACCATATGATTGCTGATGATACCTTGACAGTGCTGGAAGAGGAGAAAGTAAAAGCTCAGGTCATTACAGGTTTTTGTCCTTTTGTTTATGTTCGTATGGAAGTACTAAAACATAAACAGTTTTAGAACAGAGGTGCATGATCTGAGGCCTCATGTAGCTGCACCCAGATTCTTGGTGTGGACCCCAGAGACAACCTACAACCCTAAAAAAGTTGTGTAACTCTAGTTTAGAACAAATATTGCTATATACAAGTGACTCAGACTCAGAGGGCGCAAAAGTACTAGCAATCATTAGTCTGTTAATATAACAACCATTAGCAGAGTAGGGGGAGATATGTAAGTGTGGCAGAAGTGAAATGGCAAATGACCAGAATTAAATTTCCCAAGGCTGTGCTGGCTTTCATTTGTGCTAATATAACAGCTTGTTGAAGCTGAATGCTAGAGTGCTTTTGGATATTTTTTGACTGAAAAAATATTACTGTTAAAAATATATAGAAGTTCGGTAACCACATTAGGTGGGATTCATATGAAGTTAGTTGCACATTTCAATGGGAATTAAGTAGACAATTATTTTTCACTATGATTTCAGTAGGAAAACTAATCTTTTTGGAGCAGTTCTATATATGTCTACTGAAGAATTGTGACTGATTGAAGTGGTCTATAATTTTGATTAAATAAATAAATAAATAGTTTCTCATTGAGCTCAATATTTTCTGTTCATTTACTTACTGATCCAGTATGCTGCTCCAATCATACGTTGACACTGAATAGTATTCATACCTGATGCAATAATCTAATTAAAAACAAATATGTATAAGAAATATCTATCAAAATGCCCCAGGCACCACTAACAGTCAGTCTCATACAACACTCCTCACTGCAGCAGAGTTCAAAGGCTCCCTGAATTAGTGAGTATAGAATAGCAGCCTCACTCTGAATCAATGAGTACTATAAGAGTTATGATAAAGTTACAACAAAGTTACTTAAACTTTGTCTTAACTTTATAACAACTCTTATAGTAATCAAATTATGTATAAGTATGTATATAAGCAGAATAGATATGCTCTGTTTGAATCAGCTATTATAGTATAGTGGTCAAGGTGCTGCACTAGGACAAGGGAGTTTTGAGTTCAAGTCTACCCTTAACCATGGAAACTCATGGGGTGTCTTTGAATCAATTATTCTTTCAACCCAAGCTGCTTCAGTGGAGACAAAATTAAGCTGCTTTGAGTTCTTGGAAAAAAGGTGGATTATACATCTATCAAATAAATAAAATGCCAGAACTATATTGTAATTCTTTCAGTTTTCCCTCTTTGGGGATTGTAATTCTTCTATGAGGTTCGGCAGTTACCTTGCCTGAGTATTTTCGACATACAACTATTCTTTTGGACCTAATTTCTTTGAAGATCTTTAAGACCTTATAAACCATATTTCAACGATGCCCAGAGTCGTCGTATGCGAGATGGGCGGTAGAGAACTATGACAAATAAATAGATAAATAAACAGTTGTCCAGATGGGAAAATTGTTCAGATGAGGATGATATATATTGTATGTGCTTAGTTATTGTACTGCGAGTAATTAATTAATCCTATGCAGTTCTGTGAACACTCATCTGGAAGTGTATTCCAATGAATTCAGTGAATCTTATTTTAGAATAGAGATGCATAGCATTGGATTGCAAAAGTGTTTAACTTGGCTAAGAATGTTTCCTAAATAGTGTACCAATTGTCATCTTCTCTTGATAATTATACATTAATCCCCCCCAAAAAAAAGAATATTGAAGGGTTTTTTAATAGTAATTTTATTAAAAATTATAACAATAAAAACTAATACAAACTAAAAAAAATAAAAGAATGAAAAGAAAAAGAAAGTGCAGAAAAGAAAAAAGGAAAAAGAAATAAAAAATAATATAGTAAAGAAAAAGAAAAGAAATATATAAAGAAATGACTTCCCCCTTCATCTCAACAAGTATAAATAATTTTAGTAACTTTTCACCTTCTAATGCATATTGAAGTTTGTAGAATTTTAGAAAGCTGAATGGTAAATAGGTTGTACTAAATCTACATTTTCTTCGTTTCTCTACTAGACTACACAAAAAGAACGAGCAGCTATGCTTCTAAAATTAATTATTGCCAAAGATAACTATGCATATATATCATTTTATAATGCTCTGCTTCACGAAGGATACAAAGATCTTGCTGCTCTCCTTCAAGATGGCCTCCCTAGTATTTCACCTTCAAATGGAAAAAATTCTGAGGATGGTATAACTTCATATGGTTAGTAGTTATTTTTTTTATTTACTAATGATCATATGCCATTCTAATCAACAAAGACGCTTTGAATGACAAGTGGGGGGGTTATGTGTAAAAATATTTTTTTTTCATGGAAATAACAAGAGTAGAGTTTTTGTAGCATATATCTAAAAGCATATCTCACTGACTCAGTCAGACTTTTGAGTAAAATTGGATTGAATTATAACAAAAAAAAGTTACAGTTTCAGGAAACACTGAATTCCAAGGTGATCTTCATTTCTAAATGATTTTTCATTTTTAAATGATTTTTCATTTGCTGGGTAGCGGGGGTTGCCTGAATGGATCGAGACAGGGCATCTGCCAAACAGTTCTGCGCCCCGGGAACATAAGAAATAACAAAATTGAAATGGGAGAAAAACTGGCTCCGTCTGATTTGGCGTGGGGTGAGGGATCTGGTGTTTTGTAGAAGCTGTAAATTCTTGTGATCGGTGCAAACTTTTACAGGAAAGGTTGCACCTTCTAGCCAGCACCTCCACTCTTGAAATGCTGCTTTAATTGCCAGCAACTCCTTGTTAAAAACATCATAGTTTCTCTCTGCTGGTGAGAGCGTGCGGGAGAAAAATGCACAAGGGAGCAAAGTATTCTCTGTTTTGTTAGTATATTGCAATAAAACAGCCGCAATAGCAAAATCTGAAGCATCTGAATGCATTATGAATTGCTTTGTGGGATCAGGGTGCTTCAAAAGCGGCTGGGATGCAAAGAGCTGCTTAAATTCTTGGAAGGCTGCTTGCTCCCTCTCCCCCCAAATGAATTTTGATCCTTTCTTCAAAAGCTGTGTGAGGCGTTTAGCCCTGTCACTAAATTTATTTATGAATCTCCTGTAAAAATTGCAGAATCCTAGGAATTTTTGTACCTCTTTCACATTTCAGTGGGGTTGCCAAGAGAGAATTGCCTGGACCTTAGAAGGATCCATGGATATGCCTTCTGTTGATATTTTATAGCCCAGGAAATGTAATTCAGTTAAATCGAAGGCACACTTCTCTAGCTTGGCAAACAGCTTGTTCTCTCTCAGTCTTTGTAAGACATTACGTACATGGGTTACATGAGTTGTAGCATCTTCAGAAAATATTAATATGTCATCTAGACAAAAGACCAGGTACTTATCCAGTAAATCAGAGAAAATTTGATTCATAAATCGGGAAAATATGGCTCCTGCATTAGACAAGCCAAAGGGCAAAACAAGGTACTCAAATTTACCAAACCTGGTATCGAAGGCAGTCAGATATTCATGCCCCTCTTTCATCCGGATCAGATTGTATGCATTCCTGAGGTCCAACCTAGTAAAAATGCGTGCTTTCTGTAAGCGATCCAGCAGATCAGATGTTAGGGGGAGTGGGTAATTTTCCTTGACAGTGACTTTATTGAGGGAACTGAAATCATGTACCACTCTCATGGGTGCCTCCTGGTTTGCCAGTGCCAACGGGTCAGGCTTCTTTGGTACGAAGGAGGTAGGAGCAGACGCTGGGGAAGTAGATGGTCGGATGAAACCCTTTTGGAGATTAGCATCCAAGTAATCCTTTAAGGTGGCTAGTTCCTTGGGGGACATGGGATATTGTTTCCTTGCTGGAATCCTGGCTCCTGGTATCAACTCAATGGTGCAATCACAGTCCCTATGGCGGGGTAGTGCTGTGGCCTCTTGTTCACTGAAAACGTCTGCGAAATCTGCATACTTGGCTGGCAACTGGACCCCCCCCCCCCCCGCTTTTGTGACTACGTTGGTTGCTAGAGAGAGAAGAGCGGCTTGAATCTTGTGGTGCTGGCATTCCTTAGCTGGGAAGGAGATTGCTCCCGTAGTCCAGTTCAACAGTTGGTTGTGGATCTTCAGCCAAGGTGTGCCCAGGACTATAGGCACATTAAGTGATGCAGTAACATAAAGTTGGATCCACTCAGTGTGGTCTCCCTTTGTTAGTTGCAAAGGTTCTGTGAAACTTCTAATCGGCCCTGCCTTGAGGGGCTGGCCGTCAATGGTCTCAACTCCTATGGGACGTGGCAATTCTATGGTCGGGATATTGAGGTCTTGTACAGTCTGTACATCAATAAAATTTGTGGAAGCTCCGGAATCCACGAGGGCCTCTAGCTTGACCTGGTGCTCTGGGTTTACATGCATTATGATTGGTAAGTAGTAAAAGGATTGCCTGGAATCCTCAGAATGAGCCCTTCTTAATTGATTGATGGTCTCCCTGCTGAGCTCTGTGGAGGGAGACCGACAGAGTTTCCCTTGTTGGAAGTTGAGGTGGAGGTGGCTCTTGGTTCTGCTGCTTGCCCTGGGGCTCTTACGGAATTTGCTTGGCTTCTTTCTGGGCAAGCTCTCACCATGTGCCCCTGGACTCCGCAGTAGAAACAGAGGGTTCTGTCTCTCCTTCTCTGTCTCTCAGCCTCGGAAATAAGCCTCCTGCTCGCCCCGATCTGCAACAGCTCCTCTGGTCCTGAGTAAAGAGATGCTGCAGAGAGAGCTGGTTGTTGTAACTGCTGTAGCATGGCTGCTTGTAATGTGTTGATCTGGAGATCTACTTGTTGTTGATGTTGTTGCAATGCTGCTGCCAGTTGTTGGATGGCTTGCCGAATTTCCTGGTTTTCCAAAGACATTTTCCCAAATGTCTCTTCCTTTTTTTTTTTGTTCCTCCCTCTTTCAATGGGAGTAGTTGTGTTTGTTAGGAATGATGTCCTAACATTCAGGAACCACGCTGAGACAAGGAATAGGTCTCTAGTGTTTTATTACTGCTACATTAGACAGAAAATCCTAACAAACTGAAGAAGCGTGGGAAAAACCCAGACAGATAAACCCCAAAAGTCAAGGCGGGTCTGATCTGTGTCTCTTTGAATGGCTGCTTAACTCCTCAGTACTACGCATGCGTTTTCCCCCCTGGATAGGGGCCCCCTCTGCTCACCATCAGTACTCATGACAGATACAGGGCCAGCTATACTACCAAGACAGCATTGGTCACACTTGTGGATAACCTTTGGTTGGGATGGGATTGGTGTGTCTGTCCTGGCCCTTCTGGATTTCTCGGCAGCTTTTGATACCATTGACCATGATATCTTGCTGGACCATCTCCAAGGATTAGAGGTGGGAGGCGCTCCTCCTTTCCCTGTGGGCAGTACCTGCCAGTGCTGGAGGAGGAGGAGACGTCCAGTCCTAGGCCCCTAATGTGGATTGCCTCAGGGCTCAGGTCTTTCTCCCCTCCCATTTAACATATATATGAAGCAACTGGGAGAGGTCATCAGTATGCTGATGATACCCAATTGTGCATCTCTACCCCATGCCAGGCAAGTGATGCTGTTCAGGTGTTGTCTCAGGGCCTGGAGGCTGTAAGGGCCTGGATGGGAGAAACTGGCTGTGACTGAAACCTAGCAAGACGAAGTGGTTGTGGGTTTTTGGCCCCTCAGGGTCAGGAGAGTTGACATCTTTGACTCTGGACAGAGTAACACTCCTCCAGACAGAATTGGATTTGCAGCTCCTGCTGGAACAGCAGGTGGCTGCCATGCCCAGGGGTCCTTTGTGCAAATTCATCTTGTGCACCAGTTGCACCCATTCCTGGTCCAGGAAGCTTTGCTCACAATCACTCATGCCTGAGTCACCCCCCTCCCCTTTGGATTATTGCAATGCGCTGTACATAGGGTCACCCTTGAAGGCCATCTTGAAGCTCAACTGGTCCAGAATGCAGCAGCACATGCAGTTTTGGGTACCCTGTGGTTCACCTGAGTAACACTACTGCTACGTGAGCTGCACTGGTTCCCAGTTGCTTTCTGAGTGCAATTCAAGGTGCTAGTTATCTCCTTTAAAGCCCTACATGGCACAAGGCCAGGTTATTTACAGGACTGTCTCTCCCTGAGGGTATCTGCCTATCCTACTAGTTAGATAGGATGGGCGCACTCCAGGTCCCCTTCCTTAAATGTTGTCACCTGATGAGACTTGGAGGTGCGTCTTCTCAGTGGCCGCCCCAGCCCTTTGGAATAGCCCCCACCTGAATATCTACTCTTTTAGCCTTCTGGAAGGCCGTGAAGACGTGTCTATTTCTCCAAGCATTGTGCTGGGATGGCAGTTGAGTGGGAGGCTTTTTGATCTGGTGTCTGGGGGAAGGGTATTTTTGTTTTTATCATTGTTTTTTATTGATTGTTGTGAGCCTCCTAGAATCATTATACAAGATAGGCAGACATATAAGTTCTGTATTAGCTATACTGCTGCAATTAATGCCGATGGGGAGGGCAACATATCATAATAATGGATATTTAAGAACATAAAATTCCTTTCCAATATGCCATGTCTACATGGAATTAGCATTCTGTAGTCTTCCTTCAGCCGAGTCACTGTAAGAATGCTCTTGTCTGATCCAAAACCTGAGGTTACAGCTATGATTTCAGATAGCAGAGCAAGGCTAGATTTGTTCCCTTCTCCAAAAGTTCTCGCTGCTTTCAAGAAGCTAATGATTTACTCTAATTTCTGCACCTATGAACTTGATGGATTAAAGCCAAAATTATTTTGCTGTCAGTGATAATCTAAATTAAAGAATTCTCAGGAGAGATTGCATTACTCTGTTTAGTAGAGTTGTTTATTTTGTACCATCTTAAGTTAATGGCTGCTATTGTTTTTTGTTTGTCTTTCCTTTATGAATTAAGTTAAGACTGTCCTTTGTGAAGGTGGAGTTCCACAGAGGCCAGTAGTATTTGTCACTCGTCCAGAATTAGTAAAAAAAATACAGCAGAACCTATACAGGTTAGAAAATGATCCAGGATGGGTAATTATTTATGGCATGGCTGGCTGTGGAAAGTCTGTTTTGGCAGCAGAAGCTCTACGTAACCATTGTCTTTTAAAAGGTATTTATATCTTATTTCTGCTAATGTAGCATTTAGTTCACATTCACAGATTATTGAAGATTGTAATTTGCCTCCAAATTAGAATCCACTTCAAACAGAGGTTCCAAATTAGTTTTGAACATGTTATATAATAATCATATTGTGCCCAGATAAAATACAGTACCAAAATATAATTTTTGAATATGAATAATAGAGGAAAGAAGTAATATGTATCAGCTGTTGGTTATTGCAAATGTTAAGAGTCAGTATCTGACACAAAAGAATTCTTAATAAATCACATGTCTTTAAGTCACATGTCTTTAAGTTTTGTATTTTTCACTTGCATAGCATAATAGACATTAAAATTATAAACATAGATTTTCATTTCATTAAAAACACTAATATACTAAGTAACTACAGGTAGTCCTCAACTTATGGCAATTGGGACCCGAATTTCTGTCGCTAAGTGGTGCAGTTGTAAAGCATTACCGCATCGCTTACTGATGGTAATTCATGCTGTCCCAGTTGCCATTGTTAACTGAATCCCATGGTTGTTAGCTGAGGCAACTTCCTGCCCACCACCAGTCAGTGGGGAAACCGGCAGGAAGTTGCAAATCCCAGGCAGGCAGACAGGTAAGTGGCTGCTGTTGGGGGGGAGGGACGGGGGGTACATGAGAAGCACACTGCAGGGTAGGGAGGGCAAGAGGAAGACATGAGGGTCAGGAAGGGTGTGCGAGTGGCAGGCGTGGCATGAGCACAGAGGGGCTAGGAGAGGGTTTGTGCGTGAGAGAGACCCCAGCGACCTGTGACCTTCCCTGCCAGCTTCCCCATTGACTTTCCAGGGAAACCAGCAGGGAGGGTTGCAAATGGCGATCACGTAATTGTGGGACGCTGGAACCCAGTCATAAGTGTGAACCAGTTGCCAAGTGCCCAGATAGCAATCATGTGACCGCAGGGGTGCTGGGATGGCTGGACCTCTGAGGACTGGTCATAATCATCATTTCTTCAATGCTGTCGTAACTTATGTCACTAAACAAATGGTCGAGGACTACCTGAGTTAAGGTTGCATCCCCAACCAAGGGAATAAACCTGCCTGCCTTCTTGAATTTCTACGCCACCAACTCCAGACTCATGGCAGTTTACATAGTAAAATATATTCACAATATCCTGTATATATTTGCATATAAACCCATCTGCGTAGAAGCTGACCCTCAAATTTTTAACCAAAATACCATGAAAAACACCACCCGCAGATATGCCAACTGTGAAAATTAAAACACGAAAATTTCAAGGGTTGGCTTATCTGCAGGTGGCACATTTTTCATGGTATTTTGGTTAAAAATTCAAGAGTCTGGTTACCTACAGCTGGGACTATCCACGAATATATGTATATAAGTATTACTGTACATATTCGCGGGTAAGTCCAGCCAGCGATAAGCTGAACCCAACTTTTTGGGTGTATTTTGGCACCTAACATTCTCGGCTTATCAGAATATACAGTAATACAACAATAAACAGAAAATAAACCCTTGCTTTCATGAGAGCGGTTCCTCCATTCACGATGTTTTTCTGAAAGAAAAAAGAAAGAGTAACAAAAAAGTGGCCTTGCCTGCCAAACTCCTGTTTTATTGCTCAGTAGAATCATATCTTGGGAAAGGAATGGAACTAGTTTGTCACTGTCTTCTTCTAGAATGTTTTTCCTACTTCTGGGTTTTCTGGTGATCTCCTTTTTGAGCACAAATCAGTCACAAACTTGCTTACATTTTCAGCATCAGCCAGAGTTAGTCAAGTGCTGCAGACAAGTGTAAAAACAAAGGGTATAGAATTACATAGCTTGATACATGTAGTATTTTGGGCCTCATGGAGCCTTTTAATACTTAGATGTTTTGTGCTATTGTTGTAGCAGCAGTAGGGTTCTATAATTTGACTGTGCATATGCTCCTTATAAAGGAGGCAGCCTGTGCTCTCAAGCCTTTCTTATGAAAGAAAAAGGAATGGCTAGGGAAGATGAAAAAGCAGATGAAAGCACTGATTGTCACTGTTCAGTTAACTTTTTATAAAGCCTAACCTCAATATAATTGGGGATTTTTTTAAGGCTCACCAATGTTCACTAATATGTTTTAATTTCAACATGCATCTTCTTCTTAGATTGCTTCCCAGGAGGAGTGCATTGGATTTCTGTTGGAAAACAGGATAAAACAGGACTATTAATGAAACTCCAAAATCTTTGTCTGAGATTAGACCAGGACTTCACTTATTCACAAAGGCCACCATTTAATATTGAGGAAGCAAAAGATCGCCTTCGTTGGTTGCTGTTGCGCAAGCACCCAAGGTAGTGTCAGTAGAACAGAGATGAATTTGAGATCTTTAATTTTAAATCAACTTGACTAGAATTGTTTGTTTCAAATTCCTGCATTTATAGATGTTTCCAATAAACGTTCTATGTTACTTAAAATTCTAGCGTACACAGTTTATAACAAAAATATTAGTGAATTGGTTCCATATGAAGCTAATAGTTGTTAGTCTGATGTTTTATTTATATAATCATTGCTTTACATGTATTCTTTCATTGAAAAATAATAAAGGCAGGATAGAAAATAAATAAACTTTGGAATCTAAAACTTGATTAACAGGGATCCTGAGTTAAAATCAACAATGTTTTATCTTCTGCGTAAGTGAATTTCAAACTTTTTAGTATCGATCAACTTAAAGCGTAATTGCTTGCTTTCTGAAGTGTATTGACTTGATTGTTCAGGCTTTTAAGGTACATGGAGCCAGTTTAGCATAGTAGTGAAGGTGCTGGATTAGAAACTGGCAGACCATGAGCTCTAGTCCTCTGTTAGGCACAGAAGCACACTGGGTGACTTTGGGCCAGTCACTCTCTCAGCCCAACCCATTTTAGAGGTTTATTGTTTGTGGGGAGAATAGGATATAAATCTAAAAATAAATAAATCCTGATTTATTTGAAAAATCAGTCCAAATTATCAGTTCTGTCTGCTGTGCTTTATTAATGAAAGATGTTACTAAGAATGCATCCATTCTTTCCTTGCTGATGTGTGAAAAAATGATGAGAAATTCCAGAAAGAGAACAGTAGAACAATACTGAGAAATAGAATTTTGAATGTGCATGATCGTATATGCTTTCTAAATATTCAGACTTTAGATTTTTTTAAAAAAAACTAATAATTTTTATTCCTTCTTGGCTTCCCCTTTCTTTTATTTTATCATAAATTAAGCCTGAATGCCAAGATTACCTTGTGTTTTTTTAAAAAAAAGTACTGATCTGTACGGCCCGTTTTGATTAAAGAAGAAAACAAATTTTAAAATGATTAAATTCAAGAATGTAACAGTATTATGAAGCATATAATTAAAATGCTATACAGTGCTTTGGACTTGATCTTAAAAAGGGCTTCAAAACATGAAAATGTGAACATACCACCTATCTGTACATCTTAAAACAGTGCTATTGTTTTCTGGAATTGCATGGGCTCCTGTTTAGATGGGAATACTTCTAAAAAAGGAAATGTACTGTTATGTATGAAGAACCTTCTTAAAGTAGATGTGCTATTTAACTTCAAGCTTACTTTTTTTTTTTGTAATAGATCTCTCTTGGTACTTGATGATATTTGGGATTCCTGGGTTTTAAAAGCTTTTGATAATCACTGTCAGATTCTTATCACCAGTAGAGACAGGAGTGTAACAGATTCTGTAACTGGTAAGGGTTGTATTTTCCACCTCTTATCCCCTGCTTAACCTACAAATTTTTATTTCATTTATTTCATGTATGTTACCCTTCATAGTGGATGACTTCTATTGCTATTATTCCATTAAACCTTATTAAGAGCATACAGTGATACATCCATTATATTAAGCAGAAAAATAGTATTGTCTTAGGAAAATTATACAATATCTATTAGTAGTTGTGACAGAGAGACTGGAAGAGGAAAGGATTATCTTGTTAATATTATTTCCTGTTTAATTTATAGAAAATAATCTGAATAGTGTATCCTACATATTGAGATTTTTGGGGAAAATTAGAAAAATGCATCTTTAAAAGTTCAAAACAAAATATATTCTGTAATAAGTAAAGCATAAATGGGAAATAGAGAAGGGTGTACAGAATTCTGGAAACTAAGAATAACTTATTCAGCTTCCTATGGGTATAAACAATTCCAAGCTCTTTTAGGAATGATATAAACAATATATAATCAGTCATACAATCATATAAATATACAGTGCAACTGAATAATGAGTATTACCTCCTTTTAACTGTATAAAACTTGTTAATATGGAACAGGTATATAAGAAAACGCTGATAGAATATAGCCTTAAATATAGCCTTTTCCTTAAAGGTCAAAAATTAATGGAAATAATTTGATCATGTAACACACATTGTTGTTAACATGACCCCAACTTTCTGCTTATTTTTTATTCCTGTAAACCACTCAAACTGGTTTACAGGAATAAAACAATATACAAAACATAAAACAAATCATAAAACACAAGAATTAAATACATTCTATTAAAAGAAGAATAAATATCTAGGCAGTTCAAATCAGTTTAAGAGTTAAAAGCTTGGCTATTCTCCTAAATGTTGGGAGACTTAGGTTGAAACACATCTCTAAGCAGACGTATAGCTTAGAGCAGCCTTGCACGACTTGTAGAGGGGAAAGAGCTGCACTGATACATTTTAAATAATCATGGGCCACAAAGAAATACCTGGTGCCCCAAGCAGCTATTTGGTGGCTAGCAGAGTGGTGGCAACGCTGGAGCTGGCAACAGCAGGAAGCCTGGAGGTGGAGCATTGGAGGTGCCCAGCAGAGTGTTTTTTAGACATTTCCCCGATGAGAGGAAGAAAAATGTACACTGAGGTATTTATGTTAAAGTACTGATTTAAGAAGCTTTGCAGTTTTGTTCATACCAGTTTCAGTGAGTTATGAATGCAGCTTACTTACTCCTATTTGTTATATTGCATATATGAGAGTCTTCATGGCTATATCAGTATACATACAGCTGTAGATTTGGACATGCATATTTACATTCCAGATGAACCATACAGTTTTTAAATAGTAGATAGTGATGATTTGAATGCAGGCCTTGAGATTTCTTATGTGTGCTGGCTAAAAATGGATATTCAAAATTGTGACAGTTCTAAGAAATGCATAAATTCCCCTCTGGGTCTTTTCCCATTTGTATCTAAAATGGAAAAAGCATCTCCTGACAACATCTCATCCCCAGCCCATGGGTGAGACAAATTTAAATCATTTGGTTCCAGTGTGAAATTTGCCCTCTTAAGCCGAGAGCATGCAACAACAGCTACAAGTTGTGTAAAATCTGTTACTCTTTGCCATTTAATTATATTGGAGCCAAAGTCAGGTGATCAGTAGGAGTATTATATGGGTATACTCTGTCCTATCCAGTCCATATTCAGCCTCATATGCTGTCATTTGGCTGTTGTCTCCCTGACAACAGCATTGGACATATAAGCACCCAAAAGATCAAATTACTTGCTAGGGCTTGAAATGGTATAACAGGTTGAAATAGCGAAACAGTGGAATGATGGAATGAACCCCATCCCATCCTCACTGTCTCCCAAACAGAGAACAGAGAATCTAGAAGTTGGTACTATTACCTGTGTAAATGGTATCCTAAGGAAAAGTGCTGCTTGTGACTCAGGTCTTTTCATAATTCCACTCTGTTGTTATTGTTGCTGTCTATTCAACCTTGGTGCAGGAGGGAGGAGCACAGGAAGGAGTCGTGCAACCAGACTGTTCCAGTGAATTCCTGTTCCAGTGTCATGATTGGCGGATGACTTTTTAAATGCCAGTTGGTGTCCTGCAGAACACAGAAGGCAGCAAAGCCTGTGGGATAAACCAGTTGCTTTGCTTACCTGCATTGTATGTGCATCGGCAGGACAGGACTGTTCAAAAGTGAATGAAAACTGAGGCAGGACAAGGATCGGCAATGGAGGCAGCAAACCTCATGGCAATATTGTTTTTGCAGATTCAAAGATGGGTGGATAGCACTTTAACTGGGCAGTGGAGAAATCCTTATTTATGCTTTAAATCAAATATTTTCTTTCTGCTCCTGTATTCAGGCAATAAATATGAAGTTTCTGTGGAAAGTGGATTAGCACATGAGAAAGCACTTGAAATATTATCCCTGTTCGTTAATATGAAGGTAACAGAGCTGCCAGAAAAAGCTGATCATATTGTAAGAGAATGCAAAGGTAAACTTTTTCATTTTACGCTATGAGATGCTGTATCAAAAAAGTAATAGTAGGTTTTCAACATACCTGTAACTGTATAAATGCTAATTTAAAATTGTAATTATTTTTAATTTTTATATAACCACACTCCTAGTCGTTGAACAACTTACTTAGTATTTTTAAATTTTAAAAAGGCAAAGTTACTTGGGCCTTGTTTGCTATTTTAATTTGTATGATTTGCCATTCCAGAGTTTCAGTATGTGTTCTAGTAACTAGAAAATATGAGAAATAGCTTATTTTGTTTTCCATTTCTTGTACCACATGCAAAAATTGTTCCTCTGGAAAATATCTCAGCACTTCATAGACTATGAAGTTGCCTTACTCTTGCAGCCTTCCTTAAACTCCTTTTGCGTTTCCTTCTTTGCTTGCAGCTGGCTTCCAAGGCCCAAAGCCAGAAAGGAAGAGACTGCAAATAAACCCCGGGAAAGTTTCAGCTTCTCAAATTTCATATTTTTTAAGGGACAGAAGTAATAATTCCTATTCTGGAATGGATATGAATGTCCTTAAGTGTATTTTTGAGTACAAAGTTGAAAAGAGTTATCATTTCCTCTGAAGGGGAATGGTTAGGGATTTTTAACATTTTCTCTTGATATTTTTTCCCAATAACTGCTTCAAAAAGCAGTTTGATCTCTTTTTGTTCAATTTTACTTTTACCTATTATTATTACTATTACTTACTCTATTTTAGGTTCTCCTCTTGTGGTATCATTAATAGGAGCATTATTACGAGACTTTCCCAATCGCTGGGAGTATTACCTTAGACAACTTCAAAACAAACAATTTAAAAGAATAAGGAAATCCTCATCTTACGATTATGAAGCACTTGATGAAGCAATGTCCATAAGTGTTGATATGTTGCCAGAAAATTTTAAAGTTTATTACAGAGATCTTTCTGTCCTTCAAAAAGATGTTAAAGTGCCTTCAAAGGTAAAATATATTTTAAATTTAGTGTTTTCAAGGTAAAACATGATTTAAGGTGCTAATGGTGATTGAACATAATTTTATATTACAGTATTAAAAAACTGGACATTTACTAAAATGTATTTCTGAAAGAATCCTACTTCCAAGCATTATAAAGAAACCTGGTTGCTGTAATGGTAACCATTTGTGAGCACATTTCCATCTGTCTTATAAACATGGCAATTATTACTAATTTGTAGTCTGAATCTCTTCTCCTTCAGTGCAAGCTCAGAAGTGAGTCTGTTTCAGATTTGGCCATCAGGTCATTTATAGGCATTATGCAGCTTCCACAGAGCTAGTTGTGCAGGGCTGGTTATTAGTTAAGATATAGATAAAATATATTTTAAAATACGGTTTCTTAATAGAAAATCTAACTGAATGTTGTGGTTACAGAATAATATTTACCGTCTGGAAAATTATTGATATGCATTTATAAGATTAGGTTACATTCATTCTTCCACTGAAATCAATAGGATTTGTACTGTATTTAGTAGTGCATACTTCAACCTAAGAATGAATAAGGTTGCAACCTTAACAGTATTTAACTTCATTATACTTGCTGTATAAATATCTAAATATTTTATTATATATGTTAAACATTTTTAAAGTCATTTAATTAAAAAGTTTATTAGGGTTTCTAAGTTTCTCCAAAGCAGAAAGTAAATAACCCTATCACAGTATAAGTTTTATCAGTACATATTAACATTTACAATTTTGACAATCACACCTCAGAGTCCTTAGTTTGCTTATAGTCTACGAACATTATTCTTGATTCCCTGTATATCTTTCCTTAGATATTAAGTATCTAAGGAAAAATTATGAATATTAGCAACTTAATATGCTAGTTCATTTCATTTCTGAAATCAGAGTTGCAGATTTAAATTTGAGATTATTTTATAGCTTTTGTTTTGATTTTACAAGGACAGTCACCATTCTCTTAAGAATAAAGAAATATTCTTTTAAATGCTTATTTTCAATCAATATGTAACAAAATAAATAGCACAGTGAACAATTTTAGGGAATTGGAGATAGACATACCCAGGATTTGCTTGTATATTGTCTGTGGAATAGTTTCCATACAAAGAACCTATCTTTTTAGTACTTGACAAATGAGATCTAATTGTGTTCTCTTGAATTTTTCAAATTATTTCTACCTAATGAATGGAAAACTATCAACCCCATTATTGTTTACATTCACCTATTTTTGTATGTTTGTTTGCATGTTAGGTATTCTGCATTCTTTGGGATATGGAGACTGAAGAAGTTGAAGACATACTACAAGAATTTGTCAACAAATCTCTCTTATTTTGTGATCGAAATGGAAAATCATTCTGTTATTATTTGCATGATCTCCAAGTTGATTTTCTTATGGAGAAGAATCGTTGTCAGCTTCAAGTATGTCTTAATTTTGAATAGTGGTTTATTTAGGAAGCCAGGTATATTTTAGTCAGTATACAAAATCCATTCATAATATAACGTTAGAATTTATTGTCATGCAATTGTTCTTCCTGTTTTATATTTATTAGTGGCAGCATCTAGCTGACCTTAGCTGATCTCAAAAAGTTAAGGAAGGACAAGCCCGGTCAGCATTTAAATGGGAGATTACCAGGCACCACAACTGTAACTAGACTGGGCACTTGGAATAATGTTTTGGAAAAAGGCAAACCACTTTCATAGTGCTGCCATATGTAAAATACACACATGGACATATATAATCAATAGCTAAACTCAAAGGAGGCTTTACCTTTTAGTTTAATATTAATTCATCTTTTCAAACAGTTTTGGACTTGTACTCTATAAAATCTGTGTTTTTATAGTGTCTGTGGGAAACCTATTTATTAATAGATGTTTGTGATGTGGGCTAGCCATGGGTCTGTGAAAGCAAAAAGAGAGAAAAACACTCCAAAACAAAGGTGCGGAGATAACACTTTAACTCTGATATGCAGTTTAATGAGCTATGGGCATAGAATGACAGGAGAGGGGGTTAAGATTATTCAGCTAGAATTCATGCAACAATGTTTAAACATGAAAATAGGGTTCAAAGGGCTAGAAGGATAAAAGTATAGATTTGATTAGATTCGATTCGATTCGATTCGATTCGATTGCTTGTTAAGGGAAGACTACCTGTATTGAAGAGTAGAAGTCAGACCTTCCAGGTGGTGAACAGAGATTCTCTTGATTCTTTGATTCTCTGATCCTGCCTGCTAGAACTCTTCTTGGTAAAGCTAGCCTTGGTTTTATTTTGATCAATGGTCCTTCTTCCTAAGATGGGTATTGGCTGTTTATGTGAATTTAGTCTACTTAATAGCTGTGAGTGCTTGCTCTGGGTTCAACTTTTCAGAATTGAAAACATTGACTTGCCCTGCCTCCAGTGCCTGTTAGCACTACAAGCTTGGAATACGGTGCGTACCTGCATGCAGGCAAGCATTCAGGTTGGAGTTAAAAGGGCTAGACATCAATGGGTTTTGCTTTTAGTTTCATATTAGAGTTCCCTGACTAATCAGAGCATAACAACATACTTACCTTGTGAATAGGGCAAGAGAGATTACTGAACTCTGTTTATTTTTATAATAGTGTAACTTTTGGGGATTTTAATTCAATACACTGTCACAAAGTAGAGAAACTATTTTAGGTTGAATGCCATTACTGTATTAATAAACATTTAATTTTTGTAGGAGCTACATAAAAAAGTAGTTCATCAGTTCAAGAAATATTATAAGTGTTATATACCTATTCCATCAGAGGAAGACTGCATGTACTGGTGTAATTTTCTGGCTTACCATATGGCAAGTGCCAATATGCATGATGTAAGTTGCACTGACTTTTATTTCTATACCCTTGTATGTAAGAAAAGAGTTTCTTTCTAGGGGAATCAATTTAACTTTCTTGTGAAACTTTTGTAAAGAGTTTTATGGTATTAAATGAAATATATTTTTGTTTCTATGCCTGCAATTTTTTCTGTATGAATTTTCATATGCATTTCTTGAAGTAAAATATTTTGTCCTTTGATTCAATGAGGAATCAAACAAATGTTTGCATATTTCACTAATGTCATGAATAAATGGTAATTTGAATATAATAGATTCTATGAAAATTGAAATAGTATAGAATTACAGTCTAAACATCTTGATTTAACATTTGCAGATATAATATATTATTTATTAAAGTAATAAGTAGTAAATATGTTATTTATTTACTAAGTTACTAGTCCAATTTCTAAGGCCGTCCATTAGCCAAATGACTAATACGTTAGATCCTATGAAATTAGATCTACAGCAAAGGCTGATGAGTCATTTTGCATATAAGAATAATGAAAGAAAGTAGTATTTCTAAACCTGCTTGTACTTTGTGAAGGAATGTTGGGATTATAAATCATTCTTCTCCCTAAAAATATAATGTTATGTAACAGTTTAAAACGTTGTTGAATATAACATCTTTCCTCTGCATTTTTTCTTACAGGAGCTGTGTGATCTCATGTTCTCACTAGATTGGATTAAAATGAAAACAGAACTAGTAGGGCCTGCTCATTTGATTCACGAATATGTTGAATACAGTGAAATACTGGATCAGAAGGTATGATATGATAATATGTAAAATAAATTATAATTACTGTTTGTTCGATTTTTATAACTTACCAGCTATCTTCCACAGTTCTCTGCCAGTTAAAATTATGTCTGGTTTTTTTTATTTAGTTTGGTCTAGTGGTTAAGGTGCTGGGCTAGAAACCAGGAGACTGAGTTCTATTGCCACCTTAGGCATGAAAGCCAGCTGGGTGACCTTGGGCCAGTCACTCTCTCTCAGCCCAATTCACCTCACAGGGTTGTTGTTGTGGGGAAAATAGGAGGAGGAAGGAGTATTAGGTATGTTTGCCGCCTTGAGTTATTTATAAAAATAATAAAGGTGGGATAAAAATTAATAAATAAATAATAAATTGATGTGTGACTTGATTGATGAACATAAAGCTCTTTTCCTCTAAGGATATTTTTAAACAATGATTACAGTATTTTGTTTAGTTCAGGTTCTCTGAAATTATTTTGTAAACAAAATAAAATGTCCCTCCTCCCAATAAGTTTATAATTATAAATTTAGCACTATGAAAAAAAGAACAAAGAGAGGGATGGAAAAAAGGGTAAATGCATTCATACAACCATTGATAATTCCATCTAATCCTATTTTCCTTGCTAAATCATTATCTACCACCATATTTATTCAAAAATATTTCTTATTTACAGGATACTAATGCACGTGAAAATTTCCAGGAATTTCTGTCCTTGAATGGGCATCTCCTTGGACAACATCCATTTCTAGACATTGTACAGCTGGGTCTGTGTCAGCCAGAAAATTCAGAAGTATATCGACAAGCAAAACTGCAAGCTCAACAAGAACTTAATAAAGGATCTTTTTATGTGGAATGGATGTAAGCATATATCTTTTTTCATGTCTTTTTCCAAATCTGTCAAACAGATAATTGAAATATTTGATTCCAATTCAATAGCAAACTTTTTGTGCGTGCAATTTAAAAGGTATATTCTGTATTTTAATGCAGAATTTTATCCAGGCTTTATAGAAACTGGCTGCTGAAACTCCTTTCTGTTTTTCAGAATATTTCAATACCAGTTTTGTAATGCAAGACACTGAATTTCTGGTTAAGGAGAAATAGAAAATGCTTGCTGTAAGCACAGATGCTTTGCATTGACTGAGTACTGACTTATTTTCACATTGCCTAGGTTTAAATAGGGAGAATATTTTAAGCGGTTTTTCAGAACTGTGGTTTTAGCACAAATAAGGAGGCTGCAGAACATGGAATAATGGAATTAAATTAGAAGATATTTATTTATTTATTTATATTTCAAATTTCCATCACCGCCCATCTCCCCCGAAAAGGGAACTCTGGGCGGTTTACAATCAAAATTGGATTCCAATTGATGTTCGAAAACGGTAGTTTGAAAGTGGAACCAATTACCTAAAGAGATAGTGGGATGGATTCCTGCACTAAGTGGGGATAAGACTCAATGGCTAAAGTGACTCCTTCAGCTCCAGGATTCCATAGTATACTGCTGCTTGCTCCTGTGGAAGCTCTTTCCAAACTCAAGTCCTAAATTCAGTGTGATACATTTCATTTATGCCTAGTATCCCTATAGTAGGAAGACAGATTACTCAGACTACAGATGCATGGTAGTCAGTTGTACATCTATTTTAATTCTGTTTATTCGTTGAGACATGTATGTATAGTTTTACATGGAATTAAAATAATATATACCCAAGAAATGTAGAGAAGTGAAGTAACTGCTGATAATGTGAAAAGTTCAGTTCAGTTAAAAAAGAACAACTTTTTTAAAGCAACTCTTGGGGCCTTGAAAATCAGTTATTATTTTAGGGACTACAATTCTTCAAAAATAAAAAAATTATTTATATATCATAAGTATGTTTGCGCATGTGTTGTGTGGCTTGTTATGTTTTGATAAATTGAGGATGTTAATATAAACCTCATCTTAAAAAGATAGTGAAATAATACCTTTCTTATTTTTCTGTAACCTAGCAATAAAACATCAGTGAAGAACATGTACCGTTTGGTTGTGCATCCACATACAGATGCCGTTTACCATGCTTGTTTTTCACAGGACCAACAAAAAATAGCTTCATGTGGAGCTGATAAAACTTTGCAGGTAAAATTGTATCAGATCAGCAACAACAACAAAGTAGTAATCATATTCTGTATCAAATGAATACTACATAATATTGTTATTATCTTATTTTCAAATTGGTCTTTTGTTATCAATTGTCCTGCCCTATTCTCAGCATTTTGTGAATGGTGCCTTGGATTTATAGTTTTCCTCTGTCTTTCACCTTCTTTCTTATAACATAAAATCCATTAAGGAAGGAAAGATAGAATAGTTGCACAGTTTCTTTGACTGGTAACGTAAGGAGCCCTCCAGTTGGATTATTTGTAATGAAGTGTGTACTGTGGTGTGGCTTTGTGGTCTATAGCACCGTCTGGCTCCTTGCCCCTAGTTCTTCCTCTTTCACATGTGAGGGATAATATGCTAAGATTCTAATTCTTATTTGGGGCACAGTTTATAAATTATCCAGTGATAGTAAATGGTGGTTTGCATTAATCAAATGTAGCAATTACAATTTCCCTAGGAAAATGAAATACCAGCCTAGAAACCAAATTGACTGGTACAATATCTTCTTCTGAAAAAAAGAGGAAAAGAGAATAGCCTGAGTTGCAAGCAACCTCAGTGTTCATTCTGGTCATCCCTTTTGTATTCAGTCCACATTCATTTAACATCCATTCATTCTTAACTCTTATCTCTTCTTGTTTACCACACATGCTTCTTAAGTAATCAGTTTCTCCCACATTCATGTTAATGTTACGTTTCTCCCTACATAGCCAACTCTAACATCCATATAATAAAATGGACAGAAAATGCTCTTACACTTAGTCATTATTGCTTTTTTTTTAACAATCATTCCTTGCAAGATAAACATTCCTCCATTTTCCCATCTTTAGTAAACATTCTACGATGGTACATAAATTCATCTACTTGCCCTGATTTTTCACCTTTTGTATGTAACTTAAAATTGTTCAGTTTATTTTCCCTGTCAAACACAGCTACAGTAGCTTGGTCATGATGTAGTCATTTTCAGATCCATACTTCACACTGAATCATACATTTGATATGCACTGTAAATCATTTGGGTTCTGTGCCATCATATGCATGCAACAGTATATGTTTATTCACCTCCCCAATGAACATACCTGTACTATCTTCAGAAGCATACCTCATACATTTATTCATAAATACAATACAAACCATGGGAACATCTTACATCTTTGTCTTGCTTCTTGCTTGGTGTGAACCGTGAGCTAAATATTTTTAATCATATACAGTTCTTACTGCATTCAGGAGCCAACCTTCAACTCCATAGTCATGCAAAACATTTAGTAGTTCAAGCCTCTTCACTTTATCATAGACTTTCACATTGTATAATAAATATTCTTGCACTGCTCAGTTGCTTGGTGAAGAGCAAAAAATCTTGTCTGCGCACTAGCCTCCTGGCATCAAGTATCACCACATTTCCTAAATTTTGCTTATTTCACTTTTCATGTCTTTTCAGTCAGAATTCTGCCAAAAAGCTTTGTAGAGACACTTAACAAACTGATTCCTCTGTAGTTTCTGCATTTACACGTTACCTTTGAATGGGGGAAACAATAATGGCATTATTCCAGTCATTTGGCACACATTCATTTTTTATTCATGTGCTAAACAGCTCATAAAGCCACCCCATAAGCAATTCACATACATATTTTAATATTTTTCCAGTTATAGAAACTACACCTTCAGCCTTGCTATGTTTATTTATGACTTCATGAACTTTTTTTGTGAACATTAACATTTATAGTATTTGTTTCAATTCTATCCTTTCACTTATTAGTATCATTCCCCTACAAATTTCTATAATATTTCTTCCAGCATTCCCACATGTCAGTTTCATCCAAAATCATTGCAGACTTTTAATTCCACTTATTCTGCTGGAGAGTCCTTATTAACGCTTTTGACTGAGTTCCAACACATTTTTAAAATTTCCATTAAAATTGCTGCATTTGTCTGCCTCTTTTATTCTTAAATGTTCCTTGCTCTCTTTCACTATATTTTTCTAACTGTATTTCTCTTTCTCTGTATACTTCAGTACCATTCTCTCAGCCTCATTTTTAGTAGCCTCATTACTGTATATGCATTTTTTTTCACATTCACAGCACTTGTCATTTCATCATTCCATCAAGCATCCTTTTTCATAATTCCTTTCAGCATAACTTCAAACACTTCTCTGGCACTGTGTTCACTTTGTTCCAAGCAGCTTCCACATTCTCTTTCCTTATGCCTACATTCCATTCATTCTGTTGGGACAGAAATCTAACCCTAATGTTTTTTCATACAGAACCTGTATTTTCTCTTCATGAACTCATTCAATGTTCATTTTAATTTCTTCTTTCTTTTTTTGCATGTCCACTTTTTTCCTCAAGATCCCCTTTTGATACTACCAAAAATGGTCAGTCCCATATTCAGAACCTTATCGCACTGTATCCTTCACTGATTCTTTGTCTTTTATCATAAAGAAATCATTCATAGCTTTAGATTTATTTTTGTTCTTTTGCCAGGTATACATATAAATAGAATTGAGTTTAAACCATCTGTCTGTCTGTCTGTCTGTCTGTCCATCCGTCCATCCATCCATCCAATCTACCTACCTATCTATCCTGACTTTATTTTTTTATTTGTTTTCATTTCAAGGCAATGTACATACCTAATGCTCCCACCTCCTATTTTTTCACAACAAGAACAACAGAACTTTTTCTAAGAAATCACTAGTTACTATTCTCATTCTTCCTTGGAACATCAAATGGCATAATTATTGAAGAAAGATGGGCTCTTTTATCACAATCCCAACCATCCATTTTAATTAAAAATGCTTTTATTCTATATGAAAAGTAAAAGTAAAGCAGTAACCAGATACAAAATTAAATATTAATACAAAATAAAAACTAGACTGAACAAAAAGAAAAGTAGTGCAACAAATATACAACAAATTTCTTATCTTAAGGAACACCTTAAAGAACATCTTAACGGTTTAATGTCTTAAAAGTTTAACAACTTAAACTTTCATCTCGTGAAATCATATTGATCAGATTTTTCACAGCATTGGTAAAATTCATATGTAGAAATTTCACACATTTCTTCCACCCAGGGGTTTAAGTCAGATAATCTAGAATAGACTGTGCTGTACAATGAATGTACGCCCATCCATTCATATCCTCCCACTGCTGAATCACATTCATTCAGAATATCGAACAATTTTTCTTCAAAGTAATACCTTGGTTCTTTTATTATCACCATTCATTTCAGCATAACATGCAACTATCACCAAATTATGGATTTTCATATGTATTCAGCACAGCCTAGATTATACTAATTAATACTCTCTAACATCTATTTTAGTCATTTAATTCCTAATTAAGTGTACACCTTATCTTCCCTGCATCAACATCACTCCCAAGAGCAGGCCACCTTCATTCAGATTTATTGTATCTTTCCCCTTTTTAAAAAATAAATATACAACATACCTATTTTTTTTTTGCTTTCATTTGTTAATTTATTCTTAAATAAATATTTAAAATAACCTCATGTGGCGCAGAGTGGTAGGAGGCACTCGACCCGATCCCACAGAGCTGGATTCTTGGGTAGCTGCCTCAGGTTGACTCAGCCTTCCATCCTTCTGAGATAGGTAAAATGAGTACTCAGCTTGCTGGGGAAGGTGATGTCTGGGGAAGGCAATGGCAAACCACCCCGCTATAGTCTGCCAAGAAAATGTCATGAAAGCGTCATCCCTCCAGAGGGTCAGATATGACTCGGTACTTGCACAGGGGACCTTTCACCTTTTTCACCATTCATTCTTACATTCCAAGTCACAATTTTTGGTATATCATGATAATCACCAGTGGACCCATAAATACTGATTTTTGTTGTCCATCATCGATTTGAACAATCAAGGCTCTTACATACCACTTTTTACTAATATACAGGAGGTATAAACTAAGTTACCTGCCTTATTCCTCCCTGTTGACAACAAGAACAGTACCAATTAAGTTTGCTACATGTGAGCCAGTATGCCACAAGTACAACTAATACATAGTTTTCCCCAAAAAAGTTCACACTATGCTATGCAACCTGGGATCTCTAATCCAGAGACATACTATTGCCCACTTCCCACCAACTTAAAGTACATAAAATGTATTGACACATGCTCAAGATGCTTGAAAGAAAGGAAGCATGGATTTTCACTCTCAAAAAAAAAAAACCCTCTAGAGAAATATTCAGATTTTGTGTTTTTCATCTTCTTTCCTTAATAGTAGATAATGACATGTAACTAAAGTTTGCAGATTAGCTACAGTTGTTCAGTGCTTAGGTTTCTAAGTACTCCTTGCTTTTGAAATGTTACCTCTTCTGTGATTTAGTAGATTTTTGTGTAGATATTGGAAGCTCTGACTTTTCTGAAACTTTCAAAATTACTGGTTGATCAACATGTATATATTCACCTATTGTGCAAAGTGCCAGTTTTCATTTAGTATTTTTGGAGTTGACTTGAAAGTTAATAATCTCTCAATTTTTTTCCTTTTGAACTAATAAAGACTTAGTTAGACAAGATAATTAATGAAATAGAATCATGACTATGTAGAGTAATATTTGTTTGTAATATATATTTGTGTATAGGTTTATATGTATCTATAACAGTTCTATATCACTTCTGGTTTCTTAATATTTGTTGTTCTCTTTGTAGGTTTTCAAAACTGAAAGTGGAAAAAAGCTTCTAGAAATAAAAGCTCATGATGATGAAGTGCTCTGCTGTGCTTTTTCAGTGGATGACAGATTTCTAGCCACTTGTTCAGTGGATAAAAAAGTAAAAGTAAGCATATTATGAAAAATCAGTCATCCTCTTGAACATAATGAATTAATTATGCAAGTAGTCTTCTCTTAACAACTCTCATTTAGTGACTGTTCGAAATTATGCTGGCGTTGGAAAATGACTTATGACTCGTCCTTGCACTTATGACTGTCGCAGCATCCCTGCAGTCAAGTGATCACAATTCGGGTACTTGGCAACTGTTGTGCATTTATGACAGTCACAGCATCCTGCCATCACATGATCACCATTTGTGACCTGGCTTCTGACCATTTGTGACCTGGCTTCTGACAAGCAAAGTCAATGGGGAAGCCAACAGGAGGTCGCAAATTGCAGTCACCTGATGTCTCGCTTAACGACCTCAAGAGATTCAGTTAATGACTGCAACGGGGACTTCTGGAACTGCTGTCACTAAGCAGAGCAGTCACAAGATGTTTCACTTAACCGCTTCGCTTAGCGACAGTTGCCGGTCCCAGTTAGGGTCATTAAGCGAGGACTACCTGTATTTTTAACTGTAGCCAGTGAGAAACTAATAAATTTCAGTAATAGATTAAAAGGGTGTCCATTTTTTGCAGCCCCTAGAGTTCTCTAAGATTACACTAACAAATGTCAAAATGTTGTTTTTGGACCATTTTTTATAATTTTTTTCATTGAAACAACTAAACATATCCCAACCAGCAAAAGCTAACAAATGCTTGACATTGACCCTAACTTCAGGCCTAGGAGCTATGTTTTTTACAACTTCTGGAACATCTGAAGGTTGGGAGCCATATGACTCCAGAGGGCAGGCACCACAGTAGAGAAGGTGGACTGCCTAGGCCCTGATATATGACATTGTTTGAGTGAGGGGACCTACAGCACACCCACTCTGCTTGATCTCATTGGCTGGGCAGAAACTATCGGTAATAAGTGCTTATGTATGTCTATATGTATGTCTAGAGCTGCAAGGAGTAGGTGACATATTCTGAATCTAATATTGAAACCTTCATAACTTCATCTTTTGTGTAAGAAGCTAATTATCTTACAGTATGAAATATATCAGCTCTCTCTGGGATGATTTATCTTTTGTGAGCATAGTTTTTGTTTTATCCAGATTGCTATAGTTTTCTTGTTACATAGGTTGCTTACATTTTCATGTTCAAATGTTGTATTTCAGGAAATTTCTACCTGCTAAAATATAAAGAACATTTAAGTACATAGAAACATATTTCAGCTTTGCCTAGTATTTAGATTAGAAATGGATATATACTAGATAAATATCTTTTAAAATGTTTGAATTGTTATATATAATGTTTTAGGTCTGGAACTCAAGAACAGGTCAACTTGTGTGTGTATTCCAAGAACACACAGAGCAGGTCAACTGCTGCCAATTTAGTCATCACTATTTACTAGCCACATGTTCAAATGACACTTATATCAAAGTAAGTAATAAATAAAGTCATACTTGTATTTACAATAGCTACAGTTGTAATGATGGATGTGAGTATTTAATGGTAGAGAATTTGCGGAAGCCTCCTGAAATATGTGAACTTTGTTACTTTGTTGTTCTCACTTTTAGCCACTGGAGGCCATTTAGGTACTGCTAGACTGCAGAAATGGATTCGAACTGTCCTTTGATGCACACTGACAGCATAGTGAATAACCTTCCATTTTTCCAAATACTTGCGTTGCTAAAACTGTTTATAGGATATAATAAATAAGGTTTGACAACAGCAATCTGGTTGTTCCTAATGAAAACTGCAAGCTGCGTGTTTATTTTTGTTGCTACACAAGTGATAACGAATATTTTGCAGAAAAGTCAAAATAAATACTTTTCTACTATTTTTAATACACTCATTCATTTCTTCTTGGTTTCCTTTTTATTTTTATACTATTCTTAAATGCAGCTCTGGGATATGAATAGTAAGTATTGTCGCAATACACTGTTTGGCCATGAAGGATCTGTAACCCATTGCAGATTTTCACCAGATGATAAATATTTGGCTAGTTGTTCAGCTGATGGAACTTTAAAGGTATGTGTTGAGACTAAATTATTGTAAGGAGCACCTTTTGATTCCATAGCATTGTATTCTGGAAACAATAATTTTGTTCTTTGGGTTATATGGCTGTATATTTTCTTCTTGCATGTAGCCACTTAACTGCTGCATAGTCTAAAAAAAATTAATACTAAGCAGGGTTCAGCGAAGCTAAGGACTTGTTTATACATTTCTTTCTACAATATGTAAGTACCTAATGAAAGATAAATTGTCATAAAAATGTCTGACTGCTAGGCAATCTGTAAAAAATAATGGTTTTTTACTTGGCTAATTGGTTAGGAAAACTGTTGAGGGGAAATAAGGGACATCTGATCCAGAGAACCTGTACAACTGATCAGATGTGTTCCTCTCTTGCGTCATCTCTGCCATGAATTAGTCTTATATCCAGATTGAAGTAGGAAATAGTTGCAGAAAAATGTTCTGTACTTTGCTTATTGTCAGCTCCCTAGTTTGAAGCTTTCATCTACAGTTGTGCACAATAGAAACAGCTTTCTCATACACGTTTTTTTGTAAATTATTATTGGAGCATGCTTCATGTATAATGCATGTTATCTTTACATTTTAATTTGTATGTATGTAAATCGCTTAGATGAAATTCCAGCACACCTGGATGTGACAGAGAAGCAGAACTTCAATATAAGGTTATTATAACCTTATATTGTTTTAGAAATTTGAATTTCTAGATGTGGAAACAAGGTTTGGCCCTTACAACATGGTTCGGCCCTTGGATTGTTGTCCATTCCTATAGAATGCAACACTTGGATTTCATTTGTAAAAAAAACAAAACCTATCTTCTTCAACATGATAGATTATATACTGTATATCCCTTCCTACAACTACTAAACCCAGGCTCTGGATAGTTCCTAAATGCACTGTATGCAATCTTATAAAGTACAGGGGTCCATGAATCTAAATTGCCATAGGGGGTTTGAACCCCATAGACTAAGATCTGGCTGTGTGCATTTCAGCACATAGTACATTCTGATCTAACAATAATCAAGTGGAATAGCAAAATTATAGGCTACAGGTAGTCCTCGCTTACCAGCCATTCGTTCAGCGACTGTTCAAAGTTATGACGGTTCTGAAAAAGGAGATTTATGACTAGCCCTCAAAGTTCCGGCCATCACAGCACCCTTACAGTCACATGATCGCGATCTGGGTGCTTGGCAATTGTCTTGCACTTATGATGGTTGCAGCATCCAACGGTCACATGATTGCCATTTGTGACCTTCTCTGCCAGCTTCCCACAAGCAAAGTCAATGGGGAAGCCGGCAGGAAAGGTTGCAAGTTGCTCCAGTAAGTCGCTCAAACCCTTCCCCACCCAGCAGCAGCCACCCCTGGGCACACTGTGCCTTGTGGGCTACTTGTGTACCCTCCCGTACCCGGCAGCAGCCACTCACACTATGCCTTGCGGGCCACTCGCTCACCCTTCCCCATTCAGCAGCAGCCACCCCCAACCCCTCTGCCCTTACACTGCACCTTACTTGCCTGCCAGCCTGCTTGAGAGCCGCCTGGGACTCACTAAACAACTTGCTATCCTCACTTAGCAACCTGCTATCTTCGCTTAACAATGGCAATGAGGAGTGCCGGGATTGCCATCACTAAGCAATGTGGTCACATGATGTTGCACTTTATGACCATATTGCTTAGCTACAGAAATTCTGGTCCCAATTATCATTGTTAACTGAGGACTACCTGTATAAACAATAAAGAAGGATTAGCATGACAATCCTAACATTGGACTAAAATTGAAGAAAAGACATAGTTTTCACCCTGTGTGATAAAAACATTTTTATTATAAGCAAAAATATGGCAAGTGTAACTTATCAGTAAGTAGGACCTTACTTCAACTGTATTTTATAATATGACACGGTTGCTTGGTTTTATATAAGAAAAAAGAAACCATCTTTTATGTCTAATAGGCCTATAATATCATACAGAGATTTGGATCAGATGTCTTTATAGAGAAAGGGCTTATTACAAAATCATATATCAGCCAAACCAAGTAACTGGGATTCTGAAATATATTTAGTATAGAGAATACAAATGTAAGAAGCAAAACATTTATTTTTTATTAACAGAAACAAGGTAATTTATAGCTCCACATTGGAAGCAAATGAAATGGATTTCATTGATATTGATACAATAAAAGTTTGGACTTTGACCTTTATGGAGAGAATAACTTATGAATTAAAATCATTAGAGAACCAAAATGGAGTGTTTAACTTATGCAGATTGATCTGAATTGATTTTCCTCTCAAAGAAGCCAAACAGAATGTATCCATTGTCTAAAGAATTTTAAAGACTACATGAAAAATGAAATATACTGAAATAAATGGTGCTTCTTAATACTATTGTATGGGAAAACTTAAGTATATATATCTGGATAAGTGGGCTATAAAATAAAATAAAACAAAATAAAATATACTTCCTGTACTGGTTAAAAATAAAGTTATTCATGTGCATTCATAACAGACTTGCCCAGGCAAAAGTTGTTTTTGGAATGGTTCTTACTTAGCAATAATTTAGAAATAAATCAGTCAAAATGAATGATATGTAAGAAATTTGATATCAACTTAGTTGCTTGATTTGAATATGTTGCTATTTCCTGACAAACATATATTTGGCAGTAGTACTAAAGATTGGAAAACCTTTTTTAAAAGCTTTGGAATGTGCATTCAGCAAATGAACTGAAAACTATTGACATAGGAGACTTCTTCAGAAATGGGGATGAATACCAAGATGATGTGGAAGTGTTAGTGAAGTGTTGTTGCTGGTCATCTTACGGTGCAAGAATAGTAGTGGCAGCTAAAAATAAGCTTTTTGTAAGTATTTAAGAATATGTTGGTAATGTTCCTTTCCTTCATCTTGTTTTTAACTTGTGTTTTTAGATACCAGTGTTCACAAATTATTTTTTTTTAAGATAGATAAAAGTGCTGTTTTGTATCAGTTCACATTGTTTTACAACTTGAGAAATCAGTGTTATATGTTTTAAACTGTACAGGAAGAAAGGTGAAAGAGGGACAGTGTCATGCCATATAACATGTGTTCATTCAGGAATACTCTGAAGCAGAGTCAGAGATTAGCTTGTTAAAGAGGGAATCCTTGAATTCCCCTTCTATTTTACAACCTGAGGTTAGAATCTACTGCTGAGTCTCAGAATTTGAGGGTAACTTCTCCAAAGCTTCTCCTGTCTCCCTAAATAAATAGCCAAGACAACTTTAAGGACTGTATCAGCATATAGCAGGAGGAGATACACTGAAAGACCAAGGCTTCAGTTCCCCATACTCTTTTAGGAGGCAGCAGCTTGTTTTGTGAGAGAATACTCCAGCTAGTATATGCGACACAGAATGGAATCCGGACAATTCCCTTCCTTGTTGTGGCCCTTATTTTATCTAAAATAACCCGAAACCATCCATAGTGTCCCCCATCCTCTGGGCCTCCATCCAGACTCAAAGACCATATTTTGCCTCTTCCCATTATAGTCAGAGCTTTCATATAGTGTTGGCTGTATGAATATTTTCTCTCTCTCCCACTTTTTCAGGAGATAACCACATTATAATAGTATTTGTCCAAATGAGGTAGTAATAGTTTGCCTTTGCTGAGTCCCAGTCTTGGCCAACAAAAAATGGTTCTCTGCCATCTTCACCAGTACACATTTGAGATCAACCATCTCCAGATGCCCATACCTCCTCTCAAGGCAGCACAGATAATAATTAACATTCTTACCCACAGCTTGAAGCTGTGTAATAAATCCTGACTAAGTTGATTAGCTTTAACCATAGTTAAGTTCTAGTTAAATAAGGTGGATGAAAATATGGATACAAGTGGGAAAGAGATGTGAATAAGATAAGATGAAGTTAAACAATTGTGTCTGTTAGGTGGGAAAGACATCATTAGCTGTCTTGATGATAAACAGTTCAAGCAGCAAATACTGTCTTATAATAGCACATTCATGATCTGTATAGGGATCTTTATGCTCTTGAGAAATTACCAGTGAGAATAAATTAATAAGATTAATGATTTGTAAAGAATATTTTTAATGTGAATAAACTTTGAGACAAACATTAGTTAGACTGAAATTTTTCAGAAACTTTGGTCCTATAGTACTAGAAGAAGTGCATTTCCTGGAGCTTAGAGATATTTATGATTTTGTTAAATAAATAAAACAGCATTTGAAAGATTTTGTGCTTGAGTCCTTAAATTGGTTCAAACAGTGGTATAATAATGCATTTTATTCAAGATCTGGTAAATAGTGAAATTTGCAGGAGTAGTATAGTTTTAAAAAGTCGTTGTGGAATTTGTTTTCCTTTTTAATGAACTATTAAATAATTACTTAATGATATAATTGTAATTACGTTTTTATGCAAAATGACTAAGATAATTTTACATTAATGAAATATTAATATAATAGAGAATATTTCAAAGACATTATGCTGCAAATCAATTATAAGTTCTAGACTTCTTTTGTTCTGTTGCATGCAAATATGCATATATAAACTTTTTTGTTGGGGCGCAGTGCTGAATATTAGAGCTGTAAAATCAAAAGGAATCTGTACCATTTTTTATTATGATTGTTATACACGAACACACACATGCATACATATCACAGCTACAAGTTTGTATAACTGTAACTTTCCAGATAGTATGGGAAATACTGCCTTAAAATGTTGATTATGTTTACAGCTTGTTGATGTTAAAAGCAAGGAATTATTGGCAGAAGTTCTTCTGAGCCACCACAGCACAATCCAGTACTGTGACTTCTGTCCCAATAGTCAAATTGTAGCAGTTGCTTTATCACATTATTCTGTTGAAGTAAGTAAATACATATGTTTCTTTCCATCCTCATATTTCTTGTTGGTATAATGTATTGTTTCCCAATAGGAATGAGTCGTAGCTCAGTGTAAATAGTATAATTGGGCAAAGCAACGTATTTGAACACATACTAAACAGCTTTTTTCATATGATTAAAATAGCCACATCATTTGCAAGGTTCACACAACTGGTTTGGAAGCTGCTCCCAGCTGTTTCTGTGTGCATGTGCGTGCATAGTTCATTTACAAAAGCCACACTTCTATGGAGACATCCTCCCTACTGATGGCAGAAGAATCCATTTCCAATTCCTAGCATCACTAAAAACAGCTAGTAAAAATATTTATCCAATAATTGAAAGTGCAACTGAAAATGGCCCTGTACAAAGAAGCTTCATATGTTTATAAATGTAAACATTTGAACTTTTGTATGGAGTCAGGTTCATCTGACCAATATGAATTAATTCAGATTGTCTGTGCTTTTTGCTAAAAGCTAAATGCTTGCTGAAGAGCCAGTTTGGTGTAGTGGTTAAGGCATCAGGCTAGAAACGGGAGACCGTGAGTTCTAGTCCCACCTTAGGCACAAAGCCAGCTGGTTGACCTTGGGCCAGTCACTCTCTCTCAGCCCTAGGAAGGAGACAATGGCAAACCAATTCTGAAAAATCTTGCCAAGGGACTTGTCCAGGCAGTCTCAGAGTCAGACATGATTGAACGGATTAAAAAAAAAAAAGCTTGCTGATGGCTAAGAGCAAGAGTTAAGAGTAACTTTCATTAAAATCAAGAATCCATGATGAGATTACTGTTAAATTTTAAGCAAAGATGTGTCAAGTCAGTTCTGTAATTTATGTCCAATAAGAACAATCAGATATCTATCTATCTATCTATCTATCTATCTATCTATCTATCTATCTATCTATCTATCTATCTATCTATCATATTTTTTTCACCACCCATCTCATGCAAACGACTCTGGGCAGTTTACAAACGAATTAAAAAATAAAGATTAAAACACAGCTAAAAACATTCATTATAAAAATATAAATATACATACATATAAAAATATAAAATGTAA
This sequence comes from Candoia aspera, assembly GCF_035149785.1. Taxonomy (NCBI): domain Eukaryota; kingdom Metazoa; phylum Chordata; class Lepidosauria; order Squamata; family Candoiidae; genus Candoia; species Candoia aspera. Next base: position 34,901,384 of record NC_086159.1, on the reverse strand, counting down.
AATATAAAATCCAAGGTGGTGAGCAACGGTCTCAATAGAAATTTCCCAGGGCCACATCAGGGTGCCAACCACCCCCATGAATGACTATCCCCCCTCCCGTGCCAAGTGAGGTGGTACAACCAAGTGTTAACTCCCTTTTGGAAGGCCAGAAGAGTGGGAGCCTGCCACACCTCTGGGAGTAATTAGAGCAACATCAACAAGAAAAGCATTTTGAATGTTCACTTAAAGGTTTATTAACCTAGTCATTTCAGAAGCAAAAGAAAACCCACAGGCAAACCAGTATAATATATGGCTTTTTCCAGGATGAGGGTTTGGTATCTTTTAATCACCTCCTGCAGTAGAGAAAAGAAATAATACCATAAATCTTGGCCTTGACTGTGACATGCTTATATACATAAATATTCAATCAAGCTACTCCCTTTGAAGATAAGCAGATTTAACAGACTCAACCCCCCTCTGTTTTTTTCATTTACTGTTGCTACTTTTCTCTTTCTATAGGGCAACAATAAGAGGGACAGAAGCAGCCTTCACACTTGTTAAACAAGTCTCACACCCACACCATAAACAAAGTACATCCCATTTTAAGATTTCTCCAGTTATACTGCCTATACTGTAGGCTTACTATTTTTCCAGAATTTTCCTGGTGTTTCTGACTTCCTTCTCAAATTTTTGTTGGACGCTACAATTTATAACATTTATTTCTATTCTACTTTACCACACATTCCCCTATAATCTCTAAAATACTCCTTCCAACATTCCCTCATTTCAGTTTCATCCCAAATCATTTCTTCTCTTTTATTCTTAATTTCAGTCACTCTGCTGTAGGCTTCCTTTTTAACATTTTCTACCAATTTCCAAAACAGTGTTTTATTTCCATTTAAATTAGCTTTTATATTCTCCACCTCTTTTAATAAGCATTACCTTGGTCTCTTTTTTCCACTACACCTTATACACCTTATTTCTATCTTCAGTTTTTAGCAGGAATTCTCTTAGTTGCATTTTTCTTCTCATCCATAGCCTTTTTCACTTCACCATTCCATCAGATTTCCTTTATTATATATCCTATTAGCATAATTCCACAAACTTCTGTGATACTCTGTATCATACTTTCTCCAAGCAGCTTTCACATCATTTTTAATTATGTGTACTTTCCACTCATTCTTTTGGGAGATCAATCTGGCCTCAATTACTTTTACATACAGAGCTCATACTTTCTCCTATTCTTACAACTCTCACTCTAGCCCTTTCACTTCTTTCCTTGTCTTCTCAGTCCATTTTTCTCCAAGATGCCCTTTGACACTACCAAAAAAATGCCCCGTCCCACATTCAGAACATCTTATCACCTTTGTATCCATCATTAATTTAGTTTTTCATTATGAACCATTGAATCAGCTACCTTTAGATCATTCCTTTGCCATGTGTATGTGTGGCTAGATTTATGCATAAATCGTAAACATGCCATTTTAAGCACATACTTATCAAATAATCACCATTCTCCATACATTATTGGGTTTCCAAATGGTCCCTTCTTCCCAAAACCCATTTTTCCCCTATTACTTTGTTTCTACCCAGCCATTCTTGTCATCTGACAGAATAACTTTTTCCCCAGGTTGTATTAATTCAGAATATTGCACAAAATTTCTGGAGACTTATTTCTGGTTCTTTAGTTATCACCGTTCAGTGGAACATAATATGCAACTATCACCAATTTGTGAAGTCCCACAATAGTCTAGATGATATAAATATTTACTTTATGACAAATATTTTAGCCCTTTCATTCATAATTAAACCTATACCTTCACTTCCATGCTCATAATTCATCAACTCTACAAGATAAGATCTCACATCTATTGCATCATTCACCTTTCTCTTCATTTCACAATCAGGACGAAACATGTATCTTTACGATGGACTTCTCTTGCATTTCAAGGCAGTCTTTGGTAGGCCATGGTCATCAACAAATGATGCCATGAATATTAAATTCCATGACCCATCACAGCTTTGGTCAATCAAGATTTTCATACAATTCTTTTTACTAAACTAGAGAAAGAAAGGGTTACCAGCTTTAGTCACGTTCAGCACTCCTTCTAATAGTAAGAACATGGTACTGGTTAGTTTTGACACATTTTGGCCAATATGCCATAAATACAACCAAAGCCCATGTTTATCCCAATCATGTTTATGCTATTCTGTGCTACCTAGCATCTCTATTACAAGTCACAATCCTGTTGCCTACATCCCTCTAGCTAGCAGATGCATGCAATATACTGACATTCTGAATAGTGATTTTTTGATCCTTGCAAATAGCCGTTACTGAGATTATCTAAGTCTGTTTTGTTTTTCGGTAGAATTGAAACAAAATTCTTATAAGTAACAGTTTAAGTCAATATGCATATCTGTATAATTTTGGATTTAATATTTGAAGTCAGAATTATAATTCCAGGGGAATATGTCACCTTTGTTATTGAAAAATAGCAGTGCAACTGTAAGGTCCACATGTCACTTTGATAAACCATTTTGCTTAAAATTCAGAAAAGCAAATTAACTTAGTTTGCAATTGTTTGTATGTTCTATTTATTTTTTTATTTTTATATATATATATATTTATCCTGTAATTCTAATGCATATTTAGTGTCTATGGTGGTTCCAGCTACCTTAAGATGACAACAGAGGGTGCTTGAAATAGAACAATTAAAATCTAATCTTCAATTAACTTTACTTTTAGGTATGGGCTCATTTTAATTCTACATATATTCTATATATACCTAAATATTATAATTTCTTGTAATTTTGTAGTTGCTGTTGACAGCCTAACATTTTAAAGGAAGCATTTGGAATGTGATCTATTTTTAATTATAATGTTTGATAGAAAATTTTCTACAAACACTGGCCCATTGATGGATGAAAGCTCTGATTCTAAATAGAATACCGATTGCTAGGAAACAACAGTGTAGGAAATTTGATGCATTCCTCTTGCAAACCTCCCAGGACATCTTAATAGAGTGGGAGACAGTGATTTGTCACTATTTGATCTGGTTTAGTAGAGTTATTTTTATGTTCTTATATTAAAAGAGATTTTTTTAAAATTCTTCTATTAGATATGGAATATTGAATCCATTTCGAAAATAGCTGAGTGCCTAGGACATATGAGTTGGGTACATTCTGTGACTTTTTCTCTTGATGGATCTTTTTTTGTCACTTCTTCTGATGACCAAACAATAAAGGTAAGTTTTTTTCCCCAGTTCTTTGCTGGACATTTTAACAGAGAGCAAAATAATGACTAATTGTCATTGTATTATCCAGCAGTAGAAGGCCAGGATATATGCACTGATTTCATAATGGTCAAATATGAGGAATTGTAGCAGACAAAACATGTACAGAACTTTAGCATATTTGAATTAGTTGCATTGTATCCCTATTTTATTCTCCATTCTTTCTAAATTCCATACTGTGGAAAAATATTTTGCATATGAAACTCTTTATCTGTGTATTTATATAATTGATAGCTCCCTTAAAGAACTCTTCAGATGTTCAGTTGTTAAAAAACCCTTCATTTTGTAGAAATGAAGTTACAAAATAGGATAAGTATATTAAATCTAAATAAATAAACCTAACAAAGTAGTAGTAGAAATTAAAAGCAATACTGCACAATTATAGAAAGTGGAAATGTACAGCATCCCATTAGTGTCTACATACTCTACTAGAATGAAAGCCCAATGAGTTCATTTGGACAAGGAACTCCATAATATGGGTGCCAGTGTGGAGAAGGCCTGATCCTAACTGTTTGGTCTGTTAAGACAGATGATGGAACCTGGAATAAAGCCTGTTTCTTTGAATGTAATGGAAGAACTAGTTTGATTAACATAGGATTGCACAAAATGCACAGATAAATTATTCATTAAATAACTTAATAGATGGAAACAAAGGAAACTGATGTATATTTTTAACTGAGTAATTATAGCACTAAATTTTACAGTTTAATTTATGTGTTCTCAAAGTCCTCCAATTTTGCTGATATAACTTTTGTTCATTCTTTTCTCTTCAACAGATATGGGAAACAAACAAAGTCTGCAAGTCCTCTGCTATTGTGTTAAATCGTGAAATAGATGTTTCATTTCTAGATAACAGAGTCAGCATCTTAGCAATAGATAGTTTGAAGCGTTTACAGGTAAATAATGCTTGTGCACTTCATTTGCATTGAACCTTATTAGCGGGCTTGGCATGGCTTGGTTTTCATTTTAAGTATATTCATGAATGATTAGGACTACCATATATTGGTTGCAAAACTCCTGACAACTACTAGATGGTTGCAGAGATATATAGAATATACTAATTCTCTCTGCCTTCTAGTGGTCACCTGGATTTTTGCAGGGCAGGAGGACATCCTCTCAGAATTACTGACCATCATATGTTCTCTTGAGCATATAAGTATAGCAATTTCACACTAAATGTATAATACTATAGGACAGTTCTCAAAGTGTGTCTGGGGGCCCCTAGGGGTCCCTAAGTCCCTCTTAGAGGATCTGCTAAGTCAAATAAATAAATACTTCTAAAAAGGTCAGTTTTAATTTCTAGTACATTTCTAGATATAACCCACATACACCAAAGCTCTTTGGGGTCCTCAATCATTTTTAAGAATATAAAGTGTTCCTGAAACCAAAATGTTTGAGAACCACCAGTATAGGAAATACACTCATTTTAAGAGTATTCACCTTGCCCAGAGAGGTAAGGTTTAAACATAGTCATCTATCAAAATCTGAAGAGATCTCCTTATATATTTTATTAATGCTTAAAATGATTATCTGTGATATATGACAAAAGGTAAGAACCCCAATATGGTTAACATAGTCATTACATATATAAAATTGATAACTGCATATTGAATTAATGAAGGGATTTTTAACTACTGGCATTAATTCTGACTTCGACCAGTTAATTGAATATCCTGCTGTTTTCCCAAAGCTGGAATCAAAGCATTAAGTACAGACACCTTTGCTCAAAGGATTTTCAATTTATTTTTCATATTGATCTCATATAGTATGTGTGTGTGTGTGTGTGTGTGTATGTATGTATTTAAGGATGCAGTAATATAACCATGACTATAGTTGTGCTATTTTAGTAAACAAAGGGCTGCTATGCTCATGAAAGATCTAAAACACTGTGCCAAATCATTTTTGAAGTCTCATTGGTTATATAAAAAGTGACAGTTACAGAATTTCTTAATAGTATATATGATTTAATAACTTTTAAGTATTATCTAAATTCCTATTATCTAAATATGGATCCTTATGAATGTAAAACTGCACTATCCACACAGAGAGAGGGTTTATCAACAAGTCTGGTGAAATCTCAATAGAGTAAATAGACCCCTAAGTTTTATTATAATCAGATATAGTCTTGTCTGCTTTGTTTCCAAAGTTCATGCAATCCCTGATACACTTCCTGTACACTCCAAATGTCAGATGGGCAATCATTTTCAATTTTAGTAAGATAGCAGCATTCTGAAGGAACCTGCATTTTTTTCCTGTTAATGGTGGCCCAAAGAAAGAGATGTAGTAGCTGTCTCAGCCAGTTACAGTGATTTTATAGATTGGCCAAGATCTTGCACCTGAATACATCAGAAGTCACTTTTTGTGCGCTATATCCACCTCTATTGCTGCATTGTGACACATCCCACTCTAGGAATTCTATAGAGTCACTGTGTGACTCAACACTCAGCACCTTTCTATCTCAAGAGAAGTTGTCTAAAAAGGTTTCTTTTCTTTAAGTAAAACAATCTTTTTCAATTTCATAAGCCCTTTATAAGGGTTAGAAAATTGTGAATTGGGGAATTAGTTATAGCTTCACAAAGATCATCCTTTTCTAAAATTATTTATAAATAAGGGTAATGTAATGCTGTTTCCTGTTCATTTCTCGGTTTAAACATTATATTGCTATGGAGACAGGAAGCAAGAAACAGAAAAAAGCGTAGCTGTGCTATGGTGGTGTTCATACTCACAAAGCACTGAATAGTTAAAAAATTTCTGAAAAAATAATTACAAGGTTTTTTTTAGACATGGAAGATCTATTTTAAAGTTAAATTTGTTGGGAGGTGTTTGTATATGTTTGTCAGAGAAATGAGACTTACAAAATAAGAATAGGCATTACTATAAAACAGCATGAAGATGTGCTAGTCATACACATTTGCCACTTATATTAATATATATAATCTGTCTCTAAGCCTTTTTATATATCATTGTTGTTAACTTATTTTCAATTCTGAGGGGAAAAAAATAGTTTAGAACACCCTAAACAAGCAGCCAGATACACACACACATACACCTATTTATTTTATATGCCACCAAAAGTTTTCTCTCCCTCCTCCCTCCCAATTTATAGTGAGCATATAGTCCTTATCCATAGTTATATGGGGTACAGTATAATAATGTGAAATGTTGCCTGTTACCAGAATTATGGGAGTCTTCTACTGGAAAGTCCTCAGTTGAAATTTCCACTCAGTCATGAAGTTCACTGTATTATGCTGGGCCTGTGATTCTTTTGTAGCTTGCCTTATACAACTGTATATAAGAATAATTGTGATAGTAATAGGGAATCTAGATTCAGGACTTAAGTTTGAAGGATGTATAAAAAACATAATTAACCAATTAATATTGCCTAAAATTATTACCACAACATTAGAGAAGGTGGCTTGATGTTTTCCATACAGCTCATGTGCTCTTTCGAAATTAAAGGATGTTCAATAATTTCCAATTATTTGTTGCATTATAGTTAATTAATGGATATACAGGCCATGCTATCTATTTGACTGAAGGACAGGAGTCTTTTATTTGCTGCTGTTGCTTAAGTGAAGATCTACAGTTTGCTGCATGTGGAGATGAAAACGGAATTGTAAAGGTGAAGTATCAGAACTGAGTTTCTGAATGAGTAGCTTGTGATTTCACTCCCCAATTATTGGAAGTATTATACAGGTCAAAATCAGTAAGAAAATGAATTCAAGAGGATACTGTTTTAATAATTTTAGGATCATTGACCATGTTTTCCTCACATTAGCTACCAAGATAGTATGTGATACTGAAAATATATTTCCCAAGCCAATGTTAGAATCACACTCATCTTTCTGATGTTCAGTTCACATTCAACTGCTTTTTATGTAGAAGAAAAATGTTTACCCATCTAATATCAGAGCAAAATAATTACATGTTTCAGTTTAAGGGGACAAGTTCTTTTTACAGAAAATTACCAAGTGAAATTTTTATCTTTTATGATAATAAAACAACCTTGTCCCCTGAACTACTTACATACTGGAGAAAATATATATGCTTATAAGAGTTAAAACAGACTTGATGGTACATCATCATCATACAAACTATCTATTCAGGCTAAAAGGAAGTATTGAATTCATTTTTTAAACCCTATGTTGTTAATTCACTTTCCTGGTAGAAAGTCAAATGTATGAAATATGTTACAGTATTTAGTACTATATAATATTCCATATTTTAAGTTACCTTAGTATGTTTCCTAATATCCTTTATTGTAAACTGTTAATTCAGATAGCTATTATTCAGTTGCTGTATTTCACCATTAATGAATATCTGTTCACTGATAGTGTTCTAAGATATTTTTGGAGCTATACATATTTATTACAAGTATTATTCCTAAAGATATCCTTAGACAATTGAACATTATCACCATATGTATAGCATTTGTTCATGATTATGCTAAAAAAGTACAAAAATGTCTAGGTTATCCACATGAAGGTTGTTATGCATGTCACTCTATAACCATGCAGGAAGTTTTTACTGAATATTATTTTTTCTCTTCTTGACTCCTTTATTGTTTATTGTTTTTCAACAAATCTTCCTTCTTCTATCCCTGGTAATTGGGTTAGGATGATTGTGCTCCCTGTCAGATATGTTTTGGAGGTATGGATGTTAGCCAGACTCACTATTCTTTTTTTTTATTCTTTTTCTTATTGCTTTGTTTTTTTAATAATTTCATTACATTGTATTTTCCTGTTTTGTGTTTTTGAAGTTTGGAGTGTGAGTGTGTGTGTGTGTGTGTGCACGTGCACGTGCACACGCATCTACATTGAATAAATTCATTTCAGTTCAATTTAGTTATTTTCACTGGCAATATTTCTTCAGATCTGAAATAAGTCCAGTATTTTTGTGGGGAGAGGGCATGGTACAATTACAGCTTAAGTCCTACAACTGAATTTTTTAAGAGCTATGGATTTCTTCAATAATTTTTTAACCTTTTAGATCTAGAAAGAGAAAAATTCTGTACTAGGCATAAAATTTAATGTCAAGTTGTTCCTTTCAGTGCAATCTATTAAAATTGCATATGGTTTGTGAAGAATTTGTAGTCCAAGGCCTGATCACTTGGTACCAATGACAGCATAGTCCTATGAAGATTGTCATAAAATTTGGTTTACAAGTATATATTTCATTTTTTCAGGATTTTTATATCAAAAAGATCTATTTCATTATAAAATATATTTTTTTAAAAATCATGCATATTGAACTCTTCAGTACATGCTGTTGTCTGATCTCATTTTAACAGGTATTAAATACAGCAAGTAGGAATGTTTTAAAATCCAGAAATGGACACAGGGAAGCTGTACAACACTGCCAATTTACTTCTGATGGAAAAACTCTTATTTCAAGCTCCGATGATTCAACTATACAGGTAGAGGAATATTGCAAGTTTTGTTTAGTTACTGACATTGTTTGTCAAGATTCAACATGCAGTCCTTCAAATGATATTTCTTCTGAAATCTCACTGAAATTATGTCAAAGAGTTCGTTATAAGAATTATTTATTTATAACCTTTAATTAGTTTATTCCACATTTTTAATCACATGTCATTTCAGAAGGAGGCATAATGAATGGATATACTGTATTTCCAATTGGTAGTATTCCTTCTGTAATGTATTAACTATATTATTGAAAAGTGTTTTCAGTTTTGATTTTGCTTTTGTTTCTTGGCTTCAAACTATCCAGGTATTTTACAAAGAAATGGATGCAGCTTGGCAGGTGCTGAAATTTATTAATAGGAAATTCACATTTGAAACTATTTTATACACCTTTCTATAGAGTATTGTGGTATCAGTATTAAAAAATTCAAAACCTGTTGAATGTGAAAAATAGGAAAAATTAGAATTTATAAACTATAACTGTTTCAGTGCTTTTATAGTTTCAATGTTCTATAATTGGATTGTTGTCTTAAGAGAGATACATAGAAATTTAAATCCTGTTACATTACTGGTATATGCACATAGTTTGTGTATCATATTGCAAGTTCTTTAAGTTTTTCTCCCAGTCACTTGGAGATTGAGAAGATTAAGAAACTTACTTACGATGTCTGTGGGAATACATCAACAAGAGAACAATCAGATACCTTTGGGAACCTTATATGCAGAACATGCATGCAAGAGCCAGTTTGGTCTAGTGGTTAAGGCACCAGGTTAGAAACCAGGAGACTCTGAGTTCTGTGAGGTTTCGGTTAACCTCTGATTCAGAAAAAAAAACCTCTTTCTGAGTCAGAAGGGGAAACGGAAACTTACCAGGCAGAAACCAGGAAAGCAAAACCCAGAAATGACTCAGCAGCGCGGGAAAAGTCACAGATGCTGATTGGTCAGTCTTTGGAGGAGGATTTGAATCCTCCAATCAGCATGTGCGAACAATGGGCAGAAAAGCGTGTGAAGGAGAAGGCAGCCCAACTGGCTGCAGAAGGGAATAGGTGCGCAAAGGATTGGCATAAAAGGCAGACAATCCTTCGAGCTCGCAGTTCCAGCAGAAGAGTACTTACCCATGTCAGAAACCTCGTCTGTAGCCAGAGGGGAATCAAGGCCATTGTTTCCTATCAGAGAGGACTTGGATCCTGCTACCTCTGCCACAGACGATCTTCTCCCTGCCAAACCCAGCAACCTCAGCCTCGCGTCCTGCTTCAGACCTCTTTGTTGTCATTGTGCACATTCCAGATGTGTTTCCAGCCTTGCTTCGAGTTTCCAGCTGTGTCCAGAGTCTCCAGTCCAGCTTCGTTGTGCTTCAGGTCCTCAGCGGATCTCCAGTTCAGCACTTCCAGCTCCCAGCCTTGTCCAGAGTCTCCAGTACAGCTTTGTCATGCTTTCGACCTTCAGCCTTGCCTTAGATCTCCAGTCCAGCCTAGCCGCGTTCTGGCTGCCCATCATTGTTAAGGAACTTCAGATCTATCTTGTTGTGAATCGGGTTTTCAATCTAGTCTAGAACCTGTGGTCCAGTCCAGCCATGTTTCAAGCTCTTCGCCTAGTCAAGAACCTCCAGTCCAGCCTAGTTGTGTGCCAAGCTTCCAGTCCAGCCCGGAATCTCCAACCAAGTCCAACCTTGCTTTTTGTTATCAGCCTTATTCCAAGTCTCCAGCCCAGTGTACTCAGTCCAGCCTGAGTTGCCTAGTTCAGTCCAGTCCTGCCTCTAGAGCCAAGCCTTGCCCAGTGGTTCCCGTTCCGTCTCCCCCCATTCTCAGGTGCCAGCCAGTTTGAGTGGTGTTTCAGATCACAGACAATTGTCTCCAGTTCCAGAGGTGCCACATGCCCTAGCTTCTTCCAGTCTTCCAGCTCCCGTCAGCGAATCCTGCTCCGCTGTTTTACCACAGTCTCCTCCTGCAACCTTGCCGGTTTCCCCATTGTTACCCGGTTGGTCTTGATCAGAACCAGCTTACCTCTTGACCATAAGGACTTATTTATTGTAAATATTTATTTAATAAAGAGTGGTTTTGATAATAAACCTGCCTGGCTGCCTCATGGCCTGAACAGGACAAATTCTAGTCCTGCCTTAGGCATGAAAGCCGGCTGGGTGACCTTGGGCCAGTCACTCTCTCTTAGCCCAACTCACCTCACTGGATTGTTGCTGTGGGGAAAAGAGGAGGAGGAAGGAGTATTAGGTATGTTCCCTGCCTTTATTTGTAAAATATAATAAAGGAGGGATAAAAAAAATCTTGAAAATATATAGCACTCTCTGGTTCATATTTCTTAGAAATTGGCGTTCAGAGAAAACTGCCTTTGATTTTGGAGGCAGGCATCAAATTATACATGTTATCCTATCCATGTCCTTTTTTTATCCAAGCAAAGAATTATATTTGTAATCTAGACATATGTCTATACTTTTAAAGTCTATATTTTATATCTTGTATTTTATCTCCTGTGTTTTTATTCTGTTGAACTGCTATGTGAATGTGTCATACACTAAATAAAATTGTATCCAAACCATTTTTATCATTCCAGTAATAATTTACTCATTTGTGGGATTAAAACCATTGCATTTTAATACTTTGCAGTATTTCATTATTTCATTATTTTATTTTATTTATCAAATTTGTATAGCCACCCATCTCACAGAAAAGTGACTCTGGGCGGCTTACAACAATACAGTAAAAACAACATATACATAAACAATCAGTATAAAAAATATAAAAATCAATATTAACAGATAAATATGATAAAAAACAAATATACAAACCCTGCTCAAGAGAGAATAAGGATAGCTAACTCAACAATGGAACCATCTAAGCACATCTCTGATTCCCTGGAATCCCCAGGCCTGGTGACATAACCAGGTCTTGAGGGACTTCCAGAAGGTCAAAGGGGCTGAAGCTAATCTAATATTGGAGGAAGAATGTTCCACAAGGTGGGCACCACAGCAGAGAAGGTCTGATGCCCGGGACCATCAGATGTATGTCCCTAGCTGATGATTCCATCAGCACGCCTTCTCTGCTGGGTCAGGCTGATGTAATCGGGGAGAAGCAGTCCCTCAGATAACCCAGTCCCATGCCATGAGGGGCTTTAAAGGTTAAAAACAGCCCCTTGAATTGGACCCAGAAGCAAACTGGCAAACAGTGCAGCTCACAGAGCAGAGGTGTAACATGTGCTGTTTTAGGAACACACATAACTGCCCACACTGCTGCATTCTGTATCAGGTGCAGCTCCCAGATACTCTTCAAGGGCAGCCCCATGTAGAGCACATTACAGTAGTCCAGTCTGGAGGTGGAGGTGACCAGGGCATGAGGGACTGTAAGCAGGGTCTGCTGGTCCAGGAAGGGGCACAACTGGTGCACAAGATGAAGCTGTGCAAAGGCCCTCTAGCCATGACTGCCACCTACTCTCCAGATTGTGCACCAAATCAGCCTGGGGCACTACCCCATCCAGCACCAAAGATGGCACAGTCCTGGAACCAGTGGGCCCCCAAACCCAGAGGCATTCAGTCTTGCCGGGGTTCAGCTGAAGCCTGTTGCTCCCCATCCAGACCCTCACAGCCTCCAAGCAGCCGGGATAAGACGTTCACAAAAGAATTTATCCATTGTAAAGTATGTCAGGCATGAATATGTAGCTTAGAGATCATAAATATCAGATTTCTGATTCCTCAGCAGAATAGATAAGTTATTCTCATGATGCCACCCAAGTTGTGTGTGTGTGTGTGTAATTTTTTCCAATATTTTTCCAATAAAAGAAAATATCTTTTATATTCAAGATAATCAATGCTGTCCTCTAAAATACATAGATACCTTTCTTTATTCACATATATGTTTGTTTTATTTAGGTATGGAATTGGCAGTTGGAGAAATATATTCTTCTAAAAGGACACAAAGAACCTGTCAAGAATTTTCATCTTCTGAAGCAGTCAAGGCTTCTTTCATGGTCATTTGATGGAACAGTTAAGGTAAATAAAAATCAACTTACATGATTTTAGATTGGTGCCTGTAAATTAAATGTGTACTGTATCAAAGTTAAATGGGTTAGGGTGGATATATACTGCATTTGGTTTTTAAAGAACAAAAGTCAAGTTCACCAGATTTTGCCTGATGAACATCAGCAAGCAGCCATTTTATCAGGCTAAAACAGAGAGATAAATAGGAAGAAAGGCTGTTTCATTTTTTGGTGGCTCTGTTTCTAAATTCTTTCTATTCCATTTGATTATAAGATCACCCACTTACTGAATTACACTTATTGTGGCAGTTATAGACAATATGCTGCCCTCCAAATGTTTTAATCCTTTGGCATTCTAGTAGCACTCGTTGAATTGGTCCAAAACTCTGAAAGGCACTAAGTTTACAATCCCACTGATACAGGGGGTCATGATGAAAACAGAAAATTAAGAATGCCTGAATTTTCTGCAGGTTTTTCCCCTTCCAATCATGTTGTTTCTTTTATTTTGTAACTTTTTAAATTACAAGAGTTGGAGTAGGGTAGTCGTGTTCTCATTGATCAGTAAACCAATCTGGAATTTTTTTATTGAACTTATGGGCTAAATGGTATTTAAATAGAAAGTGTATAAAATTAAATTAGATATATCCAAGTGCTCTGTTTTAAAGTGGTTGTTCGTTATTTTACAGTTTAAAAATATTAAATTTATTAAACTTATATTTTAAAAAATCCATCCACTACTTACTATTTCTAAAGGTAACTTTACATCACCATATCTACTCAATAGGAAAACAAGTTTTTTACCCTAGTAATTAATTGTGAATTGCAGGAATTGTTTTAATATGAACAATAACTGTGTGAATGGGCAGAGGTGCATTTGGCTGCAGATGTTGTTCATGAAAAGCATGGATGCCTTTGCTTTCAGTCACTGGTGGGGAGGAGCTGTTTGCCTGGTGAATTTAGCAGGGGTTTTCTCTCTTTTCTTCCCTTCCTTGCTCACTTACCTCTTCCCCTTCTCTCTTCTTCCTCTTCCACCTCTGCCGTTCCTGCCGAACATAGGAATGAGAATGTATATGTCATTTTTTTCTATGTGTAAGACTGATTTGTGTATGTATGAGAAAATGCATCTGTGAATCCATTAATTTTATAAAAGGGGTACCTGATTTTACAGGTAATGTTTAATCTCTACACATACATACCATGACCCTGCCCTTCTTTGGAATGTGATTTCTGACAGATAGAGATGTGTCCTTGTATGTTTGGGTGTGTATATGTATATAAATACATATATAGATATATATCCCAAGATTTATTTTTTTGGGAAAGGGAGGATCTTCAGGATTGGTTTCAGCTGGAGCTGTACATTGCATGGGATTCATTTGTGAACGCATACTCTTTCATTGTGGGAAAGGAATCAGCTTAAATTCAGGGTCCTCTTCTTTTTGGGTAAGTACTGTATGTGTTTTGCTTATCAACCATGTACCACCAGAATTCCTCACTATATTTCACAGGTCTGGAATATACTTACTGGCGAACTAGAAAAAGACCTTATTTGCCATGAAGATGCTGTTCTTTCTTGTGCTGTTTCACCTGATGCCACTATATTTTCCACTACCTCTGCTGACAAAACGGCCAGGGTCAGTATGTAACTGCTTGCTCTATATTAAAAAAAAAAGGTACTTTAACACAACTTGGCATTCCTGTAATTAAATCACTACTAACTCATTTATACATCAAGACTTATGAAGTAAATTGTATTTCAGGTGTATATGAACCTCAGACAAATAAGAAGGAACTAAGCTCTATGGTCAGACAGCTAAAGTGGCTTCGGTATTCTGTCTTCATACCCTTTCCAATATAATATTTTACTTTATGTTTCATTCATGAGATATATTATCAAGCAGATAAAATGAAATAATACCATTGTCTCTTCCAAACTGTAAATTGTTCTTGTGCCAAACACCTTTATCTATGTCTGTTCAGTTCAATTTTATTACGGTCACTGACCAATACAAGATACAATTCTATAAACATATACCCATTAGCCTTAGCCTTAAAATATGAGCCATCTGATTTAAAAGAATTTTAAATTTGAATTTACAAGTTCCAATTAAATGTTAAAATACATTTAGATCACAATGTAAATGAGCCCCTTAATCAAATTTAAAAACAATCTATCTATGTCTGTAGTCATGAACTTGATTTTTTAAAGTAAAAAAAAATTTTTTGTGCAGTGTTTGTAACAACTTTCCAGAGGATTGCCTGTTTAAAATCAATCAAGGAATTTGTGATTCCGACATCGCTCATTTTATGGTCCTTTCTTTGAGGTCTGTTAATGTGGTATCACCAGATACCAGGGTCAGAATTAAGTTAAGGGATGCAGATGACTTTACATCAAATTAGCTGTTCTTCATAGAATTATTTTCATTTGATTGTCCTGTGACCAATATTTTTTTTCCTAGAGATTTTTGTAGGAGATTTTGTAAGGCCAAGTTAAAGCCCTAACCCGAATACATTTTTCCATAGAAAATAAAGCACATGCTCAGCTATATAGTATCAAATTGGGCAACTACCCCATTATAATGACAGTTTCCCAGGAAAATTACATTGTCAGCTTAACCACAGAAGGCCAAAGAGTACTTATAAGCTGGGGAAAGTTACTGGAAGACAAGCAGAGTGCAGGGAAAGCAAAAGAAAGTAACTCCGTAGAAAGAAACTATGTTTATGGAATGACTGCTTTCTTGTGCTTTCAAAATCTTATTGTCTTTGTAGTCCTGCCCCGTTATCTTATAGTTACACTCTAGCGGCTTCACTGATTTCACTAGGTGCATGATGTGTGATATCTAATGAAATACCTGAATATATTCTAAGTTGCAGAAGTCTATAAAGGGGGACGTGATGTCAGCCCTCTTTAGGCCTGTCCTTGCGTCCAGCACTGTCAGTACACCAATTCGTGCTTGAGTGTAATGTGTCCTGGTCTCTGATTCACATGAATCCCTAAAATATTCTTCTACATTTTCTATATGTGATTCACTAATTTGATTAAATTTAATTGCACAAATTGTGCTTCCTCTACCACAAAACAAACTTTATGCTAAATACACATTGACATTTTTATACAGTGAGCATGCATCATGATATAGCTGGTGACAAGTACTTTTTTATCATACTGACTTCAATGAAAGAGTTGCACATTGGATTAATTCTTTTTCATTTATATCAGTAGGAACTTAAATGTACCTACTTTCTATCCACAAACTGCCTAATACTGTAGGTTATCATTGACCATTGTAAATGTTGTTACCTATTTAGACAAGATCCAGTTGGGGACCTGCTATTTTCTCTACAACAGAATCGGTTACAGCATCTGATTTTTAATGGAGAATTTGAGGTCTCTCTGCACCTTCTGTGTCCCTAGAACCCACTGAGAAAATAAATTTGTTTGAAGTGAAAGTTAAACCTGCACAGACTCTTTTTAGGAAATGTGCTGGGTGTGCCTGCATTCATGTATGCCATTCAAAGATGTATTTGGCAAAATCAGGCCTTGGAGAACTGTATCCAGGTGTATGCTTTTACAGATACTACATATCATTGTATGACAAAGACAAGCACCACCTGTAAATGTTAGCTTGTCTTCTGATTTAGTGCCCAAACTCCATCATTAGTATTGGGCCTTTTTTGAGTAATTTGAACTATTATTACTATTTAGTAATAATTATATTAATAGTAATATTGTTTACATGTAAGAATACCAGTATAAAGTATTTAGTATGAACAATTAAAAATAAGGAAAAATCATGTGCATGATTCCTTTACCTGTTCTGCAGTTGTCTTTAATGATAAATTATACACAAAACAGCTGTGCACAAAATATTTGTGGCAGGAAAACCAAATCCTAGCTTCACAATTCACATCCCCAATTTAGTGGTCATCTTTTAGTATAAATGAAACAATTCCAAAGTTTTTAGCTTATTTTGTAGCATGCCTCATGATCTGATCGTATTTATACATTTACAACCTTTACTGTAGCCTAAATTATCTGTGTGGTTCAGATACCAATTTTGGTATCTGAGTGAATGAGGTGTAAGTGTTATTTATGTGTTCATGCTGAATTCAGAGTATTGAAAAAAATAAACATTTTGCTTAATATTTTAAATCTTCAGATTTGGAGCTTCAGAAGTTCATCAGCTCTTCATACTTTAAACGGCCACAGAGGTTGTGTGAGATGCTGTGCATTCTCTCCTAATAATGAATTATTGGCCACAGGAGATGACAATGGAGAAATAAGGGTATTTTTCATTTTTAAATTATTTATTTAATACAGTATTTAACATAAATAATATTATAATCACTATGGATTGGTAGTTTTTTTGGTACTGATAATTCCATTGGCTGCCTCCTATCTTCAGAGGTCATCTCCAGAGTCACTCTGGATTGCTTCAGTTAACTTGCATCACTTTAGAATCTACATGGCTTCAGCAGCTAAGCTGCCTAACTCCATCTTGGTTCGCTAACCATCTTTTCCCGCTCAAACACCAACAACTCTCATTCCAAGATGAACTAATTTTCATCTTCCTGCCAGCATATCAGCCCCTTTTCATTTCCTCTCCCACCTGAGAAAGGTATTGTCTAAGTGTAACTGCGCTTTTCAAAGTATAAGAACAGGATATATGTTTGGGAGATCATGTGACAGGAATGGCAGGCAGTTTTTTACTTTCTCTGTTCTATCACAACCCAAGTTGCAGATCCCTTCCAGAATAGCATGATCCCATCAACAGCAAGTATAAGGGATGATGGCAAACCTAACAGTTTTTGAACAAATAGCAACGCCATCTTGCTGAGATTCAGTGTCAACTTGTTTTTTGCCATCCGTTCTCTTACTGTCTCCAGATACTGGGTTAGAGTATCCACTGCATTCCCTGTCTAGCCAGGATGAGGTGTGTTATTGAGTATCATCAGCATACTGATGATTTCTCATCCTGAAATGACATATGACCACTCCCAGTGGTTTTATATGGATATTAAATAACATATGAGTGAGAATGGAGTCCTGTGTCACCCCATACAGGATGGCAAGATCTTTATAACTGCTATAAAGAAGGTCAGAAGCCTCTTCTTTATATCATTTTCTTCCTTTTCCTCCTTTTCTGTCTTTTTTCTTTTATTTATTTCTTATTTACTTATCACTTTCCTTTTTCTTCTTTATATTTGTATTGTTTTTATTCTGTAAAAAATTATTTAATAAAAATTAATTTTAAAAAGAGTCATCTTTCAGGAACATGTTTACTGTAACAAAAGGCTGTCAGTGTTTATTAACATAAACATACAAATTACAACTACAAATAGTCCTCCACCTACAACCATTCATTCAGTGATTGTTCAAAGTTATGATGGCGCTGAACAAATGGTAGTTACAACTGGTCCTTGGAGTTCTGGCTGTCCCAGCACCCCTGCAGTCACATGATCACAACCTGGGTGCTTGGCAACTGGTTCGCACTTACGATGTTGCAGTGCTCCATGATCATATGATCTCCATTTGCAGCCTTCCGTGCTGGCTTCCCCAGAAGTCAATGGGAAGTCAGCAGGGAAGGTCGAAAGTTGCTGGGTAAGTCTCCCCCACCCAGGCACCCTCCCCCAGCTCCTTCGGGCTTGCACTGCACCAGCCACTCATGCACCCCTGCTCACTCTTGCGGACACTCCCTGACCTACACCACACCTTCCCCGACCTGCACTGCACCCTCATGCACCCTCCCTGACTCTTGCTGCACCTTCCGCACACCCCCTTGCTCCCTCCTCCGCTGGGCAGCAGCCATATACCTGCCTGCCGGCCTGGGACTTGCAACTTCCTGCTGGCTTCCCCACTGACTTGGTTGTGGGAACAGCAGGAAATTGCCTCGCTTTGCGACCATGGGATTCAGGTAACAACGGCAACTGGGATTGCGGTCAGTAAGCAATGCAGTCACGCTTTATGATCGTTTAGTGACAGAAATTCTGGTCCCAGTTGCCATCATAAGTCTAGGAGTACCTTTACATTGGAAGAAAAATGCAGCATTTCCAGGTTCCCTGTAACAATCTTATGTTACACATTTTTAATGTGTTTTACCATCCCAGTTAAAACAATATGCAATATCCATATCAGTGTCTGTTATCCACTAGTGGTTTCAAGGTTGTTTGCATCTTAAGACCAAAGGGAGGTCATTGATTTTTATTAATTTAAATGGAAGAATGGTCTATTTAGCTTGGATAAATTAGTATGTTTGGAAAGTTATGGGGGTTTCAGAAGGTGGACAGGTCTACAAGATATTCTGCCTTATGAATTGTGTAAACATTTTTAGTGGGATTTATTTATTGTTTCTATTTCAACACCAACATTTAGTTGTATTTTCTAAGATAGCTTACAAAAAGAATAAAACAACTGTATCTAATACTTCACTGTATACTGTATATCTTTTGTATTACAGGTGTGGAGTATCTCAAGTGGTAAACTACTTCACTTGTATTCTTCTGCTACAACAAATGAAGGAGGATCAGCATATGGAGGCTGGGTGACAGACCTTCACTTTTCCCCTGATAGTGAGATGCTTGTTTCTTCTGGAGGATATATCAAGGTAAGCTCAATAAAATTTTGTAAAAAATGTAGTTTCTGGTGCATAACATTTTTGGCCTGAAGGCCATCTCTTTGAAATACTTGATCGAATTAGAGAAAAAACTAATGTATCTCTTTTATAAGTATGTTTAATTAAGAGATTTATGTGATTACTCTGCCATCATACATTAAATAATTTCCCCATTATTCACATAGAAGATTACACTTTGATGACATTACAGGTATTTGGGGGCCACACCCAAGGCTCACAGTTCTAAGATCTGTGTAACTCTGATATAGGAAGCAAATTTCCAGAAAATACATCATGATTTAGAACAGATTTTAAAATCTACATTTGCATAGTTAAGTCAATACTAAGTCAGTGTTCTGAAATTTGAGTCCTGCAAAATAATAGTGTATACTTGTCAAGTGTGTAGGAACAATTTGCCATAATTTGGTTGTGGCATATTTATAATAGGTTATTGTCAAATTTTATTTTTCCTAATTAGGAATATATTTTCTCTTCCTCTTAGTGGTGGAATGTGGATACTAGTCAATCCTTGCAAACATTCTACACAAATGGAACAAATCTCAAATCGCTACATGTGTCCCCTGATTTCAAAGTATGTGTGACAGTGGATAATCTAGGCATTCTTTATGCGCTACGGATTATGGAATAAGTTTGTTTAAATTGTAATCACTTTTATATTTAGAGGATTTTGAGCCAGAAGTAAATCCTTTCCCAATTTCTTTTTTCTAACTTTCATGAAACTGTGATTTTTTTTTTTACTTCAGTGTGGATTACATGCAGTATACATTGATAATTTCTTCTAAATCAACACATTCTTAAAAATTTGTGGTTGATCAGGTTGAAAATGAAATTTTCATCTTATAATAAGTTTTGCTATTGGTAGTTGCACTGAAAATAATTACAGTAGACACTAATCATTGAAAAGAGCAATATGTGACAATGCAATCATTGATCTAACGGCAGATGTTTCTGAGCTGTAAGCACATTTGCCACTGCAGGTTTTTGGTTTTAGTTTTGGGCTTTTTTACTGCGTGCAGTTTTGTCTTGAAGGCTTTGGGTTGGCAGTTGTTGTCTTGATACACAATGTGAATAATTGAACATGTCATTGGCATAAAATAAATTGCCTACTGGTACTGTTCTGTAGGTACATGTTTCAGAGATCAGTAGTATAATGACAGCACATATTTCTGTCTTGCCCTTAGCTTAAAAGCAAATGCAATTTTCAAAAGGTAAATTTTCTCCAAAGGTTTGGACATTGGCTTATGTATTTCATTTTGAATCAGACTAAAATGTCATTGACAGCTCATTGTATTAAAACTATGAATTAAAACAAATTGTATCAGAAAAAATGTTTTCATTTTTAATGATAATTTATGAATTAGATTTTTTGCAATTTTCTTATCTGTTTAATTGTTTCCTTTTATAAAAATAAAGCATATTTGAATTTTTTCTAGCCTGTACTTCTTTTAATTTGTGTCTATGATTATTTAAATAAAAATTATCAACTAAGATGTTCTTGTTGATATCTCTAGATCAGAGATTTTCAAATAAGTTGTTTCTTATCCTTTAATGCTAATTCAGGGGCAGCTTAATGGGACTTACTCCTGATTAGCAAATGCACAGGAGACAAAATTGATGATTAAGCAGATCTCATGGGGTCACATACATGCACGCACACAAATACAATCAGCAACATGGAAAGTAAAGAGGGAGGGACTCATGTGATTGCTCTTGTGCTAAGCAGATTAGAAACACCTGCCAGATTTCTAGCTGTCTCTGCTTTCAACTCATCCTCCCAATGGAACCCAGCAGGCTACTAAAAATATATCTGGAAGAACAGAGAGGCACATTTCACTAACCACATGGATGCATCAACTTGTCAAAGTCATCTTGCAACTTGGCTTATCAACACAATACCTACTTTCAGTCGGACATCAGGCCAAGGCAATATTTAACAGAATTTTGGATATTAACACCCAAACTGACATTGAGTCACTTGCAAACATTAGATCTTTGAAACGGCCAAGAATAGAATGTCCGTCTAAACAGAAAAATAATCTGACTCGGTACCGTAGGACAGCCCTTACTGGAATAAGATTTGAGCATCTGGATTCTATGGTTAAATATGGACAATTCCACCAAGTGCCATACTTTGAGAGAATGTAGTATGTAGAGCACCAGACATAGAAGATAACTATGAATAGAATAACTGCCAACTATATACCCCAGCAAGGGCTCAGTATTTACAGATACTGCTTGACATAACTACACATTGGGACTGCAGTAATAGACTGTCTCATTTCCTACAGGGCACAAACACACATGTAAAAAATAGAGCTCCTAAGTTTATAGTCAGGGCTGTTCAGCTGAGAACACATTTTATAAAATGTATTGGGGTAACATGTAAAGGCAGTGCACTCACCTGAATACACACTGTTCTGTATTTTAGCACCCTTATTTTATACTTTGCATTCTATTATATCTTACATTATTTCATCCCACTCTATTTTATCTTAGCTTACTCTATTTTACCTTACCTTATTCTATCTTATTTGATTGTGGCTAACACCCATTGTTTCTTGATATGGGTAACTGACGAATCAATAAAGTTATTACTATTGCTTTCAACTCCTTTAGCTGTCCTTTAGCAAACATGGGCTTCCTGGAGAAAGTAGTTTTTCAGAGTTTGGGACAGGCAGTTGGGTTTTGCCTGTGCTTATGTGGGAAAGTCGTAGATTCAAATGGTGGTGAGGGAAAGGCAGCCAGCTGCCTTCTGCATGGATCGCTTTGAAAAGCTGATTGCAGCAAACACTGTTGACATACAGCCAGTGAGAGGGGAAGAGCAGCATCAAGATGAGGTGGAAGGGGTGGCTGAGTGTGTGTTTGAAATCAGTGTGTTGTGGGATTTTCTTCCCCTTAGTCCCTCATGGAACCCATTCAGGTTTTCACCCTAGAGTTCTGCAGAATCCTGTTTAAATCCTGCTCTAGATCATAAGTTGCATCCATTGAACTAGATTCTGGTAAATTCTATCAACTTAACAGCATGGAAACCAGCCAAGTGTTAGAAGGCTAGAAGGTCCAGATTAAAAGAAAAAAGGCCACAGTGTTTGCCCATCATTGGGATTGAATTACATGAACACGTGCTTTCCCTTAAATGTTTATTACTCATATGAATGCATTTGTGAGGATTGCAGATCTTGTATCTATAATCATTGTGATTTTAAGTGCAAAAGCAACTTTTAGTAAGAATAGCAAGAAATCAGCATAACATTTTGTTGAAAAGGTGCGTAGCACTTTACACTAGATTAGTATTGGGGAAGGGTTTGGGTATGTTGAGGTCCCTTTCGACTGGGAGAGATGATAGATGCTTGCGAAAAGAGAAGGAGTGCCTGCTTTGGAAGATCTGTTTATGTTTTAGAATGCTTAGTTGGAGTAAATTACAGATATGCAACTAAGAATATGTAAGCAGTTCAAATGTTTCCCTCCTTCCCACTGGTCTTTCTAGTCTTAATTTTTCCGTTCTCACCTCACTATACTTTGTAGTCTGGAGTGTATTGTGGGGTGGGTGAATGAGGAACTGGAGATGGTGACCTCTGACATCTCTTCAACCCAGGTGGCTCCAAAAGATGTGGTAAGTACTACTGCACAGCTGAACCAGGTTGGGACAGCAGAAAAATGGCAGAGGTGTCCAAGTCCTGAAGTGAAGAGAGCCAGAAAAGCCTATCTTTAAAAGGTCTCTGGCAATAGAGGGGGTTCTGGAAAGCCATCATTGTGCCACCTGGAAAAGAAATGAAGCCCAAGGGTTGGACTACAGACTCCATCTGAATGGGAGAAGAGATTGTAGAAGAGTGGTCCTCACCTGCAGTGAGAGGAGAATTGGGCATTAATAGATGGTGGTCATTAGTGAGAGAGACCCAGGGGGATGTAGTAGTGGAGAAAATGGAAAGTGGTTGGGAATTTTGGGGGTGATGAGTGTGAGTACCTGTTTGTTAATTTGGGCCAGAGACAAGCTGGGGATCCTAGCTGCCTTAAGGATGGGGCTTGAGTCCCCTTGCCTTTTGGTGGAGGGTAACTTTGGTCTCCAGCCCTGAGGACTGGGATGGTTTTAGAGTTCATGTCTTCCATGGCAGTCTTGGACTTACCTCAAGTAAGCTCTGGCCTGATACATACAATGGTCATATGCAACTCAGAACAGTTGAGTAGTGATCTAGATGTGGAAGTCATTATACTTGGTGCTTTGCTGTGGTCTTATCACTTTCTAGTCAAGATGTGGCTGACCTCCAACTGGGACCCCAAATAAGAACATTAAGATGATCTGCCACAAGCATTTTAGTGATCCAGATGAATTCTGGCAGGCACTTAATTAGTTTCTCAGCATTTTGGATGGCAGTTCTGTTGATTGCGTGTCTGACCTCTCATCCAGGGCAACTTGGGCTTTCAGTGTAATTTCTCCTGAGGTGTTTAGCTGATCCCAGACAGCACTTTGGTTTCAACAAGCAGTTTTGGAAGATGAAACAGCAGAAGTAACGCTTTGAGCATCAGTAATTCAATACAAAAACTGAACTGGATCAAGCACAAGTCAGGGCTTAGGTTCAAGCTACTTCATGGTGATGTGGAAGGAAGGAGGAAGAGGAGGAGGAAGGAAGAGGAAGAAGAAGAATCTCTGCTCCTCCCTTATTGTGGGAGGACTCAGCATGTAGACCTCCTGCCAGGCCACTGTGACCAGTTTGTATGTCACTTCAGTAAAATTCAAATCAGAATCTTGACTCTATAGGAGTGGGGTTTGATGTGGTGACTGGTAAAGTATCTAGGCATGTTATTTGGGACTTCTTTTAACCTGTGAAGTAGAGGGGATGCTTTGAAGCACGATCTCTGCTACCTATGGGCTTGATCCCTGTCCCTCATGGCTGATATGTGGGGCTGGATAAGGCATGACTACCTGGATCTGGAGATTGGTCAATGTCTCTTTGTGAGAGGGGGTGTTAATACCCCCTTCTCTATTTTTGACACTGTTGGCCAGTTTCCAGTCTTCTCTTTTTGTGGAAGGTTAAGAAGCCGGTCCCCACTCTCCTGGCCTTTAGAAAGGGAGTTAAGACCTGGCTTTGCCACCTCTCTTGGGGCAAGAGGGAGGACAGTAGATCATGGAGGTGGCTGGTGCCGTGATGTGGCCCCCATAAATTCCATCATGACCAACTTGGATTTTATATTTTACATTTTATATGTTATTTATTATATTGTATAATGAATTTTTATTCTTTTATTTATTTTAAGCCGCCCAGAGTCGTCATTGAACAAGATTGGGCGGTGGATAAATTAAATAAATAAATAGGGTGTTGGGAAATCAGCTTCAAAGCACTGTGGAAGAAGCAAATTATCTGGTCCCTTTTCAATCAGGATTCAGGCATGGATATTTGACTTAAACAGCATTGGCTGTCCTGGTTGACAACCTTTGTTGGGACTTGGATGCGAGTAATGTGGCTGTCTGAAGCCGTTGGAACTATTGTCAGGCTTCACTACCACTTGCTGCGGTATCTTTCTAGACCATCTGAGAATTGGGGATCAGAGCACTGTTTTGCAATGTTTCTGCCCAACTTGCTAATAAATGAAGACTGGAAGTGTTTTTTGAAGTTTCCAAGATTCTGTACTTTACCACAATGCTTGCATTAAAGATACTATTGCATAAATCTTGTTTCTTTGGGCCTTGTGATGGGCTCAACACCTATTTGGAGTGGGAGAGTCTCAAAACAGTGACCCATACTGTCATCACTACTCATCTGGATTACCACAATGTGTTTTCTGAGAGTCTCCCTTTGAAAATAACTGGTGTCTGGTATTTGTTGCCATGAGCACTTTACATCTCTGCTGCATGTCCTCCACAGCATTAGTTTTGACCAATAAACCCCTGCATGGTTTAGGGCCTAAGTAGGCATGTGCTATTTTCTCAGTGGCAGCTCCTGTTTTGTGGAATGGCTTACTTGAAGTCCAGTTCAACCCCACACTGTTCACCTTCTGGAAACAGGTTAAGACTGAGTTTTTCCAGAGGGCATTTGGGCTCACTTGACACCATCAGTTGTTACTTACTATGTTTTCATTATCATTTTAAGATAGTTTTATTATGGTCATTTTAAACCATTTCCCTTGTGAATTTGGCAGTATGCAAAATTTGATAAATAAGCTCTTACAGTCCTTGAAATTATTTTTTCGTTTGTGTAAACTGCAGCATGCAGATATTGAAATAGAATACATACAATGTGGAAATTAATTTTTCATTCATTGTACCATTTTCCTAAGGCAGTTTGTGTTTATATGTGCATAGATTTTACTCAGGTTGCACTTCATAAAAACCTATAGGCTGTGCACCTGCATGATGTTACTTACCTGATATTTTAATGCAAAACCATGAATCCCTGAGAATCGAGATACACTGCCTAGCTCATACACAATCCATGGTACAGTTGTAATTCAGAATTCAGCTAATATAAATGGTATGTAAATTTGTACTGTCTACAGCAAGTGTCCACAATCCAGGGGTTTGATTTAAACCAGACATTCTGAGTAATGTCAATTTCAAGTTAAATTCCAAAGGCAGCTTGAAAAAAAATTTTTTAGATACTCTTGTACATTCCTAAAAACAACCATAAATACTATTTTGGAATGACACATTCTGCTATTCTAACCTATATTAACAGTTTCTTGTTATTTTCACTTCATATTTTTCTGAGCTTTTAAAATCTACAAACCTGTTCCAACTATTTTTACCTAATTTAACACTCAGTACATGCTTCATTTCATCTATCCAGTTTATATTACAATCCTGTTGATTGGCTTTAGATGTATGTGAGCCAGTATATGTATATGTAAATGGTATATGTACAGTTCCTCCTCACTGTTTTTGAATGCATTATTCTAGTTTGGCAGGCTGCTGCTCCCATCATTCCTACCTAGCCAGGCCCATAGGCTATGCTGGCTAGGTTTAAAGGAGTTAAATTTCAAGTTAACTCTGCCCTCTACACCAGCGTTTCTCAGCCGTGGCAACTTTAAGATGTGTGGACTTCAACTCCCAGAATTCCACAGCCAGCAGGGGAACTTGAAGTCCACACATCTTAAAGTTGCCAAGGTTGAGAAGCACTGCCCTATACTATATTGAAACAGGTACTTTCTTCATTGCCAAATTTATATTATTTTTCTCCTGCTTAACCTTTCTGCTGCACTTGTCTTGATTGGCCTTTTCTGCTTGACCGTGTAGGACTCTATGCCTATCCTTATCAAGCCACATTTACCTAACTGGTTGGTTAGTAGTTCCACAAAAGATTATGTTACTTTACTGCTCTGATAGCCTTCTATACCTTTCAGTACACTTTTATGCTAACACCTTACTTCACTCAAGTTTTTCTCTCTACACTCAATCTTGCATCTTTATATGCTTATCTGTTTGAAAGATGATTCATAACTATCTCTTACTAAATAGGCAAGTCCATCTATTTCTATGGGCAGTATCCATCCTTTGGTACAGGTACAAAGCCTTTGCTATCTCTGCTTCCTCTCATTTTTTGATTCTGAGCTTATCAACTGGTTATATCCCATATCTACAATTGGTATGCTCAAAAACAGCACTTTTTGGCAATACAGACGTAACTGTTTCTTACACCTTTAAAGTAAGATGTAGTTTAGCTCTGGTGGCATCTTTTTTCCCTTCCCTTCCCATGCCTTTTTTACTCTTTTTAGCTTTAACTATATAAAGGATTTTTTAAATTAGAACATTTAATCTTTTCTTCCTTGCTGTCTCTTCTGCATGGAACTGGCTTTCAACCAATGCTTGTTAGCATATTATTTCACTCCCTTACAGATAGTCCTTGACTTACGACAGCAGTTGGGACCGGAATTTCCATTGCTAAATGATGCAGTTGTGAAGCACAACCGCATTGCTTGGTGATGGCAATCCTTGCAGTCCTGATTACCGTCATTAACAAAATCCCACGGTTGTTACACGAGGCAACTTCCTACCAGCCTCCCACAACCAAAGTCAGTGGGGAAGCCAGCAGGAAGTTGCAAGTCCCAGGCTGCTACTGAGTGGTAGGAAGTGGCTGCTACTGAGTGGGGGAGGGTACGCAGGGATGCAGGGGAGGGTGTGAAGGGGTGCATGAGGGACATGGCACAGGCCGGGGAGCATGTGCAAGGAGGTATGCAGATCAGGGAGGGGTTGCATGAGAGCCACAGGTTGGGGGGGCGCACGAGAGGCACGGCGCTGGTTGGGGAGGATGTACAAGGATGCACGGGACACGTGCAGGTGAGGGAAGGTCTGCAAGGGTGAGGGGGTATGTGAGGGGTGTGGTGCAGGTTGGGGAGGATATGTGAGAGTGTGCAAGAGGTGCAGGTCAGGGAGGGTGCACAAGGGTGCAAGGGAGGGTCAGGTGCAGGCCAGGGAGGGTGCACAGGGGTGTGTGAGGGTCCAAGGGCAGTGCGGCGAGGGTCAGGTAGAGTGCATGGGGGTGTGCGAGTGGCTGGCACTGTGCAAGCCCAGAGGGCTGGGGGAGAATGTATAGGTGGGGGATACTTACCCCAGCAACTTGCGACCTTCACTGCTGACTTCCCCATTTACTTTCTGGGGAAGCCAGCAGGGAAGGTTGAAAATGGCAATCGTGATCATGGGGTGTTGAAACCCGGCTGTAAGTGCGAACCAGTTGCCAAGCGCCCAGATCAGGATCACGTAACTGCGGGGGTGCTGGGATGGCTGGAACTCCAAGGATTGGATGTAACCACCATTCATTCAGTGCTGTCGTAATTTTGAATGGTCACCAAATGAATGGTCGTAAGTTGAGGACTATCTATATATGAAATACCTTCCCAAATCCACATTTTTCATGAAGTCTTTATTTCAATGACTAGTGAAACAAAGAAATTCCTATGGGCCCATATTCTAGCTTTATTCCTTCTTCCATTTTACCTTTTCTCCTTCCATTGCTTTGTGTTGAAACAGAATGAACTCCTAAAAACAAGAGCCTCTTTTTACTGAGTTAGATTCGTTTTCTATCATATTACATTAAAAGCAGACAATACAGTATGAATTTCAAACTACACTGGCCATTAGACCATTATGTTTTCCATACTCTATTGCACTCCTTGTCATTTCAGAATGCCTGCTGTTTAATATTATCCTTACTAAATTGTGCAAAAGCCAGTACTGACTGTACAACTTCAATTTATTTTGTGTGCTTTTATAGGATATAAATGATGACCAAAATTACAAAATTTATAACTGGAAGCCCAAGCATATTTACAGAGAAGAATTTGTTGCAGTGAGGCTATTATTTGCTTGTTCCTATACAATATTCCTTTGGGTACTATTTTTCAATGTTTAATTTCAGCCTACTACATACATATCAACAATGAATAGGCAAAATATGTACAAGGAACTGATTGGTTCAAGTATATTGTATTAAAATGTTCTTTTGTCATTCAGCGCTATGATTAGGATCAACTAAACCATATACAATTTTCAGTTTTAAATCGAGTTTCATCAATTTTCCTAAAAATTCCATTGAGTGTAACTGAATTTTCAGTTAGATATGAAAGAATAGTAAAAAACATTGAAGTCAACCACACTATTCATAAATATCTCTATAATGATGTCCAAAATGACTCACAATTTGACTGGATAGAATATACATTTAAAATGTTCTTTTTTGCCTATGATCAATATTTTTACTGTAATTTATTCAGTTCCACTGAAATATACATAAGTGTTATTGTACAAATACTCCACGAAGACATTAAAAAATTAAAATACTTGAAACAAAACTGTAAGCAAATTTCATTAAGTTCCATGTTGAGCCAGTGCTCAACAGGTTATTTTGTGGAAACAATGTATTACTTTGGATTTTTTAAAACTTTATTTAGGAAAAAAAAGCCTTTTGAATTGAACTTTTTCATTAAAATCAGCTGAGACAGAAAATTTAATAAAAATTCCAGTTTGATTAAAGTCATCTTTGAAACATTTATAAGCTTAAATGCATGGCTATAATAACTTGAAAAACTCTGCAGAGTTGCATGTACCTTAGTGCAATCGCTGGGCAGCTTTTATTTTACTCTTCCAAAGTACAAAGCATCCAGCTTATAGATGTCCCCACTGTTACCACTGTTGCAAACAGTACAGCAGCAGTTTAACTTCAAATTAAATCCAAATTCTTTTCATAATTAATGATTTCCTTTATCATAAATATTCACACTTGTTCATATAATTTTTCCTCTGTCACACAAAAATATTTAATACAAGGTGCATTTTCATGCATTATTATTATCTCCTCTTCTTAAAACCATTAATCAATCTTATCACACTGCTATATAGAACCTCTTTTCTCCAGAGGATTAAATGGCATGGAGTTACAAAAAACAGCAACTAACAAATGAGGGAAATTAATAGCTTGCTATTATTATTTTTAAATATATTAAACAGAAAATTATTTTATATAAGATTTTCATAATTTCTCAAATATTGTATTAAATAATCCGGGTCTATTTCAATGTTCAAATTGCCAAATAAGAAACCCAACTACAACTGAACATTGTATTACTAAGCAGCATTAATGTTAGAGACCTTTGTAAAAGTAGAACATTAAAATATGAAATCAAAGAAAGCACTGTGGCAAAGTCGTAAGAAAATTGCGTGCACGAAAACTATCTCCCACTCCGCTTGTGGGCTCTGTTTGAAAAGTCTTCATCCCATGTCATTCTTCTGTCAATGCTTCAGGAAGAACAATCACCAGAAATGACCAGCAGCAGCCATATATATATATATGTATACATATACATATACATATACACATATACATATACATATACATATGCATGCTCGTTTCAAGGCCACTCAGTGCAGTCTTCCCCTCTGTTAGATTGAAGAGTTGCTATCATGGAAAGGCTGTGCTGTGACTGCTTTGAGTGCAAGGCACAACAAGAAATGAAGAACAGTTCATTCTCAGAATATCGTGGTTTCATACTTGGTATTAATTCCTCTTTTAGCTTCTTGTCCTGGTTCTACAATCCACGGTAGATTGGTAAGAGTCTTTTGTTCAGTAGGATCTATCTGCTTTGAAACAAATAAACACAGGAATGCTTTATCTATTTTAATTATGGAATATTAAAACGACGTTTAAAGTTCGTCAACGTGACACATTATTACACAGATGTACCATACATTGCTTTCTATAGTGTGCATTACATTACGTTGTACTACTGATAATCCAGTAGACACTGATTGATGATTTTCACTGTCCTCACAAAATTGTGTTGCTGGAATGAAACAAGTTCCACTAAAGCTGAAATTATAATTTAACCTTACACTGTAATATATTTTCAGTAGCATATGGAACTCATATTTACAGATTTGAAAAGAAGATCAGAATGCAAGATTCGCATTCTCTTTTGCCTTTGAAATTACTGTATGTACATATATTCAATGTACATCTTTTTAGTCAATATCACAAACAATTAGCAGCCAATCAGGGAGGCCAAGCATACACATCTCCAGCAATTTGAAAGAGATGCATACACAGCATTAATAGCAAATAGTGTTCCTCATCTGGCTCTATGCACAGGAGTGTAACATTTCATATGTTCAGATTATAAACTGCAATGACCATAAAAGTGTTAACTCACAAAAACTTAAAATTCAAGGTTGGCAAACTTTCCTATGGCTAAAAGCAGCACTTAATATTTGTTGGATGGACTACATAATAAACAATACCAGGATTTTCATTTCTTCCTGGGTTTTGAGATGAAAAGAGGGGGATTTGTTTTGTTTTAACTATATTATGACTATTTTGACCTTACACTCCAATTTTCATTTCACTTCATTTCACCAAAAGGAACAGTGGGAAACTGTACCATCTATTTTCAACAGTCATGGTCTGGAGTGGGGATACCTAGACTACTAAAAGGAGACAGAGGTTACCCATCCCTGCTGTAAATCAGTGATGGGAGACAGAATTTGAACTCTTGTTTCCAATCACATGGACTTTTAAATATGTTGAATCAAACATTTATATAGTCATCATCATCATCCAGCCTTTTCTCCAGGGTCTCCAGGTTTACCTAGAGATCAGCCATCATGTTATTCCCACAACAAAGGCCTGTAGATTTGGTGAGTAAGGCTTAAAAAACCACTCCATTCATACTGTATGAACAGTTTTAACCTTCACATGTTAGATACCAATCTGATCAGAGCTCAGAATTACTGAGTTCCCAGCTTTTCTTACTGTTATTGTTTCTTCTATATTTCTGGTTTAACACTAGAGGCCTTTGAGTGCGAAAGCTCACGGTTAAGAAGAACTCAATACTTCAGGATACATGATACCAACAATAAAGGAGTAGATGGTAAAAACCCCTAGAAAAGTATGACTTTCACAATGCTGACACATTCCAAAAGGCTGGGAGAAAATTAGGGGATTTTTTTCAACTGGCCAGTTTTACTTTATTTTTCATTTTTGGAAAACAAGATAGTCCTCTTTTTCAAGTTATGCAAGTCCTTTCCCTTGCTGAGGCCATGTAGCTCTTGGTCTGCATCACATGGCCTATGAGGAAGGATCACAGAACATGAAAAAAAATGGCAGCAGCAGGAGTACTACCAACTATCTCATCTCCTGCTTCCCCGGATTTTGTTTGTAAGTTGCTTTGATTTTCATTTTGTTTGGTTTTTAAATTTTTATAACTGATATTACACCTATTATTGTGTGTAATAAACAATAAATACATTGCAAAATGTGTGTGAGAGAGAGATTAATGAATGGCTGGTTAGAATGGCAGTAATTTCTGGACAATTTGATTTTTATAGTAAACATTTGGGAAGTTAATTTTTAGTCTGGTCTTTTGTATTTCCCCCTCACCCCAAGGATGATGGTAGATTCCATTTTGTTGTGTTTTGTTTTGTTTTTTACACAAATTCTATTATGGGTGACTTTTATGTGTTGTATTTATATCCTATTGTATTTACATTGAGCACATCTCTTCATTTTATCCTCTCAGTCATAATAACCCTGAACAATATGACTATGGAGATAGAATTCGTTAATATCTGGAGAGATGCAAATACTGATCTGCTGTATTAAGACCGTTACACATCCCGGCTGCAAGCCAGACTGGAAAGTTAAAAGAACATTCTGGAAGAAAGCAATGGCAGGACTGTTGCTAAGAAAACTGCATGGATATGTCCATGTAGTTATCAGGAATTGCGCTTGACTCAAGAGAAGGGCCTTTGCTTTTACCTTTTCCTTTTACTTACTGAATATTGAAAGATAAGTATTGAGGCATAACAGTATACTGGATATAATTATATATTGTTTACTAAAGGCTTTACAGTAGTATGGTTATAATTAGAATTACCTTCAAGAATGTTTTCAATATGAAGCTTCTGAAATTGTAAGACTAACTTTCTAGTTAGTTAGCTACAGTAAATGTATATATATATCTCAGCATCTTTGGAATAAAGTTGACAAATACAGCTCAGGCCAAGAGCACTTTTATCATAAGCTGGTATCAAGTTTCTTCTGTATGGTTTATGCTTCTTACTCACCACAGATTTTCGAATGCTAACACGTGGTTTTGGGATTGGCTTGGTAGGCTTATTATCAAAGCTTTCAGGAAGTGTTGAAGAATGGCCTCCTTTTCGAGCTTGAAGTGCTAGTTGATAAGCTACTTCAAATGCCTGTCCCAATGTGAGAATTATTTCATAGGCTAAATTCTGGAATAGCAACAAATAGCAGGATTAAGCTAATTAATATGAAAACAACTTTAAAAGAAAATCCTCAATATAGGGCAGTTTTGTCTAATTTTGAAAAAACTATATTAACTACTTCTAGTACATCATCGTTGTCATCATTTTCTACTATTGACACATTAGAAAACTACTGTAGAGACAAAATGCTCACTCTCCTTCGCCAACACACGATGAGTAAAACATTCAAATGTAAACATTCATTCATACATACATGCCTGCAATCTGCAGGCAAATAATGGGTATAGGACACACTGAATACACTGCAAACAATACTGAATTTCTACCTGAAAGCAATCCTGAAGAATACGCTTGCCACCAATGTGAATGTGTCTGTCTATGTGTCATACGCATATGGCTATACATGTGTGAGTAAACTATATCTGCTGGAAGCTGCACTACAAAAATGGGTAAGGCCAAAACCAAAAAAATCCCATTGTCTTTAAAAAAAACCTATTCCATTTATAGAATTAATTCTGTCATAGTGAGAAACTCATGAGCATACACCACACATTCCCTTCCTTCTTCCAGCAGAAACTGTGAAGACAAAGGGAAAGGGAAAGAATGGAGGGAAAAGGAAAGTTGCACTGGGAAGGGAAGGAAAACGGAAACAACAAAACTAGATGGAGAGAAAGTGAGGGGAAGAGCTGAACGGTAAACATGGTTGCTCTCTCTCATTTCTTCCCAGTTCAGTTACTTCTTCCCAGTTACCTCTCCCTTTATTTTCAATAGCATCCTCTATTACTAGTTAATGACAGATGATTCCCTCCCAATTATTTGGTAATTAAAGAGGGAAGGGGAACTAACCTTCCTATTTGGTAAATACTGTAAGTATGTCATGTTCCCCATTGCAAGGCATATGTGCATCACAACGGGGAACATGCACATTAGGTAAGAGGAAGATAAGCATAATCCCTAAATCACCCAAGCACCCATAATCCAGAAGGGAACCCCCAACACAATAGATAAGCCCTTCAGACCAAGTTTAGCAGCCATCAAAAGGCAAGGGGAACGCCTTCCCATGTCCCCCGGGGATGCGTTCACACCTCCCTCAGGCACGCATATCCACAGAGTAATGCCCAACATAATGGGAGCACACATCAGGCAGTAATTAACACATATCAGAAGATCAGGGAAACACCTTCAGAGGACACACCCGGTCCGGATGAAGACAGGGAGACAAAGGAGATCGCCGGGATCGCCCATCGGTTGACACATTGAGGTCTCAAGCACCCATCCGGTCCTGGCCCGAGGGTGGAGAAGCATGACGTCTGCCAGCAAAGTATAAACAGGGCACCCTGTCACCACCTAAGGATTCCCGTCTTTCTCTTTGCACGCACACCGTTCAAATAAAACCAGAAATCCTTAGACCTTCTAAGTGAGTCTGAGTCTTATTCTGAGCATGGCTGCCCTGACATAAAGACGGGAATCCCCCCCCCCCAAATTTTTTCGCTAGCACCTTTCCAGACTTGTCTGTGAGGGATCAACGCAGCGATGAAGCGGCACCCGGGAACCGGCGACAGCTCCTGCAACCTCGCAGTAAGGACCAGCGGATGCCCAGCGGGGGAGGAACCCAGCCGCAACGTGACTGGGACAACCACCGGTGAGTCGCAGGCGGAATGGGTCACCCTTGACGCAACGGGGGAATCCCTACCCGTGATGGTCGAAGCGGCGTGGGAACAATGGAACACACCCACAGTGAGGGGCGGAGATCGCCGGCGGAGCGGGCAAGCCGTGGGAGGTGCCACAGAGAACTTGTGCTGCGGAGCCACAGAAGCACGCCTGGCATGGATCGAGTGGCTCCTGGCAGAACTAGCATTGGAGCGCGGAGGCAGCGACCAGGGTGAGTGCGAACGGAGCGCCAGAAGCTCGTCCCCACCCCCGCTTGACCCCGAAGCATGGTAGCTACAGCAGCAGGGCGCAGCACGGGAGGAGGGAGCTGACCACGCCGGAGCACACCGCACTGGGTTGCCTGGGAGAGGGTTCCCCCCCCCCTATTCTGCAGGGCGTCAGCTGGGAAGAGGCTGGAGGCGAGTGGATGCTGAGCCGACACCACCTGGAGCCTGGGCGAGGGAATCCCCACACCGGGATGACAGCTTCCTACTGGAGGGGAGAAGGACCACGCGTCCGGAGGTGCCCTGGAGCCCACCCACGATGGGAGTGAGAGACCTCGCGGCAAGATTCAACGGCGACCCAGCCACGTTGTCGTTCTTCCTCATCAATGTGAGGAACTACATGGCTGAATACGGACCCTGCTTCCGGACAGAACAGGGAAAGATCAACGCCATTGCCAACAGACTCAGGGGGAGGGCGGCTGACTGGTACGTCCATCTATGCCAGGCAGACACCCCGGAACTCAAACATGTGGACGCGTTCCTGGGTGCTCTGGACTCTCACTTCAGAGACCCCCTTGAGACCGAAACGGCGAAGAGAGCACTATGGCAAATCAGGCAAGGACAGCGCTCCATGGCGGCTTACGCAAGCGAGTTCCAAGCGCTTGCGGGCAAAGTGCGGGACTGGTCACAATCCACCCTCACGGAAAAATTCAAGGAGGGACTTAACTTAAACGTTTTAAGATGGGCGCTAAACCGGGATGACCCCACCACCCTCCACAAATGGATTTGGCTGGCGGGAAAGGCGGAGAACGCTCAAGAAACCTTTCGGCATGTCCAGAGGTCCCTACAAACTGCAGCAACAGCCAGAGGACCCCGATCCGGCGGTGCTCCAGCGACACCGGTGACCCGACCCTGGGGGGAGGAACGAGAGCGCAGGTTTGCCCAGGGGCAGTGCTTCAAGTGTGGAGAGGCAAACCACAAGGCGGCAGCTTGCCCGAAAGCAAAGACAAGAGACAGCCAGGGAAAGGTTCCCAACGAACCAGCCCCAATGCCAAAGAAAAGGCCAGCCGCGAAGGGGGAAACCTCGGCAAGGGAATTCCCTGATGTCACTGATGACGAGGAAAGCGGAAGTGACGAACTGGCGGGAAATGCCAGCCACCTGCCTTGAAGAGCGCCAAAAGACAGGTAGAAGATAACAAAGGGCGCAATGACTTTGGGGTGAGTGACAATTGCCCAACCCTATATGTGAGAGCCACCCTGGCCCACGAGGGGAAAACAGAGAAGGTTTGGGCTCTGATCGACTCGGGTTGTTCGAAATGCCTCATGCACCCAGACCTGGTGGCCGCGCTTAACCTCTGCTGCTATCCACTTCAGCACCAACTGGTGTTCACGCAGTTGGACGGATCAGCAGCGCGAGGGGGCCCAGTCACCCAATACACAGAGAGAGTTGCGATGAGGCTCGGCAACCACGAGGAAAGCCTCCCTTTCATCGTGGCACCGGTGGGCCAACCTCTACTCATACTAGGGATCCCGTGGCTGGGGCATCACAACCCCCAAATAAATTGGGCGACAAGAGAGATCACCTTTTTGGATGGGCGTTACAAAGCACCCACAGGAGATCGGGTTCCCCGCACCGCAATGGGGAGGGCGACAACAACCTCAATGCACCTGGAGGCAGAAACCCCGGAGGGTCTGCCTGCCAGATACAAAGACTTTGCCGACGTTTTCGGGGAAAAGGAGGCTGACAAACTCCCCCCCATAGAAAAACAGACTGCACCATTGAACTGATCCCGGGGGCAACCTTACCAAAGCCAAAAATATACGCCATGACACAAAGGGAGCTGGCGGCATTAAGGGACTTTATCGACAAAAATTTGGCACGGGGGTTTATCGAACCGGCTAACTTGCCAGTCGGAGCCCCAGTCCTTTTTCAGGAAAAGAAGGACGTGTCCCTCCGGCTCTGCACAGATTACCGTGGGCTCAATGCCGTGTCCGTTTCAAATAAATGTCCCATGCCCATAATAAAGGACATTCTAGCTCACCTCGCAAAGGGAAAAATATTCACAAAATTAGACCTCAGGGAAGCCTACTTCCGGATTCGAATAAAGAAGGGGGACGAATGGAAAACGGCTTTCAATTGTCTGCTGGGGTCATTCCAATACCGAGTTGTACCGTTCGGGTTAGCTGGGGCACCGGGTGTGTTCATGCAGCTAATCAATGAGGTCTTGCACGACCACTTGTTTAAGGGGGTACTTGTTTACCTAGACAATGTTTTAATTTATTCTGAGAACGAAGCCGAGCACGAACGCCTCATAAAGTCAGTGCTCACGAAACTCCGCAAGGCAGAGCTATACGCAAAGCTCTCCAAATGTGAATTTCACAAGGAGCAAATTGACTACCTCGGCTACCGGATCTCGGCAAGGGGGATCAAAATGGACCCCAGTAAGGTCCAGGCTATACTAGCGTGGGAGCGCCCGCACACGAGGAGACAACTTCAGAGTTTCCTGGGGTTCACGAATTTCTACAGGGGTTTCATCCAGGGGCTAGCAGAAATTGTGCTGCCGCTGACTAACCTCCTCCGGACAAAGGGCCTGGGAGACACCCGTAAATCACGAAACCCGGGGGCACTATTAAACTGCACAGCTGATTGTCAAACAGCTTTCGAACGCCTAAAAAGCCTCTTCACGGCAGAGCCAGTATTACAGCATTCCGACCCCGCCAGACCCTTTGTCGTACAGGTAGACGCCTCAGACTTTTCTATCGGAGCGCTCCTCCTTCAGCGCGATTTTGACAATCAGCTGAAGCCCTGCGCGTACCTCTCCCGCAAGTTCTCGGAAACGGAAAGGAGATGGCACGTGTGGGAGAAGGAGGCGTTCACGGTCAAGGCAGCCCTGGAAACGTGGAGGCACCTCCTAGAAGGGGCCTCCTGCCCTTTCGAGGTCTGGACTGACCACAAAAAGCTGGAGGCTTTCAGCACCCCGAAACGCCTCAGTCCAAAGCAAGTACGCTGGGCGCAATTCTTCAGCAGATTCAATTTTAAACTTAAGTTCATCCCGGGGAGGAAAAACTTCCTGGCGGATGCCCTTTCCCGACGACCTCAAGATGCTGGCCAAGCACTGGACATTGTGGGGACTGTATGGACAGACACACAGCTTGGCTGCCCTGCTGTCACACGCAGCCAGACTAAAACCCAACGTGCCTCAGAGCAACCACCGGCAAACGGGGGAAGGTGCAGGTCAATTTCACAGGACTGGCAACAAAGACTCGCCCAAGCCCTCGAAAAAGATACATGGTTGCAAAACAACCAACACCATGTATCTATTACACACGGGCTCGCATGGAAACAAAAAGCCCTATACATACCAGAACCATTGAGAGCAGAGGTGTTAAACCGCTCCCACGATGATAAAACAGCTGGACATTTTGGGTTCGTAAAAACTTTACATTTAATCAGGAGGCAATTCTGGTGGCCCACACTAAGAAAAGACGTCAAGGATTACGTAACCTCCTGCCCCACATGTGCAAGGTCTAAACGGAAGGTGGGGAAACCCCAAGGACTGCTGCAGAAAGTTGCAAGCCCCTCCCGCCCCTGGAAGGAGATTTCTATAGACTTCATAGTCAACCTGCCACCCAGCCAAAGGAAAACAGTAATCTGGGTGGTAAAAGACTATTTTTCCAAGCAGGCACACTTCATACCCTGTGCATCCATTCCCTCTGCACAGCAACTGGCACGCATGTTCCTCACCCATATCTACAAAATCCACGGTGCCCCCTACCGTTTGGTGACAGATAGGGGCACACAATTTACCTCCAGGTTCTGGAAAGAGTTCCTAAACCTCATTGGCACCAAGCAAGCACTGTCAACGGCTTGGCACCCCCACACTGACGGCTCTACAGAGATCCTCAACTCTACCCTGGAGCAGTTCCTGCGGGCATTTATTAACTACCAACAGGACAATTGGGTGGACCTGCTTCCTTTTGCAGAGGTGGCCTACAACAATGCAGTACACCAAAGCACAGGTCACACACCCTTCAAGGTGGTTTATGGCAGAGACTTTGTGCCAATCCCGGAACTGCCCCAACCAGACACCCCACCATGTTCTCCAGATGACTGGGCAGCTCAACTGGGTACGGTTTGGCCCATCATCCAGCTAGCCCTGGCAGACGCACAAGCTACATACAAGAAGTTTGCAGACAATCACAGGGCGGCGCAACCGAACTACAAAGTGGGAGATAGGGTCTACCTCTCCACTAAGTTCATCAAATCCCCACAGCCCTCCAAGAAACTGGCACCCAAATTTATCGGACCATTCCCCATCACAGAAATTATTAACCCAGTCACTTTCAAACTGGACTTACCCCACAATCTAAGGCGCATACACCAGTTTTCCACTGCACCCTCCTGAAACCAGCCACCCCTTCAAAATGGCACACAGAAACCCCCCCGCCTCCACCCATCATGATAGATGGGCGATAGCATTTTAAAATCCAAGAAATACTTGACTCCAGGAGGCAAAGGGGCACGCTACAATACCTAGTCAAATGGAGGCATTTCCCACACCCAGAGTGGGTCCAAGCCCAACATGTCTCAGCCAAAAGGTTGGTAAAGAACTTCCATGAAGCATACCCATCCAAACCAGCACCCTAAGATTTTCTTTGGGGGGCAGCATGTCATGTTCCCCGTTGCAAGGCATATGTGCATCACAACGGGGAACATGCACATTAGGTAAGAGGAAGATAAGCATAATCCCTAAATCACCCAAGCACCCATAATCCAGAAGGGAACCCCCAACACAATAGATAAGCATTCAGACCAAGCTTAGCAGCCATCAAAAGGCAAGGGGAACGCCTTCCCATGTCCCCCGGGGATGCGTTCACACCTCCCTCAGGCACGCATATCCACAGAGTAATGCCCAACATAATGGGAGCACACATCAGGCAGTAATTAACACATATCAGAAGATCAGGGAAACACCTTCAGAGGACACACCCGGTCCGGATGAAGACAGGGAGACAAAGGAGATCGCCGGGATCGCCCATCAGCTGACGCATCGAGGTCTCAAGCACCCATCCGGTCCTGGCCCGAGGGTGGAGAAGCACGACGTCTGCCAGCAAAGTATAAACAGGGCACCCTGTCACCACCTAAGGATTCCCGTCTTTCTCTTTGCACGCACACCGTTCAAATAAAACCAGAAATCCTTAGACCTTCTAAGTGAGTCTGAGTCTTATTCTGAGCGTGGCTGCCCTGACAAAGTTACTTTAAGGCCAGTGATCTATTTTACTTGGTTGTTTTAACTGAAACCACTGTGCTATATATTAATATAGGTCGCAGCAAATAATGCAAAACATCAGAATCCAGAGTTAAGATCACAGACAATAAAAGAATGATAAAAGATTTAGTGTTTTGCATACTTGCAGTCTTTCACACATATTAACTGCACCATAGCCTATTTCACCACGGTGTAGAAATTAATACTGGTAAACTTGTTCATAAATGCTCAAACTAGATTGGCATCACACTGACCATGCAATAGGAGCTCTGCTTTCTTGAAACTTCTGTTATTTATTTGTAAACCAGTAAGGCTTCCAAATGAAACGGTTAAACACATTTTCTTAAATTGGATTAATCTTGCAACAGGAGACAGCATTTCTGTAATAGTTGTGTTTATTCTACCCATTATTAGCATCAAGGAGTGAAGTAAGCAGACTCCATAGATTAGTTCCTAAAACTATATACTAAAATTCAGGTTTGCTTTTTCACTTGTTATATTAACAACTTTCCTTTCCTCTAGATGCATCATATGTAGCATCCCTGCCTCTGCTTTTTCTCCACATTAAGATAGATTGAGCTGAAGAAAATTTAGTCATCCACTAAATTTCTACAGCTGAAAGATTTTTGAACTTTAATCACCCAGACCTAGTGCTTATTTTGCTATATTTGATATTTTTTTTAGAAGAAACTATGCAACAGCAAATTTGTCAATTGGCCCTGTAATATTTACTTTGCTAGTGATTATAAATTTGTATATTGCTAAATGGAATTTGTTATTTCATTCTCAGCCAGTTGTGATAGACAAAGCTTACAAATATTGGTGTAGGTGGTATATTTTTGTAGAGTGAATGATTTTGTTGGCATTTTTGTTCAGTCAATTATGAAGCTTATTCTGTTGGATTACATGAGGTTTATAGGAATGTGCTGATCCCTTTTGGCAACACACTACTTAAAATATTCTGTCTTTGATATATTTCTGTTTATGCATTGACTACTGGGTTAGAATGTTCTGCAGTCACCTGGGTAAACTATTGAAAATACAGTGTGGAAGTCAGACTGTAATGTTCGGGGAACCTTAACAGAAATCATCATATGATACATTTTTCAAGATGACATTCTATGGGATTCAAAAGCTCATGCTTTTTATAACATACTCCACAACACCAGCAGTTATTTTAATTAAACTAAACTAATTAAAATTGTAACATCCTCTGAAAGCCCAAGGTTAATAGAATATCTGTGATGTGCTAAGTATTTAAAAAGATGTATATTTTAAGTTCTGTCTACAGCCTAACAATCAATGGTTCATTCTGCTGTTGGGATTTAATTCCAAATGTATGTCTGCCTTATAGGCTAGATAAATGCAGTATTAGCAAAACTCATTTTTCAAGTTTTGGGCATGCTGAAAAGTAGCTCACAGAACACAGGAATGCTAATAAAAAGCCAGCATCTTAACTCACAAATTCTTTGAAAGCCAGTGATAAACAGCATTATTACAGAGATAAAAATTCACGTTTTACCAGCATTTAAGGAACTATAGTTATGGCACATTTCACTGGATTTAAGCCAAGATATGAGTCTTAAAGGCTTATAATGCTCGTCTCATACAGAATGTTGCTTTCTCCTTTTTGTTAAAAAAAAAAAAAGCTAAAACTTTGAACAAATCATTAATTGTCCCAGAATGCAGCACTTCATACTTGGATAGGTTGAAGTTTTGGAGGCTTTGTGAAATATATGCAGAGCTGGTGGTCAGTTAGTAGTTGCTCACTGCAACGTGAAAGGAACAGTCTCGAGTCCCAACTATTTTGTCATGAACAGCAGCAAATCCACATCTGCTCCCCTCCACCTGGTTACAGCCTAGGCCCCTTGGCAGCGGGGTCTCTTGAGAGGCTGCAGGCCCCACTCCTACTGCAGAGGCCAACCTAACCCTAACCCAACCAGAGAAGTAGCAGCTACAGGCAGCTTCTTCCATATTCTGAGCTGGAAATAATTCTTGGTTTTAAATGTCAGTGGACCTAGTCAAATCCAGAAGATGCCCTGTCTTTGTATTCATTACATTGTTTTGTCTTGAAAGTTTTTCCCAAAACCATATTAAAATATGGTAAAATTCTTCAAAATGTGGTATAAACTGGATATTCAGGCAACTATGAAAGTGAAAATCGAAGATATTCTGCCTATGCATAAAATACCCCAGTTGGATTGTCTTATTTCACTTTTATGGAAACATGTAAATATTAGGAGTCAGAATAGTTATTTCAATATGTGCCCGTAGACGTCCATTCCTAACCACAGCAATGCTAAAATGGCTTCTCACAAAAGTACGTTAGAAGTGGCGCTTGTGTCGTGACTGTGAGGCACGTTTTGCCAGACCGACCCATTTGCCCGGTCAGCTGCGCTTACTCAGGTAATGAGCTCTGAGAGCTTCAGCCGAAGTCTGATTACTGTTTAAATCCTAGTTAATGGCTAAGGCAGAGAGGGGAGAGAAGGGAGTTTGACATAGCTACAGTAAATTAACATCAGGCTAGCTGTCTGAATAATAATAAGCCCAAAATTACATAAAATGTTCTTTCTAAAACAAAAGCTTAATTTCCTCATATGCTCAGATCTTGTACTTGGAGGTGGGGGGGAGAGATTCCTACCTTCCTTTATTATGGGGAGCAGGCATCCCATAATAATGTATGCAAATATCTATCCTCTACCCAATTTTTAATTTTTTATTGGAAAAACGTATTTTGAGGCACCTGGAATTCACAGTACACTTTTCTTGCAATTTAATTTTCTGCCTATATTTAACTATATTTGTCAGACATATATGAGAGTAAGAAATGCACTCATCATTTCTCATTAATGAGAGCTTATAGCACTGGGTATTTCTGATAGAAAATAGATTTTTAAGACTTTAAGACATAAATTTGAGTTCTCAAAATATGTAAGCTGATAGATTCAACCTACTACTAATATATGGAAAAAACAAATGACCATATGCTGCCTTGAACACAGTTACTAGGCAAAAAACCCTAGTGTGTGAAAGTATCAATTTTCTTTAAGAAGAATTTCTGTCTTCAGAGCATCACACTAGTACATATTCCTAAGTATATAGAAGACTTTAAAATGCATTATCTTGGTCAATCCAGCAATCCTTTCATTATCAATTAACACAAGACGACAACATCCTTGGGGGCAGGAGCTACAGCTGACCTCAGGTGAAGATGCACTAATATCAAAATGGATGTGATTGACATTTTTGGCCTGCTTTTGTTACTGGGGTGGTAGTAATCACAGAAACAGGAGTCAATCATCTTTTAGAGGCTTTAAGTTCTGTATACAACTGTGTGCATGCACACACACACAGACACACGGATGAAAAACAAGCCAAAACCAAGCTTAATTTTAGTCATTTTGTGGCATGATTCTGAGCCATTTTCAGGGATTTGTGAGGAAGGGTATGCATAGAGATGTGATTTTTCAGAAAGAATGAGAATTTAATTTTTTCTATGCAAATGAGCATGATTTGAATTACTATATTTGTCTCAATCTCCATAATATGCACTAGCATTAGCAGTACACTATTTGGCATGAAAAAAATAAATAAAGCTAGTCTATTTTATGAGCTTTGAACCTTACATACAAATAAACTAACAGCTTCAATATGTAGAGAAAAAAATTTATTGGAATGTTAGAAACTATGTTGAGCAGTAAGCAATAAAACAATAGAGATGGCAATTCATATGATGGGCAAATTAGGTTGTAATGTTCCTTCCAGGAATGGTTTTCAGTCACAAGAGGTACACTGCTTGCAAATATAGTTCTAGCCATTTTCTCATCTGTTTTTTCTTGGTCTTCTTTTAACATTTTGTCAATAAAGGTCAACATGAGGCTTGACCATCTTGAAGATGAACAAAATTGATAGTATATCTGGTAATTAATCTCTTGAAGTTGAAGATTTCTCAAATTATTACTTGAGCTACCAAGTTCCTGCAATAAAGCAAAGAAGTTAGTATATTTATCTTTCTGTTTCTTCTTTCCATTAGAAAGAAGACAACATTGTTCAATTTTTTAAAAAATACTGCAATATACAAGCTTTGTTTTTGTGTTTTACATCAAGAGAATACTGTATATCATACATTTATACCAGATAGCTCATCTAGAGTATGAGGCTTTTATCTAAACTCTTTGCTCAAGTCTAAGTTATG
The DNA here is from genome assembly GCF_035149785.1 of Candoia aspera. Taxonomy (NCBI): domain Eukaryota; kingdom Metazoa; phylum Chordata; class Lepidosauria; order Squamata; family Candoiidae; genus Candoia; species Candoia aspera. The sequence continues at coordinate 34,857,026 of NC_086159.1, read as the reverse complement.
GAAGAGCGAGTTTGGTGTAGTGGTTAAGGCACCAGGCTAGAAACTGGGAGACCATGAGTTCTTGTCCTGCCTTAGGCATGAAGCCAGCTGGGCAACCTCATGCCAGTCATTCTATCTCAGCCCTAGGAAGGAGGCAATGGAAAACCACTTCCAAAAAACCTTGGCAAGAAAACTGTAGGGACTTGTCCAGGCAGTCTCCAAGAATCGGACACAACTGAATGGATTAAGAAAAAAGTTATGGAGGTAATATGTGGCAAAGGAATCCATGCTGTTGCCAGCCAGAAGAAATCTTTGGGTTAAGTGTTCATTTGATATCACCTACTTAATTTCTCTCTTGTTTTTTAAAATAATTTTTTGTAAGTCATGATGAATGCTGTTATCACTTAGTCAAATGCAAATATTAATTAAAATAACCTAGTAGAAATCAGTCAACATACTTACACAGGATTCTTGATGTAGGCTTCTTTCAGATGATAGTACTTCATCACATTATTCTATTAGCTTTTCAGATATGATCTGTGTTCTTTCAGAATATTTTCTGCATTGCCTTAAATGCTTCTTTATCCTCATAGTATTATTGGCATATTCTTCCTGGCAATTTTCTTCTTACCTGCACTGGTTTCTTCATAACAGTGCCACACACTTATTGCTGTTTGAGACTCAGACCTGAGAAAGGAATTACCAGAGCATGTCCCTTTCAAGAATACTCATCAAGGATGATAGCTGAGATGCCAGGATCAAGAGAGTGCACATGTGAAACTGCCTATGGCTTTTTCCTGCAGGAAGTCCACAGTCTGTCCACATGGGCACTACAGGAGAACAAGAGGTACTTCTCTCATTTCTCTGCATCTTCTCTAGCTGATTACTTCTCCCCCAGCCACTGGAACCAGAAATCCCTGCTGCTGCTGATTCCTTTTTTTTTTTTTAAAGAGAGAACACCTGCAAAGCAAGTATCATACAATTTTGAACCTGCCAAATTTACCTGAAGAACTTTGACCCTGAAAACCTGCATCTCTGATTAAGGATGAGAATGTTTACTACCAAAAGGCCTCCTGCTTCCATTCCAATTTAAAGGGTGGGAAAATCTAAAATTTGTCCATTTGATGATTAGCAAAGATCAGCTGTGAAGTGTTGAGGTACCAGGAGATTACATGTAGTTCAAGGGTTCCCCCGCCTCCGTAATATAACAGGACATGGTTCCCCTGATCATATGATAATTTCAAGTTTTATATTTTTAAGTTTTCTTTGAAAGGATGGAACCTCTATACACAGATTGGTGCTATTTGGAGGGGCATTTTTTGAACCCATTGCGCAAAGCACTGAAGATGGTATGCGGGAGGCAGGATGCAGGAGGAAGACCCACAGCCTAGGTAAGAGGCAACTCAGTCCACAGCTGGAGGAAAAGCAAGAGAAGCATTTCAGAAGGGACCCTCCCTAGTTTTCCAGAGACTACAAAGAGAGGAAGGGAGAAATACTTTCAGTCTTGCAAGATTCTGTTTAATGTAACCTTACAATAAAGATAGTGCTGATACTCCTGGTAGTGCTTCATGTCTGGACTACCTCAAAGGGCTAACAAGTGCCATATACTATCAAGCACTCTGCAATTGCTTTAAGATGTGCATAGACTTTGCTGCATGATTCATGACAAAATACTTCACTCTGCTGTGGAATCTGCTGTCCCATTATGTAGCAATGTCTGCACTTGATATAGCTTTAAAGGGGAATAAATGGAGCATGTGGCTGACTAGAAGTTGGCTGCATGTTGTTTCTAATATCACAGGCAATATACTTTGTACATTAGTTACTGGGAGAATATTATTACGTTCATGTCATACTCTGAACTTGTCATAAGCATCTAGGTAGCCATTGTGAAAATGTATGTGTTTGAACTGATCCACCCTAACTTTTCCCATGCTTTTGCTTACATGGGAAAGTTGCAATATATTACTTTTTAAAAAGGAACTTAGTTACAACATGACAATGATATGAAGCATTTATATTAGGCTATTATGCAATTTACTGACCAGTACCAGTATTGCTCTACAGCAACCTTCTTCATAGCTGAAATTATACAGAAAATGTCATGGTTTGTTAGCTATCCCATAGGGAAAAAATTATACACCAACCACATCAAAGGCTGTGAACACATGACAGTAATGGTGATTTGTCTTCAAGTCTTTTGTAATATAAGCAAATGTAGAGAGATCTTCAGGGTCTTGTGCAGCACAGGAAATGTTACGAATCTCATGTTCAGCAATAATATTCTAAATGTAAAAAAAAAGAAATAATTCTATATATTTAATTATCCAGTCTAGTTCCCAGTATTTTATAATACTTAGGTTTTACATAAGCTTACTAATGCAAATAAAATAATAGGCAAGGTGTAGCTGTACTTAAATTCAGCAATAAGCAAAATGTGTTATCTCCTGTCCAATCCTGTGGTAACTGAGGAAAAAGTCCAGTTGGTCTCTAAATATTTAATTTTATGATTGAATTCATTAATAATTATTCCCTATCAACTGACACTGAAAGTCACAATGTCTAAATAAAATAGTAGGAATACTGTAGAAATATTTACAAGACTTCAGGGTTTTCCTTGCAAGTTGGTTATTGAACCTGAAGTTTTAACCTGTTCTAATAACACTAAGAACAAAGATGTAGCAGTTAATCTAGATTACTGACTGTACAAAAAATAAAAGCATTATATTATTGGATTTGTTATTAGTTGTTAATATAATAATAAAATTCATGTCCCAGTTTAGTAATTAATATTTAATTCCTCTATTAGATAAAAAGACAGAATGTTTTTATTAGTTCATAAATATATTCTGCTAGAAGAGTAAATGGCACAAAATCTTGCTTTCTTTAGACTTTCTTTTTTAAATTTAGGAATAAGGAAATTAATAAATAAAATGCTGTAGAAGTTAATTTCAGTTTATGGTGCCATAGAGATACAGTATATTTAACAGGAGTGTGAAGAAAATCTACTACACCCTATAAACTGAGGGATACTATCCAGATTACTGTAACATACATAAGTATTTATTTTATTATTTTATTTATGAAATTTATATAACCATCTCAATCCAATAGGGCTCTAGATGGCTTGCAACATGCATTAGATAATATAAATCAATATTAATAAAACTGAATCTGGCATCAAAAGATCTGCATAACCACTCCAGTCTTTAGCATGGCAAAAAGATATATACCTTTATTACATCCATTTTATGAATATTTTTTTCATAAAAATAATATGCATTTGCTTCATTAAAGTTAAGCAACTATTATTCTACATATATTTTGCCTACAAAAAAATCACAATCACATTAATCAATAAGCTTAACAAGCACCAATTTTTAAAGATCTTGATTAAAATCATTTAATTTTATGCTAGCGCTGGCAAAACACAGTATTTCGGGGCGGGGGGTTCATTCTGTTGGTACTTTCAAAACTGTTGGATTAAAACAATATGGATTGTTATTATATTTACAAAGAATATAATACATTCCTGCAGATGAAAACATAAATGTTGCCTTAGGATAGTAATTCTATTAGCAATGCTGTTAAGAAAAAGTCTTCAATATTATCAGAAGGTAATTAGAATTGGAAGAAATATTTGTGCCAAAACCAGAAACTGGAATAACTTAATCTTTGTCATTTTTAATATACATTTCCAACTTAGTTCTAGTTCACTGAAAGGTCTGCTAAAAGTTGAATTCTCTAGTTTAAATCTGAAATCATGGAACTCATAAAGCTAGTTTTGATTTAATATAAGTAAAAATAACTAATCTATAACTAATTTTTTCTTTTCCTTTTGTTTTTGCTATTGTATGCTACCCAGAGTTCTTCAGAACCAAAGCAGTTTAAATAAATGAATAAATAAATAAGCAAGCTATTTTTACTAATCAGAAAAATCAGACAAAATTATTGTCCCTTTCATTAAAATGAAATGACTAGATATGATCACTCAGTGGATACAATCTAATGACATAAAATTAAATTGTACTGCATTTAGTTAAACAAAGATGCTAGATTTGTATTTTTAGAATTTCAAATGTGCATTAATTCTCTTGTTCGTGCCATGTTGAAATTCTAAAAATACAAATCTAGCATCTTTGTTTGAGCATGGCAATTATGATTAAGTCATAATAAAATGACTTCATCTATTTCCATGCACATTTGCTGGAGGAGGGGACACATGGCAGCCTCATGATTACCTAGTATGACAAATGGATCCTGGTTACAGAATGTACAGGTAGTCCTCACTTAACAATCCTAACTGGGAACAGAATTTCTGTCACTAAGCAAAATGGCCATTAGGCAAAACATCACATGACCCCACCGCTTAGCAATGGCAATTCCGGTAGTCCTGACTGCGGTCATTAGGCCAGAATCGCACCATTGTTAGGCAAGGACCTCATGCTTCTCCTGTCCTGCCGTGCTCACATCCGCTTCAAATCTGCTGCCTACCCTTGCCGCCCACCGACCTTCGTGTTCTTCTTCCTTCCACTGCTGACAAGGTGCGCCTGGCCAAAGCAGCTGCCGGCCCTTTGTGAGGCCCTCGCATGGCCTCCCTGAAGCGAGGGGAAACGGGTAGGTGGCAGCAGTGGCATGTAGGGAGGTCAAAAGGGCAAAGATGGGGCAGAGATAGGCGGGTAGGGAGAGTTGAAGTGCACACTGCGGTTGTAAAAGTGGGTGGGCTGCCAAGTGCCCAAATTTTGATCACATACACTTCTGCTGTTCAAGCTACATTGGTTACTGGTAGCTTTCTGAGTGCAATTCAAGGTGCTGGTCTCTAACTATGAAGCCCTATGATTTCTTAGGGACTGCCACTCCCAAATAGTTTCTGCTGTTCTGGAGGGCCTTTGGGATGCAACTATATTAGTAACATCACCTCCCCCAATTTTATTCAAGCATGTGGGAGAGTGCAATCAAAGCAATGTTAGAAAAGTATACACCAGTCTATACAATGAACTGTGGCCCAGGCATGAACCCACCCACCCACCCACCCACCCACCCTTCCTTCCTTCCTTCCTTCCTTCCTTCCTTCCTTCCATCCATCCATCCATCCATCCATCCATCCATATATCTATTAGATTACTGCTATAATCATGCAAGTCTCAGCTGTGTGACACCCAGGCATATCATGAATTTTAAGAGAACAGATGATTTCACTTTTTTGAAATTACTATGAAGGCTCTTAAGGAAGTGTTATATTCATTTTCCTCAAAGCAACATAAGATATTCAGTTATGAAATGAAAAGAATAAGAACCCTAATAAGCTCCATCTGCACTTAATTTGGAAATGTATGTAAAAATGGTAATTATTTCAAGGAAGCAGACATAGTCACAAGCAGTTTTATGAAATTTCAATACCTTATGCATCTTATTTTGAAGCTGGCCCGGACAGTATGTATTAAAAAAGAAACAGTATTGGACTGTAAAATTATCACTTGGATAAAACATTATTCACTAATCAAATATACATAAAATGGACAAAGCCAGATGTTTATCTTAAGCCAAACTAGTATTGGTTAAGTTGTGGATAGATCATTATTTTTTTAGGTTAAGATATGACAAAAATTCATCAATATAAGTTTGTTTACTAAGTATGTAGTATATCTTTGCTTATGTCTGATCGCTTAGACATTCTTAGTAACAATAAGAATTTTAAGCTGTGATTTTAATTAGACAGTTACATCACAAAGGGGAATATGAACAAAACAAAAATAGAACAAATGAAAATTGCATGGACATAATTATTGGTACTCCTGACCATTTCATTTTTTTATTATTTACAGTATGTTCAGTCATATATAAAAAGCAAAGTGGACTATGGAATAAAAAATGGTGGATGCCATTTACTTGTGTCAGTTCCAACTTATTTCATGGCAAACTGGGATTATTTGGGAAAAAGTGGAGAGGTATCAATCCTTTTGGGAGCATCTGTGTTTGTGTGTGTGCGTGTATGTGTGATGATCTGGTTTAAGTTGGACTACTTCTCTAAAAAAAAGTCCTCTACTAAAGTCCTGTGAGAGAATGTACTGTTGTGCACAATGCCTGTAGGTAGATTTGAAAAATACTAGCAAGGAAATGTCAGTGACGGAAAGTAGTTCTGGATTTGTCCTAACCATGTTGATTTTTATTTTATACTGAATGATACAAATACTTAATGTTCTTCCACTTTTAACACAAAATCCACTGTCTATGGAAGAATACATTCTCTCATAAATATTGATATAACAATATCCTTGTAACTCAGGATATGATTTCATGCATCTGATGAAAGCATTACAGTTTATGAAAACTTCAGCTAGAATAAACTTGATCATCTTCAAAATGTAATGAGGATCATTTGTTGTTGAAAGGGATGGAGGGCACCTATTTGCAACTACTTAAAACAACTACCTGTCTGCAACTACTTAAAACAAGTATGAAATGATGCCTACCTTATTTGTTGCATCAATAAATTTTACTCCTTTGTAAGAGACAGATAGAACAATAGTAGGAACCTTCTTCATTTGTTCTGTAGACTTCTGAAATTAAAAACGAACAAAAAATTATGAATTGGGGAAGTCTGTAATTTTCCTCCTTCTCCTCAAGATAAATAATACATTACCTGCTATGGTTGTGCAGTGCGTCACTGATAAGAAAGAAGTTGCTTCAAAGCAAATGAACAAGTATTGTAGCACCTGTCTGCAACAAACTAAACCAAATCCGCCTTTTGTTGTGATTGTGTGACAGATGTGGAAAGCAGCCATGCAATTCATGCAATTCCCCCCAAAAGGTGTGGTGCTTTAAGGTACTACGTTTGAGCCTCTGCCCATTCCAAAGCACTTGTTTTCCTTGCCTGCTGCAGCTATAGGAATCTATAGGGGAAATAGTCAAAGTATACCCACCAGATGCTAAAGGGAAAAAGGCGCTAATTTATTTAAGCATGTGTGCAGAGGGATCACCTTTCAAGCAAGAGGGTAACACAAAATGAATGCCTTTTCCCTGACTGTAACAATTAACAGCAGAAGTATTTGAACGAGAAGGTAACAGATACAACTGGATGAACATATTACCTATTCTGGTGCTTACATTAAAATGTTTGGCTTTCTAGGTCTCCGAAGTTTGCCACTTTGTAATTATGTGATTTACTGTTTGCTAAGGCATCAGGTAAAATACAATTATTTGCCATTTAACAATAGAAGTAAAATATTGATAAGTAAAAATAAAGCATGTCTTTAAATAGATTTATTTTAGCAGAAAAAACACCTGTTAGTGAAATTTCTGAAAAAAGAAGACTTTTGGTGTGAAGTCTGATAGGTGTGGGGTGGGTTCCCCATTGTTACCTATGTCAGTTTTTTCCTATTGTTATAAAGCCATGATACACCTGAGGAAAAGGGTGGCATTTCTGATTTATGCTCCTTGACACATTTACTGCTACCAGGCTATTTTCAGTGGCATAGCCTTCAGGACAGAAAGCAGCACCTCCATTCAGGGATGATCTTCATGGGTAGGTTTCACTTTGTGGTGGGCTATCAAACTTCACCCATGAAAGCAAATTAGTCTATTACATTCCAGAGCTCCTGGTGACCCTTCTGGGTTACAAATTTAATGGTGTACTGTATACCCTAAAGTCTTTGCATCTTTTAAAAAATACTAAGTATTATGACTGACCATTTTATACAAAACAATAAAGAATTGCTGAAGTTTGTGGGGAGGACATTAGAGATAGTTTTACCTAGATAGATTATATAAGAATTTCTATAGAAGAAAGTAAATTTTAATTATTATTGAAAAATACGTATACTCTGCTTTACTTAACTATGGTATGGCAAAATAACTACCTACAAAATGAGTAAACAACCATTCATCAAATCAAGAAAATGATATTAATATACAAGCACAAGGACAACCAACCTATCTTCCCCCAGATACTGCTAACTACAACTCCGAGCAACCTCAGCTAGCCAAGCCTGACTTCACTCGAGTCAGGTGATAGTTGAAGCTCAAATGATGAGCAAGAATTGTGCTTACCAACATGTATGAGCAAAGGATGAAGGGGAACATCATTAGTAATTACAATCTCCCCTGATAGAAAAGCTCCTGGTTGTGGAAATGACTCAGATGTTGGAAAAGTAAGCTGTGTGTGACCCAGGAGAAAAGGTTAGATGTCCAACAGTCAGTGCTATGGTTTGGGCACAGGATTCTCTGTAGTTCAGATTCTCTGAACCTAAACATGTCCTTCTCTTGGGATAATATGTTTGATGCAATATTAAGGGGGAAAGAAGATCATATCTGTTGGCATGGTAAGTTGGAATATAAAACATTCCATTCTGCACTACTCAAGGAAGATGAGATAATGAAACAGCCTACCAATCAGCAGCCTCAGTGAGAGGTTGTTCTCCTGAACAGGTGACATGATGATATCCCATCTCTCAACTCTGGGTTCTGAGTTGAGGGAACAATTCGGCTTTCTTAAAATGAACTTTCCCTTGCTGAACTTTCCTGACATATCTCATTCATGCTCAATACCACTAGAAGTTATCTTCCTACCATCCAATGACCATACACGGATAATAGTGAGAGGTGTGTGTTATCTGTCAGACAACAGCTCATCTGGATCAAACATTCAGCAAATTATGCTAGGATGAGTCACTGGCTCATGTTATCTGAGTGATGCAGATTAGACAGAGACCCATAGATCATTTGAATGTTTCTGTTGTCACTATAGCACCTGAACTAAAGTAGCCATCACCATCCATCTACAGCCTGCCTACGCACCCACCCTCAGCTCTGCTCTCAAGGCCATCCCCTCCAGTGCATAGCCTATCTCAATGTTGCCAACCTGGTTGGGTCAAATGGATGTGGTGGCATTGATACCATAGCACATGCTGTTTAATCTGCATGGAGGCAATAATATACAAAGTAAGTGAAGCTTAAACATGAGACAGCCATTTAGATGTAGTTGATAAAGTACTGAGCAAGAAACTAGAAGATGGTGAGTTCTAGTCCTCCCTAAGGCATGAAAGCTACCTGGGTAGCTTTGGGCTATTCACTCTCTCTCTCAGCCCAACCCACCTCACAGGGCTGTTGCTATGGGTGCAATAGGAGGTGGGATCATTATTTATACCAACTTGAGTTCTACAAACTAAAGGCAGAATATAAATCTAGGAATAATAATGTAACACTTGCAAATTATAGGTTTATCTACTGTAATCATTTGGAAGAGTAATAGTTTACTCACCCTCATTTTTGCACAGGCATCCTGTGTAGATTCTGTACCTCTTAATTCTTTTACCAGCATAGAACCTAAATACTTAAAAGATAAACAAATAATTTGGTTTTTTTTAGTTAAGAACAGTGTAAATAATTTAAGTTTTGAAGTGGAATTTGCTATTCCATGTTTTGTACTGAATAATTACTGTGTTCTCCATATGATCTGAGGAGCTGCCTAACTGGTAAATTTTAATCTTTTTTGTAATGCCTAAGCAAGATGTCTTTCTCTCCCCACCGCCCCCTTGCACCTTTCTCTGTCCTTTTCCCTTGCTTCATCTTCATCCAGTTTTGCTCCCCACTTTCACTTCCCTTCCTTCACTCCCATTTGGCTAATTAATAAACCCACCTCTCCCCCGAACATATACTTTTAGAACTTTATAGTTCTAGAATTTTGGAAGAACGTTCGTAATACTGGAAAATCTTGTCAAAATCATTTTATTCATACCAGAAATACCTCATCACTGTTACTGTTACATTATGAAGAGAAAATAACTGTTTGATTGACTTACAAATGCTTTGTAATCACATGATTGGAAAATGAGTTTCTCTGGATGATGCTGCCAGTATTGTACTGGTGTTGATCCTGTAGCTTCATTAGGAGGTCGTAAAGTAATAGATGGTTCACCCCAGTCTCCAGTCTGAAAATCAGATACATTCCCAAAACAAAGTAAGCTATAGGAAAGTTAGCTTGTAATAATGCTTTCCTGTATTTGTGGTCAACTTCTATCGACTGAATATTATTTATTGCATGTGTCATAAACTAACCTACTAATGCTACATGGACATTTCATATTACAGCTCTGTTTCATCTGAATCTTCTAGCAAAGAGCAAATAATCTCCAAAATATACAGGCATTATTTAAAGGAAATTATTACTGACATAACATTTTACTGGAGAAACTAAACACAATTTCAGAAACTTGGCTCAAAATGGGAAATTCAACTAAACAAAGTACCCGAGAGTAAACACAACGTTCACTATCTATATGACTACAAACGCCATATTAGAAAGCCAATTAGAACTATAGCATTAGACCACCCTATAAATGCTCAGAAGTAGATTCTCTAAAAACCAATGGGATCAAAATAGAATTATCCTAGGTCAAATTGCTATGCATGACAAATTAATATTCTTCCAGAAGGAAAGAAATAAGAGTTTTAGTTGATTTGGGCTATAATTTGCTTAGGAGTAAGCCTCACCAAATAAAATGGAATTTATTTTGGAGAAAATGTGTAGGCTTTTTTTTAAAATTCACAAAACAATTACATTTGGAAGGCACTTACTAAAACAATATATTAAATTAATGCTAAAAATAACTTCTCAGTTCATTTTTAAGTGCTTTGTTCCTGTTTAACTGTTCTTAGATGGATAGAAGTGGCAACTGATTGTTAACATTTTAGTAATCTTTTTTAAGTCTGGAAACGTAACACATTGGCAAAAGCAACAGAAAAGTGTAATTTTTATTGAGAATTCCAGTCAAAGTAAGTATGCTTTGATTTCTCAAGTCATGACACAGCAAACATAACAAGCGTTATATCTATCTCTGTTTATCTCTATCTCCCATGGCTATAGGCCACACAGTAAAGACAAAGACAGAGGTTTATACAGATCTACAACGACAAGCACAAGATAAAGTGGAAGGCACCAAAATTTTCTATTTGGTGGAAACTAAAGCAAGACTGCAGAAAATGAAGCAAACAGAAACAACTTTGTGCCAACATTACTGCCTTTAGTTGAAGGCTTAGAGTAATGTAATTCATCTGTTTTTCTTAAAAGTACTTTAAAAATATCTTGAATAGCCACTTGCAACAGTTGCATTTTTCTGTAAGATTTTTGGGTTGTTTTTTTTTTTTTTTTGAAGAAAAGAGAATAGTAAAACTGAGTAAGTCCCTCCACTCTTGGCGCAGGTGTAGTTTTCTCCTTACCTTCCTTAATGCTGGGAAGTGCTAGTGCACTTGTGCAATATATCAAACTTATGCACAATAACACACTTTTTAGCAAATATATGCCACAGTGTTCAACTGTCATTAATATCAACATTAAACATTCTAGATTGAATCCAATGTTAAGCACATGCAACTGATTTTGCAAAAGCAACTTTCCTTACCTCCCCCTCTCCCAAGTAAGATGGAAATCATGAATGGAACTCTGATTCCTGAGAGAAAATCTCCCCAGTTTGTATTGATCCATGTCATTCTAGGCTATTCCATTCAGCATAGCTACCAAAATGTTGGGTGGTATTTTTATGGTCTAGAGGGGCTGCTATGGGGATGAGGGATATGAACATCTGCTTCTGCCAAATCTGTTTCATTTGCCTAAACCTGGATCCCCCTCATTAGAATTTTGAAACTTATTTAACTTTCATACAATTCATTTGCCACATGTACATTAGTGTTATTGTAAAGAAGCAAACTGTCAAGTCCAGAGGCACCACGAGGTTTATAGGAGATGGGGAAAAGTGTTCTAGGGAGCTCCTTTCCTTTAGCCAGCCTACTCCACCTTAATTAATTTAACAGCTACCATGCCACCGTATCCACGTTTCTCAAACTTGGCAACTTTAAGATGTGTGGACTTCAATTCCCAGAATTTCCCAGCCAGCCTGACTGGGGAATTCTGGGAATTAAGTCCACACATCTTAAAGTTGCCAAGTTTGAGAAACACCGCACAACATTGTCCTCTATCTTGTATCTCCTCTTGTATTTGATCGGCCCTGCTGCCTGCCATTCATACATTGAGAAACTTCCTTGAAAATGACAGCTATTTCACCAGTTGGCCAGTACAGCAACACACACTGCTGATAGTCTCTGGAGACTGGAAGACCTCCTGGTTTGGAAATCTTTGGTTAATACCCTCAAGCCCAACCCTTAATTAAGATGCATTTAAGGGTACATCTTGTATATGTAAGAAAGACCTATGACAGACCACGACTATGCTTAACATTATTATTAAGCTTATATTTAATACTCGCATTAGAATTGAGTCTGGAATTTTTCTCACATATTTGTGTCCTTTAGTAATTAGAATTGCTTACAGAAATGGCAATTTAATATTATCAACAAGCATAAAAGAGGCAGTTGTACTGTCCATTTGCTTATTAATGTCACTCAAAGAAATATGATTACACTCAGAGGTTTTGTTTTTGCTTCTACTGGAATAGCTTGTCAAAGCTATATTCAAGATAATACTTGTTTTAAAGCTTTGATCCACAAAAAATAATTTTAGAAAGCCAAAGGCAAAGATGGAAAGGCCTCTCCCTACAGTCTTCCACTGAATCAGTCACAGAGCAAAGCACATGGACCAGAATCCTCTGCAATAATTACTCTGTTTCACTTAATTTTTTCCTTGTTCATTTATAGCCAGCAGTGTCGCCACTACTTAAGATTTTAATTCCAGATAAGATGAATAATTGCAAGCAAATACAAGGGGGAAGCTTTATTATTCAGAAATTACAAGAAAAATATTTATATTGTTTCCACTTCAAGTACTAGAAAGTGACACCTATAGCAAAGTAAAAGAAATCTAGTTCATGTCATACATACAGTATATAGTCCAAGCATTCTTGTGATATTCATTCTCCTTTTAAATTAAATTACAATTTTGGCTGGGATTATAGAATTGAATTGAGATGGAACTAAAACAAGAATGACTCTAAAGTTAGACATAAATAAAAAATAAAGAAGAAATCTGCACTCTAATACTAGTCTTAGTGTCTGATTTAAAAATGGAGTAATTCTTCCACTGAACTTTAATTTATATATCATAAGCAATCTGCTTTATGTAATTAATGTTCAAAATAGATTACCATTTTATTCTCATATCAAAATGATCATAATTCAAATTAATTTTAAACCTATATTTATTTAGCAGCAATCCTAAACTCTTCCATTGCTGACAGGTATTTGAAAAGAGATTAGGTTCTAGGAGAAAGAGGTACTACTGACAGGATAACAATTATGTTTGTAGAAGTTCCTTGGCTGCCCAGGGAAAGATCCACACTATAGATGCCAATTTATGGTGTTCCACCTGAATTGTGTTGGAAACCCTGATTTGTTGGGGTGCCATGAATCCATTAGATCAAGTATCTCTTACTTCTGTGCTGTGCTCTCAGAATAGCTCAACCAGTGATATTCCTCCTTTTCTTTCAGTGGAAAGGAAGGAAAAAATGGATGCTTCCTACTTCACATCTTGACCCCGTAAAAGATGAGACACTGAATGTAACATCTGCTTTACTTCTGGGTCTTACCTTCTCCAACATAAATTCTTTATTGGTAGGAGGAAGCAAATGTAGGAATCAATTCAGATAGCATTCCCCCTTCCCTTTCAACTACTAAACAAGATATTATCTTTAATTCTTCATATTAATAAACATTTTATAATAAAATAATTATATCATATTTAGAACAATCAAAATCAACAGTGTTAAATGTGAAGAAATGTACTGTGGCTGTAGAAATTGACAGATGTTCATGTAATTATTTCCATTGGAAAAAGTGTATGTATTATGACTGTGAACAGGAGATCTAGTGTCAACTTTGCATATATTTCAGGAAGTTATAAGATGGGTAACAGGGACCAGTTGCAGCTCATGGAGACTATCTTAAGGCTGACATTAAATGTATGGCTCATGAGAGTATGATATTGCTTCAAGACATTTTCTTTTTTAAATCTGAATGCCCACCATTTAAAAGTAAATATGTCCTACAAAACACCATCTATGAAATACACTGAGGTAACTATTTTTGACATTTGGAGAAAAAGTCTTGACAAACTAGAAAAGGGACCATTCTGGGTAACTGAACCACAAAGGCACAAAATAGTATCAAATTGCAGAAAGTATGCAATTTACACCTATTGTCTCTAAAGGTGAACAAAGACAACCATCTGGAATGAAAGCTGAAATACAGATGAAGGAATTGAAAAAAAATCAGACATTGCACACTGCAGCATTTTATATTGCATCTGGTTATACCCTCACCTCCCAGCCATGCTAATTGCACATTATGAAAAACAAATACATAACGAACAGAATCCTGGAAATTACTCGATACTACACACTGCCTTCTGGAATCCAAAAAGCAAGGCACCTATACCAACACCAAAGCAGCACAATGAACAGCAATACAGTGACAACATAGCCATTTATTGACATATCTTACATTATGAACCTGATGGACTGCTGAGTAAGGATATCCTGCATTCTGGTTGGTCCATATCTCACAGACAGAAGACTGCTAATATAAATAGAAAACTGTATCTCATCTTTTAAATAAAAATCATCATCATCATCATCATCCCTTAAACATAAGAAGAATTAAAGCATTGCACAGAGCATAAAATATAACTGCAAAAATTTAAAAGAACTATTAATTTATAGGAGCTGTCAATACTATTTTTAATGTAATTTCTGATAAAACAATTTTGGGGCTTATAGAAGATAAAAATACAGCACAATCCAGAATAATTAAATTATTCCCTGATTATGGATTAAAGTTTTCACAGCAGAGAAGTCCAGGTTTCCTGACACATTCCAGCCCTTGATTTCTATTCCATAGCTGAGCAGTTTTCCAATATATTTTATATGAGAGAGAGAGAGAGAGAGAGAGAGAGAGAGAGACCTTAAATAATCAAATACATAATCAAATAAATGTCACTGCTGAGCAAAAAGCATTAACATTTGGAATACTGACTGCAGTCCAACAAGCCTGTATGATGCAAAACGTCCGTTATTTTAATGGTGAAGTCCCCAAAAGAGAGGAGACCTCTTTGGAGTAGATCACTACACCTTATTTGCTGCCATACTTAGCAGTAAAAACTGCATTCATAGTAGTAAAATAGCAGTCCAAATGCTAAAACTTGTTGGAAGTATAATTACAGCTAGTCAGGAAAGATCACAGTGCAGCAACTGTGTCAAAAAGAACAGAAAATCCATTTCGTATCATCAGACAGCAGCACCTGATGTATTTTTCCTTATTTGGAGACCACAAGTGACTCCAAGATAATAGTTCATAGTAGCCAAGCAACTAAAGCACCAGATATAGTAGCTACCCGCAGTCTCCTGAGCAGGCAACAACGAAAGGCCTTAAACAAATGAGAAATGAAACTGCAATCTCTGGAAGTAGCTAGCAATTAATACATCAATAGCTTAACCACAGTATACAGAGCACAGCCAGCAGTTAAGACAAAGAGCACAAACATAATACTGGTATCTAAATAAAGCCTGAATTTCAAACAGACACAGCTTCCTGTCAGAAAATCCCACTTGTATTTTCTTCTTTGAAATGAGCTCCTTTCACTGATAAATTGTATCATTACTAAAATTCTGAGTTGGAAAATGATTTTCTCGCAACTGCCCAGAAAGAATCCTACAACTCAATACTAAGAATTTGTATCACAACCAAGCAGTTACTATTATTCAGCAGAACAGGTACTTTGGTAGCGAACAGTCCAAACCAATTACCAGTTACATAAATCAGATAATTGGTAATTAAGTATTACATTATATGAAACTTTGTAATGTTGTGAAGTGGTTGCTTCTTCAATTAAGTCTTGGAAACTGAAGAAGTATCAAGAATATCAAGTATTACCTGGATTTTAATTTGGGCAAAGATTACAACAGGCTACAGGCCTTCTGGGTATGAAAAAAACAAGGCAGCAAAAAGCCTAAGGACAAAAATAGACAAACATACCAGATTCAGCAGTTCTCCTCAAGGAGTAAAGCCTCTGAGAGCATGGCCTAAATTTGCATTTATGATCCATGCAGAATATACTGCATAAGGGGTGTTGCTTTAGAAGGTCTGAGGGCTTGCAGAATTACGTATAGTTTCTAAATGTCTGAAACAACACAGAATTTTCAGTGCAAATATCCTAATAGCCCAACTTTAATATTCATAGCCAGATTTGGAGATCATGCAACAAAGGCAGCATGGAGACATGGTAGCTAGATCAGCACCAAAAAAAAGGTATCTTCCACAGCTCAGAGCAGTATTTCTCAACCTTGGCAACTTTAAGACATGTGGACTTCAACTCCCAGAATTCTGGCTGGGGAATTCTGGGAGTTGAGGTCCACATGTCTTAAAGTTGCCAAGGTTGAAAACACTACCTCAGAGTATACTTCCAATATAAGATCCAATTGCCTTTCAGACAATTGCTTACTACTTTTAGCATTATCAGATCCTTTTTCTGAATATATATTGATATTTATATTTAGAAGAAAAATATTCTAAAAAAAGAATATTTTAAAGAGATTTGAAATGTCCCTAAAGAAGATCTAGCAGAATTCTGAAGATAATTTATTTTGACAACACTAATGCCCAATGTTTATTTTTCTCCTTAATTAGTTCTCTGTTTCGTTAATATTTCAATTACTGGATATGAGAATTTGGCATAAAAGAAACTAAACTATGGATGAAAATGGGTTTAACACTTGTAATTTCTACTGCTACGGAAAATATACTGAAGCAGCACCCGAGGTAGCTTTGCATACAAGTGCCAAAAATGCATCATATTCTCTGTGCATATTCAGGGCAACAGCATAGAAGGAACTCAGGTTCAAAATAAAAAAATATGTAAAATATGTGAAAACATTTTAAATGCCTGTTTTATAAACACAGTTAAAAACTGGAGAGAATGTAAGGGTGCAAATAATAATGAGTAAAGCATAGCTTTCATCCTCTTGCTTCAGTTTGAATAGTTTCGGACAGTTTGAATATACAAATTCGACTGATATTGTAGCATGGGGAGGTCAGAATCTGCCCCCCAACCATGTTGCGGATACTTCACCCATTTTGAGCATTTCACAGCTGTTATTTTGATAATAGACTCTGTAAATACTTATGCATAGCCTCTCTGTTTTGACCTAGATATCTCCTCTGAAAATGAGGCCCTAGATTAAGCATAATTTCTTTCTTTAGGGAACCTGCTCAGCTTCATGAACAAGTAAAACAAGAAAAAACATAGCAGTGTGCACATCATAGCTGAAGTAGCTCTAAAGCTATTGTTTCAGCTGCAAAAGACAAAGCATGTAATAGTTTTCTTCAAAATCTGTTAGTGTGTTGTTGTATTTTGTAAACAGAGAACCAGAAGAGTTTGTAGAAAGTGGCTAAGAACATCCTGAAGGGCAAATAGAACAGCAAAGAATTTAAAAATCATGATTACTGAACTGGACAGCTCTGAGGTATCTAATATCTAAATAATCAACAGAAGATTAAATAGTCAAGGGAATATATCAGGTATAGCTATTTTTTCTGCAAGCAAAAAACCAAAATTTTCTGCTTTCCAAATATTTATAACAAAGCCCAAAAGTGGCCTGGGAAATGAATAGAATAGAATATAGAATAGAAAATAAATAAATGTTGTCAAACATGTTCTTAAAAGTAGGAGCACTTGGTTTCTAGTAGAAATTCAAGTTTTTGGATAACTTGAATATAATCTTTAACTCAAGAAAGGCTTAGTTACACAAATCACAGTTTATACTTTGTATATTGTCTTGAACAGAATAAAATTTCAACCAACTTCAGGACTGATATCCAAGGCTAAACTTTTACTTACAAATAATACAAATGAAAAAGCTGATATATTAAATCAATTAGCTCAGTAGATAGTAGCACCTGGCTGTCCTTTGCTGATCTTAAACTTCCAAGCAATGGTGGATCCAGATAGCATTTGGATGTGAGACCAGAGGAAATCCCAGACCTGTAGCTAGACTGGAAATTCCAAAAAATCCCATTCCTTATAGTGCCATGAAGTCCCCAGGAGTCAACAGCAAGTCAGAAAAGTCTTTATTTTAGTTCAATAATTTAATATGCACATAATTATAACCTAACAGGCTTTAAAAGACTGAGTTTCTGAATTCTGTGCAGCCACATGATATTTATACATTATTTTGTAATCCTAATCCTATCTTTCTGTAATCCTAATAATCTACATTATGTTTCCTCCCCAGTACTTGCTAAAGAAAATAAAATTCTACAAATACATAAAATCAATCCTAGACTTGGATCAAAACTAAGTGGGATAATTTTTAACAGTAGAAGTTACCAGCATTCAATACGGAAATCAAGAGCTTCCTCATGTTAGCCAGTTACCAATCAGTTAGCATTGGATTTAGTAAAGTAAATCCATCTGATGCAAGTCAGTAATATGAAGGGGGTATTAAATGTTTTTCAACATATTAGAAAAACTTTGCCTATTCATGCTTAACACAAACTACCATTATAGTAGCTATAATGACATGTGAATGCTTATGGATTTCCTTTTCATTCTAAATTATAACAAAGACAATAATAACACCACCTCTAAATTATGAAGTCTCCATAATTTCCTAATTTGCAAAGACAATGGGATTAAAAACATCATCATTCTTGAGAATTTCATTACAGCATAACATCAGTACTTAATACACTGACAAAAAAGTATCTTTTTAAAAAAAAATTAAAATTACATCTGACTAATCAGTCTTTTGATTTCAAAAGAAAAGGTATCCTGTAGGGTTTTTAAAGCTCATCTCCATATTTCCAAAAGTTGGCATTAAGCTTCTGAAAGACCTGTGGCTGATCTTGAATTCCAAGGCACTGGAGTGATCCTATGTAATTAAAACAAACAAAAAGAATGTCTGCATTTGCCTGAACCTAACCTCTTGCTTACATTTCTTCATCAACATGGAATTCCTGTGTGTTTGCTCCAAGGAATGAAGTGATTCATTCCTCACAGCAGAATTTATCCTTACCATTTGTATTCTAACACACTGAGCATTGCTCCATATAATGAAAATTTTGCTGACTTCTTCCTATTTGCTAATTTTGATACAATATGTCTTCTCAGGTTCAGTATCTTTTTCTTTATCTTAAATGGAATTCAAAAGAAGATGACTGACACACATTTTCACCTGATTTTGCTTTGGGAAAGCCTGTATAAAAAAAATACAAGTAGCTTGAATACTCTTCATATTGAGAGATTTGAATGACATAAATTTTAATGACCATGGTCTGCCCATAAAGTTTAAGACATCTGCTCAGATTTTCCTAATACCTGGTTTGAACACTCAGGTTTGCTAATCTTTTTCCAGAGCTTTAAAAATATCAAACTTAAGTTATTGATTGAAACAAATCAAAATATTAGGAAGCCCTTTTAAAAAAAGAATTATGCTTACAGTTCTGTCCTTTTATATCCAATACACAATTTTTCTAAAACTCTTTAATTTATACATTTTGTAAGCACTATCTCTTCAGATAGTTAAGAAATTCAGATGTCAGAGATGATTAATTACAAAAATTGAATATTAAGGGTTAGAAAGAAGAAACTCAATTACAACATGAAAGGATCACAGATTTGGTATTGGCTGTTCTGATATTCAAACGCTCTAATCTTTGTTCTTTTACAGTAAGTGTTAACTCTTTCATAATGTACTTTCTCTGCAGTTTTTTTAATAAGAATTTTATTAGGTTTCAAGCAAAGATAAAAGCTACAGAAAAACAAAAAACTACAAAGAAAAAAAAACTTTAAAAAGTGTAGAAACACAAGTGAAAATTTTTCAAAATTACAAAAAAATTTCCAACTTTTAACAGCAAGGATATACAACAATGTTCCATAATCAATCCCTTACTCTATATTAAGCCAAAAATCGCATTATTTCTATAAATCATTCCATTGGCACATTATAAAAATCACTAAATACAGCTGCTCCCTCCCCTTATATTAAAAGAAAAAAAATTATAAACCTCCTAATCAACTTCCACCCCCAAAGATAACATTTATTTAATTATTTCCTTCCTACTACTATTCTACACATTCCTGTCTACTATAATAAAGATCAAACTAAAAAACATATACATTGTCTGCCACTGTACTTGATAATACAACAATTTTAATAATCTTAATCATATTAAACCCAAAACCAGACATTTATTTTTTTTATTATACCTTAATAATCTTAATCCATATCAGTAAAGATAAATGAAAACACCCAAACCCTAAAAGCAATCCAGATAAATATTCTTAAACCCTTATCCCACTTCAAAATAAACCAGAGCATTTACACATCCCCACAATGCACACAGAGCTTTTTTCTTTAAAAAAATCGAACAGCCCAACTGCCCCCCTCAAAAACTCCGACTTCTCTTCAGGAGACCTCCCATACATAATAACCCCTTATTTTCCATGGCATTCCACCAGAAGATCTATTTCACTTATGGTTTGCAACTCGATCTCTCTAATTTGTTCAACTCGACTATCTGATCTTTATCCAGCATTTCAACAGAAGTCTTGATCTTACTCTTAGAAGAGACACTTCTGTCACTATTAAATTCCTCAGTTTCATCCACAACATCCCCAACCAGATGACACATTTTAGACCTCATGTTTTCCACAATGTCCTGAATGCCTTGCATAAAAACCTGGTAGGAATCAGAAAGAATCTGTTTGAAATCTCGATGAAAGTTAGAGAAAATCTGTTTAAAATTCTCCTTGTCTCAAGTAGTAGATTATGGTGCCCCCTAGGAGCTTAACCAGTGAAAGTCGAAGATACGAAAGGATTCTGGGGTGTGTTTACACAAGCAAAAGTGAGATATGCAAACAGTTCCTCAGAGAAAGTAGAAGCAGAAAACTGAAAGTTCAAAACAGCCGATTCAATGTGTAGGAAAATGCTAATATCTTCAAATTTAGTACAAAAATAGTAACAGGGAGACAATTATTTATTCTCAATCCTCGTTAATATTTGGATGGAAAACAAGTCCAGAACTTTAAAAAAAAAATTTTTTTTAATTGATCCCAAAAATAACAATAAGCACCAAAAGAACCCGCTTCTCCTTGCTGTAGAAAGCCACTCTTAGGATATGCATACTTAAAAGAAATATAAATTGGGTGATTTAGAAAATGGGTAATTGGTCTTAGTGTCCCTTTAAGGCTACAGCGCAGCTTGGAAATGGTGACGTCCCAGCCTCCCGGCTCTTACCAGTCGAGTGCGAACACTGTTCGCGATCTTCTGGCTGCAAGCAGCCATCCGAAGGACAGATGGGGTGATTCCAGGTGTTTTCCTTTTTCCAGAAAAACACTCCTGGCCTTCAGGAAAAACCTGCCTGAGCCTGAAAAAACTGCTGTGTTGTCAGTTCTGCCCACTGACCCTGCGGGCACAGCTGTTCAGTCTGTCATGTCCCCACCAGAAGTCTTTCTCTGCAGTTTTTAAAGCTCTCTTATATCCTAGGAAAGATTATTCCAATTCTTTCAGATAGTAGGTTAAGACAAAAACCTCAATTCAGCAGGAGAAAATTATTTATCAATAAGCTGTTCTTTTGAAAACTGAGAGATAAAAGGCAATAGAATCAAGGTCAGGTTCACAGAAAAGTTTACCTGAACAAACAGGTCAAGTCACCATCAATTTTTGTCAATGAAGATTCTCAGTCATCCAGGTGGAATTGTCTGTGGGCTGAGTCATGACAACTGGATTTCTTTCTTTTTGATAGAAACATTTTGTGTCCAAGCAGCGAAATGTTTCTACCAAAAAGAAAGAAATCCAGTTGCCATGACTCAACCCACAGACCATCAAATTTTGTGAACTCAACTGTCCTCACATCTGTTTTGAGTTGTTCATAGATTCTGATGGATACAAAATGGTTCATGATAGGACTTGTATCATTTTGTGTACCACCAGAGAATAACATACATAATCCCAGAGCAGTTTTGCTGATAGAAACTGCTACGACCCTTTAGAATGAAATGTGGCACATCTTTTTGATCATATATATGCTTGCTTTAAGATCATTAGGGTAAATGTTTCCCTTGACATTAAGTCTAATCGTGTCCGACTCTAGGGGGCGGTGCTCATCTCCGTTTCAAAGCCGAAAAGCCGGCGTTTGTCCGTAGACACTTCCGTGGTCATGTGGCCGGCATGACTACACGGAACGCCGTTACCTGCCCGCCAAAGCAGTACCTGTTAATCTACTCACATTTGCATGTTTTCGAATTGTTAGGTTGGCAGGAGCTGGGACTAGCAACGGGAGCTCACCCTGTCATGCGGATTCGAACCGCCGACCTTCCGATCGGCAAGCTCAGCAGCTCAGTGGTTTAACCCGCAGCGCCACCGCGTCCCTTAAGATCATTAGTGGACTAGTAATGTCTAGTTGAAGACTGGAAAATGAACTGATTTCATATAAATAAATACATATATTGGAAAGCCTTCAACAAATCCCATCACAAATTATCTAAACATTCATTGGGGAAGAGTTAACACTCTGCAATTTAACTGTAAAAATAACAGTTTCTACATGTTCTCTTAATTGCTCTCATATCAACAGAAGTTAAAGCCAATTGTATTGTATGCCAATTTTATAAAAACATTTCTATCGAAAAAGCATTTCCACTGGCAAAGCAGTTTAAGGTGCATTTTACAAATGAGCTGTAAATTAGCTGGGGTAGTGAAAGATACAGTATATGTGGAAGTAATGGAAATATACCAGTACTGAATAATTTTTCAGAGCTAATGACTTAACAATGGTGTCTTTTAAAAGATATATTTAATATAAGGAACAAATTTACTGAAGGACAATATTCTTAACTAAACTTAGGAGCTTAGCAGCTCCCTTAGGATGACGGGATCCAGTTCAGCACATTTTACTTTTGAAACTGGCTACATTTGTGTTGGCCTGTCCATTTCCCAGGACTGTTCACATACAAATAACTGTAAGTTTACAGAACTCTATAAAGCACTGATGAAAAAAAAAATGTACTTGCACTGAAAAGAATTAAAATGATACAAAATAAGAAACAAATTCAGCTGAAAAATTGGGCACCAATTTCTGAAATATACTGCTAAAGAAACAAATGTTTAAAAGATACTGTACTACATGAACTGGAATACCAAGCTGCTTTCCCAACTTTACCTGTGCCATTTGTCTTTCCAGTTTTGACCGGGGAATATCATCAAAATAGCTGTCATTTCTTCTTCTCCTTGCATCTCCCTGCATGATAATGTGTGGTATATCCAGGGAACCACCAGTAGTATAAGTGCTTTGGCTGAGTGACGGAGACAACTGGGGAGGAGTGTGATTACCACTGGGTTCCTGCATCAAATAAGAAAGAAAGTGGAAGCATGAAATAAATAGTGTTCTCAACACTCTAGCTAAATGTGCAAGAACTGCAACTGCAAAAACCACCTGCACTTTTCAATCCATGAAAATAACACGGATAACACACACTATCAAATTTGGGCACACAATAGTTCTTTAACTGGGCAGTGCTTAGAATTGCAGGATATTCTTACACTTTAAACTGATAATGATAATTCAACATCTTATTACAGAATTTAAGGACCTTTCTTTAAATATTATCATAGCTATACATATAAGAGAAGTCACAGCAAAGCAATGTAAAGGAATTACTTATATTGCTGAAAAGACTTTTGCAGGTGGAAATTTCCCTAATCATAAAGCTATTAGTGATAACAACAATTGCCCTTCAAGCACCTGAAGAGTTTTCGAAGTATTCAAACACTGCCACAGAGTGTAGGACATGGAGTAAGGCACTTACGAACAGGTAGTAAAATTTCAGTTGAACAGTTCAACAATTTTAAAATGCTCAAGATGGAAGTGGTTTGCCAGTCAATTCAGTTTGTCATTATAGGCAAGTAGTGAGATCTCAATATGTGTGAAGGCTGGAGATGTTATTGAGGATATTTAAAACTGGTTCCCTACATGGGTCAAAGGTGAGAAGATGCCTAAATAACCCTTCCAATGTGTTGCACAACCCATTTACCTTTCCCAAGTTTCTCTTCTCAATTTTCTTTTCTCTGTGTTGCTCTCTAGAGGAGTATCTATATACCCAATTCCTCAGAAGTGACAGAAGACCTCACAGTTTGCAGCAATCTCTAGTTTTTGCTAGGATAGAACCTATCATATTTTTCTGGGTTTTTTTTTAACATGCTTGCTCTTTCAGTATTTTACAGTTGCAGGAGATGGCAACTAGAAATGGCCTATATTTGAGCAATCTCCCAAAGGTTTACGTGGCTGTGCCAGCAAAAAGAATGATAAACCAACGTTTATTTGTTAATTAAACCCATTTCTATCATGCCATAATTAATATTATTCTCAGCAGCTTACTTGGTATATAAATCGAAACAATTTAAAACATCCATAGTCACATTTAAAACCATACAAAAACATAACAGCAGCAACAAAAACAATCAGTCAAAAATAACCCTAAAAACAAATTAATAAAAAATAAAGGATGGCATCCTATATAAGCTCAGGGAAAAGCCCACTGAAACCATCCCATTTTCAGAAATTTCCAAAATGTCAACAGGGAGGAGGCTAACCTCTCCTGACAGGTTGTTCTACAGAACTGGCACTGCCACAGAAAAGCAGTGCCTTCTTGCTTCAGCCCCCAAGCTTCTCAAAAGTATGGCATTTGTAGTAGCTCCTCTCTAGTTGTTCTAATAGGTTGGGCCAATACTAGTGGAGTAGGCAGTTGTGTAATAAAATTTTAATTTGAAAAAATGGCTTGGGGATAAAGTTATATTGGAAAGAAAAATTCATAAATCACCAGTTCATTTTTTTTCCATTTTCAGCAAAAAGTCCATAAAGAGTTTCCAGTCATTAATAAATGTACTTCTTGTCTTTTCCCTGATCAAACAAATAAATTTTGCATTTCTACAAATTATGTTTTCAGTCTTCTGGAAGGCTGTAAAGAGCTGACTCTTCTCCCAAGCATTGGAATAGGATGAGGTTGGAGCCTGGGTATGATTTTCTTGGTTGTGTCAGAGAAGCACTGCTGAGGCACCAGGTTTTGTTGTTTCTATGTTTTGGTTTTGTTGTTGTTGTGAGCCACCCTGAGTTTTATCATGGGTGGCCATTTAAATCTTTTAAATAAATAATTATAGTAAAACTTGAAAAAAGTATATAGTATTCTACTAGCTAAATATGATGATGCAGTAAAATTAATATGTGCTTTTTAAATCCAGAATCCTGTTCTTCATCGTTTTCTCTCTTCCTCATCTCACAAGGCAAGTTCTGTTGACTAAATATAAACCCAAGCACCCTTATACAAATTAACAAATGTAAGAATTAATCTCTCTTTGTGTTGGAAGATACTATGACTTAAAATGTGTACTTCAGATTATTGCAAGGCTCTAAAACACATTTGATAGAACCTACCCTGAGGGTTATAGAACGCGGTGGTTTCTGAGGTGGATCTTCGTGAAGCCTGTCTCCCAATGACACCAGAATGCGTTTTCTATGGCCAAGCAAACTGATTTTTAAAACCTGAAAAATAAATGTTTCAAAAATAATCAATAAAGAACCTGTCATAGAAATGTGCATAAAGAACTATAATCAGATTATTATCCATAGTATTTCAGTGCAGAAACACAGTAGATGGAAAAGCATATCTTTATACTTAAGAGAATCTGCTTATGGAAAAATGGTGGGGAAAAAAATCCCAGGAAAATTCTAAAATAGGGAGGTACAGATTGAGACAATGGCAAGCAAGTCGAAAAATGTGCGGTGTCAGACGGGCAAAGTAGTAGTAGGAGAGTAGTAGAAAAGAGGGAAGACTAAAGATTACAAAATGAATTCCAGAAAGGAAAATAATAAACCAATAAAAACAAGTACCATTTTAAGGTTGACTGTGCATTGAAGAAAGTGAACAACAGACCTATAGTGGGAAAAACTGAATGGTCCTATTTGCCCAACTATCCCTTCTCCCTGTCAATTGACCATCTTCATGGATTAGCAGCACATAATCCTGGATGCCACCTAGTGACCAGTCACCTAGTGGCCATGTTTTTAGTGCTTTCAAACACTACAAATGAGGCTGAGAAGTTATAACTTCCTATTTCCTGCCATTTTCCTTATTCCAGAGGGAAAAAAATAAATAAAAATGCACCGTGGCCATGGCATGTATGTGCATGCAAAGACCAAAATATTTACAAGACAGCATGTGCAAAAAAGTCAGTTTTTGTGGGACTTCTCTAGGCCTTCTTCTTGGTCATGAACATTGGAAGAGACAATTAACTCTCTGGTAAGTATGCTGCCCATCTGTGGAGTTAAATCAAGTCTATTTAGGGCGAAATCTAACACCCTCTCAGCCATATGGGATCTAATAACTGAGTTTTGAAGTTACACTGAAACACTCATTCCCTCCCCATGGACCAGTTAAGCATGTTGTGGAAACAGAGATGATAGGTTTTATCATATAAAGAATATAATATTGGAGATATATATTGTCCATTTTTTATCTGAAAGCATTATTAGGTTATGATTAGTTATAATGGCAAATTATTACTTAAAGGTAACAGAGACATGTCACTTCGCACTTAAACCGTTTGCTCAGTTTCGGATAACAACAGTTGTCCTCTACAAAGAAAAAGGAATCAGAAGTAATTATTTTTGTAGAATATGTTAAGTTCCCTTTCATTCTGATTAATGGCAAAAGTCCAAGATCATATGAGAGAAGCTGATCATATGCAGTTCCTTCCTGAAACAGAGACACTACTATACAAGTGGTCCTTGTTTAACGACCACTTGTTCAGTAACCATTTGAACTTGCAACGGCACTGAACGAGTGGTACTTACAACTGGTCCTCCAAGTTCCAGCAGTTGTAGCGTCCCTGCAGTCATGTGATCGCAATCCAGGCACTCAGCAACCAGCCTGGATTTCTGATTGTCACAGCGTCCCACAGTCACATGACTGCAGTTTACAACCTTCCCAGCTGGCTTCCTACAAGCAAAGTCAATGGGGAAGCCAGCAGGAAGTTGGAAGTCACAATCACGTGAGGTCCTCACTTAACAATGGTAACTGGGGACCGCCAGAAGTGTCATTGCTAAGCGGCGTGGTTGCATGATGTCGCACTTTACGACCACATCACTTACTGACAGAAATTCCGGTCCCAATTACCCTCATTACATGAGGACTATCTTTACTGTGCCTTTACATATGTGGATCAAGGCTTCTGATATAACTGAAGTATGTAGGAAAAATTTAGGCTGAGTTTTTCTAAATTAAATTTTGACACATAATGACCCAACCATACAATTATTTCACAATATCTTTACATTGTGAAATGCATAAACCATTTACTTAACCAAGCATTTTTTCTAAGTTTTAAAGATATGTGAAAAAATCTCATAGAAAAAATCTCATAAAAACAAAACCGTACCATTTAATTAATTCCAAAAACTGCTGTGATAGTAATAATATGAACTGTCCCAAAGAGAGAAGACTGAACTAGCATGAAACGGCTGTCATATGTCATTAGGGTTTGGCTTTTAAATTAAACTAAGTTGATTCCCCAGTAGCTGTTTCATCTTGAATAGCCTTCATTGTGCATTTCCAGATCACCAGCTATCTGGATGACGGAAAGAAGCCCATTGCATCTGCTGTTCAGTGACTGCTCTTGAGCTCAGGCTGAAACAAGAATTCCCTCCAAAAGAAAAACCGGCTGTCTGTACAGTTGCAAATCTCAGCAGAAATTTCATGACAAAGCTGGAAATATCACACTTCTAAGGAAAAGAAAAAGCTTTTCTACAGCTGCAGAAATAATAGGAGGCAAAGAACAGCAATAATTTTTGACAAGACTGAACAGAAAATCTCCAGGAATATAAAAAGGCAAACATCTATTGTTTATGGTATCATTAGACAATGAAGAAAAAGAAGACTATATGAATATAAATGTAGGCAAAATTAAGGAAGTAATTTAGTTCCAATAGGACAAAGAAACTTAGGTCAGTCATATTCTACCACAGGTACACCACGGAATGCTAGCAGAAGCGGAGATAAAAATTATAGATCTTCAACTCTAAGAGGATATGAAGGATATTAAGTGTAGCTAGAAGATATAACTATGAGAAGTGGTATATTCAAACTATGTATTTAAAAAAAAAATGTCGATGTAATCTACCACAAAAGCAGGTTTGAGATATCTTATGCATGTAAGCTACTAAAAATGTTTGTAATGCTAATAAACCAAAAACATGCTGAACTAAAAGTGAAAGAATACTTTTCAATCCACTTATCCTTCCATCAGGAAAGGTTCCCATTAAAAAGAAAGTTAAATGTTAGTGAAAGATTGAGTGATTATGTTGTTTTCAAATCCTAGCAACCACATAGATAGATCTTCTCCACAACGATCTATCCCTATCCTGTTCTTTCAAGTCTCCCGACAATGCACTCATTGCCACAGTAACTGAGTCCATCCACCTTGCTGCTGGTCATCCTCTTCTTCATTTTCCTTTCACCTTTTCCAACATTAGAGCCTTTTCCAGAGAGCTGGGTCTTCGCATAATATATCCTAAGTAGGATAATTTGAGCCTGGTCATTTGTGCCTCAAGTGACAACTCTCAGTTGATGTGTTCAATGATCCATCGGTTTGTTTTCTTGGCTGTCCATGGTATTCTGAGGAGTCTTCTCCAACACCAAAGTTCAAAGGTGTCAATGTTCTTCCTATCCTGCTTCGTTAAAGTCCAACTTTTGCTTCCATAGAGTACCAGGAATACCATGGCTTGCACAATTCTGATCTTTGCAGGCGTAGAAACATCACAGCATTTAAGTATCTTCTCCAAGGCCTTCATGGCTGCTCTACTGAGTACTTGTCTGTGGCATATTTCTTGACTGCTTGTTCCTTTACTGTTGATTGTTGATCCTAAAAGGCAGAAGCTATCCACCACTTCGATATCTTCATTGTCAATTCTAAGGCTGCTTGTTCTTCCTGCTGTCATTAGTTTGTTCTTCTTTATATTTAGTTTTAATCCCATATTTTCATGTGCTGTGACTTTTAGTACTATGGCTTGCAGATACTTTGCATTTTCAGCTATCAGAGTAGTGTCATCTGCATGGCACAGGTTATTGATGTTTCTTTCTCCAGTTTTGAAACCATGCTCATCTACTTTCAATCTGTGAAAGGTGAAAGGTCCCCTGGGCAAGCACTGAGTCACGTCTGACCCTTTGAGGGATGCTGCTTTTGCGACGTTTTCTTGGCAGACTATATCAGGGTGGTTTGCCATTGCCTTCCCCAGTCATCACCTTCCCCACCAACACAATTATTACATTAAAAAAAATGAGTAGCTCCCTGAATAGTTATGCCAACCTTGGACCATAAAGGGGTGGGGTGGGGGAATAGTGAAAGAATAGTGAAAGAATATAAATCCAAAAAAAGTGGCATGTGCGATGTTGGCTACCTGTATTTTTTTAGACTTAAATCATGACAGGATACTGCAAACTACATTAGAGGATGTAATGCACAGGGTATAAATAAAACCAAGGTTAACATCCTATATATAAAAATCAAGTGCTACAAAGTAACGAATTGTCAATGTTCAACTCACTATTTGTTTGTTGATGCTTTTCCAGAGTAACCTCTGAATTTCATCCTAGAATTTTTTTCCCACCAAAGAAAGCTTATGACATTTTAGAAGGTACAGGTTATAGAAGTCATGATTAGAGTTATATTACAGTGAAACCGTAGCATATAACTACTTTCAGAAAGTAAAATGAGAACTTTAATTGCTTAGCCAACTTTGCTCCAAGGTTGGCATAAATTTCTATCTATTCAGGGAACTACTCATTTTTTAATGTAATAATTGTATTAAAGATTATGTTATACAAGTAAAACTAAAACAATCTACATAAGGGGTGGGGAATATAATAATATATAAAAAGAAAGAAAAAATTTAAAGTGTGGAAAAGGAAGAAAAAAAAGAAAAAAAGAAACCTTCCCCTTCATCCCCAAATATAATCAACATTAACAGTTCCTCACCATCTCTTAGCATAAAACCAACTATCTCTTCATCCCATATCTCACCCCCTTCTCTATAAACCAATCTTATCATCACTCCATCTTAATAATCAAAAGTCCATTAAGGGTTATCGGAAATAACCTATTACAAACTATATCTAATAAACCCTGTTTGAATCCTTCCTTTTACATTTATATCTATAAATTAGAAAGAAAAGAAATCCCCCCATCTCCTCTCTTCAAATGAACAAAACCTTTAAAACATTGTCACCCATTCCTAGTCAACAAAAATCCATTAAACACTACCAAAAATAGCAACCCATTTATTTTAGTCTTGATCAAATAAACCAATTTTATATTCTTTCTTCTTTCTCCCAACAATCTTTAGTCCCCTCAAACAATGTTCTAACATCCGCTTTCTTCTGTTCTCTTCATCTCTTCTCTCAGGATCGTTGGCATCTTTAACAAGTCCCTTTTGTAATTGCAGTATAAAAAGGTTATCCACATCATTGTTCATATTCTCACCGTCTCTTCTCACGCAATCATTGACAACTTCAACAAGCCCTTTTTGTAAATCCAATGTAAAGAGGTTATCCACATCACTCTTCTGGTTTAGCATTTGGGTATCTTTTTAAATTGTTAAATCATCAACTGGTTTCATTTGTAAATCCAATGTTTCATCTTTTTGTATATCCACTATTTCATCTTTTTCCATCTCTTTCTTATAAGCTGTGATTTTTATATCCATATTCAAATCAATTTCAGTTTTATTCAATGGGACTTGTTCCTTTTGAATGATATCATCTAGTTTTTCTATAATAGCAGATACATTCAAAAGTATTTTCTGAGCCCAGTAGTCATAAATCTCTCCTAACAGATCCACTGATGTATTTATTTCCTTCTGGTGCCCTCTAGTGACCAACCTTCAAAATGATCTTATCAGTTCCAGATGTAAACGTAGAACATTTCCCATGGGAAGGAATCTTATAGTTAATTTCTAAGTTCTAATTCAAGTCCATCTGGACCTTTAATCCGTTTAAAACTTTCTAAAATCAGCATTGTGATCACTCTTTTGCTGTATATTCCAAAAGAACATTTTTTGCAAAATCTTAAACTCATAATTAAGACTTCTTTCTTAAAGAATTGAAGAAAAACTCCCCCAGTAAATACGATCAAACTTGCGGTTCTGAAGGTTCTCAATTTTAAAAAGCAGTAGGATAAAAAAGTAAACTCCAAAGTGATTAAGAAGTGAAGTTCAGTTGAACCTTGAGTCCACAAAAAGGCTACAAAGATGGCTATGAGCTCGGTGGAATCCCACGACTCCCAGCTGTCTGCAAGTGACTGCAAAAACATCAGTTTCTGATGTCTACTCACAAAAAAAACAGCTGTCCAGAGTACATATGGGTGATCTCAAGATCTCTCCTTTCTCCAGAGAGATTTCAGTGGTCCAGATCCAGCATCCAGCTGCCATATTCAGCCATAATGTCTCCCACTCTCCATGGGATGTCAGTTTGCCATTTCCTCACTGGAAGTCTCTTCCTATTCAGGGAGCAACTCAGAAGAAGTAAATTAGAAATGAATTCTATAACAAAACTTTCTAAGAGGATTCATGACAGGAAATCTAGGATCAGCACTTCAATGTAGAAAAAGAAGTGAGAGTACTTGTAAATGGATCAGTCTGAGATAGGAGTGGGGTACTACCATAAAACAAGAAATTTCCCACAAATGTATTGTGCTAATTTACTTCAATACAATGCAAGCATACATAAATTTTGTAGTGATGACAAGTTATTAGAAGCTAACTTGACACATTTATGGCAGAACACTAATGGTGACAATAGCTTACAGTCCAAAAAGTCTCTGACTAAATAACAGCCAGATTACAAAGAATGTTATACTGACAAATATATGTCACGCTCTGCAAAGTATGTATGTATGTATGTAGCATATATTCTCTTAAGAGCACAATCATCAGGAAAGAGTAACAAAGAGGAAGGAAATCTGGAGAAACAAGTATATATGATCATCAGGATCATTTTCACAAAAGAAGAGAAGCTGGAAAGAATATAGCAAGGCTTAAAACAGAATGATAATAATTGCTTGGAATGATAAAATGAGATTGCCTCTAGAGTATCTGTCTATGTGGTCATTAGGAGTCAAAAATGACTTGATGGTACATAATTAATCAATCAATGTAGAGTAAAGCTCAAGAATAATGGGAAATTATTCTTGAATGTAAAAAATAATTAAAAATCAAAAATATACTTGAACTCATGGGAAAACAGACTATCATTTCACAATCATAAAGGTCAAGCATGCTAAAGAAAATTCATACTGAACACCAATAAAACTACCAATGGGAAACATGCCCAAAGATCAGGAATAGAATTAAACCAGACCTAATAGTATACAGATCAATGACAGTATGCCAAGTATGGTCAACTTAAAGTCAAAGATTTGAAATATACCAACATGAGAAAAGCAATAAAACTGTATAATTTATTTTTAGGTAAGAGATAATGGTAATCTGTTTGAAAAGGTATAATATTTAGAAAGAGAAAGACAGGAGTACATTCTCTCATGCTACAACATGACCAATTAAGTCTACTACATACTATTGTAAAGAATGTAGTATGAGGCTGAATAAAAATTGTTGCTGTTATACTGACAAAATAGTCTTGTAATATATTACTGAGTTGACTTGAAGCTCTACTGTTGTATTTTTTGCCTAAATGGAAGAAACTGCATCCTGGTTGACTTTCTATGTTGTGCCAGTGTTTGTGCTAAAATGTTCGCTCTGTCTTTAACTATCTGTGATAAGCATTTGGATTACTTAGGATGGAATATGATGGAGATTAATATCCTAGAAAAATGTAACAGCAATCCCTTCAGTACTGTTTCTATGAAACTACATAGATGTGCCCACGTAGCTCAACTCAATCCTTATACATTTAATGCACATGAGAGCACACATTCCCATTCAATTTTGTCTAAACCAAATCCATAACAGGTCAGAGATAAGGAAAGGAGAGGTCATAAATAATAAAGATAACCTGTTCTTCACTTCTTCTAACATACCATTAAAAAAAAAAAGAATTTGGTAGCAAGGCTACAAAATTCCACATTCATATGTATGCACAGTTCTAATTTCTACAGTACACAAAAATCAGTATTCTAATTGAAAATTATATTTTTAAAATATACTTGAAAGAGGAAAGAGAAAATGTACCCACTCTTGATGCATTAGGGGAGACTGACAGTTTTATTAATGTAGAAAGATTATATAATTAAAAGTAAGAGTTAGAAATATTAATCAATAACATCTATAAATTTTTTCACATTATCTTTTCCTAAGTATAAAGTAGAATGGCTCAAAATTATTCACTACAATATAAAATTCATTGTTAGAGCTATGATTAATAATGAATTAGATACAAGAAATTTACAGTGTAATTTAGATATTTATTCAGTATTTAATATTACCTCTCAGGATTTTATGTATGCATAATTTTCCTATGAACAGCAACGTTAAATTGATTGTTCTATTTGGAAAGTAAATTAATGTGGGCTCCATTAATTACGGGGCAATTATTGAACTAGTTACTGCATATTCAATTTACATTATTTAACACAAGTTTCCTGCATGCCTTCAGGGAAGATGCCAATGGGAAATGGGCAGGTCCTCTTAGAGAAAATGTTGCCTTTATTCATATAAATAAGATGCTATTCCAACCACATAACTGTTCAAATCATTTTAACTCTATCATTTGAAACGGAAGACATTTCAATCTAAAAATAACAGAACAATCTAAAATTCCAAAATACCAACTGCCCTTAAAAAGAATAAATAAATCCACACTACATTGTTTCTACTTGCAAATCATTCCAAAATATCTTGAAGCTCTGCATGGAATCTGTCATTCCTGCCAACCTCAGAATGCTGCAAATACACAGAGAACACCATGAGCTAATCAATGCTCCCCCCAGCCAACCAACAGGAGGGTGCAAATTCGTTAAGAGAGTTAGTGCCCCATCTCCTGAACTACAGCAGCCAGAGTAACAAAAATCCTCCTAGCATCCACTTCACACAGGAAGGAGAAATAAATAAATCACTAGCCTCCTCCATCCCCAGTATATTCAGTTCATGTTGTATGTATTTAGCTGTTTGGGGGGGGGGAATTGCCGCAACCTTTCTGGCCTTCAAGATATCATTCCTTCTGCATATCAATTCTCAAAGTTCTGATGTGGCATAACACTACTATTTTGCAGGCAACTGTTCTTCCAACAGAGAGTAACTAAACCTATCCTAGAAACAGAGGTGGGATAACACAAGATTTTGCTGCATGCTGCCTTTAAGCAGAATAAATTCAAGTGGGCTGTTTTGTGAGACTGAAAAAGTTTAAGATCAGTTCACTGATAAAGTTACCTCTGAAATGTATTAGAAATCTCCAAATTCAAGCATGGGATGCAGGGTGAAAGAGTTTTCAAAAATTGTGGAAATGGCCTGCCCCAAACCCCACAGAGTGCCAGCACCATAAATTATAAGTAGAAGTTTTGCAATTTAACCTAGAAAAAAAATCAGTTTGGCTGCCCAAAGATGAGGACGGCATGGGAACACAGCAGTGCAAAATCAATGCCGTATCAGCACAAAATCTGTGTGTGGAATGACTCCAAGACTAGTAAGAACATTTTTTAACAGTATAAAGAAACCAGTTTACCAAAGCAATTTAAAATATTTTTGTCCTGTCTGCCGTATTTTAAATATCAGCAATTGTTAGCCTTCCTGTGTTCCAAACATAAGATACCTTCTCTTGGCTTTAAGAGTCATAGTCAAATCAAAAACCTATACTGGAATATTTGATGATGAAACTGCTCTGCTTCTGAATTCTTCTGGATATCCCACACCGATTACTATATTTTCAGAAGAAGGCTGCCCAACTGCAAAAGGCAAAGCTAATGTTAGTCAGGATAATGAATGATAAAATCATTCCCTGTGGGAAAGCAAGCTGTTATAAAGAGGTAAGAAAAGTGAGAAATCAACAGAGATTGGGCAAGGGATTTCTGGAAATAATGTTTATCCACTGGAAGAGTCACAGAAGTTGTCAAATAGGGAATGACAGTCAGAAAACATAGTTTAGAGAAATATTTCTCAAGACTATCTTGGGTGTAATCAATTATGCTTTGAGGAAAGTTCATTAGATGGTTTCTTAATAACTCCTTTTGCAGGATAGCAATTGATCAATATGTTTGTATTGAATACTAGGAAAACTGAATCAAGAAGACTGTTTTTTATGCCAGTCAAAATATTGATTTGTATTTACCTACTGCAAATATTTAAATTATCAACTGTAGGTGATTACAAATTCTTCTTTTCAAATGTTTGTCATTTATCATTGTTCCTCATCCTGCAATTCTGCATTTCTATTTCAGGCTGCTTACTCTTTTCTATTTCATTTTCCTTTCCTACTTAATTGAACAGCCCATACAGATTCCACTTCAAATAATTGCCTTATGTCCATCTTCTTTGTTTTGTTCCATCCTGCATGGTTAGAGCAACTCAATTTGAATTCACAACTCATTCTGCAATGAACCTATTTAAGAGTAGGAAGGAAACTTTTGGCACAGAGGAAAAGGCAAAAGACTAAAAAGACTGGGAAGAGTGACATGATCTACTTTTGATACTAATTGCTCTTAACCTTGCAAATTTAAATTGTGACTAGCCAGAACACAGCACTGTCTATGACTTATGAAAGGAAACATCTCAATTTTAAGGACTGTGTGGGTCATAGACAGGTGCTGTGTTCATGTTCCCATGTGCTCTGAAGCAACACTTCCAGATCATATTCAAACTACTGCACAGCTCTAATTGTTACAGAAGCACAATCTTCTGCCAGAAACCAGCTGGATAAACTTACATACTTCATATCTGCACTTAGTACACATCACAAAATATATCACCTTCTTCAGTAGTCAAACCTTCAATAGTCAAACTCCTGAAAGCATGTAATGGACATACTCAAAAACAGCTGCCAGAAAATGGACATGGTGTATAAAATATCCAATTAGCAAAGATCCACCCCTCCAAGGATATCCTCTAGAATCCTTGAGAGATGTTTGGAGGGACCACATTCATTCTCTTGTGTACTATCAATCACTTACAGATTAACTTTGAGAAACCCTGGAGAATTTGTAAAACTCTAAGGGACTGGAAGAAAGCAAATATTGTCCCTATCTTTAAAAAAAGGTGAGGAAAACCCAGCAAACTACAGAACAATCAGACCAACATTATTTCCTGAGGATATTCTAGTACAGATTGAAAACAATGCAATAATTACCATGATTGATCAAGAACAAATCATGGCAGATCAACTTTATCTTACACTTTTGATCAGGTAACTTACAATATTGTGGGAATGCTGAAGTCTTCAACATCCAACAATGTACTCCAAGGTACTGTATGCTGTTTAGCAAGCTAGCTGAGTAAGGGCTAGATGGTATGACAATCACACATATGCATATCCATACTGAAAATCATACTCAAAGAATGCTCATCAATAGTTCTTCATCAAACTGGAAAGAGTTATTAACTTGGATGCTATAAGGAACAGACCTTGATTCTTTATTTTTCAGTGTTTTCATTAACAACTTAAGTGAAGAGGTGGAGGAAGTGCTTCTCAAATCTGCAGTTGACACAAACTTGGGTGGGATAACTGAAACCCTAGAAAAACTAAGTAAAATTCAAAATGATCTTGGCAAGTTAGAGAAATGGGCTGAAAATAATAGAATGAAATTTAACAGAGACAAATTCAAATGCAGAAGTATAGAATGGAGGAACCCAGGCTTGATAATTGTACTTGTGAAAAAAAAAATACTGTAGTAGATAACAAACTGAACAAGAGTCAACTGTGCGATGTGGCTATAAAATGGTTTTTACTCTGGATGGGGTGGCACTTCTCTTAAAGCAGCAGGTCCACAGTGTAGGGGTACTCTACTCTTAGACTCATGGCTGCTGCTAGATTCACAAGTGGAGGCCACTGCTAGGGAACCTGCACCCAGCTTTGGCTGTTGTGGCTGTTGCAGTCCTTTCTTGAGGATAAACCTTGGCAACAGTAACTTATCTCCTTATTCCTCATTGGTAGATTACTCCAATATGCTCTGCATATGAGGACTAGTCAGAAACTGCAGTTGATAGTAAATGTGGTGGCCTGCCTACTGGTGGGTGAGAGCTGTTAAAGTCATGTAACACCAATTTTGAAGGACTGCATTGGCTTCCATTAGATTTCTAAGTCAAAAGCCATTCAGGGGCTGGCTCCAGGTATCTTCAAGACCATCTTGTTCAAGTAGAACTGATCTATCCGATCTGATGGTCAAAAATGGGATGGGTGGGCGGGAGGCATATTTTTTCTTCTTGCTCCAATTCTTTAGAACAGAACAGCTTCCCTCCAGAGATTCAGATTACATCTTCCCTGCTACTGTTCAGGAAAGCTGTCAAGATGAACCTATTCTCCCAACCTTTTAACCTATAAGGATTGCCATGCTGGACAGTGAATAACAATTTGGGATCATGGTTTTATCTTTTGAATGTATTTTTATTGATTTGGAATACTGTTCACTGCCAGGATGCTTCTCAGAGGATGGATACTTAAAAATCCCAACAGGGAAATGCAGTTTTAAGCTGCATCAGCAATAGTCTTAAAGCTTTGGTTGGACCCCATGTGAAGTACACTGTCCAGTTCTGGTCATAACATCTTAAAGATGATACAGGGAAATTGAAACAGGTTCAGAGAAAGACTAAAAAGATAACCAGGTCATTAGGAATAAAACTTTACAAATATTGAAAGGACTGAATATGTTTAGCCTTGAGAAAAGGTGGGAAGAATAAGATACCATTTTCAAAAGTATGAAAGGATGCTACAGAGAAGAATGTAGAGGCATATGTGTTACCACATCCTGAGCACTTCAAATTTCACAGCTGTGCCTGATATGCCACAGCAAAGAAACAACCAAACAGGGAAGAGAAGACTCTGAATGTGTTCAACTTCACGTTTTAAACTCCAAAGGCATAGCTCCGCCATAACTTCTAACTCAGTTTCTGAACAGTCATCTGAGCTCTCCTTAGGCTATGAAGCCCTGGATTTCAGCCTCTGAACTTCCTTGAGTGTGCAGGGCACAATACATGTATATATACTCTATCTGCACTCTTGAGCTGAATCAGTCTGCAAAACAAACAAAACAAAAAAGAATCGCTACCTATTCCGTATCTCAGAGGATATACTTAATAAAATCTCCATAATCTTGTCAGATAATACCTTTAAAATTTCATACATGATGAAGCTTCTAGGGCACAGATCCTGCAATAATATAATAATATAATAGTTTATATTTTATTATAATAGTTTATATTTTATTATTATATCC
Source organism: Candoia aspera (assembly GCF_035149785.1). Lineage (NCBI taxonomy): Eukaryota > Metazoa > Chordata > Lepidosauria > Squamata > Candoiidae > Candoia > Candoia aspera. The sequence continues at coordinate 34,818,621 of NC_086159.1, read as the reverse complement.
TTTGTATGCTGATACAGCAAGAGTGCTTATTCATTGATGGGTTTTTATGGGGTAAAGGGAATTAATAACTAAAATTTCATATCATATCATATTTTTTTCTTTTTTATTTGTAATTCTGGTCTGTGACCATAATAATAAAGATATGAATAACTAAAAGTTATCCTTCCTAATGACTGGGGTATTAATTTATTACAATTTGATTGGCGTGGGACTACAAATATCTGAAAAAAAATAAACTCCAATGGCTGGCTGGCTTGTTTGAATTCAAGCTTGGAAAAACAGTTTCTTCATTCCCTTGGTTTCTTGCAAAGACAATCATTCAATCCAATTGCTAAGTCCACAGCCTTAACTCTCCTAATGACAGACTCATCTTTATGACCAAATCTTCTATACCATTTTTCAGGATTATTATTATGCATACATCATCTATTGTTTGCTCTAGGTTACATAGGTTCCAGCAAATTACCTTTATTGTGCTTTCCTTTTAACTACAGTGACCATATTTTCTTGGAAAAAATAAAGGACAAACCTGAAAAAGGGGTGAATTTGAAAGAGGTTCATAAGTATTAAAAAAAGTTTACATTTATAACTTTGCTTTACAAAGGAAAATTCAAGAGCAAAACTAAGAAAACAAGTAATTAAATTAAATTGATCTAAAAGACAGCTTTCTGAAATAAAGGACTGACTTTATAATAAAGGACATATGGTCACTGTACTTTTAACATAACTTGATGGACCTTTTATCAGTGCAAAAAATCCATACTTAAGCACAAATTTATAGCATATTGCATAAGATAACAGACTTACACAGTTTGCATACAATTCCGATATATCATATGTTTCTTGGAATATTATTATCCTATAATTTATTTGGCATTTCAGTTTAATACTGTCTTTTCTGAATATATCCATTAATGTTCCATCTGCTAAACTGATTTTGCCTTGATAAGATTCATCAAGGTTTAAAAACACACTTTTGTTACAGATTTATTCATTCATTCATTCACACAGATTTAAATCACCCAATTCCAAATGACTCTGCCCTCTGTACATAATAAAATACAGAATGATAGAAAGAAATAAACAATAACCATCCAGAACCATAGCTCACCCACCACTCTCTCCCAGGGCTTTAGCCAGGTTTTCAGTGCCTTATGGAACATCAACAGGGTGGGAGTCGTGCATCTCTCTGGAGGAATACTACTGTACCCTCCTTTGGAAAAAAAAAAAAGGCTCTAGTAATCCTAATATAACTTTCAACATCTTACCTGGGTGAGTTAGGATTATCTGTCTTCACAAACAGAAATATTGTGAAAGGGGATAAATTACAGACAATTGAGAAGGATGAGAATATATCCACTACTCTGCCTAATGTTAAAAGACTACATAAAGCCCAGGTACTCCACTTGGTGACAAGAGAAATTAAATCCTGGTAAGTTTCTGTTTCTTCAACTGTTTTGTAATAATTTGAAACTGGAAATATACCAATAAAGCATTAAGCAATTTTTAAAGTTGCTAATTTCTTTGCAATATCTTTCTTGAAGTTCTATCTGCAACAAGATGTCTTCCTAAAGTAAATACTTTCCTTATGCATAACCTCAGATCCTTATACATTTCATTATATCCAATAATTCAGCTCATAGCTGCAATAAATATTCCTTTCAGTCTTGTGAGGTAGTTCAGACAAGTAGCATACCCAGAAGAACTAGCTCCAATTTATTGTAAGATTACATTAACAGAAACTTACAAGTCTGAAAGTACATTTTCTCCCTCACCTTTACAGCCTAAGAAACTAGGGAGGGTCCCTTCTGAGATGTTTGCCACACCCACATTCCCGCTGTGTGCTAAGCTGCCTCTTATCGACCATAGCCCTGGCTGCAGCTCTTCCCCATCTTCCAAGGTAATTCCCATCTACCATCACAATTCCTGAGGCAAGTTATAATAGTAGCAAATGAAAAAAGGGGTGACATACGACATGATATGTAAGCTTAGAGTACCATCAACAAAAAACCAAAAAGACTGAGAAACACTTCTGTAGTTAGTCTTATGGACTGTATAGTAACCTCAAGTCATCAGTACCCTGCAAATTTCTGTGCCATTAATTGTTGAGATTTTTAATGGTCAAAATATTTATTTATAATTCATCAGCATTTTCTGGAGCAGGAGATGTTATTTCTCAGTTTATTTTTACCATTTTGCTTTATTTCATTTTAAAATTTTATTTCCATATCTATTTTTCCTCAAAGATCTACCCTTTACATTAATAGTTTGTCCCATGTTCAGAACCTCTCATCACCCTTGCAACCTTCAGTAATTCTCTAAAACTTTCATCATAATCAATCAAATCAATCATGCTTTCATATTCATTCCTCAATCATGTGTATTTATGAACAAACTTACACTTAAACCATATATCTGAAAACAGGAGGCATTTCCCTAAACAAGTTATTAATTTATTTATTTTAAACTATCATTTATTCTTGGATCCCTGAATAGCCCAATCACTTTTTCTGTACTCTGTTGTCTCAATCCCACTCATTCATTCATGTCACCTACCAGAATAACATTTTTCCTGGATGCATTCCGAATGTTGTACAATTTTTCTCCAAAATATCCATGGTCTTTTCATTATCACCATTCATTTGAGAGTAGTGTGTAACTATCATCAAGTTTGAATTCCTAATTTCATACATTTAGAGAACACACACTAGACAATCAACAACACTTTGATAGAAATGAATTTCACAAGATAAGAAGAAGACTTCTTTTTCCTGGATATTACAGCAGCAGAGAAAACAATGGCAAACCACAAATCCAAATGCATTATAAAGCAACCCACGCTAACCAAGTACTCAACTACCATAGCAACAACCCAACAGTACTCAAAAGAAGCTGCATAAGAACTATTCAAATGAGCAAAAATGCATTGCAGTAACCCAGAACACCAGAAAGCAGAAACAGTCTATTTATATAACATTTTGCAATGTAATGCCCATACAATTTCGTTAAAAAGTGTCTTTCCACACAACCGATTAACCAGACAACCAACCATTACTACCTACAAAAAGGATACCTCTTCCATACATCAAAAACATTTCAGAAACCATCAGTAGGTTACTACAACCCCTTGGCATCACCATAGCCTATACAGCAACAAAATCCCTCCAAAGCAAACCTAAAAACTCAATAACTAACAAAGACAAAATAGGAGTTATTCACAGCAGAGTCATTTACAGTAAGAACTATGAAAAACACTACAAACAGAAGATAGGCAGAATGCATTCATAAACATCAACTGGCAGTCAGAAGACGTTATGAAATTAATTTCACAGCACAGAAACCATTCAGTAACAGTTTCAACTGGAAAGCTGTATAAATTTAAAATGAAGCCACTTCTAAGAAGGCAAGAGAATTCTTAGAAGTTTTGCACTCCTTTAATTATCAACAAACATACAGGAAAAAAAACCCCTTTTCGTGAACCATTCAAAAGGAATAATCAAAGGTTAAAGAAAGAGGCGAACAGCCCAGAGCACACCTTCCTTTATCACACATCTATTAACCAACACCCAGATAAGCAGGAACCAGCATTTGATCACCACAATAAGCACCACACAATAATATGCCAGTCAAACAAGAAACAATACCATCAATACACCCTGTCCAAACTTACACAAGGCTATAGGGCAAATGACCCACAAACCTCACTTCCCCATGTGAAAGTACTGATGATGTTACCTAATCTGGAAATGAAACATCTACAAGGAAAAACCCAAGCTTAGAGAATTCTAAGGACCCAACAATGCAACCCTAAGTTAAATATATTCTCCGCTAGTGCAATCTAGTCATACTTTGTGATACATATTTTAACCATTTCATTCATACAGGCATTAGAAATCTAGACTTCTGCCATGCACACAATCTCATCAACTCTACTATATGAGATCATCTTAATTCAGATCTATTACACCCTTCACTTTTCTTAAATATTTTAAGATTTTTTTTCACAAATATACAACATATCTATTTTTTTCATTTCATACATTAATTCATGCACTTTACCACTTATTTCTCTTCCATACCTAGTCACAATCTTCCTTATGCCATGGTCATCAACAGTTGTACCCATGAATATTGACCTCTGTTGCCCATCATGGTCTGGTCAAGCAAAGCTTTTACACAACACTTTTTTTCCCCCAGCCTTAGTTGCAACCATGCTACTTGCAGTATTCAAAAAACAATACACTGATGGAAAAGTATTATCCAAGATAAAAAATACCTCCTTTCATGTTATAAAAACAATTGTCTGCTTGCACAGAATGTAAAAAGCCATCCCAATAAAAACTTCTTATACTTTTTATATGTCATTGCTGCCAAGAGCAACCAATCTGTTCTTTCTCCAAATAAAGCAATATAGCTCTACCATGTTACCTAGCAACAAATATTTCACTGCTACTCTGGAAAACAAACTTGGTTTTATGTCAACATAATGTTTATAAAGACATTGAAGTAGTTCATTCAAATGTTCAGAATATGCTTTGTGCATTTGGGAGATATTCCTTCAACCTATAATGCTCATTGGATATGCCCTTTGGGACTGTGATATGTAGTCCAACATACTTGGAGAACATCAGGCTGAAGATAGCTGAAATAAGGCCGTAAAATGCTTTGAGGTCCGTATAAATAGTTAGTTCCATAAAACTAAATCTTATCACAAATATCCAGAGTAGTTTTGAGAACTCTCCCTCAGCTCATTCTGAACTTTCACTTTCCTGACACCAGCTTTATAGTTCTGGCCCACTCTCTCTACTCTTCCTTTGTGACTTGACCCTCTTTTCACGTTCACTTCGTGCCTTTTTTCCCCGAGATATTCACTATGCTTTTTCTACAGTCTCATTTGCTGCTTCTACTGCCTCACTGTGTTCGCTTGCAAGGTAGGCTCTGTGTTAGAGATAGTATGAGCATGCTTGAACTAAAGGGATTGTACCAGAGCTGACTGGTATCATGTTCTTTGCAACACTGTTGCCCACATCTAACTAACTTGGAAGTAATGTAGTGTACTGACCGACAGATACTCAGGATACTAAGTGATATATGTTTCCTCTGAAAAGGATACACCTTGTTTTTGAGTAAATATGCATGAGTCTGTGTAAAGTTAAAATCAAAGCTGTTACTATGTTGCCTCTCACTTCCACTCAGCTTAAAACCACAGTCCCACCATTGTGAGAGTTTGAGATCTATTTATCATAGCAATTGGGATCTCTCAAATTGAAAGCAATTAAGTTAATTTTTCCAGTATTGCCTCCACAGATTGGTCAGAAGTAGAAGCTATTTAATAAAGCTCATCTAGCAGCTAAACAAAAAGGAACCAAATTATTCTTTTTCCAGTGATTTTGTTTGTTGATCTCTGAATTCTGCATGAAGTTCTTAGATCCAGATGCCATGGAGAAGACTGGCAGGGTGATCTGGCCCTTATAGGAAAGTAAGGGTGAGACAAAGAGCCTGCAGATCATCTGGCTGGTTTGTGAAGTATTCTGTAAACAGTCACTCATATTTACTGGATTTTGGACACTATTTGGGCAGATCCAAATGTTATGAGTGACACAATATCATGTGTTACAATCTGGAATTAGTTTGACCTTGTTGAGCCCACTAGGGTTCTCCGCAGCAAGAACTTTTGCAGCAAAAGCTCTCCCACTTGTAAGCTTTAGGTTCTTTAGGGTAGTCAGAAGAAGTGTGGGCAGCTGGATTTGAGGAATGGGATCTATGGCCAGAGGGACCATTACCCAGCTCTTGCTGATATTTATTTCCTATCCCACCTATTTATTTTTATAAATAACTCAAGGCGGCGAACATACCTAATACTCCTCCCTCCTCCTATTTTCCCCACAACAACCACCCTGTGAGGTGGGATGAGCTGGGCTGAGAGGGAGTGACTGGCCCAAGGTCACCCAGCAGGCTTTCATGCCTAAGGCAGGTCTAGAATTCAGTCTCCTGGTTTCTCGCCTTAACCACTAGACCAAACTAACTATGCTAGTAATGGACCTAGACCAAGAGCTTGTCCAACAGTAATTCATGCCCTGATCACCTCACAATTGGATTACTGCAATTCAATATGGGGTTGCCTTTGGAGGTGACTTGGAAGCTGCAACTGGTAAGGAACTCAGCTGTCAGGCAGGGAAACTACTACAGTAGTTACACCTATTTTGCAGTCACTGCACTGACTGCCAGTAGGATTTCAGGTATATTCAAGTGTTAGTTATTACCTATAAAGCCCTTTCCAGCACAACTTTCTTCCCAGGCACGATTCTGCTCATCCAGTCATTGAAAGAACATCTCTTAAAGTTCTTCTCCCATGAGAGATACAAGATGAATCAACAAGTGTCAGACCTTCACAGTATTAACCCCATATTTGGAACACGCTGATCCCAAAAGTATGGTTGGCCCTGACTCTCCTCACATTTAGGAAATCTCCATGCACCACCATGTTAGGGTCAATATACAAGAACCGTGAAACTAATAAAATTAACAATATTGGTGATTAAGTCTTTTAATAAATACATGAATTAACTACTATGGTTCCACTAAGGATTATCCAGTTATAATACACAGATATTTTGAACATCTTTTTATTTTGGCTATGCATCAGATATTTAAGCCTGGAGATTTTAATCAAACAGATTTTAGATACATTATTAGATTGCCATAATATTTCATTTATATTTACTTATTGCTCCTGTAAAGTATTGCAAGCATATATATCAAAGCTGAATTTGGTGGATATGTTGTGACTTTTAAATCTTACACAACCAAGAATATTTTCTATTCAACTTCACAGCAGACTTGTTCTGAATTATTTTGTAGTATCCTGATCTTCAGTTAACAAATAAACAAGTCCCTCTTTTGGGGGAGATGGGCGGTGGCTAAATTTGAGCAATAAATAAATAAATATAATATAGGACCCAGCAAAACTATCAAGTATTACCTGTTTGTGTGTGTGTGTGTGTGCGCGCGCACATCCAATTCTCAGTTGGATACTAACTGACCTTAAAAGGCCCTGAAAATTCCCAAAGCAGCACTAGGCTGATGATATACAGTAACTCAATTCAAAGGTGTTAACAGAAAACAACTTGTGGGGTGTCAAAGCAGTTGCAAAGTAGCTGAAGAGTGTACACTCACTCACTCACATTCTGCAAACATGTTTAGCTGAACCTTTGTCTTTCTGTGAAATTAACTCTATGAAAACAAGAAAAACCCGATCCTAATGAAATCTATCTTGTAAGCTTAGAGCAAGGGTTTAATATAAATGTATACTTATATCTGTAGCAAGTAAAGTCTGAAGTCATTCTTCTGTATTTTTTTTTCTTTTTTTCTTTCTCTGCACTTTTGACTTTGTTCTTTTTTCTATTTTGCTTTAGTACTTTACTTTTTCTCATTTCTTGTTAGCCTTTATCTTTTTATCTTAAAATTTTAATAAAGTTTAATAAAAAAAGGAAAAAGAAAACCCCCTGATCCCTGTGGTAAGTCCATTTAGCGGTATAACACATATTAATTTTTTGTTCAAATGCTTCTGCAGGTATGGAACAGTTTTTTTGAACAAAGCTTTTCCAACCTCCTTCAGTTAGGCCTATACAACCATGTTTTTGAAGGCCGGTAAAGACCCTGCTTAATGTACAATTCATCAACCAATTTCTTTAAATTGATGTCAAATACTGATAGCTCTGGCACATATATTACAGATGATACTATTGCTGATTATCCATCATGCACAATTTATAGCTTGGAAAGAAAATTGAAATCTGCAATTATGTTCTCCTTGGAGTCAGAACAGGCCTCTGATAATTTCTGAAACAAATATGGATTGCATTACTATGTAATACCATGTTAATTAGAACCAATGACCTGTCTTACACAGATGAAGAGTACATTATCTTGGGTATAACAGCAGCTGGGGTTGAACATATCTATTACTGTATGCCAATGGTATGTTTTCTTGATAATGACATAGGCTCTATACTAACACTTACTGATAATAACTATAGATTTAGTAAAATATTAGGTTACTCAATAATTCATATACTTCCTATAGGTTCTAATGTTTCTATGGAAATTTGAAATGTTGGGGATTTTACTGGTTGTTTTGACTTGTCTGTGAATAATTATTCCAAGAAAATGGTCATCATTCACGGAGATAAATGTATCAAATGTATCAGTTCAAACCATCTATTGATATAAATAGATGGTTAAAGACCCTACTGAATTTATGGAATAAGTTGTAAAAATTAATATTACTTCAAGATTGATGTATTGTAATGGTATGTCGGAATGAGGGAGAAGAGCTGCAGCCAGGGCAATGGTTTGTTAAGAGGCAGATTAGCCCACAGCAGGAACGTGGGCATGGCAAATGACTCAGAAGGGACCCTCCCTAGTTTCTTAGGCTGTAAAGGTGACGGGGAAGAAATGTACTTTCAGACTTGCAAGATTCTGTTAATGTAACCTTACAATAAAGTAGAATTACTTCATCTGGGCATGCTTCCTATCTGGACTACCTCACAAGGCTGACATGTATTTACTTAGAGATATAGCTGTGTTACTATATTGCTACCCAGGCCACACAGGTGATGAAGTAAAGGCGCTAATTCAGTACCTGGAGGCTGTTACAGTCTGGAAGGGAAGAGATTTAGACCAAATCCTAACAAGACAGAATGGATATGGATATAGGACCCTTCTGATTCCTGTATCAACTTTACTTCTGGACAGTATTGTGCTTACCTGGATAGAGCTGAATTGCAGTTTGGGAGTTCTCATGGACTTACGGCTTCTGATCAAGTAGCAGGTGGAAGCCATGGCCAGGAAAGTCTTCACACAATCTGTGTCTGGTGCATCAGCTGCAAGCTTTCTTGGACCAGGATGCATTGTGCATGGACAATCAGGCATTCAACACTTCATGGCTGGACTGCTACAATGTGCTCTACATGGGGCTTTCCTTGAAGACATCCAGAAGCTTAAACTGGTTCAACATGCAGTAATAATGGACATTTAAAGATATGTCCATGAAATACTTGTACTCCAGAAGTTGTACTAGCTGCTAGTCAGCTTCTACATGCAATTTAAAGTGCTAGCTATCACCTTTAAATCCTACATGGCTCATGGCTTGGTTATCTCCAAGACTGTCTACTCCAAAGTGAATCTGCCCATCTAGAAAGATTTCAGACAGAACCCTTACTGAGGGAACCATCTCCAAAAGAATCCATTTGAAGGAACCCTATTACAGGCCCTTCTTGGGGATGATACCTCTCACACAGAACAGCTTGTCCTGCCATACAGAATTACCTCCTGCCTAATGTGTTTTCATAAAGAAGTAAAAATTTGGTTTTGAGGAGAGCGCATTTGGGTGATGCTTTGAGAACTATCCCTGTTGTTCAGTGCCATTATAATGTACTGTATATAGTTTATCACTCCCATGTAGTTTCCAATGTTTTTTTTTATTTGTACACTGTTCTGAGCAACTTAGAAGAGAATGACATAGAAACATCAGTAATAAACTTTTTAAAAATTAGAAATTTTTTATAGGAAGGAAAAATCCTTGGATTTTCTTTATCTAAATTATATGATGATGAAGGATTTACTTTTCTGATTTTCAGCTGACCTATATTCTTGCTTCAATGTTTATATGGAATACAAGTAATGAAGTTTTTTTTAAAAACAGAAATCTATGTGATTCCTCTTGTTTAGTAGGGCTTGGCTCCATTTTTAACAATAATTCTATTGCATTTCCTACATTAAAGGCTGCAAGATACATTTGGGAAATGGTGAAGAGAAGCATGATTTCTTCACATGATAAACTTACATTCTGAGGCAATCCAAGTTTGGATACTGTAGGTAAACTTGAGGTGGGGCAGTAATAGGCAAGTAGGAATATCAATACTTCAGATCAGCTTATAGATAATAGGGTTTTTAAACCATCTGAACTATTGCAAGAAGCATTTGGATTACCCAGCAAAAAGGCAGTATAACAAATTTTAAAAATCTGAATTTGCAATTTAATCCAAATGTATTACTGATGTCTAAAACTCCGTAATTGTTGACAATATTGGGATGTGTTTTACATGGATTTAAGTCTACAGTACTGGGATACTGGAAAAAAATTAACAATATTATTCCATATGCTGAAGTTTTAATCATATATTTAAAAAATGGGCTGAATGTAATATGTCTGTTTTCCTTTTCTTGTTTTTGCTAATTGTGTTCTTTCTTTTTTATTGTATTATAGCATAAACATTAATCATTTTTACATTTGGCTATAAGACACTAAAAGTTATCTGGCAATCTAAATGTGATACACTGCTTCATTTATTCTTTATACTTGTCAAAGTAGGGTAATAGTTTCTCTTGGCAAAAGAAAACAAAACCTAAATTAGAGAATGACTAATATGGCCAATCTGGAAGTTGATAACAACTTTTTGCAGCTCAGTATCTACAACCTCTCCATATTAAAGGTGACGGAACACTCAAAGATCCCCAAGTTCCAGAACGTGGCATTTGTTATTCCAGTTCTCCAGTACACTTATTAACCTCAAGCTGCTTAAAATTATATTCAGGCTAAAATGCTATGTACTTTTTTCTTGGGAGAAAGGCCATGAGTATAGTACTTCAAGTACAGAAATACCTGTCAGACATTTTACCTTAATCATTTCATTCCCTTTTTAATAGATAGTACTTTCACTTTTCTGATTAAATCACTGAAACATTGGGCAGATATAATTAGATAATAATTACCAGCCCTAGAATTAAAATCTGTAATTTCACCCTAAGTACTATGAGTAGCCCAGTGAACAGTCTCATGTAATGGCTGCTTCTGACATACAACTTTCTCATATTGTTTCTGCCTGCCCCACTAGATCTAGCAGAAGCAGCAGGCTCTGATTGCCTCCTAGTAACCAATGTCATCTTATTGGACCCTAGAGTCGTGCCTTTTCAGTGGCAGCACCTGCCCTGTGGAACCGCATCCCTCCAGACAGTCAAATGGCCCCAACCCCATTACTCTTTTGCAAGGCTTTGAAGACTTGGCTGTTTCCCAGGCATTTGGGTCAAGGGATAAAGGAGCCCTGCTATTGATGTTGAGTGCAGTCAACAGTTTATCCTTGGGTGCTGGCGAATTATGTTTGGTGGGTTTGCCTGTTTTAATCTTGCAAGCCACTCAGAGTTACCTGGGTGAGATGGGCAGCTATATAAATAACATAAACAAACAAGAAAGCAAACTTACCAGATTTACAGACCTCCAACTCTAGGCATCGGATGCATTCCTCATGGATCCTAAGCTGATAGAGTATTTTGGATACAGTATTGGGCTATCTATCTCTCCTGAATTTATTTAAGAGTTAGGCCATTACCACCAATCTTGCAATGTCTTTTCTATTCTTCTCCCATTTAAAACTTTATATTTAGATTATCCCACTTAGTTTGTGCAAAAATGAAATTATAATTCTTTTTTCATATTTCTTTTAAGCATCTTCTGAACCTATATGTATAAAAACACATTAAATAATATAATAGCTAAATGTTTCTTGTAACTAAGTTGGCCTTTTAAAAAGGCAGAACAACATGCTCTTTATACTAATTAAAATGAGTCAGACATTTCATTCAGCAACAACTTACTAATCTTTATTCAAAAAGCAGAACTTAAACATATTCATATGTGAAATGTTCAACACCTGTCCATAAAATCAGACTACGTTCATTTACATATATCAGGGTAAAAGACAAACTGTGAAATAAACTACACCCAGTATTACTTGCTAAACTGATCCCTGTTTTGTTGCAGTTTCCCTAAAATGTTTATAATGCTATTATAATATAGCTATACAACATGGCAATAATTAAACATTGCAGGATTAAGGCCTCCTACTTTGAAAACAGAAGTCTTTTTGCCTTCATGCCATTGATTGCAGACCATCAGCAGACCTTCAAATACGTGGAGTCCTTGGTGCTCTCTGAGCCTTGTTGTTGTTTTCTTGCAGACATTTCATTGCCAGACTAGGCAACATCTTCAGTGCCCCGACGATGCACTGAACATGTTGCCTAGTCTGGCAAAGAAATGTCTGCAAGAAAACAACAACAAGGCTCAGAGAGCACCAAGGACTCCATAGTTCAACCCTGAGCTACAAATATTTGCTTCGGTTTGCTTCAAATATATTTTAGATCTGAAAGTAGCATTTGCCTACTGTGTTAAGGGATTTGACAATCATTCCGGCAATTTAATGGAAAGAAAAAAAGAAAAAATATTGTCTTTATACTACCAAAAGTACTATAAGTAATTTTTACAATTAATGAAACAAATTACAAATATTCATAAAACAGATATAAAATGTAAGATATAAGAGTGTTTCCACTGGAAATTATGCATCATCTATTTTGCTTATTTTTAAAATATACATTTGCATTGTTTTTTAATGTTTTCCTATTGCTTTTGTTTCTGCACATGTATATTTTAGGTAATTGTTTCTGTACAGGTATATTTGTAACTTGTTCCATATATTGTAAACAAGTCATTTCAACTGTTTTTTTTTAGTCCTCTGATGTACTCCCTGGAGGCACATTGGGACTTTTGGTTCCATAAAGAACACATTTTTTTCTCACACCATTTTTCCTTTACTTTCCAGCATTTGATTGGTGTGTTTTCTCTTGTTGCTCAAATATTGCTTTGAATCTTTGTTACTTTCCATACAGCTAGACTCTTGGTTTCATGTATACGTGACTTGGTTTCATGTATACGGCTAGACTCTTGGTTTCATGTATAAGGTATTACAACTAACCTTTTAAAAAAATCAGTCATTCCAGCTCAGACAAGTGAAGTGAAAATTTGTTTTACAAGTCAGATCAATCTGTATATTCAAACTCTTACAAGTTCTGTGTATCTTTACTATTTTATTTGAAAAAAAAACATTTGGAACTGCTTTATATATCCTTTCTGATTAAAAAAATGTCCGCATGGAAATATGTGGAGTGCAAATATTTGCAGAGTACAGTTTGCAATAAAATATATTTCACAGATGATATACAGTACATTTTCCCCTGTAAACAGGCCCATAACTTGTTGGCACATAACTGTAGCTATGAAGCAAGCTTATTAACTACTTAACTCAGAACCACTGAACTAAAAGGAACTGTACTATTGTACATAATAGTGTATAAGGCCTAAATGTACTCCACCTTTGTAAATATAATACAGCAACATCCCACTTAGCCACCGTTCTACTACAAGTGGCTATCCACCTCGGATACCGAAACCTTCCCTGTTAATTATGATCCCTGCTTTCAATCTGTGGCACGTCGAATGTGAAACAAGTCACCTACCCTGATCTCTTTGAAAATAATCGGAACAAAAAAGACACAAATAGCAACTCTATAAGCCTGAGACTCACTTCTGCACCCCGACGCTTCTATTCCTAGGAAGTCTGAGACCAGCGCAGTCCTAGGGAAGCTCGTCGGCACGAAACTTGGCAACCCAACAACCGAAAGCTCATAGCAAAAAAAGAAATTGCTGGCTTCTCACTCACTCACTCTGCCTTCAGACTTTCCAGGGCGCAACCACTGGAAAGTGCATGCCCGCTTGTAAACAGTTTTAAAATACACGGAGGAAGCTCACCGGAGTTAAAGTGCCCTCCTCCTCCCGCCCCGGCATCACTGCACCCCGAGACGATGAAAAACTCGCCTCCGGCACGTCACTCATAGTAAGGCGCCTTCCTTCAGTTCAGGCGCTCTTCAGAAGCGCAGGAGAGGCACGCACATTCAGCGTCCTGTCTCCTGCGTTTTGCCACTTTTTTTTCCCTTGCCTTCAAATGGACTATTTTTAGGCACCGCGACATTCCTGAAGGCCTAGCGTTGGGAGGGGAGGGAGACAGAATGAAACTGCCATTAGGAGCCGACGTCCACTTCGTAACAGCGCAGAACTGGGGCAAAGGCGGCAGGGGGCCGCGATACAGGTCCCTCGTCACCGTTAACGCAGCCTAAACGAGTCCCCTCTTCAGCCTGTCCGGGGCCCGAGCCCTCCCTGCGAGCCGCGCATGCAGAGGCGGCCATCCCGCACTCGCTTACTCATCAGCCGCTCCTCTCACCTAGGCGCAGCAAGGCAGCAGCCGCCGCCGCTGTGACGGGAGCGAAGCGAGCGCGAGCAGGCGGGGGCTGCCAGCCAAGCCGGGGATATTTATATTCTGCAGCGATGCCTCCTCGCCTTTAGGCATCTTTCTTCCCCGTCTCCCGACGACCTAGGCAGGGGCGCTGCAGCCGAAGCAAACCAAACGCAGCAGAGCCCAGCGATCGCCCCCCACCTCCCACCAGCACAGCCGAGCGAGGGAAGGACGACGAAAAAAGGAGGGGAGGACGAAAGCGCGTCCTCGGGGCCTCCTTCTCTGCGCTCCCGCCGCCTGCTCGTGCCGAACCAGAAGCCGTTCCGCGCGGCCCGACTCCCGTTTTGTCCCGCCGAAGGCCTCGGCCATTCATCACTCACCGGGCTTTCCCGTGCGGAGCGGACGACTCTCGGAGCACGCCGCGCCGGTTGCGGGAGGGCACGTTGCCGAACTACCGCTGCGCAGCGCCGCGCCTCCCTCCTCTCGCATCCCCCGTTACTATGGATATTCTCCCAGTGTCTCCTCCGCTCCCGCCTGCACTGGGAGACGGAAAGAGCTGCTCGAGGGGCGCCCACATGCCGCCGCTTAAATGACCCTCCTGCTGCGGCGACTGCCGCTTCTCCGCCCAGCCTCAGCCCCCGCAAGGCTCTAGTTGCTATCCCGTCAGCGCCGGCTTCTTCCCGACCCTGAGCCGGGAGAAAGAAGGTTCAAGGCTGCTTGCGCTCCCGCTTCCTCACCAACGCGAGCGCGCGCAGAACGCCCCAGTCGGGGCGCGGAGGGGAACCTCGGAGCTTCCGGCGGGCTGGGGCGGGGCGGCCCCTCGACAGTTTGGGCGGCTGCGGGCCCCTGAACCCGATGCTCATCCCCACTGAGGATCGCCCTGGGAGCCTAGCAAAATAAACGGCGGGTTTAAAAAACAGCGGCCGAGTTCAGCGTTACAGTAGCCGCTTAAAGCTGTGCCGCGTTGCCCGTCCCGATCCCTGTTTTCGGATGGTGTGGTTGCTGCTTTGGTGCGTCCCATTTCGGGGAACCTTCCTGCAGTAACAGTGCAATCGTCCTCCTGCTTTTCTGATTGCAGGAAGCAAACAGCTGTGTGATGCATCACGGAAAAATGGTGCCCATTTCTTGGTACACCAAGGAAGCAAGAACAAAAAAAATGACATAAGAGGCCAGCCCCCGGGAAATTGCGTTAGACGGTTTCCATACATAACACTTTCTTAGCGCAGCAAGCACACTGAAACCGACGGGGAAGTAGAGGAATGCTTTTTCTTCCAGGCAGGATGAGTTGCAGAAGTAGGGAGGAAATTTCCTGGCTATTTAAGGAGATTCTTAATGATCCCACCCAATCCAGTTAGAAGACAAATTCCAGTTGTCCAAAGGATCCTAGAGCACACCCACCCTAGCCATCAAAAATGGCCAGGAGGAAGAGAAGGAGGAAACACTGAAGAGATCTCTGCCCTGGTCCCTGGCTGTGCCTCCTCTCAGCAGAGTAATGCACAGCAGCTGAGAGAAGGCCAGAGACCAGGTGGAATGCCCAAGGTTTTCCTGGTAGCTCCTGCAGAGCTCTCTTCAATTTTATTTACTTACTTACAGAACTTATATGGTTGCCTATTGCACCCAGTGATAGGTGAGTCACAACAACCAGTACAAACAATATAAAAGCAAACAAATCAGACCCTTCTCACCATACCGTGGACCCCCGATTTAGCCCAGCCCCATCCTAGCCCAAGGCTTGGGGGAAGAGCCTGATCTTCACAGCCTTCCAGAAGGATAAAAGGGCGTATTTTTCACTTTTGCTATGAAGTTATCAGGCACTTGCTTGGTTTATTTTACCAAGCAAGTCTTACTTTGGCTGGACTGTGCTTGACGGCTACAAAAACATGGCTTCAATAATGCAAATACGCACACTGGCTGGCCTCAGAAGAGAACCCAGTGGTGATGGAGGAATCCAAATATGCAGAGAAAATCTATTTGTTTTCTCCAAAAGCTCTGATTTATTTTCCTTTGGTTTCCTCTGATTTATTTTCTTTGGATATCTAATATTCCACAATTAAACAGCTACAAGTAAGAATCCCATAGGGCTATTTATTTTACTAAATGCATTCTGTTTAGTGACTGTAACATCTCTAATAGGAAAATACAGGAAAGCAGGTAATGGTTAATAGTTTTGGGATCAGTTCAAGATCCAATCTGAGGAGTTTTCCAATTTGTTCTTTTTGTTTTTTAATGAGAGTTATGGATGTGCAAAGATAAGCAGATGATGAAACAAGAGAAAACAAAATGTTGCCACATTCTGATAAATCTGCAAAATTTCTTCAGTTCCATAAACTTCAGTATCCCATTTTTGTTAATATTTAGAATCTACTTTCCTCCCTGTACTATTCTCAGCACCCTTAGCAGAAATAAACTTTTTCCACCTGCTTGTTTTGTTTGTGTTTATTCTTATGGGTCTTCTCATAATAGCACTTAAGAGCTGCTGTCTAGTGCTGATGCTGGCAGGAAACTTCGCAGGCTCAGAGAGCCTTGCTCTCCCCAGCAATGAGAGAAAACAGGGAGTCTGTCTCCATTCCAGTTTTCCAGAGAAGTGGGAAGTGTGAGGAACATCTCAGGTGGTGCTGGTTTCTGGTCGCAAAGACCTATAGATCCCCTACTTTAAGTTCTCCAAACCCATGGGTAGGTTTGAACAACCAGCAGGAGAAACAGGGGAGAGAGAGGAAGCTTCCCCCAGGAGAAGCAAGGGGAGATAAGGAGGGCGAGTTGTTGTCTCGTCTTGTTATCCTTTCCTGAAGAGCAACTTTTAAGAGTTGGCACTTTTGTGGTATGGCTGCCCACCCTGAGGCAGCTGTACAGCCATGGGAATACCCCCACAGAACTGCCAAGTCCCTGTAGCTTTTGCACGGCAGTGCCAAAACTTCACGGGCAGCTATTCCATGGAGGGACCTGTGGGTTGCCCCACCATGGTGCTGCTAGCTTGCCAATCAAAGAAAGTTGCTCCCTGTACAAAGTAGATTGATGCCAAATACCATTATGTGCAAGATGAGCAGCAGAATGGGCTTGTTGAGCCAAGATACTGCCCTGTAAAAGAGATGACAGCAGATATACTGTACTTGCCAAGCCATTGTCAACAGACTAGTTAGGGCCTTTGTGAACGGAGAGAGTCTTGAATGGCAGCCATTTTGAAGGGGAGTTTTGGAATTCAACTTTGCATGCACTGAGTTTAAAAACAGTTTAAATGTATTGACCAGTAAGGTCAATAAATGTAAAGATAGCAGAGGGACCCTGCACTTATATTTCCATTCCTTGTCTGAAAAATTTACTTTGCATGTCTCTATGTAATTTCTCTCAATTGGTTAAACTTCAGTGCTCAGGGCATTCATCATTTCCTTTCCATCTCAATACTTCTGGTTTTGCATGATGCAGTTCAGTTACCTACCCAACTTATTCTCTGTAATGGAGGAGAACACGCTACAGGCTCCTAGGTACAGTTAGATTTAAGTAATACAGGCTTTCCTATCATTATGTTATTTCCCAGGTAAGATTCTTTCTTTCTTTCTTTCTTTCTTTCTTTCTTTCTTTCTTTCTTTCTTTCTTTCTTTCTTTTTCTTTTTCTTTTTCTTTTTCTTTTTCTTTTTCTTTTTCTTTTTCTTTCTTTTTCTTTCTCTCTCTCTCTTTCTCTTTCTCTTTCTCTTCTTTATCTATCTATCTATCATCCATCCATCCATCCATCTATGGTAAGGTCTCTCCTCTCCTGTCATGTTCGCCGTTCCAATGTTGCTGGTACATCGTAACGTTTCACATGTCATTTCACTGATACGTGTTTCATCTGGGAAGGGAGGAGGATTCCATCCCGTGGGGTTGTTATCTGTTGGCTGCTGGTTTGGAATGTGTTTCGGTTATCTCCTGTGTTCAAGGTTCCTTTCCCAGGACATCAGTAGAAATGGTTACCAGCACCTGGGGGGGGGGGGAGTTTGCAACGGCAGGGCGAGGGGAGGGATTACGTTTTGAGCCGAGGGTTTTTAGTTTGTATTTGGCACGCTTTTACTCATTCTCAGCTTTCTCTGTATTTGCATACTGTTCTTCTAATAAATCAGATATCATTAAGTACCTGCTTGTGAGTCTGAGTCTATTGGGATAGGCAATCATTACATAAAGCTGAGAATCCAAAAAATTTTTCCGTTAGCCCCTTTCCAGATTTATTTTGTGAGGGGAAGTGCTAGCGATGAGCAAACCAAATCCACAGACCATGGAAAGCGAGGAATTGAGCGAGGGGGAACCCGACTCTACAGTGATAAGAACGGAGAGAGTCCCTCCTCAAGAGACTTCAGAAGTTCGGGAGGGGTCGAGCTTCAGCCTAGGGGACGAGGAGGTTGGAGGTGAAAGAGCCCCTGAACTGACCGATGAGTCACCAGGCGAGTTGCTCACCTCGGATGAGACACAGGGAACCCTACCAGGGACGTCAAGAACGTCTTGGAAGCAGCGATACCTGTTGTCCCCAGCCGTGGTGAGGCAGGAGGGAAAGGAGGATTCCAAAACCCCTGATCATATAAAACTGGTGGAGGCTAAATTGGAATCCTTAGAATTTATGTTTCGGAAAATGTCCATGGATTGGGGTCCACGGGAGAGGAGGAGAGAGGAGTCCAGTCATAGGTATTCGACTCCTTCTTCGCCCCCACCTTCCCCGGAGGAAAGGAGTAGGACCCGGCACCGAGAGGAAGTAAGAGCGCTGAGGGCGAGAATTTCAAGGTCCCCTCCTTGAGAGCAGAGATCCTTGGGGGCTAGGAGAAAGCCCGACCGTCCAGCTGTGGTGAAGGGACCGCCCGGAGTTGGGGTAAAGGACTTTACCATTAAATTTGATGGAGATCCAACTAAGCTGTCATTCTTCCTTACCAATGCAAGGAGTTATATGGACGAATGGGAACAGTGTTTCCGCTCAGAAAGAGCCAAGATTAATGCCATTGCCACTAAGCTCAAGGGGCGGGCGGCCGATTGGTACATGCAGTTATGTCAGTCGGAGGCCCCTGAGCTGGAGGAGTTCGAGGAATTCCTGTGGGCATTAAAACTACACTTTGAAGACCTGTTAGCTAAGGAAAGAGCAAAACGGGCATTGAGGGAGCTGTGCTAGGGGCCACAATCAGTGGCAGACTATGGTCTGGAATTTAAGGCTTTGGCTGGGAAAGTTGAGGATTGGTCCCAATCCACCTTAATAGAACATTTTAAGGATGGTCTGAATACGGAGGTCCTAAGGTGGTCGCTTGGTCGAGATGACCCGGATTCCCTATATGAGTGGATACAGCTGGCAGGGAACGCTGAGCATGCCCATGAAACCTTTGCTCACCGGAAGGTGATGAGATATGCTAGGCTCAGCAAGGGTTCCCGCACTGCTGCACCCACTGGAAAGTCTGGCCAACGTGCTTGGGAAGAGGAGAGAGAGCGCCGCTATGCGAAGGGACAATGCCTCCAATGTGGGAAGGAAGGTCACCGAGCGGCGGCGTGCCCGAAAGGAAAAACCGAGGAACGTCCGGGAAAGTCGTCAGGGAAATCTCCCTCCCATTTACCCAGGAAAATGAAGGCGGCTCTGGCTGAGACTGAAGTGGAGGAAATTCCTTACTTCGGGGACATGGGGGAGCCCGATATACTCCAGCTGGCAGGGAACACCAGCCACCTGCTTTAAAGGGCACCTCTGGGCAGGTGGTAGAGGAAGGGCGCGACCATATTTCGGTGAGTGGCAACTATCCCACACTGACAGTGAAAGTGAAGCTAGGCTCCCACACAAGAACTGTTGAAGTGTGGGCTTTGATTGATTTAGGGTGTTCACTTTGCTTGATGCACCCTGACGTGGTGGCTGCTTTGGAGTTACCCAGTTTTCCACTAAAACGTCCCATGATTTTTACCCAGCTGGATGGTTCTACGGCAGGGGGGAAGCCAGTCACCCATTCCACGGGCATGGTGGCGTTGCAAATGGGCAGCCACCGTGAGGGGCTGCCGTTTGTAGTGGTGCCTGTGGGGGGTCCTTTAGTCATTCTGGGGATTCCTTGGTTGGTCCAGCAAAACCCATATATAAATTGGGTGCACAGGACTTTGACTTTTGGGGATGGTTTCTATCAAGCTCCTGGGGAGGACGACGCTCCGCAGGCTGCAGTGGGGAAGGTGGCGGCAGCAACCCCGCATTTCGCTGCCACCCCACTGGAAGGCTTGCCGGAGCAATACCAGAGTTTTGCGTATGTGTTTGGGGAGAAGGAGGCGGACCAACTCCCACCTCACTGAAATACTGACTGTGCAATAGAGTTGGTCCCAGATGCACAACTGCCAAAACCAAAAATCTATGCCATGAGACAAAAGGAACTGGCAGTGCTGCAGGAGTTTGTGGACAAAAACTTGTTCAGGGGTTTTATTGAACCAGCAAATTCACCAGTGGGCGCCCCCATCTTGTTTCGAGCGAAGAAGGATGGGACATTGAGACTTTGTACAGATTACTGCGGATTAAATGCGGTTTCAATATTAAACAAATATCCTCTGCCAATAATAAAAGACATGTTAGCACATCTGGCTAAGGGGAAAATCTTCTCTAAGCTGGATCTGAGGGAAGCATATTTCCATATCCATATACGGGAGGGGGATGAGTGGAAGACTGCTTTCAATTGTCCTCTGGGCTCTTTCCAGTACAAGGTTTTGCCGTTTGGTTTGGCGGGGGCACCCGTGGTGTTTATGATCAATGAAGTGTTACATGAGCATTTGTTCAAAGGGGTACTAGTCTATTTGGATGATGTTTTGATTTATACTGAAACGGTGGAGGAACATGAGGGCTTGGTGAAACAGGTGCTTAGCAAACTGAGAAAGGCTAAGCTTTATGCTAAACTTTCTAAGTGTGAATTTCATAAGACTCAGCTTGACTACTTGGGGTACAGAATTTCGGACAGAGGTATTGAAATGGATCCTGTGAAGATTCAAGCTATTTTTGTCCTAACAACCAGGAAACACACTGAGACAATGAACTGGTCTCTAATATTTATTGCTAGTACTTAACAGGAATCCTAACAAACTGAAGAAGCGTGGAAAAAACCCAGACATATAACCCCCAAGGGTTAAGGCGGTCCCGATCTGTGTCTCTTTGAATGGCTGAACAATTCATCAGTGCTACGCATGCGCTTGACAGTCTGGATGGGAGCCCCCTGCTCGCCATCCTTACTCATGACAATTTTGGAGTGGGAGCACCCGCGTACCCACAGACAGCTCCAGAGTTTTCTTGGCTTTTCCAACTATTATCACCAGTTCATCCAGGGGTTCGCAGAAATTGCATTGCCTCTCACTGATTTATTATGTACAAAGGGGCTGGGGGAAACACGGAAGGTGAAGAACCTGGGAGCATTGCTCAATTGGACACCTGAATGCCAGTTGGCTTTCGACAAACTCAAAAGCCTGTTCACTGCTGAACCCATTTTGCAACACCCTGATCCCACTAGACCCTTTGTGGTTCAAGTGGATGCTTCCGATTTCACCATTGGAGCGCTTTTGTTGCAGGCGGATGCTGCGGGCCACCTGAAGCCCTGTGCGTATTTGTCCCACAAATTTTCTGAGACGGAAAGGCGATGGCATGTTTGGGAAAAAGAGGCTTTTGCAGTCAAGGCTGCTTTGGAAGCATGGCGCCACCTCTTAGAGAGGGCTAAATGTCCTTTTGAGGTTTGGACTGACCATAAGAATTTGGAAGCGCTTAGTACGCCCCGTAAGCTCAGTCCTAAGCAAATCCGTTGGGCTCAATTTTTCAGTCGCTTTGATTTTAAGTTGAAGTTCATTCCAGGAAAGAAAAACTTCCTGGCTGATGCGCTTTCCTGCCTGCCTCAAGATTCGGTCCAGGCACCTGATGTTGTGGGTACACTGTGGACAGAACCCCAGTTGGGTTTGCAAGCTGTCACCCACAGTCAGACTTGTGCGCAGCTGCCCTCAGCTTCAGTTTCACCGGCTGGGGGAAGAACGTCGATTCCTTCGCAATTGCAACAACAGTTTCTCTCAGAACTGAAATCTGACACTTGGTTGCAAGTGAATAGAGACAATGTTACACTTGACAGAGGCTTCGCATGGAAGCAAAACTGCCTGTATGTCCCTGACAGTTTGCGAAGGGAGATTTTGAGTAGGTCTCATGATGATAAAGTGGCTGGTCATTTTGGCTTTGTGAAAACCTTACACCTGGTGTGCCAGCAATTCTGGTGGCCCACATTGAGATGTGATGTCAAAGAATATGTTGCTTCTTGTCCTGTCTGTGCCATGTCAAAACGGAAGGGGGGCAAAACGCAAGGGTTGCTGCAGCCGGTGGCCAGTCCCTCCCATCCTTGGGAGGAGATCTCCATGGATTTCATTGTTGATTTGTCTCCTAGTCAGAGAAAGACTGTGATTTGGGTGGTGAAGGACTACTTTTCTAAACAAGCCCATTTCATTCCATGTGCCTCCATTCCGTCTGCTCAGCAATTAGCCCGTCTTTTCCTAGTCCACATCTACCGGATTCACGGGAGCCCCTCCCGCTTGGTCACAGACTGCGGAGCACAGTTTACCTCTCAGTTTTGGAGGGCATTTTTAAAGCTGGTGGGCACTAAGCAAGCATTGTCCACTGCGTCACATCCGGAGACTGACGGATCTACAGAGGCTCTTAATTCAACCCTTGAACAATTTTTGCGAGCATTTGTCAACTATCAGCAGGACAATTGGGTTCATCTCCTGCCTTTTGCTGAAGTGGCTTACAACAACGCCGTCCATCAGAGCATAGGGCACACGCCTTTCCGTACTGTTTTTGGCCGGGATTTTGTTCCCATTCCTGATTTGCCTCAACCCACTACACTGCCCTGTTCTGCTTCTGATTGGGCTGTGCACCTGGCTGATTCCTGGCCAGTAATTCAACGAGCGTTGGCAGATGCCCAGTCCGCCTATAAACTGCATGCTGATAAGAGATGGGCCCTTCAACCTACTTTTAAAGTTGGTGATAAGGTCTACCTTTCCACCAAGTTCATTAAGTCTTCTCAGCCCTCGAAAAAATTGGCTCCTAAATCTGTTGGTCCTTTGCCCATTGTGGGAGTTGTGAACCCTGTCACGTTTAAATTGGATTTGCCACACAATCTTCAACGTTTACATCCTCTTTTTCATTGCAGCTTACTCAAGCCTGTCAACCACTCCGATCGGTGGCATCTGCAACCTACACCTCCTGCGCCAGTCATGATTGACGGACAACAACATTTTGAGGTGAAGGAGGTCCTTGATTCTCACAAGCTTCGTGGCACCTTGCAGTACCTCATTCGGTGGAAGCATTTTCCCCACCCTGAGTGGGTGGCTGCCCGAGATGTTCAATCACCTGTTTTAGTTAGACACTTTCATCTAGCTTATCCTATGAAACCTGCTCCTTAGTATTTTTGGGGGGGCGGTATGTCATGTTCACCGTTCCAATGTTTCTGGTACATCGTAACGTTTCGCATGTCATTTCACTGATACGTGTTTCATCTGGGAAGGGAGGAGGATTCCATCTCGTGGGGTTGTTATCTGTTGGCTGCTGGTTTGGAATGAGTTTGGCTTATTTCATGTGTTCAAGGTTACTTTCCCAGAACATCAGTAGAAATGGTTACCAGCACCTGGGGGCGTGGAGTTTGCAACGGCAGGGCGAGGGGAGGGATTACGTTTTGAGCCGAGGGTTTTTAGTTTGTATTTGGTGCGCTTTTACTCATTCTCAGCTTTCTCTGTATTTGCATACTGTTCTTCTAATAAATCAGATATCATTAAGTCCTGCTTGTGAGTCTGAGTCTATTGGGATAGGCAATCATTACATCTCCTCTCTTTCACCAGTATCAATAATATTTACTTATAAAAGTTATACTCCTAACTTTAGTGGAAACAATTTTTTCCCCACGAAATAAAGCTGCTATTCAACAGATACTAAAGTGTTCAGAGTGCTGAAATCATAATGGGATTGAATTTCCAAAAGGTCTCTCCAAACTGGGAGAATGGGTTTCAAAATGGCAAGAGCTGTTCAATATAAATAAGTGTAAAGTGGTAAATGTTGCCCACCACCCCAAACAAATGTAAACCTGTCTTATATGTAGATCGCATTTGAACTTGCAGTAACTTAGCAGGAATATCATCCAAACATGCAGCTACCCTAAAGAGAGATGCTTGGAGTCATTGCAAAGGGAACTGAAGTAAAACTACTGACACAATAATACTCATATATATCAATCTATGGTAAGACCACACCTGGAATAACTGTGCAGTTAATTATACCTAAAGAAGGTTATTATAGGACTAGAAAAAGTACAACAGAATGGATTGGAGCAAGCAGCACCATTGCAAAGAAAGCCTACAGCAACTGAGGCTCTTCAGTGCGGAATAAAGGGGAAGGGGAAACATGAGACGCACAGAGTCACATATCATGCGGACTGCTATAGAAATCCAACAAACAAACAAAGTCATAGATTATGTAGATAAAGAGATATCCCTCCCCCTCACAATGTTAAGAGCTCAAATGCAGAGAATTCAGGGCCCAGTAAAAAGAATTTTTTTACACGCTCCATAATTAATCTGTGGAACTTGCTACCAGCAGTAATGGTTATGAAAGTCAATTGGATAGTTTTAAAAGGGGACTGTCCAGGTTCACAGGGGATCAGGCAAGCAGGGGCTACCAAAACTGATGGATGTTTACTACCTTCCTAAAGGTAGTTCATTAGTACATTCAGAGTGTACTTTAAATACTGGTTTCCAGGAAGTGATAGTGCAAGGTAACTTGGGGGTCAGCGACCTCATGGTTTTTATTTCAGAAAACAAATATGTCCTCCAATCCAGGCTGGTGAGCTTCCCAAATGCCACCAGTGCTGTACTTTGTAAAGTGTAACGCTAGCTTAGATGGGCCTACGGCTGGGTTCAGGAGGGCTCCTTACATTATTATCACTGAGATCTTCACATAATATTCAGATAAGAAAATACTGAAAATGATTGAAAATAGTTGTGGACTGCATGAAATCTAAACTAGTTGAAGCTCAATTTCAACAAAAGTAAGAAAGATTTGGTAAGTACTTTTGTTTTCCATTTAGCATTATGTTTGACCCAACAGTGTTAATAAAATTGGACTAAACTGCAAAATACATATTCGTCTGACATAAAAACCAGGGGGTCATTGACTCCCAAATTACCTTCTTTATATATAAACTGGAAAAACTATGTAAAGCACATTGGATAATTTAATTACTCATAAAGATATGCATTTTCTGATCTGTTCTGGACACTGATAAACTGTTCTCCATTATTTTCCTTATGCATTTTTCATTCAAAATCTGCTGAAAAGCACTCTTTAGTTTTAAAAATGACTTAGATTGCCAGACCTGTACCTCCAGCTCAGACTTAAAGGCAACTCCAAGTACATTAATTCATGACATAACTGGGACTAGATCATAATGGGAACACATTAGGATAATGCTGAACAAACTGCACTGGCCTCTGGTTCATTTCTATGTATAGTCTAAAATTCTGCATTGGATGGGATTTCAATACCTGCAATACCTTCTCCTACATTAACTTAATTATAATCAAATAACATCACATACTTCTGCCTTCTGATGGGAGATATGCGATAATCAGAAATAAAGCTGCTTTGGTTGTAGCTCCCCATTTAAAGAACTCTCCTATGTGGGAAATGCTAGATGTTGAAGTCACGCTTTGCTCCACAATTTTCTCCTTTAATATGGCACTTTTGATAACTCTGATACTCTGTATGTTTCTCCTAGAGTGAACATCTGATATATATGAATAAGATATATTTTTTAATCTGTTCAATCATGTCCGATTCTCAGAGACTGCCTGGACAAGTCCCTGCAGTTTTCTAGGCAAGGTTTTTCAGAAGTGGTTTGCCATTGCCTGCTTCCTAGGGCTGAGAGAAAGTGACTAGCCCAAGGTCACCCAGCTGGCTTTGTGTCTCAGGTGAGACTAGAACTTGTGGTCTCCTGGTTTCTAGCCTGATGCCTTAACCACTACACCTGGATTCCAAATTATTCATATTATAATGGCAAAGAAGGGAGAGTCAAAAGATTGTGTGGTAGTCTTTCTACCAAATATCAAAATTGTAAGTGGTTATTTGTCCATTGTGGCATATTGTTAATTAGTGCAAATTACAAACTCTATTCCCATAGTTTTATAATATGGACATTTCCAAGTTCTGAGGCTTTTTGAAGAAAAATTGGTTGCTTCAGATTTGTATTTGTATTTGGACTGTGTCTCCCCAGTTGTGTCTACCTGTCCAGTCAGATCTGACAAGAGAGGCATTCTCTGGGTCCCATCCATTAGTGAATGTCATCTGGTAGGACCCCAGAAAACACCCTTTTCTGTCGTGGTCCCCACCCTCTAGAACATCATTCCCCCAGAGATTCCTCCACCTCCTTTTAGCAATAAAATAGTCAATTTGATTTCTGTATACATGGAGATCTGGTGAACTCCATGTATACAGGCATTTGGTTGTTTGAAGACAGTGTTAGAAATGAAGAAATCATTGAAGTGGCAGAAAATGATAAATTGTTCTCCTGCTTCATTTTGGTTTCCTAAGCCATACTATTCAACAACATTTTCCTCCTTAGTATTTCCAGTGTTGGCATTCCAGTATCCAATCACAAACAGCACATCTTGCTTGCAGTTTGGTGATTTCAAATTGAACTTGATCATAAAACTCATCAACCTCCACTTCATCTGTATCAGTGGTTGAAGCATAAACATAGATAATGTCATATTAAAGCAGAGCTTTCCAAACTATGTGTTGTGACAAGTTAGTGTGTCGGCTGCAGTGTGTAGGTGTGTCGCATGGTCGAGGGATCATACAGGTACTGCGCATGCACAGTATGCGTAATCAGGTCAAAACAGCTGATTCTGCGTGACTTCCGGTGACGCGGCCGCACCTGCAGCATGTTAGGATGGAGGCTGAGTCAGAGGAAGATGAAGAAGGTCCATTAGGACTGTTAGATCAATTGGCAGGAAATGATGGGGAAGGCGTGAAAATTGAGATGAGCCTAGCACGGGAAGAAGAAAAGCAGCTGATTGGTCAGGGGTATGAGTTGCCATCACCACCACCAATCAGTGCAAAAGATCGACGAGCAGGAAGGAGGACCAAACAACAGGAGGCCTGATTGGCTTCTAACCACCAACGGCATGAAAATGCAGGAGATAAAAGGCACTGAAATACAGAGCAATGTGGGATTGTGCAACACGGGATTGTTCTCTCACTTTATCACTGCAGGAGTGGAGTGCTGGTGCCATTATTTTCATGTTTAGTTACTGTTAAAATGTTATAATAAATTCGCAGTTGAATTACCCCTAAAATGGATGAGTTTCTAATTAAGAAAAAAAGCTGGTGAAGATGATGTTTGCGATGAACAAAATGTAGCGGCTATAGAGGAAACTATGCAAGAATCAACTGTTGAATGGTCTGTATTAGTATGTAAGAAGGAAAAATTTCCAAGCCTTGTTTATTCAGTAAAGATTATATGAAACTGGGGTTCACATTTTCTGGTAATGAAAACAATCCTTGTCCCAAGTGTTTAGTTTATGGGGCTATACTTGCAGATGAAAGTATGGTACCAAACAAATTAAAGAGCCATTTTACCTCAATACACAGTCATTTGTCAGGAAAACCAGTACAGTACTTCCTTGAGCTTTCAAAATCTATAAAGAAGCAGTCTGCATCATTCACAAAGAGAATGAAGACATCAAAGAAAGCTCAAAAGGCAAGTTACTTGGTTGCTCAAATACTTGGCAGAAACAAGGACCCACACACTATTGCCAAAACCACCATAAAGGAATCTTGCTGTGCTATTGTTTGAACAATGTTTGGGCCCAAATTTGAGATAGAAGTTAACAAAATCCCTTTGGTAGATAACACGATTGGAAGATGTATTCAAGACATGTCTGATGACACTAAGCTGCAAATGAAGGAAATTTTTAAAGAGGATAATATGATCTTTACATTGCAATTAGATAAATCAACAGATGTCAGTGGCTTAGCACAATTATTGGTTTTCATACATTTCATTCATATAGACAGAATTATTGAGCAATTCTTGTCTTGTCTAGAACTTCCAATGAGAACTAGAGGTGAAAATATATTTAAAACTTTAGATTGCTTCACGAAGGAACATAATTTGCAATGGTTAATTTGCGTACAAATATGCACAGATGGCGCACCTTCAATGGTTGGTTCAACAAAAGGTTTTATAGCTTTAGCAAAGAAAGAGAATGAAAATATTATACTTACTCATTGCTTTTTACATCGCAAAGCGCTAGCCGTGCAAACCATTGGAAATGAATTAAGAAAAGTTATGGACAA
The DNA here is from genome assembly GCF_035149785.1 of Candoia aspera. NCBI lineage: Eukaryota > Metazoa > Chordata > Lepidosauria > Squamata > Candoiidae > Candoia > Candoia aspera. Next base: position 34,790,163 of record NC_086159.1, on the reverse strand, counting down.
AGTGGTTCAAATGGTCAATTACATTAAAAGTAGACCTGTTAAATCAAGATTATTTGCTTATATTTGTGAAGAAATTGGGGCAAGGTTTAAAAAGCTTCTAATACACACAGAGATTAGTTGGCTCTCAAGAGGTCAAGTGCTTTGTCTTGTATATGAATTGAGGGAAATGATGCTTAAACTTTTTGAGGAAAATCAGCAAAATGAATTCTGCGATCTAATTCAAAACAAACCCTGGTGCACAAAATTGGCATATCTTGCTGACATATTTGAACATTTGAATAAAATAAACATCAGTATTCAAGGATAAGGAGAAAATATCTTAACAGTGGTAGATAAAATTTGTGCTATAAGAGACAAAAATAGCAATTTGGAAAAGGAAAGTGAAAGAAGGAAATTCTGAAATGTTTTCCAAAACTGCTGAGTGTGAGCTAAAATGTGATATCAGCTTGCTAATTGTTGACCATTTAATATTGCTGAGAGAAACTTCATCATTACTTCCCAAATGTTGAAGTCCAAGACTATGGATCAGAAATCCATTTCTTTCAACTGCAACAAGGAACTTTTCATTTACTGAAGAAGAATTAGCTGAAATAAAAAATGATCAAAGTCTGTTAATGATGTATGAAGAGGGTGACTTAGATAGCTTTTGGATTCGCATTTCAAAAATGCATCCAAACATAGGTAAAAAGGCATTAAAAATTCTTCTGCAGTTTTCTACTATGTACATTTGTGAAGTATCCTTTTCAACAATGACAAACTTAAAGACACTGAATATTTATCTAATATTCCACCAAATATTCAAAAGCTGTGTTCATTCCATCAACCTCATACATCTCATTAAAATGGTAAGTAATTATTGGTGTTATTCAAATTTTTAAAATTCTTGCACATAGTTATATATTGTTACTCGTGAATGACAACAATCTTGGAAATGTATGTTATTGTCTTACAAATCATATATTTTTAAAAATATAAATGAAAGGTTTTGATGAGATATGTTGTGTTCCCATACATTTTGCTATTACAATTTATGTATGTGTCCATATCTCTTATAAGGGGTTAGTTTAACCTCAAGTTTGCTAGTAAAACTGAATTACTGTGTCATGAAATGATGCATGTCTAAAAAGTGTGTCACCAAGATGAAAAGTTTGGAAAGCTCTGTATTAAAGGTTGCTCACAAAGTCTAATTGATATTATTAGGTTGTTCACTGCATTGTAGCCAAGTACTGTTCTTGCTATACCCTTCCTAACCATAATAACAATGTCATTCCTTTTTCATATCCTGGGTAATAAACAGTGTGATCTTTGGACTGAAAGTGTCTGATCCCAGTCTATCTCAATTTGCTGATTTCTAGGATGTCAATCTGTAGTAGTTCCATTTCATCTTTCAACTGTGTTGAGCTATCCCATGTTCATGTTTCTTACATTCTATATTCCCATTATAATTCTGCCTTGCAACTTTGGATTTTCTTTTCTTGTATGGCAACAGAAGTCCTGAAGGATTTAATTTATCCATTTCATAAACACCATTAGTACTCTGAAGATTCTCAGCTCTTCCTCAGTAGCATGTTGAGTGCCATCCAACCTGAGCGGCCCATCATCCAGCACTATACTGTCAATCATTTTATATTTTCTATCCATACAGTCTTCTTGGTAAAGGTGCAGAAGTGGTTTACCATTACCTTCTCACATGCAGTATGTATTGATGCTTTTGCCATAGTCACTAAAGTGATCATCTGCCTCCAGAACCTTCACACCTTGAGTGATCCTGCTGGGAATATATATATTCTTGGTATACACTCCCAGAAGTCTTCAGTCATCCCTCCCAGAAACACCACCACCACCACCACAATGAAGCAGCACAGCAGGACTTGGAGGGGAATAGGGCAAGAGCTCATCTGTTAATTTTATAATTTAAGATAATTTAATTTAAGCGTCCATTGGAATTGGGTAGCTGTAAAACCTTTGAACGAATGAATGAATGAATAAATAAATAAATAAATAAATAATAGCCACACACAAAATGAACTGGTTTCCAGTTCTATGCTTAACTTTCAAGCAATATATAATATTGTACATGTTCCTATCTCTACTAATACAATCAAATGAAAGCAAAGAATCTGACTGTATTCATATTGTGCATTTGTACAAAACAATAATTTTCCTGCATATATTAAACAACGCTCTTTTCTGCCAACATTTTATTAATACTATGCTATATTTGGCAAGTAATTAACAGGTAGGGAAAATAAAATCTGTACTTGCATGTGGTGGTGTTCTTAGATCAAGATATAATTAGGTAAGCCAGTTTTATAAAAGGTTTGGAATTTTTTTTGGAAGTCACTACACTATTTTGATCACACTGATATACTGTAACTTCTTGGCTTGCCTTTTTCCAGAGGAATAGCAGGGCAGTTTTATTATTATATCCTTGTACCATATAGGAAGTTACATCCATCAGAGCACCATACTGCTGTGTTACAAGTGATACATCTATTTTCTTTGCATAAGACAAATAACCATACTACAGTATGAGAACAGTCCCTTCTATCAAATTTTATTTAACAGAATAAAACAGAATTTGAAACAAAAGGATGAATTTTTTTTTCTCATTATGTACTACAACTCCTTTTTCCTACTTGAGAAACAATATTAATTTTTTTAAAAAATCCATTCCACAAGGACAAAGAAGAGGTTTCTGGTTGCTGATATCAAGAGTACATCTCACCAGATAGGCCCCATGCAGAGTTTAGTGGGGTATTAAGATACAATGTACTAGCCAAATACATCGGAAGAGCATGGAGACTATGCTTTTTGACGCTCTCAGTAAATATCTAATAGAACTGCAGGCCAGTTCTTTACTGGGAGAAGATTCTGTTCAGCAAATATTGACCTACGTACAAGTCAATGAAAGTAGAGCCCAATGATGTATACTGTATGTACACATTCATATGTACACACACACATATGCGGCTTGCTTTTTACAGGTCAAATGCATCAATATTTACATGAGGTCAAAGATCTACTGTAAAAACATCACGCTAAAGCTGACTATATTCTGAAGTATAGGGAAAATCAATGGGAAGTGCAAGACATTATAATTCCTGTCTTCTTTCCCAGCTGAAGAAAAAAACTTCATGAGAATGACATTGACAAGATGAAAAATCACTCTTGAAATTTGCAAACTAAAATCCTTCAGCCAAATTGGGTTCATAATCCAAGAATAACTTGATTGCATTTATATTATAACCAGATCCATTTCTATAATACCTTGAATACAAACCTGCCATTCCATCAGACATATATGTTCAAAAATAACACCCTTGAAAACTGTTGCTAAATTCTCAGATTTCTATCAAGTAGTATTTTTTATTTTTTTACTTATTTATTGCACATATTTATATGACTGCCCATCTCACACAAGGTGACTCTGGGCAGTGTACAACAACTTTTGTTTAGTATACAAAAAGGGAGCTTTAGGAAGTATTAAACATATTCTCTATACTTCTAAAAACACTGATTATAGAATTTAAAATGTTTCAAACTTTGATTTGCAGAAGCTATTGTAGCCTTTGTCTAAAATCTTGAAATGGTGCTTGGCTTTGTAACCCACCATAGCCTTTTATTGGTGTAAGTGCTTCATTTAAAATTGCTCTGCTGTTATACTTTGCAAAACACAGAAATACACAAAAATTACTTCATGAATTAAGTTTATTCATCCATCTAGTTCAGTTTTATCTATACTGACAGGCAATAATTTTTCATGGATTCAGCAGGGGTTGTTTCCTAACTCTGCCTGGGAACTTGTGCCTGGGATATTTTAAGCTATGGCTTAAAAGTGGATTTGCTGTGGCTGCCATACAATAAAGATAACAAAGTTTAGGTCTGTCCTCCATTTAATTTTGTAGAAAATCAAGAGGGAGGTGGCTGTTCCACCATGTTTATTCATATACTAATGCATATACTGCATTTAGTGCAGTAACTTTTGTTTTGAATATCATAATCCTTTTCAGGAAATCCATAAGAATGAGGGATCCTGATAATGAACCTTGTAGGAGAGCTGAATAGTAATCATAACATTTTGGGACTGATTTTGGTGTGATCAACTCTAATTCTGTCTGTATAGGACACAGCTGAATACCTCTTACAAAGAAATGTCTTAATCCTGTTCCTTCCCTAGCTTAAAATATCATATTTACTTAATGATGAACATTTTGGCAGAATTTAATTTTGGCTGGGGAATTCTGGGAGTTGAAGTCCACACATCTTAAAGTTGCCAAGGTGGAGAAACACTGGACTAGAGGAAAGAATGCTAGCCTGTCTGGTATGCCCTACAGAGAGGCAAAGAATTTATTAGCATTTTTCTAATATTAACATTATAATGACAGCACAGCGTTGTTGAAAAATATTGAATTCTTTGACATAATAGTATTCAGAAATATTTACATGACATAGATATTCCTTATCACTTATTTCTGAACACAATATTCGTTTGTTTTCCTTTGCAGCTTATATAATGAGCTTTGTATATTCCACAGAACAACAGCACTGTTCTTTAATTTTTTAGGATAAGTTTTAACTTTTTTGTCAAATCTATGCATTGATTTAAACCAGAATTATGAGGCCAGATAGATACCCCACTACGTGACCTAGTTACAGTTTATTAAATGTCAATATCAGTCAAGAAGCAATAGGATTGTAAATAAAATGCTTTACTCATATGAAACACAGTACTACAGAACAACATGATAAAATTCAGAACACAATATAAATCCCAAGAAATTCAAAAGACCTGAGTTTAGGGCACATTGAATATATGTATTATTGCAATGCAAATTATAGTATTGTAATGATTTTATTAAATATTTAGTCTTTCTGCCTTCAATCTCCTTTTAACAAAATGTTCCATAGCTAAGTATTCAGATGTTCTCATTACATTAACTTCTTTACGCATATAGGTATATTGTCCATTTACGGGGAAGCAATGACACAAAAAGTGAATGGACAGTGTTTATTAAGAGAGCTTGGAGTCAACTCTGACCTGGAACAAAGAGGGTAAGTTCAACTTTTGGTAAATACTGACTTTCTCATATCCTCCTCTTTCTAAATAGAATAACCTATTCATACAACAGCCAACACAATTCTGTTCAGTTACTCTATTTGGCTTCTTGATTACACATCTGCTCTGTATAACTTGTATAGCAGCATCTTTACTAAGAGTGACGTGATGAGTTGTTGGAGGACAGCCAATACCATGAAAGAATCTTTATATCTGCTTAACCATGGAGGCATTTTTTCTGTGATTATATGGAACTATCAATTTGACTGAGTCAAGACAATTGACTATTTGTAACTTTTTGGATGGTTCTAGGCCCAGAATGGTTCTTTGCGGATTTGATACTAAGTGCCTTTCCATTTCAAAGTGAGTTCACAGCTACCTTGTGTGGCTATTGTGTCTTCAGTGTATGACTGGATATGAATGGCTTCTGGGTACCAGTTTAGCTTAGGATTCAATTTGTTGCAGTCATATTCAGCTATTAGAAAGACTTGTATGGCAGTATCCATTTTATAAGCAGTGGGGATTCCATTAGTAGGTATTGTTTCAACCCAGCCTTCTTTCTGATGTCTCCTCCGGTTCATGTTAATTGAGCCTATAAAGATATTGTCTTCTTCAGCTTCATTCTTCTTTGGCATCGTATCTTTTTCTTGAACTGTTTTTGTAACTTTGCACATTTTAACCATAAGTTTATGCTTTCTGCACTTGTATCAGAAATATACCTATTTCTGCCTATATGCTGGACTTTTTGTAGCCATGCTTCATTTTGCCTTGGCTGCATTGTCTGTCTACTCTTTGTCCTGTTTCTAAGCTTTTTGCCTGCTGCTGGTTCCTTTGCTAAAGCCAAAACCATGTTTCTGACCAGAGTCTGCTGGTTTCTTTCCTTTCTAGAAGTCTGTAACAGGGTGATTGCCAATAGTGGAGTCTTACTACTGCTGTATCCTGTAACATTCTATTGTGGCAGATGATATATTTGATTTGAAGAGAAACCAAAGCTTGTGAGTAACTTTTGCTGTTTGGTATATATCAGGAATGTTTTGTAGGGACAAGGTCATTCTTGCACTTACTTGTGTCTTATCCCTCAAACAAAGACAAGTGTTTTAGGTGGACCCATAGCTGGCTTGAAAACCATATGCAAAGAAAACTCATCAGGGGATCCACATCAAACTGGAAAGGTGCATGAAGTTGGTTGTTACAGGGTTCAGTCCTGATTCTTGTACTTTGTTAATGATTTGCATGAATAGAAGGAGTCAATAAGGTGATATGGCTGCTACAAAGAAAACATCATTCTGAACTATAATATTTAAACAGTTCCCAAATCACTGAAAGCAATAGCTCTACTGTATTTTCTAGTGGTCAGACCTCCCTCTGAGTACTATGTCCAGTTCTGGGGGTTATATTTTAAGAAAAATCCAGAAAAAATGGAGGAGATACAAAGAAGAGTGGCAAGAATGAAAGGGAGATTGGAAACAATCTTACAAGTGCTGTAGATACTGAGATAACTAAGTGTGAATTGTTTATCCTTGATAAAGTTTCTGCATCTGTCAGGCATACTTTAATTTGGATTCCCCTACTGAGCTGTGAGACTGGACTTGATAGTCTAAATGGCCCCTTCCAACTCTTATGATTTGGAAAAAAACAAAGAAACAAAGAGTTAAATTTCCCTTTTCATATGGGATAGCCCCAAAGAAAATTCTTTGCAATTATTTTTTTTAAAAGCCTGATGTATCCTGAGTGATATGTCTGTTTGGGCCTTTTTATTTTATTGATCAGTGTCAAACTTTATTTATTAGACTGGGTAATTTATAGCCAAGCATTGCATCTAACAAATGGGAACCCTGATCCCTTCAAAACGTGCCCTCTTGAGTTCTGTAGATCTGTGTCCCAGCGGTACCCTTCACTAGTGGACATTTTTTTTTCTTTGTGTGAAACATTTTAAAATCTCCTATTTCAAGCTTTTTAAAAATACAACCAAAAATCCCCCACAGCCCAAGTTGTAGTAGCAGTTTTAATTTTCCAAGAATGAATCTATAATTATTCACTTAATGAATAAATAGAACTAATTGCATTTTATTCCTTATTTATTGGAACTTCCTCCTCATTAACAAATGTTTGATGCATATGACACAGTTATAAATGGCTGCTTGATGAAACACTCTAAAAACAACCTTTGAACTCTTATTCCCCTCCCTTTTCTCATTTTTCCCCTTGAGTATAATTCAGTTTGCTGTACACCAGTTTTCAGTTACTTGGAATTATTTGCTCTATTAATTGCTTTGAATGTTTCTGCTTTTCCCCTCAAATATTTTTAACAGCAAAATAATTTCCATTGAGAATTCAGAAATACATAAAGGAAATAACTCTCAATGGCCAGTCACATCTATCTTCTATCTTTCATAATTTGTATTATATACAGGTAGCCTAGGAAACAAGTCATCCATTACAGAGAACATCTGCAGACAATGGGAAGGTAATAATGTCAGATACATTTAAGAGCTTTATATATCTTTCTTCGGTTAAAAATGGGTATGTCTCTTAACTCTGCTATTAATTTTCCATATCAGCGATCTAGGGCATCCCTCTCAATAACTCAGCCTCAGCTGTGATGGTGGGGAAGCAGTGGAGTGAGTCGTCATCAGCAGCAGCCTTTGCAGTAGCAATATCAGCAAATTCACCAACTTCTGTCAGTCATGGACTCTGTTTACTTTTCAGGCAAGTTTAAAATAATTATATAAGAGAGGCATGATCCTATTAATCATTGACCATGTTCCTCAAAAAGCAAAAATATACAGCTAGTACCTTAATTTGGAAGAAACTGGAAAATACTATTTCAGAATAATCTTGCTTACACTGTATCTATTTTTTTTTATTTTATAGTTATTTATTTTACTATCCCGCCTTCATTATTTTTATAAATAACTCAAGGCGGTGAACATACCTAATACTCCTTCCTCCTCCTATTTTCCTCACAACAACAACCCTGTGAGGTGGGCTGGGCTGAGAGAGAGTGACTGGCCCAAGGTCACCCAGCCGACTTTCATGCCTCGGGCGGGACTAGAACTCACAGCCTCCTGGTTTCTATCCCAGCACCCTAACCGCTAGACCAAACTTTTCTATCCTTAAATATTATATTTCAAGCTTCTTCCAATTGAGTAAATTCACATTTAACCTATAAAGGTTTTTTTTAGAGAGGGAATATTATATGTCCTATGATTAGCAAAATGATTTAACAACAGCAGTTTGATTCTGGCAAGGGCAAGTTCCTATTTAGTATAGCTGTGCTGACTGGCAAATATCTCTCTGAAAATAATGCTTCTTTTGTAACAAGCCTAACTCTTGATGGTTTCTTATTAATTAATTTATTTATTTCAACAGTTTATATGGTCACCCATCTTGTTCTCACAACTTTGGGAGGCTAACAACACATCAAAAACCAACCCAAAAATCCAATAGCAAAAATTAAAAGGACTATAGTAACAGCAGAACCATCTAAAACATCTATAAAATATAGATACACCTAGGTGCACAAAAAACAAAATATCTGATTCAACCATGTAGGTTGGACTTAGCTAGCATCCTGGCTCCAGCAACCGGGGAAGAGCCAGGTTTTCAAGGCTAACCAGTTGGAGCCACCTGGGGGAGGGGGGGATGAAGTCCAGGATTTTAACCCAGATTCAAGCTGCTGTTTTAAATCATGACTTGCTTTTCAACTGGCAACCGTAATTGTTGATTTTGATTGAACAGGGAACTATAGTTGACCAAATATATCTACATTTCTCTACTATACACTAAGAAGGGAGAAGTAAAGGGCTGCATATGTATCACAACAGGCTTGCGCATATCAAACTGTTAAGAAAATATATAAGACCTGGTGTACAGTTTGGGGGTCCTGTAACACACTTCAGTTGATGCAAAATACAGTGGCATGGGCAGTTATGTGCGCACCTAGATTTGTGCAAGTTACACCTCTGCTTCACGGGCTGCATTGGCTACCAGATTGCTTTCAGCTTCAATTCAAGATGCTGGTGTTGACCTTTAAAACCCTACATGGCATGGGGCTAGGCTATTTGAGGGACTGCCTCTCCCCAAGTACATCTGCCTATCCCATCAGGTCTGGCAGAAGGGGCATGTTGTGGGTTCCATCAACAAGAGAATACCACCTAACGGGACCCAGGAGGAGAGCCTTTTCTGCTGCTGCACCCACTCTATGGAACATCATTCCCCCCAAGGTCAGACTGTCCAAACCTTGACGGCCTTCCAGAAAGACCTGAAGACCTGGCTTTGCCATCTGGATCAGGGAGTAGTGGTGTGGAGCCTATAAAATGGTTATATTGTTCCTGAATTGACTGTGTTCTCCTGTTGATTGTATGGCATGGTTTTAATTGTTTTTAATTGTTTTAATGTTTGTATGATTAGTTTTGGTTTCTTGGTATTGTTTGTGTTTTAACCTTGAAAGCCACCTAGAGTCATGTATGTGACATTGCGGCTATAATATATAAATAAATAAGCTGCTTATAATCAAATGACATCTAATGGGTTGTGTGTATTTGTGTACACCATCTGGGAATTCTGCTCCTTCAGTAAAAGCAGCCTAGTTGTAAGGTATTATAATCCAATTTGCAACTAACTTGACAAAGGAATTTGAAATTTGGTACTACCAGTCCACTTCATTCTTTCAGATACTATAATGTTAGTTATTGTTTCTCTCTGCCACTCGTTTAGTACCTTTTCAATTCTTATTGAAATCATTTGAAATAGGAAATTACGCCAAAATATTCATTTTATTGTTGCAATTCTTCCTAGTCAAGACAATTTTAGATTTCTCCATTTTAAAAATCTGCCATTATGTATCTAAACAATTGTTCTTAAATCAATCTTTTCTGGTTTTTGTTAGGTGAATTCCCAGGTATCCAACTTTTTAATTTTTATTTATTTATCTGTGTATGTGTGTATAGGTGTATGTGTGCATTTGAGTCAGTCTTGACTCCTGGTGACTGCCTGGATGAGTCCCTGCAGTCTTCTTAGCAATGTTTTCACAAGTGGTTTGTCCTTGTCTGCTTCCTAGGCTTCCTGGCCCAAGGTCACCCAGCTGGCTTCATGCTTAAGGCAGGACTAGAACTCACAGTCTCCCAGTTTCTAGCCCAGTGCCTTAACCATTACATCAAACTGGTTCTCAATCTTTTTAATAGTAATATTAAACCTCATTATTTGCTGCAGGTGTTACTTTTCTTTTTCAGGTAAGTCCCATGTGGCATCTGAGTCTTATTAGTTGATATTCTGATACTGAGCCATAGTCTGTATATATTCCATTATTATTCTAAAGATGACTTTGGGTGAGTAAGTGCAACATTTATTTATGGTCTTGGTTTGCTAGCTAGTTCCTGAAATTTTATTTATTGCCAATGGTTCTAATGCTAGTGAAGGAGAGAAATAATGTTGCTTTGTCTCCCTTTTTGTAAGACATTTTTGTGATATAAATCCATTTACCATTATCTTAGCTTCTTGTTCTTTATAAATGCTCTGTGTACCTGCAAGAAACTTCAAACCACAGTTCATCTTGAAAGTAGTACATATAAAATGCCATTCTAAATTATCAAAGGCTTTCTCTGCATTAAGAAAAATCATAGCTGCTTTCTTACTTTTCTGATTTATATTGTCAATGGCATTCAAGCTATATCTGATATTATTCCTCATGTATCTCTTCAGGACAAATCTAGTCTTTGATTTACAAAGAGGGGAATTATCCAACTCATCCTACATTGTGCAGATCTGTTTGTCTATTGAATATAGACTACAAACTTTTTGCAGCAAAGAAACTAAATTGAATTTATACATTCAGATAATGTCCTATCTTAGAGCGAAGAACCACGCTGAGACAGTATCTTGGTCTCTAGTGTTTATTGTCCTACTCTAATAGACAGAAAATCCTGCCAGACTGAAAGACCGTGGGAAACTCACACAGATAAACCCAAAAGTCAAGGCAGGTCTGCTCTGAGTTTCTTTGAAGGAAAGTTCAAAGCCTCTAAACTATGCATGCACTTTTCTCCCTGGATAGGGGCCCCTCCTGCTCACCATCAGTACTCATGACAGATAATAACTTTTAAAAGTATCTGAGAACTGTAGTCAAGGCTTTCAGGAGCCACAAATAGGAAGACGGCACAAAACTAGGAGAGTTAACTGACATAATAGAAGATAGACTTAACTTGATCTTGACAAATTAGGAAAAAAGAAACACTTAAATATAAAATTTTAAAAATGTGTATAAAACATTGCATTTCAAAAACACAATTATAGGATGGGGTAAAGCTGATGATCTTAAGTTTCTAGTAGTATATGTGAAAAGTCTCCAGGTACCTTAGTCAGTCACAGACTGAATATAAGCCAACACTCCAAAACACATAATCTTAAATTGTATCAACAGATATTACAGAATTCCTAGTTCTGTTCTGTTGTGCATTAGGCCATGTCTGGAATATTTAGTCCCATTCTAGGAACCACATTTTAAGAAGAACACTGACAAATGGGAACATGCTTGGAGAAGAACAGTAAGAATGGTGAGGGGTAGTAAATTGTACAAGAGAGCAGATAAAAGAGTATATCCTAGAGAAGATTAAGGGAGGTATCAGAGTGGTTTCCAAATATCTATAAAGTCATGCAGACGAGTTATATTGTTATCAATATAAACTTATTATACCACCAGCTACCAAAATATCACTGACAAATAATAAAAAGAGTACAATTATTCTCTGATACACTTTCTTACATTGCATCTTGCATTGTACTTTCTTCACTGAGCAAAAGCTTAGGTTATATAACTTGGGATCAGCAATGGGCTCTTCCCAGGGAGCTAAGCTCCAAGAAAATTTAAAACATGCAACATGAGGATGCCCACTGATGTAAACTTTTCTTTCTTGACTTAGCCCAAATTCAGAAGCTTCATTTCACTTTGAAGCCCACAAAGCTATATAAAAATCACAAAACCGCATGATTAAGTTGACTCTCAATTCACAAGTAACTGCCTTTCTTGTATTTCTATTATACAATTTTCCTTCCTATAATTAAACAGTTGGTCCACGTTGCTCTTGCTTGGGCATGCTCTCACATGGCATTTGTATGAGTGAAAGAGAAAAAGTAACCTACTTCTTTGTAGTGTTTAATCCATAAAACAAATCCAACTGAATCTTAGATTCATGTCTTTGAAACTGAAAGAAAAGCTGTGCTAAACTGAACCCTTAAAATTTTAGGCAACCAATGGAGCCAGGAGCAGGTGCTCTACTCTCACTTTAGTTACTGAAAACAAAATGCCCTGTTTTGTTGCTAAACTGAAACAAAGTAAGATATCATGGGAGCAGTTCAAAAACATGGTTCTGCTTAAGGATAATAAGGATGCTATTCTTTAAGACTGGAGAACATATAATTAATCCTTTAATTTCAGCTGCAGGAAAAGCTAAGATAAAGGGTATAAACCAGACAATTGTTTTCTAAAAACATTATTTAATTAGTGAACATTATAGGTAAGATATTAAACATGTATGAGGAAAGCGAACATATTTTACCTACAATATTTGTAAGACACAATCCAAGGTTTTTTATAACATATAGTCCCCAAATCCAATGTTCCAGCAGAAGATCAGTCACATTCATGACGCAGGCTATATCCATTTAAAATTAACAGCAGCACAATAGCTATCTGAAATACATGTGTACTGAAGCCACATGGTGAACCATTTGGCTGCTGCAGGTCACCTTGTGTGACAGCAGAGTAAAAACTGCTGGCTCTGCATCATGAATAGGTTTGTATCAATAGTTTATCACACTGGATTACTTCCCATATAAATGATACCTTAGATACACGGAGCAAAGTCTTCACTGATTTTCAAGAGAAGTGTTTTAAAAAAAAGTACAACTTTTTGAAACACCTTTGATACCATAAATACTGAGTAACTACATATAGCAGCCTTTCTCAACCTTTTGACCCTGGAGGAACCCTTGAAATATTTTTCAAGCTTCAGGGAACCCCTGCACATTCAGGCTCAAATATAGGGCAGAAGTTACAAAATTATTATATTTGTTTCGTGTGTAGGTCTGCATATATGCATTAGCAGTAAACTAAAAATAAAGAATGAAACTTACCTCTTTAATGTGAAACCTGTGCTTGTTTTTGAAGCTATTAGTGGACAGCTAGGACCACTGAATGGAGCAGAGCTTAGCACAGTGAAAGATGTGCACAGAAAAAGAATATTATCTAAAATAGCATTAATGAGCACGTTAGAGAAATATAAGTTATTGATCTTACACACTTAACCCACCCAAGAATAAAGAATTACACACTTAGACAAAGTGGGTTCAAAAGTAAGCAAAAATAATATCTTACTCATTTATTTGGTCCAGTTACATCATTCAGGAAATGAATCTTGTTCCTCTGTCCCTAAACTGAATTGACCCTCAGCCCTCATTGTTGCTGAAGGCTGCATAGAGAAAGGGAGAACCTCCTCACTCTAGGGCCAAGCATGGCTCCCAGAGAGGGAAAGAGCTGCAGCCGCACGTTCTTTTCCCAGATGGTGAAGGAGGAGGAAGTGAGGAATGTGGGAGGAGCAACAAACAGCTTCTTCCAGAAGTAGAGAATTTGCATCCTAGAGTAAACTCATCCACATGCTAATGAGGCATGCTGATTTGCTGATTACTCAATTCTGGGCTGAACTTGAGATAAGCACATACAGATTTCATCTTCAACTGAAATAAGGTGATTTCTGTCTTTGTTTTTGATGCTTGTTAAATAAGAAAAAGCTTGCTCACACATGTAAGAAGTTGAAAACTGCAGCAAAATGTTCAGTGCCTTCCTATGAATGGCAGGCTACTCTTCTTTCACAGAAATCCAGAACTTGTCCATGGGCAGATCAGTGAATCTCATCCTGAGTGTACATCAGGCTGCAGCTCACAAAGTTCTTCCTCTTCCTTCAAAGTGAAATTCTCAGGCTGAGTAGAAGATGCAAAGAAAGGATCCCTCACCCAGTCATACATTTGTGTTGAATGGGAGAGAAAGTACTGACAATTTTGTTCTGCAGTACTTCCAGGTGGTTTTCAATTAGATTTGAGACTTTCTGGTATCCTTCCTCACTCTCAAGCTTCTGCTGAGCCACTGTATTTCTGTGTGTAACAGGAGACTTATGAGCTCTTTGTCCAGGACAAAACACAGCTTTTTAAACACTCTGGAGTGAACCAGTCTTTGCCTAATAAAGTTAACCATTTTTGTAGCATCATCGAGAACTTTTTTCATTTCATCTCCAAGAGTTTTTGACACCAACACCTCTCTGTGAAGAAAGCAGTGTGTTGTGACAACATCAGGATTTTCTTTTCTTACAAGAGAAATGAAACCTCTCATGGAGCCAACCACTGATGGAGCACCATCAGTACAGAGTCCAACACAGTTCCTCCAAGACAGACTTTTTGTTTCTAGATATGAAGACAAAACATTAAATACATCTTGGCCTTTGCATGTTTCATGTAGTTCTTTGCAGCAGAAAAAGTTTTCTTGAATTTCACCATCATTTACAAATCTTACAAATGCCACAACATGACATTTATTGGTGAAATCTGTTGACTCATCAACTTGGATAGAAAAGCTGTTGTCGTTTTATCACACAAAACCTCTTCAGCATCATGGGACATGTCATAAATACACTGACTTATTGTACTGTTTGACAGTGGAACCTTTTCAATTTCTTGTACTTCATCTGGTCCTAGCATTTTTCCCACTATTATTTTACATGCTGGCATGATTACTTTCTCACCCAAAGTGACTTTTCCTTTGCTGGGTAATAAGGTCTGCTGCTAAATAACTTGCTTTTTGGGCTTTTTTATTGACTGTCGTTTTATTAACAAAAACTTTACTCTGTTCTGTGATTCCAATAGCTGTTTAAAATAAGCAGAACATTTACTTGTCATATGGCTGTGATTTGTAGTTAAGAGTCTTTTTAATTTTGCTGGAGCCATTACTACATTGGTCAGTTGTTTGCCACTGATGAGGCACAACAGAATAGGACAACTTGGATCACCAGTCCATGTAAAACCCATTGATAAATAGCTTTCATTGTAAAAACAGACTTTTTTTTGAGTCTGTTGATGTACCAATGCAGGGAAATGCCTGAGATTTAAATTCATTATCATTATCATTAAACTTACTGGTATTGTCTGTTCTAGAATCCTCCTCTTCTTTTTCATACCTCCTCTTCAGAAATCACCACATTTGATCCTCAGACATGACTGAATAAATGTGTACATATTTTTTTTAAAAATAACAGAATAAACTAACTACATAAAAAGCACAGGGAAAAGATGTGGGAGGGAGAGACTGACGTCACAGACTAAGTTGGACAAGTCCATTAATTTTTTGAAAAATGCACTTCTCCCTCCCCTTCGTTCAATATATTCCTCCCTTCCTGCAATATAGCATTCACCTGTTATCAACTGTCTCCCCTATCTTGCAACAAAAATTAAGAATGGATTCAACCAAATAAATTAAAAATAATGAAACTTACATCTTTAATATGAAGTTGCCCAAATTTGATATAATTTTTTAAATAAATCGTGATCTCCCATGGAACCCCTAGTGACCTCTCGTGGAACCCTAGGATTCTATGGAACCCTGGCTGAGAAACCCTGGTATATGCCTTGAAACTCTATAGATTCTGCCAGATAGACTAATGTGAGTAAAGAAATAAAGTTAAAAATATTAATATTAATAATAAAGTTAAAAACTTTAAGATAATAAAGTTAAAATCTGAAAATGTTCAAGTGATATCTGTTAGTCTTGGCAGTAGCAAATTGTGATCTTCTGTTTGTAAAGTCTGGATACCTACTTTGGTGTACACTCTTTATATGGTCTAGACCAGTGTTTCTCAGTCTTAGCAACTTTAAAACCTGTGGACTTCAACTCCCAGAATTCCCCAGCCAGCATGGGAATTCTGGGAGTTGAAGTCCACAAGTCTTAAAGTTGCTGAGATTGAGAAACACTGGTTTAGATCCAAGTGATGGCAGGCCTGCCTATTCCCATAGAGTGTGAAAGAAGAGTATCTGTCATGAGTACTGATGGTGAGCAGGAGGGGGCCTCTATCCAGGGGGGAAAACGCATGCGTAGTACTGAGGAATTAAGCAGCCATTCAAAGAGACACAGATCAGACCCGCCTTAACTTTTGGGGTTTATCTGTCTGGGTTTTTCCCATGCTTCTTCAGTTTGTTAGGATTTTCTGTCTTATGTAGCAGTAATAAACACTAGAGACCTATTCCTCGTCTCAGCGTGATTCCTGGCTGTTAGGACAGTATCCTGCCATTCATAGGAAGACATTGAACATTTTGCTGCAGTTTTCAACTTCTTACATGTGTGAGCAAGCTTTTTCTTCTTTAACAAGCATTACAAAATTCTAAAAAATTGCAGCATTGTAAGGTCATCTTCAAGCATAAAATATAGATCAATGTATGGACTTTATTTTTTATTTTTATCTTCCCTGCCATGGCACTGACTTAGGCCAGTGTTCTGTAGTACAGGTAGTCTTCACTTACCAACCATTTGTTCAGCAACCGTTTGAAGTTACAACGGTGCTGAACAAGGAGACTTATGACTGGTCCTTGAAGTTGTGGCCATCGCAGTGTCTCCGTGGTCACATTATTGTGATTAGGGCACTTGGCAACCAGTGCACATTTACGACGGTTGCAGCATCTCATGGTCACATGATTGCCATTTGCGACCTTCACAGCTGGCTTCTGACAAGCAAAGTCAGTGGGGAAGCCAGCAGGAAATTGCAGGTCATGGTCACATGACATTGAGCTTAACAACCCGCAGTGATTTGCTTAACAACTGCAGCCGGAAAGGACGTCATAAATTAGTTCCACTTTATGACCATGTCACTTAGCAATGGAGTTGCCAGTCCGAATTGTGGTTGGTAAGTGAGAACTACCTGTACTGTAGTATAGCCCTATAGTCAGTTGCAGGGTTTCTTAACCCTAGGGTTCTGTGAGAGGTCACTAGCGGTTCCCTGGGAGATCATAATTTATTTAAAAAATTATTTCAAATTTGGGCAACTTCACATTAAAGAGGTAAGTTTCATTATTTTTAGTTTAAGAACACTGCTAATGCATATATACAGGCCTACACATGAAATGAATATAATAATTTTGTAACTTCTGGTCTATATTTGAGCCTGAATGTGCATGGGTTCCCCAACGCCTGAAAAATATTTCAAGGGTTCCTCCAAGGTAAAAAAGTTGAGAAAAGCTGCCTTAGATGAAAGAAAATTAAGAAGAGGCATTATAGAAGTTGTTAAATAAATAAATAAATAATTATCATTAGAAAGGAGATGAACGTTTTTGAAATAGGGCAGTATAACACTATTCTCTCCCTAGTGGGTCAGATCCTCTTTCCATTGTTCTAAAAAAATCCTACCTTTTTTCCAGTGGTTCATCGCTTTCAGTAAGTTCCTATAATAAAGTTCAGTGAATGATAATCTCTTCAGATGTGAAGTTTAATTAACTGAGCTCTTTTAAAAATGTTCCTGAATAATGAATTTAGTATATGTTCCTGAATAATGGATTAAATATACAAAGCAGCTATGGTAGAGACTGAAATTGGAGGAAGAGCTCTAAAAGTAGAAAGCATAATTCAAAATCAATAACACTACAAAATGAAAACGCTGTGTCAATCTGTTAATTAACTAGCTAATTCCAATGGTGTTTATTAAGAATGAAACACTAACAGCAAAACTAAATAATATGAATAAATCTGTGCTGGAAGATCGACTTTTAGCTACAGGGGTAGCATTTATGAAATGATGTTTAAATCCTTTTCCATTTTTGTGTCCTAAATTAAGGTTTTAAACTTGCTACTAGCAAATTCATTTAGTATCTAGTTATCATACAACTATAGTATAAAAAACAATTAAGAAAACTACATTAAGTGTGAAAGTAAAATTGAAATGTTTTAAAAATAAAAAAAGTATATTTCTTTGGTAAAACAAAGCATTTCCCTATAAAATTTGTCCTTAAACATTAATAATATAAATAAAATTTACATGGATAAAAAAATTACACAAAATAAATGGTTAACAGTTCTGAATCTTCATGGCAAGTCACGGTACTCTTAAAATATTTCTAAATAATTAGTTACTGTGTATAAAACTCATGGGGTCTTTGTCCAGAAAATAAATAGATTACAATCCCATAAATGGGTTTCTAAAGATATGATCCAAGAAAAAATGTGCATAGTTTTGTGTTTTAAGCATAAAGAAATAAATGCTCAGAATATCTTCTATTCCAGCATTTTCTTTTAAAGCAATAGAAAGTGTCAGTTTTGATCAAGCTTTAACAAAAAACAACAACATAGTATCTCTGAATTTCTGCAAATCCTTTAACTAGTGAAGGGAGACAAGAAGAATATAATGAAAACTCTTATGTAATGACTTCCAGTGGGGACATGGCGGACAGAACAGCTGTGCCTGTGGGTTCAGCGGGCAGAACTGACAACGCAGCAGTTTCTTCAGCTCAGGCAGGTTTTTCCTGAAGCCCAGGAGTGTTTTTCCAGAAAAAAGGAAAACACCTGGAATCACCCCATCTGTCCTCCAGACAGCTGCTTGCAGCCAGAAGGTTGCAAACAGCATTCGCATTCAACTGGTAAAAGCAGCCGGGAGGCTGGGACATCACCATTTCCAAGCCGTGCTGCAGCCTTAAAGGGACACTAAGACTGGCCACCCCATTTCTAAATCACCCAATTTATATTTATTTTAAGTACGTGTACCCTAAGAGCGGTTTTCTACAGCAAGGAGAAGCAGGTTCTCTTGGTGCTTATCATTATTTTTGGGATCAATTCTTTTAAAAAACATTCTTTTTAAGTTTTGGACTTTGTTTTCCATCCAAATATTAAGGAGGATTGAGAGTAAATAATTATCTCCCTGTTATTATCCTCACGAAACCATCACTGGACCCTACCATTCTGGACAGTTTTTGTCCAGTCTCCCACCTTCCCTTTTTAGGGAAGGTGGTCGAGAAAGTGGTGGCATTGCAGCTCCAGAGGATCCTGGATGAAACAGATTATCTGGACTGCTTTCAGTCATGTTTCAGGCCTGGATATGGTATGGAAACAGCCTTGGTTGCACTTATGGATGATCTCTGGCAAGAGCAGGATGGGGGCAGTGATCCATCCTGGCTCTTCTTGACTTCTCAGCAGCATTCGATACCATCAACCATGGTACCCTTTTGGGGCGGCTCAGGAAGTTGGGGGTGGGTGGCGTGGTTTTGCGCTGGTTCACCTCCTTCCTCCAGGGTTGATCCCAATTGGTGTTGATAGGGAGCGAGAGATCCGTCCCATGGCCTCTCCTTTGTGGGGTGCCGCAGGATTCAGTGCTCTCTCCGGTCCTTTTTAACATCTACATGAAACTGCTGGGTGAGGTCATCCGACGCCACAGGGTGAGGTATCATCAATATGCTGATGATACTCAATTGTACATGCCCATCCCGGGTGACGTAAGTGAGGCGGTGGCTACCCTCTCTCCGTGCCTGGAGGCTGTAGTGGTCTGGATGGGGAGCAACAGGCTTCAGCTGAACCCTGGTAAGTCAGAGTGGCTGTGGGTTGAGGGCTCCCAGGCATCTGGGAATTTGCCACCTTTGGCTCTGGATGGGGTTTCACTGCCCCAGACAGATCTGGTGCAGAACCTGGGGATTCTCCTGGACTCATGACTCCTGCTCAAGGAGCAGGTGGCAATTGTGGCCAGGGGAGCTTTTGCACAACTTCATGTTGTGTGCCAGCTACACCCTTTCCTGGATCGGGAGTCCCTCCAAACAGTCACTCATGCCCTAGTCATCTCCCGCATAGACTACTGCAATGAGCCCTACATAGGGCTACCCTTGAAGAGTATCCAGAAGCTACAGCTGGTACAAAATGTGGCCACATGAGCAGTCTTAGGAGCCCCTAGAAGGGCACATATAACACCATTGCTGTGTGAGCTGCATTGGGTGCCAGTTTGCTTCCAGGTCCAATTTAAGGTGTTGGTTATCACCTTTAAAGCCCTACATGGCATGAGTACCCAGGTGACCCCATTACATCGACCTGTCCGACCCGGTCAGGCAGAGAGAGCATGTTGTGGACCCTGTCCATGAGGGATTGCCGATTGGCAGGGTCCAGAAGGAGGGCCTTATTTGCCATGGCACCCGCCCTCTGGAACAAGCTACACCCCAGGGTAAGACAGGCCCCCACTCTCCTGGCCTTTTGAAAGGGATAAAAAACATGGTTGTGCCACTTGGCCTGGGATGGGAGTTGATTAGGAGGTTTATAGTTTTTCTTTTCTTTTAATATAAGGGGGGGGGGGAGCAACAGTATTTAGTGATTTTTATAATGTGCCAATGGAATGATTTATAGAAATAATGTAATTTTGGTTTAATATAGAGTAGCTATGGTTTTCCCAGTAGTAATGTATGGCTGTGAGAGTTGGACCATAAGGAAGGCTGAGCACTGAAGGATTGATGCTCTCAAACTGTGGTGCTGGAGAAGAATCTTAAGAGTCCCATGGACTCAGGGCCACAACTAGAGGGGGGGGGCAAGCGGGGCATGTGCCCCGGGCACCGCACTGGGGGGGTTGCCAAAATGGGCACAGAATCCATGTTTGCCCTGGGTGACACAGACCCTAGTTGTGGCCCTGCTTGGACTGCAAGGAGGTCAGGTCAGTCAATCCTACAGGAAATCAACCCTGACTGCTCATTGGAAGGACAGATACTGAAGCTGAAGCTCAAATACTTTGGCCACCTAATGCGAAGAGAGGACTCACTGGAAAAGACTTGATGCTAGGAAAGACTGAAGGCAAATGGAGAAGGGGACAGCAGAGGATGAGATGGTTAGATAGCATCATCGATGCAATGAACATGAATTTGAGTAAACTCCGGGAGACAGTGGAAGACAGGAAGGCCTGGCGTGCTATGGTCCATGGGGTCAAGGAGAGTCGGACACAACTTAACAACTGAACAACAGCAACAACAACAAAGGGATTGATTATGGAATTTTGTTGTATGTCCCTGCTGTTAAAGTTGGAAGTTACCTCTTTTTGTAATTTTGAAAAATTTTCTCTTGTGTTTCTACACTTTTTTAGTTTTTTCTTTTTTTTTCTTTGTAGTTTTTTAGTTTTTCTGTAGCTGTTATCTTTGCCTGAAACTTAATAAAATTCTTAATAAAAACTCTTATGTAATAACATTAGATATTGCTACTTCATCCCTTTTTATATTATTTATGGAAAGGTAGGTGAACTGGAAGGTATAGTATTTGAAATACAGTTTCATATTTTAAATATGAAAACAGTGATGTTTAGTTATTGTAACTGATTCACACAAATGAGACATCAAGGGACAGGTCTTTAAATGTTAATGTATATTTCCCATTGATATGGGCTATATAAATATCTTCTCATTAGAATGGCAATATTCTTATTATCTACCGAGCACAGAAGAATTTTTCAAAACATATAACATTCTTAAATTTAGTGCAAAACCTTTGCATTGACTTCAAATTCTATTAAGTTAAAGAAACAACTAGGACAGATACTCAGATGGCAAGTTCTTCTACAATAAAAGCACATACCAAAAGAATATTATAGAATAGGTTTAAATTAAAGATTGTCATCCATAGAGCTTAAAACATACACTGTAGGAATGTTATATACGCATACACTCAACATGAAATAACTTTTGCTTGCTTGTATCCCACAACTGAGTATGGAAGAATGATTACTTATTCCCTCCTACGTTAAGACTAGGTAAGAATCTTCCGATGAAACAGTTCAAACCAGTTAGGTATAAACGTTTCAGCATTTTATAATGTGCACCGAAGCATGTAAAACTGCTACCGAGAATTTGGACTGTTGTTCCTTGCTGTTCAAGTGTAATAATACGGTTCAGAATAATTATCTAGGAATTCATTACAACAGGAAATAGCCCCCAAAGTGTTTCCTTCTTTTGCTGTATTAGGTTAGCTCTATAGGTAGATTAAAAAATCCTTTTGCTTCTGAACTCTTGCTAACCAGTTCGTATTTGCTGTTCCTCATCAGTCATGACTAGCAAAATAATTTTAATTATTCATTCTTATCAATGCATGAGATATTTTCTTCTGAAACAAATCATATAAGCCATGATTGCTGCTTGGTTCTCTTTCTTGACGCTACATAGTCTGAATTTATTTCCAATCCTGTGTGATTCTGATCTAATTTTGTTTTTCTGGAAATCCTGCTGAAGGATCAGCTGGTGAGTAGGCTGGTGAGAGAATGAGCCAAAGCCAATGGCAGTGCTACATGTAGGTCTGCTAAGACATTGCTTGCCTAGTATCCCTGATATACTGAAGGGATTTTTATATCCAGTTCCTGCTAAAAACAAAAGAAAATTATTGCAAAATTACAAAGAAAACAAAAGAACTAAGTCTATAAATATGTCATGAATATATTGGAAATAATTATGTAGTATTAGAATGTGGTGTGATTGCCAGCTCATTCTAAATCAACCCTTTTTATATAACAAAACAGGTTACAATTTTCCATTGTAATCTGTGTTGACAGCTCAACTTTATGAACTTTCATTGAGGTTGTGTGATATTTTTTCTAAAAATAAGTATTTCCCATCAAGAATATTGGAAGCCACAGGGTAAGCACTTAGAGTACATGAAGATCAATGAAAACTGTTATGTCACATTTGTCTAGATCTAGGATTACAATTAATTCATCAACAATTCTTAGACACATTTGAGGTTTTTCAGGGAAATTCATAGGTTAAGCTTATTGTCAGAAATATGATGTTCAAAATCAGACTTCTTGGTTCATATGATACAGTTATTATTTTTATTATTTATTTATTTAAATTTATTGGCCACCCAACTCCAGTGGACTCTGAGTGGTGTACAAAAGTAGGGAAAACCAAAACAGCTAAAACATTATCTGCTATAATGAACCTTTTGGATAGTAATTTAACATTAATTTAGACCTTTTATAGATGCTCATATTATTTTGAATTATATGCCAGTGGTTTGGAAACCAAGACACAGACAACGGGAATGGATTTAATCATGCTATTATTATTTTAAAAAATGATATTCTTCCCACTCTTTCTTTATATGAACGTATATTACTGTTGGAAGTTCCAGGTAGATAATTATATAGAAATTTGGGCTGCATTCACTAAATTACATGTTTAGTTTTCCTTTTGACTCCTATTATTAAGTAAACTGTCTTAAAGATTATTTATTTATTTTTTATAACAAGAAATGAATATCTAGGTAAGATTAGGTTTGTTAACTACATCAAAGTGACATCTTTTTGAGATTTTTTTTCTTTCCTTTTTATATTTTTTCCTATTTCAGAATGTTACAGTGATGAAAAAATTATTCCTGGATGTCCAGTTTGCTTACAACCTGCAAAACATAATCTAATAAGACTAAACATTATTCATACATGAAAATGAAAGTGTAATATTACAAATCAGAACCATCTGTAATCAGCCAATTACATGTAACTTGTTCATATTATGATTAGAAGAGGATAGGCAATCTTGTATCCAAGGGTATCTGACACATTGCTTGACCTACTTGATTTTAATGGTTCGTGCTATTTTTATTGAATAGAAAACATGTAGGCCAAAGGCAGGCATCAGCCTCTAACATAATCTTTATTTCCAAAAATGCCCCTGCGTTCCAAATAGGCATCACAACCACTTAATAGAAAAATGGCAAGTGGTTATAGAGTCTAGGAGTTGCTTGGAAGTGGCCTTCCTGGTCAGAAAAGAATAATAATAAAGATTAACTGAGATGGTAGGGAGAATCATGGGGGTCTAGAAGTAGCTAAAATTAAATCCTTCCAATAAATGGATATGTTCCTTGTGGCCATGCCCATGGGGGTGGCCATTTTCTGAATGCATAGGCCTTCCCATGACAGCTATTTGTGGGGGGGTGGGGGGGAGGGAAATAGCAAAAATATCTACAGGCAGAACCATGCTGCCTAACCTGGACTAGAAATTAATAATGTACTCTGGGGAAAAAAACCTTTTATTTGTATAATGATGCAATTCATTATTTTGAGTATGATTTAACTCTCATGGATAGCATGAGAAATGGCATCAGAATAGTGCATTTAAATTGTTCTTATAATTTTGTTTCCCATATATTTTAAATGATTGAAATATGTGATCCTTTTTCATCTTATCTTTAGAAACACTTTAATGTTGTTGACACTATATTCACTCTTCTCAACATATGGCTTGATTTGCTATGTTATTTGATTGCTTTGTTTTAATTTCCAACTTATTTTAATAATGGTATCATTCCCCACCCCCCATATCTGGCATTTTGCATTTATGAGCAAATCAGTTGGGATTCCATATATGGATCACTATGGGCTGCACAATCAGATAACTCCTGGTGAGAACCTCAATCTTACATTTGTGTATTTTTAAAAGAAGTAAACATATTTGTAGCAAATCATTTGAAGTATGCTGGCCTAGTCTCAATAAACTTAATTAATTTCAATATGATTTAATTTTAAGATTTTACAATATACTTTAATCCCCCTCCGCCCCCCCCAAAATAACATGAAGGACTTCTCTCATTTGAAATGTAACTAAAGTAGAAATATATAAAAAGTACAAAATCTTTACTGTAAAAAACCAGAACACAGTGTACATGTTTTGAGTACAAAGATCTTTCTTGCAGGAGTAAGCTTTAAGCTTTGTAATTTTTTTTTATTTCCAGCATTTCAGCAAAGAAAAGCATTTATTAAGACATTAAAGAAGGTTACTGTTTTAGCAAAGAAACATAGTAACATTCTTCAATGTCTTAATAAATACTTATATGCTTCAATAATCCTGCCATTAGGTATTTTAAAAATATTTTATTTATTTCTTATATATTTTATTATATTTCTTATATTTTTATTTATGTCTCTTGTTTTTTTCAACAGCCTTCATTTTTCTGCATTTTGTATATTCTCAGGTACCAGATTCTCAGGTATTTCAGATGAGCTAACCCAGATTCAACCTTCTTAAGTGCCAAGAACTGTTGAAATATGGCTACCAAGCTGCAGCTTTTCTTTTCTTTTCTTTTTTTTGAGCAGTACTTCTTTCCTCTCTCCCCCACCCTCACTAGCAAATGGCCAAGTGAAAGGACTTATTTTTCATGTCAGTTCTTTACTCCTGCAATTATTATGAACCTTTCTGAAAGAAAATGCAGTTTAAAAAATGCTATTATTTGTGGTTTGTTTATAAAAAGGTAAGAACTGTGTTGGATCAGATCAAAGGCCACCTACTCTAGCATTCTGTTTTCACAATGGCCAACTACTAAAGATGTTTATGGGACTGATCCCACACAAGCAGCACATAAAGCCCACAGCCTGCAACAAAGGCCTTCTGATAAAAAGAAGCCAGCAATGTCATTTGCAAAAAGAAGCAAGGAAATTAAATTGTGATTTAATTGCGGGGGTGGGGGAGGTGAGGTGAAATTCCTGCTTAGAGCTTGAATGATCCCATTGACATAAAAGTTAAATAAAAAAGGGGGCAAGAATACAGCTTTGCATCCTTCTGTCTAGGAATAGAGGATACAAGTATGTCACTGGCATTGTATTTAATTTTAGTTGAAGTATCCTTAGACGATAAACCACAGTAACCACTGATTGATGGAAGTAACAGCTAATTTCTGCCATAACTGCTCACAGGAGACTGAATCCAAGACCGCTTTCAGATCAGTGAAGGAAAGAAAAAGAATCTCAGGAGGGCAGCTAGAATATGTTAAGCCAAACATTGGAGTATATTACCCTTGTGGGCTCTGTATGGTTATTTTAATAGTTTTAGGTTACCATTCCTTTGTCATCTGTCTTTTACTGTGTAATATTTTTTTTTTGGTGTTTGACCATAAATTAATAATAAAATAAAAGTAAAGCAACATACAAGCACAATGGAAATATCACATTCATGGACCTCAGAAACTGGTAATTAGAGTCATATTAACTTGGATAACTGGAAATAATATATAAGTAACTTTCATAAATAATAGCTATTTAAGCCTTTTCCCACATGAATCAGACTGATCTCCTTTTAAAGCCATTCCAATTACTGGCATTACACATAATGTGGTTGCAAATTCTACAGATTGTGGTATAGATAATAATATTGACTTTTATCTGCTCTGAATCTTTAATATTCAGCTTCATGAGTTGACCCTAGTTATTAATATTATGGAAAGTATTATGGGAGGAAGAGACAAAGTCTTCTCTGTTAGAATTTTTAGAGCATACATAAATCCATAAACTTCTTCATGTTCCCCATTCCTTGTCTGTCTTCTGGACTATAGGTTAACTTTCCACATAGGACAGCACTTTTCAACCTGAGAAGTATAAATGTCATACATTGTTGCTTACAGCACTTTTCATGCTTTTTAATGTGCAGACTTGAGAATTATACCTGGTGTTTCTGATACTGTCATAATGTATATGTATATTAAATAATGTAAGCATATTAATTACTTGACAAATGACCTTTGTGTGCTTTTCCCTACTGTCACTGTGTTAAAGCCAGGCACACCATCCCTCTTAATTTGGACTGGAGGTTCCTGGGTTTGCACAGACATACACAGATATGCAGGGTGTCCTCTACAATATGTGATATAATTGCCCTTTGGTCTTTTTGACTGGTAATGTCCAATTTATTTATACACAATTATATTTGGAATGTACTGAGAAACATTTTCATCCTTGTGCTTGATTCTCTTGTTTTCCTCTATTGTTCAGTTTAAAACCTGCTTGCCTCTTTCTTTCATGTTAAGTGTCAGTAGTCTGGTTTTATTCTAGAAAATTATCAAGGGAACTCCCAATGAAAAATTCTATTTTGTTATCAATTTTCTCCTTTAAAAACCCACTGGTTTAAATTAAAAAAAAGAATAAGACAATGCTGATTGTATTCCTATCTGGAGGGAGACTACACCAAACATGAATATTGTATAATAATTAGAACTATTTTTCAAATGTAAGAATATTCATTTAAAGAAAACGGGAAATACAGCATAGTAATAATAGGATATTATATTCCTTTATGAGACAAAGACAGCTGTTCCATCATTAAAATATAAACCTGATTCTAGGACTGGACTGGAGAGATGCACAGTGACTCTCTGATTCTCTGTCTGTTCCAGGATTGAGTCATGAAGTAATGTTGTCCTGCTATATCTATCAGATATTTTCACAGAGTAGTGAAGTGTGTTTGTACGTGGGTGTGGGTTGGTGGGGAGATTACTAAATACCTCCTCCCTTTTCTAAATTCTATTGAGCAAACAAAAGTAACATGTTATTGAGAAATACTGTCATGGCTCTGGTTCTAAACCCAATGAATCAGCACTCTTGACACAGACCAGTTAGGCATACGAAAGAGTCTTTATTGGGCAAGTGACTCAAAGCATGTTAAAGATCCAAGTAACTTGGTGATTCACAAGTGACAGTACAAGTGCATTCATCCCTCCTCCCATCAAAGCCTCTGGCGCCCCACTTCCTTCCCCACCTCACACCATCGTGTGTGAATTCCCTGGCAGCGCAATTGCGTGCTTTCGGCGGTCCAGGGTGATGAATTAACATGCCTGAGAGTTGGGGATTTCACAAAGGCAGGTTTGCTGCGTTTCACGTGTTTGCTGTTTCTTGTTGCTGATTTCTATCAGTGGGCTGATGTGTTTTTCTTTTGGCACTGTGCCACGGTGGGCTAGCAGCAGCCACTTTATGGCAGGATGGCTCCATGCGGTATGGCGCATTTCATGCGCCTGCCCCTTCCTGCTGGTGACTTGCTTTTTTATGGCAGGATGGTACTGGGGAAGGGGGCTGTCCTGACAAAGACTTATATTATGCCAATATGATTTAATGTTTAATGTAAAAGGAAGCACTTTTAGAATGATAATCTTCATTTGAATCCTTTTTTTTCTTTTTCTCCTTAGTTTCTATATATTTTTTGTTTGTGTTTTATACTTTGCTAATATAAAAACATTATCTTTTACTTATGTTTCTTTCAAAGAGGACTGCTACATTACACTCCTGTACATATTGTTAGTAATCCCTGTATTAATATAGTTCAAGAAGTAATTTGCAAAGTAATAGAAATCTGTCCAAAGTCCTAATATTTTAAAATTGCTGAAGTAAATCACAGAGGATGAGATCATTAGTTATATGTAGAATCTCCTAGGAAAAATTAGGTATTCAAATTTCTAAAAGTACTAATTTGGCTTCCAGGAATCTTTAATGTGACTGGTACAGAACATGTTAGCCAGGTTGCTGAGTGGGGCACTAGCCATTCACATATTTTATCTTTGCTAAAGCAACTGTACTCCCTGCCAAGTAGCTCTAAACAGGTCCAAGGTTTGGGTTATGACATACAACATCCTAAACAGCTTGGGGTCTGGATATCTGCCAGATCATCTTCACTGTTATAGATCTGGTCAGTCATTGGGAGTGTTTGAGAATGTCCTAATGAGCCACTGAATAACACCTGGCAGCTGCTTTTGGGTAGACTTTCTCTGTGGTGGTGCTTGCATGCGAGAATGCTCTCACCCTGAAATTCAGAAGGTACCTTCTATAACCTCATTTAATATCCTGTTGTAAACTCACCTTTTACGCAGCTTTTCCCAGGATGAATGATGGAAGAATGGCCCCCTGAACTCAATGAATGTGTTGTATTTTATACTGAACACTATCGTAATAAACTGTTTATTATGTATTTTATTGCTGGTTTCAATAATCAAACTGCTTCAAAATACTTTGGGATATGAAGTAGTAATATTAACTATAATTAAATGAAAATTTCACTAAGACCATCTTGGATTTTATATTTTATATTTATATTTTATATTTTTATATTTATGTATTTTTATATTGTATAATGAATCTTTTATTCTTTTATCCACTTGTAAACTGCCCAGAGTCGTCGCAATACGAGATGGGCAGTGGAGAAATATGACAAACAAACAAACAAATAAATAAATAATTTTTTCCCTTTTGATGTCACTCACTACTGTTTGGGCTATAGTCCTATTATGCTACCCCAAACAAATGCAGTCCTAAGCTCAGGAAAAGTTGTGTACCCTATAAAAGAGGGAAGAGCAAATCAAAAGAAGCTACCACAATATACATATACAGTAATGACGTGATTACACAAAACAGAATGGACTGTATAAACATCAATTTAGAGATAGCAGAAAACTGATCAAATACACTGGTCAGCTCAGAGTTGTTGGCTGCCAAAATTTATTTATTTATCAAATTTATCAAACAAAACAAGTTATCAGAACAAATTAAGGTTCACCTAATTTAATGTGCAGCTGATATTTGTTCTTTTATGCCAGTTAGTCTTTATCTTTGAAACTATGTGAATCAAATTCTTATTTTTATTTGTGGTGAACTTTGCATGCCTCTCCCAAGCATTGTGTTTTTTAATATTACACTGAATGCTCAAACAATCTCAAGATGTCCCCCACAAAATATTAAAGAGGAATACATCTGCTACCTTCTTTGTACTCTGAACCATAACTTTCCTAAATACATTTTTAAATTTCAAATCTCATAATCTGTAATGGGAAATGCAGTCCCACTGGAAGAACGGAGGGAAGTAATTTGCACCACTTTTCTTTCTCCTGTTCTAATAGATCTTCTGATTCTCTGGACCAGAATTTGCAGTTGGAAGAAGCCATTATTCTATTATTTAGAATAATTTAATAACTACACCAGGAGTATTTGCAAATAACCCATGGTTGGCAGCAGGACAATCTGCCTTGGGTTGTGTATGTGGCAGAGAAATCTGGGCTACATTGAGCAGGCCATTTCCATCAAGTTGGCCATCCTAATAATCCTTAAAGATTAAGAACAAGTGTTTGAATTTCCACTTCACATTCCCCTTTTCTTCTGTATTCTTAGGTTTGACAGGGTAGGCTGCTATTACTATTATTATTAGTAGTAGTAGTAGTGGTGGTGGTGGTGATGGTGATGGTAGTTAGCCATTCAGGGAGATTATCAGGTTGAAAAGTGAAGTAGAAATGTCATATATTTAAAAAAAAAATGTCAGTGGGTTTGGATAAGGACTGAAATATAAACTGGCATGTGCATTTAGATATGCTTTAGCAGTTTAAATGATAATTGATATATAGTAGCTGCTCTCTGAATGTCATAGATAGGTGGGCTATGAGTCTCTCAAATAAAACAATTATTTAATTAATATTTAATTTAAACTTATTTTGAATATTAGGTGTAAGATAATTTTGTTAGTCAGTTGTAGGAAAAATAATATTGTGAAAACCTAAGTATATTTTACAGAAATGTGAGCATTAAATCATTCTAAGACTGCAACATTACATCCACTTTCATTGGTCTAAGCCCTTTGATCTGAATGTGAGAAAAATTGTATAGGGTTAAATTGTTATATGATAGGATATATTTATATGGAGCATTATATGCTGCTTTAATTTTTAAGAGCATTCATAGTGAGTCAGGGCTCATTTTCATGTAGTTCTAAGATACTGGGTAAGCCAAAATATTCTTGAAAAACTATAAATATAATAGCTTACCCAAAATTCAAATGACAGTTTGCATATCTTCTATTCTTTTGAGGAAGTGCAGCAGAAGTTATATTTTAATGCAATGATATGTATCAAAAGGGTCCTATTCTCTTAACATCCAACAGATGACACTATTCAATGGGTTTTAGAGGATTTTCTGCTAGGTGTTATATTACATACAGAGGTCCACCTGCCTGGAAAAAAGGCAGAAAAACAAGTTGTCATGGAATATAAGGAACAGAATGTAAATGCCATTGCTCTGTTTTGTTTTCATAAGTGTAGAGAGAAGCCATAATGCAGGGATTAGGTAGGCTACATCTCATTTAGTGCAGGAGATACTGCCAAATAAAACCAAAATATTTTGAGTTGAATATTTACATGCACATGCAAGTGAAAGTCTATATGCAAATGGAAGCCTATGAAACTGCCAATCTAACATACTGTATATAAAACCAGACTGACCAGTTCAGCAGAAGATACAGTTACATTTGTGTCAGACTGTAACTTTATAGTAAAACAATCTTCCAATCTGGAATATTATTTTAACATAACTTCCCTATGAATCATCACTTCACTGGTACTCTGATTTTAATTAGCATTTTAATTAGCATTTCAGATATTTCATTGGAAATATAAGCATAACAATGAAAGAGTTGTTTCTTGGTAATGGCATCTGGAATAGGCTACTGGAAGGTAGATTTGGTCCCTTCAGTGTAGGCCTTTGGAACTTAGTGAAAACAGAAAACTCCTGGAAAGGACTGATGAAAATGTCACCATCTGTATTTTATTAGTAATTTTTCCATTTTTTTAATATGTTGCTTTTTACCTTGGATGTTTTATTATTGTATATTTTGTTTTTATTGTATTCTATGTTATTGTAGTTCACCTGCCAAAAGTCCTTGGAAATTATCATGCTATATACATTTAATAAATAAATAAAATGTCCAAGAAAACATGAACAGAATGAAAAACATTTCTTATTCCAGTAATCTTGTTGATGCTGATGTCTCTTGAAGATTATTGTGTGCTCATGAGAAGTGAGTCATATTTAATTTAAGAGAATCTATTACATGGATTTTTTAAACAATATTGAAGCATATTTACAGTTCCTTCCTTGAAACAAGTTCATAATAGTCTCAGGAGGTCATCATAAAAAATATACCTAAGTAGAACTACAGTAGAAAGTAGTTCTATTTAATTGCTTTATCTGATTCTGTCTCTGATATTATGCTGTGTCATTAAGATTTGCAAAATTCCTACAGCAACTGGAAAATCCCCAAACATGATTCACAAAGTAAGAATGTCCCACAGCAAATTTTCTGCTGCTGTGGTTCACAAAAAAGAAAAGATTCTCTGCAGCTGTTCTTCAGCAGACCATCTTTTTTGTGAAAATTCCCATTTCTGCTGAGCAAGGTGTTCACAGTTTTGCCTGACTTAAGACAAAGAAACAGTGGTAACTGGGGTCAATCACAAGAAAAGATTATAGCAAACTATTTCCCTATTGTTTTTATGATCCTCCATTCAAGAAGACCAGGAAATTCTGCTGAAACATATGCTTTTGCACAACTCCTGGACAAAACTTCCTAAAAGAAGGAAGTTCTTTGCCATTATAGGCCCTGGGCATGTAAAGGAGTTGCTGTTTGTACATCAGGGTTCTCTGTCAATGCCACTGTTATCTCTGGATGGACAAGCACAATTGGTGAAGGAGCATATCCAGGATTTGGAGGTCCTTCTGGACTCATGACTCCTACTTGTTATTCAATAACAAATGGAGGCTGTGGCTAGAGGGCCATTTGCCCAAAGTGGCTGGTGCTGTGGATGCGATGGCTCTGACTGATTGTATGAACTCTGATCAAGCCCTAACTCTGGTAGACACAGTTATTTCACCTTGCGCTGATGTCGATTCTATACTTGTAGTCTATGAAAACCTAAGTGAAGGATTAAGAACATTTTTAACTGAAAAGGCCTGCCCCAGAAGGTCTCTGATAAAAGGCCTCATTGGTTTGACCCAGAGTATTGCTTTTTCCCTGAGAAAAAGGTTAAGGCTAGCTATGTGTTTAGCATGGAATCATCCATCTAATAATAACCATGCTGCCATACTAGTGCTTAAACAAAAGTATAAGAAAACTATCAAGTGTAAGAAGTCTCACCATTGTCCTCTCTCTGGTTAAATTTAGAGTTAGCAGCCAAAAACCCAAACCCAGTCTTCTTTTGGCATTTGGTTGCAGGTATATTGTGGGAACGTAGGTTCTCCCTGGACATCCCTATACCTGCCTCCATGTGGGAGGAATACTACAGCCAATTATTCATAGCCTCAAGTTGCAGTGGATTAGAGGACTCACAAAATGACCCACAGAAGGCCTGCAGTTCCTCTCCACCTTGGCCTCCGGTGACTGAATGGGAGACTACAGGACTCATTCAGACTCTGAAATCCAATAAGGCTCCTGGGGAGGATCTTCTACCCACTGAATTATTTAAATGGTGAGTTCCCCTACTTTCAGGTTTATTTACTAATATAAATAATTCCTGCCAAATTCCAGCTGGTTGGGAGCTGTCTATTGTGGTCCCTATTTACAAAAAGAATGATAAGGGTGATCCCTCAAATTACAGACCTATCAGTGTAATTGATATTGTAGCCAAATTGTACACCAAACATCTTCTACACAAGTTTGAGGACTGGGTAATTGAAAAGGGCTTGCTACCCAAAGAGCAATCTGGATTCAGGTCTGGTCACTCCACTTTTGATAACTACTTTATTTAATGTCACCTAATAGAAAAATATACAGCTAAAGGGAGCCAGCTATTTACAACTTTAATAGATCTCCGGGCAGCATTTGATTCAATAAATAGGGACCTTCTTTGGAAGAAACTAACAGACCTGAACATGGAGCCTAGACTCCTCTCCTTAATCAAGGCATTATATTCAAACTCATGCCTAAGGGTATGCACTGGAGCACATGGTTCCCTAACAGGGATAATTAATGCCAATAAAGAGGTCAGACAAGGTACTGTGAAAAAGTTTTAGGCAGGTGTGAAAAAATGCTGTAAAGTAAGAATGCTTTCAAAAATATATATTGTAATTGTTTATGTTTATCAATTTACAAAATGCAAAGTGAGCAAATGAAGAGAAATCTAAATCAAATCAATATTTGGTGTGACCACCCTTTGCCTTCAAAACAGCATTAATTCTTCTAGGTACACTTGCACACAGTTTTTGAAGGAACTCGGCAGGTAGGTTGTTCCAAACATTTTGGAGAACTAACCACACATCTCCTGTGGATGTCGGCTGCCTCAAATCTTTCTGTCTCTTCATGTAATCCCAGACAGACTTGATGATATGGAGATCAGGGCTCTGTGGGGGCCAAACCATCACTTCCAGGACTCCTTGTTCTGCTTTACGCTGAAGATAGTGCTTAATGACATTGGCTGTATGTTTGGGGTCATTGTCCTGCTGCAGAATAAATTTGGAGCCAATCACACACCTCCCTGATGGTATGGCAGGATGGATGAAATCTGCCTGTATTTCTCAGCATTGAGGATACCATAGATCCTGATCAAATCTCCAACTCCATTTGCAGAAATGCAGCCGCAAACTTGCAAGGAACGTCCACCATGCTTCACTGTTGCCTGCAGACACTCATTATTGTACCGCTCTCTAGCCCTTCAGTGAACAAACTGCCTCCTGTGACAGCCAAATATTTCAAATTTTGATTCATCAGTCCAGAGCACCTGCTGCCATTTTTCTTCACCCCAGTTCCTATGTTTTCATGCATAGTTGAGTCGCTTAGCCTCATTTCCACGTCGGAGGTATGGCTTTTTGGCTGCAATTCTTCCATGAAGACCACTTCTGGCCAGACTTCTCCGGACAGTAGATGAGTGTACCTGGGTCCCACTGGTTTCTGCCAATTCTGTGCTGATGGCACTGCTGGACATCTTCCGATGTCGAAGGGAAGTAAGCATGATGCGACTTTCATCTGCTGCATTAAGTTTCCTTGGCCAACCACTGTGTCTACGGTCCTCAACGTTGCCCGTTTCTTTGTGCTTCTTCAAAAGAGCTTGAACAGCACATCTTGAAACCCCAGTCTGCTTTGCTATTTTTGCCTGGGAGAGACCTTGCTGATGCAGTATAACTACCTTGTGTCTTGTTGCTTGTGTCAGTCTTGCCATGGTGTATGACCTGTGACATGAAACTGTCTTCCACAACCTCACCTTAGTAGCAGATTTTGGCTGTTCCTCACCCAATTTTAAGCCTCCTATGCAGCTGTTTCTGTTTCAGTTAATGACTGTGTTTCAACCTACATATGAAATTGATGATCATTAGCACCTGCTTGGTATAATTTGTTAATCATACACCTGACTCTAATCCTACAAGATCCCTGAGTTTGTGCAAGTGTACGAAGTGTGAGAGTGTAAGAATTGATGCTGTTTTGAAGCCAAACGGTGGTCACACCAAATATTGATTTAATTTATTTATTTATTATTCACATTTCTATCACCACCCATCTCCCCCTACAAGGGGGACTCTTTCAAACAAAGGGTCATGGATATGGATTTAGATTTTTCTTCTGTTTGCTCACTTTACATTTTTTAAATTGATAAACATAAACAATCACAATATATATTTTTGAAAGCATTCTTACTTTACAGCATATTTTTATACCTGCCTAAAACTTTTGCACAGTACTGTATACTGGCTCCCATTTTGTTCAATCTGTACATCAATGACATCCCAAAGTCCCTTCATTCAACTGATACACACATGCCTAAAGTTAAAAATAAACATGTAAATATTCTGCTTTACGCAGACAACATGGTATTGATGTCGTACACCCAGGTAGGAATGAGAAGACTGCTGTGCAGGTTTAGTACGTACAGAGCACTTAACTACCTGACCATCAAGAAATCTAAGACCAAGGTAGTTGTTTTTGGGAAGAGGCAAACTAGGTACAACTGGACCCTGGACAGGGAACATATAGATCAGGTTAAGTCCTACTTATACCTAGGGCTTGTTTTTACAGAAACAGGTTCCTGGCTCCCACATTTCAAGAGGAGTTATTTAAGGGCTACAGTCTGTGCCAATGCCATAAGGCAGCTTACCAACCACAGTTATCCAGGTTCTTTAATTCCAATCATAAAGGTATACAACAGCAAAATAGTCCCGATGATTACATATGTGCAGAACTGTGGGGATATAAAAATGCCCCCTTATTAGAACTAATACAGTCCACTTTCTTGAATTGCATCTTGAGGGTGGATGAGTCTACACCAACTATTGGCTGAAGATCCTATCTATGGACTTAGATAGATTACCCAAGCTTTGTTTTGAAGAGCAGATGCATAATATGCCTCCCCATGTTTGGGCTGCCCAGCTTTCAAATACCATCTCACAATATGGATTCTCCATCCAATTCCCAGTCCAATCAGATCTGAAGGCCAAGAAAAATTTCAAACAAAGGGTCATGGATATGGCTGTCCAAGATGATATTGCATCCCTTAAACATGTCAAGTCCTTAAAGTGGTCTCCCAGCTAGAAAAGTATTTAACAACTTATATGCCCCAAAATCTTAGAAGAGCTTTTTCTAGAGCTCGTTTTGAACTAGATTCTATGGCAAGATATGGGAGGTTTCATGGAGTTCCATTTGAAGAAAGACTGTGTATCTGTGGTGTGCCAACTGTAGAACACTCTGCACATATTGTATTTGATTGCAAACTATATTCTGCAGAAAGGACTGTTCACTTAGATTCTCATTTAAAAACCAAAAAATACTGGGGCATCCAGGAGAAACTATCTTACTTTTTGCAGGGAACAAACCTGCCTATCACTAATAAGACTGCACTCTTTATATCAAAGGCCATTTCGAAGAGGACAGACTATTTAGATCAGATTGGGGTTAACTGTAGGGGTGATGATTTATTATGAATTTGTTCTATTGTTTTCTTTGTATTTACCTGGATACCTGTATTGGTTTTATATTTCTGATATGGTCACATGACTAAATCAATGAAGTTTCTATTCTATTCCATTTGGTAGAATTTAAGGTGCTGGTATTGATATATAAAACCCCCTATGGCGTGGCACCTGGGTATCTGTAGGACCACCTGCTCCAACCAGAATTGGCCCAACCCACCAGATCCTGTAGAAGTTGCTCATAGTTCCAGATTTCTGGTACCAAGGTTAGAAGGTGCTACTTTTCTGACCTTCCTATGGAGAGGGAAACTGCTGAAAATGGAATTATTCCAGAGGGAATTCTCTTAAGCATTGTACCTCCTTTTACTTGTTTGTTGGGGGTTTATGATGTTGTTATACTGTGGATATAGCTGCCAAGAGTTGCTGGTTTGTGACAAGGTATAAGATGATAGATAGATAAAAAAAATAGATAGATGCTCAGAGGGATGGGAATTTGAAATTGTAACCAAAGTGATGTCTTACTTATTCAAATAAAAACAAAACATTAATTGTGAGGAATACTTGCTGAAATTTTGCATGGCACACAATTACCCTGCTACTCCACTCCTAACACTGTGTAATTCTTCTTAAGTCTGGAAAAAAAATCTGTATCAGAAAATAAGGTGCAACATAAACACAAAGATTTACTGCACCAATTTTTCCCCTTTAATGAAATAATTACCTTAGTAAAAATAACATTCATCTCAAAGAATCAGTTGAAAATGTAGAAAGACTTGTTTTATTCCTAGGTAAAGGTAAAGGTTTCCCTCGACGTAAAGTCCAGTCGAATCCGACTCTAGGGGGCGGTGCTCATCTCCGTTTCTAAGCCTTGGAGCTGGCGTTGTCATAGACACTTCCGGGTCATGTGGCCAGCATGACGACTCGGAACGCCGTTACCTTCCCGCTGAAGCGGTACCTATTGATCTACTCACATTTGCATGTTTTCGAACTGCTAGGTGAGCAGGAGTTTTATTCCTAATAGTACAGTATTTTTGTTAGCATTTAGGTAATTACAACTATTATCTATAGCTCTGATTTCAGAACAATTCTAAGAAGCAGAACAAATCTTTCACTAGTATTCTGCAAAGCAGAAGTGTACTGGGAAAGCTACTTAAGCTGTCATAGAGCCAGCAAGCTCCTGGAACTGAACTGAATAGTCATCAGGGCATCAATTGTTTTCACATGTTTTGGGGGCAAAGTAATGTTTATAGAATCCAGCATATCCTTTACCATTTTTCTTCTTAGTCATCCAATAATTTTATGTGATAGAACTGCATATCTCCAAAACAACTTTGTGCATTAAGTGATTTACTTTACTCTACTCTTTACTTCACTTTAGATATGATTATTTTTCACGTACTCAATAATTTCCCTGTTCAATATTAAACATTATAGTTGACCGTAACTTTTGGAGAAATTGTTGAGTTGAGTTAATCACTTTGACTAGTGCATGCTTCTTTGGGCTGCAGGTTGTATATCCCTGGCTAAAAGAATAGTCAGTTAATTTAGTGATATGCTACACACAGTTTCAAATGTTTCCAGATAGTAAATGCCATCATACCAGCACAATCCAAGCCAGTGCAAACAAACAAACAAACTAGTTCATTTGAACACAGCCAGTTTTCTATCACTAGAGATTTGCCTCTTGATCAGGGATTCTGGGATACACACACACACACACACACACTTATTTATTTATTTAGCAGATTCTCAAGTCTGAAAAAGTTTGGAAACCACATTTAAAGCTGGCTGACATCTTATCTCCCTATATGTAAAATGTATATACAACAAGCTGGTATAACTACCTCCAGTTCAAATATAAATAACTCAAAAAAAGGTGTGTGTGTGAGAGAGAGAGACACAGAGAGAGAGAGAGACAGAGAGAGAATTATCAATGCTTAGATCAAGTGGGAACCCTCCTTTGAAAACTGAGGAGGTATATTTCTACCAGAAATTATATTCATTTTAGCCAGAGAGTAAGCTAACAATATGCCCTACAACATTTATCTATTTTAGCTCAATGATTCTCCAGGGAGAAAATTCCTGGCTCAATCCTTAGTAGATTCACACAAATCAAGAAAAATACAGCATGTAACCATCAACTTCAGTACTAATGGACCGGTTATCTGACTTAGGATAAAGCAACTTCTAACAGGATACACTTTTACTAACACAAAATAATCTGGCTTCACATAATGCTTTTAAAAATATGAAGTTATTAAACTTTAACAACATTTGAATTAACATTTATCTGAAAAAACACATTGTTATTAGTTGGTAATACTGTATATAAACTAAGTAGCAATATCGGGTAAAAAGTTGGCTTAACAAAATTTGTTAACTTCCTTAATGCATGTTTTATTTACTGTAGCTAATTATATTGGCTTACCATGCACATAAAAAAATTGGAGTTTTGCTTGGGTATCTTATAGAATAAAAGCACAATTAGATGTGACATAAGAAATTTACAATTAGCATTCCCTGCAGCTTTTTTTTTTAAACTAATAGCAACAAACTAATACTGTGCTTCAGAGACGGATGTAATATTGCCCTTCGTTAAATCCTTTTCTGATGCCGCCATTTAGTTTGCAAGGAACAGCATAAAGGTATCCTGCAGGACATACAGTGGTTCTGAGGAGGCAACTAAATGGATCTGATGTGATCTCACTTGGTTATTAATAATAATAATAATAATCTCAGACGCTACCTTAATAATTCTTAAGTCCTTGATTAGGACTTGAATTATTAGGCTTCCACTGGTCTTAGACTGTGAATTTAATAGTAGGTTACCAATAATAATAATAATAATAATAATAATAATTTATATGCCACCAGACATCCAGTTTGGTTTAGTGGTTAAGGCAACAGGCTAGAAACCAAGAGACTGTGAGTTCTAGTCCTGCCTTGGGCATGAAAGCTGGCTGGGTGACCTTGGGCCGGTCCCTCTCTCTCAGCCTCAGCTCGGACAACAAGCTGGCTGGTTAATTCCTGTTGTGACCAGTGGATCAACATATGGTTGATCTGAAAAAACAGACCCTGCACATTCGGGAAAAATGTTAGGAAGAAAAAAATAAAGAAAATTTATATGCCACCCAACTCTCAGTGATTCTGGGCAATTATATATCAAAGATCTCATTCACAAAGTGCTTAACAGCCAAAATCCTGGTGTTTTTATGCCCTCCTCATGCTGCTGCTTTTGGTGACAGGGGCTTCTATCAGCCGCTGAGTAACCTTGCTTTGAATGGATGCTGAGAAGAAGCCTCCCCTTTCTGAGACAGAGTGTACTGTATGCTCTACAATCTGCCAGGCTGCTTGCCTGCATGCTAACTGTGGAAAGCAGCCTCTCTGCAGGATCACATCTGAGGCTGGGGGTTCTTGGTAGAGATCCTCTCCCCAAGACTGCATCAGCTTCCCGGCCCTGTGGAATGCCTTGGAGCCCTCTCGCCACTGTGCACAGAGGCTGAGAAGGGAGACACCATTTGGTTCAGGCAGGCAGGCAGGTGGGCTATGTCAGAGCATGCTGCCTGCTTTCTACCTGTGGAGAGCAGCTTCCTCCATTT
Organism: Candoia aspera; assembly: GCF_035149785.1. Lineage (NCBI taxonomy): Eukaryota > Metazoa > Chordata > Lepidosauria > Squamata > Candoiidae > Candoia > Candoia aspera. The sequence continues at coordinate 34,750,018 of NC_086159.1, read as the reverse complement.
GTGGGCTCCCTGCAGAGGCTGTCTGCCCAGGATTTCATTAGTTTACTGGGCATGGGGCTAAAAGGGGGCAACTTCCAAAGGGCTATTTTTTTGGAGAACCCCTGGGGCCAAAGGCACCCCATTTCTATTTGTGTCTATATTGTGATGGAATGCGTCCCTGAATTGGGGGTGATGTGGTGGATTTTGCCGCTGCCTCCAGCTCTTAGGAAGGAGGAAGCACATTCCAGGGAGATAGGAGAACTCTCAGTAGTCCGGGGGCTGTTGGTGGGAAAGCAAAGAGACTCAAGGTGGCCCCGCCCTAGAGTCTCTCCAGTTATTTGTGCTTGGGTTATTAGGGTAGCTTTAGTCTGGCAGGATTCTGTCTGTATGGTGAGAACAATGAAGAACTAGAGTTGGAAGACACTGACTCAGCATGGTTCTTGGCCTGGTTCTGACAATATAGATACCAGGAGAGTGTAGAGGGGGGCTTATGGTATACCGACTGACTACGGCTTGATATTAACAGGCATGTCAGGAGAATGGGACAGGGTGGGAATTGAAAGTGGCCTGGAGCAAAACCTGAAATCATAACAGGCAGGAGAGGATATGATGGAAGGATGCAACCTGCTTCTTGTAGAGAAAGGGGGACAAGGCAATAGTCTCCTTTCTTTTTTGTTTGCAGCCTTATCAAGAAAGTCAAAGCAATTGCCATGGGTACAGTTATAGTTTAGGGTTGCCTTAGATTACAGAAAATGTTTTCAAAGCACCACTGCTAAAGGAAAGCCTATATTATGGTTACTAAATGTATGTGGCTAGACACAGGGATGCTGTGATCATGGAATAAGACAAGTCTGATTTTAAGGAGCTATGGTTAATTTTTCCTGTCCAAACTAAAGGATGATTTTTTTTAAAAAAAATTAATTATTTTACATTTTAAACCATGGCTGATACCCCTTTGCAGAAGGTTAGTTAATTCCTTGAAAGAAAATGCACTGCCTTTAGAGACCTTAACTGAAATGAACTATAAAACCTGTGAACATATCTCTGAATTATTTCTTGTTCTGGAATAACAAGTTAGTCATTTTTAGCTGAGGACCACACTGAAAACATCTCCACCATTGGATGCAGGAGAAATCTGTCTGATGGTGCAGGTGGGCATGGCTAGAACATTTTGACCCTTAAAAAAATTAGGGCAGAAGTGGATGCATTTAGCTTTACAAAAACTTATTTTTTTTATTTATATATTTTCAAAAAATTGCACCACTGAAAATCAGCAATTTTGCTGCCTAATTTTGGTGGCATGGTTTGAGGAATATCTGGGGGCACAAAATAATGGCCAGGCCTACATGAATCTATGGGCTAAATGTTGCCTGTCCCTGGTTTATTGTGTTACATGAATCAATCAGCCATTTACTTTCTCTCAGTGCTGTTAACAATTTCATATAAACTATCATTAACATTAGCATTTGTTTTACTGATATGCTATTACACTGGGCTCTAATTAGAAAATGGAAACTTTAAAATTCTTAGCTTCTTATGTTTCTAATTCCAAATAATGATTGGAAGATAGGTTTACAACCAATATGACTATTTATTCATTTCCTGCAAGAAAAATATTTTGGAATAGATGTAATTTGTGCCTCAAGTTTTGATAAGAAAATTTATAGAACATGGTGAATGAATGAGGAGTAGAAACAAAGATCAAGATTTAGGCACAGAAATGCATCAATACATGCTTAGTTTTATTCCTAGTTAATTTTAACTGGGAATAAGAAATAAGATTTTTTAAATTCAACTAGTAAGCCACAAAGACATTTGGGGATATTACAAGAAAAATAGAAGATACCGTTGAATTAGTTTTTATTCTTGCATTTTATAATCAGGAGTCTATCACCTTCTCCCTAAATATAACACAGGAAAGTCATGCTTTGAATTTTCCTCAGTGGATTATCTTTCATTATTTACTGCAACATTCTATTCCTTTCTAATATTTTTCTGCCTTTTCTCAAGAGAAATTTCCTGTAAAGCTCCTTGTATTATTTATTGAAACAAATATTTTTCTTTGCCTGTGTTTTTCATACAATAGGCTATTATCCACACTATTACATTATTTCCTAATTTTTCTTTTTGGAAATGTATTTTTTTTAAAATTTTCATCTTTGGAGGATACTTTTGAATTCTTGCTTGAATAATATTTAAATCCTTAGAGTTTAAATCATCCTACATAGAGATTATCTAAGAATCCTCCAAACTCCATTACACAATAACTGGATTTATATTATGCTTCAGTGGTGCCTGACAAAATTAAGGTTTCTTATATTCCATTTGCCATTTACTATACTTTGATCAGTAGAGTATTACCTCTGTTATTAGTTATGTTCTAATCACTTTATTTTTAACATTTTAATCATCTTCATGCATCATAAGATTAATTTCATTCCATATTTTCATTGCTTTCTTCTAATATCATGATTTTCTCCACAATTTTAATTCATCCAGAATTTATTTTTATATATACTTCTGGTTTAATTATCACCTTTCAGTTGCTCACTGAAGCAAAGTAAACTAGAAGGAATAAAGAATCTGATTGTCACTTTGTTGCTTTAATAAGTGCAGAAGCAATATATGATTCAATAACTGGTGTCAAAGCTTAAAAAATATGTTCCCAAAGTGAAACAAATAACATTTATTTAAAAACATAAAGAAATGTACTGTATATATTTATCTTACCACATTTATGTGCCATCCAAATCAGACTAACACTATGCAGGGCACAAAAAGAACAAATTAAAAAGCAGTATCTCAAAATATTTTAAAATAACTATAATAAATAATCACAATAATAACCATATTAATTAATAATAGATGGATATTCACTATTACCCTAGAATCTGAAGGCCTTTTGACTTCATGAACAAGCGAATAAGGGCCAAACACACCTCAAGGGCATTTTATTCCATAGTGGGAGCTAATATTATTGCCTCCTAACCCAAGCTTCTTAACTTCAGATGGGAATAGGATCTTTAGCAGGCCTCCCATAGATGTTCAGGATGTGCAGAATTATACTTGGCAGTCCCTGATATATCCTGGTGCCATGCCATATATGGCTTTATAGGTAAATTGGGCCTGAAAGCCAGTGCAGCCCCATGTAAAACATGTTGCAGTAATCCAGCTGGGTGTTGAACAAGGCAGGGCATGCATCACTGTCACCAAGACATCCTGTTTCAAAGAGGTCTGCAACTGATGCAATAGGTGAAGATGGCTATGTGCTTCCCCTGCTGCTTAAGTAGAAGTCACAAGTTATGTGTCCAGAAGGACCCCCAAGATATAGACTAACTCTGTGACCCATCAAGAGACTACCAACTGAAACCACCTACTCCAGAAGGATATTATAATTGGTACTGAATACCAGTATGACCTGGAGGGACGCAAACACCTTATCCAGGTTCTAATGAAGGCCATCCACTATAGTGACTAATTTTGTTTCTATCCCATGTCTGGGCCTGAACTGTAGCTGAAAGGGATCCAGATAATCTGTTTCTTCTAGGATCCTCCATAGTTTATTGCCTCTCAATAAACCTCCCTAAAAAAACAAGTACTATTGAGATATTTCAGATTGTCAAGCCAGGTATCAGATATGAAATTACCACAATTTTCCTAAAAGACATTATTTGCAAAATCTGAAATTCCCCCCCTGAAAATATCCAGCCAGTGTGTTTTTATTCTGAAATCCATTGACATAAATCCCAAGATCAACTCATGTTTTGGGCATTAGTGTCCCAGAAACAATTCCTAACCTGCATGAACATTTTATGTATTCTTTATCAATGATATAATTACATCTGCTAAAACAATTTCAACAAAACTTAAATTTGCAATAGAATGGAGAGAGAGTGAGAAGAAAGAACTGGAATTTTTGGAAATAATTACTATTTCAAGGAATAAAATTCCTAATAATAATAATAATAATAAATATAATTTTGTATTTCTGCTATACAAGGTATTACTTACCTTAACTAAAACAGTAACATCCAGTGATGTAAGTGCAAACACATATAACACAGATCATTATTACTAAATATACTCACTTTATTTCTTAAAATATTACTGGCAAATTAAACACTTGAGGAAATGATCAGTTAGAGAAGACTTAGATGAACCATACTCACGCATAGATATGCAGTGGTAAAATACCTCTGTTGTATGACACCATTTTAAATATATTTTAATATCTGTTAGAAGAACACCACATCCATCTAGTGGAATTTTGTTTTATTACACTGACTTTACACCCAGTTTGTAAAAATCAATGGTAAATGGAAATTAGGGATACCAAAAGTTCAACCTAAAAGCCTTCAATCTACTTAGAGTATAAAACAGATAAGATACACTGAAGCATTCTTACTGTGTTTAATCCATATTACATTCTATCAAACAAGAAGTTAGGACTGGCTAAAAATGTATATGAGAGGCTAAAAATGTATATGAGAAATGTAAATGAGAAGCATTCTAGAAATCCTATAGAATAAACAGACATCTTTAGGAAAATATATATTGTTCAATTAATTAACTGTAGCTATAAAATAAAATCCACTTTTCCCCAGAAGAGATGTACTACATTCAAATCACTAGCCAAGACCACCAGATGCAATATCATTCTGGTGCCAGATATAATTGTAAGTTCCTCAGGAAACTAAGTCCCCTATCATTTCCCCTTACGATAAATCTTTTGGTACTAACCATCCTCAGCTATATTATATATCTAATGAACTGGATCCATATATACAGCTTAATAGAAATGAATTCTGGGAATATGTATCACAAATTTGAATCACCAATAATAAACTAGGCTGAAGGCATTCCATGATGCCCCTGAGCTCTCATTTCCTGCAATTTTTGCATTATCTTACTGCCATCTAATGGTTTTCTGGATTTTTGCAGTCCAGATCTAGTAGCACTATTCTACTGAAGAGTAGAATAAAAATGATTTAAATCAAAATATTACAAATATAATTAAACAGCTTTCTTCTTCAGTGTTCATTTCTGCCATAAAGTGGTCTTAATCTTTGCTTCTAGCAAGTTGTTTCAGGATCCGTCTCAGCAACAGGTTGATAATATTAATAATTGTTTTACATTGCTATTGTCATATTTATATCAAGGCTATAACCTGGTTTGTATATAACACCACACCAGAATGTATTTATCCTGGTTTGTTTGAATTACTGAACCTACACTAGTCATCAAATCATGGTTTATTCTTTTTCTAGTTTGAAGCTTTGGTTATTAATTTCATTTTTATATTGTGATTGTTCATCTCAGCTTCTTAAATCATGGCTTATCTGAATTTAGACTTCCTTATTTATCACAAGGTTGTTTCTGTACTACATCCAAGGCTTGTATCGTTCATAGAGTGCAAGAAGAGTGTCTAAAAAAGAACTCCTCCTCCTCCTCCATCTTTCCCACCTGCAAATTCATCATCTGTCTTCATTATCCCTGAACATTATCCATCTTCCATATCAAGATTTCAGATCATATTTTTCTGCTGTTTTGCATGGAGAGAAAAGGTTTAAGTGACTTATGTAACACCAGTGAAAGACTAAAAGCTGAAGCAGGATAACATAAATCCATAGTAAAAATGATAAAATCTTAAAGATTAGTGCAAAATAGAACATTTAATGTATATTTATTTTACTTAAAGATGCTAAATAAGACCAAATCCATAGTAAAATGATAAAATCTTAAAGATTAGTGCAAAATAGAACATTTAATGTATATTTATTTTACTTAAAAATGCTAAATAAGACCTTTATTTACTTTACTCTACTTTACTCTTTTCACTCATGTTTCATTAGCATCACACATACACACTCGCTACATTTTAAGGCCAAAAGTTGGTGAATGTAAATTATGTTTCTAAATTATATCTGGGAGGAATACTGAGAATCAAGCAGCTCATTTAATGATGCATATGCACATTATTTCCAGGTTCATCCAGAAAGTCTCTCCTTTTTTCTTACCATGTCTATTGCCATTTTTTAAAATAAACTAAGTTTTGAGGATTATAAAAGATTTTTCCTACTTCAATGAATCTGCAGAGTTGAATTTTGACCTAACTGCTTTTACTTTCCTGTGGGAATGGTCTTTGTTTTCACTTTCTACTATGCCGATTGGTTAATTTTAAGATAATTTGCTGGAAGATATTTTCAATAAAACTGCCTGAATGGACTTTACCTTTTTGAGTCACCAGAGGGTGCCATAATTTACTGTGGAGAAACATGGAGAAAAAGAAAGTGATTTTTAAAAGAATTTTATCTTGAAATCACTCAAGTTCTGGACCATCCCTTAAAACTTGTGGAGTTCAAATTGTGCCAACAATTGGAAGAAGCTGACAAGATTGACAATTATCCTAAGTATAAAGCTGCTTCTTCAAAGAAGAAGATGAGAATTATTAACTTAGAGGTAAAAAGAGAAAGGGGAAAAAATGAAATCTGGAGATTTGAAGAAGAAAGAGATGGGGATTTTAAAAAAAGAGAGCTAGGAGATGGCTTTTTAAGGGTTTAGATGGATGTTTTTCTTTCTGGATAACACTTTTAAGGATATTTATATATATATACACACACACACACACACATACACACTATATCTATCTATCTGTCTGTCTATCTGTCTGTCTATCTATCTATCTATCTATCATCTATCATGTCTGTGTCTGTGTCTGTCTGTATGTGTGTGTGTGTATATAATATATATATATATTAGTAATAAGATGTAGGCAGGTTATTTTTTATTAGTTTAGTTGGCAGAGAGGAATAAAATTATAGTGAAGAATGATAATATTTAACTGTTTACTTATTAGGTGAAAGACTATGTTTGAAGGGTGTTTTTATGTTTGTTAAATGGGAGGGAAAATTACTTTAGAGGGGAATGTTGCATTGAAAATTGAAATGCTTTATAGAAATAATGTTTATCATAGTCTAAATTGAAGTAAGAGATGAATATTGATTTATGTATATCTTTGTTGTAGAAGATCGGAAGTCACTCTGTAGTAGTTTTCTTTGTAACTTCATACTTTTTTAGTTTCCTTTTCTTTGTAGGTTGTTTCATGCTTTTCAGATTGTACTTATATGTTAAAAATTTAATAAAGTTATTCAAAAAACCAACTATATATGTGTATCACTTCAAAATATTTAATTGAAAGTGGCCTATAAATGTTTTAAATAAATGAATGTAAAGTACAGTTCTTAATCTGTTCAGTGCTCTGCATTATTTCAACAATCATTATTTTAATGCATTTTGTAAAAATAAAATAAAATTTATAGTGAGCACTTTTGAGAAATCTCACCTTTGTGACATCACTCAAATGATATTCTCTCATTCATCCTATATGAATATCCTTTAAAAAAAAAGCTTTTGCGCATCACTCTATACACATTAGCACATCTAACAGCTTTCCTCCTACAGATATTACTTGAGTGACACTAGTGGTGGGAGTGCTTACAGAGATTGTTCACATGATGAGAGATCTGATTTTAATAGCTTCTGAACAGGGCTTAATTCTATCCAGTCTACAGTAGAGAGTAGTGAGTCTCTTCCACAGAATCTTAAAGGGAAAAAGGATATTAGGGAAATGAAGAGGAAAGGTAGAATTGTTTTATTCAAGCCTGTGAACATTTATAATAAATACCATGGCAGGGTGGGAGAGATCAGAATGGCTAGATGAGCACTGTAAGATAATAACAATAAGATAATAAGTTGATAATAATATTAAGATAACAATATAAGTTGAAAATGCAGTGAAAGTACCCAGCAGGGAAGACATTAGGATAACTGAGGAAATGATATGAAAGCAATCAAAGAAGGTCAAAAACTGGAGTATTCCTGGACCAGATGAACTCCATGGATTCTGGCTTAAATCACTGATGAGCCTAAACTTGAGATTGGCAGACCAGATGGACAGAGTTTTGGAAGTAGAAGCAAATGATGAATGGTTACCAACTGGAAGGGCATTCCTACTTCAGAAGGACAATGAGAAGGGAAATGAACCTGGCAACTACAGACTCATAACCTGTTTGCCAACAACATACAAGCTACTTATGGGCATAATTGAAAATCAGATTTATAGCTATCTGAAAAGGAATGATTTACACCCTGTAGAACAAAAAAGGTGCTGCAAAAACTTTAGAGCAATGAAGGACCAGTTATTGATTGACAAGTTCATTTTGAAGTATTCGAAAAAAAGAAGAAAAATTTTGTTTATGGCTTGGATAGACTATAAAAAGGCACTGGATTCTGTTCCACATAGCTGGATTGAGAAATGTCTCAGAATTTTTGGAATCAGCAGAAACATTTGGGAATTTATGAATATTTCAATGAAGTTTTGACAAACTAAGCTGATGGCCAACGGGGAAGTCAAAATCAAACATGGAATTTTCCAAGGTGACTCATTATCACTTTTACTTTTTATATCATCAATTGTCCCATTGACAACAATTTTGAACAATACAAACAGTGGATATAAATTGGCTAAAAAATGAGGAAAAATTTTGCATTTACTCTATATGGATGACTTAAAACTATTTGGAAAAATGAAGACTGAACCGGATTCCTTGCTAAAAAGCACAAAATAATTCAGTAAAGACATTGGAATGCAATTTGGCATCGACAAATGTGCAACTATAGCCATAAAGGCAGGCAAAATTGTTAAAGATGATGGAGTACAGCTTGACAATGAAGATCTAATAAAGACAGTAGCAGCAGAGTCTACAAATATTTGGGAGTTTTGGAAGCTTCTGATTTATTACAGAACCAAATCAAAGAAAGCATTTCTGCCAAATATATTAAACGTATTCAAAATTTTTTGAAATCAAAGCTAGATGGCAGAAGCATCAAAAAAGCAATCAATACCTAGGCAGTCCCCATTATACAATATACAACAGGAATAGTTGACTGGACCCAGATGGAACCTTATAACTTGGATCGGAAAACAAGAAAACTAATGACAATATACCATGCTTTACACCCAAAAAGCAATATTGATCAGCTGTATTTGCCAAGAGCTAAAGGGGCAGTGGACTCCTACAGGTGAAACAAATGGTGGAGGAAGAAAAACAAGGCTTGAATGACTGTATTAAGAAAAGCAAAGAACCCTTATTGAAGGAAGTCAATCAAGGAAAGCTTTGAAAACAACAAAGGTGAAGGCTGAGTATGGAAAAGAAACTGATTTGTTAATTGGAAGGACAAACCAATGCATGGTCAATACTTGAAGGATATAGAAGGAAAAGCTGATAAAAAAACCCACATGGAGCTGGTTAAGATCAGGAGTGCTAAAGAAAGAAACTGAAGGTTTTATTTTAGTGGCTCAAGAACAAGCTTTGCCAACTAATTGCATGAAAGCAAAAATTCATCATGTAACAAACAACAGTAAATTTCACCTTTGTAGTGTAAAGGATGAAACAATTGGCCATTTGATCAAACTGACTATAAGCAGTATTATGACTGAGTTGCCAAAATTATTCATTGGAAGATTTGCCAGAGGTTTGGATTTGAAGGTAGCAAGAACCACTGGGACCATCAAGTTGAGAAGGTTTTGGAAAATGAGTGGATTAAGATCTTATGGGACTGTAAAATCCAAACAGACAGGCACCTTGTTCATAACATGCCTGACATAACAGTCATTGAAAAGTCTCTCTAGCCTCCTACATTACACAGAGAAAGGAAAGAAAAATGATATTTTTCCTTTATCAGTCTCTAGATAGTTCTGATGGATGGATGGATGGATGGATGGATGGATCTGTACTCTTCTGGACAGAGAGCTCTGACCTTGTTCCTGGGATCTGTTGGAGCCACTCTCCCAGCTTAGAAGTCACAAACACACACACACACACACACACACACACCAGGGCAATGAGGGAAAGAAAAATGTCCTTTATATCCAACAATCTCCAACAAGAGCCTTCTGGTATAGGCTCTCAGATGCCTAGGCAGAATCAGTCCTCCAGAGACATACACATTTTGTTTTAGGTTCTGTTATCTTTTTAAAATCACAACTTAACCAAGTTAGGATTTCAATGTTTACTAATATGGATTTTTAAAAAATCAAAGTAAGAAATCTGGCTCAGGCCATCCCCATCAACAACTCAGGTAACTGAAATATGGATAGTAAGGCGGACACCAGTGCTGCCCTTAATAGAACCACATAGTACCTCACTACGAAAGAGTTAAAAAGATACTTTATTCAGAGATGTTCAGATATACTGTAGGCAGTACAAGTAGTTGCCTAGGGCAACAAACCATTTAGAGACTATTTATTTTATCAGTTTGTTGTATGATGGATTGTGTGCTATAAAGGAAGGTTGTTTTAGCTTCTTTAGCAGCAGCAGCAGCAGAAACTCTATATTCAGCCTTATTTTATTTATACCCTTCCTAAATGAGCACCTGATTCAGAACCCTTGAAGGTACCCAAAAATAGCAAAATGTATGAGAATGCATTATGCAGTATATCGGATTAATTCATTGTCGAACAATGGCATATTCCATTAGGATGTTTCTAAAATGATATTCTCTTGGGAAACAGAAACTGTGTGATAGAATGAGGATATTGTTATTCAAGCAGAAAACATAAGGCATCTGAAATACTCCATTCTGATTGCTAGAGCTTAATATTACTGCCTGTCAACAACCAAGCACAATTTTTCAGTGTTACATTTTTCAGGAAACAGAAAAAAAATACTGGTTGCACACCTGTAAATTCACCTGTTATTCTTCAGTCTTTAAAAATATACTGTATAATAAGTTTCAAAAGAAAAACAAAATGAAGAAAACAGAAGAGGGACTTAAAAGACACTGTGAATTGTTTGTACCTCCTGGTAACTGTTAAGAGGTGATATTAGACTTTCTTACTTTTCTTTCTTTTCAGATTATTCCTTTAAAAACCTTCCTATTGCAGTGTATTTATTCATGAAATGGAGGAATCTACCATGTGTATGGATCAACTGTACAGTTCACATCTGATCAATAGTCTTTTTTTTTCAGCACTTCTGCTAATTAAAAAATAATATATCTAGTGCAACTGCTCCATTGAATAAATCAACAAGAGCAACCCATAATTGTGGTAAATGATTAGAATTTGACAAATAGCAACAAAATATAAATATCAGTAAAAATAAAAATAAAAACAGGTATAGCTATATTACCAATACAACCAAATCACAGAAAATTCTACAAATAATAGAGCAAAATAAAACAGAATTGCACTGGTCAGAGAGTAGCAGCTATATATTAAAAAAAATCTAATGGTCTACATCCAATGTTATACAAATGGACCCAGAACAGCACTATTTTTTCCCCCCACAAATCCCCCTTCCCAGATGTAATCAGCTGTTAGGGGAGAGCTCTTCAGCTCCAAACTGGAGGATGAGAAAAAGTCATGCCACCGGGCAACGTAAATATCTCTTCAACAGATAAAATGCCACAATTAAATAGAGAATGTTCATGTCTGTAAGCCAGAGTCAGTCCTTTAATTTTATTTTTATTCTGGAAGGATCCATCATGTGCCTTGTATTGTTTCACATCTAACTGATATCCTTAATAGCATACAGTATATCACCAAATACCTGTTTTCATTTAGTTTATTTCTATACCCTGAAGCTGTGTCATTTGGAATCGGGATAGCTAGTTTTAATTAAATTCTTTGTATCAATAGAAATCAGTTAAGGGAATGAGATTAAACATTTTAATGTATTTTATTCCTTGTTTATTTACTTGGAAGTCTCTAGTCAAGTGTCATGCGCTGCCTACTTCTGAATAACATTCAGACGCTGGTTTGCAAAGCAGGTTCTGGTTTATTTCAGATTAGGTACAACGTTGGTAGAAAAAAGCTGAGAGTGACAGGAGCGCGCCGGTGCGGGGTTTAAATACCCCGCGCCGGTCAGCGCCCCCTCGCTCACGGTCACGTCACCCCCCTTTGTCCCATGCGTTGCCCTGCCATTGGTTGAGGGTTTCCAGGACCGCCCATCCTCAGGTTTCCATTCTTCTGCTGATTGCTTTCAGCTGGGCGATCCCCGTTGTATTGTCGCTGATGGCTTGGGTGGCTCCGTGATTAGTTTAGCTATTGTTTGTTAGCCGTTAGTCGTTGTGGGTTGATGGCTACTTAACTTGTGCCCCTTCACTTATTTCCTTGTCATTGTCATGAGTGCCATTGCGCTGATGACTTTAGCTCAACGGCACTCATGACATACTGCCCCCTTTCCGAATAGTGTTCTCCCTCGGGTTTCTGGGTTTTCCCCGTGGAGCTGTCAAAACGCCACATTTTTTTTTTTTTTTTTTTTCAAAGTTCCCGCCGGAGTAGTTGTCGCCCCTCCCTTTGCTCCTCCCTCTACCACGTGCCTTCCCAGGGTGTGTCCATGGTGCGCATGCTCGGGTTCTGACCTGGCGTGCGCATGCTCCAACCACACCCTGTTTGTTTGGCTCAGTTCGGCGAGGCGAGAGGCGTGGCTGGTCGGGTGCTGCTCAGCTCCAGGTAGGGCCCTTCTTTTCTTATTTAGAGTGCGTCGCCTTTGTTGTGTCTCCTGGGCGTTGCCCCCAGGTTGCCCTGTTGACTTGCTTGCCACTCCCCCGCGGCCGGGGGGCGGGGGGAGGGTGCTGGCGATCGTTTGTCACCACCCCGTGGGCCCGGGGCGGGGGGAGTGAGTCCCGGGGGGGGGAAGGTCCACCCAAGTCGCGGGCTTGGGGGGGGCCCTTTCCCTTGGGGCACGGGAGGCGGGGGGGGGCCTGCGGGGGGGGGGTTGGATTTGCTGACCTTGGTTGCGGTTTGTCGGGGTATGCCCGGTGAAATGCTCTGGTCAGGTCAGGCGCGTTAACGTTGTGCGCCGCCACCCATTCCGGGTGGGGGAAGTGTTTCCACCTGACCAGATAGTGTAGAGTTCCTCGTTGCTTGCGGGAGTCGAGGATGTCCCTGATCTCGAAGTGGTGTTGCCCGTCGATCATTAGCGGTGCGGGCTGTGGCGTGCTTGGGTGCCATCGGGAGGTGGTTGCCGGTTTTAGGAGGCTGGTATGGAACACCGGGTGGAGTCTCCGGAGGTTGTGTGGCAGGTCCAGGCGTATTGCTACCGGGTTCACTATTTGCGTGACTCGGAACGGCCCGATGTACTTAGGCCCCAGTTTTTTCGAGGGTTGGGTTGACTTTAGGAACTTGGTGGAGAGATAGGCCATATCTCCCGCCTGGAACGGCGGTTGTTGGCGCCGGTGCTTGTCGGCCTGCTCTTTGTAAGCAGCCTGTGCCTCCTTTAGCGCCGCCGTGATTACTGGCCATGCTTCCGCGATCTTCCGTCCCCAGTCGCTGGCGTCCACCTGGGGTTCCGGGGGTTGAGGTAGCTCCGGTATGGGGACAAAGTCGCGCCCCGAGACTACTTCGAACGGGGTTTTCCCCGTGCTCGTGTGGACGGCGTTGTTGTATGCGACTTCGGCGAACGGGAGCAGTTCAGCCCAGTCGTCTTGGTGGTAGTTCGTATATGATCGTATAAATTGCTCTAAGGTGGCATTAAGAACCTCAGTGGCTCCGTCCGTCTGCGGATGCCAAGCCGTAGATAGGGCCTGTTGGGTCCCCGTCAGCTTCAGGAAGGCCCGCCAGAATTTGGAGGTGAACTGTGTGCCCCTGTCGGTCACCACACGTGCGGGACATCCGTGTAGCCTGTACACGTGGATGAGGAAGAGTTTGGCTAGTTGTTGTGAGGATGGGACCGACGTGCAGGGGATGAAGTGGGCCTGCTTTGAGAAGTAGTCCTTCACCACCCAAATGGCCGTTTTCTTCTGGCTGGGTGGGAGGTCCACTATAAAATCCATAGAGATTTCCTCCCATGGGCGGGAGGGTTCTGCCACTCGTTGCAATAGCCCCGCGGGTTTGCCTGGTGCCCGTTTGGCCCTAGCGCACGTTGGGCAGGACGCCACGTAGGTTTTTACGTCTCGCCTGAGCGCGGGCCACCAGAATTGGCGCCGTGTTAGGTGTAGGGTCTTGAGGAACCCAAAGTGTCCCGCTTGCTTGGCGTCGTGTGACCTATGCAAGATCGCCTGGCGTTGCGAGTCCGGGACGTAGATTCTGCCTTCCCCCCATGCCAGGTCTTGCGCCATCGTTACCTTGTCGGGGTTTGCCAGGAACCAGGGGTCGGTTTTGAGGGCGGCGGCGAGGTCCGTGCGCATTCCCCCTGGTAGTTGCGGTTGGCTTCTTTCCGTCGCCGGTTGTCCCGCCGTCGGCTGCGCCGTAGCGTCGAGTTGCCTCCGTGCGCCGCTTCGGGTGGTCACGGCCATTCCCAGTTGCGAGGCGGATAGGACCGTCCCAATGGTGTCTGGGGCGGGCTCTTCGTCTTGGGGCAGCCGGGAGAGGGCGTCGGCCAGGAAGTTCTTCTTGCCCGGCATGAACTTCAGCTGGAAATCAAAGCGGCTGAAGAATTGGGCCCATCGGACCTGTTTTGGGCTAAGGCGTCTAGGCGTTCGTAGGGCCTCGAGGTTCCGGTGGTCCGTCCAGACCTCGAATGGTTGGGTGGCTCCCTCGAGTAGGTGACGCCATGTCTCTAGTGCCGATTTCACCGCGAAGGCTTCTTTCTCCCAGACGTGCCATCGCCTCTCTGTCTCGGAGAACTTCCTTGACAGGTAGGCGCATGGTTTCAGGAGCCCCGTGGAGTCTTTTTGTAGCAGGATGGCTCCCAGGGAGAAGTCTGAGGCGTCGGCTTGGACCACGAACGGCCGTTCTGGGTCCGGGTGTGCGAGGATTGGCTCCGTCGTGAACAGCGCTTTCAGCTTGTCGAATGCGGTCTGGCACGCGGGAGTCCAATTCAGCACTGTGCCTGGGTTCTTGGCGCGTCGGGTGTCCCCCACCCCTTTGGTTTTGAGGAGGTCCGTTAAGGGGAGGGCTATCTCAGCGAACCCCCGGGCGAAGGACCTGTAGAAATTCGCGAATCCCAGGAAGCTCTGTAGTTGCCGTCTGTTGCGGGGCCGCTCCCAGTTTAGCACCGCTTCGACTTTTGCGGGGTCCATTTCGATGCCGTCCCCGGAGATTCGATACCCCAAATAGTCTAGGCGCTCTTTGTGAAACTCGCACTTTGTAGGCTTTGCGTAGAGCTGCGCCCTTCTGAGCTTGTCGAGGACTTGCCTGACTAAGGTTACGTGTTCCTCGTGTGTTTTTGTGTAAATGAGGACGTCGTCGATGTAGACCAGGACCCCTTTAAACAGATGTTCATGCAGTACCTCATTGATGAGCTGCATGAACACCCCAGGGGCCCCCGCGAGTCCGAAGGGCAGTACCTTGTACTGGAAGGCGCCTAGGGGGCAGTTAAACGCCGTCTTCCATTCGTCCCCCTCCCTGATTCGGATGCGATAGTACGCTTCGCGAAGGTCCAATTTGGAAAAGACTTTGCCCGTGGAGAGGTGGGCGAGCATGTCCTTTACCAGGGGTAAGGGGTATTTGTTGGACAGGGAAGCCGCGTTTAGGCCCCGGTAGTCGGTGCAGAGCCGTAGGGTCCCGTCTTTCTTCTCCCGGAATAAGACGGGGGCTCCGACCGGTGAGCATGCTGGCTCTATGAATCCCCTGTCTAGGTTTTTGTCGATGAACTCCCGGAGGGTTGCCATCTCCTTCGGGGTCATCGAATAGATCTTTGGTCTAGGTAGGGGGACGTCGGGCAGTAGGTCGATCCGGCAATCCGTCTTGCGGTGGGGGGGTAGTTGGTCTGCCTCTGCCTCTCCGAAGACCTCGGAGAAGTCGGCGTATTGTTCTGGTAGGTCTGCTGTGGTAGCGGCGTTGTCTTGTGTGGTCGCCTCCGCTCGTCCTACCGTGGGGTTGCTTTTGCCAGCTGGTGCTGGTGCTCGATACTCGCCGTCGCCGAATGTGAAGGTGCGGGTCGCCCAGTTGATCCGCGGGTTGTTTTTCGCGAGCCATGGCATCCCCAGGACTGCAATGGGCCGTCCGATGGGCGTGACTACGAACGATGTGCGCTCGGTGTGAGTGCCCATTTGCAGGGTGACCGGCTCGGTTTGTAGCGTGGCTGGTTTCCCTCCCGCTGTAGAGCCGTCCAGCTGGTGGAATGCCAGCGGCGTGGGGAGGGGGAAGCAGCGGAGGTCAAGTTTGGCAACTAGGTCGGGGTGGATGAGGTTTTTTGAGCACCCCGAGTCCACTAGTGCCGCGGCCGTGGTGGCTCCGTTGCCGGCAGAGAGTTGGATTGCTGCCAATATTACGGAGCTTTTGTCGTGTCGTTGAGGTGGTCCGCGTTGCTGTCCCACCGCCTGCCTTGCCACGCGTCTCAGAGCAGGCGGGGAGCATTTCCCGCCGGCTGGTCGGGGTCGGTATTGTCCTCTTCCCCCCAGTGCGCGTCCCAGCCCTCTTCCGGTGTCGCTGTGGCCACGGTCATTCGGCGGTGAGGGGGCGGCCCCGGGTTGGGTGGTTTGGGGCTAATTTTCGGGGCGGGCTTGGGCGCGCTGGTCGGCGGTCGGTTGGCGAAGCAATCCGCCGTCTTGTGCCCTAATTTGCCACACCTCCCGCAGGGCTCCCGGTTGAACCTCTTTTTTGGGTATATGGGGCCGGCCATCCCCCCGTGTGGTGCGGGTACCTTTTTCCCGACATAGTTTGTGTCTTCCGTGGTTGTCATAAGGAAGGTGCGGTGCGCGTGTTCGGCTCTCCCCGCGAGGTGGATCCACCCGTGTAACGTTTCTGGGTCGTCGCGGTAGAGGGCCCATTGGAGAACGTCGCGGTTGAGCCCCCTTTTGAAGATTTCCAGCAGGGTGGTCTCAGACCAGTCGCAGACCTTTCCCGCGAGGGCTTTGAACTCCAGGGCGTAGTCAGGGACCGTGCGTGTGCCCTGTTTAAGTCTCTGGAGTGCGCTTTTCGCCCGTACTTTAGCTAGGGGGTCTTCGAAGTAGTTTTTCATCTCTTTGATGAAAGCAGGGAAGGTGGCGAGGGCGGGGGAGCTGGACTCGTACAGTTGGACGTACCAGTCCGCCGCCCTGTCTTGGAGTTTGATCGCCACGGCGGCGATCTTGTCGGCCTCGGAGTCATAGGAGTGTCCGTGCCTCCCCATGAACTCCCTAGCGTTGGTGATGAAAAACGAGAGTTTTGAGGGGGTCCCATCGAAGAAGATGGGGAAGTCCTTTGGGGCCCGGGCGTTTTGTGCGGCCCCGCCTCTCGCTTCCTGGGGTGTGGTGTCGGCCGCCTGTGCCGTCTGCTGGCTCTCCGCTGGCCCGTGTGGGTTCGGTGCTTCGCTCGGGGTGTGGGCTTGTGCGGGGACGTCGTTGGGTGGCGTGGGGGGCATAAGCGCCTGGAGCATGGTCCGGAGTTCCGTCAGCTGAGCCCGCATGCCCGCGAGTTCAGCTCGTGCCTCCTCGTCCACAGCCTGCGCCGCCGCTGGGGCCGGTTCCGTTGGCGCGTCCTCGGGGGTGGGTTGCCGGTGGGGTTCATCGTCCCTCCGCCGCGGATCCGCTTCCTCCTCCGTCTGATGGGTGTCTCCGTCGTCCTCCTCCGTGTTGAGCACCGTGGGGCTGTCGCTCCACGCCCGTTGCTGGGGTGCGATGTGGGGCGCGGGGTCCTCCGCTGGTTTCGGAAGTCGTGCTGCTCCCTCCCGCGGTCGGGTTGCCTCCGTCGCCATCTCCCCTTGGGGTTGGAGCTGAGGCTCGGGTCGGGTGGGGTGGGCGTCCATGGCTCCGGGAGTCCGCGGTGCCTCTGGCCTCGGTCGGTCCTCCTCTGTCTCTTGCCGCGCGGCTCGCCCTCCTTGCCCGCGCCGTTCCGGCCTCATCTTGCTGGTCTTCTCGCCGTCTACTCCTCCCGCGGCTCGTTGTCGTCCGGTGGGGCTCGGCGAGGCTGAGTTTATGACTCTCAGCTTTATGTCATGCGCTGCCTACTTCTGAATAACATTCAGACGCTGGTTTGCAAAGCAGGTTCTGGTTTATTTCAGGTTAGGTACAACGTTGGTAGAAAAAAGCTGAGAGTGACAGGAGCGCGCCGGTGCGGGGTTTAAATACCCCGCGCCGGTCAGCGCCCCCTCGCTCACGGTCACGTCACCCCCCTTTGTCCCATGCGTTGCCCTGCCATTGGTTGAGGGTTTCCAGGACCGCCCATCCTCAGGTTTCCATTCTTCTGCTGATTGCTTTCAGCTGGGCGATCCCCGTTGTATTGTCGCTGATGGCTTGGGTGGCTCCGTGATTAGTTTAGCTATTGTTTGTTAGCCGTTAGTCGTTGTGGGTTGATGGCTACTTAACTTGTGCCCCTTCACTTATTTCCTTGTCATTGTCATGAGTGCCATTGCGCTGATGACTTTAGCTCAACGGCACTCATGACATCAAGCTTATTTCCAAATTAGTGTACTCGGATTTCAAATTGGCTGCTTCTTATGTATGCAAAATTAAAACTTTTCTCCAAGTAAAAATTCCTAGTATTGGATAGTGGGAGTCTGATGGATTAGTAAAATAACTTTTGTGGCCTTATTTATAAGGCAGAAGTAATTATTTATTTATTTATTTATTTATAAATTTATTCACTGCCCATCTCCGCCTCATGGGGGACTCTGGACAGTTTACACTAAAATAAAAATAAAATTTATGTTTTATATAATACTCACTTCCTTTTGTTATAATGAATCTTTTATTTGTATTTTTAGTTGTAGTCGCAATACTTTATAACGTCGTCTTGAAAGGTTGGTATACCCTGTTCCTTTCACTGCATCTAACAATGTAGCATTACTTATCCTAAGAATAGCCTTAGATGCAAGCCTCCAAAGGTGCTAAATTTCCAGGACATTCTTTCCCAGGAAGAAAACAGAGGCAATATGGACAAAATGGGGATTTTATGAGTATCAGCTCTTTCAATCTTTGTAGATTAACACAAATTTAGGGGAAATGATATCATACCATTCACTATGGCACTCCGTATTAGCTTGAGATATATTGAAGAAGCAAAGCAAAACTATAGAGATTTTGAGATTTCTCTTTTTAATTATCTCTACAATAATTTTCTTTAAATGAATTTTATATAATGCAACACCAGTTTTATCTATAAATATAGAATCAATAAAGCAAATCCATATATGTGGTCCTGCCTAATCAAGAAAATAGAATCAAGTTCACACTTACATTTAGGTTCTTAGCAATATAACAAACATGTGTTTTAAAGTAGTATGTATATATGTATAATTCTCTTATTCTCTGTAATGCTTAGCAGTTGGTTGTATTATAGTATTAGATTCTGCTTCTTATAATAATATTTTGAAGTTTTGAAGTTCTTTATACATTATTTTACATTATTCCTAGATTGCCTTCAAAGAATTATCTTTTGAAATCATCATTATGATTTATTTTTTTCAGACTGAATGCTCTGTATAAAGATCAAAATCTAGTGAATAGATTAACTTCATCTACAAATACCTCTTCAGATTTAAGATGTTTGAATGGGTGCATGTGGGAAGGGGACAGTTGTGATAAGGAAAAATATGATCTCTGAATATGCTGGTGGCAGAGAAAAAAAACCCACTCTCTTTAAAGATGTGAGCGCTTGTGTTTAAAAGTTAGTTGTTTTTCCTTCAAATCTTGAGTTAAATAAATCAAGAAGC
This sequence comes from Candoia aspera, assembly GCF_035149785.1. Classification (NCBI taxonomy): domain Eukaryota; kingdom Metazoa; phylum Chordata; class Lepidosauria; order Squamata; family Candoiidae; genus Candoia; species Candoia aspera. The sequence continues at coordinate 34,730,459 of NC_086159.1, read as the reverse complement.
AAATAGAAACAAGCTTCAGAACACATATACTGTACTGGGAAATTTTTTTAAAGTTCATGGACAAGTACAGATGAATGTATTTTTTAACAAATGGTAAAAAGATGGTGAAGTAAAACAAACAAACAAAAAGCAAACATTTTGTTCTTGAAGCCCAGCTTCAATAGTTTTATAATGTTTGAGTGCAGATGAAGTACAGTATATAACCTTAATTTAGGCCTAATATAAATGTATAACATAGTTCCCCCACTTCTAGGGCACAGTTTGAAATGCTGGGGATATATGTCCTTTGGCTTAGATTTTTTTAGAACTTAATCTCCTTATTTTTCTGGATACCCTAGTGTAATATGATATTTATGTTCAAGCATTACATATGAATGTCTTTGCTCTTTAGCTATTGCTGTTTGTCCCTGGGACCTAGTCTCATTTTCTTCTAGGCATTTGGTAGATCAGCAGGCTAACTTATGCATGTGATAATTGGCCTTAATGTCTTCTGTTTTTGGAATCTTGGTGTATTATGATGGTAGTGGTCTCCTACTGCCCATTTCCACTGTTTATTTGTTAGATTTATATTCCACGTTTTGTATAGGAGCTGAAGATAGTGTACACACTATTCTTCCTCTTATTTTTCTTCACAACTGCAACCCAATAAAATAGGTTGGGCTGAGAGATTATAATTGGCCCAAAGTCACCCATAGAGCTCCTGTGCCTGAAGGTGGACTTGAACCTGGGTGTCCCCACTCCAACACCTTAATCACTACACTGTATTGGCTCCCAATATGAATCTCTTGGATTAGCAAGGAAAAAAATTAAGAATCTGAATTGCCTGAATATGGAATGTTACAAATTCTTTAGATGGCATATTATTTTTACCTAAGAGTATAGGTGAGGTATCCATAGGAAATGGAGAAAACCAAGTATGTTAGTTTAGATATGGTTGTACATTAGCATGTTCACTTAACAACAAAAGAAGATTGTTGTGGGTTGTAAATTTTTTAAAGCGTTAATAAGATTCTCAAACAACATCATCTGAGAGCCAGTTTGGTATGGTAGTTAAATAAAGCCTGCAGGCTGCCTTAGGCAGCAAAGCCAGCTGGGTGGCTTTAGACCAGTCAGTCCCTCTCAGCCCCTGGAAGAAGGCTATGGCAAACCACTTCTGAAAATCTTGCCAAGAAAAGTAGAGGGACTAGTCCAGGCAGCCTCCAGGAGTTGAGACTGACTGGATGGACCATAAGAAGAACATTCTATAAACTAACTATAATAAATTCTTAAGTAATAAAATCTACACAAATATGATTATCATAAATTGTTCATTATTATTCATGTGACAATACCCCCTATACCTGAAGGAACATTTGAACTAAATGAAAAGAATTAATTAGTTCTTAACCTGAAAATATTATTTGGGATAATTAGGGGAGGAGTAATAATTAGGGGAGGAGTAACAAGTAGAAGCTTGCTTTTATTTTTTTTTCCTAGGCTGCTAATTTTTTTCTCAATATAACAAACGAAGCATTTTTCCTAAAAGAAGTTCTCTAAGTTAGAAAATAATGAGGAAACTCCATTATTCTGGAATCCTCTAATTTGAATACATTGTGCCATAAAATGGAATAGTCAGTTGTTTCAGGAGAGAGACTTTCACCGAAATGGTAGAGATTTTTCTAGTATACCATACACTATTATTCTCACAATATCTAAAGCAGAATATTTGAATATCAGAAGCAGAAATAAATAAGATTGCCCTAAAATTTCAAAAGTGGGGTGCAAAATAATATTTTAATACTTTCAAACAAGACCAGCACAATCCATATGACTTAGCACTAACAAACAAAATTGTTCCAATGAAAATCCAGATAGCCTCAGTATGAGATCTGAAGGCAAGTTTGCTTTTGTTTGATATTATTAACCACATCACAGTATTGTGACTGTATCTCTGAGATTAGTTTTGAAATCCACATTCAGTCTTTCAGCTGAATATTATTTGAGATACTAGCTCTTGTCTGTGAGTAAAACCATCGGGCATGCAAAATAAAGTTTCTTTATATAAATACGTATGCTTATGTAACTATGAAATAAAGTATTTTACAAAGATATAAGATATGATTGATATAATAATCACCTATTAAAAGCATTAATGAAAAAAAATAACACTTTGATAGTTGTGTTTATAGTTTTCTTATTGTGCTGTAAAACGGCAACAAGAAAGTCTTAGATGACAAGACTGCAAAATGTCTCAGTGTGAATGTGTTTGTATGAGGCTAAAAGGATGTGACGCAGGAGACCTGGGCTAGCAGGAATGGCCTAGTATACATTCTTAAATAGTAGTAGCAGTCCTGAATAGTTGAGTGTCAGCGTTTTCCAAAACAAGGTAAGTCATTAAGCACATTAAAATGTATAGAAAGTAAAACCAGCCATTAGAATTACAGTAGAGATGCTTTTAAAAGGAAAAAAAATGGATCAACTTACGTTAATTAATTCAATATCCCATATTTTCTTTACAAGGTCTATTGATGTATAGCCATTAATCAAAAAGGGCTTGATATAGTCTCCCAGTTCCAGAGAATCTAGCCATTCTGCTACAGAGGTGGGGTTGTAGCCATCATTGCCTGCCTGTTTCATCTGAAATATAAAAGTGCCAAATAATTTTCAAGTGTATTATTATGATTGGATTTGTCTTAATAAAAAAATAAAATAAGAAGGACCTTATATCAGAATCTTTAAATTATATCATTAATATCATAGTATATCTCTATTAATACTTCTATTAGATGTATTAATTAATACTTCTAAATTTCTTCCAGGGGGTACTTTTTGTAACATGCTTCTAAATTTCATGGCATTGTGACAGTGCCAAATGGGGGAAAAATACAGTTAACATGGATATGGAATCAATGCATACAAACACCCAAAGAGTTCATGATAGGCAGTTGATAGAAGTCTTTCCCTCTTCTTTCCTGTGCATTTTGTCAAATCCATATAATATGGAATTTTGGCAACACATTACTTCTTTTTATGAAGAGATACATGCAAAATCAAATCAAATCAAATCAAATCAAATCAAAACAAAACAAAACCAAACAAAACCAAACCAAACCAAACCAAACAAAACCAAACCAAACAAAACAAAACAAAACAAAACAAAACAAAACAAAACAAAACAAAACAAAACAAAACAAAACAAAACAAAACAAAACAAAACAAAACAAAACCGTCAGGTAGAGATTTATTAGTTAGAAGCATAATCTTTAAACAAAACAGACATCATATATGTTTGTATGAGTGGTCATGTACATATATGTATTGTATTCACACATATTGTAAGGAATTTGAAGATATTTGGAGGGAATATGATAATTTCAATGCCTCTGTTGTGTCTGAGTTGATTGCAACAAATTGTACCTTTTGGGATTTTTTAAGGTTGGATGGAGTGCCTAAGTAATAATCCATTGTGGCTCACTGGGGCAATTTGTGAATATCTGTGTGAGGATCATAGGTTCAGATACCTCAATATTAATAAGCTTCACCACAAGCCTCTTGGGATATAGGAAAGATATTTTATTGAGATACAGTCCATTCTCCTGCAAAGTCACAAGTGAGTCAGATTCCCTTGCCCCCCACATTAAGTCCATTGGGTTTTCCCACCTCCCTTTTGAAATTGAATGCTCGCAACGTCTTTCAGTTTTACAGCTCCGTTCCCAGGCTCTGCTCTTCAAGATGGTGTTACTTTAGATAAGCGAGTCGCCACAACAATTTCCTTTGTGTCTGCTTGTGATCCCTTTGTTCCTAGGCAACAAATCATTCCTCCCCACTCCCACATCTACAACCCATGGCAGTGGAGATGTTCCAGAAGCTATTAACTATTGCTTCTGGGATAATCCTCTGACAATCTGCTATAGTGGGTCAGACAAAGTTCTCATTGGGCTGAGTATGTATACCGACTGTATGAACACTTGTTTGCCATCAGCCTTTCACTTAATTGCAATGGGAACCTAATGGAACAAGAAGATTTGGATTCAGGAAGTGATCTTACCCTGCTTTCGGAGTCAGTCAGATCTGCTTCTAACCCTTTCCTTTGGATGCCTATTAAGTATTCTTACAGGAAGATTCAACTTCAATTTTTTCCTGTTTTATGGATGTGACTACTCTCTACATACATACATCTGCATCCTTTACTTATTTATTTGCTTATTTATTTAAACATTTATATGGTGCTTCTAATTAAAAGCCCAAGTTTATCCACAATAAAAGATTGTACTATAAAATAAAACCTTTGTGTGTGTGTGTGTGTGCGCATGCGCGCCTGGTGCTAAATACTTGTTTCTTTTCACCCTTTCAGTGAAATGCCTTGTTACTAGATCAGGAAGGATTCATAAGTTGGACAGTGTTTTACTGCTGTCCTGTAGTAAATGCATTTGGCTTCCAGGTGTTCCAAGGGGGACTCTAGTATTGTGTGTGTTTAGGTAAATATATTTATGGATATATATATATTATATATTATGTTCACTTGCACATGTTCACTGATGGTTCCTTACAAAGCAATGCATCCATGTTGGTCTTTATTTATTTTTATTTTTATTTCCAGAACAAATTTCAGCAAAAGAAAGTGTCAAAATTCACTATAATAATGCTCTTGCATTTCTAAAATACCTTTCCTCTTGTTGTTGTTTATTTGTTCAGTTGCTTCCGACTCTTTGTGACTTCATGGACCAGCCCACACCAGAGCTTCCTGTCGGTCATCAACACCCCCAGCTCCCCCAGGGACGAGTCCGTCACCTCTAGAATATCATCCATCCATCTTGCCCTTGGTCGGCCCCTCTTCCTTTTGCCTTCCACTTTCCCTAGCATCATCATCTTCTCCAGGGTGTCCTGTCTTCTCATTATGTGGCCAAAGTATTCCAGTTTTGCCTTTAATATCATTCCCTCAAGTGAGCAGTCTGGCTTTATTTCCTGGAGGATGGACTGGTTTGATCTTCTTACAGTCCAAGGCACTCTCATAATTTTCCTCCAACACCACAGTTCCAAAGCATTCTTCCTTCTCTCAGCCTTCCTTATGGTCCAGCTCTTGCAGCCATACGTTACTACGGGGAACACCATTGCTTTAACTATGCAGACCTTTGTTGTCTCTGCTCTTAACTATTTTATTGAGATTTGTCATTGCTCTTCTCCCAAGGATTAAATGTCTTCTGATTTCCTGACTGCAGTCAGCATCTGCAGTAATCTTCGCACCTAGAAATACAAAGTCTTTCACTGCTTCCACATTTTCTCCCTCTATTTGCCAGTTATCAATCAAGCTGGTTGCCATAATCTTGGTTTTTTTGAGGTTTAGCTGCAAACCAGCTTTTGCACTTTCTTCTTTCACCTTCATCATAAGGCTCCTCAGTTCCTCTTCGCTTTCAGCCATCAAAGTGGTATCATCTGCATATCTGAGACTGTCAATGTTTCTTCCAGCGATTTTAACTCCAGCCTTGGATTCCTCAAGCCCAGCACATTGCATGATGTGTTCTGCGTAGAAGTTGAATAGGTAGGGTGAGAGTATACAACCCTGCCATACTCCTTTCCCAATCTTAAACCAGTCTGTTGTTCCGTGCTCTGTCCTTACTGTTGCTCCTTGGAATACAGATTCCTCAGGAGGCATACAAGATGACTTGATATCCCCATATGTCATGCGCTGCCTGCCCCTGAATAATGCTCAGACACTGGTTCGATGGATCAGGCTCTGGTTTATTCACAGCGCAGTTACAGCGTCGGAAGAAAAAAGCTGAGAGTGACAGGAGCGCGCCGGTGCGGGGTTTAAATACCCCGCGCCGGTCAGCGCCCCCTCACTCGCGGTCACGTCACCCCCCTTTGTCCAATACGTTGCCCTGCCGGTGGGTGAGGGGTTGTGAGGCCCCGCTGGCGTTCCGGGATCGCCCATCATCGGGTTTTCTATTCATCCGGTGATTGCTGTCAGCTGGGCGATCTCCGTTGTATTGGCGCTGATGGCTTGGGTGTGCTCCGTGATCCGTTTAGTTATTGTTTGTTGGCCGTTAGTCGTTGTGAGTTGATGGCTACTTATCTTGAGCCCCTTCTCCTGTTTCCTTGCTATTGTCATGTGTGCCATTGCGCTGATGACTTCAGCTCAACGGCACTCATGACATACTTCCCCCTGTCCGAATAGTGTTCCCTCCCGGGTTTCTGGTTTTTTTTTTTTTGTTTTTTTTTCTCGGTGGAGCTGTCAAACGGCACTTTTTTTTTTTTTTTCTTCGAAATTCCCGCCGGAGTAGTTGTCGCCCCTCCCTTTGCTCCTCCCTCTACCACGTGCCTTCCCAGGGTGTGTCCATAGTGCGCATGCCCGGGTCACGTCCTGGCGTGCGCATGCTCCAGCCACACCCTGTTTGTTTGGCTCAGTTCGGCGAGGAGAGAGGCGTGGCTGGTCGGGTGCTTATCAGCTCCAGGTAGGGCCCTTCTTTTTTTTATTTAAAGTGCGTCGCCTTTGTTATAGCTCCTGGGCGTTGCCCCCAGGTTGCCCTGTTGACTTGCTTGCCACTCCCCCGCGGCCGGGGGGCGGGGGGAGGGTGCTGGCGAATGCTTGTCACCACCTCGTGGGCCCGGGGCGGGGGGAGTGAGTCCCGGGGGGGGGAGGTCCACCCAAGTCGCGGGCTTGGGGGGGGCCCTTTCCCTTGGGGAACGGGAGGCGGGGGGGGCCTGCGGGGGGGGTTTTTGCAGGGGACGGCTTGCTGACCTTGGTTGTGGCTTGTCGGGGTATGCCCGGTGAAATGCTCTGGTCAGGTCAGGCGCGTTAACGTTGTGCGCCGCCACCCATTCCGGGTGGGGGAAGTGTTTCCACCTGACCAGATAGTGTAGAGTTCCTCGTTGCTTGCAGGAGTCGAGTATGTCCCTTATCTCGAAGTGGTGTTGCCCGTCGATCATCACCGGTGAGGGCTGTGGCGTGCTTGGGTGCCATCGAGAGGTGGTTGCCGGTTTCAGGAGGCTGGTGTGGAACACCGGGTGGAGTCTCCGTAGGTTGTGTGGCAGGTCCAAGTGTATTGCTACCAGGTTCACTATTTGGGTGACTCGGAACAGCCCGATGTACTTAGGCCCCAGTTTTTTCGAGGGTTGGGTTGACTTTAGGAACTTGGTGGATAGGTAGGCCATATCCCCCGCTTGGAACGTCGGTTGTTGGCGCCGGTGCTTGTCGGCCTGCTCTTTGTAGGCTGCCTGTGCATCCTTCAGCGCCGCCGTGATTATTGGCCATGATTCCGCGATCTTCCGTCCCCAGTCACTAGCGTCCACCTGGGGTTCCGGGGGTTGAGGTAGCTCCGGTATGGGGACGAAGTCGCGCCCCGAGACTACTTCGAACGGAGTTTTCCCCGTGCTCGTGTGGACGGCGTTGTTGTATGCGACTTCGGCGAACGGGAGCAGTTCAGCCCAGTCGTCTTGGTGATAGTTAGTATATGAGCGTATGAATTGCTCTAAGGTGGCATTAAGAACCTCTGTGGCTCCGTCCGTCTGGGGGTGCCAGGCCGTAGATAGGGCCTGTTGGGTCCCCGTCAGCTTTAGGAAGGCCCGCCAGAATTTGGAGGTGAACTGTGTGCCCCTGTCGGTCACCACACGTGCGGGACATCCATGTAGCCTGTACACGTGGATGAGGAAGAGTTTGGCTAGCTGTTGTGCGGATGGGACCGACGTGCAGGGGATGAAGTGGGCCTGCTTTGAGAAGTAGTCCTTCACCACCCAAATGGCCGTTTTCTTCTGGCTGGGTGGGAGGTCCACTATAAAATCCATAGAGATTTCCTCCCATGGGCGGGAGGGTTCTGCCACCCGTTGTAATAGCCCCGCGGGTTTGCCTGGTGCCCGTTTGGCCCTAGCGCACGTTGGGCAGGACGCTACGTATGCTTTTACGTCTCGCCTGAGCGCGGGCCACCAGAATTGACGCCGTGTTAGGTGTAGGGTCTTGAGGAACCCAAAGTGTCCCGCTTGTTTGGCGTCGTGTGACCTATGCAAGATCGCCTGGCGTTGCGAGTCCGGGACATAGATTCTGCCTTCCCCCCATGCCAGGTCCTGTGCCATCGTTACCTTGTCGGGGTTTGCCAGGAACCAGGGGTCGGTTTTGAGGGCGGCGGCGAGGTCCGTGCGCATTCCCCCTGGTAGTTGCGGTTGGCTTCTTCTGGTCGCAGGTTGTCCCGCCGTCGGCTGCGCCGTAGAGTCGAGCTGCCTCCGAGCGCCGCTTCGGGTGGTCACGGCCATCCCCAGTTGCGAGGCGGATAGGACCGTCCCAATGGTGTCTGGGGCGGGCTCTTCGTCTTGGGGCAGTCGGGAGAGGGCGTCGGCCAGGAAGTTCTTTTTGCCCGGCATGAACTTCAGCTGGAAATTAAAGCGGCTGAAGAATTGGGCCCATCAGACCTGTTTTGGGCTAAGGCGTCTGGGCATTCGTAGGGCCTCGAGGTTCCGGTGGTCGGTCCAGACCTCGAATGGTTGTGTGGCTCCCTCGAGTAGGTGTCGCCATGTCTCTAGCGCCGATTTTACCGTGAAGGCTTCTTTCTCCCAGACGTGCCATCGCCTTTCTGTCTCGGAGAACTTCCTTGACAGGTAGGCGCATGGTTCCAGGAGTCCCGTGGGGTCCTTTTGGAGCAGGATGGCCCCCAGGGAGAAGTCTGAGGCGTCGGCTTGGACCACGAACGGCCGTTCTGGGTCCGGGTGCGCGAGGATTGGCTCCATGGTGAACAGCGCTTTCAGCTTGTTGAATGCGGTCTGGCACGCGGGAGTCCAATTCAACACTGTGCCCGGGTTCTTGGCGCGTCGGGTGTCCCCCACCCCTTTGGTTTTGAGGAGGTCCGTTAGGGGGAGGGCTATCTCTGCGAACCCCCGGGCGAATGACCTGTAAAAATTCGCGAATCCGAGGAAGCTCTGGAGTTGGCGTCTGTTGCGGGGGCGCTCCCAGTTTAGCACCGCCTCGACTTTTGCGGGGTCCATTTCTATGCCGTCCCCGGAGATCCGGTACCCCAGGTAGTCTAGGCGCGCTTTGTGAAACTCGCACTTTGTAGGCTTGGCATAGAGCTGCGCCCTTCTGAGCTTGTCGAGGACTTGCCTGACTAGGGTCACATGTTCCTCGTGCGTTTTTGTGTAAATAAGGACGTCGTCGATGTAGACCAGGACCCCTTTGAACAGATGTTCATGCAGTACCTCATTGATGAGCTGCATGAACACCCCAGGGGCCCCCGCGAGTCCGAAGGGCAGCACTTTGTACTGGAAGGCACCTAGGGGGCAGTTGAACGCAGTCTTCCATTCGTCCCCCTCCCTGATTCGGATGCGATAGTACGCCTCGCGAAGGTCCAATTTGGAAAAGACTTTGCCCGTGGACAGGTGGGCGAGCATGTCCTTCACCAGGGGTAAGGGGTATTTGTTGGACAGGGAAGCCGCGTTTAGGCCCCGGTAGTCGGTGCAGAGCCGTAGGGTGCCGTCTTTCTTCTCCCGGAATAAGACGGGGGCTCCGACCGGTGAGCATGCTGGCTCTATGAATCCCCTGTCTAGGTTTTTATCGATGAACTCCCGGAGGGTTGCCATCTCCTTCGGGGTCATCGAGTAGATCTTTGGTCTAGGTAAGGGGACGTCGGGCAGTAGGTCGATCCGGCAATCCGTCTTGCGGTGGGGGGGTAGTTGGTCAGCTTCTGCCTCTCCGAAGACCTCGGAGAAGTCGGCGTATTGTTCCGGTAGGTCAGCTGTGGTAGCGGCGTTGTCCTGTGTAGTCGCCTCCGCTCGTCCTACAGTGGGGTTGGTTCTGCCCGCTGGAACTGGTGCCCGATACTCGCCGTCGCCGAATGTGAAGGTGCGGGTCTCCCAGTTGATGCGCGGGTTGTTTGTCACGAGCCATGGCATCCCCAGGACTGCAATGGGCCGTCCGATGTGAGTGACGACGAACGATGTGCGTTCGGTGTGAGTGCCCATTTGCAGGGTGACCGGCTCGGTTTGCAGCGTGGCTGGTTTCCCTCCCGCTGTAGAGCCGTCCAGCTGGTGGAATGCCAACAGCGTGGGGAGGGGGAAGCAGCGGAGGTCGAGTTTGGCGACTAGGTCGGGGTGGATGAGGTTTTTTGAGCACCCCGAGTCCACTAGTGCCGCGGCCGTGGTGGCTCCGTTGCCGGCAGAGAGTTTGATTGCCGCCATTATTACGGGGCTTTCGTCGTTCCGTCGAGGTGGTCCGCGCTGCTGTCCCACCGCCTGCCTCGCAACGCGTTTCAGGGCAGGCGGGGAGCTTTTCCCGCCGGCTGGTCGGGGTCTACGTTATCCTCTTCCCCCCAGTAGGCGTCCCAGCCTTCCTCTGGTGTCGCTGTGGCCACGGTCATTCGGCGGTGAGGGGGCGGCCCCAGGTTGGGTGGTTTGGGGCTAATTTTCGGGGTGGTTTAGGCGCACTGGTCGGCGGTCGGTTGGCGAAGCAATCCACCGTCTTGTGTCCTAGTTTGCCACACTTCCCGCAGGGCTCCCGATTGAATTTCTTTTTTGGGTATATGGGGCCGGCCATCCCCACGTGTGGTGCGGGTACCTTTTTGCCGGCATAGTTTGTGTCTTCCGTGGTTGTCATGAGGAAGGTGCGGTGCGCGTGTTCGGCTTTCCCCGCGAGGTGGATCCACCCGTGTAGCGTTTCTGGGTCGTCGCGGTAGAGGGCCCATTGGAGAACGTCGCGATTGAGCCCCCTTTTGAACATTTCCAGCAAGGTGGTCTCGGACCAGTCGCTGACCTTCCCCGCGAGGGCTTTGAACTCCAGGGCATAGTCTGGGACCGTGCGTGTGCCCTGTTTAAGTCTTTGGAGTGCGCTTTTCGCCCTTACTTTGGCTGGGGGGTCTTCGAAGTAGTTTTTCATCTCATTGATGAAGGCAGGGAAGGTGGCGAGGGCGGGGGAGCTGGACTCGTACAGTTGGACGTACCAGTCCGCCGCCCTGTCTTGTAGTTTGATCGCCACGGCGGCGATCTTGTCGGCTTCGGAGTCGTAGGAGTGTCCGTGCCTCCCCATGAACTCCCTGGCGTTCGTTACGAAGAACGAGAGTTTCGTGGGGTTCCCATCGAAGAAGATGGGGAAGTCCTTTGGGGCCCGGGCGTTTTGCGCGGCCCTGCCTCTCGCTTCCCGGCCTGTGGTGTCGTCTGCCTGGGCCGTCTGCTGACCCTCCGCTGGCCCGTGGGGGTTCGGTGCTTCGCTCGGGGTGTGGGCCTGTGCGGGGACGTCGTTGGGTGGCGCGGGGGGCATAAGCGACTGGAGCATGGTCCGGAGTTCCGTCAGTTGGGCCCGCATGGCCGCGAGTTCAGCTCGTGCCTCCTCGTCCACGGCCTGCGCCGCCGCTGGGGCCGGTTCCGTCGGTGCGTCGGCGGGGGTGGGTTGCCGGCGAGGCTCATCCTCCCTCTGCCGCTGGTCCGCTTCCTCCGCCGTCTGCTGGGTGTCTCCATCGTCCTCCTCCGTGTTGACCGCCGTTGGGCTGTCGCTCCACGCCCGTTGCTGGGGTGCGATGTGGGGCGCGGGATCCTCCGCTGGTTTCGGAAGGCATGTTGCTCCCTCCCGCGGTCGGGTTGCCTCCGCCGCCATCTCCCCTTGGGGTTGGAGCTGAGGCTCGGGTCGGGTGGGGTGGGCGTCCATGGCTCCGGGAGTCCGCGGTGCCTCTGGCCTTGGTCGGTCCTCCTCTGTCTCTTGCCGTGCGGCTCGCCCTCCTTGCCCGCATCGCTCCGGCTTCATCTTGCTGGTCTTCTCGCCGTCTATTCCTCCCGCGGCTCGTTGTCGTCCGGTGGGGCTCGGCGAGGCTGAGTTTATGACTCTCAGCTTTATGTCATGCGCTGCCTGCCCCTGAATAATGCTCAGACACTGGTTCGATGGATCAGGCTCTGGTTTATTCACAGCGCAGTTACAGCGTCGGAAGAAAAAAGCTGAGAGTGACAGGAGCGCACCGGTGCGGGGTTTAAATACCCCGCGCCGGTCAGCGCCCCCTCACTCGCAGTCACGTCACCCCCCTTTGTCCAATACGTTGCCCTGCTGGTGGGTGAGGGGTTGTGAGGCCCCGCTGGCGTTCCGGGATCGCCCATCATCGGGTTTTCTATTCATCCGGTGATTGCTGTCAGCTGGGCGATCTCCGTTGTATTGGCGCTGATGGCTTGGGTGTGCTCCGTGATCTGTTTAGTTATTGTTTGTTAGCCGTTAGTCATTGTGAGTTGATGGCTACTTATCTTGAGCCCCTTCTCCTGTTTCCTTGCTATTGTCATGTGTGCCATTGCTCTGATGACTTCAGCTCAACGGCACTCATGACACCATACCACTAAGAACTTGCCACAATTTGTTATGGTCCACACAGTCAAAGGCTTTAGAATAGTCAATAAAACAGAAATAGATGTTTTTCTGAAACTCCCTGGCTTTTTCCATTACCCAGCGGATATTGGCAATTTGGTCCCTAGTTCCTCTGCCTTTTCTAAACCCAGCTTGTACATCTGGCAATTCTCGCTCCATGAATTGCTGAAGTCTACCTTGCAGGATCTTGAGCATTACCTTACTGGCATGTGAAATGAGTGCCACTGTTCGATAGTTTGAACACTCTTTAGTGTTCCCCTTTTTTGGTATGGGGATATAAATTGATTTTTTCCAATCTGATGGCCATTCTTGTGTTTTCTAAATTTGCTGGCATATAGCGTGCATTACCTTGACAGCATCATCTTGCAAGATTTTGAACAGTTCAGCCAGGATGCCGTCGTCTCCTGCTGCCTTGTTGTTAGCAATGCTTCTTAAGGCCCATTCAACCTCACTCTTCAGGATGTCTGGCTCTAGCTCACTGACTACCCATCAAAGCTATCCCCGATATTGTTATCTTTCCTATACAGGTCTTCCGTATATTCTTGCCACCTCTTCTTGATCTCTTCTTCTTCTGTTAGGTCCTTGCCATCTTGTTTTTGATCATACGCATTTTTGCCTGGAATTTACCTCCAATGTTTCTAATTTTCTGGAAGAGGTCTCTTGTCCTTCCTGTTCTATTGTCTTCTTCCACTTCCACGCATTGCTTGTTTAAAAATAATTCCTCATCTCTTCTGGCTAACCTCTGGAATTTTGCATTTAATTGGGCATATCTCCCCCTATCACTGTTGCCTTTTGCTTTCCTTCTTTCTTGGGCTACTTCTAGTGTCTCAGCAGACAGCCACTTTGCCTTCTTGGTTTTCTCTTTCTTTGGCATGTATTTTGTTGCCGCCTCCTGAACAATGTTGCAAACTTCTGTCCAGAGTTCTTCCGGGACCCTATCTACTAAGTCCAGTCCCTTAAATCTATTCTTCACCTCCACTGCATATTCCTTAGTGAGCTCCTTAGTGAGCTCATATCTAGCTGATCTGTGGGTCTTCCCTAATCTCTTTAGTCTGATCCTAAATTGTGCAAGAAGAAGTTCGTGATCTGAACTACAGTCAGCTCCAGGTCTTGTTTTTACCGACTGTATAGATGTCCACCACCTTTTGCTGCAAAGGATGTAGTCAATCTGATTTCGGTGTTGTCCATCTGGTAAAGTCCATGTATAAAGCCATCTCTTAGGTTGTTGGAAGGGAGTGTTTGTTATGCAGAGTGACTTATCTTGGCAAAATTCTATTAGCCTATGTCCTGCTTCGTTTTGTTCTCCCAGGCCATGCTTACCTGTAATTCCAGGTGTCATCTGACTGCCCACCATAGCATTCCAGTCTCCTGTGATGAAAATAACGTCTCTTTTAGGTGTGTTGTCCAGTAGGTGCTGCAGATCCTCATAGAACTGCTCTACTTCAGCTTCTTCAGCATCTGTGGTTGGGGCGTATAATTGGATCACTGTGATGTTAGATGGCTTGCCCTGAATTCAAATTGAGATCATTCTATCGTTTTTTGGATTGTATCCAAGCACTGCTTTAGCCACTTTACTATTAATTATGAAGGCTACTCCATTTCTTCTGTGGTCCTCTTGTCCACAGTAGTAGTTCTGGTGGTCATTTGATGTGAAGTGGCCCATTCCAGTCCATTTCAGTTCACTGACGCCCAAAATGTCTATCTTTAATCTTGACATCTCGCCAATAACCACATCCAATTTGCCCTGGCTCATAGATCTTACATTCTAGGTTCCAATGGTGTGTTGATCCTTAGAACATCAGATTCGCCATTCACCACCAGCATCGTTGGCCACTAGCCATCCTTTCGGCTTTGAGCTAGCTGCGTCATCACATCTGGGACTAGTTGAACTCATCCTCTGTTCCTCCCTAGTAGCATTTTGACCATCTTCTGACCTGGGAGTCTCATCTTCTGATGGTATACTGACATATCTCTGGTTGTAGTTATCCATTTAGTTTTCATGGCAAGAATACTGGGGTGGGTTGCCATTACCTTTCCCAGGGATCTCATTTAGTCTGACCTCTCTGTCATGACCTTCCCATCTTGGGTGGCCCTTCACGTTTTAGCTCATGGCATCATTGAGGTGCTCAGGCTCCAGCACCACAACAAGGTAACGATCCTTTGCTGTAGACCTTTCCTCTAGACTTGCTAAAAAATCTACAAGTGAAGCAAATGGGAATTGACAGAGAAAGAATTTCCATCTTGAAATAATGGTTATGTGAATTCAGGCCTAAAGCTGTTGAGTACCACTAGGAGGACTTCTGCTAATGACTGTATGCTTGGCAGATCTATGAGAGAGACAACAGTCCTTGGATATCCTACTGCCATGTTATTTACGGTTGTATAGGGTAATAGCAAACTGTGGCCTGACTGAAATAGGTCTGAATAGCAGATCTGCAGGCAGGGCAGCTTTCTCAGCAATAGTGTTATATTGCAGGGCAACAGCTAGACTCAGCAGAGATCTGGTTAGCTGCTCCATTTGGCATCAGCTGAAGCTTTCAGGACATACATAAGGGCAGCATATAAAGACATGAAGTTACTGGGACTGCGTTGTCCTGTACAGGAACAACTGTAGCTGGTATATCAACCAAAGGTGGTAAAAGGTTATCCTTGTCACTGCAGCCACTCATTTTATTTAAAGTTTCTGGACTGCGTGTAAAGGCAGGTGGACATTGGTTCAATACTTGATGTTACCCATGGTAACTATTGTACATAGGCCTCTAATGATAAGTAACAATAATTAATAATTAATTAATAATTAACCTTCAGAGGGGTATGATGCCATCAATAAATGTGCCTTTACCCACACTGTTATATGGAAGTGAGAGTTGAGTATGTCAGGAGAAATACAAGTTGAATGCTGCAGAAACTGGGTAATTAAGAAGTCTATGTGGTAAAACAAGACAAAACATGGGCAGGAATGTATGGGCACTCTAGGAATGTAGACTTAATACAAAAAATGAATGACCAGTACAAATGTATACCAAGGTAGTGTGGTCATGCAGAGAGAATGAATGTGGATCAAATATATGAAGGAATCATATGAAGGCATCAACAAATATATGAAGAAAGAGTACATGGGTCAAATGGAAGGGAAAAACCAAGAAAAGTGATTAATGGAGTTGATGAGATCCCAAAAATAGAGAGATGAGAAGCATAGGAGTCTTCAGCTAGGATGGGAAAATCACAACTCACATACAGTGATGGCAGGACAAAACACTACCTTGCCCTTAAATTCTGACCCCTGACACAAGGATGCTTCCTTGCCTCCCCCCTCCCTGATGCTTATGTTGAGAAGCAAATAGCAATGTATGAAGGCATATGTTGCTGTGGCAGAAAGAAGGATAACAAGGTATGGAGAGATACAGTGAATGGTGTTGGTGTAAACTAGATAAAGCTATATTTCCTTTTCTCTCAATTATGTGTTTAACGTCTTGGTTTATTATTTCTTACTGCACTGCTTTTTATTCCAAAAACTTTGACACATATATGCACATGTAGAAATCAGCACCATTTTCTTGTGTCCTTTTTTGGCTAAAAAATCATATTAATAAATACTATATTCTAGTCAGCTGAATTAGCAATGATACTCAGGTTATCAACAATTTTCATGAATTACTGTACGAAAAATTCATTGAATTCTGAATGTGGCAATTTTCAATTTTTGATTGCTATGTACTATGACTTCAGGAATACAAAGAAGAGCGACATGAAAATACTTTTTTAGCTTATCTGTAATGAGTGGCCGAACAATTTAGAATAAAACTGAATCTGTAAACACAGAGCTACAATATTTGAGAAAATATGAAACTTCACTGAATCTCAAAAAATATCATTAAAATCATAAAACATTTAAGTTGCATGTGCCTAGTAGTAAGGATATTGTTACTAGAACTGTACAGCATTATTAAGATTATTTTAAAAGATAATTTTTAAAAAGTAATTTCAATAAAGTAAAGTGAAAGTAAATCCCCAAAATATGACTGTCTAAAAATCCAAAACTCAAGCAAACAGCAACCGTATTTAAATCAAAATGGCCCAGTAAGCCTATAGAAAGAGCTACACCAAAATCCAGAGTATGGTTCATTCTGAACTTTGTGATATATTGACATACAATCAGGACTATGAAGCTGGTTACTTGTGTCATTAAAATGCCAAAGCTCCTGAAGACTTTTCCATGAGAAAAAATGTGGATGTTTTTATGGAAAATTTCATAAAGTGTCATTTGTCAAGCAAGTCTTATATATAAGGAAGGCAAATTCATCTTGAATGCAAACATTCAAAATTGAAAGAAATCAAGATTTTTACTGACAGCAGTTTTTTGGGGGGATATTAAAATGAATAACTCACTGCTTTCCATTCACAATATTAATAAGCAATTGGAAGAGTATGTGCACATATCGGACAGCCAGAGAAGTAAATATTATGCTTTTGAATTTCTCTGAATTATCAACAGCATTGTATGGAATGACATAATGGATGAAATAGTGGTATCAATATTTAATACTTGAGCTGTTAATGAAAGCACAGACATATCTCTCAACAATTACTTGATACTCTACCTTAAAGTTAGACTCATACATTCTATAAATTCATTTGGTGGAATATTGCAATTGCAAGGATGTGATTCTGTTGCAGTGGTCTCTGCAATCAAAAAGTTGTATAAAAATCATAAGCATGACCTAATGAAAGTGATGAGGTTCAGATGTGATGGTGCCTCTGTGATATTCAGCAGACTCAGTGTTGTAGCAGCAAAGCTAAAACATGATACTCTATGCTTAGGCAGCAACATTATGTTGCACACTGTGATTTGCTGTGGGTAGGTGTGTGCTGTCAATGCCTCCTTAACTTTAGTACATTTTCCTATGATGAGAGCACAGGAAAATATTCAGCTTCTTTAAGACGATGCTAAGAGGTGCAATGTATACACCTGCACTTGCTGCAAAGCACCTTTTCAGCTTCAGATCCACACTGCACCACATCTGTAATTAAGTACTATATAGTTAGCTTACAAAAATATTCCAAGAATTCTGTTTCACCAATTATCTGCCCATCCTACACGCTCCGGTAGGGAGGGCACACTTCGGGTCTCTTTACTGAAACAATGTCATCTTCTGGGATCCAGGAGGCAGGCCTTCTCAGTGATGGCTCTTGTCCATTGGAATGATCTTCTCCTAGAAGATCCCCTAGACTTACAGTATGATTAGCCTCATCCAGGCAGTCAAGACCTGGCTCTCTTTCTGGGTCAGGATCAATACAGTCCCCAGTCTGTGAAGTTAAAGTATATTTCAGCCCTGATGCCAATTTATTGTTTTAGGAGGTTTTAATTACAAGTGTTGTTTCTTTTGCATTTGTAGGCTTGGTTCATCTTTTTTTGTACACTACCCTGAATCACTTTGGCGGGGAAATAGGCAGTAATAAAAATTTGATAAATAAATAAATAAACAAATAAACAAATAAACAAATAAATAAATAAATCACATTACCTGAATTGAGTTAAATAAATAAGGAATGTTGCTAGAAAATGGGTCAAGTCATTTATAACTAATGTGAGAAAGCCTAAAGTTCGTGTTAGAAGATACTAAGGTCCAGGTAGTCAATATTTCTACTGAAGATTGCTACATTATTTATTTATCACATTTATACCCTGCCACAATCTTAAAGGACTCTTGGCATTTAGCAAGGATAAAAATACACTATCAGTTATTTTATTTTTAAATGAATCAAGATACTGTAACAACAACAACCAGGATACCTTTGGAAGAAGCTGAATTGCCTGTAGAATTCTTTGCCTGTGTCCAGAATTAAGTATTCCAATTTCCAAGAGATCCTGATCCTCCATAACATTGCTCCCCTAAAATGAACAGCAAAAGATATTGATAGATGTTTTAGTTCATTTAAACAGTAATAATATTACACTTCCAATGATACAGTCCTTAACGAAGGATATTTAACAGCATGCTAAATAATTATAGATTGGATCCTGATTAATTATGCTCAAGATAGACTGACATGAAAAGAGGTTAGCAAGTTATTTTCAGAAGCAGAAAATAGGAAAAATTATATTCACAATAGCAGTAATTATATGAAAATTATTCAAGTTATCAGCAATTCTCTTAAAATAAGAGCAATTCTTTCAGGGCCAGTTTAAGATAAATTCAGAAGTAAAAAACTTATTTTTTTTAGTGATCATATTTTTAACTTATGTACTGCTTTTAACAGTTCACTATCTAAAAAACTTACTTTTACCATTTATTTTATTTCAGTCCAAAACCCACAGAAGATAACATGGAAAACTATAAAATTATGAATTCTACCTGTCTACAAGCAAGATAACTAAAACATCACTTTATAGCACAAAACTCTAAAATCATCATAGGACTAAAATCTGTCAACAACTAAATAGGTTATGATTAATATTAATGTTAAAATTATGTATGATGATGTTTTAAAATTAATATGACTATTTCCTATCAGAAATGTAATAACATATGATAAAATACTTTTAGAGGTGATCTGGCCTGCTCCTATTATCTGTCTGTCTGTCTGTCTGTCTATCTTAGCCAGAGGTTAAATATACATAGTCAAACTCTTGCCTCCATTTTTTCCAAACTAGCCTATATGCCAATATTCAAAATGCAGCTGGGGACCTGAAATATTGCTCCTAAAAATGTAGATTCTTAAAGACCAGAAGGCCAGAATCAGGAAAAAAAAAAAAGGACCAGCTGAGTACCATAAAGAAGTTGCATCAGCATCTTAGCCTCAAATAATTTGAAGGCTGCTGGTATGTAACTACCTTCTTTTGATTGCAGTTGTGTTCTTCTGAGCATTTTGAGCAGTAAAGGAAGGGTCGCCTACCACCAGAGCTATGGAAAACCACCGCTAAGCCTGAAACCTGCTGGAATGTCCATTTCTATGCTAGGAGTTCATCTCTGGTCTCTTGGTACAACTCAAAAAAATATTTTTTTTTATAACTTATTTGCAAATAATCCTCCCTGTAGTATTGTGTGATGTACCCCAACAGTCAATTATTACTAGATCATCTGCATAGAGAAACTTGGGAAGATGGACACGTCATTTATTTAAGTTACAAACTGCATTGTTTTTGTCAAGCTGCAATAAAAGCAGAGGTAGGATGCAGTCTTGTTTAACTCCCTTCCTAGTTGACACAGCATTTGATAGACAGCCTTTGGGGCTACATCTGACTTTCAAAACATATCATCATATAGGGTTCAAATAAGATGTAGTGATCAGTTGAGAAGGCTTCCTGATTTCCCTCTTACATATGGGAGGGAATCAAATTAAAACTTATAGAAGCTGTATATAACAAGACTTAAACATTGGTCAGTGGAAGATCATCCTCATTTAAATTATGCCCATTCTTCTTCTAGAACCTTTAGCAAACTTTGTTACTTCACTGTAGTTTGCAGTTACATTACTTTATACAACATGTAGAAACCTAAGATGATCACTGTGTGATTGGGGCTCTAAAATTGAGAATAAATTTCTGATAACAATTGACAAAAACACAAATACAGTTTTTGTCTTTTAGGTTCCTGTATCTGTTAGGCAGGAAAGTGGGTACTTGACATTAGATGGTTGCCATGTGGTAGAATATGACTATATTATGAGTTTTAGACACAGTAGCCCTGTAAATTCAAGCCACATTTCTCTCTGGGCAATCTTACTATATATGCGCTGTATTTTTGGAAAAGAAATAAGGGTGAAGGGTGAAGAAAGAGAGTTCCAAAAGTAGAGGGAAAAAAACTTTGTAGAGCATTTTGCATCTGTTGAAGTTGCTTATTACAGCTGCTGTGCTGTCCAGCTCTTCCTCTCCCCATCCCCACAACAATGGAGAATCATATATTAGTTCAATTCCTCTATTGGTAGAGAGAAGCAAAGCCTGATTCTCCAGGCATAACCTTGATTATCTAGGCCTATTTCAGCTGGGTTTCAGGATGAGATTCAGCTTTGGTTCCACTTGCTGATGATCTGAGGAGTAGCTGGGATGGACACATCCATCCTTGTGCTCCTTGAACTCTCAGTGGCCTTCAATACTATCAACCACAGTATCCTTCTGGACCAGCTGTGGGGGTTGGGAACCACCATTTTACAGGGTTCTCTTTCTTTCTTCATGGCCAGATCCAGTCAAAGTTGGTGGGGAAAGAGGTTGTCCCCTAGCCCTCCCCTTATGTGGGGTACCCCAGGGTTCAACACTCTCTCCCTTCCTCTTTAATATCTGTGTGAAGCTGCTGGGTGAGGTCATCCACCAGTTTGGGATTTGGTATCATCAATATGTTGATAATACCTAATTATACTTTCAGCCTCAGACCAGCCAGGAGAAGCTGTTGAGGTCCTGTCCCAGTGCCTGAAGGTTGTGCAGCACTGGATGGGGAGGAACTGACTCTGACTCAATCCTACCAAGACCAAGTAGCTTCGATATTAGGGGCTTCTGGACCTGGGGATTTTCCATCTATACTTTTGGATGGGGTAGCACTTCCCCATTCAAGAGTGGAGTATAATCTGGGGTTCCTCTTGGATTCAGAGCTCCTTCTTGAGGAGCAGGTGGCAGCTGTGGCCAAGGGGGTCTTTGCACAGCTCCATCCAATGTGCCAGTTGCATCTTTACCTGTATCAGGAGGCCCTTCAGGCAGTCACTCATGCTCTAGTCACCTCACAACCTGACTACTGCAATGCACTCTACATGGCGATGTCCTTGAAAACCACTCAGAAGCTTTACCTGGTCCAGAATGCAGTGGCACAGGCAGTGATGGGCATGCCTTAGTATGCCCACAAGATATCTCTGCTTTGGGAGCTGCACTGGCTGCCAATGTGCTTCAGGATACAATTCAAGGTCCTGGTTATCACCTGTAAAGCCCAACATAACATAGGGCCTTGTTATTTGAGGGATCACCTATGTACCATGGCTTCTGCTAGGCCAGTACATTTATTTATTTATTTATTTATTTATTTATCAATCAATCATATTTTTATCACCGCCCATCTCCCCCACATGGGGGACCCTGGGCGGTTCACAATAAAAACAATTTAAAATTCAATAAACTTATAAATAATACTAATATTTCAATAAGTATAGGTAAAGGTAAAGGTTTCCCTTGACGTAAAGTCCAGTCGTGTCTGACTCTAGGGGGCGGTGCTCATCTCCGTTTCTAAGCCTTGGAGCCGGCGTTGTCCCTAAGGACCCGTCCGTGGTCATGTGGCCGGCATGACTCACGGAACACCGTTACCTTCCCGCCGAAGCGGTACCAATTAATCTACTCACATTTGCATGTTTTCGAACTGCTTGGTGTGCAATAAGTATAAAATACAATAAAATCCAAATAAGGGCAGATCAAATTCAGCCCATAAGGGATAAGACTGGTCCCTGCAGGGCTAGGGAACTAATCAGCCCCAGGAATAGCTCTTCGTCTCCCCACTCCAAGCATGGTGACAAAACCAGGTTTTCAGCTGTTTTCTGAAGTCCAGAAGAGAGGAGGCTAACTGCATTTCCAGGGGAAGGATGTTCCAAAGGGCAGGAGCTGCTGCAGAGAAGGCTCGCCTCCTGGATCCTACCAGATGGAGTTCTCTTGCAGACGGGGTCCATAGCATGCCCTCTCTGCATGACGGGTTGATGTGATGGGGATGAGATGGTCCCTT
Organism: Candoia aspera; assembly: GCF_035149785.1. Taxonomy (NCBI): domain Eukaryota; kingdom Metazoa; phylum Chordata; class Lepidosauria; order Squamata; family Candoiidae; genus Candoia; species Candoia aspera. The sequence goes on along the minus strand of NC_086159.1, from coordinate 34,708,469 downwards.
AGGTACCCTGGACCCATGCCATGTAGAGCTTTAAAGGTGATAACCAACACCTTGAATTGGACCCGGAAGCAAACTGGCACCCAATGCAGCTCGCAGAGCAGCGGAGTTATATATGCTGATCTTGAAGCACCTAAAATCATCCATGCAGCTGCATTTTGGACCAGCTCTAGCTTCCAGATACTCTTGAAGGGTAGTCCCATGTAGAGTGCATTATAGTAGTCTATATGGGAGATGACCAGGGCATGAGTGACCGTTTGAAGAGCCTTTCACTCCAGGAAGGGGCGTAACTGGCGCACAACATGAAGTTGCGCAAAGGCCTTTCTGGCCACAACTGCCACCTGCGAGCAAGAGTTGTGAGTCCACGAGGACCCCCAAGTTACGCACGGGGTCTGTCTGGGGCAGTGCAACCCCATCCAGAACTAAAGATGGAAAATTCCTGGGAACCAAGGGGCCATTAACCCACAGCCACTCCATCTTACCAGGGTTCAGCTGAAGCCTGTTGTTCCCCATCCAGACCCCAACAGCCCCCAGGCACCTGGAAAGGGCAGCCATAGCATCACTTACTTCCCCATACATCCCAGCAGAGTTGGCATGCTCCAGGTTCCTTTGATTAAACAATGCCAACTATCATAACCCAGGAAGTGTGCCTTCACTATTGTGGTACCTGACCTCTGGAATGAAATCCCCTCCTGAAATTTCTGTGGCTCCCACCCTGTTGGCATTCTGTAAAGCCCTGAAGATCTGGTTGTTCTCCCAGACCTTGGATAAGGGTGAATAGAGCCCCTTATTGGATGTGTTTTTGTCTAAGTTTTTGTACCAAGTGACTGGATCCCATCTTGCTTTGACCTGTATTGCGTATTTATTGATTATCGTATTGTGAGCTGCCCAGAGTTGATTTGGAGTCAGGGGTACCTAAACTGAATTAAATAAATTAAATAAAAATTAAATAAATACCCAGAAGCTAGAGTTTTGACAAGCTTCCTCTACTTGTGAGTGTGCCAGGGGGGAAGCCAGGAGCTGATATATAGTGTTCTCTGTGAGTGACTAGAAACAATATGAAAACAGAGAAACATGAAATAGATGAAACTACATATGAAGCTCCTGCATACAAATGCTTACATTCCATAAGATTGATTTTTCTTAGATAAAATGCTTGTAGGAATAAATGAATTATTTCTTCTTTTTTATATTATTTGCTCTTTTAAGAGATAAAAATATCATGCCTGTGCTTTTATGAAATCCATACTTAATACTTAATTTCCCTTTATATAACTTTCCTCTGTAATGTTTTGGTGTAATTTTTTTCTTTTTGTTCCTACTTTTACAATTTTGTAAAATTGGTACAAAATAAATCACTATAAAATAGTGTAATTATTAATAATGTGTGACATAAAAAATAGTTCATAGCATATTTTTTTTAAGTGTTCATTGCTATACTAATTAAAAAACTTTTTTTCAGGATAGACAGAGACAAAAGCCATATCTGAATAATGCTAACTATCACAAACAAGTACACTAGGGACTACAGCCTGATCATTCTGACTTGACTCTTCATGCAAGAAAGAGTGGCTAAATTAATATGGAATTGACTGTGCTGTAAAGACATATATTTGTGTCCAAATGAGATCTTTGGATTGTTGCTCCTCAGGTAAGTCAAAGTTTGAAGTTTCCTTTTGGCAATAAATAAAAGTAATCAATTAATGAAGCAATTAGTTAATTAATTAGTCTATATCTCTTTTTTTTTCTTCAAGAACTCAAGGCAGCATGCAACAATAACCCTAAGAGATAGGTAGGGCTCAATGAACTTTCTGATCAGTTGGGTGGAAACTTGAATTTGGGTCTCCCCAGATCAAATCCATCACTTTAACCAGTAGTCTGCCCTTATATTTTTAAAAATGTTATTATGCTTAACAGATGAACATTATAGATAGGTATAACAGTATTGTCAATTAATCATAATAATAATAAAAAAGAGAAAGTAAAAAGACCCTGGAAAATTATAACTCAGATTCCAAAAAATGTGACCATATTGTCCAAAAATCTTTTTTCCTGCCCTTCTGTCAAGAAACAACATGAAGCACTACACTAATATATAACCAGAATCTGGGTCCAAACATAGTAGTAAGCATTTCCCCCCATTATTCTTACCCAAAATCACACTCAGAGCATATACCCATGGCAGTAAACCCTTCAACAAGGAAAGAAGAAGTACATCAGGCAAACAACAGAAGGACGGTTCTAAAGGGCTCAGATACATAAACACCAATGCACAGAGTATGCAGAAACAAACAGGGAGAACTTGAAGTCCTAGTATGGGGAGGCAAATATGACATTGTTGGTATTACTGAAACCTGGTGGGATGGAATCCTGACTGGAATATAGTACTGGAAATCTATAATTTGTCCAAAAGAAACAGACCCAGCAAAAAGGGAGGAGAGGTTGCATTATACATGAAGAATGACTATGTGATAGGTGTGAAAGGTCCCCTGTGCAAGCACTAAGTCATGTCTGACCCGTTGGGGGGAGACCGCTTTCACGACATTTTCTTGGCAGACTATAGTCGGGTGGTTTTACTATACCTGCATGGAAATGTCTGCAATTCTGTAACAGTATGTGGGAAGGTGCAGACTGGACAAGCAGTGTGTAAAAGGTATCTCAGCCCACAGAAGGAGGGAGAGCATGGGAAATGTTTCAGAAGAGACCCTCCCTAGTTTTCCAGAGAGTAAAAGATCTGCTCCCAAGCCTAGCTATAACTTTTCTTTATCTTTGACTGTTTAATAGCTTAACTGATAAATAGAAATCTTTAAAGCTCTGGAGGAGTGATAATTTCTGTTCAAACAAGATTTATGATGGGCTCTAAAACAAGAAAACAACAAAGCTTTCCTTCTCCTTCAAAGAAGCCAATAGCAGCTGCTGTGTTAGAGTTTAGAAAGAGAAATAGCACTGTTTTCAACTTTCAATGCTCCTTTTTACCATTTAAAAATGTTCAGAGATGAAGATTAAAGCTTTGGTTGATGATCTTTTAATTAAAAAACTGAGGACCTTAAAAAATTGGTAGCTAAGTTACATGAAACAAGAGTTACTCAAATCTCTAGTTAAAAGATTTTTTAAAAGTAAAAGAAGTCCTAGTTGAATTGACTCATTTGCAGTTTTCATTGTAGAAATAGTTTACATTGTAGAAATAATCTAACCATTCCATATCAGCCAGTAACAGTTTTCATGGAAGAAGCCATTTGAAGATCAGCATTTCAGCTTGCATTTAAAATAGCATCTCAAACAGTCTCTGCTTCCATTTGGCTGAGAAGCCTAGTGAGTATTTTCGAGATTTTCAGATAGGAACAGGTTTTACATTTATCACAATGAATGGGAAGCTTTGAACGGAAATCAAAGAAGACAAATGACAACTAAAGGCTCTTTATTTTTTTTATAAAAATTTTATTAAGTTTAAGCAAAGATAAAAGCTACAGAAAAACAAAAAACTACAAAGAAAAAAAGAAAAAACTAAACAAGTGTAGAAACACAAGAGAAAATTTTCAAAATTACAAAAAGAGGTGACTTCCGACTTTTAACATCAAGGATATACAACAATTTTCCATAATCAATTCCTTACTCTTTATTAAACCAAAATCACATTATTTCTATAAATCATTCCATTGGCACATCATAAAAATCACTAAATACAGTTGCTCCCTCCCCTTATATTAAAATCTACGGGGAAGACACCCCTGGTGTTTGTTACCAGTGGCGTGTTCCGGCCCTCTGTGCAGCAGATCCACAAGGGCCCTGGTCTCCGGCTGCTGCTACTCAATGCCAGGTCTGTTAACAACAAAGCCCTGCTCATATGTGACTTGATCACTGAGGAAGGGGCAGACCTGGCATGTATTAACAAAACCTGGCTGGGCCCTGAAGCGGGGGGTGCCCCTTTTGGAAATGTGCCTGGCTGGGTTTATGGCATGGCACCAGCCAAGACACCAGGGGAGGGGAGGAGGGGTGGCAGTTGTCATCCGGGAGTCTCTGGTGGCCTTTAGGGGCCCCGCTCAAGTGGCCAGTTGTGAGACCCTGTTTTTCAAGTTGGGTGCCCAAGAGCAGTTGGGAGTGTTGCTGCTGTACCAGCCCCCTGCTGTATGGCAACCTCCCTGCCTGAGCTGCTGGAGGCCATCTCAGGGTTGGCAGTGGAGTTCCCCAGACTTATGGTTCTGGGGGACTTCAACCTGCCATCCCTGGGGCATGCCTCAGATGCAGCTCAGGAGTTCATGCCTAGCATGGCAGCCATGGACCTGACTCAGATAATTCAGGACCCGACTCGAGACAGTGGCCTCACCCTGGACTTAGTTTTCTTGTGGCAACGTGACCTGAGGGGAGAGTTACAGCTATCCCCATTGTCATGGTCAGATCATGCCCTGGTGGCCATGAGATTTTCTTATGCCACCCCCCTCTGCAGGGAGGTGGGACCCATTTGATTGGTTCCTCCCTGGTGACTGATGGACCTGGTAGGGTTGGGTTGCCACCCCCCTCTGCAGGGAGGGAGCTGGGGGTTATACCCGACGATCTGCTGCATAGTCCAGCAGAGGCCCTGGCCACCACCTGGAATAGGGAGGCAGCTGCGGCCTTGGACAGGATCGTGTCTGTGTGACCTGTCTTGCCTCATTGTACCCGATGCTCCCCGTGGTTTATGGAGGAGCTGAGGGTTTTGAAGAGGACTAAGAGATTTCTAGAGTGCCACTGGAGGAAGACAAAGACTGAATCCGATCGAACACTGATTAGAGCCGCTATTAAGGCCTACCTGTTGGCAATAAGAGCGGCAAAGTGCCAATACTTCTCTGCCCCTATTGCATCTGTAGAATGCTGCCCAATGGCCCTGTTTAAAATTACTCAATCCCTTTTGGGAAAGGTGGGCGCAGTGACCCACCTACAGGGCTGTGCACAGGAGTTTTCGGAGCATCTGCAAGACAAAATCGCTCAGATCCGCTCTACGTTAGACTCCAAGTGTAACACATGGTCTGTGGAGATACCAAGGGAGCGTACTTACCATGTTATCTGGGAATAGTTTGATCCTGTTGGACCCAAGGAAGTGGACAGGATCCTCAGGACAGTAAATGCCACCACTTGTCATCTAGACCCATGTCCCTCCAGGATGGTGAAGGCAGCTCGGGAGGTGACGTGTGGTTGGGTCCAGGTGATGTTCAATACATCCTTGAGGGAGGGGGTGTTTCCAACTGCCTTTAAGGAGGCGCTGGTACAACCCCTCCTCAAGAAACCATCGCTGGACCCTAGTGTACTGGATAATTTTTGTCTACTCCCCCACTTTTTGGGGAAAGTGTTTGAGAAAGTGGTGGCATTACAGCTCCAGAGGATTCTGGAGGAAATGGATTGTCTAGACCCCTTTCATGGGAAAGGAGTACGGCAGGGTTGTATACTCTCACCCTACCTATTCAACTTGTACACAGAACACATCATGCGACATGCTGGGCTTGAGCAATCCAAGGCTGTAGTTAAAATTGCTGGAAGAAACATTAACAATCTCAGATATGCAGATGATACCACTTCGATGGCTGAAAGCGAAGAGGAACTGAGGAGCCTTATGATGAAAGTGAAAGAAGAAAGTGCAAAAGCTGGCTTGCAGCTAAACCTCAAAAAAACCAAGATTATGGCAACCAGCCTGATTGATAACTGGCAAATAGAGGGAGAAAATGTAGAAGCAGTGAAAGACTTTGTATTTCTCGGTGCGAAGATTACTGCAGATGCTGACTGCAGTCAGGAAATCAGAAGACATTTAATCCTTGGGAGAAGAGCAATGACAAATCTTGATAAAATAGTTAAGAGCAGAGACATCACACTGACAACAAAGGTCCTCATAGTTAAAGCAAAGGTGTTCCCTGTAGTAACATATGGCTGCGAGAGCTGGACCATAAGGAAGGCTGAGAGAAGGAAGATAGATGCTTTTGAACTGCAGTGTTGGAGGAAAATTCTGAGAATGCCTTGGACTGCAAGAAGATCAAATCAGTCCATACTCCAGGAAATAAAGCCAGACTGCTCACTTGAGGGAACGACATTAAAGGCAAAACTGAAATACTTTGGCCACATAATGAGAAGACAGGACACCCTGGAGAAGGTGCTGATGCTAGGGAGAGTGGAAGGCAAAAGGAAGAGGGGCTGACCAAGGGCAAGATGGATAGATGATATTCTAGAGGTGACGGATTCATCCCTGGGGGAGCTGGGGGTGTTGACGACCGACAGGAAGCTCTGGCGTGGGCTGGTCCATGAAGTCACGAAGAGTCGGAAGTGACTAAATGAATAAACAACAGACCCCTTTCAGTCAGGTTTCAGGCCCAGATATGGGATGGAAACAGCACTGGTTGCACTTATGGATGATCTTTGGTGGGAGTGGGATGGTGGCAGTGCATCCATCCTCAGTCTTCTTGACCTCTTGGTGGCTTTCGATACCATCGACCATGGTATCCTTTTGAGGCAGCTCAGGGAGTTGGGGGTGGGTGGCGTGGTTCTGCGCTGGTTCACTTCCTTCCTCCAGGGCTGGTCCCAATCGGTGGTGATAGGGAGTGAGATATCCGACCCTTGACTCCTCCTTTGTGGTGTGCCGAGGGTTTGGTTCTCTCTCCTCTCCTATTTAACATCTACATGAAACTGCTGGGTGAGATCATCCATCACCATGGAATGAGGTATCATCAGTATGCTGACGATACTCAATTGCATATCTCCATCCCGGGTGACATAAGTGATGCTGTGACCACCCTCTCTGAGTGTCTGGGGGCTGTGGGGGTCTGGATGGGGAACAACAGGCTTCGGCTGAACCCTGGTAAGACGGAGTGGCTGTGGGTTAAGGGCTCTGCCGTATGCGGGACTTTGTCATCGTTGGTTCTGGATGGGGTTGCACTGCCCCAGACAGACCCGGTGCATAACTTGGGGGTCCTTGTGGACTCATGGCTCCTGCTGGGAGAGCAGGTGGCAGCCATGGCCAGAAGGGCCTTTGCACAGCTGCGTGTTGTACACCAGTTACACCCTTTCCTGGATTGGGAGGCCCTTCAGACAGTCACTCATGCCCTTGTTATCTCCCATATAGACTATTGCAATGCAGTCTACATGGGGCTACCCTTGAAGAGTATCCGGAAGCTTCAGCTGGTCCAGAATGCAGCCACGTGGGCTATTTTTGGTGCCCCTAGAAGGGCGCATATAACACCTTTGCTTCGTGAGCTGCACTCGGTGCCAGTTTGCTTCCGGGTCCAATTCAAGGTGTTGGTTATCACCTTTAAAGCCCTACATGGCATGGGACCAGGTTACCTGAGGGACCGCCTCTTCCCCGCTTCATCAGCCCGTCCCACCTGGTCATGCAGAGAGGGCATGCTGCAGACCCCATCTGCAAGAGAATTCCATCTGGCGGGGTCCAGGAGGCGGGCCTTCTCTGCAGTGGCGCCCGCCCTTTGGAACATCTTGCCCCCAGAGGTGAGATTAGCCCAATCGCTCCTAGGCTTCTGGAGGGAATTGAAGATCTGCCTCTGCCATCGGGCTTGGGGCAGGGAGGAGAACAATCATACTTGGGTTTGGCTAGTTCCTTGAAGTGCCCCTCCTACACAAGGATTGAATGACACTATAGCCATTGGGATTTTATTATATTTGGTAGTTTTTTTTAAAAAATTAGTCTATATTTTATATTGGAATTTTATTGTATAGTTATTGTTTTATGCTGTAAACCGCCCAGAGTCCCTTCGTTTGGAGGAGATGGGCAGTGATAAATTTGATAAATAAATACATAAATATAAAGAATATAAAAAAAAATCCCTCCTCACCCATATGGGTGGTATTTGTCTTCCTCAGCCTCAAGTCCTCTACCAGAGGCCTGGGAGTTTGAGGGTTCTGTGCAGTATCTTACTGCACTCTTCTGGACAGAGAGCTCTGATGTTGTTCCTGGGATCTGTTGGAGCCACTCTCCCAGCTTGGGGGTCACAGCCCCAAGTGCCCCTACCACCACTGGGACCACTTTGGCCTCCACTTTCCACATCGTCTCTAGTTCCTCCTTCAGGCCCTGGTACTTCTCCAGCTTCTCATATTCCTTCTTCCTGATGTTGCATCACTTGGCACCACTACATCTATCACCACCGCTGTCTTCTGGTCCTTGTCTATTACCACGATGTCTGGTTGATTGGCCAGTACCTGCCTGTCTGTCTGGATGTGGAAGTCCCACAGTATCTTAGCCCTGTCATTCTCCACAACCTTCTGTGGACTCTCCCATCTGGACTTGGTAAGGTCTAGCCCATACACTGTGCAGATGTCCCTGAACACAATGACAGCTACTTGGTTGTGTCGTTCAGTGTATGCTGTTCCTGCCTGCATCTTACACCCTGCCACTATTTGTTGGACTGTCTCTGAGGCCTCTCTGCACAGTCTGCACCTTGGGTCCTGTCTAGTGTGGTAGACCTGTGCTTCTATGGATCTGGTGCTTAGTACCTGTTCTTGTGCTGCTATGATCAGTGCCTCAGTGCTGTCTTTTAGTCCAACCCTTTCCAGCCACTGGTAGGATTTCCCAAGGTCAGCCACCTCAGCTATCTGTTGATGGTGCATCCCATGCAGGGTCTTGTCTTGCCATGGTACTTCCTCTGCTTTATCTTCCTTCCATGTCTGCTGCTGCCTCAGGCATTCTCTCAACAGCTCATCTTTAGGTGCCATCTTACTGATGTACTCCTGGATGCTCTGGGTCTCATCCAGGACAGTGGCTTGGACACTCACCAGACCCTGCCCTCCCTCTTTCCACCTGGTATACAGTCTCTGGGTGTTGGACTTGGAGTGGAAGCCTCTGTACATTGTGAGGAGCTTCCGGGTCTTCACATCAGCAGCCTCCATGTCCTCCTTTGGTCAGCTCACTATACCGGCAGGGTATCTGATGATTGGTAGGACATACATGTTGATGACGTAGATCTTGTTCTTCCCATTGAGATGGCTCTTTAGGACCTGTCTTATCCTTTGGTGGTACTTGGATGTTGCTGTCTTCCTTGCCTCCTCCTCCTATGGTTCCCATGTGTCTATGGGATACCAAGGTACTTGTAGCTGGTCTGTATGTCTGCTATGTGGCCTGCTGATAGTTCCACCCCATCAGTCTTAACTATCTTCTCTCTCTTTACTACCATCCAGCCACACTTCTCCAGTCTGAATGACATCCCAATGTCCTCACTGTAGATCCATGTCAGGTGGATCACACATACACCTCCTAATCAACTCCCTCCCACCCAAATATAACATTTATTTAATTATTTCCTTCCTACTGCTATTCTACACATTCCTGTCTACTATAATGAAAATCAAACTAAAAAACATATAAATTGGCTGCCATTGTACTTGATAATACAACAGTTTTAATAACCTTAATCATATTAAACCCAAAACCAAACATTTATTATTTTTTATTATACCTTAATAATCTTAATCCAAATCGTTAAAGATAATGAAATAAGCCAAACTCTAAAAGCAATCCAGATAAATATTCTTAAACTCTTATCCCACTTCAAAATAAACCAGATCATTTACATATGCCCACAATGCGCACAGAGCTTCTTTCTTAAAAAAAATCAAACAACCCAACTGCCCCCTCAAAAACTCCAACTGCTCTTCAAAAGACCTCCCATACATAATAGCCCCTTCTTTTCCATGGCGTTCCACCAGAAGATCAGTTTCACTTATGGCTTGCAACTCAATCTCTCCCTTTAATTTCTTCAACTCATCTATCTAAACTTTATCCAGCATTTCAACAGAAGCCCCAATCTCGCTCTTAGAAGAAACATTTCCACTGCTATTAAATTCCTCAGTTTCCTCCACAACATCCCCAACCAGATGACACATTTTAGACCTCTTATTTTCCACAATGTCCTGAATGCCTTGCATAAAAACTTGACAGGAATCAATATGAAAAAATTCAGGAATGTGTTTACACAAGTGAAAGTGAGATATGTAGACAGTTCCCCAGGGAAAGTAGAAGCAGAAAACCAAAAGTTCAAAACAGCTGATTCAATGTATAGGAAAATGCTAATATCTTCAAATTTAGTACAAAAATAGTAACAGGGAGACAATTATTTACTCTCAATCCTCCTTAATATTTGGATGGAAGACAAAGTCCAAAACTTTAAAAGAATTAAAAAAAAAAATGATCTCAAAAATAACGATAAGCACCAAGACAACCTGCTTCTCCTTGCTGTAGAAAGCCTCTTAGGGTACACATACTTAAAAGAAATATAAATAAGGTGATTTAGAAATGGGGTGGCCAGTCTTAGTGTCCCTTTAAGGCTACAGCACAGATTGGAAAGGGTGACAGCTGCTCTTACCAGTTGAGCGTGAACGCTTTTTGCTATCTTCTGGCTGCAAGCAGCTGTCTGGAGGAGGAATGGGGTGATTCCAGGTGTTTTCCTTATCCAGAAAAACATTCCTGGGCTTCAGGAAAAACCTGTCTGAGCCTGAAAAAACTGCTGTCAGTTCTGCCTGCTGAGCCCGTGGGCACAGCTGTTCAGTCCACCATGTCCCCACCAGATGTCCAACTAAAGGCTCACAGAGCAGGAACAATTAAAATCTCCCCCCACCCAAATTATCTGCCTATCCAGGCAAGAAATAAGGTGTAAAAAACATTTTATGATCCACCTATAGCTGAGGAATTTATTTCTGAGGGTTCAACAAATAAAAGGATATTTTTATTCTATTTTGGTTGGCTTGGGATAGGAGAGCTAGTTCTCACATGGCCAAAGGAGGCAGACTGGAACTAAACAAGTCATCACTAAAACACACTGCAGGTGGAAACTCTCCATCCTTTCTAAAAGGAAGCCGCTTTGAGATTGTTACAATGTACTGCAATATCAACACACTCTATTGGATGTTCCAGTGACTTTTTTGTTTGTTTGGTTTTTTACAATATGTAGTTTGTTGCTTTGAAAGTTGTACACACACCACACGCACACTGCTAAGTCTTATCCATTTGCAGTCTTTTGGAGTTTTAGGTTAACATAGGGTTTTCATTGGTTTCATGGAATATAAATGGATTTAAATGTCTCTCTTAATTAACTAGTGCTTCAGTCAACCCACTGTCATTATTAATTATTATGATCTCACAATGAAGTCTCCAGATATATTGTGCAAATGTTTTAACTATTTCTTTGCCTTGGATTCAGATCAGGTAACTATGGCTGAGGATTTTAATCAGATTTCAGATCCTATACCAAATCATACTACTATACTTCCTAAATTAAATGTCACATATGGAAAGAAGTACATCTGGTTATATGTTGGGCCTTAACTTAATAGATATTTGATTGTTTTTAAATTAATCAAATATTAATATTTAATATTATTAAGCAAGAATATACTTTTAAAAATCTCCATGAGTTGTTCCTGATTAAATTACTTTGATATTTCACTAATTAGTAATATTAGTTAATTAATGTAGTATTGCCTTGATTGCTATAGCAGATCATGTTCTAGTTACAATATCAGTTTTTTATTCTAAAAAACAATTGTCCTACTTTTTCTAAATGGTATTTAAATACATCTTGTTAAATGAACCACTTTTGACAAAGATGCAACAGGAATTTCAAGAATATTTTCTTATGAGCATTCTTCAGATTTAAGGCCTACATGTATGACATTACTGCTTATGCTTAGTATAAACAGAGAACAAAAAAATCTGCAGGAAAAAAGAAAGTTTTTAGCACATATGCAAGATAATCTACACCAAAATGATATCCAGCTTCTATGAATGCTAACAGGACTCTGTTCCTTCTATGTATTTGACACAGGATAGGGCTCCCAACTGCAATGGCACAGGTTCTGCCTACATTACAACAAGCCTGGCCCATCTCCTGCTGCCCTCCTGAACCTGAAGGAGAACTTTTGGCTTGGACTGGCACCTTGGTACTTTGGTTTCCTGGTGTGCTTTTTCTGAATGAGAGACTCTGAGAGGCACTGTAAAACACTTGGAGAGACTCAAATTTGGGTCAGCTATAGAAGAGAATATATGTAGCTCAGGGCTGAACTCTGGAGTCCTTGGTGCTGTCTGAGCTTGGTTGTTTGCTTGCAGACATTTCATTACCCAACTAGGTAACATCATCAGTATTCCTGATGATGTTTTCAGCTGCACTAATGATGTTACCAAGTTGGGTAATGAAACATCTGCAAGCAAACAACCAAGCTCAGAGAGCACCAAGGACTCCATGGGGTCAGCTATGTTGGGCTGGGTGGTCTTTTTGGCACCAGAAGATCTATGCTGTCCTCCAGAGTCCTGTCCTCTGGACTGGGGCTGGACACTGGGTCATTGGCTCCCTCTCTCAGACTCAGGGACTAGCACCTTAGCCTTCTAGGTTATTACATCTGGTTCCTCCACTGGGTAGGTTGGGGGTGGACTGGGAGTGTGAGGAAGCTACCACAGTAGCCTAACTTCTATCTTTGGGCTGCTGAGTGTCTGAGGGCAGGTGCAGAGAAAGAGGGTGGCAGAGTGCTGCTATGAGGGCCTCAGGTAAATGTAATGTGTTCAGTTTTGGGTTTGTGGTGGTTCTGGTGAATGTTTGTTTTGGTGTGACTGGTGAATGAGTGGGATGAGTGGATGCCTTCGCTTGGGAGAGGAAAGTGTGGAGCAGGAGTAATATGGGAGGAGGTTAGAGGGCCAGGTAGACCTTCATGACCACAATGGGCACAGGGAGATATGGCAGGATCCTGGGAGTAGATATCTGGTGCTCTATTTGAGAGTGATCTTGCAGTCCAGGCCTCAGGATCCTTGGGGCGCAGGTTACCAAATTTTGTTACTCCCTCTTTGTGTAGGTTATTGCCTCCCCCCCCCCCCCTGCTGCTGTTGAATGCCAGGCCCATAATAAATCCATTCTCATCCACAATTTGATAGTGGGTGAGGTGTTTGACCTGGCTTGTATTAGCCAGGGTAGGCCAGGAAGGGGAATGTCTCCTTTCAGAAATGTGCCCACCTGGGTTTTGTGTTTGGCATCAGCTGTGATCTTGAAGGAGGGGAAGTATGGTGGCAGTTGTCATCTGTGAGTCACTATGGGCTTTCAAAAGCTTTTTCCTGCAGATAACTGAGTATCATCTGTCTCTGGCTGATGTTGGGTTCCAGGAAACAGGTGGAACTGTTGCTGTTGTACTACCTTCCCTGCTGCACAGCATTTCCCCTGCCTGAGCTGCTGTATTGCTTTGTTGGGTTGTTGGACAAGACCTGAAACTTCTGGTTCTTGGCGACTTCAATTCACTACCTGATGATGTTGGGTCCAGAGCAGCTCAAGAGTGCATAGAAACCATGGACCTGTCCTAAGTCACTGTGCACCCAATGCATACCAGGAGTTGCACATTAGACCTGCTTTTTGTCTCGGGGCAGTTGAGATGTGATCTGGTTTTGGAGGACATTGCTATTGGTTGGATCACTTGCCATGCTTCATTGCCATGGTGGGATCACTTTCCAATTGCTTTTTGACTTGTTGGCCCCACCCTACCTTGCAGGGGGATAGGACTTGATAGATTAGCCCACCCCAGGCAACTGGTGGACCGGTTGGATTTCAGAGGGAGCTTGGGATTTTCCCTGAGGGTCTGGTGGGCAGTTCAGGTGAGGTCTTAGTCACAGCCTAGAATGGGCAGGTGGCCTCTTCCCCATACCAAACTGGAGTTCTGAGGAGCCCCAGGAGATGAAGTGGATGAAGAGACACCTGGAGCACTACTGGAGGAAGATGAAAAGCGATCCAACCAAGCATGAGTAAGGACCCATATTAGGGATTAGAAATACAATGGTATTTCTCCACCCTTATTGTGTTTACCAATAGCCTCCCAATAGGCCTGTTTAAAGCAGCCCTGCTAGGACATGACAGGCTGTAGGACCATCTGCAGGGCCCCTGTGAGGAATATTCTTGATATTTGACAAATAAAGTTACCTAGATCTGCTTAGAGTTGGACTCTGATTGGACTGTTCCAGTTGAGGTGCCCAAGGTAAAGTCTTGTGGAGTTATCTAGAGTGAGTCTGACTCTATGATTCCCAAGGAAGTACACAGGCTTCTGCGATCCATTACCTCAACCACCTGCCTGTTTGATCCAAGTCCGTCCTGGATGGTTAAAGCAGCCCAGGAGGTAACCTGTAGTTAGGTCCATGAGGTGGTATTTACTTCCTTTTTTTTTTAAATAGTCTTTATTAAATTATTTACACAAATAATACAAACATAAAATGACAAATCAACAATAAACATAAAATGCAAAAACAAGAGAAAGAAAAAAGGAAAGGAGAAAGAAGAAAGAGAAGAAGAGGTTTAAAAGAAAGGAAATGGATTTCCAACTCCCTAAGTAATACAATTTTATACCTTAACTAAATAATTTCTTTTCACAATTCACTAATTTGGTTACAATAATTCTACAGTTCTGTTGAGATTATATAAGTCAAATACATAATATTTACATCTTGTATTATATTCATATGTTTTACACATTTACGTTAATTTTGGGGTCGATTCTACATAGTTGAAGAAGGAGGTCCAGTCATTTTGAAAATCTTCCACATTTTTATCATTTAGCTGGTCTGTAAGTTTTGCCATCTGTGCCAGATCCAGGGATTTAAATGTCCATTCTTCCCTTGAGGGGGTCAGTTCTTCCTTTTACTTTGATGCATACGTAAGTCTAGCTGCGGTGATCAAATATCGTAAAAGTTTTCCATGTTCATGTTCCAAATCCTTGTCCATGATGCCCAATAAATAGAGTTCCAGTGTTCTATTAATTTCTTTAGTCAACATTTTATAAATTATATTGTGTATAGATGTCCAAAATTTTTTCGCCTTCTTACAAGTCCACCACATATGATAAAATGTTCCTGTTTCTTTTTTACACTTCCCGCAGACATTTGAAGTATTCTGAAACGTTTTGGATATTTTGTCTGGAGTAATGTACCACATGTACATCATTTTGTAAAAAATTTTTTTTGAAATTATAATTTAAAGTAAATTTCAGCCCTTTGGTCCACATTCTTTCCCAAACATCATAGTCAATGTGATGTCCAAGATTTCTCTCCCATTTAATCATAGGTATTTAATTCCTTGATTGAGGGTTTATAATAAGCAGGTATAATAAAGTTTGTTTGAATTTGTTTAAATACTTGAGAATAATTACTTTGAACTTTCTTCACTTATTTATATTAGTTATCTTCAAGAACTCTGGAATAAGGTCTACGATATCCTATACTAGCAAATCAGTGGCAATGTTTTTTTTTAAAAAACCATTAATTTATTTTATATAAATGATAATAGCTTAGAACCCGAGACATATCTATTTAGTGTTCCATATCATTACTTTAATGCTCACTTTAGCATGTTCAAACCCTAAAGCTAAAAGTGAACCTGGTAAAAGCCATAAGAACAAAGTTTAAATAAGTATTAATTCTCCAGTGAAGAATTCTCCATGAAGAATGGTACAAGTCAACCAGTACTAATTATTTAATTGTTACTTTAAAGAAAGCTTGGAGGATTGACAATTTTTTGGTCATTAGTATTTGCAGGATTTGTAGGATTCTTATCCTTTGTTTAAAAACTTAAACAATTAGTTGAAATAATAACATCTGTGAATAGGAAAGAGCTGTAAATTTAATAAGAGAATTGTTTACATTTTGGTTCTGATTTTATATAATGTTAGTGATATATTTTCTATTTTAATAATAAAGACTGTTTAATTGTACTTGCAAGTTTATTTTTTGTTTAAAAAAGAAAGAAAAGAAAATGCACACACACACAAATATTATACTACATACAAAGAGTATAATTCAGCTTGGGTTTTAAATAAATTATTAAACCTTGACCACCCAAAATAATATCCATCAATCTTCCTATTGCATTCATAGAGTGTCAGTTCACTAACAGAAAATGACACATATCTATAATCTATAAATCTAGACTAACCCTATCCTTCCAACTCTGAATAATTATTTTCTTTGTTATCACCTATGCACAATAAATCCAGATTTCTTAATATGATAAATTCGATTTTTTGGCATATAATTCAGAAATACATTCACATCTTTAAACAACAGTGATTTTTGTAAAACAATTTTATCAAACCAAAATGGAATATGATGTCACATCTTGTGGCAGCATATTCCAGAGGTTGAATTCAAGTTGCATTCAGAAATATTTTTTCTTTTCAGTTTTAAATCTTCCACTGGACAGCTTCTAGTATTACTGAAGAGGGTGAAAAACTATGGTGAAAAACGTATCTCTGTTCACCCTTTCTTTTATAAATTTAAATTGTACCTCCTCATAAGCAACTTTTCTCTAAGTGAAACAGCCCCAACCATTACATACTGTTCTCATATGCAAGGTGTTCAAGCCCTCTGATCATCTGTAAAGCTGTAACTCCTAATACATTCAATAGCATGCAACTCTCAGATAAGGATATACATAAAACAATTGCATGCTGTTAGTTGCATAATAACTGTATTATACATGTTTGAGTTGAATGAGAAAAGTAGAAACAATGAATCTTGGACTAATTTCTAGCATCTCAATTTCTTTTACTTATTTTTCCTTTGGTTTTTCAGAATGATTAATACTTGCACTGTGTTAGTAGACAGTTTGACCCAAAAGCAGATAGCAGGAGGAGCCAGCTATACATAATAATATTTATTTAAATGGTTTTTGCATATTGTACACAGTATATTATGTAATGGATTTAGTAAAATCATGTTCTAGGCATCATGTCAGACCTGCATTTGAGTGTTCAGTGCATGTTGTCCAGTATCAGTAATTTAAAGGGTACAAAAAAAAAAAAAAACCCAGAGTGATTAAAAGTAGCTTCCTACCATTTCTGCTATTTTGAGAATCAGTACAGTAAACACTTCTCTATATTCCTCCCACATAATTTATTGTAAGGTTGGTGCTTTTTGGACTAAACTGATATATCACCTTTGCCTTTTAGGCTTCTATTAGGACAAGGTTCTTTGCTCAATGTGAAAATGTATATTGTATCCCAAACTAATTGTTATTGGAATGTTGATGCAGTCTGAGTCCCTAGACTGGTTCTTCAACAAAGCCAGCCCATATTTAATATTAATAATATTTACATTATTACAGATATTAAATTGCCAAGCATTATTAAGTTATGTGGAAGACCCATTCTGTATATATTTTTGCTGAAGCCATATAAAAATAGCACTTTTTTGACTCCTGGTGACTTCATGGCCATGTCTATGCAGTTTTTTTGGCATGGTTTGCTATGGCCTTCTTCCTCATTTCTTCTATCCCTACCCCTGGTCATCCCTAAAAATATGAAAATAGTTTTTTGTACTTGGTAATACTCTCTGTTCTTTTTTTTCCCCCCAATTGTTCCAGCATTTTATTTCACACAGGAAGGAGGCTGGGTTTTCCTTATTCTTTCTAATTTAGCAGTGGGGGTGGGGGCTTACTTAGCCAGCTCAGTTTTGTTACCGTGGTAACAAGATTACTGTTGTGATATGATCACATATGCTTCATATATGAGTTCAACCTTTGTTACAGTAAGCTTCCTTGAATTAAGAATGTTTTAAAATTATTTATTTTATAATACTAACAGAAATATATAGCAGTTAGTGGTGAAAAATGTTCCTTCACATATGTTTCAGTATTGTTTAAAGAAAAATATTGCCTAAGTTTAAATATAACTTTTAGTTTAGACCTACAAGATAGATCAATACTTATGAATTATTTTCTTCAGTAATACTTCCTTGCTACTAGCTTCGCTGGAGAAACATGACTAAATTCCTGTATTTTTTCCCCTTTTCCTCTTTTATTTAAATGAAGCTATGGAATGGGGACTGCTAATTTAATTGAGAAAATTGTGTGGGAGCTGTGATGTTTATTCCTTTCTCCACATTATTTTGACTATCTAAATCACACGTACATTCCAATGTACATGCACACACATTAGAAAGCAACTGCAACCACTGTCTGAATACCAGGGTGATGAAGCATTTCCAAGAGGTACCACCCAGGACCCATGCTGCCATATTCGGAGCCTGCTAAAATCTCTGGATTGTCTTCAAACCACAAACAACACATTGTATAATCCAACTGTGAGTTTACCAATGCATGTATCATCAATCCCAAGTCTTTATTCTCCAGGTAGCAGTGCAATCAGTTTATTTATTGCAGTTCTAGTCACTGCAATCACAAGACTCTTAGTAAATGGTCAGCAGTATCAAAAACTGATAAGAGATGCAGGAGTATCAACAAGCTTGCACTTCTTACCTCCTGATATAGTTCAATCATTAGGACAGGATATTTTTTCAGGCCACAGAAGTTGTTAGTTAAAAAAAATATTGGAGCCCTTGATCAAGAGGCAAAGCTCTAGCAAGAGAAAACTGACTGTATTTAACTGCACTCTACATGGGGCTACCCTTGAAGAGTATCCAGAAGCTACAGCTGGTGCAAAATGCAGCCGCGCAGGTGATCTTGGGTTTCCCAAGATCAGCACACATCACTCCTTTGCTCCGCAAGCTGCATTGGTTGCCAGTATGCTTCCGGGTCCAATTCAAAGTGTTGGTTATCACCTTTAAAGCCCTACATGGCACAGGTCCAGGTTACCTAAGGGACTGTCTCCTCCCCATCACATCAGCCTGTCCCACCCGGTCGTGTAGAGAGGGCATGCTACGGACCCCGTCTGCAAGAGAATTCCATATGGCAGGGTCCAGGAGGTGGGCCTTCTCTGCAATAGCACCTGCCCTTTGGAATATCCTTCCACCGGAAGTGAGATTGGCTCCCTTCCTCCTGGACTTTAGGAAACAGCTAAAGACCTGGTTCTGTGATTATTCCTGGGGCGGGAGAGAGAGTAGCCATTCCTGGGGATGGTTAGTTTCTTAGAAGGACCCAGCTCTGCCTGCAAATCATAAAGATCTTTTAACCATTGAGGTTTTTATTATATTTATTGTATTTGTATTATAGGGTTTTATAGTTTTATATTTTTATTTATCTTTTATTGTAAACCGCCCAGAGTCCCTTTTGTGAGATGGGCGGTAATAAATTTGATTAATAAATAAATAAATAAACTGAACTGTGTTTTTTTTTTTGCCCTTAGTCTCTCACAAACCCCCATCAGGCTCTCAGTTTGAAAAACCCTGCATTAAGATAACCAAAGCCATTTTCATACCAGATGCAAACAAACTTTTTAGATAATTCTTTTCTTCTTCAGCACCACTGCCTTCTTTACTAGAAATACAGCATATTGGACACTGACCTACAGTTGTTAAATAGCAGTTGGGTTCAGGGGTGGCTTTTTTAGCAAAGGCTTTACCATATCTCTTTAAGATGGGAGGGAACTGTACCTGCTGCAAAAATAAATTTCAAAAATCACTGCTGGGATGGAGTCCTTCAAGGGGATTTAACAGACAAGCTGGGGAATAGCCTAAATAATAAATAATGATACAAACTGATCCATCAACCTTATCCATATCCTCAAGAGATAAGCAAGAAAACTGCTTGTCAGACAGATGTTATCAGAAGTTATAATGGATATGCTAGGTGTGATACAGATATAGATCAGCAAGAACCAGAGTAATTTTATTCGCTAAGGAACACACAAAATTATCATCGTACAGTTCAAATGGTACCAAAGTGCAAACTGGACTCACCCATCTCTGAAAATGCAATCAGGCTCGAAAACTTTGCTTCTTTTGTTCCAGATCGTGTTTAATAATGGTGCATGTAATGTGCCCAGCCAAATTCATCATCAATCTGCACCATGATTGTTTAAGTCACCTCCCTTATACTTCATTCATATCTGAGTCCAGAGTTTTTGGAAGATGAGCACATTGATGAACTTGCCAATGCAGAATTCAAGGAACCAACCCCCAGCAGGAGAGCACAAATGTAGGTAAACCCTCCCAAACCTGCTATAGAAGATTCTGACCTGGAATAGGAATTAAGAGCTCTCTAGTCCTCAGGAACACTGGCAGAAACATTTAGAGATTCAGAAGATAACAAGATAAAGTAGTGGCTGCTTACAAGGGGAGGCATCTGATGGGAATGGAAGTTCTGCAGAATCTGACCACAGTAAATAATGGCTGCTCAGCTTCAGTTGCAGCTGCGTAGGGCGTAAAGAAGTATTTGATACTCAAGACCTTTTCCAGGTCACTGGAACTATTTCTGCTATGTCATACCTTAAAGCAGTGTATCATGCGGGCTGGGTACATCCTTGACTTCTTGCTAGCCCAACAACTGCAACTTGACCATTGTACTCAGATTGCTTGCTGGAACTTTGACTCTTAGACTGACTCAGAACACTGCTACTGTCTGATCCCTAGGAAAAAAGGCTGAAGTATGGTTAATGGCTTTACAAGCAAGTACAAGAGCATGTGTCTTTCTGATTTATGACGGATATGTTTACTTTCTGCTGGAGCCTAGTTAGGCTGTGAAAATCATCTCCAATCAATACCATGAGGTATTATGAGTCATGACGCTGGACAGAGAATACTTAACAGCTACCGTATCAAATACTTGGGAGCTTTCATTATTCCATGTTGCAACCAAGTTACTGACAGAGTGGTCAGTCAGGCTTCAGACAACATTCTCCAGAGCCTTCTGGAACCCAATCTGCTTCATTAACCTCTGGAAGCAGATCAGCTCAATCTGTTCTCCTCCCTATGCAAATGAAAATTTCTTGTAATGGCACAACTTTTACTGGATAGTAATATATCCTTCACAATGGTATCACTTTTGAAAAACCGTATACAGACAGCTCCTACCAGGACAAACATTCAGTCAAGGCCATTGTCTTCCTCATGGGTATATTCCCAAATAACCTGAATAAAGCCCATGGAAGCTCAGAAGCCATGAAGTCCTGAGCTACTCAAAATCTCTCAAAATCATCTCAGCAAGAATATTGAAATTTCCCAACACTAACATCCTTGATGTCTGCAACATTACTCTCAAGAACACTTTGATCAGCTCAGGGTTTATGTTAGACTGTGGGGTTTAGTCATAGAATCCTTGTTGTCACTTGTCTGTATGCAACAAGGTGAAAGTTGAAGGGTCCCCTGTGCAAGTACCGAGTCATGTCTGACCCTTTGGAGGGATGCCACTTTCATGATGTTTTCTTGGCAGACTATAGCGGGGTGGTTTGCCATTGCCTTCCCCAGTTGTCACCTTCCCCAGCAAGCTGGGTACTCATTTTACCGACCTTGGAAGGATGGAAGGTTGAGTCGACCTGAGCCGGCTACCCGAGAATCCAGCTTCCACTGGTATCAAACTCAGGTCGTGGGGAGAGTTTCAGTTGCAATACTGCTGCCTACCACTCTGCACTACACAAGGCTCTTCATGCAACAAGGTGCATTCCCTTAAAAGCAATAAAATCCCAAAGAGGGGGCCTTAAAAGAAAGATGGAATCCTTATGGCAATATCTTTACTCCAGCCACTTTGGAACAGAGTATCTGCATAACAGCAAGTAAGACCACACTGTACCTTTTACTTTCTCCACCCAAATCTCTGTGATATGCATGAAGCTGCAGGGGCATCAGTGGGGGTAGGAGTGGGGCAAAAGGTGTGTAATTTAATAATAGTTCAAGGAGTTAATATGGAAGGGGTCTCCATGGGAGGGCGGGGGGCAAAAGGCCAACATGGGAAGTGTGACCATGCAATTGCCCTCTTCCCTTTTTTATGTGCATGGGTGGAGCTTTGATCAAATGAACAATGACTAGCTGAGTATGAGCCCGATGAACTAGTGTTTTAAGGAACGTACGTTTACACACACACACTTATATCTGGGCAGTTGGCTGGTGGCTATGGTAGGATCTTGCTGTCATCTCCCTCTGGTGGCAGGTTGGGAAAGCCTTGCAAGGAGAGATTAACTCCAGAATGTCCAGATAATATTTGGAAGTGGCTGAGACAGACATCTTCCTAATTCATTGAACTATATGAAGGAGGAAGATGAGAAGGGCGAGGAGGAGGAGGAACAGCACAATCAGACTTGCAAGATTCTGTTATTATAGCTAATCTCAGTTAAAGTAGTTTTAGCCTTCTTTTCATGGTTTGGTCTACCTAGTGGGGCTGACATCAGGTCTGGCAATGTTACCCAAAAAAGAGCAGACTAATTATCTCACGTTCTTCTAGCTTATTTTGGTAACACAGAATGAAGACTTCAAAGCTACTGGCAGATCCAGTAGAACTTATTCTCCCTGGCAATGTCAGGTTCCTTCCCCAAGTTATGTTGGGTATCCTTCTATCTACCAAGGGGAATCCCATACTGAAACGCGGTCCTGGCTGCTGGTTCTCCTGGGGAGATATTGTTCTTCCTGGATGTGACCTAATATCCTTTCCCTAACCTGATGTCATGAGTAAGGATGGCGAGCAGGGGGCTCCCACCCAGATTGTCAAGCGCATGCGTAGCACTGAGGAACTGTTCAGCCATTCAAAGAGACACAGATCGGGACCGCCTTAACCTTTGGGGTTTATATGGCTGGGTTTTCCCACGCCTTCTCAGTTTGTTAGGATTCTTGTTAAGTACTACTAATAAATATTAGAGACCAAGTCCTCGTCTCAGTGTGTTTCCTGGTAATCAGGACACCTGGACTACTTTCACGACCAATCATGAATTTCAGAGCAGCATTGCTGATGATGCTCTCCCTCACCTTGAGCTGCCCAGGCTGCCAAGCAAAAATGCTTCCTTTTTAGCCAAAGGCTGCAGATGGCACATGTCTCAAATGAGAATTTAGGCTATAAAGACTTTGGCATCCTTGGAGTCCAGCTTTTACTGGAATTCCTTCAGGATCTTTTCTATGAAAACAATTAGGACTTCCAGCAAGATGGCAACATGCTAGGATGCAGTTTATTCTCTCTCTCCCCCATCAGCTGCAAAAATAAAACATGTGTACAGTATTTGAAGAGAACTGGTAAACTGAAAATCTAATTAAACTTCTTCTGCCACTTTTAGTAATTGGAGAAGATAAAAATGCCCCTAATCTTAAGAAGCAGCCTCTCCCTTCTCCTACAATATGGTCCCGCTTCTATTCCTACCCCTAGTCTTGGCTTCTCTCCAGTAGAGTTGGGGAGTGAGACTTCAAGTGACATGCTATCTATTCCTTTGTGCCAGATGGAAGCCCCAATTCAAACGGGAAGTATACAGAGATCTATCTTTATTCCTGAAATCCCATCTGATGCCATTCTTTGTGAAGTAGACAGTTTTGAGATCCTCATTTAAGTTTACTGAATAGACATTTTTCAGATATTAAAAATAAGGTTGAAAGGATTGAAAAGAGATATGGTGAGATCAAGAACAACAAGCTATGACTGAAGCAAATGAGATTCGTATTGCCATTTTAACTGCTTAAAAAATAACAGTGAGCTGGTGTCCTGCCAAGGATCCTTGCACTGTATCCAAGGCCAAGAATGCAGAAAAAAAATGTTTGCTCTGTGGTCTCTGTTATCAACAACATAAAAAGACTTTGATAGAAGCTATTAAAAACGTTTCTTGAACCTGTTTCAGATAGGTTGTACTAAATCTATTGAGGCAGCCTATCTAGATACAGGTCTTTACAATGTATTGATCTTGTTGTCACTGAATTCTCTAGAAACTTAATGATCCTGAACAGGCTGTTAATTATCTGATATAACTGAAGGCCACTTATTCAAATGTAGGCATTCCACACCAGTCCATTCCATAATGATCTATGGTTTGGAGGGTAACCGGTTTATCAGCTACACAGAATTTATTTTCTTTGGTGTCTTCTCTTTTTCTCTTCCATTTGCAGCCTCATGGGGAGAGAAGAGAGCCTGTTTTTGGCAGGTCCCTACCGGGAGTCCTAACATCCATACTTTTTCTTTTTCCCCTTATGTTTTGATTTTGATTTTAATTACTTCTTTCCCCATTTTTCTTAATATCAATGCTTCAATAACAGTTTTTAAAATTATATTGTAGTTACACATACATTAACATCTTTTTCTTTCTTCCATTTTGAATTGTTATTCTATGTTTTTTTAGAGATTACTTATTACTAAGTTTTTCTTTGGCAATAGCTTGTCATATAATGTTTAGAAAGATTCAGTTTTTTGAATCTATGGCTATTTGTAATTTAGACCTCGTTACCACTCGAATAAACACATACTTGAGAATTTTTAAATGATAAACAATTTCGTGCCATGCAATATTGGCTGAGAGGGAAAGCTAAATGAAGGCATATTCTATTTAAAGTGAATTCAATGAAATCCAATGTCATTAGATTGAAAAGAAAAAAAAACTTTTGGCAAGAAAATGGACTGAACAGATTCCCACATGGAAAATTCAAAATCTGCCAGAGGAGTGGCAATATTAAAGAAAGTATCTTCTAATTTTATAGTTAAACAATTTTAGATTCTGAAAGTCACAGTATAATTTTAGTAGTTAACTATGGAAATCTTTAAATGGCATGGATAAATTTCTACAGTTCAATGTAAGATAAACCAAATAACTTATATAATTTTTCTATTAATCTTTTGGAGTTACAAGTAGATCAGATAGTAATCACTGAAGACTTTAGTTTTGGGTCTTTTATTGGATAGGAATAAAGTTTCCAAAAAGAAAATGAGTCCCACTGCTCTTTATACATACATTTATCTTATTATGATAGTTTTAATTTTCCTGATTTTAAACAATATATTTTTTTAAATTTTATTTATTTTATATCCTGCCTTTATTATTTTTATAAATAACTCAAGGCAGTGAACATACCAAATACTCCTTTCTCCTCCTATTTTCCCCACAACAACAACCCTGTGAGGTAAGTTGGGCAGAGAGAGGGTGACTAGCGTTGTACTTATTTGTTAACCTCAGTCATGTATTGGAATAGAAATAATATTGAATACGTGCCATTGTGGGCTCAGTTTGAGAGTTATTATTTAGTATCCTTGCTATTCGGTAAGTGCTGGGCACTAATTATAGTAAGAATGTGGTTACTTTTCCATCATGGTTAAACATAATTGGGCCTTATTGGACAGAAAATTTAAATTTGATTTTTCTTCTCATGACAAAATATAAATAAATATAAATATAAAATGACATTTTGGAGTAATTCTTATTTGAAAATAACTGGTAATACATTTGTCTGTAAAACATGGGCTTATAACAGAATCATTATCCTCAATCTGCTATTAGGTAATGATACTTTAAAAACTTTTGAAACTCTACAAAGGGGATGCACCTTATGTAGGACTGCAATACATATAGTTAGGAGATTTATTATTTGTATTGTTTGGCCCTGTTGCCTTTCTGGTCTCAGAAACACTGGAGATTTTAAGATTGTTGGACATGCCTTCTATGGAACCTAAACCAACAGTTTATTATGATAAAAATAAATAAATAAATAATTGAAAATATTTGGAATAGTGAATGGGAATATCCTATATTATCCAATCAATGGATCCTGGTTTTAAATAATAGATATGTTTCTCATAGCTTAAAAACCTGGCTAAAATCATCAAAACCAATGTCTTTACGGTCTATTGGACTCCTCAGAGCACTTTTTAAAAAGGTTGGTTTTCATCATTGTTATGCTGGAGATGTAATAAATTTGAAGGAACTTGGTATATGTTGACTTGTAGTTCCACATTGGTTAGATATTATTTCTCATACTATGATGAGCCAGGTTCTACAAAGGGAGCTATGGGTTAAATAGATCAATATTTTGTTAAATTATTTTCCCAAAATCTGGAATCTTTCAAACTATGTAAAACATTGTGCTTGGATTGTGGCAAAAAAGAAGAGATGATTACATATTCATGCTCCTTCAGGAGCATCCCCATGTCTATATTCTCAACTCATATTTAGAAAAAGAGATAAGTTATATACTTAGGTGTTTTGCTTTGTTATCTTGATTCTTTAGTTTAGTGTAGGATTCTTTTTTCATATTTTGTGGGTTTTTTTCTTTTTCTTCTTTTTAGGCATTTTAATTTTCACTTTCTGCAGCTTTGAGGTTTGCTGTGGCAATTGAATTTGGTTCCTAGTTACTGCTGCCAAGCCAAGCTGGGGAAAAGTGTGACAATTATTTCAGGTTGCTGGCTGTTACATTGAGGTAAACAAGACAAGGCGTCAGCCCAAAAATATCTTCTTACCCAGGAGATATTTCAAGTGGAAATCGAAACGGCTAAAAAAACTGCACCCATTGAACTTGCTTAAGGCTAAGTCTCCTGGGCATGCGAAGTGCTTCTAAATTTCTGTGATCAGTCCATACTTCAAAAGGGAACTGCACCTTCCAGTAAGTGGCGCCAGCTCTCCAAAGCTGCTTTGACAGTGAAAACTTCCTTTTCCCATACATGCCTGTGGCGCTCAGAATCAGAAAACTTTCTAGATAAGTAAGCACAGGGATGCAACCTCCCTTGTGAGTCTTTTTGCAAGAGAATAGCTCCGACAGATGTGTCTGAGGCAGCTACCTGTACCACAAAGGGGTGATCAGGGTCAGGTTGCTGTAAAACGGGTTCGGCAGTAAACAATTGTTTAAGCCTGTCAAAGGTGGCTTGGCAAGTGTCAGTCCATTATAAAACAGCGCCCAGGGTTTTTATTTTCTGGGTTTCTCCCTGGCCTTTGGTTTTTAACAATTCAGTAAGAGGCAATGCAATCTCTGCAAACTCCAGGATAAACTGGCGATAGAAATTGCCGAACCCAAGGAAACTTTGCAACTGCCACCTGGTGTGTGGGCTTTCCCAAGCCACAACTGCTTGCCCTTTAGCCGGATCCATTTCTATGCCACGAACAGACACCCAATAACCCAGACAATCCAATTGAGTCTTATGAAATTCACACTTTGACAATTTGGCATACAGCTTCGCCCTCGAAGCTTGGTTTTTCACTTTACAACTGCATTGCTTAGTGATGGAATTCCAATTATGGTAGTTAATTTAGGATTACCTGTAGTTGCAGAAAGCATAATTCCAAAACTATATTATCCTTGGGTCTGGATTATGCCCACTTGAGTTGTGGTGGGCAGTCTGATAGTTCCTCTAGGTAACCATCATCACCAGAACTGGGGTTGGGCAGCTTATCCAGATATTAATGAAGAGCTCTTCACAGAGGGGGAGAGATGATCCCTGTATACAGAGAAGAGTGGCTGAAACCATCTTTGCTTGTGGTCAGAGAAGAGCTCTTTTCTCAGTATTTGGTCCTGCCTCACTCTCACCCACCAGTGACAGTGTGACAGGAGAACCAGTCATTTAACTAAAATAAGCTTCCCTGTAGAAATCACCTTTCCCATCCCTTGACCAGAAGACTTTGATCTGGCTCTCCCTTTGAGTATACCCTTTCCTCTAATTCATCTTCTACATGTCCTGCTTGTTTGGGGAGTGAGATTGTTATAGGGGAATAAGTGGGATATAAGTAATTCTAAACTGGGAGAGATGGATAGGGATAAGCCTTACAAGCAGACAGCTATGTGTCAGCATATCACATTAACAAACTGGAATAATTATTTCCCTTAAATAAACAAGAAACTTATTGGAGAGGGGAGGAGGAAAATATTTATTTATTTGTTTGTTAGTTTATTTAACATACTTAGAACCCACCTTTTTCTCAGCAAGCCTGTGGCAGATTACACTATAAATCTAAGCACATCACCAATAAAATGCTACAAATTACAGAATATTGTAAAACATAAAAAAGGACAGAAATAACAAATTACAAAATATTGTAAGACATAAAAAAGAACAGAAATAATCAAACCATTTAACGTATATAACTTTAAACATAAGAGAATCAAATTAAAAGCCATAAAACAGATTTTTAGAGGAGAAAGTCTTAAACTTTTTAGCTTTTTTATAAAACAAAACAGTGAGACAGCAGTCCATACTTCTAGTGGTCCTTACCCTGGCTGATTCCTAGTCAACTTCTTATCCTGGTGAATCCCAACTAAGCTTCTCTTTGGATTGATAATATGATAGACCCTTAAGATGACTGAAGCTCCCATTCTGTAATATACAGGGGAAGCTGCCTCTTCAAGCAAGAGGACCAAGCAATTTAGGGATTTATATTTAAAGCAAGTACTTTGAATTTAATCTGGAAATCTATAGTACCCAGTGTACCAAGACATGACAGAACAGAAGCTACATGCTTCTGCCAGGAAACACCTAACAGAAGCCTGCTGCAATTGCCAAGTTTCCTTCAGGAGCATCCCCATGTGCAGCATATTACAAGAGTCTCCTCAGGAAGTAACAAGTGCATAAGTAACAGTGGCCAGGTCAGACCTTTCTGGGGACATATTTGCTAAATCTTTCGCAGCTGGAAAAAGACACTCTTCACCACCATGCTGCACTGAGCACTGAGCACTCAGTCCAAAAGACTTGGTAGATCACAAATTGAACATGAGCCAATGGTGTGATGCAGCTAAAAGAAAAAAAGAAAAAGCACTCCTAGGCTGTATGTACATATGTATAGCATCAGGATCAAGATAACGCTTAGTTCTGCTCTATTATGCATTGGTCAGAGCGTACGTGGAATATTCCATCCAGTTCTGGGCTCTTAGTAGTATACCTAAGCACAGTACAACAGTAATACAAATAATAATACAGTGAAACAAACAAGTTATATAACAATCACATACTATAACATCATATAACTACAGCACTACCAGAGTTTAAGCTGAAAGTTGAGAAATGAAGCAGCCTAGTAGTAGGTGGAAGGAAAGCAGGAGAAAAGAAATTTTCCCCAATACCCATTTGGATGCTCCTCAGGCCATCCTTTAGGATAATATGACCCCACTGTCTTCTAGGCTGGACCATAACCCTAGATCCGAGTTCCCCCCACAATGCATCAGAGCAATCCTAGCATGTGCATCTGTTGAACATAACAAAATTTTGCTCTGACCAGCATTCCCAAAGAGATCCTTACATGGTTTGCCTGACTTGTGCCTTGTCCATTCTCACCCTGATTCCTGGTCATTATCTTGCAGTGTTTCCACTGGTTTAGGACAGATACATTGATCACTGAATCCCGCACTCCTGCACTATCCTGACAGGCATTTCACATAGTCAAGTGTTTAAATTGTATCCTCTCTTTATGGCACAGTTACCATAGCGACCTCTCTGTAGAGTGGCAGAGCTCCTGAATTACATAATTGAAGAGGAACTCAAGAAGGGTTATGAATCAGAGACAGGGCGGAGATATTCATCCTGCTTTAAATGAATTAAAACTTCTCCAAATTGCCCTGTTCCACAAAATCCTCCAAATTGTCTTATTATCCCAAGCTGGAACAAAGTTGTACTATTTATGCCTAATCAAAGCTTCATTCAAAAGGTGGCATACAGAGCAAAACAACAACAACTGACTATTGAAAATGGGAGGACAAGTAAAAATGAAAAATAAAACATTCTGAGGTTGTTCTACCATTATCAGAGTGGTTCAAAGGAACAGTGTCCTGTTTGAAAAACTGTGAAAGATAAAAAGCTGAGTTCCTCCACAGAGCATGGCATACCAGGCCTTGACTTGCGGGATGGGGTTTCTCCCACAGACAGGAAGGAGAAATAACTTTTTCAGCTACCATCACAGGCTTTTCTGGTTTCAGGTATTTCGGGTATAGTAGAGTAGGAGGGGGAATGTGGCAAACCCACTATTAAACTCTCTATTAACAAAGAGAGATGGTGGATTGAGTTCCCCCATGTTTTTATAAAACAAATTGAAACACACACACAGAAAATTTGTTCAGTATGCTTTTTCTACTATTTATAAAACCAAAATACTGTTTGAAATTTTGGTCATGCCACTTCAAAAAAGAATATCTTACGACTGAGGATGAAGAAAAGAAGAGATAAAGACTTTTCTTGCAATGCTAGAATCTAGCCCATTAAATAAAACCAGCAGTACACTAATTCATAATTTACAGAATGTAATGTGTAATATGTCAGCTGTTGGACTAGGCGGTTGGATTAGTTGACCCACGTAGGATAGCTAAATTCATATTTCTTATATTAGCCTAAAGGAACCCCTCTATTTAAATACAAAGCCTATGAGTTCCTGTTACTAAAATAAAAGATGTGATTTTCCCAGAGTCAAGTGATTGGCTGCCTATGGGATTAAATGGAATATTGGATTTCTCTTATGTTCCAATGATCTTAAGGCTCTCACTTGCAAAGAAACAATTTCTTCCAATTTCCAAATCTGTGTCTCTCATATTCCTATAGACTAATTAAGTTTGCTGATGCTTGTTAATTATTGTGGATATTATATAAAGGTATTCCAGATGTAATTTAATTAAGGAAAATGCTATACTAAAAATGACAGAAACAAAAATTATTAGTGGTTGTCACCTCACTTTATCAATTTTAGTTTTTCTACTTTTTAGAATTTTTTTTACAAAACCTGATATTTGAGGCAACTTTCATTATAGATATGAAGGAGAAAAATGCTAATTATTCTTCTCATATTCTGCATAATCACTGAACCAGAAATTCAGCTATTCCTTGGGATAAAGCCAGTTTCATCAACTGGTTAAGGCAATGGGCTAGAAACCAGGAGGCTGTGAGTTCTAGTCCTGCCTTAGGCATGAAAGCTGGCTGGATGACCTTGGACCAGTCACTCTCTCAGCCCAACTTACTTCACAGGGTAGGAGGAGGAAGGAATATTAGGTATGTTCACTGCCTTGAGTTATTTATAAAAATAATTACAGTGGGATAAAAATAAATAAATAAATAAATGTTGAGGAATCCTAACAATGGAAGGTGCAAAACTCCTGCTTTAAATCATGAGGAGGCAGTATCTTTATGGTAGTTTCCCCTCTACTGGCTGACCTTCCTTCCTTTTTTTTCTAAAGTTGAATTACCATACATGTTTACCTACTCACATTCAATTCAGTGGCACTTATTTCTAAATAGACCAAAAAGACATTGCACTGTAAAACAGTTTACTCATCCAATGGATTCTGCCTCTCAACTTGGAAGTAAGAGGACATAGCAGCAGGAATATGGTGAAGGCAGACTGGACCACACATTAAGCTAGGTAATTAATGAGCTCAAGACTGTCCCAGGACAACTGGGCCAACTTGTAGGGGGAATCTACAATCCAGGTATTTTCAAGATATTTCAGTGCATCACACTTGATATCACCTGTTCACATTCTTATGCACGATATGGCCAACCATGATATAGAAATCATAGTTGTGTTCTAAACTGAAAAAAAATGATTCCAGTCATAAAGATTTAACTATTTAAGAAGTGCTTATACTTCATCATGTATTGATAAAACCATATCTGAAAAAGTTAGGTCTTTCAGTATAAACATACATTCCTTTGCTTAGCAGACATGCTATATGAATTGTTAGTTTACTTCTTTCCCAACTATTTTCTTACTTTTGCAGTCAAATATCTAGAATGGTCTATGACTGAAGCAGAACTATACATAAGGTAAAGGTAAAGGTTTCCCTTGACGTAAAATCCAGTCGTGTCCGACTCTAGGGGGCGGTGCTCATCTCCGTTTCTAAGCCTTAGAGCCGGCGTTGTCTGTAGACACTTCTGGGTCATGTGGCCAGCATGACGACACGGAACGCCGTTACCTTCCCGCCGCAGCGGTACCTATTGATCTACTCACATTTGCATGTTTTCGAACTGCTAGGTGAGCAGGAGCTGGGACGAGCAACGGGAGCTCACCCCGCCGCGCGGTTTCGAACCGCCGACCTTCCGATCGGCAGCTCAGCGGTTTAACTCGCAGCGCCACCGCGTCCCCAGAACTATACATAATGAAACAGAAATTTGTTACATCAGCAGCAAATGCAAACTGGAACACAATTATTTGTTAAAATCCATACTTTCTCAATTTTATGTTTGAATTTACAACTCATAAAATGTACCAAGGAAATGTACAAATAAAATACTCATATAACAGAACAGTAGAGATATAATGTGCATATATTATGAAAAAGCCAACCTTGGCTGATCTGGAAAATGTTAACCAAGTTCAGACTTGCTTAGTTCTTGACCTCAGAGCAGCAGGAAATCTCAGAACGATAAATTAGACTAGGAAGTTAAAAAATAAAAAGAAAACCCTGGAGGAAGGCATTGGCAGACCACTATTGTACTGTTGCCAAGAAAATCACATAGGTGTAGTCATCAGTACTCGAGTTCAGTTAAAAAAAGACTATAACTTTTTACATACAAAAGTGTGTGTATTGGGACAATGTGTTTAACTATCAACCTTAACAGTAGCTGTCTAAATGGAAAAGAAAGCCGGAAAAGTCTCTATGATACATTCCCTTGTTTGTGAATTAGTAATTTGGGGCAGAATGACTTTCATCTCCCTAATAAACACTCCTGGCACTAAGAATGCTCATGTATGTTTTTCTTCATGCCTCTTGAGAATATCACAGTATGTTTTCTGCTTGGCCAACACGGGGATATGGATATGGAAACTTTTGGACCACTCAAGCCATGGTCTTCCTGCTCCTACTCTTTGTGCTGGAATTAGAATTGTTTAGCAACTGTATTTCACTTCGATATATTGTTTCTGAACTTAGTTCCATTCTCACAATGATCATTTGTGGTACAAAAGAAAAGCTAGTCCTTTCTGGGGGGTGGGGGGTGGAGTGCCGAGAACAAAGAGGGAAAGAAAAAATGGATTAAATGATACATTGTCTGTGTGCCAAATTTCCTTCCTCCTGATGATCTGTTCCTAGCAAAGTAAGAGCACATCTTCCCTTTCTGAAATTACTTTGGCTCATTGTTGCTCCTTTTTAAAAGTCTAATCTATTCTTAGATTAGTATAGCCATAGTGGAACCATTTCATTAGATGCTTGAACTTCCCCAAAGTGATATTTTGGATGAGGGATTGGGTTTCCTTTAAACTTAATCCTTCCCATAATGATTGACTGAAAAGGGCAAAGGAATAGAACAATACAGGTTCCTATTTTCCTTTCTAATATAATATTGAATGCTGTATATTTAATAAATATCTTTTGATTTACAAAACATCAAGGTAATATAGTTCAACTAGGGGAACTTTGCCTATGATTTGTGATATTACGTAAGTGTACATATAATATGTACTATAAGATTAAGTTCTAGAAGTTTTGAGGGGAAACTATTTCTGAGGGAAACAGAATGTTCAATATCTTGCACATTAAATAGCAGTTGCTAATTTTTTTGCTTATTTATTTCATGATATTTACACCCATCACAACTGCGAGAGTCTCAGAGGTTTACAACAATTATCCATAATGAAAGCATTTAAATAAGACATCCACAATAGGAGCTAAAATATATATATTTTTAAAAGCCATAAACATCATAAAATCAATCAAACTGTCTGCCCTAATGTTCACCGTAGGCCCTCCAGAACAACTCAGTTTTTAGAAATTTCCACAAGTTCAGGACAGTAGGGACCATCCTAATTTCTATGAAGAAGTTATCGAATAAAGTAAGTGGTACTACTACAAGCTTCCATTCAAGTCCTGACAAAGATGATCTACAATAACAAATAAAACTGTTTCTGTCTCATGCCCTGGCTGAACCCTGACTAAGGTCCAAATAATCTGCTTCCTCTAGCATAGTCCATAGCTGCCCTGAAATCACAGTCTTAATAATCTTCCCCACAAAAGGAAGGGTTAGAAACAGAGCAATAGTAATCGAGAATGTCTGGGTCTAGGAAAGGCTTCTTAAGAAGGGGGCATACAACAATTCTAGTTTGGGATGGGATGGTACCTTCAAAGCTGCAGGTACCATCCCATCCCAAACTGAGGCATTAATAATTGCCTGGAGCCAGCCCATCATGCACCCTTGACACCATGAAGAAGCTCAGACAGCATGGTTCCAAGTCACAAGTAGCTGAGGACATACCAGAGAGTCCACAGGCCAAAACAAATTCTAGGTAACATGGTAGGATGCTATCCTAGTCACCACATTGGACATCACCCATGAATCAAAAGATTAGGAGCCAGCCAGGATTTCTGTTTGATGCCTCCTCCCCAAAAAGCTACTGAAACTTCTAAACAAGGCTGCTGGATGGCAGCTTGGCTACAGAATAATAGAGAAGTGATGGTGCTTCTTATTACCACAATGTAAGTGTCCTTACTCATGACAGTAAGCTTGATAATGTGCTTGTATTTATTTATTATTCAAATTTCTATCACCACCCATCTCCCCCCCAAAAAGGGGGACTTGTGATTCTCATCTTTCTCCATTGCTTTCCAGACATTGCTTCTTCCACTTCATCTCCTGAAACTCCTCAATAAATCAATAACCCATCCAGGATTGGCATACAGAGAGAGACCACTTGGGAGAGATTTGCAGCAGGCAATCAATGGAACCATTCCAAAGAACTTCAGTAATCCATCTGGAATCATGAGGCATCTGGGGCAGGCCATCCTAATTGGTTCACTTGCCCCATGGAGGTCATGTTGGAGGTCATCTGGACCAGGAAGTGATCTCGATCATGGTAAAGGATTGGCAACTGCTTCAAAGCAAAGGTAAAGTTCATAGTATGTCTGCCTACATATGGCGGGCCTAAGATTAACTGGAACAAGTCCACTTGTTTAGGGTACTCTAAACAGAGAATAGTGTTCTGTTAAGTACTGTCAAGGTTTGGATGCAAAGTTGTTATCCAAATATGCAAAGGTATCAATCTTACACTTTCTGAGTTCAAATGTTATTCCAGTCAGATATCCTATACTACTTTGAGTGTCGATAAAGGCTATATTAGATTTTAAGAATTAAAACAATTATGCCAATTCATTTATTCTTTAATATGAAATTAAGTGAAGTATCCTAATTGCCAGAATATGTCTTCTAACTGTCTTAGTATTCAGATAAATAGCACATTAATCATTACCTTGTTAAAATGTTGCTATCATCTGTGTCCTTTCATCAACTGTATATTAAAATTTTATTTTAAAAGATACAGGAGTCTTGTTTCTGCCATATGATACCATTGCTGCAGAAGCTGCACTGGCTAGCTACAGTACATGTTTTCAAGTGCAATTCATGATTCTGGTTACTACCGCTAAAGCCATATACAGTATATGGCTCAGGGCCTGGATAACTTCAAGACCACCCATCTAATGTAGGTTCTACCCATCCAGCCCAAGGACACACGGAGTGCCTCCTAAAGTTCCCAGCTATATAAGGTGTGACAGGAGAGGGCCCAAATTCCCAGTCCGGGCTCTCCTCTTCTAAGCAAGAGTAGCTCTAGCAAAACAATACAGTAATACTAATTTTAAACAGACATGAGATTGTGTTGCTTAGGTAACAGGAAAACAAATAAGCACCAAAATGTATTTCTATGAAAACAACAGGAGAAATCCATATTTAAAAATAACAAAAATATTAAAACTATATTGTTTGTCTTGATATAACATTATTAGAATGGTTATATTAATAAATACTGTAATTGGCTTAATACCCCCATTGATGAGATTAGTCTGAATAAATCAACAAATAGTGCAGTTCCACTGATGTCTATTTAGAATTAAGTCTCATTGTGTTCAGTGGGGTTGGTGGACACAGAATTGTGGCCTTAATAGGCAATCTTATACATACTTACTTGGCACTAAATCACATTTAACTTGATTCCGATATACATGTATAAAACTATATTGCATAAAATGTTGAAAATGGAAGTTAGTTACTGCCAAAAAACTACATTTATTATGGTAAAGCTGATCCCCTTTTTAGTTATATAGCACCTCTTGGGAAGGGGGTGTCATATTTTTTGGGTATCTTAGCATAAAGGAATTAATTGTTTATAACTGAAGAATGTCGTGAAGGATATTGCTTGGTCTTTCAGCAAAAGTATAATAGTGTTAATATATATATTTAACTTCAGTTTAATCAGTTGTGATATTCATTTTATTAATAATACAGCACTCCATCCACATCTCTTCTAGTAAATCAGAAATGTGAACCTGGTTATAATACAAAGGTTTGGAAACAACTTAAGCACATATACATCTTGAATAACTTTCGGCATCTTGTGCTTGTTTATAAAAGATCTTACATAAATGAGTAATCTCCATAAATACATAACTGAAAGACAAAGACTCTCACCCTAAGCCCATTCATGACTTTCTATGGAGTCCAATCAATTATTATCCTAGATTAACAGCAATGTTTATATTGTCCTATAAACTGCATTTCATGCCTCCTCAAGATCACATTAGTAATTTTACCACATGGATACTAGTCTCCTTAAGAACTACATCCCATTGGAACTTTGTCTACTGCAGCATGATGTTTATTTCCATATATATTATTGATTTCAATTTTTATGGCCATGGGAGCTTGAATAAAAGATACAATACCCTAATCCAGGTAATGCTACAATTAATTTGAATAGGGTTAATCTGCTTGAAATGTTAGATTTGTGTACTCAACAAACCAAAAATTGTAATGTAATAAAAAGTCAGATTTAACCCTTTTAAAAAGGTGATATTTTGAACATTTCTACACATATAACTGCATAAATCAATTTCATATAATATACACAAGCTTTCTTTGTATACTATATTACAACAATACTGCAGAAAAAAATTGGAAGACAGTGAAACAGAATAGATTCTAAGCAACAGATGTGGTACTATTACATCTGTATTGGATTACACACACACACAGACACATATATACACTGTAAATTGTATGTATTTGGAAACTGTTTTTTTTAGATAACCAACCTTATCTTTTGTTCATATTTATGGTTATAGGAAGCTTTCATGGGTTTGAAATGTATACACTATATACCAAAGATACCTGTCATGTTCATGTCTGTTAACTCTTTAACAGTAAAATGGTTTTAGATTAATATTTAAAGCAACAGACATTTATTTCCAAACACTGGGAAAATTGTTATTTTTTAAAGCTCAAAATTCAGCATTTCTTTGTTAGAACATACAGAATTCAAGTTGGAATTATGAAAAATCATTTAATCTTAATGAATATCAAACCTTTGTAAAAATATTTGATCTGTTCCCTACAGGGATGTCATCATTGCAAGGATTATTGTTTTATCCAAGGATAGTCCAGAAGTATTATTCCTTCATTTTCATTTAAAAATGCTTAGAAATTACATATGAAGCAAAGAGAATGCCCCTTGCTCATATGGATAATGGATAGGAATTTGTAAAATGTATATTTTAAACACTGCAAATCATAAAATAGACTCCCTTCATGCTGTACAGACTCTTGGGAAGCAAAGACTCACTTACCACCATACACTACTAACACAGAAAAGATCACTTACCATAAACTGTACATTGTCAAATCCATTAGCCAGCAAGTGGTTCTCATACTGAGGTAGCCCAATATTTTCCAACCATTGTCCCACAGTCTGGACAGGGCATCTGGGTGCTGAAAGAGTTTGAGAAGGGAGGCGTTTAAGCAGTGAATATCCATCCACAGGATAATAGCGATGATCCTGGGCTGAGAGGTGGCATTGCCACATTGTGTTCCGGGCAAAATTGGTATCAAAGGAACCTGCCAGCTTGTCCAATTAATGCTTCCAGCAAATACAAAAGTCAGAAGTAGCACATAGTTTCCGGGGCAGACTATGAACTGCTCCTAACTGAACATTTCATCTGCATTAATCTGTACTACAGACCAGTACGTCATGCAGTGGGGGGAAAACATATCAAGCTGTCAGCTAAGCTGTTTTCCGTTATATGTGATTGTTGAAATACTCCACAATGAGCAATGATCTGCTAGCAGCAAGGAATCTTTCATGACGTGCTCCTACACTCATCAGTATGCAGCTCTATGCTCCTTGCTCCCCCTTGCTCGCCTGCCTTTATTACCCAGCCTAGGCTCTACCTCACATTTTCAATAATAGCAATCAGAAAAGGCAAGAACATTTTTGTCTGCAAGCTCTAAGCTTGCTGCCGCTGCTGCTTCCACCTACACACCCATCGAAGCGTCAACCCTGAATGATGGGAGCAATCAAAAAATGCAGAAAATAGCAGGTCATCAGAGGAAAGCTAATATGCTAAAATCTGAATAGAACCTTTGTCTGTTATGCATTAAAGAGATTGGCTTGCTGTAAATTTTCCATGTTTCAAAGGAGATCAGGCATTGAAAAGCATGAACTGGAATCTGTGTCACAGTTTGCTGTTTGCTTTCTTTTTTAAAAGCTGCACTGAGGTTTGCTCTGCTCACAGTATATCCTTAGCCATTGTTCCCGTTAATAGTCTTATTCAACCAATAATGAAAAAGCTGGTTACATTTTTTTTCTTAAAATTGAAAATTGTAGAACATCTTTAAAATTTCAGATAATTACTTCTTCATCTCCCTGATCTTTCAGCTATAGTGTAGAACCAGAAAATAAAATACTATGTGCTAAAATTCAATCATTCATGTTTTGGAGAAAAAGAGAGAGATGTGCGCACGCATGCACGCACGCACACACACACACACACACACTTCTTAAAACAGGAATTGAAGCATGACTGAAAGGAAGCCATATGAATATTACAATTAAAAAAAAAAAAGGCATTCAACATTCCTAAATTTACCCGACATGTCTGGTAATCTGGAAGGTAAAATACAAAAGAATTATTTCAAACACTGTCCTAAATATACATGAAAGAAGTCATTTTTCATTAAAAAGACCCATCCATTAGTAGATAAATATGCTTTTCTTTGTTCAGAGTTTTTTTTAATCATTTCAAGCATGTTATAAGGCAGACACACACACTACACTTTACTGCAAATCAGTGCACACATACACAATCCCTTGGCTGCTTACAACCAAAATTTGTACACTGGTTACATATGTAAATTAGAAAATACAACAAATACTAGTGAGACTGAAAGGAAGGCTCTTGGTCACTTTTGTATATCATATTCAGACCTTGTAACCTAGCTGCCATTGATCCTATTGATGTCTTATCGATTCTTTACTGAATGGGCAAATGCTCATTGAAGACTTCAGATTAATAGAACTAACCAAGGCTGGCTGGCTGGCTGGCTTTCTTATACTTATTAATGTAAATTCACTAAAATAAGAGCAAGAATGACTCTGTGGAAAGATCTTAGGGATCAAGGCAAAATGTGATGTTTAGCAAAACACAGGTGTATTTATTCAAACTTTAGCAAGGTAGGTAAAATTTACTTTCTAGTAACAATCTGATCCTATGAAAAGCTAGATACATGTAAGACCACACTGATTCTGAAGAACTTAATTCTGCACAAGACTGTTGACTTTATTAAGGATTGCAGTTCTCAACATGAAGATAAATTTAACATACATCACAACATCTCATTCAATCTGAATTGCCAGCTAGTGGTTAACATGTCTTTAAAAAGCAGTTCATAAAGGAAGTTAATATTTTAGTGGTCTTCAGATTTCAGTTCTTTTTCATTATCTTTCTATGCTTGGGTATCAACCCACCTATGACTAAAAATACAGCATAACCTGTTTCTGCAATGATATATAAAGGGAATTATAAGTCTGTAAACTGTCTAAATTACAAATTTAACTAAACAATTGCAATTTCACATCCCTTCACTGGTAAAACAAACAAATATTTGTCAGTTTGGAATCAAAAGCAATAAAATTATCAGTTCTAATTAATCAATAACTCTGAGGAATCAGATAACTCAAGTAAACAAGATGCAAATTTAAACAACAACAACAAATTGAGGCATGCTAGTGTTGCACTTAAGGGGGAAGATACACCCCTCTCTCTCTCTGTATATGTGACATCTCATGTAACATGCTACTAGTGCACAGCTGTCGAACTACTGTTTTACAGACACAACAAAAACAAAAACAAAAATCTTTGGTGGATTGTGGTTGGCTTGATGGGAGGATGTGCAATAGTGAAATATATTCTGGCATTTCCAAACTGAAAACAGGGAAAAAAAATATAGAATATCTGAAATGATCATTTTTTTAAAAAACTACACAGTATTATCTCATTTACTATTTCTATACTGTCTTTCAGTGATATTTAAGGTGTGATTTACAGGAACAATAAAAACAATTATATACTGTATTTACCTGAATGGAAAACAACCCTTATTTTAAGACAATCTTCCAAAAAAGAAGCTTGGAATTAAAAAATAAAAAATAAAAACAAAGAATAATTATCTGTAGTGCCCAGCTTCCCTGCATAGTCAAGTGAAAACTGCCAACTTCAGGTAAAATCAATCCTAGAACTTCCACTCCCACAATAAATGATACACTTGTATATGTGTTTATGTGTGTGTACAGCAGCATTCATAGGAATTTGTTACTTTTGTCAGAATGATGAAAGAAAAATTGCAGTGTTGCACTGCAAATTCAACCCCATTTCAGCATCTGTGTGATATCATGACACACACAGAAAAAAGGTGAAGTTTGCAGCACAATGCAGTGACACTCCGGACATTCGTCTGAACTCATCTTGCCCCCCATGCCATGGCCGCTCTGTGTGTATACATTTGCCAGATGCCACACTCCAGGCAGGAAAGACTAGGGACAAAAATATTTAGCTTAATATTAAATGAACTAATAATGATTAAACAGAAATGTGTTTAAAGTAACATGCCTCATTTGTAAAATTAGTTGCTTCCCAATCTGCCTATACACACAAAAACCATTTTGTCTCCCACACAAACATATATACAAGTACACAAATACACACATCTGTATTATTCCAACAAAAACAGTAAAGAAAAAGAAAAAAAAATCAGGATGGCAAGTGGAAGGAGTAGCTGCATTGGGAAGGGAAGAGAAAGTGGGAGATAAAATGCAGTGGAGATAGGACTGAACAGGAAAAAAGAAAGAAAAGAAGAGAAACTGCAATGCAATGGCCTTGACTCCAATATAAATATGATTAGAACTACTAGGTTCATTCCAATAGTACAAACATGTGCAACAGTCTATTCCTGTTCAAGGGATACTAACCCCACAGCTTTTTTTTTTGTACCCCATGTGTAGGAGATGAGTGTCTGTAATGAGGCAGGAGAGGAACAGAACCCAGGAACCATGGAACCAAGCCTCTGAATGAGCAGGGAAAGACCAGATGCAAGCCCTACCACTCCTGACACTGATAAACTACAACCTGAAACTATAAACTGACAACTTTACCTTGAAGCTGTGTACCTTATGCCAATGTGAATTCCTTAATTCCTGGACAGGAACCCTTGAACCCTGACACTATATATGGCTTGCTTGCTTGAACCGTGACACATAGTCTGACTTAAACATGGCTACTGTCTGATTCCTTACAACTAATGAAGAAAGGCTCAGAACTGATTTACTGTTTTACAGCCAAGTACAATAGTAGATGGTCTTGATTTACAACTACTCTATTTATTCATTGCTGTGGTCTTTTTAGGCTGTGAAACCTGTTCTAGCCAAAGCAAAAGGCAGGATGGAGAGGCTAGCATAAAGAAATCAAATAGCCTATGATCAAACTACATAATTAAGAGCATAATGATGCAAACTCAGTTAAATTGGTTTGTACCCAAAACTTCATCTGTCCCATCCCACCATGCTGGAAATGCCAGTTTCTCCATTTGAGAAATATTATGGAAATCCAGAAACCTTCATAATATCCCAAGCATAAAGCACTTTGCTTCTTCAACTGTGTGATTATGACTTTGCAGATGATCACTCACAGGTCAGTTGGCAGATTAATTTACTTAATGACCAAGCTTTGCTTCCAAACTATGCTGTGTCACGAAAAAAGTGTTCAGTATCTGAAGACCCTCTGAAAGTCGACACTGCCAACAGATGCATGAGACACCTATGCAAAGGGCAGAGGCCTGTGGCAAATGTATTGGTGAGTTTCAACTGGTAACTCAAGATCTGACATGGAGTTAGTCCACATTAATGGACCAATTTCAGGTAGGCTTGACTGACAAGATCCTGAATGAACAAAAGAATATAGAAAAGCCACTGATGCCTTAAGCTTTGATGCAACTTGGTGTATCAATGAATGGATGAAAAGCTGGAGAAGTTAGCTGACAACAGCAGTGGTAATAATTTGCTCTTTGGGAACAAGAAACAGGGTCTAGCTGGTTTCCAAGTAGACCTGCACTGGAGTCTTTAACCAAAGAGCCTATGGACCTGGGCAGCACAGAGCTTTGTCTCATGCTAAAGAAAAAAAAATGTGGCCTGTTTCTTTATCATTACTAACCAAGGCATTTTGTACTCTGTTGTCCAGAGAAATGAAAGGAGTTACCCAGCTGCAAAACATAGAACCCAGATGCCAGTGAGGCCAGTAAGTCAGAGTCAGAGGATGGCTAACTCTACTGAGTCCAAATTTATCTGCCACCAGGTAAACTGAAAAAAGCCATATCCTTCAACTGAATCATGACTAACCTATGGAAAGGCATTTAGGCCACTGCAAGACCTTACATTTTTTTCCTCTGGGATTTCTGGTGGCCTT
The DNA here is from genome assembly GCF_035149785.1 of Candoia aspera. Lineage (NCBI taxonomy): Eukaryota > Metazoa > Chordata > Lepidosauria > Squamata > Candoiidae > Candoia > Candoia aspera. The sequence continues at coordinate 34,666,189 of NC_086159.1, read as the reverse complement.
GCATAAAAACAGAGGTGCACCACTGTACTGAGACATGCCTCATTGGTAAAAGAGCTAAAGACCCACCAGACAAGTCAGCAGGATTATTGATGACCCTACCAATCATATCTGGACTGGAAGGTGATCAGTTGGGCTGCGTTTCAGACCTCCCACTGTTGAAGGGCTACAGCACCATTCAAGTGGTATTTAAACTATTCTGCAAAATGCGTTATTTCCTTTCTTGTCATATTTTCACATTACCCAGCCTGCCAAATCTCCTAACTCTGGATGGAGAGGCACAATTCACTGCATGGTTTTGATGGAACTTGTTCCAGTCGCTCCTAAGTTGGATATTTTTCAAAAGTACTATTCAGTATTTGATATATGGATGTAATTTCAGTTTTTGACATATGCTAAATTGGTTTTAAGAACAAGCTATGATTCTGTTCTTATAATGTGCCTTCAATTTGCTTTTTTTAATCTGTGTGTTTTGCAGTTGGTCAAACACAGATACTGTGTAACGCCAATAGAAATGATCATCCCACTAGGTAACTGAAAAATTACTAGTAGATTTAATGTAACCAAAGATTCTCTTCCTTGACTTTAGAGGCAGAGGGCTTAATTTTGCTGAGAATTAAAGATGGGAAAGTGAGGATGTTGTCTGAATTTTCAGAGACTATATTTCTAACCATGCTATTCATCATAATTTATTTATTTATTTATTTATCATATTTTTATTACCTCCCATCTCCCCCGCTTGGGGAACCCTGGGTGGTTCACAATAAAACAGTATAAAATACAATAAAATCAGAATAATATCAATAAATATACATATAAAATATAATAAAATCCAAGTGATGGAAGATCTAATTCCCCCCAAAGGGGACCGGAACCGGTCCTGGCAAGGCTAGGGAACCAACCAGCCCCAAGAGTGGCTCTTCCTCTCCCCACTCCAGGCATGGTGACAAAACCAGGTCTTCACCCGTTTTCTGAAGTCCAGAAGCGAGGAGGCCAACCTCACTTCTGGGGAAGGATGTTCCAAAGGGTGGGAGCTGCTGCAGAGGAGGCCCGATTATTAAAACAGTTTAATAATCTGTATTAAACTGTTTTCGTGACTGTGTGCTCATTCATATATTCTTGTTTCTTTTTTTCCTTTCAGTTTATGGAATATTGATTTTTCACTCCAAATTATTTTTATAAATTTCAGTTTCTTGTCAGTGTTCTAAGACCAAAGCTAATCAAATTATCCAACAACATATTGCCAGTCCAAAAAGACAGGATGGAATCCTCTGTATAGAGTCTAGTGAATATATTACATTTCTTTTAACTAAATTGGAATAGGATATTTATCCAGAGCTAGGGCCTTGAATAGTTCACCATGGAAGTTGTACCATGGTGTCAGTCAGTTCCCATCTGTCACCAACTGAGACCTTAAGAAGAACTAAGTGATAATCAGTATTGCACTGATAGCCTACTTTTCTCTTGGAATTCAAACTCATGTTTGAGCTCTATGGTGAAGTGGGGACTAAACCTGGATCATTTCAGTCCAAATCCAACTTTTTAACCTCTATTCTACACTAGCTTTTGGAATATCTTATAACTCTATTCTTGTTTGCTGTTGAATGTAAACCTAAAGAACCTATGGCCATTTATGGAGCTAACGAACTGTAGAATCTATGGAAAAATAATCTTAGTCTGAGTTATCAGATAACCGAAAGACTGTATCCACAGTCTGAAATGGCACAAAACAAAGTGCCGAGGGCTCTCCCTAGATTTTGGGTGAACTGCGGTTCATTGTACTTGAGCGTCTGACTATATGATAAAAATAAGTGGCACAAGGGCTTCATATGGTTGGTTGCTGGCCTCTATATATGTATGGGAGGTCTGTGTGTTTTTGTCATATGTGAATAGAATATGGGTACAGAACAGTAGAAGCCACAGTCAGAATCTAGGCTGCAATACATTCAAACTGTATCACAAGCCAGTGATTAAAAGAAAGCAGCAGCTAGCAGGTAGTCTGGCCTGCCTATAAACACAGAGGAAGCCAACTAGGAATTGATTATTCTACTCTCCACATAGAAAGAGATCTAGGTTCCAACAGTATCAGAGCCCTAGAGAGTTCACTGCATGAGTTTACATACTGGATTAACACTCAAGAAGACAACTATTATTCCCATACTTATTATGTTTTGATAAGCCTGGTACTTCCACTAGATCCCCAATTTACCACACAGAATTACTGAGGTAAAATAATGGGAGAGGCTTACTTAATTCCTTATAGCTTTGACCTTGCTGGTTATGACTTCCAAAGCTATGTATTGATGTATATTATTGCTTAGACTGAACTTCTTGCATACAGCTCTTTGCCTCAGAAGAGCTTGGGTGAAGGTCTAATGAGGAGAAATAAACAATATATATTGTAGCAGAGCAGTTGAACAACTAAATTCTTCTTTCAAAATGCTATCTATCTATCTATCTATCTATCTATCTATCTATCTATCTATCTATCTATCTATCTATCTATCTATCTATCTATCTATCTATCTTCCACAGATACTAGTACAGGTAGTTCTGGCTTAGTGACCATGGTTGGGATTGGCAACTCTGTCACTAAGCACCATGGTTATATGCGAAACATCTTGAGACTGCAGTGGGCTTATGACCTCACTTCCGCTTCAGCTGTTAAGCAAAATATCATGGGGCCACAAACTCACCTCACAGGGTTGTTGTTGTGGGGAAAATAGGAGGAGGAAGGAGTATTAAGTATGTTTGCCACCTTGAGTTATTTATAAAAAATAATAAAGGCAAGATACAATTTTACTTTCACCTTCTCTATTAACTTTGATTGTCACAAGTCAGTTGCGAAGCACATAAATGGTGATCACATGACTGTGGGATTCTGAGACAGTTGTAAATGCGAGTTTTAGTCACAAAACTTTTTTTTACACAGTTGTAATTTCAAATGGTCACTAAACAAGTAAATGAGGACTACCTGTATAGATTTTAAATAGGATGGCAACTGGATAACTGATTTAAAAGGAATAAAACAAATCTGATTATTGCAAAATAAATTTTATATTATCAATCTCAATGGGTTACTGTCACTATTCCATACTACATTTACTTTGCAAATTTGCCAGAGGGTGATACGATATTTAAAGTCTTCATTTTGACTCCATTTTAGGTGTCCTGTGGGCAATATCAGAACCCCAAAGACATCAAAATGATAGATAATGATAAACCTTCAGACTCAGAAAATGAGTCTGACTAAGTAACATTTCATGTCACAAAATATATATTCTGATGCTTGGTTTCCCTTCCCCAAATGGCCTTTCTGCAGGACAAAGGCCAGAATTTGTGACATACTTTGCTTTTCTTTAAAGTTGGCAATATTGGAAAGTGGCAATAGAGTGAGACTCATGAAGGGTTTGACATCAAATGTATTTGTACTTGTCACTGTCATTACAGAGAATGTATGTGCTGTATCTGCTGTACCTGATTTAGATGTCAGAAAAACATTTCTGTGATTGTATGTAATAATGATGTAACTGCTGAGTAAGAAAAACAGTGACTATAAATTCTAGAATTTGAATATGTGACATATTTTGGCTTGTAGTTGTATAACTGCTGATCAAGGATGGCTCAAACTACATTGAAATCTATCACTAGATAAAAACATCTTGTTGAAGTATTTGAAAACAGAAAAATGCACTTAGCCACAATGTGTGTGTTGAAGCATACTTATTTATTGACAATGAATGCAAGATATATTTGTGCTTTAAAGATAAGCAAACGCTGGGATCCAGTCCGTCATAAATGCTTATTGGCAGTTTGCTGACAATTTTATATCACTATCAATGAAACTTATTAAATCCCTCGTAACTATGTCCAAGTCTCTCCAACACCATTAAAAAACACCTGAAATACATGCGCAGAATTCCCAGAGACCAAAGAATTTGCTTGCTCTGACTCAGCTGCTATGTCTTCTGTCTCCCTTACTGCTCCCTTTCCATCCATGAAATACAGAATAGTATCCAAATGGAGACACTCTGGAAGCACTCTGGAAGCTTCTGACCAGTTTTAGCTCCCAGACATAATGAAGAGCTTCTAACAAGAAGACAGACAGCATGTATCAGGCATTAACCAGCAGTTAAAATTAGTTCAACAGAAAAACATTAGTTTGCTTATTCATTAATGATAAACTGAAATTGATTGTGAATGTATGGATAATTAAGTGTTAGAAACAACAATAATGTTAATAACAATGCTTGCTATTACAAGGGAAATTCAGCAATGATGTTGGTAATAATAATAGTAATAATGTTGATTAGAATGCTAATAATAATGACTGGGAATATATGGATTATTGACTATAGTAATAAAAGCAAATTCTTAATTTTAACCGGTGTTTACAAGTATTGTTAATATCAAAACAACAGTGACAGGAAATGCTAATAATTAATGGTTACAAAACATCTACATCTTGAATATATGTCAGTATGCTACATGTATCTTCTAGTACATCTTGCTTAGAATAGCCGGAAACTCAGCTGTGGTGGTATTTATGGCATAGTGGCCCAAAATGTGCCAGAACTGACCAGCACTATCTTTACCATTTTACTCTTGGTAGAGAATGTTGCATATGGCACAAGTATAGCTGTTAATCTTGTCTATACTTTCTCTGTCTTACTAGAAAGCATTATTTGAAAGCCCCAATTGACCAAAGCCATGATGAATAGTAGAGGTCAATATCTATGGATCCATTTGTTGATGACCATGACATATGGGAGAAGAGTAAAAGGTAAAGAGCATGAATTAAATAATAAAGGAAAAGAGATATGTTGAGTGACTGTAAAACTAAGACAAAGGGGAAGGATCTAATAGATGAAAGTGGCCTGATCTTGTGGAGAGGATGAATACATGCAGGGAACTGAAGATATAGATTTGGTTATGAATGAAAGAGCTAATATGCATATTGGAAAGTACAAATTAGTATCATATAAAAATAAAAATCCATAAATTGGTCATACAGTAGCTGTACGGTACATTCCAGTAAATAGTGACAATAGAGGAACCAGATATACTGTAAGCTTGGGGAAAAACTGTGCAACAGACTCAATAAATGAGTTGGAGGGAAAAAAAACATTCTGCTAGGTGACATGAATGAATGGGTGGAAAGGAAACACTTCTGTAAGCTGCCTGGAGTCATCGTGTGTGAGTTGGGCAGCCTTATAAATCTGTTAAATAGATAGATAGATAGATAGATAGATAGATAGATAGATAGATAGATAGATAGATAGATAGATAGATAAAAACAAGAGAGACTCATGAAAGAATGAGAATGGTGACTGAAGGATATTTACTTAGAAAAAAGCTCTTTTTTCCTCAAATAGGGTATTTTAATCAAGAGTTTATTCATGCATATACTTCACAAAGGTAAAAAACAAAGAAACATGATTAATTTGTTAATGATGAAAGACTCAGAGTGAAGTTCTGAGGGACAGGCCATTTTTTTAGTAGCATTAAGAGTGAATCTTGGGGGGAAATGGACATGGAAGAAAAGGAAAGTAGTGAAATAAATTAAAATGAAAGTAGAAAAATTGAAGGAAGAAAAAGTACATGTCTTGATTGGAAAAAATATTAGAAGACAGATAATAGAATTATAGGGTTGAAAAGGAACTTGGAGGTACAGTATTCCAACCCCCTGCCCAGTGCAGGAATCCTCAGAGCATGGGCCCATGCAGTGGTGTCTGCTTCTTTGTGGGAGGGATGATCCCCTCAGCCTTGAAGGAGGCTGTGGTGCAGCCTTTCTTTAAGAGGCCATTGCTGGACCCAACCATCCTGGATAATTTCCATCCAATCTCTAAACTACCCTTTCTGGGGAAGGTAGAGTAGATTGATAGGTATCGCTTCGGCGGGCAGGTAACGGCATTCCGTGTAGTCATGCCAGTCACGTGACCACGAAGTGTCTACGGACAAACGCCGGCTCTTCGGCTTTGAAATGGAGATGAGCACCGCCCCCTAGAGTCGGACACGACTGGACTTAATGTCAAGGGAAACCTTTACCTTTACCTTATCAATACAGAGACAGTACTGGTTGTGCTTGTTGATGACCTGTGGTGGAGCTGGGATGGGGGTAGTGCATTCATTTTGGTGTTCCCTGATCTCTCAGTGGCTTTTGATACCATCAACCACCATATCCTTTTGAGCCAGCTTCAGACACTGGGAGTGAGAGGCACTGTTTTGCAGTGCTTCTCCTCTTTTCTCTGTGACCAATTTCAGTCTATGTTGACAGTTCTGAGACTCTCGCAGGGCTCAACACTGCCCTTTTGTTTAATATCTACATAAACCATTGCTCATACATCCATTTGGGGTCAGGTATCACCAATATACTGATGACAGCCAATTATATATCTCAACCCCAGACTGACCAAATTATGCTGACCCAGGCTGTGCAGGCCTGGCTGGGGAGGAACAGACTCAGACTCAATCCTGACACAACTGATTAGCTGTGTTTGCTTGGCTCCTAGGGATAGTCCATATTTAGCCTTTCATGTTCTTCCCCATGTAAGACTGGTACATAATCTGGGGGTCCTCTTGGATATTTTATTATTGTTAGCTGCCCAGAGTCACTGGTCTGAGATGGGCAGCTGTATAAATTGACTAACTAACTAAATAAATAAATACAGCAGGTGGCCAGGAGGACCTTTGCACAGGTTTGCATGGTGCAACAGTTGTGCCTGTTCCTGGACTGGGAGTCCCTGGGAGCCTTGGAACTTCACAATTGGAGTACTGCAATGCATTCTACATATAGTATTCTGTCCTTGAAGACCACTCTGAAGATACAGAATGCAGTGGTGTGAGCAGTGATGGGCATGCTGTGCTATGCACATGTGTCCCTGCTGCTTCATGAGCTTTACTGGTAGCTCAGTGTCAGGGGGCTAGTTATCACTTACAAATGCATGGAGTCTGGCTATTTGAGGGATTGCCTGTCTCCATATGTTTCTACCCATCCAGTGAGGTCAGCTAAAGTAGGTTTGTCTAGCCCCTATTAATTTAGCAATGTCATCTTATGGTGCGCAGGAAGTATGCCTTCTCAGAGATGGCTCCTGTCCTTTGGAATGGTATTGCACCAGATATCTGTTCTATTCCCACCTTACTGATTTTTCACAAATCGTTAAAAAACCTGGTTGTTTCTGGGTTACAATGGTGGTTGAAGCCTTTGGCTTTTTTGGTATCTTTTGGTGCTTTGGGGTCAGTCTTTGGGTTGGTTGTATTCCCTTTTCTTTTATATGAGTTGTTTTCTTTTAACTTCCTTTTTAATCGTAAGGCACCCAGAGTCATTATGGAATCAGGTGGCCTTTAAACTGAATTATTAAATTAAATATTAAATACATGAAATGAATGCACATAACGTGAGACACTGAACCAGTGTAAAAAGGAATTGGTGTCAACTTTTTTTTTAACCAAATGCATTGACAGATGTGCTCATAAATTTTTAAAGCCTTATTCTTAAGCACTACGTTACTCAACTTCAGCGAAGGATCGTTACCTTGTCGTGGTGCTGGAGCTTGAGCACCTCAATGATGCCATGAGCTAAACCATGAAGGGCCACCCAAGATGGGAAGGTCATGACAGAGAGGTCAGACTAAATGCGATCCCTGGGGAAGGTAATGGCAACCCACCCCAGTATTCTTGCCGTGAAAACTAAATGGATCAGTACAACCAGAGATATGTCGGTATACCATCGGAAGATGAGACCCCCAGGTTGGAAGATGGTCAAAATGCTACTGGGGAGGAACAGAAGATGAGTTCAACTAGCCCCAGACGTGATGACGCAGCTAGCTCAAAGCCGAAAGGACGGCTAGCGGCCAACGGTGTTGGTGGTGAATGGCGAATCCGATGTTCTAAGGATCAACACACCATTGGAACCTGGAATGTAAGATCTATGAGCCAAGGCAAATTGGATGTGGTTATTGGTGAGATGTCAAGATTAAAGATAGACATTCTGGGCGTCAGTGAACTGAAATGGACTGGAATGGGCCACTTCACATCAAATGACCACCAGATCTACTACTGTGGACAAGAGGACCACAGAAGAAATGGAGTAGCCTTCATAATTAATAGTAAAGTGGCTAAAGCAGTGCTTGGATACAATCCAAAAAACAATAGAATGATCTCAATTCGAATTCAGGGCAAGCCATCTAACATCACAGTGATCCAAATATACGCCCCAACCACAGATGCTGAAGAAGCTGAAGTAGAGCAGTTCTAAGAGGATCTGCAGCACCTACTGGACAACACGCCTAAAAGAGATGTTATTTTCATCACGGGAGACTGGAATGCTAAGGTGGGCAGTCAAATGACACCTGGAATTAAAGGTAAGCATGGCCTGGGAGAACAAAACGAAGCAGGACATAGGCTGATAGAATTTTGCCAAGACAACTCACTCTGCGTAACAAACATTCTCTTCCAGCAACCTAAGAGACAGCTTTATACATGGACTTCCCCAGATGGACAACACCAAAACCAGATTGACTACATCCTTTGCAGCCAAAGGTGGCAGACATCTATACAGTCGGTAAAAACAAGATCTGGAGCTGACTGTAGTTCCAATCACGAACTTCTTCTTGCACAATTTAGGATCAAACTAAAGAGATTAGGGAAGACCCACAGATCAGCTAGATATGAGCTCACTAATATTCCTAAGGAATATGCAGTGGAGGTGAAGAATCGATTTAAGGGACTGCACTTAGTAGATAGGGTCCCGGAAGAACTATGGACAGAAGTCTGCAACATTGTTCAACAGGCGGCAACAAAATACATCCCAAAGAAAGAGAAAACCAAGAAGGCAAAATGGCTGTCTGCTGAGACACTAGAAGTAGCCCAAGAAAGAAGGAAAGCAAAAGGCAACAGTGATAGGGGGAGATATGCCCAATTAAATGCAAAATTCCAGAGGTTAGCCAGAAGAGATAAGGAATTATTTTTAAACAAGCAATGTGCGGAAGTGGAAGAAGACAATAGAATAGGAAGGACAAGAGACCTCTTCCAGAAAATTAGAAACATCGGAGGTAAATTCCAGGCAAAAATGGGTATGATCAAAAACAAAGATGGCAAGGACCTAACAGAAGAAGAAGAGGTCAAGAAAAGGTGGCAAGAATATACGGAAGACCTATATACGAAGGATAACAATATCGGGGATAGCTTTAACGGTGTGGTCAGTGAGCTAGGGCCAGACATCCTGAAGAGTGAGGTTGAATGGGCCTTAAGAAGCATTGCTAATAACAAGGCAGTAGGAGATGATGGCATCCCAGCTGAACTGTTCAAAATCTTGCGAGATGATGCTGTTAAGGTAATGCATGCTATATGCCAGCAAATTTGGAAAACACCAGAATGGCCATCAGATTGGAACAAATCAACTTATATCCCCATACCAAAAAAGGGGAACACTAAAGAATGTTCAAACTATCGAACAGTGGCACTCATTTCACATGCCAGTAAGGTAATGCTCAAGATCCTGCAAGGTAGACTTCAGCAATTCATGGAGCGAGAATTGCCAGATGTACAAGCTGGGTTTAGAAAAGGCAGAGGAACTAGAGAACAAATTGCCAATATCCGCTGGATAATGGAAAAAGCCAGGGAGTTTCAGAAAAACATCTATTCCTGTTTTATTGACTATTCTAAAGCCTTTGACTGTGTGGACCATAACAAATTGTGGTAAGTTCTTAGCGGTATGGGGATACTAAGTCATCTTGTCTGCCTCCTGAAGAATCTGTATAACAACCAAGTAGCAACAGTAAGAACAGACCACGGAACAACGGACTGGTTTAAGATTGGGAAAGGAGTACGGCAGGGCTGTATACTCTCACCCTACCTATTCAGCTTGTATGCAGAACACATCATGCGACAAGCTGGGCTTGAGGAATCCAAGGCTGGAGTTAAAATTGCTGGAAGAAACATTAACAATCTCAGATATGCAGATGATACCACTTTGATGGCTGAAAGCGAAGAGGGACTGAGGAGCCTTATGATGAAGGTGAAAGAAGAAAGTGCAAAAGCTGGCTTGCAGCTAAACCTCAAAAAACCAAGATTATGGCAACCAGCTTGATTGATACCTGGCAAATAGAGGGAGAAAATGTAGAAGCAGTGAAAGACTTTGTATCTCTAGGTGCGAAGATTACTGCAGATGGTGACTGCAGTCAGCAAATCAGAAGACGCTTAATCCTTGGGAGAAGAGCAATGACAAATCTCGAGAAAATAGTCAAGAGCAGAGACATCACACTGACAACAAAGGTCCGCATAGTTAAAGCAATGGTGTTCCCCGTAGTAACATATGGCTGCGAGAGCCGGACCATAAGGAAGGCTGAGAGAAGGAAGATAGATGCTTTGGAACTGTGGCGTTGGAGGAAAATTCTGAGAGTGCCTTGGACTGCAAGAAGATCCAACCAGTCCATCCTCCAGGAAATAAAGCCAGACTGCTCACTTGAGGGAATGGTATTAAAGGCAAAACTGACATACTTTGGCCACATAATGAGAAGACAGGACACCCTGGAGAAGATGCTGATGCTAGGGAGAGTGGAAGGCAAAAGGAAGAGGGGCCGACCAAGGGCAAGGTGGATGGATGATATTCTAGAGGTGATGGACTCGTCCCTGGGGGAGCTGGGGGTGTTGACGACTGACAGGAAGCTCTGGTGTGGGCTGGTCCATGAAGTCACGAAGAGTTGGAAGCAACTAAACGAATAAACAACAAAAACGTTACCCAAGCTTGTTTGCTTCTTTGTCTTATGTTCTATGTACAGTGAAAGTATTTTCTCCTTCTTTTCTACAGTTGAATTTCTAACACACGTGGTTATCAGGACAAACAAAGAGGTCGAACGCATGGTGGCACTGTGAATTCTATTAACTCTTCATTACATTGTACACATTAGACTTGCCCAAGTTAAAACTCATTCTTGGACTGAAGATCCTTCACCAGCTTTGGCACAGTGTAATATAGCCAATTTGTTCCTAGTTTTAGAAAGGCCCTTTTCCTTTTCATTTTGGGGAACAGATGTTGATGGCCATTTTGACACAGTAATAACAGTATTGCAGGTATGAAAGTAAGTAGCTACAAGACACACTACTAGAATTGCACAACAGAACAGTAACTGTGTGAGTGAGAGCAGAAAGGGGTTTGGGGAATTAAATGTTAGAGAGGTTTGGATGGGAAGAGCTCTTGGCATGTTTCCAGACCTTTGGTATAAATTGTCTATGCTGGCACAAATCACATGATAGTGATTTTTTTTTTCACATAAAGCAAACTCTTGGACAAAAATGTCCAATCACTTAATAGCTAATTTGCATAAAACAAATTTGCATAAAGAGAAACCTGTATCTAGATTTCTAGATTCTACATTACTGATTGCCATAATATATCCTTAATATAAAGATGAGAGTTATTACCATGTTCCTTTCTACATTATTTATAAGATGTAAGTACATGTTTCCTCACTGTAGACTGAAACAGTATATTAACATCTATATTTGACAATGGTTACAGTAACTAATTAACTGAATAAACTAGAAATAAATTATCCAAGAATATGCTAAAAACAAGTGTGAAATTATGCCTTATATTGATCCGCCTACACATTTCCTCTTTTTTAAAAAATATTATTTTATTGTATTATAAGATGTAAGTAATACATTATCTTATTTGGGTACAGTGGTGTTTATACAGTATTAAGAAGAGATTATTAACACTACAGTGAATTTTCTTTCATTAGATTGAATGTCAATTGACTGAAAACATGCAGAAGAATACATCTATTATAATGCATGGCCTTTCACAAGGCAGTGAAGACCTAGATGTTCCCTCAGGCATTTGGAACAGAACGACAAGCAGGCCCTGCTGGTTGATTTGTTCAGTGCTTGTTTTCAATGACTGGAAGTGGAATGATTTTTAGACCTTGGGTATATTTATATTATTGTTTTGGGTGTTTATTTTTGTAAACTGTTTTTTAGTTTAACCCAATGTTGCCCCTCAGTGGTACCATAAAGTTAGCATAATTGGTTCGAGTGTTGCCCATGTTGTCTTTCCCTCCAGCATTAGGATAATTAGAAATCCCACATGAGTGCTCTGGGTGGGAATGTTATAGCAAGATGCAGTAGATTTGCTTGTATTCCCATATTTGTCAGGCACAGAGGCTTATTTTATTGTATTATAAGATGTAAGTAATACATTACTGGGTGCTGGGGACCTGCAACTGCCACAGCTGCTCCAACAGGGTACAGGGTGTTTAACCAGGACTGATACAGGGACCAGCGGTTGTGGTACTTTCTGTCATTTTGTAGCTGGTTTATTTTTGGAATAACTGGTCCATTTGGATTACTACTTGATTCTGATACTGGAGAAAGGCATTAGCAATTTGATTGACAGCAGATTGTAGACACTTTTATAGATATAGTTTAAACCTTCATCTCTAGGCAAAAGTCCTCCTCTCATAGCAATGGGAGTAGGTGAGGGTAAATCTAACCATCAGGCTTCATACCAGGACACAGCAGAAAATCTCATCTATCCAGACATTTATTCAGAAATTGGCTAAACTTGGTAAAGACATAACTCAACTAGATTCAACTTTTTATTGCAGGCAAGAATGCAATGACATAGAAACAGAAATTGCCCTCTGCCATGCAAAGAAGTCAAAGCTTTTATATATGACTATGCTTCAAAATTTACACTCTAGCTTTTTCCTCCTGTCTTTCTGAATGACTATATAGTTGGTGGTTCACCAGGTGTTTCACTTGGTGGTCGTGGGTGCCTCAGAGATGTTTATGTAATGGTTCTCTTCAGCAAAACCATTAGTTGCTATTTTACCAGATTCGGCCCTTTCACTGTAATTTTTTGAAAATTAAATTCACTTGAATTCCAAGTGTGGAATTCAGGAGTGATAGAAGCAAAATATAATTTCCTATGGCTCTGGAATTATTAGCCTCTATACATAGTACTGAAACACTTTATATAGTATTTAAGTGATCATTACATCAATCCCTTAGGCAATGAAGACTGAATAGCTATCATCTATATTTATAATAATGAGCATCTGAAAAACACAATGTAAATTAATTACAAATCTAAAAAAATGGAAGTGTTGAATTAGATTGTTCAAATAATAGTTTATAGACACAGGAGAACATAGCATGAGTATCCCTCTACACAAAAAATGTTTCAAGAGAAAGGAAATATATATATATTTTCCTTCCCTACTATCTTCTACAGCCAGCCATTTTCTGTGCTAAATTACAGAGAAAGCTAATTCTTTCATTAACATTCTTCATGCCTGAATAAAAGATCTGACCCAATTGTTTATAATGAAATACTGCAGATATATAACTGTGCAGTTTAAAAATGCCAGAAATCTCTCTTGGTTGCTGAAGTTTTGAGTGAAGAGAGGACTTTACAAATGCAAACTCTTGCATTTGTAAAGTATCTCTATACTGCGTCCTCCTTTCCTTGGATCCACTGATCTCATAGAGATTTCCGTATCTCAGTATTTCAGTAGCAGTTCTGTCATTTATTTCATTGTTTTAAAAAGCGCCTTCTCAAAAATAAGCAGGATAGAGCATTTCTGTGATATGCTGCATATCATCATCTTGCATGTATGTTGTCAGGCATTTCAGGGGTTTATTGATTTGGCAGCAATCTGTTCTGACAAAATAAGACTTAATTGTTGGCTAGTTCTACTAATAGCAGGGTTTAGACAGAACCACCCTGAATTTCTCCCATCTTATAGCCAGAAAAAAAAATTAATTTTTTAAATTTTAATTAAATTTAAAATATTTAAATTTAAAATATTTAATAAAATTAAATAGATTAATTAATTAATCAATTATCTTCTGCAGGTACTGAGGAAATAAAACAATGTAATTTCAGTATTAATTTCCAACGTCTACTAAGCTTACACATATATGTTCAACAGTACTTTGTACATTATATGTATGGAAATTTCCTTGAAGAAGTTTTAATATTTTATTTAATTTAATGTAACCTATAACTCATTTCTGTTACTATATTGTCTCCTCTGAACATGACATTAAATTTAGAGACAGTCATAAACTCTTCAGGTATATCTGCAACATCTAGTATTCTATTCACTATTCCTCAACAGTAAAGTACTGAACTGGAATACAAAACAAGGTTTGTAAAACTATGGAATCACTCTCACTGTTCTGTGATACAGAATAATAATGATTTTTAAAACTAGTACAGCAGTTAGATTTATTTGCTGCTGACCTTGCCCACATGATCATCCTGAGGGTGGCTAAAGGCAATTGATGGTTCCCAGAGGTATCCATGGCAGTGTTATAGCTTTAGTTTTAACCCAAATCATGATCATTAATTCAATCTGTCTAAATTTAATTCTCCGCCAAAATTTCCTGTCTCAGTTTGTCCTATTCCTTCCCTCTGTATTTTATTTCCTACAACAATTCTATCCATACAGTCATCATGTAATATATCACAAGTAAGAAAAAACAAGTAAGAAAAAACACCATCTCTATACTAACATCCTTCAGCAATTAATAAGGAAAAATCTAAATCTTTAGTTTAGATCTATTTACAATTTCAGGAAGCATTATATGGTTACATAGAAATAAATGAACAGTCTCAATGACTATTTTTTTAAAATTGAACTTTCCTTTCATATGAAATAGAAGAAACAGAAAGAAAGCATGCATTTAAGCACATAATTTGCATGTCAAGTTTATTTTTCTGTGAAATATCTGAAAATCAGATAGCTTTGTGATTTTAGCATCGGTAAAAAGATGAATTTGCAAGGAAAGTGAAAGAGACAACCAGCAGCAAGGTGGATGGACAATTATAGCAGCAATGAGTATACCATTAGAAGACCTGAAGGACCAGGTTGGGGACAGATTGTCATGGAGAAAATCTATCTATGCGATCACTAAGAGTCAACACTTACTTTTTGGCACATAATTCAACTTTTTGATTGATCGATTATGTCCACAAAGCACTGCATTTCAATCAATGTAATGAAAGAAATTAATTGTGGTCAGAAATACACATCAATATAGATATAAGACAGTCTGAACAAGCTGATATAGCTATTTTTCTAAGTTCATTAATTTTAATCTTAAAGAAAAGAAAGCATTTGTTTCTTACTTGCAGTACCATCGCTAATCTCTTCAAGTCCAGTAGTTATACCAGCATCAATGGAACTCATTATTTTATCAATCTGCAAGGGAAAATAGGATTTTTTAAAAAAGATCTATCATATGTAAATGAACATGTAATTGCACACGATATGAATTGTAGAGGCAAAATAATTACTTTTGTTATTTAAATTATAGTATAAAATTGAGACACACATATATGCAAATAACACAAAATAGACAGCTGATGCTGAACTATTATTATCGTTATTTTCAAAGGTATTCAGATGCTTATAATACAGAATCCAAACAGTGTGGGAGCCATTTCATTAAATATGTATGTAAATGACCAACTAAATAGGTCTGTAACAGGTGCTGTTATACAATATACATGGATGGATGGATGGATGGATGGATGGATGGATGGAAGGAAGGAAGGAAGGAAGGAAGGAAGGAAGGAAGGAAGGAAGGAAGGAAGATTTATACATGATCTCTGAATATTTAACCTTTTCGAATGCAGGCACACTTCAAATGATTTATATTTGTATTTCACCAATTTCCTTACCTTTTCTTTTTTTTTTTAGGAAACTGCCAAGTATATGTTATCAGGCCTGAGGGTCCCAGGGGACTGGGTAGATTTTGCGAAGGCTACCTTACTGTGGTTAATATCATCCTTTTCCTTTGCCTTACTAAAACGCCTTACTTGAAAGTTTTGACCAACTAAAGCTATAATGGGTAGCAGAGGTCAAAAAGTTTGTGTGCCTTTTTATAGTTACCTTTTAATTGTGACTGGGTTTTTTTAATGTATTTATTGTTTTTTAATTAAGTATTGTACCCCATCCAAAGTCACTTTTATGTGAGATGGGTGGCTACATAAATATGATAAATAAATAAATAAGGTATGCATATTTTATACAATGGTTTATTAGGTATTCGTTCTACATGCATCTTTATTCTACATGCACTATGCACTTCCACATTTTTCATTCAAATCAAAAACATTATTACAGGAAGATTGGCACACTTTTGCAGAAATAACAGATATGTTTAATTAAATTTTTATTTTTCTCAATTTGGGGTATATGCAGAAACTTGTTTATTGACTTTCTGAGTGTACTGCATCACAATTAATGTTTGAAGCACCGTAGTTTCACAAACATCAGTTGATGTCATTTTCTGAATGTTTAGTAAGTTCAAATGTTTTCTCAATTGATCTGGAACATTGCTAAGTGAAACAAACAGAGAGATATTCCTTCAAATGAGATACTCCTATCTGAAGTTTGATTTGCATATAAGTATTTCAGATGAAAAAGAAGTCAAGAACTGACAAATATCCTGAGTTTCGGTATACTGTGTGTATCTTATATTTGGTGGGATCTGGGCACCTGTATATTTATTTGCAAGGTAGTCTCTAGTTTAAAGATCCCAAACTGCATTGAATAATGTGAGCATCCTTGAGATACAACTGATCTTTGATTGCACTTGTAGCATATTTTTGGATTGAATTGAAAATTGAACTGTTGTATGCCACCCAGAGTCACTTTCATGAGATGGGCGGCCATATGAATTTGATAAACAAACAAAGAAATAAAAACTGACCAAAATGTACCCAAACTGACCATATCCTTATAGTTACCAGGGAATGCTGCATGTGATATGGGTACAACTAATGCTAGCAACTTAGTCCACTCTTTCTTTGCCTTGCTAAAATGCCTTAGTTTTGACCCACTAAAGCTATGGTGGGTAGCATAGGTTTGGCCCCATCTGATAACAACCATGGCATATGAAGTAAGTAAAAGCTGTAAGAGGAATTTTAAGGGAGAGTGCACAGGGAGAATAAGAGAGTGCTTCTAACATGTATTTCTTCTAAGTCAAGAGTTTGTACTTGGTAAACCTGACAGCCTGAGAAAGGAATAACAAGAAGAGATGAGAATTATTTTTCTAGTGGTTCTCTAAGAAGAAAAAATGAAGATGAACAGATAGAAAGCTGTAATAATGATCTACAATGTTTGTGACCTATGTGTCTTCCTGCTGGAAAACAACCTGGTATATATTTGAAGAAAAAACTAAAGGATTGAAGTAATTGATGAGAAAGGATAAGGATTTAACAGTAAAAAAACAACAACAGCTCTATAACAGACAATGGATGCAGCCTTCCTTTATGAGAACCAACAAAGAAACAAGTGCAATGAATAACAACCAGAAGCAAGAGATATAGAAGATATTCTACCTCGGAAACAGTTTTCAGGCCCTTGCAGTTGAAACAAGTCCTGAGTGTTCAGGAGAAGAAAAAGAGACACTGAAGAATAATGTAAATGGCAGAAAGGATGAAACTGTGCTACATAAAAGGATAAGAAGAATCACCATCACCAGCTACAAGAGACTGAAAGAAACATATGTTGATTGGCGCCATCAGTTTTGCTGATGTTGCAAAGAACAGCTATAAAAATACTACAACCGTCTTTGAAAATCTTGGAAGAAAGTTCAAGACCATGGGGACTTAGATGATATTCTCATCCATCTTTCCATCCCATTGGGTAGAGTCAGAAAGAGAAAGGAAAATACCACAATTCAGTGACTAGGTTCACAAATAGTGTTGATGGGAGAGATTTGTTTTCCAGGGTTATGGTTTAAATACCTAGATGATGGACTGCTAGCATGAGATGTGTTGTACCCTACAAGAACTGGTAAAAATGTATTTGGCAAAAAAAACATGATGAGAGTGATAAGAGGACTGGATCCCAGGGGCAGGGAAGGGTTAGGGAAAAAAAGCTTAAAGTAAGGACCTCAGATAACAAATTAACGTAACAAATTCATAACAAATTGAATGATGCTATACTTCAAAGAGTGGGATTAAAATGACTAATTTTAATTAATTAGATTATGCTGAAGAGTCAGAGAGTGAGTGAATGTAATTTTGAGTTATCATAAATTGGCTTTTTACTTCTGCTGTCTTTATAGTTTTATGCTGTTTTCATGTTTCGAACTATGTTTTATTTGCTAGCTGCCTAGAGTTGCTATGGCAACATGGGCAGCCATACACATCAAAACAAACCAATCAATCAATCAATCAAATGGACAGGATAGAATAGATGCATTTATTATATATGATTCCTTGCTATCTCATTTTAATTGATGACTCCAAATTTTCACAACAACCAGACCATCAACTGTCATTTTTTTGGGCGGGGGAGCATATTTATTGAGCAGGCAATATACATCAGGTCTGAATTTATTTTGGTTGTATTCATGTGTTTCATTATTGTTGTCAAACTGTTTTCTAAGTTTCACCATGGATAATGAACATAAACTGCCTTACGCTTTTTGAAAGGATTTGGCCTTTTAGATCAATACTGCCTATGCTGATACAGGTAGTCCCCGACTTTGATGACAATCGGGACTGAATTTACATTACTAAGCTATGTGGTCATAAAGCACGACTGCTTCACTTAGTGACTGCAATCCCTGCAGTCCCGGTTGCTGTTGTTAAACGACTCCAACCAAAGTCAGTGGGGAAGCTGGCAGAAAGTTGCAAGCCCCAGGCAGCAGGCAGGCAGGTAAGTGGCTGCTGCCAGGTGGGGGAGGGAGCAAGGGGGTGAATGGGAGTGTGGGGGAGGTGCATCGAAGGTCGGGGAGAGTGCACAAGCATGCGCAGGGGTGCAGGAGAGGTGCAGCAAGGGTTGAGGAGAGTGTGTGTGGGTGCAAGGGGCTGTGTGAGAAGCAGAGCACAGGTCAGGAAAGGTGCACAAAGGTGCGGCACAGGTTGGGGAGGGTGTGTGAGGGTGCAGCACAGGTCAGGAAGGGGGTGCAAGAGTGCAAGGGGGTGCATGAGAGGCACAATGTGGTTCAGGGAGGGTGGTGCACGGAGGTGCACGGATGGCCAGTGCAGCATGCATGCAGAGAGGCTGGGGGAGGATGCACATGTGGGGTAGACTTACCCCAGTGACTTGTGACCTTCCCTGCTGACTTCCCCGTTGACTTTCTGGGGAAGCTGGCAGGGAAGTTTGCAAATGGCAATCACATGATTGCGGGGTGCTGCAACTGGTCATAAGTGCAAACTGGTTGCCAAGTACCCAGATTATGATGCCATGACCATGGGGATGCTATGATGGCCAGAACTCCAAGGACCATCACTGTAACCACCATTCATTCAGTGCCGTTGTAACTTCGAATGGTCATTGAATGATTGGTCATAGGTTGAGGACTACCTGTAATAATCAGAAGGTGCTTTGGCAGAGGTCTTTTTTTAGCATCTAGTAGAATTTGTCTAAGAGTGCACATGAGATGCAGTTCTCTGTATTTTGATTCACTCTTTTTCCTCCCTGAATAGTTCTTACTGGTAATATACCAACTTAAGAAAAAATATACAATACTTACTTCTTCCCATTCTGAAGTAAACGATGGCGTTCTTTCAGAATTTCTTCTGGAGGTTTCTCGGATGGCGGAACATTCATTCCAGTTTTGTCTTGCTTTGTGTTCATTAGGTGGATAGGAAATGAGATTTGAGTCTGATTTAGAAATGTATTTGGATAAATGAATGTCAAGAAGAGTCTTTGGCAAAGATCGTATTCTTCCAAGTGTGCAGGCACGTTCCATAATTCCTGCAGCATTAACTACCCACTGATCCCCAGTTCTTGTGATACCAGTCAATGTGTTAGCTTCTCCTAGAATATTTTTAGAAGGAAATATAGTTCTATTTAAAATTGGTGGTTTTTTCTTTTTAACCAGAAGACCAGTACTATTTTCTTGCAGAGATTGTGGATTCAAAATACTGAGGTTCAAACTAATCTTCTGGTTCAGGTCATCCTTCGGACAAGTTTTTCTGTACAGCTGAAGTGGGTTTTCAGGTGGGTCACAAGCAGGTGATGATCCATGAAGAAGGCCAGCAAACTGCTCAAAAGGATGTGCTTCTAGATGGTCACTGTCAATGGATGTTTGCTGGGTTTCTGTAAAACATAATGACCCTTTCAGTTTATTATTTTAATTATTATTTTAAATAGAAACTGTCCTCTCCTTTAACAGTAATGTGTTGTTGCTTGCAAAATTAGGAAAAAAAATCTAACAATAGTATTAGAAACAATCATATTTGCTTTTTTATTAATTAAGTCAGCTAATTAGCTGGAACTAATTGTAAAATAAATCACAACATAGAGACAAAGAATATATTTTTAGTACATATTTATAGTACAGTTCTTGAATTAGTCCCTTACTTTGAGAATTTTAGCCTTATTAAATTTCTATGAAGTTGACACAAAAGAGAATCACCAGTTTGGTGTCATAATCTTTTAAAATCTAAATTCTCTTTATTTAATTTGGAAGATATATACTGTATGTAAGCACTGAAAAACAAATAATCTACAATCATGGCAAATAGCCCCCAAAATGTAAAATGAAGCTTTCTTGCATGTTACAGTTTTTCTTAAATATCATTGCTTTTCTACATCTGTATGGCTTGTGTATGTTTGTGTAAACACTAATAATAAGTGCATTTATCAGTTGAAATAACATGCCCATAATGAAACTCGACAGTATCTAGAATTGAGCTGTTTCAATATACTGAATATTTATCTTGCTTTCACCTTTGTCCAGGTTCAGGACTTA
Source organism: Candoia aspera (assembly GCF_035149785.1). Classification (NCBI taxonomy): domain Eukaryota; kingdom Metazoa; phylum Chordata; class Lepidosauria; order Squamata; family Candoiidae; genus Candoia; species Candoia aspera. The sequence goes on along the minus strand of NC_086159.1, from coordinate 34,645,459 downwards.
ATACATGTTATCCATTCTGAATCATTTTATCCTCGGTGTTCATCCAATATAAGCTAAAGATAGAACTAATAAAATAATTTAAGCTCCAATTAGAAGAATATGTGCTTCAACTTATTAATGGTATGTTTTACTTATTTATAATATTAAGAACTCTGCTTTTTAAAAAATAATTTTATTAAAGATTATAATTGCAATAGTAAAAACTAATACAAACTAAAAGAAAGAAAGAAGACTAGAAAGAAAGAGTAGAAAGTGCAAAGGAAAAGAAAAAACATGGAAGAAAGGAAGGAAGGAAGGAAGGAAGGAAGGAAGGAAGGAAGGAAGGACGGAAGGAATATAGTAAAGAAAAAGAAAATATATAAAGAAGTGACTTCCAACGTTCATCATAAGTGTAAACAATTCTAGTAACTTTTCACCTCCTCTTAATTTACAACCAATGATCTCTTCATCCCATGTCCCATCTCTTAGTTTTAGACAAATCCATAAAGCATCATTGTTTCAGTCCTGGTGTCCATTCAGCATTGCCAGAATAACAACATACCTATTTTAACACTGAACAAGTAAACAGACTTTATACTCCTTCCTTTTACTTCTAACAGTCTTAAACTTTAGTCCATTCAAGTAATGTTGTAGAACTTGATTTCTTTTCATTTCTTTTTTACCCCGTCTTACAAGATTCATCCAAGCTTTAACAAACTTCTTTTGTAAATCCAGTATAAAAGAATTATCCAGGTAACTTGTTTATTTGTTTAGTCGCTTCCGACTCTTCGTGACTTCATGGACCAGCCCACGCCAGAGCTTCCTGTCGGTCGTCAACACCCCCAGCTCCCCCAGGGATGAGTCCGTCACCTCTAGAATATCATCTATCCATCTTGCCCTTGGTCGGCCCCTCTTCCTTTTGCCTTCCACTCTCCCTAGCATCAGCATCTTCTCCAGGCTGTCCTGTCTTCTCATTATGTGGCCAAAGTATTTCAGTTTTGCCTTTAATATCATTCCCTCAAGTGAGCAGTCTGGCTTTATTTCTTGGAGAATGGACTGGTTGGATCTTCTTGCAGTCCAAGGCACTCTCAGAATTTTCCTCCAACACCACAGTTCAAAAGCATCGATCTTCCTTCTCTCAGCCTTCCTTAGGGTCCAGCTCTCGCAGGCATATGTTACTACGGGGAATACCATTGCTTTAACTATGCGGGCCTTTGTTGTCAGTGTGATGTCTCTGCTCTTAACTATTTTATCGAGATTTGTCATTGCTCTTCTCCCAAGGATTAAGCGTCTTCTGATTTCCTGACTGCAGTCAGCATCTGCAGTAATCTTTGCACCTAGGAATACAAAGTCTTTCACTGCTTCTACATTTTCTCCCTCTATTTGCCAGTTATCAATCAAGCTGGTTGCCATAATCTTGGTTTTTTTGAGGTTTAGCTGCAAGCCAGCTTTTGCACTTTCTTCTTTCACCTTCATCATAAGGCTCCTCAGTTCCTCTTCACTTTCAGCCATCAAAGTGGTATCATCTGCATATCTGAGATTGTTAATGTTTCTTCCAGTGATTTTAACTCCAGCCTTATTTTCCTCAAGCCCAGCTTGTCACATGATGTGTTCTGCATACAAGCTGAATAGGTAGGGTGAGAGTATACAGCTGTGCCGTACTCCATTCCCAATCTTAAACCAGTCCATTGTTCCGTGGTCTGTTCTTACTGTTGCTACTTTGTCATTATACAGATTCTTCAGGAGGCATACAAGGTGACTTGGTGTCCCCATACCACTAAGAACTTGCCACAATTTGTTATGGTCCACACAGTCAAAGGCTTTAGAATAGTCAATAAAACAGAAATAGATGTTTTTCTGAAACTCCCTGGCTTTTTCCATTATCCAGCGGATATTGGCAATTTGGTCCCTAGTTCCTCTGCCTTTTCTAAACCCAGCTTGTACATCTGGCAATTCTCGCTCCATGAACTGCTGAAGTCTACCTTGCAGGATCTTGAGCATTACCTTACTGGCATGTGAAATGAGTGCCACTGTTCGATAGTTTGAACATTCTTTAGTGTTCCCCTTTTTTGGTATGGGGATATAAGTTGATTTGTTCCAATCTGATGGCCATTCTTGTGTTTTCCAAATTTGCTGGCATATAGCATGCATTACCTTGACAGCATCATCTTGTAAGATTTTGAACAGTTCAGCTGGGATGCCATCATCTCCTGCTGCCTTGTTATTAGCAATGCTTCTTAAGGCCCACTCAACCTCACTCTTCAGGATGTCTGGCTCTAGCTCACTGACCACACCATCAAAGCTATCCCCGATATTGTTATCCTTCCTCTACAGGTCTTCTGTATATTCTTGCCACCTTTTCTTGATCTCTTCTTCTTCTGTTAGGTCCTTGCCATCTTTGTTTTTATCATACCCATTTTGGCCTGGAATTTACCTCCAATGTTTCTAATTTTCTGGAAGAGGTCTCTTGTCCTTCCTATTCTATTGTCTTCTTCCACTTCCGAGCATTGCTTGTTTAAAAATAATTCCTTATCTCTTCTGGCTAACCTCTGGAATTTTGCATTTAATTGGGCATATCTCCCCCTATCACTGTTGCCTTTTGCTTTCCTTCTTTCTTGGGCTACGTCTAGTGTCTCAGCAGACAGCCATTTTGCCTTCTTGGTTTTCTCTTTCTTTGGGATGTATTTTGTTGCCACCTCCTGAACAATGCTGTGAACTTCTGTCCATAGTTCTTCCGGGATCCTATCTACTAAGTCCAGTCCCTTAAATCGATTCTTCACCTCCACTGCATATTCCTTAGGAATATTAGTGAGCTCATATCTAGCTGATCTGTGGGTCTTCCCTAATCTCTTGAGTCTGATCCTAAATTGTGCAATAAGAAGTTCGTGATCTGAGCTACAGTCAGCTCCAGGTCTTGTTTTTACTGACTGTACAGATGTCCGCCACCTTTTGCTGCACAGGATGTAGTCAATCTGATTTCGGTGTTGTCCATCTGGTGAAGTCCATGTATAAAGCCGTCTCGTAGGTTGTTGGAAGAGAGTGTTTGTTATGCAGAGTGAGTTGTCTTGGCAAAATTCTATCAGCCTACATCCTGCTTCGTTTTGTTCTCCCAGGCCATACTTACCTGTAATTCCAGGTGTCATTTGACTGCCCACCTTAGCATTCCAGTCTCCTGTGATGAAAATAACATCTCTTTTAGGTGTGTTGTCCAATAGGTGCTGCAGATCCTCATAGAACTGCTCTACTTCAGCTTCTTCAGCATTTGTGGTTGGGGTGTATATTTGGATCACTGTGATGTTAGATGGCTTGCCCTGGATTCGAATTGAGATCATTCTATCGTTTTTTGGATTGTATTCAAGCACTGCTTTAGCCACTTTATTATTAATTACGAAGGCTACTCCATTTCTTCTGTGGTCCTCTTGTCCACAGTAGTAGTACTGGTGGTCATTTGATGTGAAGTGGCCCATTCCAGTCCATTTCAGTTCACTGACACCCAAAATGTCTATCTTTAATCTTGACATCTCACCAATAACCACATCCAATTTGCCTTGGCTCATAGATCTTACATTCCAGGTTCCAATGGTGTGTTATCCTTAGAACATCGGATTCGCCGTTCACCACCAGCACCATCGGCCGCTAGCCATCCTTTCGGCTTTGAGCTAGCTGAGTCATCACGTCTGGGGCTAGTTGAACTCATCCTCTGTTCCTCCCCAGTAGCATTTTGACCATCTTCCAACCTGGGGGTCTCATCTTCCGATGGTATACTGACATATCTCTGGTTGTACTGATCCATTTAGTTTTCATGGCAAGAATACTGGGGTGGGTTGCCATTACCTTCCCCAGGGATCGCATTTAGTCTGACCTCTCTGTCATGACCTTCCCGTCTTGGGTGGCCCTTCATGGTTTAGCTCATGGCATCATTGAGGTGCTCAAGCTCCAGCACCACGACAAGGTAATGATCCTTTGCTGAAGTTGAGTAACGTAGTGCTTAAGAATAAGGCTTTAAAAATTTATGAGCACATCTGTCAATGCATTTGGTTAAAAGAAAAATTGACACCAATTCCTTTTTACACTGGTTCTGTGTCTCACCTTATGTGCATTCATTTCATGTATTTAATATTTAATTTAATATTTCAGTTTAAAGGCCACCTGATTCCATAATGACTCTGGGTGCCTTACAATTAAAAAGGAAGTTAAAAGAAAACAACTCATATAAAAGAAAAGGGAATACAACCAACCCAAAGACTGACCCCAGAGCACCAAAAGATACCAAAAAAGCCAAAGGCTTCAACCACCATTGTAACCCAGAAACAACCAGGTTTTTTAACGATTTGTGAAAAATCAGTAAGGTGGGAATAGAACAGATATCTGGTGCAATACCATTCCAAAGGACAGGAGCCATCACTGAGAAGGCATACTTCCTGCGCACCATAAGATGACATTACTAAATTAACAGGGGCTAGACAAACCTACTTTAGCTGACCTCACTGGATGGGTAGAAACATATGGAGACAGGCAGTCCCTCAAATAGCCAGACTCCATGCATTTGTAAGTGATAACTAGCCCCCTGACTTGAATCCAGAAGCCACTGAGCTACCAGTAAAGCTCATGAAGCAGCAGGGACACATGTGCATAGCACAGCATGCCCATCACTGCTCACACCACTGCATTCTGTATCTTCAGAGTGGTCTTCAAGGACAGAATACTATACGTAGAATGCATTGCAGTACTCCAATTGTGAAGTTCCAAGGCTCCCAGGGACTCCCAGTCCAGGAACAGGCACAACGGTTGCACCATGCAAACCTGTGCAAAGGTCCTCCTGGCCACCTGCTGTATTTATTTATTTAGTTAGTTAGTTAATTTATACAGCTGCCCATCTCAGACCAGTGACTCTGGGCAGCGAACAATAATAAAATATCCAAGAGGACCCCCAGATTATGTACCAGTCTTACATGGGGAAGAACATGAAAGGCTAAATATGGACTATCCCTAGGAGCCAAGCAAACACAGCTAATCAGTTGTGTCAGGATTGAGTCTGAGTCTGTTCCTCCCCAGCCAGGCCTGCACAGCCTGGGTCAGCATAATTTGGTCAGTCTGGGGTTGAGATATATAATTGGCTGTCATCAGTATATTGGTGATGTTGTTGTTTATTCGTTTAGTCGCTTCCGACTCTTCGTGACTTCATGGACCAGCCCACGCCAGAGCTTCCTGTCGGTCGTCAACACCCGCAGCTCCCCCAGGGATGAGTCCGTCACCTCTAGAATATCATCCATCCATCTTGCCCTTGGTCGGCCCCTCTTCCTTTTGCCTTCCACTCTCCCTAGCATCAACATCTTCTCCAGGCTGTCCTGTCTTCTCATTATGTGGCCAAAGTATTTCAGTTTTGCCTTTAATATCGTTCCCTCAAGTGAGCAGTCTGGCTTTATTTCTTGGAGGATGGACTGGTTTGATCTTCTTGCAGTTCAAGGCACTCTCAGAATTTTCCTCCAGCACCAAAGTTCAAAAGCATCGATCTTCCTTTTCTCAGCCTTCCTTATGGTCCAGCTCTCGCAGCCATATGTTACTACGGGGAACACCATTGCTTTAACTATGCGGGCCTTTATCGTCAGTGTGATGTCTCTGCTCTTAACTATTTTATCGAGATTTGTCATTGCTCTTCTCCCAAGGATTAAACGTCTTCTGATTTGCTGACTGCAGTCAGCATCTGCAGTAATCTTTGCACCTAGGAATACAAAGTCTTTCACTGCCTCTACATTTTCTCCCTCTATTTGCCAGTTATCAATCAAGCTGGTTGCCATAATCTTGGTTTTTTTGAGGTTTAGCTGCAAGCCAGCTTTTGCACTTTCTTCTTTCACCTTCATCATAAGGCCCCTCAGTTCCTCTTCGCTTTCAGCCATCAAAGTGGTATCATCTGCATATCTGAGATTGTTAATGTTTCTTCCAGAGATTTTAACTCCAGCCTTGGATTCCTCAAGCCCAGCTTGTCGCATGATGTGTTCTGCATACAAGTTGAATAGGTAGGGTGAGAGTATACAGCCCTGCCGTACTCCTTTCCCAATCTTAAACCAGTCTGTTGTTCCGTGGTCTGTTCTTATTGTTGCTACTTTGTCGTTATACAGATTCTTCAGGAGGCATACAAGATGACTTGGTATCCCCATACCGCTAAGAACTTGCCACAATTTGTTATGGTCCACACAGTCAAAGGCTTTAGAATAGTCAATAAAACAGAAATAGATGTTTTTCTGAAACTCCCTGGCTTTTTTCCTTATCCATCGGATATTGGCAATTTGGTCCCTAGTTCCTCTGCCTTTTCTAAACCCAGCTTGTACATCTGGCAATTCTCGCTCCATGAATTGCTGAAGTCTACCTTGCAGGATCTTGAGCATTACCTTACTGGCATGTGAAATGAGTGCCACTGTTCGATAGTTTGAACATTCTTTAGTGTTCCCCTTTTTTGGTATGGGGATATAAGTTGATTTGTTCCAGTCTGATGGCCATTCTTGTGTTTTCCAAATTTGCTGGCATATAGCATGCCTTACCTTGACAGCATCATCTTGCAAGATTTTGAACAGTTCAGCTGGGATACCGTTATCTCCTGCTGCCTTGTTATTAGCAATTCTTCTTAAGGCCCATTCAACCTCACTCTTCATGATGTCTGGCTCTAGCTCACTGACCACACCGTCAAAGCTATCTCCAATATTGTTATCCTTCCTATATAGGTCTTCCGTATATTCTTGCCACCTTTTCTTGACCTCTTCTTCTTCTGTTAGGTCCTTGCCATCTTTGTTTTTGATCATACCCATTTTTGCCTGGAATTTACCTCCGATGTTTCTAATTTTCTGGAAGAGGTCTCTTGTCCTTCCTATTCTTTTGTCTTCTTCCACTTCCGCGCATTGCTTGTTTAAAAATAATTCCTTATCTCTTCTGGCTAACCTCTGGAATTTTGCATTTAATTGGGCATATCTCCCCCTATCACTGTTGCCTTTTGCTTTCCTTCTTTCTTGGGCTACTTCTAGTGTCTCAGCAGACAGCCATTTTGCCTTCTTGGTTTTCTCTTCCTTTGGCATGTATTTTGTTGCCGCCTCCTGAACAATGTTGCGAACTTCTGTCCAGAGTTCTTCTGGGACCCTATCTACTAAGTCCAGTCCCTTAAATCTATTCTTCACCTCCACTGCATATTCCTTAGGAACATTAGTGAGCTCATATCTAGCTGATCTGTGGGTCTTCCCTAATCTCTTGAGTCTGATCCTAAATCGTGCAATAAGAAGTTCGTGATCGGAACTACAGTCAGCTCCAGGTCTTGTTTTTACCGACTGTACAGATGTCTGCCACCTTTGGCTGCACAGGATGTAGTCAATCTGATTTCAGTGTTGTCCATCTGGTGAAGTCCATGTATAAAGTCGTCTCTTAGGTTGTTGGAAGAAGGTGTTTGTTATGCAGAGTGAGTTTATCTTTTACATCTTAGAAAAAATTCAAAACAAGTCAACTTTCCCATGGGAAGGATTCTTTATAATTAATTCCAAAATCTTATTTCAAATTTATCTGGCCCTTAACTATTTATCGATATACTACGTAAACTCTCGTGTCTGTTTGTAACCTTCAACCAGGTGGCAAGGGACATGTAGGCAACACTGCAGGGTCAGACTGTGACAGGACAGTAGGGCAGAGCTTGGCCAATCCTCTAATAGAAGCTGCACAACTGGAATGAACTATGGTGTGTGGCAAAGGAGATGCTGAACAGTGACTCCAGCAGCTTATTCTTTGCGCGACTGCCTATTTATTCACTTCTTTTTGTGCCTTTTCCCTCTAGCAGCCAATCAGGTTTCTTTTTCCTTTGTACACTTCTCTGGTCTCCTCTCTCGAGTGCTGATTGTCCAATCAGCATCTGTGATTTCTCCCACTTTGCTGAGTCACTTCCTGGTTTTGAGTCTCCAAGTCCTTCCTGATAGGTTTCATTTTCCCCTTCTGGACTCTGAATAAGTTTCATTTTCGGAGTCAGAAGCAGGGTCAAACCTCACAGCAAGACCCAATGGAGAAGCGGCAGTTGGCTGAACCAAGGCTGAAATTTTAAAACTCTTAACAATTGTGGGTGGCAAGGGAAGGAGAGGGAGTAACTTAGATGCCTGCTGGTGTGGTACAGCTGGTTGGGGGGTGCCAGTAGTCAACAGGTGAGCTCTCTTCCTACCTGGAGGGAGAGGGCCCTTGGGGATACACTGGGATGGGGTATCAGTTTTCCTCATGGTCCACAGCTCCCTTTGATCCCCTTTCCCCCAGCAAAGTGGCAGACAGTTCTGAGGGTCAGCCAAGGAGGAGGAGTGATTTCCAACAGTGGGGAAGCTGGCAGGAAGTTGGAAGCTGCCCCTGTTCCCACTGCTGCACCCAACTGACTGGTGGCAAGGCCCAACGGGCATGCAGCGGTTGGATGCTTTGGAACTAAGGCCGAAATTTGAAATCTCTTAACAGTGGTGGGTGGTGAGGAAAGAACAAGGGAGAGACTCAGATGCCTGCTGGCAAGGTAGGGCTAGCTGGGGATATTAGGAATTCTGTAATGAAAATCCCCTTCACATTTCCTAAGTTGGATTAATAATGTCATGGGGAGCTCAGATTCAGAGTCAGAAGATGAAGAAGGGCAGCCAACTCCTGAAGTAGCCTTGGAGGACAAGCAGTCAGCTCTGGGGTTACTGGATGAACGACCACCTGAGCAGGCAGAGGAGGCAGGGACAGCTGCTGCTGCTCAGGGAAGATGAGGACTCAGAATTGCCACCCGCTCCCAATGCAAGAGCATGGAGAGCAGAATGAAGAGCAGAACAGAGGAAGTCAGTGAGGTTACTCACAAGGAAACAGCCTTGCCCTCCTAAATGAGCCCCACTGGGGCTGCTCTTATTTAAGAAGAGCTATGAGCTCAAGACTGGTGTTGGAAACATTAACTCCGACTCTCTGTGCCTTGCCTTTTGACTCTAACCCAGACCAGCTGACAACCTTGCTAATGCCTTGGACTTCTGGATTTGCCTGACCATTCTTTTGCCTGCTCCCTGGACATTGAATTCTTTATTTAGGCAAGTTTGCTGAACTTGTAAGAACTTGGTTGCTTTTACGTGCATGTGTTTACACATAACTTTTTGTTGCTGCTTCCTATAAGTAAAAGTTTGCAACTACCTCTTGTGTATTTGTGTGTTCCTATGTGAGATTCCAGCCAGCCTCTGACTCAGAAAACAAAATTCTTTCTGAGTCAGAGGGGGAAACAGAAACTTACTGGGCTGAAACCAGGAAAGCGAAACCCAGAGATGAGTCAGCAGCATGGGAAAAGTCACAGACATTGATTGGTCAGTCTTTGGAGGAGGATTTGAATCTTCCAATCAGTTTGTGCAAACAACAGGCAGAAAAGTGTGTGAAAGAGAAGGCAGCCCAATTGGGAATAGGTGTGCAAAAGATCAGCATAAAAGGCAGATGCACGAAGAGCAAGCTGCCAGAGACGACCGATCCTTCAAGCTCTCAGTTCCAGCAGAAGAGTCCTTACCCACATTGGAAACCTCATCTGTAACCGGAGGGGAATCAGGGCCAGTGTTTCCTATCAGAGAGGACTTGGATCCTGCATCCACTGCCACTGAGGATCTTCTCCTTGCCGAACCCAGCAGCCTCAGTCTCGTGTCCAGCTTTGGACCTCTTTGTCATCCTTGTGCGCATTCCAGGTGCACTTCCAGCCTTGCTTCGAGTTTCCAGCCATGTCCAGAGTCTCCAGTCCAGCCTCATTGTGCTTCAAGTCCTTAGCCTTGCCTTGAGTTTCCAGTTCAGCCTTGTTGCACTCCTAGCTTCTGGCCTTGTCCAGTACTGCTTCATTGTGCTTTCAACCTTCAGCCTTGCCTTGGATATCCAGCCCAGTCTAGTCATGTCCCGGTTCCCTGACATTGCTCAGGAACTTCACATCTATCTTGTCGTGAACCAGGTCTGCAACCTTGTCTAGAACCTGTGGTCCAGTCCAGTTGTGTCTCAAGTCCTTCACCTAGTCCAGAACCTCCAGTCCAGCCTAGTTGTGTGCCTAGTCTCCAGCCCAGTCTGGAATCTTCAGTCGAGTCCAGCCTTGCTTTGAGCTCTCAGCCTTGTTCCAAGTCTCTAGTCCAGAGTACCCAGCCCTACCCAGTATCTCCAGTCGAGTCTAGCCTTGCATCGAGTTCTCTGCCTTGTTCTGAGTCTCCAGTCCAGAGTCTCCAGTCCAGCTTGAGTCACCGAGCCCAGTCCATTCCTGCCACTAGAGCCAAGTCTTGTCCAGTGGGTCCAGTTCGGTCTACCCCAGCTTCCCAGTGCCAGCCTAGTTCGAGTGGTGTTCCAGATCATGAACATTCATCTCCTGTTCCAGCAGTGCCACGTGTCCTAGGTTCTTCCCACTTTCCAGCCTCTGTCAGTGAATCCTGCTCCACTGTTTTGCCACAGTTTCCTCCTGCAACCTTGCCAGTTTCCTCATTGCTACCCAGTTGGTCTTGATTGAAACCAGCCTACCTCTTGACCATAAGGACTTATTTATTGTAAATAGTTATTTAATAAAGAGTATTCTTTGATATTAAATCTGCCTGGCTGCCTCATAGTCTGAACAGTACAGCCTGGCCTGAGACAGGCAGTCCCAAAGTTATGCAAAAATTTCATTCCAAGAACCCTTCTATAAACCAATTTTCATGCAAGTTGAATTGTGCACCACACATATGCACAAAATTAGTGCCTGGCATTTTGCACAAAACTAAGTCGTCGATTTTGTATCTTCTTGTATAATTTCAGAATTATGTAAATTAGGGTTTACATAATCTTGGCACTGCTGGGATTATGAATGTTCACAGACCTAAACTTTTCTCTTAATTACAGGATATCTTTAAAAATTTTATACAGTGCCATGAAACTGATCAAAATATCAGAATTTTAACTGATATGTTTTTAAATCAAAACAGACAAGACACAGCAGTTATAATTTATTTTGATGTTTAAAAGGTTTTGATATGGATCTTAGAAGTTTCTGAACCAGTATAGACTTATTTTGGGTTTCCCCAAAGTTATATATTTTAGACTGATACGATTTATTCAAACCTTGAATCATGGATTTTTATTAATGGTATGCTTTTTCCTTGATCAAATTTATGTAGAGATACACATCAAAAATGCCTTCTTTCTTCCTATATTTTTAATTTGATTTTTGTACCTACTGCTAATGTAATTAGACTTTATGAAAACATTTATAGAACCAAGTTTTAGAAATACAGCATTAATATCTTTGTGCAGGAGGATTAAATGTGCTGGAGATTTCTGTTCCTAATCTCATTGCATTAATACATGAATTTGGTATCTTGTCTGTTTAGTCTATAATTTAGTGTAAACCAGACTTGATGCAATCATGTCACAGTCCAGAGGACTGGGATTTTGAGGTTAGGTTTTGTCTTCTTTGCTTATCTTGCTATAAAAATTTCAAGAAATTTTTACCAAAATGGTAAGTTTGAACTTATCACATGTTTATAAAAATGAAGAAAATTGAGTCACATGGGCTAGAATATATGGGGTAAAATAAATGTGATTAATTTAACTCTGAAGTTGATTTACATTCTTAGTGGCCATCCATGTCTATTGTTAGATTATATTAAATACATTTGCAAGACACTCAATACTTTTCTTTAGTAAGTACATCCTGCAAGATTTTCACTGTGCAAATTACAAATACATGTTGTAAAAGGTGGATTCAACACTCCAGACTTTAAGGCTTATCATTGGGCATTTATCCAACCTTCAGTTACTGGCTAGAATAAAAACTATTAATATAACTCTGGTTCAATCATTGTGTGTTAAAGATTAATATGTTTTTCACTTCCTGAATGGATTAAGATAGCAAGAACACTGTTTTTCAGGGACATGGAGCTTGGCAAAAATAATTATCATACAACAGACAAATCTAAACCTGATTGGCAGCAATATGCTATCGATATAGGATGTCTGTCAGCATTTCAGTTAGTTTTTATTTTCAGCAGGGTGGCAAGGAAGAAGACTGTCACGCCATATAGTAAAGGATTTTGGAGCTCTTCTATTTATAAAATAATTTCCAAAACCTTTTTGTCATTTTAAAATTATTATGTTATTAAGTTTGAGATTATATTATTTCATTACTATTTTTATATGTATTTATTCTTGTTTAATTAGTTTTACACAATAAAACCATACAACAATAATATCATATACACCCATGGGCGCATACACACCCACACACATATTCCTGTTACATATTTTGAAATATTATTTTAAGTGAAATATTATTTTGCAAACTTACATAGGAAAATAAAAAGTAGTCTATAGGTTGGCAAATATACCCCTTCAAACACTAAGGGTTTTGTTTTTTCATTTAGTTTTCCAATGCATACATACTGCATCAAGCTAATATTTCCTCATTCTAAATAGTATATAATGGAGAAGGAGAGTTGACCTATATGTTAAAGTAATAAAATTGCAATTTTTCTTATGAGTGAAATCTGAATTAATCACACCTACAGAACAAAAGTATGTGTATCAAAACAAGAATCAAGTTAGGAGATGAATAATGTTTGTAAAAAAATCTATCCACCATATTATATCAATAATAAGTACTGTGGTTGCCATAGCAAGGGATTCTAGTATGAAATAAAATCTCTTGCTTGAAATGTGTGCCATAGCTATGGTAACAAGCACATTATGACACCTCTGCTACTAATCTACTTAAATTATCTTTATATTTGATTCAGAAAGAAGTATTAGTAATACAAATCTGAAAAACATTTAAAAGAGTTAGAAAAGGAGAGCATTCAGCAAGTTGCTGATGCTTTTGTTCAAGGTATGTTTGCAGAAAATGTTGACATCTGCAAAGCAATTAGCAGGTGACTGCTTTGTGTTTTAATTAATAAATCACATTATTTATATGAATGAAAAATGCTAAATAAGCTGTATCATAAAATAAGTATATAAATATTACAGAAGAGATTATAGAATTTGATGAATGGGGTGGTTTGTGTGTGTGTGTGTGTGTGTGTATACACATACATACACACAATATATATAATACATGAATAAACAGCACAGGCTCATCATTCTCTTTAAATAGCAAATAAACTTGGATGGATGGTACTATGGAAGCAAACATTGTTAAAAATAACTACAAGAGATGTTTCTATAAACTTGAAAATACCTAACTGATTACATATTTTGATACACAATGAATGCGTAATTATTTACGTGAGTAAACTGCATGAGAAAAAAAGTATATACAGAAAGAGGGAGGGAGGCACGGCTGGACAGCATAGCTTAGAGTGCCACCCTTTGACATGCGAGACTGGGATTTGAATCTCAGCTGGTACCTACCTTACCAGTAGGAGTCCTTGGGCAAAGAGCCCCTAACACTTCATCTGCCTATCTTGGATATGAGAGTAACCCAAACTAAGAGAGTCATACTGGCTTAGACATCACCTGGATTAACAAGGTCTGTGCCAGGACAATTTGACAGTAAGTGGTCTACCGGAACAAACCATACAGTACATGGACGAGACAAGAGAACCTGGAATTGATGGAATGCTACTACAACAGTAGACCTAATGAGAGGGGATATATGAAATGTATGAGGGAACTGTGGATGAACAGAAGACCTACAGCCGGGCTTCAAGATAGTGAAGAGGAAGCTGCTCTCACAACTTGAGATAGACCAACTATACATAATATCTGGACTCAAGAAGACCCAGAAGAATAACTGGATGTGCAGCTAACATCTGAAGCTGGAACTTCACTGCTACCCCCTCCATTACAGAGCACAGCAGCTGGTATGAGGCATCATAGATAAACTAGCTACAGTCAACTCTTGAGACCAATTACCAAGGCTCAGTGGAGAAGTACCATCAGATAGTATGCTAGAAGATACCAACAGAGCATCAGTCTTGGGGAATAAGTTTCTCTCATTTTTTTGAATAACACAAAAATAATTCAAGGATGTACAGTTCACTGTCCTGACCCTAACCCTAACAGACCTGTCCCTAGGTATGCAATAGTAAAAACCAGGGTGGAATGTGAACAATAATTAAAATATATCACTAGAGCCTCTCTTTGATCAGACTTAACAAAACTCCAGATGCAACAAATGCCTTCTGCTATATTTGAGGGCTGCTACAAAAAAATTCCTCATACTCAGCAAATGTGCCCTTACCCAGATGGCAGTCTAGAAGAACTTCTTCATTGTCCAACTTACACTGCTGCCCACTACAAATACTTGGATCCTCTCTTTCAAGTGAAGGCACACTGGCCAGATCACCATAAGACTGATTTTTTTTTAATTGAAATCCCAGAAGACAGCCATTCTCTGGCATTTGGCAGCCTTTGCCTATGAAGCATCTCAGCCCCATAAACATCTTCTTTACTGCCTTTGTAAAACTAATTTTATTATTATTTAATTTTGTTGTTTTATTTTATTGTAAACCGCCCAGAGTCCCTCTGGTGGGAGGAGATGGGCGGTGACAAATTTGATAAATAAATAAATTAATAATTTCCCTTGCTTTTAATTGCAACTTTTAAAATTATTAATAGGTACTTTTTTAAATCCTTATAACCTGAATTTTGCCCATCAATCATATTTTTGTGTTTTTATTGTATAAGTGACATATAACTGATAAATTCATATTGTTATACCCCAAAGGTCACAACAATGAAACAAACAAACGTATAAACAAACTGTCTTTCTTTCTACAAGCTTAAATGATCCTCTTCCTCTTCTATCTCTGCTTGAGCAGTCATGTTGAAAATTCTCCTTTTCTTCTGCCTCAGTCCTGGGCACTGAGATGTAGCTGCTAGAATTCTTTCAACCCAAGGAAATCTAGTTTGCTCCCCTTAAAAGGCATCATGGTGTTTTCAATCTATGTGGCATAATCAGTAGTTTTAGTAGGTGGTAGGGAATACCTCATCTAGGTCAGAGCAACTCAGTAAACTATATTTCTACTTATTTGTTAATATATGTTTTTTATTTAAATACTTCTTCTTCTTTGAAATGTGTATTTGTTTGAGTTCACTGTCAATCATCCATCAGACATTCCCTAGCATTCATTACACCAGGACAGGATTTTACAGGCATAAATATGCAACACACAAAACATTGTGATTGTTGTACGAATACAGTAGTGATTTATAAATGGATACATTCACACTATTACCAAACAAGAAACCAAGATATGATGCAAGTAAGCTGAATGAAATAAACATCTATGGCACTCACTCTAGTTCAGGTGGAATTCTCATCACAAAAAGGGATAAAATGGGGAGAAAGTGTTTTTCACTTTTTGTAAATAGATTTGCTTCCTTCTGTAAGAAATTTTATTAATTATATCAAACTATTTTTGTTTCCAGAAAAATTTCAGAGATGCTTTCTTGAAAAGGAATCTGTAAGTTCATGTTTTATTAAAGGAAATATTTATAGGAAGAGTTTTATCTTTTTGTTTTGTGTGCCAGTCCTATACTAAAGGTTGGCTTTTGTGGACGTGGCAATATCTGCCCAATAAAGCAGATGGCTGGCAAAACATTTTCTATTACTTAGTTCATTCTACTTTACTTGAAATAAGCATCTGTTCAATAATAATAAAAACAATTTATGTTCTGAAATAACTATATCCATTGTGTTCTTAAAATTTGCATTTCTTTTGAATATACAAAGTTGGGGGGGGCTGATTTTTCAATACAGCATGCAAGAGGACTGGATATGTAGCTATACAATTATTGGATTAATGACAATTAATAAATTATTCTAAAATATTATTACTAACACTTCCATTAATAATTTGTTTAAAGCAAATCCATAATTGCACCCTGTATAGCTGCTTCAGTGGAGCTGCCTTTCAAGCAAACATGGTTAAAATTGTATCCCATGGCTTTGCCTATTTTATTTCTTACACCACATCAGATGGTAACGTGTTTACCATTCTAATTCTCATTAGAATTTGTGCAGGATGGAGGGGAGAAGCAATTTGGGACACTGTTTCATGTTATATCCCCAGTAGATGGACACAAGGGGGTACTGTTAATATTTAGAGAATTCACATTGTGTCTGTTAGAATGGGATTGTTCTCCTGCATTTGTTTCTTTATTTTTTACTAGTGCACTTTTTATGTCACCAAAGAAAAGAAAGCAAAAAATAAAAGTATAAAAAGATACGAAGGTAAAGACTAATTTTCAGTATATGTATCAGAAATTTTCAGATTAGCTGAGCAGTGAAAAACTAAATTACATTCAGAGGCTGAAGTGGGGTATTTTCTACAGTGATGTCCATTGCAGCAACCTTGAGAAAAATGGAGAGAAATGGAAGCAAACCAATAAAAACATAAAAGTAAAATGTGTTTGCAAAATGACCTGAGATTTTCTGTTAAGCTATGCTTGCTTTACTAGAAGGCATCACTTCTCAAATAATTCCTGCTTTTGTTCTTTTTGGTTCTTCCTTGCCATGTAAGGTCTCATCTTTCTCCCAGCTGGCTGGGGAACTCTGGGAGTTGAAGTCCACCATCTCAAAGTTGCCAAGGTTGAAAAACACTGGACTAGAACCACATAGCATTGCAGTATTACATAACTCTTTGAATCCTAGCTGCAACTTTTCGATTTTTATGTACATTTTTAGCAAGAAAAATACATCCGTTTCAGAGCCGTCATTATTTTCTTCAACTCCAACAGTTAGGTTAAATTACTTTCAAATGTTTCTTTCCCACTCTTTCTCCAGGTGACAGGCAGTTGATTGTTTCTTTGTCATTTTGTCACTTTGTACAATAAGTCACAAGTTTCATTATGTAGATTATCTACATTTAATTATAGCTGAATATAACCTACTGTTCAGCAACAATGACTTTACTTTCACTGGCTTATTTAATTTTATTTGACATAAATACAGTTTTAAATTTCATATGGATTGCATTGCACTAATATGATAAATGTCAGTACAACAGGTAACAAAAATCATGCTGATGCTGATTAAAATTCTTGGCCAGGATTTTTCATTTTCTTTTTTACTTTTTATCAGTTAACAATTATTTAGCTACATTCTTACGTATTTATAATATGCCATTCAATGCATCTTAAATAATTTTTAGAAACTTAATTCCATATTCTGATAATGTTGTATTTCTAGCTATTTTTATTTTTTAAATAGCTTCTAACAGATTTAAGGCTAAATAGTTGTACCCAGAGAGGATTTGGACCTTTCTAGAACATGACAAGGTGGCTTGGAAATTGCACAAGCTTGTCCTCTCTCTCACTCTCTCTCTTTTTAAAAAAAAACTACCATGGATCCATCAGCCATCAGGATAATTGTATTAAGTTTTTAATCACGGTATTGAGACATAAAACCCAGTTCTAAAAGCACTACTCTAAAATCAAAGTTCCTCATCTAAATGTTTATAGTAGAAGAGATTATTGAGAATACTACAGGTTAGCAATATTTACTCCATAATAAAATAATATAATTTTGTTTACCTACAGATGTTATTCCAACAACCTAAGAGACGGCTTTATACATGGACTTCACCAGATGGACAACACCGAAATCAGATTGATTACATCCTTTGCAGCCAAAGGTGGTGGACATCTGTACAGTCGGTAAAAACAAGGCCTGGAGCTGACTGTAGTTCAGATCACGAACTTCTTCTTGCACAATTTAGGATCAGACTAAAGAGATTAGGGAAGACCCACAGATCAGCTAGATATGAGCTCACTAATATTCCTAAGGAATATGCAGTGGAGGTGAAGAATAGATTTAAGGGACTGGACTTAGTAGATAGGGTCCCGGAAGAACTCTGGACAGAAGTTGGCAGCATTGTTCAGGAGGCGGCAACAAAATACATCCCAAAGAAAGAGAAAACCAGGAAGGTAAAATGGCTGTCTGCTGAGACACTAGAAGTAGCCCAAGAAAGAAGGAAAGCAAAAGGCAACAGTGATAGGGGGAGATATGCCCAATTAAATGCAAAATTCCAGAGGTTAGCCAGAAGAGATAAGGAATTATTTTTAAACAAGCAATGTGCGGAAGTGGAAGAAGACAATAGAATAGGAAGGACAAGAGACCTCTTCCAGAAAATTAGAAACATTGGAGGTAAATTCCAGGCAAAAATGGGCATGATCAAAAACAAAGATGGCAAGGACCTAACAGAAGAAGAAGAGGTCAAGAAAAGGTGGCAAGAATATACAGAAAACCTGTATAGGAAGGATAACAATATCGGGGATAGCTTTGACAGTGTGGTCGGTGAGCTAGAGCCAGACATCCTGAAGAGTGAGGTTGAGTGGGCCTTAAGAAGCATTGCTAATAACAAGGCAACAGGAGACGACGGCATCCCAGCTGAACTGTTCAAAATCTTGCAAGATGATGCTGTCAAGGTAAGGCATGCTATATGCCAGCAAATTTGGAAAACACAAGAATGGCCATCAGACTGGAACAAATCAACTTATATCCCCATACCAAAAAAGGGGAACACTAAAGAATGTTCAAACTATCGAACAGTGGCACTCATTTCACATGCCAGTAAGGTAATGCTCAAGATCCTGCAAGGTAGACTTCAGCAGTTCATGGAGCGAGAATTGCCAGACGTACAAGCTGGGTTTAGAAAAGGCAGAGGAAC
This sequence comes from Candoia aspera, assembly GCF_035149785.1. Lineage (NCBI taxonomy): Eukaryota > Metazoa > Chordata > Lepidosauria > Squamata > Candoiidae > Candoia > Candoia aspera. Next base: position 34,626,860 of record NC_086159.1, on the reverse strand, counting down.
TAGAGACCAAATTGCCAATATCCGCTGGATAATGGAAAAAGCCAGGGAGTTTCAGAAAAACATCTATTTCTGTTTTATTGACTATTCTAAAGCCTTTGACTGTGTGGACCATAACAAATTGTGGCAAGTTCTTAGTGGTATGGGGATACCAAGTCATCTTGTCTGCCTCCTGAAGAATCTGTATAACGACCAAGTAGCAACAGTAAGAACAGACCACGGAACAACAGACTGGTTTAAGATTGGGAAAGGAGTACGGCAGGGCTGTATACTCTCACCCTACCTATTCAACTTGTATGCAGAACACATCATGCGACAAGCTGGCCTTGAGGAATCCAAGGCTGGAGTTAAAATCTCTGGAAGAAACATTAACAATCTCAGATATGCAGATGATACCACTTTGATGGCTGAAAGTGAAGAGGAACTGAGGAGCCTTATGATGAAGGTGAAAGAAGAAAGTGCAAAAGCTGGTTTGCAGCTAAACCTCAAAAAAACCAAGATTATGGCAACCAGCTTGATTGATAACTGGCAAATAGAGGGAGAAAATGTAGAAGCAGTGAAAGACTTTGTATTCCTAGGTGCAAAGATTACTGCAGATGCTGACTGCAGTCAGGAAATCAGAAGACGCTTAATCCTTGGAAGAAGAGCAATGACCAATCTTGATAAAATAGTTAAGAGCAGAGACATCACACTGACAACAAAGGCCCACATAGTTAAAGCAATGGTGTTCCCTGTAGTAACATATGGCTGCGAGAGCTGGACCATAAGGAAGGCTGAGCGAAGGAAGATCGATGCTTTTGAACTGTGGTGTTGGAGGAAAATTCTGAGAGTGCCTTGGACTGCAAGAAGATCCAACCAGTCCATCCTCCAGGAAATAAAGCCAGACTGCTCACTTGAGGGAATGATATTAAAGGCCAAACTGAAATACTTTGGCCACATAATGAGAAGACAGGACACCCTGGAGAAGATGCTGATGCTAGGGAGAGTGGAAGGCAAAAGGAAGAGGGGCCGACCAAGGGCAAGATGGATGGATGATATTCTAGAGGTGACGGACTCGTCCCTGGGGGAGCTGGGGGTGTTGACGACCGACAGGAAGCTCTGGCGTGGGCTGGTCCATGAAGTCACGAAGAGTCGGAAGCGACTAAACGAATAAACAACAACACAGATGTTATAGTAAACATTTTTAGTTTACAGAATAATTGTAGGTTTCATTTTTGTATCTTTTAAACACTTAAGATTGAATATTTCTTATTCCTGCTTTCTCAACTTGGTCTGATTAAGCAATGATTAAAAATCTGATTTCAAACAGAAACTCTTGCCCTCTTTCTGTTATTTATTTACTGCCTTTCTACTGTTAAAAGATCCATTAGATCCTTTTACACAATAAAAAATATATTACAATTGTAAAGGATATTATGAGAGAGAGGATATGCATTCAACAGACTATTAAAGTTACCTACTCAGATGAGAGTAGTTTACAAAAATTTTAATTTCTAATAAATAAAGATTTCACCAGCTGCCAAAAACTCTTTAAAGAAAGAGCCAACTAAACAACACAAAGGGAAATTCCACAAAGTACTACTAATAAAAGACATTTTCTTCACCTCTCAATGGGATAGGGAGTAGGTGATAGTGAATTAATGAATTACCAAATTCACATGAAAAGGAAGTTCATACCACAGATCCTCATGATGGTTTTATGGATAATAACCACAGAAATCATTGTTGTTGTTGTTGTTATATACACAACAATGTGAAATCACAGCTGCCAGTCCTTTAGCTGGTGTTGGCCTCCATTCTCATCAAGTTCTTCCCAAGGACCTAGGATGTCATAACGTGTTGGTGTAGTATATGCACAGATCCAGGCAGTATGGCCTTTTGTAATTGACAGATGGAAATTTTGTCAATGCACAGATTTTCTAAGTGCTGTCCAAGGTTTTTTGGTATGCTGATAACCACTGGGACCACCACTTCCAGTTTATGCCATAATCTTTCAACTTCGGTTTTCAGATCTTGGTTCGTTATGATCTTCTCCAATTCTTTGTCTTCTTTTCTACTATCCCCTGGTATTGCCACATCAATTATCCACACTTTCTTCTATTCAACCACAGTTAAATCTGGTGTGTTTTGTGCCAGAATTTTATCAGTTTGTATTTGGAAATCCTACAGCATTTTAGCCCACTCATTTTCGACCACTTTTTCAACAATACGTTCCCACCAATTTTTCATTACTGGCAGATGATAATTTTTAACAGATGTTCCAGAGAATCATTTTGGTGATTGGGTTATTTCATTTGTTATAGTCAGTTTGTGCAACCTTCTTGAACAAGCTGAGTATATGATCTACTGTTGTTGTTGTTGTTGTTATTATTATATGATCTACTGTTGTTGTTGTTATACTACAAAATCCCTATCAATACATTCTACATTGAGTGTAGTTTGTTTCACTGAACCCCGTGAAAATAATCAGATTATTTGAATCTAACATTTCATGCCAGCATTAGTTTAACTGGTAGGCGGTGGCAGGATGCCAACAGAAGAGAATATATGTAGCTCAAGGTTGAACTGTGGAGTCCTTGGTGTTCTCTGAGCCTGGTTGTTTTCTTGCAGATGTTTTGTTATCTGACTAGGTAACATCTTCAATGCTAGAAGGGAGTGGGGTTTGCCCTTTCAGAGTTGGTGGGGGTGTTGGTAGTAGTAGTTGGGAGTAAATAATACCCTAGTCAAGGAACTACCAACTCAGACAAACAATCAAGCAGTAAACAACAATACTCCAATCAAGGAACTACCAAGGAGAAAACAACATGCCCACCAACACTGACAGGACAAGCTACTGTATATAAACAAAGAGCAAACCCCGCTCCCTTCTAGCACTGAAGATGTTACCTAGTCGGGTAATGAAACGTCTGCAAGAAAACAACCAGGCTCAGAGAACACCAAGGACTCCACATTGGCAGGATGGTTAGCATTTATATAGCATCCTGATTTTCAGCTGAAGTCCTCACAATATTCCACAGTGCAATGAATGTAATAAAGTCATACATTTAAAATAAAAAGCAGATTTTAAAGTCATGCATTCCTTGCCTGCCCTCCTGTCTTCTGCTCTGCAAAAGAAAGTTGGAGACATTCTTGCATTAACAAGCAACACTAGCATTTCATTGTTATCTGTGTATTATCTGTACTGGAAGCTGTATTTACATATGTATTTTGGTAACAAGGTTAGGTTTATTGTAAGCTATTTGAAAAACACTAGAAAAAAGGTTTACATTATTAAATAAACTTCTATTATGGCAAACTGAGGAAACAGAAAACACTGCAATTGGTAAAAGGAAATATATGGATAATTCAAATGTCCATTATGAAGTTTTATATAAATATTTCTTAACGAAGGTATGAAAAATTGTTCCATTTCAATTACAGATTGGTACGTGAATGTTGGTTTTAATCTAGCTGCGTGTGTTAAGCCACAGAACAGCCCAACTGAAAAACAGTAGAAAAGCAATGTTTTTTTTTTAAAAAAAGCTAGGTTGAATATGCATTTAATTCAAGTATAATTGTCACCCACACTATAAAAAGAAAAGATAAAACATATGACCATGACCTGGATATAGCCTGGTTCACTCATTCTGAAACTGTTTTAAGTTTCACTTTTAGGACTTGTTCTATAATCAGCCAGAAACAGATTCTTAATGGAACCTGGTGTGTATTATAAACAGCAAAAGGGACAAAAAACCAAGACTGAGGAATGCTTTGTAAGCTTGTAAGCATCTTTTTCCAGATTTGTACATAGTTCAAGTGGCTTCATCATCCGGAACCAAAATAACTATTAGACAATATTTTAAAATGTTCTCAGCTTTTAAAATTTTAGATGTGATCAGGTAATCAAAATAGCTGTTTCTTGTTTTTCAAACTGTAAGGGATATCTTCTCTATATATACAATTTCATGAAAAAAATAAGAATATGTAAGAAACTGAGAATCGCTGAGATTGATGAGCATATGACAGCATAATATGGTAACTGAGGAATTAAAACTTTTTATTAGCATTCAATGAATCAGTACAGAAACTTAATTAGATGGAAATTGAAACAGAAATAAAATGAACAGCTTGCTTCTTTAAAAAATGAAAAGGAAATGAGGCACTTATAATTAAGGGAACAAATACTTTATATAATGCAGCATATACTCATTTCTTCAAATGGTCAATACTTAGAATTCTTATTTTTACAGATTCTCCAGTTGCTTTATTTACAGTTATATCCTATATGCCACACACAAATGTATCTTATAATGAGCTATTTCTTCAAGACTGAATACAAATCTATTGAGATAGACTCTGTTTTATATAAAGAAGGAACAGAATAATTTTTAAAATATATCTAAAATTACAAGGATTTTTCAACTAGCACTGAAGAAAATTAGACAACTATGTGCTTGACTCCCTTGTCTAAAAATTAGTTGTATTAAGAACATTTTGGTTCATAATGTCATATATTAGAATATTTTTATGTGTTTCTTCAGCCAACAGAACCTTAAGGTAGTATAGAAAAATAAGTATTAGTTATTAAATGAGTTATTAAGTAGCCACAGAGAACATTAATGTGAAAAATTCCTCATCAATAATCACTAAATACTGAACAAAACTACTATTTTTTGCCCACTGAAAAGCAAGCAATAAGTAGCTTTATAGACCTTACTAGTGATTTAATATACTCACAGGCGCTGTCACTAATTTAACTACATTACATTATGCATGATATATTCATTGAACATTCAAAGCATGATGAGAGCAATTTCCTAAAAGGGAGGGAAAGGCAAACACAGTTCCCAAGATAATGCATTTCATGGCCTAAGACTGATATGCAGAAACCACACTTATTTTTAAATTATCCATTTCACTTCCAGGCTTCCCACCTAAGTTTTAAAATTGATTTTCTAATAAACTGATAAATGCTGAGCTGAGTTCCATCTCCAGGCATGTACCTATTGCCTGTAAGGCTAATTAAGTAAGATTCCTAAAACCTGGACTGTTCATCTCAATCATGACCATCATTCTTTTAATTTGCATTCCATTTTGTCTTCTATGTCTTCCCCCATTGCAATCTTGTAACCACTAATTGCTGGGGGCTGACGAAACAGGTTCTCAGGAAACAGGAAATAGATCTCTAAATGAGTATAGGCATGGATACAAAATAACCAAGTTTATTAAAGCACAAATATAACGTACAATTCCTCTGCTGGATGGAATACAAAATAAAATCAGTATAGAAAAGAGGAGAAGGAGGAAGCAGCTACTGCAACCAAGGCTTGGAAGAAATTATTGGATATAAATTAAAATAGTAGGAGAGACACAATACAAAATAATGACACCATGTTTATAATCAGTTAAATCAGACTTCTCATTCAATTAGAATCATTTCCGTGTGGCATATTTTCTGGCAGCAGGATAAGACAAATTCTTCATAACAGAGCAACCTTTTATTTTACAAAAGCACTTTTACCATGCCTATCTTTGGCTATTATAACCCTAGTAAATGCTTAAAGGAATTTCATCCTCTAGGCAGATACCAATTTTTGCACTTCACCATTGGTCAGCTAGAGGAAGAAGTGGTTGGCCTATGGAAAATACTGAGCATTGTGAGGATGTCAACAGTGAAGTCAACTGAAGGAAATGTACCTTCAAAGACCAAGGCAATATGCAAAGATTCACATTTTGAACATTATTTATGGAAAATACCTTTTCATTATAGGCAGAAAAGACTTAAGACATGTTTACTTCCCATTCTAATTTAAAAGAATTATCACTGATCAAGTTAATGGAAAGACTCCAGAGGATGGAGGAATTTGTCAAACCCTAACCCAAACTTTACAACCAATCCTTGCATTTACTACATCTGCAGGTCTGTAAAGCAAAGGAAAGCTGAAGTAAGATCATAAGCACAGTCACAGTTTCACTTAGCAATCACTTCACTTAATGACCAAATTGCCAGGGTCAATTGCAGTCACTAAGTGAGGACTACCTACATTGTTTCTGGTACTCATTAAATAATTATTCAGAGATGCCTGGATTTTAGCTTACATCAACATTTATAGTGTTAAAGTCCATTCTTTCATTTTACCTGGTATGTTATTTTCTTCAATGCTGTCCTCAACAGACACAACAGAGCAATTAGCTGGACTGACTGGAGAGCTGGAATTAAAGCTTGCATATCTTACAGAGGAGTTGATTTCAAAATAGTCATGGCTCTGATTTATTCGGTGAAATTCAAAAGCTGAAACTATTGACGTACGTTGCTTGGGCTGGAAAAAGAAATTAATTAGAATGTAAACACTTCTTTATTCTTTTTTACAACTACAGCTCATTGCCTCTATTCAGTTTTTGAAACAAGATGCTTAAAAATGTTTCCAACTATTTTAAATCCACCCAGAATAAGAGATATATTATAATCAGAAATACAAAGTCAAGATAACATTATTCATTGTTCTATAAAAACAATCTGTATGCCAACAAAAAAATTAAAATATTGGGTCATATCAAAATATTTATTTATAAAGTATCTAAGTATCTATTACATTCTCTGTAACCAAAGTTGCACTGAAAATGATGTACAATAATGGAAAAAAAAGTTTTAATAATAACAATTAGGAAACTGCTCTATGGCTTAAAAGACAGTATGTGAGGGTAAAAATATAAAAAGATCCCTGCTGGATCAAGACAATGACCCACATTGTTCAGCATTATGTATCATATAGCGGCCAACCAGATGCATTTCAGAAGCTCACAAACATGAACAAGCGTTATAGCCTTCTTCCAGTTTGCTCTTGGACAGTAGATATTTAAAGTATTCAACATATGATTCAGGAGATAGCATATAACCATCAAAACTATAAACCACTGGTATTTTCCACACATTAAATCAATCTTATTTTAAAACAGTGAATTGATAGTCATAACCATGTATGCACTGGAAGTACTAATAATGAAGCTAAAGCTTAAATACTTTGGACACACAGTACAAAATAAAAAGATAATTGAGGAAGACACACGTCCCTGGAAGAATGGAAGGCACTTGAAAAACAGGCCAACAGAAGAAGAGCTTACAAGAACTCAAAGAAAGAATTACAGAGCTACAATCTGGATGAAATGATTGGGTCATGAAGAGTCAAAAGCAACTGAATAACAACAGAACCACATGCAATGGCAACAAATTCTATAGTTTGACTATTAATATAATTTTATTTCAAACTACTCATTTTCCTGAATAAACCCAGAACGGTATATTAAAAGGAACAATAAAAAAGGAATAACTAGATTAAAAAACCATCCATAAAACATCTATCATAAAAGAAGATAATATAAAAATACAAAAATTAAAACAGGGATCATTTTAAAAAACCACTTTAAAAAACAGACTGGTCCCGGAACAACAAGGTTTCGTTGACATATTTTTAATGTTAATCTTTGGGATCTTGGAAACTGTAAGAGGAATTTTCAGCCCACACTTACAGTGAATTCTATTTATTTATTTATCAGATTTTTACAGTCATCCATTGCACGAAATGTGACTCTGGGTGTCTTACAAATATAATGACAATAAAAAACCATGAAATACTCAAATAAAAAAGAAAACATTAAAACATTAAAACCCAAGATCTCAGAACAGCAATCACTTGACATCATATAGCCACCTTGCAGGCTCACCATGGGATCCTGACGGTTAATGGAAAAAACACATTTTAAGGGCTTTCCAGAAGTCAAGCAGGGATGGAGCCAACCTCACCTGAGGGGGAATGATGTTCCAGAGAGCAGGGGCCACAGCAGAAAAGGCATACCATCTGGGTCCCGCCAGATAGAGCTTCTTATCAGACAGGACCCACAACATACCCCTCTTGCTTTGACCTGATGGGATGGGTAGATGTAATCAGGAAGAGGTGGTCCCTCAGATAATCTGATCCCATGCCATGTAGGGCCTTAGAGGTCAAAAATAGCACCTTGAATTGCATCTGGAAGCAAACTGGCAGTCAATGCAGTTCACAGAACAGAAGTGTAACATGTGCCATCCTAGGGGTGCACATAACTGTCCATGCAGCTACATTCTGCACCAGTTGAAGCTTCTCAATACTCTTCAAAGGCAGCCCCATGTAGAGCATGTTACAGTAATCCATTCTGGAGGTGACCAGGGCATGAGTAATTGTGAGTGGAGCCTCATGCTTAGGAAGGGGCGCAACTGGCGCAGAACACAAAGTTGTGCAAAGGCTCTCCTAGCCATGACCACCATGTACTCCTTAACTAGCCAGGAGGGGCATTAAAGCAGAGTCTCTTTGAATGATTTGTATGATTTGAATGATTTGCCACCTGGTCTGAGCTATTTGTCTTGTACCTTGAGTTTTAAATATCTGTTCTCCCTTCCATTACTTTCTCAACTTCTCCACAATCTCTCCTATATCTTCCATTCTTATTTAAAACAATATCTGTAGACCAGTTGTATTTTCCTTGGGAGAGAACTCAAGGGAGAATTCAGTCCCTACTCCTGGTCAGATTCACTATACAAGTATGATTTTAGTGCATGAATTGGATGGTATTGAGAGATACAATATATCTTTTAATTACTGTGCACCATGTAAATAACTACTTCCTGTAATTTGTTCTGACTCTCCCTACATTTAGTTTCAATAAGGCACTCTAAATTCGAACACTGTGAGAAATGCAGAAAAAAATTCTCTACCCACATTGTGTGTGTGTTTGTTTGTGTGTGTGTGTGTATATGTATATATATATATATATATACATAGAGAGAGAGAGAGAGAGACTCTTATACAGTGTCACATCTCTTCAGTCTAGGCTGAACATGTACATTGGATATACATACATCAAAATAATTTGATTTTTAAAATGCTGAGTCATCTTCAAGGTTGATAGTGACGTCTTTATTTCATTAATTCATTCACTCATTCAAAAATATTGAATAGAAAATACTTGAATAATACTGTCTAAGTGAATCCAATGGGAATCTTGCCACTGACTTCAATTAAGTCCAGACATTGAATTAGTAATGAACTAATCAAAGAGCTCAGCTATTCAATATTCTCCATCCATCTGTTGACAATTCCATGTTGAAAATAGCATTTAAAAGCTGTTTCAAATTATCTATCACACAACAGCTTGTTCTAACAATAATTCTTATGCTTCTTTGTTTTCATGCTTTCCAGCCAATGAAAAAAATATCTGTGACAGATAAAGACATATGGCTTATACAATTGTTATAAAGAGAGTAGTAAGAAATCTTATAGAAATAACAGGAGTTTTGCAGTACTATAGCATAACAGCAAACGGTATTACAAATATTGGATACTGATTTTTTTGAATATAATTTTATCAAGAATTTTAATTACAGTAGTAAAAAATAATACAAACTAAACTTAGAGAAAGAGGAGAATGGAAAAAAAGAACAAAAAGTGCAGGAAAAAAGAAAAAGAAAGAAGAAAAAGAAAAGAAAGAATATAATAAAGAAAAAGAAAATAAATATATAAAGAAGTGATTTACAACCATCATTATAAACTAGTATAAACAAATTTAATAACTCTTGACCCCCTATAAGGTTACAACCAGCTATCTTTTCATCTCATATCCCATACCTTTTCTATAAACAAATCCAAAAAGGTCAACTTTTCAATCCTAGTGTCAGCAAAAAGATCATAAAGCATTGCCAGAACTTTGCAAAAAAAAAAAAAAGTCTTATTTTAATCTTGATCAAATAAACCAACATTATATTCCTTCCTTTTACTTCTAGCAGTCTTAATCTTTAATTCAATCAAATATTGTCAAACGATTTGATTTCTCTTCAATTCTTCTTTATCCCATCATACAGATTTCTTTAAGCTTTAACAAGCCTCTTTTGTAGATCCAATAAGAAAACACTTTTCAGGTCATTCTCTTGGTTTATCATTTGTATTTCCCTTTTTATTTTTAAAACTTCAGCCAGTTTCTTTTGCATATCCAGTAAAGTGTCCTTTAACAAATCATTCTCTGGCCTGTCATTTGTAGTTCCATATTTGGTACTTTCTCTGTCATGTTAGATAAAATTTGTTCCACATCTGTCATTGCTTCATTAACATCTTTTAGACATAGTCTATCCATTGAAGCAGACATCATTACTGACAGTGCTGATATTGTAGTTACTAGTTTCTCGCTCCATTCTTCAAAGATCGCTTTAATATTTCTGATGTTGTGACATTTTGTGTCATTTTGTAAGTCCCAGTATTAACTGACATCAAGAACAGGCTTGTATTTTGTTTTCTTCTGCTTAGAATCTTTAGTCCCCTGTAGTGTCCAGTTTCTAAAATCATCACATATCTTTGTTATGGCTTACAATAGCCAGGATAGCCAAAGTAAGTCTATTTCCCACAAGAATCTATTTAACTTTTTACACTTAAGTCCAAAATCTTATGGTAAAAGTCAATATTCCAAATTTATCTCAACCCTTAATCCATTTATAATTTTCTTAGATCAAAATCTTATTTAGCTTTTTGCTATTTATTTCAAATTCTTTCTTAAGCTTATAATTAATTTTTTCTTTTATTCAGAGTGGAAGTTAAACTTACCCGATAAAGACTTTTCAAACTTGCCATTCTGAAGGTCTCTAATAGCTTTAAGATGGTTAATAGGCAATTTCCAAACGTGATTAGAAAGTGAGGTTTGTGGACTTAGTCCTTTAAAAGGCTCTGCCACAGTTGCGAGCAAGATGGCTAATCCCGTCATCTCCCAGTGCTCAAACCTGTGGAAAACTGCTGTCCTGCAGTCTCCTCACGAGGAGCAGCTGTCCGGAGCACATGTGGTTGACCTCCTGGCTTCTCCTTCTTTGGAGAAGTTCCAAGGAACCGGTCTACGCACCGGTTCCTTGGTCTTTGCTGCAGTCATCGGCTCCACTTTTGCAGAGCCACCTTCAGTTCGCCATACCTCCCCCGGAAGTCTAAATATTGGATACTGATTCTGAGGAGGAGAGGCAACAAATTAAACTAAAAATAAAAGATATAATAGCAAAAGTTAATTATGTAAAAAATTCCAGATCATAGTTTAATGTTACATATATGAGCAAAAACAAGTCTGCAGAAACTGTTGATCTGATTTCACTTTGCTGGATTTCTGACTTGTTATTCTGTACAAACTAGGCATAATTGTTCAAAAGAATTTCTGGTTTCTGAACAGGCCAGCTAACCAATTTTTCCTGTCTTATTAACCAACTGACTTTAATTTACTCTACAAATGATATGTAATTCACATACAAAAACAAGCAAAGAACCAGATAAAGTGGAACTGAAAACTGATTTATTCTTCCATTGAAAACAAGGGAACAGGAAGACATTAACTGGCCACTTGATGCAAGCTCTGTTCTGCTCAAGCATATAATGCTAGGGGCTGTTGCATGCAAACTCTCTTCTAATATCTACCAAAGAACGACCATGTAGAAAAATTCTTTTATTTAAAAAGAGCAATTTTAATTACAGTAAACTATCTTTGGGGAAAAATATTTTACCAAATCTTAAATATTCCAATCCCATTCAGTGTTCCTTTAATTTTTAATTGTTTATTGCTTCTACTTGACATTGTTTGTGAGATTATTTACTTCAACTGCTATTTAATATGGTTGGCTATGATTCCATTTGCTGTATCTCTGACATCTTCATGATGACATATCACCGTGACCACATCCATATAATTTGCAGGACTCATGTCAATGGAGGCTAATGTGGCCTACGTCAATGAGGTAAAAAAGAACAAAAATGGCAAGAACAAAAACATAAGAGTGGTATGCTAAGCAGTTAAAAAAAGGTAAAGCATTTCTAATGTATATCAAAAATTAGACAAAACAGGAGGTGGCTCATTGAAAATGAGTAAACTGTTTCAACTCAGACTTAGTTAAAATTAAGTTTATAAATACATTTTAGTATTTCAGCACTTGTAAGCTATTTTAAAGATTTAATACTACAATAGTAATATGGATTCATTTCCTCATATCCAAACAATATAAACATACAGTATAATTATATGCAATATTTAGGAATTTCATTTCAAAGTCTTTAAATGAGTCACAATGTTCATACTGGAAGCCTAAAAGAGAAAAAGGTTGTGTTTAGATAACCTCAGATGAAATAATATCTATTTCTGACTACCCACCTGAGGTCGTATAACTTTTACTATATTTTTCAGTGCAGTATCTGGCGATGGAGGAGAGCAGTCAGGTGTTGGGCCTGTTGAACTGTTTCTATGGTTACTGGTACCTGGTGCAGTAATTGCTACTTGAGCTGCATTATCTATGAATAAAAATAGTTTTAGTGATTACATTATTATACAGAATATACCTTAAGAAAACAGAAAATGGCCCTGAAAACAAATGATTAAGTATTTTATAATTTTTTTATCATTATTAACACCTATAATCAATACTGTTTGAATTCAGATTGAGATATTCATTTCTTGTTTTCTACAAAGCATGGCACTGATCACAGCTAATGCTAAGCATTTCAATCCAGAAAACTATTCATGTGCAGAAATAGGTTTATGTACATAGGTTGCCTGTCAAGACTAGAAGGAAAGCTGGAAGTGGGAGAGGGAAATTATATTTAGCATTTAGGAATATTAGTGTGATACTCCACCGTACATAAATCTGGATAGATGGTTAACAATTACAGTTCTGACATCTTCTGTATAGAGAGGTACCAAAGACTTTTTAAGTTCCAACAGGTGCTGCTAGTTGTCTAGCAGGAAAAGCATCTCGTCCACTAGGCCTTTCCTCAGCTTCATTCACCAGGATGTCAGCTGGTGGCCCCACTGCCCCACCAGCCAATTTAGTGATCTTAAAAAATCACCATCACCACCATCACCACTACCACCCAAATGAATATCAGAGTCGAATTGACTGCCCAGATATGGTTTTTAAGTGGGGATTTTTTTTTACAGAGGAATATAGTCTGGATTTAACTAGCTAGCCCTAAACTGAGATAGAGTTTTTAAAAAAACCTTAGAAAGAAAGGGCTCTATTTAAGTATTTGTATATGTGCCTGGCAACAACTTTATTGTCATTACTAGCACACATCTGCAATTGCTCTCTTTCCTTTTTATTAAACTGGTGTTTCTCAAGCTCAACAACTTTAAGATTGTGGATTTCAATTCCCAGAATTCCCCAGCCAGCATGTTGAAGTATGGGAATCAATCTATATTTATACAAGACACAGGAATTAAACTCTATGCCTCTTTCTCCTGCTCTTACACGGTAGTGGATTTCTTTACATCTGTTTTAAGGCTTTGACTGTGAAAGCACTTGCACAGTGTTTTGATAATGGTCTTCTCTAAGGCTGGTTGCTTCTGTGCCAGCTTCAGCCTCATACCACCTCTCTATTTTCTCCACGACATCCTCCCTGGGACAATAAAAGCATCTCCTTTCCCCTGCCTTCAATCATGGAAAACTAGAAGGGCATGCAACTCCTCCCCAGTTCCATCTGTTCCTTTACTACAACTGACAAAGTGTTCCCTGCTTCATATGCATCTACTGTATTTGTTATGGATTCCTATGATTCTGAACCTGAAGAATACAAACTAGAGGACTGTCAGGCTATAGCTGAGGAATGAACAGGCTGTCAGCACCTGTGAGTGATCAGTCAGATCACTGATAGGGAGCATAGGGAGCTGCTGACAAGGAGTCAGATCCTGACCGTGAAGGACTATTAAGCCCTAAAACACATCACCACTAAAGAGGGATGAGCAGCAGAGGTCTGCACAACTCCTCGAGTGTGTCAACTTCCCTAATTAGGCAAAACCAGGAACTATGTAAGAGCATTCTCCAAATCTCTTCCACTTGTTGGAAACTGCTCTCCTGCTTCCTGACTTGCATTCGTGTGTCAGATATGCCAGTCTTCCCCTCCTATGCCAAGTACATTCTACCTCAGAGTTAGGGAGCAGGATGAAAGTCCAGGGCAAGTTGCAAGTGAGATTATAATCTGTGCAAATACTGGAAATAGTCTAATAAACATGGTATCAATTTTTTGAAATAGTCTGCATAGAGGAAATATCTAGATGAAAACCAGATGTGGTCTCCAATCATGAATAGGGGGAAATGACAATCAGCAGAATGCTTGTAGGAGGCTATGGCTCAATTCAGTTGCTCTTTCAGGAGACACTAGAAAGCATTCTGTTCTTAGGAAAATGAGAAGCCTCAGGAATGGGAGAGAGTCAGAAGGTATTCCCCTACAGGCATGAGTAATAGCTTTTTTTTTTTTAATGAAGCATAATCTGGGGAATCTTCCTAGACCTACAGCTTTTGCCTGATGAGCATGTTGTAGCTGTAGCTAGGACCATTGTGCAGCTCCCGCCGTGTGCAGTTATGGCCTTTCCTGCTCACTGTCACTCATGACTTGGTTAATTCTCATTTGGACTATTGCAACATTCTCCACATGTGGCTGCCCTTAAAGACCACCTGGAAGCTACAGCCGTCTAGAATGCAGTGACTTGAATAGTTATGGAGAACAGCTGAAATGTATTTCAACTTGATTTTATGTATGCACAGTTGAAGCAAGACTAAAGTTTTCCTTTCTCCTTGATATTGAGGCATTATGGCATGCAGTTGCTCAGAAATTAGTGCTTTCTCATTTACTGCAGTATAAAGAACCTGTTCTTCAGCAAAGGATTGTTACCTTGTCATGGTGCTGGAGCTTGAGCACCTCAATGATGCCATGAGCTAAACTGTGAAGGGTCACCCAAGACGGGAAGGTCATGACAGAGAGGTCAGACTAAATGCGATCCCTGGGAAAGGTAATGGCAACCCACCCCAGTAAACTTCCCATGAAAACTAAAAGGATCACTACAACCAGAGATATGTCGGTATACCATCGGAAGGTGAGACCCCCAGGTTGGAAGATGGTCAAAATGCTACTGGGGAGGAACAGAGGATGAGTTCAACTAGCCCCAGATGTGATGACGCAGCTAGCTCAAAGCCAAAAGGATGGCTAGCGGCCGATGGTGCTGGTGGTGAACGGCGAATCCAATGTTCTAAGGATAACACACCATTGGAACCTGGAATGTAAGATCTATGAGCCAGGGCAAATTGGATGTGGTTATTGGTGAGATGTCAAGATTAAAGATAGACATTCTGGGTGTCAGTGAACTGAAATGGACTGGAATGGGCCACTTCACATCAAATTACCACCAGATCTACTACTGTGGACAAGAGGACCACAGAAGAAATGGAGTAGCCTTCATAATTAATAGTAAAGTGGCTAAAGCAGTGCTTGGATATGATCCAAAAAACGATAGAATGATTTCAATTCGAATCCAGGGCAAGACATCTAACATCACAGTGATCCAAATATACGCCCCAACAACAGATGCTGAAGAAGCTGAAGTAGAGAAGTTCTATGATGATCTGCAGCACCTACTGGACAACACACCTAAAAGAGATGTCATTTTCATCATGGGAGACTGGAATGCTAAGGTGGGCAGTCAAATGACACCTGGAATTACAGGTAAGCATGGCCTGGGAGAACAAAACGAAGCAGGACATAGGCTGATAGAATTTTGCCAAGACAACTCACTCTGCATAACAAACACTCTATTCCAACCACCTAAGAGATGGCTTTATACATGGACTTCACCAGATTGACTACATCCTTTGGAGCCAAAGGTGGTGGACATCTATACAGTCGGTAAAAACAAGACCTGGAGCTGACTGTAGTTCAGATCACGAACTTCTTATTGCACAATTTAGGATCAGACTCAAGAGATTAGGGAAGACCCACAGATCAGCTAGATATGAGCTCACTAATATTCCTAAGGAATATGCAGTGGAGGTGAAGAATCGATTTAAGGGACTGCACTTAGTAGATAGGGTCCCGGAAGAACTATGGAGAGAAGTTCGCAACATTGTTCAGGAGGCGGCAACAAAATACATCCCAAAGAAAGAGAAAACCAAGAAGGCAAAATGGCTGTCTGCTGAGACACTAGAAGTAGCCCAAGAAAGAAGGAAAGCAAAAGGCAACAGTGATAGGGGGAGATATGCCCAATTAAATGCAAAATTCCAGAGGTTAGCCAGAAGAGATAAGGAATTATTTTTAAACAAGCAATGCGCGGAAGTGGAAGAAGACAATAGAATAGGAAGAACAAGAGACCTCTTCCAGAAAATTAGAAACATCGGAGGTAAATTCCAGGCAAAAATGGGTATGATGGCAAGGACCTAACAGAAGAAGAAGAGGTCAAGAAAAGGTGGCAAGAATATACAGAAGACCTGTATAGGAAGGATAACAATATTGGGGATAGCTTTGACGGTGTGGTCAGTGAGCTAGAGCCAGACATCCTGAAGAGTGAGGTTGAGTGGGCCTTAAGAAGCATTGCTAATAACAAGGCAGCAGGAGACAACGGCATCCCAGCTGAACTGTTCAAAATCTTGCAAGATGATTCTGTCAAGGTAAGGCATGCTATATGTCAGCAAATCTGGAAAACACAAGAATGGCCATCAGACTGGAACAAATCAACTTATATCCCCATACCAAAAAAGGGGAACACTAAAGAATGTTCAAACTATCGAACAGTGGCACGCATTTCACATGCCAGTAAGGTAATGCTCAAGATCCTGCAAGGTAGACTTCAGCAATTCATGGAGCGAGAATTGCCAGATGTACAAGCTGGGTTTAGAAAAGGCAGAGGAACTAGGGACCAAATTGCCAATATCCAATGGATAATGGAAAAAGCCAGGGAGTTTCAGAAAAACATCTATTCCTGTTTTATTGACTATTCTAAAGCCTTTGACTGTGTGGACCATAACAAATTGTGGCAAGTTCTTAGTGGTATGGGAATACCAAGTCATCTTGTCTGCCTCCTGAAGAATCTGTATAACAACCAAGTAGCAACAGTAAGAACAGACCACGGAACAACAGACTGGTTTAAGATTGGGAAAGGAGTACGGCAGGGCTGTATACGCTCATCCTACATATTCAACTTGTATGCAGAACACATCATGCGACATGCTGGGCTTGAGGAATCCAAGGCTGGAGTTAAATTGCTGGAAGAAACATTAACAATCTCAGATATGCAGATGATACCACTTTGATGGCTGAAAGCGAAGAGGAATTGAGGGTCCTTATGATGAAGGTGAAAGAAGAAAGTGCAAAAGCTGGCTTGCAGCTAAACCTCAAAAAACCAAGATTATGGCAACCAGCTTGATTGATAAATGGCAAATAGGAGGAAAAAATGTAGAAGCATGAAAGACTTTGTATTTCTAGGTGCAAAGATTACTGCAGATGCTGACTGCAGTCAGGAAATCAGAAGACGCTTAATCCTTGGGAGAAGAGCAATGATAAATCTCAATAAAATAGTCAAGAGCAGAGACATCACACTGACAACAAAGGCCCGCATAGTTAAAGCAATGGTGTTCCCCGTAGTAACGTATGGCTGCGAGAGCTGGACCATAAGGAAGGCTGAGCGAAGGAAGATCGATGCTTTTGAACTGTGGTGTTGGAGGAAAATTCTGAGAGTGCCTTGGACTGCAAGAAGATCCAACCAGTCCATCCTCCAGGAAATAAAGCCAGACTGTTCACTTGAGGGAATGATATTAAAGGCAAAACTGAAATACTTTGGCCACATAATGAGAAGACAGGACACCCTGGAGAAGATGCTGATGCTAGGGAGATGCTAGGGAGAGTGGAAGGCAAAAGGAAGAGGGGCCGACCAAGGGCAAGATGGATGGATAATATTCTAGAGATGATGGACTCGTCCCTGGAGGAGCTGGGGGTGTTGACGACGGACAGGAAGCTCTGGAGTGGGCTGGTCCATGAAGTCACGAAGAGTTGGAAGCGACTAAATGAATAAACAACAATAAAGAACCTGTTACAATTATATTGACTCTCTTGGGTATTATCTAGAGAGCAGAACCTGCTAGGGGATTACAAGTTGATCCCATGTGCCTTATACAGTAGAAGACTATCTACTTATGGTGCCAGGTTTTTGGTTTTAATATTTTTTGGTTTTACAGTAATATCTTTGGTTTAAATATTTTTATTGTACACAAATATAGTTTTATCTCTTGGTTCTGAGCTGCCCAGAGTCTAGTACAAGATGGGAAGCAAGATGCGAAGCTATCTAAATGTTATAAATGAATGAATGAATGAATGAATGAATGAAAGCTACCAGAATTATGAAAAAGATAGTGTTGCAAAAAAAAAAATCCAGTACAGTCTTAAGATGACTATAACGTACAGTTTATTATATAAGAAAAAATAGCATATGTATAGTAGTTCACTGAAATTCAATCACCTCCTCACTGCAGCTTTGTTCACCCCAGGAAAAAATCTTGAAAGTTTATATACTTTGGTCTGGATTGTTCTAGAAACAGGAATGAAGGTATCACAGGACAATGGAAACTGAAATGCTGACAGAAGAAAAGCATTGTAGACTTCAGCAAACTATTGTAGAGGAAGAATATGGTACCCAGTCTTTTTTCACAGGTATTCAAAACTATAAAATATTTTTGGAAATTAATCTTTCAGAGAGGTGCAGACATTTGGCTGGATGTCTACTCTAAGCTAATACAACTTTGACTGATTTGACATTTGTCTCAAGAAAGCTACGGATGCCTTCTTTTAGTTGCAAATGTATATTAGGCCCATATTTGGAAGTGGCAATTTGGGAAGTATGCCATGAATCTCTTAGGCCCTAATACAGCCTCAGGTTAGGCAGCTAAAAACAGCAATAGATAGCCATGTGCCTTTTTGTTGTGGTTTACTCTTTCTCACAAGGAGATGGCCTGGAGTAATTGAAACAAGAGGTATCCTTCCCTCTAAATGCCAAATTCATGTAGCCAATACAACCCAGCCAAATTTGTCCTTAATGTTTGCTTGCGCTTCCTGCGCAAAAAAGCATTAAGGAATAAAGTTCCTGCAGATTTCTCAAAGTCAGCTTATACTATAAACAAATATTGAGGTAGTGCAAAAGAGTAATACATAAGATCAAAACCAGTAAAAACACCTATTTTTGATGAAACTCCTCTTGTTATTTCTAAAGAACAAGGCTTCTTCGTAACTGTTGTATCAAGAAAATCACAGAGATCATTCTCATTTTCTAAAGGAGATGTTTCTGAAGAAACAGATGGCACTGCTTCCAGTGTGTAACTCCCCTTCTTTGGAAAGGCTTCCTAAAATATAAAAATAGAATTATAGAATTGAGTTGGCCTTGTAGAGGACAGAAAACAGTTTAAAATGATCATATAACAGTATCATATATACCTAAAAGTTAGTTACAACAATAATAAGGATTTTTAAAATAACTTTCTATTAAAAAATAATTTAAGATTAAAGTTAGTTTCTAGAGCTATTCAAATACAGATTTGAAACAAAAATATATTTTAAAAGCTACCTGTCTATGCATCTTAATAATAAAACTTATTATTAAATCATTATTATTTACATTAATATATATGTAAATGTCACTGCCTCAAGATACTATGGACATTTTGCTTTTCTTAGAGAATGAGGAGGGGTGATTGTATTCAGATCTTTCAGAACGTTTCCTATTTCCATGCAGAAAGTTATCATTTTTCATATATACCCAGCTGATGTAAACAAAATTCTCTATGTTCTGTACATACAGAATTATATGGGCAATTTAAAGTCATTGGGTGTTCTCTCCTTAGCTTATGTAGGCTTGGGAGTCCCACAAGGTTTTATCTGCCACCCAACTGATCAATCAATAGCTGGGCACTTGGGAATATAGAAGATCAGTGTTGCTACTTCTTCATTAATAATAATAGAAAATACTAATACTTTCAATAATAATAACAACAACAACAACAACAACAACAACAACAAAAGAAAGGATTGAAAAGTTATATCCCGCTCTCCTTTCAATCTTTAGCAAGATTAGGGCTTCTCAGCTAAAACAGTAGTCTTGAAAAGGTTTGCAGAGGATAGGATGGGAGGAGAGAGAAAAGGGACTACAACAGAAGGAATTTTACACTATCATTGTCAAGACTGCAAGTTCTGAAAGATCCTATGGAACAAATGCAACTCCTCACACACACACAAAATGGCTACCCCTGTCCTACATATTAATGCTATAAAACGAGATATAATGCATTTTCAAGAAATATGTTAGTTGTTGCTTTATAATTGAGTAATATATTGAAAGTCAAATTCTGACATTCATCAGTCTAATTTTACTCTCAGCTAGGAATGATTCAGTTTTCAAACTCTACAAACTGCTCTGAAATGCCAAAGCTGTCTGAGATTGCATGCAGAATAAAAATATAAATGTTACTGCATATCACTTACTTGACAATGAATAGTTGAAACTCGTTCTATCTTAGAGTTAGTAGAAAGTTCCAAAAGATGTACTTAATACTAAAAGTGCCACATTAATAGTGCAAGTAACAAGGAAAACAATCAATAGTAGACTGTTTGACAATAAAAGTTCTCAGATCTATCAGTTGTCCCTTCCAGTCCAATGAAAAGTACAACTAAGGAAAGGGGAAAAGAAATGGGTTTTTATAATACCACCACATGTCTTGAGACTAAAATTCTTTCCTTCTGGAAAAGTTTATTCGTGCACCAAGTAACCTGGCCCCATGCCATGTAGGGCTTTAAAGGTGACAACCAGCACCTTGAATTGTACCTGGAACTCTTTTGGAAGCTATTGAAACTCATGTAGCAGCAGTGTTATGTGAGCATATCATGGTGCACCCAATACTGCACATGCTGCAGCATTTTGGACAAGCTGAAGCTTCTGAAAGGTCTTCAAGGGCAGCCCCATGTAGAGCACAATGCAATAGTCCAAACTGGAGATGACCAAGGCATGAGTGACCATGAGCAGTACTTCCTGATCTAGGAATGGGCACAACTGCTACATAAGACATACTGTAACTGTGCAGAGGTCCTCCTGGCTGTGGCTGCCACTTGCTCCTCAAGCAGGAGTCCTGAGTCCAGGAGAATTTCCAGATTGCACACCAACTCTGCCTGGGGGATAGTTACCCCATCCAGAGTTAATTATGGAAAATCACTAGATATTGGGGACCCTAAATCCTACAGCATTCAGTCTTGGCAGGTCTGAATCGAAGTTGGTGCTTCCCCATCCAGACCTTCCAGGCACTGAGAAAGCACCTTGATGTCATCACTTGGATGGCCCAGGACAGAGATATATAAGTCAGTATCATCAGCATACAGATGACCTCACTCTGCAATTTCATGCAGATGCTAAATAGGAGCAGGAGAGAGTTGAGACCTGTGGCACTCCACAAAGCAGAAACCTAGAACTGGGGCTGGACCTTACCCCCGAAACAATACCAACTGAAACTGAGTTTGAAGAAAGGATACCCACTGAAGAACCCTGCCCCTCACTCCCAACCCCCTCAGCCAGTCCAGAAGTATACCATGATTGAATGGTTTCAAAAGCTGACAGAGATCAAGGAAAGCCAAGGTGGATACACTATACCCCATCCTGGGCTTGCTAGACATGACCCACAAGTGCAATCAGTGCCATTTCAGTACTATATTCTAACCTGAAATAAGACTGCAATGGGTCCAGATAATCCACTTCTTCCACAGCCCATCAAATCTACCACCTGCAGGCTGCTACACAAACAGCAAACCCAACTGATCCTTATAACCCAATTTCACAAATAGGATTCACTATCTGTGCAGCAGTATCCCTCAAAGCCACCATAGTCTCTTAGATGACAATGATTACAACCCCACCCAGCCCTGGAGTCTCAGGTGGGCACATTTCCAAGAGGGAAACCCTCCTCCCTCCCTGTCCAACTTGGTCTCTGTAATGCATGCCAGGTCAGCCCTCTCATCCACAGTTATATCATGGATAAGGGAGGTCTTAATACAGACTGAACTGGCCTTTAGCAACAGCAGCAGTACAAACCTAGATCTTCTATTGATCAGATTTCAGGGTTGTGCAGGGCATAGAATGTGACATTGGTACCAAACAGCAGGGCTGCTTTCCCCAATAGTGGCCCATCCTGTCTCCTGCCATATTTCCTCATGCCTGTCACCACTGTGAGGTTACTGATTGTCTCCTCCCTTCTAACAATACCCATCATCCCCAATCCTTGCCCTTCCTCCCCAAGAGCCCACCTCACTACCAAGCAATAAGGAGGCCAGCTCTAACACTCAATACCCAGCACTCAGCTAGCCCAGCTATTTGCCACCTTCTATCCAGCCATTTAGCCCCACCACCACCACCCTGCTCTCACCATGTAGGTCCAAGGAGAAAAGGAAAAAAACACATCCTCACATCTTCTTAATCCAACCAAAGCCACCACCCTCCACTCTCTCTCGTGAAAAGGGGCAAAAGGCTCAAGACCTCTCCCAATACCTCCTTCACTACCCTTCCCATGTCTAAAATGCTAGTCCAAATCCTCCTGTCCAGGATCTTTCTCCTGTCTTCAGAGACAAAATAGCTGACACAACAGAACTGCCACAAGCTGTAATCATTATATTGCTAATTCTGGTCATTGGATAGTCCTACGTTCATGGTACAGGGCAAGAAAAAAAATGAATAAAAGAAAAGCCAAGGTGGCTGCTGTGCCATGTGGCTGGCCATAAAGCAACTGCAGGAAGCTGGCCAGTTCTCTGACAGAACTACTAACCTGCTCATGCTGCTGGTGCTGTCCCTGCTCTGGGAGCCCAAAGATCTCACCAGAGGGGATACTATGCTGCCTTTGCCACAAAGATGTTCCTATATGGGCCTGAAATACAATCACTGATTATGAGCCACCAGGTTGGTGTCAACTCATAGCAACCACAGAGACAGATTTTCTTTATGATGATCTATTCCTGACCTGGTCTTTCAGGTCTTCCAATTGAGCATTCATTGCTGCTATAACTAAGTCCATCCATCCTGCTGCTGGTCAACCTCTTTTTCTTTTTCCTTTCACCTTTCCTGACATTACAGCCTTCTCCAGAAAGCTAGGTCTTCACATAATATATCTGAAGTAGGATAATTTGAACCTGGTCATTTGTGCCTCAAGAATTCTGGGGTGATTTGTTTGATGATCCATTTGTTTGTTTTCTTGGCTGTCGATGGTATTCTCAGGAGTGTTTTCCAACACCAAAGTTCAAAAGCATCACTACTTTTCCTAGCCTGCTTCTTCAAAATCCAACTTTTGCTTCTACAGAGTATCACAGGGAACACCACTGCTTGCACTTTTCTGATTTTTGTAGGTATAGATGACACATCATGGCATCTGAATATCTTCACAGATGCTTTGCCAAGTGCTAGTCTGTAGCATATTTCTTGACTGCTTATTCCTTTACTTTTGATGGTTGATCCTAAAAGTCAGAAGCTATCCACCATTTCAATATTGTTGTCGTTTATTTGTTTAGTCGCTTCTGACTCTTCATGACTTCATGGATCAGCCCACTCCAGAGCTTCCTGTCCATCATCAACACCCCCAGCTCCCCCAAGGATGAGTCCGTCAACTCTAGAATATCATCCATCCATCTTGCCCTTGGTCAGCCCCTCTTCCTTTTGCCTTCCATTCTCCCTAGCATCAGCATCTTCTCTAGGGTGTCCTGTCTTCTCATTATGTGGCCAAAGTATTTCAGTTTTGCCTTTAATATCATTCCCTCCAGTGAGCAGTCTGGCTTTATTTCCTGGAGGATGGACTGGTTTGATCTTCTTGCAGTCCAAGGCACTCTCAGAATTTTCCTCCAACACCACAGTTCAAAAGCATCGATCTTCCTTCTCTCAGCCTTCCTTATGGTCCAGCTCTTGCAGCCATATGTTACTACGGGGAATACCATTGCTTTAACTATGCGGACCTTTGTTGTCAGTGTGATGTCTCTGCTCTTAACTATTTTATCAAGATTTGTCATTGCTCTTCTCCCAAGGATTAAACGTCTTCTGATTTCCTGACTCCAGTCAGCATCTGCAGTAATCTTTGCACCCAGAAATACAAAGTCTTTCACTGTCTCTATGTTTTCTCCCTCTATTTGCCAGTTATCAGTTAAGCTGGTTGCCATAATCTTGGTTTTTTTGAGGTTTAGCTGCAAGCCAGCTTTTGCACTTTCTTCTTTCACCTTCATCATAAGGCTCCTCAGTTCCTCTTCGCTTTCAGCCATCAAAGTGGTATCATCTGCATATCTGAGATTGTTAATGTTTCTTCCAGAGATTTTAACTCCAGCCTTGGATTCCTCAAGCCCAGCATGTCGCGTGATGTGTTCTGCATACAAGTTGAATAGGTAGGGTGAGAGTACACAACCCTGCCATACTCCTTTCCCAATCTTAAACCAGTCCGTTGTTCCGTGGTCTGTTCTTACTGTTGCTACTTGGTCGTTATACAGATTCCACCATTTCAATATATTTATTGTCAATTCTAAGGCTGGTTGTTGTACCTATTGTCATTAATCTGCAAACTTAAATTTTCTATGTAGATTTTTCAAATGGAAGTCTATAAAATATCCTAGATTATAAATCTACAGAACAATCTGCTGTTCAAGGGAAAGCAAAACAGGTGGTTTCAAAAATCAGAAATACTCTTGAGTGCCAATGTACTGTTTACATATTTAAGTGTATTTCACTCTACAGAGGAATAAACTATCTTTTCCAGACTGTTAAAACCATTGCATATATATTGAAACTCACAGATGTTCTTCATAAAGCATAACTGTTAAAGGAAAATATAATGCTTACTACACTGCATCTGCTCTTTGTGAAATACAATTATATGATGTTGGGTTCATTGCAAGAAATTATACAGTTTCAAAAACCCTTTCAGATCTCCCAGGAATCATAGAATGTAAGGATTCTATTGGAAAATCTTAGAGATCATCCAGTCCAACTCCCTGCTTTTTGGCTTGAGAAATAAAGCCACAGCCTGAAGCAGCAGCAAGATATTTTCTGTTTAAGAAAGACCCTAGACTATAGTCAGGGCTGCAAGTAGGAGGGGGGGGCAAGCGGGGCATGTTCCCTGGGCGCTGCGCTGGGGGGGTGCCAAAATGGCAAAATAGTATTTACATGCTGAATGTTTTCCCCGGGGCAAGGGGGTGCTCACAGAACCCATGTTTGCCCACGGTGACACAGACCCTAGTTGCTGTGCTGACTACAGTTGTCTTGTATTTACAGGTAAGGCGTGTCTTGAAAATCTAATATTCAGCCTACTCCCCAAATCCACAATTTCTATGGAAAGAAATAGTCCTACAAAACAGAAAGGAGGAAGGGAATACTTGGCACAGCACAAGTTTCCATATACATTCAAAATGCAGGCTAGACTACACTGAGACAATATATCAAAGTATTATTTGAATCAATAATACTACATCCCAAGACATTTTTTAAAAAGGCAGGACAGCTTATTTTTGGGGAGGGAGGAGAGATGCATGGACAGGATTCATATTTTGAGACACCAGAACTACCAAGAGAAAAAAAATATCTCTATTTCATCTTGGGGCATTAGTATAATATAATTCTATTTTTATGTTCAGAAAAACATAATTTAGAAACTTTTTGGGGGGTAGGTTATGATGATTCTTCATACAAACTGTTTCAGAGGATGTTAGATTTAAGTACCACTAAACCAATGAAGCATAGTAGATAAGTTTCTTTATTTAAATATAATATTTTAAATCCTGCTTTTCTACTTAAAATACGTACATTTGCTTTGTAAGACTCACTATGGTTGAATAAAAATGCACACTCTTCTGTGTCATAGAACAGGACTTAAACCAGCAGAATATTATATGAAAACTATGTCACTTTTTAGTACTTTTCAAATATCACAATCTTTTTTTAAAGAGAAGCAAAAAAATATAAAAAATGCTTTAACAAAAAAGTGAAATACAACAAACAAAAAACTTGTTAATAAGTCATTATTACAGCAAACAATTACAATTCTACATATACTTCTCTAATGCAAATATTATTCAAATATCACATCTTGTATTTTTTCCCAAAACCTTTGGAAACAGATATGCTATTTTTAAAAATATCCCATATCTTATAATAAACTATTTCAAAATTTCAAGATCCTTACACATATTTAGTTAATCTAAAATAAATTATTTTACTTATTAAAAATAATTCTTGCAAGTAATAATTTTTGTATTTTCATACCACCGTTTTAGAGCATGAAGGATACCATAAGTACTGGCATGCTTTCCTATTAATTTCTATTAAGTATTCAGGCAATATGGAGTGATACACAGCACTTAATGTTGGCATGTTTTCCCATGTCTGGTTGATGGTCAAGCAGTTGGATAGAGCACTGCACCTCCTAGGATCTTATTTTTCTATTACCCTTTCCAATCCTAAGGTTTCTGCATTTAGTGGGGGGAAGGGTTAGAGGCAAAAAGAGGCATTCATCATTTTAGCATAGAGAAATAATATGATTTATAAAGAAAAATAGTATGAATTACAGTGAGCCTTATCAGTATTATGTGCTGACATACTTAGCCTGTTTTCTTTTCCAGTTTGTCACATTCCTGATGTGTACAATGATATGCAGTTACCTGTTCCCACTTTCAGCAGAAGGAGTCCCACTCACTAGCACCAGGTACAACGCTATCCCTCTATTATTCCCTAGAAGAGCACTTATTGATTGGGAACAAGTCTAAATGCAGAGTTGAATGAATTTGACAATCTCACTTCTTCCTACATAGTGACATTTAAGTTTTTCCACTCATTCTTGCCTACTGCATTTAATCAAAGTCTATTATACTATGGCTACATCTTCTAGTTCTCTCTTTTATCCATCAAGACTGCTTCTCTCTCACCATATATCAATTTATTGAGCTGGAGTGTACTAAAAAGATAAAATTGCATTGTTGGAAGAAGTTACAACTGCAGAATTAAAACCTAAACTGAAGAAATGTGTTTATTCTCAGCCTTTGAACTGACTCTCTCTTGACATAATAGATATAAAATGGATATGTGTTATTGTTCCTTTTTTGTTCTCTTGTTTGTTTGATTAATCTGCATTTTGCTTTCTATCTTGTAGATTTTTTGCTTAAGTATTCCAGTTCTTGCACTCATATTCAGCAATATTTTTATTTTTTTTAATTATTATTACTACTTCAGAGTAAAATAATGGCTCCTGAGACTTGCATTTTGGCAATGCGAAAAATAAGCTTGAGTAACCATTAATGTGTTGATCTGTCTTCCTTAGCCACAAATCCTATTTTTCAATCCATCTGGAGAAAAGAACATGCTGTATACATTGGGGGAAGAGTGTTGTGTTAATCTATGATAGCTAAAATTCTGAAGGAGTCTGGTAGCATTTTTTCAGATTATCAAATTTTATTAAAAGACATAAGCGTTTGTGAGCTACAGCTCGCTTCACCCGGTGCATGGAGTGGCTAAACCCAGATGTCTACCTGGTCCTCCACATTTACACCAACACTCTAGCAACTACACACAATAGCATCAAGTCTAAGAAACGCAAGCAAGGGTTAAGTTGTAGGAGAGTCAGGAAAAGTTCCAGATTAAACTTATATTGGGTATAACAGACTGCATCCTCATGCTGACAGTGCAGAATCAACTTATTCAAACAGCCTCATTCTACTACGCAACAAAGTTTCTTAGCCAAGCCATGCGTTTTGAGTAGCACTAGCCTACTTCAAGCAGAGTCAAGGTTTATCATAGAATCATCAAATTGTAGAGTTGAAAAAAACCACAAGCACCCAACTAACTCAGGGGTTTTCAAAGTTTTTCAAACCATGGATTCTGTTTCTTTTAAAATAATTTCCAAACTCTTAAACCACAAAATGATGGCTAGGACATTTTTTCATGGGAAAACAAGCCCCATTCTTTCCACTGTGCCTTAGAAAAATTGCTATGGACATCCCAGGCTGCATTTGAGTGCTTTTATTTATTTTAACCTTAGACTCTCATGGAACCCCCTCAAGCTCTTAAAGAACATTAGGGTTTTGTGGAACTTTTGTGGCATGTTGAATAAAACTGGTCCTAGTATAGACCCCTGCAGGAGTCCAGTATTTGTTATTCTCCAACTCAACATAAAGCCATTAATGCTGGCTTTTAGTGTGGTTAACCAGCCATTTACAGAGCCACCTTACTGTAGTGCCACCCAGAACACAGTTGAACAGTTTGTCAATGGGAATGTCATTGTAACCTTGTAAAAAGCATTGCAGAAATTGAGGTACATTATATCCACAACATTCCCCTTGTCCACTAAAATAGTTATCTTGTCCAAGACTGAAACAAGCTTTGTCTCACATGACCTTTTTTTCCCCTTTTTATTGTGTTGTTATAAATCTTGATACATTGTTATTTCAATACAATGATATTTATAAAATATAATTACAAATTCTTGACATTCTATTATTTAGATAACAGAGTATTAAAATAAAGAAAAGGAAACAAGTAGATATTCTATCAATATTAGCTACAATTTAGGATATCAGTGTTACAAGTATTAAAATTTTTTGGCTTTTTCATTCAAAGTTAAGTATAATATTGGAAAGGAAAAAATAAAAAAAATAACACGCTGCAACTTGTATCAAGGTATTTGTTATATAATAAAGGTTTCAGTCTTAAGCTAAATAACTTAATATTAAAATTCCCATTGTATTGTCACGTGGTATATGTGTGTATGTATGTGTAATACCTTCAGCAAAGGATCGTTACCTTGTCGTGGTGCTGGAGCTTGAGCACTTCAATGATGCCATGAGCTAAACCGTGAAGGGCCACCCAAGACGGGAAGGTTATGACAGAGAGGTCAGACTAAATGTGATCCCTGGGGAAGGTAATGGCAACCCACCCCAGTATTCTTGCCATGAAAACTAAATGGAACAGTACAACAAGAGATATGTCGGTATACCATCGGAAGATGAGACCCCCAGGTCAGAAGATGGTCAAAATGCTACTGGGGAGGAACAGAGGATGAGTTCAACTAGCCCCAGATGTGATGACGCAGCTAGCTCAAAGCCAAAAGGACGGCAAGTGGCCAACAGTGCTGGTGGTGAACAGCAAATCCAATGTTCTAAGGATCAACACACCATTGGAACCTGGAATGTAAGATCTATGAGCCAGGGCAAATTGGATGTGGTTTTTGGTGAGATGTCAAGATTAAAGATAGACATTTTGGGCGTCAGTGAACCGAAATGGACTGGAATGGGCCACTTCACATCAAATGACCACCAGATCTACTACTGTGGACAAGAGGACCACAGAAGAAATGGAGTAGCCTTCGTAATTAATAATAAAGTGGCTAAAGCAGTGCTTGAATATAATCCAAAAAACGATAGAATGATCTCAATTCGAATCCAGGGCAAGACATCTAACATCACAGTGATCCAAATATACACCCCAACCACAGATACTGAAGAATCTGAAGTAGAGCCGTTCTATGAGGATCTGCAGCACCTACTAGACAACATGCCTAAAAGAGATGTTATTTTCATCATGGGAGACTGGAATGCTAAGGTGGGCAGTCAAATGACACCTGGAATTACAGGTAAGCATGGCCTGGGAGAACAAAACGAAGCAGGACATAGGCTGATAGAATTTTGCCAAGACAACTCACTCTGCATAACAAACACTCTCTTCCAACAACCTAAGAGATGGCTTTATATATGGACTTCACCAGATGGACAACACTGAAATCAGATTGACTACATCCTGTGCAGCAAAAGGTGGCGGACATCTGTACAGTCGGTAAAAACAAGACCTGGAGCTGACTGTAGTTCCGATCACGAACTTCTTATTGCACAATTTAGGATCAGACTCAAGAGATTAGGGAAGACCCACAGATCAGCTAGATATGAGCTCACTAATATTCCTAAGGAATATGCAGTGGAGGTGAAGAATAGATTTAAGGGACTGGACTTAGTAGATAGGGTCCCGGAAGAACTCTGGACAGAAGTTCGCAACATTGTTCAGGAGGCGGCAACAAAATACATCCCAAAGAAAGAAAAAACCAAGAAGGCAAAATGGCTGTCTGCTGAGACACTAGAAGTAGCCCAAGAAAGAAGGAAAGCAAAAGGCAACAGTGACAGGGGGAGGTATGCCCAATTAAATGCAAAATTCCAGAGGTTAGCCAGAAGAGATAAGGAATTATTTTTAAACAAACAATGTGTGGAAGTGGAAGAAGACAATAGAATAGGAAGGACAAGAGACCTTTTCCAGAAAATTAGAAACATCGGAGGTAAATTCCAGGCAAAAATGGGTATGATGGCAAGGACCTAACAGAAGAAGAAGAGATCAAGAAAAGGTGGCAATAATATACAGAAGACCTGTATAGGAAGGATAACAATATTGGGGATAGCTTTGACGGTGTGGTCAGTGAGCTAGAGCCAGACATCCTGAAGAGTGAGGTTGAATGGGCCTTAAGAAGCATTGCTAATAACAAGGCAGCAGGAGATGACGGCATCCTAGCTGAACTGTTCAAAATCTTGCAAGATGATGCTGTCAAGGTAAGGCATGCTATATGTCAGCAAATTTGGAAAACACAAGAATGGCCATCAGACTGGAACAAATCAACTTATATCCCCATACCAAAAAAGGAGAACACTAAAGAATGTTCAAACTATCGAACAGGGGCACTCATTTCACATGCCAGTATGGTAATGCTCAAGATCCTGCAAGGTAGATTTCAGCAATTCATGGAGCGAGAATTGCCAGATGTACAAGCTGGGTTTAGAAAAGGCAGAGGAACTAGGGACCAAATTGCCAATATCCACTGGATAATGGAAAAAGCCAGGGAGTTTCAGAAAAACATCTATTTCTGTTTTATTGACTATTCTAAAGCCTTTGACTGTGTGGACCATAACAAATTGTGGCAAGTTCTTAGTGGTATGGGGATACCAAGTCATCTTGTCTGCCTCCTGAAGAATCTGTATAACGACCAAGTAGCAACAGTAAGAACAGACTACGGAACAACGGACTGGTTTAAGATTGGGAAAGGAGTACGGCAGGGCTGTATACTCCCAGCCTACCTATTCAACTTGTATGCAGAACACATCATGCAACATGCTGGGCTTGAGGAATCCAAGGCTGGAGTTAAAATCACTGGAAGAAACATTAACAATCTCAGATATGCAGATGATACCACTTTGATGGCTGAAAGCGAAGAGGAACTGAGGGGCCTTATGATGAAGGTGAAAGAAGAAAGTGCAAAAGCTGGCTTGCAGCTAAACCTCAAAAAAAAAACAAGATTATGGCAACCAGCTTGATTGATACCTGGCAAATAGAGGGAGAAAATGTAGAAGCAGTGAAAGACTTTGTATTTCTAGGTGCGAAGATTACTGCAGATGCTGACTGCAGTCAGGAAATCAGAAGACGCTTAATCCTTGGGAGAAGAGCAATGACAAATTTTGATAAAATAGTTAAGAGCAGAGACATCACACTGACAACAAAGGCCCGCATAGTTAAAGCAATGGTGTTCCCCATAGTAACATATGGCTGCAAGAGCTGGACCACAAGGAAGGCTGAGAGAAGGAAGATCGATGCTTTTGAACTGTGGTGTTGGAGGAAAATTCTGAGAGTGCCTTGGACTGCAAGAAGATCAAACCAGTCCATCCTCCAGGAAATAAAGCCAGACTGCTTACTTGAGGGAACAATATTAAAGGCAAAACTGAAATACTTTGGCCACATAATGAGAAGACAGGACACCCTGGAGAAGATGCTGATGCTAGGGAGAGTGGAGGGCAAAAGGAAGAGGGGCCGACCAGGGGCAAGGTGGATGGATGATATTCTAGAGGTGACGGACTTGCCCCTGGGGGAGCTGAGGGTGTTGACGACGGACAGGAAGCTCTGGCGTGGGATGGTCCATGAAGTGATGAAGAGTTGGAAGCAACTAAGCGAATAAACAAGAACAATGTGTAATACATATCAGTGAAAGGAAAAATAAATAAACAAAGCAAAAGTAACAAAAAGTAAAATACCAAAAAGTAAAAAAAGAGGGAGGGAAAAAGGAAGAGAGAAAAAAAGATTTTTTTAAAAAGAACTATTAAGTTTCTGACTTCTTCATTTTTATACATTGGCTAATTTGCAATATTTATACATGTTTAGTCCCCCTTAGAAGCCAAACTGTAAGCAATTGTATTTGTTGTGCTGAGTGATGTGTATGGGAACCATTGTTGCTTACAGTTAATTAAAGTTCTATTGTGTATATATACTGTTAGTTTTGCCATTGCAGGCATGACTTATTTTTGACAAAGCCATACTGACCTTTAGTAATCATGGCATTATCTTTAAGATGTGTCCAAATGGCTTGCTTTATTATCTGCTCTACCACCTTTCCAGGCATAGATGTTAGGCTCACCAGTTGATAATTAAAGGGATCCTCTTTTTCCCTTTTTTGAAGAGAGGGATCACACATACTCCTCCGGCAACTCCCATGTTCTTCCCATGGCATCTTTCTTACTATTTGTCTTAGTTTGTTAAAATCAGATTTTCTAAGATTCATTGTTTGCCTATTTTTACTAAGCTTTTTGTTAAAATCAAGAACTGTGACAATGTATGGTCACTTGTTCCCTCCCTGTTAGTAAGGATCAAAGCCAAGATAGCAGACCAGCTAGTGTCCACCTCAGTCTTTTAAAAGTGAAAATTATCACCAATATAAGTTAAGAATTTATCTGACATTTTGTATTTGACAGAATTAGCCTTCTAAAAGAAGTCTAGGTAGTTGAAATCTCCCATCACAATTGTTACATTATTTTTTGAGGCTTCAATTACCTGCTTTCATAATTTCCATTTACCTCTTCTGACTCACTGGGTAGTAAGGAACAGATTCCTAGCAAGATATCCCTTATATTAGCTTGTCCTGTTATCTTAACCTATATGCTTTCAACACTTGTGTTGCCAACAGTCTAATAAAGCTCTGTACAGGTAAGTTCACTCCTGATATACAGTGCCACGCTGCTTCCACTCTTGCATTGCCTGTTCCTCTGAATCAAGAGGTACCCATCAAGTTCACCATGATCCTATAATCCTTGTTATATTTGCCTTTGTGCTTCATGATATCCAGTTCATCTTGCTTGTTACCAATACCTCCTGCATTACTTCAGAGATATTTAAGATAATGGGTTAGTTCCTTAGGCTCAGTCTCCCTTTTCCTTTCTGCCTGTACTTCCCTTGTTTCTTTGCTAAACTAGTCATTTCCAAAACACTTTGCTTTGCTGCTGTATTCTGTTCATTACTTTCCAATTTATTACTCACCAATAATCTTATGACTCCTTCTTCCTTGTATTCTATTCTCTTCCTGACTAAGCTGGTGAAGCTATTAGCCAAAGATGTACTTTTCCTTAGTGAGGAAAACCAGCCCCTTGTCCCTGAAAAATCCAAATCTCTGTTGCATGCACCAGTGTTATTAATGGGAGCTCACTTGAAAATTTGTCCTTTCTCTTGCTGGACTTTTGCCTTCAACATATTAATGAGAACGCCACTTAGCCAAAGAACCTTTTCCCTCCTTTCCAAAGCCATGAAGTTACTCTTGATATCCTGGAGGTTGTGCCTTGGAGTATCATTTGTGCCCACACAGATGCGTAGAAAAGGGTTGCCAAGGTCAGAGAGTAGCTATTCATCATTTAGTCATTTGTTACACTGGACTAATAATCAGAATCTAACTACAAACTCTAATACACTTTGTGTCATGTTCACTGTTTCAATGTACAGTATACATCGTAACGTTTCACATGCCATGGCACTGACGTGCGTTTCTGTTTGGGAGGGAGCTGCTGTGAAACCTTGTACCAAGCTCTGTATCTGTATTCATTACAATGGAATGTGTTTGGGTTATGTTCTCTGTTCAAGGACTTTTCCCACAGACCATCAGAAACCATTAGGAGCACCTGGGATTGGGAACTTGGGAAGATTCTATGGGGGGAGGGATTTCATTCGCACCGAGGGTTTTTAGTTTGTATTTGGCACGCTTTTATCATTCTCAGCTTTCTTTGTGATCCTGCACACTATTCTTTAATAAACCAGATATCTTTGAATTCCTGCTCATGAGTCTGATAGCGTTTTAGAATAGGCAACCATTACATAAAGTCATTGGGTAAATTTTTGGTCTGAGCAATAGAGTTGGTTCCCAATGCTCAATTGCCCAAGCCAAAAATTTACCCAATGACTCAGAAGGAGCTTGAGGCATTACGGGACTTCATTGATAAAAATCTGTCAAGGGGATTTATTGAACCTGCTAATTCCCCAGTTGGGGCCCCTGTGCTATTCTGGGAAAAGAAAGATGGCACGCTTCGACTCTGTACAGACTATCGAGGGTTAAATTCCATCTCAATTCTCAACAAGTACCCCCTTCCGCTCATGAAGGACATGTTAGCTCATTTGTCAAAGGGCAAGATTTTCTCCAAGCTTGATCTTCACGAAGCCTATTTCCACATCCGCATACGAGCTGGAGATGAGTGGAAAACTGCTTTTAATTGCCCACTGGGTTCATTTCAGTACAAAGTCCTTCCTTTTGGGTTAGCAGGGGCACCTGGGGTCTTCATGTAGTTGATTAATGAAGTTTTACATGCTCATTTGTTTAAAGGGGTCCTGGTTTACTTAGATGATGTTCTCATTTACACTGAACCGAGGAGGAACACGAACGCCTCCTCAAACGGGTGTTACGCAAGCTTAGAGATGCCAAACTCTATGCCAAACTTTCCAAATGTGAATTCCACAAGACCCAACTTGACTATCTGGGCTATCGGGTGTCTGACAAGGGCATTGAAATGGACCCTGCAAAAATTCAGGCGATTTTAAGTTGGGAACATCCCCGCACCCGGAGGCAATTGCAAAGTTTCCTCGGGTTCTGCAATTATTATCAGGGGTTCGCTGAGACTGCCATGCCCCTCACTGATTTACTCTGTACCAAGGGCTTGGGGGAGACACACAAGGTAAAACATCCTGGAGCAGTGCTGAATTGGACACCTGAATGCCAGGCAGAGTTCGAAAAACTGAAATCCCTTTTCTCTGCTGAGCCTATTCTACAGCACCCCAATCCTGAATGCCCCTTTGTGGTCCAAGTTGATGCTTCTGACTCCTCAGTTGGGGCTATTTTGTTACAGAGAGATTCTGAAAATCACTTAAAACCCTGTGCTTATCTGTCCAGGAAATTTTCTGAAACTGAACGTTGTTGGCATGTTTCGGAAAAGGAGGAGTTTGCTGTAAAAGCCACTTTGGAAGCCTGGCATCACCTCCTTGAAGGCGCTAAATGCCCTTTCGAGGTTTGGACCGATCATAGGAATTTGGAAGCCCTCCGCACCCCCCGGCGTCTCAGTCCTAAACAAATTTGCTGGGCTCAGTTTTTCAGTCATTTCAACTTCCAGTTAAAATTTATCCCAGGAAAGAAAATATTTCTGGCCGATTCTTTGTCATGTTTACCTCAGGATTTTGACCAGGGGGCAGATGTGGTTGGGACTGTTCTCACTGAACCACAACTGGGTTTGGTTGCTGTCCAAATGGCTTGCTTTATTGCTGTCACTCGGAGCCAGACCCGTGCGCAGGGAACCCCGCCCCCAGCCCAGTCTGGGAAGCGGAAAGTGCAAGTTCCTTGTCAGTTACAGGAAGACTTTCTCCAGGCGCTGAAATCTGACACTTGGTTGCTAGCTAATAAAGACACTGTTTCTTTTGAAAACAGTCTGGCATGGGTGCAACACCACCTTTATGTGCCTGAAACTTTAAGAGCTGATATTTTACAGCGTTCCCATGATGATAAGTTTGCTGGACACTTTGGTTTTGTCAAAACCTTGCATTTGGTTCGTCCTCAATTCTGGTGGCCAACCTTGAGACATGATGTAAAAGACTATGTTGCTTCCTGTCCTGTTTGTGCCATGTCAAAACTTAAGGGGGGGAAACCACAGGGGCTTCTACAGCCAGTGGCCAGCCCATCCTGTCCCTGGGATGAGATTTCTATGGATTTTATTGTGGACCTTCCTCCCAGTCAGAAGAAAACTGTAACTTGGGTTGTAAAAGATTTTTTCTCCAAACAAGCACATTTCATTCCATGTGCATCCATCCTGTCAGCCCCACAATTGGCGTGCCTATTTATCCACCACATCTACTGCCTCCACGGTAGCCCCTCCCGTTTGGTCAGTGACTGCGGGACACAGTTTACTTCCCAGTTTTGGAAATCATTTTTAAAATTGATTGGCACCAAACAAGCGCTGTCCATGTCTTCCCATCCTGAGACTGACGGTTCTACAGAGATTTTAAACTCCACTCTTGAACAGTTTCTTAGAGCATACATTAACTACCATCAGGACGATTGGGTGGAGTTATTACCTTTTGCTGAAGTGGCTTACAATAATGCTGTCCACCAAAGTACCAGACAAACCCCTTTTCGTGTGGTTTCTGCTCATGACTTTGTTCCCATCCCTGAATTGCCACAGCCTCCTTCCCAAACATATTCTGCATCTGACTGGGCTGTTAAGCTGTCTGATTCCTGGCCGGTGTTTCAACAAGCTTTGGCTCATGCCCAGGCTGCTTACAAGTTCCAAGCCGATAAGCATCGTTCCTCACAACACGACTTCAAGGTTGGAGATCAGGTGTATCTATCTACCAAATTTATCAAGTCACCACAACCCTCTAAAAAACTTGCTCCAAAGTTCATTGGTCCTTTCCCTATTGTTGCTCTTATCAATCCAGTTACTGTTAAATTGGACCTGCCTCACAATTTGAAATGCTTGCACCCTGTTTTCCATTGCAGCTTGCTCAAGCCTGTGCACCACTCCTCCCGCTGGCATCCTCAACCTCCCCCTGCTGCTCCAATCATGATTGACAGCCAACAGCACTTTGAGGTCAAGGAGGTCGTTGATTCTCGCAAGCTTTGGGGCACCCTCCAGTATCTGGTCTGATGGAAACACTTTCCTCATCCTGAATGGGTGTCTGCCCGCCATGTTAATGCTCCTGATTTAGTTCACCATTTCCACCTTGCTTACCCTTTGAAGCCTGCTGCTTAGTGTTTTCTTTCCTTTGGGGGGGCAGTATGTCATGTTCACTGTTTCAATGTACAGTATACATCGTAACGTTTCACATGCCATGGCACTGACGTGCATTTCTGTTTGGGAGGGAGCTGCTGTGAAACCTTGTACCAAGCTCTGTATCTGTATTCATTATAATGGAATGTGTTTGGGTTATGTTCTCTGTTCAAGGACTTTTCCCGCAGACCATCAGAAACCATTAGGAGCACCTGGGATTGGGAACTTGGGAAGATTCTATGGGGGGAGGGATTTCATTCGCACCGAGGGTTTTTAGTTTGTATTTGGCACACTTTTATCATTCTCAGCTTTCTTTGTGATCCTGCACTCTATTCTTTAATAAATCAGATATCTTTGAATTCCTGCTTATGAGTCTGATAGTGTTTTAGAATAGGCAACCATTACACTTTGGCACTGTTGTCAGCTTCACCAAATCCTTTATTGCATGCAAATACTTTCTATCCACTTAGCCTGTTGTTAGCCTTGTGAAGTAGTCCAAGCAAGAAGCACAACCAGGAGTACTAGCTCTATCTTTATCATCTGAAAGTACCCCTCCTGTCCCTCACTTTTACTCTCCTGAAAACTAGGGAGGGTTCCTTCTGAGATGTTTTCACCACCCCTCCTCCTTCGGACTCAAATTGCATTTATAAAACTATTGTCTAGGCTGTGGTTCTTCCTCCTGTCTCCCAAGGTCATTCCCATATACTATTACACCTGCCAAGCTTTCTGTTAGAGTTGAAACAATTGATGGCTGGCTTTTATGCTCAGGTCCAATCACAGGAGACACTAAATTACTACAGCTCACTATCAGCAACCTCCAAGAGTCCCTTCAGCTCTATTTAACTTCCTTCTTGCATTTTCCAGTACTACTGGAAACTGTTTTCAGGTTCACCATCTTAACACTCATTAGGACCACAGTGACATCATCTTCAACTCTATTGGATACAATGTTTATAACCTGGATGGAGTCACCCTCAACATTTATAACCTTAATGGAGCCACCCTCATCAATCACTAGAAGACCTCCAATCTTTCCTCAAAGCATTTGGACTAAGCATGTCATGAGTACAGATGGTGAGCAGGAGGGGGCCCCTATCCACAGGGGAAAATGCATGCATAGTTTAGAGGCTTTGAACTGTCCTTCAAAGAAACTCAGAAGAGAACCGCCTTGAGTTTTGGGGTTTATCTGTCTGGGTCTCCCATGCTCCTTCAGTTTGGTAGGATTTTCTGTCTACTCGAGCAGTTAATAAACACTAGAGACTAATTTCTTGTCTCAGTGTGGTTTTTTGCTTAAGTCAGGACAAAGCACATATATTTGGGAAAGTAGAGGCCCAGAACATGCCCTCTCATCAGCCCTACAGTTTCATAATTAACCTTGTCTCTGGAGCTCAAATTTCAGTTCATCCGCCCCATCCTGAAAGCAGAGATGGCAGAAGAAATCTCACTTTGGGATATTTGAATACACTCAGGTGAATTGTCAGTCTTACAAAAATCCATGAGTGACATGTTTTGGTAGTCCATTCAGATTATTTGCTTACTTACTCTGAGAATCTTGCCCTCCGTAGTTATTACGTTAGTTCAATTCTTCAACATTTCTGTGACCACAGCCTTTATGTTACTGGAAAAATGAACCTTTGATCTGTCTGTGTTGGATTGTCCCTCTGAAAGAATTCAGATGCATCTGACTAAAGTACAGTATATTTTGCCTTTGGACCACCTCTCCCACACTACATATTTATTTATTCATTCATTCACTCATTCATTTTTTTTTATTGTTGCAGCAATTGAGAGACTCTTGTTAGGTTACAAACTCAACAATAATATACCCACAATGTAAATAACTTTACATAAGTAATTGAAGCATGAATGAAATAGTAAAACAATCAATTTTTAAAAAAGAGGTGATGTACATAACTCAAAGGTCTTCTTAAATATAGTAGTTCTATTTTTAATAATTTCCTGGAACCTAACAAGATAAGATCTGATTGGATTTCAG
Organism: Candoia aspera; assembly: GCF_035149785.1. Classification (NCBI taxonomy): domain Eukaryota; kingdom Metazoa; phylum Chordata; class Lepidosauria; order Squamata; family Candoiidae; genus Candoia; species Candoia aspera. The sequence goes on along the minus strand of NC_086159.1, from coordinate 34,587,953 downwards.
GGGGAAGGGAGTTCCATAACATCTACTAGCAGAAATGTATAGCAGTTCTGAGGCTTTGCCAATTTTTACCACAAATTCATTCTTAACTCTGTTGTTTTGGCCATCTCACCTGACTCAACTTACCAAGAAGGCCATATCATTTTAATGGGATTTTGAACAAGCTTTTGATTAATGTAAAAAGGTGTTTCAGCCTACCTTTCATCATCCTGATCACACCCACTGCTCTGTCACACTGGTTCATGTGTCCAATTTTGCCTTGGGGGCCCTGCTATTTCAATCTGGTCCAAAATTTTCAGACAGCCTTTTCCCCTGTTGGCTATCAAGGATGCCTTTCAGACCTAGCATCATGTCTCAGAGTGGGTGCATTACCCTGTAGAAGTCAGGCCTGACAGTAAGAATTGGGAGCATCATCAGATCCATCCTCAGATAACTATCTATTCTGTCTCCTCTGAATCCTAAGTCAGAGGCTGAAGAAGCAAACCAAATGAACTTTCAGTATGATGCAAACAGCCAGGCAAATACAAGTTTGTAAGTCTTGATTGTCAGGCAGTCAGACCCCTGAGGGAGTTCTAGGAGTCAATGAGCTTTTGTTGGTAAGGGCTGTCATAGATAACAAGGGGCCAGATTCTGGCAGTGTTCTAGCCCAAGCAATTATGGAGGACAGAGCAAAGGCAATCAGTGCATCTTCTTAAGCAGCAACAATGCCCCCAATTAGTCCATATTACTGGTGGCTATGTAAGAGCAACCTCCAGGCCCTATGGGAAGCCTTTGACTTTAAACTTGGGTTCCTGTTGCTTTTGCCCTGCATTTGGACCCAAGGCTTGATATTTAGATCAGCTGGTAGAACTCTCTAGTGCTAGAACCCTGGAGTATTGCAAACAATTATTGTGTTTCTGCATTTGCTAGCAGTTAATAAAGACTTGCTCAAGGCAAGTCTAAAATGTGGTCTGGCTGATTACTCCCCTATTTCCCAGGAAGAAATTTATGATACAGCAATTAAATCCTGTATTTGGGTGTCTGTTTGCATCAGTTGGGTCAGAACAGCACCTACCTACCTAACTGGAATGATTCTAGGTAGCTTTTAGGAATGATCTTACAAACTTATTTAATATCAGGTCAGGTGGACATATTTTTTTTCTTTTTTGACTTTTGAAACTTTTATAAGCTTGCAAAGCAGCAAGTTAATGCCTTGTTACACAAGCTGAAATAAACCTTCCACAGGTTTGGTGTCTTCCCTTCAGACACCCCCATCTCTTTGTGATACTCCTGGGTCTAGAGAATCTATTTCCTTCTCAACCAACAGCATGAGGACACTTACACATCATCACCACCTGAAAGCTGTGCCACAAGTGTTGCCAATATGTTCCTCCTTTTCTGAGCAAAGAGATTTTTCAACTCTACCATGATAGCCAGACAGCTGGTGTAGATAGTACGGAAGATGACCTTGACAGAGACAGGCCAGATCCATTACCAAAGTGACAAGGAGAAATGCATAGCTTAAGTCTTAAACCATCAGAAAGCATGTATAAGCTGCTCAGAAAAGTACCTTCCTAATGAGACTTGCAAGACAGATGTCAGCCCCACTAGGTAGACCAGACCACGAATCAACTCCACAGAAAGACTAAGACTACTTTTATTTAGATTGGCTATAATAGCAGGGTCTTGCAAGTCTCATTGTGCTGTGCCTCCTCCCTTTCTTTTACCCATGTAAATTAGCATTCAATAATATCAATATAAAGCTCAATGTTTACACTATATATTGACTTCAGAATGGGATTTTTAGTTAAATTGGAAGTTTGATAGTTTTCAGAATTGCCACTTACATACTCCAGAAAGCTAATGAGCAGTTTCTGTTGGCTCTTTCTACCTTGAGCAAGCCAACAGTCAGTTATTAGACCTGCTAAAGACTGTTGTAAAATCAGCACAATGGACAAGAACTGTGATTTATTTTAGCGCTCCCTATATTCAGCCTTGGGACGCGGTGGCGCTGCGGGTTAAACCGCTGAGCTGTTGATCGGAAGGTCGGCGGTTCGAAACCGCGCAGCGGGGTGAGCTCCCGTTGTTAATCCCAGCTCCTGCTCACCTAGCAGTTCGAAAACATGCAAATGTGAGTAGATCAATAGGTACCGCTTCGGCGGGAAGGTAACGGCGTTCCGAGTCGTCATGCTGGCCACATGACCCGGAAGTGTCTATGACAATGCCGGCTCCATGGCTTAGAAACGGAGATGAGCACCGCCCCCTAGAGTCGGATTCGACTGGACTTTACGTCAAGGGAAACCTTTACCTTTTATATTCAGCCTTAATTTTCCTAGCCTCAAAAATTCACAGAGTTGATGAGTGTAGCCATGCAAGAAAGAGGCATTTACTACTTGCGGGAAAGACTATGACAAATTTAGACAAAAAGTACAGAGGCATCACACTGAAAACAAAGATATATATTGCCAAGACTATGGTTTTCCCAGATGTAACATACTGCTTTGAAAGCGGGACCATCAAAAGGCTATTTTTTTTTAAATAATGGCTTTGAGTTGTGCAGCTAAAGAGAATTGTTAAGAATATCTTGGATCCCAAGAAGAACAACTAATTCAGTACTAGATGAAGTAAAGCCAGATGCTCACAGGAAGCATTACTAAGAAAGCTAAAGCTGAAATATGTTGGATGTACAATATAAATGCAAAGGAAAGAATTATTAGAAAAGACCCTGATGCTTGGCAAAACTGAAAGCAAGAGAAAAATAGGCCAATGGAACAAGATGGCTAGATACTATTACTATTAACATTATTATTTAATTAATTATATAATTAACATTATTAATAATATTTTCAGAAGAGAATTCAATCAGTTTTAAAGGCATTAATATAATGTTGAATTATACCAAAAATATGAAATTTATCAGTGTATGAAGGACTTTGGACTTACTAAGCATGGAGAATAGTTAAAAAGATAATTTTGTGTTGTCACATAAGAAACTACCATTCTGGACTTAAAATCCTCGAATGAAAAAGTGTATTCACTCAGCTTTTGAACTGGCTGTGACTGATCAAGCTTTGATGTGTAATTTAAATCCTGAGCAACATTTACATATATATTGTAATATACATGTGTTTGTTTCATTTTGGTTCAGTTCATTTTTTTAACATATATTGTTTTTAATCCCATCGTTTTTCTTTTTTCTTTTTGTAAATTGTAGCTATAAAAATAAATAATAAAAAAGAAAAATATACAATTTCTACTGCTGAAATCTAGTAGTCTCCAAATATCCTTCAGTTATAGTTCTTCTAAATTTTATTTACAATTTCAGAAATAATGTATGTTGTATATGTTTTCTCTAAAAGTTATTGGAGGAGCAGAAGTCACTGATATTGACAAATTCCCTGAAGGAAGTTTCTGAATGAATTTCCTTTGTCCCTTGAGTAAAGAATGCCCTCTAGGGGCCACAAAAAAAAATAAAATAAAATAAACCTGGTTCTTAGGTCTAGATTTTTTTTTTAAAAATCCAGTGCTGATCTTTAAAATTAATGGTTACACTGTTAGAATTATTAAGCCACATGCTGCTTAAAAATACATCTGATTACATTTTTATGTACATTGTACATATATACAATTTTACATTTCTAATGCAATTTCTTGAAGATCTAGACCATGGAACAAAATTTCCCATCAAGTTCCATCAAGACCTTAAGTTCCACCTCCTCCAATAAGCTTAGCTTTGATCTATATACAAAACAAATCCACTTCTTTGATATTACAGTAAAATAACGGACACACATAAACACTACACTATATAGGGAACATACAGATAGCCATGCATAGCTACACGCTTCCAACTTCCACCCAAAACAACCACCAAATCTATCATCTATAGTCAGGCTCAATACGACAACCACAATTGTTCTAACCTACTTGAAAGAGATGCTGAACCGATGGAATTAAACAGGCATTCGGGAAACTGAACTATCCATCTAGTAAGATCAACAGACAAATCAACAAAGCCACATTGATTCTGAGCAAGTGCTGATTGAAACAAAACAACTGAACAGGGTGTTTCATATAGCTCACAACTCAGACCACTCAAACATATCATTAATATAAGCTACAATCCATACTGAACAATTACACTGCACTTTCTCAGGCACCATATCTGTACAGAAAACCACCCAAACTGAAGCAGATTGTCATGCACAACCAGAAATAACAAGAAAACAATGCTAGCATGGGAACCAGACCCTGCAACAAATCTACTTTGCCCTCACATTTAAACCAATAGCAACATCACAGGCCCCAACAACGTCACACAGAATTAAGGGCACTTACACATGCTCTTCTTCTAAAGTGATATATGCCATTATCTGGATTCTATGTAGGACAAATAGGTCAGACTGTGCAAGTTTGCCATTAGGATTCAAAACAAGGACAAAGTAATATCAGAGCATTTTAACCTCCCAGAACACTCCATTACAGATTTCATAGCTTTTCCAGAACAAAAAGTTCACCATCACAATCGAGCAAGAGACTGCTGAACTCACTTATATCAAAAGGTTTCAAGCTACCTCACAAGGTCTTAAAACACAATGGATTTTTTAACACATTACACCTGTTAATTATAGAATACTTGTAATCTGACCCATCCTGCAAAACCACCGTGTCTTCCTTCTTCCCCACCATCCCAATTTAAATTTTATATCACTTTAGCTACTCTATGCATCTGATAAAGTGAGCTGTAGTTCATAAAAGCTTATGCCTTTTAATAAAATTTGTTAGCCTGAAAAGGTGCTACCAGACTCATTCTGATGTTCAGTTTAGTGGAATATTCTCAATAAAAATACATTCAATTTCTAGTACAAAATAGGGAAAGCCCAGATCCAGCCCATCCAAAAGACCTCACAGAGCAGTAAAAAGGGTCTAGAAACAATCCAGCAAAACAGAAGACTATTGATAGTCTCAAGTGGTGAAAGAACAGGAAGAAAATACCTTCATCTTTTTTCCAGGCATATGGAAGGTCAGTATAATGCTTGTCAAAGATAAGTGACAGGGACTACATGGGACTGAAGAGTGCTGAGGAAACTAGCATTCACACTGCTGAAGAACCTAGGATTTGGAGCTCAGTGATCTTAAAGCTGCCTCTTGATATGAAGTGCACTAGAGTCTAGACTAATACCCCATCAGTCAAAGTATGGGGAATAAAACTTTGTATTTCCCTACAGTTTAATTAGGTACAAATGTACATAGCAAAGTTAGACAGTACTTCGTTAACTGAGGCTAGCAATTTCTTTCAGGGAGGTACTTATCTGGAAAATGATTTCAGTATCTCTGTCAACAGCCTATACCAGACAGTTTCTTTTTGTTACTCAAGTGAAACTTAAAACCTGTGCTTTAAACAAGGACAGTGACAAACTGAGTGGGCAGATAGCAGTTCTAATGTGATTAAAATCTCTAGCAATAAGTAAAAGCACTTCAACATAGCAGTTCCTCTCTTAATAATGGCCAGAGGGGCTTATTACTCTAGAAAGATACTGTGGTCAATGGTACAAAACACCACTGAGAGATTTAACAGAACTAGGAGAATCAGATTCCCGACATCCAGATCCCAATGGAAGTCATCCACAAGAGCAATGCAATTTCAGTTCCATACCCAAGCTTGAAACCCAGCCAAAAGAGAGATTGATAATGTTCATCCAGGATTCTTTTATAATTGTAGCTCCACCACTTCTCCAAAATCTTCCCCACAAAGGGAAAGTTGGAGACTGGGCAGAAGATATCCAACTTGGTTCGACTGAGAAGTAGCTTCTTCAGAAAGTAATGAACAATTTCTTCCCTCAAATAAGTAATCTGTCTGCAGATGCATTCCTCAGCTGCTTGAAGGAGCTAGGATGATTGTAGGTCCAAGAGGCAGAACAGAACTTGCTGTCAAAAACCCTGTACACATCCTTGAAGTCTATAAAATTTTTTAAAATCCCAGATAATGCTGCAAGGATTTGTCCCAATTACCCCATTTGTCCTTGTCAGTCTGGAGTCTGTCAGAGCAATTACATACAATTTTGTCTTGCAAACATGTCACAAAACTTTGAAGAAAAATTTTTCCACCTGTCTTTTCTCATTGTGATAAAGGCCATCTTAACAGTGCAGCTGGATGTCATTCTGAAGATGCAATGAGGGTGAGATGTTGGCACTTTGCCATCTTTATTGCTAGTGTGTAGTCTGAATCTGGGTTCTGAATATCTGTATTCGGTTATACTAAATCCACATCTTCTGCCACCATCACTTATTGCTTCTGATGCTTAATATCCCAGATTTCCTCAGTAAACCATTAAACCCCACCATCATGAAATACTGTTTATTTGGTCAATGACCAGCAAAATTTGAAAATACACAGCACAAAAGTAAAATCAAATAGATGAGATAAAATACTAGCATAAGAAAGATAAAATGTAACATACGCTACTATAATGGTGCACGTGTACATCTAAAATATTACAGTCTATGAAGTAAAAATACATATCACCTAAAACAAGATAGATAACACATATTAAACCTGAAGTGATGAATAAAACACAAGTGGTTCTGTGACCAGTTATGCTTTCGTCACAGCAACACAGAATTTGGCTACTGCACAAGTGGTGAAAGGTTTTGAATCTTCTAGAAGATGGTTCACACAGAAATTGTTTGGCCTTCCTGGAAATTTACATATTAGGGGCAGAATATGAGCAGGCCTGATATCCCTGTAGAATTTACAGTGTAATAATACACGAGAAATGGTTTTGATCTCCTTGTCACCACCTGAACAGGTATGCTTGGTTAATGGGATTTTGGAGTTTCTGCCTTGCAGCAATGCTGATGATAAGATCTTATGCCTGGGTGAAAAGTGCTATCCTCAGCTTGGAGAAAGTTAGATTTTGTAGGTATTTTATTTATTCAATATCTGCCATGTTGAGACAACCTTTTAACTTTGGTCTCCAAACTCCATATCCTTTGGGTGAGCAGTTGCTTGGCTTGGTCATACCCTAAAGAAATTAGGAATGGTACAGAAAACCCATATAATGACAAATTCTGCTCTATAGCCTTTTTCCAGGGAGAAGGAAAATTGTCTATGAAAACTAGAGCAGTCAGTCTGACTGGAAGAGTTAGATTTTCAGCCAGTAGTTTATCATCTTCCTCCAGGCTCTTACCTGGATTGCTGGCATTCCTGTCTCAAGCCTTAACTAGGCATTTGCTGTTCCATTGGGTGAAGCAAGGATTCATCTCAAAAATTTTGTTTGCACTGATTCCAGTGCACCCTTCTTCACATAAAGTCCTGCTTGTGCACCATAAAGGATTTGGCACAATGATTTGGCCTCAAAAAGTATTAATGCTGCAGGGATTAATTGGCCTCCACTTGCGTAGAAGAAGCACTTAATAGCACTTCAAGTTCTAAGGGCTATCTGTACAACATGATTCTGATGCATGTTCCAGATGCCTTTAGAGTGGAAAACCAGTCCAAGGTATTTAAATGCAATAACCTGCTCTACTTTTTGCCTTTCTACTGTCTAGGATTGTTGTTTGCAAAGACCAGAATTTTAGATTTTTCAAAATTAAGAACCAGGTGCTTTTGTCTGCAGTACCAAAATATTGCTGCTACTGCTCTTTTCAGCCCTATAGGGGTTTGTGAAATTACGGTGGCATCATCAGCATAGAGAAATATAGGGATTGTGCACCTGTCAACAGTTGTGTTTTTTTTTTTTTTTACTAAAAGGCATTCCTGGAAATTGAGTCAAAGGCATGTTTAAAATCTAAAAAAGTCCACAAAGAGGGAGGATTTCTTTTTATGGGTGTATTTTTGTGCAAGATGGAACCCTACCACTGGGATCTGTAATCTGACAGAGGCTACTTGGGAGCAATCACATCCATTGTCCTTATCTAAACATTCCAGAGAACAAGGTTCATGGTGGAACTTTCCAAAATATTAATGGGAGGATCCTCAAGCACAATTTGTATCTAAATATGATAAATACCTGAGTAAGACTGGAAAATCCAAGATTTCTACATCCATTACAAGGTGTCAGTGCTTCCCACAAACCTGTAGGTCCACAACTATTTTCAATTCCACCCTCCTCTTCCTCTTCTGCTTGTTCCAGATTTGTGGAAGACGATCTCTGAGGACAGATTAACAGTATTTCCAAACTTAAATGAACATGACTAGAATTTAATTATGCATTTTTATACTTAAAGAAAATATATCAATTAAAACAGGCCACACTGAACTGAAATTCCATATAATCCCAGCTAAAATTATTCTCCAGGATGTTATACCTTGACATGGTGGTAAGGCTATTGTAATAAATTAAAAATTGCTAAAAATAGATGAACACTGTATTAAGTGAATCGTTTCTGGAAACTCCCATGTTCTCCCTGACACTTCTTAAATTCTTGCTTCATCTTTCTATCACTGAATTCAATTGCTACTCTCTGAACTCTGAATTTCACATAATCGAATAATGTACCAAATTCACATAAATCATTAATTGCTTCTTTTTTTATTGTCTTGTACATCATCAGCCTCATTTTTTTAAAATAAACTGATTATTGATTATTAATTACACCTTCATTTTTGGGCTTCTAGAATGCATGTGGCCCTTCATGTCTGGGTTATGTTGGGGTGTTTACCATTACCTTCTCTTCCCAGAGGCTTCCCAGACAGGTAAGATTACGTGGCCCATAGGGAGACTGTCAATGTATGGTATTTGGACACCAGTCTTCAGGGATTGTTTTGGATCCAGGCTGCACCAAAACCTGCCAGTTCTCTTATAAGCTAACCAAGAAATACACATGTGCAAGATCCTTCTACTGTATAAAATGGCTGATGCTGTTCTTTACTGAACCAGTCTGCCATCTACTGGAAGACAGATAGCTAACAATAAACTCTAGCTACTATCATGCTTTAATGAAGAACTAGGTTTTAGTCATGTGTTTGTTGTCAAATTTAGACAAGGTCTCTCAAAATTAAATACTTTTGTTTAGTGGTTAAGAAAATACACAGGCTTTGTACAGAAGGAAGGTATAATTCACCAGAATGCTGCAAATTGTTCCACAGAGAAAAATTAGCTTTTAATTATTACTTGCTACAGTGATATCAGTGTCAATTCCAAAGATATGAGAATGGCTTAGAATATTTTTGCTGAAGAAAAACAGTAAGCATAGGAGCTTAAACAAAAGGAAAGATATATAGAATTTACAAAATTATAAGAAAAAATCAAATGGGCAGTAAGTTCTCATAAAGTAGCTGAAAAGAAAACTAACCCAATATAATGATTTCAGGGAGATATCAGAGTCTTGATGCAATGGCCCTGCCATTACGATTTATTATATGGTTTTTAATTCTATTATTTTCTGCAGGAAATAGGTGTTGCAGCATATAAATATTTTAATATACAACATATGAATCAGAATTAAATCATTTTGTTAATGGCTAGAATATAAACTATATCCTTTCTCACTTACTACATTAGACTTGGCTCGGCTTCCATTTGCTACTGTTTCTTCTTCTGATACTTTGCTAGCATCATCCAGATAATCATCTGATACAGTATGGCTCATATCTTCTAAATAATCTTTTTCTTGGCACAACTTGATTTCATCTAATAGTTTTGATAATTCACCAGTCACAACTTCACCTTAACAAGAAGCAAAATAATTTCAGTCACTAGTAAAGAAAATAAGTCAACATAAGATTCAAAATATGTTTTTCTTGGTGTAATCAAAAATTAGAAAGAGGTAAAGAGTTGTTAATTTGATAATCTGCCTGTTTATCCACATCTTTTATGTGGATAAACACTAAGAGACAAAGAATCTGTGTTATTGATAAAATGTTGTTGTTGTTTATTCGTTTAGTCACTTCCGACTCTTCGTGACTTCATGGACCAGCCCACGCCAGAGCTTCCTGTCGGTCGTCAACATCCCCAGCTCCCCCAGGGACGAGTCCGTCACCTCTAGAATATCATCCATCCACCTTGCCCTTGGTCGGCCCCTCTTCCTTTTGCCTTCCACTCTCCCTAGCATCAGCATCTTCTCCAGGGTGTCCTGTCTTCTCATTATGTGGCCAAAGTATTTCAGTTTTGCCTTTAATACCATTCCCTCAAGTGAGCAGTCTGGCTTTATTTCCTGGAGGATGGACTGGTTTGATCTTCTTGCAGTCCAAGGCACTCTCAGAATTTTCCTCCAACACCACAGTTCAAAAGCATCGATCTTCCTTCTCTCAGCCTTCCTTATGGTCCAGCTCTTGCAGCCATATGTTACTATGGGGAACACCATTGATTCAACTATGCGGACCTTTGTTGTCAGTGTGATGTCTCTGCTCTTAACTATTTTATCGAGATTTGTCATTGCTCTTCTCCCAAGGATTAAATGTCTTCTGATTTCCTGACTCCAGTCAGCATCTGCAGTAATCTTCGCACCTAGAAATACAAAGTCTTTCACTGTCTCTATGTTTTCTCCCTCTATTTGCCAGTTATCAGTTAAGCTGGTTGCCATAATCTTGGTTTTTTTGAGGTTTAGCTGCAAGCCAGCTTTTGCACTTTCTTCTTTCACCTTCATCATAAGGCCCCTCAGTTCCTCTTCGCTTTCAGTCATCAAAGTGGTATCATCTGCATATCTGAGATTGTTAATGTTTCCTCCAGCGATTTTAACTCCAGCCTTGGATTCCTCAAGCCCAGCATGTCACGTGATGTGTTCTGCATACAAGTTGAATAGGTAGGCTGGGAGTATACAGCCCTGCCGTACTCCTTTCCCAATCTTAAACCAGTCCATTGTTCCGTGGTCTGTTCTTACTGTTGCTACTTTGTCGTTATACAGATTCTTCAGGAGGCACACAGGATGACTTAGTATCCCCATACCACTAAGAACTTGCCACAGTTTGTTATGGCCCACACAGTCAAAGGCTTTAGAATAGTCAATAAAACAGAAATAGATGTTTTTCTGAAACTCCCTGGCTTTTTCCATTATCCAGTGGATATTGGCAATTTGGTCCCTAGTTCCTCTGCCTTTTCTAAACCCAGCTTGTACATCTGGCAATTCTTGCTCCATAAATTGCTGAAGTCTACCTTGCAGGATCTTGAGCATTACCATACTGGCATGTGAAATGAGTGCCCCTGTTCGATAGTTTGAACATTCTTTAGTGTTCTCCTTTTTTGGTATGGGGATATAAGTTGATTTGTTCCAGTCTGATGGCCATTCTTGTGTTTTCCAAATTTGCTGACATATAGCATGCCTTACCTTGACAGCATCATCTTGCAAGATTTTGAACAGTTCAGCTAGGATGCCATCATCTCCTGCTGCCTTGTTATTAGCAATGCTTCTTAAGGCCCATTCAACCTCACTCTTCAGGATGTCTGGCTCTAGCTCACTGACCACACCGTCAAAGCTATCCCCAATATTGTTATCCTTCCTATACAGGTCTTCTGTATATTCTTGCCACCTTTCTTGATCTCTTCTTCTTCTGTTAGGTCCTTGCCATCTTTGTTTTTGATCATACCCATTTTTGCCTGGAATTTACCTCCGATGTTTCTAATTTTCTGGAAAAGGTCTCTTGTTCTTCCTATTCTGTTGTCTTCTTCCACTTCCACGCATTGTTTGTTTAAAAATAATTCCTTATCTCTTCTGGCTAACCTCTGGAAGTTTGCTTTTGGGCATATCTCCCCCTATCACTGTTGTCTTTTGCTTTCCTTCTTTCTTGGGCTACTTCTAGTGTCTCAGCAGACAGCCACTTTGCCTTCTTGGTTTTCTCTTTCTTTGGCATGTATTTTGTTGCCGCCTCCTGAACAATGTTGCGAACTTCTGTCCATAGTTCTTCCGGGACCCTATGTACTAAGTCCAGTGCCTTAAATCTATTCTTCACCTCCACTGCATATTCCTTAGGAATATTAGTGAGCTCATATCTAGCTGATCTGTGGGTCTTCCCTAATCTCTTTAGTCTGATCCTAAATTGTGCAAGAAGAAGTTCGTGATCTGAACTACAGTCAGCTCCAGATCTTGTTTTTACCGACTGTACAGATGTCCACCACCTTTGGCTGCACAGGATGTAGTCAATCTGATTTCAGTGTTGTCCATCTGGTGAAGTCCATGTATAAAGCCATCTCTTAGGTTGCTGGAAGAGAGTGTTTGTTATGCAGAGTGAGTTGTCTTGGCAAAATTCTATCAGCCTATGTCCTGCTTCGTTTTGTTCTCCCAGGCCATGCTTACCTGTAATTCCAGGTGTCATTTGACTGCCCACCTTAGCATTCTAGTCTCCCGTGATGAAAATAACATCTCTTTTAGGCGTGTTGTCCAGTAGGTGCTGCAGATCCTCATAGAACTGCTCTACTTCAGCTTCCTCAGCATCTGTGGTTGGGGCGTATATTTGGATCACTGTGATGTTAGATGGCTTGCCCTGAATTCGAATTGAGATCATTCTATCGTTTTTTTTATTGTATCCAAGCACTGCTGTAGTCACTTTACTATTAATTATGAAGGCTACTCCATTTCTTCTGTGGTCCTCTTGTCCACAGTAGTAGACCTGGTGGTCATTTGATGTGAAGTGGCCCATTCCAGTCCATTTCAGTTCACTGATGCCCAAAATGTCTATCTTTAATCTTGACATCTCACCAATAACCACATCCAATTTGCCCTGGCTCATAGATCTTACATTCCAGGTTCCAATGGTGTGTTATCCTTAGAACATTGGATTCGCCGTTCACCACCAGCACCGTCGGCCACTAGCCGTCCTTTTGGCTTTGAGCTAGCTGCGTCATCATGTCTGGGGCTAGTTGAACTCATCCTCTGTTCCTCCCCAGTAGCATTTTGACCATCTTCCAACCTGGGGGTCTCATCTTCCGATGGTATACCGACATATCTCTGGTTGTAGTGATCCATTTAGTTTTCATGGGAAGTTTACTGGGGTGGGTTGCCATTACCTTCCCCAGGGATCGCATTTAGTCTGACCTCTCTGTCATGACCTTCCCGTCTTGGGTGGCCCTTCACGGTTTAGCTCATGGCATCATTGAGGTGCTGAAGCTCCAGCACCACAACAAGGTAACAATCCTTTGCTGAAGGATAAAATGTTACATACATCAAATGTTTGGGGGCTAACGTGATTAAGTAATATGCAAGAAAAGTCATTCTGTAGAATGCATTTGAGTTATACCATATTCTGTCCTACATGCATATGGTGATTGAAATATGGATACTGCTTAGTAGTTAATTTTAAATAATCAATTTTCTATCAATTTTTATTTTTTCCTGAAAATTAATTTTTCAGAAATCCATTACAAAGATAGTTAATGTTTTTTTCATTAAAATACTATTTATTACCATTATTTGAAATTTCTGTATGGATTTAGCACTGTTGGAATCATTTGCAAATAAATACAAAGGAAAATTTCTCCTGCACAGAGTCACATTACTGTATGGATCAATAAGAGAATGTGGGATTCCAAAATGGAGCTACTGAACTACAGTAACTTTCAGGCTGAAATGCCCATTTCCTGCTTGTTTCAAATATATAGGAATGTTTTACTTATCACAGTACTGTAGATTTTATTGTTTAACTGTTGTCAATTATTTTCTTAAAAAAACAATTGCCAATTGTTTTGTTGCTGTTAATCATTTTCAAAAATTTTCGAAAATCAGTGAAATATATTTCACTGTAACCTCAAAGAGAAACAGGTATGGGGTTTTGAGCAACTGAGCTCTGCTTTGCTCATCCTCACTCTTTAGCCAACACAAGTACAATCTCAAGATTTAAAATATTTCTTGCATGAATTGCATAGATGGATTATTGATGGATTATGTGCTATCAAGTCAGCGTCTACTGTCAGCAACCACACAGATAGATTTTCTTCATGACAATCTGTCCCTAACCTGTTTCTTTCAGGTGTTCCAATGGTGTACCCATCACCATGGTAACTGACTCCATTCACCTTACTGCTGGTCATTCTCTTCTCTTTCCTTCACATTTCCAAGCATTAGAGCCTTCTCCAGAGAGCTAGGTCTTCTCATAATATATCCAAGGTAGGTTAAATTGAGCTTGGTCTTTTATGCCTCTTGTGCCTCTGGTGAGAACTCTGGGAGGATTTGTTCGATGATCCATTTCTTTGTTTTCTTAGTTGTTCATGGTATTTTAAGGAGTTTTCTCCAACACCAAAGTCATCAATACTCTGCTATCCTGCATCCAACTTTCACTTCCACAGAGTGTCACAGGGAATACCACTGCTTGCACTATTCAGGTCTTTGTAGGTTTAGACACATCACAGCATCTAAATATCTTTTCCAAGACCTGCATGGCTGCCTGGCCAAGTGCTAATCTGTAGAGTATTTCTTGACTGCTTGTTCCTTTACTGTTGATGTTTGATCCTAAAAGGCAGAAGCTATTCACCACTTTGATATCTTCATTGTCAGTTCTAAGGCTGGTTGTTGTACCTGTTGTAACTAGTTTGATCTGATTTATATTTAATTTTAGTCCCATTTTTTCCACTGTGTTCCTTGCATTTTATTACTTGCAGATCCTTTGCATTTTCAGCTGTCAGAGCAGTATCAGCAGCATAGCCCAGGTTATTGACATTTCTTCTTCCAATTTTAAAATCACACTTGTCTTCTTCCAATCCAGCTTCCCTTAATATATATCCAGTGTTTAGACTGAATAAGTAAGGGAGAGTATTCCGCCTTGTCATGCTCTTTTGCCAACCTGGAGCCGGTCTGTTTCACCATGTTCCGTCTACACTGAGACTTCCTGATCTGTATAGCTAGTTGTTAGCTAGCCTCAAATACCTAAAACATACCTTAGAATGCTTAAAACCCAATTATCTAACATTTTCACAAAATTTAACATTTTATATAAACAAAGAAGAATATATTCAATTTCTTTTATTACCACAGCCCTGGTAATCTGCAAAATAGGTACAATATCATATTGACTATGTTTCTGATGATTAACATATTTTAACATGTAACAGGCTACTGGGAATGGAATATTTACTTTTACTTGTTTGTATAGGAGAATCTTCTGTAGATAAAACACTGGACTGGTGATCTGATACTAAACATTCCTCTGTGGATTCCTCTGGAACTTCTGCATTTCCTTTTTCTATGTAATCTATAGTAAGAACACATCCTATAAGCAAAATTTGAAAATTCATCTGACAGAATTTTCAGAGTTCTTCACATTTTCGTTTAATGTTCATGTTGTATTTAAGTTTTATACTTAAACTTATCAAGAAGCATGCATAGAATTGGCTGTATGCCTAATGATTGCCCAATATATTACTTCTTGATTTTAATGGGAACGAGTTACAGTTAAGTGTATCTACAACTGAATTCTTATTGCAGTAAATAAATTAAAACTTTATTTTAAAAAAATGGATTCAGTAGTATAGTAGAGTTTTCGAAGTTCTATTATTATTACATACAACAAAGAGCTTTGTGAAATCATAAAGATTAATAATGTTATTATTTCATAAGCTTTAGTGATCACATCCACTTCAGTTGCATACAGCAGAGTCCCAAGATAGAATTATTATACAGTATGCCCACAACATTGTATTTGGAAGGGTGGGCATGGTGGGGGGAAGAACAGCAAAAGGCAAGAAGGGGAAAAGATACAAAAGACAATGGCAACCTATTTCCATATTGTAGCCAGATAAACAACATGAACCTGTCCATGAAGTCACCAGGAGTCCAGTTTGATTCAAAAAAGACTCTACAACTGATATTAGAGAAAGAACCAAAATCATATGAAAAGATCACAAATTTCTAGTCAAAGAAGTATATATTATCATATGAAGCAACTATCTCTCTATCAGAAAAGTAATTAGTTATCTATGACTTATACAAAATTAGACAGATGTGTTTTTAGGGCCTTGAGATTTCATTGCACAAAGTCTTTTAGACCCTAAACTTTGAAAATTAGAGTCCATAAAAGAGGCTGTTTATAATTTGACATTCAGTATTGGATGCATGATTCTGAAGTTCCCAATAAAAAAAAATCATACAAACTTCAAGGAAATGAGAAAGAGCAAGAAAGACCTGTCAATTAGATAATTAATACAATACACGAAAGGAAAAATTACTAGTCACACTGTGATTAGTGAAACTGTCTTCTTTCAAATTAGAAAATACTAGAAAATGTAGTCATGGATGGCAAACTGTAAGATTCAAGGATCAATAAGATCATTTTAAAAAGTAGTTTCATAGAATTCCCTACATACACTAATTGTTCTCCAAAACTAGTTTGCTGTTGGAAGAATGTTCTGAATATGTAGCAGTCCTTAACATATATAAAGATTAAAAGGACACCCTATGAGGACATGGACAAAAGTTTCTACCTCCCTGGATCCCCAAGGGCAGAGTCCCATATGATATGTCTCTATTTCATATGTTCCACATGTTAGTTTTAGATTCTTTGAAAGAATGAAAGCTAGTGAAAAGTAGGAATAAAATAGTATTGTTATAAATTAACCACAGAGAAGCTAAGCACTTGACACTCCCCCCACATTTGTTTTCTTGTATATATGGTTCTTTATATTTGTCCATGCAGATATAGGCAAAGCTCAGAACTTTCTAGGGTTAGGCAATAAAAACATTAGTAGGCCTCAAAAATAACTGCTTTTGCATTTGTTTTTTTAACAAACTGCTAAAGTGGTGTCTATATAAACAAGTGCTACAGGTAGTCCTCAACTTACAACAGACCGGAATTTTCGTTGCTAAGCAATGCGGTAATAAAGCACAACCACATCGCTTAGCGACAGCAATTCCTGCAGTCCTGGTTGCTATTGTTAACTAAATCCCACAGTCGTTAGTGGAGGCAACTTCCTGCCAGCTTCCCACAACCAAAGTCAGTGGGGAAGCTGGCAGGAAGTTTCAAGTCCCAGGCCTGCAGGCAGGTAAGTGGCTGCTGCTGGGTGGGGGAGAGAGGTACATAGGGGTGTGGGGGAGGGTTGTGGAGGGTGTGTGAAAGGCACGGCATGGGGAGGGTGCGCTAGGGTGTGAGGGGGTGCATGAGAGGTGCCATGCAGGTCAGGGAGAGTCAGAGAGCATGTGCAAGGGTACACCAGACGCGTAGCATGGATTGGGGAGGGTGTATGAGGAAGGGTCAGAGAGGCTGTTAGGGGATACATGAGAGGCAACACGTGGGTCAGGGAGGATATGCAAGAGGTGTGGTGCAGGTTGGGGACAGTGTGTGAGGGTGTGCAAAGGAGGGTCAGGGAGGCTGCAGGAGGGTGCAAGGGGGTGTGCGAGAAGCACAGCATGGGTTGGGGAGGGTGCGCAGGGGTGCATGAGTGGCCAGCATGGCATGAGCACAGAGGGGCTGGGGGAGGGTGCACAAGTGTGGGAGAGTTACCCCAGCAACTTTCAACCTTCCCTGCTGGCTTCCCCATTGACTTTCTGGGGAAATTGGCAGGGAAGCTTGCAAATAGCAATCATGTGATTGTGTGGCACTTGGCAACCAATCATAAGTGCAAACAGGTTGCCAAGCACCCAGATCGCAATCAGGTGACTGCAGGGGTGCTGGGATGGCCAGAACCCCAGGGACCAGTAATAACCACCAGTGCTGACATAACTTCAAATGGTCACTGAACGAATGATAGTACCTTGAGGTCTACCTGTACAGGTTGATCACCTATATATGATAATTCATTGATTCAAATTAACATTAGAATTCGAATATATTGTGTCCCATCTATGGAATTTAGAGGAATAATGGGAAGAGTTGCTTCAATAAAAGCAATACAAATTAATTTAGGATAAAAGGAACTCAGGATGTATCAACTGATTATGGTAAGTTTGCTGTTTTTGAAAAATGTCACAAGGAAACATTCCATCATAACCACAAGCACAGATGATCATACAACTACAGCCTTGTTCACCCATACAGAAGTACATTTAAAATGGAAAAGAAGTGTTGGTATGCATGCACATGCTTGCATACCCAGCTGTTTATTAAATCTTTACAGGTTCAGATGAAAGATCTGAAAAGGGTTTGTGACAGTATGCAGCAGCTAAGGGCTGTCTGCCATTACATTGCATGAACTTGCAGATATACATGCTGTTCTTTTAGCTGATAACAAGCCAGGGGAAGAGAAGATAAGACACCTTTCTGATAGACAGAAACTTTCTCAAAAAATAGTTGAGTTGATGTGCTGGCAAGGGGGATGAGAGAGGTGGAAAACATGAAGAGAGAGGTTGAGGAATGAAGGATGATACGTGGCAACCCTAACAGGCAACGATACCTGCTGAAGCCTTGGGAGTTCTGGCAGAGATAGCTGTAAAAGCTTTAGGTAATGCCAAAATACTTAAAAGAATCTGCATTTCTGAAATAAATGCCCCTTCTCATCTTGCTTATGTTCAAATAAAATAAATCCACAAGAAGGATTGTTGGTGTGCTGCATGTTGCATTATTTTCTGTGAACCCACAAAGCTCTCATGATAGGATTATATAAGCCTGTTTTGCTGATCATGCTGACTGGGATCCAATAATCAGGATCCCTGACTAAAGGCAGCAAGGCATGTAGATGTAGGGAGGTAGGCTTACATAAGCATCCACATCCTCTCCCCACTGTATCTGTATTTTGGTGTTGGAATGCACACATAGAACACTTTTTTCTTAAAGTAAAATAAAATGGAGAGCACGTACTAGGTCATCCAGTGATGCCATTAATGGGGAATCTGCAGTTTCACAATAAGCAAGCAATGCAAGAAATCTAGTGTTAGATCTGAAAATTGAATGATTTTCAGAACCTGTTAGAACTACTTAATTTTAAATACCAAATGTATCTAGGAATTAGATTAGTACCTTTTGGTACAGTTTTCTTGGAGAAGAGAGTAAGGGTTAGGGTTAGGCTGAATGCAATAGTGCTGGACCACTCTAAACACTAGAGAAATTACTGTTAGTTTTATGGCTAAAACCAGCAAAGACAAGCTAACTGAGATGGTGTAGAGTCACTGAAGCAGAGGAAGTAACACAGGTCAATTCACCAAGTCAAAAAGGAATAAAGCATGGAGATATCAAAAAATAACCCAAAATGTCAAGAGGCAAAAAGGTCCCAGAGCACACGTTCTGGAGTCGCAACAAACACAGGGAATAGATAACAGAGCAGAAGGCATCAATTGTTTGTGGCACTAAGGAACTGGAAGAGAAATGTTTATATACTGAGTCCATTATGCTGATGCAGCTATCCATAACTATGAAGCAGCAGGAGATTTTCCAGCATCATAAAGCTTCTATTTGCATGGCTTTGCATTTTCAAATTCCTTTTCTTCATTTGTGGGAGGTGGGCTTTACAAGATAATGGTCAGCTGCTGCATTTTCTACAACATTACTTGGCTTATTTTCCAGGAGTTGTGAGCCACCAGGTTCTTCCTGGCTTGACTCTACATTCTCTGTTCTTCAGATGAGGATTTTTTCCATGGAAGGTGTGACAGTACTCCTTCTCTTCTCCTACTCTGTCTATTGGTCCAAGTTCCTGTGGGTTTCATGACTAGGACCAACAGAGGAGTTGTGGGCCATGCACCCACAACTATGGGTTGTCCCACGAGCAATCCTTCAGCCACAATTCTAATCACTTAGATACTGGAGTTCTTTCCAGAATATCTGAGAGTCCAAGATATCAGGTAATTCAAATTCTTCCTCTCCATCTAATTTAATTGTTGGAGCTTTGCAAGGACCAAGGCTCCAATGGCTCTGAGACATCAGTTTCCACCACAAGGGAGTATTTAGATTGGGAGGATGGGCTTTTGCATAAAAAAAGTTTCAGGCATTAGAAAGCCCACTTGAAGATTCTGAAATCTAAATAGACATGTATACTATTCATTCAGAGAAGTCAGAAATGAAGTGTCAACCATAATTGGCAAGACCTAAAAGCCATGATCAATCATTAAAGCATCAAAGTATGTACCAAGTTTAGATGATTTCCACTTTAGCAGAGTTTGTCTGGATGTGATGCTGCTGAAGAATAATTGAGATCTGTCTCCAAAAGCCAGACTTTGTGGAAGAAGAAGGGGGATAGAAAGATGGGAGTCAAAAGAGTTTCTTACATGGGTCCTGAGCTTTTCAGTGGGGAAAATGTTACTATTTAGGAGCTCCAAGACATCATCTGATAGGATAGCTTAACTGTTGTGAAGCTAATGAGTTGAATGATTCTCCATTTCACTGTCAAGATCAGAAAGCAGAAGAACACAGGAGAAGCTGTGAGGACATCCTATGCTCTTGGTAGTATTCTTGAATTTCTAGATCAGAGTTTTCATTGGTTTTATTGACTAACAGTCTTAGATAATTGAAAAGTAAATCTTCAGTGTAGGTACAAGCATCATTAGTAAGTTTTACTCTGTATACCATGTGATTTGGCCATCCTATAAATCGAATATATTAATTAGTTAAAATTAATCACTCAACTGAAGGCAATTGTTTCTTCAATTGACATATAGTAGTAGCACAATGAAGAAGGTTAATTTGCTGTTTTTTGTCCCTGGCAAATATTGGACAAGAGGTACTGCCTTTTCCCAAAGGAAAAACTGACACTGAGCCAAACAGGCTTAATAGCAAGCCATAAAATAAATGCCACAGTAATATAAAAATACCTATGAGTGTCATTCATAATATAATGGAAGTCCTTAAGAGTGTATGGATTGCAGTATTCATTATTAGAAGAGGAGAATGATTTATACGAATGGCTAGGATCCTAGTACCAATAGCTATGTAGATATGTCACTAATCCTGGAGAGGGCCCTGATGGCAGGTGATAGGACCAAGAATGTCAGGCATTCTGGCCTCTGGGAGATTCTATTCAGATGTCACCTTCAGAAGTGGAACACTGATGACTAAGGTCCATCTGAGGTCAAGTACACTATGTACTGAAGAGTGTAGTAATGGAGATAGAATCAAGTCAAAGATCATTCTGATGATAATACAGGAATCAAAGTCCACCAGACAGAGATAATGATCAGATCCAAGTGGGAGTAGCCCAAATCGGATTAGCAGACTTATCATAGAAGAGGAAGTCCATGGTAATCCCAAATCACATTTAGCATGAAATTTCTTATGATATTTTCATAATCTGTTGAATTTTTAGACCAGTGTCAGGACAGCTCAGGATTAATACTCACTGGAAGTGTGAGAGTACTTGGTCTACAATGAAAAGGAGCTGAAGTTATTCTCTTCAGAGGAGAAGACCTATCCTTATTGGTGTGTTAGCTTGAGCCAGCACTGTTGCAATATGGAAGCATCCAGAATTGGAGCCAAGTGACAGTCTTTACATGACTGTTTCAAAAGCTGAAAGCAATCTACAACCAGCACAGAAGCTTGCTTAAGTCATAGTTGAACAATTACATTGTGATTACAGAATGAAGTTCTAGAAATAAACAAAAGATCTGGTGATCCTAATCCAAATAAAGACAACACAGATCATGCCTTTCAGAAGCCATGGGCGGAAACAGTAAAAAAAGAAAAAGAAAAATAAACAAAATAAACAAAAAGAAGGAAGAAACTACAGACCCCAACAGTGCCTGAAGAAAGAACAGTTGGAGAATATTTTTCATGATACTGTGGTAGACAAGAAGCTGAAGTACTTGGCACTACTCTAGATAGCATAGAATAGACCTGCCCTGAAAGCTCACTTTGGAATCTTCTGGAACAGTTGTTTGCAAAAGCACAAGTATATATTCACAGAAGCCACAAAAAGTAATCATAAAATAAATCTTCATCTCCTGTAAAGCCTTACCTTCAGAAAGCAAAAGAAAACACACACCCCTTTCACAGTGATGACATTGGGGAAATTATATATATCTTTGGTAATTATACTAAAATACATTGTGTGTATATGCCTTCTAGTTAGTCTTGACTCCTGGCAACTGCCTGGGCAGTTTTCTTGAAAACATTTTCAGAATTGGTTTGCCATGGCCTTCTTCTTAGGGCCAGGAGAGAGGGATTGGCCTAAAGTCATCCAGTTGGCTTCAACCCTAAGGCAGGACTAGAACTCAAGGTCTTCTAGGTTCTAGCCTGGCACCTTAAAACCACCAAACCAAACAGGCTCTCAAACAAACATGCTTCCATTTTGATGTTACAACATAAACCAATGAGTTTAAAAGTAACATGTACCAAATATGCTTAGGTGGTAATTTTAATATGCAATATTAAAACAAAAATAATACAAATAAAATTGATATTTTGTATTTTATATGTACATATTTAATCATTTTATATGACTTATATGATACACCTAACTGACCTTGAAGCAATGCAGCAATTTGGAGTGATTGTTGTGATGGATGTTCTTTCAGAATATCTAAAACTGTTCTGCCTAAGTTGTCCTTTATGTTGGCATCAATTCCTGAAATAAATAAATACACAGAATAGAAAATAGGAAAAAGGGGGATATAATATGGAACATTCAAGATTACAATCCTAAAACCCAAATTTTCTTCCTAGATGGTAGAGGAATTACAGTAAGGTTAGGTGAAAAAAATATACCATCAGCAAAGAGGAATTCAGCAAACAGACAAATACATCTCTCCTGTTGGTCCAAGTATGTGTGCTTTGTAGGTATTAACACTGTTTTTGCCAGCAATAAACCCTGAATATCCTGGGGAGCAGAGATATCTTAACTCCTCCAAAGCAGATCTAAGACACTTTGTTCCCTAGATTCAGTCCTGTCACATAAAACAGCTGGAAACTGCTCTCAATATTTTCCCTCCCATTAATACCAACTGCTCAGGTATTTAAGCAATACTATCAGTAACTTAAGAAAAATAAACTCTTAACATGCATTCACAGAAACACACACACAAATAAACACACAGATCATCAGCCCTACCCAAGCTAAACTAGCAGGACTTTGGAAATGCTGGATAATCACCTATTAGGGGCCATGGTGGCTCAGTGGTTAAGACACTGAGTCAGAGGACCATTGAGGTCGGCAGCTCAGCAGTTCGAAACCCGAGAGCACAAGCCGCATGACGGAGTGAGCTCCCATCAACTTGTCCCAGCTCCTGCTAACCTAGCAGTTCGAAAGCATGCAAATGCAAGCAGATAAATAGGTACCACTTCAGTGGGAAAATAACAGGAACACGAAAGGAGCCCCCTTGGGTGTCCCCCAGACAACAGTGACATCACTGGCAAATCCTTTCAATACAGAAGCACCTTGGTAGGTGCTTCTGACACACAGAAAAAAATCACCTATTTCATTCCCCTACCCTGCCCACCTTCAGACTGCTCTATATATTTCTGATATATTCCATAGGACATAAACATAAATATCTCAAGCCCCATTACTTAATTTTTTTGAAAAGCTACTACATCGAATACCAATGCAAGTTGATAAATAGGTACTTTTTGCCTCATGCACATATAATCATTAATTAGCCTTCTCAAATTTTATATTATGAACTATATAAATTCCAAATGCCTAAGAAATTTAAATATTGTTCTATATCTCTTCATCGTTCTATTGTTTTAAGTCCCCTAAGACATACTGTAACTAATCACCAGCTTTGGTATATGCAGTTGCACCCCTTCCTAGATCTGGGGCTCTTCAGAAAGTCACTCATGCCCTGGTCACCTCACAGCTTGACTAATGAAACATGCTGCACATGGGGCTGCCCTTGAAAACCACCCAGAAGCTTCAACTGGTCCAGAATGCAGTGGTGTAGGCAGTGATGGGCATGCCTTTGTGGTGTTGTTGTTGTTGTTATATCATCATCGTTGTTGTCGTTGTCATCATCATCATCATATATTGTACAGTATACATACACATACACATATACAGTCAACTCAAGCAGCAACATACCAGTACTCCTGCCTTCTATTTTCCCTACAGCAGCAACCCTGTGAGGTGGGTTGGGCTGAGAGTGAATGACTGGCCCAAAGTCACACAGCTGGCTTTCATCACAGCAAAGTCACAGCGGGACTAGAACTCACAGTCTCCTGGTTTCTAGCCTGGTGCCTTAACCACTAGACCAAATTGGCCATGTAATATCTCTGCTTCATGAGCTGCACTGGTTGCCAGCTTGCTTCTGGGTATGATTCAAGGTGCTGGTTGCTACTTATAAAGCCCTACATGGCATAGGGCCTGGTTACTTGAGGGACCATCTGTCTCCCATAGTATCTGCCTGGCCAAACCAATCTGGCAAGGTTGGCATGCTTTAGGTTTCTTTGATTAAGCAATGCCATGTATTGGGACCCTGAAGCACACCTTCTCCGTAGCAGCACGTGCCCTATGGAATGAGGTTCCCCCTGAGATTTGAAAACTCCCACCCTACTGAAGTTTCAGAGGGCCTGAAGACCTGGCTCTTAGTCCAAGCCTTTACCAAGTGTGACTGAAACCCCCATCTGAGTTTTTTATCTCTACCATCTTTTTGTTTTATTTTCTTGTTTCAATGTTTTTAACAATTTGTAAACCATCCAGTGACACTGGGAGTCAGGTAGCATATAAATTTAATAAATAAATAAATTACCCCTAATAACTAATAGCTATTTGGTATAAGAAAAATTCCTGTACAACTATACGGTAGTAGGAAATATAGGTCATTGCATAAGAAACGTATTGAAATTGGATAAAAACTAAGAACTGAATTCAGAGAAGTTTAAATAGCATTTTTTGCCATTTTTAAATAACTAAAAATCACTTGGACAATTATGATTTACCTGTTTCTAAAAGAATGCGTACCACATCTACCTTTCCAAATAAGGCTGCTTCATGTAATGCACTCCCCTTTTCTGTCTAGGAAAAAAAAACATTAATGGTAATCTATTATATAAAATAATTTAATTCTGATAATCAGAAATAACTTTTATGATCAACATTAAACACAGAGGTACCATTGACTGGGTTTTAATAAATGATAACACAATTAAACTCTGGAATATGATCCATGAGAATCATTATAGGGGAATGATAATATCAATGTTCATAAATACCTCATACAAAACATGAAATCAAGCAATTCGTAATACTTCACTAATATCAGATTTTAACACTACTTACCTAGAACAATGGTGAGCAAGTTTTTGATGCCCACCATCACATTTAACAATCAAATGATAATGCAAAATAGAAAGTGGCAGGTTCTTGGAGAGATTTTTCCCTTGAGCTTTGGAGGAAGATGGGGATTTTCTTTCTTTTTAAAAACTATGGTAAGCCTATTTTGAGAGCTTTGAGAAAGAAAGGATGTGAGTGGACAACATGCAGAGACAGACAGCACTTTTGGACCATTTTAATAAAGTTTGATAGATATAATTTTTCCTATTTTTGAGTGGAAAGAACTGCATGAACACAAGAAACAAGTGAAAAGCAGTATGCCAGTGATTTTATGATTGCATTAACAATCGTATTCTCTGCCATAGAAAACAAGATGGAATTGAAGTAATTGAACTTAGAACAGAAATTGTACATAAATATTGTACACCATCAACTTTCCTTCTATGGGATCCTCTCCTGGCTGGTCATGCAGCAGAGTCTAACCAAGCTCTGTTGTAAAAATTTTTTTAAAAATATGCAATAGTTCACTTTGTTACTCAAACTACTGTAGATGGTTCCTTTTTTTATTATTTGTAACATAAATTGCATTAACCTTACGATCACTTAAGATATCAGGAAGACTGTTAACAGAATAGTGGCAGCAGGCAGTAAAAGCAAGGCAGAAAAGGATTGAGTGCATGTCAAAATATGAACTTTTCTGTATTTAGTGTACAATGTTTTCAGAATCTGCAATGTATTCTACATTGTCTCCATGGTAAAATTACAGTACTACCCTCACTCTGAATAAAAATAATTGTGTGACTTTTAAAAAAAATTATTTTTAGTATACATGTAGACATAAGAACAAAAGCAGCACTTGTTTCTTATGCACTTTTCCCAATGTATTTACCATTATCATTTCTTTATCTGTTTATTTGTTTATTTTTTATTTGATTTCTATAGCTGCCCATCTCAGCAAGTGACTCTGGGCAGCTTTCAACAATAAAACAATAAAACAATTAAAACAATTACAATTAAAACAGTTAAAATATACAATAAATACAAAATAAATATACATGGCTGCCAAGTAAGCAATGTATGATGTTAATACAGCCAAGAGACGGGACCATCCACATGCTCGAGGCCCCAAGCCCGGGCACAAAGCCAGGTATTCACAGCCTTACGAAAGGCCAACAGGGTTGGGGACATCCTAATTTCTGGAGGGAGGATGTTCCAGAGGGCAGGTGCTACGGAAGAGAAGGCACGCCTTCTAGTTCCCGCCAACCAACACTCCCTGGCTGACGGGACCCGCAGCATACCCAACCTGCTAGATCGAATTGGACGGGCAGAAACAACTGGGATAAGGCAGTCCCTTAGGTAACCTGGCCCCAAGCCATGAAGGGCTTTAAAAGTGACAACTAGCACCTTGAATTGCACCCCTAAGCACACCGGCAACCAATGCAGCTCACGTAGCAGTGGTGTTACATGTGTCGAGTACCCGACACCATTTACTATCTGTGCAGCTGCATTCTGCACCAGTTGAAGCTTCCGAATGCTCTTCAAGGGCAGCCCCATGTAGACCACATTACAGTAGTCCAGATGGGAGGTCACAAGGGCATGAGTGACTGTGAGCAAAGCCTTTCAGTCTAGGGATGGGCAGAGTTGGCGCACAACCCGAAGGTGTGCAAAGGCCCTCCTAGCCACGGCTGCCACCTGCTCTTTGAGCAGGAGCCGTGATTCTACAAGGAGCCCCAGATTGCGCACCAGGTCTGTCTGGGGCAGTGCAACCCCATCCAGGACCAAAGATGGAAAAACCTTAGCACCGGGAGGCCCACAAACCCAAAGCCACTCAGTCTTGCCTGGGTTGAGTCGAAGCCCATTGCACCCCATCCAGGCCCTTACAGCCTCCAGGCACTGGGTCAGGAAATCCCTGGCATCACTCAGGCGGTCTGGGGTAGAGATATAAAGCTGAGTATCATCAGTATATTGATGGTATCTTACCCCAAACCATCGGATCACCTCCCCCAATGGTCTCATGTAGATGTTAAATAGGAGAGGGGAGAGAACCAAGCCCAGAGGCACCCCACAAAGTAGGGGACGTGGGCTGGACCTTTCCCCCCCTATCAACACCGACTGGAACCAACCCCGGAGGAAGGAGGAGAACCAGCACAACACTGTGCCACCCACCCCCAACTCCTGAAGCCGGTCCAGAAGGATACCATGATCGATGGTATCGAAGGCCGCTGAGAGGTCAAGAAGAGTGAGAATGGTCACACTGCCCCCATCCTGCTCCCGCCAGAGGTCATCTAAGACTGCAATCTATGCTGTCTCAGTCCCATAACCCGGCCTGAACCCTGACTGAAAAGGGTCCAGATAATCCGCTTCATCCAGGGTCCTCTGCAGCTGCCACGCGACCACTCTCTCCACAACCTTCCCCCAAAAGGGGAGGTTGGAGACTGGACAAAAACTGTCCAGGCTGGTTGGGTCAAGTGATAGCCCCTTGAGGAGAGGATGCACCATTGCCTCCTTAAGAGCCGGTGGGAGCACCCCCTCTCTCAAAGAGGAATTAACCACCACCCAGACCCAATCACGTGCTTCCTCCCGGGCAGCCTTGACCAACCAAGAAGGGCATGGATCTAATACAGAAGTGGCCGAACTAGTAGCTGCAATGGCCCTGTCCACTTCCTCAGGTGCAACCGGATCAAACTCCCCCCAGATAACCATGCCAGACTTTGCCCCCATATCCTCCACTGGCCCTGCCTTAAAGCTGGAGTCCAACGTAGAGTAAATGCGAGTGACTTTATCTGCTAGATGCACAGCATATTCCTCACAGTGACCCTGCAGGTGAAGCTCGGTATTGCTCTCTCCAAGGAGGGACCGAGTCACCCAAAATATGGCCGCCAGATGGCTATCTGCAGATGCAATATGGGCAGAGAAATAACCATGTTTCGCCACCCTTACTGCCATGAGGTAGGCTCTAATAGAGGCTCTAGCTCGTGTTCAGTCGTCTTCACTCCCCGTCTTCCACCAGCGGTGCTCCAGGCATCTCTTAGTTAGGCACCCAAACATTATTAAAATCAGGTGTATATTGACTGCAGCAGAATAAATACGCTATTATCTCATTAGAGTATGCAGACCAAATATGCTTATTCCCAAGAAAGTAGGCATGCAGAACTGCAGCTAGTATGGGAGGGGAGGAACAGTCCCCAAAACAATCAAAACAAATGACTACTACAATCAATCCAGATTCTTCAATGTTTAGTGCAGCCTTTCTCAACCTTTTGACCCTGGAGGAACCCTTGAAATACTTTTCAGGCCTCAGGGAACCCCTGCACATTCAGGCTCAATTATAGGCCAGAAGTTACAAAGTTATTACATTCATTTCATGTACAGGCCTGTATATATGTATTAACAGTGTCCTTAAACTAAAAATTAAAAACATACAATGGTTAAAAACATACAATGGATAATGGAAAAATGTCACAAATTTCAAAAGAACATTTATGTGTGCTTCATCGACTACAGGAAAGCTTTTGATTGTGTTGACCATGACAAACTATGGAGAGCCCTAGCAGACCTCGGGGGGTGCCACTACATTTGGTGAAGTTGGTAAAATCACTGTATGTAAATCAGGAACCACTGTACAAACTCAATATGGAGACACTGATTGGTTCAAGATCAAGAAAGATGTGTGACAAGGTTACATTCTGTCACCTTTCTTATTCAACTTGTATGCTGAAGTGATCATCAGGAAACTGGAGCTAGACGAATCAACAATTAGGGTAAAAATTGGCAGAAGAATCATCAATATCCATCAATATGCAGATGATACAACCTTCCTCTCAGAAACCCAGGAAGCACCTAATCATGAGACTCAAAGAAGAAAGCGAGAAGTTTGGCCTCTTTCTAAATATCAAAAAGACCAAACTCAACTGCAAGGAATGGAAACATCAGAATAGTAATTGATGGAGAGGAGATGGAATGCATGGAAAAATTCACCTTTTTAGGATCACTGGTCAATCAAAACGGCAAATGCAGCCAAGAAATTAAACGCTGAATCACGCTGGGTCACACCACAATGATGAGTATGAATCAAATAAGGATGTCAGCTTGATGACTAAGTGTAGACTAGTCCACACTATCGTGTTCCCCATAACTACATATGGCTGTGAAAATTGGACAATGAAAAAGATGGATAGAAGGAAAATTGATTTGTTTGAACTATGGTGTTGGAGGACGCTCTTGCACATCCCTTGGACTGCAAAGATAACAAATAAAGAAGTGTTGAAGCACATAAAACCGGTCATGTCACTAGAAGGAAAAATAACAAAACTTAGACTTAGTTACTTCAGTCATGTCATGAGATCAACGTTGTTGGAGAAAGACGTTATGCTTGGAACAATCAGTGGCAAAAGACGACGAGGATGCCAAAGAACGCGTTGATTGGATGTAATCAAAGCAGACACAGGCCAAAATATAAAGCAACTGAAAGAAGCTGTACAAGATCAGAAATCATGGAGAAAGCTGGCTTATGGAATTGCCAAGGGTCGGATACGACTAAATGGTTAATTCGATTTGATAAACTAAAAATAAAGAATGAAACTTACCTCTTTAATGTGAAGTTGCCTGAATTTGAAATAATTTTTTAAATAAATTGTGATCTCCCAGAGAACCCCTAGTGACCTCTCACAGAACCCTGGGGTTCCACGGAACCCTGGTTGAGAAACCCTGGCTTAGTGGAAGACTTACACAAATCACAGAAATGGAAGGGTCCATTTTGAACATTAACACTGCCTTCTTCCATGAAGTTAGTCTGAAAATGCATCATTGTGATTCAAAATGTATACCAAAAAATTGTATACAGTACACTTATAAATATGAATCAGTATAAATTGATCAACAAGTATTGTTACGTGCTAAACAAAGACTTCACCTATAAATAACAGTTGAGAGATGTGAATTTGAAAGTTAGATGAAATGCATACAAAAGAACATGATAAACTATCATAATGAAATTTCATTTGAATTACTATAATGAGTTTATTCTAATCATGAATACTCTCATATAATTCTGTAATATATAATGAAATGTTTAAGCACAGAAGGAAGATCAGAATAACCAAAATATTTGTGCAAATCATTTAAAATATCATTTAGAAACCCAGTATAGCACAGCACAATTGAGAAAAAGCACTCATCACACCAATACTTGTGAATCCAATAACAGCTGAGAATCAATGAGTATTCCATCATAATGAATACTATTATAGATTACTGACAACAGCCCCACTCCAAAGGTGCAGATGACCTTGGGACACTGAAATTCCCCGGGACAGGAAGCCTACAGTAATCCAACATTGTGCCCAAGAAGTCAGTCAGGAAGAAAGATCTGCCCTCCAATTTTAGTTTGCTTCACCATGTAATAGCCGAGCAGAAATAGCCTGGGAGAGATAGGCTCCCTTTTCTTATTGCAGCCAAATCTCCATGATGCACACCAGTTCAGCACACTGATCATAGATTAATTAAAATGCAACAGTTTATGGTGAAGTAGACATGTCCTGACTGTCCTTCTAAAGGCAGAATGCATGGACAGCAATCACACCTCCTAAGGGGGTGCATTCTAAAGCTTAGGAGTGATGCAGGAGAAGCTCCTCTCCCATATATCAGATAGATGAGCCTCTGGCAGTGAGGCACATTCAGAAAGGCAGGAGGGAGACCTAAGGGTAATATTGTGACTTTAGTTAGTACAGCTCTGCAATTCAAATGTGTTTCATTGCCTTTGCTGAAGCCATGGGTATTGGGCTCTATGCTTTCATCCAACCAAGCTGAAATTTTGCTTTTAATGTTTACATTCCCCCTTTTAAAACATATGCTCAGATCAATATCACCTAACCTCAAATCAGTTTTTAACAAAGGAAAACAACGTTTCAGAAACTGGGGTTAAAAAAATAAAAATTGGTTTGATCAGGAATGCACAGAGATGAAAAGGGCATACAACAGGCCATATAGAAAAAGTAAAAACCTCCCTTCAGAGGACCAAATATATCTCTTAAAGAACTTTAAGGTTCAGTATAAGTCCCTCTTAAGAGAAAAGAAAAAAATAGCACCGAAGGAGTCCTGGCAGAAACTTACCCAATCAATCAGGATGAGAGACTCATCCCTTTTCTAGTATATTACCAGAGGGTTGGGAAAATTGCTGATTTAATCAGGTACCAACTCCAGCTTGGGAGGAATATTTTAGAGAGTTATATGTGGACCCAGTTGGCACTATAAATGAGAGTCAGATCAATCTGGAGCAAGCTCATAATTGGCCACAAGTTTTGGTCCAAGAGGCATCCCGACTGATCGAATCTCTTAAGGTCAACAAGGCTCCAGGTGCTGATTGTGTTATGCCCAAAATGATTAAAAAGAACCCTAGTTGGTGGGCACCTTTGTTAGCATCTTTGTTCACATTTATAGGCCAGACTGGTCACATTCTAATAGATTGGGGGATGGCAATAATTGTCCCAATTTATAAAAATGGTAACAAGAATAAGCCATGAAACTACAGGCCGGTCAGCCTTTTGAGTGTTGTCAGCAAGTTATATGCCAAATATTTAAATCTTAAACTACAGGACTGCATTGAGACAGAGGCATAATTCAAGATGAACAGGCAGGTTTCAGAGAAGGGATATCAAGAGTAGATCATACAGTGGTGCTGCATCACCTTGTACAAAACTATACATACAAAAAGAAAACATCCCTCTTTGCAGCCTTCCTTGACTTCAAACAAGGCTTTGACTCAATATCCAGAAATGTTCTTTGGGAAAAATTAAAAAATACAACTATGGATAGGCACCTCCTCCATCTCATACAGAAATGATATTCCAATTCCACCTTAAGAGTGAGGTGTAACCCCTGCAGGACTGTCTCTGACATAGTAAAAGTGCAAAATGGAGTGCAACAAGGATGTGTTCTTGCCTCCTCCTTTTTTAATCTCAATATTAATTCATTGGTGGACCTCTTACATAACATGGATATTCATGCACCCAATCTAGCACAGCGCAAAATTCCAATACCTCCATATGCTGATGCTATAATTTCACAAACCCCTGTTGGACTGAAAAGAGCAATTGTAGCAACACTAAGGTACTGCAGACAAAATCATTTGGTTCTCAACTTTATCAAAAATTTTAGTTTTTGCTATGAGAGCTAAGCAGCATTCCTGGAGAGTAGAAGGGCATCAATTAGAAAAGGTTAATGCATTTAAATACTTTGGGGTGACCTTCCACTTGAAAGGTACTTGGAATGCACACCAGAATTAGGTAGTGCAATCAGCCCTTACATCAATGAGTGCCATTAAACCGTTCTTTTACATTGGTGGAGGACAATTAGTACCTGCGGCTTTAAAACTTTTTGAGGCCAAAACTTTGGCTCAAATTCTCTATGGGGCACAAATAGGAAATTATGTGAAGAAAGAGGCACAGAAAACAGCGCAAACAAAATTCCTGCGATCAATTCTAGCTGCACCCAATGGTACATCAAATGCCCAGTTAGTACTTGAGACAGGAATGCTGTCAATTCAGATTAGGGCCTAGAAGATGATGATAAATTATTTACTCAAAATGCAATTCTTCCCAGTTGGTTTGACCCCTCTAGTCCCAACAGATAATTTCTCTTCACCCTGGAAGCAGGCAGTAGAGTATAAACTGACTTCATACAGGCTCTCTCCACTATTCTTAATATCATTAGTTTATGATCAAGCTAAGCAACTAATCATTCAAAGAATAAGGGACATGGAGTTCCAGACAGAAGTTAACAGGCTGCCCCAATGCAATAGAATTTGGATAAACAGGGGCGTATGGGAACCAGCAAGTTATTTGCTAAACCTAACTTTCCCTAAGCTGAGAACTGCATTCTTTAAAGCTAGATTCAATATTCTTCCATCTGCACTTCTTCAAGGCAGGTATAGTAAAATCCTTATGGCTGAGCATATCTGCCCATGTGGTGAAGAGGAAGGTGAAACCATCTCACACGTAGTATTACAATGTAAATTTTATAGGAACATTAGGTCAATCTACATTTTGCCCCTAATAGATAAATTTCCTGGGAATCCAGATAATTTTTATGTGAACCATCATCTTCAGGATCTAAAACCATACATTATGTGTGCAGTAGCCAAATTTTGTGTTGCCACAATGAAAATAAGACAAAACCAGCTAAAGAAGTAATTATTCTCATTTTAAATATTACTTTTATTTATTTATTTATTTATCAAATTTATCACCACCCATCTCCCAAAAGGGACTCTGGGCAGTTTACAATAAAACATAAATAAAACTATAAAACTATAAAACACTATAATAATAATACAATAAATATAATAAAAACCACGATGGCTGAAAGTTCTTTATAATTTGCAGGCAGAGCTGGGTCCTGCTAAGAAACTAACCATCCCCAAGAATGGCTACTCTCCCTCCCGCCCCAGGCATAATCACAGAACCAGGTCTTTACCTGTTTCCTAAAGTCCAGGAGGGAGGGAGCCAATCTCACTTATTTATTATTCAAGTTTAATTACCGCCCATCTCCCCCAAGAGAGGGAGTCTGGGCAGTTACTTAAATATTACTTTCAAACTGAAATACCTTAATTCATAAATTGCTAGGGGATATACATTTTTATCTTTTATTTTATACTTATTAATGTTTTAGACTCACACTACCTGAATAACAAATGTATTAATATAGTAATAGAGGAGTGAATGCTATATTATTATGTGATCTATTTTATTAGTTGGTAGTATATTATTGTATTTCTTTGTTTTACTTTCTTTTTGTCCTTTTAAATGTTGATGGTCATTGACCAAATAAATATTATTGATTGGTTCTTAAAGAAGGTGCTGAGCTGCCTGAAACTCCTGAAGGGACTAGGAAGCTTCTAAGACAGATGAAAGCCCAGTGACAATTGGGAAAAAAAGCCATTAGGTACCTATAAAGGGTGACATTTGAGAAGAGATGTGGATGGAATTGTCATAGGCAAACACTTCCATGAGTAAAAGAACTGGCCAATTGTTTTGCTAGAAGCTGGCACAGCGGTGAAGATGTTGCTGTAAGGTGGAATTCATCTTCTCCGTTTCTCCATAGACTGTGGTTCATAGGCTGAGAATAGGTAGAGCTTAACATTCAATAGTTGAAATAGAGTTTGCTAGACATATGCCATGAATTGTGGGTATTGGTCAAAAAGCAGATGGTTGGGCAACATGATTTCTGAAAGTTTGTTGAACAGATGGGACATTTTAGGATGGAAGGGAGGCAGAAAATAAGGTGGGTCATTTTAGAGAAAAGATCAACCACCACCAAAATGCATCTAGACTTTTGATGAGTGCTAGGTCGGTTATATAGCCCAGGGAAACTGTAATCCAAGCTCATGCAGTGCAAGGAGGGACTTCAGAAACCCAGTAGACTTGTCACATTGACATATCTGGCATCAGGAAACACATGCTCAGCCACACGCACCAAAAGGTACAGAATCTCCTCTCTTAGGAGAAGGAACATACTGTATAGCAAGCTGTTGTGGAGCAACTCTCCCTTTTCCCAGGAACAGAATGATGGGAAAGTGTACCCTGACAGTTAACCCAATCTAACCTGCACATTAAGGTCCCTGCTACTTGATGCAAATTTATTGGTTAAGGAAGTCTCCCTTCCAAACCAAACAATCTCACAAGGAGTGAGGGTTTCTGGTGGGGCACAAAGTTTTCAGAGCACAGAACAGAAGCTGAGGGAGAGTCTTAAAACACCAATATTCTGGATTGTATGCAGGTATCCATCTGCTTGTTCTGGGATCTTGGAATGTAAAAGAGTTGAAAGTCAAAATGAGAAGAAAAAAGATGATGTTGACCTGATGTTGAGTAAGCTTATGAAAAGTTTAAAAATATAACAGGCATGATTACCCACATCCTAAAATCCACTTCCTGAAAAAATAAAAAACCTAAAACAAAACAAAACAAAACAAAATAGAAACAGAACAGAAATAAAAGAATTTCAGAGTAATCAGTGACCCTTGAGAATGAACATGCTATAGTTGTAGTGTTCAAAAACAAACAGAAAATAAACAGAAAGGGATCAGCAGGAGTCACGCCTACTTATATGCATTACACATGAAAGGCAGGGCACTCTGGTCACAAAATCTTTAAGTTCTAGAAAATTCCATATGGGCTGTTCTCAGGCACATAACAATGTATGAATCAAAGGGACTGAAGAAAACAGAAAACAACAGCTTCAGTCCCATCAACCTAAGCCAGATACGTAATAATGATTCAAAGATGTACAAAGATGTACAAATGACACATAAGCTTATTTCCATTCTGGATTCTACACCTTGTTGGAATACAAATCCTTTCATATACAAATCTATTCTCACAAAAATCCTTACCTACTCTGAGAAGGAAAAAATACTCTTTGTCACAACCTAATGATAATCAGTACATCTTGATATACCACCTATTTTGACTGCTAGGAGAGGGAAGATCTTGCTGAAAAACTACCTTCACTGTTCATTGACATGAACTGGATGCTAAAGGAAAAGAAATAACTACAGTCTGTTTGAAAGAATTATTGCATAGGTAAAAGGCAATCAAACACATAACCAATAAATATATGTGTAATTAGTCCCCTCCCAAATGAAAAATAATTTCAAATAGCAAAGTTACAGGTTTAAAACAAACTATTTTTCTATGAAATCTAACTCATGCATTTGGAAACAGAAAACACTAACTTTAAATAAATGGGATCACAAATCAAAGGTGACCTTCAGAAAGAATTCAAAAGATGGTCAAGTATATTTGGTGCTTTTGGATTGTTCGAATAAGATCATTACGGCACTCATGACAAGCTCAAGAGCTATCACTTACTGCAAGCAAACAACTAAACTCAGAGACCACCAAGGACTCCACCATTTAGTATAATCACACCCAGACTACCTGTAAGCTGAGCCAATTGGAAGCCTATCATATTACAGTGTCTGTCTTTAGATTGTCAAATCCAGTGAGAGGTGGGGGAAGAGACTATTAAAAATGAGCGTGTAAGAAAGCATCTGATCTCCCAATACAAGCATTCAAATCACTAGCAATAATAACTAGTGCATCTCAGTACTGGCAAAGTTGTCTAGTAATACAGTTGTCAGGAAGACCCCAAGTACTATTAACTTTATTATATCTGCTTAATGGGGGAAGATCTATATTAATAAGTAACATATTGTGCAGCTTAAGGTGAAACCAAAGAGCTAGGGCCATACTAGCAATGACTCCAACATAGTCAAAGAAATGTCAAATTTTGTGGTAACCATTATGTTCAAATCTCCCAAGAGTCTTTTATTTTTTTTTCACTGGATAATGCTTTGAGTGTATAGGAGGTATAGATAGAAATATGTCATCCATGGCCCACATTTCCTGGAGCAGTAAGATATCAAAGGCACTAATAAATTCCAAAAAGGAGCCATCCAGGTGCTTCACTTTTCAGCCAGGAATGTTCCAAGAGAGATAGAAATTGAGTCATTATCATGGAAGAGTGAAACCTCAGTGGATGATCTGGTAAATTATACAGGATTTCCAGTTATAGTAGGTAAGGATGTTTCAGGAGTTTGCTTTGCAGCAACAGAGACCTGAGGAAGGCATTGAGCTCACAGATGGAACTGCCTCAATTAGTGCAAAGTTTGATGCCCTTTGAAATTTGGAAATAGCCTTCAGTTGGGAGATCAAATGTATTTTTCTGGGAATATCCAGATTTTAAGGATGAGGCATAGTATTGGTGGGCTCAACAAAATTTGAGGCTGAACTTCCATAAAGTAGCTTCTTGGAATCTAAAAGGTTCCCTTCAGCGACATCACAAAGGTCAAGGAGCTCAATCCTCTGATCATCTAGTAAAGCCTGATGCATCCCAGCTAACTCATCTCCCAAAGAAAGAAAGATGACAACAAAATGTTTTAGATGACACAAGCTCAATGATTGGTTCAGCTGTAGCAACAGTAGTCTAAAAAGTTATCTTAAGGCTATCCATACTTCGTAAAATACGTTCTTGCTCAACCTTGGGCAGGGATACAAGGGGGATTCATAAGTACAGCTTTATTGGTCTCAAATTTGGCCTCATTCTACATATCAGTTTTACTTCAATAGTCTGGCATAGTCAAGGACAAACAAGGAGAGGATGTACTATTGTTAATAACAGGCTTATTACTTGGAGGACTGCACACTCCAGAAGTAACAGAACTGAACAAATGGTTGCTTTTCCATTGTGAAAAACTTTGTTGGGATAATTTGAAGGGTGGCAAGATACAGTTTCATTTTAAGTAACATATGAGATATAGTAAATTGCTTGAAAGTAAGATTTGTTTACTGTCAGGCAAGCTTGGGAGCCACTCTACCACACATGAATCTATTTGTCAATGGTGACAGCAAAGAAGCTACAGTGGCAATGGGTACATTGTTGGAAAACATGAAGGACCAGGTTAGGGACAGATTGTCATGGAGAAAATCTATCTATATGGTTGCTAAGAGTCTACACTGACCTGATGTCACTGACCTGTAATCAATCAATCGATCAGTCCCCTTAGGGAAGCTTAGAATTGTCCCATCCTTTACATATTATCTCATTGGGTAGCAATTATGAATGCAGTTTTCACAAAAATAGCTTCATTAACACAAGTTCAATGTTATCACAAAACTGAGGCCAAAGGAAAGAATGTTGAAAATGTGTTCAGCCACCATTAGACAACCATGTGCTTGTCAAAATCAGACAATCAGACATGCTATAAAGGATCAGGCAAGGCTTTGGGCACATCCAAAATAAAATAAAACCTCTAACACACTTTGATTACTTACAGCATCTAGAAGTACACTGAATTTCCCACTCTAAATTCTACAAGAAGTCACTCCTTCCTTCCCTCCCTCCCTCCCTATAATGCTGTTTCCCAGGAAGATTCCAAGAAAAATGCATCATACTACCTACTCCTCCTTATCTATTTATCCTCAAGAAGGGAATTGTGTTGATTTAGGGATTAGCCACCTGGCACTCTTAGGCTTCAGTTCTAGAGATACAAAGGATTAAGTTACAAGTCATTTGTATGTGTGTTCTGATCTAATTAGGCCTCTGCAGCTTTCCAAATGTGCTCCTAGCCATCAAAGATTGGACAACTCCACCCTAGGAGGTCAAGTAGAACCAATCAGAAGCTCTCCAATGTGGTAATGCAGAAAGGAACAATCAGGAGGATAAAGGTGAGACTGCATGAAATCCCTACCCCAAGGAAGAACCTCACACAACCTCAGGGAAACTCACATGTGCCAGGACAGATATAAACATAGTTGTTAAAAAGAACAGAGTGCAGTCCAAGAAGGCAATTCCTCTCCACACATAAATATTACAATTATCCAACCTGGTTTAACTAAGAGCGGAAATCACACCTGCACTGAAATTTACTGTACTTTCTGTACATAATAAATTATTTTAAATACTGTATAACAGTCCTTGATTAAATTAGGATAGGAAGGAATAAAAGGTGATCCTATCTTCTCAACAAAACATTTCGGAGTATCTTTTAATTTGACCTATATAGCCAAGCATCATCTTGTGTTTGCCTGGCAAATTGGAAGCCAAGATGTCATGATCACCATTGTGATGCTTGTGACATCGCAATGGCTCACATGACAATGCAGGGAAATGGGTCCTGGGCAGATTAAGGGAAAAGGCAACTAGGTAACAAAAGAGGGCAACAGGTGCTGGCAACAAAGTATCAACTCTAGCCGGAGGCAAGGAAGAGAAAGTTACAATGTTGCAAAGAAAGCAATTGACAAGACCAGACCACGAGGTGCGCCCGAGCTGTCAAAGAGATTACGAACCTGATCGCCCGGCAATGAACCATCACCGGCCAGGGAAGCAATCAAGGAAACACCCGGAGCACAGGAGGGGCTCCACCCCTCACCTACCGAAGACAGAACCGACGGGGCTCGGTGGCGCACCCAGAGTAAGAAGGGGTGGAGCGCTGACCGGCGCGGGCTATTTAAATCCCGTTCTGGCACGCTCCACTCACTCTCAGCTTTCTTAAAGGGCACGCATACTGTTACTCAAATAAAACCAGAACCTAAGCCTACACTAGCGTCTGTGTTTTTACTGGGTAGCAGGCAGAGCCTGACACAAGATGACCTGGGGACACTCTAATAATTCAAAAAATACCTCACTTTGAAACTGATTGGACTCTTCAGAGGACTGCCAAAATGAGAGATGATACCATTGTATTTTCTGGAATTCAGATTAAACTCTTCTGAATCCAGACCATCAGGCTTAGCCAATTCTAAATCCAATTCTTGGTGGCAGCCCTTGTCCTTTGAAATAATCTCCCCTGCCCCCCAATATATGGTTGGTGCACCCTTGCACACCTTTAGAAAGGCAGTTAAGACTTTCCCCAATGTGACTGGGTCAGGATGAGTAGAGTTCCCAACTGGTGAGATATAGTATATTTTAGTCCTGAAAGTTTGCTTTATTAGTATGCCATATTTTTCTTTTGTATTTTTGTTTAATAACTGTATACACTGTCCAGAGGCTCATTGTTTAAGTAGGCCAGCCATATAAATTTAAACAAACAAACAAACAAACAAACAATGTTCTAGATAAGTAAACTGACTGTGAAATTGAACATGGTTCATATATGTTTTGGTGAGATAGATCAGATGAGTTTCTATCAACTATCAATTTGGCAGCCTTCCTAATGAAGGAGTAAGTCCTAATGCCCTTCGTTCCTCCCTAGGGAGTTTTATGAAAGCTTCAGAGGATTTCAATGCTCCATTTTCTGAGTGGTGTGCAGTATCCATGCTTTCCTTATTTACTTCAGCACCAGACAAAAGATCTTAAGAAAATATAAGACGTACTCTGAAAAAAATACACATTGCTTGTTTGTAAAGGCAATGGTGCTCTTAGCTGTCAGCTGTTCGAGGTAGCCCAGATCAGAAAACAGACTTTACAGGAAGACTAGAGCTATACTTTATTGAGATAGGCTATAACAACAGAATCTTGCAAGTACTGTGCTTCTCCTCCTCTCCTTCTTATACCCCAGTGAGTCAGGAAGGAATCAGACTGAGTCTCCTCTTAATGCTATCTTCCTTCCCAGGACTTAAGGAATGTTTCTACAATATCTTCTTTGTTTACATAACAGTCTCTGGATATTTGTTTCAAGGCCATCTCCCTGGCTGTCTACATTAGCTGACATGGGTGACTCTGACACAATGACTTTATTTCTATTTTTCCCTCAAAGGCATTTAGTAGAATCAGCACTGACCTGGTGGATAGGGCATTGCAGCTGATATGTGTTGATATAATGACTCTCTCAAGCCTGGGAATCACTGGTTCCTGTCTTACCAATTTCACTTCTAACACCGGCCATAATCATTTACAGAGACAAATTTCTATTAGTGTTTCAGCAGGAGTATAATGTTTCAGCAGCAGCAGTTCAGGTCAATCACTGGTCAGTCACTTGGGTTAAAGCATCTTCTGAGACATCTCTTTTTGCCTTTCAAATATACACACATGCTTTCATTTTTGTGAACTGTAATAGGCAGTTTTTCTGTTGCATACGTCTTGGTTCTAGTTTGTAATTATTATCTAGCCAGGTCTTGTCCTTTACCCCCAACCATGAAGCTAGGTCCTGAATAAGGAGTCAGGACCTAAGATTTCCAGTCATGACTGGCAGGAGTCCTGCCACTTGGCAGCTGAGTCTAGCCAAGCCTACTCCCTGGAAGCAGACTATAGCTAAGCCAGACATCAAAGAGAACATCCAACATATTGGAAGATGATGCCAGGCTATCTGCTTTTCCTCTGCTTTGAAGAAACAGTTTGAAAAAGTCTAAAGAAAGGCTAGAGTTGAGCCCCTAATGATGTCTTAGGCTCTAGAGCTAGGTATGACTGCAACAGAGAGTAGGTTCTTCTTCTCACTGTTAATGAAGTTCTGGCCTATCAGAATTGTGGGAGAAACAATTCACAGTAAGATAAAGATTAATTTAAGCCTTCTCCAAATGGCTAGCAAAATGATTAATCAGGACAGCAAATTTTAGTGCAGGTCTTGTGAAACTACGTATCAATCAACTTCAGTTCTCTGGCACCAAGTGGCTGTTGTAGATGCTTTTGGAAAGTGATGGGTAGTGGTTTCCTGAATCAGATTTGAGTTACAGAACTGCTTTTTACAGCTATCCAAATATCACTGAGCTTGCCCCACCCAAGAAATATTAGGAAATATAATTTGAGGGCAGAAGCCATTTGTTTTCCCCAAACTACAAGCTGTGAGCTGTCATTTATTGTGTACTTACTACTTTGCCTTTATGAATTATAGTGTTGCATGTAAAGCTATAGTGTCATATTATTTAACCTTTATTTAAATAGTATAACAGTGTAAAAAGCACTAACCTGGCAGCTGACATCCATTCCAGCTTCTAGCAGCTCTTGTACAACAGCTTTATGACCATTACGTGCAGCAAGATGTAAAGGAGTATGCTTTCTTGTGTTACAGCTCATCAGATTTGGATATGCATTGATTATCATCTTCACCACTCTCAGTCGGCCATATAAAGCTGCCAAATCCAATGGAGTTTCTAACTTGTTGTTTCTTATTGTGGGATCTGTTAGTTCTTCAAGCAAAATAGCAACCACTTCTGAGTGTCCATATTGGGCAGCACAGTGCAAAGCCGTTTCATTTTCATTGTTCTGTTAAAAGAGAAAAAAATTAAATGCCTTGTCCAGAATTATACAGTACAGTACAATAGCTTTTTGAGACTTGTTTTTAACACATTGAGCAGATCTAACAGCAATTAAAAAATTAGTTTTGCTAATAGCTTTTAGATCAGATAGTTCTGTTACCTCAATTTCTCTTGTTCTGCAATTTGTTCACTAGAAAGAGGAACACAAATCTTGATTGTATATAAAGTCTCATCTGAAAATGTATCTGCATATTTTGCTCAAAGCTTAATAAATGTAATTTGTACTTATCTATTTCCAAGTCCTACATATTTTGTCTCAACTGTAAAATTAAAAATGGTAAAACATAACTAAAGCATTGTTTCAAATTCTGATTTATTAATATCAGGATACGATCTGTGTATTAATGAAACAATTAAAACAAAAAGTATTAATTTTAACTATTAATCCCAGTGGTTCATTAAGTTTGATACTGAAAGCTAATTTTTTCTGCCAATTCAATACCTGTTGACTGACAGAAAGCTCAATTATACAATTGTGAAGGCTTGTCTTCAGAGTAACCCTATTTCTACTACCTTGGAACTTAACATTCCATTGCATGAACAGAATCCCTCTGATTACACAGAGATGTCAATAATTTTCTTCTGAAGTACACTAAAACTCACTCTGGACAGACTGCAAATCATCAGATGCCAGTTTTTGAGTAATATAAGGACTGGAGATACAAACATAAGCTGAAATGCCTTTTATTGCACAACAGGATCTTTAAAGTCAAACCAAGCAAATATATTGGACAAGTCCATCTAAAGTATATCTAAAATGCACCACTGTGAACTGTACATATATGTCATTCCTATAGATTACTATAGAAATATATAGAAATAAACATAGCAGTTTTCCACTTTTATTTCCAGAAAGAAAACATTTGCATAAAACAGAAGCACAAGAATGCATAACCTGATGCAAATATTTCTTAATCCGATAACAAACTATAGTCATGTTTTATAAATTCAGTGTTTAAAAAAAGAAGTACATCCAGTAATATTATGGTATGAATGGTTGTTAAAATTACACACCCATTAGAATTCATATTTTATTTATATTATAGAGAGGAAAAGTACTCATTTATTTTTTCTGAATAAAATTGTATTTCATAATGATTTCATATTGATAAAGTTGTAGAACAGGCAGGAAAAACCTGCTTCACAAGGTAACGATTTATAAATATTCATATTTATTCTGAAATTAGAAGACAACTTGTCATATTTCTTACAACTAATGGAGTTTGTTGAGTGTATTATCAAAGTCTGAAGCTAAGTTTACATACAGATTTTTATAATGTAATGAGGATTTTCATCAGGGGTGTAATGTAATGTAAATAAATTATGTAAATTCATTCATTGATATGAAAAATTTCTTGTTGGTATTTTTGCTGGGATTAGAACTGATTTGAAAATGGAACATCAACAGAAATTGGAAAAAATAATTTGGCCTTAACACGTATGAAATTATGGTACAGGCACTCTCCTTCAGACACTGGAAAACTAGTACTTAAAGCTATGATCAAAGTAGAAGAAACTTTCCAAACTATTTTTTTTTTAAAAAAACTCCTTCTCCTGACACAAAATTAGCATCAGTGGCTAGGAGGGCCTTTGTACACTTTCAGGTTGTGTTTCAGTTGCATCCATTCCTGGACCAGGAGGACCTGCTCATAGTCACTCACACCCTTGTGATCTCCCATATGGACTACTGTAACACACTCTACATGGGGCTACCCTTGAAGAGCATTTGGATGCTTCAACTGGTGCAGAATGCAGCATTAAGGGTAGCAAATAGTGCTAATTATTCAATGCATGTGACACCACTACTTTGTGAGCTG
This sequence comes from Candoia aspera, assembly GCF_035149785.1. NCBI lineage: Eukaryota > Metazoa > Chordata > Lepidosauria > Squamata > Candoiidae > Candoia > Candoia aspera. Next base: position 34,544,417 of record NC_086159.1, on the reverse strand, counting down.
CATTGGTGCTGGTATTCAGTTTTAAAGCCTTTCGTGGCTTGGGGCTGGGTTACTTAAGGGACTGTCTCTCCCTGGTTGTTTCTGCATGTCCTTCCTGGTCCAGCCTAATGGGCATGCTCCAGATCCCGTCAGCTAAGGAATGTTGGCTGGCAGGGCCCAGAAGACAAGCCTTTTTGTGGTAGCACCTGCCCTCTGGAACGTTTTCCATCTGGAGATCAGATTGGCCCCAACCCTGCTGGCCTTTTGTAAGACCCTAAAGACCTGGTTCTATGCTTAGGCCTGGGGCCCCATGTGAAGGGACCTGTCTCCAGCCTCTGCAGATAACTGCTTGTTTTCTTGGCTGCTGTGAATTTTAATTTTTCTATATGTATCTGTTTTTATTTTTTATCATTGTTTGCTGCGTAGAGTCATTGAGATGAGCAGATATATAAACTGATTAAATAAATAAATAAATCTAATTATGGATGATAAAGTTTATTTCTCCATCTCATTTCAGTATACAATATTGCTTACAATATTTGTTTAAAATAATCTGATGCATTTGTTTAAATAATCTGATCCCTCTTGGTTGATCAAGTCTTCCCCGAAGGTGACATTGTGTCAGCCCTTCCAGGTAAACCAGACAGGAAACACGACTAGATGAAATAATTCTACTTTCTTGTAAGGCTTCATTAACAGAATCTTGCAAATCTGAAAGTACAAATCTCTGCCCTCCCTATTTATTCCTTGAGTGGTCAGGGCAGGTCTTTCCTAAATTTCTTCTTTAGACTGCTACCCCCTCTTGGACTCCCTTTCCTTTTATCTGATCATTCCCTAGCCAGCATCTCTTCCCTCTGTTCTCCAAGGTCACCCTCACACATTGGTTGGGTCCATGTGGTGGTGAATGCCTTTTTGTGGAAGGGGGTGATAGCTTTGAGAGAGGCAGTCATCCACTCTTTCCTGAAGAGACCATTGCTAGACACCAACAGAACTGGACATCCAGTCTCCACCCTTCCCTTTTTAGGTTGTTGAGAAAGTTGCTGGCTTGTAACTGCACAGAGCCCTGGAGGAAGCAGATTACCTACATACTTCAATCAGGATTCAGTCCTGGTTATAGCATGGAGACAGCATTTATCACCCTTGTTTGTGATCTTTGGTAGGCTCAAGATGGGGGTAGTGCATCCATCCTGGCCCTCCTTGAACTCTCAGTGGCCTTTGGATCAGCTTAGAGGATTGGGAGTGAGGCATATGGTGTTGCACTGGTTCTCCTCCTTTCTCCAGGGCTGGTTCCAGTCAGAATTTCTAGGTGGGGAGAGTACAGGCCTGAAGCTCCTGCTTCACAGGGTTCCTCAGGGCTCTGTCTCTCCCTGTTCCTATTTAACATCTCCATGAAACTGCTGGGGAGGTCATCCATTGAAACAGGGTGAGGTATCATCAGTATGCCAATGACATCCAATATATATCTCTGCCCTGGGCTGACCAAATGATGCTATCAAGTTTCTTTCCCAGTGTGGAAGCCTGGATCAATAAGAACAGGCTTCATCTAAACTCTAGTGAGACTGGATGGCTGTGGGTTTTGAGACATATACTCCACCCCCGGATCTAGAGATTTTCCATCTTTAGAGTTGGAGCACAATTTGGGGGTCCTTCTGGACTCACCATTCCTGCTTGAAGAGGAGGTGGCAGCCATGGCTAGGAAGGCCTTTGCACAGGTTCACCTTGTGAGCCAGTTAAGCCCAGTTCTGGATTGGGAAACCCTACTTATAGTAATTCATGCCTTAGTCACTTCTTGGTTGGATTACAGTAATGTGCTGTAGATGGGGCTGTCCTTGAGAAGCATTTGGAAGGTAGAACTGGTTCAAAGTGCAACAACAGCTAGCAGTTTTGGGCATTCCATGATATGCCAATTTAACACCCCTGCTCTGTGAGCTGCATTGGCTTCCATTGAGGTTCTGGATGCAATACAAGGTGCAGTGCAATTTAAGGTGCTGGTTATTATCTGTAAAGCCCTCATGGCACAGGATCAGGTTATTTGTGGGACTGCCATCTCTGATTATCTCTACCTACCCTACCAGAAACAGCATTGTTGTCATGCTCCAGGTCCTGTCTTTTAGACAACATCATCTTATGCGACCTAGGAGTCATGCCTTCTCTGTCACTGTACCTGCTCTGTGGAACAGCATCTCCCCCAAGATGTGGATGGCCCTAATCCTGTTGGCCTTTTGTAAGGCATTAAAGACCTGGAAGTCCCCACAGGTATTTGGGCCATGTGATTAAATGAGCTTGGTTGGTTGGTTGGTTGATGTTTCAGTGATTCAAAGTAGATTTTTTTTTTGTTTACCCTGGGTAGTATTGTGGCACTGTTTTTCTGATGTTGATTTTTATAAATTCTGATTTGTTTGGTTTGGTTTTTTATTTTAACCTTCTGTACACTGCCTAGAGTCACTTTGGTGAGATAGGTAGTTACATACATTTTCTAAATAATTTATTTTAATTTACTTAATTATCTTGATCTAATTTGCTTCATCAAGTATGTTATTGATGCTAGTTCTATTTTAGAATATCAAATTTTAAAAAATCAATATGGCTTAATACTTAGAGTAGGCAGAAACATCTTTCATTCCAGAGCATTATTAATGGTAACAGTAGTATATTTTTTTAAAAATCAACATGAGTGAGATGATAAAGTATTTGTGCTCATCAATTTTAGAGTAAAGCATGTTTTTTTAAGGAAATGAACTGACAAAAACATATGAAAAGTGCTTTATTTTAAATTTCACGTATTTAGAAATAACTCTTTAGTGCTGGGAGACTGTAAAGTTGGGACCCGTTATAAATGTAATCAAAAGATATCCACACAGTGATCAGTCACTACTCCAGGAAAAGAAAAATGCAGATTACAGTTTAATCCATAGCAATATTTTTAAAATGAGATGTACTTTTAATTTCATCAACTCTCTGAAGACCAATATCAAATTCTCACTCTTCTAGCCATTTTTCTATATAAAGACATTAAAAATTGCAAATCATGACAAATAATATCCTAGCAAGCTTTATTTTTTAGTTCTGTAACTTCAAACTGGGTTATTATGATTTAATTGTTTAAATTGGATAGATATTATCCTTAACACAAGTATCAACAAAGTACTGAATATTGTGTTTCCCAATTTAATTATATTTTTACAATATACATTTTTGCCACAAAATACATAGTAGAACAGAGTCTCAGCCACAAGCATAATGAATATATTATATAAGCCATGCATGCATAATTGCTTAATATAAATATACAGTGAGATATTCAGTTATATCATACATGGTTACTCTGTATATAAATTAGAGGAATAAAATATGTACCTGGAAAAGCACACATTGAGTTTGGGTGATATAGTTTACCCAATTCAATGTACATGAAAACTACTTGCAAAGAGTTAGAACAGCATGTTCCAGAAAAATTCAGCATGACTTTACCTGGGACTCAAGATGCAGATTGAAACTGACTAAAACTGAGAGTGTCTAGTCAATTTCAATCTTGTGTCAATGTCATTGATAAAACACCTCTGTTGCAGTTCTACTGCAACTGCTGAGTTGACCCTAAGAGAAAAAGGAAGAGGGAGGGAAAGCAGAGAGCAAGGAGAAAGAAAGACAGAAATAAGGTAGATAGAAAACAACAGATGTGCAGAGCAAGACACATAAAGGACAAGAAAAGGATAGAGAACAGGAAACAGCTGTTGAAAATTCTCTACTTTCCATACACCTTTTTGCTGATATTTTCATACATTAAGGATTATTAGGATATGAACCCAGTTCATGTGATTCTCCACATAAAACAGATGCCAATGGAATTATAAAAGACTTAAAGTCAGAATATAATTCTGTAATATTTATTTATTAAAAGGAGTAATGTCTCTTCCCAAGTAAACATAGTCTTAAGATGATTTGGTTAGAAGATCTTGCCTATCTCTCTTTATGTTTGAGATAACACGCAAGACACGATACCTCTACTTTGAAACTATTTCAATAGGTAAATTAAAAATGGATATATCTGTCCTGATTTTCATCTAAATATCTCACAAATATTTCAGAAATAAAAATGTAAACTGTAAAAAGTACCACTGAAGATATTTCCCTCCATGAAATGGCAGTGGGGAAATTTTTCAAATTTCACTCCATTCCTATGTTATATCTTGTCCCCAGAGAAATGGACAGCACCCTCCTGGATAATATTTAGAAAGGCCTTAAAACCAAGCTTTTACAAAAATCTTTCAATTCAGCAAGTTTTATTATTTTTAAGAATTGGCATACTCGTTTACTATGGATGCTACACGCATTTCTATCAAGTTATACTATTCATTTTATAGTTTGAATGGTTTTATATCTGGTTTTATAAACCATGTTGAGTCCTTATGGCGTAGGCAATATAGAAACACACCAAATAAAATAAACAACGAACAGGGACCTTCTTCCTCTTCATCCACATTTCCAGAGAAGCAACAAATCCTGATCTGTTTAGCAGATTTCTGGTTTGTTATATGCAAATCAGGAATTGTATTTCAAAATAAATTCTAGCCAATTGTTTAAAATGTCAACTTCAAACACTGGTTTGTTTAACAATTTTACTTTAAAGCCTGATTCCTCATTTACATATAACAAGCCAAGAAGGTAAACCATAATTTCAGATACAATTTCTTTCATATATTTTCCTCTCTTTATTTTTCATAAACATACCTACAAAGAAAGCCTCCATCCCGCTCCCGCCAAAGGTCATCCATAAGTGTGACCAAGGCTGTTTCCATCCCATATCTGGGCCTGAATCCTGACTGAAAGGGGTCCAGAGAATCCATTTCATCCAGGACCCCTTTCAGTGGAGCTGTAATGCCATCACTTCCTCAACCACCTTACCTAGAAAGGGAAGGTGGGAGACTGGACGAAAATTGTCTAGAATTGTAGGATCCAGTGATGGTTTCTTGAGGAGGAGGCGAACCAGCACCTCTTTAAAGGCTGCCAGAAACACTCCCTCTTTCAAGGATGCATTCACCATTGCCTGGTCCCACCCACACATCACTTCCCAAGCTGCTTTTACCAGCCAGGAGGGAATGGATCTAATTGGCAAGTGGTGGCATTTACAGAACCGAGAACCCTGTCCACTTCCTCAGGCCCAACAGGATCAAACTGCTCCCAGAAAAACAGGGCAAGTCCACTCCCTAGGCATCTCCCCGGACCCTGCTAGATGCTTGGCATCCAACTTAGAATGAATCTGAGTGAGTGATTTTATCCTCCAGATGCCCAGCAAACTCCTCAGCCCAGCCCTGTAAATGGGTTTCTAAACCCCCCTTCCCCAAAAGGGATTGGGTGATCTTGAACAGGGCTGTCGGGCTGCATTCTGCAGATGCAATAAGAGTGGAGAAATAGACCAAATATTCAAGTTTTCCATTTTGTAAAATTTGTTTAATTTAAATATACTTTCAAAGTTCTCTAGATTCAACACATTAACAGTATAATCATTTTTGCTAGCTTTTCCTGAATGTATTTTAGGAGAAAGGAAGAAAGATGATTAGAAATGTTTCCTTGCTTCATAATGGTCTTTCCTAGCCACAAATACACAGATTCAAGAAACTTAAGTCTTCTCCCCTCATCATTTTAAAGTAGTTACAGCTTAACCTTTGCCATCCTATCATGTCTATAATATTTTCTAGAGGCAAACTCTTTAAAAGATAGTATTGGTGATGGTAGGCATTTCTGGAACACTTTATCTGACAATATTGAGAATTTTGAAAGAGAAAGAAAAACTAGTAAGAATTTCTGCTGTTTTAATATCACCCTGTGACAGTATACAGTATGTGAGTGGGACTATATTTCTAGGATGTGCTGCAATCAAATAGACCATTCTGTTAGATTGTACATAATAACCAAAACTTTTTTGAGTAATACTAGATAATATGAGGGTGAATTCTGCTGCTGATCATGATTTTTTTATTTGATTGTGGATAGTTTTATATGTTTGTGTATTGGTTTTTGTTTTTATGGGTTGTTTTCACCTGTTGTGAGCTGCTAGAGTTGCTTAGATGAAATGCCATACAAATCAAATCAAAGTAGATTTGAATAGCACACATCATATCTCATTTTATGAAATGCAATCAAAGTGTTTAATATTCAGTATTGTTGTGTATAAGTGGTTGGGGAGAATTCTAAAACATTTTGCAGAGCTTAGAAATCTTTAGTAATAAAGCTTTGACATGCTCCCAATTTTTCAAATTCTCAATAAAAACTTTTATAGAAATAATAGCAACATGCCACTGTTGATTTAAACGGGCCTGCTCTTAGTATGACTTGGAACCAGTCTCCTTTTATTTATCAGATCAATAGAATTATGCTATTTATCTATAGCATGGAATTACAATGTTTGTCTGTAGCACAAACAACCTAAAAAAATCAGTAGCACTTGACCCAAACATTATTTTCTTTGTTATTTCAATGATAAAATAAGGAGATCTGTTAAAAAAAAACTGAACTAAATATAATAATATCATAGTAACTATGAAAAAGTCTACTTTGATATCAGATGTTTGCAAGATTGTTTTAGGTTGTATGAAACCTCCCATCCATATAACCCTAACCCAGATAATAATGCTTTGGCATGAAGGAACTTCATATGAATCCAGTCATATAACTGTAAGAACAAAAGGATACTTACTTGTGTTTGCTGAAGACATAAACAAATATATTTAATAATATCACCTGTTCATTCACTCTGGAATGTGATGGCCCATGATGGATAAGAATCTTCACAATCTCTACATCTCCTTTCCAAGCAGCCAAGTGTATAGGAAAATACCCTTTATTATCTGCCACATTAGTGGATGCTTCATATTGAAGTAATTTGATAACTACATCCCTGAAAAATATTTTAAAAATGCACTAAGGATTGACAGATTCCTTTACAAAGCTGTGAATTTATAGCACATACTGACAATATATACTAAAAACAACCACAGAATTATTCTTATGACACTGTCATCAATTCTAAGAAGCACAAAGCAGATGTGTTTAAGAAATTTAGAAATGATTATAATGATTATAATCATCATGCTCTTTAAATCATCACTGAATAAGAGATTAGGAATTACATAATCAAAGAAGGTTTACTCCCCTCAGAAACTCTTTAATTTGGAAGTTGATAGTTAATGGTTAGACCTTATATTATAAAACAAATTACAGGAATTACAGAAATGTTTTATACTAGAGATACACAGTTAAAGATTTTGAAACTTCTATACAAGAAACTCTTCTCTTCCCTCAACAATCATCTCAGCAGTCTTAATAATATAATATTTTTAAAAAGTCACCCTTATAGGTTTCATGAACTACCTCGCCAGCTACAAAGAACTGCTAAGATTGGAATTTGGTGTCATGAACCACTGAATTGCAAATAGTTGTTTCTAACTAGGCACTGAAAAGCAACTGCTGGGAATTCAAAGTTCTCACATACAGTAGGCACCCAAAGCTGCCCTATATTTTTGCTGGTCACTGGATCCCTTTGGACAGGATTATGGAGAATCTTCCAGCTCCAGTTGAGCCTCTCCTTAGCAACATAATTTTTATGAGTTTTGGTGTGCTGCTATATACTTTGATTATTCAGTGATAGTAATAAATTCTGGGCTGTTCTTCAGTCCTGACTTCTTCCCTGGCCCTGACAACTAGTTTTATCCTTTGTCTACTATGTTTTTGTACAACTGTTAACTCTTGATGACTATCTTATGCAGGAAAGCTGCATATGATTCAACCCTGATATACAAACTCTGCTTCCTCATTGCATATCCCTTTCTGTTTCTTCTCTTTTCCCCAGATCCTAATCTCCTAATCACATTTTATTCCCTTTCCTTGATCTCTGATCCTTGACCAGATTTTTATCTACTTTCTTTTCTTTCACTGTCCCTCATACTTCAAGAACTTTATTAGGTTCTCTATGGAGTTATATTCTGAAATAATTGTTATCAGCAGTGGCAAAAGATTATGTACTATAAGAGTGTACCCTACAATAAAGGAAAATATGATAAATAAAGCTTTCAGGTTTATTTCTGAAAGTCAATGAAAAACTTTATACTTGTCCTGAAAGTTACTTAGCTATAATTATAGTATTCATCCATCAATCCATCCATTCATTCAAGCTTATATGTTACTCCATTTCTGAAGACTAGTGACTTACAGATAACAACATAAAGTAAAAGATAAAAAGTCAGTTATATAAGCATAATGTGTCTCCCTGATGTGTCATCATTTGGGGAGCAGAATCTTAAAGCATCACCAAATGTTTCTCTGAATAGCCATGAACAGCCAGCAGTTCAAACATATAACAGGAAAGGTGTGATCTGAATACAGGTAGTGCTTGGTTAATGATGGCAATTGGGACCAGAATTGCTGTCACTAAGTGATGCTGTTGTAAAGCACGTCATCATATGACTGCACCACTTAGCAATGGCAATTCTGGCACTCCCAGTTGCCACTGTTAAGTGAATCATTGCAAGTCATTAAGCAAGGATGTCACATGGTTGCCCACTTGGGACCTCCTGCCAGCTTCCTCATTGACTTTGCTGGTTGGAAGTTGGCAAAGAAGGTCGCAAATGTCGACCATGACCATGGGGACACTGCAATGACCAGAATTCTGAGGACCAGTCGTAAGTACAGCTCGTTCAGCGCCATCACCAGTTTGAACAATCGCTGAATGAGTGGTCGTTAATCAAAGACTACCCGTAACTGGGAATAGGCTGTTTCAGACATGAGATGTGTAGCAAGCCTCTTTACTAGATCTTACTGGGTGGACAGATTCAAACTCAGGGAAGGTGATCTTCGAAGTATCCAGGCCCTGAGCCATGTAGGGCTTTAAAGGTCATAACCAGGACCTTGAATTGCACCCAGAAGCTGACTGGCAGCCAGTGCAGTTCCTGTAATAATGGTTTAACATGGATGAAACCAGGTAATCCCATAACTACTATGGCTGCTACATGCTGAACCAGCTGAAGTTTTCAAATAGTCTTCAAGGGTAGCCCCATGTAAATTAAACTGCAATAGTCCAGCTGTGAGGGACAAGGGAGTGAATAACTGAAACCAAATATCCTGTCCCAGAAATGTTTGCAACAGTCAAACAATATGTAATTGTGCACCAACTCTTCTGGTCACAACCTCCACCTGCTGTTCATGCAGGAGCTGAGTCCAGGAGACCTCTCAGACTGCAAACCAGTTCTGTCTTGGAGAGGTCAACCTCACTAAAAGTAAAAAATGGCTATCTCTGGTAACAGTTGGTTTATAAATCCACAGCCACTCCATTTTGTTCTGTGGCACTCCATAATGGAGTCCTAAGTTTGACCTCCCTCTTCCTGCTACCACCAACTCCTTACGTCTGCCCATAAGGAGAACTACTACAAAACAGTGCCTCCAAACCTTGCAGTCAGCCCAAGAGAATACAAGGGTCAGTGGTACTGAAAGCCACTGAACTATCAAGCCATACCAGAGAGATCTATTCCCTCTATCCTGGTCCTGCCAAAGGTAATCAATCCCACATCCAAACCTGAATTCTGACTAGAAAGAATTTTGATAACCTGTTGAAGACTCTGTAACTGTACTCCAGTCACCTTCACAACAACTTTCATTAAAAAAGGAGGGTTGGAGACTGATCAATAATTATCTAAAACATTCAGTACTGTAAGAGATCAATTTCTACAGATAATTTCAGAACTATACAGATCACAGGGGGGGAAAGGTGGTAATTTAGGTAAACAAAATAAAATCCCCCCCCCAAAATACAGTGCTCCATGTAGGCCACAAGATGGCATTGGTCTGCTACAAAGCAAGTGTTCTTTGCTTAGAATATTACAGATCACCAGATGAGAGTACAAAATATTACAGATCTCAGGAACATTCTAGAGGGAAAAAAAGAATATCTTTTTGAATATGCCTTCAGTAAACATAATAATTCCCCAACTCTTACAGATAAAGAACATTTAGACTTTAGCATAACACAGAAATACAAATCACAAACCTAATGCAGATTCCTGGTTAGAATGTAATACCTTTCTCTACAGCTTTAAAATTCTCTTGAAGCAAAGAACCTTGTTTGTTTTCACCTCAACTTCTCTTTTTTCTGGGTTTCAAAACTTGAATCAGAGGCTGCGAGGAGATGGTAAAGTTGGTTTTTTTTCCAGCCTTGATCCAGTTATTTCTCTGGCATTTTGCCCCTAATTTTAAAAGGACCATAACTTTTCTTTTTCCAGCAAAGTGAAGGTCTGGGGTAAAATGTGTGTAAGTGACAAGAGCATCTGTTCCTCACAGGAAAGGGTCTGAATCTACAGACTGCATTATTGTGAGTATCTGGCAAGAATGCTGACAAGGAAGTTACTTTCACAATAATAATTCAAGGAAATATTATATGGGTGTAGCTTAAAAAAATTTCTTTTTCAGTGCACGATAATAACCATACACTGCATGGTAACACCAGTCTTAGACACCCAGAACCAAATCCATCTATATTCTGGATATTGTTTGTTCACATAAAAGATGGTAGAAATATTATTTAATCAGTCTGATCAGGGAGGATTCTTTCAAATGTTCGAAGAAACTTCATGCTGTCAGTAACTCTGTCATATAGCCTTCTCATGATCCAATATGATGGAGGAGGAGGAGGAGGCGGCGGCGGCAGTGAGCTCTGCAATCCAACTCTGATATTTAATAACAGTCAGAAATGGATGCTGAGCAATAAACGGATAGCCCTAGGCAGATTCAGTGGCTGAAAAGGAAGCCAGAAAAGACAACAGCAGAAGGAGCAGGCAAATAGACTGAGAACTAATGCTTTGCTGAGAAGCCTGTAGGAGCCAAAGCCATTCTAAAAACCAAACGTTTAGAATGGTATCTAAAAGTGTGAAATGAGTTTGCTGCATTCATGTGGTAATGGTATAGAACAATGAGGATGACAGACAAGATGCAGGTTTCTTCAAGAAATAGAAAATCTAGTAATTTCTAATATATTCTGATGGACTGCCATGAAATAGAAATAATAATAATAAAAAAACCTATGGGGAACATATATGGTAAGTAGATGAAAGTAAATAATTTTCAGAATTATCTACATGAACAAGTCTCTTTACCATGCATATCTAAATTGCTTGCCAGAGTCACCCTGTGAAATGTTTATGCAGACAGGAAAGTGTTCATGTCCCTGAGACCTAGGATAGAATATAAACCACTGAACTTCTTTATGATAGTGAAGTAGCTGGAATTCAAATGGTCCTGGTCCACCACTGCTGGAATTAATTCTACTGTATTGCTCATTCTTGAAGAAGGAATAAAATACCTGTTTCCAGAGCAAAATATGTTGGCAGGGAAAACTGAGATGAACTTTATAGTATATCCACTGTTTATGGAGAACCTATTCCATATGATATTGTGACACATACAAACAAAATAAAAAGATCTTCTACAAAAGGGGATGGGCAAAGGCCACAGAAGACAGGCAATGGCAGCATCTAGATACTGTATATCTCTGATATGTAAGGAAGGGGATGGCAGAACTTAATGAGAAGTCTCTGCTTTTCCACTCTATTTCAGGGAGCCATAATTATTCCTTGAATAGGAAGTCACACCTATTCACATTTTATATACATTTAACCCACTTTTCTGCGCTGGTACTGCTGGCTGCCAGCCATCAAGATAGCAGGCTAGATTCCTGTCACAGTCCAGCAATAAAGGAACTTAGGCAGAACAGTCTTTTGGAAGCAAAAAGTTCTCTTTACCAGTATCTTAGGACAGCAACTGTAAATGTAGTCAACAGGCTTGGTACAGATTAAGACCAGGAATCCAGTAATCAAGCAACAAATCTGAGGGGAAAGACAGGAGACATGATGGAATAGAATCCAGATTTCCAAGCACAGCAAGATATACCTGGCAAATTTGAGGCTTGAAAAGTTGTTCTTAGCATTTTTTCCTAAGGACTGATTAACCTGATTAATTATGATTAATCAGGTTAACTATATAAGTCTGAAAATGTTTTCAGAAATAAAACTTAGGAAAGATCTAATCTGGGAAGGTGCGGCATGCTAGCTATTTTCAGGAGTTTATCTATTGTCATCTTGTTTTCAGTAGGGGATGAGAGGGGAGTCACCATGAACAGAACAGATATAAAGGGGTGGGGGTTACTGTGTTGCCTTCTCCTTTAATATATTCATTTTCCTTACTTTTGTTGTTTGTTTAGAATGAACTCAATTATCATTTTTTACTTTCAGTTCATTTGTCTGTCCATTAGCTCCAAATCCCAGAACCTGCTGTCAACAATTTACCATGGCAAAATATTAAATTGCAGGTCTCATTATGAAACACCAGTAACAGTTCCTGGGTAATCTCCTTTGAAGACAAGTACAAAAATTATTGATTGATCAAAATGATCTATGCTAACAGTCTGGATAAAGTTGAAGCCACCTTAATGTCAATGGCTGAATTTCAGCACAATCATGACAACTTTCACAGCCTTACCTACATCTTGAATAGGACTCATAGTACTCTCTAGAGCAGTATCTCTTCCATTCTCAATGCCTGCAGAACTTCAGCCCCAGCTCTGAGAAGGAGAAGGAGAAAAGCAGCTCTGAGAAGGAGAGCAAGAAAAGCAAAGTTGCATTTGTCTCTACTATGCTGCCCCCCCCAGTTCAGCATCTAGGTAATCTAAATAATATGAACAGTAAGATTCTAGGGAAGTGCAACATAAATCTGGGTATAATCTCTAATCCAGGAAACAACACTAGAATGAGCAATCAAATAGAGTGAGCAGGTCAAGACAATAGAAATGGAGGGCAATTGCTAAGCAAGCAATTATTTCTTTTTCATCTCTCCTTCATAGGCTGTCCTTCATTCAAACATGAAAGTTCAAGGACTGAAGACATCTTAGCAAGCACTGGAATTAATGAAGAGAACTGTAATGAAGCCATGGATTTGGACTAATGACACAGAACTTGAGTTTACAATGCTATAAGAGGAATTAAAGTTGTCAGTGCTGAAAATGTTGGCATTAAGAATATATCAGTTCTAGTATACATGTTTGTGTTCTATCTTGCTTCCTTTTGTTTTGCTTTGCCTCAATATTAAGCACCGTAGAAGAAGAATAAAATAATCTTGGCCTTAGACTGCAAGACAGACAGATGAATTGGTCTCTCTGCACTGTTTCAAGTCAGCCTAACAACTTGTGTTATATTACTAATACTGAGTACCAGAAGCATTACCAAAGTTGGAACTCATAATGGAACTGAAAGCAAAGCCTGTGACAGAACATTTAAATGTACAAGGCTGGGCATCTGAAATATGGTGCTCAATTCCAAAGCTTCATGCAACTGATCCTGTTTTCACAAGCCTGGAATAAATACAGGCAGGAGAGCCACCAGTTTTGAGCAGATGGTAGCCTGAAGACACAATGTGGTACTTGTTTAGCCACACTTTCACCCACAGAAAGGATTGTGGTCAAGTAAGATGATGTATTTATGGCAAGATTATCAAATTTAATTCTGCTAATGTTCATAGATTCCCAAGGTACAAAAAAACCATAGGGAATGCTTTGTTCCCCTAGTTCAAAAACTTCCAAAGTAGAACCCTCAGGCCTATAAACCAGAAACAAACAAGGATCAAATGCAAAATTAGCATGAGAAAAAAAGCATAACAAAAGACGAAACAACAGGAAAAAAAGGAAGAACAACAAACCATAATTATGATGGGAAAGAGGATGGCAGTATGCAAAATATTTTAAGTTTGGGAAATCTGCACATTCTTCCTTCATCAAAAAAAAAAAATCCAGTAGCCAGCTCCCTTCTCCCTCAATAAGGGGTTAGCAAGAAGACTGAGGAATCCCCACTGTAATGAATTTAGAGATAAATGGAGTGATAAAGTAAATGTATCTAGTTACCAAGATTTCTGTAACATAATCCCCCCCTTTTTTAATTAATCTGGTTAATAAGACATTGAAAATCTAACTTTTTTGATTCTGAGCAGTTGCTAGGGGCTTGAAAATAATAGTGAAATTATAAGACAACTAAATCACCTCAACAAATGACAGTGCTCCCAATTATGCTGCTGGTGCAGCAATAAAACAGAATACACAGGGTGATATAAGCTTTTTCAGTTCTAGTATAATTGCAAACCCACAGAAATAATGCAAAAAGACCAGAAGAACTTCAGAAAAGTTCTTATATCAAAGACATGGGACAGAGCAGTGATCACCCAGCACTAGCTGCTGAAACTTGACACATACACACACACCCAAAAAAGAAACAGTCATCATAAAACAGTAGCACTGAACCATATTTTAAAAAGTCAGTCCAGGACAACAAATACCTAATGGTATCAAAAGCTGCTGAGAAGCCACCAACATTCCAGAAATCATACAACAATATCATACTTCTCCATCTTTATACTGGCACAGACCATCCACTAGGTTGAAGAATGGCCCTCACAAATCATTTCTTCCAAAGGCAGCTGTGTTGTGTAACTATTACATATTGAAGGATATTACAATACATAAAAAATGCTAAGATAAGAATGAAGAATATTGAGATCAAATGGTTTTAATAAATAAGTCTTTTTTTCCCTGCAATTTAAAAGATATTAAAAACCCATTTTGTCTTAAAGAGGCATTTATGTCATTGACCCTATCCTGTCAAATCTAATCAGTAATGAAAAATGTACATTAAAAACCTGAAAACTTACTGATTCAACAATCTTGTCCATATATGTAGGTTATACCTGTGTTATCCATTAAAAAGTCACCATACAGAATTCTACTTATCACTGGAATAGATCCTGCTATAGTAGGCTTCTTCACCTGCAAAACTGGCATAAGTATTTCACTAAAATCAGCACAAACATAAAAATATGATGATGACAATTTTATGCAGCCTAGCATCAATACAAACATGCACTACAAACTAATGTTAACACAAAATCTGTAGTAATATGGCACTTACTTGTGACCATTCAAAGCTGCATGGTGTAAAGCTGTGTATCCTGAACTATCTGTGCAATTTATATTTGGTCCTCGCCAGATGCTGAAAATAAAGAACAAATTCCATTGTATCAGTATGAAGTTGCTAACACTTAAAAAATGATTAAATATTAATATGAAACAAATCAAAGACATTACAATTATTATAAAGGTAAAAGGGTAATATTTTAATTTTAAAACTTAAAAATAAGATATGACTATTTTACATACTGGGAACTTTCGTACCGATGGCAATCCCAGGTAAAAACTTGCCATCTCATAAAAGCTGGCTAATTTTCACGTTTCTGTCTGAAATAGATACTTTGTATCACAGAGCATAAACTGAAGAATTTCTTGAATATTGGGCTGTGCCATACAGTACAAATGAAACTCTTCTGCTCTTTTATTTAAAATTATTAAGGAATTAATTTCTTTCTCCTTGACCCAAGAAGAGGGGAGAAAGGTTTTGAATAGAAAAGAGTTAACAATTCGGAGGACAGACTGCTGGTAAAACATTTAATTATAATAGAATGTGCATGTTTGTTTATTTAATTATTAATGGCAAGCTTGTTAGGTTTGTGTTTTGCATGAGGTGGGACTAATAGTTAAGAGTTTCTTCCCTCAGCTTACTTCCCTTCCTTTTTCATGTTCCTCTTTGAATATAAAACTCACTACAAATTATAAAGTTTATACAGCCTGATTAGTTTTTTTCCTTAAGTCCACCCTCACATACAACTAATAAGAGACAGAGGGATTTCTCTGTGTGTGTGTTTGTGTTATATCCAATATGAAACTCTAGGAAATTAACCTGAGTGTTAAACATTGCTGCAGTGTATTGACTGAGAGAAAAGCCACTGCTTTTCATGTAGACACCCCTTAGAGTTTCAGGGTGGAATCTAACTGATAAAAAGGGGCAGGTGCAACTAGGGAAAACCAGGGGAGGAATGGGGTAGTAGCTTGAAGGAACATGTTCCATCCTGTATTATGCTTAGGTTATAAGAAAACCTTAAAAATTGTGTCAGAAGAGAAGTGAGAACCAGTACAAACAATAAATCACTGATTCTAACCAATGACTTTTATCTCATAAATGTTCTACCATGACTTTCCCACATAAAGTAGTCTAGTTTCTGGACTATAAAGTTAAATTTAGACTAAGCAACTATAATTCTTAATAGAAAGAATGTCTTACATGATTTACCAGAATAGATTGAAAGCACTACCAGGCAAATTCCAAAAATGGTAATTCAAGTATACCAAGAGATATAGTTAACCAAAGCTGTGAATCTTGCAATCAATAAAAATAAATTGCTTGAAAAATGAGAACCTCTGTATCAACAGCTTAGACATATTTAATCAATAACCAAAGAAAAACATTAAGGACATGTTACCAATAATGTAATGGTATGTTCAAAACCTGAGATTCCCTTTCTGGATATGTGGATATCCTCTCTTATCAGTTAAAAGAATAGATTTTTTGCCAGTTTCACAGAGATGCCATGATTAAGACACTGAGAAAGCTTCCCCTTTAGCAGGCTGGGGGATACAATGGCTTCTGAAAACGAAAACCATCCAGTTATTGAGATTTCTGTAACTAATCTTTTTAATAAAATTGGTTAAAGGAGCCTTGCTTTTGGGTGCAATGGGCTGTCTAGAGTTGACAGTTGGATGAACAGAAGCTGAATGATATCACTGAATCAATAATGCTATATCCAGTCTCCATATGATCTCACATATTACCTTCAGATATTCACTAAAGTTATGCAGAAGAACACTGTCCAAACAAAACTTGCCTTTTTACTCTTCTGAACTGATCATACATATATAAATCTTAATGTGAGAATTTGCATTATCACAAGATAATGAGTCTATATTCTGAATATGTACTTCCCAGTTGGTGGGATAAGGGCAACTATATGTTGGGTTGCAAGGTAGTCTTTAGGTTAGAGGCCCTAGGTTGCATAGAATAGTGTGAACATGTGCAGGATAAAACTGGACTTTGGTCATGCTTGTGACATATTGGCCCTGCCAAAAACTGGCACTATGTCTTTACTATTAGTGTAAAATACTGCTTATGTGCCATCATTATAACTAAGAATAAATGAGAATTTGGCAAGTATCTTTTGTTTCAACACATGATTTAAGCATGACTATTCATGCACACATAAGGCAAAAGAAGGAATCTAAATTTAAAAGCATGATTAATTTGATTGCTTACAATTAAAATTTGATAAAATTGATAAAAGATACAACGGCAATGAAAGGTTCTCAATATGGGGCAGCCAATCATTTGGAACAATCAAGAGAAGATCCTGGGGAAAAATGAACATGGCAGACAAAGAAGTGAACAAAACTAGAGTAAGAGTTGAAGTGCAGGCAGTGAAAATATATTTGGCTGGTAATTAAATACAGCACAAAAATATATTGCAGTGGAAATTACTAGTTTGACTTTGACTTACTAGTTTAACAAAGAAACAAAAAATACAGGCATAAAGGAAAAGTGAGATTAACAAACTAACACAGGAAGTCTAACACATTATCTTAACACTTCTCTACACTAATTGTTGCACCAAGTGTTGTAGAACATGCCTTTGAAGAGAATTTTGGAAGTTTGGCTGGAGAGAAACATTGTTGTAAGTGTGCTATAGAGTTCAAGTGTGCAGTCGCCATTTCCTGGCACCAGGAGGGAGAAAAGGATGAAAAGTCAAAGGGGGGCTTCCCCAGCAGAAAAGCATTATCTTCTTACTGCCTTAAAGAATATCTTAATTGCTCTAAAACAAATGTTTTAATATTTTCCAGAAAGTGCTTCAGGTCCTTGATTAGTTGGAAGATCAATGGAAGATCTATTGAGCAGGTCACAACTTTTAAGTATTTATGTATTCACTTTCAATCTTCTACTCACTGGACCAATCAAGCAAGGGAGCTTCCTATAAGAATCCAAAAAGCATCCTTTGCAATTATTAGACATGCAAGGCAACACAGCAACAACTATGTACCAGCAACTATTGAACAATTCAAGGCTAAAGTTTTGGATCCAGTGCTATCTGTACAGATGCTTCCAGCTTAGAAGTTATTTCACCTAAATTCTTAAAGGCCATAACCCAGGTTCCACATTCCACCTTTAATTATCTTATTTGGTTAGAATTAGCTGCATCTCCTTTGGGGCTTGTCTGTCAGCCCTACTAGGTAGATCAGACCAGGAAATCAACTCCACAGGAAGACTATAACACCTTTTATTGAGATTGGCTATAATAACAGAAACTTGCAAGTCTGATTGTGCTGTACCTCCTCCCCATTTTTATACTCCAGTGAATCAGGGCAGTATATGTCTGAGCTGTTTCCAAATATTACCACTTTGCTCTGGACTTAAAAAATGTTTCAGCCCCTTTTGCATAGGTAATGGTTCTTACATATTAGTTACTCTCTATGCCATCTGGGGCTATGCCACCTTAGATTCCGGTTCAAGCACATTCTTTGGGGAATGTTCTTGATTCACCCTACCTTATTAGACAGATTTAAATCTTCTATAAGAAGACAAATAGTCTTAATTTGGCTCACTGTGGCTTTTCCTTCCTGGCATAAGCTGCTCTCAGCCCTAACAAAACCATAGCTGATCCCAAGCAGAGGATATGGGATCCAAATCTCCAAACAGATAGGACCAGAGTTTTCTAGTTGCAATGTAGCTCAGTAGTTACCCCTCCATGGTCAATTCCCAGATACGTTTTAAATATTGTACACATTTCACATACAAGACTTTTTACTTTGGCCCAATTACCTATTAGGGCAATAACCTGCTGACACACCAGCATTCCTTGTGAAAACCATACCTGTATATGTTCCCATGCAGTGGTTGAATCTGTTTCTCATGTACTGTTAGAGTGTTTGTTATATATTAAATGAAAGGTAGAACTTCATATCCTTCATAAGGATAGAAATCTTAATTATTCTTCTGAGTAAAGGCTCATTTACTCATTTACTGAGTAAAGGGACGCGGTGGCGCTGCGGGTTAAACCGCTGAGCTGCTGAGCTTGCCGATTGGAAGGTCGGTGGTTCGAATCCACGTGACAGGGTGAGCTCCCGTTGCTAGTCCCAGCTCCTGCCAACCTAGCAGTTCGAAAACATGCAAATGTGAGTAGATTAATAGGTACCGCTTCGGCGGGCAGGTAATGGTGTTCCGTGTAGTCATGCCGGCCACATGAACACGGAACTGTCTACGGACAAACGCCGGCTCTTCAGCTTTGAAACGGAGATGAGCACCGCCCCCTAGAGTCAGACATGACTGGACTTAATGTCAAGGGAAACCTTTACCTTACTAAAGGCTCATTGCTATCCTCCTACAAGATTACCTACAACCAAAATGGTTGCCAAATTTCTAACAATAGCCATGGCTTGTAAAGATCTCCTGCTAGTTCCTTCACACTACTACTTGTTTTAGGCTTCCCTGTACATGTTTATTGTTGTTTTATATTTGATATATGATGTATGTAGAGAGTTAAGAGGATGGCTTTGATGAAGAGAGGGAAGATCCATTACCAAAGCAACAAAGAGGGAAATGATGCTTGAATCCAGACAAAGGGATGGATTACGAAAACAAGTCTGACAGAAACCCCCACAAATTCACATGAAAATAGAAGAGGGAGGAGGGGAAGCACAATCAGACTTGCACATTTATGTTATTATAGCTGATCTAAATAAAAGTAATTTTTAGGCTTCCATGGAGTCTATTTTGTGGTCTGGTCTGCTTTGTAGGGCTTACAATATATTGTTGAATTGTTATGTTTTATTATTTTTTTAGAAATCTGCACGTGATAACTGGAAGAATTTTGCTGCACTGTACTTTTGAAGAAAGAGAAAGGTAGCAAAAATAATTTCAAACCCTATAGGAAGAAAAAATTGTTAAGCATGCCCACGAAGGTATGTGGCAGAATTCTAATCAAACAGGGCACAACAGGTAACAATGAGCAAAATTTGGGAAGTGCAGCATTCAATCCCAACTTATATTTAAATGGTGAAAAATTAAAGCAGTATGTCTATTATGATACATTGTTTACTAGACAGGAAAAAGGAAATTTTACAATGAGCAAATGATGTTAGAAAGGTAGTGAGTCATATATGGTTTGTTGCAAGGAATATATATTTCTCAAAATAAATAAAATGGCTATGTATAAGAGCATCTTCAGCAAAGGATTGTTACCTTGTTGTGGTGCTGGAGCTTGAGCACCTCAATGATGCCATGAGCTAAACCGTGAAGGGCCACCCAAGATGGGAACGTCATGACAGAGAGGTCAGACTAAATGTGATCCCTGGGGAAGGTAATGGCAACCCACCCCAGTATTCTTGCCGTGAAAACTAAATGGATCAGTACAACCAGAGATATGTCGTTATACCATTGGAAGATGAGACCCCCAGGTTGGAAGATGGTCAAAATGCTACTGGGGAGGAACAGAGGATGAGTTCAACTAGCCCCAGATGTGATGACGCAGCTAGCTCAAAGCCGAAAGGACGGCAAGCGGCCGACGGTGCTGGTGGTGAACAGCGAATCCGATGTTCTAAGGATCAACACACTATTGGAACCTGGAATGTAAGATCTATGAACCAGGGCAAATTGGATGTGGTTATTGGTGAGATGTCAAGATTAGACTTTTTGGGGGGCAGTGAACTGAAATGGACTGGAATGGGCCACTTCACATCAGATGACCACCAGGTCTACTACTGTGGACAAGAGGACCACAGAAGAAATGGAGTAGCCTTCATAATTAATAGTAAAGTGGCTAAAGCAGTGCTTGGATACAATCCAAAAAATGATAGAATGATCTCAATTCGAATTCAGGGCAAGCCATCTAACATCACAGTGATCCAAATATACGCCCCAACCACAGATGCTGAAGAAGCTGAAGTAGAGCAGTTCTATGAGGATCTGCAGCACCTACTGGACAATACGCCTGAAAGAGACGTTATTTTCATCACAGGAGACTGGAATGCTAAGGTGGGCAGTCAAATGACACCTGGAATTACAGGTAAGCATGGCCTGGGAGAACAAAACGAAGCAGGACATAGGCTGATAGAATTTTGCCAAGACAATTCACTCTGCATAACAAACACTCTGTTCCAGCAACCTAAGAGACGGCTTTATACATGGACTTCACCAGATGGACAACACCGAAATCAGATTAACTAATCCTTTGCAGACAAAGGTGGCAGACGTCTATACAGTCGGTAAAAACAAGACCCAGAGCTGACTGTAGTTCAGATCACGAACTTCTTCTTGCACAATTTAGGATCAGACTAAAGAAATTAGGGAAGACCCACAGATCAGCTAGATATGAGCTCACTAATATCCCTCAGGAATATGCAGTGGAGGTAAAGAATAGATTTAAGGGACTGGACTTAGCAGATAGGGTCCCGGAAGAACTCTGGACAGAAGTTCGCAACACTGTCCAGGAGGTGGCAACAAAATATATCCCAAAGAAAGAGAAAACCAAGAAGGCAAAATGGCTGTCTGCTGAGACACTAGAAGCAGCCCAAGAAAGAAGGAAAGCAAAAGGCAACAGTGATAGGGGAAGATATGCCCAATTAAATGCAAAATTCCAGAGGTTAGCCAGAAGAGATAAGGAATTATTTTTAAACAAGCAATGTGCAGAAGTGGAAGAAGACAATAGAATAGGAAGAACAAGAGACCTCTTCCAGAAAATTAGAAACATTGGGGGTAAATTCCAGGCAAAAATGGGTATGATCCAAAACAGAGATGGTAAGGACCTAACAGAAGAAGAAGAGGTCAAGAAAAGGTGGCACGAATATACAGAAGACCTGTATAGGAAGGATAACAATATTGGGGATAGCTTTGACGGTGTGGTCAGTGAGCTAGAGCCAGATGTCCTGAAGAGTGAGGTTGAATGGGCCTTAAGAAGCATTGCTAACAACAAGGCAGCAGGAGATGATGGTATCCCAGCTGAATTGTTCAAAATCTTGCGAGATGATGCTGTAAAGGTAATGCATGCTATATGCCAGCAAATTTGGAAAACACAAGAATGGCCATCAGATTGGAAAAAATCAACTTATATCCCCATACCAAAAAAGGAAACACTAAAGAATGTTCAAACTATCAAATCCAAGGCTGGAGTTAAAATCGCTGGAAGAAACATTAACAATCTCAGATATGCAGATGATACCACTTTGATGGCTGAATGTGAAGAGGAACTGAGGAGCCTTATGATGAAGGTGAAAGAAGAAAGTGCAAAAGCTGGCCTTCAGCTAAACCTCAAAAAAACCAAGATTATGGCAACCAGCTTGATTGAGAACTGGCAAATAAAGGGAGAAAATGTAGAGGCAGTGAAAGACTTTGTATTTCTAGGTGCAAAGATTACTGCAGATGCTGACTGGAGTCAGGAAATCAGAAGATGTTTAATCCTTGGGAGAAGAGCAATGGCAAATCTCAATAAAATAGTTAAGAGCAGAGACATCACGCTGACAACAAAGGTCCGCATAGTTAAAGCAATGGTATTCCCAGTAGTAACATATGGCTGTGGGAGCTGGACCATAAGGAAGGCTGAGAGAAGGAAGATCGATGCTTTTGAACTATGGTGTTGGAGGAAAATTCTGAGAGTCCCTTGGACTGCAAGAAGATCAAACCAGTCCATCCTCCAGAAAATAAAGCCAGACTGCTGACTTGGGGGAATGATATTAAAGGCAAGACTAAAGTACTTTGGCCACATAATGAGAAGACAGGACACCCTGGAGAAGATGCTGATGCTAGGGAGAGTGGAAGGCAAAAGGAAGGGGGGCTGACCAAGGGCAAGGTGGATGGATGATATTCTAGAGGTGATGGATTCGTCCCTGAGGGAGCTGGGGGTGTTGATGACGGACAGGAAGCTCTGGCGTGGGCTGGTCCATGAAGTCAGGAAGAGTTGGAAGTGACTGAACAAATAAACAACAACATAAGAGCATGCTTCTCTCTACTTTATCATGTGGAAGTGAAAGTTGAGTATGTTAGGAGAAACATAAAAATAAGTTGAATGCAATGGAATGGGTTACTTAAGAGGTCCATGTGGTAAAAGGAAGAAATAGGGTGAAGAAGTAATGAATGTTGAATGAATATGGAATAAATTTAAAGTGTTTAACGAGTACAAAGGTAGTACACTGAGATGGTTTGGTCATATAGAGAGAATGAATAAGGATTACAAAACAAAACAAATACAGGAAGAGGGAATGAGCTGAAAGAAAAGGGAAGTCCGAGAGAGTCATGGGTGGATAGAGCTGATAAGATCCTAAAAAAGAAAGAGCTGGTAAATTCAAGGTACAAAAGGCAGAGTATGAGTCAGTATATACATGTGGTAGAAGCATGGATGATTTGAAAGGATAGAAAGGTATGGGGAAGTAAATTGAACAGTGTAGGTGTAAATTAGATTTTGTTAATTGCCTCTTTTCCCCTCTCATCTTTTGGCAGTAATTTCATTCACTCGTTATTTCTTACCCTTTTTTATGCTTTGCAGGATGCTGCTAAACCTGAAACAGAATTATATGAAGTGTATCTATATAAGAATACCCAACAGATTGCAAGGCAGCTGTTAAATTGTTATCCAAATCATCTTCCCTACATGCACTTCCCATTCATTCTGTTGGAAGATTAATCCATGTTCTAACACTTTTTCATACAGAATTCATACTTTCTCTTCCTACTTTCATTCTACTTTTCTTACATCTCTATTTTTTCCACAAAATCCACTCCTGATACTTATCAGAATGGATCTTCTCCACTTCAGAACCTATCATCACTCTTATATCATTCACTAATTCTTTCAGTCTTTCATCATAAATATTCAAATTAATCATGCTTTTAGCATTCTTCCTTTGCCATTTGCCAGTATGAACAGAATTTATGCTTAAGCCATGTATTCACCAGTGATCATTCTTCTCCATTCTTGGGTTTCAATCACTTTTTCTGTCCTCCCTTGTCTCATTTCCACCCAACCATTCATATTACCTAGTAGTAACTTTCCCCCCTTATATCGCATTATATCCCATAGGTCTTCTGGGCACTTACCCATAAAACTTTATAGATTAAAACCAGCACCTTGAATTGTATCGGGAAACCTACTGGAAACCATGCAGCAATCACAAAATACATGTTAGATTGCTGAAACAGTTTGTACCCATCAATAGATGGGCTGTTGTATTCTGCACTAATTGCAGTTTCTGAGTAGTCTTCAAGGGCAGTCCCAGATAGAGTGCATAGCAGTAATCCAATCTGTAAGTAATGCGGGCATGAGTGACTGTTGCCAGAACCTCCTGTTATATAAAGAATTATAATTGGTGCATCAGCCAGAGCTAGGCAAAGGGACCTTTGGCTGCAGTTTCCACCTGCTGATCTAGGTGGACCCCCAGTTTGCAGATCTGATCTTTCAGGGAAAGTGGGACCCCACCCCTCCAGAGCCAGCAGGGGAGCCACTGACACAGAGCCACTATGTAGGTACTGGCTAAACAGCCACTCCATCTTGTTAGTATTCAAACTCTACACGTTTTGTGCCATTTAGACCTTTTTGGTCTTCAAACACTGAGTAAGGACCTCCATAGCATTTCCTGTTCTGCTCCTGTAGAATCCTTAATTTGTCCCTGAGTGCCGGTGTAGACACTCATATCCAGTTACCTCTGAAGTAGTAACTCTAAAGTTGTCATGGCAAATTATTATCTTGCACTTGGTTCTGCAGCTAGTGTACCAGCTAAAAATCTGGAGGGTAGATCTTGGAGAAGGGAACATCCCCCCTTTTCAACCAGGCTGTCCAACAATACAGTGCCAGGGCCAGGGCAGATGATTGGAGCTAAAAGAGCCTAGCATTAAATCATACATCCCCTTTTCCTGTTATGGTCACCCCGGGTATTAGACTCCTCTTCTGCAGATCTCTATCCCTATCAAAATCCCTATCAAAGTCCCATCCTCACCCCTTTTGTCAAAACTTGAGCTGCAGTTCCTACCCCACACCCTCTTAATTAAGTTGGTTTAGGTCATCTAACTAATGCTACTCAGGCATTATACATTGGATTACAATTTTGTATCTTCATCCTGGACCTAGAGTGATTGCAAATGGATTTGTTTTCTCCATCTGTGAGGTTACATCATGGCCCTCAACAGGGATGCCCACAATCCCCTCTAGTTTTTAATCGGGTTCTGGAACCTTTGGCTCTTCTACTAGAGAGTCACAAGTTATTATCAGTGTTGATGCAGTGGGCACCGAAAACAAGCTTTTCTTATAGGCTGAAGTCATATTGAGTATTTTGGGTAATTACTTAATACCATTGCCAAAGCTTGCAGAAACATAAAATCACAGAATCATAGACTCACAGGGTTGGAAGAGGCCCTGAAGTTTTCTAGAACAAGTCCCTGCTCAGGGCAGAAATTTTCATACCTTCCCAGACAAATGGCTATCCAACCTTTGCTTGAGAATTTCCAGTGATGGAGCACCCACAACTCCAGAGGACAGGCTGTTCCACTGCTTAGTAGCTCTCTTGGTTAGGATATTCCTTCTTATTTTCAGTTTGGATCTCTGTAAAGCTTTCACCTATTGGTTCTTGTCCAACCTTTAGGAGCTATGGAGGATAAATCTACACACTCTTCCCTATAATTGCCCATCAAGTATCTGAAGTTTGCTATCACATCTCTCCTTAGCCTTCTCTTCTTTAGGTTATGCATACCCAGTTCTTTTAATTGTTCTTCGTGGATTTTTACCTTCAAGCCCCTTATCATCTTCACTGATCTTCTCTGTACTCTTTCCAGTTCTTCAGCATTCTTCTTGAATTGTACCACCCAGAAGTAGAACAGTATTCTAGGTACAGTCTGAGCACAGAGAAGAACTATCACTTTCTGTGCAACATTATCTATTGATATAATTTAAGATTGCATTGGATCGTTTGGTAACTGCAGCACACTTTGAGCACATGCTTAATCTATGATCTACCAGAATGCCTACATCCTTCTCACAAGTAGTATGGCTGAATCAGCTACTGCCTATCTTGTACCTATGCATCTCATTTTTTCTACCCCCTACATTTCTCATCACTGAACTGCAGTTTATAGGATAAAGCCTAATGCTGAAGTCTATCAAGATCCTTTTGAACTTTGGAACACCTGAGGTGTTAGTGTCTCCCACTATCATCTTTGTGTCATCCATACACTTGATGAGTATCCCTTCTATCCCCTTGTCAAAATCATTTATGAAAATTTTGAAGAGCAGTGGGCTCAGGACAGAACACTGCGGATACCCTCCTCCATGTTGACAAAGACCTATCAAGGACCACGGATTGGGTATAGTAGTTCAAACAGCTGCAAATCCATCTGGTAGGGGGGCCATCCATCCCACATTGTTCCATTTTATCAACAAGGAAGCTATGGTCAACTTTACCAAACACCTTACTGACATCTAAATATATTATATCTACAGCATTCTCTTAGTCTACTAATTTAGATAATTCGTCCAAAAATAATATTTGTTTGACCTGGTTTTATTTGTTTTGTTTTGTTTTAATCATACTGGCTTCTAGCAATCACTTTGTTCCTTTGTTAATCTTTCCTAGGATTTTTCCAGGTACTGATATCAAGGTAACTGGTCTGTAGTTTCCTGGGTCCACTTTTTCTCCTTTTCTGAAAATAGGAACAACAGCTTCTCCAATCTTTTGGCACTTTCCTGTTCCTCATGAGTTCTCAAAGATTACTGCCAGTGGATCTGAGATCACATCCATCAATTACTTTAGCACCCTAGGATGCAATCCATCTGGTCCCAGGGATTTAAATTCATTCAAAGCAAATAGGTGTTCTCTTACCAATTCCTTATCTATTTTGACTTGTATTTCTGTTTCTTACACAAAAAGACAAATACAATATAGGAACTAAACAGAGTTAAAAAGAATGTTTAAGTTGTGCAATAATGCCGCTTATATTTAGGATATACCAATAAGTGAAAAAAATATAATTTGCTTACACTAGGATCATAAATAACCTCAGATTACTATCATAGGTGGATTCTACACTTTGCTTGGATAGTATGAAATATTCGGGACTATATTTCTCCTCAAATACCTCAAAAATGTTGAATTAAAATTGTCTAAATGCTTAGATGATGGATTTAAATCATTGTTTAAAAACTGGATTAAAATCATTGGATAAAATTACCTTAGAGCCTCTAGATTGTTCTGTATTATAAGGAGGATTCAAGCAATATTTATCTATAATGTTTTTAATAATGTTTTTCTTTTTTTTCTTTTTTCATTTTTAAACAATAGTAGGGATTTCTGACACTTAGCTCAGAGATTAAATACTTACTTACTTTGTTAAAATAATTTAATGTACTTAAATGTAATTTAATGTTTTTTATGGTTAATATTTAATCTAAGATACACTGAACACTAACTGTACAATGCTGGTAATTCCTTTGTCCACTTATAGACATTATATATCTGCAGCATTTTTTCATTTTCCTGGTTTATTCATTCTTTTTTTAAAAAAAACTTTTAATATTTTTTAAAGGATTCAAATATGACTTCCTATTAAATATTTGCATAGATTGATAAAGTATTAAGGAAGTTTTTATTGCAGGATAATGTTCCCAATCTTCTTTGGCTAAACAGAGGTTGCCTTATGAGGATGATGGCTTTAATTTACCAGATTTTCAATTTCATCACTTGGCTTTTATTTTAACATCTACTTTGATGTGTAATGAATTTTTAAACTTATCAGTACCCTTTAGGGCTCATTTTAAGAGTAAATGTGTTGTCTGAAATTCTGGCAAAATTCTTGGGTCAATTTAGAGTAAGCAAAGTCTGATTTCTCCAGCTTTGAAAGCTGCTAGACATATCTGGACATGAATTAGGGAGCAGTTAAACTTTGACCTGGATTTACATGAGAAATTGATACTGTAGAATAAACCTAATTTGAAGATCACAGAAAATGTTTTATTGGAAGTCCTGGGCCAAGCAAGGTTGATTGTTGTTGTTTATTCGTTTAGTCGCTTCCGACTCTTCGTGACTTCATGGACCAGCCCACGCCAGAGCTTCCTGTCAGTCGTCAACACCCCCAGCTCCCCCAGGGACGAGTCCGTCACCTCTAGAATATCATCCATCCATCTTGCCCTTGGTCGGCCCCTCTTCCTTTTGCCTTCCACTCTCCCTAGCATCAGCATCTTCTCCAGGGTGTCCCGTCTTCTCATTATGTGGCCAAAGTATTTCAGTTTTGCCTTTAATATCATTCCCTCAAGTGAGCAGTCTGGCTTTATTTCCTGGAGGATGGACTGGTTGGATCTTCTTGCAGTCCAAGGCACTCTCAGAATTTTCCTCCAACACCACAGTTCAAAAGCATCGATCTTCCTTCGCTCAGCCTTCCTTATGGTCCAGCTCTCGCAGCCATATGTTACTACAGGGAACACCATTGCTTTAACTATGCGGGCCTTTGTTGTCAGTGTGATGTCTCTGCTCTTAACTATTTTATCGAGATTTGTCATTGCTCTTCTTCCAAGGATTAAGCGCCTTCTGATTTCCTGACTGCAGTCAGCATCTGCAGTAATCTTTGCACCTAGGAATACAAAGTCTTTCACTGCTTCTACATTTTCTCCCTCTATTTGCCAGGTATCAATCAAGCTGGTTGCCATAATCTTGGTTTTTTTGAGGTTTAGCTGCAAACCAGCTTTTGCACTTTCTTCTTTCACCTTCATCATTAGGCTCCTCAGTTCCTCTTCACTTTCAGCCATCAAAGTGGTATCATCTGCATATCTGAGATTGTTAATGTTTCTTCCAGAGATTTTAACTCCAGCCTTGGATTCCTCAAGGCCAGCTTGTCGCATGATGTGTTCTGCATACAAGTTGAATAGGTAGGGTGAGAGTATACAGCCCTGCCGTACTCCTTTCCCAATCTTAAACCAGTCTGTTGTTCCGTGGTCTGTTCTTACTGTTGCTACTTGGTCGTTATACAGATTCTTCAGGAGGCATACAAGATGACTTGGTATCCCCATACCACTAAGAACTTGCCACAATTTGTTATGGTCCACACAGTCAAAGGCTTTAGAATAGTCAATAAAACAGAAATAGATGTTTTTCTGAAACTCCCTGGCTTTTTCCATTATCCAGCGGATATTGGCAATTTGGTCTCTAGTTCCTCTGCCTTTTCTAAACCCAGCTTGTACGTCTGGCAATTCTCGCTCCATGAATTGCTGAAGTCTACCTTGCAGGATCTTGAGCATTACCTTACTGGCATGTGAAATGAGTGCCACTGTTCGATAGTTTGAACATTCTTTAGTGTTTCCCTTTTTTGGTATGGGGATATAAGTTGATTTTTTCCAATCTGATGGCCATTCTTGTGTTTTCCAAATTTGCTGGCATATAGCATGCATTACCTTGACAGCATCATCTTGCAAGATTTTGAACAGTTCAGCTGGGATGCCGTCGTCTCCTGTTGCCTTGTTATTAGCAATGCTTCTT
This sequence comes from Candoia aspera, assembly GCF_035149785.1. Classification (NCBI taxonomy): domain Eukaryota; kingdom Metazoa; phylum Chordata; class Lepidosauria; order Squamata; family Candoiidae; genus Candoia; species Candoia aspera. The sequence goes on along the minus strand of NC_086159.1, from coordinate 34,514,977 downwards.
AAGGCCCACTCAACCTCACTCTTCAGGATGTCTGGCTCTAGCTCACCGACCACACTGTCAAAGCTATCCCCGATATTGTTATCCTTCCTATACAGGTTTTCTGTATATTCTTGCCACCTTTTCTTGATCTCTTCTTCTTCTGTTAGGTCCTTGCCATCTTTGTTTTTGATCATACCCATTTTTGCCTGGAATTTACCTCCAATGTTTCTAATTTTCTGGAAGAGGTCTCTTGTCCTTCCTATTCTATTGTCTTCTTCCACTTCCGCGCATTGCTTGTTTAAAAATAATTCCTTATCTCTTCTGGCTAACCTCTGGAATTTTGCATTTAATTGGGCATATCTCCCCCTATCACTGTTGCCTTTTGCTTTCCTTCTTTCTTGGGCTACTTCTAGTGTCTCAGCAGACAGCCATTTTGCCTTCTTGGTTTTCTCTTTCTTTGGGATGTATTTTGTTGCCGCCTCCTGAACAATGCTGCCAACTTCTGTCCAGAGTTCTTCCGGGACCCTATCTACTAAGTCCAGTCCCTTAAATCTATTCTTCACCTCCACTGCATATTCCTTAGGGATATTAGTGAGCTCATATCTAGCTGATCTGTGGGTCTTCCCTAATCTCTTTAGTCTGATCCTAAATTGTGCAAGAAGAAGTTCGTGATCTGAACTACAGTCAGCTCCAGGCCTTGTTTTTACCGACTGTACAGATGTCCGCCACCTTTGGCTGCAAAGGATGTAATCAATCTGATTTCGGTGTTGTCCATCTGGTGAAGTCCATGTATAAAGCCGTCTCTTAGGTTGTTGGAAGAGAGTGTTTGTTATGCAGAGTGAATTGTCTTGGCAAAATTCTATCAGCCTGTGTCCTGCTTCGTTTTGTTCTCCCAGTCCATACTTACCTGTAATTCGAGGTGTCATTTGACTGCCCACCTTAGCATTCCAGTCTCCTGTGATGAAAATAACATCTCTTTTAGGCGTGTTGTCCAGTAGGTGCTGCAGATCCTCATAGAACTGCTCTACTTCAGCTTCTTCAGCATTTGTGGTTGGGGCGTATATTTGGATCACTGTGATGTTAGATGGCTTGCCCTGAATTCGAATTGAGATCATTCTATCATTTTTTGGGTTGTATCCAAGCACTGCTTTAGCCACTTTACTATTAATTATGAAGGCTACTCCATTTCTTCTGTGGTCCTCTTGTCCGCAGTAGTAGATCTGGTGGTCATTTGATGTGAAGTGGCCCATTCCAGTCCATTTCAGTTCACTGACGCCCAGAATGTCTATCTTTAATCTTGACATCTCACCAATAACCACATCCAATTTGCCCTGGCTCATAGATCTTACATTCCAGGTTCCAATGGTATGTTGATCCTTAGAACATCGGATTCGCCGTTCACCACCAGCACCGTCGGCCGCTAGCCGTCCTTTCGGCTTTGAGCTAGCTGCGTCATCACGTCTGGGGCTAGTTGAGCTCATCCTCTGTTCCTCCCGAGTAGCATTTTGACCATCTTCCGACCTGGGGGTCTCATCTTCCGATGGTATACCGACATATCTCTGGTTGTACTGATCCATTTAGTTTTCACGGCAAGAATACTGAGGTGGGTTGCCATTACCTTCCCCAGGGATCGCATTTAGTCTGACCTCTCTGTCATGACCTTCCCGTCTTGGGTGGCCCTTCACGGTTTAGCTCATGGCATCATTGAGGTGCTCAAGCTCCAGCACCACGACAAGGTAACGATCCTTTGCTGAAGAAGGTTGATTAGTAGTGGCTATTTAAGAATTTATGTTTTGAATGTAACTTAGCAGAATCATCTGCCTGGCATTATATACAGTTAAAATAACATGGCTCAGATGCTTCAGCAGCTTCCTAGGCACATTTGGTTATATATGATCTGTGGAATAAGTTTTAAGAGATGTTAAATATACTTTTTATGAGCAAAGGATAAAGTAATTTGATTACTTCTGTGTCTATTGGACTGCCCAGAGAATGTTTAAAAAGAATAGCTATCAGATTTTTTGTGCTGCCACTGTAGGAAATTTGAGGATGTTCTGACTGATGGGATCTGGCCCTGCTCTATAAGGGCTACAGATAGGATCAAGTAACCATATATAATAAAACAAGCCTTGGGAAATTAAAGTAATTAAAGTTGTAAATGTGATGCTGAACTATATTCCAGAAATATGGAATTCAACACTTCATAAAGAATTTGAGCCTGGAATTCAGCAAAGTGAACTAAACAATATAGATACAAAGAAAACAACACTCCAAATGTCAAAGAATGTGTTCAACAGTTGTGTTGATTTTTGAAATGTCATTATATTATAAAAATGGGAAGATGGAAAAGTATGTTTCTATACAGTCTAGATTTAATCATATCTTAAAGGACTACACTAGATATATATTAATACTATATAATAATTTAAGGCAACTTCCCTTTTTTAAATTTTTAGTTCATTTTAATCTCCATGAAGAAAAAAAATGTATTACTACTGTTTATTTTTATTGTTACTCTCACCATCATCTGTACTAAAAAATATATTTTAAAAACTCTGGAATGATGGATAATAGCTCTTGCATGACAGTTTTAAGGCTCTTGAAAAGTGCTTTCATATTCTACCTCAGTCATATTTTCTCAAGGTTAAATATATCCAACTCCTTAAATCTCTCTTCATAGAACTTCGTTTCATTACATTTTTCTAAACCTGCTCCACTTTCTCTGAATTTTCTTTAAGTGCGATACTGAAAACTGGACAGAATACTCAAGGTGGGATTTGTCTTAAACCCAATGAAAGTGGAGTAATTATTTTCTGCAAATTGGAAACTAAACATGTACCTTTCTCCAATCTCTTATGCTTTCCTCCTCGGAAAGGAAGGTCAATGAAAGGATCAAGCTCGATTTAATTTTCCCCATCAGTACAACCTCATGGCTTTTTGAACAATCTGACATTTGCTTTGGAAGGCATCATCCACATCTTCTCCATGGTTGAATGGGTGACAGTATTGCTTTTACTTGCTCCCCAACTTATTTTAACCCAGAAGCTGTCTACAGTATTCCCAAGCTCATTCTTCTGGATTTCTGAACAGGAAGTAATATTTTTAATTTACACTACAATTCTTCTTCCCTGTTGCTTTTGTTCCTTTTAAACAAATCATAACCTTCAGTTGCTATATTCCAGTCACAGTTCTCATCTCACCAGTTCTCTTTTACACCTATGAAATCGTATTACCTTTCTGTTCCAAGAGCTCAAGTTCATCTAGTTTATTTCCGATTCTTTGAAAATTGATTTAGAGAAAACAAAGGTAGGTAACTTTATGAAACAATATTCTGATTTTTCATTAAGTGATTTAGGAGGTCTCCCCATACCAACAACACTCCCACTTTCTACAGTATGGAAGTCTTTCCCTGAACTCATTACTTCATTTCCAATCCCCACAGGATTCATTTTAAAAGCGGCAAGTTTGCAATGCTTTTGCTACAATTCATGCCATTGTCGTGGAATTCAAACTGATTCCCTATTAATTTCATTTGCATATTGCATTTTTTTTTCCATTCTGGTCCTTGTAATGGTAAATGAGAATATAATCTAAGTCTCTAGGTTCTTGGGCCTCCTTCCAAAATTTTCAAATTCATGGTGATGTGATTCTAGCTGTTCTTTGCAGTATTATTCATTCCTACACATATTAGTAGGAAGTGATAATTGTTAGTGGACTTGATAAGGAAGTTTCCTGTCACATCCTTGCTCCTGGCAGACAGCATGAGCCAATGGATCCATACATTTGTTTTGATCCCATTTACTATTTATTTATAAGACTTTTAAATTGCTTCAGTCATAAGTCATTGTAGTAGTAGGTCATAAACTACATGATTCTTCTCTTGATCTTCTTACACAGTACAATTGCTCAGCCCTTTTAGGATCTACTGTGCTGTCTCTGTTCTAAAGTGTATTTGAAGAGCCTCAAGACCAGTTCTGAATTCAAAAGTGCATCTTCTATGCTTATTGTTTCTGCCATTATTCTCATTTACTGGACGTGTGGTTGCAGTACACTATCAGTTTCTGTTACAGTGCCTCCTTTTTTTGAACTGATAAGTCCCCATCTTTCCTTAAGTAGAAGTGTAGTCATTCATTGCTTCAGTTCTTTGACTTTTTCTTCAAAAACTGCTATGAGCCTATATTTGCTGTAAAAATATACCACAGTAGTTGCATTCACACATTTCACTAAGTCACAAACAAAATATGGTTTTTCACAATATGAGAATACTCTCATGAAAATATAGTTTGCTTGTTTTTCTCCTGGGAATGGGTCAGATTGGAGCAAAAAGAAATAGAATTAGATTCTGGAAATTAAGGTAGGGTTCAAACATCACATTAAAACATGTGATGAAACATTAGTTTGCTGTTGTATTAGAATCTAAGTAAAGAATAAACTGGCTACTTCCTTATAATGAAGGCAGGGGAAAAAAAGCAAAGAGGACATACATAAAGAGTGAAAGGGGCTAAGATGACAGGCACTTGAAGACTGGATAAAGTAAAGAGAGAGAGAGAATCAGAAAAAGAAGATAACCAGTATAAATAAAATAAAAAGAGAGTCCAGTACCTAAATACTCATTTTATAATTAATGTCAGACAGAGTTTTATTGATGAGCTTTTTCAGACAAAAATAATTTAACTCTATCTTAAACTATCTATTAAATAAAATATGAATTGTTCATGGCCACTTAGATCTCAGATTCATGAGAGGCAAAAATTAGTAACAATTCCTCCAACACACACGAATGCACCCACAATTCTGAGACAGTATGCTATAAAAGTATTGATAAGAAAGGTGATAACATTAACTGCTGGGATTAGCCATAAAGAAATTAAGTACTTCAGCACCAAATAGACAAGAACACTTGTGGTGACATAAGAGGAAAAAGACTACTTTCAATCTGCAGCAGGAAAACATGCCCAGAGGTCAATTTGTGATAGAAGGGAGGTAAGTAAATGCTCTGGTCATCTGTTTCTGCCCCCAAAGGTGGTTGCTGTCACATTTTGGTGATGGAACACATGGGAAGTGTGGATAAACCCGAAGAGTAAAAAGCTATATTGTTCCAAAAACAAGAAGTCTAACAGAAGTTCTCTTTGTGGATTAGAAAGATTTTTTATGTATATGAAAAAGTAGAATAAGAAAAATAAACAGCATTACTTGTTAAACACTGGATCAGAACCTCAGCAGCATCTCTAAAATGTTATGGAGATATAGATTTGGCTACCATATTATTCAGCCTATAAATCACAATTAAGCAATGTTGAATACCATACTCAAAACCCACACTATCAAACCAAGTCAAACCAACAGTTCAGAAGATAGTTAAAAGTTTGAAAACTGAATTACTATCTAAGGATAGTATTTTAATATTAGTTAAATTAGTTCTGATATTAGTTATATCAGAATGATACGGATCTCATTTTCCTATTCAAATACGCAACCTTCCAGCATTCTGAAAACTGTAAGAAAGAAAAATGAAAGACTTCACAAAAATAATTATTATTTTGCATATACATAAAGAACTAACATTCAAAGGGTTGGCCTTATTGAACAATGGGATAAGTGTCAAAATAAAAAATAAACTAAATATAGCTAAAATATATCTCATCAATTTTGTCCACAAGATCTCACAGATGAAAATCCTATTAGCGTAAGTTGTGATCCCCTGGCAAAGTATTTCATGAATAAAACTACACATATTCACTCTGACTTGGAAATCAGATGTATCAAATCTGAAGAGATGAGAGAGGTAATGTCTTGCAATATTGCTTTTTCTTTTTTGAGTCTGTGGATCTCAAGGAATTGGATTGAGTTCTTTGTAAGTCAGCTCTGCCACATGCAGACTGGATCCCTGCCTGTCTGGCTGATTGACAACCAGGAAAGGAGCAGGAAATTGGATCTGGGTGGTAGCCAACACCTCTTTAAGGAAGGGGTCAGTTTCAACAACACTGAAAGAGACCATGGTCTGCCCTCCACTCAAGAAGCCAGTCTTAAGTTACAGAAAGCAATAGTGGAAGATTTTAACAACGTTACTGATTTAAAAATGGTTTGGGATGCAAGTAAAGCTTTTATCAGAGGCTATTTCATACAACATGGGATGAGGTTGGCCCCCACTCTTCTAGCCTTCTGGAAGAGCATTAAGACCTGGCTCTGCCAACTAGCATGGGATCCAATAGTTGTATGCAGCCCTGGGGATAGTTGGTGGGTTGAGTATGCTCTCTCCACCTTTTTAACTTTATTTTTTATAAGATTTTTAAATTTTCTTTGTACTTGTAAGCTGCCTAGAGTTACTTATACAGTGAGATGGGTGGGATATAAATTTAATAGGTAAACAAACATAATAATGAACTCAAAAAGAAGAGGCAAGAGAAAACACAAGCTATTTTGGATGAGATAAAGAGAAAAGAAGAAGAATTAAAGAAATTTCCAGAGAAGATAAGTATTTCTCAACAAATTAAGCTTTTACAACAACAGTTATCTATGTTAACAGTAAGATAAATGGAAATAAAAATGAACTATATAAAGCAAAAAAACTTTGAGTATGCAAACAAACCAGAGAAATTGTTGTCATATCAATTACGAAAAGAAAAAGAAAAGAAAATGATATTGATACTACAAGAGGGAGATACTGTATTAACAGATAGCATGGCCATGCAAAAAGCATTTTATCAATATTATTCTAACTTATATAAAGCAAGTGATATCTCTCTGGAGAAAATAGATGAATACCTAAAGAAAAAAAATTACCAAGGATTACAGAGGAACAGAAACAGATTATAAATGGACCTATAACAGTAAGGGAAGTTTCTGAAGCTATAAAAAAGATTAAACCAAGAACGGTGCCTGGACCAGATGGTCCAGGTGCTTATTATAAATGTTTTGAGGATGATCTTTTACAACTTTTACAAAATATGATAAACTCTATCTTACAGGGAGGAAAGATGCCAGAGAGTTGGAAAGAGGCCAATGTAGCACTAATACCTAAAAAAGGACAAGATTTGACTTTAACAAGAAACTATAGGCCGATATCATTATTGAATAATGACTAGAAGTTGTTTATAACTATTCTGGCTGATAGACTGAAAATAATTTTGCAAGAATTTATTCATGAGGATCAGTGTTGGTTCTTACCTAAAAGACAGTTGAAGGACAATGTTAGAAATGTGTTGGACATTTTGGAATATTTGGAGCAACATAATGAAAAACAAGCCACACTGATTTTCTTAATTGCGAAGAAGGCCTTCGAGAATTTGAATTGGGCTTTCCTATTCAAAGTTTTGGAAGATCTGAACTTTGGAGAGAACTATATAAAATGGGTAAGATTGATTATACTTCACAGAAAGCACAAATAATTGTTAATGGAGATTGAACAAAGCCTTGTGGGATACAAAAAGGAACAAGACTGAATAGAGGTATAAGACTAGATGAGAGAATTATGGGAGTAAAGATTTTAAAAGGAACTTGTAAGTAAAGGACTTCTGCAGATGACTTGGTGTTGGTTTTGGAAGATCCTTTAAAGGGAATTGAAACGTTAATAGAAAAACTAAAATAATTTGGTGCATTAGCAGGTTTTAAAATCAACTAACAGAAGTCAAAGATGTTAACAAAAACATGAAAAAAGAAGATCAAACAGAATTGATGAATAAAACAGTTTTTAAGATTGAGAAGAAAGTAAAATATCTGGGTATCACTATGACAAATATGAATTGTATGTTATTTCAAAATAAGTTAAGATGTGGAATGAAGTTTAAAAAGATGTGTTAAGGTGGGAAAAGCTACAATTGTCATTGCTGGGGATAATTTCTGTGGATAAAAAATAAATGGCCTGCCTGTTTTGACAACTGATGCACCATTTAAACAGTGGCAAAAGGATATATATCTACATTTGTGTGGCAGGAGAAAAAAATGTGAGTTAAATATAAGGTGTTATAGGATGTAAAAGAAAGAGGAGTATTGGGTTTACCTTATTTGAAATTGGATTTTGCAGCTTGCTGTTTGGTTTGGATGGAAGAGTGGGTGCTGTTGAGAAATAGAAGGCTTTTGGAGTTAGAAGGACATGACCTAAGATTTGTGTGGCGTGGGTATCTGTGGTACGACAAAGTCAAGGTTAATGTGGATTTTAAAAATCGTTATGTCAGACATGCCATATTGAGAATATGGAATAGATACAAATCCAGGTTGTGCCTGAAAATACCTTTGTGGCTTTCAGCACAAGAAGCATTTTATAGATGAGAAATAATAGGCAAACACAAATGGCTAACTTAAAATTTTGCCAAGGGGAATACAAAATAAAATCAAGAGAAGAATTGGTGGCAGAGGGACATATTTGCCAATGGTTTTCTTTCTTACAGTTATTAGAAAGATTTAAAGTAAACAAAAGAGTTTATGGTTTTGAACATTGTAAGACCGAGTTTGAAATGGAATTATGTATAAATGATGAACATGCAATTGCTAAAATGTATAAACTTCTATTGAAATTTGAAACAGAAGAACAAATGAAAGTATGTATGATAAAGTGGGCTAAAAATTTTGGTTATAATATACAGATGGAACAAGGGAAAAATATGTGGTTGAAAGGACTGAAATTTACACTAGGTTGTAATCTTAAAGAGAACTTTTTTTATAAAACGATGTACCATTGGTATATATCACCAGAGAAATTGTCTAAAATATATGAAGGCACTTTAAATTCATGCTGGAAATGCGAACAACAAGAAGGGACATTTTATCATGCTTGGTGGACATATTAAAAAAAACTAGAAAATTTTGAACTCAAATACATACACTGATTCAGAGAATTTTAAAGATTAATATACAATTGAGACCAGAGGTCTTCCTTTTGGGACTGATGGACAAACAGTTGGAAAAAGGGCATGGAACATTTTTGTATCTGATAACTGCAGCAAGACTATTGTATGCACAAAGATGGAAATATTTGGCAACACCTATAATGGAGGAATGGTTGGTGAAGATGATAGAACTCACTGAGATGGTCAAATTGACTTCTTTGATCAGAGAAAGACAGTATTTATGTTTATTGCTGACTGGAAACCCCTTATGGACTTTTTGCGGAAAACAGAAAACAATGAACTTATGATTTATGGTTTTGATGATTAGACAGGATAGATTATAGAAAGAAGACATGTTGTAACTTTAGAAAAAAATGGTAAATTTATAACTGTGCTTATAATTGCTGTAAAGCCACTTCCTTATATCTTTTTTCTTTCTTTTCTATTTTTCTTTTACTATTTTTCCCTGTCTTGCACTTTTAGCTTTCTCTTTCTTTTTTTCCTTAACTTTATATTACTTTGTATTAGTTTTTATCTTCCTTTTTAAAACTTTAAATAAAGAAATAAAGAAATATTCCCAATTTGCTCTACATGCCCTTGAAGACCACCAGAGACTTCAGCTAGTCTAAAATGCAGCAGCAAGTGTGCATACTGAGCAGTCTTGGTATGCCCACATTACACCACTCAGAAACTGCACTGGTTATTAGCATTTCTAAGTGCAACTCAAGGGGTCACTCCCTATAAAGGCCTATATGGCTTGGAGCCTGGGTATCTAAGTAACCTACCTTTCCCAGGTAGATTCTGCCCAACCAATCTGGATGACCAGGGAGAACCTGCTGAAGGTCCCCTCCTATCACAAGGTACAAAAATAGGGGTGTGACATGGGATGTCCTCCTTAGGATTTCTTATTCTTTGCAACAACCTGCCCCCCTCCCCTCCCCTGCAAGAAGGCTCTAAAGGCTACTAATAACTTGACTTTTTCAGGAGGTTTTGGGAACTGACTGGCATTCTCACCTTAAAACCTTAAAAGCATCAGCAACCTTAAGCATAACACTGTTAAACCTTGTCATAATGTACAAACTTATCCCAGAAACTTATTTTTTTATAAGTATAAAATATACTATTAATTTAAGGCACATCTTACAAACTTCCTCTATTTCCAGGGAAAATTCAGGCAGGATCAAGAATTTAATCCTCAAATATTAATCTGGATTATTTCTGGCCCTCCCAAAAATGCAACTTTAATGTTTCACGCAATATATTTTGCATACAGTATATCTAAGAATTTACTACAAGCAAAGAAGAAAGCAGAGGGCTAAATTGTTTATTAAAATACAGTGGACATAATAGTTACCTATACACTTTCATGTGTAGTATTTCTCACATCTGTTACTTCCATGAGCAGGATATTGTGGCAGATATGTAATTTTCTTTCTTTGAAAAGAAAGACAATAGTACTTTGCATAAGTTAATATTTTTCTTAACTTTTACAGGGAATGGTACTGGAATTCATATACACCATTTAGAGTGCATAAACAACAACTTTTGCTAAATCTATGAGAGGCAGAAAGCCCTACTTTCTTTTTGTGCAAAGGTAGGAAATTAGAAGGGAAGATTCTCTTCAACTCAGTGAAATCTACCTGTGGTATACTTTATAACACTTCAGAATTCTGTTTTGGAGATGATTATCCTCCCTATGTATAGCAAAAAGTCTCAAGACTGAGTGAGTCTTGAGAAAGGAAAAAAGGGTGTCCCCCCTTTTTAAATTCCACCCTAAAAATTCAGTGGTGGCTAAAAATTCAGGGGACGCGGTGGCGCTGCGGGTTAAACCGCTGAGCTGCCGATCGGAAGGTTGGCGGTTCAAAACCGTGCGGCGGGGTGAGCTCCCGTTGCTAGTCCCAGCTCCTGCTCACCTAGCAGTTTGAAAACATGCAAATGTGAGTAGATCAATAGGTACCGCTTCGGCGGGAAGGTAACGGCGTTCCGTGTCGTCATGCTGGCCACATGACCCGGAAAATGTCTACAGACAACGCCGGCTCTAAGGCTTAGAAACGGAGATGAGCACCGCCCCTAGAGTTGGACACGACTGGACTTTACGTCAAGGGAAACCTTTACCTTTACCTTAAAAATTCAGTAACATTCAGAAAGGGGTTTTTAACTTTATAGTATTATTACCCTTCCCAATTTAATCTCACTTCCAGGATTCATACTATCAGCTGCTAGAGATCTGAGCAGACCAATTTGATCAGTTTCTCTCTAATTTTCTGTCCCATCCCTCCAGCGACATAATCTGTATTCCATAGGTCAATGGCTCCTAATGTTTCACAGGTTCCCAAACATCAAAGACCTCTTCGTTAAGCCATGTTCAACATTTTTTTTTCTTTAAATGTTCATGGTAAGGTACTTTGTGTTCCAAATAGCTGGCTTTATTAATTTTGTACATACTGTACAAGAGCATCTGAATTAGGTATTAAATTTATCATATTCCCTCTTGACTTTTCCATGGATGTCAATATTCAAATATACAGCTGAAATCTTTTTTCATTTCATTAAAGCAAATTGCTACCAACATTTGATCTTGAAAAGACAGACCTGTTAAAATAGTGATATTATTAAAACCAAGGAAAGTCAAAACCATTAAACTTTATTTTAAATTAATGTGTATTATAATTCATATTTCATATCAATACATCAATTTTACTATGATTAACTTATAACTTATGCATAAGAAAGAAAAAAAATTGTCACACTGGGATCTAAACATGATGTTGATCTTGGAATATATATTTGTTATACTATTATTTAAATATTTAGAAATGAGAAATAGTATTTCCAAAATATACATATTTTTAAAATTATTAGATTTGTACTGTTTATGCAGTACCTTGTTTTTAAATGTTAGAGGAGGGAAAATATAACAAAACTACTTTTGTGGGTTTAATTAAAAATGCCTGAGAGTAAGTGATGTAATTTCTACATTTATTAATCATCATTTTTCTATAATAGCCAATTACATAAAGTTTGTAATAAATATATTTCTTCAGTCTTTGAACATGAGTAAACGAAAAGATTGGTATAGCAATCTACTGCTATATTGAAACAAATCTTATACAAATCACAAAAAACTACATTACAGTAAATAGATGAGTTAATCATTGATCATTACATATAAAATTATGTGTACAAACACACAAATGTTACAAATAAGTTCAAAATGTATTTAAATTGCTCACATTATTATTATCCATGTAGGTTATATATTGTATTAAAGTTACTCTATAAATTTGCTACAATCTGTATGCTAAAAAAAGTCTGCTATTGTCACTCTGAAAAATTGCACAGCCAACTAAACCACTACTGATTATAATTAAAAATGGAACAATTAAAAACCTTTTTAAACACACTGTATTTGCAGAGATAATGTGGCAGCTTGACAAAATATGAAGGATCCTTGAAAACTAAATTCTCTTTTTACCTATCACTGAAACAATTTTCATTACTTTAGAATGTTTCATTTCTTCCAGTGATGCACATTATTAGTTTAAATTTTAGGTTAATATACCATGCCTTTAGTGTAGTTCTAATTTTAAAAAAAAAAAAAAGTGTGCTGAAATATTTTGGCTAGTTAAATGTCTATGAAAAATGTTTTTACCTGCAGCATATTTAACATTATACCATTAATATCTGATATTAAACATAGCTCTGCATGTTACACAAGATCTTTCTGAATTAAAAGTTGGTTGCCTCCTTCTAAATGCTTACTAACCCAGTTCTGCATAGTTCTAGAAATCTGGATCACCTGCTGCATATATTGTACACCAATTTTTATAGATGGCCTCTTGGAGGTTCAAATATCTTCACAATATACCACATTAATACAAAATTGCTGATTTATCCTGGAAATGCCATCAACATGGAATTTGCTACAGTTACAGATATGGACTACCATATCTGGGCTACAAAAATCTGGATGACCTCTAGATGGCAGAAAGGGTGTCTTTTCTGCCACCTAGGGTCAACCAGATTTTGCAGCTCAGATCTGGCAGTCCTACATGAGGATTGGGGGGTTGGGGGGACAGTCATAGAGATTTTAAAAAATGAAAGGAATAATACCAGTGGGTACATAAGGGTGCCCAATACATCCCAAAGTTCTGCATCAGTAAAAGAAACCCATCAAAATCAAATACTTTCTGACGCATTGACAGAAAGAAATCGTTGACAGAAAGAAATCGGAAGATTACTGTCTTAATGTCATCAAAGGTAGTGACACAAACCTTTTTCCACACCTGAACATGCTCAGAAGAAAGACAGGTTTTTTGTTATTATGAATAATTAAGACCAGAATGAGGAGGAGGGTGATGAAGATGAAGATGATGATGATGATGATGATAATGAGGAGGAGGTGGTATCCCAGCCCTGGTGGGAAATGGATCCCTACCTCAGCAAGTTGGATAAAGGAATAGGTCCAGATCCACTGCCCAGGAGCCCTCCTTTTCTGCCAGCCAAGAGTTTCTCCACCAAAGCCACATTCCCAGTGCGAGCCGCTTCCAGCAGTTCCTGGTCCTTCCCCATGATCGGGAACCATCAGAGAATCTTACCGCCCGCCCCGCCACCTTCCAGAAATGCTGCGCGCTTTTACCCTTGCCTCCCCATTCAGCAACCCCCGTCAGAAAAGCAATCTTCCCCACTCTCCAACAAGCAAAATGAGCAATGTGGGTATTTCCCACAGTCTTCACAGACTAGCGGAAAGCGGAGGGAGGGAAAAATCACTCCTCGCTAGACAATTTCTGGGTGGAGTGGGGAAGAAAAAAGAAGCTACGGGAAAGAGCCTTCTATCAACATGTTAGCTCAGCGAAGAGGAATGGAGAAATCAGCTTCTCCGCCAGGCTGAAGCAGGTTAAGAATGAAGAAGGTATTAAAGACCAGCAGGACGTGATGTGGGAGGCGCAGCCTTGGCTATCTAGGCCGGTTGCTGAGGAGACAAGAGTTCTCTGCTTCTGAATGGCTGACAGGCCTGCTGCGCCCCCTCCCCTATTTACCTCCCATTGGCGTGCCCTTGCCCTCGATCCTGACGCAGTGGGGATTCTGCTGCCCTCCCTGAGCTATCCAGCCCTCCCAAATAGCGGTGGTGGCACCAACAGCAGCTCACCTCGCGCTCTACTGCGGTGTCGCGCGCGCGCGCTTATACAGGCGGTGCCGCGCGCAGTGGTGGAGAACAGCTGCTGAATAGCCAGCTGCGCGCGCTCGCTCTCCCTCCCTCCCGCAGACTTAACCTTAGGAAGCGGGGTGATGGAGAGGAAGGGAGAAAGCGGGAAGGAAGCGGCGGTGGCAGAGTCTGTGATGTGAGTCGGTAATGTTTCTCTTACAGGAGGATTACTGCGGGAGAAGGGAAGTAAACAAAAATAATTCAAGGAAGAAAGATGCGCTGTTGAGACGACTAACGTTGTGACGGGAGAGGCCAGAAGAAGAACAGGCAGGGTTTCAGGGAGGTTGCTCTGTGATAGCTCAAGGACCGATATTCTCATTTGATTGAAAAATATACTCAGCCACCTAAGTCAGCCCTTTTCCCCTTGTTTGTAGATCTCAAGCAGGCCTTGGACTCCATCTCTAAAGAACCTCAAAACATCTACAATTGATAAGCAGTTACTTCCCCTATTATATGGACTTCATAAGAACACCAGCTTGAGCATGACATGTGCTGTAGCTGAACACCTCTCAAATTCAGTGCCAACTAGCAAAGGGTATATTATAGGCCCTCTACTTTTTAATTACTATATTAATGCAATGGTAAATGCTTTAAGTAAGAGTTTCATTCCCCAAACCTGGCTAATAGACCTATATTTATACCATTTTATACAGACAATGCTGTTGTACTATTGCAGACACTGGTAGGTCTTAGAGTCATGGGACCACTAATCCATTTCTGAAGGAACACTCATTACAGACTGACTATGAGAAATCAAATGTCATGCATTTTGTAAGTGCTTTGTAAAATTTTGATAGAGTGTCAAAGACCATATAATTGAACAACTCCCTTGTTTTAAGTACTTGGGTTTTGTGCTACATTATTCAGGGAAGCAACACATTCATAATACCCAGATTGCTCTAAACACTCAGAGGAATTTAGTAGCAATCCTCTCTTTCTTTTTTGCCAGAACAGCCCAATATGTACCAGCTGCTTTGAAGCTTTTGAAGCCAAGATATTGGCACAGCTGCTCTATGGAATGCAGTTAAATCCAGGTGTCAACTATGAGAAATTGGAGACAGTTCAAACTGGCTTCCTAAGACAGTTATTCCAGGTAGCAAAATGTGTACCTAACTCTGCTGTGTGTTTGGATGCAGGGTTTATACCAATCAGAACAAGGGTATGGCTATATGTATTCAGATGTTGGCTAAAAGCTGTCTTTTACCCCAAGGTCTGGTATAAGTAACCTTATCAGATAAATATTATTCCTCCTGGAAATTCCAAATGAATGACAAATTACATAAATTGGGGTTCTCAGGTGAGATGCAGATACATCTGGGACCAGATCAGGCAATAAAGGTAAAGGTAAAGGTTTCCCTTGACGTAAAGTCCAGTCGTGTCCGACTCTAGGGGGCGGTGCTCATCTCCGTTTCTAAGCCTTAGAGCCAGCGTTGTCCATAGACACTTCCGGGTCATGTGGCCAGCATGACGACTTGGAACGCCGTTACCTTCCCGCTGAAGCAGTACCTATTGATCTACTCACATTTGCATGTTTTCGAACTGCTAGGTGAGCAGGAGCTGGGACTAGCAACGGGAGCTCACCCTGCCGCGCGGTTTCGAACCGCCGACCTTCCAATCAGCAGCTCAGCGGTTTAACCTGCAGCACCACCGTGTCCCTTTTCAGGCAATAGTAGCTCTTAAATAAAAAAAATCTTGGCATACAATTACAAAAAGAATATACCAAAATGCCATTGGAGTTCAATTGAGGCACAGCAAATTTCAGTTTAAGCCAGCATTATATCTGATCCAACTTTCTGTTGTGGGAAAAAAATGCCTATTTTAAATAAGGAACCAAAGCATTTCCAGATAGATGCAACAAAGTATCTTGTATTGGCATGCACAACTACAGTGATCCCTGGGCTCCCAGCCAAAAGAATGCAAAGAGCCATGAACTAAGCAAGGTTATAGATTATATACCCCAGAAATGTTACATAGGAATGATAAAGAAAGCAATATAAATCACACTCTGACCTTTACAGCCAGACTGTAATGTCTGATAATACTATGGAATGACCTTAGTATGATTTGACCAGTGCATCTAAATTCCACAGTCCTACAAAGGCTCCTAGCCCACCCACTCTACTGATATTAGCACCTTCTAACATAAATAATGTCCTTTATTGTACCCATGTTTTGGTGACTTTGAGGCTCCTGGCGATTGCCTGGACTAGTCCCTGCTGTTTTCTTGGCAAGATTTTCAGAAGTGGCTTGCCATTGCCTCCTTCCCCAAGGCTGAGAAAGAGTGGCTGACCCAAAGTCACCCAGCTGGCTTCATGCTCAAGGCAGGACTAGAACTCAGGTCTTCCGGGTTCTAGCCCACTTCCTTTAGCCACTACATGAAACTGGCACTTATTGTATCCATACAGTGTCTCTTTTCACATCAGGGAAAAAGCAACAATCTGGTTTCTGTTAGCAGTCTCCTCCTCCAGAGTCATCAGGCAGTTTCAGTTCATCTGCTTTATCTGATACACATTCCAGAACCACAAGGAAAGGGTAGATTTTTATCTGTCCCCCACATTGCAAACAACATGGGTGGGCCTTTACACTGTTGTGGCTTAACATCTTACCATCAGCGGTGTTGGAGGGTAAATACCGCAAAATCATCTATGCCGAAAGACTTTCTCTCTGTAAAAATGGGAGCATTGAATTGTCCTGATGTACTATAATTTCTACAGAGATGCTTGCAATGAGATACCAGTGCCTCTTACCCTTTTCTAGGTCAGACAGAAGAATTCTATGTACAGCTTCTTTTGGTAGATAAAGATCCCACAGTAACTCTTATCGTAAAGTTGCTAAACTGCAGGATGTATATGTTGTTGACAGCAAAATAGACGAACCATGATTACAAACCTTTTTATCATACTGTTCTTTATATTATGTACTATATGTTCCTTTATGAAATCCAGGTCTGTGACTCATAATAAAGTTTGACTGAGTAGGGGAAAAAATCACACTGAACAAATTGGGACTTACTTTTAAATACTGTAAATATGCATTGTATTTTACTCTTCGCTTTCATATCTACTGAAAAGTTTCTGATACATCAAACCTACAAGAGCTATAAAATATGAATAAATTAGTATTGCAGAGTTCTAATGTACAGTACAATCTTCTGCATTTTTATTCAAAAGTAAGATTTCTGTGAGCAAAAGAGCTTGCTCATTGCAAGTGTAAATAGGAGAGAGTATATAAATTGACTTGAAGGCAGATCAGATTACATTTGGTAGATCTTATGCCCAGGGAAGGATGTATAAGGTTGCAGACTGAATTCTATATTTTCCTAGAGAAATTTCACTGAATGCAATTAATATTCTGAGTAGATATTATAGGACTATGGAGTGTGGTATAACTAATTTAACAGTAGATATTAACAGTTTGTTTTCTGGTATGAAAAGAAGATTTGATAGAAATATTTTTCTCAAATAATTCAGTTAATAAACCTGTCAATCTAAGTGACTGGAAATTATACCATAGGCAACCCTTCTACTAACTGAGAACCTGGCTAAATTCAAGGATTCATATGTAGTTGAACACAACTATATTGCGTTCAGTGAAATGTCAGATAAATCATTCTTTCAGCAGCAAAATGGCAGATTGATTACATACAAGATGCTAATTTTATGTTTCTTAGAAGTTGAAAGAATGGTAGCAAATGGAACTAGTTAATTCCTCCTTATTTTCCTCAAAAGGCCTCCATCATTTCAGGATTATTCTTCATACTTTGGTCTTTACACAATAGCCACAATGTTATTTTGAAAATTTCCATAATTTGTCTACCTTTACATTAAACACCAGGTTTCATTATTAATACTCTTTTTAATGTATTAAAGGACCCCTGATATGGGCTGGTTGCCAGTCCCTGATGACATGTCATCACACTGGAGCCTCCATCTCAAGGCCAGGCTGTCACTGAGGCAGGCTGAAGCCAGTTCAAAGAGATACTACAAGGAAGTAATATTTTCCTGTAGAAAATGGAATAAGCTCTTCTCTGTACAGATGTTCTGAGGAAGAGGAGCCTGAAGAGGTCAGTCACCTGCAGGGCTCCAGTTGACTCACTGCATTCAGCTGTGGGGCTCATTGCCTCCATGGCCAT
Organism: Candoia aspera; assembly: GCF_035149785.1. Lineage (NCBI taxonomy): Eukaryota > Metazoa > Chordata > Lepidosauria > Squamata > Candoiidae > Candoia > Candoia aspera. Next base: position 34,496,835 of record NC_086159.1, on the reverse strand, counting down.
TTTATGATTTGACTACCAGAGAGAACAGAGCTTCACCAGGCAGCCAATGTTGTTTTTGTTGTTGTTGTTATTTTGGCTACAGCAGCAATACCAATCTCATGGAAGGAATTCCACAAGGTCAATATTCCTGCTGGTATCCTCCACTGCCTCCCACCACTGCAGTTCTGGCCCTTATCTCGACACTTGCTGGAGAGTGCTGCTGCCGCCGCTGCCGCCACCACCACCACCACCACCAGGGGCAGCAGCAGTGCTTTGCAGCAAGCCCAGAGGGAAGGACAGGTATTTCTTCAGTAGGAGGTAGCAAAGGATCTGAGCTAGTGGGAGAGGGTCGGGCAGGCAGGCAGCAGGGAAGGGGAGGAGTCCCCTTCCATGTTCCTCCTCCCTCTGATATCAGGAGCAGAAACCTCTGGGAGGGAAGCAACCCTGGGGGCCTTGTTATCCTGGTGCAGCAGAAAGACCACTGGGGGTCTTAAGGATGGGAGGAAAGCGCATCAATGAATGTATTGGGAACATCCCTAAGTTTGTCACATTTATTTCATCACACTGAATTTCAAGTTACTTATCTATTTTTATTGTACAGTACTGCAGAGCTTATAATTTTAATATTTTTATTTTAAAACACATAATTCTGAGTCATTTTGTGATTTTATTGTTTTTCTTTTAAGACACAGTACTCTGGTATAGTATATACCAGTATATCACATGGTCACTAGGCTGATGAGAAGTAGAATTCAATATCAAACATCTCTTACTGTCCTGCTTTTACCTTTCTATAATATGGAAGAAAGTAAACTGTGATGGCATTAATTCTGGTGCAAAACCAGCTCTATCAGGTTCCTCCAAGACCAAATTTTGAGTGAACAAATACTGAAGTAAACAAGTTTGGCAACAGAATTCAACAGATAGAAGAGGCCAGTAAGCAAAGAGAGTGACTAGAGAAACTGCATGTTCTGAAGGACTGTGTGTTCAGCTGTGAGAAAGAAAAGGTCATCCTTGTATAGCTGTGCATTGCAAGTATCAAACTCCTTAAATGGAAAGCACAATCAAGGAAGCATGATTCACATGGATTTTCTTTAATAGGTTTTAATGCCAAGAATAAGAGTTAGAGTACAGAATCTTGAGAACAGAGATAGGAATCCTCCAGCCTCCTTTATTGGTGAGTCCATTAATCCTGGGTCTCTTTGAAGCTTTTGATTTTTTTTTCCTCAGTCTTTTTGCATGATGAGCTAAGAATTAGTTTCTTTGATAAGCCTAAAACTACCTCTCCCAGCTGCTGATCATATGTATGTAGAGATACTGCTCTTTCTCTCTCAGCCTCAGCACAAGCTTTTGATGCAAGAGATGTGGCCTGAAAGTTGCTGATTGCCTAATGGAGATTGCTGTGTGATTGCTGAGTAACCAGAGACTGTAGGAGAAATAAAAGACAACTAGATGCCAGGGTGCAAGTGAACTAGGAAAAAAAAAGAATTTCTCAGTGGAATTCAGTGGAACTGTTTAAATGGGAGTTCCTAACAAATCTTTCCTCTAAGTCAGCAGTATGCATTTGGCAAGTTGAGAGCTTGAGAAGGGAACAAGAAAGAAATAAAAGCCTTTAAATAGGTGTCTCCTTAGGAAATAAAAGTAAAGATGAAAGGACAGGGTATTTCACTTGTAACTTGCAATGCTTGTAGCATGCTTGTGTTTCTACATGAAAACAAACTGATGTATTTGCAGTACTGTATGTACAAATTTGGAGTACTTGAAGAAAAAGACAGAGGGTTGGAACAATGATTGGCCATACTTCAGGTGCTGAGAATGAAGATATATCAGATTAAATGAAGTAGGCACTAAAACACAGCCTGTCAAGGGAATCATCTCTCCAGAAGTAAGACAAGGAAAGGAACAAACCCAGTTATCAGAGTGCCAACTAGAAATAGGAGACATAAAAGCTATTCTACACTCTTGAAACTGAGAAACAGTTTTCCAATCTTCATAAAAGAAACATGTCAGCACAGGGGTGTCTGCAACAGTCTGTCACTGGCTTCAAAATGGCAGGTGTAGCCAGGCAATTGAAGCCCCCTTTTTATTTGCATGCAATGTATGTGATCCACATTAAAAAGAGGCAGGGCTTCAATTGCCTGGTCCCCTCAGAAGCCTGCCTTTTGCTCCTGAAGGAAAGTAGGATATAAATAACTAAATCCCAGGACCAGTTTCACGGAATCTTCATTATATGAAGTAGATGCCTCCTTCGGTTGGCTTTAACTGAAGTAAGAGCAAATAGAACCAACTCCAGCTAAAGGAGTTATTGGATATATTCATTGAAATATATCCAAATCTGCAATATAAAGTTTCAAATTTAGGAAACAATTGAATCAGCAGTTGTACTGTTTTTTAACTATTTTTTTTTTACTCCTCAGTGATGTGTGCTGATGATACAGTGCTTATAAGCACTTCAGCTATATTGATAAATATTGGAAATAATATGAAGTGAATTATGTAATGACCTGAAGTTAGGATTAACATGAACATATAATCTAGAATTTTGGATGTCTAAATGTAGACTCATCTATTGGAAATGACATAAGAAAGAGAGCTGAAGTTTATTTATTTATACGTCTATATATACAGATGACAGTGTGAAGCTGTGCATAGAATAAATGCAGTTCTAAAGTACATTAGACATGGCATTTTCAATGAGTAAAACCATGATAATACTGGAAACTTTATTTAAATAGCTTGTACAAGAGTTGATTACCAAAAATGGTCTTAGGAAATAAGACTGTGAGAGCAGGATTTTTTTTAATCCAGCATTAAGAAAAATGAAGTGATACAATTGCATTCTATTTTCATTGCTGTTCTTGTATTTAAAGTAAACAAAGATAGAAAATGTTACAATGCACTTTAGGTTGGGTGCCATCCACCAGATAAAAACCATTAGATTAAATAAAGATAAGAAAAATATTCTTTGGTTGATGAACTATTCTGAATAAACTTTTTAACAATGCCTACATGTTCTCAAAAATTCCAAATGTGCTTACCTGCCTCCCAAAGTTGAGGACTCTGATCTATTTGCTATGATAGCTTTTTCATTATAAAACTATGTAGAATAATATTCAGATGTAGAAACTGATTTACTTATATTACTGAAACAATACGGAGACATTTAGCACTTAAAAAGCAAACACGTTACTGTATAGGCATTGTGGATCATAATTTTTTAAATCAGATGTGTTGAACATGGGTCTTTGGAATATTATATACTGTATGTACCAGTTATTGAGAGGAGAGGGAGTAAGCAGGAAAGAAAATACTTAAGGAAACCTTAAAGCAGTAAATTAGTTAGAAACATTCTAACTAGTTATGTAGTAGGGCTCTGCAAAGCATTTGAAAGAGGTACTTTGCAAATTGCATTCTGTAAGTGAAGCACCCCTCCTGGAAGCATTTAAACAGTCATATCCTTTAGAAGGTGATTTCTAGCTGTATGCACATGTGCATGCATACACAGACAGTGCATCCACTAGAACCTCTAATGAAGTAGCTATGAATACCCTTGAAATGGCTGGGAAAAGCTGTTGAGCATCTGAGCATTCTGCAGGATGCGCTGCTTTAAACTTTTCAGTTACACAAGAGCAGGCCTTTTCAAATGTTTTGCATAGCCCGAACATGTTCTATGATAAAAAGCCTCAATTTTTCATTAATTCATAAGAGAGTTAAAACTTCTGCTTCTCCGCTATTTTGCAGTGAAACTAGCCTTCATAATTACTTTACAGGTTATCACTTTAGGGTCAGTAATAAAATGACCTGGAAAAATTTTAATATTTGTTCACTCATTTTGGAATACTGATAGTTCTGATGTCAGATATATGTCCATAGAAATTAGGACAGTATGTCTAAAGTGCAGTGGGGCAATGCTAATAACAGGATGACATATATTATTTGGAGGGTAAGCAAGTGTTGTGGGTGACATTAGGTCCTATACTAACTTTTTAAGTATAAATATGGATATGGTCAAGGTCAAGGTCAACGTCAGTTCCCCCCAAATAATCCATAATCCCCAGTTTCCCAGCTTTTGTTTTAAATAAGAGAGGTCTTAAGCCATTTATCAAAGTATGAAGTAAAATCTGTGGTCACTTTTTTTTTTTTTTGGTAAGAAAAGTCTGTTCTTCCTTTTCAGTGTTTTTAGCCAATGAATCAACAGTATTAGCACTAATTGACATACATGTTTTGATTAGAAATAGGATCATCGCAAGGCATGGAGAAAATTCTCATCTTCTAAGACCCGCAATCACAGGGAAAAATGTTGATCATTCCCCAAAGTATTGTGACAAGCACAATGTGCAATTAGGTCAGTATTTTGCAGTTTTAATCACCTGAAATTGAAGCATGAATAATTGAGTCAAGAGACAGAAAACACAGGAACCAAAATTATATCTTTCCCTGCTTGTAAACGTATACAGAACAAAAATTCATTGTTCCTGTACTTTTCCTTTGTGTGGGTAAAATAATTCTATATATGCATTGACGAATTTCTCATACACTGTACCAGTAAATAAGTAGAAATGCATAAGCTGATAGAAAAATCCATTTAACTATATAAAAGTAGATGTTAGATTAGTAAATCAGCTCTCTGATCACCCCCAAGGTAGTGAACAAAGAATGTCCAAGCTTTGGTAATGTATGCTTTTATTTGCATGATTTATTTAATATGTTGTTTTTATGTACTTTTATAGCTTTATAATATATTCTGAATAAATTTGTGTTTCCTGTTCATTTACTAATCTCTTAGTATGGAAAATAGTATAGACTATTCCTGGCATGAAGGGTTTATTTGGGGGATAATAAACTCAACAAATTTGGAGATATCAATCCTATGCATATTTGAGTAAGATTTAAATTCCCTGGAAAAGGCAAATTCTGCATCAATACTGTCTGGAGAGAGAGGCTCATAAGTTTTCCCTGGTGGAATGTGATTGCTGCCTTGTGAAAAACAATTTAGAAATCCAGGCTTTGGTGTAGCTGCAATTGGGCATGTTTTCTCATAATCAAAAACCACAGGCAAAGACAGGAGCTCCTAATATTTCTCACTCAGGTCAATGAAAAAGCTAAATTATCCAAATGCTATCTTAAAAAGCTGAATATGCCTTTGAGTCAAGCTTGGCTCTGAATGACTTTAACCTTAATTAGCTTTGAGCCCAAGCACAATTGGTTTACTGTAAAAAGAGGGATTCAATATAAGATGGCTTCCCGTGTTCTTATTCTAAGCAAATTTCTGAAAAAGTGATGCCAAAATTGCCAAATACATTTTAAAAGCTGCTGTGATATTTTTCTTCCCTGTAATATGGCACTAAGGAACCAACTATGCGTACAAGAATAGTCATGCAGATTACAGTCATAGCCTCCGTTGCAGTTTTGGACAGATACCCCAGAACAATTACTGCAGAACTGGCATCTGGATCTGCACAGAATTTGGTTCCTGTATCTGTATCACTGTGATCTGATCTGCTGCTCCTGCTTAATAGATGTTTTAATTTGGATGGTGATCTATGAGCAAATATGGTTGACCACCCAACCATACTTGCTTATAGATCATCATTCAGGTTAGGCCTATGAAAGGGAATGTTGTCCAGAATGGGCTTACATATAACAAATGGTATTTTGTTGTGTTGTGTTCTGAATTTGATGTGCTATAGAAGCAGGCCTGTTGATCTGTTTATTGCAAAATTTCCCTAGTTATTTGAGATACACTTGAGTTATAACCTTCATGTGTTTATCAGATGGATCTGAACAGATGAACTTGCATTATGCTTCTTGGATATAAACAACGAATTTCTGGTATATTCTGGATGGAAGTTGAAAAATGCAAATATATATACAACAGTCAGTTGGCTTCCTAAATAAGCTTATACTTATTGTGTAATTTCTCTGTATCTTGATGGTCTTGATGGACCTTTATTTTTGTTTGTGAATCCAGATAATAAATTTGATGAATTTCAGCTTGAGATTTGTGGGAGTAGGAGCTGAGGGAGCATTCTTCTAAGTTAGTTATAAAGTCTTTAAGTGCCCACGTCAGTTCAACTGATGTGGAAATACAAGTTTTCCCTAAAAATACAATAATTATGGGTATGGGTGGTGCCATCAGAGATTTCTGATAGTTTTCAGTACATTCATGTAGAGGATGTTTGTGTACAGGTCATCAACATCCATGGTGCCTAGAATTTGTTTCCTGAGAGGTCTTCTATTTATATTTTCCCAAGTAGTCTACAGTAGCTGGTACGTAAATTGGAATGCTGGTAGTATAGGGACAGAGAATAGAGTCCATATAATTAGACTCCCAGAGACTGTATTGGTACCAATTCCTGAAACAATGTACTATCCAAGGATCCAGTTTCTGTATTTTGGGTAGCAGACTGAATATAATGGTAGTAGTTAGAGATTCCTTTTTTCAAATTGCCAAATTAATGTATGTTTTACGAATAAATAGTAGGAACATATTTTCACTATTTTGTGGGAGATTCACAAAGGTCTTTGATTTTTTTAACTGAATGAAAATATTATCTTTTACAAAATTTAACATTTAGTTCATTTTCTAAAAGCAATGAAGTTCTGTTCAACCGATTTTGGAAATCAAATACATAAAGTGTGGCAGAGAAGGAGGAGGTCCAAGTATATGGCTATACATGAAAAGTAACCTCAATAAATTTTATAGTTGCTGCAACATGAGAGATAGGAATGTGTACAGTTCAAAATCATTTCAGGAATGTACTTCAGACCACTGCACTATTTATTAAAGCATACCTTTCTTTTTTCAAGTTTTCACACAAGCTGAAAAAAATGCAGCCACATTAAGAATCTCATTAAATACATATTGCTTTAATTATGTGATTCATTATAGCAGAACATATCTTTTTTCAGCCATGTGTGGAAACCTGAAAAATGCATGTTGTAATAAATAACAGAAAGGTGGTATGCTCATGTAAAGTCCAACCCACTTCTTCCGAACCAATTGAGAATCATGGAGAGCCATAATAGTGAAGTAAGAGGCCTTAATTCATTCATAGGAATCTGTTAATACAATGTTTAATTTTAGAATTTGAAGGGATTATTTTGTACAGCACCAATAACTGATTTTTAAAAAACTGAATCAGAAACTGAATCTATCATTTAACATGGCAATTCTTTGCTTTAAAAATGGGTAAGTCAGAATTAACTTTTTCTTATAGAGAAGAGCAAAATATAGAGAAGAGTAGCACTGGACCTGTTTAGTGAATTTAAACAAGAGATGTTCTATTATCTTTTGACCAAGCCACTGCTATGAAATCATAGTATGACAAGCATGAAGTAAGAGGACAACAGTATGAGCATCAAGCAATTTCCATCTTACAGTGCTTACAGATCTTAAGACAGTGCTGAACGAGTGGTACTTATGGCCAGTCCTCTAAGTTCCAGCCATCACAGCATCCCCACAGTGATGTGCTTGTGATCCCAGTGCTCAGCGCACATCTCACAATTACATCACAGCATCCCATGGTCACATGATCACCATTGCAACCTTCTTTGCTGGTTTCCTACAAGCAAAGTTACTGGCAGGTCACAAATGGTGATGATGTGACATTGCGGGATTCGCTTAATGTCGGCAACTGGAAGTGCCAGAACTGCTGTCACAGTCACATGGCATCGCACTTTATGACCGCCCTGCTTAGCAACAAATTCCAGTCCCAATTGCTGTCGTTAACCAAGGACAACCTGTATATATCTGATTCACAGTGCAATCCTACATAAATCTACTTAGAAATAAATCTGCAGAGAGCTTAGGTTTCCCTTGACGTAAAGTCCAGTCGTGTCTGACTCTAGGGGGCGGTGCTCATCTCCGTTTCTAAGCCTTTAGAGCTGGCATTGTCCATAGGACACTTCCGGGTCATGTGGCCAGCATGACTCATGGAACGCCGTTACCTTCCCGCCGAAGCGGTACCTATTGATCTACTCACATTTGCATGTTTTCGAACTGCTAGGTGAGCAGGAGCTGGGACGAGCAATGGGAGCTCACCCCGCCACGCGGTTTCGAACCGCCGACCTTCCGATCGGCAGCTCAGCGGTTTAACCCGCAGCGCCACCGCGTCCCTGCAGAGAGCTTAATCCCTAATTAAATGACATGTATGTCTTTTAAAATGGACTATACATAAACAACCTGTCAAAAATAACCTGGCAAATAATTTACTAGTGGCATGCTTGCATTGTATCAGATTTTAATCAACTGAATTTAACAGGCATTTACTGAGTCAGGTATTTTGGAGGTTCAACTTGGACATATATAACTTTTGTTTCTGATAAACTGAATTAGGGTGTCAGAAAAAAGCATATAGACAGAGGAATGGTGGGATAATATTTAGGAAGTGTGTGCCAGAAATAAAGGTTAATGAACTGGTAATTTGGTTAGAAAGGAATAGGAGATGAGAAATAAGCTGACCTTCTGAAAAGTTGGCTCATAAAATTAAGGCTATATTGTTTTAAAATAAAGACGTCTATAATTGTTTTACACAACTTAGACATCTTGATTTATCTTCTTTTTGCAGAATCTTCAATTATTTTTAATCCAGGAAATATGAGTTATATCAGGAAACTTTAATTAAAATCATTTCAATTCAAATAATTTTTTAAATTTCCAATTCAATTAACTCAGTCACCAGATTTTAGTTATTTTTTACTTTAAAAAAATCATTCCCTGAATTATTTTACAGTTCAAGCATAGCAAATACATGCCTCTCAAAATATCTTCAAATAATGATAAAAAAAGATCACTGAATAACCTATATACTAATATCATCCTGGTAATTCTTCTATAAGGGGTTTAGTTATTATATTAAAAATTTAAGAAACTTTTGTACAGGTTTATGTACTTTACTTATTTACAGCAATTTTTAAAGTGAAAGTTTGTAGTTTAATTTTTACCGTAATCTATGATATAAAATGCAGCTTTACATTTTGTTAAAGTATTACACGTTCAAATAATTATATAACTGTTTTCAAGCACATTAATATACAGCAATGTTACTTTTACAAAAGAACATTCAACTGTTAAAAATTTAAATGTTGCTGAGAATGGCTGAGTTTCATTGTCAAAGCAAAGAAATGATTAATGATCCTCAAAAAGAGCCCTGATCTAATGATCTTACTGTTTTGCAAGCTAATGACAAATCATTGTCCAACTGACTATGCAATTTCCAATTTTTCCCACCATAGTATGGCCATTTTTGTTCTTATCCTTTCTCATGCTGTAGTTATACATTTTGAGACTTGGGGGTGCTCATCTCTAAGCAGGTTCTGCTGGTGTGTTAACTATTTTTGTATGACTATCACAAGTTTTCATAATGGACCATTTTTATGGGTAGTGCAAATTTAATGTCCCTTGAACAGTATTTTTGTTGTAACCAAGATTTTCTATCTTCACAAATGAAGATGAAGATATCCTATCAATGACAAAGGGAGATTTTATTCATGCCACCACTTATTTAACAAGTTAATGATGTATAATAGAAATTGTTCTTCCTCATATCACAAAAGGAAAAAAAATCTAATTCTTTCTATCCCTTCTTACAAGTGCATTTTCTATAGAAAAGTTTATATTAGTTCCATCAACAAAAACTAATATAAAATGTGTCCTTTCTTGTTCCACATTAATGTATAGTCTGCTAACATTTTTCATTATTCATTTTTTTAATATGGTGAAGCAAGGTATCTTTTTCCAAGTGAGCTTCAGCAAGGGCCATCTTGGCTTTGGCTAATTCCTGTTTTAGACATTCATTTTCTTCAATAAGCTGTAATAAATAAATAAAAAAACATTTTTTAATGTTGATATGCCAAATTAAGTTTGATAAGATTACAGCCTTACAAGCAAAGTATGCATTAAATGAAAGAACTTTGTGCTCCCCATTTATTTTTTTGTTTGTTTCTTTTTTGGTTTGGTTCTGCAATGCTTTGCAATATTCTCAGAGCACTTTTTAAAGACAACTAAGAAAAAAAAACCTCCTTATCCTCTGGACTGATAAAATGTAGATTTGTATGACACTTTCAGTTCAAGAATACTACTCTGTAATACAATTGATTGCTGTCCGACGGCCCTGTTTAAGATCACACGTACCCTTTTGGGGAAGGTGGGCCCAGTGACCCACCTACAGGGCCGTGAGTAAGAGTTTTCTGAGCATCTGCAGGATAAAATCACTCGGATCCGGTCTAAGTTGGACTCCATGCGTGAAGCAGAGTCTGTGGAGATACCGAGGGAACATTTTAGCCTTGTTATCTGGGAGCAGTTTGATCTGGTTGGACCCGAGGAAGTGGACAGGATCCTCCGGATTGTGAATGCTACCACCTGTTGTTTAGATCCATGCCCCTCCTGGCTGGTGAAGGCAGCTCGGGGGGTGATGTGTGGTTGGGTCCAAGCGATGGTAAATACATCCTTGAGTGAGGGGGTGTTCCCGGTCACCTTTAAGGAGGCACTGGTGCGCCCCCTCCTCAAGAAGCCATCTCTGGACCCAACTGTGCTGGACAATTTTTGTCCAGTCTCCCAACTCCCCTTTTTAGGGAAGGTGGTTGAGAACGTGGTGGCGTTACAACTCCAGAGGGTCCTGGAGGAAACTGATTATCTGGACCCCTTTCAGTTAGGTTTCAGGCCAGGATATGGGACAGAAACTGCATTGGTCGCACTTATGGATGATCTCTGGCGGGAGCGGGATGGAGGCAGTGCATCTATCCTTGCTCTCCTTGACCTCTCAGCAGCTTTCGATATCATCGACCATGGTATCCTTTTGGGACAGCTCAGGGAGTTGGGGGTGGGCAACGTAGTTCTGCGCTGGTTCACCTCCTTCCTCCAGGGCCGGTCCCAGTCGGTGGTGATAGGAGAGGAGAGATCCGACCCTCGACCCCTCCATTGTGGGGTGCCGCAGGGTTCGGTTCTCTCCTCTCTTGTTTAGCATCTACATGAAACCACTGGGTGAGATCATCCATCACCACGGGTTGAGGTATCATCAGTATGCTGATGATACCCAATTATACATCTCTATCTCGGGTGAGGTAAGTGATGCAGTGACTGCCCTTTCTCAGTGCCTGGGGGCTGTGGGGGTCTGGATGGGGAACAACAGGCTTCAACTGAACCCTGGTAAGACGGAGTGGCTGTGAGTTGATGGGGCTTCATCTTCTGGGAAACTGTCATCTTTAGTTCTGGATGGGGTGGCACTGCCCCAGACAGACTCAGTGCGTAATCTGGGGGTTCTCCTGGACTCACGACTCCTGCTCGAAGAGCAGGTGGCAGTCGTGGCCAGGAGGGCCTTTGCGCAACTTCGGGTTGTGCGCCAGTTACGCCTGTTCCTGGATCGTGAAGCCCTCCAAACAGTCACTCACACCCTGGTTATCTCCCATATAGACTACTGCAATGCGCTCTACATGGGGCTACCCCTGAAGAGTATCCGGAAGCTTCAGCTGGTCCAAAATGCAGCAGCGCGGTCTATTTTTGGTGCACCTAGGTGGGCACATATAACACTGTTGCTGCGTGAGCTGCACTGGGTGCCAGTTTGCTTCCGGGTCCAATTCAAGGTGTTGGTTATTACCTTTACAGCCCTACATGGCATGGGGCCAGGTTACCTGAGGGACCGTCTCATCCCCATTACATCGGCCCGCCCCACCCAATCATCCAGAGAGGGCATGTTATGGACCCTGTCCATAAGAGAATTTCATCTGGCGGGGTCCAGGAAGCGGGCCTTCTCTGTGGTGGACCCCGCTCTCTGGAATATCTTGCCCCCGGAGGTAAGGCAGGCCCCTTCCCTCCTGACCTTTCAGAAGGCCCTGAAGACCTGGTTTTGCCGTCTTGCCTGGGGCAGGAAAGTGAATAACCATTCTTGGGGATGGCTCGCACCCTAGAGTCCCTCCCACCAGCCTGGATTTTACATTTCTCTTGGATTTTATTTATTTATTGTGTTTTAGCATAATTGTTTTATGTGATTTTAATGTTTATGTTTTATGTGGGATTTTATTGTAAACCGCCCAGAGTCCCTCTTCTGGGGGAGATGGGCGGTGGCTAAATTTGAGAAATAAATAAATAAATTGTGGCCATTTTTATCATTACAACTGGATTTTAATTTTTCATCCATCCCCCCTAATTCAACAGCAGAAGACTATGATAGTTATGCTCAAAGTTAACCCATGTAAAAAAGACAGCACTTGTAAGACATGTAAAAAAGTCACAAGAGCATGTTTGTGAAGGGAAGAATAGATCTGCCAGAAACCATTTTAAGGCACTTCTTCCTGTTATAGTCTAGCCTCAGCTCAGCATTCCTTTTTACAGAATAGGTATACTGTATATGCATAAATCTGTTAAGCATATACTGACAGCTGTTTATGTTATTACTTCAGTTATAACAGAAGTGCATATTGAATTAAACTTAGCATTGAAAAAAAATGTATTCTACTGCCAGCTTTTAAAAATACCGTGGCTAAGTTAACGTGTTATGAACTCACTGTTTTGCTTTGAGTCATAGTTTTCAATTTAGTGTTACTTATTAATCTTTTTTTTTTTTTTACAATTTCTGTGAATGCATTTTAAAAAACAGCTGATTTCACTAGACACATTAAAATTATATCTGCTTTTTCATACATTTATGTAGCAGTACTTTCTCAAATATTTAAATTATACATTACTAGTTTTCTTTCCAACTGATTATGAATGGGCTATTTTTGGCACTTTCCAACTATAAATTTCTATCCACTAAAAAGCTATTTTTAAGTTACATTCATTATTTGGTTTAAAATATTACTAATTTCCTCAAAGTGTACATAATTTAGAATAGCATAGAATTAAAACATGCCTGTTTTCTGACTATCTGGACACATTTCCATGAAGATGTTTCATACTGAAACTGCTTTGATTGCTCTAAATTATGAACTCTACTGTTCCGATGAGTAAGAGGTCTTACATAACAAAAAAGGTATTCTCTTTATTGAGTGGAGGATTTATAACCTTAGCCTCTGAACATGTGCTCTACAACACTCTGCACTCTTTCAAAATACTGAAGGAAAACCAGATTTGGCTTCCAGTATCCTTCAAAAGAGTTTGCTATCCTTTACAATACAAAACCATTAACTGCCATTATAAAAGCAACTTTACACACACACACACACACACACACACAAATATATATATATATAGTAGATTTATCATTACCTGTTCTTTGATCACTATGGGTAAAGTCATAAATCCTTGGGATCTGTTAATTTCTGGAGATGTTTGTGTGGACTGGGACCGAAAATTCTTTTTCTTGTGTGTGCCAGCTTCAGCAACCTGATCCCCTATACTGCTATGTGTCTTAGTCTTTGGTGCATCACTACTAACTGTTCGATTGTCTGTTAATATAAATATAAATAGAGAATTAAGAGGATTATATAAAGATACGATATCAACAACTCAGTAAAATGCACCATATCAATATAAACTATATCAAGCAGAAATTGAAAAAATATATGAACACAGAAATATTTCCATTGCTGTCTTACCAATATTGTTGTTAAATGCTATATAATATTAAGACAATATTAATCCAAGTAGTAAAAGCTGGGATAAAACTGTCTTCAAACTAAGTATTTTAAAAGGAAAGAAATGTTTTGAAAAAACATACCTTTCTTCATATATTTGAACCCTCAACCCTCTCATCATCAATACAGGTAATCTAGATGGACTGCTACCTCTCATAAATTTAAATACATACTTTGAAATAATTTTAAAGTTCTTAACTTCAGAACAGTATTTGGAGTGCATTACATTTGTATATACTTTCAGAAAAAGCACAAATGTATTAAAGATGTACATTTGATTGGACAAATTCCTAAATTGGTCTATTTCACCTAGATTTATTGGGTTTTCAAGACAAAACCCAATTTTGTCTGAAGTTAACAGAACCAAATCTGGAATTCCGTAATTGGTTATTTACAGTAATTTGTATACTATCTACTAAAATTTTATGAGTATTCTGGCACTTCAGTGGCCTGCAGAAAAGCAGACTGTGTGTTGGCAAAAAAGGAAAAAAAAAGTTGCTTCTGTTTTTCAAAATATGGATATAGAGTGAATGAGAAATTTAATTTCTACTTACAATAAAAAATGTCACTATATTTTAATTGCATTACTTTGGATAAGAGATACTCAGTTCTGTATAATGTTTTGCTTACTCTTTTCTGTGCTTTTTGTTAAATATAGTATGTCTTATCTGAGCAAATGTGCGAAAATAGTAGTTCTTTGTGCTTGTTGCTTGATTTATCCATCCAATCAATTTTTACTTCAGCTTTCCAATACTAACAACATTTCTTTTCCATATTTGTCCATTCACTGAACAGTCTATACCCCTGCCCCTCATTAAAGGGGAGTAATTAGTTAAACCTTCTCAAAATTGAATGGATTGCGCTTGCACAAAACAGTCTGCACTAATTAGTTAGCTTTCTTAATCCCTATATAAACCTGTATGTTTCATTAAATTTCTGCCAAAAGATAAAAAAAAATTACTAAAAAAAAAAAATCAAAAGCCAAGGACTCCCCTTCACTAATTTGTTTAAAAGCTGACAAACTTCATCCCACTTGAAGGTTCTGTACCTGCAAAATTTTAAAATTATCACTTTATAGTCATTGCAAGCTAAAAATTGCTTCAGATTTGGTGCTGAATTAGAATGTATGCCTTTTCAATTGATCTAAAGCAATAGTTTTCTAAACTGTTGAATCAGGCTCCGAATCAGATCTTGTGCACACCTAAAACTTTCACAGATTTAGTATATGTACATTTACAAGTTTAACCAAATATAAGCAAGAATGGTTCCCATACATACAAATGTATCACACAGCATGCAAATATAATCAATTTCAGTCTGGCTTCTAACGGGGCTTAAAATGGTAAATTTGGTAAATCAGTAGATGTACAAAAACGAGGAAGTTAGAAACCCAGTGGTTCTTTTTCTTTTTCCTTTTTTTAAAGCTACTTTTTGGAATTTTAATTCTTGTTAAATTGGTTTTGCTCATCTTATACTTTTTTCCTTTTATTAACATGCTGTTTGTGTGTGTATGTGTGTGTGTGTAGCAATTATACAGTGGAGACTCAAATACTAACGCAAGATTGAAACCTTTATTGAACAAATAGTTTGATGTAATCTGCAGTTTTTTTTTCTAATGTTATACTCAAATTGGTATGAAAAAGTAAAATAACTTTATTTATTTATTTTTTATTTATCAAATTTGTCACCGCCCATCTCCTCTCACTAGATTTTATGCTTGCAATATCGATATTCTAAATTGTAATTAATACTGATAGAGTATTTCTTTCTTTTTTTATTTTCTAATACTTTAAGCTACCTAAACAATAGAATGTCAATAATTTTAATATTGTACTGTATAAACTACTAATACTTTAATTAATCACTGTATCAAAACAATATAATGCATTAAGATTTACAGCAATATAATAAAAAGGAAAAAAGAAAAAAATCACAGATTCAGTAACGCTGTCTTTGCAAGATGATGTTGGTGGAAAACATGGGAACTGGAACTGCATTCTTCTAAAGTCAAGGACTTCTGTTGTACAATTCTAATTTGGTTTCTTAAAGTGAATCCAGGTATGTTCAATGGGAATTATACCTAGGTATGCAACTTTTAACATAGGTAGAAAATTATTTTGGACAAGTAATCAGTCGGAAGCACACCTATTTCTGCAACTGAAAGTGTTTATTCATTAAATGTTATTTTAATACATTTATTATTAAATAAATAAATAATAGTGATAACTTAGAAAGCTCAAGAAAGAAATAAGGGTGATGAAGTCTTTAGTAATGAGGTTTCACTTATTAAAATGTGTTGGTAGGGAAAAGTACAACAACAATGGTTTACTACAGTAATGTGATTTGTCTTATTTCTAACGAGTTTGGGATTCAAATTAATGAAATAATAGGTAATGATTTTCAGCTGTTTTGATCTAAGATAAATCATTAGCACAAACATGCCTTTGGTGGTCCACTTCTTAATTTTTTTTCTTTATATTCATTGTGACCTTCTGTACTTTTAGTCAGTCTCCAATTCAATAGAAGATCCTATTTTAAACCCAGTATGGATTAATCAAAGCCAAGATTCATCAATTCATCAATTAATTCCTTTTCTTAACAACATTTACAGGTAATCCTCACTTAGCAACCATTCATTCAGCAACCATTCAAAGTTACGGTGGTGCTGAATTAATGGTAGTTACGACTGGTCCTCGAAGTTACGGTTGTTGCAGCAACCCTTTGGTCATGGGATCAAAATTTGGGTGCTTGGCAATCAGCCCGCATTTACGACTGCAGCATGTGCTTCCCCCCACCTATCACTCCCCACCTCTGCCCTTTTGGCTGTCCTGCACTCTGCCGCCGTGTACCCCCACCACTCCCTCGCGCCCAGCTGACCTTCACCATCTTCTTTCTCCTGCTGCTGGCCTGGGATCCAAGCCCTGGGCAAGGGGGGCATGGCCCCAGGATGCATGCACCAAGTGCAGGAGGGCGGTGGAGCCTTATCTGGCGAAGGAAGCTCACTGGGCCAGGCTGGGGAGGAGGCAGTGTGACAGAGCTGGCAGTTCGCATAGGGCTGTAGAAGCATGATGCCTTCACCTAACAACTGCAACCAGGACTACTGGAACTGCCATCGCTAAGCGGAGCAGTCACCTAACTGCTTCATTTAGCAATGGAAATTCTGGTCCCAATTAAGTTTGTTCAGCGAGGACTGCCTGTATATTTTAATACTTTACCATACTTCATGATTGTCTCTCATCAAACAACTTAAAAAAAAAAGACAAAAATATAAAATGAATCATGCATGGACAGAACTTACAGAACCACTGTAACTCTATTTGAAATAAAAAGTTTTGCTCTGTTGGCTTTTTTCCCCTTTTACTACTATGAAAATGTTAAGATTTAAAAAAAATTCTTAAAGATTTTCATCAATTTTTCAGAACATCTACTTTCAGTGTTGCTAGTATTAAATATGGGAAGGGGGAAAAAAGATCTACCTGTAATGTAAAATGAGCCATCATCTTTCCTCTCTATCATAAGCAGATCAATATGCAAAGTTACTGGGACTGATTCAGGAGCAGACAAACTATCACGAGGACTATCATCCTAGAAAACAAAAAAAAATAGAAACCATTAAATTGTACTGTACTGCATGCAGAAGAATTTTCTGGCAATAAAGTAAATTTAGTGAAAAAAGTAAATAAGAAATTGTAATCATATAGGAACATTAAACATATAGACAAGCCCCCCCCCCATGTGTGTGTTTATAAATATTAGGTTAAATGCCTACATTTTAAAAGAGTGATAAACCAGTCTAGATTAAACACTTCAGTGACATGGACCACAATCCAGTTTCACTGCTGTTTAATATTTTCACAGTTGCCATAACAATAAGGATATGTTAGCGTGATCCAATTTTCATTAAAGGGCCAATTCATGAAACATGGAATTCCTATAGTCTTATTTGTGTCATGGCTGTCACAGTGAATGTCTACAAATTATTTAGACATTGATGCTATTCCCTTAAAGCAGCTCACAAACAGTTAAATAAAAAAACCCCACTGTATTTTAAAAAATGGTTGGCAGTTAAACCCTAGCATAAAAACACTGACACAAACCAAAACCAACTTCAATAGAATTTTGGAATTAAGTATTTAGAATTAAACTGCCCAACAAGGATGTAATGCCCTTTCCAATTCCTAGTAGTTGTCAAAGCTATCTTAATCAAAATCTAGATGTAAGGTGCAGACTGAAATGGATCTAGATAATCAAAGGGCAAGTGTAGCAACAGAGGAGACACATTTGGGTGCTACAAGATGACTGTGCTTGAGTGATGGGACCTGGAACAATGTCAGACTTTATTGGATGGACAGAGGTAATCAGAGACAAATAGCCAGGCTGTGGAGTCCTTGGTGCTTTCTGAGCTCAGAGAGCACCAAGGACTCCACAGTTCAACCCTGAGCTACAGATATTCTCTTCTGTGTTGCAAAGGGCTTTATAGGTGAGAACCAGCACCTTGAACTGCACCCAAAATCAGCTGGCTCATGGAGAAACAGTATTACATGAATGTGCAAAGGCCTACCCGTAATTACTTGTGCTGCTGCATTTTGGACTAGATATAGCTTCTGATTGGACTTAAAGGGCAGCCTATTCTGACCATGTTACAGTAGTCTAGACATGAAGTGACCAAGGCATGAATGACTATGACTAGGCCATCCAGATCCAGAAATGGGTGCGGTTTGTATATAAGACTGATTTGTATAAAGGCCCTTCCAGGAATGGCTGCCATGTGCTTTTTAAGCAACAGCCATGAGTCTAGGAGAACCCCAAATTGAACACCAGTTATCTTTGGGGTAGTGCATCCCCATCCTGAACCAAAGATTGACATATATACTCGTAAATAAGCTGGTACATGGATAAGCTGACCCTCGAATTTTTAACCAAAATACCATGACCAATGTGCCACCTGTGGATAAGCCAACCCTTGAAATTGTTTTATGTTTTAATTTTTACAACTGGCTTACCATGGGTAACATATTGTTCATGCTATTTTGGTTAAAAATTCGAGGGTCAGCTTATCCATGGATGGGCTTATATACCAGTACTTTTAAAAAACTGAGGGAAAAGCCTACCATATATATTCACAGATAAGTCCATCTGCAGATAAGCTGAACCCAACTTACAGAGGTACTTTGGCACCTAAAATTCTTGGCTTATCCACAAATATATACAGTAAGATCTCCAGAGCCAGATGGATCCAAAAATCCTAGCCACTTGTCTTGCTAGGATTGAGCCTAAGCCTGTTCTCTTTACAGACTCCCAGAGCATCCAGACACTGAGACAGTATCTTAATGCTATCATTTGGCTGGCCTAGGTTTGAGATATATAATTGGATATCATCAGCATACTGATGAAACCTAGCCTCATGGTGATGGATGACCTCACTCAGCAGCTTCATGTAAATAGGAGAGGGAAGAGAATAGAGTCCTGAAGCACTCCACAAAGCAAGGGCCTAGGGCTGGATCTCCTCTCCTACCAATACCAACTGAAACTGGTCCTGAAGGAAGAACCACTCACAACTTTATGCTTTTCATTCCCAACCCCAAGTGGGTCCAGAAAGATAATATGATGATGTGACCAAGAGATCAAGAAGGACTAAGATGTACTCACAACCCCCATCCTGGTCCTGCTATAGGTCATCAACAAGGATGATCAATGCCATCTCAGTATAGTGCTCAGGCCTGAAACCCTAGCAGGAGGAATCCAGATAATCCGGCTCTTCCAGGGCCCTCTGAAACTGCAGTCCAACCACATTCTAAACAGCCATCCCCAGAAAGGAAAGATTGGAGACAAGCTGGATATTATCCAACACTGTTGAGTCCAGCGATAGCTTCTTGAGAAGATGGATCGCTGTCTGCTTAAGTGCAGCCAGAACCATGCCTCTCTCAAAGATGAATTCATCAGTTTGGACCCACCCATGTCACCTCCCAGGAAACCTTAACCAACCAAGAGGGTCATGGATCTAATATGCAGGTGGCTGCATTCCCAATCTCAAAGATTCTGTCTACTTTCTTGGAACCAATAGGCTCAAACTCCTCCCAGATAACCAAGCCAGACTGCACCTCAATCAGTTCAGCAGGAGCTGTAGAGCTAGAGTCCAATGATGATAAATGACCATGTCAACTATTTGGGTCATTTCCCTATGTCCATAACAGGTTTTAATAAGAGTTCCACCTCTGCAAGAAGCAAGATTAGCTGTAAGTCTAAATACATATGGTTTTGAGTAACAGATTTTACTTCAAACATTGTTTTCTGGGATTCTTTCACTATCCCTTTAAACCACAGGATTAGAAACTTGGGGACTTGTGCAAAATTGTGTAATACTAAATTGTACCAATTATGCAAAATCTTGTAATACTAAATTGTATTTTAAGGAAACATTTCCAGAATATCTTATCAGCTCTAACAAATCTTGACAATATAGGGACAATTTTTGCTAAAGACTTCGAAAATTGCAGGAATGTTCCACAGTATTTATAAGAGGACAGGGACTATATAGACAGCCAGTTTGGTGCAGTGGTTAAGGCATCAGGCTAGAAACTGGGGGACCATAAGTTTTAGTTCTGCCTTAGCAGCTGGGTGACCTTGGGCCAGTCACTCTCTCTCAGCCCTAGGAAGGATCAATGGCAAACCATTTCTGAAAAACTCTTTAAGAAAACTGCAGGGACTTGTCCAGTTAGTCTCCAAGAATCGGACATGATTGAATGGATTAAAAAAAAGGGGGAGATATTAAGTAAGACTCAAGGATTCCTACAGTTATTAAGCTATGCCTAGATTTTGATTTTTGTTGTTAAGTTGCACATTGCTGTGAATCTAGTTTATGCTAGTGGGAAAAATAGCAGCAAGGTGGTTTGAATGACAAATTTAAGCATGCCAAATGTTTAGGCCTGA
This sequence comes from Candoia aspera, assembly GCF_035149785.1. Classification (NCBI taxonomy): domain Eukaryota; kingdom Metazoa; phylum Chordata; class Lepidosauria; order Squamata; family Candoiidae; genus Candoia; species Candoia aspera. Next base: position 34,476,351 of record NC_086159.1, on the reverse strand, counting down.
TTCTGAAGGAGAAATGTAATATAAATAAGTTCATATCAGGAGTTCCATAACAAACTACTATCCCACATAGTCTCTTTACTGCACAGCTACTCTTATAATTGGTATTGTTTGACCAACTTCATCTTCCTTTGATCAAAATTCAGGAAAATGAACATTATGTTTTTTCTTGAAGACAAATCTTCAATACATAGGATTAATAGTGGAATCAGATTCTGTTAAAAGTTTTACTGAAGATATCATCTGAAAATGTTTAAAAAGATATGCAAACTACATTTGTGGATCCAAAACCAGCATTAACTGTTATAATAAGGGAAAAGGCACAAAGATATTGAACAGCAATATTCTGCTAAAACAGATTGGAGAATATCACAAGAGCCCTGCTGGATCAAGCCATAGACTCATCTAATCTAGCATTCTGGATACATATGGAAGCTCTCAAACCTGGACTGGAGGGTGATTGCTTCCTTCAACTGTTGTTTCCCAAGCAATTAATATTTAAGGCTTGCTGCCTATGATTCAGGGGTTTATAAACTGCCATCAGTATCAGTAGCTATTGACAGTCTGATCATCCCTTAACCTGTGCAATCCTCTTTTAAAACAATCCAAATTGGCTGCCATTAAAACACAACTGCTGGTGCAAATTCCAGTTTATGCTTCTGTGAAAAAATATTTCCTTTTTTCAATCCTGAATCTCCTTACATTTAGTTTCAGTGGATGATCTCCAATTTTAACTTAAGACAGAACGTCTATCCACGTTGTATCATGCATTATTGTCCTAACAGTCAGGAATCACGCTGAGACAAGGAATAGGTCTCTAGTGTTTATTGCTGCCACATAAGACAGAAAATCCTAACAAACTGAAGAAGCGTGGGAAAAACCCAGACAGATAAACCCCAAAAGTTAAGGTGGGTCTGATCTGTGTCTCTTTGAATGGCTGCTTAACTCCTCAGTACTACGCATGCGTTTTCCCCCCTGGATAGAGGCCCCCTCCTGCTCGCCATCAGTACTCATGACAATTATTCTGTACAGCCATGTTTCTTCTTACCCTCTTTCATTATAAGCAAACATCCCCAACTGTTGTCGTCTTTCCTCATAAGGAAGCTGCTCTAATAATCTTGGATGCCTTTGTTTGCAATTTTTCTAGCTCTAAAAATAATTTTTTTCAAGGTGTAGTGACCAGAATTGTACATAATACTTTCAATACGGTCTCACCACTGATTTGTATAAAGGTATCATTGTATCTGTAGTTCTGTTTTCAATAATCCTCCTAACGATTCCAGGCACGAAATCTGCCTTTTTTACAGCAGCAAGTTATATAGGCATGCTTGTATTATTTAGGAAGTGTACTGTAGAGTGTGAAGGCTGGTCTCTTATTGAATAAGTGGACTGAAGCCAAATACTTCTATAATGTGCTATTTAATACTGCATCATTTCCTGCATCAGCTATTTGACCGATTATGTGCCATCAAGTTGGTGTCAACTCTTAGCAACCACACAAATTTTCTCCATGACAATTTGTCCCTAGCCTGGTCTATCATGGCTTCCAACAGTGCACCAATCGCCACTATAATGGAGTCCACCCACCTTGCTACTCGTCATCCTCTTTTTCTCTTTCTTTCTACCTTTCCCAGCATTAGAACCTTCTCTGGAGAGTTAGGTCTTTGCATAATGTGTCCAAAGTAGGATAATTTGAGCCTGGTCATGTGTGTCTTGAGTGACAGCTTTGGGTTGATTTGTTTGATGATCCATTTATTTGTTTTCTTGTTTGTCCACTCACTTTCATAGAGTGCCACAGGGAATACAATTGCTTGCACTATTCTGATCTTTATAGGTATAGACACATCACATCATCTGAATATCTTTTTCAAGGCCTTCTTGGCTGCTTTGCCCAGGTGCTGGTCTGTGACGTATTTCTTGACTGCTTGTTCCTTTTCTGTTGATAGCTGAATTTGTATAAAGATATCATTGTATCAGTAGTTTGTCCTTCCGGTTTGTTCTTCTGAGTTCAGAGATCTTTTGAAAGACTTCCTTGTTTTTCCATGTCTGTTTCCATCTTCCGTATCTTTACAGATGTTGTAATACTGCTTCTTGTCTCTTCTGTGAAACTCTTTGTTAAGTTCCTTCCTGAGATGTTTGTCTTTCTTTGCTTTGGCTTCTCTTCTCTTCTTGACAATTTTCACGGTTTGTTCTGACATCCAGTTTGCTTTTTTTCCCTAACTTCATCTCTGGCAGTCTCTTCTCACATTTATCCTTGACAACTTCTTTAAGTTCATTCCTTGTTTCCTTTGGTTCTCTATTAATAAGGTTCAGGACTTCGATTCCTGATGTTCTCTTTGAGATAAGAGCTATACTACATTAAATAAACTGGCTGGTAGCTGTATGGCTCTCAGTATTACCTGTTGCTGAAACTTTAAAGTTTAAAAACAGAATAGCTCTACCAGTTAAATTCTAGCTCAAATAAAACTTTGTATTCATTTGTCCATCCAGTCCATCCATTTATAACCTGCTTTCTAATCAAGTGAGTACTCAACATTTTGAAAAACTGAACAGAATAAAAAATGTTAAAACAAATTAATATTAAAATTAATACTCAAATTAATAAACAATTTAAAGTCTGGCAAGAGAGAAGTATCATTACAGATTTTCTAAACTTGGAAAGAATTGGGGCAAATGTAACTCTTAATGGAGTGTCTTCCATAGCCTTGGAGCAATGCAGGAGAAGGGTCCTTCCTACATGCCAAAAAGATGGGCCATTGATAATGGGAACTTCTTCAACAAAGCTTCCCCTGCAGATACTAACAGCTGTACTGATTCACAACAGGGCAGACAGTCCTTTAGATAATCAGGTCTTAAGCTACTTAACAGTTTTAAATACTAATACTGATAACTTAAAACACATTCAGAAAGCAACTAGCAATTGTGCAGATCTTTGAAATATGTGCACATACTTCAGCCCTGTACCTTGGACCTGTTAATTGCCTACCTGCTTCATTTTGCACAATTTCAACTACTCTACAACTTTTCAAGAATAGCCCTATGTAGAGTGCATTGGAATTGTTAGCAGCACCTGAAAACCACAAGAAATGCTGACAATTAAATCTTTTAGTTTCAAGAGCTAAGATTACTTCATGAATCATCTGATTATTTCCTTTGATTTTTTTTAAAAGGCCACTTACAAATAAGCTCAAATGCAACGAATGTCAGGCTCTGATATTCTTCATCATTTGGAATATTTACTCAGGTGATAAAAGCTATCCATTATTGAAACACCATTGTGTTATACAGTATATCTGGAGAAAATATACTTCATATAAAGTAGAAATCTGAGAAAGCCTCGTACAAAAGTCAGTTTATATCCAACAGCACTTTTTAAAAATATAGAAATATTTGTTCTAGTCATGGGAACTATTAAGTAATTTTAAAAAAAGTTTCCATAAAAGTTGGCCTATTCATACAGTGAATACATACTCTGAACAAACATCAAGCTCACTACAAAAATGACATACTTTTATGTTGATTTTTGTATTAGAAATTTTTACATTCATAGGCATCACTTCTGCAAGCATTTCATCTTCCAAGAAACGCTGAATGTTCGTAAGTGAAGAAGTTAAGAAATCAGCAGTAAAATCTTCTATATGACATTGTAGAAACCCATTTTTTTCAGATTGCAACGAATGTATTACAGCACTGGGTCCACTTTCCCATTTCAGTCTTATTTCAGGATTTGGTTTAATTGGCCCAGCTGCACATTTAGGATCTGAACCTGTTATAAAATTAAGTATAGAATCAGGTTATAGGTTTATACTTCATAGGTTGTTAAATGCATCTCTATAAACCCTATTTTTAATATGTGAAAGCAGTCCAAATAAAAATGATCTATATTTTGAAACAACAGAATCATTTTAGTTGCATAGGTAGCTGCCTCCATAATTCTTACATTGTAAGTCTGTATTCAAATAGTAAACCCCTATAGAAATTTAAAAGATTAATTAGGTACAGCATAAGTTCTCTCTCTCACACTTTCATACATACTTATCTATGTAAGGTCATGTCTCCCAATGCTGTATTATAAACTCCATAGTATCTCTTCATATTAAGATGTACTGAATTAGCTTCCCTCTTTACAGTCTTGATTGCAAACAGTTAATCCAAGGAACAAAAATAAAAAACTCAGATCGCAATTACTTATTAGAAGGAAGTTTAAGGTTCTAATACAAGAATTCCAGCAAGTACTGTACTTTCAAATGAGATACCTAGTATATATGCCAGCAATCAATGGCAGCAAAACTCTTGTCCATTTCCATGCACTTTTTCAGCATAGAGGGGGCAGGTCTTGCCTCTTTTGTAAAGACAGGGCACACTGCATTTGTTACTGTTTTGGGAACTGCTATTCTTTTTTCTGTGTAAGAAATAACTCACATTGCTACATATAAACTATATGTAGCTGATGCAAGTGCTGAGCAAGACAATTTCAATATCTGAAGCCTAAGGAAAGCATTATTATCCTTTTCCAGAATGATTTTTTAAATAAGTACATACAAGCAGATAAACTACATACATCTATAATTGTCCAAAACAATAACCTATTTTCATAATCCATTAACAAAAAAGAGCAATTGTTCAAGATACTGTTACTAAAATGAAAATATTGTTAGTGCCTTTTTGTATTATTTCTTACCTGCTGTTCGATTGCAAAGATAATGACGAACACTGATATTGCCCAGCTGATTTGGTAAAACTTGATTTATCTGAAGGCACACTTCTGTGTCTTCGCCTCTGATGTCAATTTCACCATTAATACCAAATATTTTAAAAACTACCACTGACATCTGTCAACAAAATAAAAAATGCAGATAATCGATTAAGGTCCAGAACTATTACCAGTTTTTTCTTTTTCAAATAATTTGTTTGCATAATTTTGTAGCCCTTTAGGAAGTTTTGCTACTTGCTCTGTGGATAAGATCAGGGATGTACAAAATGTTTCAAATTTGAAATGTTTCTAGCTTGAAATACTCCATTTTGAGTTAAAAAACAATTGTTTCAAGTTCAACATGGGTTGTTCCCACTTCCATAAATGTTTCAAGTTTGAAACAAGTCAAAACATTTTCCAGGATGGCTGGAACAGTTTGAGACAATTATTTTGGTCTTGATGTTTTGATCTCAAAATGTTCTGTACACCCCTAAATAAAACTTATAAATGGTCTAAATTGAAAGTATTATTGTAGATGCTAATAGTAACCAATATAATTTGTTTTTCACATTTGCTTGGTTTAATTTTAATTCTTATAACTCAGAGATACTGAGGTGTTTTGCTGAATCAAAGATGCTAATTATATATTCACCAAAATTACAAATATATCAATATCTATCTATTTACAGATGTGTAATACATCCTAACAATCACCTGTAAAAAAACATTTATCACAGGCAATATAGTAGGACAAATAGAATCAATTCAGCTGAAAAAGTCTGATTCCACAAAAGGCTTAGAGAGAGACTAGGCAAGCATCTAGTAACAGAGATCCAGAGTTTAAATACAGCTACCATAAGGTTCTGCCTTCTGTCCTACAAAATACTTCTTAGATGGCAGGAGAGGACAACCTACATAACTTCATTTACCAGCAAAAGATTCTTCCATTTAAAATATTAAAGAAAGGGAGAAACTAGAATAGGAAAATGTTAAGCCCTATTCATATTTTTGCCTGAATGGATGGAGAGTTCAAAGTGAGCAGCAAATGAAAGGAGAAAAGGGTCCATTGGATCAATCTGTCCCAGGTCCCTAAAAGAGTCCCCAGGTTTTCAGAGCATGCTTGGGGTGTTTCCTGAGGATCTGGTAAGCAGTTCACACAGGACTTTGGCCACAACTGGGATTAGGGGGCAGTTAGAGCCCTTGACTAGATCCCATTGGAGCAGCTTCCATCTCTCACAGATCTGATACTGCTCCTTGATTTATTGAGAAGCTCAGGAAGATGCCTTAGAGTGCCACTGGAGGAAAGGACATTGATTGGACACTGAATCTGACTGGACACAAGTAAAAGGTCATATTTAAGCCTACACAGTGGTAATCCAAGTGGTACTTTTTAAAGCAATTCACTCCCTCTTGGGAAAAGATTATTTTCATGACCATCTGAAGGGTTGGTGTAAAGAATTTTCAAGACATTTGGCTGACAAAACTGCTTTATAGTGGTTCTTCCTGAAGGAGTGTTTCCAGTCAGTGGGATGGAGAAAGAGTGCTCTGCTCAGAGGCCTCTACTCAGGGATCTCTACTCTCGCCATTTCTTTTTAATATGTACATGAAAGTGCCATCCATCAGTACAGGATCTGGTATCATCCATGTGCTGATGATACTCAGATATATATCTTGCCCTGGGCCAAAAAGATGATGCAGAACACATAGAGGGTGTTAGTGTCTGTCTGGGGAAGAAGAGCCTCAGACCGAATCCCTCCAAGCTGGATTAGCTTTGGATCTGTGGGCTTAACAATGCCAGGGAAATAATATCATTGACCGTGAATGTATTCTCCCATTTGGAGGTGGTTCACAATTTGGGGGTCCTCTTTCACTCACAGCTCCTTCTCAATGAGAAAATGGCAGCTGTGGCTAGGACAGTTTTTGCTCAGTTATGTGCCAACTGCAGCCATTCCTAGATTACAAGGGTCTTCTTGCAATCATTTATGCACTAATTACCTCCTGCTTGATATATTGTAATGTGCTCCAGATTGGGCTGCCCTTGAATAACATTTAGAAGCTATAGCTAGTACAAAATGTGGCTGCTTGGGCAGTGATTGGTGTATTTCAGTATATCCGATGCTTAGGGAGCTGCACTGGCTGTTGGTTGGCTTTGGGATAGATTCAGGTTGTTGATTGCTGTTGAAGTGCTACATGATCATGGATATGATTATCTGAAACACTGAACAGAGCCAACTCCCCCAAGCCCCGTCCCTTTATACCTGTCATCTGATGGAGCCTGTATGGATGGCAGAGGGAATGGACTTGAAGGACTGGAGGGAAAGCAGCTACCAAGGCACCAGTCAGATAAAAAGGGGCCTAAGCATGGGTCAAGAATGGAACATGAGTAAACACCTCAGACAAGCCCCCCTCTAGTTCACACGAAGATAGTTCACGTGTAGATAAAGGGAGGGGGGAAGTACATTGGAACTTGCAATCCACTAACCCCATCCACTTCCCTCTAGTCTAGGAATCTAGGGTTCCTAGTGTGATTTCCTGAAAATTATAGCTGAACAAAGGCAACATTTTATTCTGTAATTTGTTACTACAGAATAAATAAAAGTTCTGCTGTGAAATTCTAATTGTCTAGTAGAGTCTGAGGTAACAAATTAGAAGTTTATTCAACTTTTACTTTCATGACAACAGTAAAGTAGTAAACTGTGTAACATTCTTGTTCGGCAAACACCATTTTTTATCAAGGCTACACATTCCACAATTTACCAAAAAGCAGTATTTTAGTTTTCCAAAGAGTTGTTTAGATATATAAAATTTCTTCTTTATTTTTGGAGCATTACCATTTCTTCACTAGCATCCTGAGTACACTCTGACATTGCACTGAGGACATCTGGAGATGATTCACCATAGTTCTCATTCACTGTGCCTTCATCAGGCATATTTTCCACAGGTTTATTGGACAAGATAGCTGGCATATTCACATTATGAAAAAAAGATAGAGGTTTTGTGAATAAAGATTGAATACTCACATGCAAACATTCAAGGTAGCTTAATCTAGTTCCACATTAAACTAAAGGAAATAGACTGGTTTTAAATAATTTAAAATAATGTGATTAAATGTTGCCATTTAAGATGGGAGGGAAAGAGATAAAAACGGTATCTGCACATTCTGATCTATTAGCTGATAGACAGAGAGACTGCAGGTAGACAGATACATTAAGCACTATGTTTAACCAAAATAGGATGCAGATTCCTCCTATGAAGCTACAAAGAAACCTGATTCTTTGAACTCTTTCTTACATTCTACCTATACATTTCTCTAAAAATTTTAAATTTTGAAAAAGTAACAAACAGGTACCCCAAGCTTTGCAAATTACAGTAAATATGCTCAATGCCAAACATAACTCCACCCATGATAGTAAAAAAAAAAATCCATTTATATAAGAATTTGCCCATACAACTTGCCCTACAATCACAATTTAGCCATAATTAAAATTCATCAATGATGAATATGCCATGGATGAGTTTCAGTTGGCTGGCATCAATCATGTTGAGTTATCTGAAACTGAGACTCTCTGGCAATATATTAAACGAATCATACAAATGAAAGGGCCATCAATATAGTATATTTTACAATTATGGTAATTGCTCCATTGTAGGCTAAGAAAGATACATCTAAAATCTATAAAATATTTTTAAAACATAAACTAAAATGAGTTCTTGTACTAATGAAGTCAAGAAAAGAGATAGTATTGTTTATATTAAAAAGTATGTCAGTAAGTTTGTATACCTTTCTCCAAAAAGCTTTGGCTATCACTTCCATCACTTTCCAAATAGTGTTCTTCGAACAAGATGCTGTCAGTAGAAATGGTATCCAAAGAGGCTTGTGATGGACTTTTCTTCATGTTCTTATAAGAAACAGAGAATGCAGGGAGATTGGACTGGCACGATTCCTTAGGCTTTCCACTTTTTAATATAAAGATATTAGGAAATAATTACTTAAGGTAGAAAAAACTTACAAAACAAAATAAAAAACCTTTAAAGTCTGCAATTAAAACAAATGTTGATGAAAATATAAAATATTCTGAAATCAGAAGTAGTAATTATACTCAGGGATGTATTCATGTCTGACTTCAGTATTCAGATTATGCTCCTGTAACTGGTTAGAACCAACAGTGTGCATACATAGTAAAGAGTGAGAGATTTGTCATTTTTTTTAAGCTGACAAGTGAACTTGGATAAAGGGAAAATCCTTCATTGGGCAACTGCATTTTTCATAATCTTCCTAAAGCAACTATTCTAGGAAATCCATGCAACATCCACAACCACCACCATTTTGTAAATGAATTTGTAACCTATGAATATAGTAGGTGGAATATGAGAAAATAACGATGCCTTCTAATTATTCCAACCACTAGGAACTATTCTCCAGCTCCAACTGCATATTGATTATTATTCTAATATATTGTATTATTCTTCAAAACCACATGGAGCATTCCTATAGATATGCTAGCTGCTGCCAAAAGATATGTATGGGAAACAGGGTTTAACCTGGTGAGTTATGACTAGAGAACTGATGCAATATAATATACAAGAACACACATTAAAATTATGATAGAAAGCCTATTTCCAGCTTCCTAATATCAACAAGTGGCCTAAAGACCCAGAACATCTGTAGCCCCTCTAATTTTACTCTACTGAACCTAAGCCCTGGATCTAAACCAATTAATTTGTAAACATTAATATTTTCTGTACCTTAATGGAGACTGAAGCGCAAGCATTTTTGCTGTGCTCAATTTTTCTTTGCCATTTTCAAACTTCTCAGACTGCCCCACAGAATCAGTTTCAATTTCTATGACTTTAACAGCTGAGCATTCTGCTTTACTTTCCTTATTTGAGAAACCACTTTTCTCTTCTTCCTTGTCCATCAGCATTTTGATAGAGTCTTCTCTGCAATTTGACATATTAACCAATTCCCTAGTAGAGGAACTGTCATTTAATGACTCAAAGTTTTCTTCTGAATCACTATGACTGAAAAGTCCACTGTTATTTTCTTCATTCATTTTCCTCAAAAGTTTTTCTGATGCATCATCCATAAATGAACTTTTACTATTTGATTTTAAAATCGGATTCATCAGAATGGCTTTGTCAAGATCAGCATTCAGAGACCCACTGTCAGTTACATTAATATCTGAATTGCTCATCTGTGCAGTAGAAGTAGAAACTAGCTTGCTTTCCAATTCATAAGCTTCTCTGTTTTCCATGGGTGAGAGATCTGATGTCATTGGACCTCCTTGTTCTAAAATGGGAGGTTTGCAGATGCCTCCTTGCACTAGTGGATGAAGCAACAAAGCTATGTCAGCACTTTTTAATAAGATCCCAATACAGATATTTGCCTCTTTTGCTGGATTCCCTGTCACAGTCTCTACATCCTTCCTCAAGTTGTCCAGGAGTGACACAAGAGATTCTTGCAGGTAGAGTAAGAAAAGATATTGGTAATGATTTATCTGCATGCTTACATGTTTTTGAATATGAAGTAAAACATGAATATCTGCAAAATATGCAGACTGAGGTCCTAAAGTACTTTTAGGGGAGCACAGATTTTCAGTACCATTGGTGAAAGCTTCCATCCCAGTGCTATAATACTCTTTCAGACGTTTTTTATGCTGCAGCCTATTAGTGAGGTCACAAGAATCACTTTTGAGAACGTTGAGAGATTCCTGATTACAAAAAGGCTCTTTGTGTGACTGTTCACATCTCATGGGTTTACAGATCCAGAGTGTAAGTGGGAATGAATCCACAAAGCTTATTGGCCGTCCTTTCCCACTCTTCATTCCTTCATAGTCTATCCAAAATTGGGAAAAATGCACTGCCCAAACATCTGAAGCAGCTGAAGTTTTAAGTGCACATTTATTCAGTTGGGGAGTAATAATACCTTTATAGATATCATGCAGTTTTGTATCCTGTTCATGAGCATGTCGTTGGAAAATGGGATGTAAAAGATTAAAACAGTCAGGAGATTTGGGAAAGTTTGTGAAAGTTCTACTGAAAAATGTAGTGTCTTTGAAGTTTTGGAATGCTGCTTCCAAATCAGAGTGTCTACACTTCGCTGAGTGTCTAGCATTTGTAGCAATCATTTCAGAACTTTGAATGGAAATTGCATATGGATCATCTCTATGTTTTTGCTTCCTTTCAGAAGGAATGATGAACTATAATGATAAAAAAGTAAACTTAGTTAGAAAACCATATATGAGGAAAGAACAGAATTTGTTGATTAAATGTTCCTCAAATGTCAGGACAGAGAAAGAAAAGTAGATTGTCCAGGAAATACTGATAAATACACATAAAATTATTAATATACATAGCTTCCCAAAATGTGGATACCTTCCCCAAAATTGCTGAACAAGGGAATGAGGGCAAAAGAAGTCTGGGTGGTTCACTCTGCAGATGGAATAGTACTGGATTTGGTTCCAGTACTGGAAAGTTAGTATGAAGCTGGTGACACAAAGGAAAAGATCAATATGCTAATGGAATATAATTGCACAACATTAGAGAATAATTTCCTGAGGAAGACTTAATAGAGAAGGGTATATGGCTAATAAAGGCAGAAGTGTCTTGTGACTCCTTAAAATCAAAATAGGCAAGCTAATGCTCTTGCAAATACTTGGGGCTGCAAGGCCCATCCCAGCCCAAACAGCCAAAGTCAAGGGAATTGTCATGAGTAAGGATGGCGAGCAGGGGGCTCCCATCCAGACTGTCAAGCGCATGCGTAGCACTGAGGAATTGGTCAGCCATTCAAAGAGACACAGATCGGGACTGCCTTAACCTTTGGGGTTTATATGTCTGGGTTTTTCCCACACTTCTTCAGTTTGTTAGGATTCCTATTATGTACTAGCAATAAACATTAGAGACCAGTTCCTTGTCTCAGCGTGTTTCCTGGCTGTTAGGACAGGAATGTGTGCATTGCATTCAAAAACATTTGAAGGGCACTAGCTTGTCTTATGATTATGGAATTCTGTCTGGAAAAGGTTATGCCACTGCAGCAAATGCCTTTAGTTAGCAGATTATATATTTTCATTTTTTGAAATCTGACTGACTAGATTAATTCAGATCACAGCAACATGGTAATGAAATCATCTGTTTTTACAATGTTTTATTATATCTCCATTCTGATATCATCCTCTGAGTTTTCACTACCACAGTAAAATGTTTCTTAGTACTAAAAGTAAGGTAAAGGTTTCCCTTGACATTAAGTCCAGTCGTGTCTGACTCTAGGGGACGGTGCTCATCTCCGTTTCAAAGCCGAAGAGCTGGCGTTTGTCCGTAGACATTTCCATGGTCATGTGGCCAGCATGACAGTCACAGAATGCCGTAACCTGCCCGCCGAAGTGGTACCTATTAATCTACTCACATTGGCATGTTTTCGAACTGCTAGGTTGGCAGGAGCTGGGACTAGCAACGGGAGCTCACCCTGTCATGCGGATTCGAACCGCCAACCTTTCGATCAGCAAGCTCAGCGGTTTAACCCACAGCGCCACCGCATCCCTATTAGTACTAAAAGTACTTAGTACTTTTTATAATCAATATCTTTAGGCCATATCTGGCCACAGTAGTTTATACTCTGGTAACTTTCCAACCAGATTAGTGTAACAAGCAGTATATGGAGAAGCCTTAAAGATGATTTGTGGTTTTCAGCTAGTTCAGAACACAACAGCCAGTACTATAAATAGTACAACTAAGTGGAATCACATGTCTATTCTGAAGCAACTATACTGGCTACTCATTCTCTTTTAGGGATAATTCTACCTGGTAGCCTTGTCTCCCACGCTTCTCCCAGCTGTTCCTGAAAACTGGCTTTAAAAATTCCAGTCTAGAGTGCAGAGGTATGCTGCTGCCAGAGAATCTGATTGGTCATTCCACTGTTTCCTGCTGCCTCCATCCAAGCAGTGAAGACAAGCCACACTGCTTGGCCCTTGTGTGGATGGGGCTACCAGTTCCTGTCTTCTCCTTTTAAATATTGGCCCCTTCTTACTAGTTCTTGTTCTTTTCTCAGATATTTGCATACATGAATGCCTTCACACACCTTTCCCATATTCTCTCATTTGACACTATTACACCACTGCTTCAATGCTACCATTGTTAAAGCAGAGGGAACAGATTGTTCCTTTGTTCCGCTGTGGGTCTGCAGAAATTTTCTGGCAATAAAGAACTGATGGTTCAGGTTCACGGAAGCAAATTACCATTCACTGAAACTTTGTAATGTTGTTCAAACATGTTCACATTCCAACAGGGAGGGAGGGATGGAGGGAGGGCCATTGCAGCACAGTGGGCACAGTGTGGGAAAGAAAGGAGAGTACGCTTCATCCAGCCTGGGTAGGAACTATAAGGTTGCCCACTGGCAGATATTAGAGTGGAATGGAGGCATGCTGGCAGAAAAGGGGGAGAAAATATAATGACAAGATTTTACTAGATTCCCTTGTCTTTATGAGCCATTATTGGATCAACTGGAAGGAAAAAAAAAAAGGAAGCTGCTGACCAGCTGAGACCATAGCAGCTCATCATGAAATGGCCATACGAGAAAGTGACCAGCCACCAGAGGGATGGGCAAGGCAGGAACTATAGGCAATTGGATTTTGAGATGTCAATAAACAGGAATAAAGCAGAATAAACACTCAAAATGGCTTAACATGGCTTCTAATGGAAAACAGTTCTTTTGAAGTACTTTTCAAAAGAGGCTGGGGGTGCATTTGCAGTGGGCTTAGCCTAGGAGAAGGACTGTTCTTGCACTCAGGATATGGTGAGTGGCCTGTACTGATTATAGGGCAAACAGAAACTGTAGATCTGGCCTTAGTCAAAGGAAGTTGTGCCTGCTTATCTTTAAAACCCTGAATGGCCTCAAATAGTTGAAGGATCACCTCTGGTTATAATATCCGGTTCATGTTTTAATATGGCCAGAAAGTCTTTTCCTTAAATAACTTGGATATATTATGTAGCAGCAAGAGAGAGAGCCTTCTCTCTTCAAGTCTCCAATTATGGAATTTCTTCCCATGGAAACATGACTGCCACTATCACTGCATTTTTTTCAGTATTAGCTCAAATACTGTTTGTTTGCACAAGTATATTCATGGATTTAAGTGGTCTTTTTGCTTTCTGACTTACTGCTTTTATTATCTTACCATATTTTGACCACTTATAATCTGTTCTGCCCTGTTATATGATTTTTGGTCAGTTTTGAATAAACAAACAAGGTAATAATAAAACTCAGCTCACTATAATTCTGCAGAGGAATTCATTTTTCTATGCCCAAGGAATCCATATGTCTTTGACTTTCAAAGAACTACCACCCTCAATGCGTTATTTATCTATAAATAGATCTCCACAGCTAACACCATATCACTGATTCTCTGAATATTTGTTTTCTGATGTGCCTATAATTTCATTCTTTTTAGCTTCAAACAGTCCAGCTATTAAATTTGTTTGCCCCAGGCATTTATATTGCTTTAATACTTGTAAGCTGAGAGTAGTGCATGAGTGGGTGGCCAGAGAAATCAAACTTATAAAAAAAAAAACTCCCACCCCATAGCTTGGAGACTTCTACCATTAATTTATGAACACAGAATACATTTACTTAAATGTTGTATATTACCCCACAATTGCCAAAACTTTTTATAAGAAGCTAGTAATGACACTTAATGTTATCATCTATAATATTACCTCTTATACAACCATTGGAAAATATGTGGTGCAATGTTACACCAGGGACATGGTGGCTCAGTGGTTAAGACACCAGTCTTGTCAGCCGGAAGGCTGCAAGTTCAGCGGTTCAAGACCCGAGCGCCGCGTGGCAGAGTGAGCTTCCGCACTCGCCCCAGCTCTTGCCAACCTAGCAATTCGAAAGCATGCAAATGCGAGTAGATAAATAGGTACCACTTCGGCGGGAAGGTAACAGCATTTCCGTGATTGTCATGCTGGCCACATGACACAGAAGTGTCCTTAGACAATGCTGGCTCTTTGGCCATGGAAAAGGAGATGAGCACCGCCCCCTAGTGTGTCATTAGACACGACTAAATGGGAATTTTTACCTTTTTTAATGTTACACCAAGAAATATATTCCAAAACATGCAGGTTTTTTTCAGCTGTATTAGAAATTTGCTTTTGAAAATCTGAAATGTCCAAACATCCTATAAAATTTAGAAACCAAAACCATCACTGGTACTTTGTCCATGGTCTGTCATTTAAAAATGGTTCCACAGTTTCAAAACAGAGACTGTTGTCATGCATCATCCTTTATAGGAATGAAACACTTAGCAATGTTGTGCTATGCTTTTGCAAACTGTACCTTAATCATTAATCCATCAACTCGAACATCAACATGTTCTTCTGATTTTGAATTGTCATTTAACTTGTACATGGCCATGAACTGACTGAGACTCTGTTTCATATCCAATACAAACTGATTTAGCCAAAGAATACTTCTCTCGTCCAAAGTGAACTGCAGTGCATTTAGTTGAATATACAAGTTTGCATTTGGAACTAAAGGAAATAAAAACAAAATTATTATATTAAAACTGTTTTAGAAGTAGAGTTACTGTGACTATAAGTTAAGTGCTTGTGGAATACTAGGTCTAAGGAAAAACAGTAAGTTTCCCTAGTGTGGCACTAGAACTTACCCTATAACAATAGTTCGGTAATTGCATAAGCAGAAGTGAAATTTGCAAGAAATTGCACAAACAGAAGTGGTATTTACAACAAAAAATTGTAGTATACAACTTTCTATATAGCTGTGATTTTTTTAGGATATTCCATTCGAATTCCAGTTTCAATTCCTTTGTAGTTTTTCTACCACCCACCCTAAAGATACTCAAAATCTTGTGACATCAAGCAAGTTCTGGCTTTATTAGGTTATATCCAGCAAGAGGATATAAAAACTCCCTAAAACTTTTATCCAGCAAGAG
This sequence comes from Candoia aspera, assembly GCF_035149785.1. Taxonomy (NCBI): domain Eukaryota; kingdom Metazoa; phylum Chordata; class Lepidosauria; order Squamata; family Candoiidae; genus Candoia; species Candoia aspera. The sequence continues at coordinate 34,460,715 of NC_086159.1, read as the reverse complement.
GATATAAAAACTCCCTAAAACTTTTTTCTTCTCCTGCAAAGCTCAAGGCTCTCCTAAGCAATCCAATCTCTTTAAAACAATGAACTATCATCTAAATATTTATTCTTCTTAATGGTATGAATAACAATAAGCAAGCACTAAGGCAGCAACATTGAAGGGGAGAAGTCTGGTAAATTCCACTTAATTACTTCTGCTTTCAAATGCTTGTTACTAGTGAGAGTGAAGACAGTCTCTCCTCACCCACCTATCTACCCTCAAGATCGTATACACATGCCTTCTTGAGCAATACTCAACTTGATAATATTTAAAATATGTAAATATTGTTCAGAAGCAGTTCCAGGAAAAATTTTCAACCTGTCATGATCATTATACAGACACTTCCTATAAATTTACAAAAAATGTACAGAGAACACGGTAGAAGCAAAAGTGTGGGGCATTACCCCACACTTGCCATCTGCAACTATCTGAAAAATCAACATCAACATGCAAGAGAAAAAATCAAGACTAAACACTTCGGTTTTCTTTATCAGCATTTGATTAGTGTGGAAAAACAGGTGCTACATCTTTGGAAAAAGAACACCGCAAGGACAGTTATTTTCCCTTTATGATCTCATAGGGATTTCTCTACACTGAAAACATTCTTCATATTACTACACATTGGTAATTTTTCATTATATCTTGGGCAATGATATAAAAATTAATAATAATGTAACAATTTTAAAGAAGAGCACTGACAGTATTACAGTAGAAAAAAATTAAGCACTATTTTTAGCACAGAACTTTTAATCATATACCAAATATTTTAAACAAGATAAATGTGTTATTTGCAGTGCTAAGTGAATAGTCTTAAACGTTAGCTTAGTCCAAAGAGTTTCTGAAATGTCTGTCAAATCTGCCCTATGATATAGTCCTCCAACTTCTATTCCCTCCTAGGCTGCAATGGACAGGCCATGTCTATTATATCACTGGGGGGTAAAAAACTTATTGGCACATCCCATATGAGTAGGAATTCTAATCTTGAACATGAAATGCTGCAATTAGATATAGGAAAACAATGGAAAGTCAGTTTATCTAACACTAGATATATTTTTTTATGTTTTGCAAAGCTAGAAAGAATCTACAACTGGTTTATCAACATCTACCTCAGCCTAATCTTTTGATCAGTCAGATGTATCTGCTAGAAATATACTCTGCCCTGGATATAGGAAAATTATACAGTGAAACTTCATTTTAATGAATCGAGGGGGGTATCCATTATTTCCAAATGTCTGTTAATATGAAAGTACATACCTGCAGCGGTTTGTATCTTTTGTATATCAACATAATTATACAAAGAACATTATCTGTATTATGACATTAAGCAAATGACATAAAATGCTGCAGATGTCATAAAAGTAAGGAAATACAACATAAATTTAACTGCCTTGTTCAGACTACTTTGGATGCAAAGGGTTTGTCATTATTTGGAGTGGATTTCCATAGAGGAATATGGTTCACTGCATTTGCAGACCACAGAGTCCATTAAATAGGAGTCCATTAAACTGAAGCGCCCCTCTATTTCCAAAACAACTATAATGTTTTTAACAAAGGGAAAAAGACAAGAAAACATTTTACTAGGAAAGTCTTTGCCATCTGGATAGTAGTATTCAGTGAATTCAACATGAATGGCTGGCATTTCTTGTGGGAGATACAGAGACTTTTTATTGCAGGAAATAAGAGTTTTAGGAGAACGGCGACACTGGTCTGCTGTAGAGACCTGAAAATAAGAAATTCAGTGTTTGTTTTGTGAAGCACAAGTGTTAGCAACTTCTAATCTGTCACTTTTCACAGTTATTAGGAAAAGAATTTTCATCTTAATAACCTGAAGACAAATACAGATTATTTTTGTGGCCATTCACACCGCTTGGTCCATGGTGCTGGATCTGTAGAGAGCACATCATTCCTAATACGCTGTATCATTTTAACAATTATTTCTTAATTTTAAACAGTTGTATAACTAAGCCCTTTGCCTAGTTTGGTTCCATTTGTGTTAAAATCAGAGTTAAAAGACTTGTTACATAGGTATTACATAAACATAATACCTAAAAATTATGTTAATAATTTGTTTATGTACCATATGTACTATAACATGTCTTTAAACTTATGGTTTTGACATAAGTTATATACATTTAAGTCCATCAATAAGAAAAATGAGAAAAATAAATCTAGATTGCTTGAAATCCAGATACTATTCTATTCTGTTCTATTAACCATTTACAACATTAGCTCAAAAACAAAACTTTTATATTATCAGAATATATAAAACTATAATTTACAAAGATTACATAATCATAAGGATGGGTCAGCTTAAGGAAAATTGATGAAGTGCAGTCCTGTTTACCTAGGACAGCAACATTTGTAGGATTCCTCCTCTTTCTGATGAGACAGAAATTTCATCTCAGAGAGTTAAATCCAACATCAGATCTCTCCTCCTACTGAAAGCAGGGAATTATATTCTAAGATGAGTGCTTTAATAAGCTTTATATATAGCACAACAGAAAAAATAACCCATCTGTTACATCTTCAAATAGGATAATCTAAACTATATTTCTTTTTGAGGTGCAACAAACTTTGATACTTTTCATCAGTCAAAAAACCTATGGTAAAGAACTGTTTGCTTGTTATAATTAGATTTGGAGAGCTATGTGTTATTTATAAAAAGTTCTAGAGCTGGCTTAGATTAAAAATAACTATAACTAAAGATCAAGATAAAGTCAATTGTAATAATATATTTTTAAAAAACCTCTCCTGACCTCAAAAATCTCCAAAGGGGGATGGTGAGGACTACATAAAAAGTGGGCCAACTCATACCTCCAATCATATTGCAATGAAAGAGAATTTTTTTTAAAAAAATCAACCAGCAAATAGCTCCTTATTTTCATTTTGCTAGCTATAGCCCAGCAGAGCAAAAGTGAATGAATATGACAGAATCTTCCATTAAAACACTCCAATCTGATCAAAGAATTGTTCTGCCAATCATCCTACTAAAAAAGAGAAACAGTTTGGAATAAGAAAAATGTCACTTTACCCCAACAATTAATTTGGCAAAACCTCTGTTATCTTGAATGAAAGTCAACACTTGTATTAAGAGCCTCATTATATGGGTGACCTTGGGCCAGTCTCTCTCTCTCAGCCCAACTCACCTCACAGGGTTATTGTTGTGGGGAAAATAGGAAGAGGAAGGAGTATTAACTATATTCACCGCCTTGAGTTATTTATAAAAATAATAAAGGCGGGATAGTAAAATAAATAAATAAATAAAATTTGGGCACACACACAAAAGAGTAATATTAATTTGTTGCAGCAATTAGTACTTAAATGTACCTGATAAAAATTGACATCTGCAAGTCTAACTACCACTGGGCTGGACATCAATTTCTCCTTTGGCTGCTGTGATGACACAAAAGTCTTAGAAATTCCTTTTGACATTTGATCCTTGCCTATAAGAAACAAACAGCATAAAACCACATACAATATAGTTTATCTTATCTGAAATCCCTCTATTCATGTTGGGTAATGTAAAAATAATTAAAATAAACTAAAATTTCAATAACAAAGCAATGAAACAGTATCAAAATTACTTATTAATTACACAATTCATACAGGATTGGGAATCTAATGAGTTATTTACCTTCTCAACTATAAGCATCAATCTTCCAAATTAATTTTATACTTACACAGGAGAATACAATATATTATGGAAAAGGATTACCAAAATATAAGGACAGTCAAATTACTTCAAAGCAAGTATATTGGTGTTTCTAATCAAGTTAAATTAATGGGTTCTATGTCCACAAACAGATCATAAAAATAAATGAAAAATCCTAAATACCTATCTGCATATGCTGTGGAGACTCCTGAAATGGGGATTTAACTGGAGAACCTAAATTGTGATCCTTCACAGCCTGCTTAAGCAATTCAACATTTCCTTTGAATTCTTGTAGCAGTTCTTCTGCCCATTCACTTCTGGCTTTGGTAGCATCACTGTAATGCATCCAATGGCTGCAGCTCTCATCTACAATGTTATACATTTAATATAAATGAGAAGGAATTTAAGCACCTAGTGAAATCCATTTAAAATATTTTATCATATAAACATTTGAGGCTATTTAAATTATTCTTACAGATTCCAGCTTGTAAATACCTAACATCAATATTAAAGGCAGTAAAGATGTAATGAATTTAGGAAAAAAAATTACTGTACCATATCAAAGATACATCTAATCCAGCAGTTTATTTCCAGGACACTTTAATTAGTGAACATCACATGCCTGGTGAAGCAGCCGAGCTCTCTAATAAATTTCCATTACTACTTTTCAAATCTTGGTATTCAAGGTCACACTGTCCGTAAAACTTTGAAGTCCACTACCCATATCAATAGTCACTGATAGATTCATCCTCCATCAATTAATCCAATCTCCTTCAAGCCATCTAACCTGGTAATCCTTATCACATCATAACAACACAAATTATATGTATGTTATATATGTGCTGTTCCTTAACCTCTCGTCAATCAGTTGTATTGGATAACTCTAAACTCTAGTATTACAAGAGGAAAAAAGTCTCTCTAGAATTTTCTCCATTCCATATACAATTCTATAAAGCACTGTAATGACCACAACTACAACTATTCCACCATAATCACCCCTATCTAACAAGAAAGGCCCAAACATTGAAGCCTTTCTTCATAGAAATGAAGTTCCAACCTACTGCTTTTTATTATCCTTTTCAAATCCTTTCCAGCTTCATAATAACCTTGGAGTTGCTGGCTGGGATGATGAGAGTAATGATTGAAGACATCTAGACAGCAACAGACTGGGAAAGGCTGTTTTTAAGAGCTACTAAGAATAACTCTGAAATTTTCTGAACGCTACTAAGAATAATTTCCAAACATTTAAGCATCTTTTTGAACCAGGATAACGTACAATATAACCTATTGTACAAAGTTTCATATCTGCAGCATCCTCAATCCACTTTGGTCAATAACAGATCGTATGCAAGGAGATTTAATGTGGTAAAACTAAGTGCTGATCAAGTATTATTACAACCAATAAACAAAACTCAATATTTACCTGCTTTGTGAAAAGGATAGTAGTCTACAGTTAATTGACTAAAGGACAGCTGCATAGCACCTCCTGAAACACGCCTGTTTGCATCTGTAAAATAATACAATGCATAATACTACATGTCATAATTCATATTTATTTCCTCTGGAAGGAAACTGTTTTGGTTCATTGTAAGCAACATGCCTCTGTTCTTGGTGGCTCTCAAAACTGCTGCACTATAATGTTTAGGAAAATGAGCCAACAGCAACTAACAATACTCTGATTTCTACTGTGACCTTTTAATTTTTCCAGAATTGTGAAAATTCCTTACATTTAAGAAAATCTGAGTACTATCACTCTCATAGTAAATCTGAATCTGTCACTCATAGCTTCATTAAGCATAGCCTGAGTATCTCTAACAGGGAGATACCCAATTTCTGTTGGTTGGTTCTTACAGCCCTCATTAGCCTGTATCCACAGATGGGCATTCTGAAAAAAAAAGTATACTCACTGAAGTTGTCCTCCTCTCCTCTAAGAACTGTACTATAATTATCAATCTATGAAAGATAGGAAGAGCAGCATTCTTATAATTGCCAGCCACAGGACCAGCAGTTCTCTTGAATGTGTATCTCTTCCTTTCAAACAATATTTGAAATAGTAAACTACTTAGTTAGAAACCATCAAGTGACACAACCTGTTTCAGAAGCATTTATGAAACATCTTGGAATAAAGCCTCATCCTTTTTTTCATCAATTTAAATTGAAAATCTGCAGTTATTATTTCATCATAGTACTTTAAAAATAAACTAGATGCAAATATAAATTCTCAGCATCTACAAGTACAGATTACTGGTATGTGGACATTATGAACATCAGTAGTAGAAATGATGCAGCCTAATCTAATTATTGCTTAATTAGGCTAATGGTTTAAGCTCCCTAAGTCATTAACATTTTCAATCCCTTTTGGGCCTTATTACATAAATTACTTTTGAAACAAAGCAGAATAATTAGGTGAAGATACTATTATGCACCAATTAATATTTACCAACTAGTGCATATACCTAAAAGTGTATGAACAGAATAAACTGGAAATATATAGTAGTTCAACATAGAATCATACCATTTTGGTCAATCACAAAGATACTAAATAAAACTCTTACCTTTTTCCTTTGTGTAAATATCATCACAGATGTGCAGATCCAAATGAGAAACTGCTAGATGGTAAGATGTTTCCTTAACATCAAAATCATTGAATAGTTTTACAATTGCATCATTTTGATCAGTAGCTGCTGAAGATTGAGTTTTCACCTCCTGAGAATTGTATGCCTGAGTGGAACTCTGAAAACATTTAGTATATAATGTTATAAAAGCTTCTTATTCAGCGTAAACTTCATTGAAACACCGTAACATAAAAAAATTACTTTCATATTAAATGAAGTTTTCAAATGGAATATAAATTTGCCTTTAATCTTCAAAGTTATATGGCTATTGCTACTAAATTGACTGACAGCAAGAGTGACCCTGAAGTGTAGCAGTTTAAATTCAATAGCTTATGAAACAGATTTTTTTTCAAAGCAGTATTCAAATGTTCCTAGAAATAATTTAATTTAATTTAATTTGAATTGAATTGAATTGGTTCACTTTAGGTACCACCTGACTCCAGTCAATTCGGGACAGCTCACAATATAACTACAATAAAATACAATATGAATTAAAAAAAACAAAATAAATGAAGAACAAGAAAAATAAGAGCAAGAGAAATGAAGAACAACAAGATGGCAGTCTGGCCAACAAGTCTTTGCATACCTAGTACAATTAAATTACTAAGAGATTAAAAGCAGAAAATTTATTTTTATCCCGCCTTTATTATTTTTATAAATAAGGCAGTGAACATATGCAAAACTATGCTTAATGTTGCTAGCAAAGGTCCCTTAAACTAGCTATTAACCCATATGGCTGAGACACCTCTCTAGATACCCTTCTCAAGGCCATAATGTCATTGCAGCTGTTTAAAAGCTTGGAATGGCTGCTTTGAGGTCCTCCCTGCCTATGTACATACATATTCAGAAGATATTGAGAAAGCTTGGAAGCAGCCATACTGAGCTGTTGAACAGTTGTAGTGGCAGCTGCTTCGGAGACAGATCCAAAAGGTCACTGTCCTACCTCAGGTGATACATACATACACTGTATTGCTCATTTTACTCTGAAGCAGGGCTAATGGGCTTTGTTTGCAAATGCACATACACACTCCCACAGATTCCAGAATATAAGTAACTTGCATGCACTTAATCTAAATCCAAAGGAAAGAGTGGAAATATTATCAGATCAGAGTACAATGTCCAAGAGTCCCAAACATGGGTTATCAGCCAGTCCAGATTTCAAACAGTAGAGTTTTCTTAAGCAAATTTATTCAGGAAACAAACATGCAGAGTTCAAGCAAGTAGAGCAGTTGTTCCCAATAGAGAATTACTGGGCAGTGATGACTTTCAAATGGAGCCCACACCAAGTTCAGACAAGCAGAAGTACTTCTGCTGTGTGAGAACCATACAGATCTCCTCTGTTCTGCATGCTCTAGAGCTAGGAGCAGGTCCCAAATCAAGCCTCTCATCTACTGCTGCCTCCAGCTGTCTCAAATGTTCTTCAGCCATGTCAGCCTCAGGTGCCTGATTGCAAGGCTCCCCTTGAGGTTGATATTCATCTGTGGCATCTTGAGCTGCTTCCTTCATCTCAGATTTGCCTCATCAAATGATCTGCACAGCTCTATTAACTATGCAGTGCTATTATATCTATTCAATATATTACACAGAAAAAAATGAGATACAGAATTGTAACTAGATTTATGAAGTTAACATCCTTTAATATTAGGGCCTCTATAAACTTAACATATTTTCTTCATGAAGACAGACTAAAATCTACCCTGATAATTCTAACTTAGTCCACTATGATATACTAGTTATTACATCGTCTATTCTATTAATAAATGCTCATAACATTTGGTTCTTCTAACTTAGAGGAATAATAATCCACAGCAAACTAAAAAAAAGAATCATACTAAGTCATTACTCATATAATTCAAATTGGTGTTACCATTTTTGGGGGGAAAAAACTAAGGTTTGACAAAATAAACCAGTTTCACCAAATTAAAGATTGAAATTCCACAGAAGCACAAACTGTACAGTTTTCTTCACAAATTCGTAGCAATAACATTAAGACTCAAAAATACCTGATTCGCTTACCTGCATGGGTTCAGAAGCAAGGCTTTTTCTCTGTTCAGCTGATTTCTCTATTGCTTCACTAAGAGATTTAGCATACTGTACCATAGCTTTCAACTGGGAATCAGTCAAAACCCACAGTAAATCATCCAATATTAAAATTAGTTTGGATGCCACCACATTGCAATCTTTTAACTGTCAGATGAAAAAAAGTGAATTTTAAATATTGCTAAACATATTAGCTTTGAGGATATATGTTTTATATAAGGTTATGGGATTACAGTGAAGGAATTTTAAGTAGAATGAAAAGTAAGATTTTACTTTACAAACTAGAATCTTTGTTCAAGTATTTCTGTATTTTCATGCCCTACATTGAGCGTCCTTTAATGAACAATATATAAAGGCCATAGGCAACCATGAATTTTAAGCCTTATTCATTCATTCATTCTGCCCAACTCCCAACAACTCAGGGTGGTTCACAAGTATTCTCTTTAAGAATTCATTTTTCTGTCTATTTTGGTTAGAATTTTTAGATGAAAAATATTTAAGTTATAGATACAATAGTGTTCCTTACTTATCTCTCCTTTACAGACAATTAGCAAAATTAAACATGCATATAGGAATTGTACTAAATAAATACAGAGTAAGAAAAATATAAAATTTAGGCTATGTCATAATCTGCTTTAAATGATGTTAACAGCCTTGTCCAACAGATGTCAAATGGTCAAAGCAAGGATGATAAACTGAGAACTGGGCTTGTCCACAATTTGTTTATAAAAGGAGCTTGCTTCTTGTACTGAATTTTTTTTAAAAAATAAGGTCACCTACTGAGCAAGCCAGCTGAGCACACCCATACACAGGATTCACAAATTCTGACTTGTCTTGGCAGCCAACCGAGATATCTCTATGGCAGCGCCTGCCTTATGGAACAGCATCCCCCCACCCAGAGATCCAAGTAGCTCTGACCCTATTAGCCTTTTGTAAGGCTCTGAAGACCTGACTGTTTCCCCAGGGGAAACAGGGCAGGTTAGTAAACTCTGTTGTGGATAGGATTTTAGGATTGGAACGTATCATTTACCTTGGGCATCACAGGTTATGTCATTTCTATGAGATGGGTGGCCATTTAAATTATCTAAATAAATAAATATCAACGTTTAGGGTGCTTCAAACAAAAGGCTTGTTGGAGGAAGCTTAGAGACCCAACATAGTATCTGAATAGGGGGATGGGGACTACTGAAGGGAGCTCTGGAAATGAAAAAGATTTCTCACTGCTTTTCTCCCCGAGACTCGTTATGAGAAAAGGAGATTTTTCTGTCTGCCTCTAGACTCAAATGAAAGTTAAAAGTATCCTTTACAGCAACAAGCAAAGGGTTTCACCAAGTTTCTCAAAATGTCCTTATGGATAAGGTGGATATATGTAGGCTAGAGGATCCAGTGGATTTGCAACTTTTTATACAAGTGGCTTGGTGGCAACATTTGTGAAAAAGGTCTACAGGAAGCATCAGTTAAGCATGAGGAAGCAGTACAATTCAGTAGTTTAAAAGGCCAATGTAATTGTGTGCTATATTAACCAAAGCATTGCATACAGATCACAGGAAGTAATAGTTGTACTGTACTCTGCACTAGATAGACTGCAGTTGGAATACTTTATCCAGTTGTTGTTTGTTGTTTATTTGTTCAGTCGCTTCTGACTCTTCGTGACTTCATGGACCAGCCCACGCCAGAGCTTCCTGTCCGTCGTCAACACCCCCAGCTCCCCCAGGGATGAGTCTGTCACCTCTAGAATATCATCCATCCATCTTGCCTTTGGTCAGCCCCTCTTCCTTTTGCCCTCCACTCTCCCTAGCATCAGCATCTTCTCCACGGTGTCCTGTCTTCTCATTATGTGGCCAAAGTATTTCAGTTTTGCCTTTAATATCATTCCCTCAAGTAAGCAGTCTGGCTTTATTTCCTGGAGGATGCACTGGTTTGATCTTCTTGCAGTCCAAGGCACTCTCAGAATTTTCCTCCAATACCACAGTTCAAAAGCATCGATCTTCCTTCTCTCAGCCTTCCTTATGGTCCAGCTCTCGCAGCCATATGTTACTACGGGGAACACCATTGCTTTAACTATGCGGACCTTTGTTGTCAGTGTGATGTCTCTGCTCTTAACTATTTTATCGAGATTTGTCATTGCTCTTCTTCCAAGGATTAAGCGTCTTCTGATTTCCTGACTGCAGTCAGCATCTGCAGTAATCTTTGCGCCTAGAAATACAAAGTCTTTCACTGCTTCTACATTTTCTCCCTCTATTTGCCAGTTATCAATCAAGCTGGTTGCCATAATCTTGGTTTTTTTGAGGTTCAGCTGCAAGCCAGCTTTTGCACTTTCTTCTTTCACCTTCATCATAAGGCTCCTCAGTTCCTCTTTGCTTTCAGCCATCAAAGTGGTATCATCTGCATATCTGAGACTGTCAATGTTTCTTCCAGCGATTTTAATTTCAGCCTTGGATTCCTCAAGCCCAGCATGTTGCATGATGTGTTCTGCATACAAGTTGAATAGGTAGAGTGAGAGTATACAACCCTGCCGTACTCCTTTCCCAATCTTAAACCAGTCCGTTGTTCCGTGGTCTGTTCTTACTATTGCTCCTTGGTCGTTATACAGATTCCTCAGGAGGCAGACAAGATGACTTGGTATCCCCATACCGCTAAGAACTTGCCACAATTTGTTATGGTCCACATAGTCAAAGGCTTTAGAATAGTCAATAAACAGAAATAGATTTTTTCTGAAACTCCCTGGCTTTTTCCATTATCCAGCGGATATTGGCAATTTGGTCCCTAGTTCCTCTGCCTTTTCTAAACCCAGCTTGTACATCTGGCAATTATCGCTCCATGAATTCCTGAAGTCTACCTTGTAGGATCTTGAGCATTACCTTACTGGCATGTGAAATGAGTGCCACTGTTCAATAGTTTGAACATTCTTTAGTGTTTCCCTTTTTTGGTATGGGGATATAAATTGATTTTTTCCAATTCTAAATAAGTTGGTTTTTTCCAGTTCTGTACATGTACCTTAAAAGAGAGAAGCTAGAGATGGTTTCTGAGAAGAGCTAACATAATGATTTGGGAACTGGAAATCTGCCAGGGAATGTTCAGTGGATTTCTACATTAAGCAGAAATACAACTTGTAAAGTCCCTTCCAACTAATACATTCTATTACTCTGGGACCTCTGTCAGTACTATTATTATTATTGCTGTTCAATCATGTTCAGTCCTCGGCAACTGACTGGACTAGTCCCTGCAGTTTTCTTGGCAAGATTTCAGAAGTGGTTTGTCATTGCCTTCTTCCTAGGGCTGAGAGAGAGGGACTGGCCCAAGGTCACTCAGCTGGGGTTTGTGCTCAAGTCAAGACTAGAGCTCACAGTCTCCTAGTTTCCAGCCTGGTGCCTTAACCACTAAACCAAACTGACTCTCACAATTATTATACCATACATTTTAAATAGCTTTTCTGTGTAAAATTTGTATTTTACCTTATAGTATTTTATCCATTGCCATTAAAATTCTCATAAATCAAATGAACATTTTTTTATACACTGATTATTCAACTCAGTTTGAGCATTACCCTTCTTTTAAGTATGACTCTAATTTTGGACTGGTTAGTAATCAGACGAACTGGAGCACTCATGATTTCATGCTGAGAGCTTTGGATTGCATCTGCTTCTATTCTGATCATCTGCCAGTTGATTTCTTTAAAGGTCAATACCTATAATAAAACATACACAAATTAATTAAACATAAGTGGGGAGTGTGTGTGTATGAAGCAGGCATAGCTGCTTCTCTTTTTGATTCCATGGGACTATCAATCAGAACTCAGCTGAAATTTGTTAACCTTCATTCTTTAAGATTAAAAACTCAAATGTGTTATTTATAACTTAAAAGAAAAAAGAAACATGTCCTAAATCAAGACAACAAAGAACATGCTTCAAGAATGTAATGTTTAGGTTTGTGTATTTTGACTGTCCGTTTTATTTTGTAACATTTTAATGCTTATTATTTTTTTTTTATGTTGTGGGTTGCCAAGAGTCTGTGTATGATTACGGCAGGGAGTAAAAGTGATTGATTTGTGTGTGTGTGTGTGTCCAATTCTCGGAGACTGCCTGCAGTTTTCCCTGCAGTTTTCTTGGCAAGGTTTTTCAGATGTGGTTTGCCATTGCCTTCTTCCTAGGGCTGAAAGAAAGTGACTGGCCCAAGGTCACCCAGCTGGCTTTATGCTTAAGGCAGGACTAGAACTCATGGTCTCCTGATTTCTAGCCTGATGCCTTAACCACTACATCAAACTGGCTTTCATATTGTATTGTACTGTACTGTACTGTATTAATATTCAAGTTTTTTATTTGAAACTGTGTCATCTTTGGAACATCAATTAATCATTCACCTATATGCACGAGAAAGGAAGAGAAAGTAATCATCTATATCATCTTTTTTTACTGAGGCCTTACCTAAGTGAAATATGTTTGTAATCTTTGAAATTAATGAACACAGCTGCAACAAGAAACCTTTGGTTTAAGAATATAATCTATCATAATAGCAGTACCTGGGAAATTTTGCTATTTCTGATTGCTGTATTAAGCCTATAGTAAAGATTTCAAAATGTGCATGCCTTTAATAGAAATGGTTTCATAAGAGTATAAGAATAAAAAAATTGACTTTTATATTTATTGATTATTGGTATTATTATGATTTTATTGAATTTTAAATTGTTTTTATTGTGAACCACCCAGGGTCCCCCGTGTGGGGGAAATGGGAGGTGATAAAAATATGATGAATAAATAAATAAGAATACCAGCATCCAGGCCAAGGGCCATCTTAATCTAACATGTTTTTCACAGTGATCAGCCAGATGCCTCTGGGGTGCTTGCAAGCAGGAGATGGAGACATATCCCTCTTTACCATAATGCTCTTATAACTGGAGGCAGGCTGCCCCCCCAACTCAGAAGTAATATTGTTCAACAGTCTTCAAAGCTCTTGATAGACCTGTCCAATCGTCTTTTAAAGCCATCTTAATGTAATGGTTTGTGGAAAAGACCTTGGGAGATGGGGTGAAGAGATGCTGCCTAGGGAATGGACAAATAAGAGACAGCATAGCCCACCATTGGATAGTGGATGGGGCAAGAGGCTCAGAAGGAACCCTCCCTAGTTACTTGGGCTGTAAAGGACACAGGGGGAGAATTGTACTTTCAGAAATGCAAGATTTTGTTATTGTAGCTTTATAATAAAGTAGAATTAACTTATCTGGTCATGTTTCCTGTCTGGTCTACCTGGTAAGGCTAATATTTAGTGATTATCACATATTGTGGTAATGAGTTTAACTGGTTAATTATGTGCCAATTGAAGAAGTATTTCCTTTAATCTGTTATAATTCTCCCTCCAATCAACTTCATTAGCTGATCCTGACCTCTTGTCCTAATGTTTTGAGATAGGACAAAAAACTTATATCTGTCCACTTTCTATTTTCTATTAATGCTTTCATATACTTTAATCATGTCCCACTAAGCTCCAGAGTCCCAAGGAAAGAGTCTGAATTTTCCTGATCATTTCAGTTGCCCTCCTCTGCACATTTTCAACTCTATTATATACTTTCCTGAGTGTGATGACCATAATTATTACAAGGTATTCCAGATGCAGATGTACCAGAGGTTTCTATAAAACCATGATATTATTGGCAGTTTTATTTTCAATCTTTTTCACAAAGATTCCTAACATGTCTTTTGCCTTTTTCAAAGTTGCCACACACTGAGTCAGCATTTTCACTAAATTATCCACTATGATCCCGAATCTCATTCTCGGTTAGTTTCAGACAATTCTAACCCCAGCAATGTGTATGTGACATTAGGATTTTTTTTTTTAGCGCCAATATACATTACTTAATGCTTACTGAAGCTGAACTGCATTTGCCATTTGGTTAATCATCCAGTTTAAATAAATTGTTCCAGAGCTCTTCATAATCACTTTTAATTTCATTAACCTGAATAATTTAATATAATCTGCAAACATGCAAACTCACTGTTTATCCCTAAGTCAAAATAAGGTAAATGAGAATTTAACTAATTTAAATTAATCCAAGTCTCCAGTGTGAGGTGGATTACACCCTGTAGTGCTGAAGAAACTAGCTGACAGCCCTTCAAATAGATCAGGTCATGAAACAGGCATGTTAGGGATTCCAGGAATGCTCTTTATTGTTGTAAGGTAGAATAATAGAATCCTTAAAGCCTGTCCAAGTTTCTCTCTTTGCCACTCTGTATTAAACAAAATAACGGCAGGTTTATTTTGAGTTTTTTCCTCAGGCTTTCCTCTTTCTTTGGACTGTGTAATCTTTTCTGAAAGTTCCTCCCCCCAAACAGCTTGCTCATTTCTTCCCTATCCTAAAGGTCAGCTCTACATTCCTTCACACTAGCAGAATGGATCATAGGACCACTCTCATTAATCTCTGAAAACTCCTGTAGAACTGGTAAGGTCCCAGACTAGAGGAAAACAAATATCATCACTAAATGTGAAGGAGGAGGGTCCAGGAAACTACAGATCTGTCAGTTTGATACCTATAGTAGGCAAGATCCTTGAACAACTTACCGAGCAGACTATTTGTGGACAGGTATGCTGCAATTAGCAGGAACCAGCATGTGTTTATCACAAACAAATCATGCCAGATTAATCATATCTCCTTTAATAGAATTACTAGCTTATTAGATCATGGGAATGACAGAGACTTAGTATACCCAGACCTCAGCAAAGTGTTAAATGTAATCCTTCAGCATTTCCTCCTTAATAAATGGTAAATAATGGGCTAGATGATATTATTGTTAGATGGACTCACAATCAACTGAACAACTGCATCCAAAGAGTGTTCATTATTGGCTTCATCTGAGCTTGGAGGGAAATACTGAATGAACTGCGCAGAACACAGAGTCCAGGTCATGGGAGAGCTCGAAGAACACCAAGAACTCCACAGAACATGCTAAGTATTAGTTCAGCCTACTCTGTCCTGGTCAGACCTTACCTGGAATACTGTGTCCAGTTCTGGGCACTACAATTCAAAAAGAACAGTGCCATACTCAAGCACATTCAGAAGAGGGATACCAAGATGGTGAGGGGTATGGAAACCAAGTCCTATGAGAATGATTGAAGGATCTGGGTATATTTAGCCTGCAGAAAATATGATTGAGGGAAATGCAATACAACCACAATCTTCAGTATCTGAATGGTTGTCACAAAAAACAGGGAGCAGGCTTATTTGCTATTGCCCCAGAGAGCAGGACCAGAATCAGTGTGTAAAAATGGCAAGAAAATAGGTTCAGGCTAGACATTAGGAGAAATTTGACTGTATGAGTTGTCAGCCAGTGAAACAGACTGCCAAATGAAGTAGTGAATTCTTTCATTTTTTTTTAATCTGTTCAATTGTGTCCGATTCTTGGAGACTGCCTGGACAAGTCCCTGCAGTTTTCTTGGCAAGGTTTTTCAGAAGTGGTTTGCCATTGCCTGCTTCCTAGGGCTGAGAGAAAGTGACTGGCCCAAGGTCACCCAGCTGGCTTTGTGCCTAAGGCGGGACTAGAACTCATGGTCTCCTGGTTTCTACCCTGACCCCTTAACCACTACACCAAACTGGCTCTCCTCTCCTTCACTAGAAGTCTTCAAACAGAGACTGAATGGTCATCTTTCAGAGATGTTCTAGTGTATCCTGCATTGAGCAGTAGGTTGGATCATATGACCTTTAAGGTGCCTATCAATTTTTTAAATCTATAATTCTATTTTTATAAGACCAAATATCTGAAAACTGCAATTCCAGATGCTTAAGCATCATTATCTTCAATAAAATAACTTACGTCAGGATTTAAATGTATATACAAGCCACACTGATATGTGGGTTCCCAGGGTGGCACCAAAAATAACAGTGTGCTGCTGACACAGTCCTTGATACCTATTAAGACACTTGACCCATCCTTTTCTTAGATTATTTTATTAAAAGCAGAAATCAGAAGTGGCAAAACAAATCACTAGCCTGCAGCATAACCTGGATTTCCAGCAGTGCCTCTGTTCCCACATATATCCCAGGGAATCTTAGAAAATCAAATGGTGGATTCTGATAAATCAGAGTAACTAATGTTTGAGGGTTCAGGAGCTGCAACTCAGCCTCCACACCTCTGGAAGCCTGGAATTTATTTATTTAACTGTTTTTTATAATTCATCCCAATGAAAAGACTGGGCATGTACCTCAACACAAATGGCGACAAGAAACCACACCCCCCCAAATGGACACCGCATACAATCAGGGCTGAAATGACGCAGCGATGTCACTGGAAGTGGAATGGCTCAAATTTTTCACCCCAGTTTTTAAAAATATGGGAATGCTAAGGATGAGGATAGGAAATGGGAGTGCAAAACCTTCCAGGAATAGACTGTTCCTATTTCTTCCTTTAAAACCATTCAGAACCTGAAAATTAGCTTTTTTCTTTTCCATTTTGCATTTTGGCCATGTGATCAAAGCTTCATGGGGAGGACTGCATTTGGTTTCTGTGATGAATGGTCCTACCACCGCAATGACTTCCTGGGAGTGACACTAATATCGTTACAAAATTCAAATGAGCCCAGTGACCCCAAAAGTTTGGGCTCCTATAGCAGATTTGTTCTTCACATTTACTATTTTCACTGGAATACTAATAGATTTCCCTAATTGCCACACACAGAGGATATTACATGCACATTTAGATGTTCTATAATCCTGATTTCTATGACAGAGATTCCTTTACAAGTTGTTTAGTTTCCTATATACTGGTCAGGGCTCATCAAAGGCTTTCACAGACATAGTTTCACAAGCAAAATATTTCATAGTAAAGGTAAAGGTTTCCCTTGACGTAAAGTCCAGTCGAATCCGACTCTAGGGGGCGGTGCTCATCTCCGTTTCTAAGCCTTGGAGCCGGCGTTGTCATAGACACTTCCGGGTCATGTGGCCAGCATGACGACTCGGAACGCCGTTACCTTCCCGCCGAAGCGGTACCTATTGATCTACTCACATTTGCATGTTTTCGAACTGCTAGGTGAGCAGGAGCTGGGACGAGCAACGGGAGCTCACCCCGCCGCGCGGTTTCGAACCGCCGACCTTCCGATCGACAGCTCAGCGGTTTAACCCGCAGCGCCACCGCGTCCCTGGGAAAATATTTCATAAGCCAAGTAATAATGCTCTTCTCTTGAATCAGGAATTTGAACAGCATGATAATTATACTGTAACCACATGAGAAGTTTTCTCACAAACTGCAAATGGCATGAGGTAACTACTGAATCAGTAGCAAGTATATGATTCAGAGCTGTGCACATACAAGTACTGTGCAAGTTTTAGGCAGGTGTGAAAAAATGCTGTAAAGTAAGAATGCTTTCAAAAATATATACTGTAATTGTTTATGTTTATTAATTTACAAAATGCAAAGTGAGCTAATAGAAGAAAAATCTAAATCAAATCAATATTTGGTGTGACTACCCTTTGCCTTCAAAACAGCATCAATTCTTACACTTGCACACTTTATATGCTTGCACAAAGTCAGGGATCTTGTAGGATTAGAGTCAGGTGTATGATTAACAAATTATACCAAGCAGATGCTAATGATCATCAATTTCATATGTAGGTTGAAACACAGTCATTAACTGAAACAGAAACAGCTGCATAGGAGGCTTAAAACTGGGTGAGGAACAGCCAAACTCTGCTACTGAGGTGAGGTTGTGAAAGACAGTTTCATGACACACGTCATACACCATGGCAAGACTGACACAAGCAACAAGACACAAGGTAGTTATACTGCATCAGCAAGGTCTCTCCCAGGCAAAAATAGCAAAGCAGACTGGGGTTTCAAGATGTGCTGTTCAAGCTCTTTTGAAGAAATACAAAGAAATGGGCAACGCTGAGGACCGTAGACGTAGTGGTTGGCCAAGGAAACTTAATGCAGCAGATGAAAGACGCATGCTTACTTCCCTTCGACATCAGAAGATGTCAGCAGTGCCATCAGCACAGAACTGGGGGAAACCAGTGGGACCCAGGTACACCCATCTACTGTCTGGAGAAGTCTGGCCAGAAGTGGTCTTCATGGAAGAATTGCAGCCAAAAAGCCATACCTCCGATGTGGAAACAAGGCTAAGTGACTCAACTATGCACGAAAACATAGAAACTGGGGTGCAGAAAAATGGCAGCAGGTGTTCTGGACTGATGAGTCAAAATTTGAAATATTTGGCTGTCACAGGAGGCAGTTTGTTTGCTGAAGGGCTGGAGAGCGGTACAATAATGAGTGTCTGCAGGCAACAGTGAAGCATGGTGGACGTTCCTTGCACGTTTGGGGCTGCATTTCTGCAAATGGAGTTGGAGATTTGATCAGGATCTATGGTGTCCTCAATGCTGAGAAATACAGGCAGATACATCTCCATCCTGCCATACCATCAGGGAGGTGTGTGATTGGCTCCAAATTTATTCTGCAGCAGGACAACGGCCCCAAACATATAGCCAATGTCATTAAGAACTATCTTCAGCGTAAAGAAGAACAAAGAGTCCTAGAAGTGATGGTTTGGTCCCCACAGAGCCCTGATCTCAACATCGTCGAGTCTGTCTGGGATTACATGAAGGGACAGAAGGATTTGAGGCAGCCGACATCCACAGGAGGTCTGTGGTTAGTTCTCCAAAATGTTTGGAACAACCTGCCGAGTTCCTTCAAAAACTGTATGCAAGTGTACCTAGAAGAATTGATGCTGTTTTGATCACACCAAATATTGATCTGATTTGGATTTCTCTTCTGTTCGCTCACTTTGCATTTTGTAAACTGATAAAAAACAATTACAATATAAACTTTTGAAAGCATTCTTACTTTACAGCATTTTTTCACACCCACCTAAAACTTCTGCACAGTACTGTATATATAAATGGTAGTGAGTGACTTAAAATGGCAAGCCACTACAGAATAATTTTAATATTAAAATAAAATTAATAACCATATAAATGCTGACTAATCTTATTTAGGCTCACAAGCTAAGCAGGGTAGGATGGGAGGCCACTAGGATACCAGGGCTATGGGCTAACTGGCAAATCATTAAAAAATCCCAGAAGACAACTGTGGTAAAATAAGTCTGTACAAGTGCTAAGAAAATTATTAAAAAATTACTTAAATGCTAGTATATGGATAATGCTAAATAAAGAAAGTAGATTCTGCTACAATTATTTTCTTTGTGTGAAACAGATATGTGAAAAATAAATTCTGGTTGTACAAGAGGGGGAAGAAGAAAAATAAGAGTTACCTCTCCACGCTGAGATTCTTGTAATCGAGTAAATCTTAGATCATCGTGTTCCCACTTTGCATTTACACTATATATTCTCAACTGAGAAAGTTCAAATGAAGCATTGAAAGCTTTTGCTCCAATTCGGATTATAATGGAGTTTACAGAAACAGATATGCCTTCTACAACTTTCTCAGCAAAACCATATTCACTGGCAAAACAAAATGCAGGGATTTAAATTAGAACTTTGGTGTATATGAATGATACATTTAACAATTGGTCAAAATGAAGACAATATATGTATTGTGTAGATAAAACGCTGGATCCTCACAAAATCCAGAACAGATTAAAGATTGCTAAAGCAGAGTAAACCAATCTGCAAGCACCCTGTTTGAAGTACATATGTGACAATGTGGCAAACAAGACAATTGTGTCAAGGGAGAAACTGGGTATTCAGGACTTAGAAGTATTATAAGTATTCCTGGAACCAGTTACTATAATACTGTACCACTCAAAGGAATCCAATACTAAAATAGTGAATTGCTTAGAGAACGCAGATATGCTAGTTGGTACAACACCTGGAAAAGTCATATGCTTTTTATTAATATTATCTTCACAATCCTAATTCAAGATTGTGATGCAAAAAGCCTATTTGTATGTACAGTTGTAATCGAAATTATTCAACCCCCATTGCAAATCAGGTTGACTGTCAAAATGTACAGGCTTTCAGCTGTTTGCAATGAACAAATCAAACAAAAGCAATTGAAATAGCTCAACACAACAAATGCTTCAAGTGGTGTCCCCAAAGTCAACTGAAAATGCAACTTACAACGAACAGGATGTTGGGAGAATATAGGGGCATTCACATACAACCTGTCTGCCACTCTTTAAAACAGTTGTGTCTTTTCCCAAGAACACATAGCTACATTTAATAGCTGCCGTGTGAACCCAGGAAAATATATGCTTGGTTCAAGGAATGCAGATAGGTGCTATATGCATACCAGTATGCTCTCTGCAACACTTTCCCCACTTCAGATCCAAAGTACTGCCCAGCACTAGAATCTACCTGTTTTGAGCAGACAATTCCACTGCTTAACAGATCTTACTGTAAGGAAATCCCTCCTAATATTCAGCCTGAATCTTTCAATTCCAGTTCTTTGGTTCTATTCCTCCTCTTATTTTCAACAGAGAATAGGTCTGCCTTCTCTTGCATGCAACAGTCTTTTAGATATCTAGCCACTATCATATTCCCTGCCCCCCCTTCCCGTCTTCTCTTTCACAAGTTAAACATGCCCAGCCCTTTTAGTCATTCTACACAGCTTTGGTTTCTAAACCCCTTATCATCCTGATAACTAGTAAAAATAATTACCATCCTCTGAGGACAATAATCTCTTCACAATGGGATTTCTTCATGTGAAGCAATCACATTAAGAACGATTACAATTGCATGTGTGATCTGGTTCTTGATTTTTTCTAATAAAGTCAATTTTGATACAGCCCTTTTCAAATAGATCATCAACTCTGCCTAATTTTAATTATAATGTAATGTTTAAATTATAACCAGCTTGTTTCTCAGTTACATATTTTATACATCCCATCTTAATCACCTAAATGATTAATAATAATTTACCTTTGTCCTGATGCAGTTGCTATAGGTGATGGTCCATTTGGGGCACGGGGTTCTTCACATGTACTCATTTCCATTATTACTTTATCCAATGACTAAGAAATACAGGAAAAAAATTAATAATTGAAATGTTTTGCTTTTTAGAATCAATTTACATAATTATGTATAATGGCTGGCTTAAGTTTGTATCATAGCACTCTCTAAATAATACTGGTTGTCAAGAAAAATGTAATACCTAATAAACTTTTCAGAAATATACCTAACTATGGCAATTGTTCAACTTGGTTATCTTGAATGTACAAATTTTATAAAATAAATATGCCCATCTATAATATTAATTTGCTAGGTTTTTAATAATTAAATGCAAAATTACTTCATTAAATTAAAGCTGTTAAAGAAATGCTCAATAACCACAGTTGAAACATGTTTCAAAGTGCATTCTATGAATGCCAGCTGTGCAACCAATGTTAAACATGTACTATGCAAAAACCCAAACCACACATCTTAAAATGGTTCTCTGGGTCCTGTCATATTACCACTTGTAATAATTTATTTCTGATAGCAATACCATTACAGAGTTGGAATTCTGAAAATACATGTCATGTTCATCGTTCCAATGTACTGAATACATCATAACGTTTCGCATGTCACTTTCCCGATCCGTGTTTCACGTTTGCTGAGTGGAGATTTCCAGCCGTGCCAGGCTGCAATCTCCTTACTGTGACTGTGGAATGTCTGTTTGGGTTATTGCCTGTGTTCAAGGTTACTTTCTCAGGCCGATGTGTGTGACGGTTGCCAACACCTGGGAGGGGGTGGTTGCTAAGTGGGAGCGAGGGCGGGATCGGGTTTGAAGCGAGGGGTTTTTAGTTTGTATTTGGCGCGCTTTTGCTCATTCTCAGCTTTCTTTGTATTTGCACACTATTCTTTCAATAAACCAGTTTTCCTTAAGCACCTGCATGTGAGACTGAGTCTGTCAGAATAGGCAACCCTTACAATACATAAGAATGGTAATGTCAATGAACTTGAACAGTGTTGTACTGCTCATCTTAAATAAAGCCTAATTCAGCAGAGTCATTGTGATCCTGAGTCATAAAATATACTTTGAGGCTATCAAGTACAGTAAAGCTCTTCATCAATCTGCCATAAGATTGCATCTAATATTTAAGAAAGAATAATGCAATAACCAATACATAGCAATTTATCAGACTACAATTTAAAAGGAAAAAACCCCAAGCATTTAGGCTCAACTTCATGACTCAAAGCAATTACCTGAAGATTTGAAATATTATCAATACCACAGGTGAATCAGAAGCCAAGTCAAAAGGAGAAATTTGCAAATGCAAGGATATACATTTATACATTTCTTAATGATTTCTGAAACAGTTCTTAGTAGTAGCAAAACAACAAAACATCCATCATCAAGATGAAATTTCTTTATAAATTAATATGACACACATTCCAAGATACAACTTTGATACAATAATACAAAACATTCTTTCAATTATTTTTGTGACTTCCAGAAAATGATAAGCTATACACATTTTATTTTAAAAACTGTGGAGAAGTGACTGTATTCAAAACTCACCAAACAGATTGGATGCGTTTTCAATTTTGTCCATGGTATCTGCAATGGAATACAAATAGAAGAAGAAAATATTTTTATGCAATAATGAACTTTCTCTCCAGAAAGGAGAGAAATGAGGCAAGAGTGACATTTAATTTTGCCTACATTAATAAAAACAAAATCAAATTATCTCAATAATTTTCCAGGACAAAATCCAAATCATGCAAAATCAAATCAGGAAGGTACTTTAAAAAAAAGAAAAAGAAAGTCACAAATCTGATCTCACCACAAAGCATTCTATACAGACAAAACAGAAATGAAGGATGGAAGAGAAATCCTCTTCATCTAATTTCTGCTGTTATTCACACTATTTGCAGATCTGTGTTGGGAAATGCATTCAAGAATCTATCAGAAGAGATAGCTCTTTCTCCAAATAAGTTGTAACAGCTGTAAGCTCACCTCTATTTGGTTGTGCATTCACTTCCTTTTAGTGACAAAGACATTTGCCCCAATCCACAGTTTATAAAAAATTATAGCATACTTCATTTTCCAGTTCCTAAATGTACTCCTTCTACAAAATGTATGGTGTCTATGATGGATAAATTGAGTGACAGAGAAAGGAAATGGCAGATAAAAAGCTACCAAAGAAAGAAAGGCAGAATGAGGGAAAAAAAAGAAAAGAAAATGAGATAAAAGTAGAAAGAAAGAAGTTTCTTTTTTTAAGAATTCTGGGCTTTACCTCAAAATTTAAGGCTTCAAAAATAAGTCATTAGAGAGGAAAACTTGGTTAACTAAAAGCTTATTTTTACTAGACTATATATATCATGTTATTTATTACTAAAAAATAGAACAAAATGTTTCATAGTTGCAGTTTCTTTTATTATAGCCCATGGAGATTAAAAAGGATATAAAACAACTTAAAATACTTGATTCAAATTATTTTAAGAGCAACATGAATAAAAATTGTCCAAATTCCTTAACTGGAATAGTAATTTACTCACCCTAATAGATGCTTTATTACAAAATACTTTGTTGATGGCAAGCCAGGTGGGAAGATCTAGCATATTCTGAAGTACTTCTTCATCAAGCTCTATATTGGTTAGCTGACCCTCACCTTTCAATGTGCTCAGGTTGATTTTATCAGGTGACAGATTTTTGGTGAACCTAAACATGAATATGCATAGACACTAAAGTTACTTCCCCAAATAAGTTATATAACTTAAAATTCAAGTAAATAAAAATGAACTAATAAATAAATAAATTTTGTGATAAAGTATTGAAAATATCAGTTATGAGGATTATTTAACATTCGCTTTAGCATTTTAAATAGATAAACATTCTAAACCTATTTCACTATGAAAAATTTTTGTTGTTGCACATGGAAAAACTTTTGATTTTTTTTTAAAAGCCACAAAGGTTTTTAAGAACAATGAATTAAGATCAAATCATAAAACAAATATGTGAAAGAAGAGGGGAAAGGATGGAGAGGAAGGTGAAGACAGAGATGTACATGTTTGGATGGAACTGATGGGACTGTCAGGATGAGAGAATTGAGAAGTTTAATGAACAAAGAAAATGCATGAATCAGTGTATGGATGGTGAAAGCTAGAGTTTTGCCAGAATAGAAAAGTGTTAACAGATATGGTGAACAGTGTTGCTTTAACCAGTTAGATTTCCTTTTCTTTTAATTCTCATATTTAATTTCTTTTGGTCACTACTTCTCACTCGTCTACATTTTGCATAATGCTGCTTACTCAGAATAGCATGATACGATGGTATGCTATATTGGCCAAAAGAAAATAAACTACAGTAGTTCAAGTGGGTTCTTCAAACAAAAAGCACTTTCTGAATCAGATGTGATCGTATCTTCTGTCAATATAGTAGAAGTAAAAATAATAAAATTCTTCTTAATCACTGAACAACAGATACTTCTGAAAATTTTTTAAAAAGGACATTCATCTTATATTATCAAACATAAATATCTTACATAGATCTTTATATCAGCCCTTTCAGTCCATTTCTCCATTTTAGACAGTTGCAGAACAGTAATTTGGGGGAGAGTGGTAGGTGGCAGTATTGCAGCCAAAAACTCTCCCCATGACCCGAGTTTGATCCCAGCAGAAGCTGGATTCTCTCTTGGGTAGCCGGCTCAGGTCAACTTAATGTCACGAAAGTGGTGTCCCCCCAAAGGGTCAGACATGACTTGGTGCTTGCACAGGGGACCTTTCAACTTTCACAACAATACTTAAGTTATAACCAGTCACTTAAGAGCATGCTTATCTTTTCCTTGAACTGGGGCCATCATTTATACTATTTCAAATCTTTATTTATGTCAATTTATATGGCTGCCCATCTCAGAGATGTGATTCTGAGTAGATGACATGGATTAAAAATATGATTTAAATAGAATATCTTTACTATATTTGAGCAGATACATATTTGCATTGCTCCACTTCTCAGTAGAGCATCTTGATGGAAAAGGTGAAAATAATTCCATATTTTAAAATTAAATGCCACATAAACCATAGTGTGCTGCACTACAGGAAGATCAAGCAGAGTGTGAAAATGGGGAAAGTAAAGAGCTGAACACCTTGGTAGTTGTCATTGCAAGGCTTGCCTTGAGTTGTCCATTCAATTCAAAGAATGCCAAGTTCTGAATGTCAAGAGATTTCAAAGATGGCGATGGTAAGGCTAAGTGTGAGAGTACTGAGTGGATTGTGTGAATAGTCCTCACTTAAGAGGGAACTGACATTTTGACCTTATCAAGAGCCAAGTAAATTTATGACAGTTCCCTTAATTGCCTTGAAACCTAAGGGTCAGTAGAGGACACTGTTACTTTTTGGGACTGCCTGATTTCACTGTGGAAATAATGACGTAAGTGTATTTGCATAATCCTTAGCATAAGAGCATAGATTACCTTGTATTAAGGGTCTTCATTCAACTTCCATGGTAGTAAGGCACCACACTTGAACATACATTTCTGGTTTGCAATTCCTGAATAAAGTTCTGGTTGTTTTCCTACTGTTGCGTGGTTAATTGGGATAGCCAGTTGGCAACTAACAAATATTTGAAAATTATTTCCACAACTTCAGTATGAAAAGCTGCAGATCATAAAACACTTTTCCTCCACAAAGCGAATATAAGCAACCCACATTTTAAGTAGATAATATGAGAAAGATCAGGATAAAAGCATTACAATAGTGTTTACTTTATTATTTCAATAATTGTTAACAGAAAAAGAAGCAGAATGGACAAAGGTAAGCACAACCAGTTCTTGCCATCATGCAGAACTCTCCACAAGTCTAACACACATAAATGCATGTAATCTAATCTAGTCTAGGAAACTCAGAATGGAAGGCAAAGACAACAAAATGTACCACACAATGGAGTATGTAAAACAGAGCAGAAACCAAACATTTCAAACAGTTTTGTCTTGAACACAGTACAAAAATAGCTTCTTCATTAATAATTACATCTAACCCATTTCAAAATTTCAGTGCTTTTATTAAAAAAAATACTTCTTAAAAATACTCTTGCTTTGAATTGCAACTTTAAAAGAGCTGCATTTTAAAAGTGTGAATTGAAAAAAGATTTAACAATAAGGAAAAAGCATTACTTTTGCTATGTTACTTTCAGGCCCATATCTGAAGCTTGTTATACTGAGGAGACATTACTCATTTAACAACATTACTGGCTTCAAATGCAGAGTCAGTGCAAAAGATTTATAAAGACTGCTCAGCAACACCCCTTCTTTCGGCTGCAACTGAGGGAGCCGGGAGGGAACGCAGCGCTGAATCATAATCTACAGCAGGCAACGCGTTTGCCAGCGCGGTAGGAAAACTCGACAAGCTAGCTAGCGGTCATCTCTACACAACCCTGGCGTCTCCAGACTTGTCTTCAACGAAGTGCATGGTGACATCAGCCAAGCCGCCTCTCTCTCCTCCTACAGACAACGTGTCAAGCATAATTTACGATCCACCCACTCTCGCCTGTGCACTTTCCTGGATACACAGAGTGTTCTAGACACACACTGTTCAATTGCCGCGTCCCGCCGTACTGGCACAATTCGGACACATACCTCGGGCGACCAAGCGTTTATCTCGACTTCCTCTCGGCACCGGTAGAACGAGCCGCAGGGCCTTCTCGATTGAGGCAAGAAAAGCCCCGGGTGGATATAACTCCAAGGGGCGAGCTTGCGTTAGCACTAGACAGCTGAAGGGAGCACCCCCCTCCCGCCCCCAGAATTACTCCCCTCAGCTGTCTAGTGCTAACGCAAGCTCGCCCCTTGGGGTTCCCGGCGCGCGCCATCGCGCTCTCCCCGCCCGCGAACTGAAAACCAGCCTTGTATTTTTCTGACACCAAAAACTCCCAGAAACACGCAGAGCGATCCGCAGGCCCCCTCAGACGTTTTCTATGACTTTGAACCTCGGGATTGAAGAAAATGGATGCGTTAAGCTCCCCTCCGCCTCTTCCGTTGCCGAGCCGTCCTCTCAAGCTCTGAAAAAGAACACCGAAATCCGCCCCTTCGAGGAAAAGCGCCCGGAGTACCGACCTGGAAAGGTGCTTCAGGATCTGCTTTTTGATAATGCCCGCCATGGCCCGTCCTCGCGTCCCACCTCGTCGCCCAGCTCTTCAGGGAAAGCAAAAGGGGGTGACTACTCGACCCATCCCCGCGCGGGGCTCCTCCATCCCCGAGAGAGGAAGCGCAGCCGTCTCGCCTCACTCTCCTCCCGGCCCCACCGCCATCTTGATTGCAGCAGTGCCAGCTGACAGGCTTGAGCCTAACGGGGCGGGGAGAAGGGAGGCACCCGCCGGTGACAGCGCCGCTCCTCCCTCGGCTGCCACTATTCCGTGCAGGGGCTCGTGGAGAGATTTGTCTCGAGCGCTTTCTTTGCAGCGACTCCGCGTAGTCTTTCCCGTGATGAATGTATTCACAAGCGTTGCGGGGCCAGCGGTGTAATCCTGATTCACCCTATTCACATTTACATAGAAATAAGCACAATTGGGGAGAGCCAGTTTGGTGTAGTGGTTAAGGCAGCTGGATAGAAACCGGGAGACCTGAGCTCTAGTCCCGACTTAGGCACGAAGCCAGCTGGGTGACCTTAGGCCAGTCACTCTCTCCCAGCTCTAAAAAGCAGGCAATGGCAAGCCACTTCTGAAACCTTGCCAAGGAAACTGCAGGGACCCCCAGAGTCAGCAGTGACTTGGCACACAACTGAATTAAAACAGAAGTTGTTTCTATATATAAGTAGTCTTGGCCAGCAAAAAGCTTGAAAATAGTTCCATTTTATGTATGTATGTATGTATGTCTCAGATTTGTACTACTGCCCATCTCCCCCCGATATTTGCATATCAGAAAGGATTTTTATACAATTTACTACTGTATATGGCTCGATGAATATAAATTTTCTTTAAACCCAGTTACTTTTTTAACAATGGCCAAAAATACAAAGACGTTCTTTAGGGCCACCTCAGTACAGAAGATTTTTAAAAATCTAATCTTTCTTCAAATATCAAAATCCACTGAAAAGTTCTGTCAGAGAAATACAAACAACTTGCATTCTAACAGGACGCTTCAAAGGAGATGGGGCAAATACATTTCTGATGCTTTTGTTGGCCCAGCTCAACAGTGGGTTCGTTCACCTGGCGTGATGAGCCAATGAATCACGCAGTCAAGGAAAGTGGAATTCAAACACCTTATTTCTGTGCAGAAGAAAAGAGGTATGCTGCTTGGGACCCAAGTCCAAATCAAGCATACTTGCTGAAATTCAGCACACTTTTTTATACCATAAAACCACAAATACATGTCAGAATTTCCTGACTTTACATCATTTGTTTCTGATTAATTGAAGGCAGGTGCAGTTTAGGCTGGTATCCCATAATAAGCATTGGAGGTGCACTTAATTAACTATACTCTCCGCCTCTGGGTGTGTTTTTTAACATGCTAAACTTTGTTTCACCTCCAGACTTCTGCCTGGACATTCCTGACCACAGCTAAGCTAAATCAGTGATCAGATCACATATGAGGGGGGCTTTGTTGTTAACAGACCTGGTATAAGTAGCAGCAGCTGGAGACCAGGGCCCCTATGAATCTGCTGACCAGGGCCTGGGTCTGAGTGCAGAGGGCTGGAACACGACACCAGTAACGAACACCAGGGACACCTTCCCCAGAGATGGCCTGCTCTCCGGCTCCCACCGTAACATCTCCTACCCGTCACCACCTCAATGGTATGACCCGCCCTACAACCCCCAGAGAGTCCAAATCCATCTGGTGCTGCTCCTGCACCTCCAGAGTCCCCAGTTTGAAACAGAGGTCCTTCCATCCACTCACACACCCTCACACATACTCAATCACCCACAGGGCAATGGCAGGCCCTCCGGCACACCAGCTTGCGCTCTCAGCGCCATCAGGACCTAGCCATCACCAATCCGTTCACTGGGCCTCTCTCACTGTTCCTTTCAGAGTTTTCCTACCCTTTTTAAAATAAAAGAATAAAGCTTTTTTTCTATTGCAGTGAGAGCTGGGTCAAATCTCTCTCTACATGACAAGGATAGCAGCTCTCCCACGTGAAGATGCTGCATCAGACAGAGGAGCTGTGAATTCCCAGTCCTGCAAGCAGGCTGCCATTCTTGCAACAGTCTGGCAAGCAGGCTGTCATTTCTGTGAATGCAGGCTATCATTCACAGGAAAGGTGGATAATGGAGAAAAAGTAAGATTATTTAAGAAATAGATTTACTTTTGCTTTTTTTTGCTTTATTGATTGAATAAATTAGTTAGGCTTGAAGTAGGACTAAACAAAATGAATCAATCCAAGAATGGACCTTTTTGGAGAAGTCTGAAATGTTTTGTTTCTCTCAGGTAAAACCATTCTGAGGGGTGATTCCTCAAATCAAAAAAATCTTGATTTTGTGGACATAATGTTCTGGACAAAAAAAGGCTTATTTTGAGGCTAGATCACTCCCAAGGCACCTTGAACTGCTTCTAGTTCTGAGGTTTTGCTTCTGGAAACTACTGAATCCTGCTTAGAATAGAATGGATCAGAGAAAATTTTCATGAAAATAGGACATTGCGAAGTTTTCTGGGACAATCGATTCTTGGATTGATAAACTATGCACATACCTAGAGGAAAGTAAAACCACCTGGGCAGTATCTTCTTTCAGATAACATTTTCTGTTTATCAGAAAAATGAATTATTTTTCCTGAGTTCATCCAGGAGTAATCATATAGATTATTATTTTTAAATTGATCACCAACTTTGTTACATGATAATCGTATGTAACAGAATGGAGGAAGATGCAACTCACATATGCCTATTCATGCATGTTTTATAGACATGCATTGTTAGGAGGATGTATTCTGGATTATTTATTTATTGGTTTGTTTATTAGATTTGTAGGCAGTCCCAATCTGTGTGCATCTGGGTGGCTTACATGATGCAACAACAAAAAATATTAAAACACAGAAGATATAATCCAAACGGAAGTGTAGAGAAAAAAACCCCAATCAATTAAAGAACTGAAACATCCCACAAGGGGCTTACCACCCATTCTAACCCAGGGCCTGGGGTTTAAGACAGGTTTTAAGGATTTGCTTAAACAGATTCAGGGTGAGGACCACAGGAATCTCAGACAGAATGGTGTTCCAGAGGGCAGGTGTCATGACAGAAAAGGCCCACTTCCTGATTTCATGTAATTCATGTAATGTTTTGGGGGAGTTAAAAGATATAATAACTATACAATTTTGAAAGGATTACTGTTCTTAAATGTTATTCTCATTTATTTATAACTCATTCCACTTTTTTCTGGTTTTATTTTCCAAGTCATAATTCATCAACCTCTATTCCAGCTTTTAGAGCTAGATCTTATAATTGTGGAGATTTATAAGCAGGGTTTTACCTTCTAAAATTCCGACTGTCTATTCCATAAGAATAAAGGAAAAAAAAACTATTTCATGTTGTTCCTTTACAAACATGAAGCTACCCAATATTGGTGTCCCTGTATTGCAGATAATCAGAGAGAGTGATTGTTCCAAAGGATTTATTATAAGATTGTAAGAAAAATCCAGTGGGACTTTCTATCAAATATACAATAATTTAAAATTATATATGTGTTCTAAAAACCAGCAATGTCCATCACAAGGTGTTCCACGCCTGTAATCTAGTTGAATGGCTTGGTCCCATTGTAGCTATAAGTGTATGACTAGGGCAGCCTTATAAATCTGTTTAATAAATAATAAAAATAAGTAAAAATGTGCTTTTCTTATCCGAGTACAAATACAGAAATATAGTGTAGAGTGAAACACTTCATTGTATAGATTATTTATTTGTTTTATTTGTTTAATTTATATCACCACCCATCTCTCCCAACAGGGGACTCTGGGAGGTTTACAATAAAAGATAATAAAAACGTATAAACCTAAAACTACAGATCTAGGAAAATAATTATTTCCGATATGGAGCTGTTTATAAATGCAAACAAACAAACAAACAAATCCAGTGGCACACTGAGAGTTACTTATACAAACAGTAACTGAGAAATCTAATATTTTAACCGTTGGAAAAGATAAACCTGCCAGATCATGCCCCAAGTAGTTGACCCCCCAGCCTTCCTGCAAAATGAATTATATCTTTGCTTGGAATTAGGAGGCTGAAAAAATAGAACTCCAGAAATCTACGAAGCATGGCTGTACTATAAAGGTAGGATTGATTCCAGTTTAAATTTCCAGTTAGAAGTCGCTCGCAGAAAAACCCTTCTAAATCGTCCGTTTTCATGCCAGCCTAATAGCACTGACCAGGGGCGTGTTCCACTGAATTGCATGCATTCGTTCAGTTTTTGAATGTACGAACATTTCTTAAAAATAAAAATTATTATTCCAAATAAGTCACACATAAAGAATTAAAAACCGCTGTATATACTACCGCCTTTTGTTTAAATGAGAATCCTCACCTCTACACCGGAAGTAAAGAAAATGAATCCGGAAGTGCTATAAATTAAAATAATTATTTTTGTGCCTATGTCCCAGCTTTTGGGCGAATTTCCTATCTATATGGATCTTCTCCCACTCATGGGAAAATCTTGTAATAGTAGTTTATCTTAAGATGGTAAATCGAACCAGGGACGAAAGATTCTCAGGATGGATGCGGAGATTCTAGCCTTTTTCTAGGAAATGGGGCGGAGTCGAGAGAGCGAGACACGACAGGAAGATGGCGACACTCGTGTTGGATAATGGCGCTTATAATGCCAAGATCGGGTACAGTCATGCTCATGTCAGGTGAGGTTTGTTTTTTCGCTCAGAATCAGTTATGGAGAAAATGGAAGCCTGTATTCAGAGACATCGTTTTAGGCCAATGGAGTTTATGGAGTTTCTCATATGTTTCGTATAGGGATGGATCAGAATGCATTGTTAACTGTGAATGAAGAGAAACATTCCGAAACTCTGTACGTCCCTTAACAAACGCCCAGATTTTTTTTTTAAAATTACGGAAACGTCATGTACTGAACTGTATTGTCTATTGTAAAATGTTTTCCATCAAGTAGGATTTGGAAGAATCTGTTTTCTATTCACAAATGGATCAACGAGTTTTGCAAGTACAAATATTTAAAGCATGTTCGGCTCTGTTCACCTCATAGCATGCTCAGTTTATTTGGAGCCTTCTCACTGCACAGGAACTAGTCTCCAACTGTCTAGATTCTGGATAAATTGAGTGCATGCAGTGCTTAAAATAAATGTGTTATATAATATTTTAAATCCTGAGCTTCCTTTAAGTTTCATGTGTATTTTTAATGCTGCAGGCTGTGTATGGCTTTCTGGGAGCAAAATCATGGGCTTTTTGCAGAAAATGCACAGATTTGATTTGAAAAATCTTGAAAATATGGAGCTGAGAATTTGATTTAGCTGTATGGTATTTATTGAGTCTCAGGCCCCTCATTGGACGCAGACATTGGTTTGTTGCTTCCAACTCTAATAAAATCTTTAACTTAGTAGAGCAGTTTCCTTGGAGATTGTTTTGATATTGACAGTATTTTGTTATTTGCAATGTTCTTCTACAGATGACAGCATGTTCAAATATATATTTAGGAACCTGCTAGATTTTTTTTTCTCCTTCCCACAGTGTCATTCCCAATTGTCAGTTCAGATCAAAGACTTCTCGTTTGAAAACTTTTACAGCTAACCAACTTGATGAAATTAAAGATCCATCTGGACTTTTTTATATTCTTCCTTTCCAGAAGGTAACTAGAAACATGCCACAATTTATGCAAGAATTGTTTGTTTTCCACTGAATGTGTTAATAATTATAACTTCATCCTACAGTCCTGAACACACTTGCCTGGGAATGAATTTCATTGAGGTTGGTAGAACTGTTGTTTATATGTGATAAATAGGAACTGGGCAGAACTTTAAATATCTTTTCCAAAAGCAAAAATATGTTCTTAAAGAGATGAGAGGCTTTCATAATCCACTGTCAAATATCATTTCTTTCTTATATTTGATTTGATGTTTTGCAAATTATGTAGACAAAATACTATTGAAATCTGCATGAAATGTGGCCGAGCCCAACATTCATATATATCTAAAAAACTCTATAAAAATACTTTAAACTATTGAGCATGAACATGAAGATTTTTAATACAGGATGTCCATTCACCTGAACAGAAGAAGCAGCTACATTTTCATCAAAAATGTAAAGAATTTACTTGCTGATTTATTTTAGTAGTGTGTCCAACAAATTTGATTGAAAATTTGGGATTATGCAAGCTTCATATTATTTTTTCTTTTTTAAAAATAGGGGTACTTGGTTAATTGGGATGTCCAGAGACAAGTATGGGACTATCTTTTTGGAAAAGAAATGTATCAGGTAACATGCATTTTTCTATATCTTGAATATAGAACCAAGACAACTGCATAAGGCACTTGGATCATAGTATTTAAAATATTCACAATAATAATAATGATTGCAAACAAGTTTTTGATTTGGATAATCTGTGGTACCATTCATTAAAGCATCAATGTGATCTGTCCAAACATGCACTTATTCACTGTGGATATACTTGAATATTCAAAATGGACTGCCAGCAGACAAATTATGCTAATTTATTATGGAAAATCTATTTAAAAATGGGTTGTTTGTTCATTCAGCAATTTTGGGAGAGTCCTAGATACAGTCTGAAACTTTCTCAGTACAGCACCTGAAAGGGACTATGTAGGGCAATTTGATGATAATGATAATAATGATGGATTTTGAATTATCAGGAAGTTGTTATACCTAAAGATTTATTTTAAAACTACTTCCAGTTCTTGAAATGTTTTCCTTGACAGGTAGATTTCGTTGATACTAATATCATCATCACAGAACCTTATTTCAACTTTAGTTCAATTCAAGAATCCATGAATGAAATATTATTTGAAGAATACCAATTCCAAGCAGTTCTCAGAGTAAATGGTGAGTGATATTGTCCACTGTCCAGAAAATGTACAATGTTCTTCATCTTGACATTGATCCAACGCATTTTAAATTAATTATGTCAGCCTGCTAATAAAAATAGCTGATAATATGATATACTATGTTTCAGCTGGAGCTCTTAGTGCCCATAGATACTTCCGAGATAACCCATCAGAACTGTGCTGTATTATTGTGGACAGTGGATATTCTTTTACACACATTGTGCCTTACTGCAGAAGTAAAAAGAAAAAAGAAGCAATAATAAGGTAAAATATTTAATCATTCATAAAAGAGGAGATTTTGTATTAAAAATATATGAAAATTTCAAGTTTTTTTTTTATTATTCCCAGGATTAATGTTGGAGGAAAACTCTTAACCAATCATTTAAAGGAAATAATCTCTTACAGGTAAAGCATTTATTTGGACTCTACAAAACTATTCAGGACGCTTTACTAAATACCCTGTTGAACCACATCATCAAAGTGAGCACTTTAATAAGCATGTTTATTTACTTATTTATTTTTATCCCGCCTTTATTATTTTTATAAATAACTCAAGGCGGTGAACATACTTAATACTCCTTCCTCCTCCTATTTTCCCCACAACAACCCTGTGAGGTGAGTTGGGCTGAGAGAGAGTGACTGGCCCAAGGTCACCCAGCTGGCTTTCATGCCTAAGGCAGGACTAGAACTCACAGTCTCCTGGTTTCTAGCCCAGCACCTTAACCACTAGACCAAACTGGTTACAAGCAACAAGACCCAACATGATTTTATCACAAACAAATCATGCTAGATTAATCTTCTCTGACAGAATTACTAGTTAAGTAGATCACAGGGATGCAGTCTTCATAATGTACTTGGACCTCAACAAAACCTTTGACAGAGTGTCTCAAGATATTCTCTTTAATAAAATGGTAAAATATGGGCTAGACAATACTATTGTTAGATGGACTGACAGTTCACTGAATGACCATTTCCGAAGTGTGCTCATTAATGGTTCCACTTCAGCTTGGAAGGAAGTAGTACAGCTTTGTGTGGTTCAACAGTTTTATCAATTATAAAGATAGCCTTTGCCTTTTTAGCAGCTGTATTGCACTGCTGGCTTATGTTAAACTAGTGGTCAATAAGAACTACAAAACAGAATCTCCTTCATGTGTACTATGGCCAAGATTGGTCTCCTTCAACTTATATTTGTGCTGTATACCTTTTGTACCAAGATGCAGAACTTAGATTTCTGTAAAGATTATAAAGTTTGCAGATGATGCAAAGCTGGGAGGAGTGGCTAATATTTTAGATGAAAAAGAGAAGATTTAAAAAGATCTAGAGAGTCTGGAGCAGTGGACTAAAGTTAATAAGATCAATTTTAACAGGGAGAAATTAAAGTTCTGCATTTCGGTAAGAAAAATACAAGGGTATTTTTGAGTATATATGAGTATATGTTACTCATATATATGAATAAATTTTGCTTAACACTCATAAAACTGGTAATACAAACAGGATAAAGAACTTTTTCAAAAGTTCTTGTAATTTTTCTAGGCAGCTCCATGTTATGGATGAAACTCATGTGATTAATCAAGTGAAAGAAGATGTATGTTACGTTTCCCAAGACTTTTTCAAGGATATGGAGATTGCCAAGTATGGTCTTTTTAAATATATTATTTAAGTGTTGATTATTTTATCTGAAGTTGCAAATTTTACTTTGTAGGGCCTGATCCTGAAAAAGAATGCCACCTGGTTATACTGACATTTTTGTAATTAAAGGGTACTTTTTGAGTATGTATAGAATATTTTATCTCCTTTGTCCCATTATGTATTTCTGGAAGGAAAGACAAAGATCTCTGAGAATACATTTCATCTGGGTTTCAATTTGTGATCTGATTCACAGGAGAAAAGATACTTAGTTTTCTAGGCCACTTTAAGGAGAAGTTTTTGCCCTTAAAGGTGACCTAAAAATATTTTAAATAGAAGAAATAATAATGTTCAAAATCAAGGATATGCTATACATTTTTCTCTACTAATTAACTAATAATCATTTTGAAAGCCCATTTCATTCTTCAAGTATATTCAAGTTACATTATATTAAAGTATAAAAATTGCTGTGGAATAAATTGTTTTGAGAAATGTTATGAAATTACTTAACACGTTCCAAATTCTGTTCCAGGTTGAAAGAAGAAAATACAGTGATGTTGGACTATGTTTTACCAGACTTCAGCACGATAAAAAAAGGATTTTGTAAGGTAATTCTGTAAAATCATCATAACTATGTTTACATTTTTCAGTGTGTGCAGGTAAATGACAAACATTTGTCAATTTGTTATATGTTATATTTACATATTAAAACCCCAGTTGGCAAGTGTAACGACCATTATTAGTTTCAAGAGAAGGTTGAACAGAAAAGATGCTATGAATAACATAAACATAAAACCACACTTGAAAGAGACAAACTGGATTATCATGTGGAACTGACTTGTTAATCCCCTTATAGTATAGGTCTAGTTACAAATAAAGCTCATTGATTTCAAGAGAATTGCTTCCAGGCAAATGGATTTAGAATTACACCCTCACTTTTTTTTATTTATTAGATTTAAATTACACCTTTGTACAGGAACTCAAGATGGTGTACATAGTGCTTCCTCCTATTTTCCCCCCACAGCAGTCCTCTGAGGTAGGTTTGGCTGAGAAAGAGTCACTGAGCAAGTCATCCTATGAGCTTCAATGGCACAGGGTGGACTTGAACTTGGCCTAATGCTTTACTGTCAAGTGACACCCCATCTCTGCAAATTCTTCCATCTACTCCTATTTTATTGATTTGGAAAAGGTATTAAACAGAATCATGAATCATATCCATGAGTGCTTTAAGGAACTCCATGTTACTCAATATAAATTGGTCCCTTTCCCTTTTCACAGCACATCTTACTATAAAAAGCACTCAGACCAGAGTCTTCTGAGTGGTTTACTTTGTGGGGTAGTTGCTACTTTTGAAAAAACAGATCCATAGTCCTGTTAGGTGACAGAACTAATTGTGCAGTTACTATATGGAAAGTTATGTGATGAACTGTATAAAATCAAACATGTACAGTAATACACAGTAACTGAATAACATTTAATGAAATATAGACTTTACCACTATGCGTTTTATAATTATTTGATTTAGCCAAGAGAAGAAATGGTGTTAAGTGGAAAGTACAAAACTGGTGAACAAATACTTCGTCTTACAAATGAGCGATTTGCAGTTCCAGAAATTCTCTTCCATCCTTCAGATATTGGCATTCAAGAAATGGGAATTCCTGAAGCCATTGTTTATTCAATTCAAAATTTGCCAGAAGGTACATTTATTAAAATGGTGTTGCATTCTCAAAGATCCATCTGTGAAATACGTTGCACAATGATACAGTATTTTGCTTCAGTGGCTTACATTGTAAGGGCAAAGGCTTCATTGTCGATAGCTATTTTAATATTGATATTTGGAATAATTACAGTATTTATATTACTGATGCT
Organism: Candoia aspera; assembly: GCF_035149785.1. Taxonomy (NCBI): domain Eukaryota; kingdom Metazoa; phylum Chordata; class Lepidosauria; order Squamata; family Candoiidae; genus Candoia; species Candoia aspera. Next base: position 34,423,017 of record NC_086159.1, on the reverse strand, counting down.
ACATCTGTAAAATTTGCAGTAGATAAATTTACAAACCCATACATTTTTCTCTATAAACATAGCTTCTAGCATACAAGGATTCCTGTTCTGATTCCTCAGCATCAAATTTAATAAAACCATAAAAAGAAAATTTGGTTAAGCAGTTGAAGCTAGTTAAAATGCAATGACATATTACATATCAAAACCGCTGTTACTGTTAATGTGCTGTTGTAAAATTGCTGTGATTACCTGTTTGCTATCAATGCTGAACTAAAATAATTTAAAGGTATCAGAAATTGCAAAATACCATTTTGTTTTAGCACATTGTGGAAATAAACATTTTTGTAAAATATTTAAATAATAGGATGATGGTAGCAGTGCCTTCAGTACAAATGTTTTCATGCCAGGCTAACAACACAGTCTTAAACCACTCAGGTGGCTGCTGTTAGAGGAAATGATAGGCTCATACATTACTTACCCATAGGTGAAGACTTCTAGTGGGAGGACCATATCTGTCCTCGTTACACTCGGAGAAAGCTCCATGGTGTCTCTCTCCTTCATACGATCCTATCAGCAATAGTCCCAATAAATATTTTGAAAAAAACAAATCTGACATTATTTCTGCCTCTCAGACCAGTTTAAACTGGCAATTGTCTTTTCTTTTACCATAAAATTAAACATATTATTTCAGAATATTAAATTATCTTAATCTGATTTGTCCACAGAAATGCAGCCTCATTTCTTCAAGAATATTGTTTTAACTGGTGGAAACTCTCTGTTCCCTGGCTTCAGAGATCGTGTTTATTCTGAGGTTCGATGCCTCACTCCAACAGATTATGATGTTTCAGTTGTTCTGCCAGAGAAGTAAATAGTATTTCATTTACAAATAGAGCTTTTTAATTTTAAAATATGATTCTTCCTATTTTTATATTGTATTTTCTAAAATTAATTTAGGAATGTATGTGTTCTGGTTCTTTCTAGTAGTGTTGGTTATATACATATGTACTTACCATATTATTATATGCAGTATAACATTTGCTACTATAGTTAATGTAAATTAACATCATAATGTTTACATAGTTCGCTTTTTAAAAGGATATTTTATTTATTTCCAGTCCTATTACTTATTCCTGGGAAGGTGGAAAGTTGATTTCTGAAAATGACGATTTTGAAGATATGGTAGTAACAAGAGAAGACTATGAAGAAAACGGGCATAGCATATGTGAAGAAAAATTTGATATTTAAATAGCTTATTTCCATATAAATGCTATATTGTATATATTGTCCATTGTGGTGGCAAGATGTCTTAATCTGGACCTATGTTCTAGAATAACCATAATTTCAGTTTTATGTATTGATGAACAGTGTATATAAAATTGTACTTATTTGTATATATGAGTTCTTTATTGGTTATTACTGATCACTTAATTCATAGTAAATATATGAATTCTAAAGAAAATAACTAGAAATAACTCCTTAAAAGAATTTGATTAATACTTTAGAATATCCTGTAGCAGAGATAACTTACACATTTTTAAATGTATATATGAAACTTTAATTTTGGATTCTAGAAAGATAATTATGTAGTGATTCAAATGTAAGAAAACTAGACAATCACTGTTAATTTTTTAAAAAAATCTTCTTGATCAATTTTTTTAATAAATGGGAAATTTAATCTAGAAGCCCTTTTTATTAGTTCTGATGGAGGAAATGGGCAGCAGCTATTAAGCTGAAGACAGAGGTATCAAACTGCAGTGTCAGATCTTTTAATAGAGAAATACTCCAAGGAATCAAAATTGGAAGGGGCCATTTAAGCTATTGAGTTCAGACCCATACTTAATGCAGGAATCCAGTTTCAATTATCTCAGACAAATGACTCCCTAGCCTTCATGTTAACAAAAGGCAAAGGTTGGACAGCCATTTGTCTGGGATGGTAAGCGGATTCCTGTCTTGGGCACAGGTTGGACTAGAAAACCTCCAAGGTGCTTCCCAATTTTCCAATGAAGGGAAGTCCACCAGTGCTGTGGGGAATTAGCTCCATGATTTTACTGGTAGGAACGTTTTTCTAACGGTCAGTTGGAATCTGTCCTATAATTTAAATCCATGTACTGTACTATGGATTTAAACAGAAGAGTGCTATAATATACAGTAGTGCTTCAGCTTTCTCAAGGCTATAAATATATAGCTTCATCAATCTCTCTTCATAGAATTTAATTTGTAGTCCTTTGACAGTCTTCATTGCTACTCTATGAATTTGTCCTAATTTCTCTGAATCCTTTATAAAGTGACTTCAGAACTGAATAGTGTAGTTGTGGGAAATGACCAAGAAAATTTGCAGTGCCTGATGTGATTCAAATTGGACATTGGTTCCAACAGTATTTTTCCGTCAATTTCATTCTATGGTGTAGGCTGCCAATACAAGCATTCTGCCTTTCCTATTGTCTTGATCTGAACTGTCTTTCAGGACAGGCATGTGAATAAATTACATACATAAGATTATCTTATAATAGGAATAACTAGACCCATGTACAACCTGGCTGCTTTGGGTGATTGTGGGATATATGTGGCTGGATTCTGGAAATGAAAAATATTTTTCTTAGGGAGGGTGAGATGCCACTAGCCTCAAAATAAATGGTGATGTGCTGTCTTTTGAAGAGGCTGTTTCTATCCAGCTGTATTAGATGACAACTTCTCTGTCTTCCAATTTGCCTTTTGGAGTAAGATTCTGGAGGTGATAGGGATATAACTAGATCTAAGATAACATGGATCATCTGGATCCCTTTCAGTCAGGATTCAGCAGGCACATGAGAAAGAAACAGCACTGGTCTCTCTGGAACATGACCGTCATCAAAACCTGGCTATGGGATTGTGCCTCTCCTTTTAGACCTCTTGGCAGCATTCAATAATTCAGCCATGGTATCCTTGATGCCATGGTACCATTAACAATGACAGGGAGGGTTGTAGGGGGATCTTTTATTTGACTACCGTAAATGCTAAAATAAGCAACTCTCCTCAGATCATATGTAGACAAAGGGCTAGATTGTCTGAGAAGCAACTGTCAGTCTTTTGAATGCCAAGCTGTTTATGCATACATACATACAATATTCCATTTATTGTACCCAAGACTGACTGACATCTGCGATCCATAAAACCTGGACTTTCTCATAATCATACTGTAGCATCAGCCCCCATGTTGATCTTCAGAATCTTGAGACAACTACATAACTGAGTTCTATCAGCAATTTCTGTAACAAATGGCAATAGCCAATGCAAGTAATGATGTCCTTGTGCAAAGTATGCATTTTTGTAATTGCATCATAATGTACAAAGTATGTAAATACATAATTTGCTTGATGCGGTAACGAAGCACATATAATTTGCCCTCCCCCTTCCTTTGGATACTCATGGTTCATACATTGCTCTATTTATTAAGTGAAGTACAACTGGCTGAGCTCACATAATATACTAAGCCACTATACAGTAAGCTAAAACCATGTCTTAGTGCAACGTGTGAAGCCAGCCTATTTGATGGGAGAAGAGCCAAAAACAGGGACGTTCAAGCGTCTTCATCTGAAGCCTTCAGCTGAGCAGTCCTGAAGGGTGTTCGCCCGGGGAGGGAACACGCCCATAACAGCCAAGAGCGCTTCCTCGACCGCCTCGCTCCAAACCCGGCCGCATGAACGTACAATCAAACTTCCCGCCGACACTGAAACTACCGTTGGCGGTGTGAGCGGTGGGCGGAGCTTCCTCCGGTACAACTTCCGGCCCCGTGCCCATCTCCTGTTTATCTGGCAGAGACAACAACGGAGGCGGGCGGCGGAAGCTAAGGGGGCGGAGTAGGACGCGTCAGGTTAGGTGGCTGAGGTGGTCGCCATGGCGTAACCGAGGGGGGTCTGCACTCGGTCAACCACGCCCCACGGTGGGGCTGTACCGTTTCTTCAGGAAGAGGTGAGCCGGGTTGGGGCGGCCTTCGCTCTCGGTGCCGGAGAGTGGCCTTAAGAGCTTGGAGCGGGGAAGGGCCCGTTTCCTTCCTCCGAATCGCACGGAGGGCCTGAACGGTGTAAACTGGGCCAGCAGGTACAGGGAGAGCTGGGTGACGTTATTCCTCACCATCGTGTTTCCTGCTAAGGTGCTTTTCTCGATCGGTCGTGAGCGACGTGGAGAAAAAGAGAAATAAAAGCAAGGATCTTTGTAGTAATAGTTTCCCGAACTAACAGGCTCTTTCGGCTAAGAGGAAAGGCTGCCCTAGCCCGTTGTAAGGGTGCTTACACAGTGAGAAACTCGTACCTGTTTTAGGCGTTTATTTATCCGAACGAATGGGCTGCTTTTTGTACATCTAGTCTCACATCTCCCCCACAAGAAATCAGTTTTTTTAAAAAATAGAAGCACTTTTGCTTTTAAATGATCAGATAGCTGATTATTTTTAAAATGGGCAGTATAAATGTATATTTTTAGAATATACAGCATATTTAGAAAGTCTGTCTATAGTATCGAGATATCAAAGGAGGCATAAAAGTAATATTGGTGAATATATTTTATATGTGTTTTAGTTGTTTGCCAACGTATTGCACCATCAGACAAAACTTGCTTGGTAAGTCTAAGCCAAAACACTTAATGGGATAGCCCTGTTTTGAAGAGTACTGCTTCATAGAAAATTAAATTCTTTACTGTTTCATATATCATGGGTCTTGTGAACCTTTTCCTGACAACTTACTGTAAGTATTTTCTTGTGAGATAGGGAAGCAGTTAAATAGAAATCACTTCCTTTAAAAGCATATCTGAAGAGCTGCTGATGTTACAGTCAAAAGAGACTTTACTAAAAGTTCCCATTGAAAGTAATGGAATTGAAATACTTATTTCCAGGCTTAAAATGCACAGCAATTTTTCCTAAATTTGCTTTTATTATTATGACAAGCTGAAGTCATATTCATTTATTCGTGATTAAGAACAATTAAACACCTTATGGCATATTTCTATTTGGATTGTACTGTTTTCAGTGTAGATTCAAACTATTTTCACAGCTATGGCATCTCTTAAGTCACACATAAAGCAGTTCTTGGAAAGCCTGTCTGGAAAATAAAGTTGGGCCTGCCATCTCTAGAGCTGCAGGCATGCTTCTTACAGCAGGTTCCCGAGCCTAACTTCAGGAGTTATAGCTGTCCTAATTTTTATATCCATAAGATTTTCTGTATCCTTAAATGACATGCAAACATTGTTCATAACTATTACTGTATCACAGAATAATTTCCATATATGACGTGTGTAAATGGAATATCACAACAATTTGTATGCCATTAACTCAAACATAGAAACATCAGAAAACAAATCCTGATCTTGGCCATGGTACTGAATGCTGCTGCTGTGAGATATAACAGGACTAGGAGGGTGAACAACTCCCATCTAGATCCCACCATAGGTTAGCCGCAACAGCAAACAACGTCCTAGGTACAGACCTTATTAAAAGGATGTAGATAATTGATTTCTTGAGAATGTACATTTGCTATTCCCTTACAGAGGAAAAAATAAACAGCTACCATATATTAAGAGTAATATTGGTATGAAAGGTAGTAGCCTTTCTCTATATTTAGTGTAAGCCTATAGAGTGTTCAGTTTAATGCTATGAATGAATTAGGCATTTACTTCAATTTTAACTGATTTAATATCAGAAAGCCTTGACTGGTGACAGTATTCTGTTAAATATCCATGGAGTAAAATAGATATGTTATCTTCATACAACATTTTATTACCAAAAAAGATGGTTCTGTTTAGGACGTATTTATCATTTCTGTAGGAAATATGGTAGGAAATGTCCTTTCATGAAAGCAAAGTTGATAGAGTTGATACAAAGTATATCTTTGTATCCTGGAAGAAAAATAGTTGAGTTTTGATGGTGAAATTATAGTAAAGCATCATGTAAACTGAAGGAAATAAATGATTATATAACATATTCAATCTCAAATACACAAATATAATCTCAACCATCCAAACATATGATGTCCTATAAATCATCTAACCCACAATCTGCTTATAATTGAAATACTGTTTGTTCAAGCCTTGGTAGATTGCTTGAAGCATAGTTTCTTGCATTGATGTAAGGAGAATATTTTATTTAAAATTAGATAATTTCTAATCTCAAAATCACTGATTAATCTCTGAGAACTCCTGAAGTACAAGGGAAGTGACAGAAGATTAGAGAAGAGCTATTGTTCCACTCTTTAAAAAAAGGGAAAGGGAAAGGACAGACCAATCAGCTTAACATCAATCTTACTGTTGTTGTTGTTGCTTGACAAAGTGATTAGATTAGTATACCAAGGTGTAAAGATGGAGTCTGAGGACTCCGAAGACGGAGTGGAGGAGAACTGGATGACAGTTGGTGAGGGGGCGAAAACCAAAGAGCCTTCAGAGCCGCTGATTGGTGGAATCTCCAATGAAGAGACTCAGCAGCCAATCAGCACTCGACAGTGGAGAGCGGCCAAGAGAGCTCAAGAGCTTGACAGGTGATTGGCTCCCTGCCGCAAATGGCGGGAAAGTCAAGCACTTAAAAGGTGCCCACACCGAGAATGGGTTGTCGGTGACAACTGTTCTCTTCTCCCAGCTGCGCTCCCATTTCACACTGCCTCAGCCGACCTACCTACCTTGTGTGATGGCTCTTCTCAGAATCCTTTCTCTGCAGCAGCACCTACTTCCTGCCTTGTCACTGAGCCGCCACTTCCCCCGGAATCTCTCTCAGCTGCTTCTCCTGCTTCCTGCTGTGCTGCCCCTGGTCCTGGATCCATTCTCCTCAGCTGGGTAGAGCAACTTCATCTCCTGTTGTGCTGCTGCGCTACTGCTGGTCCTGGATCTGTTCTCCTCAGCTGGGTAGAGCAACTTCATCTCCTGTTGTGCTGCTGCGCTACTGCTGGTCCTGGATCCGTTGTCCTCAGCTGGTGAGATCAACGCCGTCTCCTGCTGCACTGCTAACTGCCTCCGGAGTTGCTGGCTGTCACTGCGTTGCTGCTGTCTCCGGAGTTGCTTGTGCCAACAAGCTGATTTGTCTCTGCTCCTTGCCTAGCTGCTGAGTGAGTTCAGTCCTCCAGTCTAGTTATACTCCTGCCTTGCTGTTGGTGATTCCAGCTAACCAGTTCAGTCTTGCCATTACCTTGCTGCTGTGCAAGCCCAGTTCCAATCCAGCTGTTTTCAACCATCCTGTCACTGGTGACTCGGTCTGTCAGTCTGGTCTAGCTCCCTGTCTGGTGTCAACAACGCCAGTCCTTGACTCCAGCCACACTGACTGAAATCCTGCTCACACAGGATTGCAGTTGTGCATTAATTTGTAATAAATAAAACCCATTAACACCTCTTCTGTATTCAGTCTAGTTGGTCAGAACACAAAGGAATGCTGTAGATTAGTGTTCCTAAACTTCACTAAGGCACTTGATAAAGTTAACTATAGCTGCCTTCTTGATAAAATGAAATGATGTGGGATGGATGGTCCCACTACCAAATGGATTTGCAGTTGGTTGAACAACCATACCCAATATGTGGTCCTTAATAGACCTATTTGTCACAGAGAAAATCTATGTATGAGGTCGCTAAAAGTCTACAACAACTTGATGGCATATAATCAATTGATGGACCTGTGTCTACATGGAGAGAGGTATGCAGTGGGACACCTCAGAGTTCTATTCTGGACCCAGCGCTTTTCAATTTTGATGACTTAGACAAGAGGAAAGAAGGGATTTTGAAGTCAACACTTCAACACTGCAGAGCCGGGTGGGGAGAAACAGCTAACACATCAGAAGACAGGCTTGAAGTACAGATGGTATCTCTGCAGTGTGATGCAGCTGCCAAAAGAGCCAATGCAATGTTTGGCTGCATCAACAGGGCTATATGTTGAAATTACAGGAGGTAGTAGTTCCGTTCTACAGTGCACTGGTCAGACTGCACCTAGAATGCTGTCCGGTTTTGGTTACCACAGTACAAGAAGGATGCTGAGAAACTGGAAAGTGTGCAGAGAAGAGCAACAAAGTTGGTGAAGAGATTGGAGGCTAAAACATTGAAAAATGGTTAAGATAATTAAATATGTTTAGCCTAAACAAGAGAAGGCTAAAAGGACATGTGATAGCAGTCTTTCAATATTTGAAGAGCTGTGACGGGGAGAAGGATGTGGATTCATTCCCTGTGATGCCCCAGAGTAAGAGAAGAACCAATGGATGGAAGCTTTACAAAGAGAGGTCCAAAGAGAGGGGAATTTCCTAACTGTGAGAGTTATCAACAGTGAGACAGTCTGCATCCTGGAGTCGTGAATGCTCCATCACCAGTTTTCAAACAAATATTAGACATTTGTCTGGGATTGCCTGAGGATTCCCTAGACCTGAGTGGGGTTGGACTAGGAGACATCTTTTCTAGCCCTAAGATTTGATATTTGGGTATACGTTGTAATGTGTGTTTTTTTTTAATTTAATATATTTATTTATTATATCAACTCCAAAATATTAGAAAGGGCATTGAAACAGAATATAGCAATTAATCTTCTATATTAATTCTAAGTCTTTCGAACTTTTTTTCCAGCATAGGCAACAAATTCAGTTCCTGAAATCTCTTCACCATTCTTTCAAGGAAAGGAAAGTTTATTCAGATTAATAGATGAATTTTAGCAAAATCTCTGATATAGACTTTAACTGATACCATAACTTAGACTGCTGAAGTCATATGCATGGTCTGTTTATTTTTGCCTTGTTAGAATATAGCTCCTAAAAGGAGCTGATATTTTTAACCCTTTAAACTGTGTTAACTGTTAGAACTAAAAAAATCATTTCTTATATTGACTGCTTCAAAAAGGGATACAAAAATACGTTAAAATTCATTTTTATTATCTGGGACATCGTTTCAATAAGCATTAAGAGTGAATACTATTTAGAAAATCTTGTCTTTAGTGAGTAGATAATGTATATGTTAATATTTGTGTTAACAAAATTTCCAAAATGGATTTTAAGAATTCTTTCCTTTGTAGGCAAACAAACTAGATAACTGTCTTAACAATGGAGCTGATGCTAAATAAATTGAAGAGCACTGTTACAAAAGTAACTGCAGATGTCACAAGTGCAGTCATGGGAAATCCAGTTACCAGGGAATTTGATGTTGGTCGGCACATTGCTAGTGGTGGCAACAAGCTTGCTTGGAAAATTTTTAATGGCTTTAAAAAGTCAACAAAACAGGTAAGCTTTTTGGAAAGAAGTATGTATAATCACAATGGTGTTTCAAAAGAAAATATGTAGTTTAAAATGGCAGAATAAAAGAAGTTGACTATGCTCACATTATAATATTTATGAAAGTGATATTCATATATGTTCCTGTTAGCTGCAATATTTAAAAGTTATGAGAAAATTACAGAGAATTGAATGTTCTATAATTTCTTAGACTACAATCTAAGGCGGATGTCTATCTGTAAGTAGATATATGAAGTCTCTTCTAATTTATCTCAAATGTGTGTGCTTACGTTGCTATCAAGTGTTCAGATATCAAGAAGACACCTTTAGTTTAGTGTAGTGTTGTCACGTTAATCCTGGTGGTCACAGGATCAATTCTCTCCAGTTTTCTTGGCAACATTTTTGGAAATGGCTTTGCCAGTACCTTCATCCTAGGCTGAGAGAGATTGATTGGCCCAAAATCACCCAGTTGGCTCACCCAGGTGCCTAGGCAGGATTAGAACTCAGTTTTCCAGTTTCTAATCCAGCACCGTTAACTGCTACGCCAAACAGTCTCTCTTTATTTTAGCCTCATATAACCTAAACTTTTAAGAGGACTGCTTCCTAGTTATTTTCCCCTTTTTTGTAATGCCTAAACAAGGCTTCTCTCTCCTTTCTTTCTTTCCCTATCCAGTTACCTCTTCCTGTCATTTCATCTCCAAGCAGTTTTGTTATCCTTTTTGATCCAGTTACTTCTTCCAGTCATCTTCATGATTTTTATTTCTTTTGTTACTAGAAATAAGGGAATATGTGCATACTTCTGAATTTTTGAATGGTATTCACAACTGGCCCTTGAAGCAGCACCCTCGCGGTCACATGATCAAAATTTGAGCGCTTGGCAGCCTGCCTGCATTTGCAAGTGCAGGGTGTGCTTCAACTCTACCACCTGCCTATCTCACCTCCATCTATGCCCTTTTGGCCCCCCTGCCCTCCACTGCCCCTGCCACCCTGGGACAATGGAGGGCAGGGTGGCCAAAATGGCAGAGATGGGGGAGATCGGTGGGTGGGGGGAGTTGAAATGGGGGCAAGTGCAGCAGGGTAGGAGAAGCGTGAGGTCCTTGCCTAACAACGGCACAGTCCTGTCCTAATGACTGCAACCAGAACTACCGGAACTGCAGTCACATGACGTTTTACCTAATGACTGCTTTGCTTAGCAACAGAAATTCCAGTCCCAATTAGGGTTGTTAAGCGAGAACTACCTGTATGTGAGAGTGATTATGTATAAGTTAGAGTTACAGAGAGGATTTAATAATTTTATAAATAAGATATTTCATGTCACATGTAATTTTTAATTAGTAATTATTTGTTGTTCTAGCCCTGCCCTTTTTAAAAAATATTCACAACCATATCTCCTTTTCTTTTGAGGGTAGGAGTTTCTTAAATACCAAATTATTTCTCCTTTGGATAAATATGAAAAAAACCTTGTGCAGCTTTTCAGGATAGAGCAAAACTATTACCAAGAGTTGCAGTTAAAATCATATCCTAAAAATATTTGGCAACATCCTCCTCTGGATTCACTGAAATCACATTTTTATCAGTTATTTTTAAAAGTTTGTTTCTTATTTGCTGATACTTAACACTGAGCAAATGGATAGTTCTTAAGCATGCTTATCTTCAGGGGGCTTTTCACACTTTATAGATAATATATTTGTTATTTTATATCTTCTATCTCCCACTTATTTCTTATGAATGGAGTTAGGATCACTCCTACATCCCTTTTTTGCTCAACAGAGGGTTTCTCATTATGTTTGTGCAGTTGGTATGTATTGGCATGCTGCCACTGTTAAACTAATATTTGTTATTTCTAGGGGAACTCAGGAACCACGTTGGGGTATATTGATCAGAATTTCAGGCATTGGTTGGGAGGGATGGGACTGAGTAACTGTGACAAAGAACCAGGAATATGCAATTCCACAGCCAAGCTAAAAATACACTATTTTTATTTGGCTTTGATTTGTGACCAAGAGTTTTTATAGAAACTATTATTGCGTATGTGTCCCATGTCCTAATGAATATGTAGGATGTGGCTGAACACAGTGAAGAGGTCTAAACCCAGTAAATATTTCTGGAATATAAATGTATTAAATATTACCAGGAAAAGTATATTGAAACATGCTGTTTATTCTGACTTTCCCTTTGCACTTTCATTTATGTTACTGAACTCTTCATCATTTATTGGAAAGTATGTACTTTCTGTGCCCCCCACCACCACCACCAGTCCCTTTAGTACTGGATCTCATCCATGAAATTCCTAGGCATTATATTTTATGTGGTGGGTGGAGTCATTTTGTTACAGCCATTGATGCTGGTGCCACTGTTTGCTTCTGTGGCCAAATGATTTTTCTGGTACAAGAGTGGAAGAGTTTTGTCTCATAGTCTTTGTATTATGCATCAGAGTATTGGCTGTTGGGTATTTCAAAACACAAGTTTTGCTTTGTGCAACTACATTTCTCTCTCCCTGATTGTTAGACTGTATTTCTCCATTTTGGTCCTGCTACTTGTCACTATCTGTTCAACAGTGCATGCTTATTGTTTCTTGTGAGCTTGAATGCTCTAGTTTTTTCTCTCTGTTGATATACCAAACCTTAAAAGTCTTTTGCATCTTTTGCTGTTCATTTACAAAATATATATGCCACTTTTTTTTTTGCCGAAGAACCATCTGCTAGCAATTATAAAAATTAAAGTTGCATGCTTTCTTTTAACTGAGATACCAGGAGCTTAAATTGGGGTCTCCTACCTGTAAAGTATATGGTGTAACACTGAACTATTGTATTTACCTTTCTTTTCTCTACATCTTACTCTCCCTCCCACAGACACATTGTACTAGTTATATGGTTTGCTGCTCTTCTCCTATATAGCTGTACATTCATGACTGATTATCTGAAGAAGTTGTATATTCTTCAACTGCTTTTGTTCTGTATATAGGATTTATATTTGTGCAGGTTACAGCAATATTTAGCCATGATTTAGTCACCTCCAGTGTTCTCTGGGATTGCTGTTGAAGAATGGTCAAAAGATTTTTTTTAAATCCTCTTTTCAGTTCATATTTATATCAGGCCAGTTCTTTCTGCACTAGGCTGGCTTATTTAAGGAGCTGATTATTGTGTATAAACTGCAGTGTGGCTTTTATATCTAAAGAGCATCTCTTGTATAAATCTCTCCATCAGTTGTCATTCTTATTAGAAAGTTTGCTGTACTTTCTGTTACCGAGAAAGGTGAAGTGTAGAGTTACAGTATGCAATACAATCTTCAGCTAGTTGCTTTGTTAATACTCAGATAGTGAAGGCCTTTTTCATTTGCCAAGCTTTTAATAAGTTTTAGTTGTGTGTTAATTTTGATTATTATCTTTTAAATAGTGGTGGAAATTGATTGAGGTCTCTTTTTCACCTTTATTTGTAAACTGTATAATATCTGCCTATGGATTATGGAGACACAACTATAAAATAAATTATGCGGTATTACTTCTGCCATTGGTTATTTGAAGCACTGTATATGTATGGCCTTAGTAGGTTTGTTTTGATTGAATAATGAAGGCAGCTGGTGCCAGAAATTCTAGGGATGGAATGAAGGTATCTGATAGATACTCTTACAACAAAGCCATTGTTCTGTTTCCTCTAGTGCTAGATGATCAAAGAATCATGAGTAGATTATACTTACATTGACTCTGGTCTAGTTGCTACTACTGCTGAAGCTTTTTGAAATGCTCTGCCTGATGATCTGTGAGATGGCTGTATAGCACTTCGGATTTGAAAGGAAAAAGGTGGTTCAGAGCACATAGGAATGCTCACATAGCACCTTTCAGCAAGTCCTTAAAGCATTTGAGTCTGTTCCTGGGATCACATTCATTCTACAGCTGCAGCAAGGTCTTGGGAAAAGGCATATCTGGTTTAAAGAGTCACTGACTGGTGACACGTATGTGCCCATGCATGCTCTGAACCACCTTTTTCTCTTCAGATCCAAAGCACTACACACCATTAACCTGTGAGAAAAAGAAAAGTATACATCTAAAAATTCAGAAAATACACACTTATGAATGATTGACAACCATTTTCAAAGCTTTAATAGGGCTGACAATACCTAGAGAGATCTGGCTGAGTGCCAGATATCAAGAGAGTTGTTCTGTCATACTTTACTATGTTAAAATTCCAGTGAACCTTTCAGTGTAACAGAGTTTAGAAGCTTTTGAACTTTTAAAAGGTATAACTGATTATCTGTTTATTCTATATTTTACATTATAGATCTTATCAAATCTAAAATGTAATATATACTTATAATTTCTTAAACTCCAACTTCAATAGTCATAACTAGATTTGGTAAATTGACCTAACTTCTCAAATATGTATTAAGTAATTACGTTATTACATTAGGAAACCTAGTATTTTTTTATTATCAATTGATATTACAGCTAAAAAACTACAGTTACCCCTCACAGTTCACGTATCATAGTTTTCTTTGCTAAACTGTGATAAAAAGTAATTTAAATAATCTACTTTCTTTTTGTTTGACAGTTATTTTGACATGGGCTATCCATAAATAATGTGTTCTTTGAATGGGTAAAACCAAATATTCTAAAGGAAAATTGCATGGTAAATAATAGCCTGAAACTTCAGTTTTCATTCTTTCATATTGTCACAGCAAGCTACAGTAACAGCAAAATGATAACCCATGTCACAACTTCATTGTACAAATGTTGTGATTATATAATAATGTCATGGCATCTGTTACAAGTACATCAGCCACTTCATTTGTGCCATGATGTCATAACACACATTGTCATTTGGTAACTTTGCCTCTCCTATTTATAAAGAACTACACAACCCGTGACCCGTTGGACCATAGTTGCAGAGATATTTCCTTACCAGATTCCTCAATGCCTTCAACAATGGCAAAATTTCTAATGTACTGGAAAAGTTCTTAAAAATTCAGGGAGACATTCAGAGATGTACCTGCCTTGAAAGTAGCCAGTGTTGAACTGTATAGCTGTCAAACATAAGGAGTTGACCACAGGAAATGTTTTATGACATTTTGTATTATGTCATAAAATGTTTTATAAAATTTGCCAAATTTCTATTCCATGGGAGTTATGGGTCCCAGATTTTGGATGATTCCAAACTTACATTCTGTAAGTTAGCCCATTTGAGGTACCTTGATTCAAAAATTGTTGCCCTACGATGCACCGTTTTTTCCAGTTAAAGGTTACAAAGTATCAGACACAAGAGTTTTAGTAATACATAGATTAAACCTCAGATTTTTTCATTTATTGTTTATTACTGCTGAATAAGAAAATTCAAAACTCCTTTTTTAAAATGTATTTTTGATCTCTTGAGAAATATAGTGATTACTATGAATAAAATCAAAACAAAATCTGTCTCCGTTGTGTCATGTTAAAAAGACAGTTTTTGAATTGGCTAAGACTCATATGATGCTATGCCTTTCATAGAAGGATGTAATACAGGATCCTCAATATCATGTGTGGAACAGTGTTTCCAATGTCTGGGAAAACTCCCTTTTCTTGGAGAAAGCATACTGCTAATGGCACAGGAAGCATCAAAGTTTTTAGTAAAATCTACTGTCAAGCAGTCTGCCTTACTTAATAATTTATCTAACCTGAGTAGGCTTTATTTACATACTTGTATCTAAATGATAAGATCTATATCAGCCTTGCTGATGTTTCTGTTAAAATATTTAAGGATACCATGTGTAAATTTAGAATCCATATACTTTTAATGAAAGCTTCCTATCACATGTAGAGGAAAGAGAAGATGACAGAGAATCAAGTGTCAGAGCATAAGGCTTGTTTTTTTTTACTTAAGACGTAGCTTGAAAAGTCTGGATAGTAATGCCAGTTTAAGTGTGATCTGTATACAAGATGGCAGTTCTCCTGTAGTGGTAAATAACTTGTTTTAAAATAAAAGTCATCAAGAAGAATTATTTTAAAGTAAAGTATTAAATGTAGTTTTACTTTGGTAAGATATGCATAAAAATATAAATGGGTTCACTAATTATATTTGTATACTTTATGTTTAGGAAGTGGCAGTCTTTGTATTTGATAAAAAACTTATGGATAAATATCAGAAATTTGAGAAGGATCAAATTATTGATTGCTTGAAACGAGGAGTTCAGCAGCTGACAAGACTTCGACATCCTCGGTTGCTAACTGTGCAGCATCCACTAGAAGAATCCCGGTAAAAAATTCTGTTGCTAAAGTAGTGATAGATTCAGTGCAAAAACTAAAGTCTGATAATTTAATTCTGATGAATTTTGAAAAGTTAAAACCAAAGTGCAGTTTATAAGCTTAGATTATAGAATTGTAAAAACTGGATTCTTTTTCAAATATTTATATAGATTTCTAAATACGATAAGGGTTTACAACTTATACCCATATTCTAAATACTTCTCAAATATTTCATACCCTGTTAATAGGAAATGGGTGATAAAATATATGCATTTAATTCAGTTCGCTTTCTGTGAATGCAGAGTTTTATGATCAAAAATCAAAGGTCCTATTCAAAGTAATCAGAAATTTCATTACATTTTGTTCTTTTTCCAGGGATTCTGAGAAGCTTTCATGGGCTTTTATTGTGGTGTTGAATCTTGCAAAATAATGTTGATTTGTGGTATTTGGGAGCATGATATTTGCTATTAAGGCAAATATGTTTCAATTTGGTATCTTATCGTACTGTCTTATGCATTTTCTAGCTGCCAGTGTGCTATACAACTTATAAATTACCTACATTAGTGTACCTATCCCTGTTTTAAATTTAACATTTGGAGTGTTCAGTAAAGCTATTCTTGTTTTCTTTTAGAGACTGTTTAGCATTTTGTACAGAACCAGTTAGTGCAAGTTTGGCTAATATACTTGGTAACTGGGACAATCTTCCTTCGCCCTTACCATCTGACATCAAAGAATATAACTTGTATGATGTGGAAACGAAATATGGCTTACTTCAGGTATATATTGACTTGTATATTTACATTAATATTCCAATGCATCGGTAATTGTAATACATTCAAAATTATGTGTGTGTGTGTCGGTCTATAAATGAGTATGTATCTTCTAACTTTACCAGCCTGAATACAGGAGGACTATTGCATGACTGAAGATAAAAGGTGAACATATTTGAAGAAGTGCATCTTGCAGCATTTTGCTATACTGTGCTCTATTTTTTAACACCTCAGTGAGTTCCATATATAAATGAGGCACCTAGTTGACATTTTTTTTCTTTCGAAAGAAAGAAAACAGTAAAAATGCTGTTTACAGTAATATTTATAATAAAATCGTACACCAATTCCTTCCATGTTATAAAATAATCTGCAAGTGAATTCAGACATTTTAGATGCAAGTAGTCCTTGACTTACAACCATTCATTCAGCAACCATTTGAAATTATTACGGTGCTGAAAAAAGTGACGACCAGTTAGTCGTAAGTTATGGCTGTTGCAGCGCCCCTGTGGCCACATGAGAAAAATTTGGGTGCTTGGCAGCCCACCTGCACTTAGGACTGCAGGTGTGCTTCAACCCCCCGCCTATCTCCCCCCCATATCTGCCCTTTTAGCCGCCCTGCACCCTGCCTTGTGGAGTGGCAAGCAGTCCCAGAACCGCATGGCTCTGGGGCTGCTTGCCACGCCCCAGGAAGCCACAGCTGTCCCAGCCCAGTCCCAACCACAGTCACTCTCACTAGCTTGCATTCCAAGACCCCTGCCGCCCTGCGCTCCGCTGCCCCAGCTCACCTTGCCATCTTGCTCTCGCTGCTGATGATGTGTGCCTATCCTGGCCCTTTGCACCAAGAAGCCCCTTTGCACTAAGCCAGCAAAAGCAAGCCCCTTTGCAAGTGGTTTCAACTGGAGCAACCAATTCTTACATGTGGCTCCTCGAGCCAACCCCTGGCCCTTTCCCATTGGGCAAAACCACTTCCTGCCTTTCCCATTGGGAAAAACTGTGTTCCCCAGCCAATGGCAGGGAGCAGTTTTGCCCAATGGGAAAGGGCCAGGAGTTGGTTCAGGGAGCCACGTGTAGGAATTGGTTGCTCGAGAAACCACTTGCAAAGGGGCTTGCTTTTGGCAGCTTCATGAGAAGGGGTTTGCTTTTGCTGGATTGCTTTTGCCAGCTTCACACAAAGGGGTTTCTTGGCACAAAGAGACAGGCTGGACGCGTCTCATCAGCAGTGGGAGCAAGAAGACAGCAAGGTGAGCTGGGGTGGTGGAGTGCTGGGTGGTGAGGGCGACCGGCTTCCTGGGGCATGGCAAGCAGCTGCAGAGCCACATGGTTCTGGAGCTGTTTGCAGCCCCACAAGGCAAGGTGCAGGGTAGCCAAAAGGACGGAGATGGGGTGGGGAGATAGGCAGGTGGAGGGAGTTGGAGGCAGTCCCTTACCTTACTGAGGCTCGGGGCTGGGAGGGTCCAAGCCTGAAATGGATTGGATTTGGTTGGGTCCTCGGCTAACAACCAGTGAAATTCACTTAACAACAGCAAGAGGAATTGCCAGGATTGCTGTCACTAGGCGATGCAGCCACTTGATGTCTCGCTTTATGACTGCGTCGTTTAATGACAGAAATTCTGGTCCCAATTGTTGTAAGTCAAGGACTATCTGTATTTAAAAACTGCAGAGTCCTCAGATGCTTTCAGTTCTTAAAAGATTTTGGGAACTCCTCAATAGATTATCTTGTTCAGACAGCTTGGTAGTTTGTATCCCGCTGTCGGTATTCTAGGGTTTTGTTAGATTGTGTAAAAATCTTTCATGAATAAGGAGGGTTTAAAGAGCTAATTACAGTTGGTTGGTTGAGCAAGTGTGCCTTGGTTACATTATGTGGGGTAAGAGTATTGAGCTAGTAGTTGTAAGTGAAAACAAACACAATCCATCATAATTAAGTTTCAGAAAGCTGGAAAAAAAGATATTCTCACAAGAATATAACTTGTCCTTCCTAACAGGTTTCAGAAGGCTTGTCATTTCTACACAGCAGTGTAAAAATGGTCCATGGCAACCTTACTCCTGAAAACATAATTTTGAATAAAAGTGGTGCATGGAAAATTATGGGATTTGACTTCTGCATTCAGTCTATAAATCCATCTGAGCAAGAGGTAATAAAATGTTTAATTTGTTCTTTTTCCTAAATGAAGCCCAGCTGAAGATATTAAAAATCTAATGCTTAGCTGTTCTAAAGTTTTAAAAGTTTAAAATGAGTCGATTCATAAAGGATGGTACCTTTACTTTACCAGATATACAAATATCTTGACGTTGGATAAGATTTGTGATTTGTACATTTTAATACAAATTTAATTTATGACATTTGAGGAAGATGTGGAAGGTAGGCTACTGACTATTATTTATTTATTTTATATTATTTATATGGCCACCTATCTCACGCAAGTGACTTTGGGCAGTCCACAAGGTTAAAACACAAAACCCCACCACACATAATCCCCCAGTGCCGAAGGATAATGAGTAACTCCACTCACCATCGTAATAACAGAACTCATCTACCCTTCTGACCAAAATGTCTAGGGAAACAGCCAGATTTTCAGTGCCTTGTGAAAGGCTAACAGGGTTGGGGCCATCCAAATCTCTGGGGGGATGCTGTTTCACAGGACAGATGCTACCACTGAGAAGGCATCTGGGGAATAACAAGATGGCATTGTTTGTTTGATAGAAGAGATGTGGAGCATGTTCTCTGTACTAGATCTGGTGGGGCGAGCAAAAGCAATAGGGGAAAGGTTGCCTGGCCCTATGCCATAGAGGGCTTTATAGGTGATGACCAGCACCCGGAAACCTATTGGCAGCCAGTGCAGCTGACAGAGCATAGTCATAACGGGAAATACAAAAAACTGCCCACGCCACTACATTCTGGACCAGCTGCAGCTTCCGAGTATTCTTCAAGGGCAGCCCCATGTAGAGGGTATTACAGTAATCCAGATGGGAGGTGACTGAGGCATGAGTCACCATAAGCAAGGCCTCCCAATCCAAGAATAGCCGCAGTTGGTGCGTAAGACAAATTTGTGCACAACCCCCCTTAGCCATGGCTGTCACCTGTTCTTCAAGTAGGAGCGAGAGTCCAGGAGGATTCCCAAATTGTGCACCAACCCTGACTGGGAAAGTGCACCCCCATACAGAGTTAAAGATGGAAAATCCCCAGAGTCAGGTGGCCTTAAAATCCATAGTGACTCAGTCTTGCCATAATTAACCTGAAGCCTATTCTCCCTCATCCATTACATATCTAACCTAAAATGAAGTAGGCTGGTATATTTATATATGTTATATGAAGGTTAATTTTGCTTTTTTTTCACTTAATATTAAAAATGTATATCAAAAGATTAAATGAATTTAAAATAAAAATGGGGCATATGTCTGTTAAAAATACAGATCTAAATATTTTTAAGTGTTAAGGTTTTCTGAATATTAATGGCTAAAGTAAATTTGTTTTAAATTTTATTGTTTTAAAAATGTGACTTCACTGCTCTTCTTATTGCAGCCAAAATACTCTTCTAAAGAATGGGATCCAAACTTACCATCTTTGTGTCTTCCAAATCCTCAGTATTTGGCACCAGAATACATCCTTTCAGTAAGCTGTGAAACAGCTAGTGACATGTATTCTCTAGGGGCAATTATGTATGCTGTATTTAATAATGGAAAACCCATTTTTGAAGTCAACAAGCAAGATATATATAAAAGCTTCAGTAGACAGCTGGATCAGGTACATTGCAAATTTGTTAACATGTATTTTCAAATATTTGTTTATGAAATAATGGCCTGTTTCAAATATTAGACCTGATTTGTGAGCATAAAAATTGTATCTTGTATCTGATGAAATTCTAAGCCAGAAAGATGTTTAAATAGTACACATACTACAGGCTGGATTTTCTTTTTTGTTAATGATGGCATGTGTTATGTACAGCTTAGTCGGTTGAGTTCCAGTAATCTACAGAACATCCCAGAAGATGTCCGTGAACATGTAAAACTCTTGTTAAATGTCACTCCTGCAGTCAGACCAGATGCAGACCAAATGACTAAAGTGAGTAAATAGAAGTTTCCTTGAAATAACTGCAGAACATTGATGCAAAGCCTTCAATTGTTGTAATAAACAATAAATATAGAGTTCTAAAATGTTTTGTTAAAACATTATGGTTTATGGGAGTTTAATGTAAGAGATTAAATTTCTTATATTGGCAGAGTCGCTGCTCAGTAATTCACTGGAATTGTTGTCTGACCGAATATCTTTTTAGAGACTTATTACGTAGCTGTCTAGAAAATAGGTCATGCTTATGAAAGTACAAAAAGAAAAATATCTATTTGGTGTCAAGTGCCGTCCTGGCAGTTTTACAGTTCCAGTTTTCTTTTTTCTTTTTCTTTTTCTTTGATTTGTTTATTTGATTTATTTAATGAAATTGTGTAGTGCCTAACTCCCAGAGACTCTGGGCAATTCACAAAATAACCTACTAACATTAATTAGAATTAAACACTATTGTGCTTTTAATAAGTCAAATATATAACTTATTTATCATCTCAAAAATCCTTTATCTTTATTTTTAGATACCATTCTTTGATGATGTTGGGGCCATGACATTACAGTACTTTGATTCTTTATTCCAAAGGGATAATCTTCAAAAATCACAGTTTTTTAAAGGGCTGCCAAAAGTTTTACCAAAACTACCTAAGGTTAGCAACTTCTAATATCTTAATAAATACCTGCACACTATATTGTAGATGAAATGTGCATTGCTCTGTAATAGCTTCATTTTAGGACTGTGATAAATGTTTCTGATTTCACACGTTTTACAAAAGGGAATTGTAGGCTGTACCAATATATGAAGTTATTTTTGAAAAGTCTGCATTTTTTATTTTAAGATTTAAGATTAATTATATAAATCTTATTATATCTTATTTTCTTTCAGCGTGTTATAGTGCAAAGAATTTTGCCTTGCTTAACATCTGAATTTGTAAATCCAGACATGGTACCTTTTGTTCTGCCTAATGTTCTGCTCATTGCGGAGGAATGTACCAAAGAAGAATACATAAAACTAATTCTACCTGACCTCAGTCCTGTCTTTAAACAACAGGAACCAATCCAGGTACATTTGTATCTAAAGCATTATTCTTGTTTCCTGTTGTTGAACATGTTGTATTTCCCATTAACTACTGACAAAAATGTCTGTCTACATGCCTTAAAGTCAGATTACACTGACATGCTGAAAAGAAAAGATGGAACTGTTATACCTTCATAAAATGTATTCAGTCTGTAAAGTTTCCAGTCAAAGTTTATTTCAGAACCATAGCTGTCATTCCCTGGAATAGATTTCTGCCAGGTGAGCAGACTTAGTTTTTAAGTCTAGTATATTGCATTTTGTGGATATACTACATTCTGTTACACATTCGAATAGTACATACTGGTAATTTCTATTTTAAAATTGATGTTCTTGTTTTCCATGCTTACAGGCTAGCAACATGGTAAGTGAATGTATCCGCTATATTTACATTGACATTTGAGTACAGACTGGTACCAAATGTTACTCTGAAAGCTATTCTGAATTAGTTTGATTAACAGAATATCAGAAAGTGATTTTTTTATATTACATTTCTAAACAGATTCTCTTGATATTTCTTCAAAAAATGGACCTACTACTAACCAAAACACCTCCAGATGAAATAAAGAACAGTGTTCTACCAATGGTTTATAGAGCCTTAGAAGCACCATCAATTCAAATACAGGTCTGATAACTACATATTTTGTTCAACTTTGCTATAGCTGAAATATATTTGGCATCTTTGAAAGATTCTCTTATCCTATCTTTATTTCTTGTATTTGTTTCTATCAGTCTTTAGAATAAGCTCTCACAAAGCAGTAAAAAACATTTAAAAAGCAGTATGAGAATAAATTTGTAATTCTTGCATTTCAGTACTTAGTTTTGGAGTATCACTTTTTCTTTTAGCATTGAGTATATTAACTGATTGTTTTTCAGCCTAGGTCGATTTTCTAAGAAAGGAAGGATGAAAAAGATATTCTTTTCTCTAGAATTGTGTAAAATGTTTTGAGGTTGAAATGTTCTGATCCTAAACATATCATTCTGATCTCCAAATGCTCTGTTCCAGTTTCACAAGTTTTCCAAAGTGAGGGCATACCGTTCCAACTTTACTGGAAGTGGTCTGGCCTCAAAGCAGGCCATTCTGAACTCCATTCACAATTGGAATGGTCCATTTCAGTATCAGCTTACTTCCTGAAAGGGTAGAACAACTTGCTCCAATGTCGGAACATTTCAGGTAAAGTGAGACTGTTCCAACCACAAAACATTTTACATGCCTGTGCTTCCCACACCTCACACTGCTCTGTCCCAGAAGTTTAAGTCTCTTGACTAGCTTGAAAAGCCTAGGTATAAATTTTGTTTTAAAATATTAATCATTTAGTGTAAACAGAAATTGAAAATGATAGCTTGAAAATTACTTTTTTAAAAAGTTAACTCTAACCTCATCCAATTTTTATATATGATGATTGTAGTACTTTTATTTGCAGGAACTCTGCTTAAATATAATTCCCACATTTGCCAACCTTATAGATTATCCATCAATGAAAAATTCGTTGATACCAAGAATTAAAAATGCATGTTTACAAACCTCATCTCTTGCTGTAAGTTTTTAATACAGAAGTCTTTAAAATTGTATATGTTCTGCTTTTTTTCAGTTCGAACAGTATTTCTTGGTTTCTGGTGGTTTTTTTTATTTTAGCAAAAAATGTTTTGTTAATATATAGCTAACACTTGAAGAGTAAAATGGGACCTTACCAATAGTCTCAACTTTACATTATTATGCCTCCTACTTCCAAGATCTGTGCCTCTAAAGCAGGAAGAGCTGTATGTCTTTCTTAGGCTCTCCATACAACACAGCCTCAATTGTATAGGATTTCTAATAGCATAGGGACCCTTCACACAGTGATATTGTTGTACTCCTGAACTTTGCAATATCCACTGAATGTTCACATATTGGAATTGGCTCAAACTACATACACAGATATGTATTGAACAAACAGATGTTGGTGTTTTCTCAAATTGTATTAGATATCCACATATAAGGAAATCATCCAAATAAAACTAGTAGAATTTAGCAGTTTAGGGATTGCTGGAATTATCAATGTAGCAATCTTTAGTACCTTTAGCTTCATGAGATTCTGTCTAAGCTCCATTATGACAGTTTATAAGGAACAAAATTGTTTAAATTTATGCTACATCTGATGTCACTTTAAGCTGAACCTTAATAAAGTATTGGCTGTACCATTTAATAACATTTGTCTGAGTCAGTTCCACAATTTGTCTGTTGAGGAAAGTGAATATCGTTTTCATATTCGTTCAAGCCGCTGCTTGCATAGTGGATCCCTCCCTGACTTGGCTTCTAAGGATTTCCAAAGGCTCTATCCTATCAGTGAACATCCAGACTATTAATACTTTTCCTTTCAGGCAGAATTTCCCAACACTTCAAAAGAGGCAGAGATGTGATCCCTGCTTATATATTTGGACTGATTTTAACAACTTTCAGCTGGTATCTGATAGTATGTTTAGGCAAGCTGATTAACAAAACAGCAGTTCTGCAGCTACAGCAGTTCTTAGATGAAATGGATTGTTACGATCCTTTTCAGTTTGGATTTAGATCCAGATTTAGCACAGACTTGTACGTAAGCCACCTTGAGCCATTAAGGGTCTGTGCAGCATATGCATTTTATAAAGAAACAAACATTTGCCTACTTCATAATATTAGGTAACCGATAGGATGCAAGAAAGAAACAGCAAAAGGTCTGACTCTTGGCAATAGTCTCATTTTTTAAAACTACTGCAGAATTTTTTACTGTATTTTTTCATGCAAAAAATTGTTTAAATTATATCGTTTCTGAAGCTTCCCATGTAAGAGTAAGTTTTCACTGCTGCTTTGTACAAATACACACACTGTTTAAGTCTGGGAAGCAGATATAGGACTGCACATCCCATGTACACACATTTTTTAAATGTTTAAAGAGCTTGTTTATCAAAGTTCATTTTAAATTATCTTTATTCATAAAAGTTCAGAGGATTTGTTTCTATATTTATTAGGTGCGTGTAAATTCCTTAGTCTGTTTGGGAAAAATTTTGGAATACTTGGATAAGTGGTTTGTTCTTGATGATATTCTGCCTTTCTTGCAACAAATTCCTTCCAAGGAACCTGCAGTCCTTATGGGAATTTTAGGTAATGTGACTTTTCATTTTTTGTATTGCCTATAGTAATTCCTCTGCAGTACTTTGGTATAATGATTCAAAATCAATATATTTATAACATGACTCATACGTGTATAACTTGCTTAGTTTCCCAGTTATTTTCCTTTCAGTTCAAACTCTGTATCAACGTATATCAGTTACTCAGGAACATACAATTATTTCTAGTTGCAAAAATAATTAACTTCAGCATCTTGTTGTCCTATCCCCTCACACTAAAAGAAATACAAAACATGTTGCATGCAACTATAAATGTATAAACAATTTAGACAGTCCTGCTCAAATTTGAGTTTCAGTGATCCTAAGTGAACAGAATCCCTACGTGAATCAATCTCTTACCTTGTACAAAGTTAAACACGAGATCTTGCTGCGACTGTAAACACATGTTTAATGTTTATGTGCAGTTGTTTATAGATTCAAAATTATCTGGTCACCTGTCTTGTGTCTAACCTGCATCTGCATAACCAACCTACCTCCCCTGCTGCCCCCCTAACTTTCTGGCCCACCACAGTTTAAATCCTACATCAGTCTAAGGATTCTATGCATCTGATGAAATCAATTGCAGATGCCTTTTAATAAAATTTGTTGATCAGAAAAGATCCATCTGATTTTTTGCCACCGTAGGATAACAGTTTTCCTCCTGCAAATCAGAATTAAAAAATAATAAATGTGGCAGGTTCAGAAATTTGGATACTCTTTCAATCAGTATTTTGTAACATCTGATTTGGCAGACATAAAAACTTACAAACATTCTATCTAGTCAGCTAAGAGTTTTTCTTTTTCTTCCTTCTGGAAGTTTTTGCACTCTTCCTTGCAGAAGTCTACTAGTTAAGGAAGGTCTCCTTGTATGCATTGGATTATTGCCTTGCAGATTTTCAATAATATACAAGTGCGGGAACTCTGCAGTCCATATCAGTACTTTGTCTTTCTTTCCTGCAAGTGCTTCATGGTTGATTTGGAGGTATGTTTGTGATCAGTTTCGTACTGAAATACCCCTCTGTTTTCAGCTCCAGTTTCTTCACTGACTACAAAACTCCACAGGACTTTGTAGTCTTTGCTACTCCAAAAGACACTTCCCTGCATTTTGACCCAGTTTCTCCAGAGATATGGCCAAATGCTTCAGAACTCAGTTTAGTGATAGTTCAGGTTCCAGTTATAGCCCAGCCTCTTGCTCAGAAGACTTAGCAAGTTGGGCTCCAGTTCCACTCTGAGATTGGTAAACTTATAATGCAGTTAAAACAAGTCAAAGCCTCTGGGCATGATCTAATCCTGCTAAATTACTGCATGCCAGCACCAAATGGGAAGTCCCCGTTTTAGCAAATCTGTTCAAACACATAGATCTTAGTTATGTAAGCAGTAGCTCTAGACAGCTAATCAGCTGAACTTTTCAGTAGGTTTTTACGGTGATCTGTGAATTCTGTTTTGTAGATCTTACCAGTTTGGGGACAGCTCTAGCAGAGATTTTTCTTGGTCTTCCAGATCTTCCCTTAACATCAATAACTCCATGCAGCTTCTATTTCCTAATAATGTTTCCTGCAGTTGAAATTACCAGCTGAAGGTGTTTAAGAGATTTTTTAACAGAGTTCCCCTACTTTATAAGAGTGAATTATCTTCATTTTCAAACGGGCAGAGAGCTGTTTAAAGGAGATCATGGTTGCTGAAAGTAGATAGAACAATCACAACCTGAGATGTTAAAAGTGTCAGAGTGTTCATCTTCACCTAGCTAATTGTAGTAAGTGAATCATCACCTTTTTCGGCCTTATTAACAACTTTAAAAATTGTGTGAATAAATTGGAAGGGTGTCCAAACTTCTGCTCTTGCCATATTCACTGTTATCTTGCTTGATTCTGTAAGCAACTGCAGATAAAAATAATAAACATGCTTTCAAATTTGAAGAAAGATGTGTTTATGTTACGTAGAGATTGTGTCAGCTTCTATTCAGTTGAAACACAGTCTGACCAGTGGTGTGTGTATTTTTGCATGCAGCTGTATATGTAAGTGCAATGGATGTTTGCAGTATTTTATTGAAGCTAGTCTTGTGCTCAGAGTAAAATATAATGATTGCAATTCATTATAACAAGATCAATAGCTAAACCATTAATGTTTCGTAACAGGTATATACAAATGCACATTTAGTCACAAGAAGCTGGGAATTACAAAAGAACAACTTGCAGGAAAGGTGCTTCCACATCTGATTCCCCTTAGCATTGAGAACAATCTTAATCTAAATCAGGTAGGATGATTGATCATCTTTTCACTAAAAAAAAATACAACATTGGAGTTATTTATGAAGAATCCAAACCTTGGATCACAGCTGAGATGTTCATTTTATATTCCACTATGATGCATTAAAGCTACTGCCAGTGTTTGTTGCAATTCTACAAAAGTCAGGGGAACTGAATTGCTTTTCATTTAATCCCATAATTTCTTTAACAGTTGTTCCAATTTGGAGCCTTCTTTAAAGAAAAGATCACACTTACCTGCACAGGTTGTTCTTTTCTTTTTCTGTTTTTTTGGGGGGGAGGTTTGGGGGATTTGGAGGGGTTGGAAATTATGAAAATTATTTCATTACAGCATTGGTAATGTCTGTAGTCTCTACAATGAACTACAATTATGACAACACACAGTGACATCAGTGGTGCCATTTTATACTTGCCAGCTGATGTCTGATGCAAGCCTTAAGTTGTAGTTGTAATCATGGCATTACATTCATTTGCTCCCTCCCCTGCAAATGCCCATGGATATATTTTGACCTCATTAAGGGAGAATAAATGCAATGGTGTTTGTAGACAAGCAGGCTGAAAACAGAAGGAAGTTGATGATTTGAATGAAAAGTGTATTACTAGGAAAGAAATCTGGACAATTTCAGAAGGATGGTGTAAGGACTCAAGGAGTTGTAATGAATGCAAGATGAGTTAAACTTTATTTCTCTTTTGCTCAATTGGCAACAATATTACAGAAGATGCAGTGACCTGAAATGGTTGATGTTTGTGCAGAGACAGATTAGACTTCCAACATTTTTCAAACAAGCTAAAGAAAGCTAACAAACAGCACTAAGCACTGGAGTAAGGCTGTGATATATTGCTTTATATTCTCCAAAGTTGTGATCACTGTTAAAAATCATCCACTTTATCAAGAGACTAGACTTGTCAATCACAAAACAACAAACCCTTGTCCTCATCCCTGTCCACACTTAAATCTTCTTTATATAGAAAGCTTGAAGAGAAATATATCAATTTCCTCAGACTCATTTCCATGTCCTAATATCCAAATCGCTAATACAGTTTCAGGGTCCAGGTGTGCTGAACACTTTTTTTGTATGCCATTGTTGAGTAATAACATTAAATTTATTTGCCTGCAGGTTTTTGGAATTACCTGACTAGGGGAATGTTAGGAGAGCTGCTTCAGACACATACATACTGTACATACATACATATGTACACATGTGTGAGAGACTGAGAAAGAAAAACATTGGGCACAAAAGTGTTTGAATTATTTGGGAAATACATGTAAAAACATTTACATGCACAGATGGTATTAAGTAAAGGAAGTAAGAGAATATTTGTAGCTCAGGTTTGAACTGGGGAATCCTTGGGGCTCTCTGAGCCTTGTTGTTTTCTTGCAGATGTTTCATTGCCAGACTTGGCAACATCTTCAGTGCGACACTGAAGATGTTGCCTAGTCTGGCAAAGAAACATCTGCATGAAAACAACAAGGCTCAGAGAGCCCCAAGGACTCCACAGTGAAGGAAATAATTTAAGTGTACCTTGGTAACAGTTTCACAAGGCAACTTGTTATTTTTTATTATTTTAAGATTGTACTATTTTTAGACCTTAAAAGCTGCAGTGTTATGTATGCTTATATGCATACATACCTATCACCCTATTCCCTTTCACGATAAGCAATGTTTTGCAAAGTGCAGAAAAAGAAGAAATAGTAAAGAAAGGAAATTAGAGGCAGATGATAATAGAAAAAAAGAAGTTGAATAATCTAGTTTACACCAACAACATTTGTGATGATTCCATACTTTTCTGTCCTTGCAAACCATTCTAGCTTTTATGACATCCATATCCCAATTAGTATGTTACTTTTTTTCTTGAAACTTCTCAGTTCTTGTTGAGATTCTTATCAACTCTATCCAACCATTACTTTCTTGTTTCCTTCCTCTTTTGTTTTGCAATTTGATGCTCATTCTTTCTTCCAGCTTCAGTTCCATATAACAAGTGGACAGAAGTACAATCTTATATGCAGTAATGGTAACTTCTTTTATAAACATTCATTCCTTGCAGTATTTTTTCTGCCAGCACTTGCATATCATAATATTTCTCTTCTATCCATTTCCCCATCTTTAAGAAGCATTCTACAATACATTAATTTTTATATCCATACTCCTTTTTTCACCATATTTGGGTTCTCAGCCAACAACATAGCAGCATCTGTGTATAAAAGTACAGATTCATTTACTTCCCCAATCAACACACCTTTAACGTCACCACAAGCATTCCTTATACATTTAATCAGAAATACATGAAAAAAGCCTGCAGGTCACATATTCTTGTATTACATATATCTTGCAATAAGTCTATAAATTCACTGAGTTCAACATTTCTTCTAATTAAGTGTGCATAGGATTGCTGAGTATCACACTGTGTTCCTTACATAATAATTTTGTGTTACCCATTTCAATTTGTTAGATTTCTCTCGGTACATTATTCAATATTAGAAGACTGGTTCTTTTCAAATTTCTTCATGTTAAATATATTTCTCTTCTAGTTTAATTCCTTTATTTCAGTCATAAAAGAGATGTTAAATAAATTGGAAGCTGAACATAAGACCAAACTTGAACAAATCCATGTTATGCAGGAACAACAAAAGTAAGTGTGCAAAATATCATGCAGTTACAGTGAATTTATTAATAATATGTCTTTGCTATGTTATATAATGTTCTGTATTTCTTGAGTTTTGCTATCTAAAACATTAGATAAATTTTACTAGTAGAATATTGCAGTAGGTAAACTGGCTATTAATATTCTCTTGCAAGGAAGTTTATAGTACTTTTTTTAGCTTCTTAACAGCCTTATGAAGTTGGCTAGCTGCCATTCATCTTCACAGTTGAACAGTTTGGAACATATTTTCCATTTAAGCAGTCTGTGAATTATATCTCCCATCACCTGGGGTAGGAATTTAGTATTCTACACCAAACCACGCTCAAATAATGGCTGGACTGATACATGTTAAACAACAATCTTTATTTGGTTTGGGTTCATGAGCTGATGTATGAATCCAGCCATATAAATTTATGGATTAGTATTATATATGAATTGCGTCTTCAGATCATTGTTAAAACAAACCATAGGTTAGTATAATGTGTGAATTCAGCCAGTGATGTGTTTAAATTAAAACTTAGATATCTTGGGCTAGATGTCTGTTATAGAATTTGAATGTACTTTAGGTACTGTCCTGTCACTTTTTATTTAATACTATTATGCTAATATAGTTAAATGAGAGAAACTGAAAGAATCTATTCTCTGTTATATGCATTTCAAGTAATTTAAAGGGGGTAACATGTATTTTATAGTTTATTAAATAATGCAAGTAACCTTGATCAAGTTAATAGCAACAGTGAAACTATCCTTTTTTAAGAGATTGTTTTGAGTATAGGCATATGGTCCTGAGAGCAAAGGAGGCATCCCAGAGGGCCCCTGAAATAGTTCCACAGGCAGAGAAATGATAGAAATAACACACACACACCCATACACACACGCAGTTATCTTACTGATGGTAGTAAGAGATGTAGGAGAAATCTTAATTCTTCCAGCAAGTATGCAAATTAGAAAAGAAAAAACTATATCAACTTTGGTGAATTTTTAAAAGAATGCTGTGGCAGACAAGAGCTGAGGAGGAGTTTTGTGCTGAATTTTTCCAGCTAACCTCTGTGTGTATGTAGTCTATTGTACAGTAACCTGTGTTGTTTTCATATTAATTCTATTTTACTGCTTTGATTTAACCTGTGAATTTGATGTAGATGCTGATGTCACTGCTGTATAATAATTCAGTCACTTACTAGTTACTATTATGTTGAAAGAGAAACTTAGTGAAGTAAATTATTTTTAATTTGTCATGATAACATTTAGAATGTGTTCTGTTACTCTTACTGGGTTGTTTTTGAGGTTGAAACTATAACTTACTATAATTTCTTTTTTATTTTACAGATCTTTGGATATAACTAATCAAATGAAGCCACTTGAAGAATCGAAAGTCAGTAGTACCAGCAATCAAGTAAGATGCTCTGTTTATTAGATTAATATAATAGTGGTTTCAAGTAACTACTTTAAAGATATTTTTATCTTGTTTTAATCCAAACAGGTGGACAAAACATTTAGCAATCTAGGAATGTGTATCTTAACTAGTGGACCTGATTGTAAAGAGAATGGACTGATGACAAATCAAAGAAAGGTAAGCTTTAATAACAAGTTACGGTGTAATAATTAGCTGTAAAAAGAAACATAAGCATATCACATCTGCAATCCATGGTAGATTTCAACATGATGGATCCTAGTTTGATCAGATTGAATTCCTCCTTTTTGGTGTTGACTCCATAGTTTTTAATTCAAAAGAGTTATAAGGGCCAGGAAGATGGAGCAATCCATTGTTGTAAAGAATATGCATGGAAAAGAAACACAGTATCTTTTCTAAATAAAAGTATTGGAACTTTTTCCCAGTGATGTAGTTCTGATTATTGCCAATAGGTTTTAAGAGAGATGAAAGCAGTTATATATGGTGTTTAATTTTTTTTTATTTATGGAAAACAATTTCAATGATGGTTCAATGGAGGTTCATTTAGTGAACCATTTAGTGAACCTCCATTTAGATGATTTCAGATACAACAGACAAAACTGTCTGGACATCCCCCTGAAATTACGGAAAATCTATTGCATCTGAAGTAGTCTCAATGAGGCAATTAAATTTATGCTGATTTTTAAACTTAAGTTCATGAGTCATTACACAAATGACATATATTGCTGTGCATGACATAATTTGCAGGTTAACAGATATTTGGAAGTAATGGACTCTCCTGATCCTCGCCCCCCTTTTTTTTAAAGATGGTAATTAAGTGGCAGGGTCCTGGTCTTAAAAGACCTATCATCAACTATGACAGAACACTTGCTGTGAATAGGAGACACCATTTGTAGTCCTACCTGAATTGTGAAGCTCTGGCAATAGTAACCAATGCCTTTATTACTCTGCTGTTAGACTAATGTAATATGCCCTACATGTGTCTGCCTTTGAAAACAACCTGGAAACTGGTACAGATTAAAAACTGCAACTATATCAGCTAGGATGTTAGCAGGTGAGAGTGCTATTGTAATACACTGCTAGTTCCTCAATTACTGCAGTTACCAGTACAGGTAGTCCTTGCTTAATGACCACAATTGGGACCAGAATTTTGGTTGCTAAGCGAAGCAATCATTAAGCAAATCTGACTTGATGTTATGACCTTTTTGCAGTGGCTGTTAAGCGAATCACTATGGTTGTTAAGTGAACCACATGGTCATTAAGCAAATCATGCAGTTCCCCATTGCTTTTGCTTGCCAGAAGCTGGCAGAGAAGGTCAAAAATGGTGATCATGTGACCACATGAAGCTGCAATGGTCATAAATGTGAACTGGTTGCCAAGTGCCCAAATCATGATCATGTGACCACGGGGATGCTGCGACTGTTGTGTGAGGACCAGCCGCACAGTGTTTTTTTTAGCACCATCATAAGTTCAAACTCACTAAATGAATGGTTGTTAAGCGAGGGCTACCTGGAGGTTTTCAATTATAGTTCACAGTGCTAATTTTGACCTATAAAGCTCTACTTGGCTTGGCTCCAGGGTGCTTTAGGGAGGGCCAACCTGTGTGTGCAGTCAGGGAGGGGAAGCTTAGGGACTGATGTTTGAAGGAATTTTAAGGGATATGATCCTGGAGGCACTCCTTTTCTGTGATGGCCCCTACTCTTTGGAATATCTTGCCCTGTGAGGTATGTCTAGCACTTCCCTTTTAGTATTGTGCAAAGCTTTTAAGGCAGTGCTGTTTCACTGAATGTTTGGAGTTTTAATTCTGAATGTTGTTATGTGGCCTGCTTTGTTTTTGTTGAGGGTCACTGTTGGATATGTGGAGGTTTATTTACATTCGACTCTATATATATGTTTTTTAACTTATTAATGCAAAACAACCCAGAGTGTTTAGATAGGCAGGCAGGCATTTTATTAAAAAAAGACAGATGAGGTAAAAAGGAGAGGCTGAGTGCATTTTCTGTGTATAGAAAAATGAGGTTTCGCTGAGATGGAAACATCAAGTAGATCGGATGAGTGTCTGAAAAAATAGCAGTCATTTGCATTTGGACAAAAGTTTCTAACTCTGCCTTGCCAATCTTGCTGATTTTGAAAAGCTAGTTAACCACAGTTGGTTAATGCTCTCTATTAATAAATGTTTTCTTTTGAAGGGGTCACTTACACTTGAAGAAAAGCAGAAGTTAGCAAAGGAACAGGAACAAGCACAAAAACTGAAAAACCAACAGCCTCTTAAACCCCAGCCTCATGCAATTATTGCACCAGTGAAACAGGTATCGGTGGGTGGGTGGGTGGATAGATAGATAGATAGATCAAATATATTGGACTGCAAATAAGTGAAAATACAGAAGTGGTAAAATCTTAGTGACAACCAAAGAAAGCCCACTCAGGAGCTATTTTTAAACATCTGGGAAAGTGACTTTGCCTGATACCAAGATCCAGCAAACTCCCCTGAAAATAAAGATGGATCAATAAGTCTTTCTTTGTTGTCGATCTAATCTTAATGTAAACATTTGATAGAGTGGTCTTTTTCCCTGCAAATGATCTGACTAGCCTTCTTTGCAGAGAATGAATG
Source organism: Candoia aspera (assembly GCF_035149785.1). Lineage (NCBI taxonomy): Eukaryota > Metazoa > Chordata > Lepidosauria > Squamata > Candoiidae > Candoia > Candoia aspera. The sequence goes on along the minus strand of NC_086159.1, from coordinate 34,389,682 downwards.
AGAAGCCCATAGCTTCCCAACAATGATTCTTCATTTGTTCTAGTTATCAGTAGCAGCTGCATTACAGTGTAACTAGTTGTTTAGACTATGTTCAAGAAACACATAGTAACAGCAAAGCATTGTGTAAGTACAGCATATTTAAAACACTAGACAAAGTAATAAGCTAGAGCAGAGGAGTAGCTGTGTGTTCAGTCAGAATGTAATGTCGATTAAGCAGCTACTAAAAAAACAACTATAAACATTGATGTTGTAAATTCGCCTTTGGGTTGCAAATACAAAATAAACTAGTTTTTAAAATGAAATTACTTCACTGGCATATATTCTGTAATGGATAACTGTTGATGCTGCTCTAAAGTAATTTAAATTGTCTCATATGTGTTGTATTTTCAGACAAAAGACTTGACTGATACTCTGAGAGATAACATAGCATCGTTGACCACTCAACCCATCAGCAAACCTAAAGTTCCTTCTTCAAGTAGCTTTTCTTCAGTGGGTATTGGAATGGGTTTTTCATCATCCGTTGAAAACACTAAGAGAAATGGACTAAATGCTAATATGGGGTTTCAACCTTCTGGATTTGGCATGGGGATTGGTACCACAAGCCAGAATTTCTTTAGTAATGCTGGTGTCACTGGAATGGCCAACATGAATATGTTGCCAACAGCAAACATGCCACCTTATAGCCCGCTGAACACTACATCACCAGTGGTGCAGCAAAGCAGGCCACCTGATTTGTCTGCTTTAGATAGCCTATTTGGGCCTCAAAAACCCAAAGTTAGTATGAATCAGTTGTCACAACAGAAAACAAACCAATGGCTTAATCAATTTGCACCTCCTCAGGGTACCAACAGTTCTCCTTTGGGAACACAGATGAATGTAATGGGACAGCCTGGCTTTGGCTTACAGGGAAATCCTTTCTTTAATCCTCAGAACTTTACACAGCCTACCAACAGCATGATAAACAGCAGCTCAGCTAGCAAGGACTTGAACGACCTCTTTGGATAACCGTTGTAATTGTGAGCAAGACGATTAACATTGTTTTATGTCTGAGATAAAAAGCCAACTTGAGTAAATTTGATACAACAAAATGAACATGAGAAAATGTGTTTCCACAGTGACTTGAGTAATATATTTCATTTGTCTATCTATTTAATTTTCTTAGGTAAATACAAGCCTCTACCCCTAATTTCATTGTTTTAAGGTCAGGTTGTATCAATCTGAGTGCCCAGAGTTATGATTAATAAATAAATAAAGACTGCATATCTACCAATTTCAGGCGTTTATCTTCTGACTATTCTTGCTAATGTCTCCTGATAAATATAGTCAGATAATTTACTACCAGTTGCAACCTGGGCTCTTCCAAATGCGCAAGACCTGAAATGTGTGCACTAAATGAGATAGACTAAGTGGTAATGTGGGATTTCAGCCTTCTGGATTTAGCATGGGAATTGTTAACACAAGCCAGAATTTCTTTAGTAATGCTGGTTTCACTGGAATGGCCAACATGTGTAGCCAACAGCAAACATGCCATCCAATAGCCATATAAATACTTCATCATCTGTTGTACAGCAGAACAGGCCATTAGTTATGTCTGTTTTAGATATCCTGGTTACTGTATATTTCTACAAATAAATATAAGCAAATGATTTATCAGCAGTTACAATCTGAAGTGTGTGCTAAACCTGGTCTCTTGAGTTTTGCTGTTTCTGAATTTGGTATATCTAGTTAGAAATGCTTACTGATATAGGATGGCTTGTGGTTGAATGTATTTATTAATATGGAATTTTCTGGGAAAATATGAGACCTAAGCTTGGTGGACAAGCGTACAATTGTCTACCCTTAAACATTTTTCCCCAACAGAGAGTGTTTTGAAAGTACTTGGTATTTGTAAAATAGAGGTCTTTCACACTGAAAAATATTGCAAGCCAGGAATGCTCTAATTTACCTGTTAATACTTAAATGTCTGCCCAACAAGAACACTTACAGTTTTGGCATAAACTTTAAAAATTTTATCTAAAAAGCTTAGGTAATTTTATTACCTACCTGCTTATTATTATATTTGACATCCAACCATTAAAATAATACAGTTGCAGATTGATGAACAGAATAGAAGTCAATTCAGCAAAGCTGGTAACTTTCTGGTTACTTCCAATGCGGTGGTTTGACATCTTCAGATAAATACTTGTTATGGATTCAGATTTGATTACCATTGGCTCATCTACTTATTCTGAAGAATTGTATTTCTTCAGAATAAGTAGATGAGCTTCAAATAAGACAATGTTATTTACTGGAATGTGTTGTTTTTTCCCATTGAGGCCATGTCAGAATATATGGAAGAATAAACTTCTAACATCAGTTTGGAGAAAACAATCATCTTTCATTTCATCTGAATGTTCCAAATGTAAAAGGTTTCTTTAAATAATAACCAGCAGTAAATTCTTTGTAGGAAAAATATTTTATTTTTTTCTTCTATTCTTTCAGCTGTTCCTAGTCGTATGTAATTATTTCTTTCCTAGAACATTGGTGATCTTTCTTACACAATTCTTTGGAATGTAGCTAGTTATATTGAGATGTGCAATATAACTAGCTACAATAACCTTTTTTAATGGAAAGAAAAAAGGTTTATTTTCAGTATCTTTCACTGATTAAACTGTTTCCATTTGCTGCTTAAGAAACCAAAGGTGCTTATGCTGTAAATGCAAGTTGTATTTTCTTAAATTATATTTTCAATTATAAGCAGGAATTTGCTTTATGTTTTCTGTCTTAGTACTTTTATTTTGTATCTTTGGACCAGTGATGAAATTATTTATAACAAAAAATCACTTGTGCTGTTTATGTACTGTCAATATTCTGCTGAAGTATGTTTAATTAGACACGTGTAAAATTATGAATGCTAAATATGCTGTATATGCAGTTCTTTGTACAGTTCCAGGTTTCTTTAAATTTCTTATTTATGGCTTAGAACAATTTCCCAAATGTTAAGCAATTTTTAAAAAGATAAAGCAAATGTATTAGAGATAAAAGTTTCCTATAATATGTGAAAAACAAACTTTTACAAAAAAATTATGAACGATTATTTGTTTATTATCAACCTTAATTTCTTCATTTGGGGATTACTTTGAAGTAAAATAACCAGTGTATCTTTACAATGCTGTTGTTTGTTAATGGTTCAGCTTTTATAATGTAATTTGAATTTTCTTAAGATAGCTATAGAAAATGTTTCCTTTAGATTCCTTTAGATTCACTATTAATAAAAACTTGTATTCCAATGTTATGTCACTGGAGTTGCAGAGCTTTGATAGTAATTAATGACACGAGTGTTTTACTTTCTTTTGTGCAGTGAAAATTTCATTTGAAGTAAGGCTATACATGGAAGATAACCTATAGTGGGGAGGAAGCCTTCATGCCTCATCAGTATAAAACTTCTTGAAGCATCTTTGTACATTGCCAATATCATAGTAACTGTATGTTATAACCACATATTATACCTAGCTTTCATAAGACACCGAAAAAGAAATGTGGTATATGAATAGTTCACTCATTATTATAACTCTCTAATAAAGATTATTTTTTTCCAAAATAGTAAACAACCTTGATTTCAAAGAAAACAGTTCACTATTTTGCTGGTATAAATATTTGTTCGGTCTCTTCACCTTTCATGAGGTGTATACTTAAAACTGGTTTAGTCACACTGAGCCTGAATTCATTATGGGGCTTATCTGAAGATATTTGGGCCTGTGAATGCATGCAACTGCCTTTACAGTGAGCCAAACAAATGAACTGCCATCTTAAGAGGATGCTTGTATAATGTCAGTGATACTATGTTGTCAACCTTTCATTATTATTAACACAAGCATGGAATTTAAAAAGATATTTAAAGTGGAAAAGCACTTTCTCCTCAGGATATACTTCATGAATTGTCTTTTTTTTTAAGGATTTCATTAATCAGAATAACTCTTTGTTTCATCTTAGCTTTGTTAGAATACAAAAAACCCTTACTTTTAAAAATGAATTCGGAAGTTTACAGGGTTAATAAAATATTATTAAATAACACCAACTTTAACTCTCATTAAATAGGATCAAGTTCTATCTACTGACATGAGCTGAAATTTATGAATAAAATAGGCCACTGAGCCACAATCATAAGAACGAGCTTGAGGACAGAGGTCTGCCTAGATAATAATACAGGTGAAATGTGCAAGGAAGGAAAGAAATTGTTGTCTTTTCTCTGCAGAAGAAGAGGACCAGTCATGCCTATCTGATGGATGCAGGCCTCACCCAGAAAAGTTAGACAGTAGCAAAATTTAAGTAACAACAGTTATACTAAATATTGAAGTAAACATTTCCAGTCATTCTCACGTTTTTCTAAACTTAAAATTATAAAATGCAAAATGTTCTTCCTTCTGTAGAAGTTCTGCAGTTTATGTTTTAAACACAGAAAGGTGTAACTGGATGTGCGGAGTCTTGGATAAGCAAGAATCTTTTAAATTACAGCCAATATTTTGGTCTTACTATAGTGAAATAAATCTGCCAAGTAACCTTATCATACATACTTCAATGAATGCTACTGATATTTGACTTCTGTACAGCTGTGTGTGACAACGGGCTTATAGTTTTCCATAGGTATGGTTCATATAAAAAATTATTACTGTTTGTACCTGTTCATGTTATGGCTACACCAGTCTAATGTAACCAACTTAAGGCAGATAACCGCTGAGCTGTCGATCGGAAGGTCGGCGGTTCGAAACCGCGCGGCGGGGTGAGCTCCCGTTGCTCGTCCCAGCTTCTGCACACCAAGCAGTTCGAAAACATGCAAATGTGAGTAGATTAATTGGTACCGCTTCGGCGGGAAGGTAACGGCGTTCCGTGAGTCATGCTGGCCACATGACCCGGAAGTGTCCTATGGACAACGCCGGCTCCAAGGCTTTGAAACGGAGATGAGCACCGCCCCCTAGAGTCGGATACGACTGGACTTTACGTCAAGGGAAACCTTTACCTTTACCTTTACTTCAATGACATGATACTTCCAGTTTGACTTTTGTGGATATTTTCTATATATTGATAAGCTTGTGCAGCACAAGATTTTAAAAATCAATCTTCAAAATACATTTAGCAATCCTATACATGATTACAGGATTAAGCTTTTGTATGTGTAATATATACTGATTCTTGCACTGTGATTCATTATCCTGAACTCAGAAGCATTCTATGCATTCAAATGGATAAGAATTATCAGCCTAGGATTACTCCTAAACTTTTTTGGATTTCAGTCAGCTTCTTTAAAATATACAAGTTCTGTATATGTGTTTCTCTCTCTCTCTCTCTCTCGAAAATATTTGATGTTTAATTGTTCAGTCTCTAAGTGTTAATTTCTATGTTTTAGTTACATGGCATTCAAATTCTTACGTTTAAAGTGATATTACTCTAGTGTTCTGAGATAAATATTTGGAACATGAAATTCTATTTTGATTTATTGGACTTCGCTGTTCTTTGAAACAAATATATTGATATCAAATTTTAAAACTTAACATTTAAAATATGTAAAATGTACAGTGATGGTTATAAGAAATTCATACTGTTTTCTGTGAATGAATAACTAGTTTTCAGATCTTCAGTGATTTTGTCTCATTGGAATAAAGCTTTTGTGGGGTGTTTTTTTTCTTATTTTCAGCTTTTCAAATGAGATTGGATTGTTTTTAGGTGGAAAATACAGGTTTTCCACAATTGGCTATGAAGAAGTTCTAATTGAAAAGAATGCTTAAGCTTTACTAGTAAAGTAGTAGAAAATAAATGAATCTTAGATATTTAGCAATTGGCTCTTCATGGTGCCAGCTAATTTTAGAATCATGACTCTATAAAGCAAAGAAAAAATATTATCAGAATGAGTACCTAGAGGAATATTTTAAAAAATATGAATGTATTGGTAGAAAATGGTTCTGTCCAACTGCTCTTAATAGGGTTGTTTGGGGAAAATAGGAGGAAACATGTATGCCACCTTGAGTCATGCAAAATAAAGGCAGGACACAAATCAGATAAATAATGCCTAAGATTTCCACTTGCTCAGGCCAGTGACCCTTTCGTAATTTCTACAATTTAACTGTTAGATACAGATTATAGAGACATGGCCAAAAATATTGGTACCCCTCCACTTTTTCCCCAAGGAATCCCAATTTGCCATGAAATAAGTTGAAACTGACACAAGTAAATGGCATCTTATGTTTATTCCATAGTCCATAGAGCAGACACTTTTTGATGTATGACTTAACATATTCTTGTAAATAATAAATGAAAATGGCATGGACATAATTATTGGTACCTGTCCTGTTTAGGTTTCAAACACACACACCATGACAGACACACACACCATAACCCCTTAGGAGTTAAAAGACATTTGATTTTAGTGATATCTCAAGCAGACTACTTAATTAGTAGCACAGGTGTCTTCAATCTCATAATCAGTAACAGCCTATTTGAATGGAGAAAAGTATTCAGGCATTTTGTGTCATTGTGTGCAGCACAGTGAACATGGACAAGAGAGAGGAAAGCAGTTGTCTGAGGACGAAAGGAAGGTGATATCCAAGCATGGTAAAGGTAAAGGCTACAAAACCACCTCCAAAGAGTTTCATGTTCCTGTGACCACAGCTGCTAATATTTTCAAGAAGTTTAAGGTCCACAGGACTAGCCAACTTCCCTGAACCTGGTCACAAGAGGAGAATTGACCCCAGATTGAACAGAAGGACAGTTTGAATGATGGAGAACAAATCAAGGAAAACTTTGAAACATCCTGGCTGACCTCCAAGATGAAGGTACAACAATATCAAGTTGCATCATCCGTTGCTGTCTGACTGAAAGTGGTCTCTTTCAGTCAGAAAACCCAGGAAGACCCCACTTCTGAAAGAAACAAAAAAGCCAGACTGGACTTTGCTAAAATTCATGTTGACAAACCACAGTCCTTCTGGGAGGATGTCTTTTGGACAGGTGAAATAAAATTAGAGCTTTTTGGTAAGTCACAGCAGCTCTATATTTACAGAAGAAAAAACAATGCTTTTAAAGAAAAGAACATCCTACTGTGAAACATGAAGGATGCTCCATAATGTTATGGGGTTGCTTTGCTGCCTCCGGCACTGGGTGCCCTGAATCTGTGCAGGGCACAATGAAATCAGAAGATTATCAAAGGATTTGGGAGCAAAACATAATGCCCATTCTTAGGAAGCGTCTCAGTCACAGGTCATGGGTCGTCCGGCAGGATAATGACCTAAAACATACATGTAAGAGAACCCAAGAATAGTTCAAAAGCAAATATTGGAGTGAAGGGGCCTGCTATGAGTCCTGATCTGAATCCAATAGAACGTCTATGGAAAGAGCTGAAACTCATAGTTGGGAGAAGAAACCCATCAAACCTAAGACAACTGGAGCAGTTTGCTCAGGAAGAGTGGGACAGATTCCCAGCTGAGAAGTCTTATTCAGAGCTACAGAAAATGCTTGATTGCAGTTATTACTGCAAAAGTGTGTGCTATGAAATATTAGGTTAGGGGTACCAATAATTACATTCATGCTATTTTCATTTGTTTTATTTACAAGAACATGTTAATCCATACATCAAAAGCAAGTGCCTGATCTATGGATTATGGAACAAAGAATGGTGAATGCCATTTATTTGTGACAGTTTCATGGCAAATTGGGATTCTTTGGGGGAAAAACTGGAGGGGTAACCATACTTTTGGACACATCTGTATATAACTAATGAGACTCACTGGTCTTGCCTTGTACTTTTTTCAGGGTCAACTAAGATTCATTCTTTAAATCATTACAGCTTTATGCTTGGAATTTTGAAATAGTTACCCCACTTACGAGTAAATTCTGGCAGAAAATAAATTCTATTGTTTATGTTTTCAGTATCACAGCTTTTAGAAAAACTAATTTCAATGTTCTAAAATTAGAACATCCCTTTCAGTCAGGATTCAGGCCTGGGTATGGGACAGAAATGGCATTGATTGTGCTTTTGGATTATCTTTGGCAGGAGCGAGATGGGAATTGTGCATCCATCCTTGCTCTGCTTGGCCTCTTGGCAGCCCTTGATACGATAGACCATGGTATCCTTCTGGACCAGCTCTGGGGATTGGGGGTGTACAGCGCGGCATTGTGCTGGTTCTCCTCCTTTCTCGGGGGTTGATACCAGTCGGTGACCAGGGGGAGAGATCCTACCCTTGGCCTCTACTTTGTTGGGCTTCGCAGGACTCAGTGCTTTCTCTGTTCATTCGTCACCATGGGTGAGGTATCATCAGTATGCTGATGATACCCAATTATACATCTCTGCCCCTGGTGAATTAAGCAATGCTGTTGATGTCCTATCCCGGTGCCTGGAGGCCATGGGAATCTGGACGGGGATCTACAGGCTTCAATTGAACCTTGGTAAGACTAAGTGGCTCTGGGTTTTGGGGCCTTCTTGCTTTGGGATTATAACATCTTTGGTACTGAATGGGGTTGCAGTTTGGGAGTCCTCCTGGACTTGCAACTCCTGCTTGAGCTGGTAGCAGTTGTGGCTAGGAAGGCCTTTGCACAGCTTTGAGTTGTGCGCCAGTTGTGCCCTTTCCTGGATATGGAGGCTCTTCTCATGGTCACTCATGCCCTGGTCACCTCCTGGCTAGACTACTGTAATATGCTGTATACGAGGCTGCCCTTGAAGAGTATCTGGAAGATTCAGCTGGTACAAAATGCAGCAGCATGGGCAGTTATGTGTGCCCCTATGAGTGGTCCAATTCAAGGTGCTGATTCTTACCTTTAAAGCTCTTTGTGTCATGGGGCCAGGTTATTTGAGGGACCACCTCTTCCCGATTATTTCCGCCCATCACATCAGGTCCAGCAGAAGAGGCATGATCCAGGTCCCATCTACTAAGGAAGTACATTTGGCAGAACCCAGGAGACGGGCCTTTTCTGCCATGGCGCCCACCCTGTGGAACAACATCCCACCTGAGGTGGGACTGGCCCTCTCCCTGATGTCCTTCTGGAAGTCCTTTAAAACCTGGTTATGTCAACAGGCTTGGGGGTCTCACAGAAATGGGGATTTAATGAGATGGCTACATTGTGTGTAGCATCTATGCTCTCCCTACCCTTTTTTAGTTTTTTAAAAAAATATATTTTAATTTTAGAGTATTTTTGTAATTATTGTTTTTTATGGTTTTATTGTACACTGCCCAGAGTCATGTTTTTGTAAGATGGGTGGCATATAAATGAAATAAATAAATGAACTAAACTATTCATAACCCATCTCAGCAACTAGAACAAATCACTCAGTAAACCTGCTAAAAATATATTATTCTGCTGGCAAGCAAAAGGGGAAGAACTACTGCTGTATTCTCTGCACGGTATATTCATATATCACATATATATTAATATGTGTAATATAATAAAATATTCAATATAATAATGTAATGTTCTCTTCTATAGGTACAGAGTGGTGCAGTTAAAGTGATGGACCGGCCGGGGGGTGGGGGGCTCAGATTCTACACCCGCTGTCAGAGAAGCAAACTGCATGATTTAGAGAGAGAGAGAGAGAGAGAGGGATCACCTTAAACTCCTGTACATCAAAGGTGGATATAAATTGAATCAATGCATACTGTATATATTCCATGTATTGTATTACCACAGTCTCTCTCTCTCTCTACACACACACACACACACTGTGTGTGTGTGTGTGTGTGTATGTATGTGTGCGTGTGCGTGTGTGTGTATGTATATGTATATGTATAAAATGCCCATCTCACTGCTGTGAACTTTGGGTGGCTTACAGAGTTAAAAACCAAAAACCACTACAAAGACAACCACAACCCCACACATAAAAATCAAAATAAATATTAAGACATTAAAAATCATAATTATAAAAATATAGTCTATGTATTGACAGATCAATTAAAATAATCATGTTTATTATGGAACAATGATTTGTTTATGCAAGATAGTTTCTAGAATATCAGAATATATCTTGCATTTGGGTAGCCTTAATGTAGCAGTCTCCAGAGCCTGCAAATTAAAAAAATTCCAGAAGGTAGTATTATTGATCCAAGATCTGAGTGACACTAATGCAAAATGATGCAAGTTTTAGAGACTATTTGAGCAATTGTCTATTACCATTGATGCAGCATGTTCTGTCTGAAATCAGCAGTGGCAAAGTTAGTAATTTAAGTAGCATCATTTTTATGGAGGATAACGTTGATTGACTTAAATCTGAAAGTGTCTTTTGTTGTCATGTGATGCATCAAATAAAATCAAGGCATTGTACCACAAGAGAGCAGACCTTGCTAGGTTAATACTGTTTTTCCAGAAATATAAAATGACATTCTCTGAGCTTTGGTTTTTTTTTAAGTTTCTAAGCTCATTTCAGAATACGTTGGTAATTTCAGAAATAGTTTTTGCTATACTACCTGTATAGTGCTGAATTTTCCTTTTTCACACTCTGGATTAGTTGTATTTTTTTTGTTCCCTTTGCGTGTGTTTTTGGAGAAAGCTTTGGTGTATATTTTCATAATCTAATTTGGTACATGCACCATTTTTAATGTAAGGGTAAATGCTAGTGGCTTTAGGAAATCTGTCAAAACATGGTTCTTCAAGCAGGCTTGGAGATCCCAGGGAAATAGGGCGCCTGCCGGATGGTTACACTGTGTGTAGGATGCTGGTCCATTCTCCCACTGTTTTATTTATATTTGTGTTTAATTGTGTTTAATTGTTTTAATTGCTTTAACTGATTGCTTTCTTGTACGCCACTCAGAGTCAGATGATATGAGCAGCTATATGAATCTGATAAATAAATTAAATAAATTTGTGAGATGAGCAGCTATATAAATCTGATAAATAAATAAAATAAATAAATAAAATATAAATCACCCATGTTTTGAAGGCTATAAACTGAAGCTCAATTCATGTAAGATGGTGGTGATTACTAGCAGGGATTTTTTGTTGTTTTTTTGCCACTTCCACCATTCCTGTTGTCAGGAGCATGTTTGCTTTTTTAAAAAATTGAGTAAACAATTAAAAAATGCACATACCAAATACACTAGAATTTCAGTACATCCAGAAAGTTCTTTTCATATCCTAATAAATGTTTTAATCTCTGGAGCTGAAATCTTAAATCCTCATACTATATAGTTACAATTCTAGTTAGTTTTTGTGACATACTGGATTTAATGATAATATATATTTTAATGCTTATGCACCACTGTATTTTACTTTACATTTATTTGAGAAGAAAAAAGGAATTCAATCACTCACCAAAGCATATACTTTATATATTAAGTAAAAACTAATCCTGCATGCATATTAGTGTTATATACAATATGTTAAATGTTGAATTGTTAGCATTTAAATAAGTGTGTAACAATAGGAAAAAGGGCCACCAATCATGCAAATTACTACTGTATATGCTATCCAAATTTTTAAGTAATTCTCCACCTAGTCTGCCCTCGATATTTAGATATTGGACATTCAAATTCCTTATTCCAAACTACCTCTACCCTTGAATATCTAACTTAGTATATTCCAGCAATAGTTTTATAATTTGCTCTTATAAGCTTGTTATTTTGTAAGGAACATGTTAAATTCTTCAGTGTGGAACAATAAAGCATGTGCCATGATGTCATAATATAAAAACTGCAAGTTAATTGCCTCAGATATCAGGACACAAATACAAAGGGGTGGACTTTGGGTCACTGTTTACTGAATTCATGTCATTTTGATGCAATCTTGCCTTGACCTGGATGGATGGATGGATGGATGGATGGAATTGTGTGAGGGCTTTTTCTTTGCTTAGACTTACAGCCTGGGCTTCTATGGTGATCTCCCATCCAAATACTAACTAGATTCACTATAGAGGTTACCTAAACTGTTCAGAAGATCATAGCTTAGGAGAAGAAAACAAGAGATTGCAATAGTGGATCTTATTCTTCCTTTAAAGTTTCTAGTTTATTGTTTAATTTATTTATTTTCTATCCCACCTTTATTATTTTTATAAATAACTCAAGGCAGTCAACATAGCTAATATGCCTTCTTCCTCTTCTTTTCCCCACAACAACCACCCTGTGAGGTGAGTTGGGCTGAGAGAGTGACTGGTCCAAGGTCACCCAGCCAGCTTTCATGCCTAAGGCAGGACTAGAACTCACAGTCTCCTGGTTTCTAGCCCATTGCCTTAACCATTAGACCAAACTGGCTTACCTATTAAATGCAGTTCTTGGTTTTAGTTTATTAATCATGTCAGTGCTTATCCTGGCATATCTTCATTTCCTGCTCTTGATTTCTCCATGTATAATACACTTCAAATTGCCATATCCACAATAATAAAAAATATAAACTATAACTATGTAGAATGTAGAAGCAGTGAAAGACTTTGTATTTCTAGGTGCGAAGATTACTGCAGATGCTGACTGCAGTCAGGAAATCAGAAGACGCTTAATCCTTGGGAAAAGAGCAATGACAAATCTCGATAAAATAGTTAAGAGCAGAGATATCACACTGACAACAAAGGTCCGCATAGTTAAAGCAATGGTGTTCCCTGTAGTAACATATGGCTGCGAGAGCTGGACCATAAGGAAGGCTGAGCGAAGGAAGATAGATGCTTTTGAACTGTGGTGTTGGAGGAAAATTCTGAGAGTGCCTTGGACTGCAAGAAGATCAAACCAGTCCATCCTCCAGGAAATAAAGCCAGACTGCTCACTTGAGGGAATGATATTAAAGGCAAAACTGAAATACTTTGGCCACATCATGAGAAGACAGGACACCCTGGAGAAGATGCTGATGCTAGGGAGAGTGGAAGGCAAAAGGAAGAGGGGCCGACCAAGGGCAAGGTGGATGGATGATATTCTAGAGGTGACGGACTCGTCCCTGGGGGAGCTGGGGATGTTGACGACGGACAGGAAGCTCTGGCATGGGCTGGTCCATGAAGTCACAAAGAGTCGGAAGCGACTAAACGAATAAACAACATAACTATAGGCCATTATGACTCCTGCAGAGAGGACATTTGGCTTCTGCTGAAATATTAGTGTAATTTCTGAATCATTATATTTTCTACATATCTACAGAAGTCACCTAGGGACGCGGTGGCGCTGTGGGTTAAACCGCTGAGCTGTCGATCGGAAGGTCGGCGGTTCGAAACTGCGCAGCGGGGTGAGCTCCCGTTGCTAGTCCCAGCTCCTGCACACCAAGCAGTTCGAAAACATGCAAATGTGAGTAGATTAATTGGTACCGCTTCGGCGGGAAGGTAACGGCGTTCCGTGAGTCATGCTGGCCACATGACCCGGAAGTGTCTATGACAACGCCGGCTCTAAGGCTTAGAAACGGAGATGAGCACCGCCCCCTAGAGTCGGACACGACTGGACTTTACGTCAAGGGAAACCTTTACCTTTACCTTTACCTTTACAGAAGTCACATTTCATTAAGATTAGAAGTTAACTGGTATGATTAGATACCCACACTTATTTAAACAAAATGAGAAGGCCTGGCATTGGGTGTGGGGGGAAGTTGTCTTATTTTAGAAAGAAGAGAGTAATGAGCAGTCTGTTTATGCCAACTCAGTTGGAAGCACTTAAATCTGGATGTAACTCACTATCAATTACTTCCTTTTTTCCCCCCACTAACCTCCAGTATGACCTAATTTGTATCCAATAAAAAATCCACTCTTTATTCAGTATATAGTGATTCTGTATTAAGGAGATATTAATGAGATCAGTTGCAAGTGGAATATCAAGTGTGTGTGAGTGCGTGCGCGCGTGCGTGTATTAATGAATCAGGCAATATTGATAAGTGGAGTTCAGCAGAAAAATGGAGAGCAAAATAGTTTAAGTCATAGCTTGAGATCAGGAGAGAGGATGCATAAATGTTTAATAAAGTTTGCTAGGGATAAGCTCAAATGGCCAGAGAGACAGTATTGTGTTCGTTACTATAGCATCACTGAGCACATGTGGGAAGAAAGCCTAGAAAGAGGATGAGCAGTCGCATAAGCTTAACATCAGGTCCAGTATTACTCACCTTCAGGTCTAATCCTCTGAAGACTGCAGAATAACAAGAGATATGCAAAACACACCTCCACTAATTTGCCTTGAATTATTGACAGCCTTTGGAAGAATCTACTGATAATTTCAGTGTGGTTATTTTTGCTTGGAAGATTAACATTATACCTGCCAGATCACTCTCCCAAGGAAGAAGAAAAAGAAAAGAAAAGACTATTAGAATTGGGGAAAATTGATGATGACAACAAATCTATTTTACATAAAAGGATTTATTTAAGAAAGAACAAAAGATGCCTTTTGAAGTGTTTAATTCATTAAGAGAGAGATTTTTAAAGCCTGGAAAGGAAGAAGTGAAGAATACTGTTAGTGACTCTCTAGGACACTTGCAAAGGTAACAGTTTCATATACTGTAAACTTCTACAAAGATTATATTAAGAATACAAATATTTAGAGTTATGTAACTGAAAGATGTAGGAACAAATGAACAAAACAGGATATACAAGGAGCTGTACCTCAGCTACAAACTAGAACAATCACTTATTAGGTATGTCCTACTAAATCAGGGAAAAAACAAAATTAAGATAGGTGATTATTTTAGGTATGCTTAATACTGTCGATAAAACAAAGTTATTTTTGTAGTTTTAAATTAGTAAAGCTAAAATCATGATTTTCAATTACACTGCTGTGGACATGAATAGCAATTGTGTTTCATCTTCAGTGTGTTTAAAGGATCTTAAATCCACAAAAGTGTGCTTATCTTTGTAATCTATGCCAGAATTTAAATATGAGCTTTTTTACTTGGTAATATATTTAAAAGGCTTATTTCACATTTCATGAGAGATATATGTGAATGAATAAAATATAGCATAAAATTCGTAATACATTTCAGAAAAAGCTGTGTTAAATTGTTATAGCAAAAGTTAGAAGTCTTGTGGTATGTTAAACAAGAATCTTTTATTAAGTTCCTGGGGATACTAAATTTTTATGCAGTCAAACAGTAAACTATTTACCGGTGAAATAAAATAATGCCTACAATGTTTAATTGGCATGTTTTTGTGTTAATCCTTTTCTGAAAGCAGCACAATTGTGTCATTGATATGCTGTCTTGTAACAAGACTTTTCTGGTCATTTTTCAAAATTTTACAAAACCATGAAAAGGACTAATTTGTTATTGTTACAGTGTAAAATACTATTATATATAATTGCTCTATAATCTAAACTACAATCAAATGTGCTTATCCACAGTTAAGTATCACTGAATGTAACAGGGCATTCCTCTACACCACCATCCATAGAATTATGTTACAGAATTAATTGCTGATCCTAATTGCAGAGAAACGTGTCCAGTTTTTTGTATTGCGCTCGATAACTACTTCAATCCATGCTTTCTTTCTTTACTGCTATTCATAAAGTAACCAGGACCAACTAGCTCACCTTCTCTTTCTGTCTGTAATACAGACAGAATATATGAACACATTCATATATTCGTTTGACTTGGCTATACTCAAAAAGCTAAATAGGGTCTTACGTTTTTAGTACTTGGATGAGAGACCACCAGAAAAATAGCAGAATGGTACATTGTATTGTGAAGTCATAACAATAACAACCACCACCACTTCTCCCAGAAGAAAGCAATAGCAAACCATTTCTGCACTGTTGCCAGGAAAACTACATGGACGTGTTGTGGAGTCACAAGGAGTCAAGCCTGACTTGATGAAGGAGACATTTTAAATTTGAGCACTAAGCATAAGTACTTTCCTGGTTTTCTTGGGCAAATTATTTTTACCAGTAATTTATGGAAATTTGAAAGTCACCTGCATATCAGCCCAAAGCACTGATATTTCTTCATATTTTTACTGAACTCTCAGGTTGCTGCTAATGTTAACAGTCTCTGAGTGTGATATTTATTGTCTCATTTAAATGAAGTTATATACACAAATGTCTGATAAAATTGTGTGAGGATTAGACCCAAGCATTTTGGCATTCTTGCAAAAATAGTAAGATTTTGCATCACTGAATTATTTTCTAATTTCTACTCCAGTTCCCTTCAAATAGGAAACTTGTATGGAGTCTCCTTCCATATCCATTTTGCAATTAACATCAAATCCTGTTGGATTGTTGATATTGTAATGCCAAACAGCTTGCCAAAATCCTCAACTTGCTTCTCCCTCTTTTCTTTAATTCTTTTGCTCATTAACATATAAATGCAAATATAAGAAAGACAGATTCTCCAACCTGCTGCTACTGCCAAAAAAAAAATGCACATGAAGTACTGTTCTAGTGGCCACCTAAAATAATTTAACAATAGGACTATCTTTGCATAAAATATTTAGTAAATTCAGTAATGAGTGAGGAACCACCAGGCATATAATATTTTAAACCCATACATCTAATATTTATTTAATATTATTTATAAAATATCAACATTATTTGTTGGTGCACTGTATTGTAGGAGTGCATTGTAATTCTTATAATTAAATGAAATAAATGATACTAAGTCTGCCCAGTATTGATCAGAAATTAATCAAGATGTGGCTGTATTTTTAAATTAAGAATACTCAAATAGCTTTTTTTAGGACTGTGAGAGTTTTGTAAATAAAATGTCCTATTGAGTCTCCTTCCAACACATTGACTTCAGGACTGTGTACGGAAACCCAAACTACTGAAATTACCTTTGGAATTTTATTGCTGGAATTAAAAATGTTGATCCATATGATAATTTCAAATAATGAACAATATCTTCCATGAGTATGCCATAGGACAACTGCCCACAAGAAAGGCTCTGGAAGTTATTGTTAGTTGGTTTAGACATATAGAACGTTGTTTTTTGAATCATGCAATAGATTGCAAGCTACCTGGGATAGAGATCTGACTTCCATGCTTCTGTTAAATAATGTGACAAGAATGTTGAGAAGCCATCTGCATGACATAGTAGAAAACGGCCAACAGAAACTGTCAGAGCAATAGACTCACTATGTCATCTCAGCCAGATACTCAAAAGATAGGTTATGAGCCGTTCTGAACCTTATGCTCCCCCTGGAAATTTAGTTCTGCCTCATAAATAAACCTGATTTTTTAAAAAGATGAAAAGGCATTTGTTTAAAAAAGAAAAACAGTTGTAGAATATTCACCATCAGATAGAATTTACTAGTGAACCATTTGACCACAAGAATTTTTAAAAGAAGACTGTTTTACATCTCAAATTGAAAGATAGAAGTAGTTTTGATAGAAAATAATATAATTTTAAATTAAGCAAATTTCAGGTTTTGCAGCCTTTCTGCAACTTCTTGTTTCACACTGTTTCTGTGTATTTTACAGGGTACTATATAAATTAACAGTAGCAATGTGCTATCCCATAATTTTTTTTTAACAGTGATTTTGTTTGAAGTACATACTATAGTTGGAGTTTTTCAACATTCTCTTGTATGGCTTTTATTAATCTATTCATTTACCTTATCTAAATCACCCATTTTTTTCAGCTGGATTAGGAATTAGCCTTTGATGCCAGCTCTATTTCCCATCCAAATTTTCTCCTAAACACTTTGGATTAATGTCAGTAGTAAAAACAGGATATTCTTTACTGAACTTTTCAAACATTAAGTGTAAGAGCACTATTGTATAAGAATTATATATAAAAATGAACACTGGGATTTACTTACTTTATTCTGTCCCTTCCCATTTACTTTTGAATTGATGCATTGAACTTGGAAATTCTCAGCAAGACTGGCAGACAACAGTAGAAAACATAACCAGAAGTACAATCAGGACTAGACATTGGGGCTAAAGTTGTGGCCTCTAGAGTTGAGGAGTTTCTTGTGTGATGAGGCAGAAATGGCTGCTGATGGTGGCAACACAAAACAGTCCTGGCATCAATAATCAGGGATGAATTCTGGAAACGTACACATTTATCCGTGCTCATTTTGTTAAGCTTTTTAAATTAGCTTTTCCATAAATCAAATGGTGTGTGTATATATTCTTTCATAGTAATATATTGTAGTAATAGTATATAAACATTATATATATATATATAATATGACTATCTACGCAGAATGTAAAATGTTCTACTGTACTACTATGCATATTACATTTACATAATATGGCAAATTAAAGTTGTAAAAATGACAGTGTAATATAATAAGTTATATACATAATTTTAAAAGACTAAATAAGTTATATACATAATTTTAAAGGACTAAACTCTAGGAGGAAAGTCTCTTTTTTGAAATCAGGGAACTTGTCTATGGAATCATGATTTGAAATAAGGGATGATGTACATCTTCCATGGTTGTCCCACATGATGCAAGACTCCCAACTGCAGATGTGGGACACCTTAGCAAGGTTGTTTCTAACTGAGGCATCCAGGAATGAATGGATTCCTGCTGGTGCCACAAGCTTTTCTGGTGAGAATGTTAGGTACCACATTATTAACGTTAAACAATGTTCCAGAAGGCTCCAGCTTAGCTCAACTGGTAATATAAATATTATGTCAGTTCTTGTCCTCTCAGGCTTTTCTTTTTTGCCTTTTTTCTGTTGGACACAGATTTCATTAAGATAAGGTGATCATTGAAGGCCCAGCTATGTGGCAGCAACCAGCTGACTTTGACTAAGCTTGAAAAACTACAAAGCATTAGACCCGATTAGTGCTTGAATGGGACACCACAGAAAATCCCAAACCTGTAGACCTACCATTTAAGCCAAGAAGAATTTCTCTGAACAGAAAAATTGCTTAGAATATGTATGGCCAAGAGCAGACATGTAGGAACCGCTGTGTGAGACAAACTGTTTCGCTTGATCTATGATGCTTGTACATTTGCACTAAATGCAGCTGTTTTAAGTAACATTTATTGTTTTAAGTATTACTGTTGGTGACGATATTGTATTTTATTATTTTACTTTAAATAAAAGTAATTATCAGTAAAAGGAATAAAATATAATGTTTAATATGTTTTTACTCCTGTGTACTAAATAGAAAACAGGCTATCAATGCACAAACTATGAGAGGTTTTTGTCCATTAGTAATATACTCACTTTGATGGAATATACTTTCCCTTTCCCTAAAATGGAAAATCTCTGTAAGAAACGTCCATCACAATCTGTTCTTGAAAACCTACGACAGGTGTCTGGAACAAACTGAAATGACAAAAAAAACCTAAGAAAATGTGTATTGTAATATCACAGCACAAACACCATTTGTACTTGTGTCCTGACAACCACCTTAGTCATGGGCTTTGCATTGTGATAACATTGACTCACATTTCATCATTTGCCCCTCTTGCCCTGTGTCTGGCTATGAAAGTTCTTACAGTTTTGCATTCCTTATTTGTTTATTTAGAAAATTTATTTGGCTACCCATCATAAATACATAACCCAGGGCAGCTAGCAAACCAGTTCACAAGAAAAACAATATAAAAACCTCTATAAGTAAAACAGAAAGTATAGTTAAACATAATCCACTACAAAAACCAAGGTACCACATAACAAGCTCACAGTACAAACACACATATATTGTGTTATTTTACCCAAGCATATCTTCTAATTTAAACTATTATTACCAATGTAATTCTTAGTGGTTTGCAGGAACTGTGGTACTTTCTAGAATGTTTAAGTGCTTAAACTGTCAGGTTGTCTGACAATACAGTATATTTTCTAGTAAAAAAAAATGTTGCCAAATCTGACTAGTTTAACAAGAGTTACAGAGAACGCAATCCTCATCAAAAGCACGTTTTTTAACAAAGTAAATGGTACAGATACTTAGGCCTCACTACATAACACTGGAGTTTTAATTCTGTGACAGTCTGCCTGATGGTTCAATATAGATATCCTGCTGCCCCATCTTGAAATGCTAATGTCACTGTATTAGCTTCCCAGAATATTCTATGTGTCCTCCAGGGGTGATGTGACTACAGTATCATTAATTTTGGAAACTATGGCTACAACATATCTAGAGAGCATCAGATTGCAAATGGGTACTCCATACTGTATAAACCCTGAGGCTCCTTCTTTCCTTCCATGCTATTTAAATATAATTGTAAATAAATAAATAATTTACGAGGAACTTTTAAAGCACCTTATTACTTGTTATTTTAAGTGCATATCAGTACCTTCTGAAAGTATGTTTTTCTCTGAACACACCTTGCCTCTATTTTGCATGACTCCAGAAAAATTGATGGAACCAACTTTGAAAGAGATGTCATAGAGCTGAATGAAGAAGGAAGACCTGTGCAAGCAACAACAAAACCTTTATTTGATTGCTATTGCTGTGGATTACCTAAACGCTATATTATTGCTATGATGAGTGGCCTGGGATTTTGCATTTCTTTTGGAATTCGATGCAATCTTGGTGTTGCTATAGTGGAAATGGTTAATAACAACACAGTCTACATCAATGGAAAACCAGAGACTGAGGTAGGTAGAAGAATATATTATTTTGACACAGAGAAATAGCATCTTAAAAGACTCTAGAAGAGATCAGATAAAAAATCAGATTTATTTTCTCTAATTTTTTCAGTTTTTCCCAATAGACACTAGCATTAGCAGATGCAAGACACTTACATTTTGGAGCAGAAAATTCAGGTAGTATAAGCTAGTTTGTTATAGGAAGAAAGTATAGGGCCTTTGTAATTGATATAAGCAAAACATTCTACTTAGCTAGATCAGTTCTCCAAAGTTTCAGACAGAGGGAGGGTTTTCCAAGTACTGCTACTTGGATTCATGAGATATACACTGTACTAAGTTTATTCCCCTTAACTGATTACTAATTGATTTCTGCCCATGCCATGGAGAGATATGGTGACATTTGTGTGGGTGTATGTGTGTGTGTGCCTTCCAGTCAGTACTGACTAGTCCCTGCAGTTTTCTTGGCAAGGTTTTTCAGAAATGGTTTGCCATTGCCTGCTTTCTAGGGCTGAGAGAGAGTAACTGGCTCACCCAGGTCACTCAGCTGGCTTTGAACCTAACGTGGGACTAGAGCTCACGGTCTCCCAGTTTCTAGCCTGGTGCCTTAACTACTGTACCAAACTGGCTCTCTATTAAAAGTTTAGTGGCATTTATCAAATATTATGATTTAACTCCCATACTAATTCTTCATTAGATGTACATCCTGTTTTATCTCCAAGGAACTCAAGGTGGCATATGTACTTCTCCTCCCATGCCAATACTCACAAGTTTTATAATAACCCTGTGAAGGAGATCAGGCTGACAGGTAGTAAGTAGCCCAAGATGGAACGAAGAATGACATAAATCATTTGCCACACAATGAAAATGGAAATTTCAACCCATGGCAATATCACTGAGTTGAAGGAGAATTCTTGGGGCCAGGTTAAAAGCCCCTAATGCTAATATATCTTCTGAGGAAAACTAAAACTGTTAGCTCAGCCCCAAAACATTAAGAAGGCCAAGAGATGCTGATACTCTGGGAAAAGGCACTAGGAGGTGAGGAGAACTCTGGGAAAGCAAAATAAAGTAACTTCCTAGGAAGAATTATGTTCATGGAATAACTGCCTTCTTGTTCTTTCAAAACCCCATTGTACTGCCCTGTTACTGTACAGTTATACCCTGATGGCCTCACTGACTTCACTAGGTGCAAGATGTGTTATATCCAGTGAAATACCTGGATATGTATAAAGAAGGACTGTAACATCACACCTCTTTAGGCCTGCCTTTGCCTCCATCTTTGTCAATAAACCAATATGTGCTTCATTGTAACGTGTCCTGGTCTCCAGTTGCAAGAGAAAATATTCTTCTACACATTGCAGTAAAGTCTGAGTAAAGATGCATTGGATTAACTAAAAATGTACTAAATAGAGGACAACCATAGCATAGCTGGGGAAAATACCTGTATTTGAAACAAAGGACTTATTCAGCTTCGCTAATCAGATGCAATCAGATGTGATTAGTTGCAATAAAAATGCCCCAGATATTTTTCCTTCCTGTCTCCAATATATGATTGTGGACAGTAAGTGTATTAGCAACGTCTTTCAAATACTCAGAAGTAAAATGAAACTTATGTAGTCCATTAACTTGAGAGCGTACTAGCCGATTAATACACTAAAATTGTTAGGTATAATTTAACTACAGTTTAATTAATCAAAAAGAACTGACAGAATGCCATCCTCGGTCAGATATGGTTTTTTTACAGCTCTTGGAGGATTAAAAATCCACAAATATTGCTCAATGATAACTGCAATATCTGGATTTGCAATAAAACACATTTTACAAACATCAACATGCTAACTACATGTTACTATTAAATACTGTTTTTTTTTGTAGAAAGCACAATTCAGCTGGGATCCAGAAATAGTGGGACTCATTCATGGATCATTTTTTTGGGGCTATATTGTTACGCAAATTCCAGGAGGCTTCATTGCAAATAAACTAGCAGCTAACAGGTAATATACTAATATAATATAATATATAATATATAATATAATATAATATAATATAATGCAATACAGAATTTAGAAAAATGCTGCACATGATTTAATATATAATATGTATAAAAATAGTGCTACCTTTCTAGAACTCAGCATTTCTAACAACCTATAATCATTTGTAGATTTATATGCCAAAGATGTGTTGACATCATTTTGAACATTAACAACTACCTTATATGTGTCTTTTAAAAACATTATTTCCACTCTTTTCAGGGGGACGTATTGTGAGGAAATGGACATAGGATTGCAGCTTGAGGGACAATAATTAATATTAATAATTATTTAATGTAATGTTTGTATAAGTTTAGTTATTAACAATAAGAAATTAAAGGCAATTCAGTTGCTTTTTTCAACAGAATACATTACATATTTGTAAGTACTCTCCTATTATAAGAGCTCATGTGATACTATACATTTCCTGTATTGCTGAAAATTGTTACTCTTGATCCAGTTAGGGAGATTGTGAGGTGACAGAGTCAGTGATAAAGAGATCTGACTGAATTTACTAACAGGCTGTGAGTACAGGAGAGATGTACGTTTTTACTCTATACCATCTTATACCCTTTAGGCTGTTTTACTATCTAACATTACTGGCTGAACAGCTCCCCAGCACATCTGATAGTTGCCAGTGAATCTTTATCCCTAAATCTTATTTAATATTCTGTTGGTGGAAATACTACAAAATTCTATGGCTTTGGCCATCACAGTTCAAAAACGTGATCATACCCTATTTCTATTAACACATTTTTAGTTGATTTTGGAGTCAAAATAACAGTCGCACATTTGATCAAACTAATATTTATGGTTATATTTATTCTGTTTGTTCCATTAAAAAACTGAAGGCATAAAAATAGCTTCTTACTATGAAACTACATCTACTATGTGGTAGTTTCACTGATAGTTATTGCTGTTAATTAAACCTTGTCAGATTATATCTTTGTGTCCTGAAATAAAAACAATAATGTTACATTCAAAAGAACTTAGCAAAGAAAGGTGTGGAATTAAGAGTTTTGTAATATTGAACATTTTGAGGATAACATTCGTAAAAATGTCAGTAATACAAAGAACTTAAAATACCATGCATTTTATACTGTGCTCAGCTAAAATCCCCAGCTGATATTATCTGGCTGTGTCCTACCTCACGTTCTACTTTCCTTTTCCATGCTGGTGGAGATAGCAATCTGTTAGACTGAACTGCAATGCTAGAATAAAAAGTCATCGATGAAAGTTTAGTTTATCCTTTTGAAAAGATTTGATCTCCTGATGACTTTGAACTTTTGTTTAGACAAGCTTTATATATAGTATCATGCTTTATATAGTATCAATATATGGTATCATGGTGTCATGGCAATATGAAATTATAAGGGAAAATTATATTTCTCCCTTTTTTAGGGTATTTGGAGCAGCAATTTTCTTAACTTCAACTCTAAACATGTTCATTCCTGCAGCTGCCAGAGTACATTATGGGTGTGTTATGTTTGTAAGAATTTTGCAAGGCCTTGTGGAGGTAGGTACCAATCTACATGTTTATTTGCACAAATTATTAAGTTTTCATTATTTGCATGTAAGCAATACACAACTTAGAATGAAATCTTGCATCATTCCAGGGCAAGTATTTTTTTTATTTGCAACTGTGTTAAAATTGAATCCTTTGGTTTCTCAGAACTTGCAACTGTCTGCTGTTAATTAAGTCAATGGGGGAGGGGGTGTTAGTTAATTTACATTGGTCAGCTTGATAGTTCTTGAAGTAGAATTATTCTCATGTTGTTAACTTTTAAAGCAAATACCACTGATCTTAGTGAGTATATATTTCATTAAGAGTATTTAAGATTGGATTCTATATTCCTTCCACCAAGAGGCAGTCTGGTATAATGATTAAGGTATTAGACCAAGAATGGGAAGACCCAAGTTCAAGTTTATCCTCAGTCATGGAAGCTTCTTGGGTGACTTTGGGCCAGTAATTTCTCTCAGTCCATATGGGGGAGGGGGAGTGGAGGAAGTCCTGTGTACTCCACATTGACTCGTTGGGAAAAAAGTAGGATATATACCCAACAAATAAGTATTAAAATGATAAAATCTCAAGCTATAAAAAAGTGCAGGTTATTTGAAAGCTTGGTGACATTCAGTATGGCCACAAAGAACACAGCTGCAATCCACAAATTTGGAGGAAGGGAACTTGCAGATGCATCCACTGTGGGTATCAAGGAGGAGCAAATGATGAAAGAAGCCTCACACCCTTACAAAGCAAGTGCCATTCCCTTTGTACACACATTGTGATGTCACACACACACACAGAAGGAGAAGCTTGTGTCACAACAGCACAATGGTGGTTTCATCATTTTGACAAAAGCATCTGAGCTGGCAGAGGCCTCTGTAAATATGCTATTATTGTGAAACTGCAAAAAAAAATTAATTGAATAAGACAGTTTAGTTTGCAGCCATGTGAACTCCAGAAGATGAGAAAATATGAAGTGCAGTTTCAACTAATAGTTTCAGCTTCACCCAATAGCGGGAGGCTTCCTATTGAGAAAAAGCAGCATATGAAATAATTGGATACTTCAAATCCTTTCCATTCTTAAATCTATTCAAACAAAGCTTCATGTACTGGGGCAGGATCTTAGATCTGCTCAGGAGTTTCATAAAATATCCTCACAGATATTGGTCTGTGATATTTAAGTCTCAGGAAATACAGATAGAATCTATAACAGCTTATCCAAATAAAAGAACCAGGATTCTACCACCCCAGTGAATCACTATTTCCTTTTATTTCACTCCATTATGTACTGCATTATATACCATACTCCATACTCCATACACCATATACATACTCATTTCAAGTCAATCCCTTCATGTTAAGTGAGATTTCTTCCTTGTGCAGAAAATTGCTGCTGTCTAAAAAGGGGTAAAAAGTCCAGTTACTTGCAGGTAGTAAAAATGTGAGCACAAATGAAAATCTTAAATATAAAAATTGAATGCTGTGCAAAAATGTTTGCTAGGGGGTGACTTATCCAGCATGCCATGGGATGTGGAGTAAATGGGCTCCTCCGCTGGAAAGAAGCAGGCTGGCAACTATTTCATTTTGTGGTATGTTGATTTTTCTTCTTTTGTTTTATTTTGAGACAATAGCTGCACTATAGATTTAAAGAACAATACTATGCTGATTATAAAAAATAACAGGTTTTCAGCTGTTTTTCATTTGAGGAGTTAATTGCCAAATAAACTTTCTTAATACCTGAAGGACATACAGTATATCTTGCTATTTGGGTCTAGTGTAAAATTGTTATTTATCTTATAATACATGTCAGTACATATGGTTTCTACTTTCTTTATGGCAATTTCAATTAGGGGAAAAAAAGAAAAATATTATTTTTTCTTTAAATGCTTAAATTTCTCTAAAGTTTACTTTTCCATATTTCATTACCAATTCAGATTGTTGTTGCTTTAACAAACACCCACTTACTCATATCAAGCAGATATTGGCTTTGCTTATACAACTCATTTACCTGGGGTTTATTCAACTCAATTTTGGGGGTTTGCATAACACACTGAACTATAAAGTAACCACAATGCTCAATTCACACAACTAAATGCTAAGCTAACAGATAGTTAGCTAATCCATGATTCCGTGTGTTGTGAGACTACCCTGATCAATAACCAAACTTTTTTCCTGCTCCATTTTTTCTTTGTCTTTCACTCCCAGCTCTGTAGCCATCCTGTAACTTCAAGTAACCATCCTGTAACTCATCGATATCATCTTCTTTGCACATTAATTCCCCTTCTGAGTTTAAGTTGCCTTTCCTCTTTTGTTTATTATTCTTTTAAAGTTTGGGTTTATTTCCAGACAAGTTGAACGTTGATCAGTGTAAGGACAATTACCTAAAAAATCATTAAGCAATTTATTATATTTGATTCAACTAATGTTTAAAGAAGTTGTTGGAAAATACCTTTTAAGGTACAATATTAAAAGCATGGATAAACATTTTCAACGAATTTGCTAATGAATTATTCCAAGAACAGTTCCAAGTGAAATGTTCTCAAGATGCCCAATGGTTCATACATAAGTTAACTGTCTATTAACATAATATGAACTAATTTCAAATGAGGAAAAGAAGAACACCTGAGTCTATGCATCTTTCAGAATAATTCATTAGCAACACTGGGAAATGCCAAACCAGAATTTCATGGCTTGTCTTTATGAGCTCTCAATAGGATCCAAATGCCATTTATTTTTCTTTAACCATTTAACTAGCATGTTTTTCCTATAAATAATTGCATAATATTACTTACAGCAGTAATGTTCTGATTTCTTTCATATTACAGTACTGTGGAGAAGGAATTTCCAGTTTTCAGAACCAAAGGCGCACTTAAAATTTTGGGACAAGACATAAGACACTGTCTCAGAATGGAAGGCATAGTGGGCACAGCCAGTGTGTGTGTGTGTGTGTGTGTGTGCACACATACACACACACAAATACACACACACCCTTTTACCAGAAAACAAACTGTTGAGATTGCTTCCCACCACCTCTTCTAGCTTTCCAGGATGTGGTCTACTACATCAACACACTTTTGTCTTTTTTCTGGGCAGATGAGCATATTTCCAAATAAAGCATTGGGTTATAAAGTCTCCTTTGAGCAATGACGATTCCAGGGACATGACCATGAAGTTTTATTTCATTTATAAGATTTACACCACCTCATTCTAGAGGTTGCATGTACAATATCAAAACACAGTACATGGAATAATAGAATGGAAAACAATAATACCAGAAACAATAAGAAACAATAATGGCACAGATATTCCTCTAGTTGCTTATGGGAGGCCAAAGGCCTTCTAGAAAAGCCAGGTTTTAATTATTATTCTTTTAATTATTTTCTGGAAGGCCCTATGAGTAGGGGCCATTCTTGCATCAGGGAACAGCTAATCCTAAGGAAGGGAACAGCCCCCAGGAATGTCAATGTTCCCTCCTGTTGAACCCCATAATAGGAGGGAATCTTCAAAAGGCACTCCCTATTCACCCAGCTGGAGCAGGCAGTATTTAGTCCAACTACAAGTAGGTGTTCTCTAAGATTCCCAGGTCCCATACTGCTGGTAACAATATGGAATTGGATTGCTAGAGCTTTCTTCTAGGGCTTTTTTACTTCCCAGACTGAACAAAAACCCTGAAAATTTTAGTCCCAGTCAATCTAGGTTGGATGTGTTTTTTTGTATATGGCCAGATCCCATTTGTCTATTTTATACTGTATTTTTATCTTGTTTTGCTATACTTTGAATCATCCAGTGTCAGTTTGGAGTCAAGTGGTACCTTGAATGAAATAAAGAAACAATGGGGCTAAGTCTTTTATCTGAAGTCATATTAGATTGATATTGGGAAGCATGGGTTGTAGTATTTCAAAGTACATTCTCAGTTATCTATATTTCAACAGCACTAGCAGCTGCAGTCTTGCCTAACACAAATAAATATGTTCAATACAAGAATATTCAATACAAGAATCCATGACTCCAACACTTTCCTAGAACGTTTTGGTCTCTCCTACTGCAAAACAGGGTATATTCAGAAGCAATGTAGTGCTCTTCCAAACAGAACACCTATTCTGAGTAGCGTAATGGGTTAGGTATGTTGGAACACAGTTGTTGACCAGTATAGATATGTTTTTGTTGCAGGTTCTTATGCTGGGGCAGTAGTTGCCATGCCACTTGCAGGTGTATTGGTACAATATATAGGATGGTCATCTGTCTTCTATACATATGGTAAGTTGCCCAGTGAACAAAAAGTATCATGGATGAAATAATAATCTTTCTTCAGGAGGGAGTCATTAGTTTCACATTAATGGCAAATTAACTGGTTTTCTGCTATGATTGGTTTTAAAATTGTATTGAAATAATGCTGACAAAAGCTTTGGATTTGGGATACCCAAAGTATTTTAACTGGTTGACAGAATCCTGTTTCCTTTTACATTTAAAGGAATGTTTGGGATAATTTGGTATGTGTTCTGGCTGCTGCAAGCATATGAGAGCCCAGCTGTTCATCCAACAATAGCCACTGAGGAAAGAATTTACATAGAAACTAGTATAGGAGGAGTCAACTTAATCAATACCAGTGTAAGTTACTTGTAGCCTCATTTCATATTCTTTACCCGTCTTTGAAAATAATTTATTGCCCAAAACTACTGTAGAAACCATCAACTCACAACAGATCTGCATTTTGTCAGATCATTACTGGAACTAAATGTTTGTGAAGGTTCTAACTCAAGAAAATCCTACTCCTGAACTTTTGTGCTTGCTGATTTAATGCCTTATTTTATGCTTAGGTGACAGTACATTGATCCTGAAGCCTTTTGTTAGACATTTCTGATTTTGCCTGATGTGATTTTTAGAATTGGCAACAGAAATGTACTTACTATGTAAATACAAAGGGAGAGAGAAAGAGATGTGGGTACAGTTTTCAGTCTCCCATCTCTCATCCCAGGCTTTTGAAATAGTGTGGTGAAAGGTCCCCTCTGCAAGCACTCAGTCACGTCTGACCCTTTGGGGGGACGCCGCTTTCTCGATGTTTTCTTGGCAGACTCTAGCAGGGTGGTTTGCCATTGCCTTCCCCAATCGTCACCTTCCCCAGCAAGGTGGGCACTCATTCTACTGACCTTGGAAGGATGGAAGGCTGAGGAGAGTTTCGGTTGCAATACTGCTGCCTACCACTCTGCACCACACAAGGCTGTTTTGAAATCGTAAGATGGTATAAATTTTTTCATACAAACAGCTTGAGAAAAAATTTTAAAGACTGTATGTTACAAGCTTAGAAAGAAGAAAAGAAGCAATTTCCCCCCCAACCTGTTTGATATATACCATCTTTGAAATCATAAGATTTCTTCTCTTGCTTCTAAGCTTGTAACATACAGGCTTTAAAAAATTTTCTCAGGCTGTATGTATGAAAAAAAAAATTGCACCAAGTTTTCATTTTAGCATTAAATTCAGATGATTTTCAAGAAGGATTAAATCTGAATACCATAAACATGTATAGGACTGTAGTATAAAGCCGTTCTTAGAGGGGCTATTTCTATCAGTATGCCCTTCCCCTCCCTCCAATTGTGATTCCAGTGACTAATGAAGTTTCAGGTGCCTTTCAGCTAGTAGTGGAATTAGGGCTGCACCTCAGACTCAAAGTCCAAGGCCACCCAGCCTGCCAGTTTCAAATGTTCACTGAGGGAGCCCTGCGGACAGCAGCAAAGCGGCCTAGCATGGATTCCTGGACTGGTCCAGGCATGCTGAGCACAGTGGGGTTGATGCTGCTTGCTGCAGAATTTCATTATTTTTTCGTTATTTAAATGACAAAAAGAGATGTTACTTGTTCATGTTTATTTTTAAAATATTGTTTTCTACAGTGAAAATGCTTTCCCCCAAATAATACACATGAATGACAAATTGAACATTAAGACTGTTGTCTAACTACCCAGCTGAACCATTGCCTCCAATCATTCTAAAGCTTTGGTGTCCTCTCTTCTAGAGATTTAGCACACCTTGGAAACAGTTTTTCACTTCAATGCCAGTTTATGCAATCGTTGTGGCAAACTTTTGCAGAAGTTGGACTTTCTACTTGCTGCTCATAAGTCAGCCAGCTTATTTTGAAGAGGTCTTTGGATTTGCAATAAGTAAGGTAAAGATATAAACCTAAGGATTTTCTCTAAAGATCTGATGATAATGTGCTGATTGTTTTCAATGCTTTTCCTTTGCTTATTCCTAATAAATTGGCATGTTTGATGCTTCCCTTAATATGGCTCACTATTAGTCAGTGCCAGCTGCTTGATATACTTGTATGTTCTATACCAGCTCTTTATCAGCTCAAAAAGCCTTTTTACTTACCAAATTCACCTATGCTAAGGAATTATGTGCTCCTGAAACTATTCACTGAATTAATTTAATACACTGGGAAAAAAACATACTTTTGGGCATGTGGCTTCCATTGTATGTATTTACTTTCAGGTTGGCCTTTTGTCTGCAGTTCCACACATGGTAATGACTGTTATTGTACCCATCGGAGGCCAACTGGCTGACTTCTTACGCAGCAGCAGAATTTTAACAACTACTGCTGTCAGAAAAATCATGAATTGTGGAGGTATGCTTAGACTTTATATTTGAGTTACATGTTACTATCTAAATATCAAACTCATTTGCTGATTTTAAAAAAGTATAATCACTGCAACATCTCAAGCATTTTGTATGTTGTACACTGAAAGGTAGGATTGAATTATTAAAATATCTGAGGAAGGATGGACAACCTTCTCTCTCTCTTTTTTTTTTTTTTTGCTAAAAATTTCATTACTTCTGAGATAATCTGTTGGGGCTGCATGTAGGTGGGAAGGAAGGAACGAAGGAATTATTGTGACTTTTATGCCAGTTTAATCTTACAAATTCTAAGCAGCTTATAAATGTCAAACAATGCATGCAAAAGAAAGCAATAATAATAAAAAGCAGTGCCATGACATGACATTCATGCATCATGCCCATGATGCCCACTTCTCACACAGGACAAACTAACTTTCAGGTGTTTCTGGCAGGTGCTATGCATGCACCCACATAAACTCTGAATTACATTTTACCCTTTGCATGCCTTTCCTCCCTCAAAAAACCCCACACAGTATACCATGGTGTTTTTATAAAAAGCAGAGAAAACTAGAAACCAAGCTGTATGTAGTTAGGTTCTGGAACTTATTTAAAGGAAAAAAAATAGAAACACAATCTAAAATTAAATAGATTGCTTTAATATATCTTGAAGCAGTGTATTTTGAAGAATTATTAATCTTCTCCATACATTTCCTTTGCAGGTTTTGGGATGGAAGCTACTTTACTTTTGGTGGTTGGATATTCTCACACTAGAGGTGTGGCTATTTCTTTCTTGGTTTTAGCAGTAGGCTTTAGTGGATTTGCTATTTCAGGTAAAACTTAAACTGTTAAGCACATTGTAGAAGCATTTTAGCATCAGCAGGATTCTTATGGCTATTTATTGTTTCTAACTTCAGACAATATTATAAAAACACTGTTGGTGTAAGACAAAAAGCCATGTTTTTAAAGTGGTGATACATGTTCTCCAATGGGGTGGCTCCTCAAATCTCACTCAAAACAGAAAATGTATAGTGTATAGTGAAAAACTGATTGCAAATTTACAGGCGACATGTTTGAACATATGGAGCCTTAAACTTTGCCATTAAAGAACATTTTCTGCTTGGCAAATGAACCAATTCATATGCCACCTTTTAACAGGCCAAAAGTAACATATTGAAAATCTGTTTAGAAACTAAATTTGCATTTGTAAATTTGTATCCCCAGGATCCATGCTAGAGGGCTAATCATGGTAAAAATTGAAAAGCAGGTTAAAGTCATTTGCAAATGTAATCCTGCCTGTGCCTGTCTATTCAGTGACTATTTCATACCCTGAATATTTGTGCCTAGTCCTGGCCTTTACTTTTAAATGTCTTGCATGAATGTGGCCTGGACCTTTTTACTCTCTTTTGAAATAAGAAGTCTTCAGTCTATTGAGCTTCTTCCATTATTGGTTTTTGGAGAACGCTGAGAATGATAATAACTGTCGGTTAGGACTTCCTACTTGAAGAACAATTTCTTTCTCTGCAGATCTCTTACCTATTTGAAGTCTCCCTTACCTTCAAAACTGCCACTGCCTTTTTCTTGCATTTAATAAATTTTTCACCTGTGCGATCTGACATTGTTAAATGGTTTATAAATTGATTGAATTCTAATGAAAATTTTACCACATAAAAAATTAAAAAGGACCACCATTATGTTGTAGCAAGTCATTGGTTAAATATGTTTGTTATATTAATTATG
The DNA here is from genome assembly GCF_035149785.1 of Candoia aspera. Lineage (NCBI taxonomy): Eukaryota > Metazoa > Chordata > Lepidosauria > Squamata > Candoiidae > Candoia > Candoia aspera. Next base: position 34,357,418 of record NC_086159.1, on the reverse strand, counting down.
TATTTAAAAGATTCAAAACCAGTAATATAATTTCATTTTAACAGTGTAGAAACTTCCCATTAATTATCAATGAAATATGAGAGTTTGTGATACTTTCAGTGCCTTATTTCCAAAATAATTGCTTTTCCTATGCTTTACTTATTATTTCCCTTCTTTGAGAGCCAAGGACTGTGCACAGAGACCATGCTTCAAAAAAATAGGCTGAGGCTTGGCCCAAAACTAAATTTATCTTTAATTAATTTTACATTTTAAATTAACACAATTAGCCCTAATGTACTTTTTTTTTCTTATATCACATTTGGTAACAATGTTTCTATTTTTAATAATATTTTTTATTAAAGTTTAAAGATAAAAAGATAAAAAACTAATGCAAACTAAGAAAAATATAAAAAATAATAATGAAAAATAAAAAGTGCAGAGGAAAAAAAGAATAAAAACTTTTATCTTCCTATACATATATTTGTTTTTCTTTGTTTTTCTTTTAAAAAAAAAAATTTGGTAATAATGTTTGAAGTTCTCAGGGACCAAATCAAATTCTAGAGGACAATGAGGCCTTGGGGACTTAGGTTGTGCATTCATGATCAAGAAGAATCAGCCTAAAAAAAGCAGTTTCATTTTCTTGAATCATTGTCATGCTGGCAGAATGCACCTTGTTGATGTTGTATTTTGCGTTGCAGGATTTAACGTCAACCATTTAGATATTGCACCCCGGTATGCCAGCATTCTCATGGGCATCTCCAATGGAGTTGGGACACTGTCAGGAATGGTCTGCCCTCTCATTGTTGGTGCAATGACAAAACATAAGGTAATGATCTTTAGATGTTTTTTTCATCAATGACTTTCAAATGCAGGGCAGCCAGTTATTGTTTTTAAAGCATCATTCGTTTTGCCAATTTCAAACCCATTCCAAGACATTTTGGAAACATAGTGGTGATATGAGACTTTATTGCAGCAAGTGGGATTTGGCCTGAGGATTAGTTATGACATCAGCAATTTCAGAAAAAGGTGCTGGGAAACCAGCCATTGGACTATAGGGTCTCGCAGTGCTCCATTTTTTCTCCCATACCACTTAATATAAACATGAAGATACATTTGAACATTATCTAGGGTGTTGAGATTGTTGCCAATAACATGCTGATGACAATCAATTCAATGTCTCCTTTTAATCAGTCAATGTTTGAAACAATACTAAGGAAGCCTCTAAGGAAGCGGTTCATTTTCTAAATCAGCATCTGATATCAGTAGTTGTCTGGGTGAGGGAAAACACTGGCATTTAATCCATATAAGATGGTGGTGTTTCTTGTCCATTGGAAATCAGATTAGGAATAGGAAATTAACCAGTTTTAGATGAGATTATAGACCCCTTGAAGTCTGAAGTGGGTGTACTCCTGGATTTAGCACTGAACCTGAAGGGTCAGATTTCAGTGCTGGCCAGGAGTGTGTCCATGTGTTCACACAGCAAAGCTAGTTTGCTGATAAAGCTCTTCCTACAGATATCAGAGCTGGGCATCATAATGCACCTACTTTTCAGACTAACATCTTTATGCTGGGTTGTCTTTGAAAAGTTTCAGAATTTTCAGCTGATTCAGAATGTGGCTATATTATTAACTAGCACCAGCAAGTGACTCTTGCATTACAATAGCTTCTCCGGTTACTTGTCTGTCTCTAGGATCAATTCAGAGTGCTGGTTATTGGCTACCAAGCCTTCTGTGATTTGAAATATAACATTGTCCTGCCACGAGGGCTTTCTGTTCCTCCACTATCACAGGCATAGTTGCTGGGAACAAAAGAAAGGGCCTTTTTTGCAGAGACTCCTGGATTCTGCAGCTATCTGCTAAAGGAGCCCAGGCTACCTCTTTTGACAGAAAAAATAGTTTTATTTGATTCCAAAGCTGTCTTGCTCAAGAAATCAATTTATTTCAAGGTGATATTATTTATTATATTTTTTATTTGATACGTTATTAATTCCTGGCTTTTAATATTCCAACTACAACTTTGTTATTTTCTTTATATTTTATTCTTTTTGAATGTTATTTTTGGTGGAAAGACAGAATATAAATGTAATCTACGTAAAATATGTCCCATGTCATTTCTTTAGACTCGTGAAGAATGGCAAAATGTCTTTCTAATAGCTGCTTTAGTTCACTATAGTGGAGTGGTATTTTATGCTATCTTTGCTTCTGGTGAGAAGCAGGAATGGGCTGACCCAGAAAGCTTGAATGAAGAGAAATGTGGAATAATTGAGCAAGATGAACTGGCTGAAGAGACTGAACTGAACAATGATACTTTTGTTAGCTCAAAGAAAACATATGGTGCTACTGTTCAGCATGATGAAGCACAAAGGAAAGAGTTGCAGAAGGAAAAGGGAGTGATGCAAAATGTCGAAGAACAGATTATTTACCAATATGAAAATGGAAACTTTCAAGATCCATCGTAAATGTGTTCATGGTTTGTGTGACCATTACCATCCATGTATAAAAGCAAGCTGTATCTATATTTATTATAATTATTATTATTATTATTATTGTGGATAATCCTGCCAAATGATTGGCTATAAGACATAGTCATTTCAGCTTGTGTTACAGCAAATGGATTAGTAAAAATACATCTGAGGTGTGCAGTGCCTAAGGTCAGCCCTTGAACTTGCAATGCCATGATCTTTTAATGCTTGGAGCTTTGCTAATAATAAGGACATTTTAATACATCACTGTTCAGCAGCGCAACTGTAGTCTTGACTCAAACACTATGGCCATGTAAAAGCCCCATAAGCAAGCTTTTCTACTGAGTTCATTTCCATAGTAATGTGCAACAGAGGATCCATTGTGGTGAAGGGATAAAACAGCGTTTAACTGGAAATTATGCAGTACAGGTAGTCCTCGTTTAATGATGCTAATTGGGACCGGAAACTCTATCATTAAGTGACATGGTCATAAGTCAAAAAACCATGTGACCATGCTGCTTAGCAGTGGCAGTTCCAGCAGTCCCAGGTGCTGTCATTAAATGAGGATTGTTAAGCAAGGACCTCACATGACCATGACTTCCAATTTCCTGCCGGCTTCTCCATTGACTTTGCTTGTGGAAAGCTGGCAGGAAGGTCACAAACTGCAATCATGTGACCACAGGGACGCTGCAATGGCCGTAAGTATGAGGTCCAGTCATAATGACCACTTGTTCAGCACTGTCATAAGTTCGAACAGTTACTGAACAAGTAGTAGCTAAATGAAGACCACCTGTAGTGGTTGTTTAGATGCAGCTTTAAAAAGCCTGCTGGATAGTTTTTGCCATTTATTAACTTTTATGTTATCAGTTCTAATGAGATACATACTTTTGGATCATCTCCAAAATATATACCTGTTATAAAAATATTTATGCCATTGGTCCACAACCTTAGATATACAGGTTTGCTTGTTAAAATATTTATCCATGACCCCATCTGGCTATCACATTACAACCTCAAACTAAAATTATATACAAAAATAAATGAGGCACAAATATAAATAAAGAGCAACCTGTTAGCATAATTAATCATCCAGTTATGTTGAAATAATTGAGGCACAACCTAAAACCCTGTGCTTCTTCAGGGTACTGAATGCAGCCCCTTGAGGCCACCCAAATTATTATTTTTAGTGTGATCAAAGGGAATCATGATTAAAACAATATTTAATTCATTTTAATTTAACAAAACAAAATCATTTTGTTTTTGTCTGGCCTCATCCACAGTTTGAATGCATCCCCCAGGACATCACTCAAAGGCCAAATGGGCCAAAGTTTCACCCTCCCCCCTGAATAAAACTGTATTCCTGCTCTATTCCATATCTTTTCAGTACAAAATCCACCTGAAATAAATCAGTTATTTGCTAGCCATTGAAAATAGGAGCAACTCAGGCCTTTCTTCCAAAAGCATGCCATGACTGGAAAGACTTTTGTCACATGTCTATGCATGACACTTCCAACCAAGGATGAAAGGACATCATTTTATACTGACTTCATGAACTGGGAAGCCAACACGTGCAGAAACAGTCCCTTAGATAAATGATTTTTAAGTAACCCCAGACTGTTCAGATCAGGACAGATACAAGTAGGTCACAATTAGTGCCAGGTTGAATAATGCGATATTCATTTAGTGCAAATTGTAAATTGATACCTGGTCGCATTTAATGTGACCCAAAATTCAGGTAAAGTGAGGCTAGCACATGCGCAGTTGTGGTTGGGATTTTTGATGCTGCTAATCTTTGTGTGTGCAAAATGGAGAAAAGGAAGATTCCATCAGAGGAAAACAATACAAGTTTAAAAAATAAGAGGTTTGTTATTACACTAGAGCAAAAATTTGGTGTAATTCAACAACATGAATGTGGTTGTAGCAATGCTAAAATAGGGCAAGATGTTGGAATGCCTGAATCTACAGTAGAATTGTCTTTATTTTGCTTTCTGTAACTACCCTGTGACTTTGTTAACCATAAATTTGAATTATAAATATATTCTTTTTATCCTTTACTGTAATATTTCATTAATATACATATAAAAATTTATGTTAAAAAAATTTCGTTGCCTATTTCCATTGAGCTGGAACCAGTTACCACATTTTCTATAAAAATATCACTTCAAATAGTGTGAGTTTGAAAAATGCAATCATTTCAATGGATTTATTACTCACACTAATCAAGACCAACCTGTAATAACTGGCAGTTCAGTCATGGGAGAGAAACAAGCAGTTTGGGTATTTATAGTGTTCTTTGTTTCTGAATTGTATATTTATATATTTTGTTATATATATTCTTGCAAATTAAAGACCTAAATAGTGGGAGCCCAAGGAACAGTTGGTTTAAATGATCCCTTTATATACAAAAGAAGCTGTGAATTTGTTCCCTTTGCCTTTCTTTCTAAGAATTTATGCAGTTTATATTCCCACTCACTTGATACCACATAAGCAGTGCAATGTATTTGCAGGAGCTTATTGTTTAGAAAGGAGTGTGCTGATTGTTATAGCTCTTATAATTGATTTACACTCAATACGCCTGAAATGCTTGGTGTTCTAGAGTTTTCCTCATAATCTGTGAGAGATATATGGGAAGCATGCTGCATGATTTCTAACCTGATCATTTTGTTTTCATGCTATTATCATCAGTAAAATTGCAAGTGGAAACATTTTGTTGCATTGTGTATTTTATTAAGAGCCTGTCGTTCAACTGTGCCGTTTCAACAATAGTTAAGCCACATGAAGACATAACAAGAGAGACATAGCATCCTAATCACAGATTCTTCCATTCTTTGAGGATAGCACCAATTTCTTCTGGGTCTTTGATACTGAAGGCATTAGAGTTTCACCTTCCTCAGAAAGGAGTGAAATGACATAGTGATAATGAAACTTGTCTGGAACTACTTTTATTATATTAAAAGTGTTTTTACTGAGCTGTGTTTTCCACCCATATGCTTAAATTAAATATATTGGAGGCTAGCTAATTTCTAGTGGATTCTTGAAGTTAATGTTTGAAAATAAATGGTGATTAAGTGCATTCTGAGAAAAATCCTGGATTGGTAGTGAAAAAGTAGTCAAAGGGTTATAACTATGTTTTCAGTCATGATTGGAAGATAAAGAAAAATGTTAAATACCATGTATTGAACAATCTAAATATTTCAAAAATGTTCTGGTTAATGAAAACCAGAGCAGATTTTCTTGCCAGGAGTAAGCCTTATTATCAGCTGCAGCATGAAAAGAAATTGTAATTAGTGCTGTGATAATATTTTAAACATTTTGAGAAAGGAGAGTCCTTATTAAAATAGCATTGTATCACTATGTTGTATAGAAGTGAATACTACTGTGTGAACAAGTCCTTCATTTTATTTATCTGAGATCTTCCATCATTCAGCTTTATGGGATAATCTCAGGTTCTAGTAGTTTGACTGAGAGAGAAAACTTTTCCCTATTCACTCTTTCAGTATCATACATAATTTTATAAATTGTCTATAATGTTCCTCTGTTACCTTTTTTCTAAACTCAAAAGTTCCAAGTGTACCCTTTCCTCATTAGAAATGTACTCCTTTTGTAACATGGTGTTGTTTTTAAATGAAGCTTCATTTAAACTGCTGTTTTCCTGTTTATTCTCACAAAATTGAACATCAGTCTTGTAAAATAGCATACATTAATTCAACATTGCCTCCTTCTAAATAATTGGGAATAGGATTGCTATTTCCAAAATGTACAATGATAAGAGAAGTTAGAGAGATAAGAGAAAAAACAAGTGGATTATGCCACCAACATAAAAGTGGCAAACAATAAGGAATAATAAAGGGCTGTCATCCAAGATCAAATATTAAAACCAAGATGGGACTGAAGTGTGTATTTGGAGGAGTAGGGATGTTCTAGAGGTTGTAAGGATTGTGAGTGCAGTTAAGTGAACCTGAAAGACTTAAAAGTAGTAGGTTGGGGATAGGGGCTAAAGCATGAAGAATTTGAAAATGAGTAGGTCAAGATCACCACCTCCACAGTTAAATGTATGTGAAAGAAAGACTTCCAGAAGGGGAATTGTTGCTGAAATTCAGCAGAATTCAAGATTCAGTTACAGCAATTAGTTGACTGGATTGAGAGAAGAAAATACCAGGGGTATGGATGATTGTTATCTCAAGTGATGAACAAGAAAAAGCAATAATGGAAATACAGAATCCACAATTGGATATAAAATTGAAACAGAGATAGTAGGGTGTAAATGCAAACCTCACTCTGAAACATGCTCTATATCATTTCTGGAACACATCAGGCTTTGTTTCTTTCTTGAGAAATGTGAAGATTAAGTTATCTGTTAGTTTCAGATGCTGCTATAAGTTTCAGACTTACAGTTCATTCCCTGTGACAGAATCCGAGGCTGATGTCACTCGTCTGGCATATCCTTCAGAAATACTGTATGCTGATTTTGAAACCCCTTTTGAACTTTTTGCATGAAACATGATATCTAAATTGGATCATTAGAAATTATAATGGACAATAGAATTAATGAAAGCTATGTTGTAAACTTAGAGTAAGAGTTTAATGCAAATGTACACTTATATCTGTAGCAAAGAAAGATGGGAGTCATTCTTTTTCTGTATTTTCTTTCCTTTTTCTGCATTTGACTTCTCTCTTTTCCCCTTTTTTCTATTTTGTTCTCTTACTTTACATTTTTCATTTCTTGTTAGCTTTTATGTTTTTATCTTTTTATCCTGAAATCTTAATAAAGTTTAATAAAAAGAAATATGCTGATTTTGTGCATAGATCAAGATCTCTTTCTATCTCTCGATCTCTCTGTAGATTCTGTCTGCAGATGTGCTAAGATTCTAATAAGGAAAAAGACTGAGGTAAACTGAGATACCCACCTTCTTCTAACTATGAATAATTGACTCCTCAAACTGGGACTGGAATAACTCTGACAGCAGAGGTAGTATACAGTATAAGAACTAAGCCTAAAAAGGAACAAAGAGTTAATAATATGGACTGAGGAAATAAACTGCAACATCCTGCTTTTGATGGCCAGCCCTTCTATTAGAAAATATGAAGCAGTCATTTAGAGTGGCAAATGTGAAGGAGTGACATTTGTAGGAGAGAACTATGTGCCACATACAGCTGGAACCTGAATCTCCAAAATAGCTTGTCGTCCTCAGTTGCAGTGGAAAATACTGTCCCTTCACTACTGTTCAGATTCAACTGCTTTTGAACATGGGATAGGACAAAGCTGACACTATTTGTGTCTTGAATGAACACAAAATAACAACAAATCTCTCTCATAAAATGTTGCTCCTGAGTGAACGGAAACTTAAATTACCCCTCTTCCTCCCCCCCCCCCCCGCAATAAATTTCCTCTCCACTTTATCTCCCACTAGAGACTATGCTGTGTTTGCACTCTACCTTTTCAAATACCATAATGCGGCATATCTATATTTTTTTCACCCTCCACTGCAGGATAACCTAGCCTGGCTTTGACCTCAAATACCTTTATAAAGCTGAGAAGTAATTGGTAGTAGGAAGAGATACAAAAGTGTCCATAGGAATGAATGAGGAGTAGAAATAAAACCCAGCAAGGACACTCAGTCACATATCATTTTAAGCCCTGCATCTCCTATCTGGTGCTAGAGAACATATTGGTAGTTTTGGGCTAGGTACCTGCAAGGATCCAAATGTTTTGTATTAAAAAAGGAGATTATGCTTTTAATGTTAACAAAAGTAAATGAGAAGTTAATGTGCTACAAAGTATCACATCAGGTATTGTTTTTACTTCCAAGAAAAACTGGGTTCTATGTAGATTTCATAATCCTCCTTATCAAATAAAAATAATAGGTAGCTATATGCCAGTGCTTGGTTTTGAGAATACACACACACACACACACACACACACACACACACCAACTCAAGGTGGCAAACATACAGGTAGTCCTCGCTTACTGACTGCCTTGTGCAGCAACTATTCAAAGTTACAAAAGTGCTAAAAAAATAATTGCGACCAATCCTCACATTTACAACTGTTGCAGCGTCCCACAGTCACATGATTGCATTCATGTGCTTTGCAGCCAGCTTGCAACAAGCAGAGTTAATACAGAAGGCAGAAGTAAAATTTTAAGTCATGGTCACATAATTTTTTGCTTAGTGACCATGGCACTTTGCTTAATAACTGAATGGGAAGTGAGGTCATAAGCCTGTCAAAGTTATGTGATTTTCCCCTTAGCAACTGCATTGCTTAGCAACCGAGTTGCCAGTTCCAATTGTGGTCGCTAAGTGAGGACTACCTGTACCTAATACTCCTGCCTCCTATTTTTCCCACAACAACAACCCTGTAAGGTGGGTTGGGCTGAGAGTGTGACTCTCAAAGTCACCCAGCCAGCTCTCATGCCTAAGGGAGACCTAGAACTCACAGTTTCCTGGTTTCTAAGCCAGCACCTTAACCACTAAACCAAACTGGCTATTATTATTATTATTACCTACTCACAGGGCTGCCCACAGGGTATGGTCAAAAAGTGCCACACATATAAGAAACTGGTGAGGTGGCGCTGTTATTTATTTTAAAGAAGATAGAAAAAAGAGTGACTTCCGACCTTCTTCAGTACAGATAAAAGCATAAAAATACATTAACCTCTTACTCTATTTTTAACTATAGTACACATTATTTCTATATTCTTATACAGTCCTAATCGTCAAATCCCAAAATCAAAATTTCATTTTTTAAAGTTTCAAGCAAAAAGTCCAAAAGTGATTTCCAAGTAGAAATGAAGTTAGACAAATTATTTTCTTTAATCAAGGTAGTCAGTTTCGCCATCTCTGCCAAGTCCATTAATTTAACCATTCTTCCACTGCAGGAATTTGTAAGTCCTTCCACCTTTGGGCATACAAAAGTCTTGCTGCTGTTACCATATATAAAAACAAAGTCCCCAATTTTCTTTCAAACTGTTCATCCATCAAGCCTAAAAGAAAAACTTCTGGCTTCAATTATATATTCACCTTAAGAATATACATAAGAAATCTGATATTGCCCCTGTGACATGGGTGCCATAGAAAACACGGCCCATGTTCTTTTATGCTGTCAGTTTTATAGGGACATTTGCCACCAGCGGATTACCTCCCTTTTATTTAAATTCCCGAGGCACACTGACAATTTTTCCTTATGTTATCTGTTAAACAACCAAGATAAATGTATTTCTCTGAAGGTAGCAAAATTCTGCTACATTATGTATAAGCTACACCCACAAATGGTTGCCAACGGTTATTGATATTAGGGGATAATTTTGCTTTGTTTGTTTTATAGAATGTATTTTATTGGTCTATGACTGAAATAAAGTTTCTGTTCTGTTCACCTTAAGAATCCTTTGAATTAAAGTATGTATCTGGTCCCAGTATTTCTTCGCTTTCTTATAAGTCTACCAAAGATGATAAAAGGCACCTTCACCTTGAGGTGGCTCCTTTGCTATTAACATCCCTTCATCTATTCTTTTCTTTTCTCTCTTTTAGTTCTGCTTTTCTAGTTCTTAATGCTTTTTAACAATTATTATATAATGGTTTTAGGTAATGCTTGTTTTTATATCTACTGTTTTATTGGATTGTTGTATGCTGCCCAGAGTCACTTTTCATGAGATGGGAGGCTGTATAAATTAGAGTTAATAAATAAACAGGTGGAGCTTTGATCACACCATCATTATAGCATACTACCCTGCAGACACCTGTACCTATTCCAGGGTTCCTCAAAGTGGTCAGTATCAACCTCAAAGGATCAGTTGGGCCATCCAAGGGGTCAATAAATGGCTAGGGGTCAAAAGGGGGTCAGTAAATGGCTCAGGGTCAATAGATGGTTGATAAATGATGGAAGGTTGATTGGGCTCAATTAATCTTTTGGGCTCTCTGTAGAGCTCCACACCAGTCCCTAGTCCTGAAGGTGAGGTGGCTGGTGGTGAGACAGTATTACCCAGAGTTGGATGGTCAGCTGTCAGCGAGAACAGCCTTCAGTTGTCTCTCTTATCATTATCATTATTATTCATAATACTATTAAAGTAGTATTTATTAAATTATTTTCATCTAATAAATGTTTGGGGGTCAATGAACAATCTGAAACTTCATAGAAGGGTCAATGAGCTGAAGAGTTTGGGAACCCCTGACCTACCTGGAAAAAAAATATGATGGTAAGGAACACCAGTACAGGAGGTGTGCTACAAGAGATGATGACCAGCAACTGCAAATGGGTATTTTGTGACTGCTACTGATATCATGTCAGCACTTTTGTGAAGGTACCCATTAAATCATTTTATTCCAAACATGACCATACTCCAAAATGAATGGGGAATGCTGTGCTAAGGCATGATTTGGCTTATTTACTTTTGTCTTAGCACAATGTGTGGATCTAATTACTGCAGCCTTTAAATAAACTTGCAATGCCTCCTCAGTCAGAGGCCAAAGAGGCAGATCAGACAGACTGTCTGCCTGTAGATGGTCAGGCACCCATGGTAGTTTCACCAACTGTGACAGTTGTGAAGGACCTAGCAAAAGTGACCAACACATCTCCTTGAGAAAAGAAGGCAACACACCCCTAATCAAGGCAGCCAGTACCTGGGGTGAATAAGAGCAACTTCCAGGCCTTTGCCATCGGTGGGAAACAACTCTCCAACTCCTGACTGTGTTCCTGTGGCTCTTGTTCCTCGCCCTGCATTCATACTGTAGGCTTGACATTCAGATCAGATCATCAAATTCTCTGGTGCTTAAACCCCAGACCTGTTGCAGACAACTGTTATGGCTCTGCCTCTGCCTTTCTCCTGTGTGAAGATCACTATGACTGAGGTTACAAAGCAAGTTACAGACTCTGACCTTCCTAAGTCTTAAGTACTCTCTAATAACTCTGTGGTTCCCAGCTATTATCAAAAGTTTACAATATGGCAATAAAGATAAATAGCTTACCTGGCTTTCACTTTTGTATTAGTTGGCACAGGATACAGGGGACTCTATTTTAATATTTTATTAAATTTATATTTCACATTTCTGTTCAAAAAGAAGCAATTGCTTATTGACAAGTCTCTTAATAAATGTCACCATGGATGTACTGTACAGCCAAATATTCTGAAGTACTCACATTTCTTATCACTGCACAATAAATGATGGCAATCTTAGTTTTATTGTTAAATAGCCTTTAATAAAGTTTCATTGTGAGTGTGAGAGATAGCTTGCTCACTTTTAGCATTGATCATACATTGATTATATAATAAAGCTGCCATCCTATATTCCCTCTTATAGAAGTGCTATTGAACTTAATGACAATTATTTCTGGGTACAAGGGCACAGGTTTACATTATATGGCAATGCTTCATCAATCAGGCATATCTACTATTTAGGACTGGGAGGTGAAGGGGCCTTCGCCCATGCAATGGTGAAATAGCGAAACATACCATCAGTGAGCTGATCCTCTATATTGGACAAATTTGAAGGTGCTTCTTTATGTCCTATTATTCTTTTTTTAAAAGAAACCTTCTTTACTTGAAACAAAGCTTGCAGAATAAAAATGTGCTAAGTCCTAAATATAATAAGTTCACAGCAGGTGGAAGAACCCAGGTGATCTTGATTTGGCTCAAAAACCCAAAGCAGGGTTGGACTTGGATGGAAAACTATCAGGAAATCCCAGTGCTATAGATTAAATTGGGAAGCCAAAAACACTCCAGAACTATTTCTACAACTCTGCCAAGAAAACTGTGTGGATGCAGATATCTGAATCATTCTGAAGAGCTTTAAAGACAACTTCTCCATTTTTCTTGTGCTTTCTGGGTTTTATAAACTTCCCATGACAGGATTGAGCCTCTTGCTTCCTTCATATCTCACCTATAATAATGGCCTTCTAAAATAAATAAACATCAATCAAGATTTTGTAAATCAAGTGATGGCCCTACAAATAATACAAATTGAAAGCTTTGGAAGAATCAGAAATGGGGGATATAACCATTTTTGCAATCTGAGTATGAGCTAGCACTGTGATGTGATTGCAAAAAAATCAAATCCAGTTTTAGACTGCATCATAGTAAGGATAATTTCCAAATTGCAAGGTGTAATAGTTCCACTGTAAAAGTTCCACTGCAAGTATTCTGCACTGATCAGACCCAACTGGGCACCTGTCAGCCCTTCAGCACCAAATTTTAAGGAGTCAGAGAAATTGGCACAGGTTCAGAGAAAGGCAGGGCAATGAGAATGATCGGGGACTAGAAGCAGCCCTCTGAAGAGTGAAGTAAAAGTGAAAGGGAGGGGTGTGTTTAGCCTTAAAAAAAGATCACATGATACAACTCTTAAAATATCTGAAAGGGTATCAAATACAAGAGGATCAAAACCTGTTCTCTCTTGTTCCAGACTTCAGGAGAGGAAATAATAGAGATAAGCTGAAGCAACAATCAGTTGAGCTGCAATGTGAGCGTACAATAAATTATTTACTATAGAAAGATTACTCAAGAATTAATACTGTTACAAAAACATAAGCATGCATAAAATGTCTAATTCAAATATAGTGCCTAAAATCCTGAAAGCTAAATTGTCTGCAACAATCCATGAATGAAATATCCTCTGGTAAAATTTCTGATGGGGGAGTAACAGAATGTAGTGTGAAGAAAATTAAAAGGGGTTTCAAAATGCTGAAAGAAACCTAGCCAGATATATTTCAAATATCTCCTCAGTAGCCTCAACTCTTAACTGCTCACCAACACAGTTAATATGACTAAATCATAATTTAATAGATGGTTAAATATGTGACAAATAATTCTAGCATGACCTTACTCCAGTTAATACATCCAGTACTCTCAATAATATTTGAATGTATCAAATGTCATTAAGAAAATGAATATAAAACAGATTACAAACGATCACCTGAACTAAGTTAACAGAGTAAAATCCACTACAAGTACTTAGAGCACACTGTGATTTAATTGGATAAAAGTACAAAAGAACAGTTCACAATTTGTTAAACTAAAATTGAATTATATGAATGGAATACCAGTCAAGATCTCCATTCAGACCAAATGAGACCAAAGATTTTCTGTGTATCCAGAACAACTCCCTCTGAAGTAAAGATTTATATATTTCCTGTTCCACCACTGACCTTCCCTATGCACCAGAATTTTCTCTTCTTCATTAAGGCCTTTATCCAGATCATCTTTGACTAAAGGGCTTGTGTCCTGCCCTTCATAATGCAATGTTCAATTATCCAGGGGTGTATGGCCCTAGGAGCCATGCCAATGTACGACAGACCCAATCTCTTGATCTGACAGTGAGAGTTAAGGTGCTTAAGATATCTATTTCTCCTTAATCCTCCTCATCCCTGAAATGGAAGGGTAAAAATTTGGATCCATTCACTGGGAAGTCTCTCGGAAGTGGCCAAAGGAGTGCTGGGGGCTATATGCTATATGGTTTTTCTGCTTTTTAGTTTTATCGTTGCTGGTTTTATGATTATATAAATTGTTTTATTGGTTGTAAGCCACCCAGAGTTGGTTTTAAGATGAACAGCTCTACAAATGTTTTTAAATAAATAAGTAAATATGCAGCACTGGAAATTTGTACCTAAGCTTTAACCCATTGTCCCCACTGTATTCCCAATCACTAAACTGGGAACTTAGTGATTGGGAACAAAATCCACTATTCAGTTTTGTTTCACTATAAATTGAATGCAGTGGTGCTGGGATCATTCTGCCCTCATAATAGAACCAAATATTTGAAGCCTTGAGTCTCCTCATAGACTGATGTAAAAAAAGTAATTGTTAGTTTAACAACATCAAGCCATGAAACTAGCAAACACCACTTCATCTTTTGGTGGGTTTGCCTGGTAAGAACAAAATGCCTAAAAAAGTGTTTGTGAAGAAACAGATACAGAAAAGGACTACTAAATTATAAAGCAAAGGCATTGGACTAGAATACTCCAGGGAAAATACTAGAGTACCCCAAGTCAATAGACAACATGAATAAAATTGAAATTAATCAAACAGCGCAGGAAGAAACAAAGATAACATCATACAACTATTAAAATTGGAAAGAAGCAGTAGAAGGCTCTGTAGTGGACAATAATTATAACAATGACAAAATGTAGAATTAAACAAATTCCTTCATAAGAGGCTTGAAAATCTGGCCAATTACTGTAAGTAGCACTAATTTTCCAAATCAGACTTGATTACCTGCTTTGCAATACAATGTATATTACTGGCAGGCCGTTCAAAGGTTTCTTATTTTTAGGGGAGTTACGTAAAATCTTATGCAGCAGTGGGTGACAAAGGTTTTATTTATTTCACATTATTATCTGTTGACTTTAAAGGGCTAAGTACTGAAGAGATGAAGCAATCATTAAGTCAATGATTAAATGGATAAAATAAGCATATACAGTAAACGTTTGAAAGAGATTTTATGTTACACTTATTTTCAAAAGGTCATAAACATTTCTGTCCTTGAAGGCCAAGCCAGCTTTCTGCACGATATTTCCTTCCATATTTTAATGCATATTTCATACTACCACTATCATATTTAATTCCTAATAATTATTCATAAATTATATATTAGATTGCACACAGAATGCCTTGCAAATGTACATTTTGATCATGTGTACAGCACTGGGAAGATGAGAACTCATAGAAGCTCTGAGAAGTAGCTGATCTCAGATGTAATAAACAAGGAAAGAAAGAATATGATGGGATCAGTAATTTATAGTATACAGCATCTGAAGAAAGCAGAACAGCAATTTAAAAGGTAATGCTATGATAGGATTTGGAGTTCATCTGATACTTACAGACTAACTGCATTCATATGAAAAAGGAGAGAACAGAGTGTAAAAGCAGCCAAAATTTCCAGAAGGTAAAATAATAGAGGGATATTTCAAAATGATAGGAATGATAGATGCCAAAATATATTTTAAAAATGTTACTTTTATAGATAATTTTGATTTGTTTAAGTTCTATTCCAATGGGATTTCATTTTATCAGTTTAGATATCAGAAAGAAACAGGCTTCCAGGCAATCAAGCTGAACTTCCCCTTCCAGTAGTTCTTGTCCTGTCTCCCCACATACTAACAAGCCTTTTTGTGTATGCACTGATTTCATTCATAAAGTTATGAATTGTATAGATTTATGAGGAAGTAGCTCTACCTATTAAGATCACTCGTTCTCAATACCAGTTGTTTGAGAACGTAAGTAGGAGGGTACTATTAAGCTCATGTCCTATTTGTGGACCTCACATTGTCATCTAATTGGCAATATGTTTTGGCCTAAATCCATATTTGGTTTAATTCAGCCATGGCCTTAGGGTGTTCTGATGATGATCTATGCTTGACACATTTTATATGGGAATAGTTTAAAGAGTTTTTCAAGACTGCATAAATGTACCTAAACCCTGACTGGGATGGGGAAACATTTGTTAGGCTAAACTTTTCTTAATCTCAGTGCATCTGAATGTGTAAATTTCTTAGTGGTGGCCATGTGGACTGGAATTGTAGAAGTTTTGATTGACACTTCTGGAGGGCACCCAGATTGGTGGTAATTCTTATGTTCAGAATATCACTGTGGTGGTAAATTACTTAAGTTTTCAGAAGAGTAAGCCTAGGGTTAAATTTGTTAAATAAGCATAAACATAACTGCTTTATTTATGGCACCTTTCTGCCTTTTTCAATACTTGGAATTCCATTTGGCCTTGATTTCCTACACCTTTTGGTTGTCTCATTCAGAGGAAGCATGAGCTAGCATTTGTCAACATGCTTTTTAGTTGCTGCCCAATAAGAATCTTCAACCAATCATAATAAGCAGCATATCCTGTGCAGGAATTATGTTGTATCCAGTTTTATAAAGTTCCTGTACTTCAAGCATGTTTAGATAGTTCAGGAAAGAAAGAACTGTTAATGAGTAATCTTTGTCCACTGCAGTATTGTCAATGAAGAGGGGGGAAGTAAGCTAAAATGATCATGTTATCACTGAAGGATCCTGCAAAAGTGAGAAACAAAACAAAAATGTTCCTGCTGAAAAATCATTAGGAGTTTCAGTTGATGCAAAACTGCTGATTCTATGAGAAAACCAGAGCAAGACATCAGCTGTAAGTTGCTATTTACTAATTCCTGTAGTTTGGATAACATGTTTGAGTGTATTGTTTCTCTGCAATTTCATTCATTTCATCTTGTCTAAGTTTCGATTAACCCATGAATTAGTACTAGAATTCTCAATAAAGTGAAAAAACAGATTATTTGTTTAGTGTGTGATAAAGGACGCTCTTTAAAAAAATTACAGTTTGTGTTAATCTATTGGGATTAACTGCCAAAGCACTGTTTTTCCACATTGTCAAAATATATTGCTGATTGATTAAATATTAATTAAATAATGATTATATAAAAACTTTCGAAGTGGCTTATGATCACTTTTTCCATTAAATTAAGCCAGTTTTCCAATTAAATTTTATATCTGTTTTATATTTCTGATGCAGATACCAAAATGTGAAGTTTTGTCGTGGTGTCTAATAGAAAAAAAAAACACCAGAAAAAATGAATTATTACTGTTATGGATTTATAAGCACAGGACCTTGTGTGACTGGCAATACACTGTATACTCCACTAGGGGAAAAGATGGAAAAATGCAAAAACACTTTTCCATATTTTTTTTAGCATTAAATTTTATTGGCAAAGTTGGAATGAATTTCACTTATTATAATAGCCACTTCCAACTCGGTGCTTCTAATCCTTCTAGTCCCTTCCTCCAATGGGTAAAAAAATTACTTGTGAAAATCTGACATTAATATCACTAAGTACTTCATCATTACTGAATTGTGTTTATTATATGCTTTTATTTTTCTTTTAAGAGGAAATATAAAATTTGTGCTTTATGGAATTACATTACTTTCTTGCCACAAAGATTTTTCATAGAATCTCTGAGCCAGCATTCATCTGATGATTATCCCATGGGCCTGACACCTGGCAATGCTATTATTTTGGTTGACATTTAACAAAGAGACAGATACTCTGAAAGAGTGTCATTCTTTATTCACTAGTTTCTCACAGGATTTATCGTATTTTAAAATAAAATTAAATTTCAGGCAACAGAATACAGAAAATAGAGGCTGCAGTACAACATCAGTACCGAAATGAAGCCAATAATTGTAATTCCCGGTGCATCTAAGATCGATAGTGGGTCACCTGAAGTACAGTAGCCCATGGAGAAATTTCCTATCTAATGTTTAAATGTTTTTAATGAAAATGCTTATATTGTTGAATATTTCTACCCAAAGATAAAATTATGAATTAGTTTGATTGCATATTTCAACATTATTGACTGACATTTCAAGGAATTTCAATGAAAAGAATTGAGATATATGGGTGGGATTCACACATTACACTAAACCATAATGTAGTTTATCTGGCTTTGGTTTAGCATGATTTATGGACCCAGCAAAGTGTGATTAATTCAATTAATAGTGGTTAAATAAACCAGGTTTAATGTATGCAAACTCAACTACTAAGAAGTTAGCCTCTCTTTCTAGCCAAAAGTCATGCAGATTCGTACATGGAAAGTTATAGAAAGTTTGCATAGACATTGAGAAAGTAGTTGTGCCAAGGAAGTTGGACTCATTTATGTAAACCATATTAACAGACAATTATGTAGTAATACAACTCTACATTTTAATTTGACAATTTTAATATAAAACAGTTGTATGTGACTAAACTGGTATACTGTAAATTGTGTGTCTCCAAATTTGTGCGGGCTACATCTCCCAGATTGTTTTCCAAGATAGCAATAAGTTGAGAATTGTAATTCACATACATCTAGAGGATACAAGATTGAAAAAGGCTTAAATAAAGCAGTACTAATTTATAGTGAAATGTTATGCTCATATAGAAATTACCCACTGAATTTAATTTATCAGGCTCTCCAGTAAATATTCATAGAATTTAATCAATAAATATATATATCTTGGAAATAATAAGTACTTGGAATTATTTTCAGAATGCTTGCTAACATCTTGTCACCAGCCAATGTATTTTATATGATTTACTGTTTTCGCTGCCTTTACAATCAGCTAGAGATAGCTCACATGATTGAAATTTATAAATGTGATTGAATTGCTCTATATACTGTTTACTCTAAATTAGTAGGTATACATGGTACTGGTAACATGAGATAAATATTATAAGCGCAGAACTTGTGAACAGTATGTTAGATTATATCTCAGTTCATACATTGTAATATCCACAACAGTTCCAGTAATTTTCTATTTCCTAGTATATCAATGTTTGACTGTGAACATCTTAAGTACAGTAGCCTATGGAAAAACTTCCAAATGAATACATGATTTAGTTCAAAGTGCTGACACTGTTGAATATTTCCACCAAAATAAAACAGGAATCTGTTTGATAGCATTTTCTACCAGTACTAAGCACTCCATGCATCTGATGAAGTAAGCAACGGCTCCTGAAAGCTTTTGCTTTTTAATAAAATGTGAAGTTTTTCCATAGGCTACTGTACTTAAGATGTTCACAGTCAAACATTGATATACTTGGAAATAGAAAAAGTGCTACTTTTTCTATTTAGAAAAAGACTTCTAATTTTTGGCTATCATAGGCTAACATGGCTCTCCTTCTGCAATGCCCACAATAGTAGTAATTGACAATGTCTTTATGGATAATGGCATATAGATTATGGGTGGGGAATGCTGAGAGTAGTGCTGACAGGATTATGAATATGCTGACAGTAGTGCTTTCTAGTACAGGTAGTCCTTGACTTACGACCATTCGTTTAGTGACCAAAGTTATGATAGTGCTGGAAAAAGTGACTTGTGACTGGTCCTCACATTTATGACTGTTGCAGCATCCCCATGCTCACATGATCAAAATTCAGGCGCTTGGCAACTGGCATGTATTTATGACCACTATTTACAACCTTCCCATCTGGCTTCTGACAAGCAAAATCAATGGGGAACTGTGTGATTCGCTTAACGACCATGTCATTTGCTTAACAATCATGTGATTCACTTAATGATCCCAGTGATTCACTTAATGATTGCTGCAAAAAATGTAAGATCGGCTGTGGTCATGTGATGCCTCGCTTAATAACCGCACCGCTTAACAACAATTTTTTCAATCCCTATTGTGGTTTTATGTCAAGGACTACCTGTAAGAGTTTAGGCAAGTGTGTCCATTTTAAAAATGGAAAGTCTCTCAACATGAAAATAACCACATTACAGTACTGCATACTGGGGATGGTTCACATGGAAGAATGTAGGGCATTAGGATATGTTCTGGGACATATGCAAACTTGTTTTTATTTGCTGTTTTTATTATTATTAATATTATTATTTGTTGTTAGGTTTCATCACTACTTGAGTTATTGCAAATCATATATTAAAGATTCTATGGCATCGGAGATGAACCTTGTCGAGCATCCCCAGCTATCTTCAGCAGATGGATTCTTTTTTTCTGAAGGTCCTAATTTATTTGGTAAATTGGAAAATACATTAATAGCAAGATAATATTTATAACATTAAAAGAAATGCTAACAATTCCCTATCATTTTAACCAATTAACTATTTCTAGAAATGCTCCCAATTAGTTTTTATTTATGCTATAAAATAAATGTATGATAACACTGTAGATAACTGAATAAAATCAAAGAAAAGAAGGCAATTCACTGATAAAGCACACTATTAATTCAGTAGGAGAACACATATACTGTATAGTAAAAGATCCCAGTTTGTGTCCCTGGCTCCTCCAGTAAAAAATTCCTGTCTGAAATCCTGAGGAAGAAGCCTCAGTCAGTGCAGGCAGTCTGGAGACAGAAGTAACAGCAGTTTGCTTACATTAGCAGAAATAAGCATGCCTAATAACTGAAAGTTTGTGGCTTCGGACTCCTCATCTGTTTCCCAGCATTCAACTCATTCTCCTTCTAGGCCCTGTCCAAATGTCTTTTCCCAGCATTCAGCAACATTTAGTCAAACTATATATCATGTGAGAAATTCATAAACTCTTGTGTAGTTTTTTTAAAAATATACTACAGATGAGAACATGTGGTGATCTGGACTGAAGTCTTGACACTGGAGAAGATGGGAGGGGGTGTTAACCATTTTTCCTTGTGATTCTTCTGCATTCATAGAATGCCTGTATTATTTCTGCTCTCTGCTTCTTCCCCCTCATCCGCTTATCTTTGCATCTTCCCCATAATACTTCCTTTAATCTGACTGTCACCGCTTCTGTCTTCAGCTGTCAGCATATAAGGGCATCATATCAACTTAGCCAAAAGATAAGAACAGATGGTAATTTGCAAGCAATAGGCAGGTGACATCAGGTTTTAGGATATAAAAGATTTTCTGAGACAGTATATAAAATACAATCAGCTTCTATATATATTGCTCTAATACAGTATACAACTGGGGTTTTTTTAAATAGTGCCCAGTAAAATACTTCAAGTAAATAACTCCTTCTCTCTTTCTCTCATATATTATATTTTTAGTGTTATTTGGTCATGTGTCTACAACAAATAAAATAGTTAGCAAATGAAATAATCTTCTTTGGATATTCTTGCCATGGTGATCAGTAACTCCCTGGTATTCCTTACCATGCTCTCCTGAAGGCTGATGCTTTTTGATAGGGGTTAATTTCCCCTTTACCTTTTGTCTGTGGCAGGCAACTAACATGTTAGAGTCCCACATGGCAGCAGATCACTCAACTTAGACCCAAAATCCTTAGCTGCTGGGATGAGAGGAGCACAGTTGGTAGCTAGACTGCACTGTGCAAAAAGCTCGTTGGCAGTAGGAACATACTGATGGTCAGCAATAGCATAAAGCATTTGGCCCATCTAAGGCATGCTGAAAAGCCCCCAACCCCCTCTAATTTCCTTGCTTATAAACACGCTTGAATGAAATCATTTATATTTTTAATATGGAAGTGATTCTCCCAGTAGATCTTTTATCTTAAGAAAAAAAATATAACTCGTATTTCCTCATGATTTCCTGAGGCAAAGAGCATCTAGAAGCCACTTTGGCCAATCTAAGAGGAAAACATAATTTGATGTCAGACAGTCAGAGCTATTACAATACTGCCATATTGACTTGCTGGCTGTTACAATTCTTAGAGTGGGGCATCTTGGGGAAGCTGTTCACTTCCTGCAGAAATTTCAATAGTGGCTTCAGCTGTCTTTGCTTTGGTAGTAGAACAAGTTTTTATATAGATTTACCATTGTGGATTATATAATGCTGGACGACTGGCTTATTTTAGCAAGACAGAATTTTATAATTTAATATAAAATATACTGATCCATAAGGAATAATACTGCAAGCAAGCCTGTAGTTATGAGTGCTGCTTTTGAGAGCAAATTTTCTAGAGTTTATCAAATTGGTCTGGAAACTTGCCATAGCTATTTTCTCAACTTACTCCTCATAATAAAGTTAATCAGTAAACTGTGTAACCTCTGCCCTACTGCTTCCTTTGCTGGTCTCAGAGGAAGTTTTACTTATCACTTGTGATTAGAGTTTTTGGAAGTTAAGGAAACACAAGAGAACCACAGCACAAAATTTTCAGGAACTCTATTTAAATGGTCAAATTGGTATGCCCTTAAAAGGTAAGATATTATCCTAACTCACTCATCATTTGCTGTTCTTAATACTAGATAATATCATTATATAGTAGTTATAATGAAACCATGTCTAGACGTTGATGTTTATGACATCCAAATACTGTTATTTCTTCTTGTACGTAAAACTAATTTAGCTTGGATCTAGTGAGCTTTCTCTTACCCTACATAACAATTTCTAGTATGGTGATCTTAGTTCCTCTTGTTCTGAATTTGTGGTAGACCAGTCTTCTCCATCCTGGTGTCCTCCAGATGTATTAGACTACAGCTGTCATCCTACCCCAATCAGCATAGGTAGGTTGAACATACTCTAAAACATGTAGAGTACTTGGTTTGGGAAAGTTGAGGTATAATATTGAGACTTATGTATATGAAATTCTATAAATAAGATTGAATTGATAATACAACGTGATTATGATTGTGAATAATATTACGACTAATACTGTTATCATTACTATAATGTTTATTAAATTTAAAAAGAAGATCTAAGCTCTTACTAGCTAGGTAAAACTAGCCTTTGTTAGGTAATCCTCCTTTAATTAATTAATGAACTAGTAGCATCTAACGGTTCTTTAGAAATCAGTAATATTTCTTTTGTAATCCATGCCTTCCTTTTAAAAAGTGTTCTTTGTGTACACAAATGCTATAATGAAGACGTAAGGTTTTAAATATGTTATAATTTACATCCATCTTGACAAATACCAACTCATATTTCTTCAGTTCTACTCCACTGAAAACTCCTCCTAGCTGTATAAGACAAAAGAAAAGGAAAAATAATTTCAGATAATTGTATAAAAGAATATCACTTATTTATTGTGTTTCCAGAACAAACTTACTCATGATTCATTTGACCATACTTTGCTTAAGCAACCCAATGTTATGGGTTCATATGACATACTGATTATAATCTAAATACAGGTTTGGTCTTCATAACATTCTAGTCTAAAATATCGTTGGTTAGTTTGTGATTATACCTAGGAAAGGAAAGACACAGAGGAAAAGGCTACCAAGATCAGAACAGAAATAATTTGACTTGATACTGCTTGCAAGAATTTGCATCTGTTCATCTTTGTAATGCCACTATCTAAGATTTATAATTAACTATTAAAATCTTTTGCTTAGCAAAGCTACTAGTCTAAATTGCAAATTCAAGGAAGACAAAGATAGAACTAAAACATTCATTATTTAGTAAAACAGAATGTTTTATTAACTGAATCAAGTTGCATCCTTCACTGAAAATAAAACTAACTATAAGAAAATAGTAATTTCAATTTTTCAGCACTGTACTTATAAAAATGGTTCCTATAAATGTTTATGCTGAAAAATGAAAAAAGTAACTGGTTTTGCACTGGCTTCACTACAAATGTTGAATCATAAATTGCAGCTCATTGACTTTGTTCACCCAATACTAGCCAACTGCATTTTAGTCTAGCAATATGCTGTATATGTGGTTTTGTTGGCAAACATACACCTGTAGCTTTAGCAACTGACAGCTCTGCATTCAGAATCAAGAACTAGATGGACACACATAATCACTTTTATTCCACTGTGTAAATGTCTTTGGAATAGGGGTGGGGAGAGGGAGAGAAAGGGGTTTTTGTTTGCGAGTCTGAACAGTCTCTCCCCTAGGGAGGGGAGGAGGGGAGGAGACAAGTGAGCTACCCCCATTGCATCTTTCCCTACTATTTTTAAAGGGCGCCTTCTATATGGAAAATCAGGCTTCTGAAACCTGGCAAAAAGTTTCATATACAGCATAGAGGAAGTTCCCCAGTGGAGTCAATTGCCCATTATACACAAAAGCCCCCTACCACAACCCCCACAACCCACCACTACTTGGCATGTGTGTTGCAACTAGAGTCCCCTCATCTGGCCTGCGGATCTTCTTCTTCCTGCAAAAAGTTTATATACCCACCCACAGGCACACACCCATAAAGTCTGAAAAGGATTAGCAAGACAAAGGCATTCAGAGAAGTTAATGAGAAAAAGGAAACACATTAATTTTTTTAAAATGTATGCTGTAGATTCATCATTGTAGAACCTCAGTTTAACAGACCACTCAGGGGAGAGGGTATCTGTTAATGTCGAATGTCCATTAAATTAACATCTGTCATTTCCATCACTTTGCATAATCTGTGTAATCATGTAATTGGCGTAACTTGTGTCATATGCAGTAAAACCTCAATATAAAGGGCAATCCCTTGGTTTAGTCTGTAAAACCAGGCGGTGGTTTGAATGAAGTATGTGTCCATTACATATCAGAAATCTATTAATCCAAGGTCTCATTCTAATTAGACCCATCCAATCACATTTAGCAAGCTCAGCTCAGGACAACTGAACATTAATATACATTGCAGGGGGGTACAAGAAGGAAAAATGACAATGATTATTTTTAGTGAGAGTAACTGTTCCTGGAAGTCTAACTTAGAAACGTATCTTGTGTTGTTATCAGGTATACATCCGGATCCAATGATTTCTGCAGCGAAAGATTCTGATGTGTCATCCTACCCACAGTACAACACTATGCACTTTTGCCCAGTGCAGTCTCCAATCTCTTTACCACCTCATTACTCAAGTTTTAGTCTTTATCCTCAACAGTCTGAAAAATGGTACTCCCCTATAATGTATGAGCTTGGAAAAATGCACTCTGATAACTTTCATACCAAGGAGACAGACCTGGTAGACATTCCTGTAGCCAAGAAGTCTAGGATGGGTCTATTATCTGGAAGAACAAAAGATAAGGAGCTGTGTGTTGTCTGTGGTGACAAGGCCTCTGGGTACCATTATAACGCCCTGACTTGCGAAGGCTGCAAAGGTAGGACAAAGAAAAAAAAAGAACAAACTATTTATATAGAATGTATCTACTTAACCAAAGGTAGAGCCATTGTCTAGATCTTCTCAACCTTGGCAACTTTAAGATGTGTGGACTTCAACTCCCAGAATTCCCCAGCCACCAATTCTCCCAGAATTCTGGGAATTGAAGTCTACATACCTTAAAGTTGCCAAGGTTGAGAAACACTGGTCTAGATTATTCTGCTTTAGAGTCATAAAGGTCTACTTGGTAGTATTACTATAAGAAGATTGTGTGATTACAGATAAATCAACTGATGGAACTCTGCGACAAGAACATTCACTGTTTAGCAAAGGCTTCAGAAGGGAGATACTGACTCACTGGCAAGTCAGGAGGGCACAAAGCTCCCGCCACCCCCCAGGGCAGACATCTTGATCTTATAATTTATTTTACCAGAGGGATTTCCAGTGCATTTCTCTTGCATAGGACTAGGAAATTTCCTTGCCTGGAATGGTTTTTGTATTTAATTTCATGCAATGATCTGGTTCAGCTATCTACTCCATTGATCACACAAGTCAAACTATCAGAGTAGAGTAGCGAGTGTCCTCCTATTCCAAGTTGGAGAAAAAAATACATCTGACCAGAAGATAACTTTTTTGTAGATGTAAAAGCCTATATAGTGTAGTGATTAGAATATTAGACTTAAGGAGATCTAGTTTCAAAAGCCTGTTCAAACCGAAAGGCTTTCTTTATGTGATAGACTCAGCTATAAACCTTATACAGTGAACATTCACATGCTTTATTTTACCACTTAGTTTTGTTTTGCTTAACAATTATTTGAAGTAGCCGAAACCAGCCAGGACCACATATTTGAAACTATGGACCATAGCTGACAAGCCATTTTGTCTGGAATAACAGAACACACTAAGCCAAGACCAACGAATTAGTGCAGTACGATGTATAGTATAAGCCAGGCTAACTTGGCCAGAAAGTGCTTAATATGGTTCACATAGCATATGCTGTCATGATTTTGGTGCAGTATACTGTATGTACTGCAGTCCATGTGGTTGGTAAAGGATGGCTTATGGGTTAACAAAATGTATTAACTTGACTATAGCTTAGCATGACATGTGAACCCATTTAGAGGACAGCAGAGAAAGTGCAGCATTTGAGAACTAGCTGATTATATTCACGTTAGAAATTCAGCCTAGAGTACACTTTTATTGTAATCGACAGAGCACATTTTTCTAACTTGAAGAATCTTAAGCCAGTGGTATTCACATAATAATCATTTTAGTATTGGTCTTAAAACTGAAATCTTATTCTGCATATATTATCAGGTTTCTTCAGAAGGAGTATCACTAAAAATGCTGAATACAAGTGTAAAAATGGAGGAAGCTGTGAGATGGACATGTATATGAGGAGAAAGTGTCAGAAGTGCCGTCTACAAAAGTGCAAGGCAGTAGGAATGCTGGCAGAGTGTATGTATATAGCTGTGTTCATTTTAACTGCAAAATCCTGTAGTTTGCTTTTATACTATAGGGGCTATGGATGGTTAAGGTAAAGGTTTCCCTTGACATGAAGTCCAGTCGTGTCTGACTCTAGGGGGCGGTGCTCATCTCCGTCTCAAAGCCGAAGAGCTGGCGTTTGTCCGTAGACACTTCCGTGGTCATGTGGCCGGCATGACAGTCACAGAATGCCGTTACCTGCCCGCCGAAGCGGTACCTATTAATCTACTCACATTGGCATGTTTTTGAACTGCTAGGTTGGCAGGAGCTGGGACTAGCAACGGGAGCTCACCCCGTCACGCAGATTTGAACCGCCGATCTTCTGATCGGCAAGCTCAGCAGCTCAGCGGTTTAACCCGCAGTGCCACCATGTCCCTCTCATGGATGGTTAGGAACAGCTAATATGGAATTTACCCATTTAGGAAAAAAAGTGAAGATCAGTTCTAAATCTCCCACTGTCAGTATTGTACTTAACTAACTTGAGACTTACAACTGTACTTTGTTAAATTTTACTTTCTTGGCATGTGTTGTGTTTTGTAAATATGCAAGGATGGGATTAAAGCTGTTTGGCATTCCCTACTGATGGCTTCAGTTATTTTAGCATAATTGCAGTATCACACCAGTTTAAGCTCATACCGGAAATTAATGTGCTCTGAATTTTTAATATACTTCTATCCTCCAATCTGATCATAAGATGTTCTATCAATTCTTAGGCTTTGTAGAAAACAGTAGGATCTATTAGCATTTGGAATTAATGAAAAAATTATAATATAATTAATCCTTCATTCTGTAAATTTAACAGATCTTGCTATATAGCCTCTTTGCCTTCCATGCACAGGCACACAAAAAAAGCAAGCTGCCACAGGGGTCAGACCCCCTCAATGAATCTGAAGGCATACTATAAAAATAAACCTTCTTAAAAATAAATTCCCAGAGAAAGGGAGGGTATGAGTATCTTCAGGACTACCAGTAATTTAGTGTCTAATAATAAAATAAACAGAAAAAAATAGGTCAGTGTAATTAATGCTGCTCAAGGAAATGGAAACTTAAACAAGCTGATCATTTTCTCGAATAGTCCTGAGTGAAGCAAAGGCCAGCAATAGGTACTGGTGACTTAAATCTTCCTTTGCAATGGAAACTTGTACTTTGTTACTATAAGAGTCATATAACTCATAATTTAAACATAAGCATGTTCTTGTAAAGTACAGGAATGAGGACATCATGCAAGTTGTAACTACCTTCAAATAAGGAGTGGTACTGTTCATTTTTAATTCAAAAACAACCTCAAGGTTTGCCAGAGTAGTTAAACTTGTAACTATTTTTGTAAATTGACTTTAAGCAAAATGTTCTCTTTGAAATTAAGGTTGCCTTGGACTTTGAGTCTTTACTCATAAGACAGTGCTGCAATTATTCCTGTAAAATGTTGCTATACTGCAAAAAAGGGCAATCTTATGGGTTTTTATGACTTTATTTGTGCATTCCTGAATCATCATGATCCAGTGATATGCACTCATGTTTTTGTGTGGTTATAAAATACAGTCTTTCAACAGAAACTTGTACCTAACTCAAGAAGTAGATTTTGAAAATGACCCTCACTCAAATCTGATTCACACTTTGCTGGAAAGACAAACTTGTCATTGGAAATAATTCTGAGATTTTGTTAAGTAGCTTAGAAGGGCACATGGCTGAAAATTTACAGAAACTGACAAACTTACACAATAAAAATGTTTGTCAGACATGTGCTGTTCTGAAGACCACAGCAATGTTATTTAGGAAAGGAGACATCCATCTGAATACATGAAATAAGCAATCTGGCCCTTTGTTTATGTATACCATGTGTTTTCTGATTCATGGCTATATGGAAACGTCTTTTTCCTCTAGCAAATAAGCAGCTGTTACCCTTTGGCAATATTCATTATTCGTATGATGTAAAAAAATACCAACTTCTACACAACCATGAATTCAATTCTGGTGATTTACAGTTTAATGTGATTTACATTAAACACATCTGGAGAATGCCACTTTGGGAAAGGCACAGTACTGAAACAATCAAAGTCAGCATTAACCCTAGTGCCTGCATCATGATCATAAATGCCATTTTAATCTTTTGAGATATTATGTGGAATTGTTATTTTAATCCCTTAAATTTCCTCTTCTTTCAGTAATAGAGGAAGTTAGATTTCTATGGTGCATGATTTTATAATATACAGGATATTAACACTATTCATTGCTGAATTAAGCATTTTCATAGATATCTTCCTCAACAATATTTAGTCTGTTCTTCATCCTCAGAAGTGGGGCCCTCTCAGGTGAAACACACACACATACACACACAGAGACGTATTCCATTGGTTATGATTGCTATAACCCTGCATCACCATTTGCCTATTCTTGGACAACAATATTTTATCTTCTGAAACTGATATAGTAAGATTGAAGAAATGAATAAGGCTTTATACTTTTTAATATTCTGAGCAGAAAATATGTTGATCAAAGTTGACTATATTGCTTTGAACAATTGTGATGCGGGGAGGAATGGCACAGATCCAGCTTTGGCTTACAAGATTTATTATGCACACTATACATCAACAATTTTACAAATTTATTAACCACCACAGGTATTAATAGAACAGATAATTCGCTAAATAATTTCAGTACATGAATATCTCCTCACTGTTTTTATGAGAATGTGTTTCTGGAATTGGCAAAGTTTGAATGTAATATATAGAATTAGCTCTTGATTTCCACACAGAGTTGTTTCAGACGGGGTCTGTGCATCATGGGAAGAAATACCTCTGAAGAGACTTGCCTTCAACTGCACCCAAATCTCCCCATGGGTGCACAGGTGGTATATCCAGGGAGAAGGAGGGTCCCATTGTGCAAGAAGATGAGTCAAATTAGCTAAAACTTCTCCCCTTTTGTGTCAAAGTGATGGGAAGCATCATCCAGCAGCCTTTGGGGACACAATATGACAATTACACAGTACGGACCCAACCTAACCTTGTCTAGGAATGGATGTATAGGAGATCTTAGTTGCACATGAACGTTTGTTTTTTGCTGTCTGGGATTACCGACATATATAAGTGTCAGTTGTACAAATTATAAATATTCATTTTCAGGTTTGTTAACTGAAATACAATGCAAGTCAAAACGACTAAGAAAAAGTATATCACAGCCTCGGGATGAGACAACTAGTGAGGATCGCAAGGGACTTGACCTGAAGCAAGTGTCTTCTACAACTAAATTCTATAAGGTAATACAGTTACTGTAGCATCTCATCAATTTTATAGTTTGATACAGTGCAACCAGTAAGTATGGAAGACTGAATGAGAATTCTCACATGTAAATAACTCCTGTTCCTCTTATAGAAAGTTACTAAGCTTTTAATAATGCAAATAAATAAGTCTTCTATTTGATGGAATAAAGCATATAACTGTAAAAATATAATTTAGATTTTATTTATATTATGTACAAAAATCTCATTGATGGTCTTCAGAGTACGCCGATTTATACTATGGTATCATCAGTTTCAGTGTGGTTTGTGATCATGCCTGAATTCATGTTCTGGCAAAATATCATTCTAGTTCTGGCTTAGCTCATTGTATGAAGCCAGCCAATTGTGATTTATTCAGTAAACCATGATTAAGCAAACCATGGCTTAGCATGGTGGGTGAACCAACTAAAGTAGTGATGCAATAATAGATGTGGCTAGAGAACCAGTCTGGTGTAAGGGTTAAGGCACCAGGCTAGAAACTGGGAGACCATGGGTTCTAGTCCTGCCTTAGGCACAAAGCCAGCTGGGTGACCTTGGGCCAGTCACTCTCTCTCAGCCCTAGGAAGGAGGCAATGGCAAACCGCTTCCAAAATCTTGCCAAGAAAACTGCAGGGACTAGTCTAGGCAGTCACCAGGAGTCAGCACTGACTTGAAGGTACCAAAAATAAAAATAAATAGTTAATATTTACCAGTGTGACAAATCTTACCTTGGTTGTAGTAGGTCTCCTCATCGTATACATCTAGTTTGATATAGCATATGGTCTTATTACTGTTCTGTGTTTTATATTTTGTATCCTGATATGGCCTAATGGCTAATCAATGAATTATTACTACTATTACTAGTTTGATATATCTTTGAATCCCTTGCAAATTGTATTCATATCTAACTCATTATTGAAAAGGTGCATTTATGATATTATTTTGCATATATACAGGTAGTCCTCGAGTTACAACCACTCATTTAACGAGTTACGATGGCACTGAACGAGTGGTACTTATGACCAGTCCTCAAAGTTCCAGCTGTTGCAGCACCCCCACAGTCATTGATTGTGATCTGGGTGCTTGTCAACCAGCTCGCACTTATGATGGTTGCAGCGTCCCGCAGTCATATGATAACCATTTGCAACCTTCCCTGCTGGCTTCCCACAAGCAATGTCAATGGTGAAGCTAGCAGGGAAGGTTGCAAGTCACTCCATAAGTCATTCCTGCTGCTTTTTCTCCGGAGTCACCCTACTATGGAGTACGAGATCCCAGGGATCTTGTATTGTGTAGTACCACTGCACCCATCCGCCCTCTGTAATGTGCACCTGCGGCCCTCACCAGCCCATCTGCAATCCGTAGTGCCCACCCGCACCTTCTGCCAAACCACCACCCGTCTGCGGCCCCTGCCAACCTACTTTCCCTCCATAGTCCCCACCCATGGCACCTATCCACCCAAGGCATCTGCACATCCACCTGTACTCTTTGCCTGGGACTCCAGCCTCTTCCCACTTAACAACCTGTGTGGTCCTGGGGTTACGACAGCAACGGAGACTGCTGGGATTGCTAAGCGATGCAGTCATGTGACGTTGCAGTTTATAACCCCATCACGTAGGAATGGAAATTCTGGTTCCAATTACCATCATAACCCGAGGACTACCTGTAATGCAAAGGTTACTGACTCTGTTATTGAAATCAGGAAAGATGCTCAAATGTGTATGTGTGAAAAGTGAAAGGTCCCCTGTGCAAGCACCAAGTCATGTCTGACCCTCTGGAGGGACGCCGCTTTCATGACGTTTTCTTGGCAGACTATAGTGGGGTGGTTTGCCATTGCCTTCCCCAGTCATCACCTTCCCCAGCAAGCTGGGTACTCATTTTACCAACCTCGGAAGGATGGAAGGCTGAGTCGACCTGAACCGGCTACCCAAGGGAGAATCCAGCTTCCGCTGGGATCGAAGTAGCTGAACTTAAGTATGAACTAGAAAATCATGTTCAGTTATGGTTTATTTTTTGCCAGTATAGGAGAAAGTAAAATTAAGTCCAGAACAACAGAATCTTCTTCATTATATAATGGACTCCTATAATAAACAGCGGATTCCTCCTGAGACTACCAAAAAGCTTGTAAGTATACAATTTCATACGAAATACCCCCAAGCTTTCCAGAATCTATTATTTCTGCAAATAATAGTTTATTATTATTAAGTTTTTCCAAAAAGGTTTCCATGGCAATCCTTTTTAAATAGAGATTGCAGACATTGGCAAAAGTCTGTTCTCCAAACGCAGACAGGGAAATGAGGAGACTCTGCAGGGTACGAGGGAGCAGGGCAGGGCAGGTTCCTTCTCTTTTCCCCCTCTACTTACTATTTTGCATTGTGACTTTATGAGCTCCCTGACCAAAGACTGTAGTTGTGGCCACTGCCTCCCCTCCAGTCATGGGCTGAGCAAGTGACTGGGAACACTTTGGGCACCTCTCTGCAGACAGCAGTTTCTCTATAAGATTCAAGTGCCTCTTTTAGGTGTACAACCTATACAGAAACACACACACAATGTAAAAAAGGAAAGAATTCTGATTGCCAATATTTTCCTCATATATAAGGACACTACAAATTAGAATAAGTCAGTTCAAGAACACTAATTAAGTTATTAGGCATGTTGTAAGAACACCGCCTTCTAAGAACAAAGCAATGTAATACTTGATATAAAACTGGAAGGTCTTATCTACCATTACATGTTAAGGAGAAATGTTGATTATGCTTCAGTTTCTCCACTTAAAAACTTGAGCTTTCTTTGTACAGAGTACAAGAGTAACATGTCATTGCAGCCTTCAGTGAGAAAGCTCTTGAATACTATCTTACAGCACATGGGTTCACACAGTTTCTCAGTCTCATAATTAATAGCAACTTGTCTTTTTTTTTTGACAATTTCATAATTACAGTATCAGATATGTTTGGCTTTATAATATAAAACATTCAGGCATCTCTTGACTTATATTGGCCATCCAGTTAAGATGTATAGAAATTGTACATAACAGTTGTAAGGATGGCATAAGGGCTCATGCAGATGTTTAGAAATGCTGAACTAGCAATAAGATGAAAAGTCCTTTCTAAGCCTTTGATGAACTGGGCCATCTGCACATCTGGCTATTCTTTCGAAGTAATTGGTCAAGTTTATCATTCTACTGTTTAACAGTTCTAAGAACCAAGGTACAAACTGTAATGGATTGGTACATAGAACAAGGATTTCTGGCCTAGTTCAAAATAAGCACCTGTCAGCATTATGGATGTGGTATTTTATTTGTTTATTGTTAGATCTATATCCCACCTTTATTTTGTACAATTCCAGGCAGCATACATAATACTCCCACCTTCTATTTTCCCCACAATAACTCTATGAGGTCGGGTGGGCTGAGAGAGTGACTAGCCCGAAGTCACCCAGCCGGCTTTTATGCCTAAGTGGCCTCGAACTCAGTCTCCTGGTTTCTAGTTCAGCACCTTCACCACTGCACCAGACTTGCTGCTGGTTAAAAGGAGCAAGATATTTGCCAGTCATTAGATGTAACTGAATCTACATAGGATTGTTGCAAAGGGAGTGTTTCAAAAAGTTACTCTTATGTAACATCTATGGATATTTTAGTTGTTGTTATTGTTATTAGTTGTTAGGTTATTGCTGTGGCAAAAAATTGGAGGAAGGAGCATTATAAATAAATAATGCTAATCTGGTATCCATATTCCATTTATTTACTTGCTCACAACAGTAGGGGATCAAAAAGAAAGCAACTAATCTGTATGCACGTGCATCCTACTGATGCAGATTGCGAGAAACTGTGGAAGTCAGAATGGCCAATGGGCAGGGACAATTGCTTTAAGCCCGCATATGGAAGACCAAACAGGCCGTATCTCTCATAGTATGATTTAGTGATCAATATTTTTGGCTTAAAGTAGTGTGCAAATGACACCAATGAACAGTGTGGGTTTCACCAGGTACAGCGGTTATATTGACACTACTGTACTGTAACATACTGGGCTGCAAAATTCAGAGGGCCATTAGGTGGCGACAAGGAGATAAAGAAAACTCTTAACAACTTGTCACTATTTGGGAGTCCTCTGAATTTTTGCAGTCTAGCTAAAGTACCCCTATTTATACTTGGTCGGGTCAAGCATCATGTGAAGGCATAGAATTTGGATTCAGATCTCCTAACAAGTAGAGCAGAGTTTTTATTTGCTGTACAAAACCTGAATGTGCAACAACCTCTGTTTTCCACCTACAGAGTATAAGATTATGAAACTTTTTAATTTGTATAAAAGTATTTTAAATGCTATATTGTCTTCTCCATCTATTTCATTTTCTCTGATTGTGGCCTAGAATAATCAGTTTTCTGTAACTTCCATAATCTAAGAATTGCTCAGTTATTTGGTATTTAATCCTGTAAAATTGCATTAGTTGTTAAGTTGTAACTCATTTCTAGTATTCCTATTTTTTATTACTACTATTATAATTCATGATAATTTTGTTTTTATTATCAGTTACAAAAGGAATTCAGTGCAGAAGAAAATTTTCTCATTTTAACAGAAATGGCCACTAGTCATGTTAAAGTCCTTGTGGAGTTCACTAAAAGATTACCAGGTAATGGAGTGTGAAATACGTTTGGTCAAATTAATCAAACCTGTTATTAAGTAGAGGGATCTTTGTATTATTATTTTATATCCTTTATATCTTCCTAATCAGTTAGTACTCAAGGTGGCTAAGGAAATACTTAAAAAATAGAAAATAGAAAGTAAAAAGCATAAATAATATTAATAATAGTTAAAAATTAAACAGCTGATGAAAGATGTTTTATAGGTTTTATAAATACTGAGGAGGGATATAAACTTCAGGATGACAATTCATCTTACATTCAATACTTCTGCTTAATAGACTTGGGGATACAGTATAGCAAAGAATTGACAGCACTTGCAGCCCTTTTACTCCAGAAAGTGGATTCCCCCTCAGAATCACCTCTGACCAACCTCTTTAGAATACAAATTCTGTGTCAGACTCCACCCACCACAATTCATGCCCTTACTCTTTGACCTGTAAGATCTGTTGCACAGCTAATTGTTGCACAGGGAACACAAATTACTGTACTAGTCAGAGGCTCCAATCTATTAAAATAATCAATTTACAATAAACTCCAGCATCCCGATTCCAGATCTTAGCATTAGTTTTTTCACTGAGGGAATAAATCAGTGATACTCTTTTCCTATCTATAGTTACAGTGGTCTTTTATAAATTCATTAACTGTTTACTGAGCCCAACCAGACCTACCGTTAATTTGACAGTATGTACGGATCTTCATATAGACCTCTCACTAGAAAGAGTCTATGAGTACTAATTTTGCAGTGGAGAAAATGGTCATACAGTTTTACCTCCCATCATATAAAACAGTGCATTGTTTGCTCATAATGTGTAGTCTCATAATCTAAAATCATTCTAAGAAAATAAGCAAAACTGGACTTCCGGGGAAGGAAGAAATGGCTAACTGAAGATGGCTCCACAAAAAGTGGAGCCAACAACTGCCGTGGAATGAAGAGCTGTCAGGCTCTGCCTGCTACCCAGTAAAAACACAGACGCTAGTGTAGGCTTAGGTTCTGGTTTTATTTGAGTAACAGTATGCGTGCCCTTTAAGAAAGCTGAGAGTGAGTGGAGTGCGCCGGAACGGGATTTAAATAGCCCGCGCCGGTCAGCGCTCCACCCCTTCTTACTCTGGGTGCGCCCCCGAGCCCCGTCGGTTCCGTCTTCGGTAGGTGAGGGGTTGTGGAGCCCCTCCTGTGCCTCGGGCGTTTCCTTGATTGCTTCCCTGGCCGGTGATGGTTCATTGCCGGGTGATCAGGTTCGTAATCTCTTTGACAGCTCGGGCGCGCCTCGTGGTCTGGTCTTGTCAATTGCTTTCTTTGCAACATTGTATCTTTCTCTTCTGTGCCTCTGGCTAGAGTTGATACTTTGTTGCCAGCACCTGTTGCTCTCTTTTGTTACCTAGTTGCCTTTTCCCTTAATCCGCCCGGGACCCATTTCCCTGCATTGTCATGCGAGCCGTTGCGATGTCACAAGCATCGCAACGGTGATCATGACAAGAGCCAGCAAGTAGACCAGCTCTTCTCAATTCCTCTCTGGACAAGGAGAGGACTTGAGATCGTGGTCTCCGGCGTGCTTAGAGCTCTGGGAGATAAGGGAATAGCCATCTTGCTCAAACTGTGGTCGGCGCCTTTAAAGACCCTGGGTTCGCCTACATCCTTTTCTAATCACTTTCAGAAATTGCTTGTTAACTGCTTTTCAGCTATTAGGAACCTTTGGATTGACAAGTTTTACAGCACTGGTGAGTTTCTTTAAATCCTTAGCTAAAGAAGTTTTAAATACAGGTTTAAGGACTTAAAATTTTTTTTTTAATAAACAGCAAAAGGGTGATTAAAACTTTGATTTTAGAAAATTACAAATGGACTAAGGGTCCAAATAAATTTGAAATAAGATTTTGGAATTAATTATAAGAATCCTTCCCGCGGGAAATGCTTTTGTTTTGAATTCTTTTTTTAAAAAATAAGACTTTAAAAATTGGACACTAGAAGGAACTAAAAGGAGTAAAGATTACAATTAAAGGAGAAGAACACTTACATTCAACTTACAAATACAGAATGAAGCAAAATATTTTAACATTGGACATATTGAAGGATATTTTTGAACAATGGTCCCCAGGAGTTAATTTTTAGAGTGTCTGCCTCTATAGACAGACTATGTTTAAATGATGTTATGGAAGAGGAACCAATTTTACCTGACAAGATTGAGACGGATTTAAAAGTGGATTTAAAAATGACAGGCTATAAGAAGGAAATGGAAAAGATGTTACACTGGACATATAATAATTAAAAGGGATATACAAATACTAAACCAAGAGAGTGACCTGGATAATTTTCCTATATTGGTTTTACAAAAGAGACTTTTTAAAGCTTTGAAGAATATTGGGAGAAGAGTCAAAGAAAAAATGAAAAGATATCAAGTTCTTATTTTAAGGGACTAAAGATCAAGATTGTTAGAAGTAAAAGGAAGGAATACAAAGTTGGTTTATTTGATCAAGCTTAAAATAGATATGTTGCTATCTCTGGTAACTCTTAATGGACTTTTGCTGACATCAGGATTGAAATGACAAGGCTTTATAGATTGGTTTATAGATAAGAGATGGGATATGGGAAGATCATTTGTTGTATTTTAAGAGAAGGTAATATGTTACTAAAACTTGTTGTGATGAAGGGGGAAGTCATTTATTTATGTGTGTGTGTGTGTGTGTGTATGTACGTGTTTGTGTGTGTATGTACGTGTGTGTATATACATACATACATACATATATATATATTCTTCTACTACATACTTATTTTTTCCTTCTTTACTATTTTTCTATTTTTTTTCTTCTCTACACTTCCTATTTTTCCCTTTTATTCCTTTTTTTAGTTTGAATTAGTTTTTATTGTTGCAACTGTAATTTTTAATAAAATTACTATTAAAAAAATAAGCAAAACTTACCTATTTAGTAATGCAGAATGATTAGTGGAAGCAATTGTGAGTAGATTTTGAAAAAATCAGTAAAATTAGAGGTGTCCTATTCAAAATCTTGTTAGTAAAATCAGGTGGTGTCAGGTCACAGGTGTTTAGCTTAAATGTCAATTTTAACTCTAGTTGGATCAAGCCTTAGTAGGGTGGGTATTATAAATTACATGGTTGACTTCATTAATAACTTATCACTGTAGGGCACTGAAAATTAACATGGCTATAAGGAGGCTTGGGACGCAGTGGTGCTGCGGGTTAAACTGCTGAGCTGCTGAACTTGCCAATCGGAAGGTCGGTGGTTTGAATCCACATGATGGGGTGAGTTCCCGTTGCTAGTCCCAGCTCCTGCCAACCTAGCAGTTCGAAAACATGCAAATGTGAGTAGATTAATAGGTACCACTTCGGTGGGCAGGTAACGGCGTTCCATTTAGTCATGCCGGCCACATGACCACAGAAGTGTCTACGGACAAATGCTGGCTCTTTGGCTTTGAAACGGAGATGAGCACCACCCCCTAGAGTTGGACACGACTGGACTTAATGTCAAGGGAAACCTTTACCTTTACTATAAGGAGGCTTACTTGGGGATTGGTGGATCTGTGTCCCATTCCCACCTGATAGATCAAGCTTCCACTGTGGCTGACCCAGCTCTTTTCTAGATCAGTTTATGACTAGATTGGGGGAGGGGGGTTACCTCTGGATTAGAAAAAGAAATGCCAGTAGGCTAGAACACCTTTATCCAGCTATCTCTGTGCTTTTATGAGGTGAACACAGATCAGGAATGCTGTCATCATTGGAAAGCAAACCTGATTAAGATATTGACCATATTAATGGTCTGCCTTTGAATTCATGTAAGTATAGAGATCTTTATGTGGACAACTGTTCCTCCAACTACGTGATACCTTATTTTTTGATGTAGTATTATAAGAAATCCTTTTTCATAGTCTCTCTTCATGTAAGCTACTTAGAACAAAGGAAAAGCAGGAACAAGAAGTGAATGAATGAGTTGGAAGGTACTCAATTAAACACTGAAAGATGATAATGCCACCAGCTCTTTTCTAACCCACAAACAGGAAGTTAATTTGTAATATGCTAATTAGGTTGAAAGTAATCATCTTGTGATCATAAATAAGATTACAAGCATGTGTACATGTGAAAAAACTTGGATGAATTCTTGCTTGGCAGCTTGGGAACTGAAACAGAATATACCCTTTAAATATGTCTTTATAATTAAATAGCTTCTTTTCTGTGCTAAAGAAGGAGATGTATCGACTCTTTTAGTTACTCTACAATGTATCATTGCCACCTGAACAATTGTTTTGCTGATTGCTAGCTTACTGTTCTCACATTTTATTCCAGGTTTTCAGACCCTGGACCATGAAGATCAAATTGCTTTGCTAAAGGGTTCAGCAGTAGAAGCCATGTTCCTTCAATCAGCTGAAATCTTTAACAGGAAACTTCCTAGAGGACATGCTGATCTCTTAGAAGAAAGAATTCGCAACAGTGGTAGGTGTCATTAATTAATAGCAAAAGGAGACTCCCAATTCTTTGAAAAGTTTAGCAAAAAATCACAGCCCTTTTGTGAATGTCAGGCTTCTCAGCATTAGTCAGCCCTGAGTTCAAGAGTATCAAGGAAATGTTGAATTATAAAAGTACACATACTGAAAATAAATTTGTTCCATTATAATCAGTCATATTTGGGGGTGTGGGAAAAAATTAGATAATGATGTGTCATTTCTATCTCATTAATTCCAACAAAACAGTCTCACCCATCCAAATGCATTGGCAATAACAAAACAAGCTCTATAATTGCTAAGTATTGAGTGGAGAAACTGAGATTAGTTCATCTACAATAAATTAGGTCATAACTGATATGTACAATATTCACTATATCTTTGGTTTAACAAGATAGACCGGTATTAATAATTTTACAGCACCTTTCTGTGTACAAAATGCAATTTCATTATCATTTACAGTTCAGTTACAGAATAAATTAGTGTCTCAGCCCTCATAACTGTATTAACATTTGAACCCACTGTCCACACTCAAAACCCTGGGGAAAATCCAATGCTCTGGATTATTTCATTTTGGAAGACACACATTCAAGAGCCAAAACTGATGACTGCAGAGGGAGACAACAATGGAAAATTCTTGCTGCTTTTTTTAAAGATGCTCTAAGCATGAATGGAGGTATAAGATAAAAATCCAGAAGTTAGCCTGCAGTTTCATACCCATTTATATGGGAATAAGTTCTATTTTGCTTGATGGGCTTATTTCTGACTCTGAGAGATACAGCTCTGTCCTAGTGTTAGCAACTGTTGTATTAGATATATGCCCAAGAATTAATAGATTATAGGGCATTTTACTATCAGACAGTTTCAGTAGTATTTGTTTTCTGTGTTAATATATCCTATATCTTGTTCTTGTTTTGCTGTGCAGACTTCATTTTCTATTTTCTCGCAGACAGGTTGTTGAAATGGTCCTAAGAATTACAGCTAAGGGTTGAAGTTTTTAAATATGTAGTTGCATATTCTAATGAATGCATATTGTATACCACAACTAAATGCATTTAAAATGTGTAATGGATGGAAACCTCTTCTGACAGAAAAACAAAATTTAGAGGATTATTTCTGTGGCTTGTGTTGGGATGATTTTTTATGTGAACGTGAATGTCAAGTTGTCAGATAGGTCCTATTGTCTGCATCCATGAAATGCAGCAACAAAAACTGAAAATACGAATATGCCAGTACTGTAGGCATTCA
The DNA here is from genome assembly GCF_035149785.1 of Candoia aspera. Classification (NCBI taxonomy): domain Eukaryota; kingdom Metazoa; phylum Chordata; class Lepidosauria; order Squamata; family Candoiidae; genus Candoia; species Candoia aspera. Next base: position 34,317,485 of record NC_086159.1, on the reverse strand, counting down.
CTTCTTTGTCACCTGCCACAAGGTTGATTCCCAGGCTTCTGAATTCCCTTAACAGTTAGCTTTCCCCTTCATCTAGACAGTGATGCATTTCGAATTTCCATGTGATAAAGAGGCTTAGTAGAGGTGACTTTCTGCCCTAGCATCCCTCTGCTAAGGCAGTATGGATGATGATGATGATGATGATGATGATGATGATGATGACAATAAGACTATCAGACAAATAGCTTGTAAGATGGAACACTATCTTATAGATAGTCCTGACTTCTTCTGCATAAATATTAGGTAAATATATGTTTCTGTCTAACAGCAACGCTCCCACCTGCTTTTGTTCAGTAATGATAGTTCCTCTTTATCTCACGGGTAAAAGCCTATGCTACTGACCAGTTTCCATTAATGTTCAAGCTAGCTCATGGGGATGGGCAAGAAAAGAGATGTAGCATTAGTAAATTCATTTTAAGTGAGCTCTTTGGTAATGCATTTCAGCTGCAAAGGCTGTCCAGTGCAATAGCTTTGTGCTTGTTTGCTTTTAAAATCAATGCATTTCCAAAGCACATACTGTATTTGGAAACAATAATTTGGCAGTGAAATTGTATTTATTGGATTTTGTCTTGGTTTACAATTGCAGACTCTTTCAAGGCAGTTTACAAGATTTTGATACAGAAACAGCAGTATTAACATTTATTCCATAAAATGCAAAAGGCCAATACAGGTCATAAAAAACATTACAAAGATGATTTGGATCCCCAAAAATCTGGCAGCTACAACTAATGCAACTAATGCCAGGTGGAAAACCCCAAGGAATTAACAAAAGAGATTTTTAAAAAATCTCCCAAGTGAAAAACGATCAGTTCAGAAAATATTGAGACCTGTCCGCTCCACCCCCACCCGCACTCCCCACGCGACAGAAAGAGCTTTCTTGGATCAGGTACTGGGCAGGCAGGCGTTGGTAGGAACGCACAGTTTCTTGAGTAATGCAGTAAGTGAAAACTTGATAGGATTTCATACTGGCTGTTGAAGAATATTTTTAAAGGTACTTCATATAATATTTCAGAAATATTGAAGTAAGGCTTTTAATGAAAGATTTGGAATTTAGAAAATACTCTGAATAGATAAGATACTGTGGATGAGCTAAAACTGTATGAGTAATTAATGTGTTCCCAGTAACACAAGAGCTCATTTACACTTTCATTTAATATCTACTGGCAGCTTCAAGCCTATCCAGATGAAAGATCTCTTCATCCATATTAACAGCTGTCTTAGTTATAATTAATTAGCCCCAGACCACCTTCCTCAGAGCTGTTTTTCTTCTTTTCTTTTAATTTAAACATCTTGCTATAATAAATACATAAACTGAATGCTTATTACTGAAGAAGGGAAATTAAAGTAGGATGTACAATAAAGAATGAGTCTGAAAACAGAAATAAATTTTGAATTATACCAGTAACCAAGTATAAATTGAATCTACCATTCATTTAAAGGATGAAGCTGCTAGAATAATGCCAGGATAGTTTTCACAATTGTGTGTCTTATTTGGTGTCATAGTAAAGAGTTTCTCTTATGGAAAAACACAGCAAGCCAATTCAAGAATGGAAAGACCCTCTAGATTGAAGTTTTATATGATTAAGAAACATAAAATCAAAATCATTAAAAAGAAAAGAATGAATTCAGAAAGAATATATTTTGTCCATAATATCTAGCATAAACTCATATTTTTAATGGTATGAGTTAATGCTAAAACACAATTGTTTAGATTATACAAACTGAAATGTATCCAAACAATGAACGGAAAATATTGTCTCCTGCCATCAGGAAGTAGATAGCAAACCTGGAAAATGCTATCATGTTTTTCATTGCAGGAAACGCTTTTTCTGAAAAATTAATCCACTGTAGCAGATTAATCAGAAATACTATTTATATAGTTTCTTAAGTACTTAGCGATGGCATAATAGTGGCATGGACTCAAACTAAAAAACTGATCCCTCCTTACTGTTTTAAAAATAGAGTAGCAGAAGTAGCTCACGATGCAGATCTTACTGGGGCAATGATGCTACTCAAGAGACCAGCATCGGACCCAACAATTTTGAACAACTATTGTCCTGTCTCTAACCTTCCCTTTTTAATGAAGGTTGTTGAGAAGGTGGTCAGGTTGCAGTTACAATACAGAGAACCCTGGAGGAAGCAGATTACCTAGACCCTTTTCAGTCAGCTTTCAGGCCAGGTTTTAGTATAGAGACAACTGTGATCATGCTTATTAATGACCAGCAGCAAAGCTGAGATGGAGGTGATGCATCCATCCTTGTGTTCCTTGGTCCCTCAGTGACTTTGATATCATTGACCATAGAATCCTTCTACACCACCTGCAAGGGTTGTAAATTAGGGGCACCGTTTTACAGTGGTTCTCTTCCTTCCTTAATGGCCAGTTCCAGTCAGTGTTTGCAGGAGGACAGAGCCATTCCATAGGTCTCCCTTATGTGGGATGCCACAGGGTTCAATGTTCTCTCCCTTCCAGTCTAACATCTACATGAAGCTGCTGGGTGAGATCATCTGCCAGTCTGAGATTTGTTATCATCAATATGCTGATGATAGCCAACTATATCTTTCGACCCCAGGCTGGCCACGTGAGGCTATTAAGGTCCTGTCCCAGGGCCTGGATGGGGAACAACTGGCTCCAACTCAATTCTACCAAGATCAAGCAGTTGTGGATATTACGGCATCCTTGATCTGAGAATCTGTAGCACTTCCCCATTCAAGAGTGGTGCACAATCCAGGAGGCTTCTTGGACTCACAGCTCCTGCTTGAAGAGTAGGTAGCAGATGTGGCCAAGAAGGCCTTTGCACAGCTTCATCTTGTGGGACAGTTGTGCCCCTTCTTGGATTGGAATGCCTTTCAGACCTCATATCCCAGCTACTTCACAGCTTGACTACTGCAATATGCTCTTCGTGGGGCTCTTGAAAACCTCTCAGAAACTTCAACTGGTGATGCGCATACTTTGGCATGCTCATGTAATGTCTCAACTCATGAGGTACACTGGTTTCCAGTATGCTTCCAGGTGTTATTCAAGGTGCTGGTCATCACCAGTAAAGCATGGGACCAGGTTATTTGAGGGACCACCTATCTACCATGGTTTCTGCCCAGCCAGTATAAGCCAGCAGAGTTGGTGCACTCTGGGTTCCTTTGATTAAACAGCATCTGTTGTGACCCAGGAAGTGTGCTTTCTCTGTCACCATGCCTGTCTTCTGGAACAAGATTCCCCCTTGAAATATGTATGGCACCCACCCTGTTAGTGTTCCATAAGTCCTTGAAGACCTGGCTGTTCTCCCAAGACTTGGGATGAGATAGGTGGAGCCACTTGCTGGATGCATTTTTGTCTACATATTTGTACTGAGTAACTGTATCCCTACAAAGCCTCATGTGGCGCAGAGTGGAAGGCGGCAGTATTGCAACCAAAAACTCTCTCCACGGCCCGAGTTCGATCCCAGCAGAAGCTGGATTCTCGGTAGCCGGCTTAGGTCAACTCAGCCTTCCATCCTTCCAAGGTTGATAAAATGACTACCCAGCTTGCTGGGGAAGGGGACGACTGGGGAAAGCAATGGCAAACCACCCCAATATAGTCCGCCAAGAAAACGTCACAAAAGCGGCGTCCCCCCAAAGGGTCAGACATGACTCGGTGCTTGCACAGGGGACCTTTCACTTTTCACACAACTGGATCCCATCTTGCTTGCTTGCTTTGTATTTTGTTTTTATTGTCTGCTATCAATAATGAAGCAACTAATCTACCTGGAACACAACTATCAATTAATTCACATATACAGTATTTACTCAAGAAGTGGGAATACTTCCATTCTGAAATTGGTTGTTGCCATTGCTCAAACATGAAGTTCCTTGAGGTCTCACTCACATCTATACTGTTTAAGTGTTGCAGCATGAAACACTTCCAGTCTATTTATTACATTTTCACAAAAGCCCTCTTATAGTGGGAAAGCAGCTGCTCCTCATAATCAAATAGTGAAATATATCTAGGATATTATGAGCTGATTTCTATGAGCACAGCATGGTTATTTAAAGTATTGCCATAATGTGGCTCTCACATAGGAAACCTACCCTTGATCTTAGCCAAAAGGTCAAGAAATTTTCATAGACTGAAGCTGAAATTTTTACTATTGATGAAAATATGCCAGGCTTTGTGTTTGTTTTGTTCTACTGTTTCAATTTTTTATAGATAAAGATGAAAACTTTGTCCTCATGTTCCCTATAATCTTCACATATTGAAATGAGTTTAAGATTGTCATGTAGAAAGGAAATATTATGCAATCCATAGATAGATTTCAAGAGTGATTCAACAGCCAGTTAAACCTGTGTGCTTAGGCTTAAGCCCAATTTCTCATATTGTTTCCTGGGAGTTTCATATAAAGTTTTTCTATCATCTTGGAAACTAAAGAGTGCAATAGAAGGATGCCTATGTATACACTATAAAAAAAAGACAAGATTCATCATGCCAAAATATCTTTAAGAGACTGCAACCAAAAAATCCTATTGAGCTACTCAGCCTCCTGTTGAAGTGGTCACCTTTGATAGACCATTTCAAATTAAACATGAACTAGGCAACTCTTCAAACAGATCAACACTGGAATGTGTGATTCCACGTGTTGTCGAACTAAAACTCCCAGTTGCCCAAATCAGCATGGCCAATGGCAAAGGATATTAAGAGCTGTAATTCTTCAAAGGGCTGCAATTTCCCCATTTCTGATTAATAGAGGAATGCCCTCTGTAAAGTAGGACCTTGACAGTATTATATTATGAATACAAACAATATTAATAAACTGCTGCATATATCTATTTTACAGTTTGAATTCAGTTGGGTGAAATGTATATACAGTGCAATTTTTAAACTGATACTCATTTATGAGATTTGCAGAATTGGTACCAGATGATTTTATGTTATAATGGAAAATAGCTCCCTCTTGTGAATAAAATAGCATATAAACGTCCTACAGTGAAACAATAAAAAAATAAAAACAAGGGGAAATAGATCTAATGTAGAGTTAGAGAAAGTTTTCTTTAATAGAAATTTTTCCCCCCACTTTCTATCTTTGTTGATTTTCAGGCTCTTGCATAATTTGGGTGTTGTATTGTCTGAATCTAATTACCATGGATTGCATCATAATTCTACTATAATAGTGATTACGGCACCGGGCTAGAAACCAGGAGACTGAGAGTTCTAGTCCTGCCTTAGGCATGAAAGCTGGCTGGGTGACTTTGGGCCAGTCACTCTCTCTCAGCCCAACTCACCTCACAGGGTTGTTGTTGTGGGGAAAAGAGGAGGAGGAAAGAATATTAGGTATGTTCACTGCCCTGCATTATTTATTTTGTTGTTTATTCATTTAGTCGCTTCCGACTCTTCGTGACTTCATGGACCAGCCCACGCCAGAGCTTCCTGTCGATCGTCGACACCCCCAGCTCCCCCAGGGACAAGTCCGTCACCTCTAGAATATCATCCATCCATCTTGCCTTTGGTCGGCCCCTCTTCCTTTTGCCTTCCACTCTCCCTAGCATCAGCATCTTCTCCAGGGTGTCCTGTCTTCTCATTATGTGGCCAAAGTATTACAGTTTTGCCTTTAATATCATTCCCTCAAGTGAGCAGTCTGGCTTTATTTCCTGGAGGATGGACTGGTTTGATCTTCTTGCAGTCCAAGGCACTCTCAGAATTTTCCTCCAACACCACAGTTCAAAAGCATTGATCTTCCTTCTCTCAGCCTTCCTTATGGTCCAGCTCTTGCAGCCATATGTTACTACGGGGAATACCATTGCTTTAACTATGCGGACCTTTGTTGTCAGTGTGATGTCTCTGCTCTTAACTATTTTATCGAGATTTGTCATTGCTCTTCTCCCAAGGATTAAGCGTCTTCTGATTTCCTGACTGCAGTCAGCATCTGCAGTAATCTTTGCACCTAGGAATACAAAGTCTTTCACTGCTTCTACATTTTCTCCCTCTATTTGCCAGTTATCAATCAAGCTGGTTGCCATAATCTTGGTTTTTTTGAGGTTTAGCTGAAGGCCAGCTTTTGCACTTTCTTCTTTCCCCTTCATCATAAGGCTCCTCAGTTCCTCTTCACTTTCAGCCATCAAAGTGGTATCATCTGCATATCTGAGATTGTTAATGTTTCTTCCAGAGATTTTAACTCCAGCCTTGGATTCGTCAAGCCCAGCTTGTCGCATGATGTGTTCTTCATACAAGTTGAATAGGTAGGGTGAGAGTATACAGCCCTGCTGTACTCCTTTCCCAATCTTAAACCAGTCCGTTGTTCCATGGTCTGTTCTTACTGTTGCTACTTGGTCGTTATACAGATTCTTTAGGAGGCATACAAGATGACTTGGTATCCCCATACCACTAAGAACTTGCCACAATTTGTTATGGTCCACACAGTCAAAGGCTTTAGAATAGTCAATAAAACAGAAATAGATGTTTTTCTGAAACTCCCTGGCTTTTTCCATTATCCAGTGGATATTGGCAATTTGGTCTCTAGTTCCTCTGCCTTTTCTAAAGCCAGCTTGTACATCTGGCAATTCTCGCTCCATGAACTGCTGAAGTCTACCTTGAAGGATCTTGAGCATTACCTTACTGGCATGTGAAATGAGTGCCACTGTTCGATAGTTTGAACATTCTTTAGTGTTTCCCTTTTTTGGTATGGGGATATAAGTTGATTTTTTCCAGTCTGATGGCCATTCTTGTGTTTTCCAAATTTGCTGGCATATAGCATGCATTACCTTGACAGCATCATCTTGTAAGATTTTGAACAGTTCAGCTGGGATGCCATCATCTCCTGCTGCCTTGTTATTAGCAATGCTTCTTAAGGCCCACTCAACCTCACTCTTCAGGATGTCTGGCTCTAGCTCACTGACCACACCGTCAAAGCTATCCCCGATATTGTTATCCTTCCTATACAGGTCTCCTGTATATTCTTGCCACCTTTTCTTGATCTCTTCTTCTTCTGTTAGGTCCTTGCCATCTTTGTTTTTGATCATACCCATTTTGGCCTGGAATTTACCTCCGATGTTTCTAATTTTCTGGAAGAGGTCTCTTGTCCTTCCTATTCTATTGTCTTCTTCCACTTCCACGCACTGCTTGTTTAGAAATAATTCCTTATCTCTTCTGGCTAACCTCTGGAATTTTGCATTTAATTGGGCATATCTCCCCCTATCACTGTTGCCTTTTGCTTTCCTTCTTTCTTCGGCTACTTCTAGTGTCTCAGCAGACAGCCATTTTACCTTCTTGGTTTTCTCTTTCTTTGGGATGTATTTTGTTGCCGCCTCCTGAACAATGCTGTGAACTTCTGTCCAGAGTTCTTCTGGGACCCTATCTACTAAGTCCAGTCCCTTAAATCTATTCTTCACCTCCACTGCATATTCCTTAGGAATATTAGTGAGCTCATATCTAGCTGATCTGTGGGTCTTCCCTAATCTCTTTAGTCTGATCCTAAATTGTGCAAGAAGAAGTTCGTGATCTGAACTACAGTCAGCTCCAGGTCTTGTTTTTACCGACTGTACAGATGTCCGCCACCTTTGGCTGCAAAGGATGTAGTCAATCTGATTTCGGTGTTGTCCATCTGGTGAAGTCCATGTATAAAGTTGTCTCTTAGGTTGTTGGAAGAGAGTGTTTGTTATGCAGAGTGAATTGTCTTCGCAAAATTCTATCAGCCTATGTCCTGCTTTGTTTTGTTCTCCCAGGCCATACTTACCTGTAATTCCAGGTGTCATTTGACTGCCCACCTTAGCATTCCAGTCTCCTGTGATGAAAATAACATCTCTTTTAGGTGTGTTGTCCAGTAGGTGCTGCAGATCCTCATAGAACTGCTCTACTTCAGCTTCTTCAGCATTTGTGGTTGGGGCGTATATTTGGATCACTGTGATGTTAGATGGCTTGCCCTGAATTCGAATTGAGATCATTCTATCATTTTTTGGATTGTATCCAAGCACTGCTTTCGCCACTTTACTATTAATTATGAAGGCTACTCCATTTCTTCTGTGGTCCTCTTGTCCACAGTAGTAGATCTGGTGGTCATTTGATGTGAAGTGGCCCATTCCAGTCCATTTTAGTTCACTGACGCCCAAAATGTCTATCTTTAATCTTGACATCTCACCAATAACCACATCCAATTTGCCCTGGCTCATAGATCTTACATTCCAGGTTCCAATGGTGTGTTGATCTTTAGAACATCGGATTCGCCGTTCACCACCAGCACCGTCGGCTGCTAGCCATCCTTTCGGCTTTGAGCTAGCTGCATCATCACGTCTGGGGCTAGTTGAACTCATCCTCTGTTCCTCCCCAGTAGCATTTTGACCATCTTCCGACCTGGGGGTCTCATCTTCCGATGGTATACCGACATATCTCTGGTTGTACTGATCCATTTAGTTTTCACGGCAAGAATACTGGGGTGGGTTGCCATTACCTTCCCCAGGGATCGCATTTAGTCTGACCTCTCTGTCATGACCTTCCCGTCTTGGGTGGCCCTTCACGGTTTAGCTCATGGCATCATTGAGGTGCTCAAGCTCCAGCACCACGACAAGGTAACGATCCTTTGCTGAAGGCATTATTTATAAAAATAATAAATGTGGGATATAAATAAATAAATAAATAATGCTCATGTCATTTTTAATTTTTTTTATAATTTCTATCCAGCCTTTATTATTTTTATAAATAACTCAATGTGAGGAACATACCTAAATACTCCTCCTTCCTGCTATTTTCCCCACAACCACCTTGTGAGGTGAGTTGGGCTGAAAGAGTGTGCCTGGCCCAAAGTCATCCTTTCCCACATTGTCTGTTTCCCATTAGATGAGGAAAATGATCAATGTGGTTATTGAAACATACATAGGCCTTGCAAAGCTTTTAATTTTCAAAGGTCCTATTTAGTCTTAAATGGGCTGTTTGGGGGATGGACAATGCCCAGACCACCACAAATCACCACAGAATAATAAATTAAATTAGGTATGGCCAGATGGTATATTCCAGGAGAAAGGCTGGGACTGGAACACAGGGTATAGTGTTTCCATACTTACAGGGAAGAGCAAATACACACAAATAAATAATCCTTTTCTGGAAAATAAGACAATAGAAGAGAATATCTGTAGCTCAAGGCTGAACTGTGTTGACTCAACTGGGTTACTACTAGAATCTTAGAGCAAGCCAAATCCAAAAATGCTAGGGAATTCCTGGAATTCAGACAAATCAGCCATCAATAGACACATAAACCACATTTACATACCATCCAAAAGAGACAATAAATGAAGGAAACAAGATTAGAACACATCCCCTCCAGCATCCAACATTCAGATAAGTAGAGACTGGCATCAGACAATCAGGCAGAAAACAATAAATCAAGGAACCACCAAAGAGGAAACTATACCCCCACCCGAACTGGCAGGACAAGCTACAGCATATAAACGGACAACAACACTCACTTACATTGAAGAGGCTACCTAGTTGGTTAATGAAATGTCTGCAAGCAAACAACTAAGCTCAGAGAGCACCAAGAACTCCACAAATAAGACCCTGACCAAACTTTCCCCTGCTTATATATGGGTGATGTCATTTGGCTCCATTCTGATCCATACACACATTTGTAAACAAAAAGATATTTGTAAATAAAAGGAACAAGCTATTGATACAGTGCTTTTTATATTAGCATGGTAGTTAAGTTCTTATGGTCTGAATTTAGACTGGTTGCAATGCTGGGTCTCATTTCCAAGTGACTTCTTGGAAAGGTCACTTTCACCTAGATTTCTGTGTTTATTAAATGAGAAGAACTGAAGCTTCACAATCTATTAGAAGCCAAAACTTCATTGCCCGTTCAGCTATGTGATATTTGAGTATATTATGTATTTGGCCTCTCCAAAACGTAGGTAGATCAGGACCAAAATTTGGTTTAGTATAATTTACATGTGATTAATTACATAAAGTTAACCCTAACCTTGGAAGGGGGGCTGCAATTGTCACTTCCTGATATGATGGCATTTAAGAATTTCTCAATATTTTGTAATACAGGTATCTCAGATGAATACATCACGCCTATGTTCCATTTCTATAAAAGTATTGGGGAACTCAAGATGACACAAGAAGAATATGCTCTGCTTACAGCAATAGTTATCTTATCACCAGGTAATTTCACTTTCTCAGTCGTTCTAGAACAGAGGCTTTCAAACTTTTTCAGACACAGAACCCTAGGGAACAGTTTGAAAAACCCTGTTCTAGAATATCAATATTGAATTATGTTACAGAATTTGAGGAAAAAGGAAAGAGGCATGAAAAGGATGAAATCCTAATTTATCATATAAAAACATAACTGAAGAAATATTTAGCCAATACATTTCAATAACAAAGTAGTAAAAACTTGCAGAGCATGGCTTCTGGAAATTTCCAGTCTCTTTCCCAGCAGTAGCCATAGGAAACATGGTGTGTGTGTGTGTGTGTGTGTGTGTACACACACCTGTAAGGGTCTAATGAGGGCAGTACATGTGTGCCTTTTGTGTCTGTGTGCAAAAGACAATCGAATCAGGGTGAATGCGTATCTCTTGCCTGTGTGCGCTTCGGCTCTCACCACATGTGCGTGTGCATGGGAAATGTAGGGTGGACTGCATATGCTCCTCTCCTGTTCACATCATGAGGAAGGCTAGAATGGAGCAGTCAGCAGCCTTCCAAGGCGCTGCTCAAAGACCCCTCCCCAAGAATGCACTGAGCCCTTTCTGGGGAAAGGTTTTCTCTGCAGCCCCCCTCCCCCTCCTTCCCTGCCCAGACCTGCCCCATTTTTAAATTCAATCTTTCACCAGCTTTTCTCCTCATACCAAATGTGGTCCAAATGTGTCCTTTTGTGAACAAGATTTCTTTCTAACCTTCTACTGCGTTGGCAAAATGCTACCCTGTGTAGGAATACTAATATTGAGCTACAGTGGTTTGATCTTAGACATTTCTATATTAAATGTTTCAAATATCCTATTTTAAATTCAAAAGAAAAGACAAACTACATGTTACATTAGACTGCATCCACCAGGGTTTGCACTGCAGAGTTCTGGTGCAGGTGGGAGAAGATTCAACCTTTTCCCTCCACACTACAGCTCCAACAAAAAACCTAGCAGGCATCTAAGCTCTTATTTTTCCCTGGAGTAAAGTTATGGCCAACTATTTCAAACACATATAGTCAGAAAAGTGACTACAAATTTATTATTGTGGCTCTTAAGATTCCACATTTCTGACCACCACTATCCAGCTAACAGCATAAAAAGATAGGGATCTACCTAGAAGCAAGCTCCTCTGAGTTCAGTGGGATTTGTACTATTTCCTCAATCACTAGGAAATGGTAATCCTGACCCAACTTCAAAGGTAGAACAGGAAGAAAATAGGAGTGGGAATTGAATGAAAAAAATATTTCTTTGTTCCCTAATTTCTGTAGGCAGGGGAGTTTCTACATCAAAATGTAAAGGATTTGTAACTTTCTGCTTCAAAGCTAGTATATAACAAAACCAATTAAACTACTGTCTCACCATTTATTTTAGATTTTGTATACTTCTGCAATTGCTAAGATCATAGGCAAGAAGCAAAAGCCCCAAAGAAATCCTACTAAAAACAAAATATGAAACAATATTTAATACAATACTACGGGCCAAAAGCCTGTGAGAAGAAAAAATTTTGAGGGCCTTTCTAAACAAAAAGAGAGGGGAGCCAAGTGTACTGCAGGCAGAGTATTCCAGAGTTGTTATACCATCTTTGCATGTCAGATAATATGATTATTTCTACAATAATAGGATTTTGAATTATTTCTATTGTCTCAGGACCAGGGTTTGCAACCTTCTCTATAACAATACTATCAGGCTAACTAGTAAAACTAATCCCATCATCATTGTAGTTTTTTGCAGATGCACAATTGTGCATATATGAGGACAAAATAGCCCATGAACAGAGAACTGATGGATTTCACTTGCAATTGGAACACTTTGGTCTTCATAATTGATAAATATGAAATAATGCTTATTATTGTTCCCCATGTTCTTTGAAAATTAAAACCAGATCGGCAATACATAAAGGATAGAGAGTCTGTTGAACGGCTTCAAGAGCCTCTGCTTGAAGTTCTGCAAAAATTCTGCAAACTTCATCACACGGATACTCCTCAGCATTTTGCATGTCTCCTTGGTCGCCTTACAGAACTGCGGACTTTTAATCACCATCATGCAGATATGGTGATGTCATGGCGAGTTAACGATTACAAATTTACACCTCTTCTTTGTGAAATATGGGATGTGCAGTGATAGGACTAGATTCCATGGCATCCTAAACACAGTTACGTGGGACAACAGAATTGACTCCATAATCGCAGTGCATTCAGCTTCAGAGTCTTTGTATTGTAAATGTTTTCTTAAAGCACTTAAAATAATTCATGGTACATCATCTTCACTGGAGTTTACATTTGTGACTGTTTACTAAACTTTTATTAAATTTTTTCATACAGATTAATTGTCCTGGTTCTTAAGTTCCTTGAAACAAAAGTGAACTCCTGTTTGCCTGAAGCAAGTTTCTGTTATTGCTTTTCAAATTAAAGTGGTATGTTGCAATTTCTTGTTTTTAAAATCATGAGATTATTTCCATCTTTGTTCATCACAAACCACTACTTCTCAATTAATAGATTGTGGGCTTTTTCTCATAGCCAAGCTGAAATGCTGTCTATCAGTCCTAAGCTATGGAAAACTATACAGTACTGGCATAAAACGTGCTATCTATCCTGCCATGGGTACAATGCTGGCAAATGCTGCTGCCCTTATGTACAGGACATATTAAAACTGGTGGGTTCCCTGGCTTTGTCTCCCTCCCTTCTCACCAAATATCAGCAACTCATGGAAAACTATCGACCAAGCATTCTCCTTAATGTAGGATAAGGCTGGGGAGGATGGCCAGATGGGTGGGATTAGTCATCTTTCAAATCTTGCTCCAGTTTTGCACAAGTACATTCAGAAGAAGCCTGTTACCTGATAGGGTACTTTTGGACACTGATTGAGCACTATTCTGAATAGCTTTATTCTGCTTATACCACTTGTTATACACGGGTTCAGCACTATTCCAGAAGACCAGAAAACCCATATTCAAAATTAGCCTGAGCAGCAGGTGACAGGTGCAGGCAAATTTGTATTGTATTGTGAAACAGTAGACAGTCAACGCTCCAATTCTTGCTTCACTAAGCAGTCTCACACCCACAGACACACACTGATTCAGCTCTCCAGCTGGGAATTGGCTCGTAAACCTGGTGGGCACAGGGGGAGAGCACAATCTGAAAGAATCAGAATCTGCTATTCTCCCCAGAGAAGAATTACCATAGAAGGCAGTGTCCATGACTGTAGGAGTTTTTCTGTGAATATAAAAATAGCCTTGAAAGGAATGCAGATCTAGCTGCCCATCAAAGGAAGTACCATAATATGCCAATTTTTGATGATTTAAATGTTATTTTTAGGCAGAAGAAAAAGAAAAAAACGGTATGGTGCTGGAAATATAATTGATATTGCTGGCAATATAACTGATAAGGGACTTGACTTGAAGTTAAGTGACTTATCAATTCTACCTCTACCGTTGACTTTAGGCTGGTTACCATCTTTTGGCCCAGCCTACTTTACAGGGATAACCACCCAGAGTCCCCTTTTTGGGAGAGATGGGCGGTGATAGAAATTTGATGAATGAATGAATGAACATGCTGACGAAAATTGAACGAGAAGGTGCTCCATGCCTATGTTTGTGAAGGATATGTGGAATAAAAATCAAATTAGTAAAGGTAAAGGTTTCCCTTGACGTAAAGTCCAGTCAAATCCGACTCTAGGGGGCGGTGCTCATCTCCGTTTCTAAGCCTTGGAGCCGGCGTTGTCATAGACACTTCCGGGTCATGTGGCCAGCATGACGACTCGGAACGCCGTTACCTTCCCGCCGAAGCGGTACCTATTGATCTACTCACATTTGCATGTTTTTGAACTGCTAGGTGAGCAGGAGCTGGGATTAACAACGGGAGCTCACCCCGCCGCGCGGTTTCGAACCGCTGACCTTCCGATCGACAGCTCAGCGGTTTAACCCGCAGCACCACCGCGTCCCTAAAAAAAAACAAATTAGTAAATAAATAAATAAGGATCATCTCTCCGAAGAAGAGCCTCAGACTTACTACTCATTCCACAGAGAATACAGAAAACACAGAATCCATTTATCTGGTTCATATGCTGTACTAACCTGTGGCTTATTAAACATGGCCTAAAAACCAAATTCCCAAACTAGGTATTACCATATCTGGGCTGTACAAATCCAGACAAACATCAGCAAAAAATGCAGAAAACTCCAGTGTCAAATTTTGCAGCCCAGATCTTGTATGCCCACCTAAGCTAAACCAATAACCCTATTTACTAAAAAGATAACACCAAATTTAACTTTATCCCAAAACAAATATGTAGAAAAAACACAGACCCCTCACACAGTGGCCAATTTCCCCACTTGATTAATCTAGGTCTACCAACCTGATTATTTTAAAAGCTTCTCTTTGTCAAATACAAGATCAATCTTTCCCTACACCTGTTGTGGGTTAGTTTTGTTAAAGCAGAGGGCAGAGGAATTGTGTCGGTTTTGGACTCCAAAGTTTCCTATTTTAAATGTCGATGAAGATTCTCAGTCATCCAAGGGGACTTGTCTGTAGGTTGAGTCATGGCAACTGGATTTCTTTCTTTCTTTTTTTTGGTTGGAACGTTTCGCTGCTTGTCCAAGCACCTTCTTCTTATTTTAAAGACAGTTCCAGGTAGGCTGCATCTGCACAACACACTAAACCATAAAACATGAGTAACAAACCACAATGCCTGTGTCCACAACCAAACTAAGCCAAAGAAATAAAACTACGTAATAACTTAATGCAACGACCTAGTCAGTACATGATACAGCATACAATGCTTCATTCCAAGCTGGCCTACCCAGTGCATTTGTTAACCAAGGCTTACAGTTTACCCTGATGCAGCCTAAAATACTTGTTTGAATAGTGTTGTGTTGCAACATGCTTTATACGGAGGGATAAGGAACCTTTGATTGTGCGTCTGATACTCTTGTCACCACACTGACTTTACTGGTTAGGGCTGCTGGGTGTTGCAACCTCTAAGCTTAGCGCTCTCTACTGTAGAAGGCTTTTTCCAAAGTATACGGAGGAGTCTCAAATCCTAACAACAGCGCCCTGATTCCAACACAGGCGGCCGAGGTAGGCGAAACCTTAGCAAGCGCTGTCTCTGTTGCCGCACACCCCCTGCCTTTTCAGCTGAGGGGGCACCCCCCCCACCCGGCCGAGACAACAATCCGCGGAGGTTGTCAGTCACCTGACGCTAATGGCGGCAGGATCCCGTCCCTCCACCCCGAACTGCTGCAACCCTTCCGTCTGAATCCGCCCCGAGCCCTAGCGCCGCGACCGCCCTTCGTTAGGGACGCCGCAGGGGAGATACCCACACCGAAACCTCGTCTTCCCTTCGCCCCCGCCCGGCCGCCGGCCTGGGCTCCGCCCCGCGTCAGCTGATTGGGCCTTTCGAACTGTGCGGGCGGACGCGGCCGAATGAATCAGGAGAGCTGGAGTTGAAGAGGATTCCCTGCCGCAATCCCACGTGCGCCCACGGCAGAGGATGCGTGGGGGTCCTGAGTCGGGGTTTCCCGTAAGTACCTCGCAGTTTCCCCGTAGACAGCTGATTGCTTGGTGGATTTGTGATTCCTTCCGGCTGAAGCGCAGTAGGTCCCCGAGCGCGTCGGGAAGCAGAGATTTGGGACCAACCACAACATACAAGGCTGAAGTGTGGTTGGCGAGTATTGTATATGGTTCAGTAGAGCCTCCAAGTTCCATATATTGGGGATGGATTGCCTTAAACCTTAAGGCACGAATGTTCTCGAGGGTTTTTCTTTCCTTGCTTCCTTGGGAGAGTGCTGAATAGAGCTATGGAAAAGGGTAAATGGCCATTTACCCAGAAAAAGGGAAGAACATCAGCTCAGCTTTTGCTCTCTGTTGCAGTGACGCACATACAGTCTTGACAAGGGGTTTTCTCGCCAGAGAAAGCAGCTTTGTGCAACCTTGCACTAAACTACAGCCCTCATTCGGCAGGCATATTGACAAAATGGGTGCTTTAGTCACTAAGGCCCCACATTGGAGGAAACTTGAAATAGAAGCAATACTGACTTTTTACCGATTTTTTCCTCCCAACGGTATGAAGACCCTGAGACTCAAAGACAATGAAAAGAGGGGACACAGAATATAGCCTGTGGCAAGTTGTTCCTTACCTGGGCTGACCTTGGAGTATGCAAGTTCTGAATTAAAGGATGTATGGTCTTCTAGTAATTTTCAAATGGTATAAGGCAGTGTTTTTCAAACTTGGCAAGTTTAAGATGAGTGAACTTCGACTCAGCATGCTGGCTGGGGAGTTCTAGGAATTGAAGTCACACAATCTTAAACTTGCCAAGTTTGAAAAAGGGAACCATAAGCTGCTGAGATTTGTTAGAGTGCAGTAGGGTATATGTTTAATGAATAAACTAGTTTATAATTATGGGTGTATACAGTAGTCTAAACGTGGGTGCAGTTATAAGATGCATAGGGTTATCCATATGGTTTCTGTAATAACTCACCTGGTGGTGAAGCATTTGTCCATCACTACAGCTCCAGCTTCCCCAACAAATGAGTTAAATAGTTTTTTTGTTTGGTTGTAAAAATATACCCTGCATTCTCTCCTAGAGGTTCAAAGAAATGAATCCAAATAACGATTTAAAAAATCCTTTTAGTTTACAATTTGAATGCTAAACCATAAAGTGTGAAAATAGCAGGAAGTGTCTCCCAAGAACAATATAAATGTTGAGAACCATGTATTCCTAAAAAGTTTTTTTCCCCCAACTTCCCGAAGGGAGGTAGGTTTCCCTTGGAGAAATAATTGTGTTGGTATAGCTGCTCAAATGTTCTCTCCCTTTTTCTAATGACACATAGAGCAATTGTTAAAGTAATTGTTAAGACAAGAACTCCTCTGAAGGGGAAAGTATCTTTTTTTTTTTTTCCTGGTCCTGAAAGGTCATTGCTAGCACTTTAATTGTACCAGAAGTAAATATACAGCCTCTTGTAATATTCAAATAGCCTTTAAAAGGTTTAGTTGAGTACCACAAGGTAGTGATTATCTGAAATTATCATGTGCAGCCCATTCCTATTCATGCTTGCTTTGTAGTTGGCCCACTGAATTCAGTAACATTTCCACTCAGGTATATGCACAGGATCATCATATTATGACTGGGTTTATATATTATTCTAATCCATGGTTTATTTTAATTAGAATTGGTTAAACAAGCCAAGTAGCCTGATTTACATGTAATGTATTACATGTAATAAACCATGATTTACAAATCACAGTGCCTGTAATGTGTGAACTGAGGTGTATTTTGTATTCAGACATCACATGCCTAATTCTTCAACGATTTTGTGAAAGATAGAGAATGAGGAACAAACTTGCATACTTCTGTATCTTTTTTCTTCTTCTTACTTTTTCCCATAGAAGACCTCCTGATTTTCTTAAACCACCATTTCCTGTGATTATTGAACTATAAACCTGTGATTTGGAAATCTTCTATAAAGGCCAAAGGAAAAAAAGAAAACCAAGGTAAGAAGGCATGTTTTCACTCCTTGTTTGTTCCCAATCCTCCAACCTTGATTTGAAAAATAAAGAATATGATTTCTGAAACATCAGCTGTGTACAAAAAACCCTAATGTTTAACCATGATTTATTGAATAAACCACAGTTTGATAGATTCATGCAAGTTAAGCCCTGAAATATTGTTTTCCAACTATTTGTCAAGCTCACACAAGACACTCAGCCACAAAATACAAGCCACATTGTACTGTACTGCAATGAGATTTCTGTTTTGGCATATTGAATTGTGTCACCTGAAACATAGCTTATTCCATAGAAATCAGTCAATCCATAGCTTAATTTGATATGTGAACCCAGCTGATAAATCGATAATGTGAGAAGCAAATTTCTAGCAGTCAATTTGTGAACTTCGTGACTGCATTTTAACTGATACCAAAGACAGATGTAATATTGTGAAGTGAGCTGATGTAAAAATCTGACATTTTCTTTCAAGTGTGCAGTTTTTTTCCAAAATAGGCAGGCTTTGTGAGGCACTCTTGAAAAATGAAGATGCTGAACATTCTTCTAATAGTTCTTTTTTTGAATATTTTCCTTTGTTCAAGCTGATGGTCTGCCTGGCACACTGGGCAGTCTTATATTCTTACTGTGGCAGTTGGCTTGTTAAGGGCCTCGTTCAAGGGTGGAGTGTTCCATTTAATGAGAAGAGCATTTTTGGTAGCTGCTGCAGCCATATTTTTTTTTTCCCTCTGAAATGTCAACGAAGCCCCTTACTTCGGCTTGTTAAGACAAAGGGCTTTTTATGTAAAGGAACTTTATTCCCTGGTGCTCTCTGTGGGAAGCTGAATACATTAGTAAAGACTTTTTCTACTTTCTGCCCTTTTTGTGTAGTATAAATGAGCGAAATATCAGGAGAAGGACATGAGTTTCTTATGTTCAAGTAATAAATCATGGCATTTGTTTAGGAGATCTATGCACCCTCCCAGCTGGTAGAAACTGAGATTTCTGATGTAGTTTTAAATTCATCACTTAAGCAATGTTAGTACAGGAGCAAATTCTTTTATACTCATGGTTTGAAGATAATTTTAAAATGAAATTTAAAAGGAAGTTTGTGTTTTAAATATTGCCATGCGGTAGGATTTTCATTCCATTACAACAATATTGGGCAGTGGGGTTATTTTTTCCCCCATACAGTATTGGTTATTCAGTTAATTTGAGTCTCATATACTTTAAGTGTTTCTGTGGAAATTTGTAACAATACATGTTTCAATTGCAACCTGAATTCTTTTAAATATTTGGCAATAGTCCAGGAAAAGTTCTTCATTTGAGGCTACTGTATATCATTTCTGAAAAATCTCAGATAATGTAAAAATCAATATATGTTTAAAGTGTATGGGAAATAAATGTTCAAGCAATGAATATTATTTCATATTGGTGTACTTAGTTATTCCTATGCTAATATTTTAATTTAAGTAGATTGATAGGATTGATAATTTTCTATGGAAAGGACAGACCTTTAGGTTTTCTGTATCTAAATTTCAACTTTATGATAGGGCATGTATTTTGACATTAGCCTATTTAGGGAACTCAAGGGATCAAGTAGGAATGGATATGAGGGTGATCTTTCTGTGACATCTGTCACCCCATTGATTGCCACGGTTGATTCAGCTGATCTGATTGGGTGGGTGGCCCCTTTTCCTCTGTGTGTTCTTCCGGAATCTGTATGTTTAGTGTAAGAGGACAACCATCCCAGATAAGAAAAACAATATGGGCGCAATTAGAAAGTGTCTTTGTGACTCCTTCAGTTTTAGTTCTTATTCTCATGTCATGTTTTCTCTTTATAATAATCCCAGTTTGAAAACTGCAGATCAATCACTTTTTGGGGAAGTCATAGGCAAGTTTTGGTATTAATCAGCTTATTACTAATCAAGTTTTTAAATTATTTGCTAAAGTGTGTATAAGTTATTTGCAAGAATTCAGACAGAAAGACTTGGAATATCTCATATTAGCAAAGCAATGGCTAAAGGTCTTAAAAACACTTTTTAAATGGAGGATGTTTTCATGTTCATTGAACATTCCAGACAATGTTTTTAAAAGCCTGGCTGTCAATCTCATTATGGTGGAAATGTAAAATGGGGGAGGGAATACTTACAAATGTGAATTAGGCTTGTCACACTAAGGCACCATTTGATTTTCTATTGATATGGTTTAAAGATATTAATATACTTTTGAATTATATATGAAAACTTGTTATAAGGATTATAGATATACTGAGCATAAAGGCTGCAAAAAAATAAAAGATTATGATCAATGTTGGAAATAAAGTACAAGCCCGATTATGGATAATCAGTATTGGTATACTTTCTGTTGATCTGTTGGTTGTCTTTTCAATGTTATAGAAAAACTAATGAATATAAATAAAATATAATTTGTCACTTTTAGCTGAAAGTTTCTTTTTTCCCCCCATTTCTAGGAACGTAATTACCATGCAGCATACAGTTCAGGTAGGCAAATTGAAATATTAAAGCTATATTTACTAAATATTTTCCTACCTTATATTGTAATATATGTATCTGAAGAGCATAACCCACTCTGCAGATTTAATGTGCTACTATAATGCTGCTTTATGTTCTTGTTTCGTCAACTTGCTATCTGATTTTTTTTTTTAATGAAAATTAAATACTGGCATTTTTTAGAGTGTACTGTAATCTAGATGGATTGTACAAGCCAAATGGAAAACCAACACTCAGCTTTTAATAGAGCTACAGTACACTAAAATAATAGTGAATCATTTGGGGAGCATATACAGTACAATGTTGTTATGGTCTTCACTCTCCATTTTTTAAAGATGTTCATAAGAGATTGCAAACATGATCAGATGTTGCATGGTGCTGATGGTATAGCCAAACAGTCTAATTCAGTTGTTGATGTCCACCTTAGGTGTGGTTTGGAGATGATCCACCTATCAGTCCACGAAGTCCTCTGACTCCAAGGCACGGCCCTGGCTTGGCTGATGTTTTACTATATGACCAATGGATATCTGTCCGACATGAGGCAACTCTAATTCCTATGCAAGAGGATCTGGCGATCTGGCTATCTGGCTTGTTGGGTTTGTTTGAAAAACCATTTCTCTAATTACTGTAGATAAAGATGTAGGGGTAGAGTTAGATTGAGAGTTCATGCTGATAGGAGTTAAAACCACTAATGTACAAAACAAACAGGAAGTGCCCCCTCGTTTACTCTTTCTCCCTTTGTAGAAGTCTAGTCATTTGCTAAGATTACATAATACTGCCTTACCCTAAAATGTTTTCAAATGTACGTCTCTGCTTTTTAAAACATTGACTAGTTAGAATAGTACGAGGCTCAATATTCATCTTAATTACTACTGTTTAATCTACAGCCCAAAATACGGGGTTGAAATTTAAATAATTGCTTTAAAATACTAGAATAAGATCATGTGCTCTGAATATGAATGGCATCTGTGACATTGTATATCAGTTCTGACATCTGCCACAGTCCCATCACAGGTAAATCACATCAAAAGGGAGTGTTACAAAGGCCATTCCCTGGTGGATTTAGACTGAGGCTATGCTTATACTCTGACCTGAATTATCAGTCTGACTTTTATCTTTTCTCTACTAATGAAAATCATGGTGGTTCTATAGATATCGAACTTAAAGCAGAGAGTTTATTGGAGGAACTTGATAATGGGGTACTGCTGTGCATTTTGATTGGAGTCATTCAAAGCATGGTTAAAAAATCTTGTAACTCAAATGATTTAAAGGTAAGTTCATTTTTTAAAAAGTAACCATTAGCTTTTCTTTAAATTAATGAAAAGTCATGTGAGCAAGATTAGATTATCTTATGAAGTGCGCTTATGGCAGCAATTTATTTAATATTGTACTTATTTGAAAGGAAGACAATCCTGCCTGTATGTTTAAAAGGAACATTAACAGAAATATTTTCCACTAATATATGCTCAGCACATCTAAGATTACTTCCCCATTTTATTTATTTTTTATTTTATTTATTAAATTTATGTCACCGCCCATCTCCCCCAATGGGGGATTTTAAATATAAATTATTGGGAGGGGGAATTTAGTCTTCCTCTCACATAAGTATAGTACCTTGCTTTTCTACAAATGAAGATAGTCAAGAATATTAAACATAAAATCATTACATACTAGTCATGCACAGTTCATTAACATTTTTCTTCAAATGTGTGAAGGCAGCCACAATGTTCTTGCGTAAGAAAATGTATGATATTGCATATTTCACCCTAATACCAAGGCTACTTTAATTCTAATGTTATCCTATATTCAAGTAATGCATTCAGGTCAGCAATTCTTGGAATCCATCCTTCTCATATGCAGAGTATTCTGCTTTATGCTCTGTGTATCTCAACTTCTCATCTGAACTAACCTGAAAATAAAGCAAGAATATTAGAATTCCCACACCTAGATTTTTAGAATTCTGGAACACACTGATCTGGTTCAGTTCTCTAAGGCAGTGTGTGGTTTGTTTAGTTTTGGCTTAATATGTTGTGTAAATGCAGATATTCCTACCTTAATGAACAAAGTATGTTTTGTCCAGTGATAGCTTCATGTTACTTAATATATTTTGTGTTCTTCAGAGGATGGGAAATCTACATATAACAATCAGGCTTTGTGATAGACATGAAGTGGAATGCAGGGGGCTCTGAAAACAGGAAGCGCTACAGCTGGTACAGATGCTGTCCCTTAAGACTTTTGGAGTTGGGAGTCAGATGATTTATCATAAAAGGATGCTGAAGGAATCAGTGAACATACCAGGGCTATAGTAAAAGGTTGGAGGAAATGGGTTACACAAATTAGATGCACTTAGAATATAAACAGACGTAAACTATTTGGATAGTACATATGGTGGCTTGGGATGGTGCAGAATAGATGAAAGTTGTGCCTCAGATCAGCTTCTGTGAAAAAGGGAAAGTAATTTGGAAGATGATGTTGAAAGTCTGCTGATTGAAATTGTACATGACTTGCAATTCATTAGAAAAATGTGAATCATATGTTCAGGCTGATGACAGATTTCTAATTTTAAATTACAGAAGCAGTGTTTTGGATATAAATATCTTTGAGGGTATGTTCTGAATTTTCATGTGATACATTTTATTGCCCTTCTTGTGACTTTTGCTAGTAATATATTAAAATATCTTTCAAGCCATGTTTTCAGCTGAATAAATGGGTCATCTGCTCTTTTTCTGACAACTAAAGGCGAATGCCACAACGTTTTTTTTTCTTTTTGCCTGTTTTAACTGAGTCCTCTACAGTGTTATTTTAAACAAATTTCCCCATTGCTAATTAATATACAACTGAGATTAATTTCTTTTGCAGTGTAATTTTTCTTGGGAAGAAAGAAGAATCCCCTCCCCTCTTCCTTGTTAATTCTACTCTACAAAAAGCCTTTGTGATAGAATGTTTTCAGATGTTTCCAGTTAAAATTTATCCACTGCTCTCTTGTTACCAGAATTTCCCTTTGAGAAAAGTTCCCTGTAAAAAAGATGCTCCTTCAGGATCTTTCTTTGCCAGAGATAACACAGCAAACTTTCTGAATTGGTGTCGTTGCATTGGAGTGGATGAGACATACCTCTTTGAATCTGAAGGCTTAGGTAATTTTTATTGATGATCTCATAGATGCTTTTTACATTGTTTTATTGAATTATATTACCAATTTATTTATTTTTTTTATTTTATATCCCACCTTTGTCATTTTTATAAATAACTCAAGGCGGCGAACATAGCAAATACTCTTTCCTTCTCCTATTTTCCCCACAACAACAACCCTGTGAGGTGAGTTGGGCTGAGAGAGGGTGACTGGCCCAAGGTCACCCAGCCGGCTTTCATGCCTAAGGCGGGACTAGAACTCTCAGTCTCCTGGTTTCTAGCCCGTTGCCTTAACCACTAGACCAAACTGGCTCTCCAATTACCAATAATTTCTTATATAGGTTGTTACTTCTAAGTTTAAAAGATGACAGGTGTTTGTATAAACGAATTCCTTTGAATCTATTGAGAAATACCTTGATATGTTTAATAAACACAGTTAAAATGTGTAGAAATGCAAAAATACTAAACAGGGCAAAATATCTATTTCTTGGAATGAAATATTAAAACAGTCCTGATTTTGCATTTGGGGACTTTCTGATAGCAGAAGTTACAATAAGAGTTTTAAAATTTAGTCTGGGAAGTTTAACGATGCTATTGCAACACCTTTTCAATAGAGTTGGGAGCTTTTTTCCTAAAAATGTTGGGATTCTGATTTTTGCAACATGAATTTGCATCAACCTATTTTGATGTCTTTGGAAGATGTTGATGTAATAATTGCCTTTACTAATGCTCTTGGGTGCGCTCATTGGCAGCTCACTATTGAATTGAGTCTGCAGGTATTGAAATATTGAAAACTCTTGGAATATGATAACTACTCTAGTATTTTCATTATATTAATTACATTTATTTAATTTTATATCCTGCCTTTTTTATTTTTTTAAATAACTCAAGGTGGCGAACATACCGAACACTCCTTCTTCCTCCTATTTTCCCCACAACAGCAACCCTGTGAGGTACGTTGGGCTGAGAGAGACTGGCCAGCCCAAGGTCACCCAGCTGGCTTTCATGCCTAAGGCGGGACTAGAACTCACAGTCTCCTGGTTTCTAGCTTGTTGCCTTAACCACTAGACCAAACTGGCTCTCTTGTCCCCGTTGTCAAAATCATTGCGTGATTCAACTATGGGTACTAAATTATGCTTAGAAAATATTCTCCTTCTCTTGAGAAGTTTGGTTATGTTTTGCTGAGTTTACAGAGAAGGTGATTTCTTCACAACTTGGGACTGGCTGAAAGTGTCTTCTTATATAGCTTTTACAAGAAAACTACTCTGAAAATTTATGCATAATAATTATAAAATCAACTTAAAACCCCATAAACTCTAAATACCAATTAATTTACTACAGAAATACCTTTCTCTTGTTCCAATTCCAAGCTGCCAATCGCTGTTATGATGTGCCTCCTGTGCTGATCTCTTGAGTCATACCCTATAAGATAGGGAACAAGCCACAGCCTTTGGTTCCTTAGGTGTGTGCTGCTGTGAGTAATCTAGGCACATTAACACATTGGTAGTACTCAAGAAGTGGTAGATAGCCTGGTTAAAGAAAAACTATCCACTTCTGCTTTGAAGCTTTTTATATTTATTTATTTATCAATCAAATTTTATCACCGCTCATCTCCCTCCCAAGGAGGGACTCTGGGCGGCTTACAATAAGAACAAAATTCAAATTCAAATTATAAATGCAATAAATGCAATAAAAATAAAAATGTGACGGAATCTAGATGTCTGAGAGTTCTTTATCAGTCTGTGAGTGTAATAGGTCCATCGAAAATCACTCTAGGGCACTAGCCATCCCCAGGTGTGGCTTTTCCTCCTCCTGTTCCAAGCGTGCTGGCAGAACTAGGTCTTTAATCTTTTTCTAAAGTCCAGGAGCGAGGGGGCCTGTCTCACCTCTGGGGGAAGAATGTTCCAAAGGGCAGGAGCTACTGCAGAGAAGGCACATTTCCGAGACCCCACTGGATGGAATTCTTTTACGGATGGGGTCTGTAACATGCCCTCCCTGCGTGACCGGCGGGTGGGGGGGACGTGGATCGATGAGACGGTTCCTCAGATATCCTGGTCCCATGCCATGTAGGGCTTTAAAGGTGATAACCAACACCTTGAATTGGGTTCCAGAAGCAGACTGGAACTCAGTGCAGCTCACGCAACAAAGGTGTTACATGTGCAAACCTTGGAGCACCCAAGATTGTCCATGCGGCTGCAATCAGGACCAGATCCTAGTAGATGAAAACAAGAAGCTTTTAAAAGTATATTTGTAAATGGTTTTGTTCTGTTAATGAATATGTGAACAATCTATTTTTCAAGACTTGGGTGTAGTGAACTTACTGAAATTTTCCTTAAAATGGCAGCAAAGACTCTGATTATGAATTTCTGAATAAAGTATTTATAATATATACTTGGCTGCTAAATTAGGTCGTTGAATGAAGGACTTAGTGTTAACACTGTGTTGTTAATTAATCTTTTGCATCAAGTCCTGGATTCTACCTATGTGTTTTTCTTCTTCCTAACTAGGTAGCTGTGAAAAACCAAACTGTTAACTATGCATAGGGTTACTACCTTTGGTGTGTTACTCATCCTAAGTAAATCTGGTGTTGGGTTTGCATCTCAAGGATTTGACTGCCTGCCTCTTGTTGTTTCAGGCTGCACCTTGTAACTAGCAGCTGCCAGACCAAAATTTTCCAGATGGAGTAATATCTTGTAGTGCTCATTAAGAAAAATAGCTTGAAGTTGTATCGCTAATTAAGTTTTTAGCATTGTCTCTTTTAAAAAAAGATACACGTAACTGTAAGCTCTAGGCCTGTATAAAATTACTGCTTAAATTGTTTGGTATTGTTTATGCCTCTTGAAGCACATGCTTTTATGTATTTGCTTTGCATGGTATGGGTGTGTTTAAATTTAAAAAATATTCAGGATTGTTTGTAAAAGGTATAGCAATGTTCAGGTTGCAAACAGTTTTGTAATGTAATTGACAGTGGCCAGGGTTTATACCACACTATCATTCATGAATGGTAGGATTCATATATCTCCTACACAACATACTTTAATCTACATTCAGTTTAATATTTCTGTAAATGGAACAGGCAAAACTTAAGTTCACCAAGCCTGTATAATATTGCAGTTTTAAAGACATAATTCAGAGTATTTTGAAAGTGGTTACTGATTACAGTAGCTGGTTTTGTGGCATGAATGTATGCATTGTATCTTCTTGGCAAAGAGCCTCAGCCAAAGGTCTGCAAGGACCCCTTTGTAAGCCTTTTGGGGTGAAATAAAGAGTGGATTTGTGCCTAGACAATTTCCACATGGGAGCATATGGGTCTGACCTTCAAAAGTTTCACTGCGTTTATCATTACAAGTACCATTAAATCTTTATACTTTTAAAAAACAAGCTAAAATCACTTTGCAGTAATAAACCTGCCATAAGCAACTTGTACAAAAGATTGAACGGGGTGAGATGTGCCTCATGTATGACCTGCCTCATAACTGGAGGCTGGACCATATTAATATGACACGGGCTGTCCAAACTCTCTCACAGTAATCAGGACTGGAAACAAAAATTCAAGGAGCAAGTTTGAGTTCTGATTAATAAGATTTATTTTAAAGAAGTACAAGTATTGATAGTTTTGCTTTCAAATGTAAACCTTCTAGACTGTTAGCTTCTTGCTTCATTTCTCCTGCCCTTTTGGTGAAGGGAAAAAAACGTTGGTCCCTTTTGAGAAAAACCTGCACCTGAATTTTGTTTATTCAAGCCTCATTCTCAGCGTGACCATCCATTTCCACATGGTTCCATGCACTTGGTCTTATTTTATGCTGTCTGTTTCTTAGATAACTCTGGTATCTATAGGTAACTATAGTGATCTAGCCACTATAATGCCACATTGAAGGTTTATAACTGAAACTGGATATCTCAGGCATTCCTCTCCTTGTATGGCCCAGATTGTGCTGTCTTCTGATCTACACATTTAGAATTCTATACTGTCTAACCAGTGTTTCCCAACCTTAGCAACTTTAAGCTATGTGGACTTCAACTCCCAGAACACCCCAGCCAGCTTAGTTTAAAGTTGATAAAGTTGAGAAACACTGGTCTACACTAAATATCCTCTTAAACTTAATGATTATTCAAATATGCACCTATGCTGCTATTCATCCCTATGGCAATTTTCCTTGCAACTGAGGATTTTTGGAACTA
The DNA here is from genome assembly GCF_035149785.1 of Candoia aspera. Lineage (NCBI taxonomy): Eukaryota > Metazoa > Chordata > Lepidosauria > Squamata > Candoiidae > Candoia > Candoia aspera. Next base: position 34,290,009 of record NC_086159.1, on the reverse strand, counting down.
TGGATCACATAGGATAAAGCAGCATTTCTCAAACTGTGGGTTGGGATCTCCTAGGGGGTTTCAGATACATGGAAAAGCCAGAACAACCCTTGGGACTCTCTTTTCTGCTCTGCCTCGGAAGGTGACAGTTTGGGGAAGGAAGGTCTCCTTTTGTTGAAAAGCTTCATACCAAGTATTTATGCTTCCCCCCCCCTTTCCAAAAGTCCAGTCAAGGAGGGACATTGAAGAGCCTACCACCTCCTCCTCGAGAAGCTTCAGCTGGCCAGACTACTGTGCTGGTGGCCCTGGTAGTCACTCTGTTCCACTAAGCCAACAAACATGGTTTCTGATTTAAGCATTCCCCAACCCCAGTAGGAAATTGGAAATGTAAAAAATGGCCCTTGACTTTGGGTGCCTTCCTTAACATGGTTTTGTTACCAAAGGCCTTTAATTAACCCTGTTGGCTTGTGTTTGAGAAGGTGACGGAGAAAGCCAAACATTACCAACAGTCTTTTTCAGGAGGTGTCCAAGATTGTCTTCCTCCTCATTGCTGGGAAATTCTGCTACAGACATAGGAAAAGGACACATGTCAATTTGGTGAAAGCTAAGAGAGACATACTTAGTTAAAATTTGTTGGACAGCTTGTCTAGGAACAGCATTAAGGAAAATCCAGAGCATGGTCTTATAGAACAGCTGGTTTGCCCAAGCAAATCCCAAAGGGAATGCTGACGGCCCCAGCACAAACCTCAGGCCATGCATACTCATAATTGGGTCGCTGTTAGTATTGGCTCCTGCCCTGCCTGGACAACCCAGTGGGAAAATCAGAGTTTTCTACAATCGCTGCTATAAAACTCCAATTTTGGTAATTATGTGAAACTAAGAAAGCTCATTGTTCTCATTGAAAAATATGATTTTAGAAGTTATTTTTTATTTCCAGTGAAAATAATTTATTTTATAAAGCTCCAAGGTTCTATTATAGTTTTATATTGATTAAAATTTCATTTTTAAAAGTGGTATAATTTATTTCTTGTCTACGACAAACCCCAAGGAAATCTTTAGTTTATTCATGTATGAAACACCAACATTCATTAATCGTTTTAGGTGGTCAAAGGTCTCTGGGATAAAAGATTGGATGTGATCTTAGTGAAGAGAGTTGAAGCCAGAAGCTCACAGAAGTTGGTGAATTTCACTTTTTATAAGACAGCTAATCTTATACATGCAGTGGTAGGTTTCCAAACCAATGATAGCTAGAGAAAGGTCTGGGTACCAAGTAGGACTACATGAAGGAGTACTCTAGAACAGAATTTGCTAGTACAGAGTTCCATGTTTATATATGAGTTACAGCTCTTGCAAACTTTGCTCTATGCCGCTGAATGTAGGGAAGTTCTCTGGGTTTCACTGAACTAATTTTTTTTCTTTACCTGCACTAATTCTTTTATAGTTCTGCATAAAGACCCAAGACAAGTGTACCTTTGCTTACTGGAAATTGGTCGCATTGTATCAAGGTGTGTATTCATTGCTGTTTTCCAACTAGAAGCCTTGAATACATTGTGAATCGTCCTAAAGGTTCTCAGGGTTTTTGCCCCAGTTATTGGCTGTTTTCATAAGACACACTGTACTGCAAACTAACCTAGTGCATTTTAGCTAGTGCTTGATTAGTTAATGGTTTTGTGTACTGTCCAACTCCTGAAAATTGGGTTAATTGATAAACCACATTTAAGAGTGTTATGAAAACATAACCATTCAGGTACAATCCTATGTTCCCTGGGAAGGCAGTCCAGGTGTCATAGGATATTTTGCATTTTCCCATCTACAGGTGGAAAAAGAAGTGAGATAAAGAACCTCTACTGTCACTGCTCCACAGTTAGGGCACCAGGTTTTACAGAAGGAGCCAGTAACCTATAGGACAATAGGATGCCTTATTCCTGTGTTCCACCCTCACTCCCCGAAATAGCTGAGGAACAATGCCAGTTCTATAGCTAACCTAGTTAATGCTCCTTTTCCTTGATAGGAATGATTTCAAGTTCTCATGCTTTACATATTTCATAATAAGTGTAATAGCTACTCTCACCCTGTGGTTATTGTTTTAGAATTTTACTAAAATTCTAAATGCAGTATCTTACGCACTTAGCATTTTTCTTTTTATAGATACGGAGTTGAACCGCCAGTATTAGTAAAGCTAGAGAAAGAAATTGAATTGGAAGAAACTTTGTTGATGGCCTCTGATAGTGTAGGCCCTGTCATTTCCTACAAATCATGCTGTCAGCATGAAGAATTACATGAAGCAGTAAGTAGCATGCATATTTCTGCCTATGAAGCTATAATCTGAATCTTTGTGATGTAACTGGACGGCTGCAGTGGTGAATCACGTAAACTTTCTAGGCATTTTGAGTGACTAGATCATTGCTATAGTTTGCTTGGTTTGGAATAACATTGTGCAAGCTCAGTTATTGTGGTTTACTTACTGTGGTTAAAGTTTAGCATACTGTACAAACCGAGCCAATTATGGTTTATCTTACAAATCATAGTTAAGCAAATCATGTTTAGCATGATATGTGAACCCAGCACAGGTGTCTACAAATCACATTCCATTCAAAAATCTATCCATCTCTATAATATTGTTGGTCAAGATTACAGTTAAGCAAATTTGTTGATTTTTTCCCCCTACATCTGAACTATCTATTGCTTGTTTATGGCTTTATAAACTGTGAACTAGAATGAAAATTTAAGCCATTTTGTTGTCAGACCATGACTTATCACAGGAGACAGCCTTCAAAGCCTTCTCGACTCAGGGAGCCACCATTCTAAACACTACACCTCCAACATTTATTAGTCTTGATTAACCACCTCAGGCAGTGTTGTAAGCTTTTTGTATGTAGTTCTAAGTAACTATTGATATTACTTCCTGGAAAGCTACATTTAGCTTCTGGAAATTTGGATGTTCTGCTTAACAACTGACAACATGGCAGGACAGGATGAATGAGATTGTAGGATAGACAGGATCAAAGACATTATAGGACTGTCCTTGGAAAAACTATGAGACCATTTGAGGTGGCAAGCATTTATCCATGGCCACCCAAGAGTTGAGGCCTAATTAGTGGCATCTACCTAACTCGGTACCAAAGGAGTTTAATATCCCACTATTCATTTAATATGCCCAGAAAACATTGCAAAAGCGGCGTCCCCCCAGAAGGTCAGACATGACTCAGTGCTTGCACAGGGGACCTTTCACCTTTCACCATCATTCATTTAATCAGGGTAGGTGTTGTCCAGAGGGCAGGTAACTTAAATTGGAGCATGGATCTGTTGATTGAAGACTACCGATATTCATTATGCCCACATGGTGGTAGTTGGGCTTTTCAAAATGCTAGTTGGTATGGACAATCCTGGTCTGTGAATGCAACCTTTCTCAAGATCATTTCTCCCTTCTATAATTTTTGGAGGAGCCCTGAGAGCAGCACCCAGGGCTTAGGGGGAGTTGAATACAGCTCTGGGATCCTGGATTGTATATCTCTGCTCTAGATAGTGGCCTCTGAATTCAGGTATAAAAACTGACCCACACATACAGGCTGTGTTGCTGAAATGAATGAACAGGTATGTTCAAGTGCCTCTATCAGAAAGTATATGGAACATTGGACCATATGTATTTTACTATTCTAATCCTTGAAATTCCAGTTTACAAATAATCCTGGGGTTTGTTTAGTTTTTGAGATCAGTGTTTCATTTCAAATAGTTGAAAAGCATTACATTATATTAATAAAGTTGCAAATCTTTAAATGGAGTGTATGTGATCTGCTTTTATTTGCTTTGGATTCCTTACTTTGAAGAAAAGGCTGGATTAGATGGCTTGTACCTTGGTTCTATGATACTTGGAAGAGATTAGCTTTGTTGATTAAAAAGAGTTATACCAATTATAATTATTCTGTAAAAAGTCTTCTAAAAAGCTACAACCCCACATGATACTTAGCTTCTTCAGGCTTCAGTCCTAAAAAATTAAGTAATGAAAATAAGACTCATTGGAGAAGTTTACTTATGAATAAACATGCTTAGGGTTTTACTCTAATCTTGATTTCCTACAAATATAATTATATTGCAAATAACTAAAATGCACTGTCTCTTCCACAACTTATAAATGTATTTTCTCCTTGGAAGTTTTGAAGAAAGAAATGATCTTTGAATTGAGATGAGTGTTGTTTTGTCTTTCCTGGATGTCATTTTTGCAGCAAAATGGGTAATTCACATTTAATGTTTTTAATCTATATTATAAGAAGATAACAAAATCTTTGTACAATATAGGTTAAGCATATTGCTGAAGATCCTCCTTGTAGCTGCTCTCATAGATTTTCAATTGAGTATTTGTCTGAAGGACGCTATAGATTGGGAGACAAAATACTATTTATACGAGTAAGTACAAGTTTTCCTTGGTTTTGCTCATTCACTTAAGTATCAATCTTAATTAGGTAGGGAATTATCCCTTTTCAAGAGTTGACAATATAATTTAATTGATAGAACCTTACACTAGTGATATCATCTGCCCAGGTTCATTGCCTCTCTGAAAATGTCCCACTGTTTTCTGATGCCTGGGAATACTTAAGCAATCATTCTTTCTCTTTGCTGTTATAATACTGGGCAGCTTGTACTCCTATGCATCTCTTGGTCTGCACTTACATGTTTTTCAGGGTGTGTGTTTTATTGAAGTACGATATTTCTATTGCCTTCTAGGAATTGGTGGCAAATGGTAACTATCAATTGTCCTCTGGGAAAACTGAATGTTAAAGCCATTCTTAGAAAACTTTATTAAAGCATTTTCAAAATATACATAAAAACTAAAAAGATTGAAACAAAGAAGCCTACAAAGAAACAGAACTAAGAAGGTGTGAAAAAACACAAAACAAACTGCTACAAAGTGACTTCTGCCTTTCTACAACAAAGATATACATAAATCAATATCAATCTCTTACTCCAACTCATATTATAGTAAACATTATTTCTATAAAGCATTTAAATTCTCACTATTACATTCCCTTCTAAAACAAAACTTATTGTTGTCAGCCGCCCAGAATCACTCGCTGAGATGGGTGGCTATAGAAATCTAATAAATAAATAAATAAAAACTACCCTACCAATTAAAGAAAAACATATAAAACCCTTCAAACAGAATTTGGAACCCAATATAGTAACAAGCACCACCCTTCTTCTCTATAATTTACTCCTATCTGCCAACTCAACTAACGTTAACCAAAAATATAAAAATTATCCAAACAGCATAAACATTTATCTAAGCCCTTAAAAAACCATCCTGATAACCACACTTAAACAATAACCTAGGCATTTACCAAAAATGTAAGAATTTTCAAAACAGCATAACTATTTATCCAAACCTTTAAGAAACCATCCTTATAAACACATTTAGACAATTATCCCACTTCAAAGTAAACCAAGCCATTCACATGTCTCAGTATTATGTACAGAACTTTCTTCTTGTCAATTTCAAGTTCTACAACCTGCTTTAAAAAGCCCAAATATTGGTCCAAAATCTTCCAGCCTCTAGAGTTTAATTCTCTTTCTTGATCATGGTGTGGTGGCAACACTGTCTTCTTATCTTCAACTTGCAACAACTCAATTTTCCTTTGACTGTTCAAACGTAAGGCACCAATTCTCACCTTTTTCTTTGGAGAAACCACTTTACTCTCAAGGTAGTTTTCAGCCTCATCAGTTTCTCTTGATTCTTGTGACAATTTGGACTCCACAAATTCTGAGAAATGCTCCAAGACTCGAATAACAGCATTGTAGAGATCTTTAAATATCAAATTAATTTCCTCCATATTCCTTAACAGTAAGGTAGATTATGGCGCCTTCTAGTGGCTCAGGAAGGTAAAGTTATTAACGCTGTAACTGAACACTCTCTCCAGCCTTTTTATCTCAGGTATGGCCAATCAAAAAAATAAAAAGTAATAATGAACAGCATTCCCATGGGAAAGTGAAAGCAAATAGATCAGAACTCCAATCCGCAGATTCAGCGAAAAAGAGAAAGTTTTATATTCCTCAAAAATCACTTTAATAAAAAAAGCAATAAAAAAACAAAATTTTAAAATCTCAATTTAACATAGTTATATAAAAAGCCAAATTACCAAGTTAATAAGTTGCCAAGAGATTCTGCATTTCTTTGTTGTAGAAAGCCTCTCTTTGGTAAAATTAAAACAAAAAAAACTTAGTGCTGTAGAAATGGGATGGGCAGCTTGAAGGTCTGTTATGGCCTCAGAGTGGCTTGGGAAGAAGATGACAGCCCCGTTTCCCAGCTGATCACTTAACAGTCGATCGCGAAATGCCATTTTGTGGTCTTCTGGCTGTGACCAGCCATCTGGAGAACACATGGGAAAATTCCTGGGGTTCTCCTTAATCTGGAGAATGCTTCTGGACTCCAAGGAGGCCTGCCTGAGCCCAAGAAAAAAAGCTACTCTGACAGGTCAGTCCGCAGACAGTGGAAAAAACCAGCTCAAGCCACCATTGTCCCCACCAGAAGTCTGTTAAAGCCATTCTAATATTTGATGCACTACATATATTGCTTAAGTGCAATCAGTTATAACCAATATACCATCTATTTTTTTATCCCCTCTTCTGTTAGATGTTACATGGCAAACATGTAATGGTACGTGTTGGTGGAGGCTGGGATACCCTTCAAGGTTTTCTTCTCAAGTATGATCCTTGCCGAGTGCTTCAGTTTGCAACGTTGGAACAAAAGATTTTGTCATTTCAAAAAGGGGCATCTGGTGATACAGTTCCTGATTCATCTGCTAAAGCTCCACAGCCTCCGCTCATGAATCCCATATCTGCCATTGATTCATACCATAAACAGAGTTCAAAGCTCTCTACTGCTGTTTCAGTTTCAAAAAGTCCTCATGTAGGTAATAAGAAACAGGCAGCAGTTAAGTTGCCACAACAAACTGTTCTTTCTTCTTCAGGAGCAGTAATGCATAACTCACCTACAAGCCAGTTCACACAGAGCCACCCCAAATTGAAAGCCTCTTCAGTAAATAACATTCAGCCATTTTCCAAATCATCCAAAGCAGTTTCAAAACAGTCAGCACCACCTTCCCATAACCCTACGTCTGTTTCAAAATATAGACAAACTGTAAATGAATGCTCATCGGCTCAGGGGAGAACTGCTTTGACTGCTTCAGAATCACTTCAGAAATGTACTATATCATCAACCAAACCTGCATGTTCCCAGAATTCTCCAACTGTACGACATCCTGCTCTAGGTTGTTCAGCCAGTAAACTTTCTGTGTTGCCTGAAGCAGCTGAAAGGGTGGGCTTTCTAGAGGAGCATCATTCTCCCAATAGCACAGCTGGGCTCAAAAATACGACCAAACGTAAGCCTCTTTCAAAAACCTTAGCAAAATCTGCAAAGACAATTAACAGAAACATACATGTGTCTAAGCCTTCTTGCTCTCAAACATCATCTGCAATGCCAGCAAAAATAATTTCCCAAAGTAGCAGTCAAACATTACCTACGCAGTTTTCCTCGCACAGAGGGAAATTGGAAGCTAAGCAAGCCAAACAGATTACTGCTCCTAGCCTCAAACAGCTGAGTTCTAATTCCTCTCTTACAAATGATAAATTCAGTGAGCAGACATCTACATCAGATGTAAAGAGTAAAAATTCATTTCCATCTATTAATAATCATTCTTCAGCCAAGAAGAGAGTGGTCCAAAATAGCAGGATGAAAACACAGGTAACAGCTGATGTATCAACACATTCTGATCGCATGCCATTGTCTGTTGTACGTCTTCCTCAAACATCAGCCATAAATGGGACAAGGAAAAAGACAGTGAAGGCTAACATCAAAAGTCAGGCACAGGTCAGAGTCTTCCAGAAGAATGATAAAGACCCTGATTCAACCACTAAGAATCCTGTTTTAAAAGGAATATCTGCAACTGTTCTAACTAAAGAGACACCGATTGGGTTAAAGGATCCCACAGTAAAGTCAGAACAAGACAATGATTACTTTGTTGTGACTGGGAATAAGAAACTCAGAAAGTGAAGTACCCGAAACTTTAATTGTTATTGCAATGTGTTTTTCTAATAGCTACTTTATACTAGTGAACTTAACATTAAATAACAATACAATAATTTGAATGCTAACTCTGCTTTGGAACAGTGAAGTTTAAACGGTTTCCTAGTCCCCACAAGTGCAATAGTTGACTGATTACAAAAAGGCACTTTATCATTTGCATTATAAATATTTTGGCGTCTATTGCCCACGTTAATGTTGAGATGATAAGGATGCTCCCAATAGATTACTTATTGCTCAGTTTCATGTGACAAATATTTCTTAATGAATCATATGGACAAGGTGGCATTTACCATCTCCAAGGAAAACTATAGCATAGTAAATTGCCTGTATTATTAGGCATGTGTGCCAGGAAAATTTGATATCTCCTGATCATATCTGCAGATAAAATCATGTGTTGACTCTATCATGAGTATTTGTTTTTAATAAGGGCTTTTGTCACAAATGAGCATGAGAATTGGTATTTACTACTATTGTTTGTGCATATTACTAACTAGAAAAGCAACTGTCAATTAGCCTTAATAATAACTTTAAATATCTACAGTGCTAAATTTCATTTAAACTTGCAATGCAAAGAGATCACTAAGAACATTTTACAAGACTTCTTGGCTTTAAAGATGATAATTTTAGTGCCTTCACAGATTATGTGCTTTGTCAGTTGTATCACAGGAAAGTCAATATATTGGCTCAAATGTGCATTCTAATTATTATGGGTTGTGTTCAAAGCTACTGTTATCAGCTGGGCTTATGAGAACAAAATTATGAATTCAATTATAATTTAATGATGATACTGGCACTGTGTAACTTTTTCATTTTTGCTTTTCAGAAATGGCTAAAATTTATGCAGGCGCAGTGCTTGCTCACTTAAAATGTGATAGACAAACCTCTCTATGGGAGGAGAGCACCCAGTAGATTTCTAGGAAATTGCTTGTGTTTGCTAAGAGAGAAAACATGGGTTATATTCAGAAAACATGGGTTATATTCATGAATGCAACTGAAAAACCTTTCAAATAAGCTGCCTTTGGGATTTTTATGTTTCATATTTCATTTTTAGCTGTAGAATGTACAGTATTGTTGGATTAATCATTTTATTTACAACATATAACTAACATTGAAGGAAAAGTAAGCGGGGGTCTAGTTTTTTGGTTTTAGGTTTGCATTCAATAGTGTGTGTTCTCTGTCAAGATGATTAACTATGTATGTGTGTATTGCTGTTAAGACACACTTGTTAACATTGGGGTTTGAAGCAATTTTTAAAACAAACTACTGTAACTTCCTTGTGCTCCCCCTCTGCCTCCCCACCCCAGAAGTTAAGAAAAGCTTCTCAACCATATAATTTCACTGTTGGTTAAAATGTTAGTCTACTCAGTGTTGAACTGAATTGTTGAAATTCAAGTTAAAATTAACCATTACTGTGTGGAAATGCTGTATGTTTTCTTCCCTGCGCTGCTAAAAAAGTCACAGATTGGTTGTTGGCCAGAGTTGAAATAATTAGTCAAATACACATCCTGACTCTGCTCTAGTTGCATTTTCAAAATATATTATGTCTGACCCCTTGAGGTTCAGCGTAGGCAAGAGTTATATTTTTTTAGTATATATTCTATATCTTAGAGGGGGAAAATGCAGTCAGATATTCTTAGGCACTGCAAATATATCCATATTTCTTAACTCCAGAGTTGCTTATACACATAGATTTCTATAGCTGAATCAGACTAACTCTGAGATTGTAATCTTACAGCTACTTACCTAAAAACAACTATTTTGAATAATGGCACTTCAATGCACATATATATCTTTTGGATACAGGATAGTGTTAGGGTACAAAAGTAATTTGTATCTAATACAGGGATCTCTAAAAATTCATTTTTGCACATCACTTCAACAATGTATGGATTTGGAAACAAAAACATCTCAAATTGTGTCACAGGCTGCGAGAAGAGTATATATTTAGCAACACATTTTTGCTTTCAGTTAAGGTTTGGGTTTGAAAGACTTTGAAGCTGGTTAAAGTAGGTCCTTGTCTTTATTCTTAAAACAAGGTAGACATTAGCTTGATTTCTCTCTGTGTCCTCCCAATGCTAAATAAAAAATCCTACATGTGGGATTGTAGATTGTTGAGCTACCAAGTAAGCACTGAAAAGTTATAGCAAAATTCAGTGACACAGCTATATGGCTTCAATTGGGAGCTGAACATTTAGGTTCAGAAACCATGGTGTTTTCATGGAGATGTGCCTGAAAATAGTTCATGGTTAAAGCTCATATTGAAGAACTCTTGCACAATAGAACAAAAGCATACCATATTCATGATAAAAGCTACTGCCATAATGAAGGTATACATTTTTTAAGATGTTAAAAATACATTGCCTTCTCAATTTTTTTTTAAAAAGTATTAAATTTGATTTACTGCATGTTTACCTTTTTCTAGGGGACGCAGTGGCACTGCGGGTTAAACCGCTGAGCTGCCGATCGGAAGGTCGGCGGTTCAAAACCGCGCGGCGGGGTGAGCTCCTGTTGCTCGTCCCAGCTCCTGCTCACCTAGCAGTTTGAAAACATGCAAATGTGAGTAGATCAATAGGTACCGCTTCGGCGGGAAGGTAACAGCGTTCCGAGTCGTCATGCTGGCCACATGACCCGGAAGTGTCTATGACAATGCCGGCTCCGAGGCTTAGAAACGGAGATGAGCACCGCCCCCTAGAGTCGGACACGACTGGACTTTACGTCGAGGGAAACCTTTTTACCTACCTTTTTCTGATTTCAAGGAGCATGTTATCACCAAATTCATCATGACAATCATGTGACTGGCTATGATCAGCACATGAAACTTTTAGCTAAATGGGATCTCTCTAGTCCTAGCTGAACAATAATCATTACAATATACTGGCTGTCAGTTGTGTAACTGGGTTATGTCCCTTTGTGTATATAGACAGTTTGAAGCTTGTGAGGCTGGGTGGGGAAATGACAATTTGCCACTCCCTCTGTGCTATCTCTGCTATTTTGCAGCAGAGCAGGAAAATAATTATTACGAGCTTTATTAAATATCTGTCCAGAGTAGAAAATCCAAAGAGATCTCTTGCCACTGGATTGTTTGCAGTGGCAAAAGAGTCAGCTTGGTCCTTCAGCCATAAAGCTAGCATCCAGAAATCCAGCTAACTTTGATGCTGGAATTGTAGACATCAAATGTGGCAGAATATACAAAATGGGTGGGAGAAGAGTTGGAATAGCTGCATTTAGTCAGGCAAAAATAAGGAAAATAAATAAATAAATGGCTACTCTGCTTGTGTTGGAGCTAGAAGCCGCCTGGCTGTTCAGTCCTCATTTGGTCCTAGTCTAGGGATATTTTATTTTATTATGGTAAATTAATTCTGTTGCGTGCATGTTTTTATTTTATTAACTCAAATTTAATCATAATTTCTAAGATTACTGTATGTTTACATAATTGTGAAGTATGTTGTAAAGAGAACAATTGCAAAATATTTCCCATTATCCCAGAATCCTCCTTGCCCCGCATACATAAACAATGAATTGCTGCAAATGGTTACCAGTTTCTCCTTCCAGTGTTGCATAATAGCTGAACAAGATGATGCTAATCTCCTCCAAATGAAGAATTCTCTGCCCAAAATCTCTGAAGGGAAAGGAGAGAGTTCAAAATTATTACAAATCACAAGGTTTATATACACATACATACACATACAGCCAACCAGTGTGGTGTAGTAATTAAGGTGTTGAACAGGAAGACCCAGGTCCTAGTCTACCTTCAACCATGGAAGAGTGTGTGTCTGGCCCAAAGTCACTTAGCCAGCTTTCATGCCCAAGGGAGGACTAGAACTTATATTTGCATGGTTTCTAGCCCAGCACTTTAGCCACTACATCAAACCCCACTGTGATTCCATTAATGTTTTCAGAATGTCTGATTATGCAAATGAGGTGCTAAAGCTAAAGTAAAAGGAGCAAGAGGCATATCTCTGTATCAGTTTAACAAAGAAGAGAACATATGGTTAATAATCACTCTTGATTTAGAGATTGTATAAATCTTATCCATCCAAAATATAAAACTTAACACCCACTTCATAAATTTCCAAGAAAAAGTTATCAAAGGCTTTCTCAGCATTCAAACTATTATTGCTGCTGGGCCTTGTCTATTTGAGTTAAAGTCTGAACAAGTCTGATATCGTTAGAAGTTTGACAGCACTGTATAAATCCAGCCTGGGTTGGTGGCGCTGTCGTTAAAAGATGCTCCGTTTGGGAATATCTGTGATAGCCTCATAAAAATTTGAAAGTCTTGGATTTATTTGAAAAAGATTTACCATGCAATTCTAACAAGATATGACACAAAAGTTCCATACACTTTTTAACAAATCCATTGGAAAACATTCACCAGTTTTGTAGATTTATTTGTAATAATTTCTTGAAGTGAATTAAAAGTAATAGCTAGTCCTGACATCAATGTGTTAAAACTATTTTATGTAAAAGGAAATCTAACCTTTTGTTAATGAATTAGTATGGTTTTAAATAAAATTCAAAATTACTGATTAACGACACATTCCACTCTGTACCCTTAATAGATGGCACAGTATTATTTTGCTAATATGTTTTAAACCTAGAAGCTAATAATAGTAGATTTTACTCCTTTTCCACAATATTGGAGGGAGATGGGTGGTGACGAAATTTGAAATATAAATAAAATATAAATAAATAAATACTGTTGCTTTGTGCAATGTATGAAAATATGTTGGTATTTGTTGAGTTCATTTTTAGCAAAGATCTGCATCGATTAGGCAATGGATGGGAGCAAAAGTAATAGTTTTACTTCCTTTCTAAGCATAGTGATAATTCATCCTCAAATCAATGTTCTGATAGAGTGGGTGTGCTCCAGGTACCATTCATAAGCAATGTTATCTAGCTGGCCCCCAAAAGCATGCCCTCTCTGTTATGGCACCTGCCCTGTGGAAGAGACTTCTCTCAGAAATATGGGTAGCCCCTTTCTATTGGCCTTTTGCAAGACCGTGAAGACCTGGCTCTTCCCCCAGGCATTGAGGTTGGATGTTAGTTGGTAGCTCCAGCACGGGTGGATGTGTCTGACAGTTTATTTTTCTACTTAGCCTTGATGTGGTTTTAGTTGGTTTTTGTTTTAATGTAATTTGTTTTTATTTGTTCACTGACCAGAGTTTCTCACATAGTTAAAATAAAAATGGATAAATAAACGAATCTTTTAGCAGTGCCGATACCAAGGCATGGCTCTCGGCTTCATAAAATTTGTATCATTCAGCAAAGACACACTCAAGAATCACTTAAAAAGCAGCAAGTTTCACAGAAGCATGGTCTGAAATTGTAATAACATCAAGGCTTTAACTTTAGATATCAAAGAATGAATTAGCAGAGGAAAAAAAATCTGGCCTAGAACAATTCCTATGTGCGGAAAAAGAAAACTATATTCTCATTAGAAAGGATTAGTAGAGTTAATATCTATTAAGTTAAATTTGGATGAGTATTCTACCAAAATGCTATGAATCCAAGGATATAATTTGGATGGTAAAATGTTACAATTAAAAAAAAAGTTCCAAAGTTTAATGCATCTGATTATTATACGGTTGTCATGTTCCCCGTTGCAAGGCATCCATGCATCGCAACGGGGAACATGCCTTTCAGGAAGGAGGAAGGGATAACCCTAATCCGTTAAGCACTCAACCACTAAAAGCAATCAAAAGACAAAGGAGGCACACCTTTGCCAGAACCAGAAGGGCCATCAACAGGTCGGCGGAACTTCCACACATTACCCCGGGGCACGCACCTGCAACAGATAAGGAAGAGGAGACAGAAGAAACCAGAGGTGATCACCCTAATCACCCATCAGCAGACCGGTATCGCTTCCAGATCGCCCATCAGGGATCCGGATCCAACCTGTGGGACAATAGGGGTGGAGGGGGACAAGGTCCACCACGCGGGTATATACGGGGCACCCCGCAACCACACCCACATTCCCAGCTTTTTGCACGTATGCACTCTGTATTCAATAAACAGAAATCCTTAGCCCATCTAAGTGAGTCCGTGCCTTATTGGGTAACGAGGCAACCGTTACAACGGTCTATTGATCATCCAGTGCAGGTATTGGAAACAGTTATGGCTTGTTCTGAATAACCCACGTTTGGACTGTATAAAGGAGAGTTAAATACTGATAACTTAGTCTGACGGTAAATATTAAAAGCTGACCTTACCTAATACTTCTTAAGCAATCAGCTTTAAAAATCTACTAATTAAAATTGTAATACCTCTTATACATGCTAGAAATCAGGAGACTGCAAGTTCTAGTCCTGCCTTACGTACAAAGCCAGCTGGGTGATCTTGGGCCAGTCATTCTCTCTCAGCCCTAGGAAGGAGGCAATGGCAAACCACTTCCGAAAAACCTTGCCAAGAAAACTGCAGGGACTTCTCCAGGCAATTGCCAGGAGTCAAAAACTGACCTGAAAGCACATAAAAACATTTACACACGTAAAATTGCTACTTATATAAACCTTACCCAAATCTTTCAGTAAAAGATTTTACCTTTACAAAGAATGAGTCTCTTGCAAAAAAGCAATTTCAGTTCCCTTCAGACTTGAGCTGTCTTGCTTTCATCCCCGTCCTGTCCTCTAAATGAATGTCCATTGTGTTGAGAAATAAACTTTATGAAGTTGTGAAATAATAGTTTATGTGACATTTTTATCTAAGTCTTTATTGCATTTCTTTGAAGCTTGTATTTTTCTCTCTGGTTCAGTGGTTCAAAAGTGTTTGCCCATGGGGAATTTCTTGTCTCATGAAGAGCTTGCCAAATAAATTGAGCCAATGTCATGCACAGAGTTGTTATGCACAAAAGGAAGACAGGGAGGCCTTGCTCACAGTCACTCATGTCCTGGTCATTCAGAGTTGGATTACTGCAATGTGCTCTACATGGGCCTCCCCTTGAAGATCATCCAGAAACTACAACTGGTCTAGAATGTGGCAGTGCACACAGTTCTGGGTGCCCCACATTTGGCCCATATTACACTGCTGCTGTGTGAGCTGCACTGGCTTCCAATTTCTTAATGGGTGCAATTCAAAGGGTTATTTTTAAACTCAGAAATGGCATGGGACCGGGCTACTTGCAGGACTGTCTTTCCCTGAGGTAAGATAGGATGGGCATGCTCTAAGTCCCTTCCCTTTAAATGTTGTCATCTAGCAGGACCTAGGAAGCACGCTTTGTCTGTAGCTGCCCCTGGCCTGTGGAACGCCCTTCCCCAAGAGTTCCAGAAGGTCCCTACCCTCTTTGCCTTCTGGAAGGCTTTGAAGAGCTGACTTTTTCCCCAGGTAGAATGAGGCTGGAGCCCAGTAGGATGGTGTGTGGATGTATGGGAGAGTATTGCCCCGGGTGCCAAGGTTTTTTATTGAGTTTGATATTGATGGTTTGGGGGGCGTTGTTTTGTTTTTACTGTTTTATGTGCAACTCAGGGTTGTTACAGTATGGGTGGCTATACAAGTCTAAATAAATAAATAAGACACAATTCTACTTAAATGACCTTACTCAGCAGCCTACACAGGCCAGAATATCAGTCCTGTACTGCAGGATCATTAGAGTGGGCTATTGAACAATGGAAACATGAGACCAACCCCAAAATTTAGTACAATTCAATGTTATTAAAGATATTATTTACTAGCAATGTATAAAACAATCACTTACAGAGAAGAGTAATTCTTCCTTCAGGTAATGGTGCATTTTGCCCGTGGTTAGAGTAACCATGACCTCAGCTGTTGATAGGAACAGCAGCTTCAAGGGTTGTGTGTATCTGTACCCTCAAAAGACTTCCCTGGTGTCAGTCAGTTTAGCTCTCCCTGGGACTCATCCAGCTGTTCTTTATTTCACAAGCCTTTTGTAACCTTTTGCAAATTCTTTAGCTTACATGCCATTTTCATAGAGATTTCAGTGTTCTGCTATGTGTTATTGCCTTCTGGGCAGCCTAAAATCATCCTATTGTCAGCTTCCTAGCTGACCCCATTTTTCCGTACAGTTCAGTACAGTACAGTTTGTTTGCTGCTTTGACCTCACTTGTCACCGTTCTTCTCCTTCGCACAGAATTTTCCGATACATTCTCCATTCATGCTCTAAAATGTTTTTATTTTAAGTTATCAGTGAATATAGAAGTTACCATAATAGTGATAAATGAATATGTGACTGCAAAAATTAGGAGAAACCGAAAAAGTAGAAATGTAAAGCTAAACAGAGAACATAATGCCATCTAGTGGTGGGGATGCATTAATGTACCATTATTTGCATGGTGATTGTAAGAAAGCCTCTGTGAGGAAACAAGGCTTTAAGACACTTTATTTAACTACTGTATGGTTTCACTGAAGAATACTAACTGATCCACTTGTCCCAGGATACACTGGCACTGGTGGAACAGGACATCAGAGAGTAGTTTTACTCTGTATTCAGTACAAGGTATCTTTAAAGCAGCTGCATCTTGCTAGCCACACCTACAGCCTAGGAATAGGTGAAACAGCTATAAAAATCCAAATTGCAACACATCCCAAATCCTTGCAGCTGGAAACTGCTCTGTACCCCCTTATTGGATATAGATTGGAAGTTCTCCAAAATGTAATATCACTGCCTATTTGAGGACATAGACTTCAAATTTATGAAGGAGGTTTAAAGGGTAGGAAAGGAGGTACTGGATATTAGAGAATATTTCTACTGTTGACCATGTTTATAATGTTAATTTATTTGCTATTTGACAATGTTTGATAAATAATAGTGGTTGCCTACACTAAATCAACAGCTGTAGAGACAGTGGTGTCTAATGTCAATTGAATTCTGCAAATTATGTGGCTGTCAACCAGGAACATCTAAAGAGGGAGGCCAGGAACCTCTTGAGCCAGGAACATCTAAAGAGAGAGTTGCAGAAGCAGTGACATTTGAGCCTGCACTTGCCTTAACAGAGATTTGTTGTACACCAATGTCTGCCAACTAGTACAAGGAACAAATCTCAAGAGAACTTTGAAGAAGCAGCGGGCCTGGCTACAAGCAGAGAGCTTACTGCTTTAAGATTTTTCACGCTCCAGGAAGAAAGGAAACCTAGGCCCTGGAAGAAAAAAGGGCATAAAAAGCCTGTATTCAGTCCAGGTCTTATTGGAGAGAATAGTTCTTTAAGGCTTTATAACTCCAGTCTGAATAATATCATTGTATCCTGCAGTCGGGAGGCCTTATGATCACTCATGCCCTAGTCTCCTCCTGTCTAGACTACTGCAATGTGTTGTACATGGGGCTGCCCTTGAAAACCACTCAGAAGCTGCAATTAGTCCAGAATGCAGCAGCATGAGTAGTTATGGATGCACCTCACTGTATCCATGGGATGCTATTGCCTCATGAGCTGCACTGGTTGTCAACTATAAAGCCCTTAATGGCACAGGGCCAGGATTGCCTATCTACATTTGTTTCTGCTCATCCCATGAGATCTGGCAGAATGGTTAAGCAATGCCATCTAATGGGACCCAGGAGGCATGATTTCTCTGTTGCAGCACCTGCCCTATAGAATACCATTTCAATCAAGGTTCAAATGGCCCTAACCTGCAAGGCCCAAAAAAACCTGGCTTTTCCCCTGAGCATTGGGCCCAGCCATAGGATGAACCTATAGAAGGTAAGACTTTTGAATGAGATATGTGTTGGTTAGCCTCAGTTGCTTCTCTTATTATTGATATTTCTGTTGTTCCATTAGCCCACTGTTTTTAAATTCCAGAGGTATGGTATGGTATTTGTATTTTATTTTAATTCCTTGTTTCCAGGTATCTTAAAACTATAGGTGGTCCAGAGTCACTCTTGCAAATTGGGCAACATAGAAATCAAATGAATAAATCTGCTTGTTCTAACATTAACAGGAATATGATGATATGACACTGTAGTTTGAAACTACAGTGTGATGACTTTCCTGGTTATTTTTGCCCATAGGATGCTTGTGTCAAATTGTGCTGTAGTTCCTGCAAAACATGGAAGGAAGCAGATTCTGTGCATGAGAAGGAGTGAGGCTGTTCGATTATCTGTAGGATGCTCCAACATATGGCTTAGAAATCAGGTTTTGGGTTCAGTGATGCCACAATAGACATTAATTAGTGAATAACTCCACTACTTCATGAGTTGCACTGGTTACCAGTGAGCATACAGGCAAAAGGCTTAAAATGTTTTTTTTTTTAATGTCAGGGTGCTGGTGCTCACTTATACTGTTAAACCTCCATTGCTCAGGGCCAGGATATTTGCAGGACTGTTTGTCTCCATTTATCATAGCTCATCCTACAAAAACAGGCAAGGCTGGCACACTCTGGATTCTATCAGTTAATAACTTTCTTCACTTCTATGGTTTTGCTCCCAGAAGTTGTACAAAGCCTCTATCATAGTTCTGTGATTGAAAAGCCAGATATTGTTTTCAAAGTAGCCACTGCGGTCTAGCGTTTGATAGGTGCATCATCCTCAACACTTATCTCAAATCTCCTGATTTAACTTAAGTATCACTTTTGTATCTAATGTGTTCTTGAGTTACAGCAATTAACTTTTTTTCATATTTGCATGAGAAAATATGTGTAAAGATGTAACAAACGCTTGTGCTCCCTTTTTGAGATTTGGAGTACGATCAGCAAAATGAGTCCCTTGCCATTTTGATACAGTAGTTGCCTAATTATCAGCATATTCTGACCCCAGTTTAAATATTTAATATGAACACTTAAACATTGCAGTTTGTTCTCTTATTTAGTTTTAATTTTTTTTCAGACTTGGCAACCATTATTTATTTTTATTATTATTAGCCATTTAAAATGTTGGCAGTCTTGGGTTTTTAATAGTTTTGCTAGGGCTATGACCAATAGATGTGACCAAGAGTTTTTTGCAGCCCTGATGTGGTAGCCTTCATATTTGCATTACTAAATATGCTTTGAATTTGTGACAGTTGCAGTATGTAATATACAGTATTTCTGCAGTATGTGATGTAATAGAAATTGGCAATA
Organism: Candoia aspera; assembly: GCF_035149785.1. Lineage (NCBI taxonomy): Eukaryota > Metazoa > Chordata > Lepidosauria > Squamata > Candoiidae > Candoia > Candoia aspera. The sequence goes on along the minus strand of NC_086159.1, from coordinate 34,270,958 downwards.
ATGGTATATTGGTCAGAAGAAGTTGCAATTATTGTTAGCAGAAGTGTTATCCACCTTGCTTCTCTACCCTTGTGGTCTACTTTGATGTGTTACAATTACCACTAAAATTAAGCTTCTTAAAAATCTCTAAGCCCTTTTTCAGGCTATTATCTTGCCTGAAAATGAATTCTTAGGAATGCAAAAGCTTGCATTAAAAAAAAAGCTATAGTAGGCTTAATACAGATATTGTACATAAAGGCTCTGGCACCTTTCTGTTATCCACGCTCTGTGGTGTTTGCTTTTGGTGCACTGAGTGGCCCTAAAGATTATATGCTTCCATGTGTTAAGTGCACTACATTTTAACTCAGCATGTGAACATAATTGTGGTCTGATCTTGCAAGGTGAAGGACTTTTCTTGAAGTCACAGAAATATTTTGATGCCATATCCTCTCCATTCCTACACAGTCCATGACATGTTGCTTAAAACTTTCAGATACTACATAAAAAAGGTAGCATTGCAAAATTAGTAATTAATTCTGCTTCCATCTTCTTAATTTCTTCATACTCAGTGAAAATCCAATTTATTTACTTTACGTGTTTGAAAGATTTTTTTAAAGGTAAACTGACAGCTTCTTGATAGTCTGGGGACCTCTAGTGGACAATACTAGAGCGGAGCTGCTGTTAAAGAACTGGAAAGCATTCTGGAAGTCATGTTCTGCATGCTTTCCTTACTTTATTTCTTTTGAAAAGAAGTTGCACATTGCTGGCCATGTTAAGCCTAGCAGAGCAAGTACTTTACTGACAAGTCTGTCTTCCACCTGCAATTCTTACTACTACTACTGTTACAATTATTATTCATAATAATAAAAATAAGAATATATAGAAAGGAACACTCTGATATTGCTTAGGAAGAAGAAGTAAAGTACTTCATGAGCCACTCTTTATGCTCTCTTCCCTTGTCCCCATTTACAAGTAGGTGTAGGGTCGGTTACATTTTCTAACAACTGCACAACGGTAATAGGCTACACTAAACTTGGGCAACCTATAGAATTTGAATTACTGTATTTCTTGCAGTTCTAGTATGGCCACTGGGGGGAACTGCTTGGAGCTGTAATTTAGCCACATTTGGAGGACTTCAGTTATCTAACCCCACCTTGAGGAATGCAATTATCTAAGAAGATAAAATCAAATAAAATTGATTTTAAACAATTTAAATGAAAACAATCATTTACCCAATTTTTATTTTATTTGACTGAAGAGAAACTGGAACCCTTTTATGCCCCAAAGCACCTACTTCATAAGCAAATCAGTCCTTTGAGAGACATCCCCCGAACAAAGCAGTGTGTCTGACCATTCTGCCAGAGCCATCAACATTCTATTCAGGAGTTCTACACTAAAGGTGTCCTGAGAAAATTCCAGTTTTACACCCTAGCTGATGAATCCATTTTATATTATTTGTACATTTTCTAACTATTAATGCTTTGCAAACTACTTTGGAGATTTTAAAAGGTAAGTACTACATATTTTAATAGTTTAATAATTTAATAAATAAAGATCAATTTCATTTTATCTGCCCATAAAATATTTTATTAAAAACCTGTGGATTTGATAGGATAGGAAAAAACACTTTGTCCACATTGTTCTTACCAATTTAGCCAAAGTGATGCAATCATCCTTCCATACACCAAATGCTATGAGCCACTATGTTGGCCTCTGTGATGGCAGCTGGAAAAATATAATTACTACCAAGTGTTGTTCTGATGAATAGTATGCCCTATGGCAACTCTATTCTGCTGAGTCTAGCATTGAAATAAGGGTATCATAAATTATGTGTATATATTACAGAACTGAACCTTTGTAATACCTGGAAAGTACTTATTACTGGTGTCAAAACAGCAATGCATCCACAGCATTTTTTAAAAAAAACAAATCATCAGCATTTTTGCTACTTCAAAGACTCCTTGTATTAACTCTGAGAGTACAATATAAAAATCAATGAGAATGTTGCATTGACTGTACTGGGCTGCAGAGTAGAATTTCCATGCATAAAATACAATACTAAATGTCTGATATCAGGAATGTAAGGTCAACATTTTGGTTCATAACAAATTTACCAGCAATGGCAATTTAGTAACCAATCTCAAAATGTGGAAGAGAATGAAAAGTCTTTAATAGAAACTGATCCATCTTTATAGACAAGAATGTTGATGTAGAATGGATAAACATACAGCTCATCAGGGAAAGGTGAAACAAGAATAAATTAAGAACAAGTGTTCATCCTATGTGTCAGTCTAGAACTGGCCACTTTGTAGAACAGCGTGTTTTGCCTTTAGTTCTGATTCAAAGACAATATGCATGCCACTGGGGAAAAGATACAGGGGTTTATTAAACGGACCAGCAATAATAGTCCCTTTATGTCCCTTCTCCCTATCAGAAGGATAATAAAGAATGTATTGCTATATATTATATAATTCAAAGTTAGATACATCTTTCTTAAACCTAAGAAATGTTTTACCAAATAGCAAGAAGACATATTTACTATAAATCATGCATCTACCTTAAGCCAAGATACATATTATTGGAAAATAATAATTTAACTAACTAAGATAAGTAGGATAGGAAAGGAATGGATTTAACTAGAATATAATCTATAAGCATGAGCAAAAAGAGATGCATGCCACTAAACCTCCCTGCCATATCTTCCACACTGTTCTATATAAAGGACTGTTTTTATCTCCTGTGCTACATGATTTCTGTAATTCCTTTCTCCCCCTTATCAATAGCTTTTTCCACTAGTGTTGCATGAAACCACTGATGTCTTATACTTAGAAATTTGGGCAACTGTATCAGATGAGTATTCCTTTTCCCCCAAAATTGGGGAAAAGTAACTGAATATTTCTAGGCTATGATCCCTCCCCAGTACTAAGGGTGTTTTACACAGAATACAAATACCTAAAAATGTAGAATACCACCTCCCAGTAGTAACAAAAATGCAATAAAACATGTGGCCACTTTGTTCATCATAAAATTATTCAATGCAATGCACATTAAAAAGATGGAGCTCAGATTGCACCATTGTGGCTGCCATCTTGACTTTTTTACCACACCCTGCAGACCCCCTGTTCATGATCCTGCTTTAATAAGAGTCAGTCAGATCTCCTCTTGAGCAGATTTTCAGGGGCAAAGGGAGAAGATGAAAGTGGTGAACATTTTCTTCCCTCCAATAGACACACTCCATGTGTGGATTTCTGCTCATGGAAGCTCCATATCCAGATCATTGCTTACTGTATTTTTATTTTATCTTTTCTTTTAGGAATTTGGAGCAGTATGCTTGGTTGAACCCTACCATCTTATCTACATAACAATTCTGTAAGAGAATAAATGGTACAAGGTCACCTATTGAACTACTTGGACGAGGAGGGAATATTGGTTTCTCTGATTCAAGTACAAAGCTTAGTTTCACTTGGTTCCTCTCTCAGGCTGGCCTTCCAGAGCTCTAATTCAGGACCAGCAGTTCTCAAGTGCTTTGCTCTGATTGCAACAGACTGTTCCTCAAGGCAAGAGGAATCATATCAATTAATATGATTCCAATCGAAGCAAATATTTGTAGCTCAGGGTTGAACTGTGGAGTCCTTGGTGCTTAGAGAGCACCAAGGACTCCATTAATATGATTGTGTGGAGGACCAAAAGTGGAGAATCTATGGAAGAAGCATTTTTTAAAATTTTTCATTTAGAAAATTAGACTGCTGGATAATCACTATATCAAAAAACCACTCATGAAGTATCCTCTATGAATATCCATTTTAGATGTGTACAGCCACACTGTACCAGAAAAGGGGGTGGTCAGAAGATGCATTGGTATTTTCTTATTGTATTAAATGTACCTGAGGGGTCTTGGGTCTTTCTTCTATTGCTTTTCTATTTCACAGCAGAATGCATGTCTGTGTGGGGTGTTGAAACACCTGTGACCTATTTATTTACCCAAAACAGAAGAAGATATATTGGGGAAAAGAAAGAAAATTAATCTTCTTGACTTGCTTCCTGAGCCTATTTTTTTCTATTCAGTTTACTGGGCAGACACTTCTTTATGCCCTAGTTAAAAAAAAAAAAAGCTTTCCATGCTTTTTTTTAATTGAAGCAAACTACACCAAACAAACATGTACTGTGTTCTCTTAAGTCCCAGCTGTGATAGGCTCACAACAGACCGCAGCACTTAGCCAGCTTAGCTGATCTTAGCTGATCCAAGCAAGGTAAAAACTAGTTACTGCTTCTGTACTGTTGCAATAAAACAACATGTCTAAGTCCAAATAGTAGGAGTCAGGCTTCAGTTGTTGGAGACTATACAGGGACATCCACAGGGTGGTTAATACTGTCAAAATGGCAAGGAGATCAAAGACCTGCCCCCTTTTAATATACATCACACACATGTAAAAGAAGGTGGGCCTCTGCTCATCTGGTCCTGCCCACTGTTTGGACACTGTTGTCCCCACTTCCCCTCCCCCACATGGATGCTCCAGCCTTTATGTTAACTATAGTAGAAATGAAATATTTTGGGGACCCTCATGCTCATGGCAGTGTGTGTTTTGTTGTATAATAAAATAGAAGTTTAAAAGAAAACTAGATAGGATCAAGGTCAGTATGTCTGATGTTTGGCTGTGACGAACCTGACTCCATTACTGCACAGCTAGATTGCATGTCTCTCACGTAGCCTCAGAATGCTGTATATTCCCTTATAAGGGCATGACTTGTATTTCCCTATTCTCTTTGTACTCACTCCCCCGCCCTGATAGAACTGCTGAATAAAAGGAGGTGGGGGCGTGGCACCAGGAGGCAGTACCAGCAACCTCCTGAGATGTGGCGTCTCTCACCACAAAAGAATCCCGTACCTACCGTTGTTTTTTCGACCTCACCCTTGCGAGGGAATCGTTGGCTCATTCCCCCCCAGGGAATCCCATAGACCGAAGGGCGAAGGACTGGTCGCGCGACGCGACAACTGGGGGCTCGTCCGGGATCCCTTCGGTCTCACAGTGTGATCTCTGTCTAGAGGTGCACTGCCTTCACTCTCGTTACTACGCACCTGGCAAAGGCTCTGCAATCGTAAGTAATGGGCTCCCCACTCTCCAAAGTTTCGTCAGTTCATAGGGACGAACTTTATGATTTAGTGAAGAAGGCTAACTCTTGTCAAAAGGCTAACGGTACGACCATCTTTCCCATTTCAAAAAATTCGGTGACTCAACTCCTACTGTACATGGAGAGACACTGCCCTGTCTATCCTTCAGAGGGGTCGCTCAAAGCATCCACTTGGGAAAGGATAGGAAAATATTTTCATGATACCCCACGAGCACCCGTGCCTATTCTGACTGCCTGGAAGGCTGTTATGGCGGCCATCAACACTCTTTACCCTCCCCCGTCTTCCCCGGAAACTTGCCCTTCTCCTCCCGGCCCAAAAACCCCACCCCCTCTTGCCGCCCATCTCGATGCTGCCTCACCACCACCCCCTCCATACCCAGCCGTTCCTCCTCCCCCTTCAGCTCCAACCCCCGACTCCCCTCAACACCACCCCCTAGGAGGCGCCATCACTGAACTCCTCTCCTCCCCCCTCTCATTGGAAATGGAGAGTCCCTCTGCCTTTCCCATGACCATCGGCCTAGGGGCGGCGGGAGGAAATTTGTATAACAATATTGAACTTAAGGTTTTGAAACAAATCAAAGATGCTGTAACCACCTACGGCTTGCACTCTCCTTTTACTAGGGGAGTTTTAGACTCTTTAGTTACTGCTAACACTGTTATGTTATTGTATGATTGGAAAATGCTTTTTTCTATGCTTATGACCCCGGCGCAATACGTTGTGTGGCAATCTGAATACGACAAAGGGGTGGAAGTAGAAATTAGAAGAGGTCTTCCCGCAGGGGTGACCGCAAATCAATTATTAGGAAAGGGACAATTCGCAACCTTAGTCCAGCAACAGAACTCCCCCCGTCGTTGTTTTGCTATTATTCACATGTGCGCCATGAATGCTCTCAAAAGAGTGGATGATTCCGACTCTCAATCCACCCAAACGTTTTTGAAAATAATGCAAGAACCAAATGAACCATATGCTTCCTTCATAAGTCGCCTTCAGATTGCTTTAGACCGACAAATTGATAATGCCACGGCTAAACAAGAGCTGCTAATGAAACTTGCTTTCTCTAACGCTAATCATGACTGTCAGACCATTCTGCAACCCGCAGTCAATCAACCGGGTGTAAAGCTTGCAGACTTCCTGCAACTCTGCAGAATCGTTGGTACCACCTCTCATAAAGTGAGCGCTCTCGCTGCCGCCATTACCACCTCGCTACCTTCTACTAACCCCTCCCCTCAGCTCCATTCCCCGGAAGCCCTCGCAATCACTCGTCATGGAAATTGCTTTAATTGTGGGAAGCCGGGCCACTTTAAGAATCAATGCCGTGCACCCGGGGGAGGTGGGGCGCCCCCTTCCACTCAAAGGGGGCCGCCCCCCCCCTCCAAACCTAAAACTCCTTGTCCCAGGTGCCGCAAAGGCTATCATTGGGCCTCGCAATGTCGCAACAACTCCTCCCCTCACCAGCCTTCGGAAAACTAGATCGGGGGTTGTCAGCTAACCCCGCCCCAAAGGCTGAATTACCCATCACCAGCTTCCCTGTGGAGTTGGCAGAGGATCTTTTGTATGACGATCCGGGGGCTGTCCTTTCCCTTCCTCTTGTTGTCACGCTGCATAAACCCCTCCCTCCTTTTACCCCTGCTTTGCTTATTCCCAACTCCTCGCTCACGCTTGAGGGAATGGTTGCTGCTCCCTATTTGTATGACTCGTCAGATTTGACACAAATTGCTTTGGCAGGAGTGGGAGATAGGTGCTTTTCCTTAGATAAAGGAACAATTGTCGCCACGCTCATACTTCTCCCTTCTCCTGATATGCCATCATTGTTTGCCTTGCAGCAACCAGTCCAAACCTCTAAACCCACCCTCCTTGTCACACTAAATGGTCGCTCTTTCGAAGGCTTGATTGACACCGGCGCCGACGTCTCTGTCATTCGTTCCGCTGAATGGCCCTCCTCCTGGCCTATCGCCGAAGCCTCCTCGGTGCAAGGAGTAGGCGGAGCACAGGCCGCTAAGGTCAGCTCTCATTGGCTTTCTGCTGTGACTGCTCATTCTCATATTACAGCTTATCTAAAGCCTTATATCTTGCCTTTGCACTGTAACCTATGGGGCCGTGACTTGCTTTCACAGTTCCACGCTTTTATTCAACTTCCCTAATGGCTTTACAGGACCCTTTAGGGTCTCTCTCTCTCTCTCTCAAAACCTCTGTGCCGGTATGGGTTGATCAATGGCCACTCACCAAAGAGAAACTGGACGCCTTACATATCTTGGTCCAACAGCAGTTAATTGAAGGCCATATCGAAACCTCCACCAGCCCATACAATACTCCGGTATTTGTCATCAAAAAGAAGTCTGGCAAATGGCGCCTCCTACAGGATCTTAGGGCTATCAACACCATCCTTCAGCCCATGGGACCTTTGCAGTGTGGACTTCCCAACCCCAACTTGATTCCGGAAGGACACGACCTTATTGTAATAGACCTCAAGGATTGTTTTTTTTCCATACCTTTGGCACAAAAGGACAGAATTATTTTCGCATTTACGGTACCGGAACTTAACAATTCAAAGCCTACTGCTCGGTACCAGTGGAAGGTCCTCCCACAAGGCATGTTGAACTCACCCACAATGTGCCAATTTTTTGTCGATAAAGCATTGCAACCCTATAGATCCCAATTTCCGCATTTTCTTGTGTATCATTATATGGATGACATTTTAGTCGCTGCTGAGGGCCCGAAAGGGACAGTTCAAAAAACTTTTCCTATTCTTTTAGCCACCCTAGCAACGGCAGGGTTGCACGTTGCACCAGAAAAGGTCCAGTCTCGTTATCCAATGCAATATCTAGGCCACAAAGTTTTAGCCTCCACGGCTGCCCCACTTCTACCTATGCTCACGCTTCCCCAGCCGACCACCTTGATCCAATTACAACAATGTCTGGGGGTCATTAACTGGGCCCGCGCATACCTCGCTTTAACTACACCCATGTTATCACCTTTATTCCAAGCGTTAGTGGGTTTGACAAACCCAGCTGACAAGGTGTACCTTACAGAACAACAATTGCATGCCCTACAACAGGTCAATGCCGTCCTTACGACCCAATGGGTGGACCGTGCGCTCACTGACAAACCACCCTCTCTTGCCATTCTTTCAACACATCAATTATTAACTGCCATCATTGTCCAAACGTCTGATAACAAACATCTACATATTTTAGAATGGCTACACTTGCCACACACACCTAAGACATCCATCATCACCAGAGCAGCACAAATGGCCTCTCTTGTTGAGAAAGGCCGGAAGAGGATTAGAGCCCTAATGGGACTGGATGTTTCCACCCTGTACATTCCCCTTAAGGTTACTCAATGGGAACCCCTCCTACAAAACTCCACTGCACTGCAGGATGCCTTGGAGGACTGGTGTGGCCAGGTGTCATGCCATCTTCCCCCTGATCCTCGATTGCAACTGTTGCGAACAGTACCCTTCACACTAACCTCGCCGTTCGTTCAGCAGCCACTCAAGGAAGCCCTCACTGTTTTTACAGACGGCTCCAAAACCATAGGGGCTTGTACATGGCAAAATAATTGCAAATGGCATAAACGCCTAACAGGCCCACAAGCATCTGCCCAACAGGCTGAGTTAGCCGCTTTTCTGTTAGCCTTGTCCCTTTTCCCAGAACAGCCTTTGAATGTTATATTAGATAGTATGTATGTCACTCAAATGGCTGTGGCCATGTTTGATGCATATATTTCCCCTGTTACCCCCCCCTCTCTCATGACGCTTTTTTTGCAGCTTCAAACTCTCCTGAAGGACAGAACATCCCCTTTGTTTGTAGCGCATATTAGAAGCCACCAACAGCTACCCGGTTTCCTGTCCGAAGGCAACCACATGGCAGATGAGGCTTGCAAAATTATGGCCTCTTCCCCTCTTCCTCCGCAGCTTTTAGCAGGGGACAGCCATGCTTATTTCCACCAAAATAAAAAAGCATTGGTGCGCCAATTTGGCATTACATATCAAGAAGCTACCGCCATTCTTCAACAATGTCCAACCTGCAGTTTGCAGGCAAAGTGCATCCCTGAGGGAGTTAATCCCAGGGGTATCCAAGCTTGTGACACATGGCAGATGGATGTCACTCATTATCCCTCTTTTGCACCTTGGAAGTATATCCATGTATCTGTGGATACTTATTCGGGATTCATCCTGGCAACTTTGCAAAGAGGAGAAGCCACGAAAAACGTAATCAATCATTGTATTCGCACTTTCGTCACATCGGGATGTCCCAAAACTTTGAAAACTGACAATGGCCCTGCTTACGTCAGCACTCCCTTTGCTGAGTTTTGCCGTAAGTGGTCCATTACCCACAGATTCGGTATACCATTCAACAGCCAAGGTCAGGCTATTGTGGAAAGGGCTAACCAGACCCTAAAGAATGCCCTTGATCGGCAAACGGGGAAAAAGGCCTTAGGCCCCCCAAGCCTCCCGATGTTACAAAATATCCTTAATCTCACCTTGTTTACCTTAAATTTCCTTAATCTTACCGGTACCCCCCCTGCTACGGCTGCATCTCGACACTTTTCTAAGCCAGTAGTTCCCTCTTCCCGTCCCCTTGTTTATTTTAGGCAACTGCCCAGCCCTGAGTGGAAAGGCCCTGCGCAACTCGTCACCTGGGGAAAAGGCTACGCTGCTGTGCAACTTCCTGATCGAGTGCTCTGGGTTCCTGCTCGCTGTATCCGGCCATATCATGGGCAGCCTCCTGACAAGCACCTCCTTGACCCTCCTTCTCTGTTATCTCTCTTCCATCTTTGCTCCCCTCACAACGAACCCTAAAACAACCTCTCTCATTCGAACCCATCGTTTACGCTACCCTGCCACCATCGGCCGCAGCTCAGCATCCAACGCCATGGAATGTCTTCAACGCTCTCCCATCAAAAGAAAAGGCACCTTCTGGCGCTGGTTTCGCAACAACACTCTTCTCCAAGATGGCGATTCCTACTCCATCACTTATCACTTTCGCCAAACTACCCTTGCTATCACCAACGTACAGTTGACCGATCTAGGACAATATCACTGTGAAATAACAAAATTAATTAAGGGGTTCGCCACCTCATCTCGCCTTACGCTCACCTTGTTTCAACTCTCCCTTCCTGAGCCCGCCCGTTGGCAGGGACGACGCCTGCTGGCATCTGACGCCCAGGGATCGCATCGCCCTTACAGTATCACCTGGACAATCTGCGATGCCTTGGGTCAGATCCTGAATACCTCCTTTTGTTATAGCCCAATTGTATCTTGTTTCCCTAACCTGTATTTTGACTTTTCAGAAATGCTTTTAGGAGTGACAGCCTACAGGAGGCTGGACGGCACCCCGCCCAGCCACTCCATCGTTAAAAGGTATCCCCTGTATGTGTGCCCAGGACATGACACCCGCCCTGACCACGTGCACGACTGCGGAGGCTTAGCAGATTACTTTTGCAAGTCTTGGTCCTGCGTTTCCACCGGCCACATCTACTGGACCCCTCCGTATAAGACTGATTACATCACTCTCACTCGGTTGAGAGAGGACATTGAGTGCACCGCGACCAATCAGGGTTGGAATAAATGTAATCCGGTTATTGTACAATTCACTGCTGCAGGAAAAGCTCAGGGGAATGCCTGGGACTCAGGTGTAAAATGGGGAGGTCGTATATATGCCGGATGGCCCGGGTTTCATTATGGCAACATATTCTACATTCAACGACAGGTCACTCTCCCTCAGTCCCCACCTGTTGGGCCCAATGCCGACGACATTCACTCCACCTTTCTTAAACCCCCTCAAGGCTAAGCGCGAAGTAGTGACTGCTGTAACTTTATCAGTCCTACTGGGCTTAGGTGCGGCCGGAGCCGCCACCGGTGTGTCAGCCTTTGTTGTCAATGATCAGAACCTGCGTCACCTTAGTGCTATCATTGACACTGACCTTCGCGCCATCGAACAATCTATTGTGGCGCTACAAGATTCCCTTACCTCTCTATCCGAAGTGGTTTTGCAAAATCGTAGGGGTCTCGACCTTCTGTTCCTCAAACAAGGGGGACTGTGTGTTGCTCTAAAGGAAGACTGCTGTTTTTATGCCGACAACTCAGGAGTAGTATTGGACTCTATGAAAGAGCTCAATTCCCGTTTAAAAACAAGGGAATTGGAGCGCCAACAATCCATGTCATGGTATCAAAATATGTTTAGCATTTCTCCATGGCTAACCACACTGTTGTCCACTCTGTTGGGGCCCCTCCTGTTATTGATTCTCGTATGCACCATAGGCCCCTGTGTGCTGGGTCGCGTTCTCCGCTTCTTAAAGCAGAGACTTCATACATTGGACTCAGAGGTATCCGAGACAAAGCTTGCTGTTCAACACCTGGTCACTGCTGTAGGTATGGAGAAAACACCACTCTTGGGATGGTCCTCTGATAGTGAATCGGAAATGGACAAGGACCCCCAGTCACACTACCCCCCGAGAGAGGACGCTGGGATGGGTCTCCTTGGACTGAAGAGTCCCTGGCTCCCCGACTCAGACCCTCTGGGGGGAGGACAAAATTAAATAAAAAAGGTGGAAATGTGACGAACCTGACTCCATTACTGCACAGCTAGATTGCATGTCTCTCACGTAGCCTCAGAATGCTGTATATTCCCTTATAAGGGCATGACTTGTATTTCCCTATTCTCTTTGTACTCACTCCCCCGCCCTGATAGAACTGCTGAATAAAAGGAGGTGGGGGCGTGGCACCAGGAGGCAGTACCAGCAACCTCCTGAGATGTGGCGTCTCTCACCACAAAAGAATCCCGTACCTACCGTTGTTTTTTCGACCTCACCCTTGCGAGGGAATCGTTGGCTCATTCCCCCCCAGGGAATCCCATAGACCGAAGGGCGAAGGACTGGTCGCGCGACGCGACATTTGGCCAATGAAAAATCTCCTTTACCAAAAGATTCACAAATAAGCATTTAGTACTAGAAATGTCACCACTTGGTTAAGAACCACCATAGGAAAATCTTTTATTTGAAAGTAAGCATTTATGGTTGCCTCAGATATGACTGGAGTGGTTGATTGAAATGAATGGCCAAGGTTCTGAGTATACTGACTTTGCCCAAAGTATAATACACAGTTCCAGGGGTCTGTGGAATCTCCAGTCATAATATTGTTTGAATGGTAATCATCTAAGGATGAACTCAGAGCTTTTTTTTCAAGTACATGTGCTAACTATGCAGGGCTGCAACTAGGGTCTGTGTAACCCGGGGCAAACATGGATTCCGCGCCCATTTTGGCGCGCCTCCAGCGCTCATTTTGGTGCCCCACCAGCGTGGCGCCCGGGGCACATGCCCTGGTTGCCCCCCCCCTAGTTGTGGCCCTGTAACTATGTTGAAGTATTGCAGTTTATACACAGCAGCATGGGACCCACTTGGCTTGCTCAGCATCCCACTTAGGACAGTATCATTATTCATATAAGGCTATGATACTAATGGGGCTCTGAGAAGCTGTCTTCTGTAAATATTTATTTATTTATTTATTCGATGTGTTCCCACCCATCTCCTCCCATCAGGGGACTCAGCTGTTAATAGTGGGTAAGGCGCCAGGCTAGAAACCAGGAGACTGAGTTCTAGTCCCACCTTAGGCATGAAAGCTGGCTGGGTGACTTTGGGCCAGTTATTCTCTCTCAGCCTGACTCACCTCCCAGGGTGGTGGTTGTGGGGAAAATAGGAGGAAGAAGGAGTATTTAGGTATGTTCCCCACCTTGAGTTATTTATAAAAAAAATAAAGGCGGGATAAAAATTCTAAAAAAAAAGTCATATATGTTGCCATTTATATATTAATTTTTTTCAGTGGTTTTTTTGGCCTTATTTTATTTGTTTGACTTGTATTTTGATGTTTTCTTTTAGAGCTGTAATTGGGAACAGTGAATGTTGAAGATTGGCATATAAATGGTTAAAGTAAGCTCAACAAAAAATAAGGAATACCTAAAGCCAGCACTTTGGATACCTGAAAAATAAACAAATGCATAAATAAATACCTTATTCCTTTAGTCACCATAGACCTTTTTCCTTGACCAATGTTTGTTGTGATCAAGCTTTATGAAAGCCTGTGTTCACAACAGAGAGCTGCATACTGAAACCCTGTAGTGACCATCTCACAAACTTACCTCGTTTCCAGTCCACAGCACCAGTGACTTCCTTTTGCATAGGAAAAAGCTCGGACACAGTAATCTCATAGCTGAGTTCACATTTTATGCTAAAGCGGAATGTAGCTTATTATATTTTGGCTTAGTGTGTTATATGACCTTGCCAATTGTGATTTATAAACCATGGTTTATGGCTTAGCATGTTGGGTAAGCCTAGGTATTTATGGTTTCAGTGATCCATAATTAAACCATGGTTTAATACAATATCTCCTTATCTAGACAAGAAACCAGATTATTTGGCTCACTGAGCTTTGTGCTGCATTTGTTGCTCAAGCGTGTGCTTATCCTGTCTATAGAAAATGATCTAAGGGTGAATTTTGCACTGGAAATATTGCTTAAGGATTACAGCTCTTTCCTAATTGTCCTTCATATATCTGTGCAGTTGGCAAAACCTGCTATTTCTGTTTCCCCCGGGTAGAAAGGAGCATTCCGAAGAAACTTACAAAAATGAATCAAGCCTAGTGTCAGTTTCAGAACAGCAGCAGCACACTGCATCATGTGGGTGAAAAAGAGCCCGTGTGTTGCCTGGCATGCAGGAGGAGGAACAGCCTTCCAGTTGTTCCCACACAGAGGGGGCAATATCATTCAACAGAGAGGTGCTTGGCTTAGAATGTGGTCACTCTGTACTTCACCACTTTCAGAAGCACCAAGGAGCTTGCAAGGAAGACTTCAAGCAGGCAGATGCCCAAGGACTCAGATGTGCTGCAAAATGGGAGCTATCCAGAAAGCAGAACTGCGAACATCACTGAAAGATTTGGCTATATTCTGTAGCCCTGTCGACAACCCCATCGAGAAAGGCAGCAGAATGGCTTCCCTGCCTGAATATGGTAAAACGTCTCTTACTATTAAATATATTTTCTTTCATTAGCAGGGAAGATCTTACATTTGTGTGACGATAAGGGATCATTATGGTACCTTACTCTGTGTGGCAATAAGGTATTAGGCTTCCAGGTTCCTTGATTCAGTAGGAAGAAAGGGCATTATGGAAAGTCACCTTGCTTACTGTTTTTGAATTTACTCAGCCCCAAGGCTGTGTGGCTGTACTCATATGAAACACTGAATCATAATCTAGCCAATTGCATTTTAGCCTAACATGTTTATGTACCCAGTTTACTATGAATTCACTGTGTAGAGCGACCACAGAAAATTTGGTTAAAATAGTGGATTAAATAAATAACTTGTTAACCATGAGAAAGGCATGTTGTGTGAGCACAGCCATTCAATGGCTAAGATAGACTTGCTTCTGTTGACTGAACAGGAAAGACTTCATTGTATTTTTAAGACAATTCTTCTTACAGAGTTTTGGGTTCAAATGCAATGAAATGCTAGAACTGAGCGTGAGCATTCCAGAAAGGATAATTTGGACTTTTTATACATTTTTATAAATGTATAAAATTAAATTTTTATACACATTAACACAGAAGTAAGTAGTTTTGGGTGCAATTGAATTTATTTCTGAATAAACACACATATGTATGCTTTGCAAATGTATGTTTGGGGATCATGCTGCTGTTTTGGTCTCTCTTTTAACACTGTTAAAAGTTCATCTTAATATTTGGAACAAATTTCTATCACATTTTATCTGTGCTGCTGTTTAAAACATTGGGATGTCACTTGATCTTTTATTTGCAAAGAAGGCATATTCCTACCCCCCCAAGTCAAAAACACTAATTTATAAACATTAGTGCCACTAATTCCAGACTAAACATATTGTCAGAGATCAGTTGGAATAATTGGAAAGTATGCATACACATTGCATAGTAAGGGAAGAGTAGCATTTCCATAGATCAAGGTTTTATCAATTGTTTTATTAATTATTGTTTCTCTTGCTGAATATAAATATTGGCATACTATGTATGAGTGCTATATCCATAGGATGCTATTTAAGACAAGATTCTCACTAGTAGAAAAACAAAGAGCTACTAATTACAGCAGAGGCTGAGTATGATCCCTACATTTTAAAGTATTTCCTTTTCACAAATAGATTTCTGAACAAATTACTCTGCAGTATAATTTATTACAGAAATTACTGAAGTGCATTAGTCCAAATCAGAATCTTCCTACCGAAGCAGATAGCAGGCATCCAAGCACATCCATACACACACCATCTAAGTTGGAATGTCAACATCATAATTTCATTACTTAAGGAAGGAAATATGCATGTAAGCATACGAAGGCACATTAGGATGGCTGTTGATCCTACTGCGCAAAGATCTTCTTTTTAAAGAGCTGGTATAGAACAGAGTACCCCACTACGCTGAGATGAACTATATAAACTACAGAAAATATATATTTGCACATGTGCATTTACATTACATATATGCATTTCCCCTTTATTGTAGCATCTAAATGTCCAGCCCAAAGAGGATTTGGAGGAAAGTTTAAGACTTAAATATTCACAAAGTTTTAGTTACAACCATTTTGTGTGTGTTTATGTGTGTGTGTATGTGTGTGTATACATACCCACACCCACACATCTATATATTCTCCTGCATTTTTATTTTAGATAATGACATTTCTCATGGCAGCAGCAGTCTTTCTGTTGGAACCAGCTACCACAGTTGCATCAGCCAAATTACAGTTGGTAAGAAACTGGATACACTTTGTTTTCCCTTTAGTTTACAGAAAAATTAACTTTGACACTTGTGATTCCATTGATTTGCAGTGGACGTTGTGACAATTTTACACAAAGGCTTTGTGACAAAAAAAATATGTTTATATTCTGTAAAGATGGAATAAAGAACATAAACAGATAAATGACATTAGAGAGTTGTTACACTGTGACCTTTCTTCTGAAGCTTGGATTTGATTTACTGTATTAAGCATAAAATGGTTACAATTCTTATAGTTAGGATTGTTATGAGAGGCTGACTGTAGCTCAGAGAAGGTCACTGATTAGTTGGATAAGAGATTCTGGGTTTAGGCAGGGGCCACACACATAACACATTACAATTCAGATCGATCATGTGATCAACAATTCTGACTGGTAATATGGTTTGTGTAGACCAGCAATAGATAATCCTTCGCTCAAACAGCCCATGTAGACCTTTGTGGAGATTTGGAAGTCTCTTCTCATAATACTGTGGAAATTCAGTGGTTTAATGCCATGTTTAAGACCTTTGGCACCATTGGTCAAATGCCTTATAACCAATACCTGTAAGTGAGGAATCAGACAAAAAATGAGGCATACTTGATCATAGGCTCTGGCTAGAAAACCAGCAAAAGCCTGTCAATTGATAAAATATCCAAAAGAACTAATTTCAAGAACGAGCAAGCATTCCAGGTTTATATAAAAATACTCTTAAGAAAGAAAGCATGAGACTTTAGATGGTTGGGGAGAACAGTAGGAATCCAGAGAACATTAGCAGACAGTTCTTAAAATGAACCATTCTGAAGAAATAGCTTCTAGAAGAACCTGAGGCAGAAGGTTGCTTTATAATAGCGGTTTGTGATGGCGACTATTTGACTACGATAAAGAAAATCCAATCAAGATTTTATAAATAAGCCTCGGGTCTTTAAGAATTGGATGCTTAAATCATCTTGACCTATTTTCTCTTTAATAAAGAGTTTTATTCTGTTCATTTTATAATTTTAATGATAGCTACTCCTGTGTTTGCACTATAGGAGCCAAATAACCAAGTTTCTATAATGTACTAAAGATTTATTTTGGTGATAGTGACATGATTAGAGGTAAAACTATTATTATAACTAACTTGAAGAGCTGTTAAGAGAACTTAGTTACATATTTGAAAGGGAATTCCAAAACCTAATCTTCAAAGTATTAGGAAACAGTGCTCTATTATTTCTTAGAGTCTGCACACGTTTGCATAAGTTGGCTATGAGTTCATACATTCTGAAATTGCTTTGCAGTAAATTGAGTTTTCATGACTGGTTTAAACTGAATTATTGTCAGCATGACGACTGGCATAAAAAAATCCTGCATGCATGTTTTCAGTTCTTAGGCATAAATATAAAGATGCTCCAGGCTATATTTAATGTCATGTGCAGATTTCTGCTCAGCAAGAGTTTCCTTCCTCTCCTCTACCCCTGGAGCAAATCTGGAGGTGATAGAAGAAAAGAGGACATACCCACTAGGGCCTGTTCCACAGGCAAATAAACAATTTTAGATAAGACCAAAAGATAACCTATTACCTACCTTTTCATCAAGATTTATCATCTTTTAGTATCTAATGATACTGTTTGATGGTGGAACACCTGGTTGCTGCTAGAAATAAAAACAAAGCTGATTTAATGCAGTTTTTGTTTTGTTCTGTTCAAAGAGAGAGTACTTGCTTAACACAACTGATTCCTGGTTTTCAGATATTTGAATGAAGCAGAATATAAATCTTCAGTATTATTTTCCTTTGAAAGAAATGACAAGCTTTTTCTAATCCTAACATTAATTTCTGAGGAAGTGATAGCATATTCAGTAGAAAAATGCATAGTGTATTTAATAGATGTAGAAAAACAAAAGGTGTGATCCTCTGCTAAAATCAAGGTGATAGTAATATTTAAGAATTATGGGTTGATAGAGCCTACATGTGTAGAAACAGTGTACCTCTGAATATCTGGGGAATAAACAGCAGAGAGTGGTAGATTCTTTCCTATTCTTGTTTTCCTAAAAAAAAACCCAAACCTGCTTAGTGCTTTCAAAGAGAATGTTGTATTGAATGGGCCTTGTCTACCCAATAAGGCTTTTCCCATATTAATGCATACCTTGCTTATTTTCAGGTTTTGATGCTTCTGGCCAGTTCTCAATTGGACTTTCTCACTGGAAAAATCCCTGCTCTCAAACTTACCATCCTCTCCCCTTTTCTTTCTATGAAGATGCTGGAACATGTCAATATTACGTCCCACAGACCAATTTATCTGCTCCTTCATCCTGCCCAGCTTCACTTTCTGTCACTCCAGTGCCTTCTTGCAGTGACAGCAGCAGTCAGGATCCACTTAATGAAAACTGCACAGGTAAAAGGATTTGGGGAAAGGGATCGTACCTTTCGTTTTGACATTGGAGATCTTGGTTTAAAATATATAGAGTAAGTACACAATCTGATGCTTCATATATGACTCTTTAAAATTTTGGTCATGGTCTCCTGACTCTCTCCAAAAATTAACAGAAAATTGTATTTTTAATATGACAAAAGGAGAAAATTATTAAATAACAAGACGTAATTAGTGGTACTTAATTGAACTAAATTTTAATTAAATCAAATTGACCTTTTGTCCTACCATCTATTGTTTAGAGTACCATTCCTAACATGCCTCTAAAGGACAAGTGTGGTCTTTGTTCTACAGAAGATTGCACATCATTGATCAGAGCCACTTCCTAAATTGCATCCTACATGAAAATTGCCCAAATAAATTGTGGGGTGATCATTACTGAAAATATGAGAGTTTTGCAAGGAATGGACAATGTTAACATAATTTTGAGGTATTGTCAGTATCAAAGAGAAATGAAAAACAAGGGGGAGTAATGAGGAATGAAGTTATCAAGCAGGAAGAGCTTCATGATTTGGGAAGAATAGCCAAGAAGGCCAGATATCCCTGATCAAGGCACTGTATAATGGAGAAAAGAGATAAAAATGCTTTTCTAGGAGCATTTTTCTCTCAGAATTCTGCCATAAATTCTTGGTTGTTGGGCTTTGCAACAAACTGCTTTTAAGACAGGATATTCAAATGAAATTTGAAATTTGTATGCATCAGTAGAGTGTACTGTAAGGTTATGTATCTTGTATTTGTATGTGTGATTGGAGAATACTATAAAATGTTAACATGCAGCCCACTGCAATAGAAGAATAACTGATTCTAAACAGACACTTGTTCATACCAAGCTTCTTTTATTCATGGATTTTCATTCAGAGAAACAATTATCCTGAACAGAAAGGAACCACATTTCAAATAGCATTGAACTATACATATTCTGTTAGAAGACTAAGATTCTCACTGAGCATCATGATACATCAGGAAACATGGATTTCAGATATTGAAAAACTGGTATTTTCTGTCTTAAAAGACAGAAAGGGATAAAAATCTATGCACAGATTCCTTCTTACCTGATAAGTTTTCTGAAGGCCCTAAGATCTGTTGAGATCTGTTCTGAGTTTGATGTTCATAGTATTCAGTCTGTTAGCATATTATTGCTATTGGAACAACTAATGGAAACATGACATAACCACATAAAGGTAAGTGTAAAAACTTCAAGAGGTAAATGTTTTAATTACAAATAAATGGCTAATTGTTAGCTTATCAAGCCCCTTTTCTTGTTCCATGCAGGAATCCAAATTAAATTTTCTATGATAGTTGGCTGTTCACCTACACTTGAATGCATGCAGGAAAGGGGAGGCCACCACCTCTATGGATAATTGGTTCCATTGTCAAACTCCTCTTAATATTAGGAGTTCTTTCTAATATTAATTGGAATCTGCCTTCCTGTAATATACATCCATTATTGTATAGCTCCATTTTGCAATGATAGAAAATCAGTCTTGACCTTCTTCTGTGTGACATCCTTTCAGCTGAAGCATGCTATTGCCAGCTGAAGCATGCTATTGTCATTGGAATTCTTCTATAATGGCTTAATTGACTTTGCTGTGCTAAATCTACATTATCAGAAATTTTTGTGTCCTTGAATTCCTATTATGCCTGTTTCCAGTCCAGTTTGTTGAGGGAAGGCTAAACAAGATCATTTTCAAAGACATCATTGCAATGTCCAGAACTCCCATTTTATACCCAACCACTTAATTTCTGTGTCTTAAGTGCATAACTATGCATTTCATTCTGATATTTTGGCCCATTTCTCTTACCTATCAAGATCATTTTAAAAGGACTATATTCATATATGTATGTATATATGTATGATACATATGATATATGAAAAGTAAATTTACTGTATTCATATATATATATATATATATATATATATATATATATATATATATATATGATCTTGATTACAATAGTAAACTAATACAAACTAAATTTAAAGAAAGAAAAGAGAATAAAAAGTGCAAGAGTTATAAGAACTCTGTGGTCAATATTCTTTCCTCTTTATACCTCATGGTACAGGAATGAGGGCATCTTGTCTCTTTTCTTTATTTAACTGGTACTTTTACAAATACTTGCCTCCAGTAATTAGTAGAGTTTATTATTCTCAGTTCTAAAGGACAAAATTAACAGAAATTAATTTCCCTTCCATACTACAGGAGGGAAAACAATATTGGAAGTAAGCCTATAAATCAAGGCTTTTTACAACCTTTTCCCCCTTTTTGCCCAGTCCTAATGAGAAGCCATCTGCTCAACTGGGAAGAGTTTCTGGAATGTACCACCTTTGTTCTTACTGGCCAGTCCCCTTGTAAATCCTCTAGGCAGGATTACCAATAGCTAGCTCCAGCAGTCACCTTCAGAGTTTCAGCTTATTTCATCCTCTTCTCCCAAACTTCCACTTTTTATTTTCCTCCCATTCTCCCATTTAGGGATTGTTCTTCAGTCCTCCTCGTGCTTCCTCCTTTTCATATCTAGCTGCTAAATCATCAAGGTAATGCTGTAGAAAATCACACATTGCCAATGCTGCATTTTCCTTCTGACACACTATAGTTATCATATTTCCCCCTTCTCTTCTCAAGACTAAATATTCCCAGTTCTTTCAAGCACTATTCCTAGGATATAACTCCTAGACCATTGATCATCTTTATTGCCTTCCTTGAAATTCTTCTAGTGTGTATAAATCTGAGCACAATTGGGGTCTTACCAATGCAAAATAAAATGTAATAATTGTTTCCTGCTATACTGCTATTTATGTAGTCCTTTACTACTAAAAGTCATTGGAATTTTTCTATAATGGCTTAACTGACTTTGCTGTGCTAAATCTACATTATCAGAAATTTTTGTGTCCTTGAATACCTATTATGCCTGTTTCCAGTCCAGTTTGTTGAGGGAAGGCTCAAACAAGATCTTTTTCAAAGACATTGCAATGTCCAGAATTCCCATTTCACACCTAAGCACTTAATTTCTGTTTCTTAAGTGCATAACTATGCATTTCATTCTGATATTTTGGCCCATTTCTCTTACCTATCAAGATCATTTTAAAATTTATTTCAGTCTTTGATTAGTTTAATTATTAACTATCCCACCCAATTTTGTGTAAAGATGCTGAGGATTCAAGTCAATAATAAAAATATTGAAGAATGCAGGGCTCAAGATTGAATCTTATAATGTCCCAGTTTAATGAGAATGGTTTATCAACACTCTGATTTTTAAGCCAGTCACATATTCATCTCACTGTTATGCCATCCAACCCACACTACTTGCTTGCTATCAGAATTTCACTGGGTAATTTGTCAAATACTTTCCTGAAATTAAGTTATAATATGTCTATAGAGTTCCCACAATCCATTTCCTCATCAAAAAATGATATAAGGTTATTCTAAGAACCTTTCTACATATCAATAGCAGAGATAGTCAAGTGCTTATTTAAATCCAAATTTGCACACCATACCTAATTCAACCTCTTATGTGTTTTTCTATCCTAAGTAGGGCAAGGTGGATGGACTCAATTAAGTGGCAGTGGGTGAACTATTGGAAAACCTGAAGGACCAGGTTGAGGACAGATCCTCCTGGATAAAATCTATCTTTGAGGTTGATAAGCATTGACCTCAACTTGATGGCACATAAACAATCATCCTATATAGGAGAAAGGGATTTCATGAAACAACACACTTGGCAGAGTGAATCTCCCAACAAATGTTGGAGTAATTTCCTCTATTACTACTATTTTATGGCTTTTTGAATTCTCTTTAATTTGCTTCTAAAAATATAGTGTACAACTTCTTTTTTGACAGGGGATCATAGAGACTAAGAATGGTATTGCTTTTATTTATTCATAAGTTTTTATTATAATATTTTTATAAGATTAAAAAGAATCATCCTTTGGTTCCACTTGTCACCCTTGCTTTCTCCCCCAACTGCTTCTTTCATCATTTTAATTCCTATTAAAATAAGAATGAAAGATGAAAGAGTTGCTTTACTGTTATTGCTAGGAACCATTTCATTGAAAATACCCACAGAAACTTTCTGAACTTTTACCAGTGTAAACTAATCAGCAGTTCCATTCAAGTTTCTTTATTATCATATGGCCAACCAAAGGGGAAATTGCAACTATTCAATAATCAGTAAAAATCTTCTAACTTTGGGGATAGATAATATGAAAATATAATATGGAAATATTATCTACACTGAAGTATGGAAATTTTATTTATTTTATTTATTTACTATATTGTTAACCACCCTAATTTTTTGACTCTGGGTAGCATACAACAAAAAACAAATGAAAAATAATACAAGTAATAAAATAATAGTATTTAAGAATGAAACAAATATATGTACTTATCCCCCCCCCTTTTTTCCCTTTTAAATATACCTATACCATTCTATGTTTTATTTTGATATTTCTTTGATGTAGTTGGTTGGATCATAATTGTCATAATCCCAACAAACCCTAGCAGGGCTTCAGCAAGTATTAGACCCAATATAACTTAGCATAGCTTTACATCCTTGTAGTGTTTTACAAATCCTAGCACTACTTATGTCTTTTTATAGTTATCCTAGTTAATTATAGCATTCATATTATTGAATGTAAAATTGATTGTAATTTTATAGATCTTTCCCAGGCTTTAATTCCTGTACTTTATACCTTTACCTTAATAATTTTATTTTTACCTTATTTTATTCTATTATGATTTTTTATTTTTACTTCTATTTTAAAGTGACTGTTATGCAATTAGTTTTATGCTGGTCTATGACCAAAATAAAATAAATGTAAAAATTATGTATAGGCATTTATACAATAAAGTCCATACAGTGATCAACAGGAGCCAAAAGCTTAATGAAAAAGAAAGCTTTTTACAATATTTCTGAATACAAGCAGGGAAGGTACCTTCTGAGCCTCTAAAGGTAAAGGTAAAGGTAAAGGTTTCCCTTGACGTAAAGTCCAGTCGTGTCCGACTCTAGGGGGCGGTGCTCATCTCCGTTTCTAAGCCTTAGAGCCGGCGTTGTCCGTAGACACTTCCGGGTCATGTGGCCAGCATGACGACACGGAACGCCGTTACCTTCCCGCCGAAGCGGTACCTATTGATCTACTCACATTTGCATGTTTTCGAACTGCTAGGTGAGCAGGAACTGGGACTAGCTCCCATAAACCTCACAAGGAAAGAGGACTGTCAGATATGCATAGTAAGACAATACTTGATGTAAATGGAAGACTTCAGACACCTAGAACGGTGGCAAAATCAGTAGCACTATGGGAAGTGACCATACAAGATAGCACTGCATCATGACACATTGCAGATATGTGTTGGCTTAGATACACAAACATATGTTATAGCGGGTGCCAGAGAGCAAAATCTGTCAGGGAATCAACACTTAGAAGATACGAAAGCTGAATGGGTAGAAGTATGCAGTTCCCTTAAAACCAAGTAACCACCGTTGTGGTAAAATGAGAGATAAAAGGAATTAAGGCTTGTGATGTGTCTATTACTAAATAGAGTTCAAATCCTTGTTGAAAGAAAGTAATTGTTCCAGGAGTAGAATTAATTCTTGGGAGACAGAATTTAGAGGGAGAAATAATATGGCAAAAGTATACTACAACTTGGGTGCAATAAGGTTGGAAGAAGGGTCAAGGTGAAGTATCATAAGGTTTGAGAAACATAAATATCCATGAATATACAAGACTGAGGACTAAAGAATAAAAATAATACCTTTGATCTTGTTGAAAAAATTGTTACCTTTAATGAATGTTAACTAAAGCATCTTCAGCCTCAATAAGGTATCTCACAATGCAAAGTAGGTGAAAGTGACTCTCATTTTGTCATTCTGAGTCTCATAGAATTATCTGGACAGTGAAAAGGCTGACATTCATATTTAATGAATATTTGATGGAATTTATAATAAAGGAAAAGAATCCATTTATTGAAAAAAAATGGAAATGCTGATTCCCTTTGCTCAGTCAGGACTTTTTTCTGTTTGTATTGGTTGCTGTGCTGTGGGGAAACAGCTTTCATATGCAATTGTTCAGTCTTCACCCAGCCAATATTTGAGCTTATTTTCTATATACTTAGAAAACATGCAGCTTTCACTTGATTTTAGAGATTCAATAATGTAAATAAAATTAAGCAGAAAAACCATTAATGGCCTCTTTGATTTTCTTACTTTAATCCTCCTTAAATAGCCTTTATACTGGCTTAGATCCTAAGATGCTTGTAGAATGGATCTGTGCCTGATTTGACCCTAGTAGGCTAACCCATCCAGTTCAGGAGCAACTCCTTACTCTCTAATGAAGCTGAATCAAATTTGGAAAGGCTTCATGGATTAGAAGGAATGCCTGTCCTGTTTACAAGCACTTCGTAGGATTTGTATAATGAAAGAAAACATATAGCTAAGCTGTATAACTTTATTTTCTAATTTACTTTGTATACAAATAAATTGATCAATTTATTATTAAAACAGCATGAAATTCTGGTATAGTTTCTGACTGAACTACCTAACCACAGATGGTTAATGCAAGAGAATTCCTAGAGGTCTGGCATTCTGATAAACCAGCCATCAACAGACACATAGAGATAAACTTGGTTATAAACTATTCAAAAAAAGCAAGCAAAGGCCAAGAAGGAAGCAAACAGGCCAGGACACATCTTCCCTTATCATACACCCAGAAAACAACACATAGATAAGCGAGACCCAACACAACAGGCAGGAACAATCTAAGACGAAACAATACAGCCAATCAATTCAGGTAGGTCAATCAGAAACAGGCACCATAAACTACAACACTTATCAAGATGGGTAGAAAAATCTGCCACACATAAAAGGCAGCAAACCTACTCCAAATTGTTTGAGAATGCTATGTGTGAGCCTGGGATAAGATGAGATATAGAGCAAATTAATACTTGAACAGACACTTGTACCTTCAGATATCTGGGCCAAGCCAATTAGTGCTTTGATGTAGCAACCAATGTAGTGCTTTCAAGATGGGTATTGTATGCTGACTGATTTTAACAGCAGCATTCTGAACCAGTTATGATTTTTGTAGCATCTTCAAAAACAGTCCCATATAAATTGTGTTTCAATAATACAAATGAGAGGTTCCCAGAAGTGTCATGCATCAATGAAAGGTAAATATTAAATTTACTCTGAATATTAACACTCAGAGTAACTGGTATAAGCTTTTTTTATTAGTATATTACTCTAGTGTTGACTGTCAAAATGGATGCTTGATTATGTGCCATCAAGCTGGTGTTGACTCTTACCAACCACGCAGATTTTCTCCAGGATGATCTGTCCTGAACCTGATCCTTTGGATCTTGCAACAGTGCACCCACTGCTGCTGTAATTGTGTCCATCCACCCTGCTGCTTGTCATCCTCTTCTCTTTCCTTATACCTTTCCCAGCATCAGAGACTTCTCTGAAAACTAGGTCGTCATATAATGTGTCCCAAGTATGATAATTTGAGCCTGGCCATTTGTGCCTCAAGTGAACCAAGAAAACCAACAAAATGGATCATTGTACAAATCACCCCAGATTTGTGCAATGATCCATTTTGTTTGTTTTCTTGGCTATCCATAGTATTTTCAGGACACCAAAGTTCAAAAGCATCAATACTCTTTCTATCCTGCTTCTTCAACTTTCGCTTCCACGGAGTTTCACAGGGAAAAACATGGCCTGCACAAAAAACTATTGGAAATGTCATAATCATGCTGGATCATTCTTCCCTCTGTGGTGGCAATATCAGAATGTACATCAATTAATGTTGTCAAGGTTCTTTCCTGGTGCTTGGAAGCTGTAGAGGTCTGCATGGGGAAGAACGGGCTTTAGATCAATCCAAGCAAGACTGAATGGCTGTGAGTTTTAGTTCCTGGATTGGGAGGCCCTGCCCGTGAGCTCTCATGCCTTGGGTACTTCCTGGTTGGACTACTGCAATGTGCTCTATATAAGGCTGCCCTTGAACTACAACTGGTCTAGAATGCACTGGTACAGGTAGCTAGATGTCTTCTAAGACATCTTAATATAGTTTTGGGAACTATCACTGTTACAGGTCTTTTTAGATGTGAGGAATCCATTAGTGGTTAACCTCAGGCACACCGACATTCCATAAATAATGACTGAGCAAAATAATTTTATTTGCAATTTCTTAATTATTTGAAATTGCCAATTTATCACAAGTCTGGGGGAAAAATCTCCTGCCTTCTACTTTAAAATGCATCTATGTAGTTAAGATTGACAAGGTAGCAGATTTAAATTAGATGTTGCAACTTTTAAAAAGATTATTACTACAAAGTCTACTACAAAGGAATGAGCCTATACCATATTTACAGCATTCACACATTATCATATTCTGCAGGATGTACTTACATACATGCAGGCCATGGAGATATTACATCTGTATATAGTTTGTACAGGATCTTCCTTAACTTGGTTCTGATCCATATACATGCAGATACCACGAACAATCTACAATAAATTATGCATTTGCCCATGATTTGTGTGGCATAAGAATTCTACTGTATAGGAAACTCCAGATAGCACTATTTATGAAATGACATTGTGGCATTGATTCATTATTTTTTCTTAGTGGATTATTTCTATCAAGAGCCTGCTAACACCTTTTCCAACTAACAAATTTTATTAAAAGCTTCTGTGACATTTGCAATCATCTGCCAGGAATGGATCATATGTAGGACAAACTTTGCACAAAAGAATTAACGAACACAAGTTTGATATCAGGACTCAAACCAAGGACAAAATAATGTCAGAGCTTTCAACCTCCTAGTTCACTCATAGCAGACCTCAAAGCGACTGTTTTGGAAAAGTGGGACTTTAACAGCATCTTCAAGTGAGAAATTGTTGAACTCAAATACATCAAAAGGGTTCCAGCAATCGCAGCATGTCTGAACAAACACAATGGATTAGAAGAGGCACAGATACTTAAATTAGGGTTTATTAGGTATTGTAATGTTTGCATCCAGTACTTTTTCTAGGAGTGCTAATATGGAAAACAAAAGCAAAACAAAACCAAGCAGTGATTGATCAGCAATCTGGTTTAGACAGGATTCATCGTAGGCTTTCCCACATGTCCTATCTATCACCTATGAGGAGTGGAAACACTACCCTCAGTAGATTTATACTTATGAAAGTTTCTGTAAATGTTCAACAGTGCCGTAGACCTTCCATCTCTACATTACAACCATCTGAGAGAGCTTGAGCTCTGTTCATCTAAATCAGTGTAATTCGTATTAACCTTTACCCTGAAATCTTGCAGTGATGCATTTAACTGAATTACCACGTAACGACCAGTAATCCAACACAAAGCAAGCAAATTGATTCTAGCAAAGGCCAAGAATATGTGTATATCCTTGCAGAATACAAACTGAATGTGTTTTCATGCATGTGTGTGTGTATGTATATTATGAATATCTATCTCAGCTTTTTCCTGCAGGCATTCATTTATAGCTTCTGTAAATATTCTAATCACCTTTGTATGTGAGAATAATTCTGGTTTTTTACTGAAATATTACAAATATATTATCTTAAGCGTCAGACCTCTGGTTGAAAAATTATTGCATTAGCCTTTGAAATAGATGAATCACTATTTTAGGAATTGCACCTGCAGCAATATGGAAACTAATATTTTTCATGTGTCAAAAGATTCTGTTTTAGATTTAAATCCAGATACTTTTGCCAGTATCATTAAGTCTGTTTTTCTAAGTGACTAAAACATGCTACTATATTATGAAAATATATTATGGAATCTGAAACACTAACCTTTTAGCAGACATTTGAGAAGCAAGATTCGAGATATAGTTATATGCTTTTTAAGTATCAGATAAGAGAACTTAAAAAAAAATTGGTCAAGATTTCTTTTAATGGTACTGATGTACTTCCGTCCATGAGATGGACCGAAGATTTATACACTTTTATTTCTCCAGTAAAATTAATTTCATTTTGCATGCAGACATGTGATTCATATTGTCATTTTAGTCCCCATGCTATACAAAATAAGTATTATACCAAATCCAGGCTTTCCAGATGAATTTAACTGGAAATACATACGTACATACATACATACAGCCAGCCAGCATCAGGGCTGAAAGATGCAGTTTGTTATGACAGTGGATTTCTGGTTGTGATGCGATTGCAGAACTTTTATATTTCCACAGCAAAAAAATGCGTAGTGTGAGACATGTATTTATTTTCCGTAAGATATTTTAACGCGGTCATTCTGCTTTTCACCCCGTAACTAACACCTTGTCCTCTCCGTGGCTCCGGGATGACTGCAGCGCCGGAGGAGAAGTAGTGCTACTGAGTACAAATCATTCGGACCTTGGGGGCTACGGGTCCCATCCTCAGGTAGCAGGGCCAGCGGGCAGCTCCTGCGTCGCCAAGGGAGCCGCCGCCTTTCCCGGGAGGCCGGGAAAGCGGCGTCTCAGGAGTCTTCTGATCGCAGCCGGGGGAAGGTGTGCGCGTGGCTTGATCGCCTCGGGGGGTGGGGCTGCCAGGGCTTCGGTTAACTGTCCTGCCGGCTCTTGGCAATGGCTGGCCGAGCAAGAAGCCTGATGCTGGCACTTTTTCCCGCTCTCCAGCTCCTCTCCCCCTCCACACGGACGCGCGCCATCCCCTCCCTCCACACAGACGAGCGCGCGCGCGCCTCCTAGGCAAATAGTCGCGAGCGCAGGAAGGCGGCGAGGCAAAGCGAGAGCCCTACCGCGGACCTTCCGTGTGTGTCCCGGAGATGGAGGACCCGATTGCCTGCGCTTAGCTGCAGTGCTCTAGGGGCTGTCTTGCGCCCCACATCTGGCCACTGCCGCACCGCGAATCGTCGCCAACAGGTTTGGTAGGCAGGGGAAAGACTTCCCTGCTGCCGTGGGGTGTGTATGTGTCTGTGTGTTGAGTCTCGCATCTCGCCTCCTAAGCTTTGCCTGCGTCCTCCAGACGACTACCAGCCAGAGCTTCACTTGCATCTCGTACTGTTAAGCTCGTCTTTCTAAAGGACGCCTCCCTTTCTAAGCTGGTTTTCCTCAGAGGTTTCGATTCGTGTGGTAAGTGGCGTGTGTGGATAGATAGAGGTGTATTTGCTGCAGTGCTCTCTAGCTCTTCCTCCCCTTCCTCCCCGTCCTCCTCGCTCTCGTCCTTCTGGATCACTTAAGCCTCGCGCCCTTCATTCGCTGGCCCATTTTCTTCAGGTGCTTAATGAAGTCAGTGCAATTTCCTTCTGGTTTTGTTCCTCGCAGCCCTGCCGAAGTCCCTCGCCTGAAATCCCTTTTGTCCTTGACAGCGGAGGCATGGAGCGGGCGCCTGTTTGCAGTGCTACAACAATCCAGAGGAATCCCATGGAAATAAAATGGTGTGTTTGGGGTTACTGCTGGTTTCTCATGCCAGATCAGGGTCTATTTCACAGACCAAAATAGCCTCGTGCTGCAAAAAACCGGGAGGGAAAGCAACGCGTAATTCCAGCATATTTAGAAGTGGGGAGGGTGGGACACATATGCGTGCACACATACACGCACGCACGTGTTTTCATCCTCACTTGATCACTGTCATTCAAGACGGTTCCTTAACTCGTTTGCACTACTAAGTGCAAATATCTGAGACAATCAGGCATTCAATGACCTTTTTTGTGTGTGAGGAGGGGGAAGTCAGTTTTAGAAGGCAAAACCTATTTAATCCAATAGGTTTTGTATATTTGTAATCCTGTGGTTTTGTTTTTAATCTGAAAAGTTGAAATGTTTTGCAGTCTTCATCAAGAAAGAAAAGAGTTAGCGTTTTGTATATTGTATATTGTATTTTTTATTTTGTATTGGAAAATATAATTGTTTTGACCCTACTTTGTCAGTTAGTACAACTTTAACTTGAATGTGACGGCTGTAATTTAATATAAAGCAGAATTGAGTCATTATACATTACAGAACAGCAGCCTCCTAGATAGTAAGTCCTCACACTTTCCTTCTTACTTGCCTTTTTAAAAAGAAATATTTGTACTGTACATAACTTACTGTGAAATCATACAGCAGAAATATTTTTCACTATATATTAAATGAATATATGAACAATCCAGTTTAAATATTTCTATGAGATAATTTTATCATGAACAGTAATAAACCCTCAAAGGGCTACAAAATAAAAATCAGGACTTCATATCAGATATTATGAGTTTAATGTGCAGTACTTGGATCAAAGATATATTGATAGGAATCCATGCGCTTCCTGTCAAAAGTATTTGATGTTTTTCATATGGATCAGTCTTCTACCAGGATAAGTGACTCATGGGCAACTCAGGGTGACAGTGTACTGTCTGCCCAACAGAAGACCACAGCTGCCGACCTGGATAGCAGTGATGTGACATCACATCTTAGGAAATGAAATGCCAGGAAGGGCAATAGGAACTATATTTTATCTACAGTATATTTGATTCCCTCCCTTCTTTGGAGGCTTGAAGATAGGACTACAAGATCTGGACTGCAGAAGTCAGACAATCACTAAACAGCATCAAAGAAATGTCAAAAACACCAACCCTTTGCTGCTATCTAGTGATGTCTTGGATTTGTGTGGCTGAAATCCAGTAGTTTCACTGTACTGTGTGGTAAAAGTAAAGATTTCCTGTAGTCAGCATCAAATCTTGGTGACCACATTCACTAATCCAGGTCATGTTCTTGGCTGCACTATGGAATGGGATTGCCATTGCCTTCTTCCATGATATTTTTTCATTGTTCTGGCTGGTTACAGCCATGGGATTTCCTCATGGTCTTCCGTACAAATACTAAATCTGATTCTGCATAGTTTGGGGGGTTCAAGCAAGGTTGGCTAGATGCTGTCATCAGCTGTAGGCTGCAGACCTATACAGTCATTAAAATTATGATTTATTATCCAGTAGTGGATTATGATTCAACAGCTGTGAGATAATGGGCTAAATGAATGTGTTTTGCAATCGTATCTGCTCCTGTTTGAGAGTAAACCTCATTCAACTTAGAGACTTCTTTCTGAGTAAATAAGCATGGGAAATCAAAATAACAAAAGAAACATCTCTAGGGACTCTTTAAGTAGTATGCAGATTAAGCTTCTGATCTGAGATATAGTGCAGGTAATGCAGTTTATGGAATGGTGTTTGTTTTCCTGCAGATAATGGAACTCCCTGATTCAGTTAGCAAAGATCATTTTTGTATGTGTATATAATAGAACAGTAATACTAAATTCTTAGCAGCCTTTTCCAACCTTTTATTTCAGATGATGCCTCATTCAGCATGTTGGATAGAAATTCTGAAACTTATAGTCCAACATATCTGGAAAACATCTGGTTGTGGACTGATGCTTTAGAGCAGTGTTTCTCAACCTCAGCAACTTCAAGATGTGTGAACTTTAACTCCCAGAATTCCCCAGCCAGCATGCTGTATAGAGCGTTCTTAGAATCAAAAGGTCCTCATAACTATAAGCAACTACACCAGCTGCATTCACACAACACAGGATTGGATTAGATGATCTTTGTGGTATCTTCCAGCTCCAAAATTCTATGATTCTAATATATTGATCTATAAACTAGTCAACCACATCTTAGCTTCATGTGCAAATTGAGCCCATGTGGTTTAGTTTAGAGTATGGTGCAGCCTTTCTCAACTTCTTGACCCTGGAGGAACCCTTGAAATATTTTTCAGGCCTCAGGGAACCCCTGCACATTCAGGCTCAAATATAAGCCAGAAGTTACAAAAATATTGTATTCATTTCATGTAGGGCTGTATATATGCATTAACAGTGTTCTTAAACTAAAAGAATGAAACTTACCTCTTTAATGTGAAGTTGCCCAAATTTGAAATAATTTTTTAAATAAATCATGATCTCCCAGGGAACCCCTGGTGACCTCTTGCAGAACCCTAGGGTTCCATAGAACCCTGGTTGAGAAACCCTGGTGTAGTGTGTCATATGGACCTTGATGGTTAAGCTAACCATGGTGTCATGCATACACAGCCATTCCAGGTAAAATGGGAAATCACTTTCTGTTGAATGGTTGTAAATAGGATACAAATATACATTGAAGCAACATATTTATTATTATTACAATAAGTTTTTTTTTGTATTCTTAGGAACCTTTCTTCAGAAAAAGGTGCCTGAATTAGGATTAGAGGTGTTTTAAAAATGTGAATTTCAGTAGTAATTTTAATATCAGTGTAGGAAGAAGGGGAGGGGGGGGAAGCAAGGTATGTAACAATTATGTAAAACAAAAATGGGAATTTCCTCTGTCTAATATACTGTCTAATATAAAATATGTGGCAAATTTAAGTGTGCAAGTTCATATACTATAGGAGAATCACAGTTTAAACTTTAGGGATCTAAAATACAATTCCTACCTTGTAGATAAAGCAACCTTTGGAGTTTGCTGGATAGGATTGGTAGAATCTTAGCTAGTGCATCTCCACTAGCTTAGTGTGGTGTGGAAGTATTATCTGGAGTGTATTTATTTAACAGAGTACTGGCAAAGTGAAATAGTTCTTAGGCTTCAAGCGTGTTCTATATTACAGAAGTCCTCTTTAGTCCCAACTAGAAAAGTGTTTAAGTGCTTCGCAGTTAGTGCAGTGGATGAAATTTGAGTTTTGCTCAGGTGAGCTAAGGATGTCTGATTTATGCTATGCTCAAAGGATTGTATCACCGTATTTTACACTGTGCTGCTGGAACCCAGAGGAATTTACTACAACCCATAAATATGATATCTTAAAATGGTAGGAGATAATTATGATGATTTTTCAGACTATGTTCTCACCCCTCTTCATGTGCAGCACACCTTCCCCCTGCAAGTTTGTATCTGTATGTACCTAAAATTTCTTCTACAGAGCCCCTGTTTCCTATAACCTTTATTAATACCGTATTGAGATAGAGGAACACCTGCATGAGTTTATCAAGACAGTCCATGCAAACAAAGCATCCTGGCAAAAGGAAAAAATGATTTCTTCTCCATATAATCAAAATGATTTATCATATAATCATTTAATGAAAGCCAGAAAACCAGTTACTGTGACATGTTCTCTTCCTATTGCCTGAAGTAACCAGCTGACAACTATAATAGGAGCAATATGTATATAAGCAAGAAACATCTTGTTTCAATTTATAACAGCCACCCCAAAGGTTTTTCCTCTGTTACATTTGAATATAGTAAAGCCTTCTCCAGTCTACTTAGTCTACATGTTAAACTATGGTTCCCATTAGCCTTAAACAACATGGGTCATGCTGGTTATTGATTATGGGAACTGCAGCCCAAAATGCATGGAGGGCATCAGATTGGAGAAGACTCTTCTAGTAAAAAAAAGCTTTGGCAGGTCATGCAGATGAATGGATTGAATAATGTAGATTGAAAAAAGAAGATGAACAGTAATTCCTTTTGAGTTTTGATGGAATGAAGTTAATTGTTATTCTGGGCACAGTTGCATAAATCCTGCTCTTCGCTCGTGTTATTTATTTATTTATTCAATTTGTGTAGCTGCCCATCTCACATTTGTGACTCTGGGTAGCTGACATAATTAAACAACCAAACAAATAAAATACAAAAATCAATAAAAACAATAAACTCATGATATGGGCATCACCACCCTTCAGTGACAGAAGTTTCACAGGATGGTACTATGTGCTACATTGTTTCCCCCCTACTCCAGCTCTTTTAATATATATCTATTATTTATTTATTAAAGTGTTCAAATGTCTGCCTCTGCAATATGCAAGCTACTGATGCTACTCAATATATAGCTTTACATGCTTTAAGGGGTGGGAGTGGGGATAGAGAGAAAGAACAACTTGAGCCCTTCAATTGATGTTTGACTCCAGTTCTCATGAGCCCCAACACTTAAGGAAGATGGAAAAATATAAATCAACAACACATGGAGTTCCTTAGATCTTTAATTCCATATGTATTATGCACACTCAGTTGAACCTATATTCCAGGAACAAGTTGATCAAACAGATTTTCATGTATCAATCCAACACCAGATTGTGTTCGTAGGTGTCACCATGCTAGCAGAGTCTGATCACTAAGCTATGGCATCAACTCTTTTGTCAATGAAAGTCGTAGTTCCTCCTCCTTTGAGCTTCTTCCTTACAGCCACCTTTGCCCAATGAACTAAAACAGAATGATGGGAGCTAGTATGGTAGCTAGTGAGACAAACAGAAATAGCCTCTTCCAGCAGCAGCAGCAATTATGGCTCTGCTTCCATCTGAAGATCTAGAAGAGAGAGTTGGTAAGTGAGACATGAGGATAGAGCATTTATCTCATAAAATCTGTCCTGCAATGGTTTTTTAGGTTTATTTTTATGTTGGAAATTCATATAAGTCCAAACAAAAAGGCAACAGCCACCACAGAGTTTAATGCCCTGTTTGACAATGGCAGGAACACCCTAATGCAGTCCCTGAGCCCTTTCATGCTGATAACAGACACCACACCTTTAGCAGAGCTCACTGGGGAGATAAGCCTTCATTAAATATGAAAGCAAAAGCAAAGAATGGGTCTTACTATAATAGTATTATTTAAATATTTATTGGTATCAGTGCTTTTAATTGACAGACAGCTTCAGAGGACCTACTGTAGGTTTTAGCTCTCACAGCATGTAGGATAGTTCTTTGTTGCACAGCTTGGTATTAATTTTTTCCACAAGTTGCCTGAAGACTGCACAGATTGCTGCTACAGAAATAATGAAAAACATAGGTTTTACATTCAGTGAGGAAAAATGATTGAACTCACCACAAATAGGTAGATAGTATGATGTCAACTTTTACTTTAAAAATCAATTAACATTGAATCATAGTTTAGAATCAGAATTCTAAACACACTTATTCTGAAGAACAGTCAATTGATCCCAGTGCTACTTACTTTTAAGTGAGCGTGCTTAAAATGCCTTTGTAATAATTGTGAGATTTGTGTTGATGCTGTCTTCACAGATAAAGCTTTAATCACGTTTTATAATAAGCAATTACTTTTGCACTTTAACAGCATTCTGGATGCTTTTTCAAACAACTGTTTGCTTTTTTGAACTGAGATGACATTACAGATAATCAGACTTCAATGTCCTCAGGCTTTGTCAGATCAGCTCAGTTCATCTTGACTCAACCACAAATCCAAATTAAGATTTAGAAACTGATAGTTTTCATCTGCTATTGACCATAACAATAAATTCATAAAAGGCTGGTGTTTATTAGAACCTAATGACATTTATTGTCAAAGAAATTTGTATGGGTATTTGGGTAATATGCTTTTTCACATTTGGACTTATTTTTAAGATAAAAATTTCTGTAACTTTTGTCTGTCTGTAATTTTTGTGTATTATATTAGTTTCCCTTTTTTGAAGATACAGTAAATCTTAACACATGTCAAAGAGCTTGCAGAAAAATTTGCAGTTTTGGGATTTCTTATGCCTAATAGCATATATTGTGAGCTGCCAAATTATAGAAGGAAAGATGTATAAATTTTTATACTAGATGAATCACAGGTGATCTTGGACATGGAGAATAGGATTATCTCTAAGGATACTTGATTCTGAGTGCTAGCAAATGGTGTGATATTATCTTTTAGATAATTATTTATATTAACAGTGAAAATAGAGAATGCTTAAATTAGTTGCAGCTGAGCTCAAATGCAAAGCCAACTTTTAGATTGTAAACAAACATTTTTTGAGACAGGACAAACAGAATCCCGAATTTAATTAATCTTGTGAGTGAAGACAATATGTTTATGAAATAAGCTTTTTACAATTGAGTGGCAAGACTGATGCAGCTATTGTTATTCACAAAGACGTCATCACCATGAGAAACTCTACTTTCTGAATTCTCATAGTGCTGGGTTTTCCAACCTAATAGTTTCACAAAGAAAAAAATGCAGCAAAATGCAGCTTGCATTTTATTGGTTGATTACTGCAGCAGGTAGTTAGGATGAAAAATAGAGGAGGACTCTGAGCCCATGCCTATGAAATAAGAAGGAAAAGATGGCAGTTATAAGGGTTTTTTTTCCCCCACCTTAGGCCATGTATATTTGGTCCATACTGTATGTTTTGAATTCTTCAACAAAGATCTTTTGGAGGGCAAGTTGAGTGCATGATCTGCAGTCCCCTGTTAAGGAGTAAGGAAAAAAAGATAACCAAAACAAGGAACCGTCTTGCCAATTTTAGGCATGCATTTTCCCTGCATTATTTGGACAGAGTATTGTGAATTGTGGAAGATAAACTATAGATATATGGAAAGATCAGGATCTTCTGTTCGTTCTTAAAAGCTTGCTCCATGTTTTATCTAATTTACATGTGAATTCCTACATCAGAATTACAGCCTTGTCTCTGGCATTACCAAGTGATTTTTGCCAGTTCTGGATAGAGACTCCAATTTGCCAAAAGGACATAAGTATGTCTGAAATGAACAACAAAAATGCTGTTGCCTGTCCTAGCTGAACAACAGAAAACTAAAAATGTCCCTTTCTAGCAGAGGCATCTGCAGAAACTGATGCTTTTGTCAAAATGTTGATAGCAATAGTTTTGCATGACACAAGCTCCACTCCTTATGTACATTTGTGTGAAGTCACAGTGAACGTACAAAATGGGTGGACCTTGCATTGCAACAGCTCAATGCTGCTTCTGTGATATGCCCCTCCCTTCCCTCTCGATTGCAAACACCTCTCCTTGCTAAGAAGAACTGCATTCCTCAGTATTGGCCTATAGGATATGGTCCTGTATTTTAAAAACAAATTTACAAAGTTATTATTTTGATACCACAGTTAACAGTTTCTTATGTAACATTCTGTAATTATGTTGCCCTCTGGATATGTCCACATAAAAGAACAAAATCCAGAAGATAGCTACATTCTGATCTGCACTTTAGTTCAGGAAATATAGATTGGATCAATTTATAACAGAATACACTAGTATTGAATTCCTGAGTTCAATAGTTCCTCAAGAATTTGTGGTAATAGTACAAAATTTGGAAGTACAGACTTCTAGACAAATCTCAAAATAGATGTCTGCCTTTTGTTGGAATTATCAGGGGTCAACTCAGCATTGTCTCATAAGCATAAGGGGGTCTCTCTAGTAAACACATCTCTATTGTGCTTGTGAGTCAACTGATTTCCACTTCCTCCTTCTTCTTGGGCTTGGGGATTAACAATCTCCATTACCCTTCTGGCAGACCTGCAAGCAGGAGCTGTTGCAGGATGCAGCTCTCGCCCTTTAGAAAGTGTCTACAAAGAACCAGTGATGATTAAGTGCTTTCTGCTATGAACCTACCTGTATCCAGATCTACTGAATAAAAGTAAGCTATCTCTATTCATCAAACTATAGTGTGAAGACTGAATTTATTTTTGAACGTAATTAAGCTTAATGTGCAAGTTCTCTTTTGGTTCATGCTTCTACTTTGCAAGATTGCTGTTTGCTGCTTGGAGTTCTTTTATTAACCTTTAAAAACTCCATCACCTTTGCAGAGGGAAATATCTTAGGTGTCTGAGGATGTGACCAGTCATTTTCTCTTTCTGCCCTAGAGTTAAGAGAACTGCTCCTCACCAAGTTATAGGTTGTTGTGTAATTGTATGTGGTATGGCTGATGGCTCATATCTTTATTTTAAATGTTCGTTAATACATACAGATATTAAAATAATAGAATGCCAGAAGGAGGTTATCCATGTGGAATAAATTCTCATTTGGCTCAGAATCTCAAGTTAGCCATGGAGAGCTCCCTTCATAATTCTACTTGAGGTGAATTGAATGTTTATATTTAAGTCCAAGTCGATTATTTAAATCTCTCTTTGTCCATGGACAGTTTAAAGCAATCATTCTTCAGTATAGAATTTTGGTTTCTATGATGCAGTTTAATTTCTAATATATCTCTGGGAAATGCACATAAAGATTTATGGAAGAACATTGAGTTTGGGAGAGTTGTTAGATGGATTCTCTGCATTCACAATTCCCATTAAATCACAGTGTGGCTTTCTGTTTCAATGTGTTTATAAATCTAGATATTATTATACTATACACCACACTTTATGGCTAAACATGAGCCCAGCTAAACATACCTTGACCCAGGCAAATGTCTGAACTCTGTTTCACTAAGTTCAAAATCATTTTCCAGTAGTGCACCTCTGTCTACAAAGGAATGAACAATGTGACTTTCTTCAGTTGCATCTATTGTTTCTATTAGAAATATTTTTTAGTTCAGGACCACTGTCCATTATTACTCAAGTAAAGGATATTATAAAATCTTTATTAATATGCTTTATTAAAATGAGGATTCATGTGAAAATTCTGGACAGCAATAGAGACAACTTTTTAAAGTAGATATTGTTATTATAGAGCAGAAATTAACATTATTTTTGGGGCTTTGGGGCCAAACTAAAACTTCCTGCCATGCCTAATGGCTAGTGATACCTTGACAATATTTGAGTGATATGGTAATGGATTTTTGTGTTCTGTGTTGGTTGAGATTTCTGTTTTGCCCTGCCAGAGGAAAAATGGGTCCAAAGATTTTGGGCCTAGTCACTCTGGGATACTCCGTGGGGAATCTGTAACTGCAGAAAGAAATGCTAGTGGCCACATGCATCCACAAGCTGTGTGTTGTCTACTCCTGCAATAGAGTTTTTGGGAGATACCTAATTATGCAATTTTTTTATCTGCAGGAATTGAAATACTGCTGTCCCATAATTATCTGAAGCCAAACTGCTCAAGTAATAATATTTGTGCTTCATCTGAGAAAGGTTAAAAACCAAGCTTTTTTTTTTTAAGGCTTTAGTTTCGATCATAGATCTAAATTCTCATAATGCCAGCTGAGATGTATAGCAAAAGGGTAGGAAGCTATTTATTGTCCATGTAACTAAGCACAACAACTACTAAAAGACTGGATGGGCTTCTTCAATATGCATCAACAAGCAGAGTAGGCATCAGCAGAAACTGAAGTTTTGTCCCCAGCAATACAGAGCTGGCACTGTATTTCCTTTGTGGAAGAAAGAATTGCAGGAGTGCCCACAAGGGACTTAGTTTGGTACTAGAGATTGCAATCATGACTTAATATTCATTAAAGCATATAGGATTAAGGCTTTGCCAAACAGCCACTCTTCCTTGGCCGTATTCCCAAAGTTAGAATACATGCAAATACATCCAGGCCAATATGACGCTAATATGGAAATTAAGAGTGTAGCCAGCATTCTAGCCTGTTTATATCTTCAATGAACATAGGTATTTTTGCTGAAAAGTAGAGGTTCTACTGCATAGATTTACTGCAGACCATTAGTATCATAAATACTTATTTACTTCTAGCCTTTTGTACTGGTCTCTGTACAAGAAATTCCTTGAGGTCCTAATGTTAGCTTTTCCTCTTTCTTTATCC
Source organism: Candoia aspera (assembly GCF_035149785.1). Lineage (NCBI taxonomy): Eukaryota > Metazoa > Chordata > Lepidosauria > Squamata > Candoiidae > Candoia > Candoia aspera. The sequence goes on along the minus strand of NC_086159.1, from coordinate 34,231,304 downwards.
ATAATGTAATTGGGGAGAGCAGTATACAACATTGCTAATGCAGCATCTTTTCCAATAATTGCACACCTATTTTGATTAGGTTCGGCATAGTACAAAATGACATATTTTGGATATTTGGGTATAATCTCAACTAATTCTAACATTTACTTAAGATGTTAAGTAATTTTGAAAATATTTTCTTTTGCTTTTAATAATGGGGTCTAGAAATAATATACACAGACCTTCCACTATAATCCTGTGCAAAATTATTTTATGTCCCATTGAACATATGGGACTTAACTCTGGAGAAAAAGTACAGAGAAGAGCTCTTTCAGTAACAGAATGAGTTAACAGTTGCTTGTATGCATGTTATGAAAACCAGATTGTTTACTTATTTCATAAATGGAGAATTTTTATCCAATATCTGCTTGGAAATGCTTCAACTGAAATCAATCTTTGGAAGATTTATATTGCATATATTGCAATATAGTATAATAGAAATTAATGTTATCAACTCTTGAATAAATTATGAAGACAATTAACTGCTGTTTTAGAATGTTGGCATCATCCTGTACAATGACAATTCTGCAAATAGCATCTGTTTTTACCTTTATGGTTTATGGATCCATGGCTCTTTTGCTTAATTGGCTGAATTTGAGCCAAAATCTTACTTTTAAGGGATCTTAAACAAGCTGAAATGTGATATGTTGCTTATGAGATTACAGTTTTAATTTGACAGGCTTTACTTATACAGCTAATATAAAACTTGATTTCTGATATCCAGGTATGCTTCTCAGCATGTTAAATATTCAGTAGCTGAACATAAACTTAGTTCTACATTTAACAGTGAAGATTAATTCAGTAACTTTTCATTCTAAGTATAGAATAGTACTGTAAAAATATTGGGGAGCTACCTCTGAAACCTGCATTTATATGTCTGCTTTCTCCTTCATTAATGTCAAAGATGACACATCTCTAGACAGTGTCTAGAAACTCTTTACAATGCTCCTTACAGCCAACTCTGGTAGCTCTCCAGCTGTGGTGCACAGAGGCCAGATTTCCAATTATACCCCCCCACCCCAGCTTCTAACACTTTTTGTAATATTTATTGAAAGTTTTAACAGCAATATTAAGACTAATACAAACTAAAATAAAAAAGGAAATAAAAGAAAAAGCTAAAAGTGCAATAAGAAAAAAAGTAAAAGAAAGTAGAAAAAAGAGAAAGATATAAAGATATAAAGAAGTGGCTTCAAATATTTTTCACATCAGTTATAAGTACAATTATATTTTGACCTCTCTCTCTAAAGTTACACCCAGGGTCTAACACTTAATGTGCTGTAACACATGTCCTTCAGCAAAAGCTGATATAGTCCCAAATACCTGATCAACTGGGAAGGTTTGACCATACCAAAAATGTATATATGCAACTTGGAAGGGACCTGAGGGAGCAACTTTGAAGTACCTGCCACTGAACATCTTAGACAAAGGCATTTTCCTCTATTTCCCATCCTTTCCTTTTTTCTCTCTCTCTTGTTCCAAAGCATATTAATCTCAGAAGTCCTCAGCAATAGTGCTGAAATTAGAGGAAAAATGCTGACAAAAGTATTGGGGGTGCTAAAAAAAACTTGATTTGGATACCATAAAACATGATAAATACATAACAGCTGAGCTGAGTAGAGCAAGGCTGCAAAGTGGGCAGGCTGGCAAAGTTTTTCGTTTTAGGAGAGATTACTTCTTTGCTTTGCTTTTATGTGGTAAACCTATTCTAGAATGTACACTACAGTTTTCATTAATTTTTCTCCTCTGAATAGCTATTGTTATGATGATGATGATGATGATGATGATGATGATGATGATGATGATGCAATTGCACAACTGAAATTTGGTGGTGTGTTCAGACAGGGCTCTAGGGGCTACAAAGCTAAACATAGATAATATTTACTCTAGAAGATACTTTCTAAAAACCCTTTCTAACTGTATATCTGGGTATAATTGTTACAAGATTTCAATATGTAAAAGAGGCAAGAATGACAAAATTCATGGACAACATTGCTACAGAGATAACAAATACAGACAGACAGGCAACTTCTGTAAAATGTAACCACATTTTCTGGGGCTAGAAAAATAGGAAACATTCCTATTAAATCCTGCTAGATTTCTTTACAAGTCATTTTATTAGCGGACTGAATAATTGTACAGGAGAATAATGCTTGTAAGTTAGGATCCTCTCCAGGGGCCATATGTCAGCACATGGAGGGAATCTCCTCAGAGCTAAATGAGGCCTTGATTTGCCACCTTCCCCTTTCTCACTGCAAGTAACTAAAGCAATCAGCAAGCAAGACCATCCACAGAATGGGAGGACTGTGTGTAGCATCTTCTTCTCTAAGCCTTGTTCCATGATTTAAGATTCACATTCAAGAATTGGAAATGTTGACAAGTGCAAATTAAGATAATAAAACTTGATTGAGGAAAATGGGAGAAATTGAGAAATTGTCTGAATTTGTTTTGATTTAAAAACTCAGAGTGCAGGTATGCTTCAATGCCTTCTACTCAGCCTAAGGAAAATTATGGTATATACTTCATTTCCCCACTTTTTAAATCAATTTTATCATTCAAGATGGCCAACAATAAATGAATGGAGCCAAATGCTAATCCAAAGGGAGTATATTCCAGATTTCAGGAATGGTGCTGTCTTACCTATAGAGGTCCCTAATCAAAAAATCTAGTTTTAGATCTAGCAGTTGGCTTGGTTGGTGGCATACAAAATCCTTTTTTGGAACAGGTTGTTCCCCTTAAAGCTTTGAATTCATATTGGATTCTTACACATATCTATAATCTATATTTAATGTAAAAAAGAAATAAGCTATGATTTCCGATACATTATTTTACTAAAATAAGGGTTTATTACAAATTAAGTCAGATAAACAGCAATATAGCAGTAATAAGGCTTTATGAAGAGCAACAATACTTAATACAAAGATTAACAATACTTATTCATGATCGTACTTTAAGGACAATAGTCTTGGTTATGATTCAGTTTTCCTACTTAGCAAGTGAACCTGTTTTTGTCTATGCAGGAATTGTATGCAGTTAGAGCAGTATTTTTCAACCTTGGCAACTTTAATTGTCAATTGGGGAATTCTGGGAGTTGAAGTCCATGCATCTTAAAGTTGCCAAAGTTGAGAAACACTGATTTAGGAGGTAGTAATCTGTCCAGTATTCATGTTTTATATCTCCAGTGAGAGGAGATGGGTGGTGACAAATTTGATAAATAAATAAATAAATAATATATCTACCATTTCTCCTATTACCCTCCTTTGTTTCAAGTTAAAGAGCCTTGATTGCTGTAGTTCTTCTTCATAAGGGAGCTGTTTCAGTCCTCTAAACATTTTTTTCATTTTTGTATCTTTTTTAGGCCTATATATCTCTTGGTCACCACTCAGCCCTAAATCTAGACCATTTCTGTAAATTAAAAAAAACACTGTTTGTTGCCCTTCCCCTGCACCTCCTTTAGTCATTGCCAATTAATTTCTCCTTTCTACCTCCTGTTTTTTAAGTAATTTGCCAGTTCACAAAAACATCCATCTTTTTATTCCATTACAGCTGAATTTGCTTAAGAGCCTTAGGAAGTCTTTGTTCAGGTTTTTAAAACCCCAAGCATGCAAAGTCTATTGGATTGTCCTTGTTTCAAAGATGCTTAGTTAGCACTTAGTTCTCTTTAACTGCTCTATGAGCCAAATGAGTCCAGGCCAAATATACAAGGCCAGCTATTCTCCATTTATTCTCTAAAGAGCAATGTACTAGAACCAGATTTGTTGTCGATTTCCAAAATGGTCAATTTTGTTCCTATTAACCAGTGCAGATATTTTAAGTATAGGCTTCATAGGATTCCATTGTTACCAGTTTCCTAGTACCGGCTTCCCCAGCCCATAGAGTTTTGGTGAGAATAATGGGATTTGTAGTCAAAGACATCCAGCATCCTTACCTTGGTAGGGCTGATGTCAAAGGTGAATGAAAGTATAAATTCCATTTTTAATTTACATCAATAGATTTGTCGCTCCCTTAAGAAATATTATTGTAAATTGTTTTCCATTATTTAATATAGTATAGTTTGACATCTCTCCTCCATTAAAGCATTAAAATGCTTTAGATAAATTAAAAGTACTTTCATCCAAGCTGCCTGATTCATTTAAGAGCTGAAAAATGTTTGTCCCTGAATGTCAATAAATATATAATAAAGTGTGGAGGAAAGCTAAGATCTCCTCTGTGACTACCTGTGGTGCTGTTTCTTTTTAAAGAAGTGACAATTTATCATTAATATCCTCAGGCATTGAAATAGATATTTTTAAAATATATATATAGCATTTCTAATAGCCAATATCAATAAGGTAGCAGTTAGTTAATTTTATTCAGGAAGACATTTTGAAATCAAAGTATTAGCAAGGAAGGGATAAAAGGTATATAGAATTATTAACTATGATCATTGCTGATTTTTTATTATTGCAATAAATTTTATTTGATAACTATGGTCATAAATAAGGTGAGTGAATACAGTGAGACAGTGATTTAGTTTTGAAGGTAAAAAGTTAAAGAAGGTCATTAATGAAATTCACATGCTCCTTTTCAGGACTTTTCCTCCAATATAGATAAATTATCCCCCTGCCGTCTTTTAAAATCACTAGGAGGGCAATCGTAAGATATAAGGCAGTTGGCCCCTTCTGCTTCCCACAAACTCTGAAAAAGAGACAGGGTCCTGTACCTTTAATGTTTGCATGGATGTGGGAATTTTATCAGCTGCAAATAAACTCTTGTTATTGTGCCTGTTTTCCATCACCTTTTTTACATATTGAAGAGAGATTTTGCTTGGTAGCATTAGGAGCTATTCATCTGGAAGTACCCTAAGAGCCTTCAGAAAGAGATGATACTTAAGTACCATATACCTACTTAATATATTGCAGCTGTAATTCTTAAAGTTACAAACTTTCAGGCCTAAATTATGTATCCAGATTAGCATAAAATTTACACATTTCTTTGACATTTTTCATTTGAGATTCTACACCAAAATTTGTAATACATTTATTCAAAGTTTGCTTCCTATAAAATTTTATCTTTTCCTTTATTGGTAGGTAAAAGCTTATGTATTCATGGGGCTGAGAATTGTGTGCAGTTCTACCACAGGAGGAGTACAGCAAGTAAATGGTTATTACAACATCCATCTGTGGTTAGGCATTCTTCATTTCCGCAAGTCAAAAGGTCGATAAACATGGAAGCTTCCTCTTCTGGATTTGTTACATCATCAATTTCTCATCACCCAGGTATTTAGTTCTATTGTTTTCCTTAGTGCTTTACAAAAATTATCCCTGCTATGAAATATTTAGAGCGTCTATCAAATCTCCATAGAATTAATCTCTAGATCAGTTAATAGACTGATGTTCTTTTTTTTAACTACACTTATTTGCAATTGCCATAGTAATTGATAATCAGAGCAAGAACAGAAATGGTTGGAAGAGTTTAGAGAAATTGAGATATTTCATTTTTTTTTCTAAGATTCCCTATTATCACCATCCAGTATAGTTATGCTTTTATATTTTTTAAAAAATGCCAAAAAAGCTATATTTCTTCTCTCATACAAACAGATTAGATAATTTTAAGTTTATCTGTATATTATATCTGTAATATACAGATAAACTCACATTTATCTAATTTATAGAGGTAATCACTTGTTTCTCAGGCAGTATGAATAAGCCAGCACTGGCTTGATTAAAGATGTTTCAGAAGGACTTTCACACCAGTGAGGACACCAGTAGCTGCTGGGAATCTTTTTAAAAATGTCATTCTGGCCATTCTGTGAGTTACTGAGCAGAAACAGCTTCTTTTTTTATTTTTTCTTTCATGATCACTTTCAAATCATTGACACTCAAAATATTCATAAGCATCCATTGTGTAGTTATTAGAGAGTGTTCTTAGTCTAAAGGTTCAAATCTATGTAGAAATAACTAAATTACTCCCTCATACCTATACCCATATGGTTTCAAGTAAGTAAAGAACATTGCCTTTCCTAGTTATATCTTTCACCCTGTGGTTATTGTCCAGGTGACTGATGACTACCAGGCATGCAGAGCCAACAGAAGATGTAGCCAAGAGGCAGAAAAACATTGATAGTATTTATAAGTTGCCATTTGGCCCAGAAAGGGGTCACAACATGACTGAATCCGAAGTTTTAGAATGATTGAAATCTAAATTTAAGAACATGAGTCCAAAACAGAGGGCAATGAATAAGTTAGACCTATAAATAAGCCTCAGTTTTAAAAAAATGTTCTTAAGGATTAAAAGCATAGTTCCTATATTTCAAAATAAGATTGTGAAGAGTACAGTGCTTCTAGCTACCTTTGCCTATGAAGCAGGGGGTATTTTCTAAAAGTGTGTTTTGGGTTCAGTGAAATCCCAAACTGAATTGCACAGACTTACACACATTCAAGAAATGTCTGAATCAAAATGAACCTTGTCCAAAGTCAATCAAATCTAAATCTGAAGCCTCCTGAAGTCTCATTAGGAGTCCTGTTTGCAAAAACTGATACGTTTATTTCTAAGCATTCCATTTAACAACAGTTTCAGACTGGGGAGAGGAGCCTAGGGCATGAGGAAGTTTTGTTTTGTAAATGATAGCGTCTGATCACAGTCATAATTATAGGAAAAGATTATCAATCCTTTCTTCCTAGAGCATTTTGCTGGAGCCAGTGAAAAGTATAAGGCTTAAGTTTTGGGTATTTGTATGGAACTGTTGAAGGTTTCGTTCGTTTGCTACTGTTTACTCCCCATGCTCTGTTGTATTACATTTTCCATGATTTTACTGTCAATAGAGGGGGGGGGGGAACCTTATAATGCCCTAGCCTTTATCTTTCTGAAATTTTCTAAGTTACTTGTCTAAAGAGTAGTCTATGATGTCACCTTATTCATGCATATAGCCCTGCCCCACCCCAAAATGTACAGGGAAGGGGAAACAAGTCATTCCTTTACGCCAAATTTGAATTTCCCGCATCCCTTTTATATTGATTCTTTTGACATTTTAACTGATTTATACAGTTGCCATTGTTCAGTTGTTTCTGACTCATAACAACCTGATGGACATCATTTCACCAGGACTGTCTGTCAGTAACTGCATCTTTGAGCTCTTGTATGCTCTTGCTTGTGTCATCATTGATAATATTCTATCTATCTCTTTTTCAATTGCCTTGGATTTTTCCAAGGATCAGGATCTCCTCCAATGACTCACTTGCCCTCACATTAGGCTCCCAAAATGTTTAATCTTTAGCTTTATTATTAGTACTTCCATTGATCAGTCTGGTTTTACTGTACTTCATCTAATATTGAATTATTTGCTCTTCTTGTCCAACAATTCTCAACAATTTTCTACAGCACCACAGTCCAAAGGCATCAACTCTTTTTTATTCAGCCTTTGGATGGTCCAGCTTTCAGAGCTGTATGTTACAACTGGGAAAATTGGGCAACCTCTACTTTGTGTGACATTTTCATAGCATTGCCTATAACATAAGGGGATAAGTATATATTGCAGGAGAGCAGGGAACCTCTCAAGCTGAAAAAGTTTACAGAAAATACTTGAACATACTTAAATCAAACTTGGAGACACTAAAAGATGGGTCAACTTGGCTGCTGATTTCATCCAACTTTTGCATATTTCATAATGCCATTATGATTTTAAACATCAAATTTAAAAGATAGCTAGCTTAAGAAGTCCTGATGTGGGCAGCATTCCCATTGGTCAAGTCTTGCATATACAGTAGGTGTTGGGGACTAAAGCCCTGGGGGAAACCCACCTCCTCAGTTGCTAGGGGACATGCTGCAGGTATGAACTGTAAAGAAGACAGAGAAAGGAGGGAAACAGAGAGAAATGTTGCCACATTTAGCCCATGCTGCAAAATGTGCATTTTCAACTGTGTTGAAAGTTGTATGGCTAGGGGGACACATTGCTGTTAGAATGCTGGAAAGTCAAGTGTATGGTTAGCAGGAACTGAAAGCATATTTTAATGGAGCACCTGAATATGAAAACTGTTAGTTTCAATGTAATAAAGTTTTGAATTCAGCATTTGGATGGAATGCCTATTCCAAAGCTTGCTATATTTTATCTCATTAAAAAAAGTACATTTCTTTGTCTTTGGCAATGAACTATTTCTCACCCCATGCCCACTTCATAAGCAAAACAGTGATAGTATTGTGTTACAACACTCCTACAAAATAAGAATTATTAAAGGACGTTATGCTTTGAGCATTCCTAATGTATAGGAGTGCTCACAACAACTGCTAACAACTAATAACAGAATATGATATATTCTACCATTAGAGCTTTTTATAAGAGATTTGAGAGAGAAATTTTTTTACTTCGTTTACATCTTTTGGTAGCAACAGAATTGTTACCAAACACTGTTTATGCAAAAACTGTTCCTTGCAGTGAAAGTAATGCAAATAGAGTTTTCTTTATTAATTTTTCAACATAAAGAGAGCATAATTTATTTAGCAGCTGCACTACAATTAGCTGTAGAGTTTTCCTTATCCATTCCTTTAGTAAGCCCTAATGTCTCTAGGAATTTAACCAGCAGGGTAACTATGAAAGCAATAGCTGCGTCTCAGCCTGTGTATCTGCCTGCACCTAATAGTCAAAGCTTAGATTTCAAGCAGCCAACATTGTTACAGCTGTTGATGGATATCTCTTTCATGATTTTACTGCTATCTGAGCTAATGGCCCGGAGTGAATCTGGTATCAATAAGTTCAATACATCAATTATGCATTGTGTGAAATAATACTTCCTTTTGTTTCTTTTGAACCTCCTGCCAATCAATTTAATTGAGTAAAGTGATTTCTAGCATGATGGAGAAAAAATATACCTTATTTCTCAATATATTTTAAATCTATAGTCATCCAATATTTCCCTTGCTAAAATGAGACACTTTTGCTTTCTTTTATAAGATAGTGGTTACAATGATTATTTTGTTATCATGTTTGTGTCTTCCTAATGCTGGGACATGATACTAGAAAAACTGTGACTAGAGCTAAAATCATTTTTTTAATGTCATAGGTTGCTTTTATTTGCAAACCTTTTCTTAGTAGACAAGAAATACATAATTGCATTTCTTTCTCTTTTTTATGTTTTGTTGTTGTAGCTATAGAGTCCATTAGAACATGGTGAAGGTAGAAAGATGTTTAGCCCTCAGTATTTTCTACACTAAAATTTTCCTGCTACTTACCCTAAGGAAATTATTTACTATACTTAATTGCTATAAATTATAGTTATTTATTATACTTAACTGTTGGGACTCTCAACTTAAAGAGAAGCTCCTTCAGACCATTAAATATATATCTCTACCTATTCTGCATTGCCTCAACCAAGGCCATCTACATTGTCTGGGTTCATGTATCGTAATGTAGTTAATTTGATTCATGGCTTAATTATTATACAGTATATGAATTCAATTCTTATGCCTTATCTAACAAATTATAGTTGAAACTGTTGGAAATCCTGGCAAATCCAGCATGTGTCCTAACAGCCAGGAACCACGCTGAGACAAGGAATAGGTCTCTAGTGTTTTATTACTGCTACATAACAGAGAATCCTAACAAACTGAAGAAGCATGGGAAAACCCAGACATATAAACCCCAAAGACTAAGGCGGGCCCGATCTGTGTCTCTTTGAATGGCCACCTAATTCCTCAGTACTACGCATGTGCTTAACAGCCTGGATGGGAGCCCCCTGCTCGCCATTCTCACTCATGACAGCATGCCTCATTAGCATATGGATAGTTGCTCTAGGATGCAAGCTCTCCATGCTTCTGAGGGAGCTGTTTGTTGCCACTCCCACTTCCTCTTCCTCTCTTCCTCCTTTTTCCACCAGGAGCTAAGCACACAGCTGTGTGCTGCTCCATATCTCTGGGTGCCATGTGGTGGGCCTGGAATTTCCATTTTCTTGCATGCAGCTCTCAGCTGCTGTAGGGCTAAGAGATCACCAAGTATAGCTAAAGAACAGAAGAAACAAGGAACTTCATTTTCCACCAAAGATGAATGTAACTGAACTAAAAAATAAAGTCAGTAAGACTCTTTTTACTTTACTTTTGAACCTACTCTGTCTAAGCGTGTGATTCTTTATGCTTGGGAGGGCTAAGTGTGTAAGATCAATAACCTGTGTTTCTCTGACGTGTTCATTGAAGCTATTTAAGATAATATTCTTTTTCTATGCACAGCTTTTCAGCTGTGTTAAGCTCTGCTCCATTAGGTGGTTCTAGCAGGCCACTAATGGCTTCAGAAACAAGCCATGACCTCAGCTGCAGGTTTCAGATATCATACCATCATATAGAAAACTTTACCTTTTTGCTGCTATCCCTGGTAGTCATGCATATTTTTTCAGCCTTAATCTGGTAGACCTAATACTGGACATGGTTATGCTTCTACATACTGCTGGTGGAGTGAGGTCGGGTTCCATTTTTGACTGTATTAGTTTGTTTTAATTTCCCAGTGCACTTGTGTACTTTATAAAACTATTAGTACATTTGGGGTACAATTTATAAAACCTATAATCACAAAATGAATCTGCATAATGCTTCATGGAACATGGATCACTTAATGTAGAGAATATAAAATGCCAATGCTAAAGCTTTATTGTGGTTTGTCTTTAAAATAAGAATTCTAAACTTCTGAAAAGCTACTTTGAAGCTGGAGCCCTTAAACCTGCAGCTTCACTCCCTAGTCTCAATCTAAACACAGGAGGGTAGAAGATCCAGGAGCCTGCAAGTTAACTCTTGACTCTTAAGTGAGTGGCCTACCAGAACATGGAAACTCTTTTAAGTACACCATAATTCTAAGCTACTACCATCCTTCAACAAGTGACAAAGAGTGGAATTGGGAGGGGGAGGAAGTTAGAAGTTTCTTTGTCCCCAGGAAGTCTTGGTTTAAAGTTCTCAGAGAAGCAAGGAGGACAAGAAACAGATATTGTCTGATTGGTCCTACGATTCAGGCTCTGTGCCTAAAAACCATGAGAAAACTGGAATCAGAAAGATAACATTGGCAAGGAAAGCAGAGAGCAGTTACGCCAGGATATTTGACTTATTTTCTGTGCTGCCTTTACACAACTGTGTAGCTCATTTTTTGTTTCTATCCTTTATCCCTTTATCTCTTTGTTTGGTCAAATTAATGAGTGCTAGTTTGTTATGCGGATCTCAGCCTCATGTAATATTGCAATTAACCTTTCTTTGTTGTCTTTCTTCAAAATCTGTTGCTTGTTACTACTTCAGTGTTAAATCTGCACTAGAGTTATACAACTACAAGTAGTGTGTGGAGATCCAGGGATGAATTTGGCAAGCTTGTGTGGGCAATAGTGACAGACACCTCACTTCCTTCCCAGCAGTATCCATAGATCCAAAGAGACCAAAATGATCACAGGCACACAATGCTGTATACTTGCAAATATAGCAACATTTGTGTGATGCTTGCGTCATCATCCCCCCTCCCCTTGGTTGATGCCAATGCTCTTCCTTGCTACAAATATATATTAGGAATATTTCAGTCTTCAGTTTTCACAACTTTGGTATGCAATTTATTTATGCCTAAATTAAAACCTGATTAGATTTATGTGGTATTACAATATGTGTGCTGTAATAAACCTTTTTAACTTAAATTGTTAAAACTGCACATGTGAAACGGGGATTTACCAATAACACGTTTTGTAAAATGAGTTATTTAGCCTCTGTTATGTTTTGTAAAATATTGTTAAGCAGTACAATTTTCACTGATACAAAATAATCTCTTTAATGTATATTGCAATGCTGCATTTTGTATATGTTTGGCAAACCGAAGCTAAACAATATTAGCTGGCTGAAGTGATGTGCTTTGAAACTGCAATTTGATTTACAAATGCAGGTAGACAAATATTTTGTCACTTTCAAAGTAGATGAGTGAAAATAAGGGTCTATGGAGGGGCAAGGAGGGCAAATGACAACATGCATGTAATGACATCATACAAATTCCATGACTTAGGTACTCACATTAGAGGTTATGACACAAGTTAATAATCATGGCATTTGTGTCATGACCTAATTTCACACATCGTTTTGATTCATAGAAACTGCTGGGAGTGAGAAATACATTGTAATTTGATTCATGTGTTTTTGGACTGATATTTCCCTGCACTATACAGAAAAATATATATACAACAATAGTAGTTGCTGCCATGGTATCTTTCCCACTCATTGCTGTTGCAGTCACTACTAAATTGTTGCAAACTCCACCCAATCTCTTCAATTTCTTTAGATAGAAGACAGCAGTATCATGGTCGTGAGCTGGAAACACAAATACCCATAAGGCCTGATGCTGAGAAGACACATGTAGACTTTTCAGAAATTTTTAATGCAATACAAGAAAGTAAGTTACTTTGTGAATCTTAATTATATAATATGTGCTTATATACTGTATGTGATCTGAAAAATGAGCTTGAGTGGTTAAAATTATGGGAGTTGAAGGATGCTTCTTGTATTTAAGCCTGACCAAAAGGTGAATGTCTGGAAAAGACTTCTAGGGGTAAGAGTGAAATATTAAACTGTTAGAAATACAGTAGTTCACTTGCTAAACAGAGATGTTGTTGCTTTCTCTTTTTTTATATAAGAATGTTATTAAACTTGAAACAAAGATAAAAACTACAAAAAAGCAAAAAACTACAAAAAAAAGAAGAAAGAATTTTAAAGATTATATACAGACATGACTTCCAACTTTCAACAAGAATATCCAGCAATTTCCATAATCAATCCCTTACTCTCTATCAAACCAAGATCACATTATTTCTATAAATCCTTCCATTAGCACATATACTGTACAAGTCACTAATGCAATTGCTTTTTCCCCTTATATATAATATATATATACACACACACACACACACGCACGCACGCACACGTATATGTATATGTATATATAAATTTCTAAATCAACTTCCCTGCCCTATAGGACAACATCCATTTAATTATTTCTTCCTACCACTATTCTATATATTTCTGTCCACTATAATAAGAATCAAATGATAAAAATACATAAATTGTCTGCTTTTATAACTACTAATACTACAACAATCCTAACCCTATTAAACCTAAGAGCCCAAGAATTATTATTATATCTTATAGATACCTTATCAATCTTACAAATCAATCAAACCTTAAAGAAAGTCCAGTAAATCTTAACCCTAGTCAGTAAAAAGAAATCATAATAGTCTCATTATCAATCCAGTTATACATTCTTAATTTTTTACCCCACTTCAAAATATACCAGGGCATTTACATATCTCCCTATTACGGATAAGGCATTTTTATTACAAAAATCAAATAGCCCAATTGCCCCCCTTTAAAACTCAGACTTCTCAGCAAAAAAACTCCCACGAAACATATTCTCTTCTCTCCCATAACAATCCCTCATAAAGCCATAACATTTTCCCAGAAAAACAACTCTAATCTGCAGCTCAGACTGTTGCTTTAACCCCTTCAGCACCAAAAAGTAGTCTTTACCTGGCATTACTTCAGTCTCACTGACAACAGAAACATCTCCATCTTTGCCAAAATCTTCATCTTCCTCCATAACCTCTTCAGCCAGATGACACACTTTAGAAATAATCTCTTCCCCAGTGTCCTGAATATTCTGCAGAATAGTTTGACAGCACTCTGAAAAGATCTCTTTGAAGGACTGCTTATGCTTGCAATGGAACTCTGAAAAATCCTCTTTGAAATCTTCCATGTTTCAGGCAGTAGATTATAGCACCTCCTAGATACTTGACTAGCATAGATAGGAGTTATGAGTTAATGCAAAATTTCCAAGTGAAATTGAAACAGGAAACAATGTACTAACAAGCAGGTCCTAGGGAAAATGAATAGAAAGCTGAAGATTTAAAACAGCAAATCCAATGTGTAGGAAAATATTCAATCCTTCAAATTCAGTACAAAAATAATAACAGGAAGGCAATTATATATTCTCAGCCCTCCTTAATCTTTAAATGGGAAAACAAGCCAAAACTTTATAAATTTTAAAAAATTTAGTTCAGAAATAACAATAAGCACCAAGAGATTCTGCTTCTTCTTACTACAGAAAGCCTCTCTTAGGGTGTTGTTGTTGTTTATTTGTTTAGTTGCTTCCGACTCTTCGTGACTTCATGGACCAGCCCACACCAGAGCTTCCTGTCGGTCGTCAACACCCCCAGCTCCCCCAGGGACAAGTCCGTCACCTCTAGAATATCATCCATCCATCTTCCCCTTGGTCGTCCCCTCTTCCTTTTGCCCTCCACTCTCCCTAGCATCAGCATCTTCTCCAGGCTGTCCTGTCTTCTCATTATGTGGCCAAAGTATTTCAGTTTTGCCTTGAATATCCTTCCCTCAAGTGAGCAGTCTGGCTTTATTTCCTGGAGTATGGACTGGTTTGATCTTCTTGCGGTCCAAGGGACTCTCAGAATTTTCCTCCAACACCACAGTTCAAAAGCTCGATCTTCCTTCTCTCAGCCTTCCTTGTGGTCCAGCTCTCGCAGCCATATGTTACTACGGGGAACACCATTGCTTTAACTATGCGGGCCTTTGTTGTCAGTGTGATGTCTCTGCTCTTAACTATTTTATCGAGATTTGTCATTGCTCTTCTCCCAAGGATTAAGCGTCTTCTGATTTCCTGACTGTAGTCAGCATCTGCAGTAATCTTTGCACCTAGGAATACAAACTCTTTCACCGCTTCTACATTTTCTCCCTCTATTTGCCAGTTATCAATCAAGCTGGTTGCCATAATCTTGGTTTTTTTGAGGTTTAGCTGCAAACCAGCTTTTGCACTTTCTTCTTTCACCTTCATCATAAGGCTCCTCAGTTCCTCTTCACGTTCAGCCATCAAAGTGGTATCATCTGCATATCTGAGATTGTTAATGTTTCTTCCAGAGATTTTAACTCCAGCCTTGGATTCCTCAAGGCCAGCTTGTCGCATGATGTGTTCTGCGTACAAGTTGAACAGGTAGGGTGAGAGTATACAGCCCTGCCGTACTCCTTTCCCAATCTTAAACCAGTCCGTTGTTCCATGGTCTGTTCTTACTGTTGCTCCTTGGTCGTTATACAGATTCTTCAGGAGGCATACAAGATGACTTGGTATCCCCATACCACTAAGAACTTGCCACAATTTGTTATGGTCCACACAGTCAAAGGCTTTAGAATAGTCAATAAAACAGAAATAGATGTTTTTCTGAAACTCCCTGGCTTTTTCCATTATCCAGCGGATATTGGCAATTTGGTCCCTAGTTCCTCTGCCTTTTCTAAACCCAGCTTGTACATCTGGCAATTCTCGCTCCATGAACTGCTGAAGTCTACCTTGCAGGATCTTGAGCATTACCTTACTGGCATGTGAAATGAGTGCCACTGTTCGATAGTTTGAACATTCTTTAGTGTTTCCCTTTTTTGGTATGGGGATATAAGTTGATTTGTTCCAATCTGATGGCCATTCTTGTGTTTTCCAAATTTGCTGGCATATAGCATGCATTACCTTGACAGCATCATCTTGCAAGATTTTGAACAGTTCAGCTGGGATGCCATCGTCTCCTGCTGCCTTGTTATTAGCAATGCTTCTTAAGGCCCACTCAACCTCACTCTTCAGGATGTCTGGCTCTAGCTCACTGACCACACCGTCAAAGCTATCCCCGATATTGTTATCCTTCCTATACAGGTCTTCTGTATATTCTTGCCACCTTTTCTTGATCTCTTCTTCTTCTGTTAGGTCCTTGCCATCTTTGTTTTTGATCATGCCCATTTGTGCCTGGAATTTACCTCCGATGTTTCTAATTTTCTGGAAGAGGTCTCTTGTCCTTCCTATTCTATTGTCTTCTTCCACTTCCACGCACTGCTTGTTTAAAAATAATTCCTTATCTCTTCTGGCTAACCTCTGGAATTTTGCATTTAATTGGGCATATTTCCCCCTATCACTGTTCTCTTTTGCTTTCCTTCTTTCTTGGGCTACTTCTAGTGTCTCAGCAGACAGCCATTTTGCCTCCTTGGTTTTCTCTTTCTTTGGGATGTATTTTGTTGCTGCCTCCTGAATAATGCTGCGAACTTCTGTCCAGAGTTCTTCCGGGACCCTATCTACTAAGTCCAGTCCCTTAAATCTGTTCTTCACCGCCACTGCATATTTCTTAAGAATATTAGTGAGCTCATATCTAGCTGATCTGTGGGTCTTCCCTAATCTCTTTAGTCTGATCCTAAATTGTACAAGAAGAAGTTCGTGATCTGAACTACAGTCAGCTCCAGGTCTTGTTTTTACCGACTGTACAGATGTCCGCCACCTTTGGCTGCAAAGGATGTAGTCAATCTGATTTCGGTGTTGTCCATCTGGTGACGTCCGTGTATAAAGCCGTCTCTTAGGTTGTTGGAAGAGAGTGTTTGTTATGCAGAGTGAATTGTCTTGGCAAAATTCAGCCTGTGTCCTGCTTCGTTTTGTTCTCCCAGGCCATGCTTACCTGTAATTCCAGGTGTCATTTGACTGCCCACCTTAGCATTCCAGTCTCCTGTGATGAAAATAACATCTCTTTTAGGTGTGTTGTCCAGTAGGTGCTGCAGATCCTCATAGAACTGCTCTACTTCAGCTTCTTCAGCATTTGTGGTTGGGGCATATATTTGGATCACTGTGATGTTAGATGGCTTGCCCTGAATTCGAATTGAGATCATTCTGTCATTTTTTGGATTGTATCCAAGCACTGCTTTAGCCACTTTACTATTAATTATGAAGGCTACTCTATTTCTTCTGTGGTCCTCTTGTCCACAGTAGTAGATCTGGTGGTCATTTGATGTGAAGTGGCCCATTCCAGTCCATTTCAGTTCACTGACGCCCAAAATGTCTATCTTTAATCTTGACATCTCACCAATAACCACATCCAATTTGCCCTGGCTCATAGATCTTACATTCCAGGTTCCAATGGTGTGTTGATCCTTAGAACATCGGATTCGCCGTTCACCACCAGCACCGTCGGCCGGTAGCCGTCCTTTCGGCTTTGAGCTAGCTGCGTCATCACGTCTGGGGCTAGTTGAACTCATCCTCTGTTCCTCCCCAGTAGCATTTTGACCATCTTCTGACCTGGGGGTCTCATCTTCCGATGGTATACCAACATATCTCTGGTTGTACTGATCCATTTAGTTTTCACGGCAAGAATACTGGGGTGGGTTGCCATTACCTTCCCCAGGGATCGCATGTAGTCCGACCTCTCTGTCATGACCTTCCCGTCTTGGGTGGCCCTTCACGGTTTTAGCTCATGGCATCATTGAGGTGCTGAAGCTCCAGCACCACGACAAGGTAACGATCCTTTGCTGAAGTCTCTTAGGGTACAAAACTTTAAAAAAAAAAAAAAAGTAAATTTGGTGTTTTAGAAATGGAGTGGCTGGACTTACTGTCCCTTTAAGGGCTGCAACGTGGTTCGGAAATGGTGAAATCCCAGCCTCCCGGCAAAGTCTTACACATCAATTGTGTATGCTGTCCACAGTCTCCTGGTTGCAACTCACTGTCTGGAGGACGAATGGGTCAATTCCAAGCTTTTTCCTTGATCCAGAAAAAAGCTCTGGGCTACAGGAGAAACCAGCCTGAGCCTGGAAAAACTGCCACGATGCTAGTTCTGCCCACGGAACCCGCGGGCACAGTGGCTCAGTCCACCATATTCCCACTGGAAGCCCCATTGTTGCTTTCTCTCTTAAGATAGGGGTTGCAGCTATTATTTTGTTACCATCTTTTTATCTTCCTAATGCTGTGATGCAGTTCTAGAAAAACAGTGACCAGAATTAAAGGGATTTTTATGTCATAAAAAGGTAAAGGTTTCCCTTGACGTAAAGTCCAGTCGAATCCGACTCTAGGGGGCGGTGCTCATCTCCGTTTCTAAGCCTTGGAGCCGGCGTTGTCATAGACACTTCCGGGTCATGTGGCCAGCATGACGACTCGGAACGCCGTTACCTTCCCGCCGAAGCGGTACCTATCGATCTACTCACATTTGCATGTTTTCGAACTGCTAGGTGAGCAGGAGCTGGGATTAACAACGGGAGCTCACCCCGCCGCGCGGTTTCGAACCGCCGACCTTCTGATCGACAGCTCAGCGGTTTAACCCGCAGCGCCACCGCGTCCCTTTTTATGTCATAGGCTGCTGTTATTAAACCTTTTCTTAGTAGACCAGAGAGAGCCAGTTGGGTGTAGCAGTTAAGTCATCAGGTTAGAAACTGTGAGTTCTAGTCCCACCTTAGGCACGAAGCCAGCTGGGTGACCTTGGGCCAGTCAGTTTTCTCTCAGCCCCAGAAAGGAGGCAATGGCAAACCACTTCTGAAAAACCTTGCCAAGAAAACTGCAGGGACTTATCCAGGCAGTCTTAGAGAAGTGGACACAATTGAACAGATTAAAAAAAAACAACTAGACAAGTAATGAATAATAGCATTCCTTTTTTTAAAGGGTTTTTTTTTTGGAGCTATAGAGTCCATTAGACCATGATGCAAGTGAAAAGACATTTAGTCTTCAGTATACTCTTCAGTATACGCTATTTCTGCTACTGTTATAAATAATATAGTTATTTATTATACTTACGTGTTGGAACTCCCCAGCTTAAGGAGAAGGCCATTAAATATATATCTCTGCCTATTCTGTATTGCCTGAACCCAAAGCCATTTACATTGGATGGGTTTATGTATCATAATAAGTCATAATGTAGTTTGTTTGATTATGGTTAAGTATTATATCTGAATTCAGCCCTTCTGGCTTATCTAACGAATCGTGGTTGAAACAAGCCATTACGATGCATCAAACTCTTCCCAGAGAGCCATGCCAGACCATGCCTCAGCCAACTTCATAGGATCTGCACAACCAGGGTCCAAATCAATGTGAGCAATTTTATCTGACAGATGCTGTGAAAAATCCTCATAGCAGCACTCCTCTGCAAGGGCCAGGTTACGTTAAGAAGGGTGGCTGGATGGCGATTTGTGGATGCAGTAAGAGCAACAAAGTAATTCTGTCTTGATACTCTCATCACCACAGTGTAGTCCCTAACAAAGGCTCTTACAAATCCAGTCATATTTATTGCTCTCTGTATTCCTCCAGTGATATCCTAGGTGTCCCTTCTGCTATTTCATGTCCTAGAACCCATCCAAAAATCACCCTCTGGGATCCATGAACAGTGAGAAGCCAGATAGGCGTAATTCAGTCTAAGGCCATAGCTACCCTCTCATACCAAGT
Source organism: Candoia aspera (assembly GCF_035149785.1). NCBI lineage: Eukaryota > Metazoa > Chordata > Lepidosauria > Squamata > Candoiidae > Candoia > Candoia aspera. Next base: position 34,212,070 of record NC_086159.1, on the reverse strand, counting down.
AGTCACTTAAGGCTTTCCTGAACTGTGCACCAGATCATTGGGATTTCCACCAGATCGCAGTTTTGGGTAATGAAGGAAAAGGTTTGGGAAGCACTGGTCTATAGTATACAATTGCTACTCTCTTTCCCCTTTTTCTTTTAATTTTGTGTTTTGCTTATAATGTTAACCGTTAGTATCATCTTATTATTTCTATATAACTTCAAAAGATATATATTACATTTGCTTTTTTTTCTGTTTACACCGTTATTATGTACTTATTGATACAATTATTATTGTTTAACAAAAACCCTTTCACATTATAAATCTAGTCATTTTTAGAAACAAAGACTAGTCCTTGGGACTAAATATTTACCTGGTACTGGCAAATAAATATCAATAGATATACCCCCTAGTATGAATAAGAGGACTAGACCTGACAAGTATTTATTAGAATTATATCCCACCTGTTTTTATACAAGACTCATTTTTCACTTTTCTGAAATAACTGGTGTATGTATATATATATACACCCCAAGCTGGCATTTTTCTGCAATAATTGTATACACATGAATAAACTTGAAGCAGATTAACTGGAGATGGGTTAAAAGTTTACCTGTAACAAATTAGGATCAACCCAACTTGATCATGAAAATAAGGCTATCATTTATTTGCTTGTTTTTGTTTCTTTCATGAATGAAAAATATAAATGTCTTGAAATATATCGTTTAAACAGAGTCAGTACAAGGTATTTATTAGCCAAATATAAAAGTTTGACACTATTTTGAGGTACAGTTTTAAAGCTTTTTTAAGAAAATAGGTTTATGTCTCATACTTCTTAGAAAATAACTAAATTATGTAGGGTGGACATAAAAATGAATAACAGACACTGGAATTCCTGTCAGATGTTAAGCAGCTACATAGTTGCCATGATTTATCATGGACTTAAAAACTGTACTGTAGGTCAAAACACAGAGCATGTATGTGTGAATCACTGTCACTTAGAAGATGCTCTGCTTGTTCACATAACATGATCTGTTGTAATAGACACAAATTATATAATTATTGCAAAGGCCGGCCTTGTCCTGTTCATTCCAGATATGTTGAGCAACCCCATGCCACATCTTTTTGCAGTTTTGAAAAGATTTGCAAAAGTTTTGAAGCACATACGGTAGCACATCTGATATTTTTATTACTTAAAGCACCAATGTCTTAATTCTTTGTCATTGCTTTTTAGTAGCTAAGGATGTCAATATTATCTTTGATGAATTAGAAGGAGTAACAAACTCTTCCAGAGATGATGAGTCTTTGCTTCACCATGGTAACTTGACTAGTACTTCAGATGATACTAGCAGACTGGAATCAATTGAAGAGGTAAGAAATTTCCTACAAATATTTTATTTAATTATTTTTCAAATTTATATAGCCGCCCATCTCACAAACATAGCGACTCTGGGCAGTGTACAAAAGAGCTAAAAACAATAAATACATTAAAAGATATTCAAAAATACCATACTAAAACAAAGAATAATAGATGAAGGGATGTTAAAAATAAGGGAGCCACCTCACTAGTTCACCCATCCCCTGGGGTCCCCAGGCCTGCTGGCATAACCAGGTCTTGAGTGACCTCTGGAAGCTCAACAGTGACGAGGCCAGCCTTACCTCAGGGGGGAGAAGATGCCACAGCCCAGGGGCCACAGAAGAAAAGGCCCACCACCTAGGGTCTGCCAAATGTAGCTCTCTAGGCGACCGAACATAACATAACATCTCTGCTGGATCTGGAAGGACAGGCAGATGAAATCAGGGAGAGGGGGTCCCTCAAATAACCCATGGGTTATTGCCATGAAGGGTTTTAAAGGTCAACACCACCACCTTGAATTGGACCAGAAACAAACTGGTAACCAGTGCAGCTCGCAAAGCAAAGGTGTAACATGTGTTCACCAGAAGCACACATAACTGCTTGTGCTTCTGCATTTTGCATCAGCTGAAGTTTCTGGATACTCTTCAAGGACAGCTCCATGTAGAATGCATTGCAGTAGTCTAACTGGGAGGTGACCAAGGCATGAGTGACTGTAAGTAGGTCCCACTTTAAGTGGAATGTAATATAGCTCTGAGTTAATAATGCTGTACTTCTCAATTTACTTCTCAGACAGAGCTGTACAGTAGGTTCAATATATTATAAAATCACAGTGTTTTTATCATTCTTATATCTTTCAGGTTATGTGCTGTATTACATTCCCAAACTCTCCAGGCAGCATAGCTAATTCTTGTGATGAAAATAAACATTTGCTATGATGTATGATTGACAGTCTAAAACAAAACAAGCATATTAAAGCAGTGCATAGAATGACAGATTATTTATTTATTTAAAACTTTATATGCAACCTACTAAAAATAAGATAACAAATGTAGAATAGTCACTTCTAATCATGAAAAGCATAACCTCCAGGAACAAAATAAAAGCCAGCATTCCTTTTACCTATCCTCCAAAGGCACGATAAGGAAAAACAGTATTTACCTGTTTCTGAAACACAAGTATGAAGGGAGCCATTCTAACTTCATGGGAAAAAGAATTCCAAAGGGGTACAAAGAAAGCTTGCCTCTGTGCTACCATTAATAAATGTTCCTTAGTACGAGCCTGGAAGATTCTACACAGAGGAAGCAATCCCATAGAGTTCAATGACCCAAGCCATAAAAAGCCTCGTAGGTAATGACTAGCACTTCAAATTGTACCTGAAAGCCTACTTCCAAAGGGTCTTCAGCCAGGCCATAGTATTTTGGACCAGTTTCAGTTCCCAAGTAGTCTTCAAAGGCAGTCCCAAGTAAAGCACATTACAACTGTGAGATGATAAGGGCATGAGTGACAGACAGAAGAGCATCCTGTTCAGAAACACCTGTATCAGGCATACCAAGTGTACCTGGGCAAAGTCTGTACAGACCATAGTTTCTACCTGCTATTCCAACAACAGCCATAAGTCCAAAAGAACCCATAGATCAGCTTCTTTTGGAAGAGTGCAATAGCTAAATATTGAATTATAATGGATCTAAGTTATTTTTTAAAAAAGAACTGTCTGGGCCACCATTGGGACAGAAAATATGACATTTTGGAAACATGTAATAGGCACGTTCAGAAAATAGCTGCAATAGGAAAGCCACTGTCTAGTTATCACAACTACATAGGGCATGATTATATGGAAGACTCTTAATGTGTTTTAATAAATCCTGTCGTTTTACTTTACATTACATGAGGGATATTCATATGTTTTGTGGTAGTTTTCAGATACTTTGTTCTAAAATCCTTTGCTTGCCAACACTGTTAAAGCCATTAGTGTTTTTTTGACAAATGTACTGACTGCCTTTACAGGATATACCAGGAAAAAACAAATCCAGCGGGCTATACTTCAGGGATGGAAAATGTCGGATTGACTATATCTTAGTGTATAGAAAATCTAACTTCCAAACAGACAAAAGAGAAGTATTTGAAAGAAATATCAGAGCAGAAGGACTTCAGATGGAAAAAGAGGTAGGGGGCTTGGAAGCAAAAGTATTTCCCTGCAATTTATAATATAATAGCTGATTTCAAGAGGGTCAGACGTTCAAGAAAATGTGCATTGACCTATATATTTGATTAAACACAATCTCGTGATTTAAGCAATAGCCTGATTCATCTCAAGTCTGATTCAGTGGCTTTCTGATTTGACTTAAACTTGATCCAAAATGAGGTCTGGAAAGTTAGATCTTTGAAACTTCAACTGAATATAATAACATGAAAGAAAATCTGATATGAAACAAAAACAAAGCAAAATAAAGTTATATCCAGGATCAGCCTTTGTCAATTTTCTCAAGAATCAGACTTTACATGGTAAAGACAAAAGCTGATTAATAAATAGATTAAGGCTGAATGGTTGCCTTCAAAAGCCCATGGACTCACTAGGTAGCCTTTGTAACCATACAATGTTCTGACTGCCTTCAGTTTTATGTTTTAGGAACTTATAATACTGTGAAAACTTTCAGGGTTGGGCAGACTACCTAAATTTTGCATGTAAGAGATGTAAATACTTGCAGTTTACATGTACTCAGTATAATCATTTCATGATCTTCTCAAACCTCCTTAGGTTTTGTTTTGTTTTGTTTTAAGAAAGGCACTCCCTTCAAAGTTTTCAATTACACTAGCCATCCATCTTTGGGATTCACCCAGGCTTAATAACTGCCTCCCTCTGTGTTTGAATGGCACAGCTTTGGTTATATAAAAATGTAATTAAAACAATAACCATGAAAGATGCAATTTTCTTTAGCATGAATGGTGGACAACAATATGCTTCAATATTTTTTTACCTTAAGTTTTAAGTAGAACTTTTCAGTCATATTCAACATTTTCTGTGTTAATGTATGATCTTGGATATAACTTTATTTTGCTTTAGTTTTGAATCATCATCTCCCAAGTTGTTTAAATTGGTGTTCTTACTCTATTTTAAATACAATTTATTTTGATCATTTTTTTTCTTCCTTATGCAATAGTAGTCAGCTGAACAAAAGGAGTTATTATTCATGAAGGGACCTTTCTTTGAGAGTTGCACTATTTTGGAGAATAGAGTCCCTTTTCATTCACAATTATTATTTCTGCACTAGCAATTTATAACATCAGTGATGAAGGTAGACTTTATATTGTCATCAATAATTGCCAGATAACACTATAAATTGCTAGTACTAAATGCTGGATATTATTTATTAACTGCTGGATGGCAACATAGAAAGATTAGTGATGGACATGAGTCTCAAGGTGACCGGATAGTGGTTTGATCATGACAGACTGGTGTTAATACTGTCAACCTTCAGATCACATGGGCTAGAAACCAGGAGGCTGAGAGTTCTAGTCCCGCCTTAGGCATGAAAGCCGGCTGGGTGACCTTGGGCCAGTCGCCCTCTCTCAGCCCAACTCACCTCACAGGGTGGTTGTTGTGGGGAAAATAGGAGCAGGAAGGAGTATTGGGTACGTTCACCACCTTGAGTTATTTATGAAAATAATAAAGGTGGGATAAAAAATTAAATAAATAAATAAATAAAATAATTGCTCTGAGGCAAAAAAACAAACAAACCAGATCTAGCATATGGCTTCCCACATGAGTTGGCATTGTGATAATTAGGTGTTGTACTTTCTTTCATCTGTTTTAAATCTTCTAATCACTTCATTAGATAACCAATGATCTTAGTGTTTTGAGAGGGAAAAAAATCTTGTCCATTTTGTCCATACCATTGTTGAATATTATACAACTTGATCATTACCCTATTCCTGGTCACCCTTATTCTAAGCTAAAGATTTCCAAATGTTCTATCCTTTCCTCATAACAACGATGCTGACCTGTTCCCCGATCATTTCATTTGCCCTATTGTGACCTCTTTCTAGTTCTTGTCCTTTTTCAAGTATGGTATTTGGAATTTTATATATTATTCCAGCTGCAGGTGTCCCTAGATCTTGATGTGGTTGTGGCAACTCTATGGAGTGGTCTAAAGAGTCTTCATTTTTAACTAATAAAGTCTGTGTGAGTCTCTCTCTAAAGATTGCTTGGAAACTGCAACTATGCTGTACACAACAACCTGCCATAGATTGTTGCCTTCTTAGAAAAGAACTTTCATCATCTGTATTCCATTATAGCCTCTAGAATATGCTGACCACACTTGTCTATTTGTGGTCTTCATAAATACAACATGAATTAGAACACATTAGAAAGTGTACTCAGTGCTTGATTCCAAGTTAGTGAATACTCCTTCTGGCCAGAGCATGAATGAATTTAATGTATTATAAAAAGCACACAAACATAAAACCAGTACCTAAGATACTATATGCTTTGTATTAAGCCAATGAACATTAACGTTATGGTTTTGTGTCTTGCTTTGTGAAAAATTTGTGTAATGGCTTATGTCTATGCACTTATAAACCTGAATGCACCTATAACTGCATGATAGCTAGATCATTCAGTAGTAAATCTGATCAAAAGAACAATACAGTATATATGATTTAAAACTACACACTTGGTTTTACTGTACTTTAATCTCCTTGTTCCAGTTAAGAGTCTGGGAGCAATGCAAAGCAAGCCAATATGCCTGTTTGGCTTCACTTTTGAAAACAGGAAGTAGTGGACATGATGCTTTGTGAAGCAGCTTTGAAAGGGTGCTTCATACAGACTTTCCTCACTGTTTCAACTCTTTGCACAGCCATATTGAATATGTAATAATTTCAACCGTGTTCTGAAATCAATTTATGATGAGGGAATTTTCAAGTTGGAAATCATAAAAACATTTTTACTATGCTAAATCACAAAAACATTTTTACTATGCTAAAGCTGATTTACAAGCATCATTACAAGCTCTCCAGTATTCTACAACTTGCAACCTTACCACCTTGCAGGAAGGTGGTTCTGAATGGGATTTTCATACATTTCATTAATGAGTCTGTGAATGAAACACTTGAAGTAGATTAGTCTTGGGTCTTAAAAGATTATTAAGGTTGATATTTTGTAGCCCTCAACACTCTTAATTATTTAACCATTTAAATTAAGAAAATATTTGAGAGTAATGTTTCAAATATTCTGTGATTTTTAAGCAATATATCAAAACTGTTTCACTCAATTTGTTCTGTGGGTGACTTTCAAAATATCCTGTTTAATTTTTCTAATGTTATCATATTCCTACTTTCTAAATAGTTTCCACACAAAAATAGACCTTTTCCTTGTTCACCGATGCTTTGGAATAATTTATCCAATTACTTGATGGAGTTTTTAAAGGTTAATGAAAGAACTCCAAGCAGCAAACAGCAATCTTGCAGAGTAGAAGCGTGAACCAAAAAAAGGAACTGGCAGCTTAAGCTTAATTATGTTCAGAAATAAGTTCAGTCTTCACACTGTAGTTAGATGAAGAGAATAGAGATAGCTTACTTTTATTCAGTAGATCTGGATACAGGTAGGTTCATAGTAGAAAGCACTTAATCATCACTGGTTCTTTGTAGACACTTTCTAAAGAGCAAGAGCTGCATCCTGTAGCAGCTCCTGCTGGCAAGTCCGCCAGAAGGGTAATGGAGATTGTTAATCCCCAAGCCCAAGAAGAAGGAGGAAATGGAAATCAGGTGACCCATGTGACATCCCACAAACACAATAGAGATGTGTTTACTCAAGAGACCCCCTTATGCTTAGGAGAAATGCTGAGTTGACCCCTGATAATTCCACCACCTTGTTCACCAATGCTTTGTAATAATTTAACCAATTACTAACAGCTAAAATAGTATTACCCAAGAGAAAGAAGCATCAGCAGGATTGGGAGATTTCCAAGGTTTGCAGAGGTTTAAAACAAAACTTGAAAAATCTCTTTAATTTAGGAATGATAAAGTAACATGCATTTTGTTCTATACTGATGTATTCAGGAGATATTCTTTATCTAACTTTTCTGTTGCAGTCATCTATATCAAACAGTGATATAATCTTTGTGAAGTTGCATGCACCTTGGGAAGTACTGGGAAAATTTGCGGAACTTATGAATGTAAGAATGCCTTTCAGGTAGGTTTAATTACGTTCTGGGAGAATTCATGAACATGAAGTTGAAGTGATTATGATTCAGTTGAAGTAATTAAATGGACGTTTCTTTGCAATCAGTGAAAGGTAACGAACATCCAAGGATGTATGGCAGCACAGAAATTGTCTGTCTGTGAGATGCATCTGGCATATTTAGAGCTTATGACCAGCCATGATGTATGTTGCATCACTAGAAACAAACGTTTAAACATTCAGATTAAATAAATTAAATATTTATGTTATTTTTAAGAAGAATTGTTAAAATGTTGTGTATTAATAATAACCAAATTAATTCAACATGTCATTATGACAATTTGGGTATATTTAACTATTTTTAATTTTTTCTAAAATCAAATATATTACAAGAATATATTTGTAACTCTTAAGATAGTTTGCTACTTCATGTTGTTAGAGAAATGTGGTATTCTAAGATACTTTTGTTTAACATACAGCTGGCTAACAGCAACATAATAACTTAGTTCATCTATCACCTCTATAGATTTATATCAGTGTTCTAAAAGAAATAAGATTAATCCAACTTTCAGAAAGGATACACTACACTAAACAAAAATTAAATTTGCACTATGCAAAGTTTCCTGATCTAATTAGGTTCTAAATAGCTATTAATATGCAGAGCTAATTGCAAAAAAGTTACTTTTAAAGTTTTAATTCTCTTCTGTAAACATATGAAGTTGGAATTAAAACTGTAATGGTTTCAGTATTGACTGGATTTTAATTATAAGGCACAAACTTAAATCTAAAAAGCAAAACTAGAATTCTAAAGAATTAAAATTATAGCTCAAACTCAAACTGTAATATGATTGTAAGATCAGTTTAATTTATTTAGATGAATGCACCCTACTGCTGCTTTGTCTTTTCAGATTGTGCATTATAAATTACACATTTTGATGCTCCACACATAGTCTGTGCTATGAAAAATGAAGGCTTTTTTGTTGAACAACCCTTAAATAATTTTGACTCAATATTTTGTATTTTTACTGCAAACTTCCCTGAACAAAGGTGATCAGGTGCTTTGTTTTCAAGGAGCATTGTATCGTAGAAGATACATGAAGGATCATAGCACAGAGAGATGCAGAATAAAAAAATTCGCACATGCTGAAAAATATCACATCATATAATGGAATAACATTAATAGATTTTATTATTCATAGTGTAAAGACTATTCAGGTTTGGATAATAAAGTGTATGTGTATAAGTCTAATGACTATGTCTTGCAAATTAAATAAACAATTGTTTATTTATTAAAAGCATACATCAGCCTGAATCTGACCAAAGTGCATTGTGACTAGTATTCTGTTTCCAACAATCTTTAGTAAAAGGAAAAATTTACATGATTGGAAGAGAAACCAGACTTTGGGGATATTTATGAAAAGAATATGAAGGTGATATCCATCTGCTAGTGCTTTCTCTTCTCTGGGTTTTGATACCTAGAATTATACTTGGGAATTCAGTTGCAGAATGATGGTACACATATTCATGAATATGGGCATAAGTGGTGCCTGTAGGACAGTACTTATACCAACTTCCCCAAATGATAAGCTTTTTATGTTGGAACACTAGATTAGAAAAGCCAAGTAATGTGTGGAAATTGAGCCGGCCCAATGAATATGAGGCCTCTCTGCTCAATCTTGCCTTCCAATTGGTTTATTTCCATACTTGTCCTGCATAGGACTTACTCTAGTAGCTATCATCTCCTATTATATTAGTGAATTTCATAAACGAATTGTGCATTTTTTCCTTTTCATTGGCAAGTCTGACATCCAAAAAGGAAAAAATCTCTGCTTCTAATAACCAAACTGGATTTCTCAGCCAAGTTAAGCATGTAATGTTCTTACAGACTTCAAAATACAATGATCTTTAGATAAAGCCCTATGACAATTTTCTTTCAATTTGCTTAATAATACTTCTTTCCTTAAAGCAGTGAGGTAATTTTTTTAAGCTTAAGCTATATTATTCTTAATATAGTGGGAGTGTTATCAATTTTATAGTTCTGTTTTTATTTTAAATCAAATCTTAGTTGAGCAGACTTCCATATAACCTGTGCAACAGGAACAGAGAGGTTATTTCACTGTGTTCTTTGAGTAGCTTTCTTCAGTCTAGCTGCGCAGGCTAGCTGTGTTGGACTATGGCTACCCATAACCATGTAATGTAAGATAATGATAGCTTTAATCTCAATACACCTAGAAAAGATTTCTAATTTCAGTTGTTTTGGGGCATGTCCATACCGCAGCCTTAGGCTACTCCTGTCCTGCTCTCATGCCAGCTTGACTCTAGATCAGCTTATGAATATCCTGGTCAAGCTGAGGCCCTTTGACATGCAAGGTACTTTGTCTGGACTGCAGGCTTCCATTGGACAACTGCTATGCTTTTGAGCCCTCCTCTGTACCAGAAAAGCAATTCCCAATCATCTTCCATACTTAGAAAGCTAAACTGAATATATATACACCCATTCCTCATTTAGTGACTGCATTCTCTGCCAGCGGCTAGGTCACTGAGCAAAATAATCACTAAGTGAACCCATAACAGAGAGAGAGAGAGAGAGAGAGAGAGAGAGAGAGATGCTGCAAAGATCACTGGTCTCTGCTGTCTCATTCAGATAAAGTTCTCTTGTACAGCTTCACCAGTGTTACTCTCACTCCAGCATGTGTTGTTGTCAGGTGCATGAAATTTGGTCATAAATGTGTGCATTGGTTGGAAAATGAATTTTTTATTACCATTTATTACCATCATATTTGCGAATGATCTCTTGAGTAAGGTAGTCATTTAGGGAGGAGTAGCTGTGTGTATACAGTGTATATACACGCAGACGTATAGATACAACAACCAACACTGAAATAAAAAATTCTATATTGCCACACTGTAGGTCTCTAACTCCACTAGTTACAGAACTATTACTAGTGATATTGCAAGTGATTACAACACTTACACAACATATATGAGCTATAGATGGTTGCTGGTTCATAGCCTTGCAGAAATGTTTGTCTAATGACTATTCTTCTTTTCCTGAGTGATTATTCCACTGGACATTTTTTGTTTGTTTGTTTGTTTTTATAAGCCTATCAGTGCACTGTTTCATCATCTTTCAGCTATAACTCCAGAATGCCTCCAAGGCAACAAACACCGACCCACTTGAGGTGGTGATTCTGTCTCTGCAAGTGAAATGTTGGCCTAGAATAAATTAAAGTGCAGTGGGCAAACCAGAAAAGCAATGTCTGAGTTGAGAGAATCAGGCAACAGGACTTTGAAAGGGGAGCAGGAAGACATGCCCAGAGGTTGCACTGCGGTGGGCGGGGGGTGAGTGCAAAGCAATGTCCTCTCTTCCTGCCCTCCACACGGTTGCTAGCCATATGGTCACTGGGCAAGGTGGCAGTGTAAATAAGCCCCTCCTACATTGATATTTTCCCTTGATTAAGCAACGGACCTTCAGCCCATAATGCTGAAAAATGTGCACATAATACTAATCTGAATTAGTAGCACTGTCCCATCAACCTCTTATGTCACATTGTTAATGGAGGATGCAAAAGCAGTTCTAGCCAATGTAGTCTCACACTCACATCACAGATATAAGAACTGTAAAAACTGTTAGGGAAAACACCTACTAAATGCCTCAGTTTCACTACTATTGTGCATGAACATAACCTCTTGAAAACTGCATCACTAGCACCAGCATCACCTGTACATGTACTGCATGTATAATTATAACAATCTCTTAGTGCTAAGGATTTTCCCAGTGGCATTTTCTTTTATATTCTCATATTTAAAGCATTTTATTACGAATATAAAAACTTAGCATTTTATTTAGTTTCAGGTTCCAAGATTCATTGAACAAAAAATGCTTCAAGGTGCATGACTTAATTGGAAAAAAGGAAAGTAATGAGCATACATGCATCCATACACATAAACACACATATACATACACACACACACACACACACACACACACAGAGGACACATATTAAATTTTCCCAAGACCTGACACTATTCAAGGATATTTTTGGTGGTTCTGGCTGTTAATCTCTTTTTAGTTTCTTCTTCCACCTCTTACAGGATTCTATCTTCAATCTCCTTTCCTTCCTTGCTAGTTCATACTGTAACTGACGATGGGTTTTCTTCTCGACTGGCTTCATTTTTGCTGTTCTTCCAGGAGAAAAATCTATTACCTGCATCGCCGCTACAAGATCCTGAACAGGTTAGTTTTATTTTGTTTATTGTTTATTTGTTTGGAAATTTAATTTTAACCACAAGTTAAATCACAGAAGAAAAATCTAAACTATCTGCTATTGTTTCTACAAAAGCAGTAATTACAAAGTTAATTTTTAACTGATCTCTTCCAGTCATTATCAAACATGATGATAATATTTGTATACCACTTAATTAACCTAAAGGTCTGTAACATGTCTATGAAAGCTTCCCAGCTGCTGTGTAATCCCAGGTAAGGGGTGGTTTTTTTAAGAAGTTACAGGAAGGGACTCTGTTCATGCTCCTGAATGCATTAAAATCAAATCCAAAGTACCTGCACCATCCTAATGACAATTCCCTTGGTTGTACTCCTTTGAAGACAAATGGGATATGATATAATTCATGAAATAATAATAATTATTATTATTAGTAGTAGTAGTAGTAGTAGTAAATTGGGTCTCTATAGAGACCAAAGCCTAGGTTGTTTATTGATTGATTGATTGATTATGTGTCATCAAGTCAGTGTCAACTGTTAGCAACTATATAGACAATTTTCTCCATGACGATCTGTCCCTAACCTGGTCTTTCAGGTCTTCCAATCATGCACTCATCACCACTGTAACTGAGTCCATCCACCTTGCTGCTGGTTGTCCTCTTCTTCTCTTTCCTTCATCCTTCCCCAACATTACAGCCTTCTACAGAAAGCTAGGTCTCCACATAAGGTATTCAGAGTAGGATAATTTGAGCTTGGTCATTTGTGCTTCTAGTGAGAACTCTGGTTGATTTGTTTGATAATCCATTTGTTTGTGTTCTTGGCTGTCCATGGTATTCTCAAGTCTTCTCCAACACCAAAGTTCAAAAGAGTCAATTCTCTTCCTGTCCTGCTTCTTCAAAGTCCAATTTTTGCTTCCATGGAGTGTCACAGGGAATACAATTGCTTGTGCTATTCGGATCTTTGTAGGTAGAGGGTAGTTTTAGGGGTTATTAATTTTTTTCTTCCAGCTGATTTCTAAGATAAAATGGAGTTCTTGCATCTGCTTTTCACTTTTAGAGAAAAGCTCCCATTGTGCATCTTAAATTGGTTATTTTGTTCCTTCCCCTAAGAAGCCAACGTTTGATTATTAAAAACATAGTAGATAAAAGCAGTAGGAAATTTTGAAATAAACAAACAAACAAAAAAAGGACATAGGAATACTTCTGGTAAATGAAATTAAATACCAAATATCCTGTTAAAAAACCTCAGAGATTCACTGAACATGTGATCAGCACAAAGACGATACAGACTTATTTGGAAAGTAAATTATAAAGTAAATTTATTTCACAAAGTATTCACCAAGGAATAATGTAAAATATCCTACAAAAACAATGAATAAATTATTAATATAGATAGCACATGTCACCTTTCACTCTTTAGGTCATGGTAATTTGCTTCCTGTCATAATTAAGTACAATGTAACACAAGAGAACAAATATCAACAGTGGTTATTAGTTTACGTTGCATGTATATCTTATTTGCACAGACTGGACAATACAATATACAGTGACTAACTAGTCTCCTGATTGCTGCTTTGCTTTAATTGAAAAGCTAGCTCAGAGTCTTGGGATTGGGAATGGAAGACCAGTGTGCATGACACCTTCTGAGAGTTCATATGTTCTGCAGCATACTCAAATAAGAGTTAAGTCTCTGAAATAAAATAAATAAAACTCAGCTCTCGATGTCTTCCTTGATACTTTCATGTCATTTTCTTGGTAATGATTTGGCATTGTTTTCTTCCACAATATTTTTTGCTTCTCAGACTAGCCTACAATTCCCAGTTTTCTAGGAGTTTCCTATCCTAGTACTAAGCAGATATTACCCCGCTTAATCATAATCACCTAGCTGGGCCAAAACAAGTACTACTGAAAGAAACTAAGAGAGCAATGATTTTTAAAAGCACTCTCTGTGATACATGAGTAGGTAGAAAATGGAAGCAAAATCATTTCCCTAAAGTTCTGTTGCCAGAGCTTTCCACATTGGCTCTAGGAAGTCTTTTATTTAGTGTGGTTTTTCACTTAAGATTAATATTTTAATCACAGAGTTAAACCTTTTGAAAATGAAATTGCTAATAAATGGGCTATTTTGAAATTTTGTACTAAAACTTAATGGAGAAAGCATTCTGAGATTGTTGCCATAGCATCTTTTCTTACTTGCTACAATCTTTAAAGCTCTGATTAGCCCTTTGAACTGAAGATCTGTGAGACTTTTAAAAGGAAGAGAAGTGTACATGCTTTATTCCTTTCCTTTTCCTTCTCAAAATATTTGGCAAAGCAAAGATGTGGTTATGAGAGATGGGTCTGAAGAATCCCCCGTTGCTATCTATTGTGAAAAAGCCAGTTTGACAGTAACTTCATAAAAAAAAAAATCCCTTCTCGCCTCTATGGGTGCTACATGCTTCCTTAATCTCAAGTCCTCTACCAGAGGCCTGGGAGCTTGAGGATTCTGCACAGTATCTTAGCTGTTCCTAGCACTGCACTCTTCTGGACTGAGAGATGTTGTTCCTGGGATCTATTGGAGTCATACTTAGAGCCTAGGAGTCACAGCCCTGAGTGCTCCTACCACCACTGGGACCACTTTGGCCTTCACTTTCCACATCCTCTCTAGTTCCTTCAGGCCCTGATACTTCTCCAGCTTCTGGAGATGTGGTTATGAGAGATGGGTCTGAAGAATCCCCCATGCTATTGTGAAATAAGCTAGTTTGAGAGTAACTTCATACATACACACACACATACACACACACACAGAACTGTAGCCTGTTTAGTCATGGCAAAGTTAATTTCCCATGGTTAATTGTGATTAATGTCTGGAAAATTATTGCATTTAGTATCTCCTCTATCCATAAAAAATGTTCAGTTATGTATAGAAAATGCTTATTTCCATGTAAATGTATTGATACCTTTATGTTTGGTCTTCCCTTTCATCTCCTACAGAATTGAGAAGCAATTAAGCAGGTTTCGAGGATGGTTACCTAGAAAGCCAATGAGTCTGGACAAGGAAAGGCTGCCAGATTTGGAAGAAAATGACTGCTACACTGCTCCATTCAGTCAACAAAGGATTCATCAGTGAGTGTTATAAACAAGGCAAATGTGAAAAGGGAAAATATTTTTATTTATATTCAAGTGAAACATGGGATATAGTACTGTACTGCTTGAAAATTTTTCAAACTCTGTATTTTGAGTCCTCCTGATCATATACTAAAAAAAATCCCACTTATTCTTTGCCATTTAAGTATTTTCTGGGTACGCAATGGCTAAATAAAAAAATAGTAGGCTAATATGTATTTAGTTCTATTTGTTTCATTTAACTTTCATCCAACTTTTCTGTATAAAATATTGCATATCCTATGAAGCATATAATATAACATTAATACAACATCAATTATGAAGTAAAAAATAAAATATCAGAATAAAAAAGCTGATATAGCTGATCTACTTAAATGCTTACAATGTTCTGCATATAGTTCATAATCCAAATCTGCATTTTTCAAAGTATCTGTTATATAAATATCTAACAGCAATAACAAATGCATTTATGGACTTCCATTAAACCCGTAAAAGGAATAAATAGCTTGCTGACAGAAAGAAGTCCTTAGCTGATCAAGACATGTATCTTTCTCCATTTTATAGAATCTACTAGAAAGTAGATAGCCAGAAAAGGGAAAAATTAATGTTTGAATTAATTGTAGCAAATAAATAAGAAACACGTCCAAAAAGTGAATAGAATGAAGCCCTGTAATCCCAAGTTGCATTATCCAGTTTGTCTCCCATAATTCTGTGTAGGAATTACTTGTCTTGTGCTAGGCACTTGAGATGTTTCCATATCTTCTAGATACATTTGGTTGTATACTAATTAGTGTTAGGGCTCATTGACTTTGAAATGCTTCAAATCCAAGTATTTTGGATTTGAAGGCAAAAAGGTGCTTCAGTGTGTGCAGGGACATGGATGTAGCATCTATCTGCAATTCCTTAAAGCAGCTACAGCTTTTCCTGTCTTTTGGAACACCTTTTTGCCTTTGTATTTTAAGCACTGCATGATTTGTCACATTTAGATCAGGAATCACATGATACTTCATCACTCAGGTTGGGTTGAATTATTGAATTAAGATTTAACGGCCAATCTGGTTAGCATAGAATTGGCAAGGGGAGTCATCTCATCTTTTGCTTCATCCCCAAATAAATTGGGATGGTTCTTACATCTTACAAAGAGCAAGAACATGACTGAAGCTGATTTAGTTGTAATCTGACTATACATCCTACAAGCTGTTATAAGCAACAGCTTTTATTTACAGTATCTTTAAAAATAATGCAGTTGATTACAGCTTTTACAGATGATTCATTTATGTATACTTTTTACGTTCTACAGCTGGTATGTCAAAAATATTAATGAGATACTAAGTTTTTTATTGTCTGAAACAATAACTGCATTTCCTTGCTTGTATTTTCAAAATAGCTTTATCATTCACAACAAAGACACTTTTTTTAACAACGCTACAAGAAGTAGAATTGTTCATCATATTTTACAGAGGGTGAAATATGAAGAAGGAAAAAATAAAATTGGTAAGTGTGGGACTTCTGCAAATGTGACTCTATTTTAACCTTTCCTACTATGTAGAATAGAGTTAAGAGATGCTGCGGTACTATTATTTCTTGATAAGATTATTAGCTACCAAAAATGTTCCTTCCTCTTGTACCTTTAAATTCAATAAAATGCTTTAAAAAATACTAAAATGTGTGTGTGCCATTTGTAAGTTATATTTTATCATACTGACACTTTAAAAAAAATAGTCTTACTGTCCACTCTTTGAATACACAGTCTTAGTATATTGAGTGATTGATTTGATTTAGGCATGTGTGACTCTAGATTGACTGTGGGTGGACTATGTTATATTCATTCCAGCCCTACCTGTTATATGTTAAATATTTCTATTTCTAGGTCTCAATCGATTGCTTACTAATGGCTCCTATGAAGCTGCATTTCCTCTTCATGAGGTATTTTTTCTATTTTATTTTTCTTAAGTCCAATTGCTTCCCACCATTATTGTCAGTCCATTAATTCTGATTTTCACTATATTAGTGGGGGGGGGGATCTCTCTCATAAGGGCAAATGAAACAAAATGCAATTTCAGTTTCTTTTCTAGAAATACTTGCCTTTGAAATTCGCAACAAATAATGACAAAAAAAACAAAAAGACAGTAATTTAAAGGTTTTAATATTCAAGAAAATATTTCTGAAGATGATGTTCATAAAAGGCAACTTACAGCTTTTTAAGTCAAAAACAATGAATGAAAGAATATAAATTCAGGACTATCGGTGGAAATTTCAGGGGAGTGGTGTTACTTGCTCCTTTTGTTCCCACAGGACCACAAACCTTTGTAATCAAACCATGCATTTACCCATATATATTCCTGTTGTGCTTTTTCTCATGATGAAATAAAAGATACTTGAATCAGGATAGCTTATTCTGATTCTTGCTTAACTGAAATTCCAGAAGAAATAACTCCAGCAAGTAAAAGATTTACTGTATATAGGCAGGTCAGGGTAACAGAGTAACAATGCAAAATCATAGCCACACTTAATCAATAATAACAATAACTCAATATACTACAATTCATAATCCTGTCACATTTTTGTCTAGGATAAGTGCACGTTTGCACATGCAAGACAGCTGTTCTGTATGCACATAGCTAAAATTCATTTTGTACAATTGCTAGACAAAATTACATGTTTTAAGAGAAATGGAACTTCAGAAGAAGGTTTTTACACCATCTATATAATAACTGTAGTACTTTCTCTTTTTGACTAACTTCTGTAGTATGTATAGCTTTGCTATGAAATATAAAATTTAGCCTTTCATTTTCAACATTGCATTTATCTTAACACTGAGTTAAGATATGGAGCTAAATAGGGGGGAAAAAACAAGCTGTATTCTTACAAAGGAAGCTGCAAAATTTATGTTTGCTTCTTTGAAATGTGGAGTCTGCTCAGATATGAGCTCCATTGTGTTCAATAAGATTTGTTCTCAGAAAATTGTATATAAGTTTGTAGCCTCTTTCTTAAGTTTCTGAGATAAAGTAGATCCCAAGTTAAGAATCATAATTTGAGTGATAACTGGTAACATCAGTGATAAATAATGCTTAAATCCATCTTCTTTACGAATGTAATGGTCTAAAATATCATTTTCCATAAGAACTCATGGGGCAGAAAACCACAGGCACCTACTTTATGAGTGCTGGGCCTCATGGGGTGCTTGATATAAATACCAACCTTTGGATCTTATACAGTAAAATGATATGGATATTTATTAACTAATTCTTCTTTCTTTATTTGTATTTTAGGGTAGTTACAAAAGTAAAAATTCCATAAGAACTCATGGGGCAGAAAACCACAGGCATCTACTTTATGAGTGCTGGGCCTCATGGGGAGCTTGGTATAAATACCAACCTTTGGATCTTATACGGTAAAATCTTTTAAAAATCAGTATGTATTGAGAATGTATAGGAAACCTAAAATACTGAAATATCTTTTGAGGTTTTATTTCAGTTGATTAGTTCATTGCCTCATTTGAGCTTTTGGTATTCACAATATGTATTTGAAACTCTCACGGACTCTTGTGAGTGTCAGGAGACTAATGTGCCCTATTACCTTTTCACTAACGATGTGATATAATATGATCATATTTAAACTGCATTGCTGGAGGACTGAAAAATATGTCCTGTTGCTGCTTTTTCTGGTAACAGAACTAAAGTCTTACATCTGCATATTGACATCATATCAGAAATGATATAACAGGTACTCCTTGCTTAACAACCACAATTGGGACCAGCATTTTGGTTGCTAAGCAAAGCAATCGTTAAGTGACTCTGACCTGACTTTATGACCTTTTTTGCAGCAGTTGTTAAGTGAATCACCACAGGCATTAAGCAAACCACATAGTTGTTAAGTGAATCATGTGGTTCCCCATTGATTTTGCTTGCCAGAAGCCAGCTGGGAAGGTCAAAAATGATCATGTGACCATGGGATGCTGTGATGATCATAAATTTGAACTGGTTGCCAATCACCCAAATCGTGATCACGTGACTGTGGGGACGCTGTGATGGTCAAAAGTATGAGGACTGGCCATAAATCAGTTTTTTCAGCACTGTTTTAAGTCCAAACTGTCACTGAACAAATTACGATCAGCATATTTTTTATAACTTTCCCTAGCTTCAGTTAAAGCTTTTTGAATCACAGGCCAAGTAGCGCTGATCTGATTAACCCACTCGTTCACAGAGCGGGCTTCAGGAGTCCCTTGCCTCTGAAATCGGCACGAATTCCTGGCCATTTACTACTTGGAAGGGGGAAAATCCCATGCTCTGAGGTCTACCCAGTCATCCTGTTGGTAATTAATGTAACATTATAAAAACTGTTCTAGGGTGGCAATTGTTCCGTCAATCCATCCATCTGGGGGTGGTGACTCAAACTCAGAGCCTGAGAGGTGCCAATTGACTTTAAAAATGACTTCCAGAACTTAGAAGTGAACTGGACACCAGAGTCGCTGATCACCCTATCAGGGACCCCATGTAATCATTAAATGTGCTGAATAAAGAGCTTGGCTAGCTGGCTAGCTGTGGGAATCGTGGCACATGGAATAAAATGAGCTTGCTCAGAGAATAAATCAGTAACAACCCAAATTACAGTTTTCTTTTTACTTTCAGGCAACTCTACCATAAAGTCCATAGCAATTTGTT
The DNA here is from genome assembly GCF_035149785.1 of Candoia aspera. NCBI lineage: Eukaryota > Metazoa > Chordata > Lepidosauria > Squamata > Candoiidae > Candoia > Candoia aspera. Next base: position 34,192,569 of record NC_086159.1, on the reverse strand, counting down.
TCCAAGGTTGAGTAGGGTTAGCTACTGGTTGAAGTAGACCTTAGCCTTTTTCCTCCTCCTCCTTTGCGATGGCACAACCAGGGCAACTAGCCACATAGTCCTTCACATCTTGTCTAAGGCTCAGCCACCAAAACTGCCTGCACAATAAATGCAAAGTCTTTACAAACCTGAAATGGCTGGCTGATTTAACATCATTAAAATTCTAAAATTTCTTTGCATAAAGCTTCTGGGACATAAAGTTTCCCTTCTACCCACCACAAACCATCAGGCTCAGTCAATGAACTTTTATTATTTTGCAGCCAGCAGTCAGTTTGCAATTCCTGCCTCAGCACTTGTTTCAAATCATCTGGGGCTTCCGCCTTCTCTAATTTTTTCTAACTGCATGTCACTACTGCCAACCCTAATTGTTGCTTGGGACCTAATGTATCCACCACCTCTTCTCTCTGGCTATTATGTTGTGGCAAATGAGATAAAACATTGACCAGGAAACTCTTTCCCCCAGGCAGGTACTTTAAAGTGAAATTGAAATAGCTGAAGAATTGAGCCCAACGAACCTGCTTAGTGTTTAATTTCCTTGGGGTTTTTAGAGCCTCTAAATTCTTATGATCGGTCCAAACCTCGAAAGGTTTCTGAGCTCCTTCCAGTAAATGCCTCCAAGTCAACAGCACCTACTGTACAGCAAAAGCCTCCTCCTCCCACACATGCCATCGGCACTCCATTTCAGTAAACTTGCGTGATAGGCAGATGGTTACAAATTGCCATTTTGACTTTTCTTCAGTAACATATCTCCTATCACTATATCTGAGGCATCTGCTTGAATGATTAGGGGTTCGGTGGGATCAGGGTGTTTCAGAATAGGTTCTGCAGTGAAAAGTAGTTTTAAATTGTCAAAAGCTGTCTGGCATTCTGCAGTCCAATTTAGCACTGCCTCAGGGTTCTTGGCTTTCTTCAACTCCCACTTTCCTTTCATTTTTAACAAATCCATGAGAGGGAGGGAAATTTGGGCAAAATTCAGGATGAACTGCAATATCATTTCTCTCGAAATTAATAGCAAACATCTTTAACAAGGTTGGATGAATGAAGAGGCAGAACTAATTATATATAAGGACTAGTCTGAATATTCTTTCACTAGTGATAATCAGTTTTTGAAACAAGTGGTAATGTGATATTCAGTATTGCTTACTTAGCTGCATTGATACATGCATCTGCACCAATAAAACAATATTCTTTTAAAAATAAGGATGAAAGGATGTGGATATGTGATCTTATTCATATATGGGAAGTTCACACATTTCTGAACCTTAAGGCATACTGTAAATTAAGGCTGGTATCATTTTGCTTTAGAAGCACTGAATCATTGGTATTTTTAATCACTGGGTTTCAAAATCTAACTGTAGTTTGGGATAGTCCAGGAAAATCATTTTATATTAAGAACTAATATTAAATTCTTTTTTTAAAAAAAATTAATAAAATTGTTTGCTTTTGTGTTTTTGAACAGACGGTATTTTGGTGAGAAAATTGGTTTATACTTCGCCTGGTTAGGCTGGTATACAGGAATGCTCTTTCCAGCTGCAATCATTGGACTGTTTGTCTTTTTATATGGAGTAGCCACGTTGAATTACTGCCAAGTCAGGTGAAGTCAAGCTGTTTCTTTTAACAAGAGAACATTATATATATTCCTGTGCTTATTGCCAAAATAATTGTATTAAATGCTACTTTTTATTTTTAAAAAATTACTATATCCTCTTAATCAGGTTATGTCTATTTTTTCTTATGATACAGAAGATGGTAGATAATATGTTTATGAATAGGCTAGAAGGGGATGGCACTGCTAAAGGGCTTGCCAATTCTACGAGATACACTGATTTCTTTCTATGATTTATCTTCCTATGATTTATTTTAATAATCTCTACTTACCTCTACTTCCTCTTTCTGACCTATTATATATTGCAGTTCTGCTCCTGCAATATGGAAAACTTCCACTTTTTTTTCCTGCTATACAAATGAATCCTAAATTATTTTTAATGGGCAATCATACAATATTTTGCATTTGCTGACAGACCTAGCATAGCTATTCCTATGTCAGAAAAAATCAATTATTTGTTTAACAGGCCTTATCCCAATCCAACACTGTAATCACTGCATCATTCTGCCACTCAAACACTGATTTATTGATTTAACTTCATGATGATAATCATAGATTCCATGTGTTCTTTTTCTACTGAAAAAAGAATTTAGATAGCTATTTCCTATTTTAATACATAACTTAATCTGATTAACAAAATTAATCAAAAAACTTTTTTCTCTCTGTTCAGTTTTCCTGTCTTACCCTCTGCCTGTCTCTTTATCCTACTACTATGTTCCCATGCCCTCTATCATTTTCTCACATGCTTTAATTGATTTAGGTTGCTCCTTTATCAGCCAAAGTGATTCCCATTATAAAATAGGGCAAATATTTTGTAGAATATTCTGTAAATGATAAATGGTTAATTCCTTAACAGTCAACAATCAAAATTCATTACACACAATGATTGATTCACTTGTTTCGTCATTCTGATTTATTTGTTCTGTATGCAATTTTCTTTGGTAAAATGAGGTGTTTTTTCCCCTGTTCTGCTGTGTAATAATGCTTATCTTTGTAACTATGGCCTCCTAGAGTCCCACTTGTATTAGGATGAAACACCAAAGGTTATTACACAGGCTAAAGTATTCTAAAAGTCCTAAATAATGAAACAGTTAACTATCCCAGGCAATTTAATTCAATAATTTCAATGAGAGAGACAAAGTAGAAGTCTAAAGAAGCGAAAGCAAAAATTTAACATCAGTGCTTCTTGTCACAGCAAAGAAGGCAGGAAGTTCAAAGATGCAGCAGGCACACATAACACAGAAAATCTCTCTCCCATTACTCCTGTCTGTAGCATAAGGAAATATCTCAGGGTTCTGCAAAAGAAATACATGTTTAGGAAAACTAATCAGTGAGGGGATAGTATCATCTAATGTGTAACATGTGCATAGATAGGAATTGGTATATAAATGTGGAGAAGATTATACACCTGTTGAATTTAATGTGCTGAACTATTGATTGATGCACCTTTAAATTAACTTTGAGCAAAAAAGAAAACATTTTATTGGTGCAGTTATTACAGAAAAAGCCACCTTTTCTTTCCTACTCCACTAGTGTCTAAATAATAGGAATATTTTGAAGTATATTAGTTAGAACGTGAGTTGGTAATCATTATCTCTTCTATTTTTTCAGTAAAGAAATCTGCCAGGCTACAGAGATTATTATGTGTCCAATTTGTGATAAATACTGTCCCTTCATGAGGTTGTCAGATAGCTGCATTTATGCCAAGGTAAAAATAAATACTGCTTTTCTTTTTTCCAGAAATAGTTTTTTTTAAAATATTCTAAATAATCTAAAAACATTGCTTGCATTTTTTTAAAAAATGGCAGGTATTTAAGCCTGTGCAGTTGAATGTAACACCTTCAAAGAGCTTGCTTCTTAAGGTGTTAAAGTATTAAGCATTCTTAAATAGTAAAAACAAAAAAAGGATTTGCTATGTATATGGTTAAATACAATGAGGAATAAGGAGAGGACAGCAAGCTATTAATGTCTGCAGGTCACCATAGTTTTATATTTGAAACTCTATATAAAATCATTACTATTTTATATTGCCTCTATTATTGAAGATAGTAAGCCTCTTGAGGCCTGTTGAGGGGAATAAGGGAGCTATTGGATTTATGTTTTTATTTGCAAGGTTTTGAAAGGCATCTGGCTGAGCAGGGACTAAGGGTTGTGCTGTACTTAAGAAATAATTTGGAAAAGATGTTTCACAGCTTGTGGGAGTTTGACTGCAACATTCTGCATTTTCCCCATGATCCTGGGAAAAGATACAGCTGCTTTAAAGAGTTTCAGACAAATATATTTGAGCCCCCGTGGGCTGTGAAGCACATTTTTTAAAACTGCACAGCCCTACTAAATAGCTCTTTGATTTAACCTTAGTAGCAAGACTCCTCTTCTGTTCCCATGAAACCCCACCTCGTAGAATCCAGTGAAAACATTTTAGAACTATGAAAAATTATATGACATAATTCCTTCTAATAAAAGCAACATTTAGCACTAAACTTCAGTAAAGTATTTTACTTACCATTCTTTGGAGAAGTTCTGTGGTGGAGGGTGTAGCTCAGTTACCGGTAGATACAAAACTTTCCCTAAGAAGTACTTGTGTTCTTAACATCAATGCTAAGGACCACTTGGACTTTAAACCACTCTACTTTCCTAAGTAGAGTAGATAGAAATAAATTGATATACAGTAGATAGGACTATGCTATGTTTACAAATCAGAAAACAAATAATTTGAATTAAGAAAAATTAAATGAATTTAAATTAAAAATATTTTTCTCCAGGTAACACATCTTTTTGACAATGGAGCAACTGTTTTTTTTGCTGTTTTCATGGCAGTATGGGGTAAGTGATGTTTGGGGAATAATGTCAATGTAATCGTCTTTAAAATAACTAAATGAAGAATCTGCTTAACTTCAGGAGACTTAGATCAATGATATGAAGATATTAGTAAATGATTTCATCCTTTTGTCATGTAAAAGAATCCCACTGAACACATTATGAATTTTAATTGCATAGCAGTACAATTTTCTAAAACAGATTAAAAGTAAAGTTGCCCTTGAATCAAGCTTGGCTCTTGGGATTATATGGACATTTCTGTGCAGCTTTCCAGGCTTCAGGATAGAAGTTATTCAACTATGGATTTTTTCTAGGATGTTTTTTCTACCCCTAGTCTAGTATACATTACAAATACAGGGTTGTTAATCAGGCCCAACTCTATTTATCTTCTGAGCCTAGTTAGGGTTAATTACATACCGCTTGTCATGAGTAAGGATGGTGAGCAGGGGGCTCCCATCCAGGCTGTAAAGCGCATGCGTAGCACTGAGGAATTAGGTAGCCATTCAAAGAGACACAGATCGGGCCCGCCTTAGCCTTTGGGGTTTATCTGTCTGGGTTTTTCCCACGCTTCTTCTGTTTGTTAGGATTTTCTGTTATGTAGCAGTAATAAAACACTAGAGACCTATTCCTTGTCTCAGCATGGTTCCTGGCTGTTAGGACATCGCTACTACTTTTGACAATATAGAGAAACCTTTGAGGAACAATTGCCTTAAGCACCAGCAAAATATATTGCAGGTATGATAATGAAGCATAGGGCTACTATGTAGCTGTCAGCCAATTCCATCAGTTCAGAGATTGTTTGGAAACTTATATTTGTATATACTTTTCCTCCACTCTTCCATCCTTTAAAAGTGAACACTACTGTTTTTATTTGCCCCTCACCTTTGCAAAGTAAGTAGGAATAGTATAGGGCAGCAAGATTTTAAAGTCTTATCTTACAATTTTTTTAAAGAATTCAAAACAACAGCATTTTCCCACAGGAAGGATTCATATACTTAATTCCAAACTCTTATTTCAAATTTATATGGACCCTTAGTCTGTTTGTAACTTTCTAAAATCAAAGTTTTAATCACCTTTTTGCTGTTTATTCCAGAAAAAAAAATTAAGTCCTTAAACTTGTATTTAAAACTTTGTTCACTAACGACTGAAAGAAACTCACCTGGTATTTTCAGACTTGTTGATCCAGAGGTTCCTAATAGGTGAAAAGCAGTTATCAAGAAATTTCCAAAAGTGATTAGAAAAGGAAGTATGCGAACCCAGTGTCCTTTCAAAGGTGCTGACCGCAGTTTGAGCAAGATGGTTATTCCCTCATCTCTGAGAGCTCTACGCTCGCTAGAGACCACCATTTTGTATTTGATTACACATTTTCTAATGTAGTGATCACATTAATTGGAGAAATTGATATGTACGTGTTCTGGTTGCAAAGAGGGAATACAGAGCTACCATACAAATTCTCATTCAATAATATGACCAGATATGTTTTTCCTTCTATTTTTCTGCTGAAGCCACTGTTTTTTTGGAATTTTGGAAAAGAAGACGAGCAGTAATTGCTTATGACTGGGACTTGATTGACTGGGAAGAAGAGGAGGTTTGTATTCATAACATGTCACAATTTTAACAGGTGTACTTAATAGATTCAGTCAGTTATATAAACAAAAATGACTGAAGATGGCTGTCTGCCATATAAAATTTAGAGTTTGTTTCCCTGCATTTCTTTGAGCTCTTCTAGTCTATGTCATTTTAGCTGAGTCACTGTCACAGCAGAAGACTGAAATCAGTTAAGCACTTCTGAAAATAAAATGATTGGCAGCTGTAAAAAAAAGAAAAAAAAAGACCAAGCAATGTTGAAGAATCTTATGCCCATTTCTTGCTGAAAGGGCAAATTCATATAACAGTTTGAACAACAATTATTCTAGAGCAAGTTTGGAGCTAGTCACAGGCCTTTCTCTTACCTCCTTTCATGATAGATTCAGCACTTTGATCCTAGTTTATTTAAACTAGATCTCCTTACTACATCCTAACTGGACTATCTGATTTAATGTCCTTTCCTAAAAATTACAATCTATTGTCCTAATTTGTAATTGGACATTAACTGGAGTTCCTCATTTTTTGAATGGAACAAGAACTCTGGTTAAATAGACTTAGCATTAAAGCAGCTGCCTTACAGAGGGATTGGGGGGTGGGGGGAGAGGCAAAAGAAAGAGGCAGGACCAGTACTCATTCTTTACTTGCTACATCATGATTTTGCAGATCAGAATCCTTATGTCATTTGGACTGCACCACTTCACAGTGGGAATACGCACAACTGACAGCTTTTCCATAGCAAATGTATGTGAACGCACATGCATACATGTGCTCACAATGTGCTTGCATGTGTTGGTAGGAGAAAAACCAAAACCTTCTGCCTGATGATGCACTTGAGGCATTCAAGCTATCATAGAATTTGATCTGTGGCAGCATGATGCACATGTTTGCTTCTGGATTAAAAATCCTTTGCTCAATAAATAAGAACTTTGCTCTCAGAAACAGAAAAGCAAAGTCTCTAACAAGCTATCTTCTTTTTCTCTGACTTATATGTAGAAATTAAGCATTTTTTTCAAGCTTGTATTAATTGCTAATATCTGTTCTCAATTCTCCTATTAGTCTTAGCATATTAACATTTTTGTTGATGTAATCTTTTGAATCTCCTTTTTATACATATTTAAATAGCACTGTTCACAAAAATGAATTGATTCAATAATATATTTGTGGCAAAACAAATTTTAGTTGCAAATATTAATATAACAGTGTAGTTTCTTTTACTGGCAGCAAACCAATCCAGATTTCTTCCAAGAAAATAAGGGCCTAACTACACAGCGAGTCAATTGCATGGTTTGTAGATACACGAAGGGTTGTGTAAAATTAGATTATGTGTGCATTTGGAGTTCTTTTGGTATCGTAGCATTCATAAAGGAAAGATTGAATCCTTCAGTCCCCATGTGAGAACCGGGTCAGCACTCTCTTGTAGTGATAATTGTCCAATGTGTTAGCTTGCCCTGAGGCAATACCAAACATCTTAGGCCATCTAAGAAGGTAACCCTCATTACTAGGGCGAGGATTTCTATGACATGTCATATTTTTTCTGGAACCTTTATTTGAATTTGTAAGTTAAAACATGTTTTAGAGTAATCTGGTGAGAATTAGTTGCTTTTTATTTTGCCTGAAAACTCATATTTTGACTTTTTAAAGGTGTTATGTCATATTTCTGCTTAATTTTGTAACAAACGTCATATTATGGTAATATTTTGGTCATTGGCAACCCTCCTGATAAGCCAGCAAGTTCAAGCCAGCAAAGAAAGAATTTGCCTGTCTTTTTTTTTTTTTTTTTCTTGTTCGCTCCCCAACTCAGGGAGGGGTGTGTGTGTGTGAGAGAGAGACAGAGAGAGGGGTGGGAACAAAGGCTTCTCCCCTGACCAGGCCTGAAACAAAAAGGTGAGAATTTGCTTGTTTTGTTTTCTTTTTCTTATTTGCTCCCCAACTCAGGGCTGTGTGTGAGAGAGGGAGGGAAAGAGAAAAGGCTTCTCTCCTGATCAGGCCTGAAAAAAAGGTGAGAATTTGCCTGTTTTTTCTTTTTCTCATTCGCTCCCCAACTCAGGTGTGTGTGTATTCGAGGAGGTGGAGTCAGGTGAGAGCTGCAATCTGATTTCAACATGCCTAAAAGTAGATGTTCAGTGAGTGTGAAATTACAGCATCTTGTTCAAGAATTTGGGGAGCAGATTTTCAGTAGCAATGGTGATATTTTGTTTTGTAAATTGTGTGAAGTTAAGGTATTGGCCCAAATGCGTTTTAATATTCAACAACATTGTGACACTGTGAAACACAAGAGTTGTTTAGCAAGATTTACCTTCACTGAGAACAGGCAATGTCTCCTTTTCAAGAGAGCTTCTTCTTCAACTGCAGGTTCATCAAGTACCCAGTCAGAATTTTGTAAGGATCTCTGTACAATGATGGTTACTTCAGATATTCCCTTAAGGAAATTAGGTAGTGGTAGCCTGAGGCATTTTTTTGAGAAGTACACCAGTCACTCGGTTCCAAATGAATCAACTGTAAGGAAAAATTACATCTCTGCCTGCTATGAAGATGTGTTAGAAAAGATAAGATCTGCTGTTGACAACAATATGATATGGATTTCAATAGGTGAAACAAGTGATGTAAATGGAAGATATGTAGCCAATATTATTATTGGCACTCTGAAATGTGACCAGCCTGGTGAAGTATTTCTTCTACCATGTGAAACTCTACAAAAAGTAAACAATTCCACTATTGCTATGCTCTTTGACGATTCTATGAAAGTACTCTGGCTGGATGATGTAAAAAGGGGGAATATCCTTCTCTTTATAACAGATGCCACTCCATACATGACTAAAGCAGCCAAGGGACTTAAACTTCTTTATCCACAAATGATCCATATCACATGCCTTGCACATGGTTTACACAGAGTGTAAGCACAGATTTTTAAAAATTGGGTGCTAATTTCAGAAAAATTGTAAAGTCATATTTTTGCTTTAAAAGTCATATTTTTATTTAATTGGTCATATTTAAACGGTTTTAAGGTCATACATGCTTTCATATTTCTAACATTTTTAGGTCATAGAAATCCTCCCTCTACTCATTACAGAACCAAGCAAAGCACCAGTTCAGAATCAGCTCCCATAATGAGCACAGCTGTTGGGTAAAATAAGTCTCAGATACCATAGAAAGAAAGAAATTCAATGAATGGGTCATAGTGGCAAAAAGTAGCAGTAGGGCCAAGGGTGGTTTATCTTAGTAGATCAAGCAGGCCAGACAGCTGAGGACAGCTCATAAGGGATCCTTCTGTGATTGTAGGTTCTCTGTTGGTGCCCAACCACATTGATTCCTTTCTGGCATAGCTGCAAGTCACTTAGTTAAAATATCATAGTTAACCTTCTATTGTCATGTTTTGGTGGTGAAAGGCAACAAGAGGAAGGCAATAGTAATTTTCCTGAATTTTGAAGAATTTTCCTATACTATACTGCCAAAAACTAAAGGAATCCTATAGCTTTGTAAAGAGATCTGCCACCTGTCTATTGAAGGACTACGATAGATTTTTAATAGTTTCTTAGCAATTCTTTTAAATATTTTTAACATCTCTGCCTGCTGGCCTGATTGAATGAAATAATGTACTAATAAAAACTTCATAAAATTATTAAAAGCTTGAGCTGTCTACACAATATCTAATTCTTTTAAAAATTCTTCATATTATATTCTTTAGGAAGAAATACGTCCCCAGTTTGAAACCAAGTACTCCAAGAAAGAGAGAATGAATCCTATATCTGGAAAACTTGAGCCTTATCAAGCATTTGCAGATAAATGCAGCAGAATTATTGTTTCTGGATCTGGAATATTGTTTATGGTTTGAAAATTTTAATTCATTTATTTTTCCTGAAAACTAGATTTTTAAAATGTCAGCCAAATGGAGAGTGTATATATTTTACAGCAGCATTAAGCCATATTGGTTTTTTATTTTTCTTTGTTTTCCTGTTTAAAATTATTTGTATCAGAATATTTACATTCTAAATATTTAAAGGAATTTAAAGATACAATATTATTACTGAAACACTTATTTGCTATGATGTTTAATTAAAATGAAATTTAGGAATGATCAATTTAAACAATGAAAATGAAACATAACTCAAGCATGTTTTTTAAAAACCTCTGACAAGGAAATCTAAGGAAAGTGTTATTGTCCAGTATTAGTGCAGATTAATTCATGGTATTGTGTGATATGTTTGTGTTCTCCAGGCATACGCACTATAGATTCTTTTTTTTTTAAAAAAATGAAGAGGCTACTCTAGAATTCAAGCTGATATTGAATGCAAAATTCAGATCTTTTTTTTTAGAGTAGAATCAATTATATATTCTATAAACTTGACAGTAAAGCTAGCTAAACACTTACATGAATGAGTGTTGGCTGCGGGGGGGAGGGGCAAGGTGGAACAAATGACAACACATGGATTATGACATCATCACATAATGATTATGGCCTTGTGTCAGGGTATCTGATACAAGTAATCACAGCATTCATTCCATGACATCATCATATGCATATCATTTGGCGTCATCATAGTTTCCTGCAAATGCCACCACTTGCATAAGGCAGTTGTAGTGGTTGTGGTAAGTACTCATGTGAAAGGGAAAAAAACTTACATCCTTAGTAGCTCTAAATTTCAAAACAATGGATCATGTAGGATAGATAATTGTTTAAACAGTTTTCCTTAGGACTCTTACTTACCTGAGCTTAACTTTAATTATATTATAAAAATAATTGATAGCCTGAAAATGATTGTTCAGCATTTGATTCAAAGTTAATTAAAATTACAATGATGTTTAAAATATATTATTTTTTGAGATTTATTTTCCAAATATTGAATATTTTCCAAATATGTCTGTTTCAAACAGCTGAACTTAATTTTATAAAGGTCATTCAGTGTTACAGTAAAAGGAACCAGCATTTATTTTACAGTACAGGGAATTGAATGTTACTGTGAGTTTTTACTGCTCTATAAGAACTAAGGACTGTTCAAAATCCAAGGGGGGTTATTAGCTGCTTTCATTTGGCTTTCACTTGCTTCTTCTGATCTATTAAGAAGTGAAGCTCAGTAAATTATTATCTTCCTGCTTTTGTTGATTATCTCCTATATTTTCAGTAATAACAGTATCTATCAAATAAGTGCTTCAATATCTGTAGGTCCCAAAGCACTCCCTAATTATTCTGTGCTGAGTGTACTCCAAGAATTGGATATTCATATTTATGGCAACGGTCATTGCTTCATTCTCTCAGTTCTCATCTGAGACTTGAGTTCTTACTGTTGCATATCAGTGTTAATTGACTTTTCTGAGGAGAACGGTTCATCATAATAGGTTGTGTTCTTGTAATAAAATCTCTCTTTAACAGAGCAATTAAGCAAATTTCTTTATCTCTTTTAATCAGAGAAGCAATTAAGAAACCATCAGTTTAATTGCTTTTCTGAACCTGCACCTAACTGAATCCTTCAAAGAAAGACTAGAGAAAACTGCCAGCCCTTGGATATGATGCAAGGTTAAGTAACTTTACTGAGAGGAAAAAGGAGAAATCCTCTGTGTCCATTCAGGACTGCAAAATGTCACTTACTATAATAGTTTTATCTTTAGGTGAAATTGTCAAACAATGCCAAGTAGGCCTGAATATCAATTTTCTTTTGAACAGATGCCTGGGAATTAAAATGTTTGTAGAAAAATATGAGCTCCAGTAATAAATCTGAACAAGATTCATGATTACCAGACATGTAATTCATTTTTTAAAATTCTGCAGTATAATTGTCCCCTTCCAAAGAATGGTCACTTATATTTGCCAGAGAAGGAAATATTGAGCAACATGGACTTCTTTATATCTCATTCCCCTGCTCCCATTGTTTTCAACTGGCAGGCCAATGTAGTGATGGGGTTATCCAGGGCCCTCTAGAAAACAGATAACATTTCAGTCACATTTATTTATTTTTATTTATTTATTTATTAAATTTATGTCACCGCCCACCACCCCAAATGGGGGACTCTGGGCGGTTTACAATAAAATAACACTAAAAACATAGCCATCTAAATTACCATTAAGATATAAATAAAATAAATGAAAAATCCAAGTGGAGATAGAACACAATCACTAAGAGGTGCTATGGCACTAGCCATCCCCAGGTAGAGCTATCGCTCTCCCGCTCCCAAGCAAGGCGGCAGAACCAGGTCTTCAGTTTCACATTGATCCAAAACTGCTAGGATCCCATCACAGCTTAGATTCCATCACCACCTGACACATCTGCCATCACTGCAGTTATGCCAATGCAACTTTCCATAGCTGTAAGTAGATTTTCCAGAGCAGTATTAACCTCTCCCGGAAAGGTGGGGTTCCTTTCTCTGCTATGCTAGGCCATTAGATTGTTCTCTTCACCAACTCATGCCTTAAATTTTAATCCAACTATTAATATTTTTATATTTGCTTATTTCTAAAACACTATTACTGCAAGAAAAAGGATCAGCTTGCTTTGTTATTTGATGTGATATGTACAGTGTGTATGTGAGTAAAGAGGAGTACTTTTTTTAGCCTGGCATTCAGTTTTGGTTCATTTTTGCCTTGACATGTGGTTTTTGAATTATGATGCCTAGTTAATTCAGAATATTTTTAATTTGATTAAATTATTGTAATTTGATTAAAAATAAACTTAATAAAATAAGATAGCTGATTATTCAGCTATATAGATAAATTTTAGCTAAAATAGATGCATTTCACCATTGAAAGCTATGCAAAAAAAATGCACGTTCTTATTTCTTTAAAGGTTAAGGCTTTCTTCACGAAAAACAAATTCCTAATTTTTAAAAAGGTTTTTAAAACTTTTTATAGAGTACATTACATACATTAAAAATAAGTTTAAAATGTCTTACAGTCGAATTTAAAATAATCCCTCCCAAATATACACTGGTTTTTCCACATACAATGTTTGTGCCCTTCCCAGACTGGCTTTATGCCTGTACAACCACACACCATCAGTCCCACTGGACAGTAGAGTGGATTAATTTCTCATCCTGGTGCATCACCAGTTTGCAGTGTGAACACTAGAGCTTCAAGGTGGCAACGTTGCTGTTGCGGGCTTCCCATCTTTCCTCCTCCCCATATCTGAGAGCAGTCATAGTGGCTTCTGAAGCAGAGCAAAGGAACAGGTTTGTCATTCACCATCCCAACAGTGGGTCCTTCTGTTGTCAGTCACCAAGTCACCAGCATGAGGAAACAATAGAGAGGGACTGGGATGCTGGCTCAATGTCAGTTTTTCTTCTCCGTCATTAGTCAGATGATGGAAGTGATGGTTGATTCATTGGCAGTTCCAGGCATTGGTGGGTAAGGCAAGGATGAGCCATTTAAAAGATAACTGAAAAGATTTGAGGAACAAAAATCATGGATGTGTAGAAGTGTCCATTATGTTATTTTTCCCTATCCCAATTAACTTAATTACATATGGATGGCATTAATTTGGGGAACCTTGCACAATATAAAAGCAACTGCAAATATATGAGCTGAAGTTAAGAGATCAGAAAGCCTGGCTTAAAGAAGACCTTCTCTTTTGCTGGAATCTCAAGGAAGCATAGATCTAGGTAAAAATCTTTGAAGGATGGTATTCTATAAGAAAGATTCCACAGTGCACAAAGCCCTCCAAGCATAACATTTTATTTTCTGGAAATTAAATTGCATAATTGACCCTGTTAATCTGACACTTGGGCTCTTGAACGTTTTTCTTGTCGTAACACTGATAATAGGAAGATATCACATTAAAATGAGGAAGCAATGTCCCATGCCTCAATTCTTTTAAGAAAATCAGAATACATTTGCAGATTATTTATTTGGATTTATTGTTCAATTCTTGAGAGCTACTGTACTGGTTTTAAGCTATACTGTGTGTTCTTTCTACCACCCCTTTCTCAATTCTTTAGATCTGTGTGGTGATCGCCGCTGTTTTTGGCATTGTTATTTATCGTGTTGTGACTGTCAGCACTTTTGCTGCCTTTAAATGGGCTTTAATCAAGAATAACTCTCAGGTTGCAACAACTGGGACTGCAGTGTGCATCAACTTTTGCATCATCATGCTGCTGAATGTTGTAAGGAGGTTTTTTCACACCTTGATTAATTTCACTCTGGGTTTAGGTTGTTTCTTAGTTGTACTAAGATTTCTGTAATAGGAAATAGGCTCCTCCAAACTATAGCACAACCTAACTTGTAATATATGGTAATTTAGCCACAGTCTGTTTATATTTTAAAAGCTTACTTATATAGAGCTATTTTTAGATGTCTTCATAAAATGTTTTACAAATGCACAAACACACAGAATAATGCCTTGAATCCTAAGAAGCGTGAGTAGAAATATGGTCACATAAGGGGACTTCCACATTTCCTCTTCAGTGCACTTTCTTGGAAAGTTTCTCTGAAGGATTTCCTAATGGAGGCCTCCATTATAGCATGGAATGGCGACGTTACTGTAAACAAGCTCTGCATTGCTCAAGCAATATGGCACTGCCCACTTTGGAAAGATTTATCCCTCCCACTAGAGCCTTCACATCCTGTGCCATGCTATCCAGAGTCCTCTGATTCTCCAGAGATAATTTTCCAGATGTGGAAAGCAGAGCGGGAGGACTTGTCCAAGATATTTTTGCTATCTGAGTTGAACATTCAAATTCCACTTCTCCTCTCATCCCCACCTTTGTCAAGATACGTAATGCCCCAAGCTAATCTAGTTATTTTGGCAGAATATTCCAGTATTTGTATGCATTGGGTATAGTACCCTTTCAGGAGATGTGCAATTATTTGTCTAAGGAAGCCATGTCCCTCTATCTAATGTAGAACTGGTTTTGCACCAATTTTTGGAAAGCATCATCACTATTACTTCTCAGTAGTTCAGTGAATAGACACTATAATAATATTGCTTTTATTTGTTCCTTTAAACATACTATTAGGCTATAATATTCTATTCCTTTTCTTCCTTTTGAACAAATTGTAACCTTAAGTTGCTATATTCCAATCCTGAAAGTTATCTCATCAGGTCTGTTTTATATTAAATCACACTTGCATTTCTTTGGAAAATAATAAGTCAGTACTAAAGTATTCTTTTGTGCATTTGTCTTGACAAGAATATGTTACTTTTTTTTTTAATCCATTCAATGATGTCCGATTCTCAGAGACTGCCTGGACTACTCCCTGCAGTTTTGTTGATAAAGTTTTTCAGAAGTGGTTTGCCATTGCTTCCTTCCTAAGGCTGAGAGGAAGTGACTGGTCCAAGGTCATCCAGCTGGCTTTGTGTCTAAGGCGGTGTTACATAATTAATTACATTTAAACAAACATTTCTAAAACAAGCAGAGAGGCTCACTTGAAATTTTCTTCAAAATAATAAGCACTATTTAAACTTCAGATACTGCCTAAAGTCCTATAAGGCATAGTGAATCTTATATCACAAAAAACATAAATATTGCTTGTATCAATATTTTATTTATTTATTATTCAAATTTTGTTACCACCCATCTCCCCCAAGAGGGACTCTGGGCGGTTTTTCCTGCATAATTCTGGCATATCGGAGACCCACTGTGAACATGTGGAAACAAGCATAGCAAAATTCAGTAGCAGATTGAATAGATCAAACATGTTAAAGGTTCAGCAAGCATTTGAGAAAACCAAGAGGAATATCTCAACAAAGAATTACATATATATGATCCAAATTTGGGGAGAAAAATGGCAGTGCTATAGATGCTGTCTTTAGCTCCTGGAGGTAAGGCAGAGTATGATATAGATAGATAGATAGATAGATAGATAGATAGATAGATAGATAGATAGATAGATAGATAGATAGATAGATAGATAGATGAGAGGTAGATGAGAGGTAGATGATGTAAGAGGGAATGTGAATCTAATAAATACATTGATTGATTATATGCCATCAAATTGATGTCAACTCTAAGCGATCACGTAGATTTTCTGTATACAATAAATGGTATTTAGATACATGCTAAATTATTTAGAGAAACAAATATGGAAGATGGGCCATTTCATAAACAGTCTGCTAAACAGAAGAAATTGAAAAGTTTAATGCATTTTTACAGATTTTTGGATGAAATCACTGTTTCTTCTCAGACCAAGGCCATAGAAATATTTGAGCAGGAATAAATTGGTCTTCTTTTCTGCTCCTACTTTTCATCCAATAATTGGATTTTTAACTTTAAAAGATGGTACTTATTTACAGTACACATATAGTAAATGCAAAATATACAAAAAGTAAGTACACATATACAAATGATAAATAATTCAAATTTCGAATATCCCTGTCCCAAAGCTTAGTTGATTTGAAATATAGATTTGTTCAAATGCATACCAATATTGAATATCCAGATTCAGTGGCATTCAAAAATGCTCTATCTAGCTCCCAAGGCATTTTTAAAAGAAAAATAAGATTCTGCCTCTAAAGTAATTATCATAGGTGGAATAGAGAAGCAAGGAATGAAGGTCGTAAGCAAGTAATGTTCATATTCTTTTCAGAAATCAGATTTGCTATATTACATTAAAATTATGGATCAATTTAGATGCTGTTTTTCATTTGTTGCAGTTGCATGAAAAGGTTGCTCTTTTTCTGACAAATTTAGGTAAGTAATGAAAATGAAGTAATATCTTTCATGATCAACATACACCATTTATTGTAAATGAAACTAACAGTATGCTATATTATTTGTGTCTTTGTGTGACTGTGTGTGTGTGTGTCCATCAAATCTACTTACCTATCTATATGCCCATCTGCCCATTCACCTAGTCATCCATCCTACAGAGCAAGGATGCAAAGGAATAAGACCTGGAACAGTTCCTTTTTCAGGCCTTGTATAGCAGACAATACTAAGCAAAAGAGGTAACTGTACAATACAGTTGAACCCCTAGGTAATACAGTTTCATATGTATTATACTTTTTGCACAAAAGTTCTACTCACATGATCGTGAAACTGACCATGTCCTAAACTGTACAAAATAGGCTGTCAGAACTGGTTCTAAACACACACAATCTATTTAAAAACCATCAGTATGGGTCAGACTTTGTAAGAAACTGGATGTTTTTGCTCTGTCTAAATGAGGTCACTCTCTGGCTCCAGATTGAGATTTTCCCCTCAGTACATTAAAGAATACACAAGCTGCTTTATTTCTTAGAGTTTGATTACAGCCAAGATATATGTGGCGTGCATTGCCTAACTAGGCGCTTGAATTTTTCAGCTAGCGTCTTTGGGACATATTAGTGTTGTATTTTCAGGCACTGCTAATATGCAATGGGAAGGGAAGTCCCTCAAAACTGAACTCACTTTGAAACCTGTCGTCTGCCGTTTTAATCTGTCTTCTGTCAGAGTTATGGTAGAAGGTACAAGAGGACCAAATGCAAGAGATACTGTGTAGGAGCCAGTCCTTCTTTCTGCAAAACAGTGTTTATTTGTTGCAAATCTGCTACAAGTCATCTGAGTAGAATGTTTATAATCTTAGTAGTTTTCCTTACAGCTATCTAGTTGCAGATAATGTTTGTACTAGCTTCCATTTCTAAAATTAGATCCTCTGGCCAAGTATGTGAAAGTCATATTAGACTTCGGTTCCTCCCAATTCATCATATTTTCACTCCACAAAATATCAGAAAATTTAAAATTTCCCTGTTTGGGTCATAACTACAGTTGAGCTGCTGAGAATACTACATGAGCCAATCCAGCTGAGCAATAGAGGAACACAGCAAACTGTATTCAGTCAGTGCTTCCACCACTCACACCCCATTTCTTGTCCATGGAGTAATTATTTCATGTATGTTTGGCCCTTTTTAAAAGCCCTGAATGGTTCTGGGTCCAGATGTTCTCTCTCTTTTCAATTACAAGCATCTCCAACTAGAAAGCGTGAAAGCATAAAGCTTTCTCTATAGGGAGGAGGCAGAACCTGCAAGTTCCTGCTGGTGGACACTGTCTGCCTACACTACCTGCATTTCCCATCCCTCAGAGACTAGTGCTTTCCCTGGATACAGGCTGCACTGTAAGCAAGATCTGTAACCATGTTTACAGAGATATTTCTGGCCTTGCAGGGTGCATGCAGTTTCCCCAAATCCAGCATCCAAATTTCAATAAACTTCTTGATTACAATTTCCCTTTTTTCATTACAGAGCAGCCTCGTACTGAATCCGAGTGGGAAAACAGCTTCGCTTTGAAAATGTTTCTTTTTCAGTTTGTCAATCTGAACAGTTCTACCTTTTATATAGCATTTTTCCTTGGAAGGTAAGATTAATTAATATGCTCTCTGCCTGTTTGAAAAATTGTTGAAAATTATTGAGAAAATACGTTTGCTTTGAATTAGATGCTAAGTATGCCTTAAATAGTAGAATACAGTATGTCCCTCAAATCTTCCCAAATGTAAATTAACTGTGATGACTAAGGGAACATTAGGGTGTCACATTGTCCAATATGTTCTGTATCATATATGTAACACTACATACACAGAAACATATATACCACCATGCTATTCCCTTGTGGGTAAGCAATGCTACAGCAAATGCAGAAAAACAGTTAAGAAAGAGTAATAAAGGTAGAACATAAGAGAAAAGAAAAACATATCTAACTAAATTTAATTTACACCCACACTGTTCACTGTATCTCTCCATAACTTTCTATCTTGCTTTCGCTGTGTCCATACATTGATTCATACATTGCCTTTTGTTATTTAAATTTCATAGCTTTCCATCCAGTACAACTTTGTCTATCTTCCTCTTACCATCAACCCATTTAATCTTCCTTCATTTTTTGTTTTGTAACTTAATAATTCATTCTCTCCATCATATACCACTTTTGTATTCCATCATATCACCCACCTTTGTATTCAATCCACATTCATTACACACCTATTCATTCTTGACACTCTCTCTTCTAAATTTACCACATATTTCTTGATTAAATCATTCCCACTGCATTCATCTTCCTTTTAAATTTCTCTTCATTCACTCAACTCACCAGCTCATACTTTCTTATAATCAAGTGGATTGAAGTATACTATTATAAGCAGCCATTTTTGCTTCTTTTAATAAATGTACATTCCTTGCATATATACTACCCACTGCCAGCATTTGCAAAACTTAAGATCTCTCCATTCATTTCTCCATCCTTAGTAAATATTTGACTATTGGTCACAAATTCAACTTCTTGCTGTACTTATTCACCATTTATATATAACTTCGATGGAAGGAGATGGGTGAGGATAAATTAGATAAATAAATAAATAAATAAAATAAACTTGCAATCATTCCCTCCATTTCCTTATCAAACACAACTACTTTGGTCTTCAAAACATTAATTTGCAGGGTCATTCTCCTTGTTAGTCATATAGCAATGTAAGCAAATCACCTCCATATTTTAAATTTTTCCATGGTCTGCACATGCAGCATTATCAGTTTTTGTCTGCACAGTATTTAGCATTCCTTTTCTTCATTTTTTCTTGGACACTAACATTTTTAGCATTCATTTCAATTCCACTCTGAAGTATTATTGTCATTCCCCTACAAATTTCTAAAATATGCCTTCCAGCATTTTCTCACTACAGTTTCATCCCAAAACATTTGTTCACTTAAATCCTTAATTCCACTCACTCTGTTAGCAGTCCCGTTTAGCTGTTTTCACAACTGTCAAAACAATTTTTATTTCTATGAAAATCACATTGCATTTTCTCTTTCTCTTTTAATTATAGTCATTTTTTATCTCGTTTGACTACAGTTATATATTACATTTATCTTTGTAATTATATTTTCTTCTTTTACAATATTGTTCTCAATTTTTTCAGCAATCATTCTCCTCTATATACTTTTTTGCACATCTACAGCCTTTTTTACTTCACTATTCCACCAAGCATCCTTTTTCATGCTTTCCATTAGCATGACTCCAAACACTTCAGTGGCACTTTGTAACTAATGCTTTCTACATAACATAATACCAGTCAGTTTTGGCAAATAGGTAGTCCTCGGTTAATGACCATTTGTTCAGCAACTGTTCAAAGTTATAATGGCGCTGAATGAGAGGGGCTCACAACCGGTCCTTGAAGTTGCAGCTGTTGCAGCATCCCCACAGTCACAAGATCACAGTTCAGGTGCTTGGCAACTGGTTTGCAATTATGACAGTTGCAATGTCCCACAGCAACATGATTGCCATTTGTGACCTTTCCTGCTGGCTTCCTGCAAGCAAAGCAGTGGGGAAGTCGGCAAGAGGTCTCAAGTCGCTCCCACAAGTTGCTCCTGCTTCTGCTTTTTCGCCTACCCACCCACACTGTGTAGCGCCTGCCCACAGCACTTGCACAGGCAGTTTGTACCACACCTGCCTGCTTCCCTGTCAACTCACACTCCGTAGTGCCCACGCACAGCACCTGCCAGCACTCCATAGTGCCTGCCCATGGCACCCGCTGGCTAGCTTAGATGTTACATTGCAAGCCAACTTACTGTTGCATGCACCCCACAAATAAGGTATGTGCAGTGCATTGACAGTCCCTCAGAATACTTATCACACAATGTGGATGAAAAGGTGATGCAGAATTTCACTTTTACACTTTCTATCCCCTATTTTCTTTTACTACTACAAAGCATCAAATAAGGCTCTACTTTTTTTTTTAATAAAATGTTTTGGGGATGTTTACAAACACCTGAGAACTATCAAATTTATCATTTGTTCGAAGGATTGGTTTGTGCTTTATCATGAAGATTTTGATATGGCTAGGCTGAATGGTTATCTATCAAGCAAAATCAAGAACAAAATTAATATTAGTAGCCCTCATTTTGCTTTTACGTAGACAGGAAAAATAGTTTTTATGTTACATCTAGATTCTTACATAAACCACAAAAATATTTTTAAAAGAATAATTGATATATTATACATTCAAATACTAACATTAATGCAAATTTAATGTCCCTTTCCATGGAAAAATACAATTGCATCTCTCGTCTTTGACCTTTTCCTCTTACGCTCCTATTGTTTTGATCAAAAATGTACCTGCAAAAGAAATGATGACCTTTCCTGTATTGAAGGTTTACAGGTCACCCTGGTGCCTACCTCCGGCTGATAAACAAATGGAGACTAGAAGAAGTAAGTGTTTTATATTGATATTGAAACATACTGTACAGAGTTGCAACATGTACAATCTTAGGGTTGAAATAAGCTGTGGAAATATCTGGAAGAATCTCATAATTTATAGTATCTAAAATATATCTTATGTCCTGAAAAATAATTTATGAAGTAATTAAGAGTGAAATTCTTTGGAAGTAATTGCTAGTGAGTTAAGACCTATTCCTATATAAATGGGTATAGAATTGTAGTAAGAGTGTGCACCAATTTTAGATTCAGTTATACCCTTGTTCTGAAAATAGCCCAATTTGACTTATAGGCATTATGCAGCTAGAGGAATATCTGCACCATTATTGTTTGCTATTGTTTGTTTGTTTGTTTTTATTATATTGTTCCTCATAACAAGTTTTGTTATTAACTAGCATGAGAAAATCACAACAGCTGTAATGCTTTTACTGGCCTTGGAGTTAAGTTTCTGTAGATGTGTTGGGCTATATATATGTACACATTGGAATACATATTTCATAATTAATCTGCATTGTCACTCTGCATAGTAAAGTTGTAGTTCAATATGGAGAAGGCTGCCTTATAATTTCAATAAAACTATGACAATTGTACCAGAACAAGGGAGATCTTTGATGGCTCCTTTACTACATTATCCTCTCCTGTTTTTGTGTTTTTTATACTTTTTAATAATGAATGTTTTTAATATATTTATTGGTTTTTTAATTAAATGTTGTACACTGCCCAGAGTCACTTTTCGATGAGATGGGTGGATGTACAAATTTGATAAATGAATGAATAAATAAAAATTGTGCCTTCCTCAACATGAATGCTGGGGTTCCCTCCCAGTTATTCCCTATCAGCATGGCTTTTAACTTCCCTTCGTTCCCTTGCTGCCTGCTTCTTCTGCAGTGCCACCCTAGTGGATGCCTTATTGATCTCTGTATGCAGATGGGTATTATAATGGTGCTAAAGCAGACTTGGAACAACTTCATGGAATTAGGGTACCCGTACGTATGTTTTTTTCAAGTAGACATATTAATGGTTGCTTGTTTGTAAAATGGATAGAATACTGAAGCTTTGCTGGCGGATACCTCTTGGGCAATATAACCTGTTCATTTATAATCTAGTGGTTGAGTGCCATGTAACAAATAAAATATTAGTCTGTAACAGGGTTGTAAGATATTTATTGGCTAGATTAAACCGGTGAATGTATACCATTGTTTATCATATATAGCACCCAAAATCTGGCAAGATTTTGATGACTCTGATTTGGTTCAACTGACTTATTTCGAAGACTGTGATTTGATTCATTTTGCCCAATTGCTCCCTATTTTCATTCACTTTTTCCTAATACATTTTAATAAATTAACAATGCAATCCTATACATGCTGAATAAGAACTATGCCTCTTTAAATTCAGTGTGATTTACTCTCAGGTAATGGGTAGAAACAGTTAAAGGATTAAAATAATTCAGGATTGCTTACTCATTAAAAAATGGCATAAATTGCATTGAAACACAGTTTTTCACTAAAATAATATTGTTAATTTAAGAAAGATTTGATTGCTGCTTATACTACTGCTTCATTTTAACCCCATTGAAACAATCATTCAAGATCAATACTACCCATCCTGTATTTAGATAGAAGGATATCCTACTAATTTAAATGGAACTTATTTTCAAACAAGTACAATAATATACTTTGCATATTGAAAGAAAACAATTCATGGCTACAGTATAATATTCACATATTTATTTTCATTGCATTACCTTTTAATTGACTTATTAGTGGGTAATATACAGTTACCAGCTTCACTACTTTCTAGTTTACTGAACATCCAGTCCCAGACAATACTCCTTCATTTAAGAAATTCAGTATATCTAAACTAACTTCCTCTTCCAATTAATTTAGACTGTTAGCTACCTTATGCAAGTGAGGTCACACCAATTCATCTATGAGCTCCAAATAAGAGTATATTTCATTCTGCTTTATATTTTATCTGAAGGCTAAAAGACAACCCAGCAATATTTGTTTATGTCTTTAATACACAAGATCAACAATACCAACTGAAAGTATTATCACTTGTCTACTCCATAAATTATTTATGAATTTTACATTTGTAGTATTCATTTAGGTATTCCACATGAATAAATGTAACTATATTTAATAACTAGTCTTATCTATCTCTTTTGTTTCTCGTAGCACATGAATGGCTGCAGATCTTTTTTTGTTTGTTTCTTATAGTCTAATTTATTTATGCAAATATGGTACAGATACACAAAACAGCTAAACAAACTAATCTATGGATTAGTAAAAATAATATTGTGGATAGTTTGTTGCTGTCATCATTTTTATTTTACTTTCGTTTCTATTCATTATGATTATGATTACCTTGGGCATTTTTTGGCAATCTGATTAGTACATTGGTTATTTCAATTTTTATTTTATACTTTTAAGATGGTTATTTTAATACTGTTTCTGTTCTGTGGCTGTTTTTGTTGGGATTGTGTGAAAACAAGTACCTCTGTAAAAACAAGTATTGAATAGCAAAAATGAAAATGTTGAAATTCAAATGATTTGGAAAGAATGTAAAAATTATATTCACACAACACAGGATAATTCAGAACTGGTGGACCAGACGAAGACTGCTGCAAGAGCATGGGTCACAGCAAAAAGCAACTTTACCACAATGGGAGAAGGACTTCAACCTGCTGCCTTTGAATGCCTATGGACTCTTTGATGAATACCTCGAAATGAGTATGAACAACTCTCTTTATGTTGCCTGAATATGGTGATATTTATATCTTACCCAAGATCCCGTATAATAGGAATGTGTTTTTAAAATAAAATCTTCCAGGACAGTGTTGCATCCATTCTTGTAAGTGTAAAGTTATTTCCAGGGAGATAGCCATGTTGCAACAAAAACATATCTTGTGGCACTGTGATATAAATTTTCAGGGGTCACAGATCTAAGACTATATGAAATTAAGTTAACCAGGGCATGTTGACCCTAAGACTACATACTATCCCTTCTTTAACAATTCAAACTATAGCATCAACAAAGAATAGGTTCTGAAAGGAGGAAGTGGTTTGACCTAGAAGCTTAGACTTCTTTTAATTATTTTAGAAATGATATGGCATTGTTGTATATTTTGATTTGTACCTTGCCATTTTAAACAGTAATGTGGTCTACAAATCCGCAGGTGTACTGTTTATCTTTGGGTATATCAGCTAGATGATTCCAGTCTGTAAAGAAAGAAAATCTACTCCTATGAATCTGCCACTGTTATCACTTAATGTTGTGGGTTGCAAAGCAAACATGTTTACTTTTGTATAGAAATCATATGCCTTGTATTTGTCCCTTATTCTGCCTTTAGTTTTTAATTAATGTACACTTTTACTGGCCTTTGGTCATGTACAGTATATTAAAAATGTGAATTGTGGCAAGAGCAATATATTAAAATGGTACAATGCAATAAGCAAAGGTACTGATATTGATACACAAACACACACACATTCATATATATTGCCGTTCAATCATGTCCAATCCTCGGTGACTGCCTGGACTAGTCCCTGCCGTTTTCTTGGCAGGTTTTTCAGAAGTGGTTTGCCATTGCCTACTTCCTAGGGCTGAGAGAAAGTGACTGGCCCAAGGTCAGGCCAGCTGGCTTTGTGCCTAAGGCGATCTCCTGGTTTCTAGCCCATTGCCTTAACCACTAGACCAAACCGGTTCTCTGATATATACATACACAAACATTTATAAAAAAAAATATTGACTAAATATGACATTCCCTCTCTCATTGTCCTTCACAGTCCTTCAGTTTGGATTCACAACTATATTTGTGGCAGCTTTTCCACTTGCTCCATTTCTGGCTTTACTGAACAATATCATTGAAATACGCCTTGATGCATACAAATTTGTCACCCAGTGGAGACGGCCACTAGCTTCCAGAGCAAAAGATATTGGTAAGCAGAATTTTTATGGGTGTAAAGTGTTCGTGTAGTAGCAAATTGAAGTTGAAATTTGTAGTCCAAGATCATCTAGTCACTGAGAAAAGTTTGATATAGGATGCTTGGGTAATATTTTCAGACAGCTAACACTTGAATGGCTTCATCACAACAAACAACACTGTGGCATAAAGAAAGCCAAGGCACAGATGCTCACAGGCTACAGCCTATCCATGAACTGTGTGTGGGATGTGTGTGTGTGGAGGGGGGAGGGAGAGCACAGTTCTAACTACCAGGAGGAGGAAAACTTCTTTCAGCTCAAACACCAGATTATAGGCAAGTCAAGGGTGAAATAAAGATTCCCTCAACTCCTGGTGATTACATGGACATGTCCCTGTGGTTTCTTGTCAACAACATGGAAGTAGTTAAGCATTGTCTTCTGGGATGTTTTTTCAACTTTTCAGGTTAACCTACCAGGTGCTGTCTCATCCAAGAAGTAACAGGGTCCAATCTTGCTTAGCTTTGTTTCAAGATCAGCCCAGATCTGTTAGATGCTGCTACTTAAGCTGGACAAAGATTCCCTGAAGTTCAGTCAACTCCTAATGTCTACTTGGACAGTAGGGCCATAATCCAAATGAGTCAACTCATTACTGATACAAAGCCTTTCTTTAACAACATAGTCTATTCAAACATACATATATTCTCCCAGCTGCAATTTCCAGGAATAGTCTTCAAGGAATGGCTTATCTCTGAGACAAATTTATTTGCTCATTTTCCTATCAGGAAAAAAAAATCAGAAATAAATTAAGTATCAGGTAGCTAATTAAGTATCAGGTAGCTAATACCACAAGGTATTTCATACTTTGAAGACACCATTTTTAATAAGCTTGCTATCTTGGACCTTGCTTTTCCCAGTCTCCCATACTCATAGCACTGAATTGCAGTGATGTGCAAAATGTTTGAGGTACAAAATAAATAAGGGTGGTTTCCAATTGTTTGTATCCAAACTAAAACAAGCATTCAGCCCAAGTCTGTATTACAAAATGTGTACCAGGCAGAAACTGGCGGGGGGACAAGAACATCAGTGCTGACACAGTGGTGTCAAAGTGGAGGTGAGGAAAGAAAGTTGTTGGAAAGATAAGGAGATTGGTGTCCCTACTTCCCCTTAGCTGCTGTCAATGTCTGTGGCTTCAAACCTTGTGTAAAGAAAGGAAAGGAAAAGAAGGTACTGTGAAGATCAGCAGGTGGACCAATGCACAGCCCATGGGGAGGAGAAAGAGAGAAGGGAAGGGTGACAGCCTTGCCCTACTTGTCCATATTTTATCTTGGCTGAAACTCAGAACAATCAAAATATTGAGTTTCAGTTCTGCTGAGCCGTAGCTCTTCCAGAATGTTTGGCAGAACTTCCAAGACACAGTGTCTGCATTTCCAGTTCAAAACAAAACACATTTTGTTTTGAGCTTCTCCTTAAATAACAAGATGTTGTGCTACCATCATTATAGATCATTATAGTCCAATGATAGAACATCATGATACACCGAAGCTGCATCCTATACATTAGACTTCCTTGTCCTGGTGCTTTCCAGATTTTTTGGGCAACAGATGTGCTAGCTCAGGGTGGCAGAGCTTTTAGTTTAATACATTTTTAGACATCGTAGGAGAACAGTTAGTTTATGGTAGCAAAAAATCAAGAGGAGTCTAAGAGCACCTTTTCTAACTAACACATTTCAAAAACTTAATAAAATTTATCAGTGGGAAAAAGTGCTACCAGATGCTTTCTGACCTTTTAATTCATTTGGAAAGACATCTAATGGGGAAATCTGCTATATGCACTTATCTGGGAGCAAGTGCCATTTTTTGGGTGTAGTTCTGAATGGACCTATTTAAAACTGGATAAATTATGTTGACTGAAGTAGTGCATAAATACCACATTTAGCTAATTATTTTGTGGTAGAACCTGAAACTGATATGGTTTTTCTTTTCTTTTTGTTAGGAATCTGGTATGGAATTCTTGAAGGCATTGGAATTCTTTCAGTCATCACAAATGCATTTGTTATTGCTGTGACTTCAGATTTCATCCCGCGACTTGTTTATGCTTACAAATATGGACCGTGTGCAGGTCGAGGAGAGGCTGGACAAAAGTAAATTTGCTTCTTAGAAAGATGCTACAAATTAATCCACGTGTCTATTGCAGTTTCAGTTTTAGAACCTCATAGCAACATGTCTAAGACTTCATCCAGTTTTCTGTAGGTAGGAATATGAACCTACCTAAAGGAATAGGTAAAATAGTATATTTACTGTATATGTTCCTTTGTGGTAACAGTAACTAGATCTATCATTTCTATTTTGATATTTCTTTTCTATGAAATAAATACTATGTATAGGTTTGTGAAAGAGCATAGATGACATAATCTGTATGTCTGAATCAGAATAAGCTAGGCAGCATTTCTTTTGTTAACCATTTAGATATATTATATTTTGCATTCCTGCTATACAGGAAGCTATTTTGGAAACTGTTGAATTTTCTTATGAGAGGATGTATTTTGGATGTTACTGCAGTTTTGTCACAGTAGGAAAAAAGACGCAGTTAAAGTTACAATTTGTGATACGCATTTCTGCCTACTCATTAAATAGCCAAGGATTTGACACTTGATTACAGGCAGGAGGGAAAGCCAATATTCTCTTGCTATAATTTCTATAATATTCTTTCCTATAAAGCTGAGTGTTGGGAGCTGAATTATTGCTTATCCTTTCTAGTAATATATAGCTGCAAGGCATTCTTTTTCTGAGGAAAAAACATTCTGAAACTGCATTAAGTGAAGTTTTTCTCCTTAAGCTGATAGTGTCAGCCTGTCTTTAAGATAGAAGCGGGCAGCTTTTTCCTAAGAGTGGATAGCTCATACCCCAGGACCAAGGTGGGTTAACCTATTTGCCTCCGAGGTGTAGTCAGAACTGGTAGAAGCATAGCAGATAAAATAACACATAAGAAAGTCAACATATCTATTTAATTATTTAATCCATCAGCGCTGCCAGTAGAAAGTGCTTGAAGTCTATTCCAGATGTAGCTATCAACCAATCCCTGGCAGAAGATTGCTCCATCTAGGGGCTTTTTCAAAGCTGCCCTTCTTCCAATGATGGGTTCTTCAGAGCTTCAGTTGTTTCTATCATCTCATTTCAGTGCAAAAGAGGGTGTTACTAGGGGTGGAATGGCAATTAATTTTAAGATTCCATTGAGTTCGGTGATATTCTGTAAATTTTATTTTGTTAAATTGGTTCTTCATTTCAACTGTGAAAAAAGGTATTTTCCTTATAGCCCTGGAGCTGACTTGGTATTAAAACTAAAATAACTAAAAACTGGTCAGTGACTGAAATGAAGTATATTCACTGACTGTGTTGCTAACTAGTATCCCATGTGTAGTTCTCCAATGACTGGGATTTCTTTTAAAATAATTGTATATAACATGTGATTGCAAAGCAAATATTTAAATTGAGAATCAACATTTTCCTCCTAAAGTTATGAAACAAAAAGATGGTAGCCCCTTGGAAAATCTGAACAATTTTGAGTATTTCCAGATAATGAAAATCTCCATATCTACAGTATTTATCTCAACATACAAATAACCTATCACTTTGAAAGAGTGGTTTACTCACCTTTCCCCAAATGTAAATGCTCAGCAGCTTGTTAATCAATACAGAATTAGTACCAACAGCTCTTCCTAGCATGTTCATTATTAGTGAATGATCCAGGTAATATGGACCTGAGTTTTCATGAGTGCTTATTACAGAATCTGGTATAAGAAGGCTGAGTTCTGAGTAAAAACATTCTTGCTTTCTAGGTGTATGGTTGGCTATGTTAATGCAAGTTTATCACTATTTCTGGTGTCTGATTTTGAACATCGTTCAGAACCATCATCAAATGGAAGTGAGTTTTCTGATGCACCATTAAAATATTGCAGGTAATGAAACGTGTGAAAATGCTGCCATGTTTATCAGAACTTTTTACTGCTTAACTGCTTTTATTTTTATTCAAAGCAATATCATCTTTAAAAAAATTTGATCCACAGCAACAGTAGCTATAAAAAGCCGTTTTCAGAAACAAATGCTTGCTGAAACAAAAAGGCTTTTTAAGCCATCTGAAATCAAATCAGGAAGTTCTCTGAGTTGTCTTACGTCTGCATCACATCTTCTATCTGCAATATGGAGTGGTAAAAAATACTAATTTATCAAAAGGTAGTGCATAAAATATACTGGATAATGTGTATGAAATAGACTCCTACAATGCTGAATGGATACCATTATTATTATAGAAAGAGCTAGAACATTATCCAGTGACATCCGCAGGGTGGGACAAAACAGGCAAGATGGTAATTGCGATATGATTGAGGTCCTTTTGTAAATTATTCAGTATCATACGTATGTACAAAAGGGTGGGGCTTTGTGATGATGCTACAACTATCATCTTGCCTGTTTTGATAACCTCCTCCTACAGACATTATTAGCTAAGTAGACCATTAGTAGCTGCCTTTAAGACATGAATTGTACATAGAGATGTAGATAGAAGAGGGGTGAAAACACAGGAAATAGGTAAGGAGCACAAATATTAGGGCAAAAGTCAGCCATATACCTAGATAAATGTGGTGGCAATCTGACTGTGACATATGACATAACCCACTGATTACCAGGGTTGATTTGACTGATCTCACTAACTTGACAGGTGTCCCCTTTCTCCCTCACCATTCCATGTGTCCCTCACGAAGCTATGCACTCAGTGGAGTAGGATAACAATAACAGATAGGAGTGGTATACCATTCTTCTTCAGATTATTACCTGTATTGATCTCTACAACTATCATATTGTTCTCTTTCATGCCAAGCAACATTATGCAAATGTAAATGGTATAAATCATCTTGTTGTCAATGGTTGTCTAGAAGCTCAGGAAGTATTCAGAATCAGGGACACTGGATGTTTTTCAGTGGTTGTATCAGCTCTTCTTCAGTATTGATGATGATGATGATGATAATAATAATTCGGTCAATGACCAGCAGCATGAAATTAATAAAAATAGCAAATAAAATTGAAATTAGTCAAATGAGTACCATTATATATGGCAGCTGTAAATTAAAACAATTATCATATAATCTATAGGTCCCTGTTACAATAATGACATATTTATTTACTTAAATGTTAACAGGTCCAATATATTAATACTATATTGTAATACTATATTATAAAATATATCCTCAAAAATTTATTAAAAGATAGCTAAACAAAATATTGATAAAATAGAAAAGCAAGCAAAAATCCCTACTTCTTTAAGTTTTAAGGCTGCAGGGACTAACTTTCCTCCACCTGTGTAAAAAAAGCACTTGATAGCATTTGAGGGCCTAAGGGCTGATTGCACCACATAATTTAAATGGGCATTCCAAGTACCTTTTGAGGGGAAAATCACTCCAAGGTATTTAAATGCATTAACTTGTTCTAAATTCAGTATTAATGAAATAATATCATTTTAAACATATAATTTCAGATTTGGGTGAACACTATCATACACTAGCACAGATCTAAGGATCTCAGGGTTGGTATATCGGAGAAGAGTATACATGTAGTCCTCGGTTAGTGACTGCTTCATTTAGTGACTGTTTGCAGTCACTATTGATGAAAAAATAACTTTATGACCAATCCTTGCATTTATGACTTTTACAGGTCTGTAAAGCAAAAGAAAACTGAAGATCATAAGCACAGTCAGTTTCACTTAGTGACAACTTCGCTTAACAACCATTAAATCAATACTGTACACAGTGCTGAACTTTTACATGAACCAGTCAGCTAATGATAGGTCAATGTAAGTTAATCATAATTTATTTAGTAGGATTATTATGGAGTCTCTCCTTCACATATAGAGTCTTTTTAGAGTGCCATCATTATACCAATACATATGCTGCATTTACAATACAGACACACACATCTATGCATACACAAGTGTGCCAGATACTCATTTATTGGTTGGAAGGAATCTCCAGAATTGGTTTAAGTTGAGAGTGGCAGTCCAAGACTGACAAAATGGGAGTGACTCTTCTTTTTGGATGGATGGTCTCCTTTTCAGATAAATATGGTAATTAGCAAAGGCAGAGGAATAACATAGTTTCAACAGGTACTGCAGCTTGGAAAATCAGTGCAGTGTCAAATCCACTGTGGCAGCTCAGCTTCCTGCCTCTATTGTACATCTTTTTTTCCTGGGGAAAGAGGAAAGAAATGGGACTGCTGGACATTTCTTGCATTAATAATCACCTAAGGAGCACCAACTATAAGAGGAAGCAAACTCATGACCTCCTAGCTCCAAGTTTTTCATAACCCTTTCAATACCTTTAATGTCAGTTATTAATGGGATCAATGGTGAACAGAGGCTTCTAGAAAGGCTTACCATCCTAGTAGTGTTGATATATATTCAATAGCTATCTTGCATTGTAATGGATCAAATTTATCTTTTTTTTGCTTGTCCTTTCAGGTATAGAGACTATCGTGATCCTCCTCATTCTTCAGTGCCCTATGGTTACACGCTACAATTCTGGCATGTCTTAGCTGCACGGTTGGCTTTTATTATTGTTTTTGAGGTAAATTTCAGTTATGCAGTCTTCCAAATATGAAATTTAAAAATGATTGAATTGCAGCTTAATTGTTCAGTGTCAAGGTATAACATGCTGATACTTTTAATGCTGGATAGGCTGACCCTATACAGTGGATGGTCCCCATATAGTAGATGGTCTCCTAATGGAGCACCATCTGTGCTCTCTTTCAGTAGCTATGTATGCTATAGGTTGATGTAGGAAATGATGTTTTTTTCAGAGCACCACTCATATCAATTCACTAATCACACTATGAGTCTTCCTATGTGGGTCTATTAATCCACAAAAGCTGTTGTTAGTACTTAGGATGGCTCACAGTACTATTTTGTCTAATTCTGTAACATTTTACATTAATATTTTTATAACAACATAGTTGCAGTATTTAGATCATTTTCACTGCTCAAAAGTTTCAGATTAAGTAGAAGAAATTCAGCTAAACTGACTGCATCACTCTATACAGTTGTACTACTATATGATATAATGTATGCACAGATAATTCACCTAAATTTAAACAAATTTAAATCTGAATACGGTACTAAAAATATTTTTTTTAAATGCTTAAATGTATCTGGATTGTCTCCTCCTCCTCAAATGTTCTAAGTACTATATGTTTAATAGAGATGAAGTGAAATTAAAAAAAAATAGAGAAGTATCATAAACAGTGTGTGGAGACATAATTATATTTTTATTCTCATGATTTTTATTAATCATAATAAACATTATTTTAAAAGTGATCAGCTTTTTATTGAAGTGAATTCACTTGCTTTTACAACTTTTTTTTTTATAGCACCTTGTGTTTTGCATAAAACACTTGATTTCCTATTTAATCCCAGACCTTCCCAAAGATCTGAGGGATCGTATGAGAAGAGAAAAATATCTGATTCAGGAAATGATGTATGAAGCTGAACTTGAGCGCCTCCAGAAAGAACAAAAGGAGAGGAAGAAAAATGGAAAATCTTACCACAAGGAATGGCCGTAACTAATTGAGTGTTTCTAAATACAGGTTGTCCAGTAGACCTGAAGAGCTCTTTAATCTTTCAAATAATCAAAAGTTCAGATGAATGTTTTATGAGGACACTGAGCAGGGGTACTGAACACAAATCAGTAACCTGCACATTTTCCACATTTAATGTATTTCCATTAAAGGACATAGTATAGTATACCTATATCCCGTTATGGGTAGGACTCAGCAATATACTATCTTTCAGGGCTGTGCAAAGCATCTGTAGAAGGCAGTTTGAAGCACTCCTCCTCGAAGCAGAGGCAGTCTATTCCACAAAAGGATCGGCACACTACAGGTCGTCCTTGTTTAGCAACTGCCTCATTTAGCAACTATTTGCAGTTACGATGGTGATGAAAAAGTAAATTTAGAACCAATCCTCGCATTTACAACCTTTGCAAGTCTGTAAAGCAAAGGAAAGCTGAAATAAGATCATAAGCATTGTCAGTTTCACTTAGCAACTGCTTCGCTTAACGACCAATTACCCAGTCCCAATTGTGGTTGCTAAACAAGGACTACCTGTACTTTGAAGGCTTTTTACTGGCTGCCTGTCCACCACGTGGGCATGCCCAGACCACACTCCTGCTGGGTCTGCCAGTGAAGTATTCTGGGTATGCAGGCACACACATGCATGAGTAGCCATTTAAAGCGTTTGAAACAGTAGTTGTGCTTCTTCCAGAGGAAGTGGCTTAATATTTCAAGGACGGATTTGCACCAACATACTTCACGTAGCTCCGGTATACTTTATAGATATTAGCATCTCTTTCTTTGACACACATGTGGTCTTTTGCTAGTATCTTTCGGGGTCTGGAAATAATGACCAGCTCACCCTGTTTGCCGTGGTATGCATGGACCTCCTCTTCCAAAGTCAGAGAGGAAGAGGGGAATGGCAGACCATACTTAGTAGTACCTGATACCTACCTGGTTGATACTTACTTGCAGTTTGGCTATGTCCCCTTAGCTGCAAAAATAAAAAAAAAGCTAGAGAAAAAACTAGAGAAATATATTATTGCCATTAGCTATCCAGTTTTAAATTAAATTGAAACTCTTAGACTGTAACGATGTTACAGTCCTAATTCAAGGACTGTAGGGATTAAGGATTAGGTACTGTAATATATATTTAACTATAAAATATGCATAGTAAAAGGTAAAGGTTTCCCTTGACATTAAGTCCAGTTGTGTCCGACTCTAGGGGGCGGTGCTCATCTCCGTTTCAAAGCCAAAGAGCCGGCGTTTCTCCGTAGACACTTCTGTGGTCATGTGGCCGGCATAACTAAACGGAACGCCGTTACCTGCCCACCGAAGTGGTACCTATTAATCTACTCACATTTGCATGTTTTCGAACTGCTAGGTTGGCAGGAGCTGGGACTAGCAATGGCAGCTCACCCCATCATGCGGATTCGAACCGCCGACCTTCCGATCAGCAAGCTCGGCAGCTCAGCAGTTTAACCCGCAGCACCACCGCATCCCTTAAAATATGCATAACTACCCTAATAATTTAATTGGAACAAAAAGGTGAAAATAAAAACTGCTAAGGCATAAAAGTTTTACTGAGAGCTCAGCTGATTTTTGTTTATGTTGTATGAGCATAGAGCTGGGGAGATTTTTTTTTTATTGTTTAAATCCTTGAGACAAGCAAAGAAATTCTGTGAATGCAAGGCACCAGAAGGAGAAAGATCACCCTCTTTTTTTCATATTGATAATGCTCAAGACCAGGGGCAAGTTATACATGCTCAAGTTTCATTAACTTCATTTAGATTAGGGAATTAGTGTCATGCGCTGCCTACTACTGAGCAAAACACAGACACTAAATTAGGGAAGATTAGGTTCTGGTTTATTTCAGCATAGTGCATAGCTAGAAAAAGCTGAGAGTGAAGGGAGTGCGCCGGTACGGGGTTTAAATAGCCCGCGCCAGTCAGCGCCCCCCCCCCACCTTGGGTTGTGTCATCCCCCCAAGTCCTGTATGCTTTGTTGCTGGTAGGTGAGGGGTCGCGGGGCCCCTGCTGGTGCCCCGGGCTTCTCTCGTAATCGATTTCTTCCTCCGGCCGGTGATTGCTTTCAGCTGGGCAATATCCTTTGCGTTCCTGCTGACAGCTCCAGGCGTGCCTCATGATCCGCCCTGTCTTTGTCGCTCTTTCTTCCCCCTTTGTGTTCTCTTGACTGGATTTTCCGGCCGGGGTCATTCCCTTCTCAGGGTCTGTGTCTGCTGTTGTGCGTTGCTTTGCTTATCTTTTAATCCCTTGCTCTTGTTTCCATGGTATTGTTATGTGTGCCGTTGTGCTGATGCATTCAGCTCAACAGTGCTCATGACAATTAGGGACACAATGCAATACTCTGACAATCTAAAATAATAACTGGATATCGTGTTGTTTATATTTGCAGGTAGTAGACTTATATTCTTTTGCTTTCTCCTGTTCCATAAGAACCCTGTCTTCAAGAAAATGGAAATGATGCAACTTTAACACAGAAAATTTTAACACAGAAAATGGGGCAAAATATTTCAAGGAGTTTATTATTTGAAATAGATAGGCAGTCTGCATATAATTACTTTTGAATCTAGAAAAAAGAAATATGTAAGATCAGTTTTTAAAATAAACACACACACACAAACAAACAAACCTAACTTATACACCCTGGATCATTTTTCAGCCTGATTGCTCTTTTCTGTATTATGTTCCATCTTACATTTTTCAGTTTGGAAATAGAAATATATATAACATTATCACTTATTAATGTAATATATATATTGGCAAAGCCTATTATAGTAGCATTTCTTACTGTTATGTACATTAGACATACTGTTTACATATCTGATTTTTTAAAAGAAATGCTATGTATCATTAATATATATAATATAAAATATATTGAGATTGTTTATTTGTAAATAGCAAAAAATAAAAAACATGAAAAATGTCAATTTTTCGCACTTAAAAGAATATAATTATCATAAAGCTGTATAGCATTCCTATAATTAATTATAAAAATAAACTTTAAAATAAGTTATGAATAAAATTTTTGGTTTTGTGTCTTAGTTATTTTTCAAACAATAAAAAACATTATTTTATGGAAGTCTGATATGATTTTGTCTTTTAAAAAATATTAGTTAAGTCCAGATTGCTTGCTCCCAACATTAGAATAATTATCAGGCACCCTCTCTCTGGCAACTTGAAAAAATTCCCCAAATTAGCATGAAACCACAGACATTTCCTGTAATCTGGTGGTCATTCTGGCATGTCTTTCCAGAATGAATCTGCCAGGCTGTTTTTTTTTTCTCTTTCACTGATTTTTTTAAAACTTGATTGCAATAAATGGTATACCATGTTATTTGCTATTCCTTTTCTAAATTGTATTTTATTGATTATATGGTTTTATGATTTTGCTATGCAATAAGACTGAAAAATATCCAGCCTTCAGGGTAACTAGGCCTCTTTATCTAGCTGAAAAGATCTCTAGTGGGATCCCCTTCTTTCTACTCCCAAGGAATAAGAACAGCTTGAAGAAGCTCTTCTCCCAGGTGATTAATCCATCCCAAAGTGAAGAGGAAGCAATATTGGTTAACTAGGAGCTGCTACTCTGAAGAGCTTCAAGTGACATTTCCTATAGTCTTGCTCATCCATGGCCTTTCCCTGCTTAAAAACGTTTAGTAATAAATCCCATTCTTTGGAAATTATTACTTCAAGTTGTTGCTAGTAATTTGTGCATCAATGCTTAATTTAGAATTTGCAGGATGTATTCCAAAGAATGAGAAAAGCAAGGGAGATGCCAGGACAGCAACAAACTGTTAAGGAAGTTTATTAAGAAATTGTCCTCAAATATACTCACAGCGCCATGGGTCCTTCCTTGATCTGCCTTGGTGAGCCCAAGCGGTGAAGACAGTCTCCAGAATTAGACTCACAAGGAAGTCAGAATTGTGGGGCAAATCTTATAGCCCTTTTCCCCACTCCCCTGCCCTTTGGAATGCTCACCCTGGCCCTGAGGTGATTAACAAGAAGGAAATTAATGTTTGCATTTACATTCATTGGAGAGGAAGGAATTACGAGTAAACTGGAATGCAATATGGAATTCACATTGAAAAGAATGTGATAGCGCCAGCTGTTTGCCTAGTGGCTGTGAGTCAGGAGCTGCAAGCCACTTGGGAGGCAAAAGCTGTCAGCTATTAACTTATTAAGGTCAAGGCAGGGATCTTGTCAATTTCAGGCAGCAGCACAAGCGTCCAAGGGTGCTCATTAATTAAGATCACAGCAGAGCTTGTTAACTTGCAGTTAGCGCTTATTAGGGAAGTGCTGCACCGCTGAGAAAAGCTGCTCAGGAAGGGAAAACTTCTTTAAGCAAGCTCTCTGCTTTGTGAGGGGAAAAAGAAAAAGGGTCAGACACAGGACACAAATGTCCTGAAACAGAGAGAAACTACATAAACCTAGCGGAGAAGGGTGAGTGGGATCTCTGATCGTTATTCACTGAAGTAACTAATCCTCCAAAAGGGCCATCTGCCATCTAACTGGATCTTCGCTACTTCTGTTTTACACTGGCCTAGGTGCTTTTAATACAACAGTGGAATGTTAAAAATTGCCTCTTATTTGTTTTTATTAATACCGAAAAATATAGAGGGCTTTCTGAAAGGTGGAAAGGGATCCTAAGTATGCATTACCTTTTTAGAAATGGAAAAGAAAGGATAAAAATTTTATTTTTTTATCCACCTTTATTATTTTTATAAATAACTCAAGGCAGTGAACGTGCATAATACTCCTTCCTCCTATTTTCCCCACAACAACAACCCTGTGAGGTGGGTTGGGCTGAGAGAGAATGACTGGCCCAAGGTCACCCAGCTGGCTTTCATGCCTCAGGCGGGACTGGAACCCACAGTCAGCTGGATTCTAGCCTAGCACTGGATACTGCAGAATCTGAATTATATGGACCAGGAACAAGGGGTTTTCAAACTTTTTTCCAGGCTGAGGAACCTGTTAGTTAAAAATATAAATCAATCAATCCCAAAACCTTGAATCAAGAGGCAAAGCTTCAGTTGACAAGTCCCACCTTTTCTGCTGTACCTTGGGAAAATTGCTATGGACACCTCTGATGAACTTTGTTTGTATTAGTCTCTCACAGAACATCCTCAATTTCTTGTGGAAGATAGGGTTCCATGGAACACAGTTTAGAAAACCCTAATCTAGACATAAACCAAGTATCATATTTACCCTAGCTTTTTGCTTATTTTTAATAAGGATAGTTGAGGGAAATGCATAATTCATGAATTTTCAGCTAAGAAGGCTCTGATCTAAAAAAATTTTTTTGTGCATATGGGCAGAATAGTAGATTGTAATTTCAACATACTAATCTTCCAATCACATCTGCAATCTCCCTCAACCGCTTTTCATTAAAAATAGATAAAAACTCTGTCACATGGTTCTGCCATATAATAGTTAGTAGGATGTTTTTACGCATTGTAAATTACAAAGTTTATTTGGAAAAGAGATGAAAAAGAAAAACCACACAAAGCACCCATTTGCACAAGGACAAATTCTTTTTGCTATCTGTATTGTGAATATTTTGTTAGTTAAGAATATTCTCTATAAAATTTTGTTATCTTCAAAATTTAGATAATTTATCATTTGTAAAGCATTATCAGAGTCTTTTACATGGAAGCACAAACCAAACAATTTATTTAAGGTTCTTCAATAAATAATGGAGGTTAATGAAGTATTAATAGGGTTCTTTAACAAATAATGGAGTGTTCTATATTAAACTTTTAACTCTTTAAACTAAATGTTTTTGCATTTCTATAGAATTTACTTTACCATAAAAGCATGCTTGTACTTTTGGTTATCAAATGATTTCAACAATAATTTACTGAAAAATAAAACAGATTTTCTACTTCAAATATCACTGAGTAAAAACCAAAGGTTGCCATATGCTTTACATTACTGCATTCCATGTTTTTCATTTACAGTTCTTCTCTAGAAATGCTCTTCTTTTCTGTTTCATCCTCTGAATCAGGTTGAACCTGCTCCATTGCCTGAATTGTAATACAAATTAAAAACAACATATCCAGTACTTAATATTCGTAGTTCCTTTATCAAGGCCACACTCTTCTTTATCAATTTGATTTATATGGCCACCCAGCTCACAAACTGAGACTCTGAGCAGCTAATACAGGATTAAAACCAAAATCAAAATCAACAGGGAAAAAATAGGAGAAAACAGATGCAAAATAACTGAGGGCAACCCAGTTGTTCAATTTCCATCATTACAATGAGGTCCCCTTTTTCAGGGGAAAAGCCAATTCTTCAAGGACTTATAGAAGTCCAATAAGGTTGCAGCCTTCAAAATCCCAGGGTATCGTTAAAAAGGGATATGTTGCACTACAACATATTTGATTCCAGATGCCTCAAAGCGTGTAAAGCAGAAATGTAGCACCTTTCTGCAACTTTTTAAAACAGGCACTTTGTTTTTTGTTTTTTTAATTTATATTTCAAATTTCGATCACTGCCCATCTCTCCCGAAAAGGGGACTCCGGGTGGTTTACAATAAAATCACAATTAAAACATATAAATTACAATATAAATAGATCTATAAAAATAAAATAGATATAAAATATAAAATCCAAGCAGCGCAGATCTTGTTTGTTGGGGAGAGATCTAGGATACTAGCCACCCCCAAGATGAACTGGTGGCCCTCCCACCCCAAGCGAGGTGGCAGAACTAGGTTTTTAGGTTCTTCTGGAAGTCCAGGAGCAAATGGGCCTGTCTCACCTCCAGGGGCAGAATATTCCAGAGGGTGGGTGCCATTGCAGAGAAGGCCCGCCTCCTGGACCCCGCCAGGTGGAATTCCTTTACTGGCGGGGTTCGTAGCATGCCCTCTCTGCATAACCAGGTGGGGCGAATCGATGTTAGGCGGATGAAGCGGTCCCTCTTGGATTTTATATGTATTTATTGCATTTTATAATAATTGTTATGTGTTTGGTTTTATGAGATTTTAATGTTTAGTATTATAGTTGGATTTTATTGTAAACTGCCCAGAGTCCCTCTTTTGGGGGAGATGGGTGGTAATTAAATTTGAATAATAAATAATAAACCAGGCCCCATGCCATGTAGGGCTTCAAAGGTGATAACCAACACCTTGAATTGGACCCGGAAGCAAACTAGTATCCAGTGCAGCTCGCGTAACAGTGGTGTCACATGTGCTGATCTTGGAGCACCAATAACTGCTCGCGTGGCTGCATTCTGGACCAGTTGAAGCTTCTGGATACTCTTCAAGGGTAGCCCCATGTAGAGTGCATTGCAATAGTCTATATGGGAGATGACCAGGGCTTGAGTGACTGTTCAGAGGGCCTCTCAATTCAGGAAAGGGCATAACTGGCACACAACAAGAAGTTGCTCAAAGGCCCTTCTGGCCATGACTGCCACCTGCTCTTTAAGCAGGAGTCATGACTCCAGGAGGACCCCCAAGTTACACACCGGGTCTGAATGGGGCAGCACAACCCCATCCAGAACTAAAGTTGATAACTTCCCGGATACAGAGAAGCCATAACCCACAGCCACTCCATCTTACCAGGGTTCAGTTGAAGCCTGTTGTTCCCCATCCAGACCCCCATAGCCCCCAGGCACTGAGAGAGGGCAGCTACCGCATCACTTACCTCACCCGGGGTGGAGATATATAGCTGAGTATCATCAGCATATTGATGATACCTCATCCGCAGTGACGGATGATCTCACCCAGCGGTTTCATGTAGATGTTGTATAGGAGAGGAGAGAGAACCAAACCTGTGGCACTCTGCAATGGAGGGGTCGAGGGGCAGATCTCTCCTCTCCTATCACCACCAATTGGGACCGGCCCTGGAGGAAGAAGGTGAACCAGCATAAGACTACGCCACCCACCCCCAACTCCCTGAGCCGACCCAAAAGGATACCATGGTCGATGGTATCAAAAGCTGCTGAGAGGTCAAGAAGAGCCAGGATGGATGCACTTCCCGCATCCCGCTCTCGCCAGAGATCATCCACAAGTGTGACCAATGCAGTCTCTGTCCCATATCCTGGCCTGAAACTTGACTGAAAGGGGTCCGATAATCCGTTTCCTCCAGAATCCTCTGGAACTTCAACGCAACCACTTTCTCAACCACCTTTCCCAAAAAGGGAAGGTGAGAGACAGGGCGAAAATTGCCCAGTATAGGAGGGTCCAGGGATGGCTTCTTGAGGAGGGGGCGTACCAGCGCCTCCTTGAAGGCAGCCAGAAACTCCCCTTTCCTCAAGGATGTATTAACCATCACCTGGACCCAACCACAAGTCACCTCCCGGGCCGATTTTTCCAGCCAGGAGGGTCAAGGGTCAAGATGGCATGTGGTTGCATTTGCAGTCTGGAGGATCCTGTCCACTTCCTCAGGCCCAACAGGATCAAACCTTTCCCAGATAACAGGGTAAGTACATCCCCTCGGCATCTCCCCAGACTGTGCCTCATGCTTAGAGTCCAACTTAGAACGAATCTGAGCGATTTTATCCTGCAGATGCTCAGAAAACTCCTCCACACAACCCTGTAGGTGGATCACCGAATCCCCCTTACCCAAGAGGGATCAGGTAATCCGAAACAGAGCCATCGGGCGGCATTCTGTGGATGCAATAAGAGTGGAGCAATATTGACATTTTGCCACTCTTACTGCCACAAGGTAGGCCTTAATAACAGCTCTAGCTTGTGTTCGGTCAGATTCAGTCCTTGTCTTCTTCCAGTGGCACTCTAGACGTCTCTTAATCCTCTTCAAAACCCTCAGCTCCTCTGTAAACCATGGGGAGTGCCAGGTCAGATGAGGCATGAGAGGTTGCACAGGCACGATCCTGTCCAAGGCCGCTGCCGCCTCCCTATTCCAGGCTGCAGCTAGGACCTCTGCTGGACCATGCAGTAGATCCTTGGGTATAACCCCCAGCTCCCTCTGAAACCCTACCAGGTCCATCAGTCGCTGGGGGTGGACCAATCGAATGGGTCCTGCCTCCCTGTGGAGTGGGGCAGCACCAGAGAATCTCAAGGCTACCAGGGTGTGATCTGACCATGACAATGGGGACAGATCTAACTCTCCCCTCAGATCACATTGCCACTGCTCTGACAAGAAAACCAAGTCTGGGGTGAGGCCACTGTCTCAAGTCGGGTCCTGAATAATCTGGGACAGGCCCATTGCCGCCATGGTTGCCATGAACTCCTGAGCTGCCTCTGAGGCAGGCCCCAGGGATGGCAGATTGAAGTCCCCGAGAACCATAAGCCTGGGGTACTCCACCGCCAGCCCCAAGATGGCCTCCAGCAGGTCAGGCAGGGAGGTTGCCATGCAGCAGGGAGGCTGGTACAGCAGCAACACTCCCAACTGTTCTTAGGCACCCAACTTGAAGAACAGGGTCTCACAACCAGTCACTTGTGGAGCAGCACCCCTGAAGGCCACTAGAGACTCTCCGATCTCTATTTTTGAGCAGAGGCTGACTTCTGCAGGTTCTCTGTGATCCCAGGAAACAAAATGTGGCATCTGCTTTAAAGAACTGCCAACAGTTGCTACATTCCCACTCTTTCATTCTTCAAAGCATTTTTTTAAAATCAAATCTGAAGCACTGCACAGCTCTATTAATACACATTCTTAAATTCCACTGAAATGTGGGGTTGGAGAATACACAAAATCTTTTTGCTCTAATTCATTGTGATCTAATTTAAAAAAAGGTTATTTAGATCTGTGATCTGATCAAGAAGTGCAGAAGAACGATGTAGTTTAGGTAAACCTTATCTTGAATCTAGCACTCTAGACGGTATTTAGTAGACTGTATTACCCAGTCAATGGTAATTAATACTTGGGACAAGGGTACTGAACTGCTCCGTAAGCTCAAATTTGCACAGGGCATCTAATATGAAGTATTTAAATCTAAAGCTATAAATATCCTATCTAAGCACCTACTAACCAGAAAAGGGTACATCAATAGCATTCTTAAAATTATACTTACAGATTTGGCTTTCCAGTACAGAATGTTCACCGTAAAGTCTTTTTTTCTAAACAGAAGTCTGTGGTCTACCTCCTTCTTTGAACCTCCTAGAAGAAAATTTGACAATATGAACTAACACTCTGCAGTTTAGGCACCGATATGATCAGCTTCATGAGCATTTTAAACATTCCAAAGATGAAATTCTAAAGCAAAAATGAAACTTGGAAATTTTTTTGCAAAGCAATGCCATACAAAATGAATAGGCACTTTACACCTGGCATCAGTTTGCCAGTTGCCAAACACTCTATTGAGTATCAGTAGGCCTAATATATTGTATTTGCTGTATTTGACAAGAATGTTTTCTCCCCAAAATAATTATCTATTTTTATCTATCTATCTATCTATCTATCTATCTATCTATCTAATTTATCCCCACCCATCTCCTCCCATCGGAGGCCTCTGGGAAGTTTACAACAAGCAATTAAAGCCATCACAATAATACAAAAAATAAAATACAGTAAAAATACTATAAATAGAAATAAAGAATAAAAAATCCAAGCAATGAAACATCTAAAACAGTCCAAGTGTGGGAGGAGTGGTCTATAACAACCATCCCCATGTAACTCTATGCTACTTTTATTGTAACAGCTATAGTAACACAATCTTGCAAGGTCTGAATGTGCTTCCCCCCTCCCTTTTATTTTCGTGTGAATTAGGAAGGCGCTTGTCTGAGACATTTTCTCAGGTTATTTCTTGGCTTGGGCTCAAGCCCCACTTATCTGACCTTGGCCTGGGAGTGGTTCTTCCTTCAGTCTTTCAAGGCCGTTCCCTACCCTCTACCTTATGAGCAACAGAGGTTGATATCTGTGAGAAAGTAGTTGATGAATACATGCATAGAATTGAAGGTATATGCTTAATTACAAATGAAACGCCTAAATGTATGTCAGAAAATAGGAATTTGTAATTTGGATGCATATGAAAACAGAAATTAATAGATTGGTGATAGCTATATGTTGTGCTCTGGTGAATGGTGATAATAAAAGAATCAGGGATGGATTTGGGGAAAATTTTTATAAAGTTCTGAATGAATGCAATCCAGGAAGAAAAGTTATTTCGTTAGATGACATTAACAGATAGGTGGGAACAAGAAGAGAATATAGAAAAAATGATTAGTTTTTTCAAAGACCCAAGAATGAATGAGAATGGTGATTGGTGAATATCTGCTTAAAAAAAAGAAACATTTGTTACAAATACATAGTTTAGGCATAAGTCATACTTATTCATGGCAAAGGAAGAAATCTAAAAACATGCTTGATTTTATTATTTATTATTTTATTATTTATGATGAAAGATTGAGAAAATTCGTGAATGATAAAAGGGTGATGTGTAATTCTAAATGTGTGACAGACCATTATGTGCTAATGTCAGAAGTGAACCTTTGGGGAAATGAACATGGAAGAAAAGTAAAGAAGTTTAATCAGGATTTTAATTCTTTAACAAATTTAGTTTTAACTTTTTAACTTTTGTATTTTAACCATTGTTAGCCATCTTAAGTACATAGTTCTACTTAAAGTTGATTTATAAATCAAGTAAGCAACAATCACTAATTTGCATCTTTTTCAAGAAAAACACTGATAAACAGCCTTTTATACTACATTCTTATACATTATATGTGTGTTGCAATATTACTGACATAATACAAACATCAGTAAAGATTGCAAGATAATTTTTAATAAACTGGACATTTCCACAAAGAAAAATTAGATAGAACTACCTGTTAATAAACTGAT
The DNA here is from genome assembly GCF_035149785.1 of Candoia aspera. Classification (NCBI taxonomy): domain Eukaryota; kingdom Metazoa; phylum Chordata; class Lepidosauria; order Squamata; family Candoiidae; genus Candoia; species Candoia aspera. The sequence continues at coordinate 34,148,141 of NC_086159.1, read as the reverse complement.
AATTGTTCCCACAGTAAATGTAATCAAAGCACCTAATGTACTGAAATATAGATATGACACTGAATACCAGTACTCTTGAAGATATGATCTGAAAGAAAAAAATGTTTAGTATTTCCTTTTCCATTCTGATAATTACAGACCACTTAAAACAAACTACAGATTTAAACTGCTTTAGGTTACAATGCTTTAGGTTACAATGTACATTATGGAATAACATATTAATGAATGGGTAGGTAATTAATTAATAATTAAGTAATGGGTAGATACTATTCATATGAAGGACCCACTTTTTCACAAAACTTACGTTTCTAAGTAACTGAATGGGAGTAAACTACACTTCCTTAAAGCTACCTTTGTTTTATTGTGTAAGCGTTGAGTAATACCTAGTTCCAAATATATTCTTTGTGATGCCCTATCTAACTTATGATTCAACCTGTTGGGATACAGAGGGCAAGACATGGAAACGAAACAGGTTATTTTTTAGAAAAAACTATTTACCTGAAATTGTGGTTTTCAAATGATCATCTGTGTATTCATTTAAGTGAACTATCCAAAGCAAAGCTTTTTGATAGAACTCCCCTCCTTTTTTTTAATAGGGTAAATTTAGAGAAAATCGCTCCTACTCTCTCAGTGTCCTGTTCAGACTATGAGATGGCCAGGCAGAGTTACTAACAAAATTCTTTATTGAAATAACTATTTACAATAGCAAAAGTCCTTGTAATAGTTTAGGCAATGCAAATCAATCAAGTCCACCCAGGTTGCAAAGGACACTCAGGCAATACTGCACGTTCAGACTATGGCAAGACAGCGAGGCAGAACTCGGCCAATTCTCTGATTGAAGCTGCAAGACTTGAAGGAGCTAGAGTGCGTGGCAAAGGGGAGGCTTGACACACACATCTGCGAACGGGCATGCAGGTTGGACCAGGCTGGAACACGGGGGCTAGACAAGGCTGGACTGGGCTGGAACATCTTTGCAAGGCTCGGATCTGGACTGGAGCATCTTGACGAGGCTTGGGACTGGAGGCAAGACTGAATTGTGCTGGAGTGACGAGGCAAGGCTTGGAACTGCAGGCGAGGCTGTGCTCAGCAGGAACGGCAAGAAGAGACTTGACTGGAGCGGCTGGTGCAGGAAGCAGGTCCGCAACGGCAGAAGGCACTGGCTCTGGTTCCACGCTGGCTACAGGCAAGGCTTCCGACTGGTGCAAGGACTCTTCCGCAGGTGCTGTGAGCTCGAAGGATCAGTTGTCTCCGGCAGCTTGCTCTTGGTGCATGTGCCTTTTTAAACAATCCTTTCCATGCCTTCTCTCACCTGCAACCAATCAGGCTGCCTTTTGATTCACATGCTTCTGTGCTTGTCTTTCTCGAATGCTAACTGGAGGATTTAATTCTCCCTCCGAAGTTTAACCAATCAGTGTCTCTGATTTCTCCCGCTCTGCTGAGTCACCTCTGGATTTTAATTCTCCAAGTCCTTCCTGATAAGTTTCGTTTTCCCCTTCTGACTCTGGATAAGTTTCATTTTCAGAGTCAGAAGCAGGCTCAAACCTCACACTCAGTTTATACTGTATGACCAATGCAGCAGTCACCCAAAAGCAAAAGGGACACTACAGCTTCCAGAGATTTGGGTGAATTCACAATGAAAACTTGAAGAATTACTGGTTTTAAAAAAAGAAAAAGTAAAAAAGCTTTTCCCTCAATTCACTTATCTGGTTGAGTGATAAGCTAATTACCTGGAAAATATTAGGACATACTAGGTCATTAATTGAAAGAACTCTTTGCCAAAACCAACCTCTGCTCAATCCAAAGATCCAGATTGCAATCCTGGGTGAAGTTGCAATCATGTTATACCATGGTATAATTCTAGAAGATTTTTCTCAAAGGCAGGCTGTTGATGAAGATACTGTTTTAGTGGAATGAAACTACACCTACATAGGGAGATGTCAGTTTGATGACTTCTCTGCAGAGGTGGTGGCAGTAGCTTATGAAATATCACTGTCTTATCAAGGAACAGTTGATAATAAAAACATTTCCACTTTGTCCAGCCTAAAAATGACCTGCAAGAAGATTCCGGACCTCTCCAGGGACCTTGCAAATGTAAGAAGCTGCTTGTTGAAAAGACACACAGTGGCCTCTACATTCAATATATTGTGAAATATAAGTGAACTTCTAGGAAACACTAGCTAATCTGAAATCAGCAGAAATTGAGAAGTGGCTGCAAAATCCAATTATAAGTTCTTCTGGTCAATATGAATTCAATGCTAAAAATGTCATAAACCTGATTCCTATCATGGTATTTTGATGTTCTGCTCTTAAAATTTTGGACCACTGTTTTAATGTTGCTGTACTCTTTACCTTGGTGTCTGGACTCCAATATATTTATCCTCAGTTTGTTTCTTTTTCACTTTCTGATTTCACCCCCTCCTTTTGCTAGATCTTCTGGCTTTGAATCTAGATTGGCTACACGTTGCCATTTCTTGATTCTAGCTCCTAATACATAACTTTCAATCTCAAGCATCATATGAGAAGACTCACTGCTAATTTATAGCACAGGCAAATGGTGGAGACACCCTACTTAAATCAAGGGCCTTTTTGTGTTCTTCCATATTAAAGAGATAAGTAGGCATCCATTCTAAAATCAGCAGTTTGTCCCTCACTGGGTGACTAATGCCTGGATTATAAAACTAAGCATGGTTTTATATTTGATATATCTACAAATTATTGGAAGAATAAAAAGTGATGGATGGATGGATGGATGGATGGATGGAAGGAAGGAAGGAAGGAAGGAAGGAAGGAAGGAAGGATTTTGAGAAACATTACAGAATTTGAATCACCTATAGGATATTCACATAAATTGCTAGTGAAATATGATATGGAGATTGAACAAAAAAAATTATATGATAAAGGCGATACAAAACTTCAAAGAAATAATCACAATACAACAATAGGAAGAGGTATGGGGGAAAAAATCAGTAAAACTTACTCCAAGTTATAATTTAAGGGAAAATTGGTACAAAATGTTTTACAGATGGCATACATCTCTGTCAATAATTACCAAGGAAGATATATAAATCATAAGATAATCAATGCTGGAAATGTCATAACAAAGAAGGAACATTTTATCATATGTGGTGGACATATACTGGAAAGAAATAGATCAAAATATTCAGAAAATCCTAAAAATAAAATTGGAACTAAAATCACAGATAGTTTAATTAGGTATAATCCAGAAAACATAAATGAAAAATATCACAATTTACTAAAATATCACAATTTACTAAAATATTGTTTGGCATTTGTTCTTTGCCAGCTGCAAGAACAAATCTGGCACAATATTGGAAAAGAGGAGCCTTGTTGTTATCATAAGAAATTGGAGAATATGCAGCAATGGCAAAATTGACTGTATATATCCACAACAGAAGTCTATTTAAATAAGAATGGCTACCTTATATACTACACATTACACAGCAGGGCAAATTTAGACATTTGGAATATGGTTAGACATTTAGACATACGGAATATGGAATAAATTATAACACCAATAAAAAGAATAGATGAAACAACTTACACAGATACTAGCAATAATCTTTAATGTTCAGTGTAAAGTATAAATATCTAGATTCTGGTGAACAGCTGGGAAACAAACAGAAGGGAAGGGGAGAATGTGTTACTGGAAAGTTTTCCATAGTTTTTATTTGTGCTTAGTAGGTTTTTGTGCTACTCAACTATTACTATCTAATGTAGACTTTCATTTGTATTTCATTATTCTAGCAATAAAAATATCTTTTTTTAAAAAGGAGCTTGCTAAAAGAGCTGTTACTCTGTTGCCATATTGACCTGCCTCCCAGAAAGTTGGCACTTCCATAGAGAGCCAGTGTGGTATGGTGGTTAAAGTGCTAGACTGGCACTAGGAAGACTCAGGTTCTAGGCTACCCTCTAGCCACAGAAACTCACTTGGGATTTTGGATTTTTGTCTCTTGGCCCAAGGGTATTTTGGTTGTTTTGTGAAAAATAAGAGGAGGGAACGGTATGTATGCTGCTTTTTGTGCTTCAGAATGAAAGGCAGAATATAAATCTAACAAATAGACACACACATGTGTGTGTGTGTATGCACACACTGTATGTGTAAGTGTGTGTTTGTGTGTGTGTGTGTGTATAAAAATAAATAAATAGTACCAAAACTAATACTACATATGGGTATGAAATATCCAAAGATACTTAATATAGGGCTGATTTCTTGAGCATACCTTGGAGGAGCTGGCGAAGGACTAGTAACAGTTAATGGTACAAATGCACTGGCATTGGATCTTTGACAGCCTGCAGTTGAAAGAGGTAATGGCGTTGTCCTGTGAGGTCCCGGTGGGTATTTCTGAGCGCCAATTCCAATCCACATTATTAAACAAAATCCACAAATAAAACCTGAGAATGCACCCTGAGAAGCAGAAAATATATACAATTTAAGTATAACATTAACAGATGAAATACCTCTAACTAACAGTCTAACAGTCACTCTCTCTCAGCTCAACTCACCTCACAGGGTTGCTGTTGTGGGGAAAAGAGGAGGAGAAAGGAGTATTAGGTATGTTTGCCACCTTGAGTTATTTATAAAAATAATAAAGGCGGGCTAAAAATTAAATAAATAAATAAACAAGCAAACTCTAATTTTATAACTCGAAGCTAATGCTGCCTACTAATGGATGGCTTTTGCCGTCAGTCCAGCTGTCTCCTGCAATTACAGGGTCTCTTTTGTTACAATGGAGGAAGCAGACCCACATGTACACTGATACACAACAAAGAAGAAACCTGTAAAGGCAGAAGATCTATGTGCATGCCTGGGAATACGTGGAACTTTGTACCAGAAGCCTGCTTTTAACTGCAGAGTGAATAGGCTTGATCTAATAAAGCAATATGTTTATTTAACCAGAATTGCTATTTTATTGGCTTTTATCCAGTCAATTTATTCCTCGTGAATAAATAAATTCATAAACACATGAGACTTCATTTTGCTGCATTCAAGTATCTTTATGGTAGAAGTGACTCTACATTAATATTGAATGAAAGCATTGCTAGTAAAAAAATAGTGTGCTTAAATTTGTCACTCTACTGGCAAAAGCATTTTTTCCAGGAAGCTTCAACAGCAAGATATTGTAAGCCAAGGAAGTGTGAGGGAAGTAATACACATTTTTTGAAATGTTATATATGAGTATCCCATACTTGGGTTGGTCTACCACTTCAAAAAAATTGTGCTAGAGGACTTCTAATTATTCACTCTTGGCAATCTCTGGCCCTGCAGAAAGGGGGGAAAAAAATCCTCAACCTGATTTTCACCAGCTATGCCTTGCTTATAGAAGTTTTTGCATCTAGCAAAAAAACATTTTTCAGATTAAGCAGAAAATTATTACTTAGCCTTTTATATTCTGAGGTGGTTTGGACATACAGTATTGTTCTGTAGTCTGTAAATTCAAGTGTATGGTCTCACACTTTTTTTTTTTTTGCTTCCCTGATATACATTGGGCCTTAAGGTAAAAATACTTTGCTGGTTCTGCTGAAGTGCGATACTATGATTGGGTTCAAAAAAGAGTAAGAAGCAGAGAAATGTTGCATGCAGGAAGAAGAGAGGATTGGGAATAGATGATCCTGACTATCTTCATTCCTGACTTCAATTTTTTTTTCAAAATATATGTATTTCCATAAAGCTATTAGGAATGAAGACATAAGTAATATACTCTTTAATATAGAAAATAAAATTTAAAATAGAAAACTGTTAGACAATAGTTCCACATACTCTTCCATTTAATAACAACAGGATATGTAACTAGCACTTACTTTAGAATTTGCAAAAGGAAACAGGATGCCCAAAGAATATATTCCTAACAAAGGTCCTCCAATTAATCCAAAAACACTGAGTGCCGCCTGAAAGGAGCAAAAGAAAATTACATACTTTTTGTAAATCTAGAAAACAACCATTCATTTCTTCTACTTGCAGTGGGATCCAGAAGGTAGCCTTATCCAACAAACTGAAGCCATTGGGTTGGATCCAGACTAAAATAGCTAAAGACAGATCTACCGAAATCAGGAAAACCAATCATGGTGTCATGAGTAAGGATGGCGAGCAGGGGGCTCCCATCCAGACTGTAAAGCGCATGCGTAGCACTGAGGAATTGGTCAGTGCTACACATGCGCTTGACAGTCTGGATGGGAGCCCCCTGCTCGCCATCCTTACTCATGACACATGGGGGAACTTTTCAGAGTTCTTCAGGAGTATCAGTAAGCATGTTGATAAGAGAGATGTACTTTGAAAAAGCTTTTGATGAATTTCTTCATCAAAGGCTCTTCTGTAAATGTATCATTCATAGGTAGAAAGCATGAAATGTAGATTAGTAATTAACTGAAGAAACTAAGAAACGAAATCACACAAAGATCTGCATTGAGAAAATGGAAGCAATAGTTAACACTCCGCTTCTGCACTACCAACAGAACTCTAAACTATTAACAGTAATGTTATTTTTTGGAAATATATGTTAGATGTAAACTTATTTTAGATTAATGTAAGAAGCCATTAAGGTCTTACCTGTAATAAAGCACCCATAGTCGATGCTAATACAGCCATGGAAAGACATGCTATACCAAATAATAGACCTGTATGGATAAAGTTATATGAAGTCTATATGATTTATGCAAACCGTTGATACTATTAGGCAGAGGATCCCACCATTAGGAATTGCTTTCAGGAGAACCAATAAAAAGCCATGTTCTTCCCTTGGCAAAGGAAAAAAATCAAGCTACTAATTGTTAGACATATAAAGATCTGCCCAGTGGTCCATATGAAACATATTGATCAGCCCTACAGAATTAGATTTTTTAAGCTCTTACAGTTAGCCATTTAAGGGGTTACAGGATAGATATTACTTGGAGATGCATGTGCAGAAATGGCCCAAGATTTAAAATCTATCTCTGATATTTGCTATTTTTAACTAACACCTTTAAAAATTAACTATGAATGGGTCACCCTCCCAGGTATTGTATTAAACAAGCCTTTACTCTTCATTGCCCACATACTTATTTGTGGCTATATCTGTTTTTAAAAATAAAGCCTTAATAATCAACCTCATGCTGATAAGTGCTGGAATCAACAAGGCTGCCTATCATAGTACAATGGGGAAAAAAATCCCCTCTTCTCAATTCTGTAAGGGATCCTCAAACTTCAATTCCAAATGGCAATCTGCTAATTCAAACTTGTTTTAGTCCAAGCATTGTCATAAACAAGGCACCACAAACACACCAAGGAAGGCCCCCGATATTATGCCACTGAAAATTGGCAGCAACTGCTGCCACACAATTAAAAAAAAACCAAACAAATAAAAGAGTAGCCTGGCAGGAGACACCTGTTCCCATTCCCTGAAAGCCCAAAATTGTAATTTGGAGGCAAATATATGACTGCTTGGGTAAGTATAGGGTTTTTAGAGCTGAGATGGGAATATGAGCCTTCATCTCAAAAAGTTGTGCATACCTGGATTAAAAGGCGAGTAAAAATTAGAATTAATTTTCAAAGCAGAGAAAATACCAAAGGTAAACTTACTCATTCCCATGGAAACATATGATAACTTTTCTTCAGACAGTGTGAAATAAGGCTTAATAAAATCTTCTAAAGTTACAGTGGCTAATGCATTGATGCTGGTAGATACTGAACTAAGAAATATAAAATTAAACATTGTTAATATTTAGCCTGTATTGACTATTATTTCACAAATATTAAAAAAGTGAGACAATAAGAAAAATGAAGTTAATCTGAGAAACAGCAAAATACGGACGTATTTATGTATTTCATTAATATCCCATAGCAATCTAAATCAACCCTTGGCTTTTGTCATCTGGACTGTTGATCAGTTGGTTATCTGTTAGCAATCTGTGCTAAGTGACATGACCCTGGAAGGTGTATTCCTGAACTACAGAGTCTCATGATTTGAACTGCCTATTAAGGGATGTCTCTTTATTATTTCACCATGATTTTCAGATCTTTAAGATCAATTGTTTAAAAATTATGGAAAAAATATTTGCTGTTATTCAAAGTACTTCTTATGTATTTTGGTTAGCAAAAACTGAATGCATACCTGTGAAGTTATGCTTCTGTGTCTATTGTGTGGTGAGGGAGCTGGTGGGTTGATGGTGATTTTGTTGTTGTTATTGTTATGTTTACCTTGATCCATTTATGTATGCATACAAAGAGAGACTGTATTGCCATTTCCATAGGTTTTCCTTTGTTACATTCCTTTTGGAGTGTTAATTAATTTCTTCTGAGTGCAGAAAGGCACTTCTATTTTAAAGGTGTCTCATTTATTTAAGTTTAAGTTGTTTCAAAGTCCTTGGTTGGCTAGGATAGATTATCAAGTGACTAGCTATGTCTTCATACATGTGAAATAATCCTGTACAATTTAATATCAGACTGTTTGATATAAAATATAGTAATGAAACTTACAGACAGCTTACTTACCAAGCTGACATTCCATTCAGAACTAGATAATTCAAAATAAATATGGTATAATTGCTGCAATACAGTAGCTTACCTTGTCTTTCAGTCTGAGCAAAATTCAGGAAATTATTTCCCAAGTTTGTGTTCCTAAGGCAATTCAGTGGGATTTATCCATGGAAAAAAATGTGCAAAGAACTGGAATACTATTAAAAGTCAACCAATTATGAATCTCTATTCTAGGATGCCCATGAGCATCTTTCATTTTTCTGCAGTTAATAATTGTATCCAATGATGTGCATCCAGCGGTGGAACAACTTTCATCATGGAAACAATAGCTTTCCCCACAATATTGCACCCCACAAAAGGCACTGCTGAATGGAAGTCTACTCATGTAACATTAGATGTAGCCTAATATTTATTTAAACATTTACACAAGATGTGCACATTTTAACACTTGGCCTTTGAATGGCAGAAGTGGCCTGTGAATTACAGGGCTTAGACAAAAATTAATTAAATTAAAAATTAATTTTATTTATATTTCTATTATATGATTATTCTCCACTCATGTATTTTACAAATTTTCCTTTTTTATCATACTAAAAGGTATAAATTGTTATACCTTGGAGGTCAATATTTTTGGGACCTGTAAGTGGCTCTTGGGCCTCAGATTATACATTTCTGTTTTATAATATAGAGATGATTACAGTGAATAGTTTAAGAGAAGCTCTGATAATAAAGATCAAAAAGACCACAGTGAAGAAATGGGACTAAAATTAAATATAAAGAAGTCCAAACTAATGACAACAGGTACAACAACCAGCCTTAGAACTGACAATGAAGATACTGAAGTGGTAGGTGGCTTCTGCCTTTTAGGATCAACCATCAACAATAAAGGAACAAGCAGTCAAGAAACAGACCACAAAAAAGCACTTGACAGAGCAGCCATGAAAGCCTTGGAAAATATATTCAAATGTTTTGTCTATACATACAAAGATCAGAATTGTGCAAGCAGTGGTATTCCCTGTGACCCTCTATGGAAGTGAAAGTTGGACTTTAAAAAAGCAGGATAGGAAGATGATTGATGCTTTTGAACTTTGGTGTTGGAGAAGACTCCTGAGAATACTGTGGACAGCCAGACCAGCACAAAGCCCTGTCACTGAAACTGATTTATTACAAGCTAAAGCTAATTTATTGGCAGCTGTTAAGACTTTGTACCCAGTTAAACCAGATTGGTGTAAAATCTCTGCATACCTTTAAAGGTAGGACAAGCACCCAGATTACTATGAGAGCCTCATTCAAACCTTTACCAAATCCTCAGTCAATGATAGTCCAGAAACTAGAACTCCCATGGTTTTAACAAGTACTTTTGTGGATGGATTTTTGCTAGGAGTAAAAATCAGAAGCTATCTGTAGAGGGCTGGCAACAGAACAAAACGAAGGAGTTGTTAGCTGCAGCCCACTATTTCATGCAATTGTATCAGGCTGGGCATACAAAGGAGGGAAAGAAGGATACAAGAATTTTGGCAGCCTGAATAGATCAAGATAAGCAATGCCCAAACTCATGGAATAGGAATCAAGGCAGGAGATGTTGTCCTAGAACTCAGGAGCTTGTTTTTACTGTGGGTGAACCGGACATTGAAAGTCCCAATGCCCGGATTACTTAGCTGCGGGCTCATCTCCAGTCGGCCTATACCCTTCTCTGGCTCAGCAGACTGCTATTCCTGTCTCTTATATCCTTCCTACACTGGCACAGTTACAAGCATAGGGCTGCCTCAGGACTGTAGCACAACAAAAGGTCCTAATGGAACAGTGACCCCAATCACATATTGTTTTAGATAAATGGAAAACCAGTCTCCTTTTTAGTTGATACCGGAGCTGTTAGGTCATGTTGTTGTTTATTCGTTTAGTCGCTTCCGACTCTTCGTGACTTCATGGACCAGCCCACGCCAGAGCTTCCTGTCGGTCGTCAACACCCCCAGCTTCCCCAGGGACGAGTCCGTCACCTCTAGAATATCATCCATCCACCTTGCCCTTGGTCGGCCCCTCTTCCTTTTGCCCTCCACTCTCCCTAGCATCAGCATCTTCTCCAGGGTGTCCTGTCTTCTCATTATGTGGCCAAAGTATTTCAGTTTTGCCTTTAATATCATTCCCTCAAGTGAGCAGTCTGGCTTTATTTCCTGGAGGATGGACTGGTTGGATCTTCTTGCAGTCCAAGGCACTCTCAGAATTTTCCTCCAACACCACAGTTCAAAAGCATCGATCTTCCTTCGCTCAGCCTTCCTTATGGTCCAGCTCTCGCAGCCATATGTTACTACAGGGAACACCATTGCTTTAACTATGCGGGCCTTTGTTGTCAGTGTGATGTCTCTGCTCTTAACTATTTTATCGAGATTTGTCATTGCTCTTCTTCCAAGGATTAAGCGTCTTCTGATTTCCTGACTGCAGTCAGCATCTGCAGTAATCTTTGCACCTAGGAATACAAAGTCTTTCACTGCTTCTACATTTTCTCCCTCTATTTGCCAGTTATCAATCAAGCTGGTTGCCATAATCTTGGTTTTTTTGAGGTTTAGCTGCAAGCCAGCTTTTGCACTTTCTTCTTTCACCTTCATCATAAGGCTCCTCAGTTCCTCTTCACTTTCAGCCATCGAAGTGGTATCATCTGCATATCTGAGATTGTTAATGTTTCTTCCAGAGATTTTAACTCCAGCCTTGGATTCCTCAAGGCCAGCTTGTCGCATGATGTGTTCTGCATACAAGTTGAATAGGTAGGGTGAGAGTATACAGCCCTGCCGTACTCCTTTCCCAATCTTAAACCAGTCTGTTGTTCCGTGGTCTGTTCTTACTGTTGCTACTTGGTCGTTATACAGATTCTTCAGGAGGCATACAAGATGACTTGGTATCCCCATACCACTAAGAACTTGCCACAATTTGTTATGGTCCACACAGTCAAAGGCTTTAGAATAGTCAATAAAACAGAAATAGATGTTTTTCTGAAACTCCCTGGCTTTTTCCATTATCCAGCGGATATTGGCAATTTGGTCTCTAGTTCCTCTGCCTTTTCTAAACCCAGCTTGTACATCTGGCAATTCTCGCTCCATGAACTGCTGAAGTCTACCTTGCAGGATCTTGAGCATTACCTTACTGGCATGTGAAATGAGTGCCACTGTTCGATAGTTTGAACATTCTTTAGTGTTTCCCTTTTTTGGTATGGGGATATAAGTTGATTTTTTCCAGTCTGATGGCCATTCTTGTGTTTTCCAAATTTGCTGGCATATAGCATGCATTACCTTGACAGCATCATCTTGCAAGATTTTGAACAGTTCAGCTGGGATGCCGTCGTCTCCTGTTGCCTTGTTATTAGCAATGCTTCTTAAGGCCCACTCAACCTCACTCTTCAGGATGTCTGGCTCTAGCTCACCGACCACACCGTCAAAGCTATCCCCGATATTGTTATCCTTCCTATACAGGTTTTCTGTATATTCTTGCCACCTTTTCTTGATCTCTTCTTCTTCTGTTAGGTCCTTGCCATCTTTGTTTTTGATCATACCCATTTTTGCCTGGAATTTACCTCCAATGTTTCTAATTTTCTGGAAGAGGTCTCTTGTCCTTCCTATTCTATTGTCTTCTTCCACTTCCGCGCATTGCTTGTTTAAAAATAATTCCTTATCTCTTCTGGCTAACCTCTGGAATTTTGCATTTAATTGGGCATATCTCCCCCTATCACTGTTGCCTTTTGCTTTCCTTCTTTCTTGGGCTACTTCTAGTGTCTCAGCAGACAGCCATTTTGCCTTCTTGGTTTTCTCTTTCTTTGGGATGTATTTTGTTGCCGCCTCCTGAACAATGCTGCCAACTTCTGTCCAGAGTTCTTCCGGGACCCTATCTACTAAGTCCAGTCCCTTAAATCTATTCTTCACCTCCACTGCATATTCCTTAGGAATATTAGTGAGCTCATATCTAGCTGATCTGTGGGTATTCCCTAATCTCTTTAGTCTGATCCTAAATTGTGCAATAAGAAGTTCGTGATCTGAACTACAGTCAGCTCCAGGCCTTGTTTTTACCGACTGTACAGATGTCCACCACCTTTGGCTGCAAAGGATGTAATCAATCTGATTTCGGTGTTGTCCATCTGGTGAAGTCCATGTATAAAGCCGTCTCTTAGGTTGTTGGAAGAGAGTGTTTGTTATGCATAGTGAATTGTCTTGGCAAAATTCTATCAGCCTGTGTCCTGCTTCGTTTTGTTCTCCCAGGCCATACTTACCTGTAATTCGAGGTGTCATTTGACTGCCCACCTTAGCATTCCAGTCTCCTGTGATGAAAATAACATCTCTTTTAGGCGTGTTGTCCAGTAGGTGCTGCAGATCCTCATAGAACTGCTCTACTTCAGCTTCTTCAGCATTTGTGGTTGGGGCGTATATTTGGATCACTGTGGTGTTAGATGGCTTGCCCTGAATTCGAATTGAGATCATTCTGTCGTTTTTTGGGTTGTATCCAAGCACTGCTTTAGCCACTTTACTATTAATTATGAAGGCTACTCCATTTCTTCTGTGGTCCTCTTGTCCGCAGTAGTAGATCTGGTGGTCATTTGATGTAAAGTGGCCCATTCCAGTCCATTTCAGTTCACTGACGCCCAGAATGTCTATCTTTAATCTTGACATCTCACCAATAACCACATCCAATTTGCCCTGGCTCATAGATCTTACATTCCAGGTTCCAATGGTGTGTTGATCCTTAGAACATCGGATTTGCCGTTCACCACCAGCACCGTCGGCCGCTAGCCGTCCTTTCGGCTTTGAGCTAGCTGCGTCATCACGTCTGGGGCTAGTTGAGCTCATCCTCTGTTCCTCCCCAGTAGCATTTTGACCATCTTCCGACCTGGGGGTCTCATCTTCCGATGGTATACCGACATATCTCTGGTTGTACTGATCCATTTAGTTTTCACGGCAAGAATACTGAGGTGGGTTGCCATTACCTTCCCCAGGGATCGCATTTAGTCTGACCTCTCTGTCATGACCTTCCCGTCTTGGGTGGCCCTTCACGGTTTAGCTCATGGCATCATTGAGGTGCTCAAGCTCCAGCACCACGACAAGGTAACGATCCTTTGCTGAAGTTAGGTCATGCCTAGTGCCAAAAGAATTTCCAAGTGCTCCTCTCACTATTGCTACCCGTTTTGCTACTGGAATTTCTGACCCTCCAATTTCCACAGAGAAACTGAGCATCTGCAGGTAATTGTGGGACCTCTGTCTGATAACCACTCTTTCTTAGTAGGAATTAATTTAGATGTCAGTCTTTTGGATGGAGACCTCTTACGTAAATTGGCAATTACACTGTACTACACTCCTGAGAGTGCATTCATGGACATTCCACACAATGAGGACCATAATCAGGTGACAGCAATGTTGGAAGTGGCAGCTGATGACATTTACTGTACTAAAGTTTACTATTCTAAAGACGAAGTTTTGCCAGACCCTCTTTTACATTGTATTCCTAAGGTATTATGGGCCACTACAAGTCAGGCTTTGAGAATATGAGACTTTAATGAACAGTCCATGTTCATTTAAAGTCTCATATTTCATTACCAAGGATGCTTCAGTGTGCAGTGAACAGAACTGCAATGAAAGGCATTTGTCCTGTGATTCAATCATTATTGGAACAAGAAATTTGAATTTAAACTTCTATCCCTGATTTTTGCTTTTGAACTGTGGTGTTGGAGGAAAATTCTGAGAGTGCCTTGGACTGCAAGAAGATCAAACCAGTCCATCTTCCAGGAAATAAAGCCAGACTGCTCACTTGAGGGAATGATATTAAAGGCAAAACTGAAATACTTTGGCCACATAATGAGAAGACAGGACACCCTGGAGAAGATGCTGATGCTAGGGAGAGTGGAAGGCAAAAGGAAGAGGGGCCGACCAAGGGCAAGATGGATGGATGATATTCTAGAGGTGACGGACTCGTCCCTGGGGGAACTGGGGGTGTTGACGACCGACAGGAAGCTCTGGCGTGGGCTGGTCCATGAAGTCACGAAGAGTCGGAAGCGACTAAACGAATAAACAACAAAATCCCTGATTTTGCTGGTGAGGGAACCTGGTTCTGATCCCCCTTCCTGGAGATTGGTTCAGGACCTTAGAGCTGTAAATAAGGTTGTTCATCCCAGATTTCTCACAACAATAGAATGCCCCTTCTTTGTTATAACACTTCCAGCTTTTTCAGCATTTGATGATGATGCTAATGGTGAGATCAACAGATTTATCCTTGCTTTTAAAAGGTCCAAGATTTTTAACAAATTTTGTCTTATAATATGTCCCTTCAGATACTTTTCTTCTTTTGTTTCTTTAAACTATAGATACCCATGAAGGCCATTAGCTATGCCTGCTCCTTCTATAATTGATGTTCTGCTACTGGGAAATGTTATCCATTCTGTTACCATATCCATAATAGACAACTTGTTCTATAATACAATCTAAGATTAGGAAATGCTAGTTTGCCTCTTTCTTTTCTGTCTTGAAAAATTTTGAATCCTACCCTTGGTTTTTTCCCCACTCCATATAAATCTATCAATTATTCTTTGCCAGTCCTGCAAATTTTTTTCTGAAATTGGAATTGGTGCCATTTGAAATAAGAAGTTCACCTATTCATTTTTATTGTTGTGATATGACCTAGACAAGAAAGTTTTAAATGTTTCCACCTTTCAAAATCTTGTTTTATACCTTTCCATAATTTGTTATAATTGTTTTGAAATGTATGTTTATTACATCCTGTCAAATAGAGTTCTATCTATTTTACTGGATCTTTTGTTATCTCATAGCCAGCCTGTTTTTTCACAAAGCCTTTTTCTTCAGAAGTTAAATGCCTTGTTATTATCTTAGTTTTCTTTTTACATTAACTGTAAATGTAATGTAAAACCTACATTAATTATGTATCTGGAAAGGCAGCCAAAATCTTACTTTCATCAACTCTGTTAGTAATATATCTTCTGCATAGTATTTCATTCTATATTCCTCACACTGAATTTGATCCCAATATATTCTAATGAATTTATATCAAATCTATGTTATAAATCATCTTCCTCTTTGGGATCTAATCTAATCTGTGACACATACTCCCAATAGTTTCATGAAGAGCCCCATAGACAAAATAGTATCTTGTGGTAACCTACAAAAGAGGTGCCTAATTGTGGAGGTACTACCCTCTGAGACCATCCCTACAGATCCACTGTAAACAGTGTCCCAACCTTCACCTCATAAAAACAGTCCAGGAGAATACTGTTATCAAAGGCATCAGAGATCCAGCAGGATAAACAGCCACATTCCCTTTGTACTTTTCCCACAGAAATTTATTTGGCAAAACGACTATAGCTGATTCTTTCCCAAATTTAGTCTGAAGCCAGATTAAAAATGTTTGAGATAACTGATACCTTCAGAAAAAAATCTTCAGCTGCATATACATCATCCTTTGAAACACCTTTCCCTAAAAATGTGTATTGTGGATGCCAGTAGTTAAGAAAATCACTGGGTAACAAGCAGAGTTTGTGTAGATTAACAACTAGATTAGCAAATAGAAGATAACAGGTGTTTGTGTTTGTGTCTATATATGCACAAATCTTAAGTGTTGAATGCTCTGATGACATAGCTGAAGTTAAAACTATTTGAAGTTTGATTTTCATTTATGAAGAACAAAATAAAATACAAGTTAAATATTTCTTAATCGTGATTTTTTTTTAGTTCATGCCGTATTTTGTACTGGATATTTTGGAAGATTATCCAGGAGTGCCAGGACTTTTTGTGGCTGGGACCTACAGTGCTTCATTGTTTTTTTCAAGAGTGGATGGGCCACTACCTTCTTTAAAGCCAGTGGCACTACTCCAACCCAAAAAGATATGTCTACCACTTTCACTGCATGGCTAGCTCATGTTAGGCCAAGATGAGCAGGAGTCAAGACAGCATGCAGTAGATTGTACAGCTACAAGTCTCTTGTCCATATCCTCCGACCTCATAAACTGAAAGTGCTCCCATACAGTTGGATTAAACAGTGTATTAAATATCTCAATATATACTGTATCAAAAGCAGTATTCAGGTTGTCACAAATATGAGCAATTTGTGTTCCAATAACTGTCCTGACTGCTTTATGCTTTCAACCAAGCTATATTCCAGAACTAGTTTGGCTCTACTAAGGAAGAAAGGCATTCATAGACAAATGTGTTGATGCCCAAGTCAAATCTATGTTCCAGAGAATGACCAAAGCTTCAGCAGGAATTTCAATCCTCAGAAACCACTAGGATCCATTAGCTCTGTGAGTGGACTATTCTAATTAGTTTCCCATCCTTGCAGATGCAAAAGACTACTGAAAGCTCAGCAGACAGTGATCTAATTATTACAGTATGGTAGATCCCCCACTTTCAGATCACTACCTTCCTACTCAGAACATAATCTTGATTTATAATGTCACACTTAAAGCTTACCTTAATGAAGCACTGTAGGTCCCAGCCACAAAAAGTCCTGGCACTCCTGGACTATCTTCCAGAATATCCAGAACAAAATATGGCATGAGCTAAAAAAAATCACAATTAACAAATATTAAACTTGCATTTTTATTTTGCCCTTTACAATTTATCATTGAAAATCAATCTTCAAATATTTTTAACTTCAGCTCCATCATCAGAACACTCAACGATTATGACTTATGCAAGCACATATCCTCTATTTGCTAATGTTTTTGTTAATCTATATAAACTCTGCTTCTTTTGTATGTGTATTACAAAGCTGCATAAGGGGTGGAACTGGCATCATGACATCTCAATGCATGTTACATCATTCAGATGAAATCTTGATGAAGATGTCTCTGGCTCCATTAACATGTTTTAAAAAGAATTATCTAACTGATCATGAAAATAACTTCCTCTGTACTGCGTCTCAACCACAGTAATTCTTCAAATGCAAACTGCAATATAAGTAAATTTCATATTTGGCCAATGTAATTCCCTTCCTCAGGAATTACAGGATTCTGTAGTCAAAGATCTGTCTGGGATCACATTACCTATCTTTGCTCTATTTAACCAATTTTACTTGACTTCAGATACATTTATATGAAGAGAAATTAGCATGTATTTTAATTTAGTAAGTATAGAAAGTATGAAAAAAATTAAGTTTATAGTTGTCTATTAGTTATACAACTATCAATCTAGAACTGCCATCCTTACTGACAGAGTAAGATTATAATTTCAAAGATTATCAATACCATTAAGAACAAAGTAGATGAACTTCCACAGAGTTCCAGAATATATTTGACTGTAACATTTCTGATATAGCTATGGAAGCCCAGAGTAGAATTTGTATTTCAATAACCTGTAAAAAAAACTAACAAAATGAAATGCTATCTTTTCCTTCCAAGTGCATACTGTGTGCTCCATACAAAGCCTTTTGCAGATGGCAGTCGCCTGCTTTTTTATATGAGTTCAGCTGTTTATTAATTTGCTATGTAAGCCAGTGTTGTTAGGGCACAGATTAATTTTCTTACAAAAATGATGAGCAGATATGGGCTCTTGTTTATTTTATAAAATGGATGGAAATTTATTATCACCAACCCTAGCAAGAGTTATAAGAAACCGAACTATTTCAATGATTTGAATTACAGTGGGGCACCCATGAGGACTGCCCACTTTCTCCTTTGCTTTTTTACTTAATTCTGGAACTCTTCACAATTTTTATTAAGTAATCTAGTGATATTACTGGAATCGCATTGGCAGGTTTTAAATATACAGGTAGTCTTCGCTTAACAACCATTTGTTTAGCAACCATCTGGAGTTATGACAGCGCTGAAAAAACCAACTTGCGATTGTTCCTTGCACTTACAACCATTGCAGCATCCCTGCGGTCATGTGAGTGAGATCTGGGTACTTGGCAACTGTCACACATTTACTGATCATCATTTTTGACCTTCCCAGCTGACTTCTGATAAGCAAAATCAATAGGAAATCACATGATTGCTTAATGACCACATGGTTCTCTTAACAACCATGTGATTTGCTTAACGACCGCCAGAAAAATTGTTGTGAAATCAGGTCTGGATTCACTTAGCGACTGCATTGCTTAGTGACCTAAATTCCAGTCCCAATTGCGATCGTTAAGCAAGGACTACCTGTACATTATTTTTATATATTTTGGTAATTTTATTTAATATTCTGTTTCATTGCCAAAATAATACAAGTGATTCAGTATTTTGGTAAGAACATATAACAAGCCTGGGGTATCGCTAATAGAATTATTTTGAAAAATTGGAAGAGTAGTATTATTTCTGATACTAAAGATTGGATTCAAAAGCAGTGTAATTTATCTTTTTTGAAAAGGAAATCTTATCTACTAAGCAAAAAAGGACACAAGATATTCTCCTTTGTCATAGATTTTATGACGTTTTGTAACATTAGAGAATTATTATTTATATTCTTTAATTTAGATTTAGAAACTTTTTGTTCTGATAACTAAACCAGACAAGGAAGAGGTGACAATAGATTTATTATTACAAATTAATAAACAACTGCAATGGTTAATGAGAATGAACTGGATTCAATCAATAAAGCTGGACACAAGGACTGTCAAGCAGTGGCAGAATGATCAAAGCAGCTGAACAGGAACTGTCTTGCACAAAAGCAACGCAACGACAAGGCGGGACTGATTGGATGAAGTCACCACAACAAGACAGAAGTAATTTATACTCAATAACTGACTAACTCAGCAGCAAGGCAAGGAGCAGAGGCAACTAAATCTGGGACAGTCAGCAACTATGAAGGCAGCAGCAATGCAGCAGCTCAGCAAAAGAAGAGGTTACTCTATTCAGCTGAGGAGAATAATCCAAGGACCAGTGACAGCAAGCAGCACAGCAAAAGGCAAGAGACAGGAGGCGTGGCAGCTGAGGGCTTCAGAACAAGTGGCAGCCAACAGCAAGATCAGGAAACAGGAAGCGTGGCAGAGAGAGACTTCAGAGACAGCGGCAGCTCAGCGGCAAGTTCAGGAGCAGGAGGCGCAGCAGAGAGAGACTCCAAGGACAGCAGCGTCTCAGCAGCAAGGTTGGGAGCAGGAGGCACTGATTGGTGGAGTCTCTGAGGAAGAGACTCAGCAGCCAATCAGCGCTCGACAGTGAAGGGCAGCAAAGAGAGCTCTAGAGCTCGAAAGGCGATTGGCTCCTCGTCGCAAATGGCGGGAAAGTCAAGCGCTTAAAAGGTGCCCTCACCGAGAACGGGTTGTCGGTGACAACCGTTCTCTCCTCCCAGCCGCGTCTCCGGACCTCGTCGCCTCAGACAATCTCCCTACCTTGTCTGCCGACTCTCCTCTTCAGGATCTTGTCTCTGCTGCTTTGGCAGAGAGAGACTCCAAGGACAGCAGTGGCTCGGCAGCAAGGTCAGGAGCAGGAGAAGAAGCAGAGACAAGATTCTGAAGAGGACAGTCGGCAGACAAAGTAGGGAGATCATCTGAGGTGACGAGGTCCGGAGACGTGGCTAGGAGGAGAGAATGGTTGATTTTTTAAAAAAAGGGAAGCCAGTCACACCAGAAATAAAAGATACAATCTTTTTGGACAAACAGATAATCTTCACTAACAAGCTGCCTTTCAACAATTTGTTTTCCCCAAATATGTGACTTTATTCTCAGTCTGTTCTTGCATAGCATGCAATGCCTGATTTACAATTAAGCACACTAAAAGCCTTTTCCCATGACATAAATGTGGCATAAACATGTCCTAACAACATAGTTTTTCTGCTTTGTTCTTATGATGGAGCCTTCCTCAGTGATTATTTCAACTCCATCCAACTCTAAAACTGGTATAAAATGTTTTACAGTTGGTATCCAAATCTGTCAATAATTTCCAAGATAGACAACTTCTGGTGGGGACATGGTGGACTGAACATCCATGCCCTCATGCTCAGCAGGCAGAACTGACAACACGGCAGTTTTTTCAAGCTCAGGCAGGTTTTTCCTGAAGCCCAGGATGTTTTTCCGAAAAAAGTGAAACACCTGGAATCACCCCATCTGTCCTTCAGACAGCTGCTTGCAGCCAGAAGATCACAAACAGCGTTTGCACTCAATTGGTAGAGCTAGCCAAGAGGCAGGGATGTCATCACTTTCCAAACCACACTATAGCCTTAAAGGGACACCAAGACCGGCCACCCCATTTCTAAATCACCCAATTTATTTTTCTTTTAAGTACACATACCCTAAGAAAGGTTTTCTACAGCAAGGAGAAGCGGGCTCTCTTGGTGCTTATCATTATTTTTGGGATCAATTTTTAAAAATCCTTTTTAAGTTTTGAACTTTGTTTTCTCTCTAAACATTAAGGAGGATTGAGAGTAAATAATTGACTCCCTGTTGTTATTTTTGTACTAAATTTGAAGATATTAGCATTTTCCTACATGTTGAATCGGCTGTTCTGAACTTTCAGTTTTCTGCATATCTCACTTTCACTTTTGTAAAGACATTCCGGAATTCTTTCAGATCTTTGACTTTTGCTGGTTAAGCTCCTAGGAGGCTCCATAATCTACTGTGTGAGACATGGAGGATTTTAAACAGACTTTCTCTGACTTCCACCAAGATTTTAAATAGATTCTTTCTGACTCCTACCAAGTTTTTATGCAAGGCATTCAGGACATTGTGGAAAATATGAGCTCTAAAATGTGTCATCTGGTTTGGGATGTTGGGGATGAAGCTGAGGAATTTAATAGTGACAGAAATGTTTCTTCTAAGAATGAGATCAGGATTTCTGTTGAATAGCTGGATGAAGATCGGGTAGTCAAGTTGGAGAAATTTAAGGGAGAGAGTGAGTTGCAAGTCACAAGTGAAATTGATCTTCTGGTGGAACACCATGGAAAAGAAGAGAGTATCATGTATGGAAGGTTTCCTGAAGAGATGTCAGAGTTTTTGAGGGGGGCAGATGGGCTGTTTGACTTTTTCAAGAGAAAAGCTCTGTGCACATTGTAGGGATATGTAAATGCTCTGGTTTATTTTGAAATGGGATAAGAGTTAAAGAATATTTATCTGGATTGCTTTTAGGGTTTGGCTGATTTCATTTATCTTTAACAATTTGGATTAAGATTATTAAGGTATAATAAAAAATAAATATCTATTTGGATGTTTTTGGATTTAATATGATTTTGTTGTTTATTTGTTCAGTCACTTCCGACTCTTCGTGACTTCATGGATCAGCCCACGCCAGAGCTTCCTGTCAGTCGTCAGCTCCCCCAGCTCCCCCAAGGACGAGTCCATCACCTCTAGAATATCATCTATCCATCTTGCCCTTTGTCAGCCCCTCTTCCTTTTGCCTTCCACTTTCCCTAGTATCAGCACCTTCTCCAGGATGTCCTGTCTTCTCATTATGTGGCCAAAGTATTTCAGTTTTGCCTTTAATATCATTCCCTCAAGTGAGCAGTCTGGCTTTATTTCCTGGAGGATGGACTGGTTGGATCTTCTTGCAGTCCAAGGCACTCTCAGAATATTCCTCCAACATCAAAGTTCAAAAGCATCTATCTTGCTTCTCTCAGCCTTCCTTATGGTCCAGCTCTCGCAGCCATATGTTACTACGGGGAATACCATTGCTTTAACTATGCGGACCTTTGTTGTCAGTGTGATGTCTCTGCTCTTAACTATTTTATCAAGATTTGTCATTGCTCTTCTCCCAAGGATTAAACTTCTCTGATTTCCTGGCTGCAGTCAGCATCTGCAGTAGTCTTTGCACCTAGAAACACAAAGTCTTTAATATGATTAAGATTATTAAAATTGTTGTATTATCAAGTACAATGGCAGACAATTTGTATGTTTTTTAGTTTGATCTTTATTATAGTAGACAGAAATGTATAGAAGAGTGAAAAGGTGAAAGGTCCCCTGTGCAAGCACCAAGTTATGTCTGACCCTTTGGGGGGATGCTGCTTTCGCGACATTTTCTCGGCAGACAATAGCAGGGTGGTTTGCCATTGCCTTCCCCAGTCGTCACCTTCCCCAGCAAGTAGTAGGAAGGAAATAATAAAATAAATGTTATCTGGGTGTTGATTAGGAGGTTTATATAATTTTTTTCCTTTTAATATAAGGGGAGGGAGTAACTGTTTTTAGTGATTTTTACGATGTGCCAATGGAATGATTTATAGAAATAATGTGAATTTGGTTTAATAAATAGTGAAGGATTCTATATCCTTGCTGTTAAAAGTCAGAAGTCACCTCTTTTTGTAACTTGGAAAAAAAATTTCTCTTGTGTTTCTACACTTTTTTAGTTTTTTCTCTTTTTTCTTTGTAATTTTTTGTTTCTCTGTAGCTTTTATCTTTGTTTGAAACTTAATAAAATTCTTATAAAAATAATTTTCAAGATAGACAAATCATACAATAACAAATGTTGGAAATAACATGAAACAGGAGCAACATTTTACCACATGTGGTGGGCATGTAAAAAAACCTCAAAAGTATTGGAAAGACATACATAGTACCATCCAGAGAACTTTGGAAATTAAATCTGGAATGAAATGACAATTTTTTTTTAACTAGGTATAATCCCAGATTGCATTAACAAGAAACACCACAATTTACTGACATATATGCTCACAGCTGCAATGATAAACTTTGTCCAGCACTGGAAGAAAGATTGGGAATTTAAACTTGGAGAATATGCAGCATATACAGCTTACAGGTAGCCCTTGCTTAATGTAAATTCATTCAGCAACTGTTATGATGGCACTTAAAAAACAGACCTGCGACCGGTCCTTGAACTTATGACCGTTGCAGCGCCCCTGTAGTCATATGATAAAGATTCAAGCCAGCCCGCATTTACTACCAACCCATCAACCCCCAGTTGACCTTTACTGTCTTCATTGTCCTGCCTACCCTCCGCTGAGCTCACCATCCTGGACACACATGGGGAGGTGCTGTGGCTCTGGGTCTTTTTGCTGCACCACGGCTCTGGGGCTTCTTGCCACACCATAGCTCTGGGGTTGCTTGCATCCTCAAGCATCCTCCCCCAGCCTCCCTGTGCTCATACCACACCTCACCAGCCACTCGCACACCTTCACGTATCCTCTCCCAGCCCCGCTGTGCTTGTGCCCCACCAGCTACTCACACACCCTCATGCACCCTCCTCCAGCCCTGCTGCACTCATACCATGCCTCACTGGCCAGCTGCACACCCTCATAGACATTTTCCCTGCCTTTCTGAGCTCACACTGCCTGTTGCCAGCCAGACACACACCCTTGTGCAGCCTCACCTACCCCACAGCAGCCACCCCCAGACTCACCATGCTACTGAAACCTGACATCAATACAATGTTAAATACTATTCAAAAACAGATGGACTAAGGGTTGTTCCATTGGTATGTTAGAAGATATGGATTTATATCCATACATTTCCATACCCCCAGAATTGAGTGTGACCTACATCAGCCCTGGAACTGATCAAGCTCATTTCCATTCCATTGACATCAATGGTAGGTAAACACTTTAAAAAGGAAACAAATGGAAAGAAAGGAAAAATAGAAGCTGCTCCTGAATCTCTTCTGGCCTACCAGCATAAGACCAGGAGAGTTTGTATTCCTCAGACTAAAGAAAAAAGTATTTCTAAGATAAATTGGGCCCATAAACATTTAAAATTGTCCTTGGAAATTAATAGCTGGACAATGATCTGAACTAAGGCAGATACTACATATTCCCTAGTGCAGCTGCTGATAGTGCAAGCTGAAAATTCTGAATTCTGAATATATATATATATATATATAAATTCATTGAGGTATGAAAGATAGTGAGAAGATCCTTGACATCCAATACAGATGTGTATATTAGTTACGTATAGCTGTAACTAATCTGAAACATCCTGGCCAGCATCATAGCCTGTTATTCAAAAAGTAAAATGCATGTATAAAAGAGTATTCTCAAATTTCAGGCCAAGGGTAAGTCAATGTTTATTTGAAACACAGTTCCTAGAAGGCATTCTTAAGATGCTAAAACAGATTCTTAAGCAACTCTAATTTGTTTTACCTACCAAACAGAGAGAAGTGATAGTTCATGTTAATAGTGGTATATTGCATCAGATACATCTGAAAACACTTCACAAATTTCTTCTTTCTTTACTTCCACAAAATATGTATATTTTAAATTTATCCCCACTCCAGAAATACAGCATTCTCTTCCATCATGGATTTAAATCTATCTATTCTGAACAAAAAAG
The DNA here is from genome assembly GCF_035149785.1 of Candoia aspera. Taxonomy (NCBI): domain Eukaryota; kingdom Metazoa; phylum Chordata; class Lepidosauria; order Squamata; family Candoiidae; genus Candoia; species Candoia aspera. The sequence goes on along the minus strand of NC_086159.1, from coordinate 34,123,498 downwards.
TACATTTTTGGGGTCCAAACACGTTAATTTTTCCAAAATAACCTAACCCTTCATTTTTACATGGAAGATGCAGAGAAAAGATAGAATAAATTCAAATGACAAACATTTCATTTGTAATGAATACAAAACCTGATCGGGTGCTGATACAACTCCGGCTGTCAATGGATCACAATCCTTGTATATTGAGTACATGGATAGTCCATTCAGTGATGCAAAAATCAGAACTATCCAGAGTCCCACAAGATTCAGATATAGAGCACTGTAACAAAATTGTATAAAAGTTTGGAAGATTAGAAAGCTTTCTTTACAAAATTATATTACCATAGAGAAGTACTCTCATGCTATGTTTTTATGCTGTAATCTTTTTATCTTAAGCAAAATGTGAAGTATTAGTGCTTCCCTTTTATAGTAATTCCTACTACCACAAAAAGGTAGCATACAGCCATTCTTCACTGCTACTTTTAACAACTATGTAAGATAAGGTCAGAGTCTTCAGAAATAACAAATTAAGCCAAATACTAATGAGTTCAGCAAGGGTGTTCCATATGTGGAAAAAGGCATGAAAATCCTATTTTTTTGTTTAGCAAGATGTTGCACTGCAGAAGAGAACCACTATGCTTATATATACATATCCTACTACTGCAAGGATTTTTGGATTGGAACAATGCATTTACAATATGTAGACTCACCATTTGGCATCCCATTGTGATCTGCAAGCAAAATATCGTTGAACTTGACTTTGATTGGTCGCATATGTGCCAAGCCAAGCAAAAGTGCCACCAATAAGAACAGTCCACACAGTATGCCTTTGCAAAGGATTTGGGTTAAAGCTAAGTAGAAGATACAAGAAAACAGTTTAAATATTTTCACTGAAAGAACTCAAGAATTCAGTGGAAAAAAACCAGACTTTTGGATTTAACAAACGTTCGTGTTTTTCCCAGTAGAAATATAGGAAGTATAAATAATTAAATAAATCACCTTATAGGTGACACTTCTCTTGTTTTCAGACCAAGGCCATCATCTAGAAGGAGCTCCAACTTGCCTATAACATGTTACTGTAGTACAAAATCACTTGCTTTGCAAGATGGGCAGCAATATAAATTGGACAAATAAATAAATAAATAAAATGCATCACCCCATAAAGAAAAGGATGGAGCACTGATTAGGTGTCATTTTTCACTTTCCCATTCACAAGTTGGAGAAAATGTTAGTTGGCTCAAACAGGGAAAGATGAAGGTCTATGCACTGGCAAAAAAAAATGTTTCTTGTGGCTTTGTGGAAAGAGCTGCACAGAAGGCTAATTTCTGATCTTGGCACGTATGCAAGACACATAATGCAGATCTGAAAACTACTGGGGGAGAAAGTTTTCTTTAAGGAACTTGAAATGGTGACAACGGCATTCCACGGGACATACTTCTTACATCAACATACTGTGTGAGTCATCTGAATCAGTCACATCTCGAAAAGGTGGTTGCAAGGATTTAGGATTTTTGTACCATTAATTGCCACTTTGGCATTAGTGCTACTGTTTGTGTAGACATTTTCCTTTCCAAATTTCAAAAGAAGCAAATGCTGTTGCTATGGTTTATAGAATCTAACAGAAATTCCCATCTCCTGGTCAACCTTTCTAAACTTACTAGGATAAAAAAAATGCTTAAACCTTGGTAAGTAAGCCTTCTTTTCAAGAAACCCCAAATACTTTATTTTTTATTGCTGGTATACTGGGAGTCTGAACAAGATAGATGCTTTTCTTCCTGTGTTACACTGTTATTCAAGAGTGTCTTCTATTTCTTCTAATACAAAAGGTTACCACTAAGCAGAAAGACCAAATATTAATCTGACATTCATATACAGGAGGTTTGGATAAAGAGACAAGCCTTCAACTGTCACTTTAAAGAGATGACAGTAAGCTCCTAAGCTTCAGAAGTGAAAAAATATTTCTGTCTAGATATAATATAAATGACTATTCTTTAAAAATGAATGCAAACCAGCCTAGCATAGTCAGTTATATAAATATAAAATGTTTATTAGTTAATAGCTTGTTAATTTGCTATTTTGAAACCATTTAGGCTCATATTAGTTGCTTACTTGTTTTTCATAAACTTTAAAAAACTTTTAATATCAGTTGCATTTTTATTACTTCGCAAGCAATACTTACTCCCAAGTTTTTAGTCTTCCTCCCTCGTAAGCATCATCTAGAATAGGACCAAATCCTCCTTTAATGATCACAGACCTTGCAAGCACTGCCACAAACCCAGTTATCATCAGTATAGACTGGAAAACATCTGCCCAGACTACTGCCCTTAGGCCACCCTATTTGGAAACAGCAGGCATAATGTATAGTAAAAGATCTGTTCTGCCTATATAAATATGCATATAGAATCTGGTAAGGAAGTGCTTCAGTGACAAACTTTTCTCCCTTTGTGCAGACAAACTTCCCACTAATTATTGGCACAGATCATATGTATATCCATTTGCCTCTGGAAAAGAAAATTTAAAAGAGTTGAGATTTCATTTATATTGTAGTATTCTGGTTTGTTTCAATGAATAAATTAATATCCTTATTCTAAATAATATGTCAGCCTCTTTTCTGAAAACACAGTATCATAAACACACCAATTAGGAGTTGCTCTGTTTGTGATATTCTTTTGGGGACCTTTTTTCTTCTTTCACTGTAATGTTATATCACAATATTAGTACAGAAAAAATATTTTTTCTATGGATTGGTTCTTATATAATGGTTTTTAAATAATAAGTATATTATTTAATATATATAATTTTTACATGATGAGAAGGCAAGCCCTTCAAATAGAATAGAGTTAAGCTTTTCAACTTAACTCTAAAGCACTTAAGAAAGATGGGATTTCCTTAGTTTAAGAATGTAAACATGAAATTCCATCCACTTGCCTATTTGAAACTACCAGGTGAGAGAATAGGGAAAACATGTAATATATTAAATCTAACTTGGATTGCTTTATTAATAATTTATAGAACGTGTATTATAGAGATTTGTTAACATACTACTGTGCAGTAGAAGGTGCAGACTAATCCTGTTGCAATTACTGATCCCCACAACCGAAATCCTGTAACTGAGAAAAGAAAAAGACATATATAGTTTTTGAAATAATTCTAGGATCATTTAGAAGAAATATATTTAAATTAATTAAAGGAAAGATAATCAGAAGCACATATGAAAAACCATAAAGCAAACCTCACCCAACATTCATTAACAGACAGCCCACAGACAGCCAGTGTTTGAGCTGAGTTTGAGCATCTTTCTCTCAGGCAGGCTTTGCTAGGTAAGCAAAAGGCAAATTCACCCCCAAGTCCTCCTTCCCCAGAAGATTTGGTTATTTTGGGAGACTAAACAGATCTCTGTGAAAAGGGAGGCAAGCAAGAAGGGGTATGCCAGAGTGAAGAGAAAGGAGTAAGCTATGGTCTTTAGCCCCAGATTAAAGTTAGGAACAAAAAGCAAGTCCACCTGATTTAAGGGCCCACTTCTAGGGTAGAAATAGATAAATGTTTAGGTAGGCAGTGCTAATTTTAATCATTGCTTTGCTCTGCAATCATTTGTATGTCTCTGCATAAATTATGGGTATTGTATTTTCTGTTAATTTGAATCAAACCTTCAGCAAACCTATGCTATTGATCTCTTTTTAAAAGTTTCCCTTATTGGTAGCAGATCACTGCCATCTCAGGATCTGTCAGAATTCTTATATTTACTTTTAGATATTCTGCTGGATCTTTACTTAGTCTTATTCTATTCATTTTCAGTTGCTGGAACCCTGGATCAGAAAAACACCGTAATTAATCTTTCCCAGCACTGTTAATCTGCATTTTGATTATGATTGATTACGTGCCATCAAGTCTTTTTCGACTCCTAGTGACCACATAGATTTTCTCCATGATGATCTATCCCTAACCTGTTCTTTCATGCCTCCCAACAGTGCAGTCTTTGCCTCTGTAACTGAGTCTATCCACCTTGCTGCTGGTCATCCACTTCTCTTTCCTTCTACCTTTCCCAGTATTACAGCCTTTTCCAGAGAGCTGTGTCTTCATATAATGTGTTCGAAGTAGGATAATATAGCCTGGTCATGTGTGTCTCAAGTGAGAACTCTGGATTAATTTGTTCAATGATCCATCGATTTGTTTTCTTGGTTGTCCACAATATTCTCAGGAGTCTTCTCCAACACCAAAGTTCAAAACCATCAATACTCTTTCTATCCTGCTTCTTTAAAGTTCAACCTTCATTTCCACAGAGTGTCACAGGGAATACCATGGCTTGGATGATTCTGATCTTTGCAGGCATAGACACATCACAGCATTTAAATATCTTTTCCAAGGCCTTCATGGCTGCTCTACCTAGTGCTAGTCTGCGGTGTATTTCTTGACTGTTTGTTCCTTTACTGTTGATAGTTGATCCTAAAAGAAAGAAGCTGTCCACCACTTCAGTACCTTCAGTGTCAATTCAAAGGCTGGTTGATCTACCTATTGTCATTAATTTGGTCTTCTTTAATTTTAGTCCCATTTTTTCATGTGCTCTTTGACTTTTGGTACTAGGGCTTGCAGATCCTTTCCATTTTTGGATATCAAGGTAGTGTCATCAGCATAGTGCAGGTTGTTAATGTTTCCTCCTCCAATTTTAAAACTATGCTCATCTTCTTCCAATCCAGCTTCCCTTAAGACATATTCCGCATATAGGTTTAATAAATAAGGGGAGCATATGCAGCCTTGTCACACTCCTTTGCCAACCTGGAGCCAATCTGTTTCATTATGTTCTGTCCGGATTATTGCTTCCTGAACTTCCTGATCATGAGGACAATGAGATGTTCTGGGATTCCCATTTTTCTGAGCACACTCCACAGTTTGATGTGATTGACACAAAGACTTTTCTATAACCAATGAAGCACATACTGACTTCTTTTTGGTATTCTTTGGCTTTTTCAATTATCCAGCATGCATTGGCAATAATGTCTTGTGTTCCTCAGCCTTTTCTATTGAACATCTGGCATCTCTTTTTCCATGTAGGGCTCTAACCTGTGTTGGATGATCTGAAGCATTATTTTGCTAGCATGTGAAATTGGCGACTTACAACCTTTCCTGCCAGCTTCTCCATTGACTTTGCTTGTGGGAAGCCGTCAGGGAAGGTCACAAATGGCGATCACATGACTGCAGGACGCTGCAACCATCATACGTGTGAGTCAGTTGCCAAGCACCCAGCTCACAATCATATGACCACAGGGGTTCTGGGACAGCTGGAACTTTGAGGACCAGTTGTAAGTGCCACTCATTCAGCACCATCGTAACTTCAGTCACTGAACAAGTGGTCATTAACCAAGGACTACCTGTAATATTAAGCTTGAAATGCAGCAATCCATAAATAGATTTTACTGTAATATGATATGGTGTAACAGTATTGCAAGGCAGGGGGAACTGATCACAAAGCACAACTTATGACTTAATTGTTTTCACTTAGCTGAAACGTTTCACATAAAATGTGAATTTTATGAATTTATAGATTCTTGTGAGCTATCTAGAGTCCTTATATGAGATAGGTGACCATATAAGTCCTGTAAGTAAGCAAGCAAGCAAGCAAATAAATAAATAAATAAAATGTGAATGATGAATTCACATGAAATTCAATGAAACAGTGAACAAATTGGAAACTTTTTTTTGAAAAAGTTTTTCTGTAATAAATCAATAGAAAGACAAAATTACCATCAGAAGTATTAGCATTATAAATAGGTCTGTGGATAAGGTGAATTAGACATATTCAGACTTTCCTGAAGTAGTTATATAAAGATAACATGCTATGTTTTCATCATTAAATATCCTTTTTTGTTCCAATCTCAATAAAGTTGCAGCTCTAGTTTATGCAGCTTTTTGTGCATTAGCACTTCATGTCCTAGTATGGACATGTTCACATTACCTTTATTCAAAGCCAGTGATGGGGAATATAAAACAATTCCAGTGTATAATATCTGCAGAAATAAAATAAAACAAAAAAGAAGCGTAAGTAAATGGGTGTTCTCAGAAATATTTGTTTTATGTTAGTTTATACTGAATATAATATGAAACAAGAACTACTATTAGGTAAATTTACTGTAGTAAAATTTAATTTTGACCAGCATAATTTTAGTGTAAGGTGAGAAGAAAACCCAGGGTGTAAGACCCCATCACAGAATTGTATTTTTCCTTCCTCTTATTTTTATATCTGACTTCTTATAGTAAATTCTCTGTACTGAAAGACTTCTAATAGGGTGGTCCAAACTGTTCAGATCAAATAAAAGAAGAAGAAACCAACTTATGACTTAGGAACAAGTAGGATAAGGTAAAGGTAAAGGTTTCCCTTGACGTAAAGTCCAGTCGTGTCCGACTCTAGGGGGCGGTGCTCATCTCCGTTTCAAAGCCTTGGAGCCGGCGTTGTCATAGACACTTCCGGGTCATGTGGCCAGCATGACTCACGGAACGCCGTTACCTTCCCGCCGAAGCGGTACCAATTAATCTACTCACATTTGCATGTTTTCGAACTGCTTGGTGTGCAGAAGCTGGGACGAGCAACGGGAGCTCACCCCGCCGCGCGGTTTCGAACCGCCGACCTTCCGATCGACAGCTCAGCGGTTTAACCCGCAGCGCCACCGCGTCCCTTTGAATAACTATTGCCATAATTTCAATATGCCTTCAGTGCCCCATTTCGATACTTTTCATACATGAGAGATCATATATGGAATCTGTCTTTCCTTATTTTTATTTATTTATTTCTCAAATTTGTACTACCACCCATCTCTCCCCGAAGAGGGACTTTGAGCAGTTTACAACAAATTAATCAATTAAACATTAAAAACAGTAATCATAATAAAGCATAAAATATAATACAATACAACATAAAAATAAATAAATAAATAAAATCCAGATGGCTACAAAAGATCATAAAGATGAGGGGAGCACTCTAAAGTGCCAGCCATCCCCAGGAATGACCACCCCCCTCCCCGCCCCAGGCACAGCAGCAGAGTCAAGTCTTCAGGGACTTCCGGAAAGTCAGGAGGGATGGAGCTTGCCTGACCTCTTTCCTTATAAATATGACACTTTATAAATTAACTCATTAAAAGCCATTTTAATTCTAAACCAAGAGCACACTTTATCTAATACCAAGTCTATATATTATCTGCAAATAAGTAACATAGCATTTAAAAACTAATGTTTATAATACATTAAATAAAGTTTAAAGATCATCAGTAACATTTGGTGCTTCTACTTGCCGTTACTGTTATAAACATCGTTGTTCCAAGAATACGCATATATTTATTATACCGAAGCTCCAAGTACTGCAAGACAGGAAAGTTTTTTAAACAGAATAAATGCCCGTATGCACAGTAAAATGCAATTTACACAGGAAAAAGAAAATGGTGCTTAAGGATGCTCACTTATTTGTGAATAAATTCCAGTGAATTTACTAAGACTTCCTTGGTAAGTTTTAGACTTCATCAATGAAACTATATGCATAAATATTGTGACTCAGCTTACTTTTTTTGACATCACTCAAAGAAAAGAAAGGCGTGCATAAACCAGAAAATGCACTTCGTTTCACATATGAAACAGGCATATTATAGATTGGTAGTTCAGCTGGACTTTTCTAATTCAGCCAAATCAAAACCTGGAACATTTTTGTTGTTTTTGTTGTTGTTCCTGCCAAGACAAAATCTGGAAGGGTCTTATGGACTGAGTAAAAGAAGGCCACTGTATCTCCCCCCACCCCCACCTTCCACTTGGCTTATGTCCCAGCCTGCCTACTGAACTTCCCAGGACCTTCCTTCTCCTATCAATCCCCTCCTGCTGCTGCTGCTGCTGCTCTTGAATTCAAGCACAGCACACCAGGCTGGCCCTTCTGAGCAGCTTCTTTCTCCCAATCCACTATTCTACCTGACCACCTGATCTTTATTCCCTTTAGTCGTCATATCTTATCCCTCTGTAACCTATCTTTGTTAAGTTTTAGACAAGCTGCTGAAATATTTCTGTTTGGCTTTTGAATGTTCTTAAATGTGAGTAATTCCATTGTCGGATTATGTTTTCAGTGGCATTTTTTTCTCTCTGCTTACCTTGTTCTGTAATAGAATGATCTTTTTAAATTTTAGAATTTTGCTTCAGAGCAAAAAGGGTACCCATAAATAATTTTGTAAGTAAATATATATAACATGTGAGATGAACAGGCAGAAATTGAATTAAGGGAGGGTTAATTGATTGGCATTTCCATGTAATACCTCAAAAATCAATATAATGCTAGTTTCAAATTGTAGATTCAAGGGAGGTTTTAATATATTTTATAGAAGTTTAGATCATATTATTCCTCAGAATTATTTAAAATGTTTTAAAATGGTGTGAATATGTGTTGAAGCTCTGAAAAGGTGATACTATCATGATTCTATAAGAAAAATGACCAAATGGGCTTAAAAAGAAATATGTATGAACCCTAGAAAGTTTTTTACAGCAAAGTTCTAATGTCCCAACTTTAATGAGAAAGCAAAGAAAAGAGTTAACACAAATTTATCAGGGAATTCAACAGGAGGAAAAAAAGGAAATGGGTTGTGAAGGATTGTGTATAGATTTGTGAAGTGTCAAACAATCATTTTCTGAATAGTTGCAGATTACAATGGAAGTATCTTGAGAGCTGCTGATTGCCCACTGTGACTGACTGAGTGCCTGCTTTGAACAGACACTGTAAGATAAACATAAGGCAGCCAGGCTCCAGAGCAAAGAGTGTAAAGAACAAAGCTGATACGGCAGAAACCAGCAGTTCCCAGACTAAAGAGAACTGCCATGTTGATGTAGTAGGTCCATAGGTCCACTGTTTCCAAAGCAATCAAGGAAACAGCCAAGTATCCATTGTCTTGGAAAGGCAGGAGGAAAAAGTCTAGAATTTAAATTTCTGTACTGCTGTACAGAATTTCTGTACTGCTGTAAAGCAAATCACATAACTGTATATATATTTTCTGTATACAGTATATACTATATATATATATATAAATACACACACACACACACATACACACATACTACACACTATACACACAGAGTATATATATATTCACTCTTTTTTGCAATACAGATCCTTATTTTCCTGAGTCCTGTCCATGAGCCTTCTGCAATTCCTGAATAAGGGGCTAAGTGTTCGGACAGTCATGCCAAGTATAAAGTTGACACTTAACAAGTGAACAGGGAATGTCGCATGTGTTTTTTCAGGGGAGTTTGATGGGAATTCCCTAATAATTTTCCTTTTATGTAGGAGCATATACTTGGCTAATATGAGGGCCTGAAAAGAAAACAAACAAAATATTTCAATTGATGATATCCTAAGAAGAGTAAAGATAACTAGACAGGCATCTCAACTTTAAGCTACAATGCTTATGGCATGTTTTTCTCCCAGCCTGAAAACAAACTAAAAAATATTTGCAGAAATGCAACCTGGTAACAGCTCTTGAAAAAAAAAAAGTGGAGAAACAAATGTGCATACTTTAGCTGACAAGAAATTATGGTGATTTATCAGTTCATAGAAATGAGGTACTACAACACAACAAATTATTATTGTTATTGTTATTATTACATTTTTATCCTACCTTTTTTATATAGACTAATCTTATCTCATTTGTTGACTGGGTATTACCTTAGTAGATTGTAGAATGTTGTAGGCATCATGATTTTAGCAAAATGTATGACAACTAGCTGACGATATGCTGATTAGCAAGCTAGTTAACTGTGGTGAGATGGCATGATTATTAAGTGGATATATAGATGATTAAAGGGTACAGTATTCATCACAAAATTGGAGAGAGGTATCAAGTAGGATAGCACAAAAGATTGATCCTGGGTTCTCTTCTCTTCAATATTTTTTAATGACTTTGTGGAAGATGAGAATGATTATTAAATCAGCAGATTATAAAATTAGACAGGATAGCTAATACTCTAGAGAGCAGAAAGTATTAAGTTTTTCACTTAGAAAACAAAAATCAACTGCACAGGTATATGAAGGGTGATACTTGCCTTGGTATTGGTATCTGTGAAAAATATACTGGAATAATAATTGATTGTAAACTGAAAATGACTGCAGTGCAACATGACTGCAGGAAAAAAAGGCAAAAACAATTTCAAGATGTATTAACAAAAGAATATACTTTCCAAATTAACACCAATTGGTGTTAATAGGGAGCGAGAGATCCAGCCTCTAGCCCCTTCTTTGTGGGGTGCTGCAGGGCTCAGTACTCTCGCTGCTCTTTTTTAACATCTACATGAAACTGCTGGGTGAGATCATCCATCACCACGGGATGAGGTATCATAACTATGCTGATGATACTAAATTAAATATCTCCATCCTAGGTGAAGTAAGTGATGCCGTGACCACCCTCTCCAGGTGCCTGGGGGCTGTGGGGGCCTGGATGGGGAACAACAGGCTTTGACTGAACCCTGGTAAGATGGAGTGGCTGTGGATTAATGGCTCCTTGGTATCTGGGAAATTTAGTTCTGGATGGGGTTGCACTGCCCCAGACAGACCTGGTGCATAACTTGGGGGTTCTCTTGGAGTCACGACCCCTGCTCGAAGAGCAGGTGGCAGTCATGGCCAGGAGGGCCTTTGCTCAACTTCATGTTGTGCACCAGTTACACCCTTTCCTGGACCGAGAGGCCCTTTGGTCACTCAAGCCCTGGTCATCTCCCATAAAGACTACTGTAATGCACCCTACATGGGGCTACCCTTGAAGAATATTTGGAAGCTTCAATTTGTCCAGAATACAGCCACGCAGGCAATCTTGGGTACTCCAAGGTTTGCACATGTAACACCTTGCTGCGTGAGCTGCACTGGGTTTCAGTTTGCTTCCAGGCCCAAGTCAAGGTGTTGGTCGTTACCTTTAAGGCCCTACATGGCATGGGATCAGGTTACCTGAGGGACTGTCTCATCCCCATCACATTGATCCATCTCACCCGGTCATACAGAGAGGGCATGTTACGGACCCCATCCGTAAAAGAATTCCCTCTGGCGGGGTCTCGGAAGCGTGCTTTCTCCACAGTAGCTCCCACCCTTTAGAACATTCTTCCCCCAGAGGTGAGACAGGCCCCCTCGCTCCTGGACTTCCATAAAAAAACCAAAACCTCATTTTGCCAGCAGGCCTGGAACGGGAAGGGGACTAGCCACTCCTGGGGATGGCTAGCAGCCTAGAATGATTTTAAAAGGGCCCGTTATACTCACGTACTGATAGAGAACTCTTAGCCATCTAGATTCTATCTCATTTTTACTCTTATTGTATTTATTGTATTTATAATTGTTTGAATTTTAAGTCTGTTTTATTGTAAACTGCCCAGAGCCCCTCCTTTGAGGGGGAGATGGGCCGTGATAAAATTTGATAAATAAAATAAATAAAATTGTGGTAAGTAGGGCGAGGATTTCTATGACATGTCATATTTTTTCTGGAACCTTTATTTGAATTTATAAGTAAGTTAAAACATGTTTTAGAGTAATCTGGTTTTAGAGCATTGGATGCTTTTTATTTTGCCTGAAAAGCCATTATTTTGACTTTTTAAAGGTGTCATATTTCTGCTTAATTTTGTAACAAACATCATATTTTGGTCATATTTTGGTCATATTTTGGTCATATTTTGATCATTGTCAACCCTCCTGATAAGCCAGCAAGTTCGAGCCAGCAAAGAAAGTGAGAATTTGCCTGTTTTTTTTCTTTTTCTTATTCGCTCCCCAACTCAGGGAGGGGTGTGTGTGTGAGAGAGAGAGAGAGAGATGGGAACAAAGGCTTCTCCCCTGACCAGGCCTGAAAAAAAGGTGAGAATTTGCTTTTTTTTTCTTTTTCTCATTTGCTCCCAAACTCAGGTGTGTGTGTATTCAAGGTGGTAGAGTCATGTGAGAGCTGCAATCTGATTTCAACATGCCTAAAAGTAGATGTTCAGTGAGTGTGAAATTACAGCATCTTGTTCAAGAATTTGGGGAGCAGATTTTCAGTAGTGAGGGTGATATTTTGTTTTGTAAGTTGTGTGAAGTTAAGGTATCAGCCCAAAATCATTTTAATATTCAACAACATTGTGACACTGCGAAACACAAGAGTTGTTTAGCAAGATTTACCTTCACTGAAAACAGGCAACATCTCTTTTTCAAAAGAGCTTCTTCTTCAACTGCAGGTTCATTAAATACCCAGTCAGAATTTTGTAAGGACCTCTGTACAATGATGGTTACTTCAAACATTCCCTTAAGGAAATCAGGCATTTTTTGGAGAAGTACACCAGTCACCCGGTTCCAAATGAATCAACTGTAAGGAAAAATTACATCTCTGCCTGCTATGAAGATGTGTTAGAAAAGATAAGATCTGCTGTTGACAACAATAAGATATGGGTTTCAATAGATGAAACAAGTGATGTAAACAGAAGATATGTAGCCAATGTTACATTATTGGCACTCTGAAATGTGACAAGCCTGGTGAAGTATTTCTTCTACCATGTGAAACTCTACAAAAAGTAAACAATTCCACTATTGCTATGCTCTTTGATGATTCTATGAAAGTACTCTGGCCAGATGGTGTAAAAAGGGGGAATATCCTTCTCTTTGTAATAGATGCCACTCCATACATGACTAAAGCAGGCAAGGGATTTAAACTTCTTTATCCACAAATGATCCATATCACATGTCTTGCACATGGTTTACACAGAGTGGCTGAAGAGATTCAAAGTAACTATCCAGAGGTAGATAAGATAATTTTGAATGGAAAAAAAATGTTGATTAAAGCTCCACTTTGAGTACAAAAGTTCAAAGAAATTGCTCCTACTTTGGCTGTCCCTCCCAAACCTGTTGTGACACATTGGGGGACTTGGCTGGATGTAGCTATGTATTATTTCACAAATTATGCTTCCTTGCAGTGGATAGTTAAAGAATTTGACCATCATCCAATGCAATTCTGCTGTTAATGAAAACTAAACCAGGGATGACCATTTTACTCTCAAAATGTTCATTTGATTCCTTCAGTACTAGCACTTCTGCACTGGAAGTGAAGAAATATAAACCTTTTAATTTGTGTGTGTGTGTTTGTATGTAAGCACAACTTTTTAAAAATTGGGTGCTAATTTCAGAAAAATTGTAAAGTCATATTTTTGCTTTAAGTCATATTTTTTATTTAATTGGTCATATTTAAATGGTTTTAAGATCATAAATGCTTGCATATTTCTAACATGTTTAAGTCATAGAAATCCCCACCCTAGTGATAAGTAATCCTTCTACTTTATTCTGCTGTTGTCAGATCCCACTTTGAGTACTATGTCCTCTTCTGGACATCATACTTGATGACAGAGAATACAATATGCTACTCCAAAAGGTGAATGAGAAAATTAAGATCTGTTCTCTTTCATTTCAGAGGGAAGAACATGAAACAGATTTCAAATACAGGAAGATTCCACTTGAATGAGTGAAAAAGCTTGCGAAGTGCTCCTTTCACTGAATATGTTCAAGTGGATAGCCATCTGCCTGGGATGCTTTATTTGGGATTCTTGTACTGAGCAGGAGATTGATTCAGGGGTCTAAATGGACTCTTCCAACCCTATGCTTCTAAAGGCTAGTATGGGTTAGGCTCAAGAATTGGTTTCTATTTTGCTTTAGAATGGGGAGCCACGTGTGAAAATTGCATTTTATTGCCACAGAGATGATTAAAGTAAAAAAAAAAACCACACCCAAGGACAGAGTTGAGGCAAGTAAATTCATAATATACCCACAGTATATACTTCTCCTGGTTTAGAGGACACCCTTTTTTCAGGGAATCCTGATAAATTATAGTTTTGAAACAGAAATTGAAGGACTTATTTTGAGAGAAGCCAGCCAATTAAACTGTTCTAAGAGATTATTTTTACAAGATAATAAATTCCACTGAGTTCCAAGAAAAGTGAAGTTTCGTTTTAAATTAATTTCATCCTTAGATAATTGGGAACAGCAGTTTTATTTTTTAGCATTGTTGTTAATTTATAAAATTAACTACTCTAAGTTGTGATTGATTTTTAATGGAACTGAAAAAAATCAGTGGAATAGAGGTCTATGAAAATTATCAATGAAAGATATATACTGCATGTATATACCTTTCTGATGGCAATTAACAGAAGGCTTGCCCCAATATCCAACAGGTGGACTTCACAAAGAAATAAGAACTGTTAGATGCAGCAGTCTTGAGATGTTTTGCATTTCACCATTTCGAAGTTTAATATAAACCACTGGTTCAAATCCAAGAGAGATTCTGAAATTAAAACCTTTCCTGTTGGGTGCATGTGCAGTTTCAGTATGAAAACTGGGTAGACAAGATCATTTATCTTGCAAACTCAGCTAGAAGAGAGATGGAAATCTTAAGCTCCATTTCCAGCTCCACAAAGATACTGGAAAGGTTTTAACATTAAAATGGGATGTGTATAGTTATGACTTAACATGCCATGTAAATGCATCCACTGGGCTTTGTTTAGCACTTACCATGTTATACAAACCTGAGCAATTGTGATTATTTAACCAATTGTGGCTTACCATGGTGTACGAACAGAGCCACAATTCCTACCTCGTAAGCGCTCGTGATCCCCAGTCTGTAGAAGACAGGTAGGAACACTTCGGCACTGATCACCACCATGATGGCGTAGGAGAAAGCAAAGACGATATAAACGCTTCCAAAGCGATAGATTTCGGCCGGAGTCCCCAGCACTGTCAAGGCTGACATGACGCTGGATGTGAGGGAAAAGGACACAGGCCAACAACTTAGGTTGCGGTCCGCCATCAGAAAGTCCTTGTGAGATTTCAGGACTCCCCGGAAGGCGTAGAATATGCCGACTATCGCCGACAAAAGCAACATAGTTGAGAAGATGACATAGTCCAGGGTGGTGAAACGTTGACTGAGCACGTCAGGGCCGAGATCGGATTGAGAGAGGGGCGTCGGCATGATAACCCGGCCCACTCGAAGGGAACCGACAGGCTGGGCCGACTAGAAAAGAGAAGGGGCGCAGGATCTTCCGCTGCGGAGCGGTGCTCCCAAGTACAGCACCTCCTGGGCGGCCTAAGGCCGACGCCCCGCCCTGAAGGTCTGCTTCTCCTCCCGCAGCCTAGCCCAAGCCAAGCCCTCCTCCCCGCGCGCCCCGGAAGACTCGCGCCGCCAACCGCCCGGGGCAGACTTCCGCGTCCCGCTGCCTAGAAGCGCCGCGCCGCGCCGAGCCTGGGAGCGGCGCGTGGGGCTGTTTTTCCACTTTTGTGCGCTTTTCCGCCAGCCTTTCCCGTTGGTTGTAAGCACTATCCTTCGTCGGTTTCTTCTCATCCCCGGCTGTTCTCTTTATTTTTATCCGATTGCCTGCCCTTCTTCATCCCGTTTCCCCAACTGACCTGAACAGCCCATTCGCCCTAACACCTTCCCTGTTAGTCCCGTAGCGAGTTTGACTGATATTTGTGTTATGTTTTTCTGCGTACCTTTATTCCTTCGCCAAGGTTTTGCAAAATGGCCAGCTTTTGGAGCGAGACGTGGACCAGGCAGATTTTCTGATACTCAAGTGTGATCCGGAAATGTCTTTCCCCTGGGAGGAGGAATATCTTTCAAATGCTTCTTGACCCAAGTATTCTGGACAGTTTTTTAACCATAGGGAAGCAACAGCTGTAGAAAAAAAGTAATTAGTTTTTCGTGTTAATTAAAGAAAAAGGCTTTTCCCCCCAAATATTGTCTGCCATGTGTTCAAATTTTGGTTAAAGGTCTTTTAAAACGGCAGAAAGCTGTTTTGCATTTTCAGATACAAAATGCTTCAAAACAAATTTAATTAAAAATCTTCTAATAAGTTATGTTATTTGTATGCAGATAGAACTATTTATTTTAACAGGGTTCAGCATGTTCATTTATATCATACTTGTATTCATCCTCCGAGGAGCTCATAGTGTTATTTCTTTAAAATAATGAAGTGAGATAATTAGGTTAAGAACTGGGTATCAGGATCAGTCTATGAACCACATAGTGAGCTGGTACATTATTCAAACCTAGGATTGTATGTTGGATTTTGGCCTCTTACAGCATATTTCAAATAAAACAGAAAATGTAATAAGAAATTCCAGTTTATTCCACCTATTTCATGCCAATTTTGCCACAGAAGCATGTAATTCTATCATGTAACTTAACCTGGAATTACAGCAGCAGCATTGTGGTAGCAATAGTGATACTACCACAGCACCTCAAAAATAAAAACAGTTCTTATTCCTAGTAAAATCATTGCTATAGTAAACTTACTTATGACATCTACTAGATTTAATGAATAAATATTTTTATTACGGTCACTGACTAGAATTGCAAACAAAAACACATTAAAAATAAAATAAAAACAAAACAAAACATGATAAAATATTACAATTGGTGGTGTTTGTCAGTAGATAATCAAAGCCTGCCTAATTTTACAGGCAGTATAACAAAATTTATCTATGTTCAAGGAAACTGAATCATACTGATCTGATAACAACTGTACATAAAAAAGATCAGAAGTTCTGGGTGTTTTACCAGGTAAGGAGTTACGAGGTGGGTCCTTATAGAGGGACATGAGCTGTAGTTTCAACAGCCTCTTGTCCACAGGGACACAATCTCAGCTCATATGGAACTTTTTTATATTGACCCTCCACAACTGCTGTGGGGAAAGTACTGAAGTGTGCTAAAGTTAGTGCTCTTCAGAACAGTTACTGTATGTGGTGTAAGAATCTTGCTGGTTTGTAAAAAGGGGCTTGACTGCTCAGAAGAACATTCTTAGGTAGAGGAGACTGGTCCTGTTGGGCTTCCAGGTCTTTGATACATTATTTAAATGTGCTGAATGCACACTCATAACCCATCATTAGGAATGCCTACCTGGAAAAGCTGAGATGTTGAAGTTTTTGTGAGATTGTCCTGAATCATATTGATTTGTAATTATCCTCAACAAGGAAAGAACGCAAACCTGTGGGAAAGAACAGTAACTTTAACCAATGTGCTATGATGCAGGTTCATGCACCGGTTTCAACTTTAGACAGCCCTGCCTCCCTCCTTAATACTACATTTGGAACACAAGGGTCTACCTTGAATATAGTCCTTAGGGATTTAGATTGGACCCTTTCAAGAGGAGTAAAGGAAATGTAAGGTCCTAGCTGGGCACCAAAAAGTTGTGCATGAGCCTTAGCTGAATATATACCTTCAGTGCTGTGCTCTGGTGAAGTGAAAAGACTGAATTGCAGCCACTGTTTTTTGAACATTTTATATAACATAATTTTGGTGTGTATTGCCTTTGGTGGAGCTATGGAAAACTGCCCAAATATTAGATTTCGCTTGTTCAATACTCTGGCCATTTATCCTCCAAGGTTGCAGTTTAGGTCTCTTTGCAAAGATCGGGATCTTAGTTTTACTATAGTTGATTTCAAGTGCTTCCTCAGAGCAGTTAGGGGCTTGTTTAACTTCAGTTAATGTTTGTGATAGAAGTACTATGTCATCTGCATACAACAAAGTTGCAATATGTCTGTTTTCTAGTTTTGGGGGGGTGATGTTCTAATAGATATATTTTGGCCATGAGTGGATTTACATACCGATTAAACAGCAGGGAAGATGAAATACGTCCCTGCCTCACTCCTCTGTAAGTTGGAATCTCATTAGTGTGGTGGCTTTGCATACTGCATCAAACTTTGATTCTAGAATTATTATAAAGATTATGCATAAGCAACAATAACTGTCTATCAATGGTAGTATTCATAAGCTTAGTCCATAGCCTTGCTCTGGGAACTAAATCAAATGTGGACCTAAAATCAATAAGTACAGTATATAATATTGAGCCTGTTTTAGATGTCTATTTTTTAGCCAGGTGTTGACGTATAAGGGCACGTCCATAGATAGAATGTCCAGTCCTGAAGCCCACTGACTCGTCTGCCAATCTATGCTCTAGGCCAGTCCAGTCAACTAATCTGTTGTATAAGTGTCTGGAATGGAGCTTGCTTATTATACTTAAAAGGCTAATAGGCCGATAGTTAACAGGCAGGTCTTGGGTACCCTTTTTATAAATGGGCATTACTATATGAGGGCTTGGCCCCAGTCCTCCGGGATTTGCACAGTGCAATCAATATAAGTAAACAGGGAAGCAAGAAGTGGGGTCCATCATTCCAAATTATTGTGCAATATTTCTGGAGTAACAAAGTCATTGCCTGGAGCTTTACCAGGCTTTAGCTGATTTATAAGCATATTTATTTCAGCATTGAGACTGGGGCCCAGTTAGGGAGCAGGTCAGCATTAAGATTTAAGATGAATTTAGGAGATTCTTCTTGTGAATATAATGCTCTGAAGTGGTCCTCCCACACAGATGCAGGTAAGAGCTGGATAAGTAAAAGGGACCTGTCAATTGGGTGGGAAGCTATCAGGCACCAGAATAAAATGGGATTTCTGGCTTGAGATGCTGTTATCAGTTGCTGCCAAGAAGCCCTGATGAATTCTCTTTTCTTTTCTTTTCTTTTCTTTTCTTTTCTTTTCTTTTCTTGTTTTGTAATGTTTGTATTGTTTCTTCAGGAGCATAAAGTCCTGGATGGAGTGCTCAGCTGGATTCTCTTTATATAATCTGAATTTCCTATTCAGTTTACTCTTAGCCTCAAAACATTTCATGTCAAACCAGGGCTGAGAGGGATAAGCCTTGCCCCCATGTTTTGTTTTTTTTTAATTTCCTTGACATCTAGTTGGAGAGCACTGGCTGGAGTATCTGAATCAGTTGGTGAATGTCTGCAGAAGGGAATTCCCAGACCTCTCTTTAACTATAGTAGAAGGGAATTGCAATGCTGCTTCAGAGAGAACAGGTAAGAAGTTCGCTCATTGAGTTGCCGAGTCCATCTGGCATGGACCAGCCCCGGCTCTAGATCCGTTTCCAAAATTGGAGTAGGTTCTGTTTCCAGAAAGCAATTGTCAAATGCTTTTATAACTGTGATACCTGGAAGATGGTCACTATCAGGTCAATTGTCTAGATAAAATGTTTGTACAAGAGTAATTAAATTCCATGAGATTAAAGTGTAATCAATCAGGGCGGGTCTTGAGCCAACCCAGTGGGAGAATTTGCCAGGGAAATCACTACTGATAGATCCATTCAATAGATACAAATTTAGTTTATTAAGTGTTTGTAATAAACACACAGCCCCTTGTAATCCCCTTTTGAATCTTTAGATTGCCAGGTTGATAGAGGGGAGATTCTAACAAGTTCTAGAGGGCATTGGCGGAACTGAGGAAAAAGTGCCTTATCATTTGCCCCCACCCTTGCGTTTAGGTCACCAGAAACTATTACATAAGCAGAGGGATTATTAAACATAAGGGTACTTATGTATGCTTTGAATTTGGTCCATAAGCTGTTAAATTGAGACCTATTTTGAGAAGGTAGAAGATAGACATTGACCAATAGTAATAGAGCATTATTAAATTTTAGCACCACAGACATTGCATAGTGCTCTTTGAACATAGCTTAGTTGAAATTCGTATACTTAAGCCACCACACAATCTACCTCATCCTGCTCCAGGAGCTGGTGCAGTTGAGAAAGACTTATACCCACTTATAAACAAGCTGTTATCCAGCCAGGTTTCTTGAAGTAGGAGTATGTCAAATTCAGCAATATAACTCATGAAAGCAGAGTCTGAAAGGTGAAATATGTGGTTTTTTTATCTATCTGTATCCAAAAATTCAGGGTAGTAGATTATAAATAATTCCCTTTTTATAACTAAATTAGGGTCTTCAATATATTAAGACACACATCTGGATTTTTTTAGGAAGTGTTGTAGAAACCATCACACACTGCCTGCTGCAAAAATAAAAAGCCATACCACTGAGATTAAGTCAAGCAGTTTTTTCAACTTAGTTTTATTCTCCAAGAAAGGACTTATTTTATAGAAAGGACATCGCACTTCCCCAAAATAACTTTAAATAAGTTATTCTGAAATTAATTAGCCTTAACTGATTTTCTACAGATAGGTCATACCCAAGTGATTTTTCTCCCATACTGTTGACACATACTGTGTCTCTCGGGATCACTCCTTAAAAAGTATGTTTTTCTTCTGGCTAGCTCCTAAACACTCTATTAGTCTCTCCCCCCACCCCCCAACTTTCCCAGCTTTGGCTGAAAAGCTCCAATTTTCAACTTGTCCTATTTTTTTTTCAATACTCTGAGCCCATGGAGTAGTCAGATCTATTCTTT
Organism: Candoia aspera; assembly: GCF_035149785.1. Lineage (NCBI taxonomy): Eukaryota > Metazoa > Chordata > Lepidosauria > Squamata > Candoiidae > Candoia > Candoia aspera. The sequence continues at coordinate 34,103,295 of NC_086159.1, read as the reverse complement.
GGTACAGAAAAGGAGGATGGTAGTGTGGCTGGAGGATGGAACTTTGCTTTGCCAAGCTTGCAACTTTGCAACAAAGTTTGCAACAAGTTTGCAACTTTGCAACAAAAATGTTCTAAACATTTTAAACGTTTTTATCAGAAGGTACAGGCAACTTGATCAGCACCAAGAAGTTTGGGATTGCAATCCCAACTCTAGTTAGTAAAGAATATTTCCCCTTTAATATATAAGGACTTATTTGTGAGTAAACATTTAGGATTACATTCTAATAGTATCTCTATTCAATAATTCACACTGGGTCATCTCTCACAAGTTTGCATCAGGATGCAAAATCAGTTGAAAGAATTGTAAGGCTATATCTTTAGTTTTTATCTGATAACGTAAGCCCTTTTATAGTACACTGATGGTGTAACTAAGACATTTGAAACAGGGAAGTCTATGTGTAGCCTTCAATATACATAGTCTTTCTGAGATTTTGGAACCTTGACCATAAAGCACCCAGGAGAATAAAGTTCCACATGAGGTCTGCACATGTGCAATCAACTATGTTAACATGCAAAAATTGGGGCATGAAGAAATGTCCAACATTCTGGATGATGCTAAAGACATGGCCCATATCCTCTTTGCCTCTTCATTTTTATATATACTGATTTTTAAAAATCATGTGTATGATCCAAATTTCATGTTACCTTTGAGAAACAGGAATAAATAACTAGAAAATATTAGAAGTAAGTGAAGCGTCATGGCCTTTTGGAAAATAAAACATGGCAGTACAATTCTATTTTTTTCTCAGAAGTCCCACTGAGTTACTTGAGCTTGCTCCCAAATATGCATAGATCATAAGTAAGTGAAATGATTAAAAAAAATCCATAACATAGTTTTCACTGTGCACACATTAAGCCTGAGGTATTAATTTCCAAAATGTGCTTCACATATCTTCTGAAATCAGCAATGTTAGATTTGTTATTGGTTCTATATATTTCAGTTATTTTTTGCACAATGTATTCTTTAACAATGTCCCAGCTAATATGGAGAGAAATTAAGATAGGTGTTGACAAAACTTCTGGTTAGGATGAAATTTCTTATGTGAGCAATGACTACTGCATTCTCATGAGCAAAACTTTAGCCCTATTTCATAATAAAAAATTTGAAATAGCTGCCAACTTCAGCACAGTGTCCAAGAGCATTTTCACATATGAACACCATTTCCTTTTCTACTGTCTGTGGTATTCATTTCAATATGATTGAAGGCTGGGTTGACAATTCCTTCATTGGATGGTTTCCAATTTAAAACTTCTACTTCCTGGAAAAGAAAAGAATAAAATACAATAAAGAACAACATATGTAATAATAAATCTAAACATCTGAGGAAGCAGATGTGATTTTGCGTAGTGACAAAATAATAGTTATATTGGTATCAGGCAAATTACCCTGGAGAAGAAGTTCCAGAACTCCTGGAGGAAACACCCTTTTAGATATATAGGTCCTAAGCCATGGAGGGATTTAAGGATTAATAACAAGAAGGGACCAATAATCAATGACGTTTTTTGGTAATTTCAAATCCCCCAATAACAGTTAATAACCTTGCAGTTATATTACAAAAGCAACTGTAGTTCCCCAACAATACTTAAGAAATTACCAATGTATACCACATTGTGAACACATGATATGAGGTGCTCATGAGAAACTGCATTTAATCGTAAACAAAACAAGATATTAATTTAATTAGCATTTTGGGGAATTGTGCCTTTTATTGCTTAACAATCCCCTGAGTGATCAGATACACTTTTGAGAATGCTCCTACATCCAGTATTGTTCTTAGATGCCCAAGTCACAGTGGTGGTTACAGTTTTATTGTAAACAGCCCAGAGTCCCCCTTTCGGGGGGAGATGGGCAGTGTTCGAAATTTGAGAAATAAATAAATAAATTACCAGTTTAGGTCAATATGTCAGCTGCAGTTACTCCTAAATTTACTAGTTTAGTACGTCAGCTGCACTTACTACTGGAAGACAACATCTCATCACGCCATTCATTGGCAACTTGCAGGATTAGATTATTGCAATGTATATTATATAAGATGGTCCTTGAAAACAGTCTGTTATTTCAACTAGTTGCGAATATATCTGCTTATCTGCTGCCAAGTATAAATAAGACAATATCTCCCAGTGTCATTCCGATAGTGTCCAATTATTCATTCAGATAATAGCCAAGAGTAAATATAATTTACTTATTTATTTAATTTTTATCCTGCCTTTATTATTTTTATAAATAACTCAAGGTGGCAAATATACTTAACACTCCTTCCTCCTCCTATTTTCCCCACAACAACAACCCTGTGAGGTGAGTTGGGCTGAGAGAGAGTGACTGGCCCAAGGTCACTCAGCCGGCTTTTATGCCTAAGGCGGGACTAGAACTCTCAGTCTCCTGGTTTCTAGCCCAGCGCCTTAACCGCTAGACCAAACTGGCTCTTTTTCAATAATTCTTTTCTGATAATTCTGATGGGATGAATATTGAAGGCAAAAAGAATTGGTAACAGCAAAACTACATTCTAGAAATAAGTTATAATAATTCTGACTTCTCCAAGGATTATACTTGGATCTATCTTTGAAGATAATTTGGAAACTTAATTTAATCAAATAGAATTATTATTCAACTAATCAGGGGACAAATCTATACAGTTATGTGATTCCAGTGCTTCAACAGCTGCACCGTTCCTGTGCTCAGTTCAAAGCGCTGGTGCTGCCTGCGAGCCCTAAATGGCTTATGGCCACAGTATCTAACAGGATGCCTCTTCTTATATAGGCGTGTCTGGACACCTCTGTCATCTCTGGATTCTTTGTTTCTCTGTAATCCTTATATGTCTCAAGTCTAATAAAATAATATATACATACTTCTTTCGATTTAAAAAATGAGAAGTTACAAAAAAGATCCTCTTTGTTGAGTAGTAATTTTTTGTCCACTTTCTGCTGAAGTCCTCCTGAAAAACATCCATCTGGTTAGTTAAAATACATTCACACAGATTAGAATTTGTACAATTAGATTATCATTTGTACAGAATAATAACACGAGTATTAAGATTAGATGTCCTATCTTGAAATTCTGTTTAAAAAAACCGTTAAGTGCCTCACCGTATGTAATGATGGTTTGTGATGGGGTTGTTTCTTTCTGTTTCTTGAACTGTATGATTTATTTATTCTTTATTACAAATCCATACCCTATCTATTTGTTTCAGTTAAAGGCATCAAAGATAATTTACATCAATACATCTATAAAGACATTAAGCTAATAAGAAACTTCAGAATTAATAGTGCAAACGTATGACAGGGAGTCATGTAGGAAGTCAAAGTAAAATATCCACTAGGTCAAAAGACAAGTGGAACAAAAAGCTTTTTGATGTAGGAGGAACTAGGTGGACAGGGATACTATCCCAAAGTTTAGATGTGGCAACAGATAGAAACAATACTATATATTTCTACTAGTTGAACTTCTCATGGTAGAATATCTGCCAGACGCTTCCCAGATCAGTCTTCTCCAACCTGTGTTACACCACAGCCAGGCTGGAAATTCTGGGAATAGTCCAAAACACATGGAAGGTGACAGGTTGGAAAAGATTGCTCCAGATGATCTAAAAAGGCAGGGAATTCACAGGACAGGAACCATTCTTTAGATATCCTAGCCCTAATCTGTTTAAAGATATAAAGATAACAGAATTTAAACTATGGCTACAAATGAACAAAATTTACAACATAGTACATTTTTATCCAGCCATCACACATCATACAACTCAGGTCGGAATCAGATGCTATTCAAGCAACCTCCTATAAGATATGTAATATTTCTCCTATTTTGATATGGTGTTTGTGTTCTGTAATATTCATAATAAGTGCTCATGACAATGATACCATTTTTCATGCATCTGAAGTAATCTTGAAATTTATCAAAACAGTTTGAATTTGCAGACATCTAGGTTAAATTACAATTTAAAATAAAATGAAGATTTGCCATGTGCCAAATTATTTAAGTAACTGTATATTAGGCTGTGCTCACTTTGAAAATGATTCAGAAATTCAGAAATATACAGAAGTGGTTATAAGAAAGGCACATCTGGAAGAATCTAATATTGGGGTAAAAATTGGTGGTAGGAACATCAATAACCTTCAATATGCAGATGATACAACAGTGCTGGCGGAAAGTAAAGAAGATCTAGAACGGCTAATCCTAATAGTCAAAGATGAAAGTGAAAAACTTAGATTACACCTTAACACCAAGAAAACAAAGATAATGACAATGGCAGAGAACGTGCAAATCAGTGTTAAGATCAACAACGAGGTAATTGAAGCAATAAAGGAGTTTAACTTCCTTGGCTCTGAAATTGATCTATAGGGTGACTGCAGCCCAGTAATCAGAAGACATATAGCGCTTGGAAGAACAGCAATGACTAGTATAAATAATATTTGGAAGAATAAAGATATCAGCCTCCCAACCAAATGCAGACTAGTTAATACGTTCATATTTCCATGTATGGTTGTGAAACTTGGACTTTGAGGAAGGCAGAGGAGAAAGATAGATGCATTCGAATTGTGCTGGAGACAACTACTACACATCTCATGGACAGCGAAGATTACCAACAAGGAAGTCCTAGACAGAGTCAAACCAAATATATCCCTGGAAGCCAAGATCACCAAACAAAAACTGTCATACTTTGGTCATGTTATGCGAGCCGACTCACTCAAAAAGACAATTATGCTGGGATTGGTCAGTGGTAAAAGAAGAAGGGGCCGCCCTAGGACCCACTAGCTTGACACCATCAGAAGGCACACTGGAATGACGTTGATGGAACTAAAGGGAGCTTTAAGAGATAGAAAGGCACGGGGAGCATTGATCCACAAAGTGATCGAGAGTAGGACATGACTGAACAGATCGAGAGACATATTAGGCTGTGCAGACTTTGAAAATGATTCAGAAACGCTCATGTGAGTTTGTGTCCACTTCTTATGTGAGGACAAGTGCAGCACCTTTCTGTTATTGATTAAAGCAGTCTGACTTTCAGGCTTCTGAGCAAGATTGAAAAAAAATTGTTATGGTGTAAGAAATCCAATTACTCTAAAGCAGTGTATATTGTTTTAATGAATCCTGTACCGTAAAGGTACTTTACTTGCCCAGGCTCTGAAATATGGACAGATTTTTATTACAGAAGAAGGAAAAAACATAAATTAAACTTTCAAAGTTTAAAATATTAATATTGTAAAGAAACCAAAAATTAAAACTCAATTCCCAATGGATAGTTAACTTTTGGATACTTTAATCCAAATATTGATGCTATTTCAAAGCAGAAACCTAATCCTAACATTTTTTGACATTATAAATTCAGATATAATTTTATATAGAGTTGTGTTTGAATTCTGTTCTTCTGGAAATCAATCTATACTTTAATAAAATCAAAAGAGAAGAATAATTACCTGTCAAAAGGCTAACGACTATTCCCACAGCAACTGTCATCAGAGTTCCAACCGTGCTTAGGTACAGATAGGATAAGGAATACAAATAATCTGCAAGGACTGGTCTAGAGGGGCAAAATTAGAATTCATTTGATGTATTTCCACAAATTATAAGAAATCTCACAAATGTTATTTTAAATATAATTGTTTAAAAGAGTTTAGCAAGGCTGTAATGCAGTTATAGTTGACAGCCTCTTCTGCCTTCATGCACACAAAGAGAACAGGCTGTGCAGGCGACAGTATGGTGCATGTACAAAGCAGGCAGAACTTGCGTTGCACAGCACAACATTGCTTTTGTCATTCTACCTGACTTTAGCCACAGTCACAGAAAGACCTTACTCAAAAGTGACCCTAAAGGTGGACTTTCAGGCTATGGGAAAACCAAAGCAAGGTAGTAGATTTTCTTCTGTCCCTGAAGACGCTACACAGATTAAAAGCAGTCACTATAAAAACATCCCAAAATTGTTATAATTGTATCTACCATTACCAAAGTTTTGTCTTCAGGTCTTTAGAACATGGTATTTCTCTGCAAGAGACACAACACAATGTCCCGGTTTACCTAATTTACTAAGCTATCATTGGTTTGTTTGATTTTGGCTGTGTGCAATATGTTAATTCAGTCATGCAATTTGGTAATCATAGGTAAAGGTAAAGGTTTCCCTTGACATTAAGTCCAGTCGTGTCTGACTCTAGGGGGTGGTGCTCATCTCCATTTCAAAGCCGAAGAGCTGGCGTTTGTCTGTAGACACTTCCGTGGTCATGTGGCCGGCATGACTAAACAGAATGCCTTTACCTGCCCGCCAAAGCAGTACCTATTAATCTACTCACATTTGCATGTTTTCGAACTGCTAGGTTGGCAGGTGCTGGGACTAGCAACGGGAGCTCACCCCGTCACATGGATTCGAACCGCCGACCTTCTGATTGGCAAGCTCAGCAGCTCAGCAGTTTAACCCTCATAGTTGATGGCAAATACGTTATGTAAACATAATTAATTGTGGCTTACTTAGTGAACCGTGATTAAACAAAGAATGTGTCATGAGTACTGATGGTGAGCAGGAGGGGGCCCCTATCCAGGGGGGAAAACGCATGCATAGTACTGAGGAGTTAAGCAGCCATTCAAAGAGACACAGATCAGACCCGCCTTAACCTATGGGGTTTATCTGTCTGGGTTTTTCCCACGCTTCTTCAGTTTGTTAGGATTTTCTGTCTAATGTAGCAGTAATAAAACACTAGAGACCTATTTCTTGTCTCAGCATGGTTCCTGGCTGTTAGGACAGAATGGCTTAGTAGAATGCGTGAACTCATCCCAACAGATATATCAGTTATTCTGCATATCTAAGATTATGGCATTTTGCCATTTTCCTTATGAATTTAAGTATATACAGTATTTCCATAAAATAATGTACTTTATATGTATAAAAACAGTAACAGAAGCATATTAACAAATTACATTAATATATTCAGCAAATATGTGAACAGAAAAATTTGTACTTGAGTGGGTTTCAAATCCTACTGTGCAAAGATAAAAACATTTCTTAGCAATAAAAGACTAACTATGGACAACGCCGGCTCCAAGGCTTTGAAACGGAGATGAGCACCGCCCCCTAGAGTCGGACACGACTGGACTTTACGTCAAGGGAAACCTTTACCTTTACCTATGCCTAGCATAATTAAATGTGACATATCAAGTGGATGGTTAATAAATTGGCTATATACCTCTCACTAGTTTCCATTACGAGAGCTGGCAGGTCTGTGGGAGTCATAGCGTAACCTCCTATGCTTACGCTGCTTATGTTACAGCCTGTAACTGAAAGATGTAATGGCAGGGTCCTAGATGGCAGCGGCTTATAAACATGAGAGCCAATTCCAATCCAAATGGTAAGAACAAATCCACAAACGAGACCTATAAATGTGCCCTATAAAACAAGAAATAGAATCCTATTCACACTTCAAAGAAAAATATAGGTGAAACAAAAAAATATGTTATTTTATTACCCCCCATCCCACTGTAATTTCTAAGCATTCTTAACATTGTACTTTTAGAGACTAGTCAGACATTATATTAGTAGTAGCATATTTAGGGTTGTGCATACTACTTTCCTAACTAAAAGCAGCCACAGGACTTCTTAATATTATTTAGAACTGCAGAAAGAAAAGGGTCCCTATCTCAACTTGTTCATATTATTTTTGAGTCAAAAGTCATGCCCCTATAGTACACCAAAGCATGGAAAGCTAATAGTCACGAAAGTACTTAAAATTCACTGTGGTTTGAATTGATACATTTAATAGCTTCAAGGACATTTGACTGTAATTTGTTCTTTACAGGGAGACTACTCTGAGGAATACCTTGAATCAGAAGGCAGGGTAGCAATTAAATAAATGGTATTGTAAACAGAAAACCTTCTTACCATAGAGTTGGCAAAGGGACAAAGGATGCCCAGAGAAAAGATTCCCAGGAGAGGCCCACCAATCATGCCAAAAATGGTCAGTGCTGCCTAAGGAAAACATTAAGTTATATATTTGAAGGATTAAATCCTCAAACAGTGCTAAATATCTTCATTTTTATTTAAATCTTTTAAAATGAAAAGACAATATTTATTTACAATACACTTATCCAGCTTTTCTACTGGAAAAAATGACTCCAAACCACAATAGCAACTGTTTATTATCTCAGCATTTCCTAATCTGATGTCTTGCAAATATGCTGGGACTCAGCTCTCAGAATGTTCTGTATCAATAGGTGGAACTAAGTGGTAGAGTTAGTGGTAGGAGGACAAAGTTGGTAACACAGAGGAAGTACTGAGATTGAGGAAGCACACCCTCTGCTGGGAAGTACGGCCTTTGGCCCTGAAAGTAGTTCATTTTATTCAACAAGTAGTTAGAACAGGAGGCTGTATGTGGGAGTTGTTAGCTAATAAAGACATTTTGTATGAATGAACCTCCGACTCATTATTATTGGAAGAGACTTTGAAACATGTTCAGCCAGTGTGGCTATTAACCATTATAGCAAGGTATTTGGGAAACTGTGATCCTTCCCAGCACATTTGTAGGGCATCAGGTTGGTACTATTACATTAACTTATAGAACTGATGGGCAACGTTATATATTAAGATACATTTAGGAATGGGAATATGTGGTGAGAAGGGACAGGTAATCCTTTCCTTGCAAACCATTTCCCCACTCCAAATTGTCCATACTGAGTTGCTTGGGTTCTAATTTTTCAAACTGGAGGCAAATATCACTCAAAAGGAATATGCCTTGGAATGCAGAAATGTCCTGTGAGGAAAGTATTCCCTTTCTTTATATCTTCTCTGCCATCATTTGCCTCACCTAAAATAGCTTTTAAAACGATACACACACACACAAACAAAGGAAAAAGAAAGAAGGAAGAAAAGCAAACCATTGTATACTTTGGATTTGTATTGATTTATACTGCATACAAATGCACATCAATACTCTCTGACTTTTGTTTGTATATGCCTTATTGACATAGCACATATTTGTACTGCTGTCTTAAGCTACGCCTGTCCTGTGCTCATGCCGAATCAATTCACCACAGGATGAAGACCTCTTCACTGAAGGCTATGGACTATACTGGCTTGTACTACTGATGCTTATTTAGTGCTAATACTACAATCTAAGTAGGCAGTTTGAAGTATAGAAAGGAAGAATTCATTGAAATGAGTAATGGTTGCTTTGTTTTCCAGACAGATTAACCTTAATGAAGGAATTATTAAAGATACCTGTAACAAAGCTCCTAAAACTGATGCCAAGGCAGCCATAGCAATGCACACTGCACCGTAAAACAAACCTGTGTGAGTGATACACACAAAGAGGTCAAATAATACATTTTATTTTGTGGGTGCAATTCACAAATTCACTAAATGTAGTAATCCCATATGAATGAATGAATGAATAAATAAATCACACAACTTTTTTTGCGAGTTTTGCTATACAATTTTGCTCTATTTCCCCATGATTACAAAGCCATCTTCTAAGCAGTAGACAAAAGTCAGGTTCTTCTTTGTCAATAATAATGATAATCATAACCATAATCATAATGCTTTTTATACCATATAGTTTTTTTTCTTTATATATATTCTTTTACACAGTAGTAGTAGAGTTATATAGCTATTTAGCTTATATATAATATTACAAAATAATAACTAATATATTTCAAGAAATGTTAATTTTAATGTTTTAACATCTAATTTTCTTAAGGTAAATTAAATTTAAAATAAATATTAATATATACTTACTCATCCCCTTAGAAATCCAAGATAATTTAAGTTCAGAGAATGCAAAATAAGGTTTAATGAGGTCCTCTACAGTCACAGCAGCTAAAGCACTGATGCTAGAGGACACTGTACTAAGGATGGTAAAATAGAGTTCATTTAATTTCATACCAATTTACTACTTGCTATCAACTAGTTACTATACTATAGGTTACTATTTCTGATGTTAAAGTTAAGCAGCTTAATAACTATCATAATTGAAAGACATTAGTTTTATCTACTCTTCTGATATTCAGAAAAAAGGCCATAATTTAAAAACTCTTCATTCTGATCAAAGTAGGTCCTAGTGAAATCTTAAAGAAACAATTTGGTATAATAAATTAAGAAATCACTGACCTGATATATATGTTATAAGGCATGGTTAGTATATACCATGAGAGCCAGTTTGGTCTAGTGGTTAAGGCATCAGGCTAGAAACTGGGAGACCGGGAGTTCTAGTCCCACCTTAGGCATAAAGCCAGGTGGGTGACCTTGGGCCAGTCACTCTCTCTCAGCCCTAGGAAGAAGGCAATGGAAAACTACCTCCAAAAAACCTTGCCAAGAAAACTGCAGGGACTTGTCCAGGCAGTCTCTGAGAATCAGACACAATTGAATGGATATACCACAATGAATTCAAACATTATGCTAAAGAAAGTCCAAGTAAATTTTGGTTTAGCATAACGTGCTGATCCAGTGACTTTCATTTCTCTGTGAAGTTCTCTGAGTGGAGCTTTCTTTTTATTTACTAATATTATTGTTATTGTCGTTATGGTTAGTTAAAACATTTCTAGGTCACCCATTAAATACAGTAACATATTGAAACTAACATACTAACAAAGTATGTGTCCTTTGCTCACATGTAGATTAATTAATGTCCTCATCACTTAAAATCATTCCTATTGTTTAAGCAGTGAAGCTGTGCTATATGATCCTATATGTAGTAGTAGGGTGAGTGGCCATATAAATTGTTTTAAAGGAAAAATAAATACATATTTTTACTTGGAAATCCCACTAACAATGCAACCATACTGTATATCTCTGTTGAGAAGTAAGTCTCCTTGAGTTCAATGGGTATACCATTGCACTTACTGTAAGTTAGTAAAAGGTTGCTGTTGTCATTTGACTTCATTGCCACCTCCCCCACTTCTCTGTCTACTGAATTTTGAATTAACTTACCTTAACGTTCCGCTGTAAGCACAAGCAACAAAAAGGCCTGTCATTCCTGGATAGTTTTGTAGAATTTCCAATACCAAATAAGGTATGAGCTGAAAAATGCAAATATTACATATATTTTATACTTTTATTTTTATATTGTTTCTTTTCTCCTGTATTTTTATCTGCATCCTTTACAAGACCTAAACTTAAATTAATTCCCACTTGTAATAAAGGTATGTGTAAAAATAGTCTTTTAACTTGCTTTTTTCCAGTAAGGTAAATTCAAGGTCCAAAATTGGCATAAAAATATAATATTCATTTAATTCTTCAGTTATGCAAGGCATCCTTTGGGAGATATTGTCCAAATATTTAATGTTTTTCATTCTTTAACTGTTTCCTTCAAAAGGGATTTCTTATGAATGTACCTAGTGACTCCCTGTGATCAAATCATATCCCAATATAAAACTGAAAATCATAGCCCTAATGTTTGTTTGGCATTAATTAAGAATGTTTAATACTAAACCTGGTCTGGTGCTGACACACATTTTACTGTCCAAGGGTCACAGTCCTTAAAAATGGAGTACATTATTAATCCACATAACACTGCACACGAAAGAATTATCCATAGTCCCACGAGGTTTAAATAAAGAGATCTACAAGGAAATAACAACAGTTTTTTCACTTTGAAAATGTGTGGAAATGTCATGTTGCAGTGTTACCTAAGTACCCATTGCATTGTACCTGCATTCATTTCCTCTTTGGCAGGCAAAGAAAAAGCCTTTGTTAGAGAGGAATGTACTGGTTTCTTTGGCTAAAACAGATGTGCAGATGTTCCAGCAAATGTAAATAATTATGTATGTGTATCTGACTATTGAAGTGCGACTAAAATAAAATGTTATACTTTAGTCATGTGTAAGACTCCTCTCCTTCTGCTAACCCTTAGCTGAACTGTATCATTGGGTATTCACCAGCATATTGGCTTTGGGCCTAAGTAATAAACTTTCTTCCCCTTTTCTCTTCCTGAAGCTGCATTAGAGCCACAAAAATGGTTTGGAGCAGCATGTTGCTCTGGTTCCTCAGGTTATTCATCCCTGAATTTAAAAGAAGTTTTGAACATAGATCTAGAAGTGTTGAAAAAATGATGGCTTCAACCACATGTGCCCTCTTATTTTTAGATATTTGTGAGTATCTATGCTGATTCTTGTTTCATTATTTTTTTTATCATTATGGCAGAGAAATTTCTGATCTGGTTCTCAGTAATAAAAAGAGCATTTTCAATTATCTTTAGTGACTTTACTCTTCATTTGAATGATTTCAGTCTTTTTTTCCTTTTGCTACCGAACGATTATGTAGTCACAGACCAAAAACTTACTTGAATGGGAAACAGTCATAAATAAAGATTTATATCATGATTTTAATTAGCATATGAGGCTGGTTTTTTACTGAATCAAATCACTATCTGGCTCTCCAGGATTTCAGGGAGTTTTTTCCTTATGAATTAAAACAACTTTTCCCAGTGTTTAATTATTTTTATAAGGATTTAAAATATTGCAGTATTCTTATTATTGTGAATATACCCCTGAGAGTGGTAGAAAACTACATGAATTATGTGCCAAGTGCATCGTATTGAATACTACGTATTGTTTCAGGCTGCCTTTGGGCCAGTTTGAAAACTTAAAATACAGTTGCCAAGAAGTAAGTGGAATGAATCTGTGAGAACTACCTTCAAACAGAATGCAAAATGCTGCTCTTTTTTAATAGTTATCATCCTGCCAGCATGCACCTTGAACAGCAAGATTAGCTCTTTGCTTTACAACATCAATAGGATAGTTAATCTCCATTGTCAACAGTCAACAGTTATATTATGCCCTTCATAAGAACTCTATACATAAATCATTAACAGGTAATAAATCAGACACAATTTACAAAATCAAAGTCCCTATCTGTTTAAGATTTTAATAATATTAGTAACATGTAATTTGATAATTGATTGTTATAGTTGTAGTACACGCTCTTAAATGGTATGTCCTATGTAATGCTAAATTCATTGTTACTTTTTACATTTCAGAAAGATATAAATAGTACATTTATTAGCATTCAGGTTGATTTCTTGTTTTATTATTGGAGTTTTACGTTGAGAATGCAATTTGAAATGAAAATTCTTGGCAAAACAAAAATGATATGTTGACTTACAATTTTGCTTGAAAACTGTTTTTGCAGGAAAGATATCGCTGAACTTGAGACTGATTGACTGCGTATATACCAAGCCAGGTAAAAGTCCCACCTATAATAATGGTCCAGAATGTATGCCTTTGCAAAGGATTAGGATTGAAGCTACATTGAATAAAAAATGCATTTTATGATATTAACTAACTATTCATCTTTCTTTTAAACACTACTTTGTTTTCTTTCTATGAATATTTAAGTTCTCAAACATAATTTGCAAAAATATTAAGAAATGCTAAATATTAAATAGAAATAAGCATTGAACACAAATTCAAAACTTGTTATATATTTCATTAGAAATTAGATCATTGAAGATGCAGAGATTTCTTATGAATAAATCCTAAAATTGTATCCAAAGTACTTTATGCTCACACAAAATAGGATATGCAACCTGCTATTTTTTCCATTTATCCCAGCCTATTGTAGTCCTCTTTATTATACACTGCACTATTTTGGATCCCCCCAACAAACAAAAGCACTGTGGTAGAAGAATGCTGCAGTAGGTAGGTACTGTAAGCTTTTACCTTATAAAAGCCTTTTTAAACCCCTCCCTCCCTCCCTCCCTCCCTCCCTCCCTCTTCCTTCCTTCCTTCCTTCCTTCCTTCCTTCCTTCCTTCCTTCCTTCCTTCCTTCCTTCCTTCCTTCCTTTTGTTAGATTTATATCCTGCCTTCCCCTCAAAGCAATTTACTTGGGGATCTCCCCCATAGCAACTCTATGAAAAAGTTTGAGCAGAGAAAAAGTGACTAGCCCACTCAGTGACTTTTCATGATTGAGATCTTCCTGATCCTAGTCCAATACCTTAACCATTCTAATACTGATCAGTGATAGCCTCATTCTAGACTTATTACTGGCAAGTATCATTTATTTGATACAAATGATTGAAATTAACTAAAAAACAATAAGATAAATTTGAAAGTTTCTTCTGCAGCCGAAATAAATACTTACTCCCAGAAATGTAACCTTCCTCCATGGTATGTATCATTTATTATATTTCCAAAACCACCTTGTACTATTGTACCACGTATAATCACAGCTAAGAATCCAGCTATCATGATTACAGCTTGAAAAACATCTGTCCAAATCACTGCTTTTAGTCCACCCTGGATAGAGAACAACAGACACAGATTAAAATACAAGTCAACTAACTAATATTAAAAGAAATATAATACGCATTGGAGCCTAAGATGTTCAATACATTTCTTATCCAAACCATACAAATACCTTTGCTTAATGCAGATTATTTAAAATAATAAGTAAATAGAAGTTAATATAAAGAATTTGTTCAATTAAGTATTTAAACTGAAGCACTTGCAGTTGTAGCAATTTTCAAAATAATTGTAGACATACCAGTGCGCAATAGAAAGTACAGACTATTCCTGTTCCAACAACTGCACCCCATAAATGAATTCCTGTAACTAGAGAAGGAAAAGGTATAAAAGAATTTTTCAAAAAGAAAAATAGCAGAAAATGGTTCAAGAATTAACTGATAATGTATTGGGATTCCAATATCTTCTTGAACAGAAAGCCCCTTCTGGAATGATGCAGATAGTGTAAGTCTACATAAAAAGATACAACAATCACTGAAACTGAAGTGAATCTGATTATTTTTTTTCATGGAAGACTGAAAATATATGCAGATATATTTATTATATATGTATTATTGAAGTCCATTTTAAAAATAATGCAGAATATAAACATTTAGGTTTTTGTGAATATGTAAGCATGAAAATCATTATGACAGAAACTTGCAATGTATTGTAAATGTAATGCAATAATGCACAAGATTGATTGTGAACTGACCATATTTTTTTCAAGAATTAATTGTAATACTTTTAGAATCCATGTGAATCTTCATTTAATATTTAGAGTCTATTAAACCTAAACTATTTACAACCTATGTAGTATTTAGTTACATCTCTTTTCAAAACGTTTATACCTACTGTTCTGATATTGGAACTTCAGTTATATAAACATGTTCAGAATCAGCAGAAATGTAAACACTTCCAAAATTGTCCTGGACTGCTAGCATTAATTATATTTGAAAATAAATAAATAGATAAATGTTACCTTGATATAAAGCTAAGGCTGGAGCATAAATGACAATTCCAGTGTAAAGTATCTGAAAAGAAACAAACAACATAAAATCCTAATCTCAATAGCCCAAGCAACTTGGAAGCAGAAGTGAATTGCATGGTGAATTAAATCCAAACAATATAAGACAGACTTGTTGATAAAAGTGGTGGGTTTCAGTAGTATTTACACAAAATACCAATCAAATAAGAACAGTTTTCAGTTTTATTTATTTACTTATCAGATTTTTATCACCGCCCATCTCCCCCACATGAGGGACCCTGGGCGGTTCACAATAAAAACAATTTAAAATTTCAGTAAAATCATAAATGCTACCAATAATCAATCAGTATTAAAATGCAATAAAGTCCAAGCCATGGCAGATCTAATTCAAACCATGAGGGAATAAAACCAGTCCTGGCAGAACTAGGGAACCAACCAGCCCCAAGAATGGCTTTTCCCCTCCCTATTCCAGGCAAGGTGACAAAACCAGGTCTTCAGCTGTTTTCTGAAATCCAGGTGGGAGAGGGCTAACCTCACTTCTGGGGGAAGGATGTTCCAAAGGGCAGGAGCTGTTTCAGAGAAGGCCCGCCTCCTGGACCCCACCAGATGGAATTCTCTTACAGACGGGATCCGCAACATACCCTCTCTGCATGATCAGGTGGGACAGGTTGATGTAGCGGGGGTGAGATGGTCCCATAGGTAACCTGGACCCATGCCATGTAGGGCTTTAAAGGTGATAACCAACACCTTGAATTGGACCCAGAAGCAAACTGGCAACCAATGCAACTCACGGAGCAAAGGAGTTATATGTGCTGATCTTGAAGCACCTAAAATCGCCTGCGCGGCTACATTTTGGACCAGTTGCAGCTTCCAGATACTCTTCAAGGGCAGCCCATGTAGAGCGCATTACAGTAGTGTATATGGGAGATGACCAGGGCATGAGTGACCGTTCGAAGGGCCTCTCGAAGGGCCTTTAGAGTCAATAAATAAGAAAACTATCATGATCATGATAAAATACAGAATATTATTGTCTGGAATATTACTGCAGGCAAAGTTCTTATAAGAATATTGTTTAATTCCTGAAAAATCAGAGATTTCAAAAGTGTTCAGGAATCACTCATAGTCATAAAATATGATCATAAATCCAAAGATCTCAAGCAGATTAACATTTGTTTTTCTTTTGATAATCACAATTCTGAGAAGTAAAGTAAGTTATGTGATACTGTTAACTCCTGAAATTGACAAGAAATTTGCTGTACCAATCTCATATTGCTCAGGAAAGACCCCCAACCTTCCAGAAAATGTTTAGGATAATGAAGGATTTAATGGAATGGAAGACACCCTTAAATTCTTTTAGATTGGAATCCAAGGTATATTCCAAAGAAAGGGCTGATTGGCACTTATACCATCTTACAGGATAGAATAAAAGTTTGTAGATATTAGTCAAATACTTTTCAGTGCAAAAAGTTTCAAAATTCTTTAGCATGTTTAAATATCTGTTATAACTTAAATAAGCAAACTTTCCTTGTCACTGGGGACGAAGACTGCTCCTTGCTTCATACTTCAGTTTAGTCAGTATAAATAGTATAGTTCATAATTCCACATCTGTTTTCTAAAGCCAACTTTATTTTAGAAATACTATTGATACTATATTAAATTATTAGTTATGTAATCTACTGCAAAGAGCTATTAAATAATAAAATTTACTTTAGAAACCTCAAACATTAAGAAATGTATAAATCTTACCGTCAGTATAAGGAAGAGCCCTGTTCCACACAGACGCAGCTGTTTATTAAATCGCATTTCTAAGTACTGTAATAAACAAATATTATGTAACACTTGTGTAATTTTGAAGGAAGAGTTAACATCTTACTGAAGAATTATTACTTTAGAAGAGAAAATGTCTGATTTTGCAGCTGTCTAATGCTTCAATCTTGGTTAAATTAGTATTGCTTTGTCCTGCCAACCTTTGTCATTCTATACTATTTATATAAATCTGTTTATATAATTCTATATATAATTGTAGTGCTGCATCTAATACAAGACTTTATGATGATTATGATCCAATAAGAGCTTTGTCTTGAGTCCCTTATGCAGAAAATAAATGGATTTGAAATTTGATTCTGACATATGAGACCAGCTTTATTTCTGTTAAAAAAAGTTAGAATCTCAAGCCTTTGATGGTCATTTTTATTTATTTTATTTCAGAAACTTACATGCTGCTTCAATCAATATGAAATTAACAAAAACAGCAAAGCAAAAACATCAACATTATTTACATCAATATAAAAATCAATAAATAGTCACATCTTAATAACATAAATTCCACCTTATCCTCATCAATCCATCACTATATACTATATTAACAGATATTTGCAGAAACATGCACTCACATGTACAGCCGAACTCGGAACCTAGGCACTTAGCTGGAAACTATAAAGGGACCTGCAGATGGATTTCTAAATATTCTTCATTTAATATTTTTCTTTACCCAATTCCAGATCAGGATTACAAAATCATATTGATTTGGTAATTCCATTTGGTAAAGTGCAATAGTCCCTTCAGGCAACAGAATCTAGGAGGCTATACAACAAGGTAGCAGAGGAAAGACTCCGAGCCCTGTGCGCTGCTGCTGCTGCTGCTTTGTGCCCTCTAAACCAGTGTTTCTCAACCTCAGCAACTTTAAGATGTGTGGACTTTTTAAAGTTTTTAACAGAACTTTCAAAACTTTTTAAATAGAAATAAAGGTGATTGGGGAGTTGAAGTCTTGAAGCTGCTGAGGTTGAGTAACTCTGCTCTAAGCTATGGTCGTGCCTGCTGGGTCGGCAGAGAAGCTGCCCCAACATCGCGCGGTGATGGAAGATTCAGCTGTAGAGTCCAGTTCTATGGGACAAGCAGCAGGCTGTTTCCGGCTCCTCCTAGCCTACGTCTCCTAGCTGAAGATCTCGGTAAATGAGGGATGGAGTGGAGTAAACAACACGACCGTAATTGTTTGTGTACAACCTACGCTTAGCACGTGGATAAAACAATACTGTGGTCAGCAACCAAGGAGAAACGGGAGAGCGCCTCCCCAGAAAGCAGCTGTGGGCGGAGCCGGGAAGCCTAAGGTGGTCCCTACCTCGTAGGTGCTGGTGATATTCAGGCGGTAGTAGACGGGCAGGAAGATCTCGGCGCTCACGACCACCACCACAATGTAGGTGATCGCGAAGAAGAAGAACATGATCCCGAAGCGGTAGATTTCGGCGGGGGTTCCTAGGACTGTCACCGCCGACATGAAGCTGGCCGTTAAGGAGAGCGCCACGGGAAAGGCTGTCATGCGGCGGCCCCCCATCAAGAAGGATTCGCGGGTGTTCTGGCCACCTCCCGCGAAGGCGTAGTATACCCCGATGCCCGCCGAGATGAACAGCATGGCCCCGAAGACCACATAGTCCCAGGCGGAGAACCCCCCGACTTCTCTGCAGATGGCCATGGCTGAGCTCCCAGCGCCTCCGCTGAGCGGGCGGGGAAGAGTCCGGTGGCGCTCCGGACCGGCCGCCGCGGTTACTCGCTCCGCTCGCGCTGTGGGGATATCTCCCGCGCTCGGCAAGACTCGGCGCGCTCCGGGGGCGGGGTGCTCGCTTCGCCGGAGACCCTCGCTTCGCGAGCCACTGGCAACTGTTGCTTTTCTCCTCGGGCGGGAGCCGCTGCCTTCTGGCCGGGCTCCGCCGGCTGGCGCTTGCCCTCTCGCCGCCTCGTTGTCCCCTGCCCCCCGCCCAGCAATCAACAATACCGGTCTCGGCTCCTGTCGCCTTTCCTGGCTGCCGTCCTTGAGGAGGTTGGAAACCAAACCAACGACGGGACAGCTCCTCTCTGCGCCTTGAGGAGGGACTTACCGGCTAGGTTCCTTTATATCCCCGGCTTCAGTACCACAGCAGTGTCATCATTCCGGGCATCGAAAGGGGAGGGAAAGAGAAAACAGCCCGAACCGGTCCAGAGCAGGAAGATTTTCTCAACCGTGAAACGAGTGGCGACCGCAGGGCGGGGAGCGGCATAATCATTTATTTATTTATTTATTTATCTCATTTCCCCCCGCCCATCTCCTCCCGTCGGAGGCCTCTGGGCGGTTTACAACAATCGATTAAAACCATCACAATAATACAAAAAGTAAAATACAGTAAAAAAATGCTATAAATAGAAATAAAGAATAAAAAATCCAAGCGGTGAAGCATCTAAAACAGTCCAAGTGTGGGAGGAGTGGTCTATAGCAACCATCCCCATGTAGCTCTATTCCCCTCTCCATCCCAAGTGAGGCGGCGGAACCAGGTCTTCAGACTCCACCAAAAGGCCAGATAATCATCCCGGCTCCCGGCCAGCAATCATTTCTTAAGACCATTCAAGGTGATGGATTCCTTCATCCAGACATCACCTTGTAATGTGATGTCTGAGAACCAGGGCCCAGTTATACAGGTGGACTAAGAACACTGGCAGGAATCCTATCCTCTATGAACTCTAATTCTTATTCATTTACAGTAAATTGACTGAGGGATACTATCTTTGCTCTCAGAAGGTGTTCATTCCTGTCCATTTGCATTTAATCTCAGCTCCTAAATTGATCCCTCCACCTTTGCCAATGTAGGAGTGAGTCAATCCTTTCCCTAGTTTCTCTAGAAGCAGTTAGAATATTTGCAAATAATTCTTCATATTGCATCTAAGCTAAAGTTTGCACGGCAAAGTTGGTATGTTTTCAGTGTGATTTGAGTGGCAGTGTATGAGCTGGTGAGCCATTAATAGAACAAGAACAAATAGAAATGTATCTCCTGCCCACAGAATAATTACTTCTCTCTTTACATATTGTGGTCAGGAAAAAGAGGCACCAGAAATCTGAACACTGTATAAATAAAGCTTGTATTTGATACACAGCAGTCAGTGAAATCCTGTTGTAATATTAACTTTACTACCATAAAAACTGATTTTTCTGAATTCTTGTTTGCCTACTTAAATGCTTCCTGAGAAGTCTGCCAGGACAAACCTGATGTTTCCTTGCTTTTATTATTATACATGTATATTAAAAGTTATTATTATAGTTGCATGCTGACCCAGTAAAAGTTATGGCCTTCTCTGTTCCGTATTTCTTTGTTTTTAGTGAGTAGCATTTAAAAATGTATTTGGTAATATATAGAAAAAATTAGAAGGTCCTTATGAATGTCACCAGAATTATAATTAGTGTTCAGTATTAATATTTGCCCCTCTTTTGGGGAAGATTCAAAACCTATCTACTAATGTAATGATTTTCCCCCAAAGAATGGCTCTCCCCCTGATGACATTCAGGAAGCTATTAAAGACCTGGCTATTCTCCCAGGCTTTGGTGCAAGGTGAAGGCTGAGACCCTCTTCATTTTTTTTTAATTTGGGGGGGGTGTTATACGTTTATCTTGGGGCCACTCATACTCTCTTTTGTCTTCTGTATTTTTTTTTTACTAGTTGGGTGGCATATAAATTAATTAAATAAAATGTACCTATCATGATGTACTTTTTCAGGTTTTGGTTCTCCCTCTGCCTTCACAAAAAAAAAATTAATCGTAAAACAATTTTTTCCTCTGAAAGAAGAGAGAAAATAGATTGCCTATCTGTAACATTCTGGTTTCAGATGGAAATGAAATTCTGAAGCTCTGTACATATACAGGATTTTAAGGAAGGCTAATAGGATCAGGGTCATCTGAACCTAAGCGGGAACAATGTTCATAGAGCTGGCACTACAACTGTGAAGGCAGGCCTCCTGCCAGGTGACATTGTTTTGCAGAAGGGACCCAAAGTTGCCCACCCTGCTGGATGAGATAAGCAAAGATAATTGGGAGATTGGAAGTCCCAGAAATAACCTGGTCCTATGCCATGAAGGGCTTTATAGGTGATAACCAGCAACTTGAATTGCACTCAGAAGTCCATAGGAAGCTAGTGCAGTTCACAAAGTAGGGTGTTGCATGGGCTCATCAAGGTGCAGCCATAACTACTCAGGATGGTTTCCAAGAGCAGACCCATGTAGAGAACATTTTTTTTTTTACATTCAATGGTGTCCGATCCTCAGAGTCTGCCTGGACTATTCCCTATAGTTTTCTTGGCAGGATTTCAGAAGTGATTTGCCATTGCCTTCTTCCTAGGGCTGACAGAGAGTGACTGGCCCAAAGTCACCCATCTGTGATGGTTGCCTTATTCATAAAAAACACAGACTCACTAGCCAGGGCTAAGGATATCTGGTTTATTGAGAATAGAATGCAGACACGGAGAAAGACGGGAATGAGCACAGGGCGTGCAAAGTAGCCGGTAAATACCCGCGGTGCGGACCTGATCCTTCCCCACCCCCCATTGTCCCAAAGTCTTGACCCGGAGTCTTGATGGGTGATCAGGGGGCAATTCCGGAGTCTCAATGGGCGATCAGGGGGATTAGCGCTGATTACCTCTGTCCTCTTCCTGTGTCCGGAGCAGGTGTGTCCCCCGTGGTAATGCAGAGATGTCAGGGAGATAGGATGATGGCTTCCTGGGTCAGGGCAAAGGTATGGCTCCTTTGTCCTTTATCTGTTTTGTCTTTCAGTGCTTATGGGATTAGTACTGATTATTTTCCTCCCCGCTCCCCTTCACCGGAAAGGCATGTTCCCCGTTGTGATGTATGTATACATCGCAACAGGGGACATGACACCATCCGACTTTATGCCTAAGAACTCTCGGTCTCCTGGTTTCTAGCCTGGTGCCATAACCGCTACACCAAACTGGCTCTTTTCCTTTGCTTCTCTCTCTGCATGTGTTTTGCCACAGTAAAATGGGGCAGTAAGTTGGTGCATTGGAAGGAATAAAACGTAAGTGTGATAGAAGCTGAAATAAGTTTATTGAACAAAGCAAAAGAGTAACTTTAATTGTAAAATATAACATTCATAGGCTAGGCAACAAAACATGAGATGTGAACATTCAATAGAGAGATTGAATACAGAACAGACTCTCTCATTTTGTCAGCTAGTGGAGCTCCATTTCATCAAAGGCTCAGCGAACAACCACAAAGTTTCCCCAGATTGTGATGACTAATGTTCTTCCTTCAGGAATCAAGCCCAAAGTGAAATTCAGTCTTGGGAAGTGTTTGATGGTTATATAGTATGCTACTGCAATTTCTATTTAAGCACATTTATTGTTTATACTTCTTGCCTACAAGCTATCAAAAGCTTTGTGAGACAGTATCAGCTCTTATATCAAACCTTCCATACCACAGAAGGCTGACTCTAGAGTTAAAAAGAATTAATACTCTTGAGCTAGGCTGCCCAGAAGATGAGATAAAGCTCTGAACAAAAACCCAGAGGGAAGTGGGGAAAGAAGTGAAAAGCTGAGATTTGCTTCAGAAACCTAAGGCCTTACTAAGCTGTGCCATGCACAAGAATAGAAAAGCACAAAGTAAAATGGACACATCATCTTTCCTCTCGCCAGTACAATGGTCTTCTATAATAGCCCCACAGTGTGTTAGCTGTTGCTATACGATTTTTTAACTAGTCCTATGGTTTTATGAATCCCACTTATAATCAAGCACTCCCTTCTCTCTCTTCTTCAAGCACTCAAGCTCCTCCCACTTAATTTGATCAACTGTTCACAAGTGACAGTGACTGGGCATCTTGAACAAGCTAATATTGCACAGCTGAGTTAAGACAGGATTTTATGGTAGGATAACATGCACACCCCATTCACTGGGACTCCTTCCCCTATTTTCCCTAATGCATTAAGCACTAAAGCAGCTAGAAACTTTCAGTGAGTTACAAATGAAAAGAGTTCTGCTGGTTGCAAAGCTACATTGGAAAAGAAATCCTTTGCCCTCATTATCAACCTTGCATTCACTTCTCCATTCACTCTTCTGAGATTTGTTTTCTAATCCCTACAGTTTCTTTTCCTGTTCCGAGAAGTTTGGTATGCCAACAATCTGGTAAGATGTGGATATACCTCTCATTTCCAGATAATGGCTTCTTGAGCAACCTTTCATAGATGCTGGCTCAAACTTTTTTGTGGCCTTCTTTTAAATTCTGTCCCACTGTGCTGCATTACATTTGCTTCTAAGCTTTTTGTTGTGATGTTGAATTTACCTACTTAAGGAAGTAAAAACAAAAAAGCCACACAATTTCCTGCTTTTACAGAATTGATGAGTCTTCTTCTAGTAAAATATAGGAGTTACAGAAAAGCATACTGTAGTTTCATGCCTCTGCTTAGAAAGTGGTCCTTGTGTCACAAAGAGTGGCAGGTTTTAGATTATCATACTGTGTATTGTTTTTCTTCGCCTCCCACACTAACATTCCAGGCTTTATTACTGCTTCTATCCAAAATTCCTATTAATATAGCTGTAGTTTAAATTCATTGTGAGAAAGTCTAATACATTTTAAAGCAAAACTGTAATAGTAGTTAAAAGCATTTGACTAGAAACAGGGAGCCTGTGAATTCTAGTCTTCCCTTAGGCACAGAAGCTAAGTGGATGACTTTGGGCCAGTCACTCTCTCTCAGCCCAACCTGCCCCAGAGTTGAGAGGAAAATAGGAGGAAGTATTATGTACTCTACCTTGAGTTGTACAAGACTAAGGCAAATAAAGGTGGAATATAAACTAATAAATAAAATATGCAAATATGCACATGATTAAGTTAGCTAGAATCTTGCTTTCAGTGCTCCCTTGCCAGCCTATCACTCCCCTCTCTCTGGAAAGGGACTTCAGGGCAGGAGTCAGCCTGTCCTATCCCTAAGGTCAAGCCCTAGCTACAGCTCTGTTTAATTACTGCAAAATTATTAAATTATAGATTTTCCAGTAACATTATTTTGGAAATGTATTTGCAACAACCACAGTAACCAACGAACCCCCAGCCCCAAACCAACCACTGACAGTAAAGATACCATCAATAGTTCAGATTTCCATGATACATCTTTGTTTGTTCATTTACTTATTAAATCTGTATTTAATTCGACTCGCAACGACTCTACGGATCTACTCCAGAAACTACCCCTAAATTGCTCGTTTAAAACTTAATCTTGATGGATTCGGTTCAGCCTTTTGTTTTATCTCGCAAGCACGTTCTCTTGCCGCTGCGCAATACACACGGCACCAGACGTTGTAGGAGAGCGGTGTTAGCCTATAGCGGCAAAAAATCAGGAGTCTGGTAGCATCTTTTTCAACTAACAAGTGCTATTAAAAGGCATAATTTTTTGTAGCTACAATTCACGAAAACGGTGCTACCAGACTCCCTCTGATTACCTGACGCGGAGACCAAGAAAGTTTTGTAAAATAACGCCCCACACCGAGTTTTCCTTCCACTTTTCCGCTTTCCTGCTTACGCGTCATATGATAGTCGTATCCCAGAATCCCTCAGTCAAGATGGTAGCCTCCTGGTGCTGATGTCGCACATGTGTGTGCGGGTGTCCGACTGACGAATAGGCCGGTTTTTGCGGGACCACTTGTTTAGTATACTGTTTTCATCTCTCAGAGTAGCTTGTTTTTGTTTAATTTTGGAAGACATGAAGACCAAATCGTCGGCTCACAAGACTGAGAACACGCACCGGGTGAGATACGGGTGCCGGATTAATATTTGATTCATCGCAAAAGATAATTAACGCGTGCGTTGCTGTTAGTTTAATCCTAAATACGGTCACTGATTTTAATGGAACTTAGACCTGAAATCGTGACATTCAGTTTCATATTAACATGTTTGAAATTAACGCATGTTGTTACTGGTGCTAAAGACTAGCTAAATAACTGGTTTGCGAATGAAGAGAATGCCCATTCTGCTTGCCAATCCAATAGCATATACAGTATAGTAATATTTAGTCTAAGAGAGGAATCATATACAAGTAGCCTTTCTTATTGAAATGAGCAAATTCATCCAGACAGAACTACTTACTAACTTCGCAAGTTTTCTTGGGGACTGGAGCAAGTTTTTCAGCCAAACTTGTCTGTATCTTTGGCTAACAGCATACTTCAATATTATAAGTATAATAATCTGGAATGTGGAACATGTGGTCAAGTGCAAAAAAAAAGGGACTAAATTACATTCACATTTGTGTCAGTATCAGAAGATTCTAATGCCTGTATAAGCATGTATATATAAGCACCATATCATTATGAGCCAAACATTTTAAAGGTGCAAATTGCATCAGATATGACCCATACAACAAAGTATTCTTTTACAGTGTGATTTCATGAATGTTACTGATACTTAGCCAAAGTCTCTTCTGTGTTTCTCTTGTAGTTTCTCACTTTTTCAGAACGTTTAAACAATGTAAATATTGACATTATACATCGCATTGATAGAACTGGAAGCTATGCTGAGGTAAGACCAATATAGTTGTCTTAAAATCATATTGTCTCTGTGAGGATATTGCCATTTATCATATTCCTTAGTGATAGGAGCAGTTCTCTGTCTTGTTATATTGTATACTTGCTGAAATAGCTGTCTCTTATGATCCTTTCAACCCCAGCTGACATTCCTTCCTTTCTTGTTTGCTTCCTTACAATATAGTGTGGAAACAACAGTAATATCCCTTTTTGGTACATCCTTATATTATGTGGCAGAAAGACATATGGGCCTCATCATACTGCATCACAAATTACAACTGCGCATTGCATGTATAAATCCCTTTGGTGGCTGGGGGGCAGTTATTGCAGCACAAATACCCTTTTTTACTTGAACATATATGGATCAGCTAAGAATCAATGAAAATTTACATGCATATACCATTACCTTATAAATGTTGTTGACTCAGTTAGGACTACATGCAGGGTAAAGCTAGATCTGGTCATTAAAGTATGTGTGTTAAATTAAGTGCCAGTATACATTAACAGTAGAAACAGTTACTCTTTTCTCTCTTTTTTGGTAGTAAACCAGTCAAAACAAGCAATAGAAGGAAATTAGCGTCTTGCTAGAACAAAAATTATCCCTTGGCTTCCTGCTGTCAGATCATTACCATTGCATTATAAGATATTGCAATAGTCTTTGATTTATTAGGATTTTCAGTTCTTTTTGTAATTAACTGGCATACCTCTGCAAAGACTTGTATATGCAATAGGATAACCATGGAATATTTCAATTTTTATTCATATATCATCAAATATTGATCCACCATATAAAAGGTTTTTTGCATACCTTATACTTTGGAGAATAATATGTATATCCATTAACTAATGTATATACTTGATTTTTATAGGAGGTTGAGACCTATTTTCATGAAGGACTTGAGAAATGGAGAGAGCTGAATCTGACACGACATTTTGGTATGTCTTTTTTCCCCAAAAATATTTTGTATTGTATTTCCTTTTGTGTTGTGACAGATGAGTCACTTCTGTATGTGTAGCTTGCTTTGTTAATTTTTATGTGATAAGTAAGCCATCTTACTTGTAGTTTGAAGAATTAGTTCTTAGCTATACCCAAGAATTAACTGTTTTGGGGATTACAGCAACCTGACTTGGACTCCGTTGTAATAAATTACTGTTTTTTTCCAATCAGCCAAGCAGTAAGGCAAGTGTCTATATTGTGGAAGTCTGAATATTTTCAGCTGTTTTGGAGCTAGAAATCTAGAACTCTTGTTATGGAGGTTAGACCATTAAAACTTGAGTTTGGTATTAGAACTTATAAGGGGTACTATAATAAATCTAGTTTAGAAGGAAGTATCTGATAAAACTTATTTATTTATTTGTACATACATACATACAATTTATATAGGCCACCCGATTCCCAATGACTTTGGGTGGTTTACAGTTAAAAAGTAAAAAAACAAACAAACTCAAAAGACAAAAAGAGAACATGAACAGCCCAAAGAAACTATATAACAAGAACAACAAAAGGTTGCTACCTTGATCTAGTGGGATGACCTAGTGGTTCTGGTGATCTTCACTAGAAGCATGACCTCCTGGTAGTGTCATCCTTGCTGATAAGGTTGAAAGTGGAGTAGGGAATCTAAGAGTAATGGACTGTGGGAGTGAGGGCAGATGGTGCTCTGCAGGCCTGACAGAAGCCACCTAGGAGAAGGAACTCCAAACTCAAACCTGAAAGAAGTAATGGGAAACCAATTCTGTATTGCTGTTTAAAAAACTGTATAGATGTGACTGTATAGATGCGACTGCAATATTTAGCTTCTCTTAAAAACAATAAAGCAGTAAAAGAGGAGGAAGAGCTGCATTTTATATTAAATTTCCACCCAGAAATCCAAGTATTTACAATCAAGAATTCAGAGTTACATAGTTACTTTCTCCCATTGTTTCTGCTACTTCCAGTTCCTAAACTAAGTCTTCACTTTTTGGTTAGCATTAAGTCAAGAACTGTTGTTGTTTTTCTGTGCCTACCTCCTCCCTCTATAAAAGAGAGTTGTTAGCAAGACAGCCAGGAACTTTCTGGAAGGATTATGGTTGGCAAAAATTTGTTTCCCAACAAATCACAAGTAATTTCTTGTATCAAATGTCATCTTATAGTCCATATCTTTTAAAGATCTGCAGTTTGCTTTTGGAAGTCATCATCCATATCTCCCCCTAGGTTGGATGGACAGTAATGGACACCAAGAACACTATGGCTATTTCTTCCTTCACTTAATTTAATCCTCGATCTTGCTACAACATTGCCTAATTCATTCATTTTGATTTTTGAGCAAGAATGGATAATTTTAAAATGCAATGCAACTTCTCCCTTTCTACTGCTTTTGTTCCTTTTGAATTCATTGTATTCAACTCTTGCATTCTGGTCATGGGATTCATTTCATCAGGTCTGTTGTATCAAATAAATCATATTTTTCTGTATGTGTAAAAGCTCGGACTTATACACTGAACATTACTGTACAGACAATGAACATCATTACATTTGTGAGTCACTGATTTTTCATTGGGTTGTTTAACAGGTCCCACTTTAGCAAGTCTCCCATTTCTTTCTTTAGTGCATGTCTGTCTGAGATCCTCATTCATGGATTTCATCTACAACCTATCTAGTGCCAGCAGTGCATCCTCTAGATCAGCCTTTCTCAACCTTTTGACCATGAAGGAACCCTTGAAATATTTTTCAGGCCTTGGGGAACCCCTGCACATTCAGGCTCAAATATAGGCCAGAAGTTACAAAATTATTATATTTGTTTCATATGTAGGCCTGTATATATGCATTAACTGTGTTCTTAAAGTAAAAATAAAGAATGAAACTTACCTCTTTTATGTGAAGTTGCCCGAATTTGTAATAATTTTTAAAATAAATTGTGATCTCCCAGGGAACCCCTAGTGACCTCTCGCAGAACCCTAGGATTCCACAGAACCGTTGTTGAGAAACCCTGCTCTAGATCAGCAGAATGCTTTTCAGTGGAATCTTAAAAAATCCCTAAAAATAATTTATGTTAAGAACATATATAGTGTGTGTGTTTCTTATGGAGTTGAATATATATGAACTTTTAATCCCTTACATTGGAGTTATCCAATACAAAGACATACAGTATTGTTATTAGTTATGAAAGCAGTAAACTGAATGTATATAATATAATTTAATGAGCATGGGTCTGTAAGAATTGCTAGCTTTTGGATTAGATATTATTAAATATTTCGTTTTTATTGCTGTATGCCTTATAACTAAATTGCTACTACATGTTAACTTGTAATATCTTTATGAAGTTTTGTAGCTGATCAAGCTATAAGTTAATACAGAATTAATAATATGTACGTATATATATTGAACACCAGACATACGTGCTACATTTTTCTATGATGGTTTTGCACAGTTTTAAGATGAGACTAAATAGGTATTTTGTAGAAGTTGCCTGTCAAAATAATGTGCTCCTCTTTCTATAAATAGATAAATATCTAAATAAGTGAAATGTTACTTTTAGGTGACACATAACATAAATATAAACCATACTGAATCATTGTAGCCCAATTAGCTGTTTGCTAGCAAACATTTATTAGCAAGCATTTTATATAGGAATATAATAACTGTTGCATTAGTGCAGGATCATCTTCTCTTGGTATTGTGCCAATATGGCAGCAGACTTCTCTTCTCCCTGGATGATGACTACACCTTAGCAACATAGCCTGTCATGGAATTGTCAGCAGAATAGAGATGCAGCTGGGCTTGAGAATGACTCTTGGAAGGTTTTTGGCTAATGATTTGCCCACTGCATTGCTGGAGTGCTGGGTACCTGATAGTCAGTTGCAATCTTTTTACCACAGTTGGGATACCTTGGTAGATAGTGTATCATAGATACGTTCCCTCTGATTTACAGTGGCGTGAACCCATTTCTATGCTGCCACAAAAAAGTGGGCTTCAGCTTTTGGGAAGTGCAGATCTACATCAGCAGTAATCCTCCTATTTCAGTTTCATATACCTTCTCAAATTTCACCTGCTGTTTCCTTTTCTAAAATAAGTTTTTATTTCCTTCCATATGGAGTAAGTACTTTACAGTGTAACTATTGGAAGTTTTCCAGCCGTAAGCTTCATTGAGCTTACTTTTCTCAGCCCTTATAATATTACATCAGCATGAGTGAATAGTTGAATTGGTTTGTATAGCTGTTGTAGTATAAATAAATCATAAAATGTGCTGCTGTTGCAAAAAAAATCAATTTCTTCAGGGATTCCAATTCCATGCATGTATGTTATAATTACCTATTAATTTTGAATGTTTAAAGTTGGGAGACTTGTGATATGCAAGAGAACAGGAGGAAAGGAGAGGTTACGTCTGGCAATAATTCTTATTGACTCATCCAGGTGGGAGCTTTTAAAAAATAAAGAGGCTGCAGTCCTACGGTATATACATTTAGGATGCAAGCCATTTTTAATGTAGGAACTTTCTTCTCTAAGTGTATATAATATTGCAGAGTGCTCTAGTATTTGAGTTAAGCCTGACCCCCCCCACACAAAAAAGAAAGAAATAGTATCCTTTGAATTACTTGTAACTTTATTGATTAGTTCATTGTTACTTTTTTCTTAACGTGTTTATTTTGTTTTACATAGTGACATTCTACAGACAGGTAGTCAACAAATGCCAGTCTTTCAACCAGATAGTATACTATCAGAATGACATTGTAAAAAGCTTGAAAACACACCTACAAGTGAAAAACAGTCTTGCATTTCAACCCCTTTTGGAGTAAGTATATGTTGTCATCCAAGATATATTTTCTACACAGAGCCAAAATGAAGACAAGAATGCTTTTTTTTTAATCTGTAAAGAAAAAGACAGTACTAATTATGTGGTACTAAGAGTCTTTAATTTTTTTAATCCTAGTGATTGTTTCTGTTATTTATAACCCTTTGACTGGGTTCACACAATGCATTAATCCATAATGTGACCTCTTTACTTTTAGTTTAGAGCATTAGGTAAAATCAGTTAGTTATGATTTAATGCAATGTGTGAAGCCAGTCTGTATGAGTCATATAATACACATAGGCCCTATATCACATTTTAATGTAGAATAGCTCTTTCCAGTCTGGTGTTCTCCAGATGTATTGGACATCAGCAGGTATCATCTCTGTGGATGTTTATGACCAAATGATGATGGAAGTTGGTCTAATGGATCAGGAGGGCAGCAGATTGGAGAAACTACCATAGATTAAATTAAATACTTCATACATATGGATGACATATTAAACTAACAATTTATTTAGTAGTGTAGGAATACCAGTTGTATGTGCTCTTTGAAGCTGTTGTAGGTCATATTATCTGTAGCTGAGAAATGTTTCAGATGTAAGAATACAGTATATAAATACACTGCAGTGTGAGCATGTTATACGGTAGCAAGGTTTTCCAGAGCTATTTGTAACTACTGTTGAATGTGTATGTTTGTTAAAGGCTGAGTTCACACACTGATCTATGCCATAATGTCATTTGTTTCATTTTGATTGAGTGCCCTATGCAAACTTATCGATATGATGGGAAACCATGGTTTATAGTTGAACATATTGTATGAGCCTATCCAATTAAGGTATACTCAGTTAAACAAACCATAGCTTAATACAAGGTGCAAACCAAGTTATAATTCTGCTATGTGTTTTTCAATCTAGTTTGGTGGTACAGCTGGCCCGTGATCTTCAGACAGATTTTTATCCACATTTTCAAGATTTTTTTCTCTGCATTACAAGTCTGTTAGATACTCAGGACACAGAGTTGCTAGAATGGGCCTTTACATCACTTTCTTACCTTTACAAATACTTATGGAGACTAATGGTGAAGGACATGTCCAATATTTATGGGTAAGCTTTTTGATAAAAATACTCCAGAGAATTTTAGTACACAAGTCTTATTAACTCCCATCATTTGAACACTGACTCTAAATTAATCTTACTGGCCATGCAAATATATGCTATAAACCTAACTCTTGAAATATCAATAGTAATATACATATTAGTCTATCCTAAGCTTAAGATGCACCCTAATAATTATTGTAACATTAATTTTAGCCAAAGTCCTCAATGAACTAGAACCCTGACTTCACCATTTCCCAATTCTCTGAATCTAGCTGTAGAAGAAAATCTCAGCCATAACATAGATCAAACTCTATCACTAACCTTAAACATATGGCCTAATTCTTATGACATTAATTTTGACCAAAGTCCTGAATGGACCAGAACCTTTCATCATATTCAAAAGGAAATACATACCTTAAACATAACTCCGTAAGAAAATTTTTGCCATAACATTTATTTATTGATTAGACTTATATGTCTCCTTTATTTTGTACAACTTAAGATTGTGTACATAATGCCTTCTCCTCCTATTGAGATGCAGTGGGCTGAGAGAGTGCCTGGCCCAGAGTCACTCTCCCAGCTTCTCTGCCTAAGGGAGAACTAGAATGCATAGTCTCTGTTTTCTAGTCCAGCCTTTCTATAATCTAAATAAACATAATTCGGTATAAAAACATATCGTAATGCTTTGTAATTTTAAATGGAATCCACAGTGGACCAAAACCCTGCCCCCAGAGGAAAGTCTTGACTGTCACATAAATCTTATAAATATCATGTTATAAACCACCTGGGAAACTGTTTTGAATGAAAACCTTTAATATCTACTTTAAAAAATATTCACATGTGTACAGAATTATGATTTCAGATAAGCACAGAATGTGGTGCTGGTAAGGAATTTGATGTCCTTTCAAGGACAGCAGAAATATGTCTGCAGTCTTGTTTAATTGGTACCGTTATGTGCAGATAGCAGAAGTTAGCTATTCCTGACAGAAAACCCAATATTTTGGCATGGATATTTTAACTACTTTAAACTATACAGAGCCTTTAAACATTTTTTTAGAGATCTATTGCTCCATGTGCCTTTTATACCTGTATTAATTTAATATCTTGTCTGTGTGTGATATTAAGCTTGTATTCATCAAGTTTATTACAGCCCTAAGGCCAGATATTTTATTTATTTGTTTATTTATCAAATTTTTATCACCACCCATCTCCCCCAGACAGGAGGAGATACAATCAAAATATCTAGTAATAGCAGTATTGTCTGTCTGTCTGTCTCTCTCTCTCAGAAAAACAAGATAGATCTAAAAACAATTAAGAATAAAAATACTAAAATAAATCAAACTAAAATACTATTTTAAGAAATTCTAAACTTGAGTAATGGTGCGGTGTGATATTAAGCTGTAATAAATGTCCACTATAATGAATGAATACCTAATTCCTGTTCTGTTATATTCTGGGGTATGTGCATTCATGTGTGTGTGCATGTGAATGCAGCTGGTGGGAATATATCAACAGGAATGGGTTTTTCTTTCATCTTCTAACCACTCCATCCATGTGCTTTCACGGAACCACCAAGAAATAGCCCTTGCAGTTGGTACCAATCAGAGTGAATATTTGTAGCTCAGGGTTGAACTGTGGAGTCCTTGGTGCTCTCTGAGCCTTGTTTTCTTGCAGATGTTTCTTTGCCAGACTAGGCAACATCTTCAGTGCAGCACTGAAGATGTTGCCTAGTCTGGCAATGAAATGTCTGCAAGAAAACAACAACAAGGCTCAGAGAGCACCAAGGACTCCACACTTGCAGTTTGTGTCACCAGTCTCTTCCCTACCCAAGTGAAGTGTGGCCAACTTTTCCCACTCCTATGGGCTACCTTGCTTTTGTATATATGTCCCATTTATCCATGTGTGTGTATGGCCCTCAGATCAAAAAATATGTCCAGTCCTGAATAAGATGGTTGATTCTGCAGAATGTTGCTGAAAGAATGAATCAACCTGGCTGGTTTTTATTCCCCCCCCCTTTTTTTTTGGTACACCAAATATTGTGTTTACAGATTCTACAGTACCCTTCTGGCTCATCGCAAACAGCACATCAGAAACTTTGCAGCAGAGAGCTTCACCTTCCTGATGAGGAAGGTAGGTGTTGTGATGGATGGGGGCGGGGGGATGCAGTGCTGGAAAAAATGAAAGGGAAAGGGATTGTCTGTTCGTAGAGACCAGCTGGCTGTTGTCCTTGAGTCAATGGAAGGAGTGGTCAGGCATCTCTTTGGGGCTGACAGCTTTTTCTGTTTCATGCAGAGCATGTTCCCTATCATTGAATGATAAGCTCTTCCTTCTTAATGAGTAATACATTTTAGAAGATATAATTTCTAATCTTGCATTAATCAAGGATTCATTAGATAGCTCTGTAGTAACCACAGTTCCAAGTTACAATATAGAAGTCACAGTCATATAAGAATAGCTCTTTTCTCCTAATACTGATATATGTTATAGCAGTGGTTCTCAACCTTGGCAACTTTAAGACGTGTGGACTTCAATTCCCAAAATTCCCCAGCCAGCCTGGCTGGGGAATTCTGGGATTTGAGGACCACACGTCTTAAAGTTGCCAAGGTTGAGAAACACTGTGTTATAGTAATACTTGCAACTGGCCATACATTAATATATCCAGTTTACATATTAGAGCTGGAAGAGGGTGAGCTATATCTGAGCCTGGTATGTTCCTGCCTACACTTTTATTTGAGCCAAGGATTTGTAACTCTTGAATTAAACTACTTCATGATCTCAGAATCTTTCAGTTTTTTACTATGAAATATTTAATGGGAAGTGTGGTGAACTACAGGCATTGCTGTATGTTTATTCACAATCCTTGTCTCAGCTTAATCATCCAGCATAACTAGTTTTGTTTCAGTTTGTGATGGGCAGGTCTGGCTTGCACTCACATATCTGGGCTTGATAGCAGGTATCAGTAGGTATGATGGTTATCATTACAGCGGTTACAACTACAGTAATCTTAGGGCAACTTCTGGATGTATTACACAACAGTAGAAAGGGGCGGGGGGGGAGGACAGGAAAGAAAACGTAACATTTCTTGATAGTGTTGAACATTTTTCTTGAAGAACACAGACGGAAATTTGGAAAATCTGATGCCTATGAAATCACCATGCAAGTTTTTCTATGATTTCCTCCCTCTTCTCTGTAATATAAAGAGCATCCTAACTTAACTCTTGCCAAGATACTATTTAAGCCTAAGAATATTTTCAGCTGAACAACCTTGTGAGCTGTTCATATTTTGTTCCAGCAAACCATTGTGGATTCTTCCTCTACTCAGATGTTTAATTATTTTGGTAACGTCCTGCTAATGTGATTTGAGTTGACAACAAACCAGATCAGCAGATTTTCCCACTAACACATTTCTGCAGTATGGTTACCATCAGTGCTTACAACAAGGGCAGCCTTATGTAACATCTGGCTGAACACCTGGCTGCTTAGCTTCCCTTCTCTTCCCAGCAAGAATTACATTGCAGGGAAGACATGAATCAGTTGCTCAGCTTGATCTATCTGATAGGTTGTTGAAATCCGAGATTGGTCTGAATTCCTGAGAGAAAGTACAGGATACCTAATAAAACAACTAATGAACTAACTAGAAATAAAATAATTATTATATTAGAATGTTGAAGACGTGAACCAACTCATGGTGATCTATAGTGTGAATAAAACCAAAAATACAGTAAAATCCAATTAAAATATAAAATTAATAAAATAAGCAATAATATCAATAGGACAGTAAAATGATAGTAATAGTAAACATAGTGTCAGGCATAGTTTACATGGCAGCAAATTATAACTTGAAGGCTCTCCAGAATAGTAATAGTGTAGGCTATGGGTGTTCAGCCTCCTGCTCTTTCCAATTAAGTTTATGTAAATTGGAATACCAGAACAGTGTTGGGAGTTTCAGGTGGAGAAATAAGAGGATCACTGGGAATTAACTGAATTTTCAGTGCAATAGTAGAAAGATACATTTTCATTCTCCAATTCTGTCTGACAGGTTTCTGACAAGAATGCCCTTTTAAACCTCATGTTCCTTGATCTGGGAGAGCATCCAGAGAAAGTGGAAGGTGTGGGACAATTAATTTTCGAGATGTGCAAAGGGGTTAGAAACATGTTCCATTCCTGTGCAGAAAAGGTAAATAATTCTTGGTGCATGAAACAAATGTAGCATTATAATTTATAGAGGACCTGATTTGCTACATTTGGGTTAACTTAGATTCAGATCCTTTACTTTAAAACTGTTGTTTACCAGTTTATTTGACCACCTTTTAAGAATATTCTTGCTTATTATTTGGTCGATGAGTCTGAGAGGAAGCAGCAAGGGTGGAAATCTGTTTTGGAAGGTTTTTTAAAAAAATATATTGTAGTATAACATGTATCTATCAGAAATTAACATGTGTTTTATTTTATTTTTTAAAGAGAAAATCACTCCACTGTAATCTGGTGATATGACAACAGATTTCAGCAGTGTTCTTGGGTGAACATTATAGATTGCTTATCTCTCCCATAGACTAAGAGGAAACTTTTCAGACATTTGATCCAGCTTTTCATTATTATTCTTTGATTTGCTGAAATACTGAATTGGGCAATATTAGGAATGGTGGCTATAATTATATCTCTAACTTTTTGTTGCAAACTGCTGTATTCTATAATAATCAGCTTACATAGAATAACAAATTACTGGGATGGTTATTGGCAATAACTTTAAAAGTTTTATTTGGGAAGTAGCATTCCTGTTCAGGTATATGAGATTCTTTCTGCAGGCCATACCATTAATTTTGAAGAAGATGGGGCCAGTTACAGAAACAGAGGTTATACTCCCCTGGGTTTCCATTGGAGAAGTTTGCAAACATATGGCACAATCAGCTGCTAGATTCATCTACAGGGAACATTTTGATGTCTTTTTCAGATGTTTGCAGGTGAGTTGAAGGTAATTGAAATACAAAGAGAAGTCCCAACTCTGACCAATATTAGTGATGAGATTGCTTTATGAAAAACTTACGAAAATATTTTATGTTGAAGTAGCAAGGATCTAGTATTATTTTACTGTTTGTATACCAGCAGAGGCAACAATGGAGTAGTCTATATCAGCCATCCAAAATGCTTGTCTTGCCTGTGACATATGAGATTAGTTGTTCCAATCATTGCAGGTTTATGGTTTGGGAAAGCTGCTTCTTCAGAACAGATGAAAAAATACAGCGGTTGTAGTCACAAGCAACTATGTTGGTATATGCTGTTTACAGACACATCTACAAGTTGTGTGCAAATCATTTTTTGCCCAAGATTGTTTTTACATCAGCCTCATTCAAGTGTTATAAAGCAG
The DNA here is from genome assembly GCF_035149785.1 of Candoia aspera. NCBI lineage: Eukaryota > Metazoa > Chordata > Lepidosauria > Squamata > Candoiidae > Candoia > Candoia aspera. The sequence goes on along the minus strand of NC_086159.1, from coordinate 34,066,526 downwards.
TGCTGTGGGAGTAGCAGAGAAGAGCCTGTCTTATCTATAATGTTGCTCTCTCTGATGACATCAGTGTGATTAACCTTTTTGGCAGAGCAGCACACATGACGGCTTCTGTATGAGTTGAAATCCTAATAGTTCAGCTTTGGGATCATATGGAAGAACTCTACAGGTAAACAAAATTGCTGTACACATAGAGACTGGTTCTTTAATGGCATCATATGCCTTTGTGGAAGTGAGAGGGTGCTCACTGCTATAATTGTCTCTGAATAAGGAAGAAAACAAAAGCGTAAAGTTACAAACACTGAACCTCATTGACCTTAATGAATCTTCTGCCTTGTTTTTAATTAATCTAAACTTTGAATACATTTTTGTCAAAAAAAATCAGGAATCAGTGTTTAAGTTGCAAGAAAAGATAACCAAGGACAACTGTTGTGAAGCTTCTGAACAAATGGGAAGATTATTGCAAGTGTACTTGACTATAGCAGAGTATGCACATGGCTCAAAAATTTCACAACCTGAAGAAGTTTGTAAGGTGGGTCAAACTGTTTATTTTATTGGGGCAGGTCATGTGGATCTGATAGAGGAATGATCAGAAGCCTTCCTCAATCTGATGCCCCCTGGATAAGCTGAAATGACAATCCTGGGAATTCTAGTCATTGTAGTCTGGATACATTGACTGGCACCAAGTTGGGGAAGCCAAGGATAAAACATGACTTAACTGATTTATCAGTTGTGTCAAAGGATTATATCTAATGATGTGAGACATTATGCTGAAGAATGAAGTTTATTAATCATCTTATACAATCTGGAAAAGATTCTGTAGCCCTAGATAGCTTTCCTTTTCTTACCATCACACTGACTTCCTTGTTGTACTGTTGTGCCATATTGGCAACAACGTGCCAGAAGGAAGAAGCAGTTGAGAGGAACATGGCATTAGAAATATTGAGAGAGAAGCACAGATCACTGTGTGATAGGACAGTGAATACAGTGTCAGATGAGTCAACATTTTCAGGTAAACAGATGTAATGATATGTCAGAAAGGCCTTGGAAGACTGGGCCAAGAGATGCTGCCAAGGGAATGGTCAGATGAGAGATAGCATAGTGGGCAGGGCAAGAGGCTCATAAGAGACCCTCCCTACTTTCTCAGGCTTTAAAGGAGGTGGTGGTGGGGAGAATTGTACTTTTAGACTTGCAAGATTCTGTGAATGTAGCTCTACAATAAATTAGAATTAGCTCATCTGGTTGTGCTTCCTGTCTGGTCTACCTAGTAAGGCTGACATCAATCTTCCAAGTCTGAAAGTCTCCCAAGGTCTTTCCCACACACTGTTACAATAAATAACAAAATCATTTAGACTTCATGGCTTCGGAAAGAAATTTTAAAAGGCCCACATGTTGGAAAGAAAACAAAGTCTTCCCACGGAAATTCTTTTCCATATAATACTGGAATGAATTGGCCATTAGAACAAAGGATTTCATTGCAAGAAATGTAGGTAATGTGCCAAACTACCGTAATGTATTTCTAAATCTTGCTGGATTATCCTATCTGCAATTGGATTATCTTTTTTTAACTTGAAATTCTTTTTTCACTTCCATTTTCAGCCCAGCTGCTGAAAACTTTCTGAGGAAAGGTGTTTTACAGCCTTTTGGAAAGGCCTTTTGGTATACAGAATATTATTTTGTTTATGTTTTCACATTGTGAGGATTCTTTCTGTGTACTGCTGTATATATGAAATAATGAGTGAAACAACAGTATTGAAGCATATTTTGTATATTTTTATTTTGCTTGAATTTCTAACAGTTTTGAAAATCATTCTTCATTCTTCTATTTCAGACATTAACAAAAATAATAGATACATCTGATCTCACAGTGCCTTGTTGTGATTCTCTGCTTAAAGTTATTTCTGTTTTGCTTCTTGATGAGAATGTCTTATTGCCTGATTCTTTGGTGAAAGAAACTGTTGAAAAGGTGAATAAGGCACTAAGTTAAATTATTATGAAAAGACCTAATTAACATATTGACCTTTGTAATGTTTGCTTTGTATTTATCCGGAAGAAGGAATAGACCTCCATATTTCTTATAACAAATGTAAGTAGGTGGGCATAAATGACAGCTCTAATCTGTCCTCAGTCAGTGCAGTGGAAGAAATATCAGGGCAGATGAAATATCAGGTTTGATATAACAATGGAACACTTTTTGTCTTAAAACAAACAAGGCTATGGCCAAATATTAAATATGTCTTTCGTGGCTTAAGAGAGTTAATCCTCTAACTAAATGTTTTTACTTTTTAAATTTACTTTTTAATTTTTAAATTTAGATTTTAAATTTGTAAATGGTTTAAATTTACTCAGCTTTTAGCTTTTTCTCTTAAGATGGGCTTCTCAATCAGCAGTGCACAGATATGTAAAGGGAGAGCAAGAGCTGATGATAGAGCATGTTTTTTGCATGTTGATACGTAAGATTTGTTTCAGCCATTTCTAGTTAATGGATTCTCATTCTTTGCATGATCTGTGATGATGCTTGTATGTACGAATACAATTAATACTGTGAAAGATGCCATTCATGAATCAATGTTAACTTTTGCGACTTGATTATCTTTGGGTAAACAATGAAATTGCACAGAATCAGTTTTTCAGAATCCTCTGGAAAAATCATATTGAATCTGAACCAGTTGTTTGTTTTTCTTTTTAATAGGTCTTCAGAGGTGGATTTGAATGGTGTTCTGTTTTGGATTTTTCTAAAGCTATGTTTCTGATGAAACAATTTGAAAAGGTAGGCAAACTTTTCAACTCTTTTTCTGGGGAAGCAGCCTATGGCCCTCTATATGTAGGTTGCTTTTAGGACCCGTAAAGATTTGACTGAAGAAGATGAGCAATGTAGCTGCCAGATTAGGGTCTCTGGGAGTTGGGTGGTATAAAATTTTAGTGTAAGTAAATAAATAAATAAATGCCAGAATGAAGGGAAGAAAGTACACATTAGATGCCCACATATTGAATCCTTCACCTGTCGAGGCACAATGAGCAACCTGTGGCCAATCTGTAGTCTTCCAGGTACGTTTTTGTCATCCCCAGGTTTCCTCTAGATTGTACCACTAATACAACAGCAAAAAGGCCTTTCAGAGCTGTGTGATTTTTTTTCCCTTCTCTCTCTCTCCTTGACAGCTGAAGTGGTAAAAAAAGATGTGCGAAGCCTTTGGAAGATACAACATGCCTATTTTCTTTACATCTCCCCAAATCCATCCCTGAGGGATCTTGGAGATTAAAAATAATGGGACACACAAGGGCATTTCCTTAAACAGTATGAGCCCCAGATGAAAAAAGTTGCCAGTCCTGGTTTAGAGGATTATGGCATACTCTTTTTGTAAGCCTCTAGAATTAAATAAGACTAAGCTCTGTTTTTATGTGGATAACTGGCTTCCTGATTCTGGAGTGCTTTTGTCCTATTTTGAAAAGTCTTGTACTGTATTGTTCTTTTCTTTTCAGCAATTTCTTCCCAGCCTCCTTGAGTACATTGAGCACTGTATCTATGGAGATGATGCTGTGATCCAGGAAGAGGCCTTAGCAGTTCTCTCTGGACTCATCCTAAAGAAAGCAGAACCTCCCTCTGTTGGATCAATGGCATTTGAGAAGTATCCCCTTGTTTTTACAGAATCAGCTAAAGGGTATGTACGTCTTAACCATATCTGCAAGCACACCAGTGATGTGGGTTACCTCAGAACTTGCTAAGCAAGCTTAGGTAGTATAGGTAATGACCTGTTTTAAGGCCCAATAAAGACTCTTTAATTCCCATTTTGGTTTAGTCATTTTGCAGTTACTTCATTAGAACATGGTGCAAATTAACAGGAGGGACATAAATTGAATCAGAATCTTGCTTCCATTGTATCTATACTAAAATTGGATTCATTCATTTCTATTAACTCAATTTGAAGTGGAAGATATCTGTTGCCAGGGCTGTGCAGTTTAAGTATTTAAACACTATTGATTGTGTTGATGCATTAATCTTTAGTGTTGGATCAGTTTCACAATTTCATATTCTGAATGTACAGGTAGTCCTTGTTTAGCAACCACAATTGGGACCGGCAACAGTTGGGATCAGTCATTAAGTGAAGCGGTCACTATGTGAAACCACAACTGTGCTTAGGATCTTAACTTCAGCTTTCCTTGCTTTACAGACTTGCAAAGGTTATAAATGTGAGGATTGGTTGTAAAGTTACTTTTTCATCACCATCGTAACTGAATAGTTGCTAAATGAGGACCACCTGTCTGAGTAATTAATTCATTTAAGATATTTCTCAGCTTGTATTGGTAGTTTGTAGTTCAGATATCTTCCTTTAAGAATCAAAGTGCAAGTTCAGCCACCAGCAGAAGATTAAGAGAATTTAAATTGGCTGTATAAGATCCATCACAAGAAATTATATATTTTACTATAGTTTTATCAGCTTTAATGGCAGGGAAAATACTGTTTACTATGTCTGATTCAACTCCATAATGAAAGGAGACCTATACAAATTATCTTCTTGTTGAAACCCAGAGCAGAGAGAGTCTGTTCATACTTAATAAGCACATTGGCTCAGCTCATTTTTAACTACTACTTAGTGTGAGTTTGTATATCACACTGAGTAAAAAATGAACAGTGATGTATGAAACAGATCACAATGTTTACAATAAAGAAAAATAACAAGAATTAAAAGTTACAGAAGGGTAATAACCTAATCTGTTCTTGTAATTTGTGTTAACAAAAGAAAAGTACATTGGAGAGATCTTTGCTGGGCAGGGGGGTGGTGCGTATGTTGTGAATTATAGTAGAAAGCATAATCTCTAAAATCTGACAACTTTGAAATGACAGGAGAAAGGTACAGAGAAAGCAGTTTCATGTAACTGTTACAGTATCCATTCAATTTTATTTTAGACTGAGTAGAAGATATTTGAGAAGTAAGAAGACAGAAGAAAAAGAACAGAAGACTGTGCTAGATCATATTCTGTCTTGCATAAGATTACCCAGAAGCAGAAACTCAGCTGATCTTTCACAACCTTGGGCAGCCCTTGTAGTACTTCCACATATAAGGCAACTATAAACCTCCTTGGCTTATTTTTTACTTCTTTTCTGACAGTAGAGTCCATTTAGTGTAACTGACCTGTAGATCTCAGGGCATTCTTCTTCTACTTTCTAGAACGACATCAACATTAGAAGTAGAAAGTTAGAAATAGTAAAATAACTCAAAATACTTTGCTGGCTAAATGACTGTGCCAAAGGAACAGAAATCCAACAGGTGCAACTCAAGAGCATCTGCAGTATTGCCAGCAATACCTGGTCACATTTCTTGGATATATTACTGTTCCCTTGTTGCCTCTATTATACTCAGAAGCTGTCTGTGATCATGCTAACACTTGTTTTGTTAACAAATCAGAAATTAAGGACTTGGATTTCTTCTTTTTTTCAAATAATTTGTTTCCAAAGACCCATTAATTTTCCAAGAGAAATATCTTAATTTGGAGGTTGCATATAAAGAGAACCAGATAGATCTGAGAATGTTACCCTCAATTCACTGTTCTTAGTTTTTCTTACGCATGGATGTACAGCTAAACATAATGTTAATATAACTCTAAGCCCAAATTGCCCAAGGCAAATTACAAATTCAGCAAAGTAATTTTCTCTCTTCTCACTCAAAATTCACCACTTTCGTTTCTTTTTTCATGCCCTCAGGTATATTGGAGGGTAAAATGGGGTCACAGTTCAAGGGTGAAGCTCAGAAAGTAACCCTTAGTCTTCAGTAAAATTATAAATTACGTTTGCATTTATTTATGTTTGACAGACCACTTGTGGAAGAAAAAATTACACCAACGCTTACAAGTTTCTCTGAGAGTCTCTTTGCTGCTCTTGACAAAGGACAGTTCTGCAAAGGTTAGCACTTTAGATTAACCTGTTTTTTCTTTGTAAGGGTCAATAAAAATAAATATCATAGTGCTGGGAGCTGATGGGTACCACAGGGATGATCAGTACCCTTCCCTGGCTCTTTTTTCCCTCTCTCTATTGAAACCTGTCAAATTGGTGCTGGATTGACACTCCCTTATTTGCCCAGATTTTTTAAAACTTTGGGTTCCTGCTGTGATCCCTGGTGGTAACAGTGTAGTTGCCAACATGTTTCTTGGCACCATCAAGTTCCCTACCTTATTAAATTTAATTTTCCAATTTTTTAATTTAAAAAATGAAGCCAGCTTGATCAACCATAATCACCAAACTCAAGTATAGACTGCATTTCCAACTATGCATCTTTGCCCTGGGGCAAAGTCTTAGAAAAACATTTGGGGACTGCAGCCCAGAGCTTTATTTGCTTTCTAGTAGGTGGTAGTTTGTGATCAGCCTAACCCAGCAGGACAGTCATTTTGTGAAATACTCATAAAATGCTCTCAAAATTCCAAATGTGCCAAAAAAGTTTGGCAATTCTGTTTTAAAATATTTTACTTGTTTGCTTGGCCTGATCTGCTGTTTTTAAAGCTTTGGGTTTGCTTTTATTACAGTATGAATGAGTTGAGTTCTAATGTGTTATATACCATAAGATTATTAAGAATAATAAAATTGTAACAGTAATAGCTCATTATCAGGCAGCCTTATGGGACAAAATTAAAGATGTGTAAGGCAATAGCAGTAAGCCGAGTTCCTCAGTGCCAGCCCTTTGAGATAGGCCAGGTCAGGAAACAGACACCACAAGGATTCCAGGAATGCTACTTTATTGTTGTAGGGTATAACAGTGGAATCTTGAAAGACTGTCAGAGTTCCAATGGATCTCTAGAGGAGGGAGTTTCAGAACTGTGATATACTGTATATCTTGTGTTGTACATCATAAATAACAGTACAGAGATAAAATTATGTGGGAGAAGCTTTGTTTTTACAGCCACTTCTTTCTGCTGTGGGGTGCCCTGAATGTCTGATATGGATTGCATTATTGCACTAAGGTTGTTTAGGTCTGTTACTGTGTTAAAAATGTTTGTTGAAGACCCACACAAGAAATTATATCACTGATATGCAGAAGTATGCGTGACATACATTCAAGTATAAAGAAATCTTTCCTAATCTGGTATTCTCCATGTATGGTGGGCTTCAGCTTCTATTATCCAAACCAACAATGGCTTGGCCATATCTTTGTTAATCATACTTATTTGGTTCATATCTAAGTAATATGTTAGAAGACTTTTACTGTGCATTCATTTTATCTTGTGAAATTGAGTGAATATTCTTTCATATTTGTCCATCTTTTCCATAACTTTATATAACAAAAATATACATATTTTACAGGTAGTGTGTGTGTTTTGCAAGAAACTAAAGCAATATTGTATTTTATAGCTTTTAAAGTGTTTTTGAAATGGGCATATGGATTAAGATACAATTTATTTTTTATTTTCCCAGGAGACTTGTTTGTGGCTTGTCAAGTTGTGAGTACACTTCTTAGTTTAGTGGAATCCTTGGAAATTCTAGATATATTACCAGTGGAACGCATAAAGACTTTATTGATGTATGTATAATAGGAAAATATTTGTCTATGGAATAGCAACCCTAGCTGAAGTTAGTCTATTTCATGCTATATTGTTACCAAAAAATAGGCCCAGAAGTTTTCTGGGAGAAGAAAATATATATTAATTAGTAATTATAGATAGTTCTTGGGTTACAGTGGCAATTGGAACTGGGATTGTTCTCGCTAAGTGATGCGGTTGTAAAGTGTGATGTCACGTAACCACATTGCTTAGCGGTGGCAACCTGGGCAGTCCCAGTTATGGTCTTAACCCCACGATGTGCAGGTTGTTATGCAGGAAGAGGTGGGAGTCCCGTGTAAGGAGCATGAGGGTGCCACGGGGGTGGGGGAGGCCAACAAAGGGCCTGGGAGGCCCAGTGCAGACTGCACGTGAGTTGTGGGAAGCCAGGGGAGGGCCTGGGAGAGCCAGCGAAGGCTACACATGCTGGGGTGGGGGGTTGCTGAGGCTGGGAGAAAAAGCAGGAGCAACTAACCAGAGTGACTGGCGACCTTCACTGCCAGCTTCCCCATTGAGTTTGCTTCTGGGAAGCTGGCGGGGAAGGTCGCAAATGGCAATCACATGATCGTGGCTCCCTGCGATGTTGTAATCACAAGCCAGGCACACTAGTGCCTGGATCACAATTATGTGACTGTGGGGGTGCTGCAGTGACTGGAACTTTGAGGACCGGTCATATGTCCATTTTTTTGGCACCACTGTAACTTTGAACGGTCTCTGAATGAAAGCATGTAAGCTGAGGACTACCTGTACTGAGTTTAATATTTACATGTTTATTGCTAGACCTAGAGTTTACATCTATTGAAACAAACTCCTTTTTTACATGGAAAATGTCAGGCACAATTGGTGTTTATTGCATATTATACAGCAAAGATGGAACTTTTTCTTTCCCTGAAGAAATGGATTCCTCAAGGTTAATAATCAGAAACAGTGTTTCAGACTATTGGGGAAAGAAAATATTTAGCAATTCTGGTTACTGTAAAGGCTTTTTTAGCATTACAATTGTGGGAAGTGCTGCCTGGAAAAATACAAAATTGCATCTGTGCATTTGAAGGATTCAGTTCCCATAGGCTGGCTAAAAATGGGGCGCATCATCTTCCTGCTGCATGAGCTTTACTTTAATTTTGTTATCAGTTGTGCTTAGGTTTGATTTGTCATGGCAGTCTCGCCTATCACTGAGGTGTGTATTGAGAGAGTGCTCAGCATCATCAGAAACAGACAAAACAATTGATCTGTAAGATAAGGGTTCTCTGCATGTTACTGGTAACCTGAGAACCAGTGTAATAAAGCATGTAGAGACTAAGATGCAAATAATAAAGTGCAATTTTACCCTTGGCATAAACACACTAGATCAGCAGTTCCCAACCTTTTTGGCATCAGGGACCAGTTTTGTGGAAGACAATTTTTCCACAGACAAGTGGGGGGGTTGGTTTTGGGGTGATCCAAGCGCTTCCTCTTTTTCCTGACCTTTTATTCTTTTTTCTTCGTGCCGTTTGGAGATAGCAGCCAATGGGCTTGCTTTCTCTGACAGGAGGCAGAGCTCAGGCGGTAATGCAAGTGATAGGGAGCGGCTGTAGACACTCAGGCTGTAAATTTGCTCGCTGCCCACCGCTCACCTCCTGCTGTGCAGCCTGGTTCCTAACAGGCCACGGACCGGTACTGGTCCGCAGCCCGGGGGTTGGGGACCCCTGCACTAGATAACATTTAAGCAAGCATCTTTTGGTGTCACCCTCTAAATTTGCAATACAAAGGATAAAAACACAAGATAGCTGTACAGTATAAAGGTGTTGTAAGGATTAAGATTAAATAACGCTGGGTAAGACCTTGAATATTTGAAAGCGGACAGCAAAGAATTGCTGTCTTTGCTTACTACTAACGGTTGGATTGAACTTCTCCAACCTCTTGAGGGCTATCGTACTCAACTGCTACTTGAGGAAGAACAAGACTCTATACTTAGAGGATGCTAGAGCCACTGGACATCTTGTTCAGTCTCTTCCATTAAAACTGGCCAGTTAATATCCGTGTTTTTGAGTATTTTACATATACTTGTTTTCCTATACCCATCCCCACCCCTTTTTTTCTATATCATATCACTTAGAACGTAAGATTATTTTTACAGAAAGCCTAGGGTTGGGTTAAAACAATAAATAAAGTGTTTGCTTATATTTTTAAAAATTTAAAATATAACTTGATTATGTTTTCTTTTTCCTTAGGACATTTCCTTCAGAACCATCTGCCTTGCTATTGGCTGATCTCTATTGTACAAGATTAGCTTTGTGTGGTTATCATGAACACCTATCTAAAGGGACTCTGATGGAACTGTTTTCTAAATTGCAATTCAATATTTCTTCCAGTGTACCTAAAGTAAGCTGATCTCCAACTGTTTTTTGCTTCTCTGCTCTTTTTTGTTTTACAAAAGTCACGGCTGCAGAATGTGGTGGTCTGTGGCATCTAATGTGTTCCCACCGGCATGTCAATTAGTGTTACATACATATTATGTTGTGCTACATGCCCTCTGGCACTACACAGATTTACAAGGATGGTTCTCAGGCAAAGACCCTTAAGAAACCAGAAACACAGAACAAAACGTTGGAGAACAAATGAACCTCTGTAATCACATTCACAGATCTTAACGATAGCTTTCTGCAAGAAAATCAGTTTGAGAGGTGAATAGAAAATGAGGCTGCAGAACATGAACTCCTGTTAAAATATGATTCCATTCATCTTGTCATAAACAGAAATTGTCAGCTTGATATTTTCTCCAGGGAGTCAGAATTTGTAGTTGCACTACATTTTTCCTTGATACTAATCATGTATTACAGTTTTTTTAAATGTAGAAATGGATTATTCATTTTCTGCTTCCTTCTAACTGACTCACTTTAGTTTTTTCCCTCACTACATCTGATGAAACAGATTTTGATATAATTATTAGTCTGAAAGATGTGACCTTACTCACTGGTCTGCAAAAAAATCTATTTAATTGAAATATGGTAGGTAACAGGAAAGAAATACATATGTTATATTGGGAGTAGACTATTCCTATCCAAGTAATTTGGACTACAGTTTCCATAATTCCTTTCTTTAGGGATGTTTGCTAGAGCTCATGGAAGGTGTTGCCAAAAATATTTGGAGGCGTAGGCTTTCTATTTCTGCTTTATATATTATTAAATGAATAGAAGTAATGTAGCGTTGTGTCTTTTGAACAGGTGCGACTGCTAACTATACGGATTTTAAGTCGTTTTGATGATCTCCTTTCAACAGGAATTCAGGTAATGTTTCAAGTGCAACAAATGGTACAGCAGTCATGAGGAAAGAGGGCTTTTCCAGTGTTCCTAATATGGCTAAAATTTCAGGGTAGATAAACCAGAGTATAGCTTTAGTAGTGTTCCCTAACTTGTATTTCTGAATGTTGGTGTGCCATTATTTTTGGTGAATTTAGAGCTTGCATGTAGGGAAGGTTTGATTTCTGCAAGATACTTTGTACAATAGTACAGTCTCTTCTTTCATTTAAAACAATAATGAATGGCTAGGAACAGCTCAGATTTAAGTTTAGGGTGGTATGTTTTCTTCTGGTTGAAAACAAGAATTTGATGTTACCCTCACCCATGCACTGAACTTCTTATTCCCCTCCAGTATCCACTGTATGTTTTTTAACATATTGGGTTATAAGCTGATTTCTAGCAACTGTTAGGAAACTTTCTGCTAAATAAGCTATGAATTCGTTTGGCTTTCAAGAAACTTTCCAACAACACTGGTTTTTCTTTTTTGCTAAGGATGTGGGTTTATTTGGTATGTTGCTTCAAGCTGAACTTGTGCCAGCAAATGTCAATGATTATCGGGAGAAGCTGCTCTACCTCAGTAAGCTGAGATATGATTTGGTGCAGTACCTGATCCCTGAAGGACCTTTGCAGGAGGTAAAGTGTCCTTTGTGGAACGTCTTAGCATAGCTGCATTTTCCTAAAAGTAGATTACACCGTTTTTGTATTTTGTCATAATGAATTTAATGATGTGATGTTATAGTAACTGATTTTGAGAAACAAAATCAGTTTACCCCAGTGGTTAAGATCCAGGATTTCCATGGAATATAGAGAACTTACCTGTCTCTGTTTTTATTTTCTGATCAGATAAATTTATGGGTATGTGGAGCTGTCAGTTATAAATTACATTTTTGAATGACATTTTCATTAAAGGCAGCTTAATAATTATTTCTGTTAGCAATGTGGGTTTAAAACCAAGGGCAGTTACTTTGTTTTTTAAAGGCATCTTTATTATTTAATTAGCTTATCTTTCTGGTGAGCCTGAAATACTATTTTTATTCTTTTAACCAAATGTCTATCAAATTGATCAATTTGGGGGGAGCCCCTCTGTATTGTACAGACTACTAGTCTGGAGTGGGATTCAATGCAGCAATAGCCCCATTCACATCTTTCCTTTGTAACAGAGACCACATCTGCATGGGGTGCTCGGCTGTATGGTGGCTTGATTTACTGTACTAGCTCGTTAAGCATGGAAATAAGCATCCTTTGTGATGAGAAAAAGAGCCATTAATCACAGTCCATACCACAGTATGTTACTGGTCAAGCAGGTTCAATGTGACTTGGCATGTAATTCAAAATTCAATTAATAATTAACTTCTAAGGCCTGTAAGAAAACAGCTGTTGATACCAGAGTGGCTACATGTGTGGCTAATAAGCAAGGATATAACAGATGTAGCCCAAAATTTCAGGAAAATAGCCACTATTATGCCAATTGTTACTAGAATTTAAGGAAATTGGCAAAATAAATACATTGGAAATTAATGTACTGATAGTATTTAAGAATAATATCTTTGTAGGAATGGATACCAATGATCTTATTTAATAAATATTAGTGGTGGTTTTGAAAGAGGCAAGCAAACATTTTGGAATGTTACTCTAGGTGCCTCTTCGATATTTACTGGGAATGCTTTATATCAACTTTAGTCCATTGTGGGTCCCTGTGATTGAGCTTATAAGGTAAGTCTTCGTTTCTTCAAAAAAAGAGCAAATGGGGTGTCGTGGATAAAGTGTTGGACTAGGACTCTGATTCAAGTCAACCCTAAGCCATGGAAGCTCACAGGGTGATGCGGGGTCAGTCCGTCTCAGCCCAACCTGCCTCACAAGTTGTTGTTGTGGGAAATACCATAGGAAAGAGTGCAGTGTATGCCACCTTGAATTCCTGAAAGAAGGGCAAATATAGTTACAAATAAGTATAAAAATCAACAATATCATATAGCTGTAAATTCTGTGGGGTGGAAAATTAGCCTTATGTATTAATGAAGTAAGTGTGTTAATAATAATGTGTTAATGAAGGCATGTTATGGACCCTGTCCTTGAGGGATTGCCGATTGGCAGGGTCCAGGAGGAGGGCCTTCTCTGCCTTGGCACCTGCCCTCTGGAACAAGCTACCCCCTGGGGTAAGACAGGCTCCCACATTCCCAACCTTTTGAAAGGGATTAAAAACTTGGCTGTGCTACCTGGCCTGGGATGGAAGGGCAGACAGCTCTTCATGGGGATGGTGGGCCCCATGAGCATGCCAGAATAAGAGCTTATTGCCCATTTTGAACTTTATATTTGAACTTTATATTGTATTTATATGTTTTTATATTATTTTTATTCTTTGTAAGCTGCCCAGAGTTGTGTACGAGATGGGTGGCAGAGAAATCAATCAATCAATCAATTAATTAAATAAAATGTCTTATTTCTGGTGAGACTGCTGAATGTGCCATTCTCTTGAAGGGAGTATAGCTCACATTTTTCGGCCAATTGGAAACATGAGTTCTTTATTTTAGACTTGCTGTTTTCTGTTTATGTAAAGTCTCATGGCACCTGGTGGATATTTTAATATAATATATGATTGATATGTAATGTTCTCACTTTATAAAATAAAATGAAACTGAATTGACAGTACATAATGCCCAAGCTAAAATTGAAATCCTGGCTTCCACATCCTTCATGTGGATGTTATTATTGCAGAATTGTAATCCTTACTGCTTATTTTTTTGGGCTACATCTAAAGACCTTACAGTTCTACCTGTCTTGGTCTATGAAAGATGCTTTGTTTTGTTTTGTTTTGTTTTGTGAATGAATTAGTCATATAGGATTATGTTGGTTCCACCCATACTGTATACATTAGAAGGTGACCTCAAAGTCTTTCTCCTTCTTTTGTTTCAACTTGAGTCTGGGAGAAATTGAACGATGCCAAATACCATTTTGTGGGAAGGAAGTTTCCTTAATGAGCAGATGCTGTTTGAGAAGGGAAGGAGTGCAGTTTCATGTTTGTGGCAATACAGCTTAAGGATCCCTTGCATAATCCAAAGAGGAGGAGAACAAAGGACTTCATCCCTCTTCGTAATTGAGTTTCTGGGTGGAAAGGCTACCCTTTATAGCTCACATATGACAAATACCTAGCAGGCTGAATCCAGGAAGCTTTTCCATGAGTGGAGATGAGGAAAGAACTGAAATCCCAGTTGCACAAGATGTTGCACAAATCTTAAGATGAGTACTTGTCCTAAATTTGTGCTATGCGTAATCAGTGCCAAATATCTGGCAGAATTGCCAGAATTTCTTTCACTGACATTGCTCACTAAATGAATTTCCACTTTCTCTTCTTATCCCTACATATCTGTGTTGTGGATAAGTCACTCTACTTAAATTCCTTCTTGCCAGTTTGTTATTAAAGACAAACTGCCCCTTTCAGGAGGGAAATTAACCAAAAACTTTATCAAGGAGATGTATGTCTCCTTAAGACAAACTGATTTAGACAAATTAGACAAATTAATTTACGGAATATTCTGCTACTGAGCTCTCCATTTTAGTTGAAAATCCACTCTTTTCTAGTGCATATTTTAAATTTAAATTTTATTAAATTTCTTTGCCACCCATTTCACGTATGATGACTCTGGGCAGCTTACAAATAATAAAAATAGCAAATCACTAATACAGTTCAGTATAAATACATAAAAATACAAATACAAATATGGAATATAAAATATAAAATTCCAGATGGGAAGAACTTGACCTTGGCACCCTCATGGGGCCAACCACCCCCATGAATAGCTGTCCCCACTCCCATCCCAGGCCAGGTGGCATAACCAAGTTTTTACTCCCTTCCAAAAGGCCGGGAGAGTGGGGGCCTGTCTTGGCATATTTAAACTACAGTGACCATATTTTCTTGGAAAAAATAAAGGACAAACCTGAAAAAGGGGCAAATCTGAAAATCTGTTCATAAGGGTAAAAAAAATTAATTGTTTATGATTATAACTTTGCTTTACAAAGGAAAATCCAACAGCAAAACCAAGAAAATAAATAATTAAATTAAATAAATCTAAAGGACAGCTTTCTGAAATAAAGGACTGTCCTTTCTAATAAAGGACAAATGGTCAGTGTAATTTAAGCACATGCTGAAGAATGACCACTAATAAAAATTCAGTCCACTGGGCAGAAGAAATGTGAACAAGCAGAACCTCATCACAAGGAAACTTTTCAAAGAGAAAAGAATAAGAAATAATCCCAGCATGGTGGCTTTTTTCCTTCTCTTTGTGACTGAACGAAGCACAGTTTTCTGAATATTTCAGTGCCATCATTCTCACGTTAAACCACTTTGCACTTTTAGAGTAAATCAGATTATGGATCGATTTTTAATGATATGAGCAAGCTAGGTATGCTTATGAGATGTCTTCTGTTTTTAAAACATACTGCAAAATGATTTTGGATTGTGATACAGTAAGAATAAAGCCCTATAAATTTTAGTTTAGTTTCTGTGAACAAAAGAGGACATGATTATTGATAGCTAATAGTTGATTTGTTCAGTTACCTAATTTCTGTAAACTAAAATCCCTTCTTTAATTAGGTCCCATGCAAATGAAATGGAAAACAAGCTATTCTGGAAAGTTTATTATGAACATTTGGAAAAAGCTATGTCCTATGCTGGTAAGACACTGTCATACAGAAGACTCAGTAATGACTGAGGCATGGTCAAAGCTGCTTGTTAACTAAGCCAATGGTGTCTGACTTTGTACTCTTCAGAAATGTTTTCCCCTGCCCCCTTGGTCTCTCTCAGGTTCCAGTGCCAAAATGGGTGGGTTTGCAGTGATCTGGAATTGTCACTTGCCTTTTTGTTGTTTCCTTTCTCTTCCAAAGAACACAAAGCAATTATTCTTACAGATCAGGGGCCTCAATTTCTGGAAGTGCTCAGTTTCTGGGCCTGCTGCAGAACCCCAGGGGTTGAACAGTATTCACTAAAGTAGAACTCTTAAATTTTCACTTTCCTGCAGTTCTTTATTAATTGCATTATAATCAGGACTATAAATAGATTTGCTATAAATTTGCATTAGTAAATTAGCTGGCATGACTGGAACTGTTTTTAATTACTTTAAATGGCCATTTTGGTGATTTTTCCACAGAAAAGGAGCTATATAAAGAGCTAGAAGAAGAACCAAATGCTGTTAAGGATGCTGGAAGTGAGGAAATTCATCAGCATCATGTCAGAGCTTTGTATCTTGAGCAACTGAAATGTCAGACATGCTGTAATGAGAAAATGGATCATACAAATTTTAGGTTTCTTCTTTGGAAGGCAATGTCAACATTTGCATGCAGGGTGGAGCCCAGGTCAAGAGAACTTTCCCCACTTCTACTAAGATTTATTAAGTAAGTGAGAATTTTTAAAGAGGAATTGGCTTATGTAATGTTTCACAAGCACTACTGGAATTACTTGATTATTTATAAAGGAACATAAGCAGTTTTTCAGCTAGTTCATATGATACAATAGTTCACATATGGCTTGTCAACAAAGAAGCCTGGCTGTACTTGGCACTTTCTCCCACAAGCACGCATGACAAAGATAACCACAGGAGTATAATGGGCTGTGAGAATAACCTTGAGGACAGGAGCAAGAGCCACAACCAAGACAATGGTCAGATAAATGAAATCTGAGTCCGAAACAGAAATGTAGTTCGAGAAAATGTCTCAGATCTGACCCTCCCTAGTTCTCTTGTAGATAAAAGCAGGGCGGGGAGAGGCGCATTCACATCTGCAAGATAAAAGTAGAATTAATATTCATAACTTTGGTTTCCTAGTCTGGTCTACCAAATTCCAGTCACTTACATGTGGTGATGAAAGAGAAATTACAAGGGTAGCTAATGTACAATATGAACAGGAAAAGTAAAGGATCTACTGGGCACTCTTGTGCATAAAGTAACGGAACAATATAGACTTAAAAGAGAAGGAGAGATGGGGCCACAAAGAGTCACAGTGACACAAAAGAGGTACAGTATCATTTACTGAGGCACAAGTAAGTCACCAGAATGAATTGAAAAAAAATATGTAAGAAGACCAACTTCCCTGTTTTGTTTTGTTACAGCAATGAGTATTATCCTGCAGATTCACAAATAGCTCCAGTGCAAGACCTTAGAAAGAAAAGTAGTTGTAGTGAGGATATAAAAGAAGGTCTTCCAGAGAAAATGGGTCTTCATGACACAACAGAGGATGAGATGAATGACTTAGAAAGAGAGAAGCAAACTTTTGAAGGCCAAGTGACTGAAGAGATGCCAAAAAGGAAAACCAGAAGAGCTGCAACAAAGTATGTTTGTCTTAACTGCAATGAAATAATATGGGTTTCTTACAAATTTTGAAGAAATCTGCATTTAAATGTAATTTTAGCCTATAGTTCTTGTTTTTCAACCCTAACATGCCTTGCATATTTTCTTAACTCTCGTTGTTCAGTCATCACGATATGTAATAGGAGAGTATTTTAGTCGTACATTGACTAGGTTCACAAATCAGGCTCAGTAATGTGGTTGGTTTGTTCATCAAGCCCATGGTTTAATGTAACATGGGATTCCAGTCATGGGTCAGAGACAAAAGGCTCTTCCAATGGAGGAAAAGATGGAACAGTATGATTGATTCTAGTTTTTCCTGCAAAAAATGTCTACTGTTATAAAACAACGCTGAGCCAGGAATTCAGCTCTAGTTCTTTATTATTTCTGCCATACATAGAATCTTGCCAAACTGAGTAAAGCCAAAAGGTGCTGGGAAAAATACTCCAGGCAATCTAAGGCAGGCCCTGTCTCAGCTACTTGGCCGGCTGCCCAAGGTCCTCCAAACTGTAAGATCGTTTCTCCCCCTGGAATGCACCCCGTTTCCTCTCCTGCGACCTCCATTGCAAAAAGCCCACTGCGTTTAGAAGTTCAGCCACAAATATCTACATCGTAGAATGGCTTTATATTCAGGAGTTTGGTTTATTTCACAGATGGTCAATTCCAATATCTTTAAAGATCCATTACCTTCCACAGAATATCCTCTGAAGGAGGCAAATCCATATTTGCGCACAAAATAACTGCTTCATAAGCAGTTAGTCTCCATAATAAAATTATCATTATCTAGCTATAAGTTTATATAATCCATGTAACAGTTATGTCACTCAGTGGTTACACTCACACATGACTATAAACCACTGTTTAGCATTATGAGAATGACATGCTTCCAGCTTTTTCACTTAGGGCTACCAACTGTGAGTTGCAAGAATCTGGGGAACCACTCAGTGGCACAAAAGAGAATGTTTTGTATCATCTTCCTGCCTTCTAATGGTTATTCAGAACCATGAACTAAGTCAAACCTGGTTTTGGTAGAACTGAAATGGAGAGCTGAAACTATGAGAGTTTGGAAAACGTTAAAAAAGGCAGCATGCAGATTATAGGAGGCTGCTGTGCTAAAGACAGAACTAAA
This sequence comes from Candoia aspera, assembly GCF_035149785.1. Taxonomy (NCBI): domain Eukaryota; kingdom Metazoa; phylum Chordata; class Lepidosauria; order Squamata; family Candoiidae; genus Candoia; species Candoia aspera. The sequence goes on along the minus strand of NC_086159.1, from coordinate 34,048,269 downwards.
ATAACAACAGGAACATTTGGCTTCAGTGTACAAAATGAAACAGGAGTCAGACTACTGTAATAGAGTTCTACCAAAAACATTCAGTGTTTATAGCAAATACTGTTTTTAGGTATCCAAAAAGACAACTCTCCACATGGACATCACCAGATGGAGAACACTGAAATCAAACTGATTATTCAGTTTGAAGCTCTAATCGATCAGCAAAACCAAGGCCTGTGCTGATAGCAATTCAGATCATCAATTCCTTTTTGCAGAATTGCAACTTAAACTAAAGAAAACACGGTCAGACCAACAAGATAGAACCTCAGTAGTATTCTCTATGATTATGCTATAAAGAATAGATTTAATGGATTAGATTTGATAGATCTAATCCATTTGCCTGAAGAAGAGACATGTGCTACATGAGAGGAAGTTTATGACAGATCTAAACAAAATATTAAAGTGCAGAGACTTCACAAGAGCAACTAAGATACATATTGTCAAGGCCATAATTTTTCCAGTTGTAATATTCAGAAAAGCCATAAAGAAAAAACTGATGGCCTTTGAACTGTGGTGCTGGAGAAGATTGTTGAGAATACCTGAGACTGCAAGAACAAATCATTCAGTACAGGTATGAGAACTGGTTTTCATGCTGGTAAGAATTCTAATAGCCTTTTCCAAAAGAATCAACCATGCAGTCTGCCTCAAAGAACTCAAAGAAGCAAATAGTGACAGATAATCATGACAAAATGAAGTCCTTTGGGTCATGCGGGGTTAGAAGAGACTGACCAACAAAGTGGCCCCCTGGATTTTTGCAACCTAGAACTTATAGTCCTACCTTCTCTCGAAGACCTATGAGGCTGGAATCTTCTGCTTCTATTTGATTTTAACTGCATCTTGGCATAACATCCAAACCCAGATAAGCTGGTCGTCTTATTATGATTAATGGAAGTAAGTTAATTTTCAGAGTGTATGGAATTGGCTTATTTTTGTTAACCCCTAGCTAAGGATAGAATTTGGATGACATAAATGTAGCTAACACAAAATGGAAGCAGAGGTTTCTGAAATAGAATGCACAGTCCTCTGGCTTGTTCTTTTTTGTAATGCCTGAATCAAGACAGTAGTATTAGTCAGTACTAGATTCAATAAAATCACCCAGTGATCTTTGCAAAAAGCTGAGTACACTTAAGTACATAAAGAACACATTTGATAAATTGTTTGTACTTTTAAAATGTCTCCATCTCAAAAGTCAGATTTTGTTTTTTTACTGACAGCTGGTCTATTCTGTTTTGTTTTTCAGGCAGCTTATCACCCACTTACAAGTTTTCACTCAGTTTTCAAATCCACGTGCTTTGTATTTAGAACCCAAATTGAATGAAATATATATTCAGGTAAAGAATTTTTCAATTGATTAATTGAAAAATTGATTAATTTGATTAATACATGTACATATTTATTATCTTACCAAGGAGCTTGGAAATAATTTGGGAGAGGTCTTTTGGTTTAGAATCTGTTTCCAACCTAGTGTCTCCCGATAAGTTGAGCATGCCATTCCCAGGATTTCTAGACAACATGATGCTGTCCTAATATATCACCAGATGGAGGAAGATGGTTGCTGCAGTTTTGCATTTATAACATTCTGGAAGTAATGATGGATTAACTTGCATCAGCGCCTGATTCTACAATGACTAAATTATTCTCAAGAAATGAGTTGTTTAATCAGAGCAGTAAACATAAATAAAAAAGGGGGGGAAGTAAAAATAAATAAAATTTATTTACATGTCAATCTGAATTGTTGTCATGATCACCATTGCGATGCTGGTGACATCGCAACGGCTCACATAACAATACAAAGAGATGAGCACCGGGCGGATTAAGGAAAAAGGCAACCAGCTAACAAAAGAGCAACAGGTGTTGGCAACAAAGTATCAATCCTAGCCAGAGGCATGGAAGGAAGAGATACAATGTTGCAAAAGAGGTAATTGACAACACCCAACCACGAGGCACGCCAGAACTGTCAGAAAGATTACGAGCCGGATCGCCCGGCAATGACCCATCACCGGCCGGGAGAAACAATTAAGAAAACACCCAAGGCACAGGAAGGGGCTACATGACCCCTCACCTACCGGCAACGGGACCAACGGGGCTCGGGGCACACTCGGAGGAGGAGGGGTGGAGCGCTGACCGGCGCGGGCTATTTAAATCCCGTTCCGGCGTGCTCCACTCACTCTCAGCTTTCCATTCTATACTCAAATAAAACCAGAACCTAAAGCCTACTCTAGTGTCTGTGTTTTACTGGGTAGCAGGCAGAGCCTGACAATTGTGATGTCCACATTAGCAATTAATAATTTCTGATCTCTTACCGTATTTCTTGATTGGTGGTGGAATTATTATGATAGTAGTGAGGAATGGATTAAATCAATCTTGAATGTACAGTAATTAAGAAAAGTCAGCTACAAGCTCTATGGCTTGCTGACTCCTATGCCTTTGTATAGTAACAGATTATACTTTTTGAGAAGGAAGAAACTGATTCTTGGAAATTCCTGTTTTGAGGACCATTATTTTAATATGCAATCCTTCCAGTAGCTGGAGTTCAGTGGTAGAATGTAAATTATCTTCATAGTAGTTAGGGCTACCTGTCACAAATTCCTCATTGGGAATCTGAAGCATTACCACTGCCTAGGGATAGATGTTAGGAGTCTAGATGGTACAGTAATTATTAGAGGACCAATGGTCTTATATGAGACTATATGTGTGTTTCATATTTTTACAATGGTATATAAGAGCACATGTTTGAAGTTCATGGACTCTTATTATAAAAACAATGTTAAAATTGAAAATGCATACACTGTTTGTGGATTCTGCTATTTGCATAATTTCTATCCTCCGTGGATTCTCTTCAATAAAAGGACAGTGTAAATTGTGACAGTGTATTGATTGCAATATGCTAATATAAGACAGTTCTAACACATCTCTTTTAACTCTGGTTTGTTTTAAAACATTATCTTCAGCTGCTGACACATCAAGACCAAAATGTGCAAAAAGTAGCTCTTGACTGTATCATGACTTACAAGCATCCACATCTTCTGCCATACAAGTAAGAGATAATGTCTTCTTGTTTGCATTAAAATATATGTGATTATACACTCACATATATCACTTCAGACTTAATATATAGATTCTGGAATTGTGTTACTTTTTTTGCTTTAGGTGATGTGCATTTTTACTACTTAGACTGTAATATTGTAGACTTATACTTGCACAGTTTAATGACATATATCATTATAATAGCTTATGTTACATTTTTATTACAGAGACTCCTTGTTATGTTGGTATTTTATCCATTCCATTTGATTTTACTTTCATGTTGTATATTTTGTAAATTTTGCTGGTCATTGATTGAATAAACATCACTACTGTCACCACTCACATGTCTTCTCAAGCACTAAAAAGGGTATGACATATTTTAATAAATTATGTAAATAATCTTTTTATTTAAGTTGCATTATGTACTTACAGAGAGAATTTATACCGGCTATTGGAAGACAAGAGTTTTAAAGAAGAAATAGTTCATTTTGGTATTTCTGAAGAAAACAGTATAGTAAAGCCACAGCACCGACCAGAACTTATTCCTGTTTTAATGAGGTAAAGGACTTCTCTATGTTAACATAGGCATTATGCCGATACATACTTTGATGAAAGTTTAAAAATATTGATGCCTACCTCCAAAAGAAGATGGAACCTCTGGATCCACTGTCCAGATTTTACTCTAAACATACCATCTTTGCAATAGACTTGTTACTTAACTCATTTTATGTTCTTGTGTAAAACTGCTACTGCAACTTTTTTTTTAAAAAAAAGTGCCTTTTCTCTGCAATTATGAAACCTAGCTATATTTCTAATCAAGCAAAAGACAGATCTTCCAACTTTGATCTTGATGGTAGATCCTGGTGAAGAACAAGTGTGGTGAAATGGTTATATTGCTAGTTCAGGATTGGAAATGGCTGGCTCTGAATACCATTCAGCCATGATATTGACTTTGAACTATTTACTACTTCCTAGCCTAACATAATTCAGAGATATTGTAAAGATAAAATGGAAGCAAAACTGTTTACCATACACAGTGCCTTGGAAAAAGCTGGGGTTTAATTAAATTGGGTGAAACATAGGATTATTTGAATCAAACGTGACTCCTAGTGACATCCATGTAATTTTCTGGCAACAATATGGAAAGATGGGTTTTTTTTTTCAACATCTCAGTAGTCTGCAGCCCTGGGGTTTCTTGGTGATCTCCTGTCAAAGTTTCATGTCTGATCCTGCTTCACTTTTCAATATCAGCCAAGCTTGGAGAGATGCAGCCCAAAGTGTGTAAAATGCATGGCTGTAGAAGACAAAACTATAAATAAATAAAATAAAATGTGGGTAAAGGAATGAAATAAGTTCTAGTAAGTATGGATGGAGGGATGAAATGACTTCCAGTTGTGAATTGTTTTGTGACAACATTCATTTTATTTATTTATCAGATTTATATCCCATCTTTATTTTTTACAACTCAATGTTGTAAACAATGTTGTGGTATACTACTACTATTTTCCCCTAACAAAAACCCTGTGAGGTGGATTGGGCTGAGAGAAGTGACTGGCCAGTGACCCCACCAGCTTTCGTGCCTAAAGGAAGATTAGAATTCATGGTCTCCTAGTTTCTAGACCAGCACTAACCCCTACACCAAACTGCCTCTTTGATTTGGAGTAAATAGCTATCATTGCAGTTTGTAGCAACCTGTGAGCTTCTGCTAAGGTTTGCACATACTGAGCCTTTTGCCTGCAGACTGATTGCTTCTGGATAGCTAACATGATTTTCCTTTTACCCCTGACAGGATTTTGTATGGACGGATGAGAAACAAAACGGGAAGCAAAACACAAGGGAAATCAGCTGCAGGGACCCGTATGGCTATTGTTTTGAGATTCCTGGCTGGCTCATTGCCTGAAGAGATAAGAGTGTTTCTGGATCTGCTCTTTGAGCCTGTGAGACATCTCAACAGTGGTAAGTTTGTGCAAGAAAAACAATTAAGTACCAACAGGTTTAGAGGAAAAAGACCCATTGAGAAATACAGGGGAACTGTCAATGTGCTTAAATGGACTGAAGTTTGTAGAAGTAAACATAAAACCATATGAGAACTGTCTCCACTCTCAACATTGCCCAGTGAAAGTTAAGCATGGCCAGTAGCCTCAGAATGTCAAATATATAGTGCAAAATAATATTACTTTATTTCTGTGCATGTATTACTGCATTGGCTTGTTACTGTTCTTTTGTACAAGACTGGGGTGGTTCAAAAAGCATATAAAGAAATGAATTGGAAGAATCAATGGGAAGTGGAGTGTTGGATGACATGCGTGGTTCCTTAACATTTAAAGCAGAGTACAGCATTTTCAGTGTGACTGGTGAGATGGGGCTGCACTTAACACCAAATTTTTATGTCTAAAATAACTTTCTTTCCTGTTAACAGCAGTGGAGAGAAAGCACCTTTCCTTCCATTAACATTCCCTTTCCCACCCCTAGCTCTCTTACCCACCTTCCTGCCATTGCATATTGTTGCTGATAGGGTGCTCAAGACTTCAGAATATGATGACTTTGATGAGCTCTGTGATGGATCATCAAGCCTCTCAGAGCTCATGCTAAGTTTTGGAGGGCAAGAATGGAAGCATTTAGTCACTCTGGCAGTTGCTCTGAGAGTGCTGTAAAGTTGATTTTGAATCTTCTTACAGGAATGCTGAGAGCCAGTTTGGTGTAGTGGTTAAGGCAACAAGCTAGAAACCAGGAGACTGTGAGTTCTAGTCCCACCTTAGGCATGAAGCCAGCTGGGTGACCTTGGGCCAGTCACTCTCTCTCAGCCCTAGGAAGCAGGCAATGGCAAACCACTTCTGAAAACTTTGCCAAGAATGCTGCAGACACGATTGAACGGATTAAAAAAAAATCAGGAATGCTAATACTATGAAGTGTTAAGTGGCCTTTCAGCAGCCACATCATAACAGCGGTAGTGGTGACAAGTAAAGCCAGTGCTAAAAGTAGTGAAGAATTATGCCCAACTGTGATGGACTGCAATCTGTGATTTCAAGGATCATGTGGCCTGTGGGCTGCCAATTTGAGGCCTCTAATAACCTAGAGGAAGTTGTGACCTCCTTGAATCTTGAACATGAACCTGATTGTTTAGGGCAATTACATACTGCAACATTTTGTGTTGAGATCAACTTTTCTTAATGTAAATTCATGAGCATCAGCAACATGTGCAGCAATGATAATGAAGCAGCTGTGAAAGTTGACTTGAAATATTGAGGAGATTGTTTGAGTAGTTGATTATGGGAAAGTATAAATCTTTCCACTTTTCTTAGGTACCTTGTTTTGCTTTTGCAATCTAACTTTATCTATCTATCTATCTATCTATCTATCTATCTATCTATCTATCTATCAAATTTTTATCACTGCCCATCTCCCCCACACGGGGGACCCTGGGCAGTACACAATAAAAACAATTTAAAATGTCAGTACAATCATAAATACAACCAATAATCAGTCAGCATAAAATGCAATATAGTCCAAGCCACGGCGGATCTAATTCAAACCATAAGGGAATAAAACCAGTCCCCGCAGAACTAGGGAATCAACCAGGCCCAAGAATGGCTCTTCCCCTCCCTATTCCAGGCAAGGCAACAAAACCAGGTCTTCAGCTGTTTTCGAAAGTCCAGGAGGGAGTGGGCTTTGAATTTTGATCTATACCAAACTAACTTGCTGTAGAATCACTGGGAGTCATGTGGTGTACAAATTTAAATAAACAAACAAGCAAATATGAAACTGCCTTAGATGAGTAGCCCAGTATGTTTTCTGTTTTAGGTAACAGCATGGGCAAAACTAGGCATCACTTAAATTGGAGATGACAACAATGTTCTATTCCCCTTATGGACCATACCAATCTAGCTGTACTATGGGTTTTCCAGAAGTTAATTCTCCAAACCAGAAGTGTTTGTCTTATTGTGGACATGGTGTTCTGGACAAAATGGAGCCAGAACGTGTCCAGAACTACCCAAACAATTTCTGAAAGGTCCCCTGTGCAAACACCAAGTCATGTCTGGCCCTTTGGGGGGACGCCACCTTTGCGACCTTTTCTTGGCAGACTGGGTACCAGTGGGGTAGTTTGCCATTGCCTTCCCCAGTCGTCACCTTCCCCAGCAAGCTGGGTACTCATTTTACTGACCTCGGAAGAACGGAAGGCTGAGTTGACCTGAGCCGGCTATCCAAGAATCCAGCTTCTGCTGGGATCGAACTCGGGTCGTGGAGAGAGTTTCAGTTGCAGTACTGCCGCCTACCACTCTGTGCAACATGGGGCTTCCTTAAACAATCTGGGGATTAATGAAATGGCTGGATCAGTGTGATCTGGCAGAACAGGACATTTTGCATATACGTAATATTAAACATTTAGCTACTGAACTAACTCGGCACATCTAATAGGCCTTGATTAATGTGAAATAGCCAATTGCACTTTGGCACCTGGGCGTGGGGAGCGCCTCGAGGTTGCGGTGGTCTGTCCAGACCTCAAAAGAGCAAGTCGCCCCTTCTAAAAGGTGACGCCAAGCCTCCAGTGCCACTTTTACTGCAAGTGCCTCTTTTTCCCAGACGTGCCAGCGCCTTTCCGTCTCGGAAAATTTCCGGGAGAGATAGGCACAGGGCTTCAAGAGTCCGGCAGAATCCTTTTGTAATAGGATAGCCCCAATTGAAAAATCAGAGGCATCAGCCTGAACGACAAAAGGCCGTTTGGGGTCAGGATGGGATAAAATTGGCTCCGCTGTAAAGAGAGCTTTCAACCGGTCGAAAGCAGCCTGACAGGCGGGAGTCCAATTGAGCACGGCCCCTGGGTTTTTTACCTTGTGCATCTCCCCGATGCCTTTGGTCCGCAACAAATCAGTCAAGGGCAGGGCAATCTCCACGAACCCTTTTGCAAAGGATCTGTATAAATTTGCGAATCCCAGGAAACTTTGGAGCTGGCGCCGGGTGCGTGGGCGCTCCCAGCTCAAAACAGCCTGAACCTTTGCAGGATCCATTTCGATGCCCTTATCTGAAATTCTGTAGTCTAAGTAATCCAGGTGCGACTTATGGAATTCGCACTTGGAAAGCTTAGCATAAGGTTTAGCGTGCCGGAGCTTGGTGAGAACCTGTCTTACCAATCTTTCGTGTTCTCTCTCAGTTTTGGAGTATATCAGGACATCATCCTGATAAACCAGTACTCCTTTAAATAAATGGTCATGCAGAACCTCATTAATTAGTTGCATGAAAACCCCCGGGGCCCCTGCAAGACCAAAAGGCAGTACCTTATACTGGAAGGAGCCCAAGGGACAGTTAAAAGCTGTTTTCCATTTGTCCCCCTCCCTGATGCGAATGCGGTAATACGCCTCGCGGAGGTTCAGTTTGGAAAAAACCTTTCCAGTCGACAAGTGTGCCAACATGTCTTTCACGAGGGGGAGGGGGTACTTGTTTGCCAAGGAGACTGAATTTAACCCGTGATAGTCTGTACAAAGTCTTAGGGTACCGTCCTTCTTCTCGCGGAACAGAACGGGCGCTCCAACCGGCGAGTTTGCCAGTTCGATGAAGCCCCGAGCGAGGTTTTTATCGAGGAAGTCCCGCAACGCCACCAATTCCTTTTGTGTCATTGGGTAAATTTTTGGCTTAGGCAATGGGACATGAGGGAGCAGTTCAATGGCACAGTCCGTCTTGCGATGGGGGGGTAACTGGTCCGCCTCCTCCTCCCCGAAGACGTCAGCGAAGTCTGCGTGTTGTTCCGGCAACCCCTCCATGGGGGAAGCGTGAACTTGAGGGTCGACAATCTCAGCCCTCCCTACAGTCAAAGTGAGGGATTTCCCCTCAGCAGGTGCCTGGTAGAACCCATCCTCAAACGTCATCATATGGGTCCTCCAGTTAATGTAGGGATTGTGGTGAGTTAGCCAGGGGATTCCCAGAACCACTATAGGCTTGCCCACCAGGGTGACCACGAATTCTATGGTTTCCCTGTGCATGCCTATTTGTAGGGTAACATTCCCTGTACCCTGGGTGGCCGCCCCCCCCCCCCCGCCGTGGAACCATCGAGTTGCTGGAAGATCAGCGGCTTCGGGAGAGGGAAATGGTAAATTTAGCGCAGCGACTAGGTTGGGGTGGATCAGGCATCTGGGACACCCGGAGTCCACCAAAGCCCCGACTTCGATGGTCTTGGAGCAGTAGCTCAGTTCAATTTTTACAGCCAGGATGGGACAGTCCGCACTCACCCTGGTGGTATTGCGCCCATTCTCCACCACCTGCCCAGCAGCGCTGTTTAGGACAGGTGGAAGGCGTTTTCCGCCAGCTGCTCCGGGGTGGCCAACCCGTCCCCCGCGAGGTAGACGTCCTCTTCTTCATCCGGGGTCGCTAGTGCCCCTGTCAGCCGTCGGGGAGGGTTGGGTGGTTTCTGCAGAGCCTTCTGCGTTGGTCTAGGTGGGCGATCCGCCGCCCTAGCCTTGTGGCATTCTGCCGCACGGTGACCTGCCTTACTGCACTTGATGCATTGCCCACAGGCAAAGCGACGTTGTCTTTCAGCATCCCATGTCGGGCCCGACTGTGGCACTGGCCCTTTCCCGCTGGAAGGACGCCTGTCTCTCTTAGTCGCCAGAGTGAAGGTGCGCCGGACATGTTCAGCCTTCCCGGCAAGACAGATCCAGTCGTGCAGTGAGTCCGGATCATCTCTGTACAGCGCCCATTGCAACACCTCTCGATTGAGGCCATCCTTAAACATATCGATCAGGGTGGCCTCCGACCATTCAGGGACCTTCCCTGCCAAGACCTTAAATTCTAGGGCGTAATCTGCGACCGATTTCTGCCCCTGATTGAGTTCCTTAAGAGTGCCTTTAGCCCTCTCCTTCGCCAGGGGGTCTTCAAAGTACCGCTTCAAGGCGGTCAGGAAGGTGTGGAAGGTAGCCAGGGCTGGGGCTCTGGATTCTGACATTTGTACGTACCAGTCCATGGCTCTGCCCTTAAGTTTTGTGGCAATAGCCGAGATTTTAGCCCCTTCCGATGCAAAACAATGTCCGTATAGTTGGATGTAGTTTGTTGTGTTAGTTAAAAAGAATGACAGGTTCGTGGGGTCGCCATCAAATTTTACTGGAAAGTCTTTAGCGATCCCACCAACTGGAGAAACCCCAACCTGTGAGTGAGTAGGGGTAACCCCCACCGGAATAAAACCACGGGGCCCTGGGAAAAAGTCCCGTGCCTGGCCCCTTCCTCTCGGGGCCAGTGATAGGGTGGGTGGGATGCTGAGACCCCTCCCTGCGCCCTGCGCAGCAGCACTCTTCGTGAGCTCACTCACCACAGTTGACATGGATCGCAGCATGTGTTCTAATGATTGCACATTGGACTCCAGAGCCCTGATCCTGTCCGGTGTGACGGGATCGTCCATCCTCGGTACTGCCGGTTGTTGCCCGATCGGCAGTCCTGCGAATTCCCTCTCGGGCGTCTGGGGGTATTGGAGTCTCCAAGTGGTGTGGGATGTCCCCGGCCAGGGGTCCGCTACGCCGTCCCACCTGAAGTGTTGTTGACTCACAACTCCCTCTTCCATCAGGGCCCTCCACTCCGGGCTGGGGCTCCAGGCTCCAAACTGGGGTGCGGTGTGGGTAGGGAGGGGGCTCGTGTCCCATCTCGGGAGTGCCGATTCCAGAAGCTGTCTGGTCATCTCCCCCACTCGCGTTGAGTCCTTTGCGTCTCCGCTCTGAAGCGCCGACTCCAGGATCATCCCCGGTTCAGTCATCGCCAGTTGCTCCTCTTGCAAAAAAAAATTTCCTGGTAGAGGCTAGCGAGGTTCGTTCTTAAAAGACTCTCAGCTTTATGTAAGGAATGCCTAAGACCAAATAAAAGACTCAGACTCTAAATCAAGTTTAAGCTCTGGCTTTTATTTAGAATAGAATGCACACCAGTAAAAAGCTGAGAGTGAGGGAAGCACGCCAAAAGTTGAATTAAATAGTCTCGCGCCAAACAGCGCTCCACCCCCACACTCCCCGGGTGTGCCCCACGAGTTCCACGGAGTGACAGGCCATCAAGACTTGACAGGTGAGAGGTCGTCCAGCCCCATTCGCCCTGGGCATCGCCCTGTTTATCTTCCTGCAAGGTAATGGTCCATTACCGGGCGATTAGACCTCGATATTCCTCGAAAGCCCGGACGCACCCTTCCGAACCTCGCCCTGATCATTTCTTTGACAATGGTGTCAATGATCGATTACCGGGCGATGAGACCTTTTTGTTCAATAGATCTCCCAAACCCATTACCTTCTTTGTCCGGATTATTGCCCGCACCTCTCCAATCATTGACACGCATCCGCGCTTTGTCATGCGAGCCGTTACGATGTCGCAAACATCGCAACGGCGATCATGACAATTAGTTGGATTGTTTGCCTTAGTTTTTTCAATAGTTGTCTTAAAAGCAGCTAAAGCACAGCCATTGTTCATTTGCCAATTTCTGCATGTTATGACCAAATATTGAATCTAGATTTACATATACGAAATATTGAACAGTATCCTTATCTCTGTAGAGCATTTATCAACATACATTCATTGTTCTCTTCTTCCCCTTTTTACATTTCCTCTTGTTTTAAAGGACATTGCCACGCTGCAGTGCTTCAAGCAATTCAGGATTTGGATTTATCTCGAGTTCTACCTTTAGGCCGTCAGCATAGCCTTTTCAATGGCTTGGAAGTAGTCCTAAAAAACATTGGACATCTAATCAGCCAGAACCTGCCTGAGATTTTACAGATTTTACTTTGCATGACAGCAACAGTATCTCACATTCTTCAGCAAAGAGAAAAGGTGAGAGCTGCTGCATATTTAAGCTGGCACATGAGAGTAAAGAAAATTCTTGAAGTGTGGTTAATTAAGAAAGTAATGCTAATAAGCTAATTTGGTTATCTTTCTTATTTAGTGTGCTTGAATTAAAGTAAGAAAGATAAATGCTTATTGGAAATAAGCATGAGCTCTGACTTGCAAGGATGCATTTCAATTATTTTACAAAATTAAACATTTTGGTTTAGTTCCTAAATTTAAAACACAAAATGTGCAGTGTGTATTCTTTTTTTTTAGATTTACATTATCAGTAAAAAAAATGATAATATTAGCATTAGCAACCTCCTGTTACAATCTTGTTACCCTGTATACTCATGGCAGGGACAGTCATGCTGGTCTTGATGTACTGTATTGCTTCAGTGCTATATAACAGGAAACTAAATTTGCTTGTTAAATTAAATTACATGTCTTGATAGCTCTTCTCTGTTTTATTGTGTCACCACAATAATCTGTGAGGCAGTTAGGTTGGGAGAGAGTGAGTGTCCCAGCACAGTTCATGGTAGAGCATGGAATTGAATGCATCATGATCAAGGGCTCTAACTTGCTTCTACTGCTACAGCAACATCAAAGCAAATCACATCAAAATTTTATTATGGTCATAGACCAGCATAGAGCAATAATCCTAATCCTTAGGTGTGGAAAAAAATAGTTACTTTTGTTAAATGCCCAAAAGTACTTTCAAGCTCTGACTGCACATCTTAACCTATGTGAGTCAGGCAGCTGGTTAAACTGGGAAAAGGCCGATCTTTTTGGCAAGATAATTATTGGTGTCCTTTTGCATAAAGTTAGTAACTCTGAAATGAAACACTGTAATTCAGTAACCCAAAAAGGTATTTCACCATTGTCATTTGTTAAACTTAATTTAACATTTCATTATCTACTGAGGAGCTAAAAGCCACTTAAAGTCTGTGAGAGCCCTATTTATACTTTACTTGGTAGTTTTCTGAACATATTAGTCATGCATTAAAGACAAATATTCCCATTTGTGTTAAACTTTGACTTTGTGTAGTTGTAAATGAATTTAACAGTCCTAACAATTTCTTAAAGTTTGCATTTCTGATAAATGTTTTTGTGGTTATGGTGCTTACATTTTCTTTCACTGCCATGCAGATTCTTAATTTGCGTTACAGTATTTCATGTTGACTTTACCTCTGTGAAGAGTGTTAATGTTTTCTACCACAGATTAAAGTTACTATGGTAACTAACTATTTTGGCCGGGTGAAGAGGTTGAATTTAATTGTCTCCTTTTCATGTGTTAATGGTTGCATTGCCTAAGGGGGAACAACTTGCCTGGACTTGTTTTAGTTTCTGTTTCCCTTCTGTGTAGGCATGTAGAGAGTAGAGCTGCTGTCACTGAGAGCCTGAAACAATGCAGAAGCTTTTAAATACGTTTTGCTTTCTGTAAATAAAATTATTTTTATAGAAATGTCTGGTGTGTGACTTTTCTGATCTCTCCTGGGCCAAAGGCTATCCCAGCAATCTGCCAACAAAGAGATCACATGTTATAGAGGTTACAATTTCCATAGTGAGAAGGTTATGGGGAAACAATCAGAGGCAGTTACACAAGGTGTAACCAATGAGATGTTTAAAAAGCTCCTTCTCGAAGTATCATCTCATCTGAGAAGTTACAACATGTGGGTAGTGCATGCTAATGTCTCATAACTAATCTTTAAAATATTTTGGCCCAATGCATGAATAAAAAATGCAATTTTCTTAAAATGTTTTGCTTAAGAAAAGAAGTTTGTTTTACAGATTCAACTCAGATTTATCAACCAGCTGAAAAACTTAAGGCGCCTTGGACTTAAGCTTATAGCAGACTTTTTCTCTGACTTCGAAATGTACAGCTTTAGTGTAGAAGAGATTGATGCTGTGTTCTGCGCAGTGGTGTGGCCCCAGGTAAGGCTGCTCCTTTCAGTAGGTGATTCCGGAGGTTGCCTAGTACAGACTGCAAATGCCTTCTTCTGGGGGAAAAGCAGAAACTGGAGCAAAAGGAAGAGATTTCATTAAAATAAAACATCTCACTTCATTACATCCCCCTTAGATGCTCCAAAGGTTTCTAAACCTAATTACAGTACAACTTCAGTAGCTTTTATTTTATTTTAAATGTTACCAATCTGTTACCAGGCCTGGGGTCAGGAGGTGGGGTTGAGCCCATGCATTGGCTACATTAATTGTTATTGATGGAGCTGTTTTTACCCCGGCTGCTGTTTTAACATTATTAGCTGCCCAAATTGAACAAACAAATAAATAAATATTGGCTGAATTTTAATCACTCTGGCATAGATCACCTCAGCAAATATGACTCTGCATTTCCAGCTGAGAAACGTAAAAATTACAGAACAGTCCCTTTTAGATGAAATATGTATATCCGTAAGTTAGCTAGAGTTCTCACCCCATTTACTGGGCAAAGGGCACTGCATTCAGGGTTCCCTCCTCCCTTATTTTCAGTTGTACCACTGGCCTCCATAACAGGTGAAGCTACTGGCAGAGCCACAGTGGAGTAGGAATGGATCTGCAGTTCATAAATGCATCTTATTCTTCTTAAATCAGGCCAACTTTTACTAACAAAGGTGAAATAACTGTATTTATAATATTTATGTAATATTGTATAATATTCAAACATAAATAAAATGAAGTTTCTTCTTGTTAGCTCAGGCTAGAAAGAAACATCCTGTAGTGTAGCAGGGAAATGGTATGTGATATCCTCTTTTCTCTGGAGCCAGTTCCCTGGGACATAGAGACTGTTCTCTAAAATTAAGAGCAGGCCCCTCTCACTTGGTGAATTGTAGGCAACCCCTGATGGTAACATGCTTGGCTGGACTCCTCAAAGGTATTTTTGCGCTTGAGGTCAGTGAAGGCAGCTCTCACTATTCTGGCACGAAAGACATCACAGCAAACAGTGGTTGAATTTATGCTGGATTCACACATTGTGCTAAGTCAAGATGAAGCAAGCCACTGGCATATGCAGCATGTGAGCTCAGATAGTTAATTCTTTCAGATGCAAATAATCTTGCTTCTTCCATTCTAAATAGATGTACTGAGGTTGTTAACATATCCTGATTTTATTTTCCTGCTTTGTTTTCTTAGATCACCAGGCTGGCTTCTGAGAGCCAATATTCTCCTACTCCTTTATTCAATATTATTCACATCTGGAGCAAAAACCCCAGGTAATCTATTCATTTTTTAGCAAAAAACATTATAGACTTTACTATCTACATTATTTAAAGGCTTTAAATCCAGAAGCTTTATTGCCCTGCAGGTTAACATGCATTGTTGTTTTAGAACTCTGCAATCTGAAATATTCACAAACTGCAACCCCCATTATCTCTTATTATTCACCTTGCTGATTGGGCCGATAGAAGTTGTATATCAGTCACAGATGGAGGGCCACAGTTGGCTGTCTGTGTTCTTTACGTACAAATGTAGCAGTAAGTATAAGTAATTGAAATAGTGGGACCAGGCAAAAAAGGGCTAGAACCATATATTGCAAACATTTGTGTCCTGCCAAAGTATAGTGTCCCTGTTGTCCTCTTCTTCTACCTGTTTGTGAACAAGACTAAACTGTAAGCTTGTGATTCAGAGAAGCTTAAAGGAGAGGTGACTGACAGTTTCCAATGTTTCTTCTTTCCCAGTCCCAACCTCTTTAAATCAAGTGATTTCTTGCATTAGGCCCAAACCATAATTGACAAGTGACAGTGGCTGCATTTGTACAACACAGGAAAGACAAAACTAAATAATGTGGTTATTTAATTATCTCTTAATACAGTGTATAAACCACATCTTATTACTGCAGGAGTTCTGTCTGTTGATCTTTCCAGGTGTTTTTATCCTACAGATAGAACCATGCTTCAACTCAACTATATTTTCATCTCCAAGGCTAGTGTGTATGTTTATAGAATAGTCCGTTCCTGATCTCCAGGAAAAGCCTGGAATTATTGGGTAGCAGCCATTCAGGGGATTTCATGTTTTTTCCTTCACTGTTAATATCTAGAAATGGTTGTGCATATTTTTATACTAAAAGAAGTTGAAGCAGTTTCTTTAACATGTCCACTAGAAGAATGAAAAACTTGTTTTTCAGTTTTGGATCCCATATAATTTATTTCTTAAAATCTCCCCCCCCCCCACTTCTCACTTTGTTTTTAGGTATTTCCCTTTGCTGGCTAAGCAGAAGCCAGGGCATCCAGAATACGATATATTATCAAATGTATTTGCTGTGCTCTCAGCTAAGAGTCTGGGAGAGGGAACAGCTGGTATTGTGATGGATGTGGTTGACAGCCTCCTCAATACTCCTGACTTTGAGCCTCAGGACCAGTTTAGTAGCTTGACAGTGACTGACTGCATCCTTACTGAAGTTGAAGAAATAGTGGGAGGTAGGAATGGTTAGGCCTTGATTGGATGATGCTGTTTGTTTGTTTGTTTATTACTATACTGCCCATTTCCATAAGGCACAAGATAGTTTACAAAAACAAGGAAATAACTAGAATAAAGTCAAGGGCACATGATATTAAAACAATCTGTATAATTGGTAGTCCACCCACCATTGGGCCCAAACACTTAGTGAAACAGCTAGGTTTCAAGCAACTTATAAAAGGCAAGGAGGTTCCAGTGATGGTAGGACTGTAAAGATTGCCTACCCTAATAGACTCAGACTCACAAGCAGGAACTTAATGATATCTGATTTATTAAAGAATAGTATGCAAATACAGAGAAAGCTGAGAATGAGCAAAAGCGCGCCAAATACAAACTAAAAACCCTCGGCACAACCATAATCCCTCCCCTTGCCCAGCCGTTTCAAACTCCCCCCCCCCCCAGGTGCTGGTAACCGTTTCTGCTGATGTTCTGGGAAAGAAACCTTGAACACACGAGATAACCCAAACACATTCCAATCCAGCTGCAAACAGATAACAATCCCATGAGACAGAATCCTCCTCTCCTCCCAAACGAAACACGCATCAGCCAAATGACATGCGAAACGTTATGATGCAGCGGTAACATTGGAACGATGAACATGACAGACAGAGAGTTAATTTGTAAATGAAAATTGAGTGTATTATATTTGAGCTTTATAGATGTATATACAAGGCATATACTTGTATTCAAAGCTGTTTACACAGAATATGTAAACAAAATGGAAGATACTTCATGGTCTTGGCTTAGAATACTTAAAGGGCTGCCCAGGCCCACAATACACAGCCTTTGCATTGAAGCAGCCTTCAAACACCTTCCTGCCATCTGAAGTCAGAAGTGTGGTAGTTACACGGAAGACCTTTTCACCTGCCTTTTGGAATAATCACTTTAAGAAGACTTGCCTAATACAGGTTTCCCTTCAGAATAAGGCACAGATTGAAAAAGTAGTCAAAGTTGCCAGCTTTTGAGCCTTATACTGGAAGTCAGCCACCTTTTCAGTATTTGGTGCAACTACATGATCGTTTTGATAGCAGAGATGACAAAAAAATATTAAAATGACTCAGAAATGGGAGTTTATGCAAGATTTTGGATGTCTTGCAAGACTTCCGGGTTTTAATCTTTTTAAAAGATATCTTTGTTTCAACAAACACCATAAGCAGGTATAGTAAGTTTATACTGACACCAAAGTATCATCATCATCATGGTGTATAACAAATCATAATAATACCAAAGTTGAAACATACATACTTATTTTTTTAAATAAATAATCATAAGCCTCTCTTTCTAGGCTGTTTGGTAAAGATTTTGGTTTTTTCTGCTTGGAAAAAACCTGACCTGGTTTTTTATTTTACTTACCATATTCTACCATCTTCATTTTAGATCTTCCTAGTATGGGGATAAGGCTTGTTCTCCCCCATGTCCCTTCAATTCTTCAGTATCTCAACAAAACTATGATCAGCACAGATAAGATAAAGAAAAAAAAGTATAATGTGCAACTCAGCAAAGAACTCAACATTCTTTCAAAGTAAGTGGTTTTGTACCTTTTCTAATAGTTCATATTTACAAGAGATTTCTTAATGCTGTAGAAGTGGTAGAGAGGGAATAGCACTTCTTCTTTGATGTGAATGGGGCTAATAGAATATAGTAGAGGCAAGGATTAACTCTTCCTAATCTCACAGAAGGCAAGAAATCAGATGACTTTGTCAGTTCTTCCATTTTCACTCAGAACAGATGCAAAAAAAAATCTTTTGTGCCTCCTTTACATCTTTCGCTGTTTCTGATAATGCAATGACATGCTCATTGTAAGCAGAACATCAAACCTCTTCAAGGGTACATATTAAAAAAGATTCTTGTGCAGCCTTGGCCTCTAATTTAGACAACCGAAACATTACATTGTGATATAATTGCCTGTGGTTACCTTTTGTTTTCTGTTGTATGTAGGATTAGCAAGTTTATAAACGATAAGAGCCAGAGTTCTATTCTGATTGGCCTCCTGCTCCCTTTCCTTCACCAGAGCAACATTACTCAGGTAGGTTTAGAATGAAGTGTGTGGAAAGTAATATTTTCTCTCAGGTTAGATTACTTTTCTGATGACACTTTAAAGGTTTTTGCCCTAGTGGACTATACATGCATTCAGGCTGAAACTGAAAGGGAACCGCGCTTTATATATAAGCCACAACAGAGAGTGAAGCTCAGGGTATGAAAAATAGTAGATGGAGAAGAGCAGAGAATATGGAAGCCTGGGCCATAGGCTTCAGTTAGATTCAGAATGAATCTAATGCGTTGATCTGTGCATTTAAGTAATTATACTTTTGCGTTGTAAAATTGGGGTTTCTAAATACAAATGTAGAGGGCAAAATGCCGCCTTGAACATCTTGCTGTTTTACTGTAAATCATTTCTTAGATCCCCATCTACTTCTGCAGATACCATCTTTAAATCTTTGGAAACATAGATACAATTTTATAAACAGCACCAAGGCTTCATGAAAGAGACCCGTTGGGGTATGCTTTGCAGAAGCAGCACTGCCTGAGTACGTAGAAAATGGGAGCAAAAGAAAGTCTAATCTTGGCATAAGGAAAGACCATCTTCATATTGGGCTTCACAGATGACCAACTCACACTAGTTTGTCATAAATGTTCGCAGTGATCAACATAATAGTGCTTGCATATGCATATAAGGAAAATGTGGAGCCTCCCAAATTGATCTTGCCTTCCATTCTCCTTTTTCCTCCTTGCTTAAAAAACTTTCCCTAAAAGTTGCAAGATAAGTTACAGTTGTTTTCCACAAAACCTTATTTGATCTTACTGAGTAAAATTATTGAGAAGTGAAGTCCAGAAATGACATTTTCTTCATTAACTTGATCTTTTAAATTGTGTGTTCGATTTAAAATTCAGAATGTTGGCATGTGACATAAACTTGATCAAGAATTTCAGTTCACTTTTTTGTCCTGAAATATCACTGACCCTTTCTTGGGAAGTTCTGACTCCGTTTTTATTGTGAACAGTGAAAGAAAACAATGTATTCAGGAATGTCATGTGATTAACATGATAATAAAAGGAATAGAAAGAATTTTGTATTGGAGACTTGATGCCTTTTTTCCCTTCTGCTAATAAAATCCACCACCAGGAGCATCGTGCTTGACCAGCTCCAAAAAGCAACACTAAGTTTATTTACAAGATAATGTTGAAATATTTACTCATTTTTGACAGTTTGATGGAGCTTCAATATTTAGACATTTTGATAGATACTTCTTTTTGTGGGGGCATGTTTCCATTGACTGCTGCACTTTTTTCAACCAAAACTTAATTGGTGTCTCTGAAAGTCACAGAAGAATTTACATAAAACTACTTTCAGTAATCTAGTCAATTGTAGTCTTTCGCAGTATATTTGTGCAGAGGAATGCATGGATAATCTTGAAGAAGATATGCAGGAATAGACAAGGCAAAATAAGAGACAGCTCAGTCCTGTGGAAGGAGAAGGCATGAGAAAGAAACTCGTCTTTTTGGTATAAGAGTTGGCACAGGGATACTCTGGCAGGCTTTCAGGATGCTGTTATTACACCTTAAACCAGGATTTTGCAACCATGCTGGCTGGGGAATTCTGGGAGTTGAAGTCCATACATCTTCAAGTTGCCAAGGTTGAGAAACACTGCCCTGAACAATAAAGTAGCATTCCTGTAATCCTTGCTCTGTCTGTTTCCTCACCTGGTCTACTGACGATCTGTTTCTTTCAGGATACAGAGATTGATATCCTGGAGACGGTGAAAAATCTACTGAAACATTGCTTAACTCCAGCAAGCTTCCTTAAACCTTTGGCAAAACTGTTTTCTGTTATTCAGAACAAATTGTCTCGTCAAGCACTCTGCATGGTTTTTGAGGTATTATATCAGTGCTTACTTTTTAAAAAAGTATTCTGATCCCACTATGATTCAGTGACTTGAGTAGGTTTGTTCCACAGCTAGAGGCTAGTCTTGACTCCTTTATAGTCCTTTTTTGGTGAATCATCCTTTTCTGTCCTCTTTTTCTTTTTGTCTTAGAAAACAGTAGCTAGAGGAAGAGGCTTTTGTGATATCCTCCCTAAGATTCTCTGGTCATAGATAGGTAATGTGATGTCTTCCAGAAGTTTTGGACTACATTTCCCACAAGCTGTTGTCATTGATCATGGGAATTGAAGTCCAAAATGTATAGACAACACCACGTTGCCTATCCTTGCATCCATACCATAAGGAGCCATAATCTGTTGTTTCCCTGGGAGAAGGTAACGTGCTGCAAAGGATTTCTCCAAACATTGTAATTGGTTGCCAGATAGACTAGTCAGTTGTTTGTTGATCAAGCAAATGCAAAGTGAATCAAATTGCAACAAATATGTGGTGTATTTACATACTGAATGCAGTGGCAATTCTAGTTTGTTTGTTTATTTAATCCATTTATATAGCATTCTCGTTGTCATGTCCTATTTTAAAAAGTGAAATGGAGAGGTATAAAAAAGGTACAACTAATGTGATGGTGATAAATTGTCTCATAAAGGAATGCTCCATAAATTTAGACATATTCATATGGAAAATCGCTGAGAGTGGATAACTTAGAAATATTTCTATTCTGATTGGCTTAATTAAAATAATATAATGGTAGAGAAGCATTTGAAAGTCACTTAACAAAACTTTTTTCGCTAGTTATTCCATATAAGAGTAATTGTATACAGCGTACAGTACATATTCTAACATGTGTGATCTATGCACATTTGTCCTTTGGTCACAATGTATATTGCTCTAACCATTTTTATCTTCAATGAAAGTAAAAATAGCCTAGGAAAAATTAATATGTGAAATAATTGTGAATTATGTCATTCATTAATTCTGTCTTTTAATGACTTTAAATCTATTTTAACAGACATTATCACATTTGGAAAGTAATATAAAATATATCACAGATACTGTCAAGGTATGTAGTGGTTTCCCTGATTTGCTTAAACTGGTTTTTTAATTCAAACTGACTTTAATTCAGTTTGATGTATATCTTGATTAAACATTTTGTCTATCTTAGCTGAATGCTTTCAATCCACAACATCTTGATGAGATCAACTTTGACCTCCGTTTGTCAGCATTCCAAGACATCATTTCTCATATCAAAGGGGTGGACAAAATAGATGTCAACTACCTCATCCCAGTAATGCATAACTGTTTCTACACTATACAGGTGAGTCCCACCCATATGGAAGAGAGCTGCCCTTGCTTTATGATTGTGCTCTTAGAAATATATTCATTTTATATTGTTTTTTAAACATATTTGCAATTTAATAGAGTTTTTAAAAACCCAATATTTGCATACTTTCCCCTGTCCGTCATGCCTACCTCCAGTTGTGAGAGTAAATTCTCAGATGGCCTGGTAACAACACATGAATCTGTTAACAAAAAAAGAGAGAAGTGGAAATTGTTGGTCTTGCCTGAAAGAGAATGGCTTCCAGTCATTACATAGGCAAAATAACACAAGACTTTTAACCTTGATTTCATAGCAAATAAACTGGGTTTTCATTTGATACATAGCAGTCACTGGATCCTTTTGTAATGGCTTTGTTAACTCTGCTACAATACATCTACTTATCAGAGCTATGGTGTCTTTGCAAGTCTGTTCTTTCGGTTTCTTGCCAAGCTAACTGAATGAAGTTGACACCAACTGTGGTTTAACTTTGATTTAGAAATTCCTCTTACTCAGTTCTTCACATATTTATATTGTGCCTTTGAAAATATGATTCGGAAGACTTCTTAGCAATATACGGGAACATCTTAAACCAAATGCTCCTTTATTTGGGATAGTGCAGCTGTATTAAGATGTTTCATGCACATTCCAAATCACATTCCATCTTTCAAACCTGGTTCTCTGCACACCCCTAGAAAGCAGTGCCATCCAATTTCTACAATGAAACAGAAGAGTTGTATCTACAGCTGTGTGGATGTATCTGCATGGCCCCAAAAGCATTTCTAAGGACCAGGGGATCTTTAAAAGATTTAGTGTGGAGAACTATAGTAGGAGGTGGAAAGAGTCAAAATAGTTGGAATTGGAGGCGACTTAAAGGAGCCTGGTCCTGCAAAACATTTCCTTTTGATTGTTGCTCATTTATTCTTCCCTCCTGCCTTCTATCTGTGCAACTTCTTGGCTTTCCCTTGACGCATGTGGCCAGGAAGGGGAAATAATGAACTGCAGTAGGATATGGTTGGGGGAGAAGGAAAGCACATGTTCCCTTATCATGAATTCCAGAATGTGAAAAGTTTATGGTCTGTGGTTGCCAGCCATAAAATAGCAAAATTTTCTTTTCTTTCTGGGAAAAAAGAAGCATGTAAAAGGTTTGCAGTGAACTTACACACTTGTGGTCATGGCTTGCTGCTATTGAAGATTACTTGGAATTTTAATCACATTACAACTGCTTTGAACTATCATTGGGGATCAGGTTTATGTTTATTTTAGTGCACACTTTTAACTATTTCTCTAATTTATAGTATAATAATCTCAGGTGTCCTGATCCATTTCTTTTGCAGTTAGAGGAAATGGCTTTGAGTGACAATGCTGTCCTCTGCCTGAATGTCATTATTCATAGATTTTCTGAACTTGATCACACAGAGGATGAATTCAAGGAAATTATCCAGCGCACACTTCTGGATTCTCTGAGAAAAGGGCTAAAGAGCAAGACAGAGGTGAATAGCCTAACTCTCTCCTGGGTTTTGTGTTATAAAAATCAGGATGAATTGAAAATCTGTGTCCTATAGACCTTGTAATTCTCACTTTTACCTACATAAAAGTTCTTGGGAGGACTTTTTACTATGTTTTCTGTTCCAGCTCTTTTTTTAACATGACTTCTATTTTGTTATTTATGCTTGAATTAATATGAGTTATCCTTGAATTACTGAAGGCTTGTAATAGATACATATATGCTTTTTATATTTTATGACTAAAAATGTTCCATTATCTGTTTCCATCATGACTCCCTCTTTTCCTTGCCCATTCCTCTGAACCCGTGGTCATCTGAATATGGCAAAATACCAAATATATGAAATCAGTTAAATTCTGAACACTTTGGGACATTTGCATATGTTATCCTGGGTGCAAAAATTGTTTTTCTGGGAACAGCTAGTCTTTAAAAACCATAATGTGTTTAAGGTACCACTATTATTATTATTACTGATATGGTATAAATTATGTATTTCCATTATTTCTCGGAGGTCTAGTCTTGGTATAATAAACATTTGGTGTTTAGAAATGGTCACAATAGCTTAGGATAGCAGTTTGAAGGGGAAAAATTCAGATAGACTGCTGTGAAAAAACAGTTTTTCTTTCTATTCAAAAAGTGGAGGCACTGACATGCTTTAGGAGGTCAGATGTCACTGTAAATCACTTACTACATTTTCTTTGGGGTTTTAGTGCATTCAGCAGGATTACACCTCATTACTATCAAGCTTGATTCAAGCATTTTCAGAACATCCAGAGTTTCATGACTTGGTCCAGCTGACTGATTATCATGATCCAGAGATGGACTTCTTTGAAAATATGAAGCATATTCAGGTAAGAGGAAATGTTGTAACTGGTTCTCCTAAAGTGCCATTGAGTTATCTGATAGTGATAGCATGAAAACTGGTATCACTCATTTCCTTTTTCCTATTGATATAAATGTCTGCAGTCCCTGGTTGTAGTACTGAAATACTTGGAGGACTAGGATATCTCAGCTAAGTTCAATTAATTTTTACATTCTTTCAGATCCACAGAAGGGCACGAGCCCTGAAGAAACTAGCTAAGCAATTAGTGGAAGGCAAAATCACACTGAGTTCTAAAAGTCTTCAAAATTACATTATGCCTTATGCAACTACCACCATTTTTGATGAGAAAATGCTTAAGGTAAGCTTTTGAAGATAAAATGGGTAAATCTGCTCATTGCCATAAGAAGGACATTTCTTCTATCAACACATTTGAACTGTACATGACTTTTCATAAAGAGAGAAAACTGAATTAGATCTCTTGCTTTACTGCCTTTAGTAGATTCCATAGTTCTTATGGAGAATTTGTTGCTGTTGTTGGAAGTTCACATTTATAATGGGGGATGATCATAAAGGGCTTGCTCAGAAAAATTGCTTCCTTCTGCCCACCCTCTGAAGTGGTCTTCATCCAGATCAGAGGACTATAGACTTATTTTTATGTTAGAAAAGAATGGATAGAAGAACAGCTTGATGTTGAACATGTTCTGTAGTTTAATCTTACAGATAATACTCTCTTCCTTAGCATGAAAACATGATAACTGCATCAGTTGAAATGGTGGGAGCTGTCTGCAGACATCTTTCTTGGTCAGCTTACCTCTATCATTTGAAACATTTCATCCACGTACTGCAGACTGGACAAATCAATCAAAAACTTGGTGTCAGGTACAGTAAATGCCAGTTTTAAGATTAAAGCTATAACCACATGCACTTACATAGGAGTAAGGACCATTGAATGCTATGGGCTTCTAAACCAATAAGTGCAACTTTGCAGTTTTGAAACCATGCTGATCTCATACTGATAAGACTTTTAAAAAATGATACTTCATTATAGTTAACTCTCACTATATTTAAGATTTTAAAGCTATTACTTATACTGTATTGCTGTACATATATTTACTCTGTGAGATTCTAATTCACCCAAAGAGCTACATTACACATGGGCATACCTCAAGGTTTCTTCCCCCCACTCTGTGATTAAGAAATGCAAGATCGCAAGCCCTTTGGCTCTTGGCCTCAGTTCATGCCATTGCTAATTTGCAACAGGAGTGAGCAGCAGTGTCACTGTTGGATCCACAAGACATCTTTTTTTGGGCAGCCCTGTAGATTTGCATAATTACTTCTGCAGTTCTCTGGAGCTTGTCCATAGCCTTCCAGTTACTACATCTTGGGCTGCTTTTATGCCACATCTCATATTCTCCTACCTACTGTACGTATGTATGTAAATATGTATGTTTGCATTTGCTAACTACAGTTTATTTGACAGTCCAGCAAGAGTCAAAACAGCTTACAACAACAACAAAAAATACATCAAAATTATAAATCAAACAGAAGCAAAGCAATAGTGCTTCAGAGGACAGCATCCAGTAACAGGAGAGCAGGTTTTAATGGCATTCTGAAAATTGATTAGAGTGGGAGCCAATCTAATCACCAAAGAATGCTGTTCCAAAGACTATTTCTGCTAATAATATTTATGTGAAGATTTTTTTAAAAATTATTATATTAATCAATATAGTTCATTAATTTTTAAAACATCTTTTGCACCCGTTCTGTGTTTTCACAATATTTCAGCCCTTCAATTATGCAAATAAGCAGAATGTATAACTGTAAGATTGTGATGCAGGTATGCTATTTGCACTGTAGTTAAAGTGTGTCATCTATTAATCCAGGCTTATTTTCACCATGATAGTAGTGGCTTAATTTCTACAAAACGTTTTGCAAATTTTTTGGTAAAGTTGGAAACCCTGGAAATCACATGCATTTCTTTTTCTTTCTTATTTGAAAGCGTGCTAGTAATGGTGCTGGAGGCTTTTCATTTTGACCATGAAACTCTTGAAAAGCAGCTTTTGATTATTGAAAAGGAAGGTGAGTTTTCTAATTCCTGAATCTGATTGAGGGTACCTTGGCCCATGGGAATCTATTCTGCTTGAAATAAATTATGGTGTCCTTTTACATTTTTTAATAATATGCAAAAGAGAGAGAAAGATCAAAAGCATATACATTTTATGTACTAAACTACAATTAAATATTTAGCATTTTTCTCAACTATTATGCGCAGTCCAAATTTCTAAATAATCATCTGGCAGTAAAATGCTTGCTCAAATATAGAAGTGAGTGTTACAGACCTTGGTATAATTGACAGAAAATGAGTATCCTTCCAGCCTTACAGTACAACATTTTTGCAATCATAAAAGCATACAATTTCTTACATCCTTCTTTAATTTACTGTATGTTACTGTATGTTACTGTAACATTTACTTTTCCTGTACTAGATTAATATGATTTCTTCTCAGGGATTTGCTTCCAATGCAGTGTAATACTAACCGAAAAATAATTGAAATGCCCCATAGTTTCTCTTTACATAGGGACTATTGTTTATGCCTTTATTTTTTCAAGGTTGTTAGTTTAGAATGCCTACTTAAAACTAAACTTATATGCAGTTCTGCATTGAGCAGAGCTGGCCTAATTTATTTCCTGAGTTATGAAGACATGCTGTGCAATCTGACTATTGTGCTTTTTGGTTTAAATTCTTGCATTACATGTGGCTGCATGTGACCTTCAGAGTTACTGTCAGGAGGATGCATCATTCTGACCACACTGCCCCCTCTTAGTATGACTTGCTGATTTTTTTATTGTAAATTGTTTTGAAATTTTTAAAAATAAACAATATATAAATATTTCAAATAAACAAATAAGTGCGACATGCCTAGCTGAAAGGAAATCAGCATGGGTGTTGCAAAAAGAAATTCTCCTTTACTGACATGGATGGAAGTGTCATTTTCCACTTTGACTTTGTACACCTTGATTTTTAGAGTTCTTCATTAAAGACTCTTGAGTAACTCAGTGACAGTCATGGGATTAGATTAGGTGTCCTTTTGTGCAACTTGGTAAAAATAACAAAGAGTAGGAATGATTTTAGGGTGTGTTCTATATCTGGCATACCACATACCGGTGTGGTTGCCACATTTGTAAAAGGATATAGAAGAAGTGGACAGAGGGCAACCAAAATTGTCAGGAGGCTCAAGCACCTTCCCTATGAGAAAAGGCTAGAAAGTTTGGACCCTTTAGTTTGGAAAAAAGGTGAACAAGAGGGCATGATTGAAGAATATAAATCACGCATGGCACAGAGAAAATAGGCTGCAAGAATTTTTTCTCCCTCCCTCACAACACTAGAACCAGGGTCGTCCAATGAAGCTGATTGAAAGGCGATTTGGAACTGGTGGAACAGCACACTCCTTTGTGTAGCACATAATTAACATGGGGAATCCATTACCACAAAATACGGTGATGGCCTCTGACTTGGATATCTTGAAAAGGGGATAAATATGAAGGTTGACTTTATCCCAGCTATTAGTCTTGAGCCTCAATGTTACTTGTAGGTTGGGAACAACAAGACTTCAAATACCAGTTGCAGGGAAACAATGGCAGGAGAGGAATATGTTACTTACAAGCATCCACCTTGGTGGCCGCTGTGAAAAGGGAACTGCTGGCCTAAGATAGGCCTTCATGTCATCCAGCAGGCTATTCTTATATTCTTAGGAGTGAATTTGTCTGGGTAAACATTTTTAATTACTTTTAATTATTTAATTTTTAAAAATTACTTTAAGAAATAAATGGCATAGTGTGCTGGCAGTAACTTAACTGGTTTAGTTTATTTCAGTAAGGGCTATCCAGAATACATTTTGCTATGTGATGGGGTACTTTTATTATAATTTCTGGCTTTTGTCCTGTTTATCTTAAATGAGGCTAAATATACTGAGGCTTATAAAATGAAATTATGTATTTAGGTGAAAGTTCTAAACTTCTGATGAGCACAGGTACAAGTTTCGTTTGTTACAAAGCTGATATTGCCAATTAATTATTTGAGTATAGAAACTTATGTAATCAGAATAAGACAAGAAATTGAAGTTAGATCAGTCTTTGGAGAATATTTTACAGAGATATAAAAAAACTTAGAAATGGAGTTTCCAGGAAAAAGATATGGCTGATTGAATTCTTAATAGGAGTGCTTCATGCTAGAGTATTTTGTTACCGTTTTTATTTCTTTGTCTTATTCCAAAATGGAATCTTGATTAATAAATGTCATAGTCATTTTCATTCATTTTATGTAACTTATGTAGAAGCGATGGATATCAATCCTGAAGTAGAGAATGAAGCCATGGAGGTGGAATGTAGTGATGGAGAAGAAGAAAGCCAGAAGACCAGCAAAAAACATTCTTGTGTCAGTGAACAGAAGGACTATGCTACATCTGGGTCCTATCAGCCTGCTAATGAAGAAGATGAGAACTCCCAGAAAGCTACAAAACCACCCTCATTCCTGCCCAGGAATAAGAAAGAGTTGGAGTGTCTGATTAAACATATTCAGGAAACAGTGACTGGCAATATATTGCCCAAACTGCACAGATGTCTCATTGCAAAGGTACATTTTAACACTTCCTTTCTTTTTTCTCTGGGGCGTTCAGGTTGGCATTATGGGGATTTTTCATGCCTTTATTTCACAATAATAGCATCGGAAAGGTCATGCTGCAGAAGATCATATAGAGATTTTTATGACTGAAGGAAGTTTTAGACCTAAGATACCTTAGTCCTTGTCCAGCACTCTAACCAGCCTTTCTTAACAGTTCTCCTAGCTGGGGTATAATTGGAGTTGCAGTCAAGCCCATCCAGAGAAGGCAGATCTAACTTATACATTAAAGTAGACTGGGTATAGATTCCTCTCCCAGCATGAAGAAAGATATCAAATGCAACTTGTAGTAAAGTTGTTACTGAAGAGGATTTGTTTCGGTACTTCACAGGTCAAAAGAGATGAACAGCACAAGATGGTGAAATCCAAGATTGTCAATGATGAAGAGGTGGTGCAGGTGCCAATAGCTTTTGCAATGGTCAAGCTGATGCAGTCTCTTCCTCAGGACGTTATGGAGGAGAATTTGCCAAGGTAAGTTTAATATCTATAAATCATTTGCATGTAAATCTTTTCAACTGCCACCACCACCACTGTATAAACCTTTGAAGATTAACTACATCAATATAGTATTAAATTTTGTTGGAGTTAAAATGAATCTTTTCCCACAGAAATTGGTGTTCTGTTTTTCTCTGTTTGCCATCTTTAGATAATTGTCGTCTCTCTTTGTTTCCAGCATTCTTCTGAAAGTCTGCTCTCTTCTGAGAAATAGAGCACAGGAAATCCGGGACATTGCACGTAACACCTTGATTAAAATAATGGAGGCTTTGGGACCACAATACCTGCAATATGTCTTAAAAGAGATGGAGTCAACCCTCGTCAGTGGTTACCAGGTAAGGAGGAAGCATAACAGAATTGAAGAAGAGTCCAGTATTCCTTTTTCATTCTGCTTTTATTACCGATCCATAAATTGTAGATAGTAACAGACTGAATTTGCAGAACTATATTCGAGAATGTCTGCACTTTCTCCTAAATCAGCACATCAGTTGACATTGGGTTAGAAGCAGAGACTGCTGAAGGTAAATAATCTTAGAAATCTTAGAAATAACATTAGAAATATTGTTCCAGTGCTCCAAAAGTTTGAAAAATGCAGGATTACCCGGAAGACTGATCTAATAGGTAACAGAAAAGCTGTAGAAAGGTACATTGTAGAATTTTGACTTATATTTCTGCAATACTCTTTCGGTAGTTTTCTTTTCAGTTAACAAATATAATGGTCTCTCCTAAATATGTAGGTCCATGTGCTAACTTTCACTGTCCACCTCTTGCTGAAGAGCCTTGCCAACGATCGACTTCAAGTTGGTGATTTGGATCCGTGCATAGAACTGTTGATGGAAGTACGTTTTTTGCAGCATATAAAAAAAAATCAAATGCAAAATATTTGTTTCAGCAGGTCTTCAACTTAACTTTTGCATGGGGAAAAGGTGATACTGGGTAATGCCAAAGTCAAAACTGCTAGCACTCTGAAGAAACCCAGATCATGAGTTATTTGCATAAAGGAAGGGAAAAGAGCAATGGGAGCATTCTTTGATCTTTAGCTTGGCTTTCATAATCTCCAGACACACTATCCATGTTGTTATGTAATGCACACAAAGACATTATGTTGATATTCATTCTGAGGGGACAAATAATCTTATCTGTCATTGCATTGCTTTGATTACAAATTGCACAAAGCATTATGGTTTGCTGACATCTATTGGATTTTAGTTTTTTTAAGAGGAAGAAGGCCACATTTACAGTGTTGGATTTCTGATGTATGTCTTAAGGGCTCTTCCTTATATAACAGCATAAGTTTTTGTGGTTAGTCTTCATGACATCACAAAATTTGTACCTCAGTGGACTAAAGTGAACGGTCTGGTTACACTGAAAACAGCAGATGCAGCTATAACTATTTCATTATTGTCGGTAGCTAAACTATTCTTGTTTCTCTTGTATCTTCTGTAAAGATTTTCAACCGTGAATTGTTTGGGGAAATTGCTGAGGAAAAAGAAGTAAAAGGCATAGTTTCCAAAGTCATGGAAGCTCGTAGAAGCAAAAGTTATGATTCTTATGAAATCCTTGCCAAATATGTAGGAAAAAACCAAGTAATTAAAGTTATTCTTCCATTAAAAGAGGTAAGAAAGTAGAATAAATATTCACTGAAACTTCATAGTGGGATGTGTTGGAAAACAATAATCAGATTCTTCTAGTGAGCAGACATTCCTGGGCAGAGTGAGCAAGCTGTAGCCCCAGAGCTGCTTGTAACCTCTTTTCCTTGGCCCTCGACTCCATAGTCCTCTTTGACCACTCTTTCGAAAAGTTTTCACCATTTTGAGATAGGAAACTACAGCAGAATGCCTAAAACAAGCTTAACAATGGCTTAAAAGAAGAAAATACTGCAAACCCTGCCCCTCTCCCATCACTTTGTATCATTGCTTTAATCCCAAATGCAATCCCTGGTCATCAAAATGTTGGGTTTTTTTGCTAATTAGTCCTGCTAAGGTTCACTGTGGGCATGTGTGTATGTGTGCTTTAATGGAAAGTGGTATATACATTTTATTTATAAACAAATAAATACAGCTGTACAAGTTTTCCAGATACATTAGTCCTTCCTGTGCCAGTATTGGCTGAGAAGAACCTGAGTTGCCAGTTACTCCCAATTATACGCTTAAGGCAGGAATGAGTAAACCTCTGGGGGCCAGAAGTTTAATATTTAATATTTTTGGCATTTAATATTTTTGGAAGGGTCAACAGGTAAGGCAACAATATAAAATAGGTAGGGTCATATCATGTACATGGCTGGACAATAATTTCTTTCTTCATTTGTGAATGGGGAATTTGCTCATGTTTTTTTTATTTTTTTCTATATAAAGCTTATCTTAGGACTTACTCTACAGTTTTTCTTTATCTGGGATAATACTGGGAAGCAATTGAGCTGATTTTCAGTAACATTGACCAGAGGTTCTGAGGAGCACAAAAAAGAGTTTTATGAGCTATGTACAGTTCTGAAGCTTCAGGTTGCCCCCCTTACTGTAAGGTGACTTCATGATCTGCTGGAATATTCAGAGGATCTTTCCCTCAAAGTTTTGCCAAACAGCTTCTCCCCATCCCGACATGATCAACCCAATAGATTATCAGAAGAGCTCTTGTCACCTCTCCCACTTACAATTTTGAATTTCCAGTCTTACTTTTATTTCCTGAATGAGAAATCAGCAAATTAAGGAATACTCTAGATTATTGTCTAGAAAATATAGAACCATTTTACTGCTTTTGGATTACAGTTGCCCATCTGACCCCCAGTTTCCTCTTTTTTCTTCCAATGAATGAAGCCAGCATGAAGTTGGCAGTATTGTTCCAGAGGCTGCAGAAGCATAGCACGTGGGAGATTTTTATTGGGCTGGGAGAGTTTCTTGAGGTAGATTTGGTGGGAGGCTGCCACATGCAGATCTCTCCTGTAGAGAGAGGACATGCATGCAATCAATGCAAATATATTTAGTAACAGTATGATAAATATGTAATTGGAAGAAGAATAGAGGGAAGGTCCTCAGTGGTGTAGTGGAGCACTTTTACAAATCTTCCTTGATATGGAGGCATGGGAAAAAGCAAAATGATACATCTTGAACATGCTGCTGCTGCAGAAGGGTAGAAGGTATGAGCGTTGAAAGTGTCATTCTAAAAAGATTTCCATTCTAGGATTTGCTTTGTAAGGTGATTTCTATACTGTAATGTTGTCCTGCAGATTTTGGAGAATACAACCAGCCTAAAAATGTCTCGAAAGGTGCATGAAACTTTACGACGAATTGTGTCTGGATTGATACTGAACAAGGCAATGACTGCAGAGTCTGTTCTTCTACTCAGCCATAGTTTGATTAGTGAAAATCTACCATTGTTAACAGAGAAAGCAAAGTAAGTTTAGGAAGAATAAAATGCATAGAAAGCTAAATTTAGTTTGATCCCCTTTTCTTTTGCTTGCCAATAAACGTTATTACTTTATGTAAAATGCTAATAGAAAATCTATATAGAGTGCCTATGTTTTATATACACACAGCAACACACGTATTTATACACAGCGAATCCCATTGCATTATCATAAATGCAAAGAAGTCAACAATCTCTGGTTCTGTGTTTCTACAATGCCTGCAGTTTTGGATTTCTCCCATTTGTTTATCTGCAGTTCCACTGTTTCTAGTTTAGCCATATTTTATTTTAACCAGCATTTGATTCCTTCTTCTTTAGGATAAAAACAAAGGTTTTTTCCCTAGATCACTCTACAGAGGGCTGTTTAATTCATCAGTATTATATGACTGATCTTTCCAATCACTCAAGCAGGAATGGCTTCATTAAATAATTGAGCTTGCTTTGAACTATATGATTTCATTCTAAAGATCAGATTTTGGTTTCCTCTCCTTTCTCTGCCCAGTAAATGCCTTTACTTTGATTAGAAGGACTGTCCGCTAAGACCATAATTCTTATTTTTGCTTTCTTCAATAACTGTTTTCAGAATGAAAGCTGCAATTCCTCCAGATCCTCGTTTGCAACCAGAGAGCTGCCTCTTACTGCCACCGACTCCTGTTCGAGGAGGTCAAAAAGCCCCTGTGAGCAGCAAGACTAACATGCACATCTTGGTTGAGTCAGGGCTACGGGTAAGAAGTACCCAGCATCCCTCCCTCCCTCCCTCCCTCCCTCCCTCTCTCTCTCATTGATTTTTTTCTGTTTTAAAATGTGTAGTCTCTCCAATATGAAATGAATCCAACACTTTATTTTTCCAGAGCTGGAACATTACAAACAAACCAAATCAAATCTCATGACCCACCTTAAAATTGTTGAAATAGCTCTAGTTTCTCCCTACAAGTTACAGATGGGCCACTTGACCAGAATAAAGAGTTGAAGAGAGAGGATAAATATAAACACAAGGCTCCCCACAGTTATGGGAGAACTGGCAATGTGTGTAACACTGCATTCACTTTCCATTCCTCACATGCTCTAAATTTTTCTTTCTAGGCTAATTGCAAATCAGGACTTGTCATTACATGTGAATGTATGTATTATTTGCACAAACAATTATTTACGTGTTTGTTATTAAACTTGAAAAGAGAGCCTTGGAGGTCACTAAGAGAGTGGATCTGTAAGGCTTGCCATTGTGCCTGAACTGAGCCAGCCTACAAAGATTTGTTATTTTGTAGTAAATACAGAATAGAATCTGGAAGGATGTCTCTGTGGAAAGTTCCTGAGCAGCATTACAGTTCAATAGAATTGAGAGATTGCAGAGAAGGAAAATATTTCTCTCTGTCCATTTCTTTTGTGCCTTCATTCTTTTTCCTGCTTGCACACTCCTGTCTTAATGTGCTGCATTTCTAAGATACCACTGCAATTCTTATTGTGTTAAGTAACATCTGAGATTACCCTTGTGTTTGAATAAATCATTTCTCTTTTTAGATTAATGGCACCCTAACACTTCTTTATTATGTACAGCTGCTGCACATGAGTTTGAAGAGATCTAAAATAAATTCTTCAGATGAACATATTTTAGAAATGTTGGATCCTTTTGTACAACTGCTTATCAGCTGCCTTCAGTCCACAGATATTAAGGTATGATGTTTAGCAATATGTAAAAATTTTACGGTAGTGCAGACAGACTATGGAGTTCAGCCCTAGAACAAAGTACTCTTTGATAAGTAATAGAATTGGGAGAACACATACTCACTGCTTAGCTGTCAGAACAGAAAATCAAGAGTTTTGCATTTACTTGAAGTTTTTCTATCCAAGTGCAAGTTGCTGTGTCTTACAGTTGCAGAGAAAGCTTTAAAATAGAGATACACAACTGGAGGCCCTAGGGCTGTAAACAGCCCCCCAAACCTTAGCATCCAAAGACCTCTAAAAGTTGTTACCAGATTGTAGTTTGAATGCACTAGAAGTGCAACAAGAGTTAGACTCTAGTATGTGGTATATTCTGTAGAAACATAACAGAAGGTTAGCAAAATTAAAGGTGCCCACCTTTGGTAGAGGTTTGCTTCTCCTTTTAGGTTCTACATTGTATACAAATTGTTTATTTTGTGTATTTATCTCTGTTTTATAATCTGTATGCTAGCCTTTTGATTGTAATAGTGAGCTAAACTATTGATTCAGCAGTAGGGATCCATGTATCTTTTGTGTCTATATGTTAAGAAGGTGGTACTAAAGTTTGGTACGAGTGACAATTTTTGGAAAACATAAAATCCTAGATTTTTAAAAGCCCAAAAATCTCAGTTGGTAGATTTCTGGTTGTTACCAAGATTTCCATGATTCCATCATTCTTGTTATTTTCTTTCCAGGTGACCACTGGTGCTCTTCAATCATTTCTCTGGGTTTTCAAGTTTCCTCTACCTGCAATAGATAATAATATGGAACAGTTGACTACGCAGCTTTTCCTGCTATTGAAAGACTTTGCTAAACCAGGAGCAGCTAAAGGACAGAATTTTCATTTGGTTGTCAATTGTTTCAAAGTAAGTCTTAACCAAAAGAATGGCTCAGTGCTGATCTTGGGTGAGTTTTATTCCAGTGTTATCATATTACCTGTGTGGTAAAGAAGGTATCTCTGCCTCCTTGGAATCTGCATATGTTTGTAAATTGTACTGAAATATACTTACTGGTAATTTTTTTGGCTGTTGTGGAGGCAGGGGTCTCAGGAACAGTTCCTAGCATTTTGTCCAAAGTGATAATCCATTGTAGAACCAGCAAGCAGTGTCAGTCTGCAGAAATATAGAACTACACAGCTGCCTCATTTGGAGATAAAACAGACTGGGAGGGAAGGCCTATGTTTTGTAATAATCTCACCCACTTTCAGGGTTGTGGGAACTCTGTCAATTTCTAGTAGCATCCTTCCTTGACAGCGAAAAAAGGAAATCATATAAAAACTTGCCTATCATTAACTAATATTTATCATTTCTAACACATACAGACGCATGCACATATGTACAGATTTGCCTGTTGTATATTTTTGAATGTTCGAAGAACTTGAAATTAAGTCACAGAGTACCATTTTATGATGAATTAAAAACATGCCTAATTAAAAAAAGTTTTGAGCTGCAGAAAATAAAAAGTTAAAAAGGAATTGTTTCATCTCCTCTCAGAGATGGGTTACATGGGTGTAATTCAGCAAGAGATTTCATCAGAGCGAAAGGGCCCTACTAATCTGAGAAATGATAATGGGACTTACTTCCTACTTAATTCTATTTAGGATTGTAATCTTCATGGGAAAAATGATATTTTTGCACGTCTATAGAGTAACGTAAGAATTTTTTATTTGGTAGACCAGCCTGTATTTAAGTTTATAATGCAAAATTTTAATCTGCAGTGTGTAACTCTGCTTGTGAGGAATACAAAGAGTCATATAACAGATAAACAACTGCAAGTTTTGCTTGGATATGCTGAAGAAGATATTTATGACCCATTACGACAAGCCACTGCCTTTGGCCTCTTAAAGGTAATAACATATCAAATTGTCTTTGAAGAATTTTTGCTTGAAAACACAGTGACCTATCTTGTATTTTATGTGAAAATTGAAATTCCTCTCTTGAAACCAGCCAGCCTGGAATGGGAAGCCTGGTGCAAATGTCTTCTCTTGACATTGACCTCAAATTTTTGAAAGACGAGTCATCAGCCTAGCACATCTTCAGTTTAGCTATGCGGATGTATCATTCAACATCATCTTGGTGTGTTGTCCTTCAGGTGGGCAGAACACGAGGTCTTGCCCATCTGACTCTGCAGATCAGAAGGGACGACAACTTCCAAATTGGCTGGTTGGGCATAAAATCATTTTAATCCCAGTGAATGGGATCTCAAGAGTTGGCTTTTGCTCAGGTTGACTAAGTAGTTCTGTTTCTGGCATGTGATGCTTTTGTGTCACCAGGGCAAAGAAAGGAAAACTCTCTATTTTAAGTTGCTTTTGATAGGTTAGGACAACTTCACCCTGACTCATATTTATACATGATTATCTCTGTTCTTAAAAAGGCTATTTTATCTAGAAAATTGATAGTTCCAGAAATTGAAGGTGTCATGCAGAAGGTCGGAGACTTCGCCATCGCAGGCCAAAGTGAGCAAGTTCGAATTCAATGCAGACAGGTTTGTAGATGTTTTAAAAATGTCCTTTTTATTATTATAATTATTTGCTTAGGAGCAATATTTTAAGTAATTTTCTTAAATTACTTAAATTCTTTTGGGCCTGTTGGCTGAACTGGCCCTTAAGAAGCTTACTGGTAGCTAAGTTGGATAGGTCACCAACTATGGGCTGTACACGCCTAATATGCTTATCATATACACATTCTTTCCTTCCTTCCATACTGTCCCCTTCTATAAATTCCCCTCCTCCTCATTTTTAAAAAAATTATATATATTTTTATTGAACAATGATTAACAAACATTATCAAGTACAGTAACTAAATGACATAAACCCAAGATGCATAGAGAAAAAATATAAGAAAATACAAAAAATCTACTAAAAAGGAAGTAAAGAGACAGGTACTATACACTTGACAAATTTACCGTATACACAAAATATACAATATTATAGTCAATTGCTATTGAGGTAAGCTGTAAAATACATCCAAACTGGACAGAATTATGGTTCCTGCCTCTGATGTTTCATTATTTTAACTTTGTGATGTTTTTGTAATGCAGCAATTGAAGAAGCCTTGTTAATCCATATCTCAATTGTTACATTATCTAGAGTTTTCCAGTGTTGGGTAATGATTATTTTGGCTGCTAAAATTAAATTAATTGGATTAACTCATTAAACCTTTCCCCCCCTGCTAGCACTTGGATAGCTGTCCTGTTTTTGTAACTGGAAAACACTTAAACCATTTATGTTAGTATTATTTGTCCTTGTTTGCTTTCTCTCCCAGATTTACTTGAAATACATTATTGATTACCCCCTTGGGAAAAAGTTGAAAGCCAACCTTGAGTATATCCTTGCCCAGCTCAAGTAAGTACTATGGATGTAATTCTCAAATGAAACTATGAGAGCATAAATATTACAGGTAGTCCTCGCTTAACAACCGTCTGTTTAATGATGATCCGAAGTTATATCAGCATTGGAAAAAGTGCTTTACGACCTGTACTCTCCATGCGCACGGTCACATGATCGCAGTTCAGGCACTTGGCAGTCAGCCCACATTTAGGACCAGTTGCAGCATCCTGCGGTCATGTGATCACAATTTGTGACCTTTTTTGGTGATTTCTGGCAAAAAACTTCCATTGGGGAAGCTGGATTCGCTTAATGACCATGGTGATTTACTTAATGACTGTCATAAAAATGGTTGTAAAATTGGGTCCAGTCACATGATAACTCACTCAATGACTGCACCACTTAACCAATTTTCCAGTCTCTATTTTGGTCCTTAAGTGAGGACTACCTGTATTTGTTCCACTGGTTTTAAATTATTATTTTGTAATTGTTCTCCATTTTTCCCTTTGGTTGCAGATAAACAAATACATGTGTTAGAAATAAAATCCAGTAGTAGATCTGATTAATTTCCCTACCTACTCTGTGCTATTAGTGCCTTTCTTATCAACCTTTCTCCCATGCCTTTATCTGAAGATGCCACGGACTGAATGTGGAGCCTCCTGAAAACTCTGTGGTGTCTTCTTAAGTTTGCCAAACTTCTATTGATGCTTCACTTTTCTGTGCCGTGAATAGTTCCATTAAAAAACAGAACTTTCTGTAGTACATAGAAACGTGTTTAGCTTTGTTTTCAGAATATATATGCTGCCCCTTTTAAAAAAATATACCATATAATTTGCCTCTGGCCAAGAGTTCGTCATGTTGATCAGCTGAAGAGACGATGATGGAAGAGCTGCTGACGATCTGTGTCCAATTTTGCTGTGAACGGAGGCTTGCCACATATATGCGTATTTATTTCATTTTTCCTCTATTCAGCTATTAAAGGAACAAGAGCACCTTGCACAGTCTGGTATTGGCAAAGTCAGACTGTATGATCAAAATATATTTCTTAATGTTTTAGGTATCTGGGGCTTCTAAACACAAACTTAACAGAATAAATCTGATTGGATGCCAACAAGTATTATGCTGTTTGTGTCAAAATCTTGGCAATTTTGGAAGTATTAACTACATTGTGCTGTTAATTGTTTCACCCTAGTTATGAATATGAGACGGGAAGAGAGTCTGCTTTGGAAATGATTGCTTACCTCTTTGAAATGTTCCCTCAGGTACCGTACAATTACTTCCCAGATACAATATCTCTAGTGTTTCTTTCGAGTAAAATAAGTACGCTATTTGAATAAGACTGTTT
Organism: Candoia aspera; assembly: GCF_035149785.1. Classification (NCBI taxonomy): domain Eukaryota; kingdom Metazoa; phylum Chordata; class Lepidosauria; order Squamata; family Candoiidae; genus Candoia; species Candoia aspera. The sequence goes on along the minus strand of NC_086159.1, from coordinate 34,009,513 downwards.
AAAATGACTTCCATAAAACATGATAAGATTGCTGAGAAAATATGTACAGGATCAAATTTGTAAGCAAAGTCAGAGGAGCTGTAAACATATAGCTTCCAGAATTCTGGAGTTGTTTGTGGGGATAAAGGATTGCATGGATTGGATTTTATTTCTGTTTAAATCCTGCCTGTTCTATTAGGAGTTCAGGCTTTTCCTCCCCTACCCTTTTAATACAAAGTTTTTTATCCAAAGACTTTTCAAAGCCTTTCCCTGAAGTTATTTTATATATATTGTGAAAAGCATTCCCAAAACTGTTGAACATAGACTTACTAATTGCAGTTAGAGTGTTTTTGGCCGTTGCTTGCTTAAGAATTGTGAAATGTATGCAACTCTTCAAGTTATTTAACTGAAAATGTCATATGTTCATCTGTACATGGAATACAACCTCTCCTCGTTTAGCAACCACAATCCATTCCTTAAATTGGAAGCAAAATGATTGCTGAACAGACATGTGACTGGAGGCAGGGGGAGAGAAAATGCTGCAAAGATCCCTGGCTGCTGCCGTCTCATTTAGATGAAGTTCTCTTGTACGGCTTACTCTCACTCCATCATACGTTGTTGTCAGGCGCAAAAATTTGTAAGTGCACGCATTGCAGAAAATGATGATGATGACCATCCTGTTTGTGAATGGTCACTAAATGAGGTAGCCGTTAAACAAGGAGTGGCTGTATTTTGATTGTCTTGATGTGGATCTTCCTTTCCTTGTGGTTTACGGGGGAAAACACTGTCATTCTAGAGATTTCCAGCCTGTATGATTCCTACTTTATTTCTGCAGGGCTTATTGCATGAGTTTTGTGGGCTATTTTTTGTTCCATTATGCATGATGATAGCAAACGATGATTCAGCAAAGTGCAAGAGGATGGCAGCGCTGGCGATCAAAAACCTTCTCCGCAAAATTAGTCCTGCAAACCGAGACCTGATGTTTTCACTGGTTACTTCATGGTTTACAAGTAAAAAGGTACTATATAGGGCAGTAGTTTAGGTTGTCATTGGCAATTGGTCTTCTAATGAAGAAAATAAGGGAATGTCAAGAGTGTAATATTTTTTCAAGGAACCGAACTTTCTTTGGTGGAACGCTATTTTACTGCATGGCATTGAGTAATGCCATTTCCTTGTGGGATTAAAATCTCCATTCAGAATCATGGCTGAACTTGCTGTTGCTAAGGCAGATACACTTAACAGTTTGGGCCTCCTTGCATGTAGAGGACTCGGTCATCTTTGGGCAGACCAGGTGTTGGCCGTAGTGTTTGCACTATGGAACGTATTGAAGGGACTGCTTTCAGCAGGTGACAAACCATAATCCTAACCAGACTGAGCTCTGTCTGAATGTTGCTTCTTATCATCGCTGTAGAGGTCAGCAGCACTATTACAGTAGGAACTTTTAATTTGTTATTTATAATGAGGAAATATATTCAACTAAGTTTATATGCTGCTTCAATCAGAACTCATTCTGAGTGGCTTATCTACCTCCTTCAGTATTACAGTGAAAATGAAATGCAGTAAACCATAATTCAGAAAACAATAAACAGTAATAACAATTAGTAATAAAAACCTCAGCTCAGGGAGTAACACTTAGCCATACAAACCTTACTCTACCAGGAGGGATCAACTCTCAGACCTCAAAATCTTGTTGAAACAGTCAGTGTTTTAGTGGCTCTATGAAAACCCCAAAGCACTGGGGATTGTTTGATCTTGGGGGTGGGGCAGGGAGTGTGATGCTATTCTAGAGAAGCGGGGCAGTGACAGAGAAGTCCTACCCTCTTCTATATAGCCAGCATTCCCTAGGAATAGGGATTCAGAAAAACCTTCTCGATTTTGTTGGGTGGGCAAAATTGATGTATTTCCTTCCCTCACACAAATTGATATACTTATTTTCCATATACAAAGGTAACAAATAGTGCTGGTTTGCCTAGGTTTTTTTTTTTTTTTGCAAAATGTCTTATTTATGAGTTACTGTCTTTACTGATAGAGTGTACATAAGAGATTAGCTGCTCAAGCCTGTGGAGCATTTGCTGAAGCTGAAGAAATTGAATTTGAGAAAAGGCTTGGAACCATTCTCCCTGTTATCGAGAGAGAAATTCAGCCATCAAATTTTGAAGAAGTAAGTATTTTAATCAGAAATAATGTTTCTGGGAAATTGAAAAGCTGAGGAAATTGATCAAACTCCTATAACAAGGCAAACTACTTCATTATTTTACAAGAAGACAGGTTCACAAAAGAAATCTGCCAAATTATTTTTGCAGAAACATGTCATTTTTCCGAGAAGTATAAAAGAACCTTACTGAAACAGTTTTAACAGATAATGTAGCTGTAATAATGAGGGAGGGAGAAAGTAAAGTAGGGGAAAATAATTAGTTTTTATTCTATAAGCTGTTTAGGCTACAAGTGAATAGTCTTCCTCAGAGGGCATAAAGAACTGAGAAGGCAAATGAATGGCCAAGTATCTATATATATTTTTTGATTATTGTGGCAAACCATTGAGAAACATTGAATATAGGCCTTAACCTATTAGCGTAGGAGCTCTTTTTTCAGTGCTGTAAAATCAGGGATGTGTTAGCTTTGCCAGCAAAGCTTGGAGTATCCATTTGTGATGCAGATGAAAGATGCCAGGGTGGTAGAACACAATGTATTAGTACACAGATATTTTCAAAGTGAACTGTAGACTGCATGATCAAAGTGATAATCCATAAAGACCTCTGCGAAAACATGTTCAGTTTATAGATAGCATGATCTTAGTTGGGAAAACGATCCTACTGTTTATGTCCATAACAACTTTGGGAAGGAGGCTGTTGTGGAGTCTTCTAGATAAAAGAGGAGAAATTTATCAGGAAGCCAAAATATGCACACAGTTTGTGATGACTTCTGTGTGAAGAGACTGTGGTGATCATCCACTCTTTGTGTTCCTTTGCCAAGGAATTCCTTTGCAAATTTCTGTTTCAAACTGAATATGGAACCTTGTCAGGAAAGAGTTTGTGATATTTCTGCTCAGTTGTATTTCAGAATACAGCCTCACTGTTCCCATTTGCAGTTGAGCTTGCAGTATTATATCAGTGGTATCATTGAGCAGCAACCTGTACACAGCCATGAAGACTAGTAGGGAATGTATTAATTACTTGAACACTATAGCTTTTGCAGAATATCATTGTTATCATCCATTTTCACTTTTTTTTAAGGTTAAAGAAGAGACTGAAGAAAGGCTGGCAGACAGGTTGCTCTTCAGTTTCCTTACCTTGCTTGTTAAACTAATCAATGAGTGCAACATTATTCAATTAAACAAACACCATGAGATTCTGATCAACATTTGGGGTTAGTAGTAACATTACATTGCTGCAAAAAGTAGCATTGGTACCTGGCATGCTTATTATGAAGACTGTGTATATTAAAAATGTATAATGCAGAACAATGTTTTATGTCCCTGCATATAAATGAATTCAGTTCAAGTGAGCTCTTTTTCTCTCATTTTTAAGGTCATGTCCAGTCCCATTTATGGTACCCACACAGCTGGGTGTGGCTGACTTCTGCTCAGATTTTTGGCTTGCTGTTTGCTTCCCACAAGCCAGAAGAACTTGTTAATAAATGGAGCAAAAGAAAAACAAAAAAGAAGCAAGTGACTCAAGAGCCATCAGCAACAATTTTCTTAACAGAGGAACTTAGCAAAAAGGTTATCTTACTTAAATCTCTGCATATTCCAGTGGGAGGATGGAGCAGAAATTAACACTAGTTTCAGTATGATTTATTGGTTTCATTACAATTATACTGTAGATCTTAAGTGCTGGAGCTTATTCTTTTTTTTTTGTCTTAATGGAGAGTAGTTTATTGATGCCCCAGAGTTAGCACCAGATGTTATAGGTAAAGAAATAAAGCATACTTCATATTGTCTTCATGTTCCTTTGCAGATGAAAACACTTGCTTTAGCTTTCTGCCATCAACTGAAATCCAAATTTCTCAGTTCCAGTCTTGGAGAACAGGTAAGCTATTAAGTAGAATTTGGCAGCTTTGTCATATTTGTAATGTGTTGAAATAGTTGAAACAGACATAAGAGTTCAAGGTCAGGAAGATTCGGAAATGGTGGCCAAATTTCATGCCATTGCAATGACAGTCAGAAGTTCCTGGACCTGGCTCTACTCCAGACATGTTTAGTTTCAAGCATGAATAGGCTTTTTATGGGATATTTGTAATCTGGATTATCTTCTCAGCCTTTGAGGTTTTTTCCCTACAACCATATATTTTAAAAAATTGTTCAGTTACCTGATGCACTCAGTACACAAGGAATTTAGGCTGTTCTAAATGTCAGGAGTTATTGGTCAAACCCTTGGTCTTTGACAGTAGCTAGCTCCTTGGGTAAGAGTGATGTTTTAGTCTCTGCAAGAATTATAGAGATTACTACCCATCAGTAGTATTTCATTTTTGTAATATCTAATAAAATAATTATTTTGAAAATGATGGATTGCTAATGCCCACTGGATATATTGTAGCATTAAGAATGGTTATTAGTGCACTTTTCCGGTTTCGTACATATATTCCTTGATGTAAGAATAACATTAATTTTCATACCCTGGCAAAGACCTCTTAAGATGGCATACACTGAGCCTTAAATGGCATGATAACCATGCTAAACCTTTTGCTTTTGCAGTCAGCTCAGAGGAGTGTTTCTCAGCCTCAGCAAACTCAGAATTCCCCATCCAGCATGTTGAAAAACATGACTTAGAGGTCATAAAACCGGAAGTTTAATCAAGCAGCTAAAAACCAGTCCACCGAGAGCCTGCTCTAAAGCTTTTGCTAACATTTTAGAAACCATCTGGCTGTCTACCTTTTGTTTTTCTTTGTATTCAAGGTTATAAAGAACTTATTATTTGTATCCAAAGTACTGTACCTTCTGGCTCCTGCTCCAGAAGATGGCAAAGAGATTGTTGAGGACGTGGGCTGGGAAACTGAAGATCAGGGTGACTTAGGAAGTGAAGATGAAAAAGAGATTTCGGGTATGGAGGCAAAAGAGAAAAGCAGTCCAGCCAGTTTGTTGTGGGTGATGAAGAAACTCCTAGTAATGGCAACAAGAGAAGCTGCCCATTCACCCAAAGACTCTTTAAAGGTTGGTTTGTCTTCTGCAAATAACACCCTCACCTCAGAAAATACTGTCAGGGTATCAGTGACTTTTGCAGGTCACAAGTGCAAATGGTAAACAAAACAAAACACAGTGCAGCAGGATACTATCATAAATGGACATGCAAGTGGAGCAGAATCTTTCCAGTACAGGGCAAGAAGGCATCCAGCAGCAGTTACTGTCCTTAGCTTCCTAGGAAGGTTGGAATTGGAATTACATGAGCAAAAGATCCTCGCTTCAATTCTCTTCTCTGCTTTTGCTCAGGCTATACTGTGTTACTTTGTTTCGGTTTTTGAAACCTGTCCCCATCCAAAGACTCTTGCTTTTTTGAAACTTGGGGCACAGAGGACTTTAACAATAACGATGCTAAAATATGAAGAAGGCTGCCCACAAAATGCTTACCTCAAAGCTAAGCTGAAAGAAGTCATTTGGTTTTTCCTCCCTGGGAATGTAATGTGGGAAAGGGAAACAGACCTCTTTCTGTCCCTTTTCCTTCAGATGACTGCTGGGTTCTGTGGCTCCATGCCAGGGAGCACTGGGGAGTGCTGAGAAATGCTTCTCATGGTGCACTTGGCTTGCCAGGCTTTGTAGAAGGAAGGGAGGTAAAAGTGAAAGGTTTGGAGACTGGCAAACATAGAGAGCGCAGCGGGCTGTAGGCGCAGAAGAGGAAGCAGGATCAAATTAGGCTTAGAATTAGGCATTGAGCAAATCAAACTGTTGTCAGAACTGCTGGAAAATGATGTTTGTATTTTCCAAGTTTCACTCAGGAAGTACTCCCTTGCCACTAATTGTTAGCATCGTTTGGTGTGTTTTGTTGCTTTGTGGACTAATTTGTTGACCAAATATGCTTACCTCTTCAGAGAACCTGCATCTTTAAATTTCTTGGTGCTATTGCAGTTGATCTTGGGAAAGAGAACGTAAAACCCTATCTTCCAACAATCATAGCCCCTCTGTATAGGGAACTCAGTAGCACTTACGCAGAACAAGGTAAGGGATTTTGAACTCAAGTCATTGGCATAAAATTTTTCTACTTTATATAGGAAGACTTTCCACATTTTAAAACACGTTTGCCTTATACCACTGTCACCTAGCAAGCATTCTTTGCAGTAGAAGAGAGTAGCATCTATGATTAATGCTTAAAATGGAGGGAGAGGGAGGTTTGGCACAGCAATACCCGCAACAGCCTTAGATGGTAATCATTAGCATCTAATTTTTAAAAAATACCTTAAAATTTAACATACAAATTAAATTTAAAATTGCTTGTGGGATTGCTAAATCTTCTAAAATCTGTTGTCTTAAATAAGATCTTGTGAAATTTTGCTATGTATAATTTTCGATTTTTTAAGATAAAATACGCTTTACATTTTTTGGAGTCAACGGCTTTGCATAAAATTACACTATGGTGCTTGTGGTCTAAAACTTCATTGAGTTCTTATTGAGGTGTCTCTGTTTCTTTGCATCTACTGCTCCTTTAAATGTCAGTATTCCATTCTGGATGTTAATGTAGTGAAGTGATTGCATGTCTCTCATCTCCACAATGCATATAAAGTAATTCTGGGGAGAGGCTTCTATACATGGTGATAGTGTGAGGCACAGTATTTTCTGTGCATTTTTTAAAAAAGTATTAGGGAGGTCTGGCAAATTCAATTTATCTAGGTATCAGGATGGAAAAATAATTTCCTACACTCTGAAAACCTGACCTAGCCTCCTCTTGTATCCTCTTAATGTATTGGATCACAAATCCCGTAATTCCTTGGCAGCTTGATTATCAGCCAGATTGCGTGGGAATTATGAAACTTGAGATCCAACATGTCTGGAAAACAGTATGTCAGTAAAGGCTGCTTTATGTATACAACACAAGCTCTTGGGATTCAGATGGCTTGGCTGCATCATAAAGTAAGCAATAAGGGAATTATCTGGCAAATTCCTTGTTATGGATAGCTTGGTGGGTCAAAATCTAAACAATCTATGCTGTTACCCCGGCATGCATTTCTGTACTAAATATATGTAATGACATTACTGACTTGGTGTTATATGAATGAGCCTCAGGTTAGCTAACTTGCTTTAATTAACTAATTATTTTCTATTCTTACTATAAAGTCACCACTTTCTTCTTTAGTCTTCTTACACAGCTTTCAGGAAGAGATAAGAAATGCCTCTTTTGTCCAAGTTAACTGCAGTTCAGCATATCCAGATTCTAAGCCATACTTAGACTGAGCTGTTTCATTGAAAACTGCTGGTTTAGCTAATCACAGGCTCTTGGGGTTCAGATGGCTTGGCAAGCTGCACTTAATATATACTGCAAGAGGGGGCCCGGGATGACAAGTGCCCAAAGTTTACTACAGCTTGTTCTGGTGGAAGAATAAAAGCCCCAGAACCACATGCAGCTCCTGAAGCTTGTTTTTCCAGGCCCTGAATTCTCTCCAGCACCATACTTCTGAAACACATTTTTTCCTATAAAAACAAATGATTCTTTAAACCAGTGTATTTCAAAATGCATTTTTGCTATGAAAATTAAATGCTAATGCTAATTTCTGAATAGTTCTGAATTATTTTGAGTATTATATTTTATGGAACTTTGTACTATACATTACAGTTGGCGAGTTATGTAGTGGATTTAACCAATAGATAGCATGCTTCAGCTGTCTGTTACCAGGTTTTGAGTAATGAAAGTCATATCCTTGCCAGATCCAACTCTAAAGAATCTTTCCCAAGAAATCATAGATCTACTGAAGAAATTAGTTGGATTGGAGGCCTTTTCAGTTTCATTTGCTCTTGTGCAAAAACAGGCTAGCCAGAAGAGAGCTACACGAAAGAAGCAGAGAGCCCTACAGGTTAGTGTCAATTTCATTTTCCCCTTCCATTTGCTTAAAAATGTTGACCATTTCACTTGAGAAGTTTTATTAAAACCAGGTAATTTCAGAAGTTATAGAGGAAATGAGAATATCAATATATTATGACTCTTTTGTTTTCCTTTAGGCTGTTGCTAATCCTGAGATTGCTGCCAGGAGAAAGTTAAAGAGGCATAAGAATAAAATTGAAGCAAAGAAGAGAAAAATAGAATATCTGCGGCCTGGTTATAAAGCCAAAAAACAAAGAAGCCATGGGTTAAAAGACTTGGCAATGGTTGAGTAAAAACTCCATTGCATAACTTTTTATAAAAAATATTTATTCTGTTCATGTTTGCCATCTTGCATGAAAGAGAAGGCATAAAACTTTTTGTGTGTTTTTAACAAAATAAGAACAGTAGTTTCAACAGCCTTATCAACTAAGGCTCTACTTAAGAGAGTCAACTGTATTTCTGTGGATTAAAAGTATATAGGAAGAGGCTTAAGTATCACTTCACAACCTCTTAAGGTTTGGGATTGTTTCAGGAAACCAGACTCATGTTTTCAGAAAGATACGCCTGCAGGGTTTTCTAATATTTATTTGTAATTTTAATTCTTTGTAAATCCTGTTCAAGTGATAATATAATTGGAAAATTTGTAAAGTGTTCAATCATTTCAGTGAGGAGGCTTGTAATGAAGGATGTAGAGTTATAAGACCTTTTAGTTGTCCAGATCTCATTGTACATTAATGTACAGCTTGTGGTACATGTGTTTTTCTATTAAACATGATTAAAACACCTTATCCATAACTGTATGCTGAAGTTATTTTGGTACATTTATTTGTAGCATTAAGTTTTGATTTGGTACCACCAAGCATGACATTTGTTTTTTCAGAATCAAAATCTCTTACTGTGAAACTTGTTTAATCTCTTTCCATCTAGTTTATTTTGATGAGAAGGTTGCCTTTTTCAAACAGCATGTTAATGAAATGTTACATTTTTGCACTTCAATAACTATCAGCTAATTTTCTTTAACTCATGTATACTTTCTCACTGTGCCAGTTCCTCCAACATTATGGAAGAAAGTCATTTGCATGTGCTGAATTCTCTGACTTTGAGCTCACAATTACTAGATCAGATTCAGTCCACAGCTTGCTAAGTTTTTTTGTTGAATAAGCCATCGGTGGTTAGATTCAAATACTGCACTAAGCAGCAGCATTTACTGTGTGTTCCAAAGCAGGCAAGATGGCAGAGACATTGGGAGGCAAGCCCTGTCTCAAATGTGCGTAAGTCACATACAAAGAAGGGGAGGGTTTACAGCATGATGCTACATCCCCCATCTTGCTTGTTTTGACACACCCTGCAGATGTCACTGGCACTAAGTTGAAAACAAGCCCCTTTTTGGTTTAGTATGATGTATGAACTTCGGCTTTCATTTTAAACTGAACTATTGACACACTTTATACAGCTCCTAAAACTTTTAGGACATTTGACTTTCCTTCTAACAACAGTGTTGATGTAAAAACTTGTCTCTCTGTAAAAACTTTAGGAAGCCATTCCCACATCTCTGCTACACACTGTACCTTTCCTTGAAGGAAATACTTGGGTCAAGGTGATTTTTGACTAATAAGTTTCCATGAAGGAATAGGTGGAAGTATGTGACTGCTTAAGCAATTCTACAAAGCCCACATACTAAACTTTCACAGCTTCACCCCCTATTCCTGACCTTTAGAAACAGGCTACACAAAAAAACTGGACACTGTCTACTTCACCTTCAAAAAGGAATACCTTATAGATAACTAGCATGAGACAGAAAAATGTAGACAGTTAAATATTTATTAGTGTTAAATAGTTTCAGACACTTAAAATAAAGATTTATTCCAATTTTTTCTAGCCAATATTCAGTACTGAGTATCATAAAAGTTGATGTTATGTAACTTACACAAGATGTGGAGTAAATAGAGTATGCAAACTTTCAGTGTGATTGCACAGGAACACCATTATTTTTCAAAAGATAATCTGTCAATCCTATTTACAGCATTGCATTTATTCACATAACCAATGAAGGATACTTCAAGTCCATTTCACTGTCTGCTCTTCAAGGTCTCAACCAACCTAAAAAAAACAGATGGTTCTGAAATTTAAAATTCAGACATTTTAAAAATAAAGTAATACATCCATCTTTATGTACTCTGGATTTCTACTGTATGCAATAGGACTGTGCAGTGATCCAGATTCAAAGAGGAAAAGGTGTTCTGGAATGTGCCTCAGCATGTACAGAGCATCTGTTAGCACTTTCTTAAATGAAATGTGGCTTTTCCTGGGATCACATGGCTTCTACAGGAGCTCAATATGCTACTTCAAGGCTAGTCAGTCTCTGTTACTGTGACCACTGATTCAGATTAGGCTATTTCAAGGAACTGCTGATGGGTACTACATGAGTACTGCCATGCCCCATGTCTCTTAATCAGCTTTTTCTTTTTGTTGCACAGTCCTAATAAGCAATATTTAAGGGATTCAGAGCAATAGTACTTACCACTCCATAGCCTCATCAAGTCCAGTGCCTTTGGTTGCGGATGTTTTGAATATCTGCCATTTTCTGTCTTTTAGAGCTGGGAGTCCAAGTGCATTTGCCATTTCTGTAGGAGTCATGGCTTGTTCCATATCTTGTTTATTTGCAAAAACCACTAAAATGGCTTTCTTTAATTCTTCTTCCTAAAAGAACAGTCAAGAGATACTTCATGCAACTTCTTTTCTTAACCACTGTTAACCTAGAAACGTGTAAAGGTCCTAAGTTCATGTTCCTATGACACATTATAGAGGTAGTTTGGAAAGGGATTTAAATTTGCTTTGAGAAAATCTTTTTTAATAACAGGATTTCTTCCATTTTGCACTGGAAAGTAGTATAAGAAATAAATGTCAATCTAGTCAATAATCAACTGATATTTTGTTATCTAGTACTGTATTGTGAGCACTGCTACTTAGTTACTGAATCATGTATAAATTAATCCATTGTGCCTGCTTTTGAATAGCTCAGTATCAATTTTTTTTTTTTTAACTATAAAATCATGTTTCCACTATGGAGCAGCATAATCACAGGGCCACAGGGGCGGCTAAAGAATAGGGAGGGGATTTCTAAATCCACAGCTTATTCAACCTGGGTTAGATTTAGTAAAATAATTAAAAGTTTCTTTTGAGAGACAGCAATACTGGACTTTTCCTCCTTCACTGCATAACAGAGACTCAGGTACTGAAAGTTATCTGGGGATATACCCTGGAATTTGTCCATCATCCAAAAGGCAAATTTCTTGCATTTTCACATTGAAAGCAGAACAAATCTGAGATTAATGTCATTTCTTTTTTGAGCCCCAAAAGAACTAAGATAGCACCCCAACTGAATCTCAAGTGACTTAACAAGCATCTAGACAAGATTTATTTCAACACTGAACACTGAACGACTTCCACAGAACTTTCTGACACCTATCTTCCTATTTCTTTATGTAAAAAGTAGAAGCATAGAAGCAGAGATATTGTCTTTATAATCACAAAACAACTTTGTCAATACCAGCCACTTACCACCCACACTATTTAATAAAATGCTAGTGGTTCTGAAAGCCCATCTAAAGGCATTGAAATCTCCATTATCCATATTTAGATAGCATCCCAGGATGACTCTCAGAAAACCTCAGTGTGCTCACAGTGGAAAGATGAGACCTGGCCTGCAGAATTACCATGAATTTATAATTAACAAGAGTTCTTTTTTGGTAAACAGATCATCGAAGTGTGATTTTAAACAAAAATGTTACAGGATGTTGGTCATTCAACTGACATCAGTAGAACACACTACCGTATTAATACTTCGCACAAAGTGAACAATTCCACTCCTGCTTCTACAGAGGTTCCTTTGCCATTTCAGAATTTGAGAACATCATTAAAAAGTTCAGGTGAACTAATACATGTAGTTAAAGCTAACAAAATTAGTAGGTCAAATAAGCAGAGCTTTTTGTTGTTTATTCGTTTAGTCGCTTCCGACTCTTCGTGACTTCATGGACCAGCCCACGCCAGAGCTTCCTGTCGGTCAACACCCCCAGCTCCCCCAGGGACGAGTCCGTCACCTCTAGAATATCATCCATCCATCTTGCCCTTGGTCGGCCCCTCTTCCTTTTGCCTTCCACTCTCCCTGGCATCAGCATCTTCTCCAGGCTGTCCTGTCTTCTCATTATGTGGCCAAAGTATTTCACTTTTGCCTTTAATACCATTCCCCGAAGTGAGCAGTCTGGCTTTATTTCCTGGAGTATGGACTGGTTTGATCTTCTTGCAGTCCAAGGCACTCTCAGAATTTTCCTCCAACACCACAGTTCAAAAGCATCGATCTTCCTTCTCTGAGCCTTCCTTATGGTCCAGCTCTCGCAGCCATATGTTACTACGAGGAACACCATTGCTTTAACTATGCGGGCCTTTGTTGTCAGTGTGATGTCTCTGCTCTTAACTATTTTATCGAGATTTGTCATTGCTCTTCTCCCAAGGATTAAGCGTCTTCTGATTTCCTGACTGCAGTCACCATCTGCAGTAATCTTCGCACCTAGAGATACAAAGTCTTTCACTGCTTCTACATTTTCTCCCTCTATTTGCCAGTTATCAATCAAGCTGGTTGCCATAATCTTGGTTTTTTTGAGGTTTAGCTGCAAGCCAGCTTTTGCACTTTCTTCTTTCACCTTCATCATAAGGCTCCTCAGTTCCTCTTCACTTTCAGCCATCAAAGTGGTATCATCTGCATATCTGAGATTGTTAATGTTTCTTCCAGCAATTTTAACTCCAGCCTTGGATTCCTCAAGGCCAGCTTGTCGCATGATGTGTTCTGCATACAAGTTGAATAGGTAGGGTGAGAGTATACAGCCCTGCCGTACTCCTTTCCCAATCTTAAACCAGTCCGTTGTTCCGTGGTCTGTTCTTACTGTTGCTACTTGGTTGTTATACAGATTCTTCAGGAGGCAGACAAGATGGCTTGGTATCCCCATACCACTAAGATCTTGCCACAATTTGTTATGGTCCACACAGTCAAAGGCTTTAGAATAGTCAATAAAACAGAAATAGATGTTTTTCTGAAACTCCCTGGCTTTTTCCATTATCCAGCGGATATTGGCAATTTGGTCCCTAGTTCCTCTGCCTTTTCTAAACCCAGCTTGTACATCTGGCAATTCTCGCTCCATGAACTGCTGAAGTCTACCTTGCAGGATCTTGAGCATTACCTTACTGGCATGTGAAATGAGTGCCACTGTTTGATAGTTTGAACATTCTTTAGTGTTTCCCTTTTTTGGTATGGGGATATAAGTTGATTTTTTCCAATCTGATGGCCATTCTTGTGTTTTCCAAATTTGCTGGCATATAGCATGCATTACCTTGACAGCATCATCTTGCAAGATTTTGAACAGTTCAGCTGGGATGCCGTCGTCTCCTGCTGCCTTGTTATTAGCAATGCTTCTTAAGGCCCATTCAACCTCACTCTTCAGGATGTCTGGCTCTAGCTCACTGACCACACCGTCAAAGCTATCCCCGATATTGTTATCCTTCCTATACAGGTCTTCTGTATATTCTTGCCACCTTTTCTTGATCTCTTCTTCTTCTGTTAGGTCCTTGCCATCTTTGTTTTTGATCATACCCATTTTTGCCTGGAATTTACCTCCAATGTTTCTAATTTTCTGGAAGAGGTCTCTTGTCCTTCCTATTCTATTGTCTTCTTCCACTTCCGCGCATTGCTTGTTTAAAAATAATTCCTTATCTCTTCTGGCTAACCTCTGGAATTTTGCATTTAATTGGGCATATCTCCCCCTATCACTGTTGCCTTTTGCTTTCCTTCTTTCTTGGGCTACTTCTAGTGTCTCAGCAGACAGCCATTTTGCCTTCTTGGTTTTCTCTTTCTTTGGGATGGATTTTGTTGCCGCCTCCTGAACAATGCTGCCAACTTCTGTCCATAGTTCTTCCGGGACCCTATCTACTAAGTCCAGTCCCTTAAATCTATTCTTCACCTCCACCGCATATTCCTTAGGAATATTAGTGAGCTCATATCTAGCTGATCTGTGGGTCTTCCCTAATCTCTTTAGTCTGATCCTAAATTGTGCAAGAAGAAGTTCGTGATCTGAACTACAGTGAGCTCCAGGTCTTGTTTTTACCGACTGTACAGATGTCCGCCACCTTTGGCTGCAAAGGATGTAGTCAATCTGATTTCGGTGTTGTCCATCTGGGGAAGTCCATGTATAAAGCCGTCTCTTAGGTTGTTGGAAGAGAGTGTTTGTTATGCAGAGTGAATTGTCTTGGCAAAATTCTATCAGCCTATGTCCTGCTTCATTTTGTTCTCCCAGGCCATACTTACCTGTAATTCGAGGTGTCATTTGACTGCCCACCTTAGCATTCCAGTCTCCTGTGATGAAAATAACATCTCTTTTAGGTGTGTTGTCCAGTAGGTGCTGCAGATCCTCATAGAACTGCTCTACTTCAGCTTCTTCAGCATTTGTGGTTGGGGCGTATATTTGGATCACTGTGATGTTAGATGGCTTGCCCTGAATTCGAATTGAGATCATTCTATCGTTTTTTGGGTTGTATCCAAGCACTGCTTTAGCCACTTTACTATTAATTATGAAGGCTACTCCATTTCTTCTGTGGTCCTCTTGTCCACAGTAGTAGATCTGGTGGTCATTTGATGTGAAGTGGCCCATTCCAGTCCATTTCAGTTCACTGACGCCCAAAATGTCTATCTTTAATCTTGACATCTCACCAATAACCACATCCAATTTGCCCTGGCTCATAGACCTTACATTCCAGGTTCCAATGGTGTGTTGATCTTTTGAACATCGGATTCGCCGTTCACCACCAGCACCGTCGGCCGCTAGCTGTCCTTTCGGCTTTGAGCTAGCTGCGTCATCACGTCTGGGGCTAGTTGAGCTCATCCTCTGTTCCTCCCCAGTAGCATTTTGACCATCTTCCGACCTGGGGGTCTCATCTTCCGATAGTATACTGACATATCTCTGGTTGTACTGATCGAGTTTTCACGGCAAGAATACTGGGGTGGGTTGCCATTACCTTCCCCAGGGATCGCATTTAGCCTGACCTCTCTGTCATGACCTTCCCGTCTTGGGTGGCCCTTCACGGTTTAGCTCATGGCATCATTGAGGTGCTCAAGCTCCAGCACCATGACAAGGTAACGATCCTTTGCTGAAGAGCAGAGCTTAGTTGGTTGAAATAATCCAAGGTGTTCAAAAAGGAACTCACTGGAGTTTAGGGCAAGAAGCTGACTCTGACAGCTTCAAATGGGATTGGACAAAGACTTTAGTTCCACCTCAGTGAACAGGCAAGCAGCAGCATTCTCAACAACAAAGGAAAAGATTTTTCATCAGCCCTGTTGTACTCATGATTTGCAGTAATTCCCAGATTCTTTATATATATCCTAAATTGAGCTCTTATTCCTCTCCCCTCCCCCACCCTTAGAATCTATAGCTATCAAGGTGAAGGAACGCTCTGTTAGCCTCAGAACAGAAACTCACATTAATGAAATTTCTATTTTTTGCTCTTGTGTAAGATTCTAAGTAAATAATAATTTCTTAAATTTACCTGCTGCCCAACTCCCAGCAATTCTGGGCAGTTTACAAATTGTTAAAAACATTTAGAAACAAGGAACAATACAAAAACACAAAAACAACACAAAACAAAAGAACAGAGATGCCAGAAAAAAAAAAGATGGGAACAAAGGAAAGGAAGTCAACTGTCCTTCCTGGCCAGAGCTACCACCTCATCAAGCAGGAGCTGTGAGTCCAGAAAGACCCCAAATTGTGCACCACCTTTGAGTGGGGAAGTGCCACACCATCCAAGGTCAAAGTTAGAATATCCCCAGATCCGGGTGGTCCAAACACCCACAGGAGGTGGTACCTCCCCATTCACACTTGCAAAGCCTCCAAGCACTGGGACAGAATCTCAACAGCCTCACTTGGCTGGCCCAGAGTTGAAAGATATAATTGGGTATCATCAGCATACTGATGATACCGAATCCCAGACTGGCAAATGTTGCTGTACAGGTCTAAAGCCTCCAAGAATAAACAGATTAAGGTCATCTAAAGGGTGGACTAAAATGATGCCTGGATTATTAATTAAAAAAACAACAGTTTTAAATACTTGAAAATGAAGAAACAGCAATATCATCAGGATGAATAAGATGCCTTTCCATAATTATGAGTCTAATTTTAAATGCAGTATCCAGAGCCACCTTATGCTTATTTCATACCTCCAACATGGCAACAAGCTCAGATTTTGAAATTCCAATTCTGTCTCTATCACAGCTGTCTACTACATAGATAACTGCATCAGTATTGGAATAATAACATCGCCAATATGGTCTAGAAAAAAAAAGAAAAGTTTAAATTGTATCTTATTTCAAAGAGATTTTCATGGCTTTCAAGAGTGTTTCTTAGTACTTATAAGTCATACCTTTATAAGTACTAAAACTTTTCCCCTCAGTATCCATCATATACATCTTAACTACAAGCAACTTCAGTTCCTTCAAAAGGTACTGGAATGAAATTTCAGATTATACTTTACACATAAATATATTCTGGAGCCCCAACATATTTTTCTTAGCTCTAATGGCAAAATCAGTGGAAACTGATTCATCCACAACCATTCACAGCTTAACCTCTGTGAAAGCTTAACTATTTTCTGACATATAAACTCAGATATTTTCTTGTAAACTGAAAATGTCACAACATTCAGTTAAATATTTAGACGTCAAGTTTTCTTCTTGGTTTCAGTTTAGTTTTACCTGATGCTAGTCTGTCCTCCTAAGTCCCAGACTTGAAACTTTAGATTCTTGTAGGTGACTGTCTCAACATTAAAACCAATTGCTGGAAGAGAAAACCAAACCTAATTAGTACATGTAAAAACAATTCTCATCCAAATGTATACAATATTTATGTTGTATACAACATATTTATAATTTATGTAATTATAATTTGAATACATAAATGTAATTGTAATTTGAATACATAAATACTACATGATGCAGTTTATTTTCAATTTCCAGATAAAACTGTTATTACTACTGAATAATATTCAGTATTAATGCAATATTATTAAAAATATGGGCAAAACATCAATATTTCTTTGCTCCTTGCATCTGTATAGCTCTTTATAAAGTGCCTTGGACCTTATTAGGGTAAGGATGGGATCTGTGAAGAATTCTTAGATGTCTGTCTGAAGGATAAAATCTGCTTGGCGCTGGATGCTAGCTGGGCAAGAAGTCCTGACCAGCTGAGAAAAACCACAACTCGCAAGATTATCTATGAATCTGAACTTCTAAGTCCTGATGAAATAGGTATGATTTTCTGTGGTGTCAACTCTGCAGCCTGTAGTCTGAATCTCTGCCATTCCTGGTTGATGAAAGCTTTCAAAATGTCTAGGAACTAGACTAGGTAAATCCATCCTTAGAGAGACTGCCCTCTCCTTGAAGGAGGCAGTCATATGCCTTGTCCTCAAGAAATCATTGCTCATCTCAGAAATTCTGGATAATTGAGGGACCACCATTCCCCAGTTATACCTACCCATCCCATCAGGTCTGGCAGGGGAAGCATGCTCTAGGTCCTGTCAACCAGGGAGCGTCATCTGGCAGGGCCCAGGAAGACTTTTCTGCTGTGGCACCTACCCTGTGGAATATCATCCCACCCAGAGATCAGATTGGCCCCAACCCTGCTAGCTTTTCGAAAGACCCTGAAAACATGGTTCTGCCAAAGGGCACGGAGACCCAGGTGTGTGGTAGAGCAGAAGCAGTACTGAAGGTTATTGATAGGTGTGATTACCTCAGCTGTGAATTTTATGAATTTTATGTTGGTTTTTATATGATATTTATTGTTTTCAAATTGTTGTACTGTTCTGCTGTTTTATATTGTTTTAATTTTTTTTAAGCCACCAAGAATCATATATGTGAGATGGGAGGCTATATAAATGTGAATAAACAAACATATAATTACTGAGCAACCTCCAACTTTCCCTTTCTGGGCAAGATTGTTGAGAAGGGCTGTAGTTGCAAAAAGCCTTGGGGGAAACAGATTATCTGGACTCTTTCCAGTCTGGGTTCAGGCCTGGGGTATGGCACAAGGATTACACTGATTGGATTTGTGGACAACCTCCGGTAAGATCAGGACAGGGGAAGTGCAACCTGCCTGGTTTTGTTTGATTTAAGTGCCATTCAGTATCGTTGATTATGGTAGCCTTTTGGACTGCTTCCAAGGATTGCAAGTGGGGCTACTGTTTTGCAGTTATTCTCCTTTCTAAAAGGGTGGTTCCAGAGAGGAAGAGATCAAGCTCTAGACTCCATT
Organism: Candoia aspera; assembly: GCF_035149785.1. Lineage (NCBI taxonomy): Eukaryota > Metazoa > Chordata > Lepidosauria > Squamata > Candoiidae > Candoia > Candoia aspera. Next base: position 33,991,188 of record NC_086159.1, on the reverse strand, counting down.
ACTATGAGGTGTGCAGGGCTCAACACATTATCCAACCCTATTTAACATTTACAGGAAGCTTTTTTGCAATACCAAATCAGGTCTCATCAGTATGCAGATTCTCAGCTTTACCTCTTGACCCTAGCCTGAATAGGTGATGTCACTGACATGCTATCCAGCTGGCTAGAGGCTGTTACAGTCTGGATGAGAAGGAACAGTCTTAGGATCAATCCCGACAAGGAGGAGTGATTTTGAGTTCAAGAGCCATCCAATTCCAGGTTGATTCCATCTTTAGAACTGGAATGGGGTTGTGTTCCCCCATACAGAACTGGCTTGCAATTTGGGGGCCCTCCTTGACTTATGGCTCCTGCTCAATGAGCCGGTCACAACTCTATGTAAGAGGGCCTTCACACAACTCCATCTTGTGTGCCAATTACAGCCCCTCCTGGAACAAGAGACTGTCCCTACAGTCACTCTTGCTTGGAGTGCCCTATATGGGACTGTCCTTAAAAAGCATCTGAAAGTTACAGCTGGTGCAGAAGATAGTATCTTCAGTAGTCACTGCACATTTTAATTTGCCTATATAACATCACTACCCTGAGAGCTGCACTACATGCCAGTCACTTCCAGGTGTAATTCAAGGTGCTGGTTGTCACCTTTAAAGCCTTACATGGACTAGCATATCTTCAGGATTGCTTATTCCCAATTGTATCTGCTCATCCAATATATGATAATGTAGGCTGTCTCCATTTCCCTTCACTCAGGGAATGTCATCAGCAGGGATCATGGAAGGAACTCTTCTCAAATACTTCCCTCCTTTTCTGAAACAGCATGCCCGGAAAATCCAACAGTTCCTATCCTGTTGGTTTTTAGGAAAGCCTTTAAAACTTGGCTGGGGGCTGGAAAACACTTACGTTATTCCCTCTGGCTTTGAAGTATTTTATTAATGTAACCGTTTTACAAAAACTGTATAAAATGCTGAAATGTAACTGTTGTTCCCAGTATTTATATATGAATGTACTTTGACTTTTGTAATTTTATTATTCTTTAACTTGATTTACAGATGCCTGACATGTACACTGCTCAGTCATCACTGACTGCAGTGACATATAAATCCAGCAAACAAATAAATTAATTCTACATTCTTAATTAAAGTATTAATGAAAGCCAGTATTGCAAAATCCTGATTTGCTATAGGAGGAAAAAATTACCCTATGCTTAGGTATTTGTTCTGTTCAGATGTTGATATCAAATTTCCTTTAGTAATAAGAGTAATATTTAATAAACTAAATATTCTAAGGCTTACAACCGCCTAACTCATGGCATCAAAATTCCATTTGTTTTAAACATTCATGTTTAATTATTTGTTTCACAATTTTTTGTGCAACCTATATTGTAAAGGAAAGTGAAGTAATCTAAGATTTTAGGACACTTCAATTAATACTAAATGTGTAAAGAAGAGATAAGAACATTGCACTACATGCTGTGAATCACATTTCATTTAGAAAAACACTTACTAGGAATGGTAGTTACAACTTCGCCAACTTGTAATCTGTAGAGAATTGTGGTCTTTCCTGCTCCATCTAATCCCAAAATTAAAATTCTCATTTCCCGTGTACCAAACAAACTGGAAAAAATTGTTGAAAAAAAGCCACCTACAAAAAAACAAGCATTGTTAAAACTATACTGCAATATCAGACTATTCCATATTAATAATTTTCAAAGCTTTCCTGAGAAATACATAATACTTCTAAGATGACATCTGCTTATCTTGTTGATTAAATATTTTAATCCTTTCTGTCCTTTTCAATAAATATACATATGCAATACAAAGACAAGCAAGAGGTGGAATTTCTGAAGTACTTCATATCATTTTGTATTTTTGTGAACGCAATTTCATAAACTGTAAACATCTGTCAATGAAGATGTTCAATTTTGAAATTAGTTTCATGATTATCAACAGTTACATGCTCCTTTTTTAAATCTTCCCAATCTAGTTAGTATTCTATGATGTTGTCAGATCCAAGTACTAATCAGGTCTCATCCCACTTGGCTTCTAAGCTCAGAAAGGATCGACTAAGTGCTGCCACTTCCTGAGACCCTGCTGAGGGAGCTAATTGGAAGAACAGTTTTATATCATTTATGAAGACCAATTCTACACCCTTTTAATTCAGGCAAAACAAGAGAAACAGGTGTTAGGAAGCACTGATCTTGCAAATTTCAACAAATTTCCAAGAATCGTAGCAGGCACCCAGTTCCTAGGTCCTTCTTTTAAGTGTCTTAGCTTACCACAAGGAAGAATGGGCTGAATTTAACTTCCTCAATCTTCTAGAGCAGTGCTTCTTAAAAGTGTGGGCCACTGACCCTGGGGGTCCCTCAAGACCCTTTCAAGGGTCCGCAAAAGCAAAATTATTTGCCAAATATTGAAGATATTTGCAAAAATTTAAAACAATGTCACTCTTCACATTTTTGTTAAAAAATATAGGGTTTTTCATGAAAAATATGTTAATATGTAATGGGCTTGATACTGTTATTTTTACATGATTCAATAAATACACATTCTATGAATGCATCAATTTTGATTTTTAATATGGTAAATAGTGATAAATATAGCCCACACAAACCAAAGCTCTTTTGAGATCCTCCATAATTTTTAAATGTGGGAAGGGGTGCCAAGAGCAAAAAACATTGTTCTAGAGCCAAGGAATGGAGAATGGCTGTTGTCCCCCAATTCTTGCCTAAATTTTAGCTCCCAACTTCCTTTGCCATCTTCATCAGGGGCTGCTGAAATTTCTAGCTCAGTGACATATGGGGTCGCCACCCAACCTTCATGGTAAGACTTGTGAATGCGTAATTGGGCATCAAGAGCCTGGACACGCTCGGGTCCACCGGCAGAGAAAACCCTAACCCCAGCGCCCCGGTCAGTTCCACTTTAAGATTAAACAAAGATTCCCACAGGAACGAGGTGATAAGGAGGGGGAAAGTGTGTGAGAATGAGAAGGAAAAATGGGGAGAGACTCGGTGCGAAGGCCTCAAAGTCCCTCTCCCCAGACTGTTCAGGGTGCAGTTGTGGTCTAACTTTTCACATTCCGCTGAGGGTCTGTGCACTCTTGCCTCGTCTTTGACTCGCTGAAGAAAATTCCACAACACCGCCCAAGACGCGGAGTTTCCCCGGCTGGAAGCCCCTCGGCGAGCGAATTCGATCGCTTGATAGCCCCAAGAGTAGCCAGAGCCACAGGGCGCCTCGAAGGCCTGCGGCCCCACGCCAAGGAAAAGCTCTTCACGGAGTCCCACGCTTCCGCCCCGCCGGCGCTTGTCTGCATTATTTCCTCCCCTTCGGACCTCCACCTCCACCTTGCCACAGCCAAGTGCTGCCTTTCCCCCTTCCCTCACCCATGGCGGTAAAGGTTTCCTGGGCCGCTTCCCGCTCAGATCCCCAGCAGTCCTCCTCCCCCTCAGACGCTGTTGCTGCCACCGGCGTTCACCCGGAAGTCGGCGCTAAGCGGGTTCCACGTCGGCTACTACGTGCCTCAGTCGACGTCCCCAGCTGTCTGACATGGCGAACAGAGGAGGGAAGGAACTTTCGACACAAACCAGCCCCGCAGCGACTGGGACGAAGCGACGAATCTGCCAGGTCAAAAGCAAAGCGACAGAACTTCTCTCGGCTTCCCCATTGGAGAAATTTGGCTAGTGGGCGGGAATACCTAGAGTTTTTGCTTGCGGGGCTCAAGAGGTGGGACTATTCGAGTTCTGGTATCACGTGGTGCTGTGAGAGGCCGAGCAAAGGAAGGCTGTGATAATAGGGATGCGGGCAAGGAGGGAAGCATAAAACGGGTATTCTGCCTTTGAGGAAGAGAATTGGCGTGTTTCTGACGCTTTTGTGTTACAGGAGGAGTCCTACGGTTGCGGATCTGCTGTGTCGTCGTATTTATTGCTAAACTCGATGTTTCATTCCCGCGTAGATTAGGACTGAAGCACGATGACGCAGCAATGTATCTAAGTGGAAAATTTTCACGCACACTTGTGAGAAAATTGCAACAGGTCTGCAGAATGTAATTACTCTGGGATTTTCTGACGTAATTTAATGTGCATAGAATGACGTATTGGTTATATTTCATTTTTTGTAAAGGCGGTAATGTTTTTAAGAAACAGCAATTTTCAAAGCTAATGCATTAGAAAAAGAAGCACTGTGCTTAGAAAATTTAGATTATTCAGGATACAATTTTTATAGCTTTATATAATTTCAGTTTGCTTTTTGGAGCAAGTAGAACTGTGGGGGAAAAAGTTGCTTTAAGAGGAAATTCTCTATTTGTTAATAATTCTTCAAATAGACAACTTCACTTTACAGACACACTTTCATGTGGATTGCCAGGATAAAAAAAGAATCTGGCCAGTGTTTGATTGTCAGTGGTGATGCCAGAATTTTGATTCTTGTCAATTATATCCTATTTCCTTTTCAAAGTAATATTTAACCTTGTGCACAAAGGTGGCTGTTTAAAAAAGTTTATTTTTCCACTTAGGTCATATGAATAGCAGGAATAGAAAAAAATATTCATTCTTGTAATGAAAACATATTAAAATAATTTCACCATAATTTATAAAATGTTACTTGCACAAAAAAATCAACAATGAACAAACATTATTCTTCACGCCCTTGATATTCTTAGCAGGCCACGGATACGTCTAACAAGTGCTTGAATGAAAGTGTAGCGCGACCGCACTTTAGAATACAGTCCTTCTATATCTAGAAGCTTCTTCTGCAGGGATTCCCCAAAATTATTGGTTGCTTCTAGCTGAAGCTAAAAAGAAACAAGAAAAAGAAATAAGGGAAACCTTTACCTTAACATTTATTTATTAAATCCTTTTTTTTTAATCCATTCAATCATATCCAATTCTTGGAGACTGCCTGGACAAGTCCTTGCAGTTTTCTTGGTAAGATTTTTGGAAGTGGTTTGCCATTGCCTTCTTCCTAGGGCTGTGTGTGTGTGACTGGCCCAAGGTCACCCAGCTGGCTTTGTGCCTAAAGTGGGACTAGAATTCACAGTCTCCCAGTTTCTAGCCCAGTGCCTTAACCACTACACCAAACTGGCTCTCAAATCCTCCTCTAATACATTGCTAATTTAAATTCAGTAGTCTGTATAAATGGGGTCTGCTTTGAAGCATACCCAACCCCCCAATCACTTTTTAAAATCTAAAAAGTGAACTTACTGATTTATATGAGTTATGCCATACCTAGGTTTAACATGTCCTTGTTGGGAGGAAAAAAAAAGACAAAGGGACCAAAAATCCAGTCCTGATATTATAGCATCGTCTGTAGCCATTGGAAGCCAATTATAATATTATTATTTTAAACTGTAGCCTCTGATTGGAAAAACTGTCCTGACTGAAGTAAAGATGATAGAAAAGGGATGCATCCAAGAAGCTTAATTATACCCAGACTTCTGGTCTCGTATGTATGAACTGGATTAAGGTCTCTTCTGCCAAGAGCATGGGACTGCCTCTGTGCAACAGCTGCTCCACTTAAAACTCCACGCACAAGTTTCTGTTGTGCAATTTATCTAAGCTGCGGCTCCTGACAGAACCTACTGCCAAGCCGTGTCCTATGAAGCCTCCATCAGCTTTGAAGACAGGCGCCACCAAAAAATGATGGAAAACTGAGCGGCATCACAGAATAACACAGTTATTGCAACAACGGACTTCCAGTGCGCCCATTATGCCAAACTCGGTGCTTACAGACTGGGACTGCAGAGCCACCTGTGTCCACAGATGAGCTATACAACAGTGCATCTTCTTTGAACTCGAAGGATTACATACATACATACATACATACATACATGCATGTGTGTATTCGCAGCCTTAAGTAAATTACTCAAGTCTGTGAAAAAATAGCCAAGGCTCCAGAACTAAGCATTATATTAACTTACTATAAACATTGTTTTAAAGCCAATGTTTTTACTGTCACAATAAAGTAAAATTTGCAAAGAAAAACCAAGGCATGCTTTCTTTTTAATAGTTTACATTTTGTTAATTGATTAAAAATAAATGAAATAAAAATCCCAATAATTGCTTCTGCTTTTCTTTAAATTTAGTATCATAGAAAAGTGACCAGGGGAAGAGATAGGAGAAAGCAAATACTGTTGGATAATTTCCTTTATTGGAGAGCCAGTTTGGTGTAATGGTTAAAGGCATCAGGAGATCATGGGTTCTAGCCCTGCCTCAGGCCAGCTGGGTGACCTTGGGCCAGTCACCCTCTCTCAGCCCTAGGAAGGAGGCAATGGCAAACCACTTCCAATAAAATTGCAGGGACAAGTCCAGCAGTTGCCAGGAGTCAAAAACTGACTCAAAGGCACCCCCCACAAATCACCACCCTTTATTAATATCAATCAGTTTACAAGAAGCATGAGTATGGTTCTAGAAGCAGTATTTAGCATGTTAGATTTTTTCGTATTTATTGTCCATGCAGAATGAATAATTTCATAGGTACGTAGCAGTTAACTAATCACAAACTTTTATTTGTCAAGCATGAATAATCACTTAACAAAAGTTATATAGAGCATCAAGCAACTATGTCTAAAAAAACTGCTTGAAAGATCCTACCTGATCTATATCAAGTTGGCTTACTCTGCTCAATCCACTTGTAAAATCGAAGTTAGTTTCTGAATTAAAAGAACGTTGGGGTTAAAAATTACCATAGTTATGTCCAAAGCAAACTTTATGCAATATTAAGTCATTTAAAAATTGCACCGCATCTGTACATGGAATCAAAAATTACTCTAGTAAATAGAAATATTTTATCAATTGATATCTTTGTTCTACACTATATCAACCATGGTATCCTTTTGGGGTGGCTCAGGGAGTTGGGGGTGAGGGGCATGATCTTGGCTGGTTCACCTCCTTCCTCCAGGGCTGGTCCCAATCGGTGGTGATTGGGAGCGAGAGATCCGACCCTCAGCCCCTCCTTTGTGGGATGCCGCAGGGTTCAGTTCTCTCTCCACTCCTTTTCAACATCTACATGAAACCACTGGGTGAGATCATCCATCACCACGTGATGAGGTATCAGTATGCTGATGATACCCAATTATACATCTCTGTCCGGGGTGAGGTAAGAGATGCTATGACCACCTTCTCTCAGTACCTGGGGGCTCTGGGGGCCTGGATGGGGAACAACAGGCTTCAACTGAACCCTGGTAAGACAGAGTGGCTGTGGGTTAATAGCTCTTCTGTATCCAGAACTTTGTCATCTTTGGTTCTGTATGGGGTCACACTGCCTCAGACAGACGCGGTGTGTAATCTGGGGGTCCTTCTGGACTCACAGCTCCTGCTCGAAGAGCAGGTGGCAGTCGTGGCCAGGAGGGCCTTTGCGCAGCTTCACGTTGTGTGCCAGTTATGCCTTTTCCTGGATTGGGAGGCTCTTTGAACAGTCACTCATGCCCTGGTCATCTCCCACATAGACTTGCAACGCGCTCTACATGGGGCTACCCTTGAAGAGTATCTGGAAGCTACAGCTGGTCCAGAATGCAGACGCGCGGGCTATCTTTGTCACCCCTAGAAGGGCGCATATAACACCGCTACTACGCTAGCTGCACTGGATACCATTCTGCTTCTGGGTCCAATTCAAGGTGTTGGTTATCACCTTTAAAGCCTGACATGGCATGGGGCCAGGTTACCTGAGGGACTGCCTCTTCCCCATTACATCAGCCTGTCCCACATGATCATGCAGAGAGGGCATGTTGCAGACCCCATCTACAAGAGAATTCCATTTGGTGGGGTCCAGGAAGCGAGCCTTCTCTGCAGTAGCTCCCGCCCTAAGCTGGCCCCGGAGGTAAGGTTAGCCCCATCACTCCTGGCCTTCAGGAGGAACCTGAAGACTTGGCTTTGCCGTCTTGCTTGGGGCGGAGAAGGGAGTAGCTCCGCTTGGGGATGGCTAGCACCCTAGAACACTCCTCACATACATGGACTGTGTTAGATCTTGCCACTTGGGACTTTATTTTTACTCCTATCTTTATAGTTATTTATTAATGGTATTTATATTTTTATATATTGCATTTGCATTTTATATTTATTGTTTTAATCGATTACTTATGTTGTAAACCACCAAGAGTCCCTCTGGTGGGAGTATATGGGTGGTGACAGACAGACAGATCTCTATCTAAGAGAATATGGGTTCCTTATCCCACCTGACTCTGCTAAAGGAGCCATCCCTCAATTCAGCTGTTTTGGAGAACTATCAATCTTAGGGAAGACTGTTAGGAAAGTGGTAGGGTAGCAGCTACACAGCACTATGAATGAAAATAACTTTCTGAATCCCTTTCAGATTAAGACTACATTGGCAAATCTTGTAGATGACTAAGATTATTTAGATGGACGGAGTATGACCCTCTCAATCCTGCTGAACATCTCAATGGCCTTTTATACCATTGGGCATGGTATACTTCCAATCAGTGGGGGGTGGGGAGATGTGGGTGCAACAGGGCTTAGTCATCTCCTCTCTACGGTTCAACATCTACATGAATCTACTGGGGAGGTCATCTATCAGCACAGTGTGAGGTATCATATTGATGATATCCAACTATTTATCTCCACCCTAGGCCAATAAGGGATTGTGAATGAAGTTCTATCCCAGTGCCTGGGGGCTGTTAGGGACTAGATGGAAGAAACAAGCTTTAGGTTTATTTTCAGCAAAATCAAGAGGCAGGGTTGAGAAACCTAACTCCACAGCAAGTTAATATTTTATTCTAGAAGGGGTTGTGCTTCCTCATAGGTAGCAGGCTCACATTCTGGGGGTTCTGGACTCATGCTTCCTGCTGGAAGAATAGGTAAAAGCCATTACTGAGGGGCACAGTTACAGCTTCTGCTCCAGTTGCAACCTTTTCTGGAATGGGAGCCTTTATAAGTATCCTTCATGCATTATTATGATGCATCTAGTTAATCACAAAATGCTTAAACCAATGTTTTGGTTTTGATATTTACAAAACTCTTTAAAACAATAGCAGAGTCCATTAAAACCTCCCCAGTCCTAGCTCAGTTAAACCCAGTAACATAATCTGCTGTTTAAACTTTAAGGAATAACATAATGTAGGAATTTAGATAAATTTGTGGGAAATTACCTTGTAATCTTCTGCTCTTCAACTGAGTCCTGGGAGCTAAAAGAGAAGCTTGGGAATCTGCAGGAGTACAGTGCAGCAGATAATGTTCAAGGTGCCGCCAAAGAATAAAAAGACATGTTTCTATAATATCTGCAAACATGTCTAGTAAAGGAGAAGCTTACATTTTCTGTCCATATCCTTGGGCATGTATGTAATAAAATAAAGCAACAGGGAATCAAACAATTATATAAAGTTTTGCACACAAAACTCCAGTAGAATTACTAGTTTGTGGGCAAGTACCTGCTTCATTCCCACATTTTGAACATTTCTTCCACAATACACACAGACACAATAATTTTTTAGGAAAATCAGATTCCCTGATACCTTACTGTTACTGTATTCTTTACTGTTAATTTTCCAGTTTTGAAAATAATGAAAAATTTCTAATAACCTAAGCAATAAAATTGGTTTTTATTGCTTGCTCAAACATTATTAAGCAAGTTAATAATTTTGCATTCAGATAGCTCAATTAATATTCTTAACAATGATCATAATCCCAAAATGTACTTAATGCCTCTTAAAGAGAATTTTCCTCTTCTCAGAAGTTCCACTGCATTGAAAATTAAAAATTTCATCTTTTTACAGAATTAGGTAGTCTCTCACAAAAATTCTTTCTCTTATTCATTTTAAAGTTTATAGAGTAGTAGAGTTAGATCAATGATTATACAGATTTTTTGATATTTAAAAAAAACTATTATATCTGAATTGAACAAAGGCTACTTCTCTATCTAAAGTCAGGAAACATCAGAAATAGTTGAGATTTGCAAGGATGACTGGTCTAAAAAAATAAGCATTTGATAGCAGAGGAAGAAGTCACTCTTCACCATGTATGATTATTAAGTTCTCAATTCTTGTTCCTAAAAAAGTTTTAAAAGACCATCTTTGAAGTTTGCTCTAAAAAAAATTAATTCATCAGGGTTTCCACACAATCATCAAAGGATACAGCAACACAGAGAAAGCAATTTGGCTCGATTGTTGATTAGTTTCACTAAGCGTCGCTTTGCTAAAATATACTTTTGGGCAGTAGAAATTTTGTCTACTCCAGCTAGAATAACAGACTGGCACAACTATGGAAAAAAAAAACCATGTAAAAATGTAATATTGTATACCCAAGCATTATACAAGGTAAGAACTCTACAAAACCAACTTCTCATATAAATACACATACTATTCCAAATAAAGAGGCTTAAAGAGAAATTTTAGAATGGGAAACTCTGGAATACTAGTAGTATAGCAACTTTGATACATTTGGCATCTCCAGAAATACCTGTCACTGGGTAACTTGATAATCTCTGCAAAGATTATTTGGGAAAAGAAAAACTTAAAAATCTGTTTTATACCATCAGGAAAAGTAAAAAATATTTAGGTCTTTCTCGTTCAAAAGTTATACTACTATAGATCCAGTCCCTCCCCTCTGTACTGATACGCTTACTTAATATTTTACTGACTGCTGTAATTGCCATCATATAAAACTTAATATGCAGGAGTGCCACAATCAAAAGATATACTTGGCTGAAATAGTGAAGACAAGAGAAGGAGAAAGAAAGTTACCTCTTTTATCTCCTCTGGTGGTAGCTGTTCCACATTCTGCAACTTGCTAACATTCTGACGATGACTATCGTAATAACTGAAGAAGTCATTAGCACTTTGTTTTAAGAGATAGACAATGATACCCAGGCCAGGCAACCGCCAGTAGGGAATCACTGGTGCCTGTGTATCTAAAACAGGTAATAATCCAAGTTAAAACAGCTTTTATCATAAACACTGAATTAAGACAAACTGAATCTAAAATGACAGCTAAAGAGTAAATTGTACATCAGTAGAAAAGTGTGCCCTCCAATGTCATGTGTTTGGTATTACCCTCCCATCCACATGTACAGCACAAACATCTGTAGAAAATTAAGCACTTTGCTATATACAGTATGTAAACATTAAGAGAGCAAAGTCACACAGACTCTTATCAGTGGAAGGACTGCATAGTAAAGCCTTGTTTTCATTCACATGTTCATGTTCGACCATAATGCTTGAAGATGGGTGATATTTAAAATTACAGTTTTCATTGTATTGCGCTTATAATCATTTAAAACACAGGCAAGCTAAAAATTACAGATACTGTACGGGATACCATATCTTATGGAAGATAGTCATAGTGTCAACGTGAATAACCATGATAATGCTGTATATTGCTGAACTAACCCTTTCACAAACTAAAACAGCATCTGTTGCAGAGAATGATCAGGTGCTATATTGGTCTTCACCGCCCAAACATAAAAGCAGGCCTTGTACGCATGGCACAAACAGCATTCTCAATACATGAGAAGAAATATGGGAAGAACAACTCTTCCCATGAGTTGTTAACTCTTGACACTGTTCAATCTAATATACAGAATGCATTCTTTAATTTACCCAAGTAAATCCACAAACCTACCCTGCCGAGGCCCATCTCGATTGGTGGACTCAGAAAGGCTGGGAGTGAACAGGCAAACTGTGTGTTCAAAAGTAGGAGCACATTGTACCATAAGCAACTGGCAATATTCCATCACATTGGCACAGATCTACAGAGATAGATGCAAAGTTGTTTAATGCTGTCTCTTATTGCTATGAAAAAGTCACAGGCAGTAGAAAAAGGTATTTGAGAATTCTTCAATAAAAGCCTTTGTTTCTTCATTTGACTTAGATCCAGCCTTTTGTACAGGAGGCCAAGATGGTGTGCGTTGTGCTCTCTCCTCCTATTTCTCCCCAGAACAGTAACCTTGTGAGGTAAGTTGGGCTGACTGACCCGAGAGAGAGCAATTAACTCAAGTCCCCCAGGGAGCTTCTGTGGCAGAGGATGGACTAGAACCTGGTTCTCCCCACACCTAGCACAACACCTCAGCCACTAGACTGATTTTCAATTTTATGCACTGAGGTCCACTGAATGGCTCACCTGTTGCATGGCTAGTTCAATTTCATCTCTCTTGTTCACTCTATCTGCATCTGTGTGACCATCTTGCAATCTGAATTGGCTCAGTCTTTCTGAGCTACCAAACCGTGTGAGTAATCCCAAGCACTGGCGCTAAAAGCAAATGAAAATAAACTAATTATTAACTTTGTCCTCCAGATGATTACCATTAATTTCATATGAACATAATGTGGTGTGTTTAAGATATAAAATGACATTCTGGATGACAAGCCATGATACTGAATTAAATTCTTGCCCCTAAATATTTTGTTCATGAAAGTATCATGCTTTATTCATAAACACACCCACCCCAAAAATTCTACTCCCTAAAGTAACTTGGGCCTTACCTTATGTCCCTTGTTTCTGGATACCTTTTATGCCCTAAACTTCGTTCTGCAAAACTATTTGTTCTATTTGAACATTATGCCACAACTAGTTTTGTCTTTAGAAGAGAACAGGAACAGCACAGGAAGTATTTTTACTTTTATGCTAAATCTCAGCTAAATTATAACTTTTATTGGATAGACAAAATGGATAGACAAGAAATACTTTACACAGCCTATATAAAAATGTGTATAATATCTATTCTATCTTAAGCCTCTTGGAGTTGATGATGATTCAAATGGTCTATATGCCTACGTAATTAAGTAAATAAATATCACAGTAAAGCTGTGCTGTTAGAGAAAGTTTCAAACTACTAATAGGAAACAATTGCTATAATTACATAATAATTGCTATAAGTTACCTGAAATCGCCCTATATGTCCTTGTAGTTCAATCTGCATTCCTTCATTGAAATCAAGGTCAAACTCACCCAGCACACCTAATGAAACAACACTATATAATAGATTTACTTGTTTTTTATAAGGGCATCCTCTGCTAGGCTGTGACACCCACTTTATCTAGCAGGATTATTTCATACTGCATGCTATTCATTTTTAGCTGTTGTTTCAGAATTTTCTTGCAATTTAAAAAAATATATATATATTAATTGTACTGTTGGTCTTTTTCTTGTGTTTGGTCTTGGACCCTAAATAACCTTTGGTTGGGTCTCTGAATATAACATCTGTTAGAATATCTTTCACTGGCTTAATTAAATGGTAAGGCCTACACTATACAGTAAAAACAGTTATACTCTGAAAACACAGTTATGTTTCCAATTGCTGTAAAAATCTTCCCTAATCTGGGACAACTTCAGAAGTCCAAAGAGAAATACCCATAGTCAAATTTCATTCTATATATACTTAAGCTTCTTCTATACAGTGTCCTTCTATCAAGAAACAGAGATAACAGCATCCACTTTAGGAGCTTTTCCCATAAGCAGATTCTACTGAACTGTATAAATAAAACATTTCATCATTCTAACTTTGCAAAATACCCATAGTGATTGATTCACTCTCTGGAAGAACGTAATGAACACATAAGCCTAAAAGTCACATTAGAATGCAAGATTGTACTGTACTTCTATTACATGAACTATGAAGACCTTCCATGAACTTTGTCTTCCTCTTTTATAGAAGTGGAAAATTTTTATAAACATTTATTGTAGCTCTAGTAAAAGAAAGTGTGTTGTTTTGTATCTAAAAGCAAAAATATCTTGCCTGGTAAAGCAGCTTTGCTGATTATCCCAGTTAGTAATGCCAATTCTTGCAAGGCTCCCACACTAACTTCCTGACACCGCAAGATTGCTTGGATAGTATCTGAATGGGATATTAGAAACTGCAAAACCTATTCAAAAAAAAAAAGTATACGTAGAAGTAAATTTAAAAAGCAGTTAATCCAGGGATCTGGAAATAACAGCACGCAGTATCCAATGGTATTGAGTACCCAACAGTATCTAACTTTGAGATATGAACAGCCAGTGCTACCAGGAATTCCTGTCATCTGACTTACCTGTCTGGCAGCCTGAGCGTGTTGTGCCATACTAGAAGTAAGGGTGATTTGGCAAAGCTGAAGAGCAGGCAAAAGAATCTGGTGATAACGCTCTACAGGAGCAGGAATGAAGACTGGAGGCTCTCGCATTCCAAATATTCTTAAAGGAAGAAACAAACAAGAAACCAATAATCTGGTATCTTAAAAAAGCTTTGAAAACTCAGCACACTCTCAGAACACTGATCCATCTAGCTTAGTAGTACCCTGGCTTACACATACTGTAATATAAGCCCCAACAGGTTTGTTTGTTTTTGACTTGGCATAAGGTAAGGTAAAAGTAAAGGTTTCCCTTGACGTAAAGTCCAGTCGTGTTCGACTCTAGGGGGCGGTGCTCATCTCCGTTTCTAAGCCTTAGAGCCAGCGTTGTCATAGACACTTCCGGGTCATGTGGCCAGCATGACGACACGGAACGCTGTTACCTTCCCGCCGAAGTGGTACCTATTGATCTACTCACATTTGCATGTTTTCGAACTGCTAGGTGAGCAGGAGCTGGGACTAGCAACGGGAGCTCACCCCGCCGCGCGGTTTCGAACCGCCGACCTTCCGATCAGCAGCTCAGCGGTTTAACCCGCAGCGCCACCGCATCCCTTGGCATAAGGTATGAACCCATAAACTTAGTGTTTAGTACGAGCAGGGCCGCAACTGGGGGTGGGGGGCAGGGGGGCAAGCAGGGCATGTGCCCCAGGTGCTGCGCTGGGGGGGTGCCAAAATAGTATTTGAATACTGAATGTTTGCCCCGGGTGGGGGTGGGGGAGGCGCGGAATCCATGTTTGCCCCGGGTGACACAGACCTTAGTTGCCACGCTGAGTACAAGCACTTGCTCAGTGCTAAATGTGAACACAGCTATTTCACTGTTGTCTCCTCTCACTAGCCATATCTATCTTTCAGCCTACAGGTAGTTCTCAACTTATGACCATTCATTTAACGACCGTTCAAAGTTACAACAGCACTGAAAAAAGTGACTTAACAACCAATCCCAGCACTTACGACCATTGCTGCGTCCCCGCGGTCACTTCATCAAAATTTGGATGCTTGGCAACTGACATGTATTTATGACAGTTGCAGCATCCTGGGGTCACATGATTGCCATTTGCAACCTTCCCAGCCAGCTCCTGATAAGCAAAATCAACAGGGAAGTGCATGATTCACTTAATGACCCCACGATTCACTTAATGACAGGACACTGTGATGTTCTTAAATGTCTGCCAGTTGCAAAGTGTCCAAATGTTGATCATGTGACCCTGGGTATGCTACAGTGGTCATATAAGTGCGAGGACTGGTCATAAAGTTACTTTTTCGGTACCATTTATAATTCTGAATGGTTGCTAAACAGGGCAGTCATTAAGCAAGGTCCACCTGTATGTACAGGCAGCATGACTAACGTTCAGAGATAACAGGAGATATTGTCCATCTGAGCACAGACGGCTGGGAAAGGCTTGGCATTATTGTTTGTTTTGAGTTTTCAGTGGAGGTCATTCATGATTTAGACAGATGGGTAAGTTCATTTCAATCAGTGGCCAGCTTAAAACAAAATACAACAAAACTCAGTCATGATTTAACAGTAAAATGAATGAAATATTAGATTTTATTTATTTATTTAATTTACATAGATGATTTATCAGCATGACTCAAGGCAGTACACAATAAATCCTTGTAAAATGATATAGTAACAATAAAAACAAAACATGAAAAACTGCAGTCAAACACAGATTAATATAACTGGCTACTATTTACAAAACTATCAAACCCTATACTTTTAAAGTAAATGTAGCAGAGCTTACCAGTGAGTAAATAATTGTAATTCTAGTCAAAACATGGACTACAAGCATATAACACTTTAAAACATTAAATTATCCTAATCAGGATGTACTTTGGAAATCCAATGTATAAACTTACCCTTGTTGATCTACTTCTGGCCGCATATCATATACCTGAAATTGTGCAAGTTTCACTATTACTCCAGATCTGAGTAACTCTAGTGCTCCTTGCTGTATTTTTGCTACTTTGGTCAGGAAGGCCTGGAGAAAAAAAAGTATGTATTTTGTTTGTTAACAACAAAGAACTGTGAGAACCAGAACATATGGCAGGTGTGAGAAGTCTGATTTGCCAAGACGTGGCTGGAGGCCCATCCCCTAAATCTCATTCCTTGGGTCATCCTCTTCTTCCTCCCCACAGAGAGAGACTCCCCTGAGTGACGGGATATCAGTGAATGTCAGGAACCTACACTAGAGATTATGTGGCCCAAAGGAGCCAATCCAGTCTTTCAACCAGAAAGCAGACCTCATACAGGCTTTTCGGCAAATGGTAGAATTCATAATGGCTTTTTCACAGCAACTTTAAAATATGTTAAATTGAAATAAAAGAAGAAATCACTTCATGATCGTAAAATTTAAGAAACATGGATTATTGCTGAAAACAGCAAAAACGAAAGGAGAAGTAAAAGGCTAAACAGAAGAAAACTCCATATTAAAACTATATTCTGAAACTCAATTTCATACAGTTCATCACCTATTAGGGAAAGAAAGGAGTAAATGCTACTCAAGAAAGATAAACTTGATGACTTCCGGGGAAGGAAGAAATGGCAGACTGAAGACAGCTCCGCAAAAAGCAGAGCCAGTGACTGTGGTGGAATGAAGAGCTGGTGAGTAGACCAGCCCTTCAATAATTCCTCTCCAGACAAGGGGAGGGCTTGAGATCGCCCACAGGTGCTCCAGATATTGCAGTCAGTGCCTTTAAGGACCCTGGGTTTGCCTACTTCCTTTTTTAACCACTTTCAGAAATTGCTTGTTAGCTGCTTTTCAGCTATTAGGAATCTTTGGATTGACAAGCTTTATAGCATCGGGTGAGTTTCCTTCAATCTTCATTAAAAGAAGTTTTAAATACAAGTTTAACTTTTTAAAAGTTTAACTTTTTTCTGGAATAAACAGAAAAAGGATGATTAAAACTTTGATTTTAGAAAGTCACAAATGGACTAAGGGTCCAGATAAATTTGAAATAAGATTTTAGAATTAATTATAAAGAATCCTTCCTGTAAGAAAATGCTTTTGTTTTGAACTCTTTAAAAAAATATAGTAAAACAAGACTTTAAAAATTAGACACTAGAGGGAACTAGACAGAACTAAAGATTACAATTAAAGGCTAACACTCGAACTCAACTTTCAGAATGAAGCAAAATATTTGAACGTTGGACATACTGAAGGATATTTTTGAACAATAGATCCAGAAGTTACTTTTAAGAGTGTCTGCCTCTATAGGCAGACTGTTTAAAAGATGTTATCTATCTATCTAATTTATCCCCGCCCATCTCCTCCCGTTGGGGGATTCTGGGCGGTTTACAACAAGAGGAACAAATTTTACCTGGCAAGATTGAAGCTGATTTCAAAGTGAATTTAAAAATGACAGGGTACAAGAATTATATGGAAAAAGATGTTATATTGGACATACAAAAAAAATAGGCTGATGTCTTAATAATTAAAAGGGATATACAAATAACCAACCAAGAGAGTGACCTGGATAATTTTCCTATATTGGATTTACAAAAGAATCTTGTTAAATCTTTGAAGAATTTTGTGAGAAGGGACAAATAAATAATTGAAATTAAGTTCTAGGATATTATTTGAAGGGACTAAAGATGAAGATTGTTAGAAGTAAAAGGAATGAATATAAAGTTAGTTTATTTGATCAGGGAGCCAGTTTGGTGTTGTGGTTAAGGCATCAGGCTATAAACCAGGACACAGTGAGTTCTAGTCCTGCCTTAGGCCCAAAGCCAACTGGGTGACCTCAGGCCAGTTACTTTCTCTAAGCCCTAGGAAGGAGGCAATGGCAAACCACTTCTGAACAACCTTGCCAAAAAAAACTGCGGGGACTTGTCCAGGTAGTCTCTGAGAATCGGACATAACTGAATGGATTAAAAAAAATGATCAGGTTTAAAATAGATACATTGTTATCTCTGGTAACTCTTAATGGACTTTTGCTGACATTAGCACTGAAAAAACGAGGCTTTAAGGATTTGTTTCTAAATAAATAAAGAGATGGGGTATGGGAAGAAGAGATCATTTGTTCTATTTTAATAGAAGGTGGGAAGTTAATAAAATTCTTTACACGTGTCATGAAGAGGGAAGTCATTTCTTATAATTTCTTTTCTTCTTTACTGTGTTTTTGTGTTTTCTTTTCTATTTTTCTATTTTCTTTTCTGCACCTTCTATTTTTATTTTTATTCTATTTTTTTAGTTTGTATTAGCTTTTATTGTTGTAATTCTAATTTTTAATAAAATTTCTATAAAAAAATAAAGATGACAAGCTGCCCCCTGCCAATTTAAGAGGATTAATTTGGGGGGCTGGGGGAACACTAGACAGTAAGTAACATCTTATGATTTGCTTCTTGTAAGTAACAAGCTACTATTGCAAAACAGAAAGAGAAACCTCATGTGAACTGATAGAGAAAATTAGACTTCAAAGCTTTAATTGTTTTCAGCAGAGAAATGATTTTAAAAAATGCTTTTAGAGATGAAATATAAAGTTCTTCTAGGCCAGCTAATGGATATAAGGAGAATATTCAGAGATATGGACAATTTGAATGCAAAGATTTAAAAAGTGAAACTCCTTTTTCAGTTTTGTGACATGATACAGTTACTCTATGACATGTTACTGCTAAATACAATTGCACTGATTGTTTTAGGCTGGAGTGCAACAGAAGCAGAATTTGCACAGAATCTCACCATTTTTGACTCATAGGTATACAGTGCTTTAAGTAAAGGAGGCTGGGGTATGAGCAAGCTTTGCAACTTGAGGTCATCATCTGCTAGGCTGTCAACAAGCACTTTTAAATAGCCACTGTTGGAGAGATATAATAACCACTGGTGCTGTTTATCTATAGAGACGATACGATCAAGTAACGCTAGCGCTAGCATCTGAAAAACAAAGAGAGGTTAAATTAATTTACAAGAATGCACAGCTTCTGCTTAGAAGGGTTTGATTCATATCTTTAAACTTGAATTGCTATCATCAATTTTAAATCATAATAAGTGATGTTTGTAGGTTATATATTATTGTATTTTATACCTTTATAACATATCTGTATAAGGACCACCCTACCTAAATACCATGTACACAGATACAGTAGCTCAGCATAAATATATAATCATTTGTTATTTTAACAGACACAGCATTTTGGCTATTACAACATCATTGCCCATCCCCAAAGACTTAAGTCTGTTCAAAAGTAACAGGTTTAATTTTATTTACCCGTCCTATCTCATGTCCATCACAGGCATCTCTGCAGACCACCTCCATTAGGGCAGAACCATAGCTTTCAATAATGGCCATGTTTTCTCTCTGCAGTTTACTGAAACCATCTTCAGGAGCTGTTAAACGCTCCCACATGGACTTTTTGGCTGTAACATAGCACAAACATTTTTTAAAAAACAAACCTTTTAAACCTGTATCATAAATTGTATTTAACAAAAATATAAAGAAGAGTAATACTTTAGTGAGACGGGTGAAAAAACATAAAAAAGTAAAGTTCCTATGAGTCAGATTTGATTCCTAGTGACTTCATGGACACATACATGTAGTTTTCTTCCCAGTGTATGGAAGTGGTTTACCAAAGCCTTCTGGGATTTTTTAAAAATATGGTAACTTTTCCTATATAGTCCTGCTACTTCCTAGAAGTTTCCCAAAGAAATGGTAACCAAGCCGAAGTCTGCTTAGTTTTTCAACTAAAGCCTCTTTGTGCAGCTAGAATTAAGAAATTAAGTCCAAGGACAGTTAACTAAAAAATTCATAGTATTACGGTTGATGGAAAACAGATACTCATGTGGGGATGCAAACGTTAGACATATGAGGTGTTTAAGAACTTTTAAGAACATTATATCACTGCTACTAATGGCAACACCAGTTCACAAGAGCTTATTCTATAGAGATGAATTACATTTGCAACTGTGTTGAATGTAATATTTTTCATAATTAGATTATATTTTACCTGCTTCTAGGGTATCTGGTTCATCTGGTCGTTGAGCAATCTGCAAATAGTAGAGCAATGATCCATACAGGTGTGTCCTTACTCGCTGGAACCCACCACCTACTCAGAGAGGAAGAGAAAAGCCAACACATGAAATATTATACCAATGAATGTCTTCAATTATATATACAATATTGACTTTTGCAATGAATTCAACTATTTTTCTATAAAAGCTGAAGCAGGCATCATCACACTGTTCCATATTTATCAAAATTAGTTTAAAATAGGAAACATTATAAAGATACAGCCACAGTGCTCTATTTTTGTCAGTACAACCCACATGCTTCCTCTACAAGTAGTCCTCAACTTACAACCATTCATTTAGCGACCATTCATAGTTACAATGGCGCTGAAAAAAGTGACTTACGACTGATCCTCAGCATCCCCATGGTCATGTGATCAAAATTCAGGCACTTGGCAACCACTATGTATTTACAATGGTTGCAGCATCCTGGGGTCACGTGATCGCCATTTGCAACCTTCCCGGCCAGCCTCTGACAAGCCAAATAAATAGGGAACACTTGATTCGCTTAACGACTGCAGTGATTCACTTAACCACCACATGATACACTTAGTGATTATGTGATTCAGTTAATGACTCTGGTGATTCACTTACCAACCGCCACAAAAATGTCGTAAAAACGGGTGCGGTCGCATAATGCCTCACTTAACAACAAATTTTCCAGTCCCTATTGTGGCTGTGAGTTGAGGACCACCTGTACTACTCATGGCTATGACTGTTAAATAAAATGTGCCCATCCAGTTTAAGTATAATTTTTAACTCAATGAAACAAAATTATGTTCAATCCCATATTGGCATTTATGGAATCCCCTTCCAATAAGTTAACATTGATTTATGCATTCACCAGTCTTCAGAATAAAATCCAGAATTTTTCTCAATATGATATGTAAAGAAGAGTCTCCAATGGAGGCAAATCCCACTGCCATGCCTTCAG
Organism: Candoia aspera; assembly: GCF_035149785.1. Classification (NCBI taxonomy): domain Eukaryota; kingdom Metazoa; phylum Chordata; class Lepidosauria; order Squamata; family Candoiidae; genus Candoia; species Candoia aspera. Next base: position 33,970,216 of record NC_086159.1, on the reverse strand, counting down.
AACCAGGTGATGTAGCAAAAGGACCATCCAACATTGAGACAAATTGGGAACGTCCAGGCATAGGAATAGCAAATGGCTCTTTTTGCTCTGTTCGCACAGACTGGCTTAGGTGAGCAGTCAAAGTGAACACGGCTCCTGCCACAACAGGCATTAACTCTTGAGCTGCATCATCATTCAAAATCTTATGGGAAGAAAAGAAATTATCTTGAGTCATGTAAGTGACATGATTTCTATCATCTTTACACATGCAGATGACAGTAACTAGAACATGACAAATAATAAAGAAAATGAGTCTCAAACATAAATTGTCTCTGATATACTGTATTCCTTCTTTCCTTTCTTACTCTGTGTTTTGATGCAAAAAAGTAATCATGTTTCTCCAAGCTTGTTAAAATTTTGCTGAGGTAAGTTTAAAAAGTATTTTGGCAATTTCATATTAGGAAACAGTTGTAACATTATGAAACTACAGCACTGATATTTTCATAGAAAGTTTTGCTAGTAAATAGCAACTCAGCAAAAACAAACATAATTTTCGTAATTTAATTTTAGAAGAATCTCCTTTTAAACAACATAATGTACTAGTATATTTTTAAAGGTTTACCTTATCATGCAAATCTTGTAACAGATCACGGATAATAAGTTGTCTATCTTCAGACTGTATCAGGTCCTGTGGGCAGGCAGTTAATATGATTTCAACCAGCTGCCTCCAGGACTCCAGTGCATGTTTCTTTGCATACAGACACTGAAGAAGCCTGTTCCGTTCCACAACGTATTGAAGAATTGTGTTGATTTCCTGACAGTCAATAGAAAAAAAAATCACTAACAACAACAAAAAAGAATTAATCAAGTTACACTAATATCATATCAGCTTACAATCAGACAGGGTATGTACATGTCAGAAATCCCTTGGGGATTTTTGACAAAAAGCTGAATAAAAGGAATTTGTATTATTTTCTTCATGGGGTTTCCCTTTAAATACTATCAAAACGTTTTTGAAAACAACTGGTGAGAAATCATAGAAGAAACTGGAGGGGGCTTCTGGGGGAGAAATGGAGAGCTAAGACATCTCCAAATGAGCGGAGACGATGACTGCAACTAAGACCGAAGGGCCAGTGAGTAGACCGGTCCCACGGAACCTCTCCAGATGAGAGGATGAGAGATTATCCACTGGTACCCCCGACAGCTGCTCCTCACAAGGAGACCACAGGACAGAGGTTTCCTACAGGTTTGAGTGCCGGGAGATGAAGGAACCATCATGCTCTTAACTGCAGCAAAGACTTTTAAAGGACACTGAGCTCACTCACTCACTTTCTAATCACTTTTGAATATTACCTATTCAACTACCTTAAGGACATTACAAATCTTCAAAACGACAAGTTTGAAAAGCTACCTGGTGAGTTTACCTTTGTTTTTGAATAAAAGAAAAATTAACTATAAGCTTAAGAACTTAAGCAATAAATAAGAAATAAATGACAAAAAGCTAAATAAGAATCTGATTTAGGAAAGTTATAAAAAAATTAAGGGACCAGACAAACTTGGAATAATGGAATATTGCTAAAAGATTTTGGAAATAATTATATAAATGAATAGTACATTCATGAGAACCAACTTATTTAGTCTATCTTAAGTCAAAACAGCAACTTGAGACTATGATTTTAGAAATTGAATACCAGTAGGGACTAAAGATTCCAGGCAGAAAAGGAAAAAAAAAGTGATTCTATCTTTTGTGTTTGGCTAGCACTGGAACTTGCAAAATGACAGAAAACGCTCTGACATTTGAAATACTTCAGATTTTTGAAGAATGGGGTAAAAAAATAGCTTCAATTTCAGCAATGATACATGCTTCTATGAACAGATTATGTCCTAAAGATATTAAAGAAGAAATTACTGATGCGAAAGAGACTATGGAAGATTTACAAGATAAAGAGATGAAATAAATTTTGCATGATGCAGAAATATTGGAACATAAAAGAATTTGCAGAAATACTGGAAAGTACTGGAAATTTTTAAAAAAAGGACTATAAGACAGAGGAAACAACTAAAGTGGAAGTACAAATGACAAGCCAAGAAATTGACCTGGATAAGGACTTATTACTGGACTTGCAAAAGAAGTTGGTTAAAGTTTTGAAGAAATCTTCAAGATGAGAAAAAGAAAAATGGAAAAAATCAAATCCTATGACAGCATCTGAATGAACTAAGGATTAACTAAAGATTAAGATTGTTAAAAGCAAAAGGAAGGAGTTGTCCTGTTCAGACTATGAGACAGCCAGGCAGAATTACTATTAAATTCTTTATTTACAATTAACTATTTACAACAATGAAAGACCTCAGAATAGATTAGACAGTGCAGTTCAATCAAGTCCACCCAGGCAGTGGAGGATAACAAGGCAGGCTGTAGATTCAGAAGTAGAAGGAGATCATGGCAAGACAGCAAGGCAGAACTCAGCTAATCCTCTCAATGAGGCAGCAAGACCTGGTGTAGCCAGAGCACGTGGCAAGGAGGAGGCTTGAGGCACGAATCTCGGACTGAGCATGGAAGCCAAACTAGGCTTGACAACAGAGGCTAGGCAAGGTTTGACTGGAGCATCAAGGCAAGGCTTGGATCTGGAGACAAGGCAGGACTTGGCTGGAATGACAAGGCAAGGCTTGGATCTGCAAGACAAGGCTAGACTTGGCTGGATCTGCAAGACAAGGCTAGACTTGGCTGGATCTGCAAGACAAGGCTTGGAACTGGAGGCAAGGCTGGACTTGGCTGGAGTGACAAGACAAGGCTTGAATTTGGAGGCAAGACTGAACTTGGCTGGAACAGCGAGACAAGGATTGGAACTGGAAGCAAGACTATGATCAGCTGGAACAGCAAGACTAGGCTCGACTGGAGTGGTGTGTGAAGGAAGCAGGTCCGTGACAGCAGGAGGAGCTGGCTCTGATTCTGCATTGGCTACAGGCGAGCCTCCCGACTCCAGCAAGGACTCTTCTGCAGATGCTGTGAGCTTGAAGGATTGGTTGTCTCCAGCAGCTTGCTCTTGGAGCGCTTGCCTTTTTAAGCAATCCTTTCCGTGCTGTTTCTCCTCTGCAGCCAATCAGGCTGCCTTTTGCTTCACATGCTTCTCTGCTCTTCTCTCTCAAGCACTGACTGGAGGATGCAAACCTCTCTCTGAAGTTTGTCCAATCAGCATTTCCGATTTCTCCCACTCTGCTGAGTCACTCCTGGTTTCTATTTCCCCAATTCCTGTAAAGATTTAGGACTAAGAAATCAGATGTCTAGCTCTAGCGTTTATTGTTCTGTCCTATAGTACAGAATCCTGCTAAACTGAGAAATTATCAGCAATTCCTACTAGAAAAGCTCAGAAAGTTAATGCGTTTCTCTTCGGGATTTCTTAAAAGGAAGCTGAAGAGAATCAGAACTACGTGTGCGCTTCTCCCCCTGGAGAGGAGACCCTCGTGCTCCATTAGCAATGTCCATAACATCACCCTCCTCTCCAGGATCATATTCCATCACAATTCCCTCCGGATAAGTTTCGTTTTCCCCTTCTGGCTCAAGATAAGTTTCGTTTTCAGAGTTAGGATCAGACTCAAACCTTACAGGAGTACAAAGTTGGTTTATTTGATCAAGGTTAAAATAAGACATGTTTGTATGAATCTGGGATCCCTTTACAGACATTTGCTGACACAAGGGCTGAAATGTTAATGATTTATGGATTTGCATATGGATAAGGGATGGGTTATGGGAAGAAGAGACACTTGCATGTAGTGTGTATTTTCTTTTACTATTGTTATTAAAACTTTCAGTAAAAATTATTTTTTAAAAAAGAAGACACTGGATACATCTCTGTGGATTACAATCTTAGATGTTTTTAAATCCCCATTTCTTAAAAGTAGTAATAAAACTGGGATTCTATGTGCAGGATCATTTCAAGAAAGAGAAAACCAGCAGCACAACATGCTTATAATCATTTCCAAATTGGTAAGCACTATATAAATATTTACTGAAGCAAAGAATTAGTAAAAATTTACTAAAGCAAATAATAGTATATTGCCACTACTGTTTTTTACCTCCATAAGTAAAGGTCTCTGTCCAAGGGCTGCCATTCCTTGCAAGGCATTAACTTCAGCAATCAGAACTTTGTGAAGATGCTAGGATTGAGAAAAGGACAAAACTCATGTCTTTTGGTCTAATGCACAGTAACAGTCCTAAACCAACTCTTTGTCTTAGCTGTGAAGAGTGTTTTGTCCATTTCATTTCACTCATTTCTTTCTTCTACCCAATTTTTCACTCATTTCTTACTCCTACCCAATTTTACTTTCATCCTAGATAAAATGACATGCTTTAATGACACTAGCCAGGAAAAGTACAGTATCCAACATGGAATGTCAGTTGTCCCTTTATGACATTCAGTTCAATGTAGTAACTATATTTTTCTCCATTAAGGAAAGCAACTAACATACCAGGAAGAAACTGACTATAACTTTATAGGGAGGTGTGTGTGTGTGTGTGTGTGTCCAAAACTAACTTTCAAATGAAAATAAAGGTCTGAAGAACACTAATGGATATTAAAAATATTAAAAATGGATTTTCAATCCCAGAATTACCAAACACATTTTGGAAGGTACTATCGAGCCACCAACTCTGTCCCCTAATAAAGCCAGGAACAAAAATTCATTTCAAACCCTTGCTTCAGACTCAGGCTTAATAGGGGAATGATGTATATAAGAATTAGTGAAATAAAGGGGACTTACACTTGTATAACTGTGCGTAGATCAAGCTCTTAAAGTGTGTTTCTATGTATTTACTTACAATATCAACATTTCTCAAAACTTGCTGACCTTCACATTGCAGATAATTGGACCATGTGCACTCCTGCTCTCACAGTTAGCAATGACCTGCTCTATTTGAGCACGGTCAAAAAAATCCAGTTGCAAAGGTTCTGGGATCTCTTGACTGAAGTCAATTGAATCAAGGATGTTCAAGATTTTCCTGTGCACTGAAGATATTAGAAATCTATTTAGAAATATCTGGAAATCAGATGGATCAGAATTCAACTGAACTCAGAAGATATAAATGACAAGCTTTATGATTTATGTTTTTCTATTTATCATAATTCTACACTTTATTCCTATTAATATCTATATCACAAGTGCATAATAAAGCTCCCGCATGAGATAGAGACACTATTTTGAAACAATATAGCTCTAATCAGCAGGTAACTATAATCCGCAAAACAAAATTGTGAGTGCTTTAGCATTTGTTTTAAGTTTTCTGCCTTCAAGCTAGTCATATTGAACATACAAAATTTTAGGAAATTAATAAAGGGGGAAAAAATCCCAATAAACTTCAAATAATTTATCGATTTCTGGAATGTTCCCACTCATTTCATTGTAATGTTGCTTACTAATGTATTATCTTATACAGTGCTATGGAATTTCATGTGTTGAAAAACAGCACAGAAATAATACAAAAGATGTATGCTAGAAGCCAAAAAATGAATGATTATATAAGCATATAATACTATACAGAAATATATTTCTCATTTATAAATTAAGCTGTATTGTGATTTTTCCAACAATTTCTGAAAGTTCTGATTATAACAAACAAGCAAGCAAAAAATGCAGGACAGACTATAGTTTTGCTGCAGCAGTCTGTATAACGGTCACTCTATTCTTAACTAAAATCTATAAAGCAGGTCTTCACAAGTGACTTACCTTTGGAAGCAGTGTCAAAGTGAAGGAATCCACTGACAGAACGACTATCATCTTCTATCCCTCCTTCACCATCAGCTAAGAAAATCAATTTTTTTAAAATTAATATTAATTTACAGGCCACCCAACTTCATTGCAGTATAAATTTAAAACAATAAAATACAAAATGCCTGTGTACTTTGAAGCAGCTGCACAACTGAAAGATGCAATCTTCTTTCATGATCAGTATAATGCCATAATCCCCTCCATATGTTAGTGGAAGTGAACAGAGGTGCTTCCCTTGCACTAACATATTTTGCTAAGCACCTTTTGGGAATGTTTTACATATTGATAATATGTCATTATGATTGCCTTAGTTACTGCAGGGATGAAAAACTTTTGGCTTGCCAGCCCTACTCCTCAAAGAAAGGACAGAATGAATTTCAGTCTCAAAATTACATTACTGCTTCATCAATTTGTAGCATTAACATGTACATGGTGAGAGACAAAAAACCTGTGGAGCTCTATTTGTGCCTGGGTTGGGGATTATGGCATTATACTGGTAATTTCATACATGAATAATGAGAATCAAGACAGGTCATTCTCACTGCTACTTTCAGCAAGGAGGATAGAGATCGGTGAGAACTAGGACCTAAGACAACTTATTTTGGGCTTTGCTCTTAATTTTTGTTTAACATTCGGAAATCTGAATTACACACTGAAATCTGAATTATACCCAATCCTAATTTTACTTTGAGAGAGATGAACATTCTAGCTATATATCCTGTTAATAGGCAAGAACTATGTGTTATACTGAATAATCTTTGACTGCTATTAACATGTCAACTTTGGCTAAACCAATTTCTCCATTATTTAAGTAATGCTTGCTTCCCTCACTCCTAAAATCGTAACATTAAGCTCTCTGTGAGAAATACTAGAAAATGTTATGGTGGAAGTTATAACAACTGGATATGAAAGTGACAAGTACTTCAAAAAAGGAAAATGGCCTTTAGATAGAATAGTCTTGACCCTTGTATCTAACCAGCCAAATTCCATTTACCTAAGTAAGATCTGACTGGCACATCATCAAGAAGGAGCTGCAATAGCCTCTGTGTGTGAGAGCGCTGGCGGTTCAGTGAAGTAACCCGCAGTTCTATAGACGCAGTTTTCATTAGCCATGACATCTGATTCAAGGCAGGAATCTCATGCTCTGATTAGAAGTGACAGACAGAAACAGAACAGCACAGTAAACTACACACACTTTGAAAAAAACCACCACTTCTAGTCTGCCATGGTTTTAAACCTTAACTCAAGACTGTTCGAGAACAGTCATATTGCAATATGGTCCAGTCAGCTGTAAACTCTTCCTAAATGAGACGCCTCAATGATCATGCTTTGCAATACATTCTTTCCCAATGCTGAGATGGAAAAGAAGCAAAAAAGAAAGGATAGGATGGGTGAAGAGCCACAAAAGAAGGGAAAAGTTTTTCTCTTCCTGCCAAGACAAGATTTCCAATATTCTGAGACATAAGTAGCTTTACTGCAAGACTAAAGTATTTCTACCGAGAATTAAACAATAAATGTTTCAAAGCAACAGAATAAAATACATCCAGTTAGAGTGCATTTCAAGTGTTACCTTTGACACAAAATGGCAAGTGCTGCAGTTGAGAGAATAAGAAATCCTGGCTAGTTCTCAGATATCTCATAGTTGGGCCTGATGTGTCTGAGCACGCACATAACTGATAGATCACCTGTTAATCCGAAGAAAATTCATGTGTGTGTGTTTGGGTATATACACAAAACCATGCACTCCTTTTAAAATTTTACAAAGAAAATCAGGTAAAAACAATTGTAGCTGAATTACTTATAATGAAGTATTACAATGGCGTTCAGTGATTTAAATAACTCACATGTAACAGCCCTATCCTTAAAAATCAGCTTAGGCTGCAATGCTATAAAGTGAAGAATTCAGGTATACAGTTTTCTGAAAGAAAATACCACTGAATTCAGAGAGATATCTTTCTCTGTAGATATACATAGGATTGTGGAATTAATTATTTTAAACATCAAAATAGCACTATAAAACTATCAAAAACATTTCCCACAAATTGAAAGCTGATTGGCTGTACACACAAAATTTAAATTCAGCTTTACTCAAAATTTCTTTTATACCTGGTAACACAACTCTGCTAGATGTGGGGATTCCCGAACTGCAGTGGGATCAGATCTTGTTCCAGTGCCATTCTCTAATATGTTCAAAATAGCATGAAGGCAAGTACGAGGGCAGCCCAACACACCTTAAAGATTTAAGACACCTGTTTAGATAAGCAGTATATACGGCATAATCATGCAATTCACATGGAAAATAAAAAAACCAAATTTCATTCTGTTTGAAAAGTTTAGTGTACTTTGTACTACACTAACTAAAACTGAGAGTTTTTTCTTATAAAATTAGTTAAATGTTGCATTTTATTATAAATGGGATATGAAAGGAACCTAATAGTACACAGATTTTGCAGAATTTACATGTAGATACATTTTCTACAATGCACTAACTTTAACAGGTATAACATTAAATATTTATGCTGTGTACCATACATAAAAAACCATCGCTTTATACTGTATTGGAAAAGAAAAGAAAAAGACAAGACAAGACTAAAATAATAAAATAAAATAAAAAAATAAAATAAAATAAAATAAAATATCACTATCCAAGTGAGGGTTGATTTTCTCCAGATGGCAAATCACCACTTCCCACTCCTTCTCTACCATCAGGGCACTCTCAGCCAGGTACCTGGATCTTGCAGGTTTGTGGTGCTGACTGGCTTCCTGAATTCATAGCCAAGGAGATACAGAGCAAGATTGGGTGGATTGCACTCCAGAGAGGTAATAAGAAGGTTCAGAATATTAATCCTTGTTTCATGGAAGATCGGTGCCTGCTTCCTTTCCACTTCAAATTCTTAGAATCAAGCACACACATTTATATTGAAAGTAGATTATCCAGAAAGCATTCAGTCAATTCATATGTATTATCTATTAGTAAAGACATGTCTAATTTACAATCATCTGCAACTTTTTCATACGAACAACACACACACAAGTATGAAAGCTTCTGTTAAAGCGTTTCAGAAAGAATCGATTTGTTTCCAAAGTACTGACCAGCTCACCAGTTCACCCATCACCAGCTCACCCATAAATATAAGGTATGGGAAGGGGAACACTAATATACTTGTAAAACCATTTTTTAAATATAATTTTTTGCTCAGCCTTTTGGCAGGCTAACTATAATTTTGTTCAGAATTATAAGAGCTAATATTTAAAATAGTGTAGACTTCTGAATGTAGTCATTTACTGCTATTCTGTCTTCTGAAATTAAAAGAATAACATTGTGCAAGTAAACAAGTCTTTTTCATTTTAGAAAATTAAAATTAAAATAAAATGAACAACTTTAATACCTTCGTCAGGATTAATTATTTCTTCTGCAGTTTCATTATCCAAACACTCCACAAATCCAGCCATTAGTTTCTGGCTGATACTCTAGATTTGTAATTAAGGACGGTAAGATAATGACATATTAAAAGATGACTTACTGAAATATGGACAAAAATATATACAAACCTAGAATGTAACTAATAAATAGGAGTGCACAAAAAATGAGAAATGTGCTTGAATTCAAAACAAACCATCACATCCCAAAAGTTCTGCTACATCTTTTCAGATGCACCATGTTTCAGCAGAAACAAAACCTGGAATGTTTTGGTTGTTCCAGGCTTCGGCTGAAATAAACTCTGGAGGGATCTCCAAATGATTTTATGGGGTGACTAGAGCATGGCTCGGGAGCATCATCACCTCCCTTCCCTCTCTTCCACATGCCTTATGTGCGACACTACCCGTCCCCCATCTATCCAGCACCTTCTCTTCCCTTCTCTCCCTCTCTGCTTAGCCACTTATGTCCATTCATGCCATCACAAAGGAAAGTATCCAGCCTTAGGTTTTTCCTGCTTTCCCCCCCACCAAACCACTTTTGCCTGGAATAGCCACTTTTCAGTCTATATCCAAAACAAAATAGACCCATTTCATTCCAAATATAGATCAAAACTTACAAAAATGTGTGTTTTAGTCTGGACACAGACTAGCTCAAACCAGCTGTTCCATTCATGGAATGGTTCAAGCCCAGAACATTTGCACATTCCTACTAATAAATCTTTTGCTGATAACTGGATAACCATTCCTTTTTTCTTGTTTAAAAAATTAACTGCAATTACCTGGTCTTGTGTGAAGTCTCCAATCAGTTTGACCTGAATATTAGAATTGCAAGAAATGCAACACAGGATCTTGGAACTTTCAAAAGCCAGTTCAGGATTGGTATTACCATGATACAGGTACCTTTAAAATACAACATTATAGCAGTAGCAGAGGTAGCAATCAATGTATTGATTAGAATGCCAGAGAAATGTAGATTCTACCTGTTCATCCTGATCATGAAATCCCCCACCCTGCTAAGTACTTGTATTTTTCTACAATGTACCTGGAATTATAACTCTATTCAAACCATTATCCTATACTTTAGAGAGTAAACCAGCTACACTTTATCCTTTAATTTGATTGTTTCTTAAATCCCAATTTCTTCAGGCCATGTGCACAGTCTGTAAAATCAGATTAGAATATAATGTTCTTCACCATATAAACACAAACTGCTCAGAACATGAGAACTTGTTCTTGAGAAATGTACAGTTCACTCCTATGAATCAGAGGAACACAGGGACAGTATTCTATTTCTATGAAGCCAGCTGATTAATGAAAATCTGTGTAAACACTCATGATATAGGAACCTCTGGAAAAGTTATCATACTCTGAGTAAAAACACAGCGTCTCTACAGGCACAGCTGTCTTTCTAAATTATTGGGACTTACCTGGCAATATTCACCACATGGTCTGCTTTTTTAGTCCGAGGGTTGATTCCTTGCAGCAGCTGCTCTAGTGAGGTAACAATGAGAGAGAGATGGCTTTCTCTTAAGAAGTCCATAAAAAGGTTCTCCTTCTGTAGAGTTAGATTGAGCAGCCCAAGACAATACTGTACTGCTTTCTCTAAATGCTTCTTTCCTACAGAAGAAAACAAATCAGACAAATGGATCACACATTCATGACTCCCCCACAGGGGGAAAGGGGAGATGGGATAATTCACTGTGAGTCTATACAAGTACACTGATGGAAGCAAAAGACATGAACAACCCTTCAAGAACTGCCACTTTTCATTCAGCAGCTTTTTTTTTCAATCAACAGCCAATACTAGAACCATGTGGGTATTTTAATATTTTAATTAAAAAGAAACTTGCAACATACCAGGGAAAGGTGCATAAGTATCTAGCTGTTTAACCCCTTCTTCCAGCAAGCTTAGACACAATTCCAACATTGGTGATTCATTCAATAGGTGATACATCAGGTTAAACCCAGGTGGTTTATAAGCTATTACTTCTTCTCCTAGAAAATGAAATGTACATTTATGTACTCTTATCCGATTACACTTCACCAGAACAAATTTAAACATAATTATCGTCATTTTCATTTTCTGCTTTCTTTTTCCCATATAAAAAATTCAAAGAAGTGCAAAATCCGTATTTTCCCACTAAATTCTTACCACATTTATTCCTGAAACCTTGCCCTTTCTCTGAACTGCTCTTTTCTCTCTTCTTAAATCAAACGATCAGTCTCTTTTCACTGCCTTGCTCTCCTTCCCATTCTACCTCTAAGTCCCTCCTAAAACTTCATTAGGGAAAAATGATTTTTTAACACGCTTACATTTTTAAAATACCACTGCATCTTAATTCTTCTCCAAATCTCTACATGTATAGGTTTGTTGTTGTTTATTCGTTTAGTCGCTTCCGACTCTTTGTGACTTCATGGACCAGCCCACGACAGAGCTTCCTGTCGGTCGTCAACACCCCCAGCTCCCCCAGGGACGAGTCCGTCACCTCTAGAATATCATCCATCCACCTTGCCCTTGGTCGGCCCCTCTTCCTTTTGCCCTCTACTCTCCCTAGCATCAGCATCTTCTCCAGGGTGTCCTGTCTTCTCATTATGTGGCCAAAGTATTTCAGTTTGGCCTTTAATATCATTCCCTCAAGTGAGCAGTCTGGCTTTATTTCCTGGAGGATGGACTGGTTTGATCTTCTTGCAGTCCAAGGCACTCTCAGAATTTTCCTCCAACACCACAGTTCAAAAGTATCGATCTTCCTTCTCTCAGCCTTCCTTATGGTCCAGCTCTCGCAGCCATATGTTACTACGGGGAACACCATTGCTTTAACGATGCGGACCTTTGTTGTCAGTGTGATGTCTCTGCTCTTAACTATTTTATCGAGATTTGTCATTGCTCTTCTCCCAAGGATTAAGCGTCTTCTGATTTCCTGATTGCAGTCAGCATCTGCAGTAATCTTTGCACCTAGAAATACAAAGTCTTTCACTGCCTCTACGTTTTCTCCCTCTATTTGCCAGTTATCAATCAAGCTGGTTCCATAATCTTGGATTTTTTGAGGTTCAGCTGCAAGCCAGCTTTTGCACTTTCTTCTTTCACCTTCATCATAAGGCTCCTCAGTGCCTCTTTGCTTTCAGCCATCAAAGTGGTATCATTTGCATATCTGAGATTGTTAATGTTTCTTCCAGAGATTTTAACTCCAGCCTTGGATTCCTCAAGCCCAGCATGTTGCATGATGTGTTCTGCGTACAAGTTGAATAGGTAGGGTGAGAGTATACAGCCCTGCCGTACTCCTTTCCCAATCTTAAACCAGTCCGTTGTTCCGTGCTCTGTTCTTACTGTTGCTCCTTGGTCATTATACAGATTCTTCAGGAGGCATACAAGATGACTTGGTATCCCCATACCACTAAGAACTTGCCACAATTTGTTATGGTCCACACAGTCAAAGGCTTTAGAATAGTCAATAAAACAGAAATAGATGTTTTTCTGAAACTCCCTGGCTTTTTCCATTATCCAGCGGATATTGGCAATTTGGTCCCTAGTTCCTCTGCCTTTTCTAAACCCAGCTTGTACATCTGGCAATTCTCGCTCCATGAATTGCTGAAGTCCACCTTGCAGGATCTTGAGCATTACATTACTGGCATGTGAAATGAGTGCCACTGTTCGATAGTCTGAACATTCTTTAGTGTTCCCCTTTTTTGGTATGGGGATATAAGTTGATTTTTTTTCCAGTCTGATGGCCATTCTTGTGTTTTCCAAACTTGCTGGCATATAGCATGCATTACCTTGACAGCATCATCTTGCAAGATTTTGAACAGTTCAGCTGGGATGCCGTCGTCTCCTGCTGCCTTGTTATTAGCAATGCTTCTTAAGGCCCATTCAACCTCACTCTTCAGGATGTCTGGCTCTAGCTCACTGACCACACCGTCAAAGCTATCCCCGATATTGTTATCCTTCCTATACAGGTCTTCTGTATATTCTTGCCACCTTTTCTTGATCTCTTCTTCTTCTGTTAGGTCCTTGCCATCTTTGTTTTTGATCATACCCATTTTGGCCTGGAATTTACCTCCGATGTTTCTAATTTTCTGGAAGAGGTCTCTTGTCCTTCCTATTCTATTGTCTTCTTCCACTTCCACGCATTGCTTGTTTAAAAATAATTCCTTATCTCTTCTGGCTAACCTCTGGAATATTGCATTTAATTGGGCATATCTCCCCCTATCACTGTTGCCTTTTGCTTTCCTTCTTTCTTGGGCTACTTCTAATGTCTCAGCAGACAACCATTTTGCCTTCTTGGTTTTCTCTTTCTTTGGGATGTATTCTGTTGCCGCCTCCTGAACAATGTTGCGAACTTCTGTCCATAGTTCTTCCGGGACCCTATCTACTAAGTCCAGTCCCTTAAATCTATTCTTCACCTCCACTGCATATTCCTTAGGAATATTAGTGAGCTCATATCTAGCTGATCTGTGGGTCTTCCCTAATCTCTTTAGTCTGATCCTAAATTGTGCAAGAAGAAGTTCGTGATCTGAACTACAGTCAGCTCCAGGTCTTGTTTTTACCGACTGTATAGACGTCCGCCACCTTTGGCTGCAAAGGATGTAGTCAATCTGATTTCAGTGTTGTCCATCTGGTGAAGTCCATGTATAACGCCGTCTCTTAGGTTGTTGGAAGAGAGTGTTTGTTATGCAGAGTGAGTTGTCTTGGCAAAATTCTATCAGCCTATGTCCTGCTTCGTTTTGTTCTCCCAGGCCATGCTTACCTGTAGTTCCAGGTGTCATTTGACTGCCCACCTTAGCATTCCAGTCTCCCGTGATGAAAATAACATCTCTTTTAGGCGTGTTGTCCAGTAGGTGCTGCAGATCCTCATAGAACTGCTCTACTTCAGCTTCTTCAGCATCTGTGGTTGGGGCGTATATTTGGATCACTGTGATGATAGATGGCTTGCCCTGAATTCGAATTGAGATCATTCTATCCTTTTTTGGATTGTCTCCAAGCACTGCTTTAGCCACTTTACTATGAAGGCTACTCCATTTCTTCTGTGGTCCTCTTGTCCACAGTAGTAGATCTGGTGGTCATTTGATGTGAAGTGGCCCATTCCAGTCCATTTCAGTTCACTGACGCCCAAAATGTCTATCTTGAATCTTGACATCTTACCAATAACCACATCCAATTTGCCCTGGCTCATAGATCTTACATTCCAGGTTCCAGTGGTGTGTTGGTCCTTAGAACATTGGATTCGCCGTTCACCACCAGCACCGTCGGCCGCTAGCCGTCCTTTCGGCTTTGAGCTAGCTGCGTCATCACGTCTGGGGCTAGTTGAACTCACCCTCTGTTCCTCCCCAGTAGCATTTTGACCATCTTCCGACCTGGGGGTCTCATCTTCCGATGGTATACCGACATATCTCTGGTTGTACGGATCCATTGAGTTTTCACGGCAAGAATACTGGGGTGGGTTGCCATTACCTTCCCCAGGGAACGCATTTAGTCTGACCTCTCTGTCATGACCTTCCCGACTTGGGTGGCCCTTCACGGTTTAGCTCACGGCATCGAGGTGCTCAAGCTCCAGCACCACGTCAAGGTAACGATCCTTTGCTGAAGACATGTACAGGTAGTCCTCGCCTAATGACCATTCATTTATCGATGGTTCAGAGATACGACAGGGCTAAAAAGTTACTTATGACCTGTACTTGAAGTTATGACCATCGCACTACCCCCACAGTGACACGATCATGATTTGGGCACATGGCAACTGCTTCTCATTTACAATCGGTTGCAGCATCCTGCGATCACATGATCGTGATTTGTGACCTTCCCAGCTGGCTTCCAACAAGCCGAATCAATAGGGAACCATTGATTTGCTTAATGACTGCGGTGATCTGCTTAATAATTGCAGTAACAATGGTGGTAAAACCAGGTCCAGTCATGTGATGCCTCGCTTAAGGACTGCATTGCTTAGCAACTGAAATTCCAGTCCCAATTGCGGTCATTAAGCGAGTGCTACCTGTAAGTACCAATACCATTCCCTACTCTTTACATTGTACATGGAAATCTCATTGAACTATAAACATCCCTGCTTAAACATCCCTGAGGAGCATTTGCATACTATTGAAGTTAAATAAATACAAATTCGCAGTCACCAATTCAGCAAAAAACATGAGATTTGGTTGGCTTGTTCTCCCAGTAAGAGGCAAAAACTAGGTTAACATTGGTCAGCAAACAGCATACCTTGTAAGTCCACATATTGGTCCACAAAATCTTCAAGCTGGGGTTCATAGTCACTCAGCAATTTATAAAAAACCTCCAGAACTACTTCAGCTACTTCCCACTGTCAAGAAAGCCACATCCAAAATATCATGTATGCAGTAAGAAAAAAAGTTATTCAGACTATTTTAATTCATTGGGTTAGATTCACTGGTTTCTTTTCTTACAGAAGGAGCTTAATGACACAGTTCCTGATGGAAGACCTGTTCCACTGAAAGAAAAGAAGCCTTGAATTCAACCAACCGCCAATGGAAAATGGTTCTAAAGAAGAAATGAAACCACCCCGCCTACACACGTTGACCAATACCCATATTCTATAGAAATGAAATCCAGTAACGTTGTAGATATTAATTTCTTCAATTTGTTAATGTACAAATAAATCCCAATAGCTCCTTTTTTCAGATTAGCTGGTATAGGATTGCATTTAGAGAAAAAGCCTTGTTTGGACAAGGATTCCATATTTGCCCAAAAAGAGTCTGGAATGGAATTTTAGGTCACAAAGATGTTAACAACAATTACAATGTTTAAATAATATAGATTTCAATATGTAAGGATTGGAAAGGAGGTTTGGTAACAAAGGGCCTTCTCTGTGGTGGCTCCGGCCCTGTGGAACATCATCCCTGCAGAGGGAAGATTGGCCCCACCTTAATACTCTTCCGAAAGGCCCAGAAGACACGGCTGTGTCAGCAGGCCTGGGGATCCCAGGTTGATGCAGAGCCCATCAAGTGGTTTGTTTGAATGTATTGTTGCTGCCAGGGGGATGGGGGCGTAGTGGTTTTGTATTTGGGGTTGTATTTCTGTAAGCCGCCCGGAGTCACCGTGAGGGAGTTGGGCGGCCATATAAAGCTCTTAAATAAATAAATAAACAATCACTTTGCTGTACAGGCTAAGGGCAAATGGAGGTCTCAAACTTCAATTTCTAGTTTAAGAGTTAAAACACTGTGTTGAATCAAATCAGTAAGATCTCTAGAAAGTTTAGCAGCAGATTCCCAGTATTTTCAACAAGAGTCTTTCAGTCCTATTTGAGATGCTAAAGATTCAACCTGAGATTTTACATTTGAAAAATTAATTCTCAGTTTTGACCTACAGTACAAGGTTTGAAGAAACAACATAGACTTTCTAATTCTTAGGAATGGCTTTTTTCTGATGTGTCTATTGTTTTAATTTGCCGTTCACCATCCAGAGTCGTATGTTAAGTGGGTGGTCACACAGATCAAATCAAATCAATAAATATGCTGATGATACTCAATTATACATCTCCATCCCAGGTGACTTAAATGATGCTGTGACCACCCTCTCTCGGTGCCTGGAGGCTGTAGGGGTCTGAATGGGGAACAACAGGCTTCAGCTGAACCCTGGTAAGACAGAGTGGCTGTGGGTTGGGGACTCCTCAGTATCCAGGAACTTACCATCTTTGGTACTCAGTGGGGTTGCACTGCCCCAGACAGATCCAGTGCAGAACCTGGGGGTTCTCCTGGACTCACAACTTCTGCTTGAAGAGCAGATGGCAGCCGTGGCCAGGACAGCCTTTGCCCAACTTTGTGTCATGTGCCAGCTACACCCCTTCCTGGTCAGTCAGTCATGCCCTAGTCATCTCCCGTATAGACTACTGCAATGCGCTCTACATGGAGCTACCCTTGAAGAGCATCCAGAAGCTACAGCTGGTTCAGAATGCCACCACGTGAGCAGTTTTCAGAGCCCCAAAGATGGCACATGTAATTCCTTTGCTGCGCAAGGTGCATTGGGTGCCAGTTTGCTTCTGGGTGCAATTCAAGGTGTTGGTTATCACCTTTAAAGCCCTACATGGCATGGGTCCAGGTGACCCGAGGGACTGCCTCACCCCCATAACATCGATCCATCCCACCCAGTCAGGCAGAGAGGGCATGTTACGGACCCTGTCCATGAGAGATTGTCGATTGGCAGGGTCCAGGAAGATGGCCTTCTCTGCCATGGCCCCTGCCCTCTGGAGTAAGTTACCCCCAGAGGTGTGGCAGGCCCCCACGCTTCTGGCCTTCTGAAAGGGAGTTAAGACTTGGTTGTGCTACCTCGCTTGAGGCGGGAGGGGGGATAGCCATTCATGGGGGCGGCTGGCACCTTAATGCGGCCCTGGGAAATTTCTATTGAGACCGTTGCTCACCACCTTGGATTTTATATTTTATATTTTATATTTTTATATTTATGTATATTTATATTTTTATAATAAATCTGTTTTAGCAATATTTTAATTTTTTATTCTTTTAATTCGCTTGTAAACTGCCCACAGTCATTTGCACGAGATGGGTGGTGAAGCAATATGATAAATAAATAAATAAGTGTCCCTTGTAACACCACGGTAGTTTATTGTTACTACTATTGCTATAGGTCTTTTCAAAGGAGCAATACTACAGAAGTATTATGTAATTAAAATAAAGCCAATAAAAATAGATTTTGCATAGATTTGTGATAATACGCATTACAAAAAGAAGTAATGCTTACCTTTTCAGCAGCTCTCCGATAGGCCCTGGTACGAAATCGAAGAAATACAGAGTCTCTCAGAAAATGAAGGTATGGCTCAAACCCTGGGGGGCGCAGCCCAGCACCCAGGTTAGAAGGAAATGAACTCTCTACCAGGGTGCTGATGAGCCGGCAGAAGGCACGAGTTAAAGGATATTCCTCACACCGGGATTCTATCTCATTCAATTCGACCTTCCAAGAATATAAGACAAATTTTGAACATGTTACTTTTTAAACACAATGGCAACACACTGTCTCATTTACCACTCTTAAATAAACTCATGCAAATGTTTCTTCCAGTTTTCTCAAGGGCCCTTCATCAGAAAAACCCAAAACATTTTGTGACTTCAGTCTATAATGTTTAATCTAATAAATTGATAATTTATCATCTACAAATATTATAAAAGTTGTAATGGAAGCCTCAGCATCACAGAAGTTATATTGCAATTATACAACAATAGTATGTACAGGGCACAGTTCAAATTGCCATGTTTAAAACCCTAAACAGGCTAAACTCTCCACATCAGAAGTTATGAAGAATAGTCAGACAGTACCTGTTCTGACAATTGATGTACCATTTAAACAGTGGCAAAAGGATATATCTAAATTTGTGTGGCAGGGGAAAAAAAAACCACGAGTTAAATATAAGGTGTTACAAGATGCAAAGGAAAGAGGAGGAGTGGATTTATCTGACCTGAAATTGTATTTTGCAGCTTGCTGTTTGGTTTGGATGAAAAAGTGAGTGCTGCTGAGAAATAGAAGGCTTTTGGAGTTAGAAGGACATGACCTGAGATTTGGATGGCATGGCTTTCTGTGGTACAACAAAGTCAAGGTTAATGTGGATTTTAAAAATCATTATGTTAGACATGCCATACTGAGAATACGGAATAGATACAAATCCAGGTTGTACCTGAAAACACCTTTGTGGCTCTCAGCACAAGAAGCACTTTAGAGATGAGAAATAATAGGCAAAAACACATGGCTAACTTATCATGAAATACTAGAATTTTGTCAAGGGGAATACAAAATAAAATCAAGAGAAGAACTGGTGGCAGAGGGACATAGTTGCCAATGGTTTTCTTATTTACAGTTGTTAGAAAGATTTAAAGAAGACAAGAGAGTTTATGGTTTTGAACACTGTAAGAGTTTAAAATGGAATTATGTACAAATGATGAACATGTAATTGCTAAAATGTATAAACTTGTATTGAAATTCGAAACAAAAGAACAAGTGAAAGAATGTATGATAAATGTATGATTTGGTTATAGTATACAGATGGAACAATGGGAAAATATGTGGTTGAAAGGACTGAAATTTACCATGTTATAATCTTAAAGAGAATTTTTATAAAATTATGTACCATTGGTATATGTCACCAGACAAATTGTCTAGGATGTATAAAGGCACTTCAAATTCACGTTGGAAACATGAACAAGGGTCATTTTATCATGGTTGGTGGATGTGTAAAAAAGATACTAAATTTTGAATTCAAATATGTACACTAATTCAGAGGATATTAAAGATTAATATACAGTTGAAACCAGAGGTCTTTCTTTTGGGACTGATGGACAAACAGTTATAAAAAAGGGCATGGAACACTGTTTTTGTATATGATACCTGCAGCGAGATTACTGTATGCACAAAGATGGAAAGATTCATTCAGCACAAAGAACAGTGGAGGAATACTTGGTGAAAATGATGGAACTTGCTGAGATGGCCAAATTGACTTCTTTGATTAGAGAAAAGACAGTATCTACATTCATTACCCCTTATGGACTTTTTGCAGAAAACAAAAAACAAGGAACTTATGATTTCTGGTTTTGATGATTAGACAGGATAGTTTACAGAAAGAAGAGAGACATGTTGTAACTTTAGAGAAAGAGGTAAAGTTATAATTGTATTTGTTTTTATCTTCCTTCTTAAAACTTTTAATAAAATATTTAAAAAGTTATAAAGAATGGAATTCTATTCTTCAGAATCCCTTTCATTAGTATAACTTGCAAATGTTAAGTCAGGCTTGCCTTCAGGGAATTACCTAAAAAGAAAATGGGGAGGGGGAGTAAATAAATTTTGGAAAGCTTAGAATCTATCTATTGTGTTTTAATATTTAAGGTTTCAATCCATCTTTAATAATTCCAAGTTAAATCAAATTATAATTACAAAAAGGACCTAGCTGCAATGTGAGTATCACTATTTTCACAGCTTGCAAGTTTATCCCATTGTACCCAGGAAATAAGGAACATTTAAATCTGCACAGATCAGATTACTGATCCTACTTTTTTACTGGATTGAGGTTGCTAACCATTGATGCATTGGATTTTAACAGATCTTAGGTTATTTTCTTGTTATTTTTTTAAAAAAGAAAAGCAGTATATTATCAAGTTACTCAAAGACAACAACTGTCTCATTTTATATAATCAAATGACTAAGTGGAGACAATTTACCTCAATACCAATGGCTTGCCTTTGTCCTGGAGTTCTTACAGTCTGCAATATCTTCCAAAATAAATGGGAGAGAAATGAAATGTTTGTCATCATTAGCAAAATAATACAGTATCAAAAGAATTAACTAGTATTATATTGTTGATTGTACAAACCATATGTGAAAGGTTCTGCTCCAATATAAAAGACTTGCCCCCTTCTTCCCATACCTTTTCCTGTTTGTTAAGTAAATACATAAGGAAGACAGACAGAACAACCAACCATGAATAATGCTGATGATTGGGAGAATTTTCGTAAGAATGGCTTGTACCATGATTTGCTTACTTACCTTTCATTAAAGAATTAAAAGCAAATCCATCTAATGGCCCTCTTTTGTAGGAAACAGATTTTGTTGACAGAATTTTGAGTGTTTAAAAAGCTTTCCACTAAACGTACCCTTTTTGATTCTTACATACAAACAGACTTTTTGCCTCTCTACCATCTGCTACCCATCTACCAGAGGGATTTATAATATAAAGGAAAATAATACAGTACAAATGGCAAAGCATTCAGTAACTAAGTTGGCTCCACAGATTTTCTCAGTCTGTTCCGCTATGTAGGCCAACTTCCCAAATTGGAAATAAAATAAATCTCACAAGACGCAGAGCTGGGCTACATTTCCCTTTGAAAAGTACCTGTGTGTATTCCAAAGACTGCCATAGTGAAGCAGCAATTTCAGGAGATTTTCCAAAGGCTGAGAGAGTCTCTAAGAACTCTGCTTTCAAAATTGGATGTATACTGCATTGCAGAAGTCCCAGAATAATAACTACTGGTGTCCACTGAGGGTGTTCACAGAGAGCCAATCGTGCATTTTCACTCTGAAAAATTAAGAAAAACTATCACTGATGTTTAATGATATAAATGAAATTAAGCCCTGTCAGCTACAGTGTCTGTTATACCAAAAATAAGTATTCAGCACCGTAACATTTTTCTTACATATTATTTTTCTCCCAACAAGTTCAGCTTCAGATAAACTAGATCTATGGCTATCTCTTGGCTTATTTTGCATTTATTCCTGGGCAAATATGCCAGTAACTACCAAATAATGTATAAACTGAGTTTTTTCATATATCAGGTAACTGCCTACCCATTTCACAATAGTCTTAGCAAGCTGCAGAAAGGCAATTAATCCATCCTGTTCTTTCTGTGTGATGCCTCTGAGAGGAAGATGACGATACTGAATGCTCTCTGCGCTTGGCAAATCTTTTCGTAAATGTTCGTGGTACAGCATCAAGGAGTGGAAGAAGTGTTCCCAAGAGACAGGACTGCCACCTGCTCCTTGGATGTTTTCAGCTGGAAGGGGAAAAAAATCTACAATGTAAATTCTACATAATTTCAGATTAAATAAACTGC
Organism: Candoia aspera; assembly: GCF_035149785.1. Taxonomy (NCBI): domain Eukaryota; kingdom Metazoa; phylum Chordata; class Lepidosauria; order Squamata; family Candoiidae; genus Candoia; species Candoia aspera. Next base: position 33,948,484 of record NC_086159.1, on the reverse strand, counting down.
AGGTGAAAATAACATTTCCCTAAACTTAATCTCATAGAGTTGGTAAGATCACTTAGGCCAAGGCTGAGGTCCATTCTGCGTGAGGAATCCATACTAAAGCACCCCAAATAACAACAGGGTTGCTTCCTTGTTTGATTCTTTTCCTTACAAAGAGTTGCTTCCTTTATCATCTCCTGCTTTGGGGCCTTTACTGTTTTGTCTAATGAATTTTTTTACTTTTCTTGTAAGTTCCCACTGACTACTACAATCTTTTTTTTTCCCAAGCACACTACAACTTTCTACTTGCTTCTATTTGCCAGCTTATTTTCAAAAAGGAATGCAACACATCACAAGCACTGCATATCAGAATGGCAGTTATATCTATTCCTACTCCCTTCAACTTCTTAAGGTACCACACATGGAAAGAGATTCATTCCTCCTTGTTGTCATCTCAGCCTCCCAGGTTACCTGAGTAGCCACTGTCCTCTTAGAGGGATCAGTTATTAGTGATTCCTCCTGCCCAAAGCCTGTTAGCTCTTCTTGTTCACTCTCGGCTAGCTACCTGGAAGACTGATTGCCCACAGCAGCAGCCACTGCTTGCTTAATAAGCAGCAGCCAATCACCTACAATTGACAATCAACAGGTATTCATAGCTCATCTATTCACTCAACACAGCTGAGTATGCAATACCTCAAAACAAACAGCTCTCATCATTCCTCTCTTCCTCCTATCTCCACTAACAAATTCCTATTAGCTCTCCTTGTTCACTGACATGATATTATATGAAAAAAAATTAGCAACCCTATAATTAAAAGTGAGCTAATTATCCAGTTTTGGACTTCGTGTGCAAATACTGAGGATCCATATAAAACAGAGAAAAAGAAAATGCTTTGTTTACTAATTATTTAAAAAGTAACCTTTTTATGAAATATCTATCATTCAGGAATTGTAGCAGAAACAAGGATTTCCTAGTGAATGATCTCCCTACAAAAATGTGAGTTAACAAATAAAAATAAAGGATTTAAACATCAATCTGAAGATCAAGGATGGCATATCTACCTTTAAACTTTTATCAGTTTAGTTCTTTCATTCAAGCAGCACGTTATAGGAAATACCGATTAAAAAGTAAATGCATGGAATTTTCAGCCGATTAACAAGCTTTACTGAGGGACGCGGTGGCGCTGCGGGTTAAACCGCTGAGCTGTCGATCGGAAGGTCGGCGGTTCGAAACCGCGCGGCGGGGTGAGCTCCCGTTGCTCGTCCCAGCTCCTGCACACCAAGCAGTTCGAAAACATGCAAATGTGAGTAGATTAATTGGTACCGCTTCGGCGGGAAGGTAACGGCGTTCCGTGAGTCATGCTGGCCACATGACCCGGAAGTGTCCTATGGACAACGCCGGCTCCAAGGCTTTGAAACGGAGATGAGCACCGCCCCCTAGAGTCGGACACGACTGGACTTTACGTCAAGGGAAACCTTTACCTTTACCTAACAAGCTTTACTAGATACACTAAACATCAACTTGAAATGCACTATGAATAAGCAATACAAGGTGTCATAACATAATAAATGTAGAAAGCTTCAAAGTTTTCAATTACTTCCCTGAAGACACTTGTACTACAGATTGTGCTTATATATGTTTACAGTGCATAGAAATAAAACATGAAAACATTCAGCCAATACGGTGCTATATTTCTTACCATGAGTACTGCCATTACCCTTCAGCAAAGTAAAGCAATAATGAGAACACTGGGGTCCATTGGCCAATCCCTGGAGCATTTTCAGATAAGGAATGTAAATTGTGGAGGGAAGGAGGTCTCCCATTTGTCTAACAAATTTTGATAAAACAACCTGCAATATAAACAAAGATTTATCTAGGAAAGATGACCTGCCCAAACTTCAAAGCCCCTTCAATTTGTTTTTAAATATCTCTGTTTAGCATATATACACAATCTGCTCAGGTAACAGCAATCACCTAACACTTTATATCTTTATGCTTATTAGAATTAACTGCAATATGCTTCCTGCTGGCAAACCCTAAGCAATATTAACAACCACAGATTTCAATTTGGAAAAAAAATAGGCTGCAATCCTATGATTCTTGGAAAGATGCTCCAGGAACTAGTGGAGATTGTAGTCCACCTTTCCACAACGGCTGTGTTGCATCTGATAGTTCTTGGGATACATCTTCAGGATCAAGTGGAAGAAATGATAAAGACTTGGAGGCCTTGCCGCAAGAGAAACTTCTGCTGTCAGTGTTTCAAGGATGGGGCAGGGAATATAAATAACATGTCAGCAGGTGAATGATGTGCCAGAAGTGGATCCACAGCATCCAAAACCTTCATGTTTCTTTCAATCAAAAATATCGGTTGTATCATATTTTTAAAATAGTAAGGCAAAAACAAAATTACATAGCATTCATGTAACATTTTAGAACGTCCAAAATAAACTTTATAATTTCTCTCTAAGCAAATCCTGAAATGTAGAGACTTGTATTTGGGGAGAGGGAGAGGCAAAAGAGGGCTGACAATCCACTGTAATTTCAAACAAAGGATGTGATGTACAGTAACTGCTTCTCACAGAGCTCTTCCTTTAATAGTGGCAACAGTCAACAAATACGTTTCAAGAAAACCTAAACTAAACTAAACAAAGGCATTTCAAATCACATGCACTCCAAACAATACAGGAGAGAGGTAATTATTTCTAACCTGACGCTGAGGTGGTCTCTGATGGGCTAGCCCAAGATATGATCCTATGATAGTGGAGCTCTGCAGAGAGTCTGAAGGACACCAGTACTCAAGAGCAAGTTCCAGATTAAAGGGATCCTTCTTATACAACTCAGCAATCTGTAAAGGAAAGAAAAGAAAAAGAAAAATGGCGAAAGGACAGAAATTTCAGCAAAAGGACAGAATTTCCGTCGCTAAGTGACACAGACATAAAGCACAATGTCATGTGGCTGCACTGCTTAGCGATAGCAGTTCTGACACTTCCAGTTGCCTTGTTAAGCGAAGCCCACAACATTGTTAAGCGCGATGTCATGTGGTCACCACTTGGGCCCTCCTGCCAGCTTCCCCACTGACTGCTTGTCAAAAGCTGGCAGTGAAGGTTGCAAATGGTGATCACCTGACTGCGGGATGCTGCGACATAATTGCAAGCCGGTCGCCAAGCGCCCAAATTGCGATCACGTGACTGTGAGAACACTGAAATGGTTGGAACTTCAAGACCTGGTCATAAGTACCACTCGTTCAGCACTGTCATAAGTTCAAATGGTCACTGAGCGAGTGGTTGTTAACCATGGACCACCTGTATGTTAAGTTTTGTCAACCATATTTAAACTGCACTACTTTTATCTGATTACTAGTCAGTACAAAATAGATGCCAAATAGGGCCAAATAGATCAGCAGCAGCCCCAGGGAATCTAACATCTTTCCTATGCATAATCACAAAAGTTTAAGTTGTATGCTCTTTTAAAAGCCGTGAATTTTTTTCAGATTTTAATGAGCATTATGATGAAAGTATGCTATTATTTTAGCTTAAACATAACTTATACAATAGACTATTTTTTTAAGGGATAGACCTACATTCAGATATTCTACAGGTCAATACAGGAAAAGAGAGGGAAGAGAAGGATAATGATAGAAACTAGGAAAACAAAACAAAGCCACACAACAGGAAGTCAGAAAGATATCTCCCTCCCACTGCCATTCTTTTGGCTGAGTATAACACATTCATTTTATGCCATAAGAAAATATATCCCAAGAAACAGGAGACAATGATGGAAAATTGTGTTCGTTTAATGAGAAGTAATCACATATCATGTCTCAATAAGCCAATATAGAGAACTCACCTTAAGAGACAAAGGGGAGGTTAAACTCTCCTGCCATTTAGCCTCCAAAGAAATTATGGTGCATATATAGCAAGAAAAACAAACCATTTGGAATATTGTCTCTAAACTAGTCTCTTCCCTTCATAAAACAGTTTCTTCTTCCCTGAAGTACTTATAGGAGTGGAAAAGATTGTTAGACTTCACACCAAGCAGAGCAATAAATCTCAACACTCTAGAACAGTGTTTCTCAATCTTGGCAACTTTAAGATGTGTGGACTTCAGCTCCCAGAATTCCCCAGGCTGCATGCTCTAGACACCTCAGCCCACATTCATGAACTTGCTTACAGCAGAACTTCATAGACACAACACAGCTACTTTACGGCAGGGGAAAAAAAAGTCATATTTGCACAGAAGATTTGCTTATTGCAGAACAAAGAAATCAAGCATTATCTCTACTCTGAGGTTTAAATTCTAGGTGAATGTTTACATGAACAAGAGAGAGGGCAAACAAATCTCTCCAGAAAGAGGGAAAAAACATGGATTGGTTACAAGTCCTACTTCTGTTATTTTCTTTACTTGTAAAATGTTGTTCTCTGAGGAAATTAGGTTCATATAAAGTGATTTACACAAGTGGCCATATAATTAAAAATAAACTCTTTTAAATGAATTTTAACATAAACATTTTGCTGTGCTTTTTAAAATCAAGTATCTATTAAAAATAAAAACAATAACTTACTAAAAGCATAAGATGTTCTAGATCCCTTCTAACAGAAATAGGCGGTTCATTACCCATCTGAATACTCATATGAATCATACGAGCATCTTCATCAGCACGGTTTCTCAGTTGTTTCACCTATACAGTTGGTCAAGAAAATTAATAAAGAAGAAAGGGGAAAGGGAAAAAATCAGTCTGATTTACCACCATTAGCATTTTAAACAAACAGAATAAATGAACGAAAGGAAGGAGTATGTTTTTTAACTGAACGTAAGAACAATCCTGCTGGATTAGGCTAAGGCCCATTTGAGTCCAGCGTTTTGTTTCACAAACGAATCAATCACTGGATCCCTGCAATTAGTACCCCAACCCCGAGATAACATTCAGGCTTAAGAACAGTAGCCTCTGACAGACTTATCCAAAGTCCTTTTAAAGAGACTCATGTTATATTTGTCAATATGTGAAAATCAGATTAGCATATGAGACTTTAAAATACCTTACATCTGAATAAGGTAAGACACAACTTTTGACATTATTCTATACCTGCATAATGTAGAAAGTTAATCATACATTTACCTCTCCCACTAAAATCAAAGTTCTAACTCTAATTGAAATATGTTCTATATAACCCAAAAGATTGTCAAATAAAAGTAACTGCTTTTTTCCTATAAGAAACTGGACAACTGAACAGAATAAATCAGTAGCCTTTTTTTCAAATGAAGGTTAGTTTTGTTATTAGAATACTCCAGCTAGGACAATAACTTGGTTTCCCCACATGGCACCTGCTCATGCCAATGCCCACTTTGATTTTTTTTTTTGTTTCCTTTAATTAAAAAAACCAGGAAGCTAGTTTGCTGTGAAGTAAAGTGTTTCCTTGAGCATAATCTTTAATTCCAGTAATGTTTCTTGCTGCAATGTATCACAAAGATTCTTTAAAAATATGACAGATCTCAGTGCTCTGGTTGAAAAATATGAAATAACCAAGCTGGGGTGGCAAAGAGTATCCTGGGTGCCTTCACAGGATTGTAGAAGACAACCCTGTCAATTAGTCTTCTGTTAGAAGCATATTTTGTGACTAGTTACTTTAACTGTTGCAGTCATTTTGTAAAAGTGTCTATTACAAAACTTTAAATATATACCCCATTACTAATATACTCCCCACTAAACTAATATTCTCACTAAACTAATAGGGTTATCTCGCTAAGTTGATAGTTAATAAAAAAAACAGAATAATTATCCTCCAAAATGTAAATTGGATGATGAACCAACACTTCAAAATATTACTATTGGCAAAAATAATTGTATGCTCATAATTCGGAAAAGATCAACTCCTGGTTCTATAAATAAAATATGATCAAGTGTGGATCTAGGACAGTACGTAAGCACATAATTATATTTATGTTTGATCAGCCATCTAGATATACAATTAGTCCTTGGTTTACAATGGCAACTGAGACCAGAATTGCCATCACTCAGTGACGCATTGGAAAATGCAATGTCACATGACCGCGCCACTTAGCAACAGCAGTTCCAGCAGTCCCGCTTGCCACCATTAAGATAGGACTGCGTTGGTTATTAAGTGAGGACCTCACGTGATCCTGACTTCCAACTTCCTGCCAGCTTCCCTATTTCCTTTGTTTGCAGGAAGCTGGCAGGGAACGTCAGAAATCACAATCACATGACCATGGGACACTGCAATGTATAATTGCAAGACGGGCACCAACCACCCGGATTGCAATCACGTAACCACAGAGATGCTGTGATGGCCGTAAGAACAAGGAACAGTCGTAACTACCACTCATTCAGTGCTGTTGTAAATAGTCACTGAACAAGTGGTCATTAAATGAGGACCACCTGTAACTATAGATTTATAAGAATTTGACTTACTGAAGAGAACTGAAATCTGATTAGTTATATGAGAAATACAGATGAAGAAAAGTATTTCAAATATTTCAATACATCAGGACAAGACACCTTCAACAAAATAGTTTAGTTTCTTTTAACTAAACCTATATTTAGATGAATAGTCAGGTAACAGATAAACTGTTATGTCTGAACGCGGTTTGAAGAATATGTGTCATGCCGCATGTTTATTTTTAAATCACAATTATTTTTCTCTAGTTTAAAACGTTCCCTAAAATGCTTAGATATGCTTCTTTCAGTCTGTGTAAAGATACCACATTAAAGTATTTGATCTAGTTATATTCAAGATAATTCTGACCTAGCTCTCTCCCCATGAAACTTACTTTCATTGGCATGAGGGCAAGCAAATCTGTGATAAGGTTGTGGATTCTACGGATGTAAAATTCTTCCTGGTAAAAGTTTTCTGCTCTCACTACAGATTCAGTAAGGAATAGAAAAACATTGTCTGCAATTGCTAACTCTGCCATTGCTTCATCAGCTTCAGTGAACTCTGCAAGTGCTGGAAAGAATGAAGAAAAGAAACAATGTCATAATAAACATGTAATACTACATAGGAAGTGTGGATTAGAGCTGCCATTTTAATCAGTGGAATGTGTACAGATCTGCTTCCTTCACTGAAATGAAGGTGGGGGAGTGGAACTGAGTTCCTTGACTATGAATACCACTTTTAATCAAGTTTACCTGTCACATCAGAGAAGTGTGAAATTCCACGCAAAGTTAGCGCCCAAGCTAACCTAACAGTAGCTTGAAGTCCTGGTAGTTTCCAAGGCCGAGATTCCTGAAGGCGTGTGTGGATTGCTGCTATATACTGTCTCTCTGTTAGCAGCGGCAACTGGCGCATCAGTTCTAAAACAATAAAAAGTATCTACCAATGAAAAAGTATGGTCCAATTCCACTGAAAATAAAAAATACTTAATTTCTCTAATTTTATATTAATTATCATATTAGTTCAAGGATACAGAGAGATACGAGAGCCAGTTTGGTCTAGTGCTTAAGGCAACGGGCTAGAAACCAGGAGACTGTGAGTTCTAGTCCCGCCTTAGGCATGAAAGCCAGCTGGGTGACCTTGGGCCAGTCACCCACTCTCAGCCCAACCCACCTCACAGGGTTGTTGTGGGGAAAATAGGAGGAGGAAGGAGTATTAGGTATGTTTGCCTCCTTGAGTTATTTATAAAAATAGTAAAGGCAAGATAGAAAATAAATAAAATAATAAATAAATAAATACAAGTGGGCTGCTCCCATATCACTGCTATATATATCCTGGTTGCATATCCACCACCATCCACTGGATTGTCTCAGTCACTCCAGTAATCAGTAACCCCATGAAACAAGAAAGGAAAGGAAAAAAAAATCTCTTTTTGTTTATGCATATGTGTAATATATGTAACAAAACAAAAAATAATACTAAAACGTAGACAATCTTGTTTCAATACATGCAAACCAAGTATTATGAGGTCGTCTTCTTTCAAGATTAAGTACTTTTCATGACTGAAATAAGTCTTCACTAGCATAATGTGACTCATCTACTAAACAAATGCTTCTTTCAATGGGGAGTAATACTGACATTAATCCATAGTTGAACTCCTACTTTATGCTAGCCATGGCTTATTTTAACCAAACGTAAAAATCAATTCATTAAAAATATATACAGTTAAGAATAAATTAATAGGTATTGTTATAGTTAATAATAATTTTCACCCTTATTTATATTTATTTCAGTAATTTTATATTTATATATTCTATTTATATTGTATGGTTTTGTTTTAATCAATTATTGTAAACCGCCCAGAGTCCCCTGATGGGAGGAGATGGGCAGGGCCTAAATAAATAAATAAATAAACCATGATTCAAATAATCATCATGGTTTGAGTAACATATTTGGGACACCTTATGCAGAGCCCAGTTTGCCTGAGAAGTCCATAATGCTTGGAAAAATTGAAGGAAAAAAAGTTGATGGCCAGCATCAAGTTGGATGGATTTGATTATGATAGCAATGAATGCAGCACTGAGAGACCTAAAAGGCCAAGGTGAAGACAGATCATTCTTGGAAGAGTCTATCTGCATGGTCACTAAGAGTCAACACCAACTTGATGGCATTTAATCAATCAATCAATTATTCAGTATATTATGACTGGGTTCAAACATGCAAATCACATTATGACTTATACAAGCACAACCAATAAAAAGTTAAATTTAGAGATAAAAAATACACCAAATTTGCATTTTAACACAAATGGACTTCTATGAATAAAAGCATAGCTATCATTCAGTATTTATACTTCTTTGAACTTTACAGTGTAGTTCTCTGCCAAAGTAGAGTCCACTATAAAGTTAATTGCCCAATGAAATATTTAGTCATAAATTCTTCCAGTTTATATTATGTTTATATTTCAGAAGACTTAAGAAATTTTTTGTATGTATAAAATACAAAGCAAAAGCATCCCCTATCCTCCCTAATGTTTACTCATTAATTCATTCAAGCTAATATTCTTCTGGTAGAAGAAATGACATTCTTAAGCTTTATCCCAAATGATGGAACTCACAGAGAATTACAAGTGGGAAGCAAACTCAAAAGTGTTTGAGTTTAAACATCCCCTTAAGTCCCATCTAATTCCCACAAATGAAGATTCCTAAACAGACATATAATTTCCCCAATTCAAAAAACTGTACAGAAAAGTTGCTTTATATAATGCTACAATTATTTAATTTACCACTTAACTAATGAATTTATCTAGTTTTTATCTACAGGCTAGATGATCAGTCCCAATTTTTTATTTTATTTTTCTTCTAGTGTAACAGTGAGTTCTCAGTCTGATAAATGATTATGTAACAACAGCTGCAAGCTTTTCCATTGTCCATGAAAAGATCCACCTCCTTGCTAAATCACAGAAAGGCTGCTAGAAAAAAAAACTTAAAAGGTCTCCAACTTAACATATTATGAGATAAGCTAATTCTAAATGGGAAATTGCTGAAAGTTTTCTAATCCATCCCTTTTGTTGTTGTTGTTCAGTCGTTAAGTCGTGTCTGAGTCTTTGTGACCCCATCGACCATAGCATGCCAGGTCTTCCTGTCCTCCACTGTCTTCCAGAGTTTACTCAAATTTATCTTCATTGCATCAGTGATGCTATCTAACCATCTCATCCTCTGCTGTCCCCTTCTCCTTTTGCCTTCAGTCTTTCCCAGCATCAACCCACTCCAGTATACTTGCCAAGAAAACCCCATGGACAGTATCAAAAGGCTAAAATCCATCCCTTACGTCTCATTAAATTTTGCTATAGTCTGTCATAATCTTGCTTGGAAATAATTATTTCAATTTGCAGAAGCTGCTGGGCACCTATCTGAGAAATGATTTTATCCCTTTGTTTTAACTAACAGTAGAATCATTGGAATATAACAGCTAAGATAAATGTGTAAGCAATAAATGATTTATTTATTAGTAGACATTTAATTATAAATTATTGATATATATGAATGGCACATCTTTCAGTATCAAATGAAGTGGAAAGTATTACCTTCTCGATCTTCAGTGATCTGTTCTAGAAAGTTGACATCAAAACAATAGAGAACAGCCAAAAGTAGTGCCAAGTTTACTCTGTCCAAGGAACCATCAGCTTCTACAGTCACTTTCTCCAAATAACTAATAAGGATTAAAGTATCATCACGACTTAGTGGTGACTGGCAAGTCCAAACAAACAAGCTTTCAGCCAATGCCTGCCGACACTCCTTGATAAGATCAGCAACCTAGTTCAAAATAAATAATTATTACAATTGTATAGACATACAACTATTATACTTGAAAACATGCCATTTTATAATTTAAAGTCAAATCTTATGCACATCTATTCAAGCACTTTCCATTAACTTTGGCTATGTTCCTGTACGAAGCACCAAAAGGTTTACAATTCCAGCCTATTATGTTTAATTCTGTAGTATTGTATTCTATGGGACATAATCCTAATCAATGCCAAGACAAGACAAAACAAGAACAGATTTTGATATCATGCTGGTTTATAAAGTGTGATTGTTTTTCATAATTTTTGACCTTTACTATGTTTTTCAAGCACTGTGTTCTGATTCTTATGTGGGTGCTGGTGTACAGCAAATAAATAAATGGGGCATACACTCTAGGAAATGAACTGTGTGTATTTAAGTAGGTTAATTTGAATGTATATGCTTAAGCTAGTTCTAAAGATTTCACTTTTTTTAAATTGCATCTAAAAAAACAAAAGATAACAGAGACATTTCTTAAGATGAATAAAACTTTCAGCTGCTCTATGAAATGGACAGCTGACAGTATACTTCAGCAAGGAGGGTGACGTGTTTCAACATAATGCCACACCATTGTTCCAAAGAATATGAGTGAACCTTGGCTGCCCCACTATAGTTTCATTTTGGCTTGATGTTCATAAGCTCGTTAATATACTTGAGAAGAATAATATTGTTTAAATATCCAAAATAATTTTGAAATTTATCAACAAAATTTGGAAGGTATCAACACATGAAGAATTATGGAGTTACCCAGCATGTGACATAATGAAAAGATTTTTTTTTAATACAGTGTCACACCAGATTCAGTCTTGAAGATATATCTCTGCTTATGAAATGGCTCTCTATCAATGCAATGGAAAGACTGATCAATATTATTCCGTGTGGCCAAGATTTAATGCTGTGTTTAAAAACTGAATTGTACTTTTTAAAAAATATGCATTACATACTATGATTTTTGTTTTGGGGGGGATTACTTTTTTTCCATAGGTTTTTCTTCTGTAACAGGTAGTCTTCGCTTAGTGATCTCAACTGGGACTGGCAACTCAGTTGTTAAACAAAGCTAGTGAAAGTTAAGTGAAAGTAAGTGAAACTGCAACTGTGCTTACAATCTTATTTCAGCTTTCCTTTGCTTGACAGACCTGCAAAAGTCGTAAATGTGAGGACTGGTCGCAAAGTTATTTTTTCATCAGCATTGTAACTGTGAACAGTCACTGTACAAGGCAATTGCTAAACGAGTGATACAATGATAAAGATGAAACGAAAAAGAACATTGGTGAATCATGGATAGGTATGCTGCTTCCTTTCTTCATAACTCCCTTGCAGGCAGCAAACTATACAACTGAACTAGCAAAGCCTTGCCCTTCCAAATTATCATCAGATGCAGTTTATGTCATGTTCACTGTTTCAATGTGCCTGGTACATCGTAACACTTCACATGTCATTTACTGATTGCGTGTTTGATTTACAGGGAAAGGAGGTTTCCATTGCCCGGTCTGTTATCTCTGGGCTGAGGGAATGGAATGTGTTTGGCTTTTCTCAAATGTTCAAGGTTGCTTTCCCAGGATGGGTGAAGACGGTTACTGGTACCTCGGAAGGGGGTGGTTGAAACGGCTGGGGGGGGGAGGTGTTACGTTTTGAGGCGAGGGTTCTTAATTTGTATTTGGCGCACTTTTGCTCATTCTCAGCTTTCTCTGTACTTGCATACTAACCCTTCAATAAACCAGATTTCATAAAGTTCACTTCTGAGTCTGGCTCTGTTAGGTTAGGCAGTCGTTACAGTTTAGATATAATGGCAGCTAAAAGAACAACTGGAACAACAAGAGGCCAGTTCACTCCTAAGCCAAAATTGTGGTGACCTTGGCTGATCTCTGAGGCTAAGCAAGATAGGCCCTGATTAAAACTGAGGGAATTGCCTGGGCATTCCAGGGCTACTGGTGAGAACTGGAAAAACACAATGGCAAGCCACTTCTGTAACATTTTCAAGAAACTCATCAGGAATTGAAAACAACATGACATTTTGTTTTAATGGCATTAGTAAATAAATTCAGGTTCACACATGTAACACTAAATTGCAGTTTAGTATTCCATATGAACTGGGTCGTGTCTGTATACTTAAAACACTTAACACATTTTACTGCTCTTATTATGTAGGAATTCTCTACTACCTATTGAAAAAACACAACTTATATACACATACGTTTGTACCATAAGAGCAAGGGGCAATTGGAATATTCCATGCAGTCATGTCACAAATAAAAGTCACATCTACAATTATCATATAGAGTGGGGGGGGGGTTTTCACAAAAAAATACAATAATGTAGAAACTGTACTATCTGAAGGGATCATAGCGCTTCTTTTCTTAGGAAGCAAGGTTAAGAAGAGCCAAAGAGATATCAAACAAATAAATTACTAGGGTTGTGAAGATTCAAAGGCAAAAAGTTGTTTTTAGAACATGTGAGGCACAAATGTAGCACTTGTCTGCAGTTCCTTAAACCAACTTGTATTTTCCCAATATCAAGTTGCAGTTGAAGAGTTGCGCACAAGTGTTGCATGTATTCCAAAGGACTTACATAAACACACCCACACTTCTAATAGTCTTTGACCAGCACTTTTTTGTCTCTGAAACCAAAGGATCACAAAATACTATAAATTACCTGTGATGTGGCTTTTCTAACAGTATTCTGATAATTAAAGTGCTATAAATACTTTAAAATTATTTACCTCTTTGCGATGTTTCTCACTGCCCAGGCCTCGTTCCTTCTGTAGTTTCTCAAATTCAGTGTTCACATCAATTTGAGATACCAAAGTCAGAATTTTATGAGTTAAACCCTGCTCCATCAACTCATCTGTAAAATGTGTTGTTATGGACACCAACTCAGGACTGCAATTGAAAGAAACAGTGGTGTCATAATTTTATTTTGACATGCTGCTGAACCATCCTCAATATTGTAGAACATTAGAAATTAAGCTATATCAACATTAATAGGCTTTCAAGAGAATACATATATTTATTAAGTGGTACAAGTTGGAATAATTGAACCTTGAAGTAAAGGTAACGTGGTAACAGAACAAATTGCATCACAGATGCAAAGGCAGAATCATATGCTCTACAGCACCATGCAAGTTCTATATAAATTAAAAAATAGCTATAAAGCATGAGTTGAGCTGGCTTTTCTTGATTCACATGGGAAAATATTCAAAACGGGTATCTTCCACTTCTAAACAACAAATCTTTATTACAGTCAAAGACCAGCATGAGGAGGGTAGGGCACAGTCAGTTAAAAGCATAGAAGATACATTAAAATATTTGTAGCTTTAAAATGATATAAAATGCTGTACTACCTCAGTTTTTTTTAACTCATCAGCCTCATGCATGCGTACACTAGACCCTCTACAGCCAAAATGGAGATGTCAAAATAAATACTACTATGAGGAAGACAAACAAAAGGTGAAAACAATACATAATACACTATATAACAGATAGTTTTAAATAGATGCAACTTTCCTTCAGCTGCAAAAATCAGGCTTTAAACAATCCAGGTTCAAAATAAATACACTACTAATGTCTAAGATTTTTCAGTTCCCTTTGCTCAAGACAGACCTGAGCTCTAGTGTCCATGTCTTGCCTCGTCGAGACTGGATAAGTGTTCTCAATGAATTTGCAATGCATCGCTTTCCATCCCAGTATAAGAGAACAGCTACTAATCCCCTAGTTAGACCTGGAAAACGGGGCTGCTGGTGTTCACCTAAAAAGGAAAATAAAGTTGCAGTCAGATATGATGTCACAGTTTCTGGTACTTTTCACTTTCTTATTTCTCCTGTACCCAGTGTTCAAATAAGAGGGGAGGGGAGCAGAATGAATGGAATATTCCTTAATGAAATGCTCAAGTTCACCTCTGACTCAATTCCCTCCAATTTTGTTCCCATTACTAACACTCTAAAAACAGTAACTAAGGGGACAGCCCTCCTTTCCATCATGTATAAACTGAGCATTGTCCACTGCCTCTACATTGTGGTTAGCATCTTTTCCATGTCCTACAAAGAGAAAAAAATTGGCAAAGGGCAATTGATTTCTCCATCAAAACTGAAACTGTGACAACTAAATGTATATGAGCACTCCACATACCATTATAGCTCATATAGCATATAGTTTACACTGTAAAAGGTTCCCGTATCAATCCCAGTTTAGAAGATCTCAGGTTGCGAAGTTGGAAAAAATCTTCCTTGAAAATCCACTGCTGTCAAAGTAGTCATTAGACTAGATGGAGCAGCAGCTTGATTCCAAGAAGTTCTCACATCTTAAGTCTTGTTATGCAGCTTGAAATCAGCAAATACATGTATATTTGCAACTAATCAAATCTTTTCAGTTGAAAGGAATTTCACTTAACACCCTATAATTCTATTCTATGTATGATTTCACTTACTCTCTATTGGAGCATAATATATTCAAAATGTAGTATTATTTTGAAATAGCTCACACTGCAACATAGGTACATATATATGATGATTTCAGTGTTTCTAGTGATCAGTATATTGTTGTACTACATATATTTCAAATTTCATCTTCCTAAAAACTGTACAAAAACCCTGTCAGTTTTGGTAACCTATGTGTAAAACCCAATTACCTATGAGTAAAACCTAATTATCCTAAAATAATTTTTCCAGCTTTATTATGTGTATGATACTTCATAATTTTTATCATGCAATCTAATTCTGCCAGTCATAGAAAAATAACATAGGCCTTGAGAAGCCATATAAGTATCTCTTTCCTACCAGAACCCTGGAATACCTTCAGCCTACCTCTGCTAATTCACTAGTCACTATGTGAATAGTTTCAAGCTTCTCTTAGTAACTTAAAACCTAGATGCTTTTGATAAAATGAATGCTGAAATTCTCAGAATGCTAATTCCACAATCAGTACCAAACTTTATATCCGCAATTCTTTGCAAACATAAAGATCAAATTATAAACTTAAACTTAAAGAGACAGAAAAAATAAGTCACTACTTTTTAAAGCAATGTATTATTTCAAAAATGTTACTAAAACACAACTTTAATAACTGACTTTTGGAAAAAAAAAGTTGTATAAGAATGTTTTTCAATCTACAAGGAGCAACATACTGTTTTTATGCATATTCTAGGATATTCACAGCCTTCCTACTTTATTTTACTAGTATGATAAGTCAAGTACAACCAACAACTCCTTCTGGATTCATGGTTGCCAGAATGCTATTTAAACCTGAATATATAATAAGATATAACCCATATGCTCGAGCATTTAGCATTTATAGGAATTTAACCTCCTGAATTATTCGAACACGATCAGAATATATATGGTCAGTTGGGTCTTATCACATTACCAGCCAGGAGAAGTTCAACAGCTGCCAATTCTCCGATATCAAAAAGATCACTCAGAATAAAGGCCTCTTTGATGAGCTGTTCTGGTAACAGTCGAGTCCCCTGTTGGCCTTGGATAGCAACTCCTTCAGTATTTGCTTTCTGGACCTTTTCATGCTGTTGGGCATTCTTCGGCTACAAAATATTTTTTTTAAATGGCTCATTATTCTCAAAAATAAAAAATTTGTACTAAAATACAGCTAAAAAGTATTGTACTAGGAACACACAAAGCTCACTGTTTTATGGATAGAATGTTCCAGGGAATACTGAATCAGTCAACTTTTCTTCTGGAATGCACCAGGTACAGTTTGGTAATTTTTCCAGAAGTGAAAATTTGGTGGAAACTTAGACCATTTCAGTATTTCCCATAATATTCTGTCCATCAATGAATTTTGCAAATATCTGCATAGTACATTTTGAATCACTGACCAAACTTCAATACATTTCCAAACATCTTTAATACAGAAAAATATAATCTACAACTGATTTAAATTATTGACTGTAATTTTACATTGAACTAAATTGTAATAGTGTACTTAGTTTTGGATTGTGCTTATGTCTCTAATCATCATGCTCTGGAACTATGGTTTATGGCTTATCATGTATATGATATATCCTGTGTGTCACTACCCTGCACGTACATCTTATTTGATAGACAGTGCGTAACTGTATACTGACTAGCAAGGAATTATCTAGATTAGAGATCTCAGAATTCATAAAATACATAGGTATGCTTAAGAGTAAATTGATCTTTGGCCATACTTATAGCATACTATCCAAAATGTGCCAAAACTGGCCAATATTGTATTTATTTTTAATAGGAAATGCTGTACATGACATACATAAGACTAAGTTTGGTAACCTACCCTATACCTCCTCTATCTTACTGAAAAGTGCATGGGAAAGCCAAGTCACGATGGGTGATGGACATCAATATCTACAGGCCCCATCTCATAAGTTACAGGGAAGAATTTTGCTTTTCAACAGGACATTGAAGAGATGTATAAATATGGGACAGTTTACTATGTGTTCATTGATTTAGAGAAAACATGGTAAAGTTATTAGGCCTGAATTATGGAATGTTTTGCACAAAGTTGAAGCTTAATTGTCAAATGTAATTCAATCTTGCAATCTGAATGAATTAGAACTCTTCACTAAGTGTATTTCTTAATAATTTCCTCTTCTTGAAATAAACATTTATTAACAAAGAGGAGAATAATCTGAGCTTATCTTCTTTTGTATTTATCCCAGATGTTCTACACATTACTTATTATTGAATCATCTCATATAGTTTCCGTTTGTACCACCCTAGAGATATTTGTACAGACCATCTGCATGAGATTAAATGGAATGCTTAGCCATAGTTCAATACTGAACTGGAAGCAGTACATATGATGACCCCTTTGTCAATTAATGTCTTTACAGATAAATGTATAAGGAATGCTTGTGCTGACAGTAGAGATTTATCAGCTGGAGAAATGAATCAGTATGTACTTTTGTATGCATATGATTCCATATTGTTGTTTGAAAACCCAATGATTTACAATAAATGTTAGACTGACTGCATGATTCAACAAGGAGTACAAAATTGAAAATTAATATATCAGAGGCAAAGGCAGTTGTACTAGACAAATGAGGTGAATGTTTGCAAGTTATAGCAAGAGTAATAGCAAAAAATTAGAGCAAGTTGAATTTATATACTTTACAAGAATATTTACTAAATATGGGGAAACTCATAAAGATGCAAATGCTGGTAGAAATGTAGCGGGTAATATGTCATCTGTTGTAAAGAATGAACATATGTCTTAACAAGTGACAATAGTTATGTATAGGAGTATGCTTCTGCCCACCTGTTTATATGGAAGTGAGAGTCGCATACATTAGAAGAAACAATTATAGATAAGTATAGTGAATGGCGTTGATATAACCAAAGTTTAGCTATACTTCCTTTTCTTTTTTACCTCATATCTTGATTTTTTTGGCTTACTACTTCTTACTCTGATTACTGCAGATGCTGACTGCAGTCAGGAAATCAGAAGACGCTTAATCCTTGGGAGAAGAGCAATGACAAATCTCAATAAAATAGTTAAGAGCAGAGACATCACACTGACAACAAAGGTCCGCATCGTTAAAGCAATGGTGTTCCCCGTAGTAACATATGGCTGTGAGAGCTGGACCATAAGGAAGGCTGAGAGAAGGAAGATCGATGCTTTGGAACTGTGGTGTTGGAGGAAAATTCTGAGAGTGCCTTGGACTGCAAGAAGATCAAACCAGTCCATCCTCCAGGAAATAAAGCCAGACTGCTCACTTGAGGGAATGATATTAAAGGCAAAACTGAAATACTTTGGCCACATAATGAGAAGACAGGACACCCTGGAGAAGATGCTGATGCTAGGGAGAGTAGAGGGCAAAAGGAAGAGGGGCCGACCAAGGGCAAGGTGGATGGATGATATTCTAGAGGTGGCGGACTCGTCCCTGGGGGAGCTGGGGGTGTTGACGACCGACAGGAAGCTCTGTTGTGGGCTGGTCCATGAAGTCACGAAGAGTCGGAAGCGACTAAACGAATAAACAAAAACTTCTTACTCTGCTTCTGCATTTCATATAATGCTGCTTAACCCAAAAGGGAATAGTGGGTTGGGTAACTATATGAATCCAATCAATTATGGATTATTCAGGAGGCCACAATTAAGCAATTTATAACTAAACTGTATGAATCCAATTACTTTATACAGTTATTATAGCTTTTAATTCCCTGATGCACATAAAAGCAGCCTTTTGGCTGAGATTTGAATCAAGGACTTCTTTGTTCACAATCTGATTACATTCAAGCATTACATCTCCTTTGAAGGCTGGAGCACAGGAAATTAGTACAGCTGGGTATACTTCAAACATGGTTCAAAAAGTGCTTTGGACCTCACGCATGTACTCGCAGCACCTCTAAAACAGCCCAACTTTTTTTTTTCCAGTCTTCTATGTGAGCCTGAAAAAAGATACCACAGCTTTAAGAGATGCATTAACTTTAAGTCCTCTTAAAGAAGTAGCATCTATTTTCAGGCACAGATGGAAAGTCAGAAAAAGACAGGCTACTTTAATGAATAGCGAAGAACTGCTGTTCTCCTGCGAGATTCAAAATACTTCTTCCAAATCTTTTTTTGAAGCACAAACAGCCCTTACGAATTAGTTAAGATATTTCTTCCTAATCTTTTTGTCCCTTAAAAAGAAAGTTTCCAATATCTTAAAAACAACAATAATATCTGAAGTAGCTAACAATGTTCAAATGAGGATTCATAATTTTGGTTGGGGGGTATTGTTCAAATCCTATTTTGCTAGAAATTTTCCCACTAAATCATACAAGAGATCATTTATCACTATGTTCTGAGGGGTCAAAAAAGCAATGTTTCAATGTGGCCTGTTACAGTTCTCTTCTATTTAAGTTCTTCTAAGTAAATTCAGCTATTTTCTTAACACTAGATAGGCACAGAAATCATAGTTTAGTTACTGGGCTAATCTATTTCTCTCAAGCGAGCTCCCACCTCCCAGTTAATTTGCCTGCACTGGGCAATATTATGTAAACATTATTTATATATATTTACAAGTTTCTTTTAAAATACTACCAAAACCTCCTTCCCTTTATCTAATAACAGTTTGTGATGTTACTGAAATACAGATGTCTATGAAGAAATACTGCCTTCACTGCAATATTATTAAAATACTTCACAATTTTAATTAAAGTAAAATACAAAGCAGACTTTAAGGAACAATACCAACCCAACTCCTCCCAACAAAATAAAAGTTTGTTTACCGGATTTCTGAAGAGTGATATAAAGTCAGGTTTATGTTTCTTTAAAATCTGGTCAAGAAGATGTATTGCTTCAGATTGCCTTTTCCATATAGCATTAACCACTGCCTGCCAAATGTCTTTGTATGGCCCCCACAAACTGGCAGCTGAAAAGAATACATATAATGCATTAGCAACCAGATAAAATTATAATGAAAACATTACTACATTATACAACATTTACAGAAACACATTTAAATCATATTAAATTATATGTGATGGAAGTAACAAGAGATCTGCTGCCTCACAGATAGCAACAACAGCTTTACAGTAATTTTCGTCCAGTCTCCCACCTCCCCTTTCTGGGGAAGGTGGTTGAGAAAGTGGTGGCTTTGCAGCTCCAGAGGGTCCGGGAGGAAACAGATTATCTAGACCCCTTTCAGTCAGGTTTCAGGCCCGGTTATGGGAAGGAAATGGCATTGGTCGCACTTATGGATGATCTCTGGCGGGAGCGGGATGGAGGCAGTGCATCCATCCTCACTCTCCTTGATCTCTCAGCGGCCTTCGATACCATCGACCATGGTATCCTTTTGGGTCGGCTCAGGGAGTTGGAGATGGGCAGCGTAGTCTTACGCTGGTTCGCCTCCTTCCTCCAGGGCCGATCCCAGTCAGTGTTGATAGGGGAGGAGAGATCGGCCCCGCGGCCCCTTCTTTGTGGGGTGCCACAGGGATCAGTACTCTCCCCTCTCCTTTTTAACATCTACATGAAACCGCTGGGTGAGATCATCCGTCACCATGGGATGAGGTATCATCAGTATGCTGATGATACTCAATTGTATATCTCCATCCCGGGTGAAGTAAGTGATGCCGTGGCCACCCTCTCCGAGTGTCTGGGGGCTGTGGGGGCCTGGATGGGGAACAACAGGCTTCAACTGAACCCTGGTAAGACCGAGTGGCTGTGGGTAAATGGTTCTTCTGTATCCGGGACATTAACATCTCTGGTTCTGGATGGGGTTGCACTGCCCCAGACAGACCCGGTGCGTAACTTGGGGGTCCTCCTCGACTCACGGCTCCTGCTCGAAGAGCAGGTGGCAGCCATGGCCAGGAGATCCTTTGTGCAGCTATGTGCTGTGCACCAGTTACGCCCCTTCCTGGACCAGGAGGCCCTTCGAACAGTCACTCATGCCCTTGTTATCTCTCAGATAGACTATTGCAATGTGCTCTACCCGGGGCTACCCTTGAAAAGTATCCGGAAGCTTCAGCTGGTCCAGAATGCAGCTGCACGAGCTGTTTTTGGTGCCCCCAGAAGGGCACATGTAACACCACTGCTGCGCGAGCTACATTGGGTACCAGTTTGCTTCCGGGTCCAATTCAAGGTGTTGGTTATCACCTTTAAAGCCCTACATGGCATGGGGCCAGGTTACCTGAGGGACTGCCTCTTCCCCATTACATCAACCCGTCCCACCCGATCGTGCAGAGAGGGCATGCTACGGACCCCGTCTGTAAAAGAATTTCATCTGGCGGGGTCCAGGAAGCGGGCCTTCTCTGCAGTAGCTCCCGCCCTGTGGAACATGCTGCCCCCGGAGGTGAGATTGGCCCCATCGCTCCTGGCCTTTCGGCAGAGTCTGAAGACCTGGTTCTGCAACCTCGCTTGGGGTGGAGACGGGAATAGAGCTACATGGGGATGATTGTTATAGACCATTCCTCCCACACTTGGACTGCTTTAGATGCTTCACCACTTGGATTTTTTATTTTTTATTTTTATTTTTTATTTCTATTTCTATTATTTTTTACTGTATTTTACTTTTTGTATTATTGTGATGGTTTTAATCGATCGTTGTAAATCACCCAGAGTCCTCCGATGGGAGGAGATGGGCAGGGATAAATTAGAGAGATAGATAGATAAATAAATAAATAAATAACAGTTGCTCTAGTCATAAACAGCCACACATTAAATGAGACTACAGGTAATCCTTGCTTAATGATCACCCTGTTTAACAACCATTTGAAGTTATGAAGGTGCTGAAAATGTAACTTTACGACTGGTCCTCACACTTACAACTATCGCAGCATCCCCACAGACACATGATCAAGATTCAGGCACTTTGCAACCAGTGGGCGTTTATGACCATCACAGCATTGTGAAGTCACATGATCACCATTTGTGCACTTTGCAGCCAGCTTCTGACAAGCAGAGTCTATAGAGAAGCTGGCAGTAAAACCACAAGTTGTGGTCACATGATGTCTCACTTAACAACCATATCGCTTAGCAATGGAGTCGCTGGTCCCAATTGTGGTCATTAAGCGAGGACTACCTGTAATTATTGTCTTGGCTTTTTCTACCATTGTTAAGCACAACAGAATAATCCATTCTTCACAAACCAGTAAGTGGGCCACTAAAGGAAGGTATATTCACATGAAATGCAATCCTCACTTAACGACCATCGGTCACTTGTTCAGTGACCATTCAAAGTTATGACAGCACTGAATGAGTGGTACTTATGACCAGTCCTCAAAGTTCTGGCTGTCGCAGGTTCCCCACAGTCAGGTAATAGAGATTCGGGTGAACTTTTCACTGCTGGCTTCCAACAAGCAAAGTCAATGAGGAAGCCAGCAGGAGATTGCAAATGGTGAACACGTGACCTCGTGCTTAACAACAGTGCAGGATTCACTTAATGATGGCAATTGATCCCAATTACTATCATTAACTGAGAACTACCTGTATACAGATTCCATTGTGTCAATGATAGCTCATATCCACCACACAATAATTCATCTCCATCTTCCATACCAGAACTAGGAGGAGAAAATTTCAAAAGTACTTGGGAATTGTCTAGCTGATAAATTTAAATTTCAGATCACTTTACATGTTAAGTTTCCTAACAAAGAAAGAACATGGGATACAGAATTTTAAGTGGCATAGAACTCATAAATTACTATCACCAGTGAAGATCCCAGGAATTTCACTGGGTTCTACATGTGAGTTTGCTCCATTTCTTATGCTAAAGCATTACCCATAAAGAAAATAAGCAATATGTGAAACATCTCTACAACTTGGATTAGGAAATGAAAGATAAAAAAGCCATAGTCCCCAATTGTAATTCTAATTGATAAGATATACCTAACAAACTACATGACCCGGAAGTGTCTATGACAACGCCGGCTCCAAGGCTTTGAAACGGAGATGAGCACCGCCCCCTAGAGTCGGACACGACTGGACTTTACGTCAAGGGAAACCTTTACCTTTACCTTTACCTAACAAACTATATTAGTAACACTAACATAAACAACATCAAAGGCCAAGCTCTATCACCTCTTAGTCTATTCCTCCATTGCCTTGCTGTTTCCTGTTAGCATGCCTTCTCTATGCACAAAGTAATGATCAAGGTGACATATAGAACATTATTCTCCACTTGCCTCAAACTATTTTCTGGGCATATCTGTGAACTGGGATCAGAAAAAAGCACTAGCCAAGCACAGTTCTCAACACCACCCCAATACTGCAATGAAGTCAAGATGGTAGCAGCTTCCCAATATTATAATGATTTGTCATAATGCCCTTGATAATAGGCTGCTTTATCTATTCTGCCTCAGCAGAGGATTATGAACTTCTGTCAGCTTGAGGACACTTGGCTACAGACATCATGTTGACTGCAACACTCCAAAAGTGAATGAGGGCAAGACCAGACATGAAGTATGGAGTTAGGGTGTGAAATGATGCCTTAAATCCCTACAGAGCTCAAGGCACCCATTTTGGCCCTCACTCACTTCTACAACCCCAAAATTGCACACGAAAAGGATGAAAAAGTTGACTCCACTCATACAAAGGTGCCTTCCCATAGATCTCTGATGTCCAGGACAGGATGTACACAGCTGGAAGAAGCCACTGTGGCAAGAAAAACATACACCACTCTGGACGTCCTGCCAAAGGACCATCAACATCTGGCACTAGTGAATGGCCGATAAGGGTATAGAAGCCCCACTGTTCCACTGACAATCGCAATAACCAAGGACAATAGTTAAGATTTCCCGTGGTCCTTCAAAGAATGTTTAAGAATTCGAATTCCCATCACAGAAGAATCCATTAAAAAAAAAACCCAACCTCTAAATTTCTTCTCGGCGGCCATTACAGGTTTTACTTTTACTGTTTTTGTGTTGTCTTTAATGTATTGTTAGCCGCCCAGAGTCGCATTTGCCAGACGGGCGGCCGCATAAGCCGATAAACTAATTCCGCTTTTAGAAATCGAGGATTTGTAAATGACAATCAGAGAAGCTTCTACTGGACTCAACGGATTATTTTCTTCGGTGTTGTTTTAGACGCAGTACAAGTAAAGCAGCAATCCGGTAACTCTTCCTGAGAGTAAATGTTCCTACCCTCTTCTGAGCTGTTGCGTAAAGAATTGCACGAAGTAAAAAGAGGGAGAAAAATTCATTCATATCAAAGACGGTAGCCTTAAAACGACTCATGGCTTTCTATTCCGCAGTAAACAAGGGACAAACCGGCCGGCACTCCCTCGCCTCTCCTCTAAGGAGAAAGAGGTACGAAACAGAACCACCGCTTCTATCGCCCTCCAGCTCGCACCGGAGCCTCCCCTACCTGAAATTACCGCCAACGGCGTCGACATCTTGCACGTTCACTCACGCGAACCAAGTGCTCTTGCTGCCCAAAGGCCCGGAACTCGAAGCAGGCAAACTTCCTGATGCCGGGTAGCACTATTAATCTTCCGACACAACGCTAGGCTGCTTAACATCAGGAATAATTCCACCTCCTGCTTGCTTCCATAGCACGGTTAATAGATTATCATTAAATGAAAATTTTAAAATCAAAATCGACGACAATTTTCTTTGGCATTACAGGGATAGCTTTGTTGCCTAACAATTGAGAAACTCAGGACCTAGAAGTAATGAATGCTGGGACTTGTAGTTCAGCCCAACATGATAGAAGCGCGGGAAACTGATTGCAAAACAATGGGGTAATGTTCTCATTTGTTCGGTGCAGTGATCATACGGATTTCTCTGTGAATATACAATTTTGTTCAAACGTAAAGGTAAGGGAGCCGATTATACAAAAATATCTTTGGTATATCAGAAGTGGACAACAGATCTATTTATTAGCAAATTATAACTTATCTTTCCTTTAGAAAGTCAAGGTAGCATGTAAGGTTCTCCCCCACACATTCTATGGTCACAATACCTCTGTGAAGTAAATTAGATGGTGGCCAGCCCAAAGTCACCAATTAATTTCATATTCAGTTTCAACCTGTGTCTTTCCAATCTTGGATTAGATCCAAGTCTGTATCTTGGAGAAGATACTTGAAGGTCTCAAATGAATTTGTACAAACTCATACAAGAATTACAATTAATATAGGAGAACATGTTCAATGGAATTGAACAGGAAAGATGAGTGTGCTGGAGGAGATAGACAGTACATACAAACATACCCGAAATGGAGGAGAAAATATCACCCCAAAATTACAGCATGAATTTCTATTAAATTAGCACAAAGTAACTTTAAAAGATTTAAATTAGCAAAGATTTAAAAAGAACCATTAAACTTAATACAACACAAAATTTGCAGAGGAGGAAATGTGTGACATGTATATCAGTCTGCTCAGCCTGCTGCTCATGTGCTTCTGCTAACGTGCAGCTTATAAGCTCTTCTCTTTCTGAATCTTTATCCTTAAACAGATTTGCTTGACAACCCTTCTAATAAAGGACTGCCTTTCATAAAGTAGTGCCCCTAATCTATCCAGAGATGGCCATATCAATCTACACTTGTCCCCAAATCCCACTAAAACTTTCATTTCATTGAGCTATAGGTTCATCCACTGTAATATTAAAGAATCAAAATTTGTCTCCTGCATATGCTGTCTCATTAATAGAAAATTTGTGCCTTTTTCTCACATGTTGCTTTCATCCAAACAAGTCTTGAAACATCTTGGTAATGCTTTCAGCAGCTTTTCTTGCTTCTAGAAAATCTTGATCTCTACAGTGTCATATATTCCATGGTGACTTCTCTCGTTTGTGTAGCAATGATATGAATACATTTACTTAAAGCACCTCATTGGTTGTTTGCCTCTGATGCCCTTACATTCCTCTTTGTGGCCCTAGACTGATAATGATGTGATGCCATCTAAGCATTCATATAAAGAGTTAATCTACTAAAAAGGTCATATCAAAGCAAACAAAAACATTTGTGCAGTTAACTGCCTAGCCAAAATGAGTAGGCTAGCAAACTGTTCACCCTTTTTTTATTTAATGAAATTATGTCAAAGAGGGGAGGGTCATGTATGGGGCCTGATTTACCCACTCTTAAAGCCACCACTGAATCCATTCAAAGCATGTATGCATAGAATTGCACTGATAGGTGCTTGTCAACGTTATTATTTGAAACATCTTGTCACTGTTCCGTGAGATTAGTCTTTTTTTTTTTGCAATGTTTGGAAAAGGCAGGGATTGTATACACCAGTTTCCCTCTTTCTGTTTAATATACCAGAATATATGGGTTCAGAGTAAATTGAACTTAAATTTTAACGTATTTCAGACAAAAACACGGTGATATCTATCCTTTTAGATACAGAAAATCTAATTATCGCCTCACGAATGCAAGGCTTATAATCGTTTGAACCTATTGACAAGGAAAGATCCTAGTCCCCAAAACTAGTTCCCCAAACTACTAGCCCTGTTGGGGGCAGCCTCTGGGGCTGCGTCGCTTTGCTTCCTATCTTCCCCTTCCGTTGCACCAACTTGTTGGTGCGTCGTGCGCATTCGCCTTGGGAAGAGCTTCCGGGGCATGCTGGTAGCCCCGCCTTGAAAGAACATCTGGCGGGCAACGGAGTGTCCGTAGTTCGGAGATTACTCGTCTCTCACGTTAAGGTCGTCGCCGGAGCTATCCAGTTTTACTCGTGCTCGAAGAGAACGAGCGACCGAGAGGAAATTGCTGCCCCAGGGGTCGGATACGACGCGGTGTGTGAGAGAGCACGAGGGGCTGGGGAGCCGGAGCTGCAGACCTCAGCTCTACCTGCCTCATCTCCTCGTTCTTCTGGGGAACCTGTCGGGTAAATTAATCTGAAAGATGGCCTATAGGCAACCTCATCCAAGATATTACGTGTTACGTACGAGCAGGGACTTGAACTGAAATTTGCTAGTCCAGCGCTGTAACCGTGCTGATTCTTGAAGCCAGGACATTGCAACGATCTAGCAATGTTTCTCAATCTCAGCAACTTTAATGTAAGCGGACTTCAACTCCCAGAACTGCAAGTTGAGGAATTTTGGAAGTTGAAGTCCACCCAATCTAAAAGTTGCTGAGATTGAGGAACACTGATCTAGAATAATACAAGAACATTTGAATTTGGCCCTTTGGAAGGAAAATGCATCCCACCTTATAGGCATTGTAGGATATACAATATTACATAATATGGCTTCATATAATACATTAATAGAAGAATATAATGACACTAGATTGCATCCTATAGTGCTAACTGAAAGGATGTTCATTCAAGGGAATTGTCAGCTTCCAGCTCAGTTCACATCCCAATGCCATTCTCTCTTCTGGAGAGTTCAGATTAGGTATTTCAAGGAGTGTTGAGAACGACAGTTCAGGAAATGGCTTCCATTGATTGGATGCAATGCTTATCCTCAGATGTAAGAAGCAGAATTGTAATAGATTGAGGCAGCCTATACATTTCAGAAATAAATGTCTTTCTTTTATTTTAATAAAAAGGAGACTGCAACTGTGAAGTCATTGTTTCTCATTTTGCATAAAACCAGAATGAAATTACTGGTTTTGGTTCTGCCGTTTGACAGCCTACTAATCTTTAGAAAACACTTTTTAAAAACTTATAATGTGCCCCAGTGCTTTAAAGAAAATGCTATGTTTTCCAGTTTGTTTAACTAGCCTTTTTATTGATTTTTGTACTGCTTCCTATATAAATAGGTTTTAATTGAATGCATGTTAATTAGTTTTACTGATTACATCACTGTTTGTTATAAACGCTTTTTGATTTTTAAAAATTGTGTAAATAGGTTGACAGTATAATTAAGATTATCCCAACCTGTATATTTTGTAGTTCTGCAAATAGGTATTTCCCAGATAAATTTGAAGCATTTTTTAATCTTAGAAATGTAGATTATATTCACTTTGTAAATAAATCTAGACTATTTTTCACAGCTATAGTGTTCTGTTTTATACTTTCTTCTGGATTTTCACGAAGAATTGTAATGTGTATTGGAAGCTATGTCCACTATTAAAAATAATTTGTCTCCAATTTTAATATCTCAGTACTTATTTCTAGAGGGGGGTTGGGTTCTATATATGTTTTAGCAGAGGTACTAATATAAATGTTCCTCATTATTGTGATAATTTATTCCAGGTGAGAAGTGCTCTGCTGTGATGGAGATGTTAAAGTATGCAGAAATCCAGTGGTGGCAGTTCTCATGATGAAACCATAACCAGATTTCTGGAAATGCATCATTTTCTTTAACTACATTGGTCTAGTATTGATTTAAGAAAATGCAATTGTGACCATTGGAGGAAAAATATAAATACTTAACTCTACTGTGGCAACAAGGCATAAATGTGCCACCAAACTCCAAGCTATTAAGGCTGCAGTTGAGGGATAAACTGCCTCACTATTTTCCTCAAGTCCTTAGGGCTTTTTCTTTTTTTTAATCTAGGTATAGTGCTTTTACTGGCCACCATGTTTGTGTTAGTAGAGATGACAGATACAGTACGGATTCCTCCATGGCAATTTGAAAGGAAGCTTAATGATGCAATAACTGAAGAGTTAAATAAGAAGTTAGCCAATAAGGTAATTATTAAAAGTTCAAATTTTTGCCAGACTCGCTGGAATGAGAATTTATTCTAAATGTCTCATCAAACCATTATTGCCTATTTCTATCTCAGGGTAATATTTAATGTATTTGATGAAATGGACTATAGTATATTGTAACTTATGCCATAATAGAATTGTGAATCTTGAAGAAGCTAGTAAACTCAGCTGTTAATTACTAGAATACAGATGAGCAAGCTTGCAGTATTCTTATTTTAAGTTACAGTTCCCATAAGCTCCAGGCAACAGTGATTAGAGATAACAGTAACTGGTTGAACACTGGAGGATACTAAGAAGTATGTTCCTCGATTAGAAAAATACTGAAAAATGGCCACCAAATTTCATCAGTTTATTTGATACATTTCTTTTAATGTTAAGACATAACAATACAATGTAAATGATCACTACAAAAGGGGATGAGGGAAATTGGGCTGGCTGCTCATGTTTCTTATCCCTTTTTGCCCATATTTAGCTCAGGCTATCCATTCATCCTTGGCACCAGGGATTGCGTGTCATAGTTTTTGTGTTTTTACTTCTTGTACACTGCCCAGAGTCACCTGGCTGAGATGGGCGGTGATATAAATCATATAAATAAATGATCACTTCATTAGTTAGATTTATTTGCATGGATTTGAACATATTCTGACATGCTAATTCAAGCAAGGTTATCACTTCTCTTTCTAATCATTGTGATTTATTGGTCTCTGGACTTCCCCCGTTTCTTCCTCATTCTACTATATTCAGGTTGTTTATAATGTTGGCCTCTGTATCTGTCTATATGACATTACAAAGCTGGAGGATTCCTACATATTCCCAGGAGATGGTGCCTCACACACAAAAGGTTTGACAACTATTTTTCTAAATTTGACCTCTTTAGATTTGTGGATAAGCGGAGAGCCACAGGACTCAGTGTTTAATTAAAAATATTTAATTCCATTTCATTCCTGGTACCATTTTCCCTTAATATAAAGTAAAGGAAGTATTTATGTTTTGTTGTTCCAGGTTAGAGAATTAGGGATTTGTCATACTATGCTATATCCTAGTACTATTCAAATTTTCATTAATTTGGTATAGTGAATTAGCATTTGATTAAGTATATTATACAGTAATATTAAGCAATTATTTCTTTATAAGGCAGATATTGATGTTTGAGAAATTATGAATAAATTGGCACATAGATGTTGTTCAGCTTGCCAATGAAGCTAATTTTACTATTCTAATTTAATGTAAAGATGCAGTTCCTTTAAAAAAAGCATTTAGCAGGTAGTTCTCAATTTACAAGGGAAACATCTACAACGTCAGATATGTCTATGTCTATTCTACCTTGCAGTGCCAGTTACTTTACTCATAGTACAGTAAGAAAGGTATTGATTCATTTATTAGATCTGTTTTTAATTTATTTCTTTTAAAAGGAAAAGAGAAAAGATACATAGAAATTACAAAATACAGTATATGACATGGAAAAGTTTGCAGAATAGTATAACATAAAATTAGAAGAAAATGCAAACTATTTCATTGGAAGAATCATCACACTTTTATTCTTATATATCAACTTGGATTAGAACAAATTTAAAGATAGTTTCATGACAATTTAATACTTTAGCACTTTCAAAACTGTTACATTTAACTTATTAAAATCTGTTTAAATTAGTTATATAATAAAAATAAACAAGGTGAGAAACTTGGGGTGTTTAGATTTATGATGCTTGCTGCTTTTTTTAGTGCATTTTAGATATGTTGTATTTCATCCATTTTTGGATGAAATTCTCGTTGGGGAAATAAAGGGCTGCAGTCTTGAAGGTGTTCGTGGTAAGTTTTTTTTAAAAATTATTTAATAAGATGATATACAAAGCTTGTTTTTTTAAAGGTGTGCCTTTGTCTACCAGAAAGTAATAAAAAATTGTGGAAAGAATTAAGCTGTGGTGTGTACTACAGCATTAAGATAACCAAGGTTTGATGAACATAAATTTCTTGTTTCAAAACAAATCTAGAAGAACTGTGTTAAAATCTTTGCTAAGAACCACACTGAGCCTGAAATCATTGATTCATCGTAAGTATGGAACTTAGTTATTGTGCTAGGTGAATTTGAGTATACATGTTTCTGGAAAAAGAATTTTCTAGTTGATTTCTGTCTAATTGAAGAATTTCTTCTAGGTTGTCTCAGCATTTTTATTACTAGCTGCCAATTAAAATCAGTCTAATGATGTCCATTTTATAGAAATGTGAGGGATAGTAGAAGATTGACAGCCATTTGTGGGATCAGAGAGCAGTTATCCACATATTTGTTTTATTATTTGATAGTATCTTTATTGGGTTTTGTGTAAATGTATTATAAGGATCTGTCCCTTGAATCTTGTCCTTTGAGAAGTGGCAAGCACCTGTACAGTCTACAGACATCAGTGTAATCTTAAGTACATGGTGTTGAGAAGATTTACTTGTACAATATACAATTAGTGGTACGTTTATTGATATTTAGTTTTTACTTTGTAATTGCAGTTTAAAAATTAGAACTGAGCAGTTTTAACTGGATATTTAAGTATTGCTCTTAAATTTGTCCAGTGCTGATTAGTTTGGAGCTCTAATACTATTTTTAGAGGAGTATTGTCATTTTTTTCTCATATATATTACTGGGCAATCGAAGGCTTAAGTTATGCTCTTACATTGTATTCAAGTGGCTACTACATGAATTTGATCTTTCCACAGTTTCTCTTGGGTTCTTTGATGACATCCTCATTCCTCCAGAATCCCTACAACAGCCTGCCAAGTTGTATCCTCTGGGCAGCTCTGTCATACAGCACAATAATGCCAAATCTACATCTGTTTAATGTTTTTAAAAGCCTGTTTAGTATGTTAGAAGATGTTTTACTTCAAGCCTTAGTCTTAAAAACAGGGAATCTGCATAATATTTTGCAGCTTAGGAAAATATGTAGACTATATGGACAAAGATTAGTCTAATTCAAACTATGGTGGGGAAAAAAATACATGGTGAATATTCAGGTGAGAGTTGAGGCACAGTAGGAATTGTGAAATTGAAGCAAATCATTTAATTTGATATTAATATTCTTTGATGCTTTATTTTATCACACAATTTCATTTCTAAGTCCTATGACTAGCTTCTCCATTGAGTTAAATTTTCTTCTTCTACAATATAAAGGAACCATTTGTATGTAAAACCAGCAAGAATTATCCTGGCAAGAAAATGCAGAAGAAGTGAATTTAGGGAGACAGAGATATATGTATGTATGTATATATGTATGTTATTTTTCGTATTATATGTCTTAGTATCTTAGTATCATAGAACTTACAATTACACCATTTAGGCCATTGATACTAATCTCCTATTAAATCTGGAATCCACATAAAAACATGATTGCCCAACTTTGTTTGAATACATCCAGTGAATGTAAGTCCACCACCTCCCATGGTCATTGGTCCCACTAAAACTTCCTATCATTCAACCAGAAACTGTCATTCTGTAACTTTAAGACTGTTATTCCATGCCCTGCCCTACAGGATGTTAGAGAACAGTTCTTTGCCTTTTTGTCACATTGTTGCCTTAACCTTTCATGTGCCCAGTGATGAAACGGAACAGGTATGGGTTTGGGAATATGAGACTGAAGAAGGAGCTCATGACCTGTACATGGATATGGGAGAAGAAATACGTTTCCGTGTGGTGGATGAAACTTTCATTGACACATCCCCAACAGGCCCAAGCTCTGCAGAGCCTTCCACCTCTAGTGGCACTGAGGAA
Organism: Candoia aspera; assembly: GCF_035149785.1. Lineage (NCBI taxonomy): Eukaryota > Metazoa > Chordata > Lepidosauria > Squamata > Candoiidae > Candoia > Candoia aspera. The sequence continues at coordinate 33,916,519 of NC_086159.1, read as the reverse complement.
GCACAAAAGAAAGAGGCACCCTATACTATTGTGGTATGTACTCTTCCTTGGAGCCTTTTAAAATGAAGAGCTTTACCAATACCCAAAAGTATATAGGGAAGTAAAAGGGAAAGACTCCCTCAAGTCACATTTAATGCCTGGTGACTACAGAGATCCATCCATGAAGTTTTCCTGGCAGCAGTACACATTGCCTTCCTGTGGAATATGAATGCACGCACAGACACACACACACACACGTATCTTAGTGTTGCCTACAACTTTGAGATTTCTTGGTGATCTCCCATCCAAGTACTAACTACAATAGCTCCAATTCTGCTTAATTAGTCATCTGGGGAAGGGAAGAATGTCCAATTTAAAAAATATAGTTGCTTTTGCAAGAAGGATGTGCAAAATGTTTCATTTGGAGCATGAAACTTCCAGAACAATCTTTCCAGTGTGAATCTGCTGTTCATATTCTACAACCAAAATTGCAATTCTGCACTTGAGGGCAAGATGTTTTGTGTTCAAAATGGCTAAAACCAAAACATTTTGCACCCTTGTATTTTATACTTGCTTCTTAGAATAGAGGGCAAGAGACTAGAATGTGAAGGTACAGTTTAGATATGTAATGCATCTTGAGCTGAACAATTACAATTTTTGTCAAATGCGTCAAACAGTTTGCATTCACATATAAAGGTCACCACAAATTTTAACTGTATGGAGTCTGTATGGTCTAGGACCTAAGTATTAGTAGATATTCATGTTACTCGTTCAACAGTTGCAAAGGGATAGGCCTGGAGAGTGTCAACCTTAAAATATATATAGAAAAAGCATATTAATTCAAATGTTGATTCTTACAATTTTCATTAAGGGATCTATCAGTGAACCCGGCCTGGGTCTCCTATCCTGGTGGACCAACAGTTAACTGAAGGAAAAGATTTGGCAAGATGGACTGAAAAAGCCAGGAGATGCTTTGATCAACAGTTGCTGAATGGTAGCTGTTTTTCCCCATTTCTACTTTACATTAGATCAATTCAATCTGATCGAGATGTAGCAAATAAATGGGTGCCTCTAGTGGAATGTCATCGAAACAGAATGACTCTAGAATATAACAATTCTGATAATCCTGATGCTTTTATCCACCAGAACAGGATATAAGTGCCTAAGAAGAGTCTGTTAGCCTGAAAAAAAAAATGAAGATCCTCTGAATTAAAAAAAAAATGCAAATATTTTGATGGATTGCAGCTGCCTAGAAATGATCTCATGCTGCTACAGTTCATAATGAGATCAAATGACGAAAAGGACTGATACTGGAAAAACCAGCATTTTAATTTTCTTCAAAGGATGGAGGGGCTACTTGTTTTTTTTAATGCAAGCAGATTATAGTAAGAATGTGGTAGAGCTAGGGCAGTGAAAGTTGCCTCTACTTGGTCGCATCAGTGAATTGTCATTTGGAAGGATGTCCAAATTGTCATTTGGAAGGATGTTACCTAGTTGGGTAATGGAATGTCTACAAACAACCAAGCTCAGTGAGCACCAAGGACTCCACAGAATTAGTTAGAAAGTCTGCTTTGTTCAGATAATGAAGAAAACTTATCATTCTTCCTGTCGTAGAAAACATACAACAATTACTGCTTTTTAATATAAATATTGCAGAAAAACAGATGGCCTCTGGGGATGTTCCATTGAGAAGACAAAATGTTACACACACACCTGTTGCTGTAGCTCTTATTTAACGAGAGAACTTTTATATGGCAGATGCTCCCATTTGAGGAAGAAGTATGTCTGTCACATACTAAGTATGACAACAGGCCTAGACCATTTCTTATTGCATTATGATATAAATTAAGAATAACATTGAAACAGTTCTCATACATGATCAAAAACATCCCTATAGATCAAAAGGTTCTAATAACCAAAGCAATGCTAGGGCTGCTATAGCATCCTGCAGTGGAATATACCTCTCATGCATAATATGTTTTAAGACACCTTGTTCTTGCTGATAGTATTTTCTGACGTGTCCCAAATTGGGTTTGGCCATCTCTGAAAGTTTTCATGATGCTGCAATTCTACATTTATGCAGGACATTTCTACCCTTGGTGTTAGCTTTCTGCTATGATTACTGCTGAGATGCAATGTTTTGCTTTCTAATAATGTATAATAAAAATTGGAAGGGTAAGTTGGTGTAAAATTAGCAAGTTTAATATATAGCAGGTGACTATACTACCAGTTTTTTTTTCTGCTTTTAAAAGAAAGAATTTTGGACTAAAAGCAATCTCTATTAAATTTCCCATATTTATTTTTCTTTTGTTTTCCTTTGATATTTAAATGTATTTAGAAATTTACATATTACACATTAAAAATTTTGATATTTGTTACACAAAATATAAAATGACTGATTTCTCAAAGCTAAAGTAATTCCTATTATTTTTTTGAGAACTATGTCGTGCTTGCTATTTTATGCTGGATCTATTGCTGTCTGATCCTTCAGTTCTCTTAGGACTGGCTTCTGTTCAGTTACTTCCAGATATACCCCAAGTCTGCTCTTCCATTGGCAGATTTTTTTCTTTCATTAGCAGATGCTCACTACTAAATAGTCCTTGAGCCAAACCTGGAAGAAATTACTGAACACAGTGTAATTCTGGGATACATATATTTCTACAAGCTATTTCTACATACCCACTTAACAAAAGAGAAGCATTAAATATGTTTTGAAGATGGGCTCTACTGATTAGAAGCTTGCCATGTTCAATTTTAATGTTACTTTTTGGTAGAGTGGCTTACAAAACACACTAATAAAATAATTTTGTAAGTCAAAAAATACAGATGTGCAAGACACACAGAAAACAAGGTGATGATGATGATGATGTATTAAACTTGTATGCTGCCCAACTCTCAACGACTGGGCAGCTCACAACAATCTAACAAATTACAGTAAAATGTAAGCAATAAAAAAGTATAATGTTAAATTCAAATTCATCCATAAAGAAAACTTTACATGAGGTTCATATTGAATCAATTTTTTTCCCCATAAAATCACAATTTTGCTCCACAATATAAAAAAAGGACAATCAGTGACATTAGGTTCCAAATGTCCAGCAGAAAAGCAGTATTTTAAGCATCCTTCTAAAAGAACTTAAGGCTGGGGCAGCCTGAACTCTTGGGGGAATGTTAGAGCACGGCCAGTCACAAAGAAAAATCTTGGATCCCACCCCTCTCACTTCTCAGAGGAAAGGCAGCCAAAACACAAGGTCAGCAAAATCAATTCAGTCCCTAAAACATATAGAAGCTGAGCCCTCTAGAGCTTTATAGGTTAAAATCAGTACTTTTAATAATGCTTGGAAAGCAACCGGTAAGCAATGCAGCATCTGCAAGACTAGAACTATTTTGCTAAAGCAGCTCTCATCTGCCAAGAGGCAGGCAGGTATATTTTAGACCAAATGCATTTTCCAATTTTTTTTTTCAAGGCAGTCCAGGTAAAATGCATTGCAGTAATCTTGAAGTGATAAGGTCATGAATACTACATTTAGGCCTCTCACTTCAGGAAGAGCTGCAACTGGCGTGGAATGGAATCCACCACAAAGTAATCCCTATCTGACCCTCACATTCTGGGAAGATTGTCCCCTGCAGGAAGGTGTTTTTTTTGGGTGGGGGTGAGGGAGGAAATCTAGAACATGTAATGCTATTTAATTTTTATTATTATTTATTTCTATATTGCATCATGGAACTTGTCCCTTTTTTCCTTCTAATGATTGCTATGTTCTGAAGTGGCAATTACATAGGCTGAGTGTTAAACTCTGAAAAATTAGCTTAGATAGTGGGATGTGATTGAACTAGTTTGGCCACTGTCCTGAAAAACGCCTGCAAAGAGACTAGTCTTCAACTAAACAATTCCTTCAGTATACCATCAATCAAACCTGGCACATGCAGCCCCTGCAACAATGATCTGCAGGAGAAAGGTTTCTGCATTTAACTGGAACCCAGGTTGGTCTTGGATACCAGTGGCCAATTTAAGTAACCAATATTAGTGTGGAAGGATTGCACTGTGATCTCTTCAAAACTTAAAAAATCTTAAGGAATGAAAAGAAAAACAGGAAGTTCTGGTTGTTTTATGTAAGTATCTGATTTTTCAATTCAATCAACCAGAGATTCAAGCTGGAAGCTTAAAAGTCTAGTCTTTTTTCATTAATTTTACATGCAGAAAGGAGAAAACAGAAAAACTACTTATAAAAATGAGATTTACGTGTGTCTTGAGGGAGAGGTGCACACACAGAAGATTCATTATTTGCGTAGTTTGGTTCTGTACAGTCACTGCAAACAGTAGCAAATACTGAAACCTCAGCTGAGAATGGCCTGTCAGGCAACTCAACTTTTTTGCTGCTCTGCATATCCACAAAAGCTCTACAAGTACTGATCCTGCAGTTACAAATAAATTTTAGCGAGTAGGCAAATTTGCAAATACAGAATCTACAAATTACAAGAATCAACTGTATACACACACACAAGTCTTATATGGTAGAATTATTCACATTTAACTCAGTGTTTATTAAAAAAAGAAAAAGAAATGCAAGTTCTTCAGACTACTGTTCTTGCATTTTCTTCCAAGCTTGTAACTGGAATGTCTTCTAGAATCACAAAAACAGAACATTCACTTTTGTTATCTTTAGTTTATTTCAAAACCAGAGTTATATACTTAAGAACATAAGCATCTTCAAAAAATCTGAGTCTTCCAGAAAAAGGGCATGAAATAACTTTGATCCAAAAGGATACTGCTGTAACAGCCATATTGCATTTTGAACACATCAACCACTGGCTCAGCCCCTCAAGTTTTTCCAAAATACGTGGTTTTTAAAACTACTCACACCAAAGGGAGTTAGCAAAAGGCTCAACAATAGCCCGGGGATGGGGTGGAGAGATTCTCTAAAACATCCAATGATTGGGGGGAACCAAAATAAACTCAGAGGGGAAGGAGAACGGGAAAAGAGACGGAGCAGCTGAAAGTCTAAATGGGAGACCTTCACAGCAGCATTCTACTGAGGACATTCCATCTGCCTATTCGGACAAAAACTTACCCTTCAACTATTAGAATATCCTTATTTGATTTTTTTAAAAGCTTACGTTTAAAAAATTCAGTAACATATGTATGCTGAATAGCGAGCTTTCACTCACGTTTAAATATAACAAAGCTCCGTAATCGATATAACGCGCAAGCTCCTAGATCGTCCCTCCCCCCAAAATTATGTGGCGAGCAGGAAATTTTATGTTCATTGTCGTCAAGGAAGTTATTCCCTCCCCTATGTGTTAGGGCTGATTCAGAGTTCCCGCGGGCGTGTGTGCGAGAGAGAATTAATAGTTAAGCCAGATGGCCAGATCTCCTGACCTGATCCGCATTTTGTAGACCTTCTTCCAACAGTAGCAGATGGGAAACTCGCCTTACCTACCTTGCGTTAACTGATGTTAATATGATAGTGAAGAGACTAAACAGCAGAGTTGCAACTTGACGATAAGCGTATAATACAGAGCTATCGCCAGCCCTGCGCAGTTTCTTTTGTAAAACGTCACCTAAAGTGCTGCAGCCGAAGAGAGGCCCAGAATTACGAGTAAATTTGGAGGCTACCATGAATGCCGGACTAGAAGCATCTCCTCATATACCAGCGACGCCGCTGCTCATGCAGCAACAGAGTTTCCGACCTCACTGAGGGCGGCAAGCGCCATTCTCCCCTCCTGTTGCAAAGAAGAACAGCAAGAAGGAGCTCAAAAAATCCGTCTACAAATGGAAGAATCGGCAAGGCTGCCTCAGCTCACTCAGAGGTTCCGGAAGCAATGGTTGCTGGGAGTTGTAGTTGCAGTTTGCCCAGACAGGCTGGAGGAGGGAAAGATGAGAAGCGACCTCTTACCTGATATGGGTAGCTAAGGTGTTTTGTTTAGATGAGGCAGATTATTGCGGTGCCTTTTTTTCATTCTCCTTATCAAAGCTGCAGTATTTATCTCACGTGTTGGAATTAACATGCTTTTTGTTCTGTATCATTAAGCAGCTGTGCAAAAAAGTTTGGAAAGGTTTCCAGTACTGTATGAAGTTTTCACAGCACGCTCCTGTTTGTAGCTAGGCAAAAGCAAATTCTGTTTAACTCAGTAAGAATTTATTATGTATGTATTGCACCTACTGCTCAATTTTGCTAATGCTATCAAAAATTCAGAATAAATATTATATAAAACATGATTTCATATCATCCCTCTCATCGTTTGGTTTAAGGTTATGAGAAACTACCGAAGTAAATTTGTGTATTTAGTTAATCCTTGTGTTTGGAATGTGAAGCGTCAGCCAGTGTCCCTTATGAAAAGATTAGTGGCTTGGTAACTTATTTTCTCTGAATATTAAAGTCTGTTATAAATGTAATCAGCTAGTTTATTGAGGTGATAATGGGAAACTCAGCTTTTAGATTACAAATGTTATCTCTTCCCAGCAACATGGAGATGAGAACTGTAGTCCTATAGATTTAAAGGGCAGCAAGTTGGGGAAACAATGAGGAAAGATAGATTTGATATCTTTCACCTCCAAAAAAAATGACCAATTGCTTACTCATTCCACTAACAATGCTATATGTTACACATTCATGCTTCTGCTAAACAAATCATCTAAACCTGCTGGCTCTTGCTGTGCTGGTATAACTGTAAGTGTATTCATTTATCTCCGACAGCATTAGTGGACTCATAATATCTTCTGTTTTGGAATGCCTAATATCCTTAATATATTCTTGGGTAGTTTGTAGAATTTAGGAAATCTGAATTATTTGTTTCATGGAGGACAGAAATCATTTTATGTACATACTTTGCAATAATGCTTAACTTACTAGTTAAACAGTAGTAAACCTTATTAATACCACTGTAGAAAGAGAGGCTATGGTAGCCAAAAATCAGGAAGCGTCTGGTAGCATCTTTTTAGACTAAAAAAATTATTAAAAAGCATAAGATTTCATGAGCTACAACTCATTTCATCAGATTGTTGTAGTTCAAGAAAGTTTATGCCATTTAATAAAATTCGTAGGTCTGAAAGGGTGCTATCAGAGTCCTTCCAATTCATATCCATGAGTTTTATTCTGTAGTGTGCTTAGAACTGCTGCCCTAATCCCAGCTTTTTTCTCATAAGCTTCACTCTTCTTTAAGGGTCCTCCATTTAATGACTGCAATATAGTTTTGCTTATTATTTGTATAGCAACAGTACTATATATGGGCTTTACTAAGAGATACAGTCAACACAGATAGGTCTCTGCTCCTCAACAAGATGTACGTACAGTCTAAAACAGGAAAAACAACAGAGGAAAGGAAAGAAAAAAGATAGGCAGAATGTGGTTAAGTATATCACAGTTCATTTAAAAAGCATTTTAAAAAATCCAGTATCTGTTCAGTATCTAATACCCAACACTGTTCTTCGTGGAAATCTAACATTTTGTGTGTTTGTGTGTATTGGGAGGCTTAAAAAGATACAAGTAATTGCTAAAATGTAAATATGCAGCTATATTTCTTCAAAAAGGCAAATACATAGTTGTATTTTTTTTAACAAATAAAACTGCCATTTTAGGCTGCTATGTTAATTCACTGTGTATTTTTGTTTTTAAATGGTGGTCACTGCTTTCAACATTCATGAGAACAGAAAGTCAGTCTATAAATCAAATAAATAATGTTTTATATGCCATATCCCATCATTTCTCTAATAATCCAGAGCAGCTTTGTGGGATAATAGAGGAGGTACAGTGAGAGGGATTAATGAAAATTAGGTGCTCTCCAGGTAGGTACAGAAATGTTTTTTATTGGCACATTAGATACAGCCTTATATATAATAAACAACCAAAAGCCTTCTGTAGTTGGAGATTTAACAAATAATATATATATACTTTTTATGTTTCTGATAAATATATTCATTTCAAATTTTTCAGGTAAAAGTGACCAAACAGTTAATTTGACTTCAGATATAAGTCAAATAACTTAATACTTCTGGGAAACAATTGATGAATCATATTTTACAAATTAAATTATTGCAATTGCTTGATATGCAAACAAGAAAAGTAGAATAATACAAGCTGTTTTATTGTAGTTAATGGATTGTACAATGCAGGAAGCATAACTATTAGCTAGGAAGTGGTTAAATATCATTTGATGCTGAAAATTCTGGCCCTGGGACTACAAACAAGATAAAGACAATGTCATCATGGCACAAACAGAGATTACTTTATTAACTGACTCAGTGTGGTCACTGAGTCAGAGTCATTATTATTCTGTGTGACTATATTTTTATATGAAATGCCATTTCATATCATATACATTGAGATTACTTGAATTTTCTGTGGCAGTAGTCACAGATTACTAGACCAAATATAAAGGTATACTACAGGTAGTTCTTGCTTAATGACCACAATTGGGCCTGGAATTTTGGTTGCTAAGCAAAGTGGTCATTAAGCGGATCCAACCTGATTTTATGACCTTTTTTGTGGCGGTCATTAAGGGAATCACCGAAGGCATTAAGTGGACCAAGTGGTCATTAAGCGAATCACACAGTTCCCCGTTGATTTTGCTTGCCAGAAGTTGGCCGGAAAGGTAGAAAATGGCGATCACATGACCACGGGACACAACAGTCATAAATGCAAACCAGTTGCCAAGCACCCAAATCATAATCATGTGACCATGAGGATGCTACAATGGTCATAAGTGTGAGGACTAGTTGTGAGTTGTTTTTTTCAGCACCGTCATAAATCTGAAGTGTCAGTAAACGAATGTGTTGTTAAATGAGAACTACCTGAATGGCTAACTTGCTGAGAATTTTCTAGAACGGCATTCCCCAACGTAGGTGCCATATGCTGGTTGGGGAATTCTGGGAACTGAAGTGTACACATCTGAAGGTATCTAAGTTGGGAAAGGCTGATTTAATGTGCAGTTTGCGATTTTACAGAAAATAGGGAGTTTGCAACTGTTTCACCCATTTTGAATTTGGCAAATAATGGCAATGTCAGTACAGAGTTTGATTTTTTTTCTTCCTGTCCAATATGCCTCTATTTTTGTATAATGGAATTTCCTATTAATAAGCTTCTTTACCTATTGGAGTTTTGTAGATGACCCCTTACGTTGACTGCAATTAAAGATAATAAAACACATACGATTTATTCCATTTTTATCCCACCTTCCTGTTCAACTGAATATGTACAGCATCTCACAAGAAAAATGCAAAATAAATTCCACAGATACTAAATTTTGTTAAGTATAAATGTTAACATGCATATGTTCAGAGGGTAGCATCCTCATGTCAAACCAACTGTTTTAATAATTATTTGTCTCGTATTATAAATATTTCCTGAATCCATCCAAGTCCCAAAAGTTTATGTGCCATGCCATAAAATAATGTCTGTAGTTGCTATGATGTGTGAATTACTGGTAGCTGTGCAAAAAGAATGAAGGATCTTTTTGTACTATACCTTGAAAATGTGCTAATGCTTCTAAGGTTCCTCAAGGTTCTTAACTGTTTTTCTTCTAACTGCATTTCCTCACTGTTTTGTTTTAGGTCAGCATGTGACAGATAGAATATTCTCAGTCTAGAGAAGATTGCTTGGTAGGACAACACTAAACAGTTTCTGTAACATAAACTTGAGAGTGCAAACATTTGTGTTTCCATTATCAGCAGTCTGATAGATAAAGATACTGGATGGAAAGTAAGTAGTGCTCTAAAAAGCTCTGACAATTTTTTTTCTAGTTGCAACTGAGTCCAGACCATAGTTAGAATGTTATTTTTCATGTCTAGAAAAATTGCTTCTACCTTACCTTGTGCACAGAAAATGAATAGCATCGGCTTGGACATAGTGCTGCATTAATGAAACTCCATTAAGATGTGGGTTTTTGAAAATCAAAAATATCCTGAGCGTGCCAGCATATTGTAGGAATCTGTCAGTGAGGTGCAACAAATATGTTGGCTTGCAAGGTAGTCTCTAGAACTTTTAGGGTTTTTTTTTTCTAATGCTACCTCTATCACAAAGTGATCCTAGTTTGCATAAAATAATTTGAGCAGGCTTGGAGTACAGTTGATCTTTGGTTGTACTAAAGATTCATTGGCCAAAATGTGACCTCACAATTTCTCTGGTAATTGGTTGCACAGTCAAACTATTCAGTGTTATAAGTTTTTCTTTCTTTCAAAGTAGGATGATTATTTTATGTTATTTGGAAATTATACAGATATAGCATAAGATTGCATTTGCCTTTTTTAGAGCCACATCACAATGCTGGCTTACATTCAGTTATCAGTCACTTACTATTCCAAGATCTTTTTCACAAACCAGATATCCTCCATCTTAAATCTGTACGGTCTCCTGCCTCCAATCTGGAGGGTCTCTATCTTTTTGACATTCCAGAAGCCCTTGAAAGCCTGGTTCTTCATATAGATGCTGGGCTAGGGTGTGAGTTGAGCCCAATACATGTGCAAATGGTATGAGGTCGTTATGGTGCCTGGGTAAAGTGTGATGGTTTCTAATGGGGGTGGGTGGGGTTTCTATATGGGTTTGACTGTTATTAGCCACCCAGTGTTATATTGTGTAATATGGGTGCTCATATACATCTTTATTGATAATTTTTATTTCTTAAAAGATCTTTGGAATTTTCTTTATTAAATTTCATTCCGTTACTTTCAGCTCATTTCTCTCCCCAGCCCTTCGTCTGACATTAATAAGAATATTGTAGTGTAGAAGATCCATGCTATTTACCCCACACTTGACTAGTCTGTTAACCAGCAGGTCATGAGGTACTTTGTCAAATGGTTTGCTGAAGCCAATGTATATTATATCTACAGAAGTCCTACATCTATTATGGAAGCTGCTTGATCAAAAATGAAGTAAGATTGCAAGACTTGTTCTTGATAAATCCATGCTGATTTCAGCAAACCATCAGCTAATTTGTTCACTACTTAAAGATTCAGTTCATCTGGTTCTGAAGATTTAAATGAATTCAAAGGAAAGTTCTTGTTTTTGTTAATCTTAGGCTTCAATCCTGTCCCTTTGTTCTGCTGCTTGCATTTCCTGGTAGAACAGATAGTTTTTTTGTATTCTATGAAGACTGTTTGAACTGAAATAGTAGTTGTTCATTAAATAATCAGCAGGCTCCACATATAATATTAAGCCAAAAGCCCTCCCAATTATGGGATTTCAAGTCCTCATATTTCTGGCATGTACTATTTATTGTGGTGCAACTGCAACTGACATCTGTTCACCTGGATAGCATGCTTCCAGAGCACTGTACATTTCCGTCTCTAGATATAGCATTTACATCCTGCCTTTCCTTGAAGGTGTTCAGGTCAGTATATAAAGATTTTAGTGCATTTTGTTCTTCCACAAATGTGTATTGTGCAGGCTAGGTTAAACTTAAGGTATGTAACAGGCTCGAGGACTTTTGAGGTGCATAACTGGCAAAGGATCTGAATCCAAATTTCCTTGAAAGAATGAAGATCAGATTTGTTTATTAATTGTACATTCATATTCATCATGTTATTGCCTTTGAAGGCAAGTAACATTATGGAAAGTGCAGAAAAATGTAATAAGCAGAAGAAATTAAAGGCAGGAAATGAAAGAAAAGTAAATCTAGCCAAGGGCTTTTCCCCACATTTCAGTTAAAATATTATCCACCTACTGCTGAACGAATGTGGCTATACAAAACACTTAGCAAAGATCTGAAAATAAAACATAAAAGAAATTGAAAGGGCCAAGTCACAAAAGAAAAGTAGACAAGCAGACTGAACTATACAGCTGACATAACAAAAGCAAAAGCTCAGAATAAGCTTATAAGAGTAAGTGACAGATAGTAAGAGTAACAATATGGACTTAAGTTCAACATAAAAGAATCAGGTCACTGCTGTCAGAAAAGAAAATGCTAACAATCCCCTAACCACTTTATGGCTTAGAGCACATATAAACCTCACCAATATTATCTTATTCAATAGTAATTTTATTTTTAAACTATGCAAAAGCAAGCATGTTTCTCACGATGTGTGAACCCTAGCTTTTCTGTAGAAATATACTGGAGTAACAAGAATGTGAAGATTTCAAACAAAATCCGGAAATATTTCAAACTAAATGCGAGTTGACACCCAGCCTATTTAGCTCCAAAGGGGAGGACTCGTTGAAAACAACTTTTTATACGGCCGACTACTAACACCGAAAAAAAAAATCTCAATATTGCAGTCTCGCTGGGAGCTCAACACATAACCGTTCGAATTTAGGAAAAGACGTGATCACTAAAACTACTAATCCCATCATGCTCTCGGGTTGCGTCGCATTTTTTTCTACTTTTTCCTTCCCCCGCACCAACTCGCTGGTGGCTTGTGCGCATGCGTCTTGAAAGCAGCGTCCGGGGCAGGCAGGCAGTCTCACCCTAATGTAAGATGGTGGCCGGCCTGGCAGCGGAGCGCGCAGAGCCTAGAGATTACCCGTCTCTCACATAAAGGTCGTCGGTAGAGTCACTCAGCTCTATCCCCGCTATCGTCAAAGAGAACGAGCGCCCGAGAGAGTATTGCCGCCCCCGCCACCAGACAGCCCGGTTGCTGTGGAACAGGGACGACGAGGTGGGTAAGTGAGCGAGCAGTAGGGGCTGGGGGAGCCGGAGCTGCGAGAGCGCGGAGGCTTCTCGGGGAGCCTGCAGGCCTCAGCTTTCCCCTGTCCTCTGCCTGCCTCGGCTTCTCGGTCTATCTGGGGCGGAGGGGCAAGAGGAAGGCAAAGGAACCCGGCGAGCCTGTTCCAGCGACGAGGGCCGACTGTCTCTCCTGGCAGCGGAAGGGGCTTCTGGGGCTTGACTGCTTGCGCCGGAGTTCCCGTGGTCGGAGAGAGGTTCCGACTGACCCATGGGAAGCCACGTTCAGGCTTTTTATGGCGGGGGCCAGGAATAAATAGAGGCGGAGGGTCCTTGTGCTGTACCTTGTGCTTTGCATCTTCTTCGTGATTTCCAGGTTTAGTAGGTGAGAGGTGGCCGGACCTGCTGTTTTAGGCGATGATGCTTTAGTGGATTTCAGATAAAGTGGGATGCGACCCCACCCCCCACCCCCCAACCCCCAAATTACTTTTCCATATGTTGAAAAGAAGTGGGAAAAATTCCAGTGTTCACAGTAGCAGCACGTGTGTTTGGTTGTGGGTGGCAGTTAACTGTATGGGTGTTTCCTCTTTTACACTATTTTTATATACCTTTTGAGTTTCCCTGGATGGAAACTCATCGTATTTTGTAATAGGCTTTTCAGGTTCTCCAGAAGCCAATTCCTTTTACTTTATGTTTCTTGTTATTCTTGAGTTAAGCAGTTACAGTAGAGGTTTCACTCTTCGGTGTTTTGGATTGCATTGTCTCCTTTTAAAGGGATGTTGTGGACCAGCCATCTATTTTTGCCCTCCAATGTTTCCATAACAAATCCTAGCTCCTTTATAAGTTTACTGATAATATACCTATTAGTGTTTGACAGTTTTGAAGATTATTTCAAGTAAATAGGCTTTTTGATAAAGTTGTTATTCACATGTTGGAATGCTGCCTATATATTTTATAATTACTTAAATAATTTCTTATTATGATATTGATAGTAGTGCAAAGCACAGTAACAAAAATAAATCAAAGGTTATAGTTCCTGAAATTATATACATAGAAGATATAAGAGTAAAAAGTATTTAATATGTCCAGTGGGCTACTTCTCTGTAGTTTACAAAGGGAAAGTCTAATTTTTTAATTCCAGGAAATCTGTTTAAGTGTCCTAGGCTGCAGTGTTAATTATAATAATTTGGGAGTAAGCCTCGTTAAAGTTAGCAAGGCTTCTGAGTAGGCATGTACAAGAATACACTGTCAGTAAATGACTTGATAAGCAAATAATGTATTGATTTAATAATATGAAAAAGTTTGTATCCAATTCCCAAATTCAAATAACCAAAATAACTAAAACAAAGCCTTTATAATTTTCTTTTTTCTAGCCTAATTTTAGATAACCTGCTAAAAAATAAAATATGTCCCAGAATTTATTTATATGCCAGAGATACATCTTGAAAGTGCCCAGTCATTTAAAATGTTTTTAAAAACTGTACTTAATGTATCCTTTAACTGTATTTTTTTGTGATTTTTATAAAGATATTTCACCCTTTTATTTGAAAAAATAAAATATTAAATTATTATTAAAATTATTTTAGTGATTTCCCAATTTAAGTCTATACTGATCATATAATATGTGTGCTGTGAGTCATTTTTATTCCAATTTTAAATATGTCAATTTGGAATTGAAACATTTACTTGGCAAAGTAAGATATCAGTTCATGTATTTTTTTCAATAATTTCTCACTTGAAAGTTTTTTTTAGTGGAAAAAAACTAGGTGGTCTTGTTCAGACTTTCTAATTTTTGTTAATTTTTAAAATATAAATCACAGAACAATTGCTTGCATCTTTAGTGGTGCATAGACTCCTCTGGTTGGTTCGAGAAATACATAACCAGCTTGGATTTGAAGAAGAGTTAGAATATGCAATGAAGTTTTACTCTCTTAAAGAATGTCTTGATGTTGAAAGGCAAGTAAGTTCTCTCAAGTAACATGAAGAGGTATTCTGATGATTAATGGTACAGTAAAATGCTCATTCATTATAGTGTTCATTCTTAAGATACATGGTTTACTTGTGCACTTGAAGATCTATAAATATGTCTAATTTGAAGAATCAGGAAAATTTTGCTGGATTCTGAGGAGCTGTTCCATATTTATATTTATTATTTGGTTGTTATAATATATAATTATAAAATTATATGGATTATAAAATTATTTTCATAATTTTGTAATTTTGAAGACTTTTTCATAATTTTAAGTATTGTTTCTGTGTTTTGTTATATGTTGTAAACCACCCATAGTCCTGGGATTGGGTACTGTCTTTTGTAGATGCTGGTATTAATTTACAATAGAATAAATAGGCATACAATTATTTTAACCAGAACCCAATAGGAAAAAAAAAATCTTTAACTGTTAGGATAAAATTAGTTTTCCTAAAACCTTTAATATGTATAGAAGGTTGCTGCTATATTGTGTAACTTGAGACATTTATACTTCTGAAAAATTTTACTAGAATTTAAGATTTGCTTCGTATCATTTGTTGAGTTCCTCAGAATGTTGTTACTAATTTCCTTTACTTTGAAAGATGAATAGAAGATGCTTCGTTTAACTTATAAATGTTTTTCTTGAAATAGAGCATATATGTTTGCAATGAATAATTTATGCATTTATATTTATTATTTTATAAAAACAGTTTATAATTTTATAATTATATTTTATAATTTTTGTGTAAAAAACACATACTAAAGTGAGGAACAATTACAAGCAATTGACAATAAATTAATATTAATTTAAATAAAATTATTAAATCAAAAATCTCTAAAAATAATATTCTTAAGACCAGTGACAGCTTAGAGGTGAAGATGTTAATATCAAAACCACATCAGACTCACAGCAACACCAGTCTAAATAAATGCCTTTATGAACAAGTATGTCTTAAGTTGGGGCTGTCTGTTTGAAAGTCTTGGTACTAAGCATATCTGAAAAAGAAGGAATCCCACAGCTGACATACTCGTCAGAATGTTCTCTTTCAGCTCATTGCATGATAGATGCAACACCCTGAAGAGAACATCCTCATTAGATTTTAATTAATGGGAAGGTTTATAAGGGCATAAATGCTCCTTTAAATATCAAGTTCTAACCCATATAGGTCTTTATTTGGTTCATTAGGAAATTGGCAGCCACTGCATCTCCTTCAGCACAGATAGTAAGTTGTCTTCCTAAGCAACTAAGTCATGATATTGGAGCGTCTGAGTCAACCACTAGAGTAGCCATCCATCTAGCATATTACAGTAATTCAATTTTGAAATTGGAAGCACATGTATTATCCAGGACTTGTTGGAGTTGGCAAACCAGCAGGAACTGGGAAAAGCTACAATTTGCCATACAGATATTTGTATATCAGTTGAGGATGTTGTTTTTAGGAGCATCCCCAAGTTATACACTTGTTCCTTCAGGATGACTACATCTCTATCAAAAAGTAGGAAACCTTCTTAATTTCCAGACAAGAAAACCCATCTATCCAGAATGATTTTGTCCTGCCAGGATTCAGCCAGGTGCATGTCCAGAGCCTTCATAGCCTTTCTTGACTCAGTAATAAAGAATTATAGTGTTATTAGCATACTGATAAAACTATTCCAACTTTCTAATGTCTGCTGTTATCGACTTTGTACACTTGTTAAATAACATTGGGGACAGAATAGAATACTTTGGAACTTCATAACTGTATCAAATCAGCCATAAAAGGCAGGAATCAAGAGGGCAAGTAGTTGGATGTACATGTTTAAGCAACTTGTCCACATTCTTTTAGAATAGACCCCACAAAACTTAACTGTATCAAACATGCGGTGCATTCAGATTTCTATCATGAAACATCTGTATTAGCATAGTGTGAACAATAGATAGTAATGAAAACTTTGCCAGGAAGCTACTGTAGGACACAATATTTGGAGTGAATAAAGTCTTTACTGCCTTTATTGCCATGTGATGGACATAATATGTGCCTTAACACATGTTCATTGTGTTCATGCTGAGTTTTCTCTCATCTGTGATCGAGCTTGTCTCCCAGCCCACTTCATTACCCAAAGGTCAACTAAACCAGTGGACCTTTCAAGGTCTGTAGTAACAGAAGACCACTCATGGGCAATTATGTCAACAGCAACTTCAGTATCAATGGTAGAACCTCAGTGGAATCACCAGCCATGGAAAATCCACCAAAACATTCCTGAATTCCTCAGATTCCTTAAATCTCTGAGAAAGAACCATTTGAACGTGTCTTCCATCCTAAATAGATGAAATGGGCATAATTTCAAGCCCTTTCAAAAAGCAGTGCCTATATGACAATTGGCTAGTAATAAGTTCCTCTACTTTTACATCCTTTTTAGATTCTGGTGCAAATAGGAAGTCAAGTTACCTATCAGAATCTTGACCACTGCTCATCGCATAATTTGTCTAGGAAATCAGTCATCAAAGGCATTGAATACTTTCTATACTTTCACACATATTATTGAGAAGTTTGACCTACTGCAGAGTAATTGCACTACAATTGTAGACATCATTCTTGAGATATTAAGTCATTATTTGTTTTCATTGAGGATTTCCCATCTACATGGGTCATAATTTAGATTCATGATATACATATTTTTATGCAAAAGGCCCCAGGTTAAATTCCTAAACAGGACTGGGAACTACATTTATTTTGTTTAAGACAGTGAAGTGTTCAGGATATTTAGGTCAGGATACACTGATAAAAGGCAACTTCATATCATTCTCTAACCATGATATGTCTGTCTTTCCTGGTTTAATTCTGTGTTTTAAGATTTAGACATGTATAGATATAATTAAGAACAATCGTTTCTAGTTAATTAAAATGTTGATTTGTTTGTAGTGACATTGATAACAAGAGTACCCTTTTTGAGATTTATTGATTTGCTAGCTATATTCCTTCCTGACAGTTTTATCTTTTAATAGTCAATTGTATTTGACTAAATTCTGATTTAGGCTTTTGTAGCATAAGACAATTTGGAGCTTGAGGGAGGATAGTCGCATACAAGGTCTGAGTTATCATCCACTATTTGGAGTCTATTTTTATCTATAATTACTGTATTTGTAACTGTATTTTTATATATCATATTTTTATATATTGTATTTTTATATATTTATTATTTTATTGACTATTGTTGTAAACCGCCCAGAGTCCCTCTGGTGGGAGGGGATGGGCGGTGACAAACCTGATAGATAGATAGATAGATAGATAGATAGATAGATAGATAGATAGATAGATAAAGAAGCCAGAAGATTTTATATGTGTTGTACAATTCTGTTCAAGATGCTAAATGGTCTGAGACTGGCTTTGGTAGTTAACTGATGTTTTCTTCTAGGTACTTCAATCTTGGGGAATATAATACCAGTACAGAATTTAGTCTATGGAATGTACCACCAACTGAGGTTTATTAGAAAACATTATTGGCTATTATAAGATTATTGAAACAGGATTTTGGTTTAATTTTTTTCTGATTTATTTTTTTATAGCCTACTTAGTTTTAGTTGTCCCTGTATATTATTACTGCTGGGTTTACTATGCAAATATTTTGGTTTCTTTATTATTAGAAATTATGAGTGCTATATGGGAATTGTGTGATTTCTGATTTGTTAGCTGAGTTGAGTTTCTTTTAATTAGCTGAGTAGGCTAATTAATTGTGAGCTGGATGGCATGACAGTAAATTGGATATGTAGCTGGCTTGAAAATCTTAGAGTTATTCATCAGTGGTTCCACATTAGATTGAACAGTGATTGAAGTGAACTGCTACAAGAATCAGTCCTGGATCCTTTCATTTTTAATATGCATTAATAAGTTGAATGAAGAAATGGAGGAAAAATTCAAAGTAATTTTGATATGTTAGAGAAAAATGGCTTGAAAATAATTTAGCAGAGACAAGTGTAGAGTTTTAGCTTTAAGAAACAAAATTATACTTTTGAAAAAGATCTTGGAATAGTAGATTGCAAACTAAATATAAGGCAGCTATGTGATGTGGCCAAAAAAAGGCAAATACAGTTTTAAACTGCAGCAACGTAAGTATACTTTCTAAATGACAGCAACTGGAAGATGGTTAAGATTTGTTCCTCTTGAGTGCTGAGCACCACACTTTAAGAATATTCCAGAAAAATTGGTACAGTTTCAGAGAAGGACAATAAGGATGATGCTAGAAATTAGAAACTAGATACCTAGAAGCTTAAAACTAAATCCTATTAATAAAGAGTTAAGGAATCTTGAGAAAAGATGACATGGGGAAGGATCTGATAGAATTCTTTAAATATGTGAAAATAAGTTACATGAAAGAAGCTCAATTCCTGTTTTCTCTTATTCTAGAGTGCAGGACACAGAATAAGGAATTTAGGTTAAAGTATAGCTGTATAAAACCTGTGTCCTCTTCCAGTGAGAAGCAGGGGGATGGGATTCAGGCTGGAAGAGGTAGTCACTTGTCCGTAGAATAGCAAGGATTGTGGGAGCAATTTTTTTGGCTCTCTATCCAAAAGCCCAGTGAGAATTGGAATTAGTATGTTAATAATGATAATGAAACTATAGGCAGATACATCAGGAGTATTTTCTTTCATTTCAGTGCTCCTTGCTCAGTTGTATTATTACTGTAGCTCCTTCAGTGACAAGATGTGAGCATACAAAGATAGCTGATTCCTCTTCTCCAACTTTTCTCTGCCTGACGCTCACATTTTGTTTCTCCAGTTGATTGTTTGTCTATTTTGCTAATTAATGATTTATAGCATTTACATGTAGTTCTGAGATTCCTATAACTTGGTTCAGGAAGAATCTCTTATTTCTCAAATTCTTATTTTGTTGTATTAATTAAAATAAAAATATTTTATTCATTGTTACTCAGTGCTGAGTTTGTACTAGCATTACACATTCCAAATCGTTGGCCTGATAATCTTGATTAAAGGGGAAATTGGAACTATTTGTTTAAAAGTTTATTTATTCCATTTATGTATGTAGTGTCTAATCAATTATGTACTCATAGTAGTTTACAAGGACAATCAACAGTTAAAACATCCACAATAAATAAATTTCAGATTTAATGTCCACAATAAAAATTACAGAATTAAAGCATATAGACTGATGGAGCAAACTTAATCAATTAACAGTAAAAAAAAGTACAGATAATAATAAACAGATGATAATAGCATACTAATGATCAAATGCTCTGGAAAAGCTCCATCTTGAATAATTTCCAGAATATTATAACACATAGGGCAAGCCTTAATTCTAAGTTCTAGTTTGGGGAGAGGATCTTCTCCATTCAGAGTAATATAGGAAAAGTGACTCCCTTCCCTGGGTAGGACTTCCCATCTGAAGGGATAGTAACACATTCCTCAGAAGTCAGTTAAAGTAGGTGGGAGAGTAATCTGACAGGTGTGTTATGTGTGTTTGTGATAGTCACACTGCAACCCTGGTGATGGCAGTGTGATTTGAAGGACACTAGGAACAAACACAAATAAGTATTACCTTCCAAAATTGTTTAGCACCAGGAGATTTTGACAGAGTTTTAATTTCTAGCTGCTGGATATGACAAACAGTTATTTTAGAGCTATGAATTAGGATGCAAGTATATGGTCTCAAGAGGGCAGTGAAGTTATCCGAAATTGTAAAGAAGGAACCCAAGCCAGGATGTTTGATTGAGGAAAAGTTGTAATAGATTCCACCAATCCAGCACACCCACAAGTTGGCTTAGGAGACCAGCATCAGCAGATTACTGAAAGGTTTAAGTTGAGAAAAGGAAGGTGTTTCTAGAGATGAAATAGAGATATAGGAGGAAAGAAACAAGCAGGTTACTAACTTGAACTTGGTGCTAGAGAAGCAACAGCCCCACCCATACCTGTGCCCATAAATGTCTGAATTAGGCCAGATGGGAAAGACAAGTTTCCGAAGTATATGGAAGGCTAGAATGTAGATATATTTCTGTCTGTAAGATTTAAGAAGGCATTTTGTGAACATGGAAAAGATGAAAAAGTATAACCTATTAAAATACTGGTGAAATCCTGGCTGTGGCTTACATCAGAAAATGCTAGGAAAGGTTCTGCAATTTTGCACATCTGTTGCAATGTATATTTTCGATCTGGCTGGAAAGAGCCAGAGTAACCATCTTTGAAAGTCTGTCAGACCTGGTCCAGATCTTGGAACCCTGGTAAAAGGGAGGATAAAACTTTGGGAGGAGGATAAAGATTCCAGGCAGAAGATTGGACTTTATGACCTAAATGAAATAAATTGTTCGTTTAAGTGTGTGCTTTAATATACTTTGTATTTTTTTCTGTCCTGGAAAGCTTTCTTCTAACCTAGCCAGAACAGAAGACAGTGCAAATTAAACTAAAGCTTTTTCTCCATTGGGTATGGAAAGAATTGCAGGAGAGCCAACAGTTTAAAATATATATATAACACATAGTATTTAAGAGATAACTTCACAAGAAATGTTTTGGTTTGTAGAAGAAAGTGCAGGTTAATGATAGGAATGTCTGCTCTAAAGAAATAATCACTTAAAATATATATATATGTAAACTTGTTGCTTTGCTATGGGTGTAAAATTTATTTAAAATGTTCTTATTTAAAGAGTTTTTGCAAGCTAAAATGGTTAAAATATTATAAATTTAAGAACAAAATAATACTATGGAACCCAGCAGAAAAGATAGTGACCAAGCAGCAGGTAGTGAGTTACACCTTGAGCTGACGTCTTTCACATCTCTTCCAGCTCTGATTCAGTTCTGAGTTAAAGTACTTCAGCTATCCTACTGTATTAGTTTTCTTAAGAAAAGTAGAAAAAGTTGTTTTTCTTCTATACCCTGTCCATGGTACTGCAACTGACTGTTTCTGTACAATATATGAATGGTCTTAACCAGTTTTTTCTTGAATTGGTTTTGGGCTATTGGAGAAGCAACTATTGCATGAAGATATTTTGTTTTAGAACCAATGGTAATGATAATTAATATGATACAGTAAATAACAGAAATAAGTTTCACGTCCAGGATGGACAATTTACGATCCTCTGGATATTTTAGTAACTCTGCTGGTTGGGATTGTAGTTCAGCAATATTAAAAAGATTATAGGTTCTGTATTCCTATTCAAGTCAATATATAAATTATGTGAATGTTTATTTTATCCCATGGTTCTTAAGAAATCTTAATATTTTTTGTGCCTACTAAGAAGCATCTTCACTAATAGTTTATTAAGGTTAGTGAACTATTAGTGAAGATGATTCTTATTAGGCATAAATTAACTATTAGTTCATGTTCTAAAAAATCTTGGAAGTGTAATGAATCGGTTATAAATCTTTTTCATATGTGGTAGCAATCCTGTAAATCTCAACAGTTTTGAAAAATGGTTCATATTAGAATGGAGCAAAATTTGAAAATTGAATTCCCATTGCAATCTGAGATATATTTATTAAATGTTACTAGATTTAGTAATTCTAAATTTTACATTCCTGATATACCAAACAAGGTTTGTATGTACTAATTACTGCAAGATTTCTATATCCCTCTTATTGGTAAAGATATTTGATTCCTTCCTTGGAAGAATGACCAAGTTCTTGGAGTATGCTCTGATGTCCAGATACTTCATATTTAAAAAGTAAATCTGATGTAGAATTCAATCCTAAATGGAAATCATTCCTAGATATTACATACACACAGATTTGTACCACATCTTGAATTTGCGTGTTGGTATGTATATGTACATAAACATATGCACATATGGAAAATTAAATCTCTAGTTTTGATTCAGTTCATTGTAGTCTACAGTTTTAGGTAGCAATTCATACTAGGTTAACCAGGGATTTTGAATTTTAAGCTTAATGAGGATTTTTAGTTCTTTCTTCAAAAAGTGATATGATATAGCTTATTACTTATTTTTCTTCCCAATCCCTGGAGGTCTCCCAGGAGATTACTAACAGGCCCAGTTCTGTGAGATTCTGAACCCAAATAAGATGAGCCAGATGCTGCCACCCTTTTAATGTATTGCATTTCTAGACTGCCTTTCTACCACAGTAGAATTCAAGTGATTTGTAATTTAAAATACTAAAATATATTAATAATCAAATCAAAAACAATATGCCAACTAAGTTATATCTCAGTTTTTTTCTGGAGGTGGTAAGATGTCCTAACAGCCAGGAACCACGCTGAGACAAGGAATAGGTCTCTAGTGTTTATTACTGCTACATAACAGAAAATCCTAACAAACTGAAGAAGCGTGGGAAAAACCCAGACAGATAAACCTCAAAAGTTAAGGCGGGCCCGATCTGTGTCTCTTTGAATGGCTACCTAATTCCTCAGTACTACGGATGTGCTTTACAGCCTGGATGGGAGCCCCCTGCTCGCCATCCTTACTCATGACATAAGATCTGGATATAATTGTTTCTACCTTACTAGTTGGGAGATGGTAAGTAAGTGGTAAAACGTATGTTCTGAGTGCAGAATGTTCCAGGTGCAGTTGTTATTATTTCAGTGATCAATTAGCAGCTTATATGAACAATTTCTGTCTGAGATCCTAGAGCAGGGGTCCCCAACTCCTGGGCTGCGGACCGGTACCAGTCCGTGGCCTGTTAGGAACCAGGCCGCACAGCAGGAGGTGAGTGGGGGGCGAGCAAGCAAAGCTTCATCTGCGCTTCTGCTGAAGCCTCCAATGGTTACCAGGCTGGAGCTCCTTGCCTGCACCTGCTGGTTTCCATGCCGGTCCTAGTGCCTGACATGTGCCTTGTGAATCCAAGGAAAACCATTCCCCACCCCCACCCCCTGGTCCATGGAAAAATTGTCTTCCACAAACCAGTCCCTGGTGCCAAAAAGGTTGGGGACTGCTGTCCTAGAGAACCACTGCTAGTTCAAATAGGCAATACTCGTCCTGGTGGATAGGTTTCATTTGAGGCGATTTCGTATTTATCCACTACCAAAATGTACACGACTCATGAAGTGGATATTCCCATGGATTTCCAGATCTTTTGCAAAGAACAGAGGATTCCATGGAGAGATCCAGAATATGAGATGGAGGAAGAGGTGTTGGAGGGATAAAATAAACTGTTGAATGAAGAGAAATCTATTCATATGCTATTATATACAACTGTATTTGAATGTAAGCTTCAAATATATCAAACAGCACTACTCAGCTAAGCTGCAAATAATACATTCTGTGTCAAGTTAGTAATTTCAGTTCAGGTTTAAAATAAAACATTTTCCATTTTTAAACTTATTTCTTAACATTTCCTTGATCTTCCATGATTTTAGAATTTCTAGAAATAACTTTTGCCTGGTTTACATAAATAATTTATCAGTTTTTCTGTTATTCTTTTCCCCTTATCTTTCTTTAGTGTTTCAGGCAACAGGTATAAAGATACATAACATGACAATAGAAACTACAGGACCAGAGTTTGGAATAGTCCAAATTAATATGCCTCCAAATTAGCTGTTTGCAGTGTGATTTCACATACAATGTATGTGTAGGTGTCATTAGGCCAATGACACATTCTAAACTTAATGTATCTGAAAGGAATTTCTGTTGATAAAAAGGAAAGAGAACCAGTTACTGCTGTCATGAGCTCTTCAAATGAACTGCAGAACAAGTCTTGAAAAATTGAACTGTCCCATAGATTCCCTTCACTCCTAATACTGATTTGTTAGTTTCCTTGGTACAGTACTCCTCTTTTTTGCTCTTTCCTCTGTGTTCCTATGTCATTGTCTAAAAAATAGAATAAATAATAATTTAAAATAAACTACCATTTAAAATGCTCACGCATTGGTTAATAGAATAAGAGATTATCAACATTATGGTAAACAGAAAACTGTTTTGCAACTTATATTTTAATATTGCCTTTTTGAAAGAGAGAAGGCACCCCTTTCTTATATGAGAGAAAAAACAAGCCCAGTGTCAGTTCATGCATATAGATTGGTCTTTGTCTCAAATACTATCCATCTGGAGAATGTGGGAGAATGTTGTCATTGGTTTGCCATTCTTTATATCGCTTCCTTGTGAACTTCCACTGTAGTTCTCTGGTATTAATGGAAATGAAATTTCAGAATATAAATACTCTGTTTGAAGTTACATCATTGCATTATTGCAATCAAAACTTAATTCTTTGCTCCTGTTAAGATTAATTAATTAGTTTTTTCTTCCTAAAAATATGATAGCCCAGTATATTCAAGTGATGGAAATCAGAAAACAAGGAATATGAGAAGTGCTACTACATAATATTTTACTGATGTGAATCATGGGGGTGGGGTGGGGGGTTTACTAAGAAAATTAACAGACTTGACCAATTTGTTCAATTTACATTTATTCATTAATTGGGATAACATTAACTTTTTCTGAAACTTGCCTGAAAACCTTAATATCTACATAATGTAAATCTACAGTATATCATTTGGATAACAACAGTTTTAAGATAATAGATACTTTATCATGTTTACTAATTAATGTATGCTGTTCTTCTCATGATAAGGAACACTTCTAAGTTAATTAATTTGCCTGCACTTACATAAAAAATACTCAGTTTCACTTACAAAGTATACATCCTAATAGGTCAGTGAAGTTGTTCCTATATGCAGATAACTTTAAGCTACCTGGAAGGGAGATGATTAGGTCACTGTGCCACTAAAGCACTTAGCTGATGCTCCTAATCTGAGAAACCTGGATGAAGATATAATATAACATTACTAATATTTCTGGTTCTGATACAACTTTTCTGCTGCTGATGTTCAAAGAGGATTTAATTTAAACATACCCTGGAGTTGTATATTTTGGTTTCAAATACTTGCCGGAATTAGAAACATTTGGGGAGAGCCTTCCAGATGTGTTTATGTGTTGGGTGTATCCCAAGCGTGAAATTATAGAATAAGCAATCTGGGTTCATCAAAGTAGGCCAAACATTATTGTTTCTATAGATGACTACTAAAATGGTATCTCTGTGTTTTTCTCAAAAATACAGAATTTCTGAAAATGGGATTGATTAGATTGTGGGGAGGAGGGGCAATACAACTCTTAAAGCAGATTACTGTGAAATGATATATTAATCAAAACATACGTAGCAGTTGTTTTAAGTAAAAGACAGTGAACTTGCTCTCAGAATTCTTAAAGAATAAACATTAATTTTAATTTTTCTAGCATTTTCATTTAAATGTTTTATGGGTTTGGACTTTGTCTACTTTTGTGCATATCTATTGAGATAATATGGACCTACTCTTATATTTAATTTGATTTAAAACAGAAACATTCCTATAGCATTTAAAATTTCATTTTTATTAATAATTTTGGAGTAAAAATTGCATTGTGAGAAATTTGGAATCGGGTGGCCAATAAATTTAAAATAATAATAATAATAATAATGTTTAATACAGACTTGTAAAAGTTTAAGTAGAATGGGATGTTGAAGCTTATGATTATGGTGATAGGTGAAATGAACAACAGATTGTTGATGTGTAATGAAAGCAAATAGTTTTGTGAATGATATGGTTGTGTTTCAGATTGACTACAACAACTGAAAATAGTTTTTAAGTGCTATATCATATTTGAATTTTCATACTAAAATTAGTATGTGAACTGGATTTACATTCTATTTGTCATGGACTAGGTATTAACTATAGAATGCCGTGTTAATATCTCTGGAATCAAGACTTCTTTGTAGGCAATAACTTAAAGCCAAAATGTTTACCAGTATAAACATAAGCAGCTGTTACAGGTTTTTACTGATTTACAGCTAGTCTGATCTGTCTGGAAAAATAAATAGGCAATATTAATCAGGTTTAATGTCCAGATAACATTTGGAAGCAGATTAGACACCTCCCCAATTCACTGAACTATAAAAAGGAGGAGGAGGTACATCACAATGTTTTCTGTAGAGTTGATTTCCTACCCTGGTCTATCTAGTGGGGCTGACGCTATCTCACAGTTCATCACAATACATTCTGGTCTCATCTAGCATCCTGGTCCTAGTACCTGAAGGAAAAGCTAGGTCTTCAAGGCCTTCTGCAAAGCTAACAGGGTTGGGGCTGTCTGAATCGGGGAAGGGGGATGCTGTTTCATAAGGCAAGCACTGTGACAGAGAAGGTGCATTACCCGCTCCACTAGATGACATTATTCGCAGAAGGGACTTGGAATATGTCCATCTTGCCAGATCTGGTGGGATAGGCAGAGACAATTAGAGACTGGCACTTCAGTAAGTAACCTGGCCCATGCCATACAGGCTTATAGGTATAAACCAGCACCTTGAATTGGACCTGGAAAACTATTGGGAACCAGTACAGCTTGCAAACTAATATTGTACCATAAGCATATCAAAGTGTACCCAAACCTGCACAGGCCACTGCATTCTGGTGCAATTGCCCCATATAGTGCACACTGTAATAATCCATCTGGGAGGTGACTAAGTCATGAGTGACTGTGAGCAGGGCCTACCTCCTGATCCAGGAACAGGAGGTGCAGTTGGCGCACAAGAGGGATTTGGACAAAGACCCTCCTGGTCATGGCTGCCACCTACTCTAGCAGGAGATGTGAATCCAGGAGGACCCCAAAACTGCACACCAACTCAGTCAGGGGGAGTGCTATCCCATCCAGAATCAGAGATGGAAAGCATCAAGATTCAGGAGGTTCTACTCAGTCTTGCTAGAGTTAAGTCAAAGCCTATTCTTCTTCATCCAGAACCTCAAGCATCCAGGCAGTGGGAAAGAACCTTGACAGTGCCACTTGAACAGCAGAGATGTACAGCTGAGTAGCATCAACATAATAACCTTACCCAATAGCTTCATGTAGTTGCTAAGTAGTAATGGGGAGAGAGTTGAGCACTGAGGTACCCTGCAATGGGGGAGGGAAAGGTCCAGCCCTACAACTGGAACTTGCCTAAGAGGGAGGAGGAGAACTACTGCAGGACTGTGTCCCTCACTCCCAACCCCCTGACCCAGTCTAGAAAGAGATTGTGATCAGTGGTATCAAAGGCTGCTGAAAGATCAATGAGGGTAATAAGGGTATGAGTCACTGTTGTGGATCCTTACTAGAGCTAGGCAAAAGCCTTCCTAGCTGTGGTCTTTACTTGTCTATCCAGAAGTAGCCATGAGTTCAGAGGACTTCTAAGTCAAGAGACAGCAGTGAAGCTGATGGACAGTATTGATGAACAAATAGAACTTCATCTTGCTTGGGTTCAGTTTCACTATTTGGTCCCATCCAAGCCCTTACAGCCTCCAGGACCTGGGACATGACTTCCACAGAATCACCTAGCACAGCCCAATGTAGTGATGTACAGCTGGGTATCATCAGTGTATGAATGATACTGCATCCCAGATTGACTGATTACTTTGGCCAGTAGCTTCATGCAGATGTTAAGCAACTGGGGGAAAATGTAAACCCTGCAGTACCCTATAAATGAGGGGCCATCGAGCCAGACTCTCGTTACTTGTCACCATTGCCTGGAACCTTCCATTGAAGGAGAAGCAGAGCCACTGAAACAGTGTATCCAAGACTGATGCATGTCTGATCATATTAAAAAGTGTTGAGAGGTTTAATGGGTACAGAAGGGGTATATATTATCCCAACTAGGTCCCAAGAAAGCTAATCCACCAGCATAACCAAAGCTGTTTCTGTCCTATGCCCAAGCCTGAACCCTGACTGAAAAAGGCTCAGATAATTCATTTCCTCTAGGGGCACTCTGTAGCTCAATTCCTACCACCCTCTTAATAATCTTCCCTAAATTTAATTCAACCTAGTGGTGTGCAGTATTTGGAGCAGAAATCAGCAGGGATGCTTTGCATTTAGTGCTGGGTACCCTTTCTCTACCTCTCAGCTGCTCCTTTAAAAAGCCATCTTTGCATGGTCACTGCATTTCTTGAGCCTGCAGAACTACCATGGGAGTCCAGAAGAAGGCATAGTATAAGGTGGAGTTGACAAAAAGACAGTGATGGATCTGAAGCATCCTTGCCTGCTTTGCATCCAAATACTATACATCATTAATTAACTTTAAACTTTCACTTCTCTGCATGTATTAATTCCCCTCCATGAAATCACACCATTTTCATTCAGATCTAGTACACCTTTCACTTCTCTTAGTTTCACAGATAAAGTATTTCTTCCATTCATTAATTCATACAGTTCACTATTTATTCTTGTTACATTCCAAGTTGCAGTCTTGCGAACGCCATGGTCATGGGCCCACAGATATTGACTTCTACCAGCTATCATAGCATTGGTCAATTGAAGCTTTCACATAATGCATTTTAGTAAGACAGGGAAAGTGCAAACAAAGCTACCAGCCTTAATTCTAATTTGCCACATTCAGCTTTTTTTGCTTTTGGTATGGACAGCACTAATCAGGGTTGGCACATTTTGGCTGTTTTGCCACAAGTGCAACTAAACTCCAAGTATGCCCCAAGCATCCCATGATGTTTTATTGAGGCAAGTAATTGTGATCTTAATTTTCCCCTTTCCTCTTTAACCCTTTAACCCTTTAAAATTCCCAAATCATCAATTTGGTTTTTTCTTTCAACAAAAAGTCCATATAAGGCTTCCAGTCTTTTGAAAAAAGTCTTTATTGTTTTTTCCCTGATCAGCTGGTCAATATTGCCATTTCTGCAAGCACCATTAATTTTATAATCCAAATACTGTGGGTATTTCATTATTCTTCCATCTTTGCACATACAATAATCTTGCTACAGTTACCATATACAATATTAGTTTCCCATATTTCTTTTCCAGTTCAGTGTCCATAAAATCCAATAGAAATAATTCTGTTTTCATTGTAATATTAATCTGCAGTATCTTGCACCGTTGTATGAATTGGCACCCAAAATTTCTTTGTTTTTTCACAAGTCCACTATGTATGATAAAAAGTCCCCTCTTCCTATTGTATTCTGCTATATCGATGCAAAATATAACTAGGTCTGCATACTCTGTTGTTAGTGTCTAAGTGTGTAGTGAAGTTTCTTCTGGCATCTTGTTGACAGAAGATTGCTAACATTCTCTTTAGGCTTTCTGTCTTAATAAACCTGGAAAGGGATATGCCACCTTTCTATCTTACTGCGATGACTAAGATAGAGAATATAATCAGATTGCCAAACATGTAAGTAGCACAGAGGCATGTTGATGGCTTATGTAGTTTGAGTTTGTTTAACGATGAAAGGATACTGTCAGTTTACATGCTGCTGTTTCCAACAGTTAACTGAAAGCTTGCAAGAGAGATTTCCCAATATTAAGTAAGGAGACTGGATAAAGATGTAATGAAGGTCTTCTCTCAGAAAATAATGAAGATACAGTTGAGTAAAAACAATGAAAATCATTTACTTTTTAAAAGATTTGCCTTGTGTGAGATGGGTGGCCACATAAATGTGATTAATAAAATAAAATAAAAATAAAATAAAATAAAAGTAATGGTTACATCCCAGAATATATTTAAATGCTAATTTGCTTATCTTTATTTTTCTTTTGCAGATCTTTGAATATCTTCATTTTATTTTTCTGTGCTGATCTTATTCCTCCCCTAAGTTATTATATACTTTTTGCTGCTCTGTGAGAAGAGATGTCTCGCAGCCCAGATGCAAAGGAAGACCCTGTGGAATGCCCCCTTTGCATGGAGCCTCTGGAGATTGATGATATAAACTTCTTCCCTTGCACCTGTGGTTACCAGATCTGTCGCTTCTGTTGGCATCGTATTCGCACGGATGAGAATGGACTTTGTCCTGCTTGTAGAAAGGTATCTTTTTTAAGTTCATCAGAAATACTTTGTTCGATAATACAACCTCAGAATGAAATGTTGCTTCAATCTAAATTTAAGTTTCTTCGGTAAAAATTTGGAGGTGGTAGGTAGAGGATAAACAGAAAAAATACAATTGCTTTATATGAAATGTAGTTTTTCTCACAATGTAATTTGTGACAAATAAGATACTTTTATTGATGTAAAGTGGCAAAGATTGTCCTTGGTGTAACTAGTTTCACCGTCCTATGCAATGATTGCACATTTCTTTACATACTTGATCAATTTTTTTGTTTTGTTGTGGTTATTTTGAACTGAGATACTATATTCTATAGTATTTGCAAATGCTGTTTGTGCCACCAGGAGTGTATATCACACATTTCTTCATGACATACCTCATGAAATATTGAAGCAAAGTAATTAGTGTGCTACTGCCCATACTGCCAAAAATCACCTAGATAAAGGCCTTTATTCTGAGGCTAAGTGGCAAGCTCCCAAAAGCTTGGGAAATACTGCTGTTATTTGCCAACAGTGGACACCATTATATTGAGTGTAGAAAGCATGAAGTGGACTTTTGAATCATAGGTATATTATTCTATCTACTGTTTAAGGAAAGGATGGTGATTAGTCCCACTGCTATCACAGTACAAATTAAATTGTGTAATCCAGTGGAAATTTGTAGTTTCAACAGTGCTGCTACTCTTTTCAATAAAAAATTTGTTGTTGTTTATTGTAGTTAATTCTTAGCCTTTTACAGTAATAATTTTCTCAAGGAAAAAGAGTTTTTTAAATATAACATAGATGTTTCGTGAAATATTTGCTGTAAAGTTGCTTCGTTTATTAATAGGTTTTTTACTTGTTATAGTGTCACAATGCCTAGTCCCTTGCAGCAAAAATTACAAAAACAGTTTTATTTCCAGAAACCATCTACAATTGATAGTTCTCTATTTTTGAAATTCATTGGTCAGCAGCATAATAAACTTTGTTTATTAATGCCCTATCATTAATTGTAACAATATAGTTTTCCTCTTAACCTCCTGAATCAGTTTATGCTTTTTTTTTTACCAGTGGCGTCACTCTTCTTTCAAAAAACAGTGTCATGAAGCAACAAATGGATGAATAAATTAATTATGGCATACATGTTTATGGATGAGATGCTATTTTATTGGGTACATTGATCCATGAAATGTTATGACTGATGCAACAAATGATGTTATTCTTTAGTGAGGACTTCCAGTGTTGTACAGCTACATTTTGTATGAAGCAATAAAGTAGACAGAATCCTATCATCTGTGCTAACAGAATCTCTAGCCAGGGGTGGGGGTGGGGGAGGTTGAATGATCCCCTGATCAGGTCATATTGAATAAGGATCTTGGAAAGCCACTGAGATTAATAGCCTTGTGAAATCTTCCTTCTGTTTTTCCCTTTTGAAAACTGTTACTTCAAATAGCTTGACTGTTTTGGTGATGCTGTAATATTTAGTAGTTTTTCCTAAAATGTGTACTTTTTTCAAAATATATTGTAATAATTTAGCAGATAAATATTTGACTGGTGCATTTGCTTTGAGTGTTTCTGATGATAGAGCTCTTTATACTTGACAGTGCTAAAATAGGTCACTTGTCATGCACCACTAATAGGTAAAGAAGGCTAAATGTTGAGTTGCATGAGATTAAAGCAATGCCATGCTTTCTTTAAATACTGCAGTATATAACTGCAAATAAGCAGGCATTTTGGCAAGGACCACTTGGGATTATATCCCTTACTTTTTTGCACTTATCACTTGTGTTTCTGTCGTTACTGATTGGATTTCTTCAAATTATATTATTTGATTAGAATGTCAAGTGGAGCAATCACTACTTGCTCTAGGCAAACAATGTTCTACAGTTTTTTGAAAAGCTAATTTAATATACTTAGTAGTCTTAATTCCCAGTGACTACATTGATAAAGCAATTTTCTTGGCAATAGTACAGAAATGATTTGCCATTGCCCACTTATGGAATGTCATTGGACTCCTAGTTTAGTCTTGTTGTTGTTGTTTATTCGTTTAGTCGCTTCCGACTCTTCGTGACTTCATGGACCAGCCCACGCCAGATCTTCCTGTCGGTCGTCAACACCCCCAGCTCCCCCAGGGACGAGTCCGTCACCTCTAGAATATCATCCATCCATCTTGTCCTTGGTCGGCCCCTCTTCCTTTTGCCCTCCACTCTCCCTAGCATCAGCATCTTCTCCAGGGTGTCCTGTCTTCTCATTATGTGGCCAAAGTATTTCAGTTTTGCCTTTAATATCATTCCCTCAAGTGAGCAGTCTGGCTTTATTTCCTGGAGGATGGACTGGTTTGATCTTCTTGCAGTCCAAGGCACTCTCAGAATTGTCCTCCAACACCACAGTTCAAAAGCATCGATCTTCCTTCACTCAGCCTTCCTTATGGTCCAGCTCTCACAGCCATATGTTACTACATATGTTAGTTTAGTCTACACATAGTTTAGTCTACACATCTGATTTTTTTATTTTTTTATTTTTATTTATTTTCAAATTTCTATCACCACCCATTTCCCCTGAAAAGGGGACTCTGGGTGGTTTCCTTACGAATTTTCAGTCTCAAGTACTAACTAGGCTTGACTCTCCTTGGCTTTTTAGTATGGGCATGGTTGCTAGGTGCTACCATATTAGCATCTAAACTACTTATAAATGTATATAGAAATGAGTATGTTCTTTTTGGGTATCTAATGCCTAAGTACTACTTAGTGTGCTTAGGTATAAAATAAAGAAAATACTACTCATTTCTAAACATAGGCTATTTTAATGCTGTTTATTATAGTCAGATTTTCATATATATCTTCAACTAGCAGTAATTGGAAGGTGATATAATATGCATATACCTACAATAAAATGATTAACTATTCTCTGTGTGCCATGAAATGAGTGGGTCCAGGTTACCTGAGGGACTGTCTCATCCCCGTTACATTGACCCATCCCACCTGGTCAGGAAGAGAGGGCATGTTACAGACCCCGTCCATGAGAGATTGTCGATTGGCGGGGCCCAGGAAGAGAGCCTTCTCTGCCATGGCCCCCACCCTATGGAATACTCTTCCCCTAGAGGTGAGGCAGGACCCACTCTCCTGGCCTTCCAGAAAGGGGTAAAGACCTGGCTCTGCCACCTCACTTGGGGCAGGAAGAGGGTAGCCAATCCTGGGGGTGGTTAGCGCCCTAAAGAGGCTCCCATGAATTTATGAATTTAAATTAAGAACTTTTAATATTGCCATCTTGGATTTTATATTTTATATTTGCATTTGAGAAGTATGGTTTTTAGTATATTTTAATCTGTATTTATTTTTAGTTTTATTGTAAACCGCCCAGAGTCACTTTGTGTGAGATGGGTGGTGACAAAATTTGAATAAATAAATAAATAAATGAAGTTTGTGAGGTTAAGTGTAATTCTCTAATGTAGTTTTAAAAATGCAACTAAATGCTGGAAATTGTAGGTCTTTTCTTCCTATGAAGCTCCTCCAGTTCTCTCTCTCTCTAATATATTAGAGTAATAACTAAATATATCAGCTAGTATCATTGTGTACCATTTACTCTTGTTTATCAGTATATTTTAAACAAGATCTACTATTTTCGTACTATCTTTAAAAGTGAATGTAATAGCACTAGTCAAGGCAGTATTTTCAAACTAGATTTTGTAATCTGTGTACCTTGGAACACTTCAAATTTCCCCAGTGACAATAATGCCAGCTAGTGTGTCCTTACCTGTCTCCTCTTAAATTCTGCAGTGGCAAAGATTGGACATCTTATAAAGGACAACAGCAAAGTTTAATAGGGATACCTGCAGAAATTAGGCATGCCAGATTATGTGGCTTAGCTTATTTGAAATAATTTTTTGAGTAATTTGCAAAATATCTACTGTAGCAAGCACTGGTTCGGCAAAAAAGTCTAATGTAGAAATTATTCACTGAGGTAAATATTCATGATTGCCAGAAAGCACAGGTATGATTGCAGCGCATGTAAGACAACTGAATTTTGAAATGAGCCTGCTGGATACAACATAAAATGTAATATTTCTACATTAGAAATAACTTGCAGCCACTTAGCACTCACAGTTCTAGAAATACAGTCTTGTAAAGATAGCAATAGTAATCAATAACTCGAATGTTATATATAGTAACCAAGTAGTAGGATTGTCTCCCTGGACACTCTCTTACTGCTGAATATGGTAGATTATAATAGAACAAGGATTCCTGAAAGTTGGGTGGAGATATTTTAGCTAGGTGTCTTTATTGAATATCAGGGACATCCTTCCACAGTTGGCTTCGTTCAGCAAGATCCTCCATTCTGTGTAGCTGTTCGGTGTCAGTTCCAGTGTTCTTGAATATTTATTCCTTTTTTAAAGCCATATCCAGAAGATCCAGCAGTATACAAACCACTCTCCCAAGAAGAGCTGCAGAGGATAAAAAATGAAAAGAAACAGAAACAAAATGAGAGAAAACAGAAGATATCAGAGAATCGTAAGCATCTGGCCAGTGTACGGGTTGTACAGAAGAATCTTGTTTTTGTAGTAGGTTTATCCCAGCGTCTAGCAGACCCAGAGGTAAGCAGTTTCTGGTAGTGTGCCTTTCACTTTCCCAGTGTATTCTTTTTTTAAAAAAGGTATTGCTTTCAGTCTATAAATAGAAAGAATTTTTTTAAAATTTCCAAATACATACATTAACGAAAACAAGAAAAATAAAAACAAAGAAAAGGAAAGAAACAAAATGTAAAACTAGCAAAAAAATAAAGTATGCCTGCTTTAAAATTCTGGATGGAAAACACGTTCACTTTCTACATATGAACTGATCTTTTGTTGAAATTGTGGAAAGTTATGAACAATATTACTCCATGTGGTCAAGATTTTATTTATTAAGATTTGAACTTCTGAGAATATCTATATTCTGAATTTTGCATTGTATATTAAGTATATTGAGGTTGCCAAATAAGATGATTATTCTGGACTTTTCAGAAGTATTTAATACAATAGCCATGGTGTTTTTTGCAGGTTGGGCTGCCTGGTCCTTAAATCACTTTTGTCTTTCCTGAAAGCCAAATTTAAAAGATGTTTTTCAAGGCCAGTAAAAATAGCTTAAACTAAGTATATCTTAAATAGTGGTATGAGTTTTAAGTAAACAACTTGCAATTATAAAATTTATTTTTATTACATTATTCAATACAGGTTTTGAAAAGGCCAGAATATTTTGGAAAATTTGGTAAAATACACAAAGTTGTCATCAACAACAGCACATCATATGCAGGCTCACAGGTAAGATATTTTTTTTGTACTTCTGGGGAAAAGGAGCAAATCCACTATTTCTGTGGAATGTAAATAGCTATGTGTCAATATA
Organism: Candoia aspera; assembly: GCF_035149785.1. NCBI lineage: Eukaryota > Metazoa > Chordata > Lepidosauria > Squamata > Candoiidae > Candoia > Candoia aspera. The sequence goes on along the minus strand of NC_086159.1, from coordinate 33,880,863 downwards.
CCATGTGTTTATATTTTACTTAAAATTCAATCAAATACACAACTCAGAATATTAAAATATAATTTAAGAAGATTCTCAAATTATGGGCATTGTATAAGAATAATTACAGAATTCTGCTTATTTTGACTCATCTATTTAATAAATTTTCTTTAGTATTGATATACTGTATATGTTCTTATTCCATGCTGAAGTGTTTGAACGATCACCATTGTTCAGTTAATACAGTCATTAATATATTAAATTTATTTTAAATTTTCACATAAGAAATTGTTGTTAATTTTCCTCTAATCTAGAAAATAATATATTGAGTTAGGCGTTCTAATGCCATATTAATATTTAGATTCACTTTTATCTCAAAGTGTATTACTTCATAGGACTCTGCAGCCTTCAAACATCAGCAACTTTAAGAAGTTGCTGAGAAGTGCTGTGTGAGTGCCTACATGTTTTGTGGTGCACCCATTTCCCATTGAATGGAAAGAGCTGCACAGCTGTATTATTTTGAACAGTTGGTTTTAAATGCTAAAGTAACAAATAGAATTCTAAGAAAACAAGTGAATCTAATTGCATAATGAAGATTCTTGAATAATTATGGTGTTAGCATTTTCCTAACTGTCTTACCAAATTATATAGAAAGTTAGGTATAAATAGTAGCACAGTGATCTGAGAATTCACTAGTTCAAATATCTCTTTAGTCATAAAGTCTTAGGTGAATTTTAAGAAATTACTGTTTTTCCACAAAACAGTCTTTTATTATTTTTAGTTGATGTGGTCTATTGATATATTTACACATGTGTAAAATGGTCTTGAAACAAGAAATTAATTCTGTTTATTCTTAAGCTTTGCAGTTGTGTCACAACAAACATTTGAGAAATATTCTTGTACATTAATCATACATTGTAGTCCTAATTATTACTAATTTTACAATAAATTATAGTAATTTGGAAGGCTTTATCCAGAGCTTTTTTTGTAAGTAAAGTTTTACTTAAGTTTTACATTTGGCCTTTAACTCCATAAAATTCTAAGTACTTAAGGAACTGACTTGTAAATTTTTTTTTAAATCTAGGGTCCAAGTGCAAGTGCATATGTAACATACATCCGGTCAGAAGATGCACTCAGAGCTATACAGTGCGTTAATAATGTGGTAGTAGATGGAAGAACACTTAAGGTAATGTTAACAAATACTGTATAACTGTAGCATTTGCTGCTGTATAAGAATTTACCAAATTTATCCAAAGGGAAGGCAAAGGGAGGGTTCTCTTACATTTGGCAAATAAAGACAGGCACTGTTGAAGGCAAAGGTAATGGGTGAAAAATGAATATATCTAGTTGCAAATACTGTAAACCGGTTGCATGAAGACTCAGATGAGGAAGAGAAGGTGTTTGTATTGCTTTTGCCTTGTTGAAGCACAGATTTTTTTAGAATCTTCATTCTAGATGGCAGTGGCTTTTCTTCACTCTCCCCACTCCCTGTCTAATTGTAGACACTTACTGGAAAACTGGGAGATGAAATTAATGTACTTTCACCCCAGTTCAACTTGAATGGGAATAGACTATTGTAGGATTAATGACTGACAAGGACTAAAAATCTTCTGCATACTTATCTGGCAGTAATAGCCATTGAACACAGTGAGACATACTTCAGAATAAACATACATAGATTTATAATTGCTAAATTTGGTATAGGTAGTCCTCATGTAATGACTGCAGTTGGAACCGTCAACTCTATCACTAAGCGATGCAGTTGTCAAGTGAAACATAACATGATCATACTCCTGACTTACAGCGTCAGTTCTGCTGTGGTCATTAAGCGAATCATCATTCTGCTGTGGTCATTAAGCACAACATCACTTGACCGTGACTTGCAACTTACTGCTGGCTTCCCCATTGACTTTGCTTGTCAGAAGTCTGCTGTGAAGGTGTAATGATTGCCTATCCTAAAACACCATCAGACTCATGAACAGGTTCGCCGTCAATTTTGGTGGCTGACCTTAAGGCGTGACGTGAAAGACTATGTTGCTTCCTGTCCTGTTTGTGCCATGTCAAAACAGAAAGGGGGTAAACCACAGGGGCTTCTGCAGCCAGTGGCCAGCCCATTCCGTCCCTGGGAGGAGATTTCTATGGATTTTATTGTGGACCTGCCTCCCAGTCAGAAGAAAACTCTCATTTGGGTTGTAAAGGATTTTTTTTCCCAAACAAGCCCATTTCATTCCATGTGCGTCCATCCCGTCGGCCCCACAACTGGCCCGCCTCTTTCTACTCCACATCTACCGTCTCCATGGTAGCCCCTCCCGTTTGGTCAGCGACCGTGGGACACAGTTTACTTCCCAGTTTTGGAAATCATTTTTAAAATTGATTGGCACCAAACAGGCGTTGTCCACATCGTCACATCCTGAGACTGACGGATCTCCGGAGGTTTTGAACTCTAGCCTTGAACAATTCCTAAGGGCATACATACATTACCATCAGGACAATTGGGTTGACTTTTTGCCCTTTGCTGAGGTGGCTTACAACAACGCTGTACATCAGAGCACTGGGCAGACCCCTTTTCGTGTAGTTTCTGGGCACGACTTTGTTCCCATCCCTGAGCTGCCACAAACCCCTCCCCAATCTTGTTCTGCCTCTGACTGGGCTGTTCAGCTGGCTGACTCCTGGCCAGTGATTCAGCAAGCTTTGGCTGATGCCCAGGCTGCTTACAAATTCCAAGCCGATAAACGCCATTCTGTGCAACATGTCAGATACCCTATAGCCTAGATGGTCAAGTTGGGTTTTGTGAAATTCACATTTGGAAAGCTTGGCATACAGTTTGGCATCTCTAAGCTTGCTTAACACCTGTTTGAGGAGGCGTTCGTGTTCCTCCTTGGTTTCAGTGTAAATGAAAACATCGTCTAAATAAACCAGGACCCCTTTAAACAAATGGTCATGTAACACTTCATTAATCAATTGCATGAAGACCCCGGACGCCCCTGCTAACCCAAAAGGGAGGACTTTGTACTGAAATGAACCCAATGGGCAATTGAAAGCAGTTTTCCATTCGTCTCCCTCTCGTATGCGGATGCGAAAATAGGCTTCATGAAGGTCGAGCTTGGGAAAAATCTTGCCCTTGGACAAATGGGCTAACATGTCTTTCATTAGAGGCAGAGGATATTTGTTGCAGACCGAGACGGAATTTAACCCCCGATAGTCTGTACAAAGTCTAAGCGTGCCATCCTTCTTTTCCCGGAAAAGCACAGGGGCCCCAACTGGGGAATTCGCAGGTTCAGTAAACCCCCTTGACAGATTTTTGTCAATAAAGTCCCGCAATGCCTCAAGCTCTTTCTGAGTCATTGGATAAATTTTCGGCTTGGGCAATTGAGCATTGGGAACCAACTCTGTTGCACAGTCAGTCTTTTGATGGGGGGGGGGGGGTAGCTGATCCGCTTCCATTTCCCCAAAGATGTCTGCAAAGGCTTGGTATCAATCGGGCAAGCCTTCTAAATGTGCCAAACTAAGGTGCAGCGTGGCAATTGCAGCCCTTCCAACCCCTGCACGTGAAGCTCTCTCCGCTGTAGGGGCTTGGTAAAACCCATCCTTAAAAGTCAGAGTTCTGTGTTCCCAGTTTATATATGGGCTTCGATAGGTCATCCAGGGAATTCCCAACAGGTGCCACTACAAATTTTAGAGACTCACGGTGGCTGCCCATTTGCATCGCGACAGTTCCAGTGACATGGGTTGCCGCCCCCCCCCCCGCCATTGAACCATCTAACTGAAGATTAGAGGCTGCTGGAGGGGATAGCTAGGCAGGTCCAAAGCAGCCACCAGATTAGGGTGAATCAGACACCTGGAGCACCCAGAGTCAACCAAAGCCCAGATTTCTGTAGTCTTTGTGCGGGAACCCAATTTCACTTTTACTGCTAAAGTGGGACAGTCAGCACTCACCATAGCATCCTCGCGCCCATCCCCCTCCACCTGCCCACAGGCACCCTTCATGGCAGGTGGCTGGCATTTCCCGCCGCCTCCTTAGAGTCGTCTTCAGCCTCTCCCGAGAAGTAGAATACTTCCTCAGCGTCGGCTGCTCCCTTTGCTGCTGTCATCCAGTGGGGTGGTGATTTGGCCAGCAGCTTGCCCGCTCGCGCTGTAGTCTTGGCTTTTGGGCAATCAGTTGCTCGATGCCCTTCCTTTCCGCATCGGAGGCACTGACCCCTCACATAGCGCCGATCTCTCTCCTCTTCCCAGGCTCTATAGCCTGGCCGGGCAGCAGTCACAGTACTTCGGGGTCCCCTCATGGTGGCTGGTTGTTTTTCAGGTTGTGTGGCTTGCATGAAGGTCTGCTGGGCGTGCTCAGCCTTGCCAGCCAGCCAGATCCATTCGTGCAATGTTTCTGGGTCATCTCTACCCAACGCCCACCGCAGGACGTCCCAGTTGAGCCCCTCTTTAAACCGTTCTATTAAGGTTGACTCAGACCAGTCGGGGATTTTCCCAGCTAAAGCCCTACATTCCAGGGCGTAATCAGCTACAGACAGTTACCCCTGAGTAAGATGCTTCAACGCCTTTTTAGCTCTTGCCCTGGCTAGAGGATCCTCAAAATGCCGCTTTAACGCCCCCAAGAAGTCTTCAAAGTGCTGAAGCTCAGGGGAGTCAGCTTCACTTAATTGAACATACCAGTCAGCTGCTCATCCCTTCAACTTGGTGGCAATGGCGGTTATTTTAGCCTCTTCAGAAGGGAAGCATGGTCCAAACTGCTTCATGTAACTTTTAGCGTTAGTGAGGAAGAAAGATAATCTGGTTGGATCCCCATCAAACTTGACGGAAAAGTCTTTCACCCCCACTCCTGTTGGAGCTGAAACAGCTGCCGCTTGAGTGGTTGTGGCCCCGGTTACCGCATTTCTCCCTCCACGGGGTGGGGGCACTGGTGGTTGAACTCTGTGGGGTGGGAATTCAACCCGGGACCGTCTTTGTCCCTGCTCCGCTGGCGGTCCAGGCGGGGGGATGGGGGATGATTGCGCGGAGCTGGAATCTCCTTTGCGCCTCGGCTCCCCCCCCCAATGCTAGATACAAGGTTCTTAGCATGTACTCCATTGATTCTAATTTTGCCTCTACCACTCTTAGCCTTTCAGGGGTTTGAGATTCCTCCCCCCCCCCCCGCATGTTAGGCTGTCTCCCCGTTGACACCGTGGTAAACTCTATGTCTGGGGTCAGCGGGAACCGATGCAAGTCTCTCACTGCCTCCCAGGCGATCGACTCTGCGGGTGATTTGTTGGGTGATGGCGGCTCTGGTTCTCTCCCATCGTCGGACTCCTCCACCACAGGGCTGGAACTTGGATCCTGCCTGAAACCTGAGGGTTCCGGGTTGAGGTTCATTTCTTCGCCCTTACCCGTTGGCTTGGCCATCGTTAACTATTTTCCCTCACAAGAATTTTTCTTGGTAGGAGCTAACGGTATAACTTCTGTTTTGATTCTCAGCTTTATGTAACGATTGCCTATCCTAAAACACCATCAGACTCATGAACAGGTTCATAAAGATATCAGATTTATTAAAAAATAGTATGCAGGATCACAAAGGAAGCTGAGAATGATAAAAGCGCACCAAATGCAAACTAAAAACCCTCAGTGCAAATGAGATCCCTCCCCCCATAGAATCTTCCCAGGCTCACAATCCCAGGTGCTCCTAACGGCTTCTGATGGTCTGCGGGAAACGTCCTTGAACAGAGCACATAACCCAAACACATTCCATTGTAATGAACATAGAGAGCTTGGTACAAGGTTTCACAGCAGCTCCCTCCCAAACAGAAACACGTGTCAGCGCCATGGCATGTGAAACATTACGATGTACAGTGCACATTGAAACAGTGAACATGACAGAAGGTCACAAATGGTGATCGTATGACTGCAGGATGCTGCAGTGGTCCTAAGATTGAGGACCGGTCATAAATCTACTTTTTCAGCACCACCATAAGTTTGAACGGTTGCTGAACAAGGAAGTTGTTAACTGAGGACTACCTGTATACAGTCATGTGAAAAAGTAAGTACAGCCCATGTAAAGGTTTTTTCTTCTTTAACGTATATGGACACATCAATATTTTATCTTCATTCAAATTAATGGTGATGTAATTGAACAAAAAAACTATGAGAAATTGACTTTGCATTCATTTATTCAACAAAAAATTTAACAGATATGCCATTTCTTTCCTTATGAAAGCAAATCTACTTCTGCAGTATATGTTTGTCATCTTTGAAAATTCTTGACATGCTACATTTTCTATTAGGCATCTTTAGGAACCACAAAGTACTGCAGTTATTTTCTGAAGAACATGCAGTGTCCAAAGCCAGACTGTATGTACCTACATGAACTAGGGGATGAAGCAGCCAGTTTCACAAAAGAAGAGATGCAGGTAGGTATATTGAGGGTTGATGTTTTTGTCCTAAACCACTCCTCTCTCCAAAGGTTGATCCTGCATAGCAAAACAGGACTTTTCCCCCCCCTAACCATAATTGCTATATTTGAGGTGTGGTAGAATTAAGAATTAAGGATAGGAGGGAATGAGCCAGATCTAAAGGCTGTAAGCACAATTCCCAAGAAAAGATAAAGATACTTTAAGGAGTTACAAGCAGGTGCTACATTTGCAGTTCCAGCACACTCACAAACAACTGTTTGGAAATGAATCGAAATCACTGCTCAGGTAGATAAATAAATAGATAGAAAAATGGTCAGATCATTGTATCTTCTGAGATATGAAAGTTCTGCCTGAAAATCTCAGTATTTTGAATGAGAATGTTAACAATTTGTAATACTTTAAGGTGAGAATACTGAAATCGTAAGATTTTGGGCAATAACGCTAAAATCTAATTGCATGATAGCACAAAAATTCTATCCCTTACCCCCTTGCCCCCTTTTTTCTTTACTGCTAATTCCTTTGCTGTCGTTAGTTGATCCTAAAAGGCAAAAGCTATCCACCACTTCATTATCTTCATTGTCAAAATTAAAAAGTAGTTGAGTGCTTTTTGTTAGCATAAAACTTGTTTGGATCAAACCAGGAATGGTGGTTAGAAATAAAGCAGTAAATCTGAATCAGATCACATGAGAGAGACAAATTTTGTAGTTTGTCCTACAAAATTTACAATTCCCAAAAGCTTAATTTTGTTTGATCTTTAAAGATATTGGTCAAAATGTACATTGGGGAAAAATGAGCTTGACATTTGAATATTTGAATTTTGATGGATTCAGATAGAGCATATTAATTGGGCAAAAAAATTATATACAGTATCCATTTCTCAGTGGATCCTTATGTAAGGATCTTTGCAAAAGTTAACATTAATTGAAACTTGAATGGTAAACCTTATTTTACAAATCAAGATTAGTACTCTTGCTAAATCAATGTAAAATGTTAAATTATAGATGTCATGGATTTCAATCATATTAGAAAGCTCTAATTCAGTTTACAAGTAGTCCTCATTTACCTACTGTTTGCAGTTATGACAGTGATGAAAAAGTAACTTTGCAACCAGTCCTTGCATTTATGACTTTCACAGGTCTGTAAAGCAAAGGAAAGCCGAAGTAAGATTATAAGCATAGTTGCGGTTTCACTTAGCAACTGAGTTTCCAATCCCAATTGTGGTCACTAAACAAGGAATATCTGTACAACAAACCACTTTTTCCACTTCTGACAGCAAAAGCAATGATTTGGCATTCTTACTGTATTTTACCCAATATAGGTAATGATTTTGGGATTTTTTAAAGTAACTTTCCATTGTGCGGTAGTATTACGTCTGAGATACTACTGTGTTCTGGAATAAAGCATACACTTTAATTGATCAGTTTCTTTACTTCTGAATTCTCTTTCCCTCAGGCTGGCAAGCATCAAGAATATGAACAGAAGTTACTCCAAGAGCTATACAAATTAAACCCCAACTTTCTCCAGCTGTCCACAAATGTAGTTGACAAGAACAAGAACAAAGTGACTTCTCTACAGAGGTATGATGTGTAAGTACAGGTTGTCTACCAGAGCTTTCTTATTTTCCATCAAAACTCCTTTTATTTCCTCCGTGACCACAGTTTTAACCACATGACTGCTTAAGCCAACATAGATGGCAAATTATTCTCTTTGTGTTACTTTTCTTTTTTAGAGGTATGGAATATTTTCAAATACATGTGCATATATTTATTAAATTGAAAATTGCTTTTAACAGAAAATTGCCTTTCTGTTAGGCATGTATACATTTACATAGAATGTCACAGTGTGTGGCCATGCTGATAGGTTTTTGGGGTACAGTCTGAATTAATTTATCTTTCAACTGATGTTTTGATTAAATATTTTATAACCTAATATTGTGAAGTAGGCCTGGTCTTTAATTTGGTAATGCAGACTGAACAAATTGGTCAGAAAAAAGGTGACACTTCCACAAAGGACTCACTTGAAAGATAAAATTAATCTTCATGTAAATATTCTGACTTTTGGTACCTTATTTGGATTGTATTCATGTGTACTTGAGTAACGGTAGGTTGGTGATTTTTAGTACTTGATAGGAGTGCATTCAAGTGTTCATTATCCGAAGTTATCAACATGTACACTTACGGATAATTCCCCAGCCAATGTCATTTTAATAGTGTCAGTTGCTACTGACACTTTCCTTTGGTGTCAATCCTGGTGTCTTCTCTACATGCACATGCATGTTCAGATGACATCAGAACGCCTTCAAAGTGATTGTACCGAACCTTCAAGTAGTTGGAATACTTCAAGAAGCAGGTTCAGAGCAGCGTTTTGGTTGTTTTGCAAAACACCCTTCAAGTGACTTGCACAGTCATGCTGTTTGACAATTTGTGGGTATGTTATTTTTTGGATAGTTTTCTGAAGTTAAAAGTTTCACTGATTATCTTAGCTTGTTGGTAGGCTGTTACTATTTAGAAATTGAAGTAACCTTATGCTTAGAATGTACTGTGTTAAAATGTCAAATACTTTTTAAATTAATAATCTAAGAGAAAGCAAAATAATTAATAGAATAATAATCAGATAGGGTTTGGTGCAATAAATATCAGTAGTTGGTGACTAGAGCAAATGGATGGTGATCAAGAATATGCTCTTTTTTAAAGGCTTAGTAAAGTTACTTTTCAAATGAATTTTCAGATAGCAGGGTCTTACATTTCTGTGTCATTTTGTCCAGTGCTGTCTTAGCGGATCAGTATTATCTTTGAAAATAAATAAACATGCATTTAGGAAAGTTGATGAGATATTTGTAAAGATAAAACTCTATTAGCAGAATTTGTAATACATTCTTTTCTTCTTAATCTCCAAGTGATTGATTTCAAGTGAACAGGACAATCAGCTTGATCTTTTTTATTTCAGTATTTCATTTGGATCATGATCCTTCTTGTTATACTCTATTTAATATCTGTCCCAAGGGAGAAATATACTGAAGGAAACATCATGTGAGATTCAAATTAAATTTTCTTACAGAATGAGTTGTATTATAAGAAAGGGGGAAATAACAGCATTGGGTTCTGAAATGACAACAAATTCTGATGTGGCCTATCTCAACAAAGGAGGAATCTAAAGCTTCATAATGTTTCTTGCAAAAAGATTCTGTGTAGATTCTGTGTGGATTTAATTAACATCAAACCGGGCATGTGTGATATGTTTATCTGGCTGAAAGAGAGACTGCTTGTAGATTGCCTAAATTTTCTATGGCACCCCAGCATTTAAGTCTTCATTATCATACTTTAAGAGAAAGCAAACAGCATGAAAGTTAATCAGAATAAAGAAATCCTAGATTCTTGTAATCTGTTCTTAGTAGCAAATTTTAAAAAGAGACTATAACTTTAGTTCTTAAGCTTATTATTCATCTTTGTTTCTAAAAGAAGTGGCATTAACTGGCAAACAGAGATGGTTCTCTTCTCAAAATACAAATGTAACTTGTGCCTAAATTTCGTTAAGGTTTTTTTATATATATTTATATATTGTGGAAAAGTCACTACAGAAATTGCCTTCTATTCTTCCATAGGAAATGTCAAATTCCTACTTTTTATGGTTTTCTTAGGAAACTTATTTTACTGACTTTGCAGAAGTAGCAGTTGTAAATTCGTTGATCACTTACTAGTTTTAAAATCTAAAAGCATATTTTCAAGCTGTCAGTCTATTCTGTGTGCTGTGGACTTTGGAGCAGAGACTAGAATAACTGATAATAATTTTGAAGATTGTCATTCTCCACTTGAAAAATGGAACTGAAGCAGTTGTGCCATTTTTACCTTCTTCCATTGCTTGAGGGAATGAAGGAGCTAATGCAGAAATACCACAAATGGACCTCAAAAATGGAAAACTGAAAGGTTTTCTTGTTAGATTACTGGCTCATACAGTTTTAAGACATTTATTTACATATTCGTTTCTTCAAATCCATTTTGAGAACTCAGAACTTTCTTACATTGCAAAAAATTAATGCTGGAGCATACATTTGCATACACACACACACACATGTAATATGCAATATAAAATTCTAAAGTCTTTCATTTTTCATATAGATAGCACTTTCTAAAAATAACAAGGAAAAACTACTGGATCAACAAGCAGAAGAAACCAGCTATAATCATGTTTCTTTTAATGTTTACAGATGTTCATGTGTTCCTATGGAAATCACCTAAATATCTAAAGATGACTTTATCAGTTTTATTCAAACTGTTAATTCACTTTCCATTCCAAAGGAACCTAATTCATTTAGATTTGCTTATATTGGTAGAAGTGTTGGGATTAAAAGATTGAAACAGAAAGGGATTCAGGTAAAATAGGTGAGCTTAGTTTTACAATAACTAATAGGTTTTAGAAGTATGCAACCAGCACAGAGAAAATTCATGAGAATGCAGGCCTACAGTTTATCAATTGGAAGATGGCATAACCATATTCATAAAGTAATAAAAAACAGAGACAATGTGAAGACTTTGAGGATTCTATATTTTGATGGTCAGATTTGCCTTGACCTTTACAGATTCACAAATATAAATGTAACCTACTTTACCTGATGCAACCCCTCCTGCTTTTACTTTTGTAGTGTTACATGCAGACACTACAATTTGAGTTAAAGATTTCCCTATTCCTCAGCACCATTTAAGGCATGAGGAATAATTTCCCCCAATGTTTCAGTTTTAAGATTTTCTCTATAACTTGAACTCTCTTTTACTTTCACCTCTTTCCAGACCCAACAGTAATAACAAAGATGCCTGGCCATCATTACAGAGTTCAAGTAAATCAGTCAACGGCTTAACAATGGAACACAGGAAAACGCCTCCTATTTTAGAAAATGGCACAGACCCAGAACACATGACTCCAGATGGTCCAGATTCAGATTTCGGGTAATTGTGCTGCCTTTTATACTTCAGTTAGTTTTCTTTCTCTCACACCCTTGTGGAGGGATGATTTTTCAGCCTCTATCTGGAGAGCTGGATTCAAATGCTGTTAAACTTACAAATAAAAATGGCTGCCCCAGTTCACTAGGTGATTCTTAATCCTAATGTGGGTGAAAAAACTGTTCATTATTTAATGAGCAGCTTTTCAATAGGCACCTGAATAAAGGTAAGGGTTGCAAATAAGATAAAACATTTTTAAACAATCTTTTGGGTCAACATTCAAGGAAAGGATATATCACAATTTAAAAAAAAACTTGTGTTGCACTGTAAGAACTCTGATTTCTGGTGACCTTTAGTTGACTGGTTTAAATTTTTTGAACCAAATGTAAAAATAAAAATACTCACTCAGCTTATATTGGTATTACACTGGTATGGTGCTATATTGAGTTGCATTAGCTTTTCCCTTTCCTAAAAGTTTCTAGATTTGTATTTAATATTATAAGAAATCTCTTGCATCATGAATATTTTGTAGGGTTTTTTAATATCTTGGATTAAGAGTGCATATTCTATAGCACTTCGATGTAGCTCAATTTGTCTGCTTCATGTTGCAGTAGTACTGGTGTGATAAAGAAATAAATCATATGAAGGTCCTGTGTCATATTACACAAATTGGCTCAAGTAATTTAGTAGGAATAGAAGAACAGATGAAGTGTCTTCTATTTCAATATTTACTCTTGCACTGAATGAATACTTCACATCTAATGATGATATTTGAACACTTCGGGAAGAATATTGTTATTTGTGAGGCCACTCTTTGTCTGACAAAGCATCTTATGTCCCTTTACCCAAGTTTAATGTAGTCCTCAGAAGGATGTAGTCTGTTTTAGCTTGTTTTCATTGTAAATGAATAGATAACTACTAAAATATTGTAGTAATGCTCTGTAATGTTAATTGTATTTCAGTTACGAGCATAGGAAAAATGCATTGAAAATATTCTGAACATCTGATGTTATTTCAGTTAACCAGGAACCCAAGGGCCATGTGTAAAATGAGGCTTTTCTTTCTACCTATCCTCCTACAGTATTATCTAGGTTATGGAAATCAGCCTAATGGAAAGAAAAAATATTTTCCTCTGTTAATGCTTTTGGAAAAAAAATATTTTTGATACACATTCATCATTTCATCTAAATCAGGGATGCACAGTTATAGATGTCGAGATCACATGTGACCTACCAAAAGTTTCAGTGTGACCTCCAGGGCCCCTCCAAATGTCAGTAAAAGTTCTCGTGTTTATGGAACAGAAGGGAAAAATTATTAAATATTGTTTTTTAAAGAAGCCATGTTAACCCCCCCACACAATGCATACCTCAGCTCTAATTGGATATAATTATTTTGATATTCAAACATGTACTTTCACTAGCATGATGGATTAAAGTTTGTAAGGAAAACTTGAATATTTAGGCAGCTATTTATGAAGCCAGCTGTTTTCATCATTGCATAACTGAATGACTACAGGATTTCTAAGAGATTAAAGACTTCAATATTCTGTTTGAAAAAATAGGCTTGAATTGATTAGGAACATTAAATCTTGAGTATCTGAAAAATACAATCTGTTCCAATTTTTCTTAAAACTTCTTTTAAAAGTGTTAAATAACAGAAATGTAATATATATTTTGTTCATATCTTTTCCAGTCCACTCCTTTATATTAAATAAATTTGCAAGTTTTTACCTTTTGTCTTTCTTTTTGTCATTTAAGTTAGGAAGAATGAAGTTCTGATAAAAGCCATTAAATTTAGGTAGCAGTTGGACTGTGATGCTATTTTATTTTAAATAAATCCACTTGTAAATAAGCATACTACTGATTCTGTATGCACTTTGTACTGGCTTTTGCTGCCCTAACTAGATTCAGATGAGAACATAGGCTTGGAATATACAGACTTACAGTGTTAGTGTGCTTTATTAAACATAAACTGTCATAGATTTAAAGTTAGACTTTATCTCAGGAATAGTTTAGGACCAGTTTGGTCCAGTGGTTAAGGCAACAGACTAGAGACCAGGAGACTGAGCGTTCTAGTCCCACCTTAGGCATGAAAGCCAGCTGGGTGACCTTGGGCCAGTCTCTCTCTCTCAGCCCAACCCACCTCACAGGGTTGTTGTTGCAGGGAAAATAGGAGGAGGAAGGAGTATGGTATAGGTACGTTTGATGCCTTGAGTTATTTATGAAAATAATAAAGGCAGGATATAAAATAAATAAAATAAAGTTATTTTATGCCTCTGAGGGGCTACCTAGATTCAGTGCCCCATCTTAATATTTTAACTTTAAAAGCAGGAAAACTTTGTTTTCACTCAGTTACAGACACAAAATCATCTAACAGTATGTAATTCTTAGATTAAATTTATTTTTAATTTGAACATCAAAACCTACAGGCTTAGAATCAGAGTTTTTAAAAGAAATGTCAGGAATGGAAAGAATAAACCAATTGTATCTTCCGCAATAATATTTGAATTATATTTAAAAAGTAACTAAAATCACTTTATTGAAAATTGCATACTGTATTGGCTAACTTCAAGAAAGATTTGAATGCTGACACTTTTTTTTGCTCTGCTAACTAGTATTTTTTGCTGTTTCTACTTAATCATATATCTTCACATATTCTTCTTCATGAAACTCCAGTTTAACATCGACCATATCACTTGCATCTATGAAATAACTTAATGCCATTCTTCAAAATAATAATTGATTAATAATGAGAATTAATCTGATTATTTTCGATCCAAATTATATGTATTATACTGTGTGATGATTGAACTTATATTTCCTTCCTCTTTTTGTAGTTTTATTAGACCAATAATGGGATTTTAAATGTTACCATGGTTATGTGTTAGAGCTGTTGCAAAGATATGTCTGTATGAGCAATTGAATATGATACATTCCAGCAGGCGTTGCTACCTCCTTTCTAATTTAGTTCTTTATAGGAAGATTTGTTTTCTTAAACTTGAATCTGTTTTTTTTTCCTGAGTATTAGCTTAGTTCTAGTTCAGCTCCTTTGTTCTCTCTTTATTCTTCTAACAATTAATTTGAAAAGCTGTGAATATCAAAGATACTTTTCCCCCCCAGTGGATTGTGTACAAATGATTATTTCAGCAATAAAATGGAAATAACATGCTCTGGATTATATTGGTACTGGTACTTGTTTGTGTTACTGTCTTGTTTGACTAAATAAGTAATGAAAGAGGAGAGCTTTCTTATAGTTAAAAAAAGATGGATGTTTACAATAAATGCTTATTTAAATGCTTGTTTGTTTAAGGAAGAATAGTACACTATTCAAATGCATAGTTAAAGCAGAACATTCCAAAACTCAATTTGTCAGCCCTTCAAGGTAAACCAGACTAGGACACCAGAAGTATGAATGCTACTACTACTTTTATTATGAGGTTATAGTAATAGAATCTTGTAAATCTGAATGCGCTCCCCCCTACCCTCCCTTTATCCTCATGAGAACTAGGAAGGTCATGTCTGAGATGCCTTTTCAAATTACTTTTCTGATCCAGACTTCTTCTGACTATTGCTTGGTTGCAGGTTCTCCTGTTTCTCTAGGTTATTTTTACTGCTCATTACACCATTTCATCCTCAGTGAGATTTAAGGAAATCTATATTGTTAGTTTCCAATTTATTTTATGGTCAATTTCATATTACCTTGATTACCTGGATCATTTTAATTGTATGGTGGCTTTAAGTGAGATTCTAGTTTCAGTAGTCATTGCTACATTTGACATTACCATGTGAAGAAATTTGTAACTTTTGCTAGCTTTATTTAATTGCTTATGATATATCTATTATTTAGTAGGTTTGGCAGGATAATTTTTTTGTTAAGTACTGGCTTAATTATTTAAGTCAGGCTTAAATAATCTTTGGACCTGGAAGATGAGAGAAATCACAGAAAGGTACACCAAATTAGGTTTTTACAGACTAGGGTGGAGTTCTTCTTACTTTAACGTGGTTCTATCAAACATTATAATATATTTAACATATTTTATTATCTTTGGATTACAAACTATTAGTATTTAGGTTGCAGTAGGGCTGCCCTTATCAAAGAAGCTCTTCAGAATTCAAGTACTACCTTAACTATTGTTGGAAGAGTTAATTCAAGTATGTTTTGGGTGCCAAATTCCTTTTCTCCAGTATTCATATCACAGATTAAAGTCTCTGTTTTTGGCTGAAGTATTTTTTGAACAAAGGAAAATTAGAAGGCATTTATGCAACTCTGATCAAGATAGAAAATGCATTCCATCTTAAAGTCAGAAAACTACGTAATGTCTGAATGTCTGCATATGATATGTCTAGCCAGTGATGTTCAGTACCTTCTTACTTTATCTGTTGTTTGCCTTCTGCCAAGTCAGTAATGTAGCAGGAGTACTATATGTAGTATTCTTCTGCTGAACTGCTGTAACAATGAATGTTGAGATCTTGGATTTGTATTAGTGTTTCAGTTGATAGATTTATTTGAATTACAGGAAGAGCTCTGTACAGGCAAATATGTATAGCTTAATTCCAGTAAAAAACTCACATTCCAGAATGTGCACCTGACCTAATCTTTTTTATTCATTTGTTTCTTGATAGTACTTGACTTGGTATCTGTACTTGACCTATATCGCTGTAACTTCTTCAAGCCATTATCTTCCTGTTTTTATGAATTATAGCCTCCTCCCTGTCTTGTCTTGACCTTCCTTTGTTCTTTCTGTTACAGTGACCTTCTGGGCTAATTTGCCTGTGGCGTAAATTTGTGAATGGCAGTTTTCAGATATTCAGGTTACTCCAACATTCCAAATAGCTAGAGTGGCATTAGGAAATGTAGCTTTTCTGTTAGAATAAATGATTCAGAGAGACATGGATCAGTTACAATTCCTCCTGCCTTTCCCCCTCCCCCAAACTAATATACTTAATCTGAATACCATAATCTCTTGGGCATTACACACAAACTAAAAATTGTCAGCCTGAAAGCCAGTGCTATCCTGTTTATCAATCTGAAAGCCTCTCTGGGTGCCTTTCCATTCATTCATTTACTGGGCTGATATTCCACCTTACATTCAGGAGCTCAAGATAACATAACAATGCTATTTTTTGCAAACAAAACTGGAAGGTAGGCTGGGCTGAGAGGGAATCACTAGCCCAGAGTCACCCAGGAGGTTTATGTGACTGAGAGGGGACTACAACCTGGGTAATTCCATTCCTGGTTTAATCTGTATATCACATTCAAAAATTCTTGGAAATAAACTTCTGTTTTAATAGTTACAACTGGAATTGATTGCAGATAAGGTTTAGGTAATTTAGTGCAGTTTAAATCAAGATATTTCTAATTGACGTTTTCATTAAGTAGAGCTAATAAGCAGAATATGCAAATGGTTATATGTAAAAAAAATTAGTGAATAATAAATAATACAGGGTTCTCTTTAAGCTAGTAAAAGAGTTTTTAATTTTAGTTCCTAGAGTTCACTCCATCAAACTGATTTTTGTATCATTTGCATTTGCTTAAGTATTCTTTCTTTTTCTCTAGCTCTATTGACAAGCCATCAGATTCTCTCAGTATAGGAAATTGTGACAGCTCACAACAGGTATGATCCTAACATTAGTGCTTCTGGATTCTGTTAACTGCAGATTCTTATAATTATAACTAATGTGTGGCAAAGAGAGACCTGCCTGCCTGTATAAGTGTGTAAGAATTATTTAATTTAAGCTTGTTATAATAAATACAGTAGGTTTTTTCCCAACTGCCAAATTTTTGGAAACATTTAAAAAATTATATGCTCATAAAATTATCCTCTCTCTTGTAGCATAGTTTATAAAACTAAATCTTATTTTTCCTGATCTTTTCCTCTCAGATATCAAATAGCGACACTCCGTCACCACCTCCTGGTTTATCAAAATCCAATTCAGTCCTCCCAATCAATTCATCCAATCACAGTGCACGTTCTCCATTTGAAGGAGCTATAACAGAGTCACAGTCCCTCTTCTCAGACAACTTTCGGCATCCCAACCCAATTCCAAGTGGACTCCCCCCATTTCCCAGCTCCCCACAGACGTCAAGTGACTGGCCCATGGCACCAGAGCCACAGAGTCTCTTCACATCAGGTAATTTATAATATAAGGGTAATTGTTAATAAATGTTTGTGCATTGTAACTTGAAATAGGGTTTTTGGCTTATTTCCACTTTTTAGGTAAATCACAATTATTATTAAAAGCCACGATAATTCTTTTATAAAGATTTTTCTGTGATAAACTTTAATAAAAGTTTAACTGCAAAAGAAAAGCAAATTCTATCTTAAGTTAATAAATGCTTTCTTAAAATTTTACATTTTGTGCTTGTATGCAGTATAACTAATCTTAATATCAGGATTATATAGAATATTTTCCTTATAATTGCAGAAGTGATTTATTTAATTTATACAATATAGGCTTTGTTACTTGCCATTAGTACATTTAAATATAAATATCTGAGGAATCCTGCTTCTATAAGGAAGACCTTCACAAATTAATACAATTCATGCATATATAAATATAAACATACATATAAAATTATTAGCCTCCAGTAAAAAAAACATATGCTGGAAGGGAATTTGAGGGTTGATTTCCAAGGAATGGTTCTTTCTAAACTTTTAGCAACTTCACCTTTCCTCTAGCAAGTACATTTCTACTATGTTATGAAGGATTTTCTGAGACTAGATCATTTTTCAAGGTCATAGATGAGTTACATTGTGGAGGAAGGAGTATAAAATAACAAATAGAAATCACCTTAAACTATAGTTTTCATATAGACACAGCTACCAGTGAATATTGAAGGATAAATGTTTAATGCTTAACTAATAGTAGTAGTATTTTTATTTCAGGCATTGACCAGCCTTTACTGCTTAACTAAAAGCACTTAGGACAAGTTTTCTGCTGCAGTCTACTGTTGTTTTAGGATTGTAAAATCTACTTCTAAAAGCCTTTTTTATTCACATGTCTCAGGGTACAACTTCAGCTGGTATAGTTGACCAGATTATTCTCTTGTTAAATATTCACCCCTTAATAGAGTATTTCTTCAGAGGTTGAAATAAAAAATAAATAAATAAACATTTTCCTTTAACAGTTCTGAGGTATATGTGTTTTGCCACAAAAGCAGTAAAGAAGCTCATCTCACCACAAAGACTGGCCAATTTATTATCACCTAAGCTTTTGTAGATCATAATCAACTTATGTTTGATGGAAGTGAACTGCATCTTGTACAAATTGATTATTCTTTAAAGACTCTTTGTTTTAATCTCATTAAGTGTAATTTATTTTCATAGCTAATCAGAATTTGCAAAAAAAACTATGGTGATTTATTTTCTATGTAATTTACCTTTAGAATCCCTTTTACACAATTTGAACTAATTTTTTTTATCCTGTATGTATGTGACAGGAAATACAGGTAGTCTTTGCTTACTGACGGTAATTGGGACCGGGAATCCTGTTGCTAAGTGATAGATTGGTAAAGCACGATGTCACATGACCACACGACTTATGGCAGCAGTCCTGGCAGTCCCAATTGCTGTCGTTAGGCGAATCCCACATTGTTGCAGTGTCCCGTGGTCATGTGATCGCCATTTGCAACCTCCTGCTGGCTTCCCTATTGACTTTGCTTGTCAGAAGCCAGCAGTGAAGGTCACAAATGGTGATCATGTGACCATGGGACACTGACATCTTAATTATGAGCCAGTTGCCCAATGCCCAAATTGCTTGAGTCATAAGTCCCCCTCGTTCAGCGCCATCGTAACTTTGAACAGTTGCTGAATGAGTGATAGTTAAATAATGACTACGTATACAGTCATCTTCCTGCTCTCTGTTTAGACTTGCATTTGTTTCTAATGTGTTAACAATACAATCCTATGTACTGTAAACTAAGTCCTGCTAAGTTCAGTGGAAATTGTTTTTTAATAAGTACATTTTTGTACTAAATATTTTACAGTTATGCATGTGACAAAATGCTAAAGTTGTCTTCATTTTGTGGAGTTAAAAAAGGAATACTGGTATGAATCCAGATTTAAAGATTTTCATGTACAATAGGGGTAAAGATAAGAAAATAAATTAAAAGACTTGGAAATAGTTTGATACAGGTAGACTAAGAAGAAATTTGTTTATTCGTTCATTTATTCATTCATTCATTCATTTATTCTACAGAAACCATCCCAGTGTCCTCCTCTACAGACTGGCAGGCAGCATTTGGATTTGGTTCATCCAAACAACAAGAAGATGACTTGGGATTTGATCCCTTTGATATCACCCGCAAAGCCTTAGCAGACCTGATTGAGAAGGAACTGTCAGTCCAAGATCAACCCTCCCTCTCATCAGCATCTCTTCAGAACCCTTCCTCACACACTACAACCGCCAAAGGGTCAGGATCCGGATTTCTGCATCCTGCTACACCCACAAATGCCAATTCTCTCAATAGCACATTTTCAGTCTTGCCACAGAGGTTCCCACAGTTTCAACAGCATCGAGCAGTTTACAATTCCTTCAGTTTTCCAGGCCAAGCAACTCGCTATCCTTGGATGGCCTTCCCTCGCAATAACATCATGCACTTGAACCACACAGCAAATCCCTCTTCAAATAGCAATTTCTTGGACTTGAACCTCCCACCTCAACACAGCACAGGTCTAGGAGGGATCCCCATAGCAGGTAAGTGCACTGAGCCAGGCAATACTTTGAGTAATGTCTTCAGCTTTTCTAAATCAGAGTAGTAAAAAAAATTGGAAAGGGTAAATTTATTTATTTGCTTATATTTGTTAGACCACCCCAATCAGAAAGACTCTGGGTGGTGCAAAACTTGGAGAAAATTGTCTTCATCAAGCCTATTAAAAACAAAGTCCGCAAAATACAGTCAAGAGGATCACCGGCAATCGCACTCCAAGTCAAACTCTCATTAAAATCAATTGATTTTTAGGATCTTCCCGAATACAAGGAGGCTTAGAGCTAAGTGTACCTCTGGGGGAAGCATGTTCCATGGCGTGGTGGGTACTACTAAGAAGGCCTGACTTCTAGCCCACACCCTGATGTTTGTTACTGAATAGTGGTATAACTATCATACTGGGAACATGTCTTTTTACGCTTTGGAAAATACTAAATTTGAATTTAGCCTTGTAATTATGAGCTTTATAAGGAAAGTGGAGTATCCCATGTCCAATAATTAATATTTTAGAAGTTTTATAATTTGCCTTGACTTCTTAGTAATGCTGTAGAATTGACTTTTATTTTTATTTAAAGTTTACTGGCTTATTCCAGGAAGTGGCGTATATTTCAGCACATAAAACAAACAGTTGCCCTGGCCAACTCAATACACCTAGGGAACATAAAAGCAAATCAATAGCCGTGTCATTAATCTCTTTCACTATCTGAACAATAAGATCTAATATTGTTGAGATAGTAGCAACAATGAATACAGAATGCTTTATGATTTGATACAATGATGCTATGTAGTGTCTGTGCTGTTCAGTATGACATTCAACCAGAAAACTAACCATCCAGTTTTTTATCTGTATATCTTTTATATTCCCAATTGCTATGAGAATGTCGGAAGTAGACCACATTCTAACTAACATACACAAAGAAGTATGATGTGGCAAATCTTGATTTTGTTGTGTTTAGAACAAAATTTTGGTATCTTCAAATCGTAACTTACAGTGCTGCTTTTTAAAAAAAATATTTTGGGGGTACCAATCATAACCTGAATTAGGAGTACTATCTTTTATTTTTCTAAGCTATTTCTTTATTGCTTTATCTATCTTGAAAGTTCTTGGTTTTCTTTTTCTATGAATATTTTAAAATAACTTGTCAGGCTAACCCTTCTTGCTTGATAGCATTTTATTAGTAATTGAAGCACTTTTATTTTTCGAAACTATTTTTTATTGCTTTATCTTTAAAAACTTGGTTTTCTTTTTCTATAAATATTTTAAAATAACTTGTAAGGCTAACCTTTCTTACTTGGTAGCATTTTATTAGTAATCAAAGCATTCAGAAAAGTTTCAGTTTTCCATTATCTGTGTCTTTACTTACATTGTGTACAAGTTCTTTGGTACTTTAGTTTCAGTTTTGAGTCTGCCTCATTTTTTAAAATCTGTATGTTATTTTATTCCAGTATCCAGAGTCTGTATAGATATTAAAAAGATTCATGCTCAAACAGTGATTGCTAATTTTAATGAGAAGCCCGTCCTAATGAAATATGATTTAGAAGGGAAGGTCTATCAGAACTAAACACCAGCCTGAGTGGAAAGGGCTGTGTAGAACCAGTCTCAGTTTCACCCAGGGGAATATTCAGTCCTGACTTGGGATGTGATCTCTCACTTCCAGTAATATTAAGGGCAAAGTATTAAACTTTGCTAGGTGGAAGGTTTTATATCATATATTTTTATACTTCTTGATTCTCATTTGAACTTAGAGAATTTATTGGATCATTGTTCTTCATTTTAAAAGTATTAGATTTAAGAGGCTTGGATTATTCTAAATCCATTTAGCAACAGAAATTTACATGTATTCTGTATTTTAAAATCACTTTTTTTATATATCCATTGTACAACCACATTTAATGTCATTTGCCACCTGCCCAGATACATAGGTATATGTGCAGTTTTCCCAAATACACACTTCTAATCTGACCTTTCCCAAAATAAACTGTATGTAATTGTTTTCTGCAGTGCTAGATGTTTGGTACAGCTGGATTTATCTAATCTGGGAAATTACTGTCAGACCTGAAGGTGTCAGAGTTGTATCCACTTCTGAACCAGGGTGTGTTCCAGCATTTCAATAATTTGATGATGCTCTTTGTCAGAATAGAAAACCTGTCTTCTACAGGGGAATAATTCAGACTTCTTTTATTGTGCATCCATTCCTTAATTTGTGTTTTATTGTTTAAAAAAAACAATAAAATAGGATTAAATAGATACAAAACACTTACATTTTAAAAAGTATTTCAATCTCTTTGTTTCCCCCCCAGTCCAAAATGTTAGAGATGCAGGTTTTTAAAAAGTAGGCAAGCAAAAAATTAAAATTATTTTTTCACTATTGTTCATTAAGAACTCAGTTTGCCCTGATATATTTTTACAACCGAGATTCTCTTTTCCTTTTAGAATGTAAACTTTATGTTACAGGTTTAAAGGTTTATGTCAGGATTATACAATCTTAGATTCCAGTTAATGTGACTATTTAGCCATAAAGGATTTGACTCTTTGAAAAAGGAGAGATGATAAAAAAAGTGCCATTGTGATCCCTAGTACAATCTGCTGTAATTTAATGCCTTCAATGTATGTTTGACCACATTTATTCCAGGTTAGAAATGGTTGCTTTTGTTCATCAAGGAATTTATATTGCTTTGATTTATGCCAACTTCCACTAGAAAGCGTGAAACTACCACGTGTCGTGAGCTGGACAATAGAATATTTAATTGCTATTATTTTTAAGGGCAGTTGCTTCAGTACTGCTAATTCAAGTTCATCATAATAAAACATGTTCATTGCATAATACATGTAACATGACTCTGTGACAACTTCATCTGCTATGTTCATTTGCTAATATATAGTTCATACATTCATATTAAGTAACATGAGATCTACAGTTCAACTTTGTAACTCCCCATTTAGTATCTGGGAAAATTTATTACATTGAAAGTAGCTTCTTTTCTAAAGGAATGACAGGTTCACAATACTGAAGGTTTTTTAAAATTTTTACAGGATATATGAGCACCCAGTGTGCTTTACAGCTCTATTACATAGTATCCATATTTCAGCTAAAGCAGTCTTCAAAGCAGGTTTGAAAAATAATAAACACGCACATAACTCATATTAATTACCATGAGTTATACTTCACTAGTTTCAGTGAACGTGTTAAACTTGGTTTTCTATTGATTTAAATTTCAGTAATGCATACCTCAGGTAACACTTCAGCAAAGGATCGTTACCTTGTGGTGGTGGTGGAGCTTAAGCACCTCAATGATGCCATGAGCTAAACCATGAAGGGCCACCCAAGACGGGAAGGTCATGACAGAGAGGTCAGACTAAATGCGATCCCTGGGGAAGGTAATGGCAACCCACCCCAGTATTCTTGCCGTGAAAACTCAATGGATCAGTACAACCAGACATATGTCGGTATACCATCGGAAGATGAGACCCCCAGGTTGGAAGATGGTCAAAATGCTACTGGGGAGGAACAGAGGATGAGTTCAAGTAGTCCCAGACGTGATGACGCAGCTAGCTCAAAGCCGAAAGGACGGCTAGCGGCCGACGGTGCTGGTGGTGAACGGCGAATCCAATGTTCTAAGGATCAACACACCATTGGAACCTGGAATGTAAGATCTATGAGCCAGGGCAAATTGGATGTGGTTGTTGGTGAGATGTCAAGATTCAAGATAGACATTTTGGGCGTCAGTGAACTGAAATGGACTGGAATGGGCCACTTCACATCAAATGACCACCAGATCTACTACTGCGGACAAGAGGACCACAGAAGAAATGGAGTAGCCTTCATAATTAATAGTAAAGTGGCTAAAGCAGTGCTTGGAGACAATCCAAAAAACGATAGAATGATCTCAATTCGAATTCAGGGCAAGCCATCTAACATCACAGTGATCCAAATATACGCCCCAACCACATATGCTGAAGAAGCTGAGGTAGAGCAGTTCTATGAGCATATGCAGCACCTACTGGACAACACACCTAAGAGATGTTATTTTCATCACGGGAGACTGGAATGCTAAGGTGGGCAGTCAAATGACACCTGGAATTACAGGTAAGCATGGCCTGGGAGAACAAAACGAAGCAGGACATAGGCTGATAGAATTTTGCCAAGACAACTCACTCTGCATAACAAACACTCTCTTCCAACAACCTAAGAAACGGCATTATACATGGACTTCACCAGATGGACAACACCGAAATCAGATTGACTACATCTTTTGCAGCCAAAGGTGGCGGACATCTATACACTCGGTAAAAACAAGACCTGGAGCTGACTGTAGTTCCGATCATGAACTACTTCTTGCACAATTTAGGATCAGACTAAAGAGATTAGGGAAGACCCACAGATCAGCTAGATATGAGCTCACTAATATTTCTAAGGAATATGCAGTGGAAGTGAAGAATACATTTAAGGGACTGGACTTAGTAGATAGGGTCCCGGAAAAACTCTGGACAGAAGTTTGCGACATTGTTCAGGAGGCGGCAACAAAATACATCCCAAAGAAAGAGAAAACCAAGAAGGCAAAATGGCTGTCTGCTGAGACACTAGAAGTAGCCCAAGAAAGAAGGAAAGCAAAAGGCAACAGTGATAGGGGGAGATATGCCCAATTAAATGCAACATTCCAGAGGTTAGCCAGAAGAGATAATGAATTATTTTTAAACAAGCAATGCGTGGAAGTGGAGGAAGACAATAGAATAGGAAGGACAAGAGACCTCTTCCAGAAAATTAGAAACATTGGAGGTAAATTCCAGGCACAAATGGGTATGATCAAAAACAAAGATGGCAATGACCTAACAGAAGAAGAAGAGATCAAGAAAAGGTGGCAAGAATATACAGAAGACCTGTATAGGAAGGATAACAATATTGAGGATAGCTTTGATGGTGTGGTCAGTGAGCTAGAGCCAGACATCCTGAAGAGTGAGGTTGAATGGGCCTTAAGAAGCATTGCTAATAACAAGGCAGCAGGAGACGACGGCATCCCAGCTGAACTGTTCAAAATCTTGCAAGATGATGCTGTCAAGGTAATGCATGCTATATGCCAGCAAATTTGGAAAACACAAGAATGGCCATCAGACCGGAAAAAATCAACTTATATCCCCATACCAAAAAAGGGAAACACTAAAGAATGTTCAAACTATCGAACAGTGGCACTCATTTCACATGCCAGTAAGGTAATGCTCAAGATCATGCAAGGTAGACTTCAGCAATTCATGGAGCAAGAATTGCCAGATGTACAAGCTGGGTTTAGAAAAGGCAGTGTCCTAACAGCCAGGAACCACGCTGAGACAAGGAATAGGTCTCTAGTGTTTTATTACTGCTACGTAACAGAGAATCCTAACAAACTGAAGAAGCGTGGGAAAACCCAGACATATAAACCCCAAAGACTAAGGCGGGCCCGATCTGTGTCTCTCTGAATGGCCATCTAATTCCTCAGTACTACGCATGCGCTTTACAGCCTGGATGGGAGCCCCCCTGCTCGCCATCCTCACTCATGACAGGCAGAGGAACTAGGGACCAAATTGCCAATATCCGCTGGATAATGGAAAAAGCCAGGGAGTTTCAGAAAAACATCTATTTCTGTTTTATTGACTATTCTAAAGCCTTTGACTGTGTAGACCATAACAAATTGTGGCAAGATCTTAGTGGTATGGGGATACCAAGCCATCTTGTCTGCCTCCTGAAGAATCTGTATAACAACCAAGTAGCAACAGTAAGAACAGACCACGGAACAACGGACTGGTTTAAGATTGGGAAAGGAGTACGGAAGGGCTGTATACTCTCACCCTACCTATTCAACTTGTACGCAGAACACATCATGCGCCATGCTGGGCTTGAGGAATCCAAGGCTGGAGTTAAAATTGCTGGAAGAAACATTAACAATCTCAGATATGCAGATGATACCACTTTGATGGCTGAAAGCGAAGAGGAACTGAGGAGCCTTATGATGAAGGTGAAAGAAGAAAGTGCAAAAGCTGGCTTGCAGCTGAACCTCAAAAAAACCAAGGTTATGGAACCAGCTTGATTGATAATTGGCAAATAGAGGGAGAAAATGTAGAAGCAGTGAAAGACTTTGTATTTCTAGGTGCGAAGATTACTGCAGATGCTGACTGCAGTCAGGAAATCAGAAGACGCTTAATCCTTGGGAGAAGAGCAATGACAAATCTCGATAAAATAGTTAAGAGCAGAGACATCACACTGACAACAAAGGTCTGCATAGTTAAAGCAATGGTGTTCCCCGTAGTAACATATGGCTGCGAGAGCTGGACCATAAAGAAGGCTGAGCGAAGGAAGATCGATGCTTTTGAACTGTGGTGTTGGGGGAAAATTCTGAGAGTGCCTTGGACTGCCAGAAGATCAAACCAGTCCATCCTCCAGGAAATAAAGCCAGACTGCTCACTTGAGGGAATGATATTAAAGGCAAAACTGAAATACTTTGGCCACATAATGAGAAGACAGGACACCCTGGAGAAGATGCTGATGCTAGGGAGAGTGGAGGGCAGAAGGAAGAGCGGCCGACCAAGGGCAAGGTGGATGGATGATATTCTAGAGGTGACGGACTCGTCCCTGGGGGAGCTGGGGGTGTTGACCGACAGGAAGCTCTGGCGTGGGCTGGTCCATGAAGTCACGAAGAGTCGGAAGCGACTAAACGAATAAACAACAACATACTTCAGGTATATAGTCTTGTTGGTCCATATAGTTCAAGATTGTTCACTAATATTTAGAAATGTATCTAGATAAACAATACTTTTTCACTTTGAGCAGTTGCTCTCCTAATTAATCTCCTGTGACCTTCCTTCCTTCCTTCCTTCCTTCCTTCCTTCCTTCCTTCCTTCCTTCCTTCCTTCCTTCCCATAAATTTAATTTCCAAGAGCTCTACTTCTTTCCAGTTCTCCTGTGAGAATTTTTTAAAGCTGAATAAACATACTGTATGATCAAAATATTTTTGGAATGGTTTAGCAAGATCAGATTTAGATAGTATTTTTTTCTCCATTTTAATACTATTGCCTTTGGCTGTCTGCAGACCTGAAAACCTGCTTAGGGACAGATCATCATAGAAAACATCTGTGTGGTCACCAAGAGTTGACACTAACTTAATGGGACATAATCAACCGATATGGCTATCTATGTGGTAACTAAACAGACCCTTTAACAATGTTCAGAGGTGAAAAGGGGAATTCTTGTACTTCACACAAACTTCCAGGACATGTATTAGAAATCTATGCTGCTGTCTTTACTTCACACTAGATTTTAAGGCATATTAGAAATAATTTGTTTCTGAGGAGGAGCTTGATGTTTTCATTCCATGCTGATCTTTCAGGAATGCCTGAAAACATATTTTATGCAACTGTGATTTTCCAAAGAGAGCACATGTCTTCGTTTAAGCCTTCCTTTACTTAACTGACTCTAGCAGAGAGGTGCTATCTTAACTGTTGGAGCTTAACATGTCAGAAAGCCACTGTATATGTTGCCTAGTGTGGTTATTAGATATGCAGGGGCCTGGTGTGTATTAGATATTACACTGATATAATGCTGAACAGTGTCTCATCGCTACATAGAGAAGCCTTCCAGAGTAAAGCATCAGACTTGCATATTCATCTTTTCATTGTGGCTAGACAGAGGATTTTGACAAAGCTTTGTTTAACTTTTTAAAACTATACTACTATACTTAAAAGTATGTAATTCCAGTAATGATTTTACAACTTCTAAAAAGCAGTATTCGAACATGTTGCTCAAATTTAGGCAACCTTGCAGATCAAGAGCTCATACACGTTTACTTATTTCCTGCCCTTCACCTTAGGGCAAGTATTAATTTGCTGAATCATATTGCTGATCAATTTATGCACGTGGCTGTATACATTAATAAATCTTACTGCTCTGGAAAACTTGCATATCAATAGTAATATTAAAGTACATTAAAATAGGTTGACAATACAGCTATATGCTAGCACCTGCAACATCCCCTAAATGCTATCTACAGTATCGAAAAGTTGATTTTTTTTTTTTGCTTTAAATGTTTTTTTTTTGTGAATGAAGTAAAGCTGCCTGTTCATACTTGTCTACAGAGTGTAGCCTTCATTTAGAATTTACAAATAATATGAATAAAATGTATGTGAAACCATTCAGTTTGAATCAGGAGAAACATGAAAACTGCAAGGAGACACGACAGACAAACAAAACAAAATCTTGACTTCCAGCTCCTTTACACTGTAGGTGAAAATTTCCTTTTATGTGCCAAGGCTCTTTTCTTTAGCTGGCTCATACTCGACATAGCTTGTTAAAAATTCTTATTGTACACTAGACTGAAGACTATTAAATCAGCTGATTGTCCTCTGTCCAGATGAGGCTGAAGTCTCTTCTTATGCTTATTTCTCCTTCCTTTTCCACAGCTTAATGAATACCTTGCTTTGTATTCTTCAGACTTGGTGCTAGGTGGCATGGTTATTGGTGTATCTGGCATTCTTGCCCTGGGGAACACCAGCTCCCAGTATATCTCCCACACTGTTTTCTGAACAACAAACGTTAACTATTTTTAGATCATGGATATCTCACATCTTTGTGATAGATGCTGCTTGCATTAAATAACAGCTCAGTTTGCAGGTCATGGATTTGAGAGCATTAAATGCTAAAATTGCTGATTTATATTTAGTGTCTTACAATGGGAATCTACAATGGCATGAATATAAGCTGTCCTGGGTGAATCGCTAAGCAAAGCCAGTTCCTGTATGAATTTTAAGTGATCTGTTAATCTTGCCTGGCTTTTAAGGAATATTCCTATTTTCAGTTGTGTGATTTAGTTTAACAGAGAAAGCAGCACAGAGGATTTTGTCTGGTGGTATCCTTACAATTACAGTAGGGTCAAAATGTCTTATATCTTTATCACTGAAAGAGAAATATACAACTGAATTAAACATAGGATAATATTTGCCCCAATGTTGCATCCCCAAAAGCCCCATAGTGTTCATCTTTGCTCCCTTTGATATTGGTGAGTACTGCTGGAGCAAGTAATAATATTCAGTCAGGTTTAGGCTTCATACAGGTAAAGCATTTGCCTTACCTTACTAAGCTCCAGCTTCATTTTAGTGTTGATGTATTCAGGCTACTTATAAGAATTACTGCAAAGAGAGTTTGATTTAAAATCTCCATTACTTTTTCTTCTGTAGCTCTTGGAATGCTTGCCTTTAAGGATGCATGCCTTCAGGTTCTGTTCATTCTAGGCTTCAAAACAAAAAGTTTAGATATACAGCACTAATACATATGTGTGTATACATGTATATGCTAACTTTGGTGCTAGTCATATGCATTGAACTAACATCCTTAATTCTCACTCCGCTTCTGAAAAATACCTATAGCACTTAGTTTTCTTGATCATTTTAGATGTTGAAGTTCTTTACCATTTAGGTTTTTATCACTTTATTCAAAGAGAGAATTCAAAGACTGCCTGGGAAATGACCCTAAAATTAGATGTCCAAACAGTTCAGAAGGAAAGTGAATGCAAATTATCAATGCATTAGGAATCTTTAAAATGGCCATGACTGCTTGCTACACGTTCATAGCAATAGACAATGCAGAAGTGTTTTAATGTCAAAATATCTGGAAAGTTCTGAGAAGCTTTTAAGTAAGTCTGTGAAGAAATTGTTCATGATTTTATATTTGGTAATGGCCCTGAAAATGGAAATACTGAAGGATACTTAAAAAAAATGCTTAAAACATTTCAGAAAAGAGCCTTTTCAGAATGCAGGAAGGATGGAGGCCTTCAAAGCAGTGAAACTTGGATGTACCAGCCTTGTATTGCTGGTGCATTTTATTCAGTACTGTTTACTTGGATGGCAACAAGTTTCTAAATGCTGTGCTTTTTTCCCCTCTCCTTTATTTATTTATGTCTGTAAAATTAAAGGCTGTGAAAAAGATTTTCATCAGGTCTGCACAATGAAATCCTTCTAACTGGAAATGTTGGGAACTAGTTTTAAATTCAAAACAAGTGCTATAACTGAACCTTCCACATTTAAAAAAAAATATGGAATCAAAATATCCTTGACATGGCAAACTATTATTGATAGTTCTTGATCCCTTCCCTGTCATTTGGACCAGCCATTTCCTTCAGCTCAAAGTCCGTCTGATGCAAAAGTACTGATTGTGCCAGAACCTATTAATAGTATATGAAAAACAAATCTAATACGATTTTTGAAGTATTTTCCATCTAAGTTAACATAGAATTTCTGTATTAATATGTTGGGAAGTGATACCGTTAAATGTAGCAGATAAGTAGACCCGGCATCATGAACCCAATTTAAATATTTTGAATTATTTCTTCCTTTTTAATGCATAGAGACAGCATTGGAATTATGATCAACATATAAACAACTATAAAGAAAGCACCTAATTAGAATTTAGACTTAGGTAAAGAAGAAAACAGGGTAACAGAATGAGAAGGGGCTGCATCACACAGATAAAAGTGAGGGTTTTGGAAAAATTTGGGAGAATTAAATGTGAATCCCTATTTTAAGGCTTACACTATAGCGTTCAAAACAGATCCGTACCTCAAAGTGGCCAGAAACTGGTATGTCAGTTTCCAGTAGTCATGCCTATTTATGAAATATGATCATGTTGGCAATTTATATAAAAGAAATAACATTCAGCAGTACTAACTGGTTCCATTGTTGTCATTCTCTCTGTGCTAGTTCTGCTTAGTTTATAAAATCTTAGCACTTCAAAATTGTCATGATCTCTGTAGAATTTTTCCCAGAATCTTTAGTAAGATTCATTAAGAACCAGATCACACATTTTTCACTTGTACAGAAAACTCTGCTTATAGTCTAGTTGTATTAACAGTGTATTTGATGGTGCTTCTGTGAGATAACAGACCTCTTTCTATGACTCAGAAAATTAAACTCATCTGGAACAGGATACTCTCTGGATTCTTCCTCTGGAACATTTCCAGTTGAACATTGTTTACAGTTTTGTTGCTTTTATTATGTTTTTCTTTCTCCTATGTTTTGATTTTGTACACTATAAAGAGCCTGTGGAGACGGTGGTTTATAAAATCAGCCAGGTAGCTAGTTAGGCAGGCAGGCAGGCAGGAAGGGAATGTGGACCTGATTTAAATCAAATTTTCAGGAAGACTCAGTTTAAGTGAATCAGGAATCATCATTTTTTAGTAAAAGTGCATTTTTCTTGCTTACCATAAAATGAATGCATATTTTTCAGTATTCAGAAAGAGATGTAGACTGCATTTTTAGAAGTTTCATACAATTTAAAGCAATTATAATGTTTTCAGATTAATTCAGTTAATTGGCTTGTGATGTCATTAGGAACGGAACCATCCTCAGTTGATTTAATTGTTGTGAATATTGGAAGATATTTTTGTTATGTGGTATGTACTAGGAGAACAACCATCTCAATTTTTATTTCACTGTCTTTTTCTTTTGTCTTTGCTCTTTTAGTGAGTTTTTATTTATTTATTCATCATATTTATATAGCCACCCATCACACAAAATGTGACTTGGTGGCACACAATAAAAAAATAAAAATAATATAAAAACAATTAAAAATTAATTATTACAGTTTTAAAAAAAGGCAAGAAGACAGTGACAGATATTAACAGCAGTGGAGCCATCTGAACAACTCACCATTCCCTTGGGACCCCCAAGCCTGATGGCATAGCCAAGACTTGAGAGACTTTGGAAAAGTTAACAGGGATGAAGCCAGCCTGGACCTTGGGGTGATGATATTCCATTAGGCAGGTGCCACAGCAGAAAAGGCCCGTCTCCAGGGTCCCACCAGATGTAGCTCTTTAGCAGACAGGACCTGCAACATACCTCTTCTCCTGGATCTGATGGGACAGGTTGATGTAATGGGGAAGAGGTGGTCCCTCAAATAACCCAGCCTGTGTCCTGAAGGGCTTTAAAGGTCAAAAACAGCACCTTGAATTGGACCCAGAAGCAAACTGGCAACCAGTGCAGCTTGCGGGGCAGAGGTGTAATGTGTGCTATTCTAGGGTCACACATAACTTCCTACGCCACTGCATTTTGCACCAGCTGAAGCTTCCAGATTCTCTTCAAGGGCAGCCCCATGTAGAGTGCATTACAATAGTCCATCCAGGAGGTGACCAGGGCATGAGTGACCATGAGCAGAGCCTCCCAATCTAGGAACAGGTGCAACTTGTGCACAACACAAAGCTCTGCAAAGGCCCTCCTAGCCACGACTGCCATCTGCTCTTCAAGCAGGAGTTGTGAGTCTAGAAGAACCCCCAAGTTACTAGTTTTAGTTACTAGATCTCCTAATTTAACCCTAATTCCATCTTGTGAGCAGAATACATTGGAAAAAAATTGAGGTAATGCTTTAAAGTATTTCTTTCCAGTGTATGTTTTTTACTAAAAGTTTACAAAAATAAAAATTAGATTATGAAATTTACTTTAAGAATGGTGAATGAAGTATTTAACACATCATATTCTAAAACCCTCCTCCCATGCAATGATGAAATATTTAAAAAAATACAAGATCTTTACAGTTCATGTACTGAGATAATGTATGGCTTGAAAATGTTTTTTCTACTTTCTGGGACACTCTTGTTTTCACAAGAGAAAGGAGAATGTCTGAATGTTTTCATTGCTGGTGGACTGTCTTTTCCACTTTTGTGGAGGTTGGCTTGATTAACCTACAGATGGGCAATGGAGTTGGTAACTGTACCTTTATACTTCCAAATATTAGAGTGCTCTGAGAGCTGCAAAAAGAGCAGACCATAAAATGAACTACTGCAGACTGCTTTATTGAAAACAATTTTGAATTTGACATTAAAATATGCCAAGAATTGTATTGATTGTGGCGAGGTACAAATGTAAATAAATAAACTAAAAAATATTAATCCCAGGTTTTGCTATATTAGTACTAATGTAACACAATTTTATAATACGTATAATTAATATTCTTGTTAATCTGATACCTTTGCAAATAAAACTACCAAAAGACAGTTTTAAATTTTGTATGCCAATTGTAATGATTTTATAAAGAAACCAAATTATACTTTTATGCTTCTGAAGTAAATATAAGCAATCTTTTACATCATAGGGTCTGCAATTAAAAAGAAAATCAATCTGGCACCTGAAGAGGGGTTATGTCTGTTGGTGCTGGGGAAAATGTTGCGTTCTTTGGGGTTATTTTAAGATTGTATGTGTGCATACACATATATATGAATATAATACACACATATAAAAAAGAACCAATACATTGTGGTGGTTAAATTACTGGACTAGGAGCAGAGAGACCCAGGTTGTAGTCCTTCTGTAATTGCAGTTGCTGGTTGGGTGGGTGATTCGGGGCCTATTGTTCTCTCTCAGTCCTAGTCTGGGAAGTCAAAAAACATCTGTTTACCATACCGCACTGGACCAGCCAGGTAAATTATAGTCCATAACCGTCAGTGAAGAGGCTTTCATCCTGTAGTGGGTTGATTTGAGCTGATGATTTATTTACGAATGTGTTCCTGCGTGTGGCAATTGCAAGCTACTCTGTGGGTTTCAGATTACAAATTGCCCAATCTGCCCTAAAGCAACACATTAGGTAGTCAAGAATGTTAAAATGTCCCAAGATTTAACTGGAATTGAAGCAAACATATTCCCTCAGACACTGAAGGAAGTTTGAATGACAATTTAGTTGTTGTAGCAGTAATTTGAAACTCCTTATATATTGAGCAGAAAGAAAAAAAAACCATGCCCGTTGCAAACCTCTACATTTGGCTGTGAAACTCTCTTTTTAAAAAATGGTGTAACACGTTGTGGTTAAAGAAGCACTTAGCATATGTAATGAACTATCCATTTAATTTTTACCATTGTATTCTGTGTAGGCGACCTCTGTATGATGCTGTGTTGAAGTCACTGAAGGCATTAAAATAAGATTACCTCACTGAAGCTACACAATGCTGAGGTTTGCTTTTTGCCCAGCTCTTCCATTATGTTGCTATAGGCAATGATTATTAGGAATGTCTGATCCATATATTTGTGATTATAAACCAATGCCTAGGTGGCATCACTTTAGTTTGTTGGCACAAATGTAGGATGATGGATGATAAAATGTTCCTCGCTGAGAAGAAATCATATACAGTACATAGAAACTGGACCTTTCTCTTGGACACCTAGTTTTGATGGGATTTTTTTCCTCTTGTTTGGAGGAGAGCCTGATAGTAGGAGTATAAATGCACACTCCAGTTATGATTAATAATCTTGGTTTGCAGATTATTAAACTGGTCCTTAGGAACTGGAAGATACTGTGTTCTATCGTATTTGATTGATAGTAAAAAGTTTTCAAGAAATTAATCAGTTATGCCCAGAATAATCTCTAAGTGAATTTAGAATTAATTTCAGTTAACCAACTCTGGTACCTACGTATGAAAGGCTTCTATTATGAATGTCAACATACTTCAGTTAAAATGAATTTATGTACAAATATATTTGCATACATGGATGTTTATCTCCCTCTTGTGGTGAAATATATGTAGTAGTTACTTATATTCTATACTGTTGCTAAGACAACTGTATAGTGATGTCCTTGTAGTCTCCAGTATATTAAAACTTGAATGCTTAGATATTGTATCCCCCTTAGTTGTCAAAAAAGAAATAACTTGACTAAAAGTATATTAGTATAAACTGATACTACAATTAAAAATGTTTTTAGGAAATGTTCAGTTTTTTCTCTTTGAATTTTTATTGATTTAAAGGATCAAGTATAGTTCAATTTACTATTTGGAGCCTGGTGATAAACATTTTACATCTTCTATACATTATTGTATAGAAGAACATGGGAAGTTTTTCAAATAAAAATGAATGACATGCTTATAACAGTACAGAAGCAGATTTGTACATATTGAAACCAAAATACTTCTCCGTTTATTTTATTTTTTTTGGTGCTGATGATTAACACTTACATTTTATATGTGCAGTTTTGCCACTGATTTCTGGGATCAGGGCTTAAGGGCACTCTTTATATTCATTACATCTGTATCTTGTAATTTCATTAATGTAGAATGAAGCTATTAGTATCTAACCCTTTCATCTTAATGCTTATAGAAGAACTCCTTAGCATCATTTGTTATAAATTTATCTGTCATAGGAATTAAAATGCTTGCCTATTTTACTAACCTTTCATTAACATTTAATGGGTAGGAAAATATTCATGTAGTAAATTCATAGATCACTTTATTAATACTATCATTCTGAGCATGTCTGAAAGAAAGCCTTATTTGGATTTAGTTAGCATGTCAAAAATTGAGTTTCACTGTATTTAATTTTGGCAAACTTAGTATTTCACTGCAGATCGTTTGAAAGATTTTTGTAGAAATTTAATTAAAGGAAGTTTAACCATCCTTCAAGTATGTCAAAATATTAGCAGCCTAGGGTGTTCTCATAAAAAATATACATGTTTCTACTAATGATAATCAATTCATTTACTACACCAATTTCTTAAAAGGTTATCCTAGAACAAGAATGTGTTTTGATGAGCCACAAAGATTTATACTTAAATCAACTTACAATGGTTATAAACTGCCCAGAGTCCCCCTTTGGGGGGAGATGGGTGGTGGCAAAATTTGATAAACAAACAAATAAATAATTTCACAATCACTGAGGTATGCTGATAGTTTTCCATTTTAAATAATATGCATTTCTTATTTAAATATAGGATATTCAATTTATAATGTAGCAAAACATTTGCTATATTTATATTTTCCTTATTGATTTGTTTCCTAATAAAAAGTTTTTCATTGAAGTGCTTTTTTGTCTCCACTTTTTTATTTGCAAAAGAGCTCTTATACTGCTAGTTACATACTAGGCTAGAAACCAGGAGACTGAGAGTCCTAGTCCTGCGTTAGGCATGAAAGCTGGCTGGGTGACCTTGGGCCAGTCTCTTTCAGCCCAACTCACCTTACAGGGTTGCTATTGTGGGGAAAGTAGGAGGAGGAAGGAGTATTAGGTATGTTCCCCTCCTTGAGTTATTTGTAGAAATAATAAAGGCGGGATAGCGAATAAACAAACAAACATTAAATTTCCAGTAGGGTAATGATGGAGTAGTAGCCTAATTATTGTGAGAAGATTCATTGTTCCTTTGTTTCAAATATGTTAATAGAAACATGTTTGGATTTAAATAAAGGAGAAAGAGAGAGAGAAATATATATAAATATAAATATAACATGATTAAATTAACAGTTTCTTTAAAAGATTTAAGATTGGATATGTTTTGTTTTTTTCTACTATTTATACAGTAAGCCTACCATTATAAGTCAAGAGCAGCTTATTAATTGGTTAATACAGAAAGTAACTACTACAAAACCATGCTAGCAGTTGGGGACAAGAATGAACTTTTATCAACAGATCTTTAGCATTTCGAGTAATAATCACAAACCTAATAAATATATGCAAAGTGCCAAAGAATTTCATAAACATACTGACTTGTGACCCAGGGGCATTTTTTTCTCTTAAAAAGCTTTGGTTATTGTGTATGCTCAGCAATAACCATATAATGAATTTCAGGAGTGCAGATGTGTGTCCCTCCTAACATTACAGTTTTCTATGTAGTTTGGCAGGGGGAGGCTATATGATTGGTCATAGGCTGTACAAGTAATAATAATTTATTAACTCACTCTCTGTCTCTCTGCTGTAAGCACAGCATTAAAGGGAGGTCATTCTAATCTCACTGAAATATTGAGGAAAGAGCAACCCTTGGAAGGACTAATCTTTAAGAACAATATTGGCTTGAAATTAGCTGGGTTATACTTAAGTAACTTTTATATGGCTGAAAATTGGAAGGAATATTAATACAGTATATTTGCAAACACATACTATTAAAAATTGTGCATGTCATAAATAAAATATTCCATCTAGGTAGTATGAATTATAATTACTTTGAATTAAACTGAACAAATTCTAATTAAATATATTACAGCTATAATTTCTTATATGAAGAAGGGTTTAATCCTAGTGAAATGTATGGTTCTCTTCTCCCACCTCCCAATTTTATATTAAGCCAAATGAAGGAAGAGTCAGGAAAGATGAACTTGAAGGTGTATCTTGCTAGTACTAAGCAGACAACTGCATCTTTTTACCAACGTATCTTGAAATCTTTGAAGTAATTCTTCAGGATGTTTTTTGGGAAGCTTAAACTGTTGAAAACTAATAGCACTGACTTTTAGCTACTAAAATGACAAAATACTAGATGTATAACTATGTGGTTTTAGTTTTCACTGTGCAAATTTTGTGATAAAAATACAACTATGTTTCGGGGTGGGGATTAACACAAATCTTAATTAAGGACATCTTAAGCAATTCAATTTCCTCTTGTCAAAGAAGAAATTTTAAGGACAAGTCATGCATGAATATGTAAACTGAATCCATTTTGGACAATATCAGAAATTATTCTGCAGCTCTGATCTGATCTCTTTCTTTTGTATTCCTTTTAGTCTGCACTTTTGAAATACAGTGAGTGGTATTACACAATTCAGGTTTATGTTGAATATGTTGAAAACAGTCTTGTTATATCAGTACCAGAATCTATCTCAATCATATACATAGATTATATTCTCCTGATTAAGCATTGTAATCATCTGCTTTCTCTTGCAAAACTTCTCAGACTTTTTGCTCCTCAGTGTATAATGCAGACTTAATAATGATTAAACTTTCTGGAGAGCTTGGTCAAAATGGATGGATGATGTTTTGTTTTGTGAAGGACACAGTAAAGCACATCGCTTAGGATCTATTAATGGAACATTTTGATAGTCACTGGCTAGCTACAGTGAATATCTTGAATATTGATGTCCGTCTCCTGATTGTCCCCTGAGGATACCTATGGGGTTTCCCCCAAAGAAGGCATTCTGCCTTGAGACTTGGACGTTCCATTTAGTTTTGATAGCTGTTGAAAGGCATTTTTCCTATAACTATGGCAAATCCCTTTTAAATACAATACTGCCTAATTTAGTGGTTAATGCCACATCTGATGAGGTATTTTATAAGTTGTATATTTGAGAGAAGATCGAAGAGTGCTGTATTGATAAAAAACCAAATTGCTGGAAGTTTCCTGTATCATTAAAAATAGCTACTAAAGTTGTCTTCCTTTAAAAGTAGAGATGCTGTAGCTTTGTAGATCAGTATGATAATGCATTTGGTCTTCCACTTTAGAGCTTGTTGAAATCTTTCTGAAAAATGTTAGAAATTCCTTCTCTCTTCACTTTCTGAGACAAAACAGGTTGTTCCCACTTTCAGTACTTACTATCTTTTCTTTTTTGAAAGTAGATTTGGAAGGCTTTTGCAGCTGTAATCCTGGTGAGGTTTCTGTAATCTTGCTTTTATCTTCTTTGTGTGGGGAACTGTTAAATACCCTACCATTCAACAAAGCAGGCAAATTTATCAATAAGTAAGGCTCCTTTCATATAAAAATGTGGTTATTTTCTTGCTAGTAATGGAAGAATCATTCTTTTGTTTAACTGTTGAGGTTTCTGCCCAGATTTAGTGGGGAAGGATTTAATTTTTTCTCCACTGGATGTTTAAATAATTCTACATTCTACAGCAGCTCAACATTCAAGCTTCATCTTGATTTATCATCGTCCCATTCTCTTGATAGGAAATCAGTGTTGAATGCTTAGAGAGCCACCATCTTTCACTAAGAACAGCATCTGTTTCTAACTTCAGCTTTTTATTTTCTATCTTTCATTTTCTTTTTTCTTTTTTTGTTGATAAATCTCCCAGACAACAACAGTTCTGTAGAGAGTTTAAATATGAAGGAATGGCAGGACGGGCTAAGGGCACTTCTACCGAACATTAACATCAACTTTGGTGGACTGCCCAATGCTACTTCCCCCTCCAACGCCAACCACAGTGTACCAACGTCCAACTCTGCCACAACCGACAGCCTGAATTGGGACAGCCCTGGGAGCTGGATGGACCCCGCAATCATCACAGGTAACAATTTCTCGCTCATTCAGCTCCATTGACAATTATCAAGTGCACATTTGGCACAAATTAATCAATACTCCTTTTTTGGAAAAAAGCAATTCAATGCGGTGGTCTCTTCCAGCTTCCATCCACCAACTTTCAAGAGGCCCAGAAATCTTAGAACAAATGAACATTAATACCCCACAATCCTTCTGTTGCATGCCTGGCATCATTCTTAGCATATCTTAGGTTTCCATAGGTTCCCACATCATCTGATGGCATGCTTTTCTGTGCAATACAGTTCCTGTGGTACTGAATTTTAACTGGATTTTTTTTTCATTAAAAAGGACATACTCCACTTTTTATAAAGCTCTCTTTATAAGGCTATTTGTTTCCCTTGTAAAGGTTAAATATGATTTGGAAAGGTAGAAAGAAGTAATTGTATATGGCTATGGATGAATGTCTGGGCAAGTGTGAAAAATCATCTTAAGGGACAAATGCTCCCCATGAAGATTAAACCAGTTGTGTTTGAAAAACTGTATTAACAGTCATTTCATTTCTGCAAGCTAATAATTCTTTTTTCTGATCTTGCTACTGGTTAAATTATGCTGTCCTACTTCATATGTGAAGTTCTTACTTGCTTTGAGTTAACCTATTTCTCCCCCTGTGTTTCTCTTCTTTCTAGGTATCCCAGCCTCCGCTGGAAACAGTTTAGACACTCTTCAAGACGACAATCCACCACATTGGCTAAAGTCACTTCAGGCTCTCACAGAGATGGATGGCCCCAGTGCTGCCCCAACACAGACCCCCCACAGTAACCCCTTCAGTACACAAATTCCATTGCACAGAGCCAGTTGGAGCCCCTATTCCCCTCCTTCAAACCCTGCCAGTTTCCACTCTCCTCCCCCAGGCTTTCAGACAGCTTTCAGACCCCCCAGTAAACCCCCCACAGATTTACTACAGAGCTCAGCGTTGGATCGTCATTAGGAAAAGTACAAAAACATTAGAAATGCAGGAATTGCTCCTCCCAGACTTCCTGTACCCACCTATGGCCCCTCTTCCATATTTTTCTTTCTGAAGTATCTGGTTCCTGATCAAATTTTTTTCCCAACCAGCTTCCAAATGCAGTGCAATCACAGGGTCATGACTATTATCTTTTTTGTTAAGTTTTACTTAGTCAGTGTTTGAAATACACCATTTAAAAACTATTTCTTTAAACACACTAAGGGAGAGAAATCAAAGTGCATAATAATATTTTCATAAATCTTTTGCACGTAATTATTTTAGCCTAGCAGAAAAATAATACAAAATTCAGAATCCAGTGCAGAGATATAATGGGGAGAAGCAGTGGCCTAACATTCTTGTTGCATTCTGTGAGTTGATTATACAGGGAAATGCTTTTTTTTTCTCTCTTTTGAAGGGGTGGGACACTATTGTCAGTAAAGTTTTGGCATAAAGTAGGTGAAGGACAATTTGCCTGTAGAAATAACTGACACGTTGCTCAGAAATGGTTTAACAGGGGATTTTTAAAAGTTTTGGCTTTAGATTTCAAATAAATGTAATGTTTTAAAAATATCACAGATTTAATACCTAGCATATACATAATATAAGCAGCTGAAACACGAGTGATATTCACTTCAATCTTTCTGCCTTCTTGTCGGTCTCTTTTTTTTTATCACCTGATTAAGACACTCTGGGATAGCACTGCATTGGGGCCACAAGATCATCATCAGGAGCGCAACCTTTGACGACCTCTGCCTGCAGCTTTTACTTAACCTTGTAGTTTCTGGACGTTTGTGCAGTATTGAAAGACAGGAAAAAAAAAGAAACAAAATTAAACATGGTTATAACCTGACGCTAAACTAAAAACAAGGAAATGTACCTCTTTCTTCAGAATTAAAACTAAAATCTTAAATAAAACAGAAAACTTGATGACAGCTTTTTGTGAATTCTCTTTTTTCTGTTTTTGATTATGTATATGTCAATTTATGTGATAAACTCCAAAAGATTATAGACACTGTGTACTCCCTGTGGACCATCCCTACCTTAACACCATCGTTTACATTTTTATGTCATGCCTCATTTTTATTTGCCCAAATAAATGTTCTGTCGCCCTCCCTGGCAATTCTCTCTGCTCTGCTTTTAAAGTCAGGAATTTTTAATTTGAACAGACCAGACTGTCTTACTAGATTATAATTGGTAGTTTGTAGTATATTCATAATAGCCATACCTTATTGGAATTTGTAGCTTCATTTTAAACATCATGATTTTACTTAATATATTTAAAGAGCATATTCACTATCTTGATTTAGACTTCATATTTCAGAAATGAAAATAATTCAGTGTACTAAGAAAGTATTTGCAAGCTGAAAGGTGCATTTGTGATTCCTGTCAATTTTACACAAACACAGAAGTCACAGACATACAAAGAAGGCAAAGGGAGGATTTCCAAAATTCACAGTAGGAATGTCCCTTTCCCACTTCAGAGAACAAATGCTAGCTTTTAACTCATTTTTCTTCTTCTACATGTCAGTGTATATTGTTCCCTATTGTAGATAATCAAGAAGTTTGCATCATAAGGGCCTAGTTCATATATAATATTTTTAGTCTGATAAATCCACTCAATGACATCCTAGAAACAAACTGTATCTGAGCTGTCTTATCTTTCCAGCTCCATGTATGCTTCTAGTTCTAACAAAGCTAAATTTGTTTAGCTTAAACCAGCTTAATTTCTTAAACCAGTTTTCTGTGACATCTGAATCAGCAAATGCTGATTTAAAGGATCTGTCAGAATATAAAGCACAGCAAGAGGTTGGAAGCTCTTGGTTGTTAGCTAGAAATTATGGAAAATTTTCAATCTTATCTCCATGAAAAGTTGTATAGTTATTTGACAATTTTCTAGTTGGTGGCGTTAGTGGGATCTTTTGGTTCTGGTACGCCATTACCTTTTACCAGAAGAAGAAGTGCTAGGATGGAACATATGGAAACAAAGCTTCTTCCTAGGCTAAGTAAACCATAGTTCAAATCACTTAAAGGTCTTCCCAGGTATGCAGTTAATACAATAAGAGATGTAACAAATGATTTGAGATGATCCTGAAACTTAATAAAATTCAGTTCGGCAGCACATACGGTATTGGCCATATATTCCACATCAAGATGTATTTAATAAAAAACCTTGAAGATGAAAACTACTACTGCACACAATAAAAATCTGGATTACCCCAGTGAACCTTTGCAGGAAAATTAGCCAAATGTGCAGTATGGTTTTATAGTTTCCCTTTATGGAGTTTCTGCACAGGAGCCTAAATAGCTTGTGTCAGTGCACTTAAGCTTGTGAGTAACAAAAGTTGTGAGTGAGATTGCTTCTTTTAAACCTACAGGGTGTCATCCACTTGTTGACACTGTTCTTTTGGGTTGGAAAGTGCAATTAATTACTAATTTTTCATAAATAAACAGATGCTGACTCCTTTATATCCTTATTAAAAAAGGATTTAAGGTGGAACCTTGTTAGGCAAGATTGATGGGGGTCTATGTGTAACTCAATCTCTTCGATGTAGTGTCTTCTTGTAGAAGTCTCATATGCTATTGCAGTTGAGCATTTTCAAGGCTTCTACTGTGTTGACCTGATTAAAGAATATTGGATGTACTATTGAAGATGTTAGGGGAAAGAGACCCTCTATCAAAGCTGCATATCT
The DNA here is from genome assembly GCF_035149785.1 of Candoia aspera. Taxonomy (NCBI): domain Eukaryota; kingdom Metazoa; phylum Chordata; class Lepidosauria; order Squamata; family Candoiidae; genus Candoia; species Candoia aspera. Next base: position 33,838,211 of record NC_086159.1, on the reverse strand, counting down.
TATTTTTCACTTCTCAAACCTGAAGTGTAGGTTTGTGAACTTGTATGTATGTGTATGCATGCCTTTGAGTGAGTCTTGATTCCTGGTGACTGCCTGGACTAGTCCCTGCAGTTTTCTTTTTGGCAAGATTTTTGGAAGTGATTTGCCATTGCCTGCTTCCTAGGGCTGAGAGAGAGTGACTGGCCCAAGGTCATCCAGCTGGCTTTGTGCCTAAGGCAGGACTAGATCTCAGTTTCACAGCTTCTAGCCTGGTGCCTTAACTATTGCACCAAACTGGCTCTCTGACTATATTATTTATATTACCTATTATAGTAGGTAATATAAATGTTTCATCTTTTGGATGAAAAAAATGTAACAGATTTATTTGCCTCCTGTATATTTTCTAGTAGCATCTGTGGTCTTGTTGGATCTTCCATTGTGAAGCAAATAGTACATCCTAATGTGCTGCCTGATAATATAATTTTTAAAATGGAATATCTGAGTCTATATATATTTCTATTCTTAATTTGTTTAGTATTCAACAAAAAAGTTTATTTTTCTACACTACTGCCAAAGTGTAAATTTTTTATCTAGCACTTCTCCTGAGAGAGTTTGAAATTTAAAAAAATCTGCTATAATTTTAACTGCCTCAGTGCAACCCAAAATATTTAAATATTTCTATTCCAGATTTTCATTTCTTTTTTTAATCTTCCACATTGAGATAAAATTATTATTAAATAGTTTGTTAATGTTTTTGATTATATTAATTCCTAGATTTATACTGGTGGGTTTGCTTTCCACTGGTATATTTAAAGTATTAGCTATCCTTGTATTTTAGGAAAGTTACGGAAGAACTCAGTTGTGACTTTGGAAAATTTACTACTAACCCTGATACTTCTGCAAAATCTTCCAATTCCATTCTAATGTATTTAGCTGTATTACTAGAATTTGCAAAAGTTAATATTGCCTACAAGTAAATTTAATACGTAATTTTACCTCTCATGTTTATCTCTTTAATTTCCTTACCGTCCAGTGGTTAAGGCAACAGGCTAGAAACCAGGAGACTGAGAGTTCTAGTCCTGCCTTAGGCATAAAAGCCGACTGGGTGACCTTGGGCCAGTCCCTCTCTCTCAGCCCAACTTACCTCACAGGGTGGTGGTTGTGGGGAGGAATAGAGGAGGAGGAAGGAGTATTAGGTATGTTCACTGCCTTGAGTTATTTATCAAAATAATAAAGGCAGGATAGAAAATAAAATCATCTGCCATGTTTCTACAACAAGATTAAATAAATGGGATAATGGACAACCATGCTTGGTAGTTCTTGAAACTATTTCTGATTCATAATTATACTTTTCTGGGCATTGGTTATATATCTGATCTATTATGTTGAAAATATAATTGCAAAACTTAAATCTTGTTAAAGTTTGTTTTAGAAATAAGTTTCTTCCGCACAGTCAAAAGCTTTAAAAATTTCTAATGAGCATACTGATAGAGAAAACATGTTAATTTACAAGGGTGAATAATAAATCGGCAATTTTCTGACAGGGCTAAATATATTTCTTTTTGGAATGAAGTCTGATTAATTAGGGTGCATAATTTTCCCCATAATTAAATTAAGATGTTTGGCTAGTAGTTTAGTGTATTATTTAGAATCATTATTAAACAGGGAGATAAGTCTGTAAGAAGATACTTCTAATGGATCTTCGCAAGGTTTAGGAATTAAAGGTATTTTAGATTGCAGCAGAATAAGGGAAGAAAATCTTAATGACAAAAATTCTCATCTAAGAATATTTTAAATGCCTTATAGAAAACATCTGTTAGCTCATCAGGACCTAGGAATTTTCCACTTAATATTTTTTTAAAAACCTTACTGTGATTGTAAAAATGAAGAGTCCAAGTACTGCACATTCATTAAAGATAATTCTGGGAAATTTAGTTTATCTACATACTTATTTTTTCTGTTGCAAGGCTTTTAGAAATGTACAGTTTAAAAAAAATTGCAAACTTTTTGCTAATATTTTTAGTATTTGTGATGATGTATCATTTATTGCCTTTATATACCTTTACCTTTTCGAAGCTTTTTTGCCAATAATCTTGAGTTTTTATTGTCAAATACAGAGTATTTTTCTTTTAAAAATAAAAATTGGGTTAATAATTTTGCCAGTTACTAAATATCAAGATTTTCCATTTTCTTAATGCTTATATGTATATATTAATTGAGCTGGCTCTGTTATATTTTATCCATACATCCTTAATTTATGAAGATAATATTCATTATTTATATAGATTTCTTTTTGAATCTGCTCATTTGACTTATACTTTCACCCCTTATATATATTGGATTTATCTCTTTTGGGTTAATTTATTGAAAAATATTCTAAAGCCCAATATACTCTATCCTCCGATGAAATTGCTATCTACTTGAATAATGTGTAAATCGTTTTGTCAATGGATGCATTGTGCCCCAAATAGATCGCCTAACCTCCACCATTTAAAGTAACTATTCTTGTCTTGTTTACTATTCCTACAAAACAAACTTACCAACCATGAAACCTCTGCTACCCTACTAAGCTTCACACGTGTAATTAAATTTGTGAGGGTGTTATGAATTTTCAGGCTAATTATCCTTTTTGCCCCCATACCCTTTTTCCCCACCCACCCCCAGCTCTCTTCTCCATTTCCTCCTCCCACCCTCACCTTCCCAACCCGTTTAGATCACATGTAAACAGAGTTCACAGAGGATTAATTAGATCTTCTAACTCAGTGTTTCTCAACCTCTGCAAGTTTAAGATGTTGGCATGCTGGCTGGGGATTTCTGGGATTTGAAGTCCACACATCTTAAATTTGCAGAGGTTGAGAACACTGTTAACTGGTCTAGTTTAGGGGATTTAGTCTAGTTTCAGAACTTCAGCTCCTCTCTTTCCAGCTTGCTTTGTCCTTATATTAACTTTTTAAAAAGTTTGCCATTATCTGTGTTTTGTCTTTTTTTTTACTTCCTAACTAATATGAAACAATATCAAACATGTCAGTTATAACTAGCAGCCATCTTATGAGTCCCAAATGTTAAAAGATCCCATTGTTGAATCTTTTATAAAGTTATATGAGTTTTTAAACATCAAAAATTGTTCTGTATTCTCCATGAAGCTATGAAGATTTGTTCATTTCTGGCAATGTAGAAATAATATATTTTCCTTGTGGTTGAAGTATTAGCTTGAAAGGAAACCCTTATTTATACCTTCTTCCTCTTTTTAATAATTCTTCTATCAGAGGTTTGAAGCTCTTCTTCTTTATACTGTGGCAAGACTAATGTCTTGAAAAACTAACACTTTATCTCCATACCAATTTATTTCTTTTAGTCCACAAGATTTCTGTGGATTTTTTCTTTCACTTGATCATTTAAATCTTATTAATATATCTCTTGGGTTTTGCATTTTATTGGATTTGGGAGAAAAGATTTAATGGGTACATTTCACATCATTATCTGTAAGCTTCAAATCTGGCAACTTGTTACTACGTTTTGAGATACGATAGCCAATTAAATTAATTATTTTCTGCATTTTCCCTAATTCCTTTAATTCTCAAATTATTTTTTCTGTTCCAGTCCTGTATATCAGCCAAATAAAATCTAACTTCAGTAATATATTTTTGAACTTTTCCAATGTCAAGATCATTTTTCATAGCAACATCACATGCTTTCACTAACAGTCTGGGCAACCTCTGAAACTTGAGAAGACAAATCTGTTAGTTGTTTATTAACTTGTTCAAACTTACCTGCCAAACCCGTTCAATTTAAAGTGGCTGATTTATCCTATTCCTCTGTTAGTTCTTGAATTACTTAATTAAATTTCCTGTTGAGTCAACCTCAAGGCTTGTTTTAGGGTAGCACTCCGGTTTTGAATCCTCCAAAGCGGCATTTTCTTCTTCCACGATCTTTTCACTGAGTGGATTGTTGTCTCAGCTATCTGGACTCATCCATGTATACCTTAATTCCTCTGCCATGTTGGGGATTACCTTTATTAGGCATTTTGTTATTGTTAATCTTTCAATTAATCAAATCTTAAATGAAAAATAAACAGCAATAATGATCAAGAAAGGTGGGTCAGGAAGAGAACAGTACAGTGAGCTCAGTACACTGTCTTCTCCAGTGGCTAGCCACTCCCCAGAGATTGGTCTCCACAGAACAGACCCGCCTTGACTTTTGGAGTTTATGGGTTTTCTCATGCTTCTTCAGTTTGGTAGGATTTTCTGTCTACTGTAGCAGTAATAAAACACTAGAGACTTATTCCTCATCTTGGCATGGTTCCTGCTTTAAGTCATCAATCCTACCAAACTCCTACTCCCATTGAAAGAGGGAGGAAAGAAAAAAAAATTTTTTTTTGAGAAAATGTCTTCGGAAAACCAGGAACTTCAACAAGCCATTCAACAACTGGCAGCAGCCTTGCAACAACATCACCAACAAGTAGATCTCCAGGTCAACACATTACAAGCGGCTATGCTACAGCAGTTAAAACAACCAGCTCTGATCATACCACAACCGGTGCCAGCAGCAGCAGCAGCAGCAGCTCCGCCAGTAGTCTTGAGATCCCAGGGCAGTTTACCAGAGAAGTTTGGAGGAGAAGCAGGACAGTTGAGAACCTTTCTTACACAGTGCACAATGTTTTTCAACAACAGAACGGCAGAGTTCCCAACAGACCGAACCAGAGTCACTTTTATTTTAAGTCGGCTAAAGGGTCCAGCAGCCAAATGGGCTATTCCCATGGTAGAGAACAACAACCCAATTCTTGATAACTACCAGAATTTTCTGGCAGGGTTCCGAGCACACTTTGATGACCCGATCAGAGAGGTCACTGCCAGCTGGGAAATTCAGAAGCTCAAGCAAGGCAACAAGAGAGTGGGAATTTACATTGCTGATTTCAAGCTGTTAGCTGGAGTTCTGGACTGGAATGAGAGTGCTTTGAAAGACTAATTCAAACAGGGACTGGATGAGGAGATAAAAAATGAATTGGTGTGCCAGGGAACACCAGCTACTTTAGAAGGTTTATATCAGCTGTCTGTGGTTGTAGACGCCAGGCTAGAAGAGCTCAGACAGATGCAGCTGGGGAGAGGCAGGGACTTCAGAGCGCTTCCAGGATTTCCAGCTCTCTCTGCAGCATCTCTCTACTCAGGACCAGAGGAGCCGATGCAGATCGGGGTGAGCAGGAGACTTACTTCTGAGGCTGAGAGACAGCGAAGGAGAGAGAGAGCCCTCTGTGGAGCCCCGGGGCATATGGTGGGAGCTTGCCCAGTGAGAAATCAAGCAAATTCTGTAAGAGCCCCAGGGCAAGCAGCAGAACCAAGAGCCACCTCTGCCTCTACTTCCAACCAGGGAAACTCCATCGGTCTCCCTCCACAGAGCTCAGCAGGGAGACCATCAATCAATTAAGAAGGGTTCATTCCAAGGATTCCAGGCAATCCTTTTTCTACTTACCAGTCATAATGCACGTAAACCCAGAGCACCATGCCAAGTTAGAGGCTCTCGTGGATTCCGGAGCTTCCACCAATTTTATTGATGTACAGACAGTACAAGACCTGAACATCCCAACCATGGAATTGCCACATCCCATAGAAGTTGAGACCATTGACGGCCAGCCCCTCAAGGCAGGGCCGATTCGAAGATTCACAGAACCTTTGCAACTAACAATGGGAGACCACACTGAATGGATCCAACTTAATGTTACTGCATCACTTAATGTACCTATAATCCTGGGCACACCTTGGCTGAAGCTCCACAACCCATTGTTGGACTGGGCTATGGAAGCAGTCGCCTTTCCAGCTAAGGAATGCCAGCACCACAAGATTCAAGCTGCCCTTCTCTCTCCAGCAACCAACGCAGTCATCGAAGCGGGGGGCAGGGGGTGCAGTTGCCAGCCAAGTATGCAGATTTCGCAGATATTTTCAGCGAACAAGAGGCCATAGCACTACCCCCCCATAGGAACTGTGATTGCACTATTGAGTTGATACCAGGAGCCAAGATTCCAGCAAGGAAACAATATCCCATGCCGCCCAAGGAACTAGCCACCTTGAAAGATTACTTGGATACTAATCTCCAAAAGGGTTTCATCTGACCTTCTACTTCCCCAGCATCTGCTCCTACATTCTTTGTACCAAAGAAGCCTGACCCGTTGGCGCCGACAGCTCAGGAGGCACCCTTGAGAGTTGTTCATGATTTCAGCTCCCTCAATAAAGTTATGGTCAGGGAAAATTACCCGCTTCCCTTAATAGCTGACCTGCCAGATCGTTTACAGAAAGCAGGCATTTTTACTAGGTTGGACCTTAGGAATGCATACAATCTGATCTGGATGAAAGAGGGGCATGAATATCTGACTGCCTTCGATACCAGGTATGGAAAATTTGAGTACCTTGTTGTCCCTTTTGGGTTAGCTAATGCTGCCGCCATATTTTCCTGATTTATGAATCAAATTTTCTCTGATTTACTAGATAAGTATCTGGTCATTTATCTAGATGACTTATTAATATTCTCTGAGGATGCTACAACTCATGTAACCCATGTACGTAATGTCTTACAAAGACTGAGAGAGAACAAGCTGTTTGCCAAGCTAGAGAAGTGTGCCATTGATTTAACAGAATTACATTTCCTGGGCTATAGAATATCAACAGAAAGCATATCCATGGATCCTTCAAAGGTCCAAGCAATTCTCTCTTGGCAACCTTTTGAAAGACGTACAAAAATTCCTAGGATTCGCCAATTTCTATAGAAAATTTATACATAAATTTAGTGACAGGGCCAAGCCCCTCACACAGCTTTTGAAGAAAGGATCCAGATTCCTTTGGGGGAAGAGGGAGCAAGCAGCCTTCCAAGAATTTAAACAACTCTTTGCATCCCAGCTGCTTTTAAAGCATCCTGATACCACGAAGCAATTCATGATACATTCAGATGCTTCAGATTTTGCTATTGCTGCTGTTTTATTGCAATATACTGACAAAGTAGGGAAGACATTGCTTCCTTGTGCCTTTTTCTCTCACACGCTCTTGCTGGCAGAGAGAAACTATGATGTTTTTAACAAGGAGTTGCTGGCAATTAAAGCAGCATTTCAAGAGTGGAGGCATTGGCTAGAAGGTGCAACCTTTCCTGTGAAGGTTTGCACTGATCACAAGAATTTACAGCTTCTACAAAATACCAGATCACTCACCCCACGCCAAATCAGATGGAGCGAGTTTTTCTCCCATTTTAATTTTGTTATTTCTTATGTTCCCGGGGCACAGAACCGTTTGGCAGATGCCTTGTCTCAATCCATTCAGGCAACCCCTGCTACACACCAGGAGGTCCAGGCTACTATATTACAACCTCACAACTTTGATCAGTCTACAGGGGGGGTGGGGGAACCAGACAGAGATTTTAGCAGCAGGCAGACAAGCAGAGGACCTCTTTGCAAGGGTCAAAGCTCAGCAGCAACAGGACCAGTATGCCAGGGCCAGGATGGATGACCTCCAGAGGGTTCTACAAGACACCGCATCCCCATTTAATGTGGAAGCAGGAATCCTCTGGCATAGTGGGCAATTATACATTCCCCCCTCATTGAGGGAAGAAGTACTGAGACTTTGCCACCCCCAGTGGGCCTGGGGATACAGTTTCCATGGATTTCATCACTGATTTACCCCCGGTCCAGGGGCTGACTTCCATACTAGTGGTGGTGGACCTTTTCACTAAAATGGCGCATTTTATTTCTTGCAAGGGCCTCCCATCTGCACAAGCCACAGCGCAGTTGTTTATAGACCATGTTTTTAGATATAGAGGCATGATAAATCACTTGGTGAGTGTCAGAGGCCCTCAGTTCACTTCCCAGTTCTGGAGGGCCCTTTTCCAGTCATTAGGGGTCCAGATCCACTTATCGTTGTCACATCATCCTTCTAGTAATGGACAAGCTGAGAAAATTAACCAATGGTTACAACAGTATCTCAGGTGTTACACCACTTATCGGCAAGACAATTGGCCAGCCCTGCTCCCCATGGCAGAATTTACTTATAACAACTCTGTGCAGTCCTCTACCAAGATGTCTCCTTTCCAAGCACTCTACGAGGTTAGCCCTTGGGTGTTGCCCACCTCTTCTGAGCAGGGAACTGTTCCAGTGGCGGCTGATTTTCTTAAAGAGCAACAAGCCACACAGGAGTTGTTAAAGGAGCAGCTGAACAGGGCAAAAAATGCTTACAAGAGAGCTGCATATGCTCACAGACAAGAGGGGCCAGCAATTGCTGTAGGAGACAAAGTGTGGCTCTCTACCAAGTTTTTGACTTCTACCAGGCCTTCCAAGAAGTTGGACTCTTAAGTTTGTGGGCCCTTTCACTGTGGTGCAGCAGATAAATCCAGTGGCTTATCGTTTACACCTGCCAGCATCCATGAAAGTCCATCCTGTGTTTCACAGATCATTGCTAGCCAAAGACCCTCCCCCAAGTGCCTTACAATCGCAAATGCCCCCCCTCCAGTATTTGTGGATGGGGAGGAGGAATACGAAGTTGAGGAAATTCTGGACTCTAGGAGGGGAAGGGGCATCCAATATTTAATACACTGGAAAGGGTACCCTGAGGAAGAGCGCACATGGGAAAATGCCAGAGATGTGCACGCACCAGCGCTGGTTCAACGATTCCATCAGCTTTTCCCTCACAAACCCAAGCCTCACACTCTCCCAGAGATTCCTCACTTGGCTGAGCAAGCAGAGGAATCCCAAGCAGAGGAGTTCGTAAGTTGGCAACCTCCACCCCTGCCAGAGGCTCTGAGGCCAGAGCGAGAGGAGGAGGGGGAGCCGCAGCCCTCCACCTCCGGCTTGCATTTCCCAAAGGGGAGGGGGGAAGAATCTTCTAATTATCTAGCTATTTTCCAGAAGCAGCCACCTGGGCCAGAAGCATTATCAGAACTGGAGAACAGCAGTGATTCGTCCTTGGAGCAGTTTTCCTTTGAAGAATTTCCATCATTGCCCAGTTCCCATGGGAGCTTGGAGGGGGAGATGGACTCTCATGAGACTTTGGAGGGAGGAAGGAACTCTGGAGAGGAGGGGGCTGAAATGGAATGTGGATCTGGAGGGGAGGGTGATGTCATGAGCACTGATGGTGAGCTGGAGGGGGCCCCTATCCAGGGGGAAAAATGCATGCGTAGTAGAGAGAATTTGAGCTGTCATTCAAAGAGACACAGAACAGACCTACCTTGACTTTTGGGGTTTATCTGTATGGGTTTTCTCACGCTTCTTCAGTTTGGTAGGATTTTCTGTCTACTGTAGCAGTAATAAAACACTAGAGACCATTCCTCATCTCGGCGTGGTTCCTGCCTGTCAGGGCAGAACATACCTAATACTCCTTCCTCCTATTTTCCCCACAACAACAATCCTTTGAGGTGAGTTGGGCTGAGAGAGAGTGACTGGCCCAAAGTCACCCAGCCGGCTTTCATGCCTAAGGCGGGACTAGAACTCACGGTCCCCGGGATTCTAGCCTGGTGCCTTAACCACTAGACCAACACAGATTAGACCCCTACATGGAAAGGGAGATGCCAGATGTTCAAGCTGGCTTTAGAAAAGGCCAGGGAGCAAGAGATGTTATTGCTGATGCATGCTGGATAAGTGAGAAAGCCAAAGAATACCAGAAATAAGTCAATATGTGATTCACCAGTTGTTTGAACCATGTCAAGCTGTGGAATGTGCTTAGAAAAATGGGAATCCCAACACATCTCATTTTCCTCATGAGAAAACTATATAGAAATCTGGAAGTCATATTCTAGATGGAACATGGCAAAACTGAGTGGCAAAGAAGTGAGAGAAGGATGCATATTATCCCCTTATTTATTCAACGTATATCCTTAATATATATTGAGTGAAATTGGAGTGGAAGAAGATGAGTGTGGCTTTAAATCTGGAGGAAGAAATATCATTATGCTGATGGAAGTAATTTGATAGCTAAAAATGCAAATGATCTGGAAGCTGTAGTAAGGCAAGTCACAGATCGCAATGAAAGATGTGACTAAGATTAAATACAAATAAAACCAAACTAATGGAAACAGGTATAGCAAATCAGCCTTAGAATTTACAATGAAGATACTGCAGTGGTAGATAGCTCCTGCTTTTTTGGATCAACCACCAACAGTAAAGGAGCCAGTAGTCAGGAAATACTCCACAGACTAGCACTTGGTAAAGCAGCCATGAAGACTTTGGAAAAGATGTTCACTTGCTTTGTCATGTCTATACCTACAAAGATCAGAATAGTGCAGATCCTGATTGGCCAGCTAAGGTTCTCTCCTTTTCTTATTTAAAGGAAGTCTAATTATTATTGTATTATGTATTAACAATATATACAGTTCTAACATTATAAGTAATATTAGGTCATCTTGTAGTTCTTTGTAGATTTTAGTTGTATATTGATTTTTTCTATAGTTTATGTATTTTATATTATATACATTTTTATATTTTATTTTATTTTATTTTATTTTTTATATTTATATTTATTTTTATATTATAATTTTAAATTTATATCTATATTATTTCTATATTATATTAATATATATTATAATTTATATTTATATTATAATTATTTATATTTTATTTTATATTCTATTATGAACATAATAGTTATGTAATTTTACTCTTCCAATAATTTTTTCATAGTGTTTAGGCATATGTAGTTTCATATGGAAGAGTTGTAAAATTGTATAGTTTTAATGTTACATATGCTGGTTAGTGACCAAAATCAAATCAAATCAAATGAATGAAATAAAATGAATATGTGAGGTTCTCTACCCTTTTGGCACATGTGTAGACTTTCTCTCTGCTCACTGCTATTGAGTTAATTTGTGTGCCTATTTTCAAACTTACCTACCAATAGGGATGATTTGAATTGTCTATACCAAATCTTAACTTGTATTGAATGTACCTCAAGTTTGTTCTATTTTACTACTTCATTTTTTATCTCTACTTTTTTATTGATTTCCATGGTTGGCAGTCATAATTGGAGAAAAATGCCCTTGGTTTATTGTGCTGTATTACAGAGGCAGTGCAGCTCCAATAGTACCACGAAATGTCATCCATTGAGGACCCAGAATAGGTCTTTTGATGTTGCTAGCAGTCTTCTAGATTTTTGCTTCAGCTGTTATGTCAAATTTCCTTGAGGACAGTGCCACACTAATTTCTATACTGTTTGTGCTTTATAATATTTTATTTTTAATTAAATAACTTTATAATGTGTATAATGTAACCTATAACAACTTGCAAAAGCATTTTTTTTAATCACAAAATTATTGTGAACTGCAGATTTGGGGCTTTAACTGTATGTCCTGTTATGACTATAATTATCTTATTAAAAGGAGAGCACATTACTTTTTGTAGTGATGTGGTACCTGTAATTCCAAAGGTTCTTAAATCTTTTAAATCTTCTGTGATGAATGGTAGGTTTTGGAAAGATTCAGCTAGTATGCTTTCATATTTAAGGGAACATCTGGTTTTAAGGCACAAACATAAAGGCAGCTGGTACCAGCAAAAAGTTGTTTTCAAGCATCACTTTACAAAGTCCCTTTCTGGAAGTTCTCCTGGAGACTGACCAATATTTCACCTTGTTCTAAATAAAATCATCTATAACTGAAGGATAATTGAAACATGGATTATGTGCTATGAATTGCAGTCATCTCAAGTATTTGCAACAATATTCGTCATGCTGTTTCGGCACATAAGAACAATCCTATCAGTGAAAAAAAATGCATGTACTGTAAATTATTCCTTGATTATCCATACACACTAGTGTTCATGTTCTTAAACTGAGCACATAGAAACAGGATCTTACACATTATTCCAGACACTAGGTTTTCCATTTATCAGAACTCTAAAGATGTGCTTCCTGATACTATGAATGTGGCACTTTTTAATTGACTCTACATGTTAATCCTATTAATATGTGGGGTAGATCAAAAGTGGTCAGGACTATTCCTTTTCTTTTAGGTAAGGGTAGACAACTTCTGTGTCTTCCAGCCTTCTGGACTTTTGCAGGAGACCATTTGGTGATGTCACCAGAAGGATTTGGCTAGGTATGATTGACCTTTTGGGGATGGTTAAAGATGAAAGAGAGAGAAAGAACGTGGATATTTTGTGTATGAAGTTATACAAAGCAGAGGAACTTTGTATATTTAATCTATGGCAGGACTGGTTTAAGATTGAATTTTATATAGTGCAGATCACCACACTGTAGTTCAGATGCCCTTCTTTACTAATTCAGCATTTCCTACCATAAACTGCTTGGAAATATCTCAAATAAATGAACACATACAAAAATGTAAAAATTATAAAGAAAAAAGTGACAGTCTGAAGCAGTCTGGATACTGTGCATTTAGGAGATCTATGGCAGGCAATTATATTGCATCCTGATCTTGGTTTATGCCATTTCTATAATTTTTCTTTTTCATTCCACATTTCTCATTGCTAGCAGATGGTTTTAAGTCTGAAACATGTAACTTTTGGTTCCCTACTCTTGCTCTGCAGGAGAACTGACAAAAATGGGGCCATTAATCACCCCTTTTTCACTTTATCATTTTGCCTAAAGAAGTCATACATGCACACTGTTCCATGACACAAAATTGGATTAATAAAGAGATTATCTGAATTTTTTTTTTCTAGCCAACATGGCCATAAGAAATCAGTACTTTGATATATGTGGGAATATTTCCTATTTGATTCCTTGACCTGCAGGAGGCAGCATTAGCTTAGCAATTTGCTTGATGATTTATGAAGGATGTGATAGATAACCTAATAGATGAAATATTTAGAGTGGAAAAAACTCATTGTAAGATACATTGCATACTACAACTAAAGAGAAAACAAGAGCCACATGTTGGCTTATCTGATGTGTATTGGTGTGCAAATGGCCTGCTGATGGAATTGCAACAGAAGCCAGATGTTTCTTTCCATTAGGTTCACAGCTGATGGTAGCTCCTTTCTGATCTTGGCCCCTGGGAGAGAGAATATCAAGAAATCTCAGGTCAATAAGCTAGACTGGGAAGCCCCAAAACATCTCCCCCAGAAGAGAGCAGTTTAGTAGTTAAGGCTCCAGGCTAGAAACCAGGAGACTGAGAGTTCTAGTCCCACCTTAGGCATGAAAGCCACTGGTGACTTTGGGCCAGTCACACACTCTCAGCCCAACTTGCCTCACAGGGTTGTTGTTGTGGGGAAAAAAGGAGGGGGAAGGAATATTAGTAATGTTTCCCACCTTGAGTTATTTATAAAAATAATAAAGGTAGGGTCTAAAAAAAATGGAACTAAATGGTCAGTACAACTCCCTGGAGGCAGGTTTGAAGCAGATTTCACATAAATTCATCTACCTGAAGGTTAGGTGCCACATGAGATAAACATGATATATCGTGGAAGCCAAAACGTGTGAAAATAAACAGAATGCTTAGTGCATGGTTTAACACTGAGCAGAAAGTAAGGCAAGGATGTGTGAAGCTCCCTTGGTTGTTTAATGTATTGGTAAATGTACCAACTCCCTTGGTAAATGTACAGTGAATGCTGTTATGATGGTAAAGGTGCCTTGGTTAGGGATGTAAACTAGAAGTACATTTGTGCGCTGTTGATGCTATGTGATTTGGCTAAGAACCCAAATTATCTGCAGCTGTCAGCCTTTCAGGGTAGGCCGGTTCAGGAAACAGACTCCACAAGGACTAATGGAACTCTGCTTTATTGTTGTGGGATATAATAACAGAATAATGAAAGCTTGCCAGAGTTTCCTTTTGTCCCCTCTTATGCCAAACAGAATCTGTCTCACCTCTTGTTCTTTCCTAGGACTAAGTTGACATTTACTTAATAGTTCTTGCATTCCTTCTTCAATGTTATGTTTATATTCCTCTACTGCGATGAATGGTAGATCGATTGTATGATGCAATGAGGAGTATGGATCTAAAAATTAATGCACTGAAGTCAGGACGTAAGAAACCCTTGATTTATCAGAGCTTAGTTTAGAAGACTTTGGAGGCAGTGGGCAAAATACGTCCATACGCTGTATGCTTTTGTGCATGTATTGCCATTTTGTGCATGCATGAAATGTTTAAAACATGCCTGTGTAAAATGCCATTTAGGTTTAACAGACATTCTTTTTTAATGGATATCCTTTCTGCTCATTCATCTGTTAAATGAAAGGTTTACTGTCAAGTTTGTCAGGGAATATTAAATGAACAGTTGCAAGTTATATATAAATAAAACTACAGCAAGTAGATTAATTGGTAGAATGGGAGTAATTTTGAGATGTGCAAATGATGGCAGAAAAGTAATGGGTAGATGTGAGTTGTTCCAAGGAATGAATGAATGTCAGAATGGCTTTGTATAAGAGTGAGCTTCTGCCCATTTAGTTAAATGGAAGTGTGAGTTGGGTGTGCAGGGTGAAACAAAAGTAAGTTGAAAACAGTGGGATTGGATTACTTAAGTGTGTATGAGAATGAAAGTGCCGAATGAATTTGGATGGAATACAAAAGTGATTGATCAGCATTAAAGAAGTACATTGAGATCGTTCAGTTGTATGGGAAGAATAAATGAGGATTGAATCACAAAACAAATCTATGAAGGAAGAATGAATGGATCAAGAGGAAGGAGAAAAAGAAGGAAGTCATGGTTTGATAGGAGATCTTCAAAAAGCGGGAACTGAGAAGTATAAAGAAAAAAGGCAACGTATAAAGTGGTGTATCGGCATAGTGGAAACAAGGATTGCAAGAGTATATAGTATAGAGATGTATAGTGAATGGTGTTGGCATAAACTGTTTTAGTGATATTTCTTGTTTTTGTTGAAATGGAACAGATGTTGGCAAAGGCTAATACTGTATATTTAAGGCTTTGGCTCAACCCAAGCAAGACTGAATGGCTTTGGATCTTTGGACCTTCCAGTGCCAGGAACCTTCCATCTTTGGTTCTGGATGGAGTGGCACTGCCTATGATAGACCTGGTACACAGTCTAGGGGGTCTTCCTGGACTTGTGGCTCCTGCTCGAACAGCAGGTGGCAGATGTGGCTAGGAGGGTGCTTGCATACCTTTAGGTTCTGTGTCAGTTGTGCCTGTTCTTGGACCAGCAGGCTTACAGTCCCTCATGCCCTCATGCCCTCCCATCTGGACTACTGCAATGCACTCTACAAGGGGCTTCCCTTGAAAAGCATTTGGAAGCTTCAAATGGTGCAGAATGCAGTGGCACAGGTAGTTAATGGTGTTGGTTATTCAGCACTTGTAGCACCACTACTTTTTGAGCTGCATTGGCTGCCATAGTGCTTCCAGGTACAATTCAAGGTGCTGGTTTTCAGGCCTGGGGCTTGATTATTTAAGGGACCTTCTCTTCCTGGTTGTTTCTACCCATCCTATCCAGTCCAGCATGCTCCAAATTCCATCAGCTAAGGAATGCAGGCTAGTGGGACCCAGCAGTGGAGCCTTTTCTGCCATAGTGCTCACTCTTTGGAATATTCTACCTCTGGAAATTAGGTTGGCCCTGACCTTGCTGGCCTTTCGTAAGGCCCTAAAGACCTGGCTCTATGCTTTGGACCTGGGCCCTGAGTGTGTGAAGGGACCTGTCTCCTGTCTGTGTGGATGATTGTTGGTTTTCTTCACTGCTGTGTTATATTAATTTTTGTATATGTATTTGCTTTATTTATTTTTATTGTTTGCTGCCTAAAGTAATTGAGATGGGCAGCTATATAAATTGATTAAGTAAATAAATAAATCCATAATTTGCATTTAAAAGCTATATATCAGAGGGTACATATTTTAATTTTTATAATTAGAGATATATAATCTGCAAGGTACTTCTAAATAATAATGCATATTTCTCCCTCCCCCTAGAACTAGAAGTATGGGAAATGGTGTCCTAGCAACTTGCAAAAAAACTGGCCTAATCCCTGGATTGGTTGAATATTTCCCCAAGTATTGGGGAAAGGAATGGTAATTGTGGGCAGAGTAAAGCCATACCAACTTTATGAATTGCTGCCATTACTGTTCTACTGTAATTGCACACCATAGTATTGTTCAAGTAATCCAGCAAGCCAATCTAAATCTGTCTGTGGCAATTCAGATAATGACTCTCCTGAGCAGCTCCCGTTGCTTCTAGTTGCCATCCATCCAAGTTCCAGCCATCATTTTCCTAAATTATTGTAAGCCGCCCAGAGTCCCCCTGTTGGGGAGAGATGGGCAGTGAATAAATTTATAAATAAATAAAATACCGACCATCTAATAAACCATAAGTATGAAATCTATGGCCTTCTATATGTCGCTGAACCATGGTTCCCAGTTGTCTGAGCCAACATAGCCACTTGTGAGAAATATTGTGAATTGTAATTACATTCACAGGTTCCCAACACCTAGATTAAACAAGTGGCAATATCTGATTATAGATTTCAGGCAACAGTTGTAGAGGAAACAATATGAGAATAAGTGCCATCAATCCTGCTATATTTGTGTTAAGACAGAGCCACTTCCAATGGTTATATCTGCGTCAATTACAATCTTCTCATAGGAGCCTTGCATGAACAGATGGGAGATGTAATTGGAAAGCAGCCTCACATTCAATGTTCCCAGCTCTAGAAACGCTTATGCCAGTTTCCCCCAATCCCAGAAATGTTTGGATTACAAATCCCAGAATTTCCTTCAAGCGTAGCCAAAGGCATTGCTTCAAAATAAAATAGTTTACATGGATCTGTATTTACATAATACATAATAAAATGGTTGTACCAATAATCTCTCTGAAATGAAACTTTATTGAAAAGTTTCTAATATTCATTGTTGTAGATAGAATTTTGGAATGATGCTGCTTTCTTGATCCACATGCCAGCAGCATGGTGTGGGTTGCTCTTTACTTACACCATTGGTGAGCAACTACAGAACTCCAGAGACACATGTGAGCCAAAACTTTTTTTTTTTTTTGCTTTCAGACCTCCCTTTGACTAAAATTACCAAAAATGAGGACTCTGTTTTCTGACTATTTTGATACAGGAAACATCCCAAAATATAATATAAGCCTTAAAAGAGACTTAACTAATTTAACTGGTTGTCTGAATTTTTGCAGCCCTCCCATAAAGGTTTCCTCATCATGTCTTCCCTTGGGATATTAAAAAGAAGACTGGTTAATCAGGGGTGTTACAAACCATTCAAGAAATGACTGATGGAAAATAAAAGCCATTTTATTTCCCATCAACTATAAGGAAGAATGTTAAAGAACGTCATAAATTTTCAGCAATATTATGTGTAACCTACAAGGTGTGCCTCCATGACACTCCATCATTATTAGAGATGTATAAGGACAGATAAATTGAATTTATAAATCTTACTTCCTCAAACCAAGTTCTATTTTAAATTAAGGAAAGAAAATCTAATTCTGCAAAGATTTTAAAGGCTTCTTAGCAGAAAGGAAAAGCTTTGATTTTCCTTTCTCCTACCAATTGCCCTTCTAATGCTTCCATTTCAGTGATGAAAAGACAAGTACCTGGAATATCAAGGGTCTAAGGAAGTATATGAGATGAAATAAGAAAGGATTATCAGTAACAAATGATTTTTTAAAATTTTTATTTATTTATTGCAGTGGAAGTTAAGCATGTTTCAGTGATCACAGGACAATTAGCAAATTCCTTCAGACCCCAAGTTCAGCCTTCTGTGTTTGGAAGCCAGATTTAAGATAGTAAGTATGACTTTTGTATCCAAGATAATTGTTATCAGTTCTCTCCTTTATACTTCTAGTTAGAAATAAGTCCAGCTGCCAACTAAGCATGTATAGAATTGCAGTCTAAAACAGTGGCACTAGGAAATCGTCTGACTTTGAAAATTTAGGTTTCAACAATTCTTATTAGACAAAACAGATTCCTAGTTGTTAGGTCAGTGTTTCCCAGACTGTGCCTACTGTTATTTTACTAACCTTACTATTGTAAATGGATCCAATCTGGGCTATGGATGGAATCATGTCACTTACTTTTCAGGTGTCACTGCTTTGTTCAAATCCACCCAATATTCTGTCTCTTAGGCAGCACATCTTAAAGGAGCCCAGTAGAGTAAAATTGATAATTCTGCTGAGAAGAAAGGCAATGGCTGCCAACAACTGAAACTCTTGGCTAGGCGAGTTGGAATAACTAAGAGAAGTACTAAATGTAGGCTGCACAATCCAGATGACAAAAAGATGGCAGCAAAGAGATACTCATTCTACCCTCTAAGGAGTCTCCAGATTTTTGCAGCCTGAATCTGGTAACTGTAACTTACCAAAAATAAAACCTGTAGGGTAGGAGTCTTATACTAGCCAAAGTGCATTATCAGTCACTAGTTAGGCCATACAACTTGCCTTTTTGGTAGAATTAACAAGTTTCCAATCCTCATTATTGGATTAGACATATTGGACATGATGCACTTTTCTAGATCCATGTGTCAGCATCATGGTTGAGTTGCCCTATATCCTGGGTGGGCAACCTACAGATCCAGAGCCACATGCAACTGTTCACAAATTTTTAATAAGATGTTGATTATAAGCTGTTAGGTGAATAACACTTTTGAAGTAGTAAAAAAGGGCAATAGTGATACAAAAAGACACAATCATCTTAGGATACCCCTGTCTAGGAGGATTGAAAGTGTATTAGATAAATTTGGAAGGTTTAAAGGACCATACAGTGATATGTTTCTTAGAGAACAGGATTCTGGCAGATGACAGAATTACAAGAATTTAGGGGACAAACAGGGAGATACAGGGCATGAAAATGTCAGGTGTTAAGAGGATGATTTTGCTTACACTGATCTAACACGACAATAAAAATGTTTGAAACACGGAAAGTTTACATTTTATGGAAGAAGATAAACTTGTCTGACAAATGACGTCTGCCAGTTACTGACTTAGTTAAAATAGAATCATATTATGAGATTTTTGAATAGGAATCAATACCTTACAAGCTTCTGTTCAAAAGCAATATGATGATCAGGAAGTATTAGAAAGAGGCAGCTTTCATTAAGTTGTTCAAATACATATAAATAACTTTTGCCTTTTAAAATTGTTTCTGGCACTAAGTTGATGGAAAAGAGAGGACATGCTTCTTTCAGTTAAAATCTACAGTGCACAGCCTGGATTGAGACCTATCACATGTTCAGAGGCCACCAGATCACACTATTATAGCTAACACTGAATGACACAAGTAATTACTGATTTTAGACTTAAAAGGCTGATTGGATTATATCACACATTTTTTCCTAAAATCTTTCAGTGCAACCAAACAAATACAGAACTTGTTCTTGTAGAATTAAGATCCATAAAGTTTATGCCTTCCAAACCTTTCATGGATTCTTGTTTTGGTCACGCTGAGCCTTATAAAATGTTTGACTCTGGATTTAGTTCAGCGAGGGGACCAGGAAATACCAACTTCACAAAGACAGTAGAAGAGTTTATATAACGTTCTAATAATTTCATATAAATATTGTTAGAAAGAAAAAAATGTAATTTGGTTAAAAAAGTGGAATAGCTGGTTGAGTACTCACATTTCAAATTAGTGTTAATCAGGAAATGTGGTAGCAAGGTAGAGTTAAGTAGTTCATAATTAATTTGTCAGATGGCATGTTTACAAAATAGAGCAAACAAAAAGGTCTTACCTAATTAAGTGAAACTAGGTGAGCAGTACTGATTATAATCCCAGGTCAGATCCAGTTCCACAAGTGCAGAGCCAAGCATTCTTATCCAGTGATATATTTTTTTCTCTTATCTAATAATTTTTCTTTCCATTCAAGACATCTCATATCCATTCTTGAAAGCTCAGATTTCCAGAGTTCATATAATATTATTTATATCACCAAAATGAAACCAAACATGGATAAGAAAAATGTATAATCAGGTTTGATGGAACCCCAAGGTGTCCAAACATTCCTATTACCTTTTCAATTTAAGGGGAAAAAATAATTTAAGGTGGGGGAACTGCCAAGTATTGGGAAAGGAAACAACAGCACCAAAAGGATAAGAGAAAAAGGAAATGGAGTATTGTGAAAAAGGATATATTGATCAAGAGCATACCATGCTGTGTCTGAATTAATATCATACTAAACTGTTAGGAGTGAAGCAGAGAAATAAGGAGTTACCAGACTTAAGAGAACCATAATATCAAGAGACCCAGCTGTCTTCATGGCCTTGAAGAAGATAGGCACAGAAAGGCAGAAGGAAAAAAAAACTCTAGATTTAAATCCTGAAGTGTGGACCAATACACTTGTGTGTAGTGCAGTCAGCAGATCTTCTCTTATCATTAGGTTAATTCTTCTCTTAAGAAAATATGTACTCTTACCAAGACATATCCAAGGGTATACTGTAGAGTAAGCAATTTCACAACAACCTCACACTATGTTTATTTTGTTGTATCCGATTGTTGTTACAGTGTTTTTCTTTGGTTTTAATCCTTGTTTGCTGACTAGTGTCAGTGTATTGTGAGATGGGCAGCTATATAAATTGTATGAATAAGTAAGGTTGAGAATCCAGAGAGGCTAGATTCAATCATAAGGAGCTAAAGTGGGACACAAATCATTACATGTCTGAACATGTTACGCAAACCTAGCCTGCGTTTATACAATAGCAAACATAGGTGTTAGCTACAAACCCCAATGATGCAAAAAGACAAAATGTGATGCTGGCGTAATGCAAATCCTGGCCTTTCATACTCGCATCCCTACATCACACACAAATACAGAAATCACATGCAGTACACCTCCTATCATTTACCCCCTTACTTTCCTCCTGCAGACACCATGACCATTAGCCCTTTCAGGCAGCAGATACAACCACATAATTTTACATGATGTTGTAGATGCCGAGAAGTAAAAAAAAAATGGTTTTCTCCCCTCAAATAAAATGACTGAAATCTTATGAAATCACCGAGAAATCTTGTCAAATCTGGCCATTTTGAGACATTACAGTTTTAAGTTTTTGAAGATGTACATATTTATGTGTTCTGTTTTTTCTGGAGCCATTGGTTAGAATGTTGAGTAATTCATGTCTCTGCTTTGAATGTCAATTAAAGAAGAAATTTAACATGAAAAAGGATCCTAGATTCAGTTTTTATCATCTATTATTAAAAATATTGTAGGGCAACAAGACTGGGAAAGAACTCTGCCTGAGATTGTGAGAAAATGTTAGGTGAGCAGGCAGTACTGAATGAATAAACCAAGCCAGACGTATACCAGGCCTTCTCTCATATATCCCTTTGACAACTCAGCAAGGGTTTGTTTGTATCTGTAGTGATAGCTCTATCAAATTCCCTATGATAAATGCCTCAAGGCATGGATGTTGCTACACAACATGATTTTTTATTCTGGGATAAAATTGGGATAATACTGGTGTGAAAATAGCAGGTGAATAATTTTTGGGGAAGTCATAAGCAAGTAGGACTAATAATACTTTAGATCAATTTATTGCAAATCAGGTTTTTAAACCAACTTCTGGGTAAATTGTAAGAAGAGTGATTGCACAAAATTGCAACATGCCAGTATATTTCAATATTCTTTTGATTTCAGTTTTGTCCAGGTGTATTAGTGGTATCTAAAACTTGTGAATTGCTCTCAGCATTGGAATAACAAAAAATATTTTGTGATGAATTAGTCATATCTAATTCAACAAAATATATTAACAATGATCTACTTTGCTTTAGTAGCAACTCTGTTTTAATTTTATGGGGTCCTCTATCCTGCATCTAATGCAACCTTCCACATCCTGGCATCTTCCAGATGTTTTAGGATTGCATGCTGACTCTGCTGGCTGGGAATTCTAGACACTGCAGTTCCTGCCTACCAGGAGGGCACCAAGTAGGGGAAGTCTGTTTTCACTGATATCTAAGGAAAGGCATATGTATTTTATTGCAGAATGGAATCTATCTAAATCTACAGCAGACCATTCCAGTAATAAACAAGGTAGAATATTTTATTATTTAACATTTCTTTTTAAAGCTCTCTCCTTTATTGTCTCAGTGCCATCTACACCCACATACAGATCACCTGGTTTTGACATCCTGGCACCTCTTCAATTTCTTCTTGTGCTCCAGCTCAGCACTGTTTCAGTGACTCTAAGAAGCTGTTCAACCTGAAGGAGAGCTACTGCCTCTGTGACATCTGTCTTGGGGGAAAAGTACAGTTGGACTGAAGAGCTAAGGTACCACTTCTTAACTTCCTTAAATAGAAAATTAAAGATTAAAAACAGACTATTCTCTCTCTGACCTCTGCTTAGAACTAACTTGCTTGATGGCTTGCGCTGTGGTCTGAATCAGAATGAATGGGCAGGTAAAGGGAAATGATGGAAACCAAAAAGCCCTCTGAAAAACAAGCTCATGTCACTACACAATTGATAATCAAATTGATCAAATGTGAAAAAAACAGCAATCAATGGTTGTTTCAGTGTTTGGGGTGTGGTCTAAAAGGCAGAGATACAGTTTAGAAAAATTACAATAATTAAAGGATTAGAAGTATAGATAAAACTTAAACAGTGAAACCAATATACTGGGAAATGTGGCATTACTGTTTCTTGAATTCTTTCTCTTACTATAATGCTGAATACAATCCTTAGTAATACACTCTGATTTAGATGGCAGGAAATAATATCTTCAGATATGGTGATTTGTGTTGGATTATCTAAACTAATGGTAGACATATTGAAAACTAGATTGGTATATTATGAACATAATGAATAGAGTATATTTGGATCTAGGAAAAATAATCTAAACTTTCTTCTTATCCGTAGAGTAACAGAATAACTTTGTCAATTGTTATGTTTCCATTTCTGTAAGAAATAATATATAGCATAGTTTGGGAACCATGGACCCTATGTTTTGTTTGGTGTAGTAGATTTGTGGGGCAGTGTGTAAAATTTTATTCTGAATTAAATTTCTTGGCATTTGAGATAGAAGATATTTTAAAGAGTACACTAAGTGGAAATATATACTACAGCACATGAATTAGTCTTAAACTAAGTAAACTCGTAACCTCACAGGGTTGTTGTTGTGGGGTAAATAGGAGGAGGAAGGAGTATTTGGTATGTTCGCCACCTTGAGTTATTTATAAAAATGATAAAGGTGGGATATAAAATAAATAAAATAAAATAATAAATAAATTTCTGAAAATCTGCTACCAAGGAAAAGCTGAGCTCAGCTTATGCCCATTATACATTTTTCTCAGAATTCTTCCTTTTTCACAAATCACCAAACCTGCAGGAAAAAGCAACTTAACTCAAAATCTTTCACAATTTACTTTGTGGTTAAAAGATAGTTCATTTAAAACTGAACAAATTCATTTTTTGTTGCTAAAAGAACTATTGCAAACTGTTTTCTCTGGTATTTTGCAGAATCTTTACATAGCCTGTGCTCTGCTTTTAGGAATCAAGAAAAGATAGAGAAAAGAACCTGACACTATTTGGGATATGGAAAGATACAATGATTAAGATTTTGAAACCAAGCAAAGAAATGGCTAAGAGGCTTGTAAAATTACATTGCTAGAATAGTGAGGCTTCAGTCTTTCTGCTCTCATCACCCTCTGGCCTTCCTAATTTTCAGTTCTCATGTTTCACCCAGATTGTTGCCTGTGTTTTTGTTTGTTTGGTTTACAAGTTTCCAACACGAGATTATTGACAATTCCTAATGGTAAAGTTCAGTAAATTGAAAAACATGAATAAACAACCATGATTGTTTCTCCTCAAAGAATGAAACCTACATCTAGCAGGTTAAACATCAACTTTACACAAAGCTAGTATATGGTTCGAATAAACTCAAGAGGTGGAACCTACCACACTTTTCAACCTCTGTGAAATAGGATGTTTTTGTCCAGAATAGTAGAAATCCTACTCTTATTAAAAGAAAACGCACACCTGTTCACAACACCTCATGTATAGGCATTTGATAGCCAGCCCTACCTGCAAAGTACTATTTACATGCCATTATCCATTGTTACGTTATTGACTACTAAGAAAATAGATGATTGCAACAGATTGCTAATCTCAAGAATTTGGGAGATTAAAGGGGACAGGTAGAATCAGTAATAAAGTGCTATTTGTAAATGAGAACCTTGTGTTGCACGGGCAGGATTTCAAATGTATTTATTCCTGATTTTTTTTAATGTACCACGTTTTTAAAAACTCTGTGCCTATCTTTCACCAAATACTTTTGATCCAACAATAGGTATAAATCTTTGGGAAACTTCAGAAGCATTGAGATCCTGCTGTTTTTAACTTTAAAAGATACTGATCTTTTTGCTCAATAACGTGGCAATTATATATGATGGTACATGAGGTAATCTGCAGATGTTTAACTGATTATCATATACTGTATGCAATCAGCTATAGCACCCAAGCAAAAAAATTGCCTTGGTATTATAGTAAATTAGATTTACTTGACATGCAAATGCCAACAGACTGTACTTTCATAGTTCAGTCATAGGGCAAATATTGTGCCTATTTGTACACTGTTCTTAAGCCTTGAATAACTGCTTTGTTTCAGATACAAAGTGTAACTGCTTCCTGCTGTCCAGTTCAGAAGGAAGAGCAGAGTTTAGCAGTATAGTACTATAAGAAGTTTAATTTCTTTGTGGATGATGGATACTGAAAACTTCAACCAAGTTGTTTATATAAACAATACATACTGAATTTTTACCTATAGGGCACTCAGTCTTAAACTTTGTTTAAAAAAAGACGCAAAGCAAAGTTTAGAAGCAGGCAGGCAGACCTCCAGAAGGCAGGCTGTAAAACTCTCATTCTTCTATTAGAACTGTGGGCTATTCTAGCCCCTTTTTGGTTCAAGTTACATTGTGCTAAACTGCTTTTCTTTTTTACCCCCTTCCCAGTTTCAAAATTGTGTTGCTTTCTCCTCTATGCTATATGTCTCCACTGGTTATGACAGGGGAGATGCATCATTTGGAGGAAGTTATTAGTCAGATTTCAGTGTGTTTGAATAGTTGCTTTAATGTTTAACTTGCATATTGTTGAAGATACTGGGAAAAGAGAATTTTTGTCCTGATTAGTGTATTGATAGTGTATGAAATTAGTAATTAATTACTGGAATATTGATTTTTAAATATCATGTGCAGCTTTAAAATAGTTTTCATATTGTATCTTTGGAGTTGCTTAGGTGTCTTTTGCTCATGAATTTTTTAGTATTTTCACTGTTTTTAATTCAGAAAGGGTCCTGGAGCCACTTATATAAAAGAAGTCAACAGATATGTGATGTAGGCTTACCGTCTAAAAGATAAGGTGCAGCAGCACAATGGGATACAGAAGGAATGGGGCTCAGGGGGGATTGAGGGCAACTCCACTACTGAAAGTTAATCTGCTGGAAAGAGTTTGGGCAGAGGAACAGGTTTTTCAGCAGAAGGAGTGATCAGTGTAACTGGTTTTTCAACAGAGATTATACTACAATTTGATATTTCTTTGATTTATTTTACTACTAATATAATTTGCTCTGAAATAGGAAAACATGTAATTCAATGTTTGAAGGTTTTACCCTGTGTTAGGGTAAAGCAGATCAGGTTTAAATATAGCTCAGCAAAATTCCATTTAGAATTTTTTTTAACATGCTTTTATACTTCAGCCAATCTTAGATTTTCCCAAACTTGTGGACACTTCCTTTTTAGATGTGAATGGGGCTTCTCTGACTATTGAAGGAGAGGCACTGATTGGACAGATTTGCTATTATTTATATAATGAGGCATGGATAGACAAGCAAAATGGGGCAAGCAAAATAGTGTCTGCATTGTTACTTCATGCAGTGCATTGTTGTTCTGATTAGCCAAGAAGAGTCTGATGCCCTTTCACTGGCTTGGAAAGTCAGCTGAGAACTCAGAGGTCTGTCCTACAGCAGGGGTGGCAATATTTTGGTAGCTGCAGTTGGAACTTAAAAAACAAAAACAGGCTCCCAAGGCCCACAGTGAAGGAAGGGATAAGTAATAATGTCACAGGAGGGATAAACACTGAGATTTTAAGCCTAGTTTAAAGCAACTACTTCTTTTAGTTTTTAGCTGGAAATCAATGGAAAATTATGGTACTGTTATTCAGTAGTTTCCTGGCAATCTTACACTGCAGAATCTAGGGCTGCCAAAATAGGGAGCATGGATGCACTATGTAGGACCTGGGTTTCCCACTGCTCTCTAAGAAGAGGCTGATTGAAGACACAGAATGCTGGTGCTAAAGGTCCTGATACCACTTTGCAGCAACTGGATTTATTTAGTGCTAGATGAAAAATTGCCTGAAATGCAGCAAATCTCCTTAAAGTTGCTGGAAGAGAAATACATTCATAAATAAAATAGAATAGAATAATAATAATTCGTGTTCACACATTTTTTAGAACCTGCACTTCATCTGCTTCTTTTCCTTTACTCCTCAATTGCTGTAGCCACACAGAACTGAAATTACATATTCTGAAGGTGGGAAGTTTCTGTTGACCCTCCAGCTAGTATTTAGTTAGAGAAATATATATTATCTCCATCGATAAAAACAAGAAACCCAGGTAAGATCTTACCTAGTTTATTAGGTAAGTGCCACAACAAACTGAAGGATGTTTAAAAACTTCACCCATCCAATCAGCAGAAGTAAAAATGAACACACAAAGAAGGGATTGAAGTTTTTCTACTCTGAGTGAGGGATTGGACTTAATGACTTAAGGACCTCTTCACTGCTATGATTTTGTGAAGGCAGCCAAAACTCACACCTGTAGCTGATGTCATGCTTTAGCCCAGATTAACAACCATTGTGGCTGACCCAAATAATGCCCATGAATGGTGACCTCACTAAGCTTAAGTTAAGAGTCTCTTTCCATCTGAGGCTCCAAATTAAGTAATGGTTTTCTATATATTGACCACGTACTTTTCAAGGTTTGTGGCTTTAGCCAGTAAATATAAGATTGAAAATTCTGAATGCTACTTTAAAGCAGAACTGTGCAATTTATTTCTATCCAAGGGCTTTGAATGTCATGCTATCTGGCCACGCTGCAAAAAGTAGGAGCAGCAGGACAAAAAGTGTTTTTCCCCTAAATAATTACTTGAGAGGGGCTATTTGGTAGAAAACTTTGAAAACGGTCTCCAGACTCTACCTAAGACTTCTTGGGTAGGGGTGGGGGGACAGATGGCCTTTGGTTGTGCTCTAAATAGGCTGACCTTATGTACCGTTTTGAATGGGACAGTCTCATTTTTTAAACATTTCCCAACTGTCCCGTCATTTTAATATAAACGTCAATTTTGTCCTGTTCTTTTAAAAACGTTGGAGCCGTTATTGCGAAAAGCGGGAAAAAATTGAAATTGAAATTGAAAAGGAGGCTGACTTACCCATTGGCAGTAGTTCTCAATCCGGCAGGAAACCTAGAGCAGGAACCGCAGGAACAGCTGATTGGTGGTGAGAAAGAAGAAGAGTTGCTGCCGCCAATCAGTGCAGTGGAAGATGGTCAGAAAAGCATGCCCAGCAGAAAAGAAGCTGATTGGCTCTCAGGCCAAAATGGTGGGAACAAAATAAAATAAAAGGGCATGCCAGAGAGGAACAGGTTGTCAGGGACTCCTCCGTTCCTGTCCTCCCGTCCCAGCTCTCCACAGCCCTCAGCCCACCTGCAACCTCTGTGCCCAACGCCACCCCTGCACCAGCCTCTCCATACCCAACCATTGCTGCACCTCCCCCTCCTGCACCTTCCCAGCAAGGACCAGCAAATGGATCTTAAAACTCTTAAAAACTTTTTTTATTGTCTTACCTTTTCATGAATACGGAATATTACATAATATTACATAAGTTTAACCCCGTCCCATTTTGCCATCCCGATGTCCCGTTTTTGTCTCAAGGAAATATGGTCAGCCTAGCTCTAAATGGTGATTCTTTTTATCACCAATCTGTAAATGAATGTACAAGCAATGCCAGTCTGACTTTTATAGGCTGATAATAAAATTGTGTTACTTCTAAGATGTATCTCTAGTTCTCTAGTTGTAACCTCTGAATTTTTATCTCAGTGTTAGCACGCCATTATCATTCTAGTGTTCTTAATTTTTGCTTGTTAACATTATTCATTTCACTCAATTTATCATAACAATATGTTCTTTTCACCATTGATAATTTCTTGTGTAATTTTATTGTACAAAATAACCTTTCTTCCTCATGATTATGATCAGAATGCAACAAAATTATCAGTAGAATTTGTTAACCTTTAACTTTTTTCCCAGTTATTTTAAATTTCTGCCTGTTCATAGCATACAAACTGACTTCACTGGTGTTGGAGCAACACTTACAATACGGAAGGCAGAGAGCTTTTCAAAGGTCTGAAGCCCATCAGCAGTAAGTTGTACCATGGGATTTATGGTTTAGGCAGCTGAGCTAGCATACTTTTATTCTAGGTCTGTGTCTCTGGTTCTGATTATTCTAGTTTGGTTGTTTCTCCAGTCATCAATGTAGCTTTACAATCATTTTCTTTTGTTCCAGCTACCTTATATACTTGTTGTGTTGAGGATAAAGTGAGGGCTGAATTCATATAAGGAGTATGTAAATGTAAGTGTAACTGTAAGTAATTAGGAGATTAGTAGGAGCAGGAGACCTAGGTTCTAGTTCACCCGCAGACACAGAAATTCACTAGGTGACTTTGGGGCAGGCAGTCTCTCTTAGTCCAACCTATCTCACAGGGTTGTTATTCTGGGGAAAAATAGGAAGCAGGGACACTATGTATGCTACCTTGAGTTTCAGTACAAAAGGTAGGATACAAGTCAAATAAATACATACATATGTGCACACATACTTTTTTTCAGTGGAGGGCCCCAGTCTAATTTCTTATTAACTGTTGAAGGACAACTACCAAATAAAACTGAAGAACACTGAACTGAATAAGGTGAAGGGTAACCACATATGCTATATTTTCCTAGGAATTTTCTGTGGAGGGATCTGTTGGCACTTTTCATTAAAATGTGCCTTCCTAAGGTTTGACCGAATTTGTCAGTTCAGGGTATTGAATATGCATCTCCATTATGACGTTGATTTATTAGTTGTTCTTTAGAAGTTTGAAATCAAAGTATAGAGTGGGGGAGACTTGGCTTAGTTTGGCATGTATGAAAAATCTAGTGAATCACAAGTTTACCGTAAGCAATACATGTGAAGCAGCTGTTAAATAGATTCTGATTTATTTTAGTCAGACTGTATTTGAACGTGAGATGTTATTCTTTTTATGAACAGAAAAATAGAAAATATAGAAAGTTATAAAGAAACAAAACTAAAAAAGAAGACTAAAAAAGAAACAAAACCAAATAGAATATATATTCATGGATTGTTGTTTATTCGTTTAGTCACTTCCGACTCTTCGTGACTTCATGGACCAGCCCATGACAGAGCTTCCTATGGGTCTTCCCTAATCTCTTTAGTCTGATCCTAAATTGTGCAATAAGACGTTTGTGATCAGAACTACAGTCAGCTCCAGGTCTTGTTTTTACCGACTGTATAGATATCCGCCACCTTTGGCTGCAAAGGATGTAGTCAATCTGATTTCGGTGTTGTCCATCTGGTGAAGTCCATGTATAAAGCCGTCTCTTAGGTTGTTGGAAGAGAGTGTTTGTTATGCAGAGTGAGTTGTCTTGGCAAGATTCTATCAGCCTATGACCTGCTTCGTTTTGTTCTCCCAGGCCATGCTTACCTGTAATTCCAGGTGTCATTTGACTGCCCACCTTAGCATTCCAGTCTCCCGTGATGAAAATAACGTCTCTTTTAGGCGTGTTGTCCAGCAGGTGCTGCAGTTCCTCATAGAACTGCTCTACTTCAGCTTCTTCAGCATCTGTGGTTGGGGCATATATTTGGATCACTGTGATGTTAGATGGCTTGCCCTGAATTCGAATTGAGATCATTCTATCGTTTTTTGGATTGTATCCAAGCACTGCTTTAGCCACTTTACTATTAATTATGAAGGCTACTCCATTTCTTCTGTGGTCCTCTTGTCCACAGTAGTAGATCCGGTGGTCATTTGATGTGAAGTGGCCCATTCCAGTCCATTTCAGTTCACTGACGCCCAAAATGTCTATCTTGAATCTTGACATCTCACCAACAACCACATCCAATTTGTCCTGGCTCATAGATCTTACATTCCAGGTTCCAATGGTGTGTTGATCCTTAGAACATCGGATTCGCCGTTCACCACCAGCACCGTTGGCTGCTAGCCGTCCTTTCGGCTTTGAGCTAGCTGCGTCATCACGTCTGGGGCTAGTTGAACTCATCCTCTGTTCCTCCCCAGTAGCATTTTGACCATCTTCCGACCTGGGGGTCTCATCTTCCGATGGTATACTGACATATCTCTGGTTGTAGTGATCCATTTAGTTTTCACGGCAAGAATACTGGGGTGGGTTGCCATTACCTTCCCCAGGGATCGCATTTAGTCTGACCTCTCTGTCATGACCTTCCCGTCTTGAGTGGCCCTTCACGGTTTAGCTCATAGCATCATTGAGGTGCTCAAGCTCCAGCACCACGACAAGGTAACGATCCTTTGCTGAAATATTCATGGATACAAATATAAAAGTTTCAGTGAATGTTAACCATATTTAGTTATAATCTACACCAAAAAAACAATTGCTCATAACATCAATTCTGTAGACCACTCAGTAGTTGGGGCCATATAGTTATCCTTTCATTGCTGAAGAGTAAGTCTTTTAGGAATAAATAGGGCATGGACAATCCACTGTTGTTCTCCATATGTAAATTTCCATACAACAAGAATATACTTAAAAAGAATATGTACAACTGAGAATATTAAAACCTGTCTCAAACTTGAGAGACTGCATGTAACAACTTCGTCCCAAAATGGAACAATTATATAACATTGTACAAATATGTATTTAAATAAAGCATTAATCTTATTGTGTCTCCAACAAAATATCAATTTACTCAAGTCTGTTTTATATAAACACAGTGAAGTCCATTCAGTTTGAAACATTCTTGTTCTTAAGACATAATCTAACCACCCAGAGTCCCCCGATGGGAGGAGATGGGTGGGGACAAATTGAATGAATGAATAAATAAATAACATCTACTGAAGTTTTGGGTTTTGATGTTAAACATCACTTCTCACTCTCTAGGCAAAATAGGAGTCTAATTCTTTATTTGTTCAAACATTAAGGTTTTATCATGAAATTGATTTATTACCAATAACATTTTATAAAGAGTAATTGTAGGGGTTTTGTTGTATATCGGATTTAGGAATTGCCTGTAATAGGTTAGATGCTTCCAGGGTTGAAAATGCTGCAGCTCCAAATTGAGGTGTCACTAAATGTTAACGTAACAACTGTAAATACTGCTACTGATCCTACTAGGCAGATGATAGTTACCCTTTAGTGGAAAAAATGTAAAAATTAATCATTTCATCTACTGATTTATTCTAACTATAAATTTCACCTTCCAACCAAATTTTCCAAATAATAGGAAAGAGAAAGAGTTTGGTCTAGGTTATTTCCAAGGTTTCTTCCAGTTCTGTTTCTAATTTACAGCTAACAATCCTTGCAGAAAATCATAGCTGCCTTCTGTTAGTAACTAAGTTGTATCTCCAGTTTCTTTGGTGTTGTTTCACTAAATTGACATGAACCACCATTGAATTGGTGATGTATTGACCCAGACTATTCTTACATTCCATACTCCTTTCTCAAACAAGGAAAGGCTCTTTACCAGTTTTTATGACTGCTTTATTCATTCTACTGCTTATCTTTACCTAGGCTAAACAAAGTTCCTCCTCATGAGCTTGGTGATATTTCATAATAATTAAGGTTTATTCTTTCTTTGCAGGACTGCCAACATTTGTTAGATTAGGGGATAGAAGCTACTAGAATGTATAAGGCCAGGATGTTTATGATCAGCAATTGTACTGGATCTGAGGACACTCTGCAGTGTAGTCTTAGATAAGGAATCTATTTTTAATACTCCCAAGAGCCTCTACCAGTGTCCATTCATGCCCTATTGGAAACTTGTTTCCTGGTACGCACTGTTTGCCTTTGGGTTTTCTACATTGTGCTCTTTCCTAGTGTTCCCTAGTCACATTTTGTCACTTTACTGAAGATTGCCCCTACAATTTTCTCAGTCTATCATGACTATTTTTTTTCTTTTCCTTTGGTTACCAAAATGGGTAAGCCAGCCATGTACATTGGGTTGAAGTGGACCTTCATCCATAACCAAGCAATTAATCAGTTAGTAACTGTTTTACATTTATGACACTTTTTAGACTCGAGCTGAGTCTTGCCAAATAAATTACTCAGCCATAATTATACTGCCCACCTGAGGCTTTTTCACCTCCCAAAGGAATGCTGTAATGGTTTCTTTTGAGCATTGTATATGCTGCCTCAATAACTGGAAAGTAACTGAAAAGCTCAAAGTCCATTGTTTATCAGAGAACACAGGTCTTTATATACATATTCTCTGTCAATATGTAGCGGCCAAGGTATGACTTATCATTACCTTCACATTGATAATGATTATCACCTTCTTAGAACTCTAGAATGGGATGGGGTGCCCTTTTTTGGCCTGCAAGCTGAATTCCCTTGTAATAATCTGGGGTGACATGGCTGTGTGGTATTCACTGTATTCACTCTCCCACTGAAACATTCCTTTTGCTGCTGCTTTTTTCTTCTGTTCATCTTTTGTGTTTCTTCTTAGCAATAATGGCAACTGGCAGTAAAATAATATAAATATCTGAGTGGAGTATTTATTCTGCAGTTGCTAGTGGTGGGGCTTACAACTTGTCTGGCTGGTTTGACTATTGATTACTTGGCTGAGACTTCTGATGTAAAATAATTCAATCTGTTGTTGGTTTCTGCCCCTAGGCAACATTCATTACTTAATTCAGTTAATTAATTCAGTTTAATTAATTCAGTTCTTATAATCTCTATTTTTCATGCTATGTTCAACTGTTGCAATAAACCGTTGACTGGAAAAACCCCTAGCATCTCCAGACCAGGTTTCCCTGTTTCCATCCTGCCTTTTCTTTTCTAAAAGTCATGAGGATAATTTCAAAAACTTCTAGTTCCATTTTAATTAGTCATAGTTTAGTATTAGATGGAAGCTCTGAACAGAAGCTTGTCTTAACCATTGTTTTCTTGAAAGATGCATAAATTAGAATTTGACTTTAATTTAAAACAAACCATAGTAGAGAATAATCATTTTGCTGGTTGTATACTCTGCTCTGCTGCAGAGGAAGTGGGAAGCTAGGCTAGTCTGGGTTACAGTAATCCATGATTAATGTGATGCCTGAACACAGTAACTAAAAAAGGGTTCTTGAGTTAATACAGGAGCAAAATGGCAAGACAGTATTGTCAGGCTTGGTGTGCTTCAGTTAATTATAGTAGCGACACAACATACCATGCCCGAGAGAATTATTGATAAAAAAATGTTAGTTATACTATGAATTATTCATGGTTAATGGTGTGCTTAAAGAAAATGCTGTGCTGTGATCCTGTAAAAACAGGAAGGGGAGTGATACTTCCGAACGCAGATATTCAACTTTGAAGATGGAGGAAGTGATCTTCAGCTTTTGGGATACATACACACAGTAGAATCTTCATAACTGGTTGAATCTCAGAAATCAGAGCAGTGACTAGTTGAGTATAACTCTCAATGGCTACATATGAGATTTAGTATCCCTGTCATGATTAGCAAGAACTATGTTTAACTTAAATAAGTTTCAGAACCCAGGTGAGGGTTTTTTTGGTGCAGAATTCTGACTTTTTATATTACATACTCTAACACTACATCATATATTAGCTTCCAATAACCTTGTGCTATCCAGGTGTTTTGGAGCATCACAGAACCCTTATTTTGGTCCATGCTGACTGGGGACTGACAGGTAGTAAATGCAGAAGCATCTGGAGGATATCAGATTGCTTGATTTCTGTTGTTAGAAACAGCTTTTTGGCCTTTGGGAGTCTGTAGTCAACTATCAGAGTTTTTTGGGGGAAAAACTTGGTAGGATTAATGTAATGTGTATTATGTTCTGATGTGAAACAAAGTTATCATAAGAGAATGGTTCCCAGTGAAAAATCTCTAGAGCATCCTTCCCTTACACATGTGTTTGGCTACAACTTAATATAGCTATTGATGGGAATTCTAGTCCTAAATATCTGCAGTGTTGGGTCAGAGAGGATGCTTTTTGTGTAAAGACATTAAAATAATACTATTTTTTTCACTCATCTGATAGAATTACTTTTAATTTATCTATAAATCATTCCTCATTTGCATTGTTAATAACAACCCCAGAACAAATAGTACATGGGAAGATTCACAACTCTTAGACTATATCAGTAATATATACATTTTTAATTGGTTAAAGAGAGTTGGATTTTAGGGTGGGGGTGGGAAGGGATTAATATGAAGTAGGCATATACAAGGATGATAAAAAGGCAATAATAGTAAAAATGCAGTTTTACTAGCCTGACAAGGCAATATTGTTCCTAGCATAGCAAAGATAGGATTTAACCACGGAAGCAAGTTTTCAACATTTCCTTCCTTTTCTTCATAGTAAGCAACTGTAGTCATCATCATCATCATCATTGTAATATCATAGTCTAAGAAGTAGATGAATCCCACTTATTCAGCATGAAACATTTCTTTGTATAGGAAGAGAATACTCAATAGATCTGTACAATCCATGATATTGACAGAAAGAAACCCCCTTTCAGTTACTGATTGATTCATTACTGCTCAAGCAGGATAATTTCAAAAAAGGTTTTAAAAACTTATGAGTTGAAAATGAGAAAATGATTTCAGCAAGCTAGTGAAGAGGGATATCCGCTATAGTTATTCTCACATGAATGCCTGGAAATGAAATTTGCGACTCATTGCTATTCAGGATGCCAAACATGAGGTTTGAGTGGTGCCTCATCTCAGCTTTCTCTCCACTTTATTCAAGGACGTCCCTGAAGAACCTTTGAAGTGGAGATGACACACGCTGAAAAAGAAGCAAATGGATTAGACAATCCAACTTTTATTGTAAGTTTGTATTTTCATTTTAAATCAAATGCCTGCATAAATGAGCTTTAATCATACAAAAGAAAGTAAAGAGCAAGAATGATGTAGGCAACAGCTGGTGTCACATGCAATCACTTGGATTTATTGTAAAACTAGGTTTTTCCTCCCAAGAGCTATTAGAATGGCATTTAAAACATTCATATCTAAGCTGCAACATTTGCTGCTTGTATTTCCCCTTTTTTTTATTCTGAAAAAAGTAGGAGAAAGGACTGATATTCATTTTAATAGGAGTCCTTTCTGCTATTTTTGTCAGAATATTAATTCACTATGAATCATATACTATAATTTCCTTCTCAGTTTTTAAAAAAAAGATAATCTGTTGTTTCTTGCTATTCATAGTCTACCTGAAATAGAACAGGCTGTGACAAAGAAATAATGTTACAATTTAAGAGGCTTTCACATTATTTGTTTGGAATTTTTTTGTATACCGCTTCTCATTAAAAGAAATCTTGAAGCTCTTGAAGTTTTATAGTCTTTTGCATTCTTCCTCTTTTTTCTCTTACTCTGTGCTATTTATTTATTTATTTATTTATCAATCAAACTTATATCCATTTAGCTATAATTTGAAATTTGCAGTTCTCTGAATTTTGCAGAAAATTAACATACAGTGAAATTTATTTGCAGAGAACATTAAGCAAAATTGAGAACAATGCATGTGTTTAGAGAAATGTGCACCAAATTACATACATATTTCCATTAAAAAACCCTTAAATTTCACAATTCAAATGGTATATTTGCAGACTGAAAAACTGGGAGAAACTGGAATAGATTTGCCCATCTTCATTTAGGAGTATGTGCCAATTTTACTCTGAGTCTTCATTTATTTGGATACTTCCACCTGTATAGAGGATACATTGGATTGATTGATGATTGACTGCCATCAAGTTGATGTTGACTCCTAGTGACCACATGGAAAGATTTTACCCATCATGATCTGTCCCCAACCTGGTTCTTCAGGTCTTCCAACAGTGCACTTATCACCGCTATAACGAGACTATCCACCTTGTTGCTGGTCATTCTGTTCTGCTCTTTTCCTCCATATTTCCCAGCATTATAGACTTCTTAGGGGGACGCGGTGGCGCTGCGGGTTAAACCGCTGAGCTGCCGATCGGAAGGTCGGCGGTTCGAAACCGCGCGGCGGGGTGAGCTTCCCAGCATTATAGACTTCTTAGGGGGACGCGGTGGCGCTGCGGGTTAAACCGCTGAGCTGCCGATCGGAAGGTCGGCGGTTCGAAACCGCGCGGCGGGGTGAGCTTCCCAGCATTATAGACTTCTTAGGGGGACGCGGTGGCGCTGCGGGTTAAACCGCTGAGCTGCCGATCGGAAGGTCGGCGGTTCGAAACCGCGCGGCAGGGTGAGCTCCCGTTGCTAGTCCCAGCTCCTGCTCACCTAGCAGTTCGAAAACATGCAAATGTGAGTAGATCAATAGGTACCACTTCGGCGGGAAGGTAACGGCGTTCCATGTCGTCATGCTGGCCACATGACCCGGAAAATGTCTACGGACAACGCCGGCTCTAAGGCTTAGAAACGGAGATGAGCACCGCCCCCTAGAGTCGGACACGACTGGACTTTACGTCAAGGGAAACCTTTACCTTTACCTATAGACTTCTTAGAGAGCTAGGTCTTCACACAGTGTGTACCAAATATGATAATCTGAGCCTGGTCATTTGCACCTTAAGTGAGAACTCTGGATTGATTTGTTCAGTGATCCATTCGTTTGTTTTCTTGGCTGTCCATGCTATTCTCAGGAGTCTTCTCCAACACCAAAGTTCAAAAGCATCAATCCTCTTCTAAGCTTGTTTCTTCGAAGTCCAACTTTCTCTCTCATGCAGAATTCTGATCTTTGTAGGTATAAACACATCACATACCACACATGCATTGTGAAATAAAGAGAAGGAAAGCATGTGTTAGAATCTAGTGGCACAAGTTCAAAATATTTTATTCCTATGCCATTGTGCAGAGGATCATAGCTCAATGGTACAGTATGTTGTTTTGATCCTGTATACTTTGTATCTACACTCTCAGATTAAAGAACAATAGGTAGACGGTGCTAGGAAAGTTTGGTACCAGAGATCATGGAAAACTCTTACAGGTCTAAATATTGGCTAAGTGGGCCAACAATCTGATTTGTCATAGGAGGCTTCATATGCTTGCATGTGGAAGGATGAACTGCCCTGAAACAGAAAAATGTTACACACAAGTGTCATGGTCAAAGTTTTTTCTCTATAGAGATCTGACTGTCAGATAGTTGTAGAGAAAAAAAAAGTTTAAATCACTTAGAATTGCTTGCAAACTGGCACACAGGTTTCAAAAGAAAACAGTATAAAAGGAGGGTCACTATACTCCTTAAAATACAGTGGTCTTCTGCAATGTCACTACAGGTCTTTTGATTTACTTAAGATGTTTGGGAGGGCTTTAGTTGTTGTGTGTGCTACTGTGATGCCATGTGATTGTAATAGTCTGTTGGTTGTTTCTAATATGTTTTTGATGTTTGGTAGTGTTATCTTTTTCATAGCTTGTGTTGGTTGTGCTGTAGTGGGTTGAGTGGCCAGGCACTTTTTGATAAAGTTGCATGGGTATTTGTTTTGTTGGAAGATGTTATATAGGCAGTCTGTTTCCTTTTCTAGTGTTCCTGGTTGCTGCAGTGTGTTTGTACTTGTATGAATAATGTTCTTACACAGCTCCTCTTGAGGGAAGTTAGGTTGTTACTTTGGTAATGGAGCACTTGGTTAGTGTGGGTACAACCCCAAGCTACATATATTCTCTTCTACTGGAATGAGAACATCCTTTGTTTTTATAGACTGATGATGGCAAACATTACTGTAACTTCACTGAAGATGGTACTACAGTGCTAGACTATGAAGAAAAGCCAGAAGACTTCAGCAAACAAGGCTGTAACAAGATAGCCTATACTGTCACAGAGATACCTCCATGGTACCTCTGCATCTTCCTTGGAATTCAGGTAAAGCTTCAAAGAACAAGTGAGCTGGGACTTCTTGGCAGGTATATGTTGTGCAAAAAGGTGAATGAAAATATAGTTGAGAATAAGAAATATATTCTGGTATGTGAGTCAGCTGACACAATATAACTATGTCTGGCTGTGTGGCTGTCTGTCTGTCTATCTATCTTTCATCTCCCCTGCAGTTTTCTTGGCAAGATTTTTGGGAGTGGTTTGCCATTGCCTTCTTCCTAGGGCTGAGAGAAAGGGACTGGCCCAAAGTCACCCAGTTGGCACCATGCCTGAGGTGGGACTAAAGCTCACAGTCTGCTGATTTCCATCCCAGAGCCTTTAACCTCTACCCCAAATATATAAATATAAATATAAACATAAATAAATAAAAGAATCAGGGAGTGTTTTATTTTTTCTAACAAAATGCCAGATTTACAACAGCAGAGACTTTCCTGTCAATACATTTTTGTATTTCTGAGGCCTCTTCTAATTTATTGTTGTCTTCTTCTTTGACAGTGTATCTTCAAAAAATGGGGAAGTTTTTTTTTCCTTTTTAAAAGGAACCACTAATTACTAGTTCTGTCTAGGTCAATGAAGTGTGACAACCCCCATGCCTTTCATAACAGCGTAGGGATTTTTGTTCTATCTCTCTATTGCCTGATGTCTTCAGCAACACTCTACCTGTTTCTTCTTGTTTAAGTAGAAAACACTACTAGATCCGGCATGCTGGCAAAGTAGTATTGACAAGCTTTTTCAAGAAGCAGTTTTCTGTTATAAGTCATCTCTTCACACTAACCTGAATGTGAAGGCTGAAACTAGACACAGGACATTCATGATTAGGGTTTCTACCATCCCTTTTTATGTTTAAAAAAAAATGTGCAGGGTGGAGGGAGGGAATGGGTATGTCTGCACTCTTAACCCTACAGGGTGGAACAGGCTCCTGGTTTTAGAGGTAGAGCTACCACCAGGCACTGCCCACATGATAAATCATAGCCTAAGCATGTTGATAATTTGTGCTTATGGAGAAGGAAACACCTCTTCACAAACATTCCTTTTAATTGCTTTGGAACCATACTAAAATACACTAAATTATTTGGGTAGTTTGTTGTTGTTTATTTGTTTAGTCGCTTCCGACTCTTCGTGACTTCATGGACCAGCCCATGCCAGAGCTTCCTGTCAGTCGTCAACACCCCCAGCTCCCCCAGGGGCAAGTCCGTCACCTCTAGAATATCATCCATCCACCTTGCCCTTGGTCGGCCCCTCTTCCTTTTGCCTTCCACTCTCCCTAGCATCAACATCTTCTCCAGGCTGTCCTGTCTTCTCATTATGTGGCCAAAGTATTTCAGTTTTGCCTTTAATATCATTCCCTCAAGTGAGCAGTCTGGCTTTATTTCCTGGAGGATGGACTGGTTTGATCTTCTGGCAGTCCAAGGCACTCTCAGAATTTTCCTGCAACACCACAGTTCCAAAGCATCTATCTTCCTTCGCTCAGCCTTCCTTATGGTCCAGCCCTCGCAGCCATATGTTATTATGGAGAACACCATTGCTTTAACTATGCGGGCTTTTGTTGTCAGCATGATGTCTCTGCTCTTGACTATTTTATCGAGATTTGTCATTGCTCTTCTCCCAAGGTGAAGCGTCTTCTGATTTCCTGACTGCAGTCAGCATCTGCAGTAATCTTTGCACCTAGGAATACAAAGTCTTTCACTGCTTCTACATTTTCTCCCTCTATTTGCCAGTTATCAATCAAGCTGGTTGCCATAATCTTGGTTTTTTTGAGGTTTAGCTGCAAGCCAGCTTTTGCACTTTCTTCTTTCACCTTCATCATAAGGCTCCTCAGTTCCTCTTCACTTTCAGCCATCAAAGTGGTATCATCTGCATATCTGAGATTGTTAATGTTTCTTCCAGCGATTTGAACTCCAGCCTTGGATTCCTCAAGCCCAGCTTGTCGCATGATGTGTTCTGCGTACAAGTTGAATAGGTAGGGTGAGAGTATACAGCCCTGCCGTACTCCTTTCCCAATCTTAAACCAGTCCATTGTTCCGTGGTCTGTTCTTACTGTTGCTCCTTGGTCGTTATACAGATGCTTCAGGAGGCATACAAGATGACTTGGTATCCCCATACCACTAAGAACTTGCCACAATTTGTTATGGTCCACACAGTCAAAGGCTTTAGAATAGTCAATAAAACAGAAATAGATGTTTTTCTGAAACTCCTTGGCTTTTTCCATTATCTAGCGGATATTGGCAATTTGGTCCTAGTTCCTCTGCCTTTTCGAAACCCAGCTTGTACATCTGGCAATTCTTGCTCCATGAACTGCTGAAGTCTACCTTGCAGGATCTTGAGCATTACCTTACTGGCATGTGAAATGAGTGCCACTGTTCGATAGTTTGAACATTCTTTAGTGTTCCCCTTTTTTGATATGGGGATATAAGTTGATTTTTTCCAGTCTGATGGCCATTCTTGTGTTTTCCAAATTTGCTGGCATATAGCATGCATTACCTTGACAGCATCATCTTGCAAGATTTTGAACAGTTCAGCTGGGATGCCGTCATCTCCTGCTGCCTTGTTATTAGCAATGCTTCTTAAGGCCCATTCAACCTCACTCTTCAGGATGTCTGGCTCTAGCTCACTGACCACACCGTCAAAACTATCCCCAATATTGTTATCCTTCCTATACAGGTCTTCTGTATATTCTTGCCACCTTTTCTTGATCTCTTCTTCTTCTGTTAGGTCCTTGCCATCTTTGTTTTTGATCATACCCATTTGTGCCTGGAATTTACCTCCAATGTTTCTAATTTTCTGGAAGAGGTCTCTTGTCCTTCCTATTCTATTGTCTTCTTCCACTTCCGCACATTGCTTGTTTAAAAATAATTCCTTATTGGGTAGTTTAAGTGTAGGCAATTCCAGTTAGGAAAGGAATTAAATCAGCTTTGGCTTTATTTGAGTAAATGGATTCCAAGAATCAAACAGAGACTCCACCAAGGACTCCATAATCAAACAGAAATTCAGAAGTGATTACTTAATTTATATCCTACAAGTAACTCATGAAGCAATTAACAGAGTGTATATGAAAAGGAAAACATCTATTATTCCACAATATTGCATGGTTTAAACTTCATTCTTTGCAAGCTATTCAAAGGCAATGGAAGTTCATAATGTCGGGTTTTCTGCAAGGAATCACCTTCCAGTTGGGAGGTACTTCAGAATTTAATTCAGAACACCCTGCTAGTTCAGGGAATCTTTTGTACTGTATAATTAATAGTTGGATATCCACATGTGGTTCAAAATCTTATATGAAGGAAAGCCCAACATCCTTCAAAGTACTTTCCTCCATTTAAGTTGAACTATCACTTTCCTAATTTTAGCTAAAATCTATTTGAATTAGTTTCATATGATCAGGAGATGGGCCATTCAGACCATTGCATTGTTTGGGTGGAAAATGGAGGTACAAAAATATGAACTTTGATCTCATTGTAAATAGGACTTCTAGTACATATTTTCATTGATTTCACTATCATCACTTAGTACAACTACACATAGATTTGTAGTTCATGTAGTTACCTAGACCTCTTTCAGTCAGGTTTCAGGCCCGGTTATGGGACAGAAAGGGCATTGGTCGCACTTATGGATGATATTTGGTGGGAGCGGAATGGAGGGAGCGCATCCATCCTGGCTCTTCTTGACCTCTCAGCGGCTTTCGATACCATCAACCATGGTATCCTTTTGGGTCGGCTCAGGGAGCTGGGGGTGGGCGGCGTAGTTCTGCGCTGGTTCACCTCCTTCCTCCAGGGCCAGTCCCAGTTGGTGGTAATAGGGGAGGAGAGGTCAGTCTCATGGATTCAGAATGCAGCCGCGCGGACAATCTTGGGTGCTCCAAGATTTGCACACGTAATACCTTTGTTGCGTGAGCTGCACTGGGTCCCAGTTTGCTTCCAGGTCCAATTCAAGGTGTTGGTTATTACCTTTAAAGCCCTACATGGCATGGGACCAGGATATCTGAGGGACCGTCTCATCCCTATTACATCGACTCGCCCCACCTGGTCATGCAGGGAGGGCATGTTATGGACCCCATCTATAAAATAATTTCATCTAATGTGGTCTCGGAAGCGTGCCTTCTCTGCTGTGGCTCCTGCCCTTTGGAACATCCTTCCCCCAGAGGTCCGACAGGCCCCTTCGCTCCTGGACTTCTGAAAACGACTAAAGACCTGGTTTTGTCAGAAGGCTTGGAATGGGAGGGGGAATAGTTATACTTGGGGCTGGCTAGTGCCCTAAGTGATTTTGAGGGGCGTCCTACACTCATGGACTGACTAAAATCTCTT
Organism: Candoia aspera; assembly: GCF_035149785.1. Classification (NCBI taxonomy): domain Eukaryota; kingdom Metazoa; phylum Chordata; class Lepidosauria; order Squamata; family Candoiidae; genus Candoia; species Candoia aspera. The sequence goes on along the minus strand of NC_086159.1, from coordinate 33,795,996 downwards.
GCCACTTAGATTTTACTATATTCTTATTTTATTGTATTGTTATATTTAAATGGTTTTAAGTTTTAAGTGCATTTTATTGTAAACCGCCCAGAGTCCCCCATGAGGGGGAGATGAGTGGTGAATAAATTTATAAATAAATAAATAAATAAATAAATAAATAAATAAATAAATAAAATTTGTCAAATTGGGGGAATTTAATAGAAAAGCAAGGCCAGGTAGAATGAATGCTAGCTATTGGTGTGGCCTTGGGTTTGGTGACAGTTTAAGGTTTCTGTTCTGCTTTGTTTTTTTTCTAAATGTTTAGGCATTTAAACTCCATCTTCCTTTATAATGAAATTCACTGAGGCCTGCTAAAACAGTAAACCAATTTAAAACAGTAAATTTGATCATAAAAACAAGAACAGGCTAAAGGAAGTCAAAGTACAAAGACAATTTTTGTAAAAAAAAACCACAGCAAAAGTTTGGTGGTTGCATATCTGGGGCTTAAAAGAGGAGGAGCTTACCAGGTTTTAAGATGGTCTTCTATAATATAAGCATCCCTACAGAAAAGGGTTTGTCTTATACACCCACCATTACAGTAGGTAAGCACAAAGCTTTTTCTCTAAACTACATTTCTTCCCTCCCTCCTCTCTGGTTCTTAGCATTACTTGACTGCACTTGGAGGTCTTGTTGCAATTCCTCTCATCCTTTCCAAATCACTTTGCCTGGAGCAGGACACCCTGACACAGAGTCATCTGATCAGCACCATCTTTTTCGTCTCAGGGATCTGCACTCTTCTTCAGGTCATCTTTGGAGTAAGGTAGTATATCTCTGGAAACACCATGATGCCTCTTCCTGATTACGTCTATCCATCCCATCAGCTCCAGCAGGAAAGGTATGTTGCAGGTCCCACCTGCTAAGGAATTCCATCTGGTGGGACCCAGAAGACGTGCCTTTTCTGCTGTGGCTCCTGCCCTCTGGAACATCATTCCCCGCAAGGTGAGGTTAGCACCATCCCTGTTACCCTTCCAGAAAGCCCTTAAAACATGGTTTTTCCAGCAACCTTGGGGATCCCATGGGGAGCCTGTGTGGTGGTGATGTTAGTTATTTATTTATTTGATTTCTATAGCCGCCCATCTCAGTGAGTGACTCTGGGTGGCTTGCAACAATAAAACAATTAAAACAATTACAATTAAAACAGTTAAAATATAAAATAAATACAAATAAGTATACATGGCTGCCAAGTAAGCAATGCATGGATGTTAATACAGCCAAGAGACGGGACCATCCACACGCTCGAGGCCCCAGGCCCGGGCACAAAGCCAGGTCTTCACAGCCTTACGAAAGGCTAACAGGGTTGGGGACATCCTGATTTCTGGAGGGAGGATGTTCCAGAGGGCAGGCGCTACAGAAGAGAAGTCATGCCTTCTAGTTCCCACCAACTGACACTCCCTGGCTGATGGGACCCGCAGCATACCCAACCTACTAGATCGAATTGGACGGGCAGAAACAACTGGGAGAAGGCAGTCCCTTAGGTAACCCAGCCCCAAGCTATGAAGGGCTTTAAAGGTGACAACCAGCACCTTGAATTGCACCCAGAAGCACACTGGCAACCAATGCAGCTCACTTAGTTAGTGGTGTTACATGTGTCGAGTACCCAACACCATTTACTATCCGTGCAGCTGCATTCTGCACCAGTTGAAGCTTCCGAATGCTCTTCAAGGGCAGCCCCATATAGAGTGCATTACAGTAGTCCAGACAGGAGGTCACAAGGGCATGAGTGACTGTGAACAAAGCCTCTCGGTCTAGGAATGGGCGCAGCTGGCGCACAACCCGAAGGTGTGCAAAGGCCCTCCTAGCCACGGCTGCCACCTGCTCTTCGAGCAGGAGCCATGAGTCTACAAGGACCCCCCATCCAAGACCAAAGGTGGAAAAACCTTAGCACTGGGAGGCCCACAATCCCAAAGCCACTCAGTCTTGCTTTGGTGGAGTCGAAGCCCATTGCACCCCATCCAGGCCCTTACAGCCTCCAGGCACTGGGTCAGGACATCCACGGCATCACTCAGGCAATCTGGGGTAGAGATATAAAGCTGAGTATCATTAGCATATTGATGGTAAATTACCCCAAACTGTCGGATCGCCTCCCCCAACGGTCTCATGTAGATATTAAATAGGAGAGGGGAGAGAACTGAGCCCTGAGGCACCCCACAGAGTAGGGGACATGGGCTGGACCTTGCCCCCCCTATCAACACCAACTGGAACTGACCCTGGAGGAAGGAGGAGAACCAGCACAACACTGTGCCGCCCACCCCCAACTTCCGAAGCCGGTCCAGAAAGATACCATGATCGATGGTATCAAAGGCCGCTGAGAGGTCAAGAAGAGCAAGGATGGTCGCAGTGCCCCCATCCCGCTCCCGCCAGAGGTCATCTAAGAGTGCGATCAATGCTGTCCCAGTCCCATAACCCGGCCTGAACCCTGACTGAAAAGGGTCTAGATAATCTGCATCATCCAGGGTCCTCTGCAGCTGCCACGCGACCACTCTCTCCACAACCTTCCCCAAAAAGGGAAGGTTGGAGACTGGATGAAAACTGTCCAGGCTGGTTGGGTCGAGCGATGGCCCCTTGAGGAGAGGACACACCACTGCCTCCTTAAGAGCTGGCGGGAGCACCCCCTCTCTCAAAGAGGAATTAACCACCGCCCAGACCCAATCATGTGCCTTCTCCCGGGCAGCCTTGACCAACCAGGAAGGGCACAGATCTAATACAGAAGTGGCTGAACTAGTAGCTGTCCACTTCCTCAGGTGCAACCGGATCAAACTCCCCCCAGATAACCATGCCAGACTTTGCCCCTGTAAGGCATACCCTTACCGCCACGAGGTAGGCTCTAATAGCGGCTGTAGCTCGTGTTTGGTCGTCTTCACCCCCTGTCTTCTGCCAGCGGCGCTCCAGGCATCTCTTAGCCCTCTTAAGCTTCCTCAGCTCCTCCGTAAACCATGAGGAGCCGCGGGAGCCATGGACACGGAGAGGCTGCTCAGGCGCAATCCGATCCAAGACCCTGGCCGCTCCCTCATTCCATGCGGCCATCAAGGCCTCAGTTGGACCATGTAGCAGACTTCCTGGAATGACCCCGAGCTCCCTCTGAAACCCAGTTGGGTCCATCAGTTGCCTGGGGCGGGCCGATCTAATAGGCCCAGACTCCCTGCGGAGGAGGGCGGTGCCAGAGAACTGGAGGCTTACCAGGCAGTGATCTGACCATGACAGGGGAGAAACCAAGATCTCCCCCAATTTCAGAGCACTCTGCCACTGCTCCAACAGAAAAACCAGTTCAGGCGAATGACCACCATTATGCATTGGGCCCTGGATTACTTGGGACAGGCCCATGGCTGTCGTGGTAACCATGAACTCCTGAGCTACCTCTGACCCCACCCCCAAGGAAGGCAGGTTGAAATCCCCCAAGACCATAAGCCTGTGGAACTCTACCGCCAACCCGGCTACAGAGTCAAGGACCTCAGGCAGGGAGGTTGCTACGCAGCAGGGAGGCTGGTACAATAGCAACAGTCCCAGCTGATCCCTAGAGCCCAACTTAACAAACAGGGTCTTGCACCCAGCAAACTGAGGAGCAGTGCCCCTGGATGCCTCCCAAGTGTCTTGGGTGACCACTGCCACCCCACCGCCCCTACCCTGGAGTCTCAGCTGGTGCCACACCCGGTACCCAGCTGGGCACACTTCAGAAAGGGGGACTCCCCCTTCTTCTCCTAGCCAGGTCTCCATAATACAAGCCAGGTCAGCTTTCTCATCCACGATCAAATCATGGATGAGGGTGGCCTTATTACAAACTGACCTGGCATTCAGTAGCAGCAGCCGACAGCCCAGGGCCTTGCAAGTCTGCCAACCGGGACGCAGGAGTGAGTTCGAGGGGCTGGAATGTGCCACAGGAACAATATACCTGTGACCCCTTCCACATACAAATCTTGCCCCTCGTCTCCCATCATTTCTCCCTCTACCTGTCACTACTGGGATATTACAGCCTGCCCTCATCCCTTCTGAACTCTTCCCCTTCCCCTGTCTATCAAAATCCATGCCCAGGCCTGCACCCCCCACCTCACAACAACCTACAATCCCAACAAAACTCCTTAATACCTAAGGTGCTTCTTCAGTGTTAGCACTCAGCACCTCAAGTTAATTAAGGGTCACCTCCTTAAACCCCATCCACCAGCCACACCAACCATTCCTTGCCATAAGCCAGTCTCCTCTCACCAGACTGCTCAGGCCCCAATTATACAATCCCTGTATTTCAAACCCCTCCCCGGCTCTCACCCAGAGACAGGGGACAAAATCCAGGGCACAAGCCTAACCCTTCTAATCGCAGGCCTTTGATCAGTTCTTCAATTGGTCATCTTGGGTTACAATGACTGTCACTTAGAAACAGTTCATGCGGATAACTATCAGCAACTCTCAGCCAGGGAGGAGGTGAAATGGCTGCCCACCCGCAGTGGGGAGGGAGCTGTAGCTGCAGAGCCCCGGCCGTTGCAACCAACCTGGCCCAGCTCTGCTTCCGCCACAGCAAATCCCTCGCCTTCACGTGGCTACACACTCCAGCAGCCTCGCCCTCCTCATCTCCTCGCCCCTCGGCACAATCCCTCCTGCAGGGCAACAGGGGCTTCTTCCATCTTCGGTGCCAGCTTCCTTCCCTCCACCATGCTGCCAATTGATATAAAAGGCCTGAAGCACTTCCTGTGCGAGGCTGCCAATCCACATTCCTGGTGGCTCTACAATCCGGCCACCTCCACAGGCTCCAAGCCGTGCTCCAGCCGCACATCCAGGTAAGGGAATGGGCCCTGGAGGCCACATGCAATCCTGTTTCAAGCCGCCAAACAGCCCAGCAAGAATTAAAAGCTGCGTGGGCCAGATGGAAAACCAATTCATTCCAATTGAAGGACAAACCCAAGAGACTCCTCCACCAGACAGACCAAATATCCAGTTCTCTAACTCTCCACAACATACTAAAATCCTCCCACAAATCGTACCCGCTCTACATACACATGCTGACTCGGCGCCATCTTTAAAAAAAAGGTGTTAGGTCATTGTTATTCTCCCACACTTGGCTTTTTTAATGTTTTTAGTTTTAGTCATGTAGTATCAGTATTTTAAGGTTGTTTTAATTGTTGCTGTTCTTGTATGCTGCCCAGAGTCACTTTCTGTGAGATGGGCAGCTACATAAAATTGCTAAATAAATAAATAAATAAATATTTATAATTAACCAAAATGGATAGGATGTGACATCGCTGTTAAAATAAACAGAATTGGTTGTAGTATTTTCCCATTTTAGTAATTAGATTTCAGGGTGTTTAATGGCAAGATGACAGGGAACAAATCATTTTTGTGTAAATATAGTATACCACTCTTCCAGTCTGCCTAGGAAGTTGTACTGGATTCCCTTGTAGTGGGAACATTGATGAAATGGAAAATGTGGGTTTCCTTTGAGCCCCAAACAAGCCTATTATGTTTTGGAAGTTCTGCTAGATGGGCTGTGATTCAGCAGGAAAAAAAAATCCTGCGTTATTTTATGGGATAACTAGGGTAAAGCTAGTCAATGTCTTTTTTCCAATCTTACACCACCTCAAAACATTTATTTCTGATACAACCAAAATTTATTCCATGTCCAGGCAAAATATGTATGTTTTGGTTCACCTGGACCTAGATGTTTTGTGTATAGAATTATTTGTGCATGAACTATTTCTGTATTTGTAGTGAAGTGATTTGGATTATACATTTTGAATAATTTGCAGTTAAATGCTGATTATGTTGATTATAGTATTAAAAAGTATACCTCCTGGATAGGTTCAGTCACAGTGTCCAGCTTCCTCTGTTATCTTTCCCCAGTTTTCTTCTTAATAGCTAGAATTCATGAGCTCTAGAATGATATAATCATCTGTTTCTGCTAAGTGGCATATTTTTAACAATGCCAATCTGAAGAAACTTTTCATCAGCTGATTCCAACAGGAATTAATGAAATCTTGTACGGGGCTCAATTCATGCTAGACCAGTATAATGATTGGTGGGTGTTTTAAAGCAGAGGTGGGGTAATATCTTCCTTCTTATGTTCATTAAACCTCATCTCACCAGCCTGAAAGAATTCCAAGGACTATTCATCCCTTCTTATGATCATGGAGGGAGTCTAAACGTGTGCAGATAGGATGCAGTGGCTAGTTATACTCCAAAATGACCTTTCCTGCTTCTTTGAAATACTGTATACCCTTCCTTCATATTTTCCTCTTGATCTTTAAGGAACATGCATAACCTGGCCTCTTATTTTTTGGATCAAAAATTATAGCTCCTTAATCTGAGACAGGTGCTTAATTTGGATCAACTTTCCAGGCTTCATTTTTCTGCAATAAAATCACACCCATGCACAAACACACATTTTTTGTTTGCAGTACAGTACAAATAATGATTTGGGAGTGAAGGAGAGATTTTCTGCAGGAAAATTTGTGACAGACTATAATCCAGATTAAGAATATATTCCAGTTCAAAGCCTGGGGCTGCCTTTTCTCCAAGTGTGTTTTCTCCAGATTTAGGTAAGCTTTTTAAAGATTAAAAAAACAAAGTAATATATACAGTATCAATTCAGTTAAATAAAGCCCAAATCAGGCTGAAACTCCTGACACACCTTAGTCTATCTGGATGATGAGGGGTTGGTCATTCTACCAGGAACTTCTGCCCTCAGTCCAGCCCTAGGAAAATTGAATGGAAAGTATTTTGGATCCTCTAGCCTAAAGCTGACACTAACAAACTTAAAAAACGCAGGGGTAGCTGGGCAACTATGCACAAAGAAGTTTTTAATGAAAATTTCCTTTTTAAATGAATGAAATCAAATCTGTAGTTACAACCAGGAATTTACTGGGAAAATGGGATCATAGGAAAAAGAATGGAAGATGGCAATCGCTCACAAAGTTCTAAACTGAATAAATACAGTCAGCCTAGCTAAACTACGTACTTATTACCTGAGTCAAATAGGGTCTTGGGATTCAGCAGATGTTCCCGGTTCATTTAACAGAGAGTATACTTTGAAATAAATAATCTGGGCCTCTTAATTAGGATGCTATTAGGTAGACCTTCCTAAACCTTGCTATGCCAAATCAAGCAAAAAGCTCTATATCTGTGTCCTGACTCTAGCCAACAAATCAAAAAATTATGTAGCAATATTGAAGTAAAAGGATATTTTAATCTGAATATATAGTATGCACTAAACTGAGATCGGATTCAATGGCCTAAATGGCTGTTTCCAACTGTATAGATTATTTGATGTATCAATTTCATATTATGCTGCAAAAATATCAGTGTTATCTCAGTGCTCTGTGTGATGAAAGCTCCTAATAAATTATAATAAAATGCCTTAAAGGACCCTATACTGAAAAACAAAATAGCTTGTTTGCAATTCTGGGAGAAGAAAGCATGCATGTACAGGAAGCATATGCAGATCTGTCAAGGAAAGGCAAGTTCAAATGAAATATTAGGAATCTGACAAGAAGTGCCAGAGCAGATCGGTTAGTCAAAATGAAGCAGCTTCAGGGTTCACTTTTGACAAGGATTTTTATTAACAGCTTTAAGAAAGTATCATGAGACTTTTTGTGTTGCTTTGTATGCATCTTTGTTCTTTGGGACTGAAGAAGAGGAAACAGAGCAGAGTAATTCCCCAAGACATTGTGTTTGTCTACTCAACAATGAAACCCTCAGAACTGGGCAACAGATGCTCTTTGTTTAGAATTAAGCAAGATTCTAATTTGTTTAAGACTCCTTTCCCTTCCCCACCCTCCTGGAAGATTTTCAGTTTCACAATAACCCCTTTGATTCTGCTATGAATCACCAAACTACATTCAGAGCTACTAAATTAAATCTGTTCTGCTAAGCACTTACTTAGCTACAGAGAATGTACTGTTACAAGAGGCTTGCCCTGTGCTATAGAATTAGGAACCTTTTTTGTAGCCCTGGAACAAAATTGGTGAACACCACTCAACAATTACAAGAGACTACCAAAAGGTTTTTAAAAGCTTTATTTTATCCATATAAGCATCTCACATTCGCTTTCTCACTCATTCAGGTCATACATACAAACAAACTCCTTGGTGGCCAAGTGACAAAAGAGGGTGGGATGTCCCCAGAGAGTGCTGAATTTTGACAGAGTGGTAAATGGGCTTTTGAACTTATCCCTTCATATTTTGCCTTAGAATGTATCTTGATAGAGCTTTGCACATGCATTTCTTTCAAGCTCCATTGCCAGCAACATTTATTAGCCCTTCAGTGTCTGGCCATTAATCCAGTCTCTGCATTTGAGCAAAAATATACAAGAGTGTGTTAGGAGCCATTTTAAAGACCCTTCGCTCTAACAGTGATGTCAGTGACAAACAGCTGTGTATGCCAGACAATTAAAATTGCTTCCTGGGGGAGTGGGCCAGAGAAATGAGATGTTATAAGGCCCAGTTCAAGAGCTTTATCCTGCCTTCCTCACAGTGCTTCTTAAACTGCAGGATCGCATTCCAAGGGGTTTTCTTTTTCCACAGGCTCAACATATACTATTATTTTTGTTGAGTTATTTGAGCGGTTTGTCTCTATTTAGGCTTACAATTCTGTGCAAATGCATCTGACTTACTTGTACATACTGTATGTTAAAATGAACTTTGAAAAATAAGATGTATGCTTCTCCCTGAACACTGTTATGTGTTTCCTACCTTTTTTATGGTAGAAAAGATTAATTCAAAAGATCAGATTACTTTGCAGTGGTATAAAGAATTCAGATGGGTGTCATTTCAAAAGGGAGAAGCATGCCTGCCCTTCCAGAACAATGTGGCAAAGGGGCTTCCATAGAACTGTGTTAACACTTTGCAGAACTGATGATCTTTTAGGGAGTGGAAAGAAGAACCCAGATGAAAGGCTGTAGCTAAATGGTTGAACACATGATTTAGATAAGGGAGATACCAGGTTCAGGCACTGGTAAAGTTAGGAAACTGCCTCAGCCCCAGACAGCTGCTCCTGGCAGCTTTTTGCAGTCTCTGGCCTTCTAGATGTGTTAGGAATTCTATGAATTGTAAGCCCCCACGTCTGGGGGGCACCAGGTTCTGGAAGCAGAAGGGAAGGCAACTTCCTGTGTTTTAACTCTTGGATTACTATTAGGAGCTGCAGAGTCAAATCTTATTGATTATAGTTTTGTAAGCCACTTTGTTTCATTCAGCTGAAGCAGCATCAAAGCACTTGTAATCAATCCATCTATCTTGGAGGCAAAGAGTTACATCTAAGTGCTCTCTTGTCCTCTCTCAAGAGTGTTGTGACAGTGATTCTTCTGTTGCACTTAATGCACAGTGCTAATGCCTTGAGGTAAAAAGAGAGATTTCCTCTCTAGAGGAGCTATTGTTATGGTAAGTACAAATTAGTTATTTAGCGATGTTTGCACTTTTAGATGTATTTTCTTTCCTGTCTTGGTCAAATAAGTGACTGTCACGAGTGCACTGCCATGGGGCAAATGCATGGCAGCGCACACATGATAACAGATAGCCTCAAGTAGAGAGAGGAAAAGGAGAAGTAGTTAGAAAAACAAAAGAAAGCAATGGCCTGGAAATATCCTACCTGAGAGGAGCCGGCACTCGACCATCAACGCCATTGTCCCGACAACGAGCAGGGCAGGAACAGGTAGGGTGTGGTTGGGACATGCGCAGTCATGGCTCGATCACAACCAAATAAGGAAATCCGGAGAAGGGGCGGAGCAAGGGTGGGGGGGAGGAACTCTGGCGGGAACGAGGGGATATATTTGAAATCTGTAACAGGCTACGCTACTCTCGGCTTTTTACTGGACAAGTACCTATCTAAATAAACCCGGAACCTGTTTACTCGAAGCAGCGCCTGCGCGTTATTTATAATAGGACGATCCTTACTTAAAGCCGAGAGTACCCTCCAAACCCGCTAGCCTCTACCAATATTTTTTTTTTGTGAGAGAATAAGCTAGCGATGGCCACACCAGTGTGGTCCCTGACTGCAACGGCACAATGCCACAACGAAGAAGACTCCATACAGCTGGGGGACCTAGAAGTAGTCCTGGACGAGCCAGACACTCCGGAATGGGACGACGCCTCCGAACCCCAACCGGAGTCACCCCGCGAAGTGGAACAACTCCACTCCATCGGAACATCAGCGAAAGTACTAACCAAACGACAGACGGAGCAGCAGATGGCAGAAGCGCAAAGAGACTGGTGCCAAGGAATCGAGACCCGAATACGGTCGATCGAGGTCATGATGCAATCCATGGCACAGGCACTCCGGGACATCGCGACGAATGCAGTGGCAGCAAGACCAAGGGAGCCCGACGGCAACTCACCTCACCAACCGCCGGCCCCGAGGGATGGAGATCGGGTGCAAGACTTTGTAGCCCACCAGCGCGCGAATCTTCTGGCCGCACCTACCCCAACTCAAGCGCGCCCGAAAAGCAACCCGAGGGGTGAAGTCGCAAAAGACTTTGGTGTGAAGTTTGACGGCGAGCCGGCAAACCTCTCCTTCTTTCTGGCAAACGCGACTGATTTTGTACTACAACAGGGCCATAACTTTACCTCTGAGAGGGCAACAGTCTTGGCCATAGCCACCAAATTGCGGGGCAGATTGGTATGTACAGATGCTGGACTCTAGGGACCCAGCCCTGGCTACCTGTAATGCATTCCTAACGGCACTGAGAGACTACTTTGAAGACCCACTAGCTAAGGACAAAGCCAAAGTCGCCCTTACGGGACTCAAACAGGGACAGAAATCCGTAGTGGAATACGCGCTGCAATTTGAAGTCCTAGCCGGGAAAGTCCCGGAATGGGGGGAAGCTACACTGACTGACTTATTTAAACGGGGCCTTAACCACGACATCCTGCAATGGGTGGTGTACCGGGACAACCCGGACTCGCTAAACGAATGGATACGTTTAGCCGGGAAGACCGAGCATGCGAAGGACATCTTCTGTATGGCGACCCGGAGCGACGAGATGGCCACCCGAGACAGAAGACCGACACCACCACAGAGAATGCCATGGGACGAAGAACGGCAACGGTGGCTGACCCGAGGGCTATGCCTCAAATGCGGCAGAGAGGGCCACAGAGCGGCGGACTGCAGCGAACCTCAGATGAGGAACCAACCGCCCAAGATGACGCCAAAACCGGTCCCCAGACCCCAACCACGGCCACGAACACTGGCCGGGAAAGTCGCTGCCACAACGGAGACGGAGGACTTCTACTCTGAGGAGGACGCCTCCGACTCACCAACGCGACCGGTGGGAAACGACTTCCACCTGTTCTGAACGGCGTGGAGGGACAGGTGGTAGAGGAGACGCGCAGGGCTAGCAACGTGAGTAAATACACCCCGATCCTCAGGATCATCGAACTAACTTTTGAGGGCCAACCCGTTGCAGCAGGGGCCATTATAGACTCTGGTTGTTCCAGAAATCTAATCCACCCCTCCATAGTCGCGGCCTTGAAGTCACCTTGCATTCCCCTCCCGGAACCACTGGAATTCCAGCAACTAGACAACTCCACAGCGGGAGGGGGACCGGCAACCCTGGGGACGGGGGTAGTTACCCTTCGGCTGGGCACACACTGGGAAGCTATACAATTTGTGGTCGCCCCGGTAAGCCGGCCCATGGTCGTGCTGGGCATCACATGGCTAACCCGCAACAACCCCCGTATCGATTGGAAGGCCCGATCTAGGTCTCCCATCTGTATGGAGTCTTCTTCGTTGTGGCGTTGTGCCGTTGCTATTAGGGACCACACAGGTGTAGCCATCGCTAGCTTAATCTCTCGCAAAAAAAAATTTTCTTGGTAGAGGCTAGTGGATTTGGAAGTGACTCTCGGCTTTATGTAAGGATCGTCTTATCGTAAATAGCACGCAGATGCCGAGTTAGGAAAACACAGGTTCTGGGTTTATTTAGATAGCTACCGTCCAGAAAAAAGCCGAGAGTAGCGTAGCGTGGTCACAGATTCAAATATATTACCTTGTTCCCGCCAACGTTCCTCCCCCCCCCGCCATTGCTCCGCCCTCTTTCCTGGATTTCCTTATTTGGGCATGGTCGAGCCGTGACTGCGCATGTCTCGACCTCGCCCTATTTGTTCCTGCGTTGCTCATTGTCGGGACAATGGCGTTGATGGTCGAGTGCCGGCTCAGCCCAGCTAAGGTAATTCCAGGCTATTGCTTTCTTTTGTCCTGCAAGGCCAAATAGAAACCTTGGAATTGAGAATTAAGCATGCAAAAAACAATCCTATTGGGTGAGCTAATATTTCCTTCAAAGTTCAGTTGCAAAGTATAAGTCACTTCATCTTGGTTGGTAATCAATAAAATGCTTACTGGGATTCTTTTCAATAATCAGCAAAAGTCCAAGCTGTGGCTTTTTAATGTGATAATGCAATTTCAGATGATTATGAAGCCCTGACATAAACTTCTAAAGAACAGAGGAAATTCCTTTTTGTTAAGATTATTTTGCTCTTCAGTCCTCTAAATCTGCTGAGAAAATGGCAACATCCTACAGTGCAGTGAAAAGCAATAGATGAAAATGATAACATTTTCAGGAATCCTATTTCTTCCACCCCCAGAACACCTCAATGAATGCCTCAGATGTAACTTACTTCTTTAGTTTTCAGTGATTTGGAAAGATTCTAATAAGTGTCTTACGCTGCAATGCATTTCTTAAAATAGAATGACTGAGTCCTGGTTTGCAAAATAAAAACATTATTGTTTGAAGTCTTAAGCACATTCAGAGCAGTAACACTCCTACATATACCTTGTAAATGCTTAGTTCCCTCTTTTAGTGGGAAGTCAAGTATTAACTAGCCCTTTAAATGCTGAAACTATGAAGCAAAAGTATATTAACATGGTTAAGCAAGGTTATGTATTTAAGCATCACATTGCTGGAGAAACGAAAAAGCAAGAGTATAAAAATGCAGTGTGGGATAAAGGAGCATTTAGAAAATCTCTGGGGCATGCATTCATTCTCAGTATGTGGGTCCGGTATATGAAAAGCTTTTCCTTGCATGTAGGGTTTAGGGGCTCTTGTATGTCTTTGCTATGGTTTCTGTGCAACATCCCAAGTACTGGGTATATTGCAGGTATCAGTGGAACTGCATTACAGACTTCAGATCACTGTGCTCTGAGAGCCCATTTCAGAGCACAGTGTAACATTCCAGTTTAATTATCTAAGGCCCTAAGTAGCCTCTGTGAGAGATCCCTGGTCTCTTCTTGTAACTGTATGATAGCACAATATATCTCCAGGGGCATAAAGAACAGGGATCACTTGAATACACCTGCACATTCCAGTGATGTCCTTATCTCGGCAGAACACTCTAAAAACTTTAAGATCAAAAGACTTGCAGGAAGGTGGAAAAAAGTGGCAGTTTATGTTGTGGAGCTAATTTACAAGTTTGATTTCAGCTTGACTCTGATCAAGCTACATAATGTACTTTAGCCATATTATTTAACTAGGTCTTGCAAGGCTGTATTTTTGCAACCTGCCCTAAGAAATAGAACTTGTGCTTCAGAGAAGGAAGGAGATGCTTAACTCTTCATCTGCCAACCATTTTTGAAGAAAAATCTTTAAAAGTTTCTTTACTGTCAGGTTTTTTTTTTATGTGAATGTTTTTGTGATGACCTTTAGCCTGAGTAACAGCAGTTTCAGAGTTTCTGTCTGCACATTCTAAGGTTGTCTTCCAAGTTCCAACTTGCTGCTTCTAAATGTTTGGGATTTAAATGACCAGAATTCCCAGCCAGCTTGACCATAGTATGAGATTGCTGCATGATCTGCATATATCTTTTCTCCTACTCTTCTGCAAAGAAATATGTTCTACATTGATTGATTAATTGATTATATGTTATCAAGTCGTTGTCAACTCTTAGCAACCACACAGATAGATTTTCTCCATGACAATCTGTCCCTGACCTGGTCTCTCAGGTCTTCCAACGGTGCACCCATCACCAGTGTAACTGAATCCATCCATCTTGCTGCTGGGTGTCATCGTCTTCTCTTTCCTTCAATCTTTCCCAGCATTAGAGCCTTTTCCAGAGACTTAGGTCATTGTGTAATGTGGCCAAAGTAGGGTAATTTGAGCCTGGTCATTTGTGCTTCAAGTGAGAGGTCTGGATTAATTTGTTTGATTATCCATTTGTTTGTTTTCGTGGCTGTCCATGGTATTCTCAGGAGTCTTCTCCAAAAACATCAATACTCTTCCTATCCTCTTCTTCAAAGTCCAACTGTCATTTCCATATCTTTTCCAAGGTCTTCATGGATGCTCTACCAAGTGCTTGTCTGTGGCGTATTTCTTGACTGCTTGTTCCTTTACTGTTGATGGTTGATTCTAAAAGGCAGAAGCTATCTACCGCTTTGATATCTTCATTGTTAATTCTAAGGCTGGTTGTGGAACATGTTGTCCTTGGTTTGTTCTTCCTTATATTTAATTTTAGACCCATTTTTTCACTCTGCTCCTTGACTTTTATTACTAAAGCTTGCAGATCCTTTGCATTTTCAGTTATTCAGAGTAGTGTTGTCAGCATATTGTAGGTTATTGATTATAGATAGATGGATCGAGAGAGAGAGAGAGTATACAACCTTGTTACACTCCTTTACCAACCTGGAGCCAGTCTGTTTTATCATGTTCTGTCCATACTGTGGCTTCCTGACCTGTATATAAGTTTCTTATAAGGACAATGAGATGTTCTGGAATTCCTATTTTTTCTGAGCACATTCAACAGCTTGATGTGATCAAAACAACCAAAGGTCTTTCTATAATCAATGAAGCACATAGTGACTTCTTGGTATTCTTTGGCTTTCTCAATTATCCAGCATGCATCAGCAATAATTTCTTGTGCTCCTCAGCCTTTTCTAAAGCCAGCTTCAACATCTGGCATCTCCCTTTTCATGTAGAGGTCTAAGCATTATTTTGCTAGCATGTGAAATTAAGGATATTGTACAATAGTTTACACACTGTTAAATCTCCTTCTTTTTCAGTATTGGCATATAGATTGACCTCCTCCAATCTGTTGGCCACCGTGTTGTTCTCCAGATTTGCTGGCATAGCTTAGTTAGAACCTTTACTGATTCTTTTTCTGTTGCTTGCCATATTTTCATAGATATTTGGCAATTCCTGTAGCCTTCTGACTTGGTAATGACCAGAGAGTTGATGTAATGTCATCTATTAGTACTAGAGGTTCTTGTAAGTAGAGAATATCCTCTAAGCTATTGGATGTTGACATCTCTTAAGGATGCATGATGCAGCCCCTTCTCAAGCGGCCATTGCTGGACATGACCATTCTGGACAATTTCCACTCAGTTTCCAACCTTCCCCTTTTGGGCAAGGTTGTAGAGAAGGTGGTTGAGCTACAGCTTCAGAGGACCCTGGAAGAAGTGGGTTATCTTTCAGTCAGGGTTCATGCCTGGGTATTGGATAGAGACAGCATTGATTGCACTCTTGGATGACCTCTGGCAGGAGTGGGATGGAGTGGTGGGTCCATCCTTGCTCTTCTTGACCTCTTGGTGGCCTTTGATACCATTGTTCACAATGTCCTTCTGAATCAGCTCTGGGAGTTGGGGGTGAGCAGCAAGGTGTTGTGCTGGTTCTCCTCCTTCCTCCAGGGTCGGTTCTACTCGGTGTTGATGACCTTTCCTCTTTAGTTCTGGATAGGGTGGCATTGCCTCAGACAGAACTGGTGCACAATCTGAGGGTTTTTGGGGGCTCACAGCTCCTGCTCAAAAAGCAAGTGGCAGCCATGGCTAGGAGGGCCTTTGCACAGCTTCATGCTGTGCTTCAGTTCCTATACCGGGGGCCCATGCCACATCACCCATGACCTTGTAACCTGCAATTTAGACTGCTGCAATGTGCTCTACATGGGGCTGTCCTTGAAGAGCATTTGGAAGCTTCAGCTGGTGCAGAATGAGATGGTGTGGGCAGTTAATGGGTGCCCCTCAGAGGCTTAGGTGTATAAGGTGTATAAGGTGAAGTAACAAATAAACTAAGCATTAAAGGAGAGACACATTATTGTCACATAACACCAATAATGTGGGAACTGCATTGGCAACCTTTCTATTTCTGGGTGCATTTCAAGGTCCTGGTTATTACCTATAAATCCTTATACGGCTTGGAGCCTGATATCTTCAAAACTGCCTTTTCTGAATCTAAAAAATAGATTCACTACATGCAGAGTGCTGATTGAAGGTCCCCTCCTATTGAGTTGTTTGATGGAAGGGGGAACACAAACAGTAATTATCTATAGGAATGCTCATATCTGGAACAGTTTGCTGTCAGCGGTAAGAGTAACCCATTTCCTTATGATCTTCCAGAAGACTGTCAAAACCTGGTTGTTCTGGAAAGCCTTTGGGAAATAGAATAGGACTAAATTGTGTGAGTAAATTGCATTGCCATATATACAGGTGTATGATGTATTATGTATGCATTGCTCCATTTCCCATCTCCCTCATCATTACAGGCTACCTATTCTACAAGGAGGAACCTTTGCATTTTTAACTCCTTCACTGGCCATGCTCAGTCTACCCTCCTGGAAGTGCCCTGCTTGGACCAATAATGCCAGCATGGTGGATCCTACTTCCCCAGATTTCATTGAGCTATGGCAGGTTCGAATGAGAGAGGTAATCCACTGATGATGCTAGTATACTGTATATGTATGCATTTTGTGGAAACGTTTTGTTTTTGTGGTGCACCTGACAAATTTGTGTAGCTTCTCTTTTTTTAAAAGATATGGCAGTAGGAGAGTGATGTCACTTTGCTTTCAAATAGTTTTTGATCAGTTAGGGGAAGAGATGTTATTTTCTTTCAGGATGAACCAACTGTTACAGCTTTCCTCAATACTGTTGAGAATAGTAGCTTAATGTTCTCCATAAAAGCAACTAATCAGTCTTCCTACTAAATACATGGCAACTTTGTTAGGATTATTAAGATGATATATCCAACTCCTTTAACCATCTCCTGATCAGCTACTGACCTCTGCCAATCATACATCACCACTTGCAACTTAAATACAAGGATTTCCAATTAGAATAAAATGCATTTACAGTCTCTGCTGTTTCAGTTGCAGGGAGCAATTATGGTAGCTTCCTGCTTCCAAATTTTTGTTGGCTTTTCGGGTCTCATTGGATTTCTGATGCGGTTCATTGGCCCTCTGACCATTGCTCCAACCATAACCTTGGTGGCGCTGCCTCTCTTTAGCTCAGCAGGGAGAGATGCCGGAGAACACTGGGGTGTAGCAGCCATGTAAGTCTTGTGTCCCTTTCATGACCAAAATAATGTAATGCAAACTGAGAATATATTGTTTTTTATTTTCCTTTTACGGATTGATTAACAAAGAAACTTCTTAGCTCTTGCATGTTTATACATGTGGTATGCTAAATAAAAGTGCATATTATGAGAAACATGAAGTAAATAAAGAATGTCCATAGTTCCAAGTAATGTTGGAAAATATGCACAAATTAATCATGCAAACAGTATATTTTGTAAAAAAATGCCTAATCAGTATATAATGTAAGCAATACTTATATGAATGTAAATGTAATGTATAAATGAATGTATGTGGATTGAATGCACATTTTTAAAAATTTCACCTGGAAATTAAGTATCTTTGCTACAGAAAATGTGGCATTCTCTATTTATGTTGCTAGTTCCTCACCTGCACATTCTCTGTTTGAACCAGTATCAGTATTCTTAATGTATGCCCATTGGTGTATCTGCAAGGACACTTTTGACCTCTATCCTTGAAAGCTCAGTATACATAAAATATGGAGTAACTTGTTATTCTCCTTACACACCCCTGATTTTAATATTAGTTTTTCATTGTTTTTCAAATAATAATAATTGCATGCTGCCTCTTGTTAGAAACAAAGTGAAACTTTTCTTTTTCTTTTGCAAGACACACAGAAGCAGTTCATGATTAAAAACCCATAAGCATAATAAAACATTAGCAGCCATGTACCACAGCATCTGCTTTGCATCTTAACACAGGACAAAACCAATAAGCTTAATAAGACTTATCCCTGATGCAGTGTGGCTTGGATAGGGGAAACACAGTGTGCAGTGTAAATGTGGTGTAACAACAACAAGAACAGATTAACAGAAGACCATGGGCCCCAAAATACAAAAATCCAGTCTTAAGAATTTATTAACCATTTCCAAATAGATTAAGGACATTTAGAATATTATTAAACTAACTGGATCTTTTGCAACACAGTGAAGGAAAAGAATGTTGAAAATGTAGATGTAATAGATGTAGTCCTCTTTAACTCAGTGTGTGGTGGATTAGTATTTGCAAACATCAATATTTAAATTAGTAACTGTAAAGGGGTTATATTAACTTCTGAATCAGAATATCATAAATGTAAACCTTTCTTTTTCTTTATCACTTT
Source organism: Candoia aspera (assembly GCF_035149785.1). Classification (NCBI taxonomy): domain Eukaryota; kingdom Metazoa; phylum Chordata; class Lepidosauria; order Squamata; family Candoiidae; genus Candoia; species Candoia aspera. The sequence goes on along the minus strand of NC_086159.1, from coordinate 33,777,602 downwards.
AGAACAATTTTCTTCATAGTCTTATTCTCTCAGTATCTGAAAAATGTTCCTGTTCCACTACCGTCCTACCAGAAAAGCAAAAAATGCCATTTCTCCAAGATCTACCTCTTCCAGATCTTTCCAGTGAGTAAACCCTAATGATTTTTGAGTAACCAAGTACATACCCACAAAAAGCAGACTCGTTTAACAGAGACCCCAAGAGTTATCACTGACATCTGCTGGAAACAATACAACGAGCTAGGTAAGTTTGTGGTTCACAAATCCAGCCGGGTCGGTGATTGTGGCGGCACAGGGATAGGTGGGGGGATGGGGAAGAGAGAGACTGAGAATGGAAGGCTTCATGCTGTACTAACCTGCCAGCTCTTAAGTAAGCTAATGGTTTTATTTTGTTTGGACAGTGCTACGATTTACTCTGGGTCTTGAAAATTGAAGTACAGAAACTAGAAATTTTAAGTCAGACTTTCTTAGATGTTTCCCCCATTTTTAGTAACTGAGGTGTTCCAGTGGTTTTTTCCTCAGTGGTAGCAGGCCCTACCATTAGATAGAACAAGACATGTCTAGGAGGAGTGGCAGCAAGAATGTGTTTGGAGAGCACAAACAGCTCTATTTTCAGTCTGCCCTACTTCCGATAAGCTAGCCTGCTGCACTCAGCTGCGGTGGAACACGCTCTCCTATCACCACCACTTTCACCGGTCAGTCCTGTTGGCTTCTGAGTATGCAGGTGATGTTTGGAGGGTAGCAGATCTTGGCCATTTTTACATCTTGGGGTAGGCTGAACAACTGGGCTAAAGGACTAAGTTAATGTTCCAATTAATTTGAAATAAGAGTATATCGGGGCAGATGAGTCAGATAATTTGCAAATCAGTGACTCAGTTTTGGAGTTTCTCTGTATTTGTCATTTGTTTTACCATAACATCTATTTAGACTAGAACCTATTTTTAAAAATTCTGAATTATTTAGCTTGAGATGTTGCTATTTTAAATGTTATACATTTTATTTATTTATTTATTTATTTATTTTTCAAATTTTGTCACTGCCCTTCTCCCCCCAGAAGGGGGACTCTGGGCGGTTATACTGGATTTGAAATGCAAGAACTTGTAGTTACAGTACAGAATACTGTAAGTATTCAGCCAGAGAACCAGAATAAGTATAAAGTCAGACTGCTGACGCTAACAGATTCTCTAATCTGAAGCTAAACAAGCTACACCAAATCTGGATTGGTATAGCTTGTGCGAGCCCAGTGAATATTATATTGAGCCAGTTTGGTGTAGCGATGAAGCTGCTGGCCTAGAAACCAGGGGACTGTGAGTTGTAGTCCCGCCTTAGGCATGAAAGCCAGCTGGGTGACCTTGGGCCAGCAAAAATGCTGGAGCTAAACAAGCTCCAACATTTTCGCTGTAAGAAGTGGTACCAACCCACAGGGTTGTTGTTGTTGTGGGGAAAATAGGAGGGAGGAGGTATGTTTGCCACTTTGAATTGACCAAATTAAAAGAAAAAGGCAGGATAAAATGATTATGATTAGTAGTAGCAGACATGATCTTAGGTTAGAACTATCAGTATCTCTCTTTTTTTATTCTAAGATATTTAATATTTTACTCTAAGATATTTAATATGTCATCATCTCTGTTCTATATCAGCCTTATAACAGTCTGGCACATGCTCTAAGTTGAATTCTACATCAAAACATGAGAATAGTATGGCTAAGCACAATTTTGAATTATTCAGAAGAAGTGATTTGGACTTCCCTGCTATTTATTAAAACGCACTTGTCTTTTTTTCTTCTTCTTCTTCTTCAGGATTCTGTGTGAGCCTGAAGACATTTGCTGCAGTTATAATGAATTAAATGATTACAGTAGTGCATCTTTAATGTGACTTAAAGTAGCATATTTTTTCAGGATTATGCAGAAAATAGACTTGTACCAATTGAAGATAATATTTGTAGCTCAGGGTTGAACTGTGGAGCCCTTGGTGCTCTCTTTAGCTCACACTGAAGATGTTTCCCAGTCTGGCAATGAAACGTCTGCATGAAAACCAACAAGGTTCAGAGACCACCAAGGACTCCACAAATAGACTTGTGTTTTTTAAGGATAGCAGGGGGAAAGCAGTGCTCACAGCAGCTTCAAAGCACTTCTAAAATCTATTTTGAAGACACCCAGCTCTAGAGAATAAAGGAAAGGGTCTTGATGGGAGAGGCTTTTGCTCAGCAGTTAAGTCAGCTTGTGGTTTTGGTTATGTTGATCTTACCAAGCTCATATGATAATGCAAACTATAAAACCATAGCTGATTTTTTTTTGAGTGTCCTACAAAAAGAGGAACACAGAATTATTCTGGGGAAAACAACTTTATATAATAACAGCTTCAAGGCAACAGATTATGGATATTGATACTCAACTAGATTTGGCATCTCTTCCTAAGGACATATTCCCAACTAGCTCCTTTGTCCTTAGACCTGTCAAATACATAAACCAAATTATAATCTCTAAATATAAGAAGGCATTCTCTTTGGCATGATTTAATGCCCTCCCTACTGCAGTCTTAGAGAGGAAATACAATACATCCCATTTAGATTAAGGTTTTGCCCTTGTGGTAGAGGAGCGATTGAAACTATAAAACATGTTTTATTATATTGCCCATTTTATGTTGATACTCATTTTGAGTTGATAACCCCACACTTAAAGAAATTCCCCAGTCATTCTGACCAGTTCTATTTACAATTGTTACTTTCAGACACATGTGGTTCTGTTACTTTGAGTGTAGCTACATTTTTGTCATATTATATGTAAAACGTATAGCCACTTGATCAATATGCTCAGTTAATTTTATGATTAGCTTTTATTTATATATATGTAACCTGTCTTATGTTACCAAGTTTTATTATGTACTGGTCATTGACTACAATAAAAATAAAGACATAGCCATATTATTCAGTGATTCTAATGGCTCTGCTGTAAATTCAACATAACTGCAAGTAATGAGAAGAACACATGTTACAATTATATATTTTTAATGCATTTTGTAAGTGTAATACATGCATTTTTGAACTATCAGTAGAATTTCCTGCTTTGAGGTCTGAGTGTACCTACTAACAAAGATTCCTTATCATCTATGACTGCCTAGGTGCTGTTTGCTCTCACAATTACGTGGCTATTATGTTTTGTACTCACCATCACCAATGTTTTCCCTTCGGACGCTGGGGCTTATGGTTATTTAGCTCGGACTGACAGCAAAGGTGATGTCCTGACCAAGGCGCCCTGGTTTCGATTTCCTTACCCAGGTATTCTCATGCTGGTGCTCTTTCCTATTTGGAATGACAAAACAAAATGGAAGAAAATCTCAGTTTCTTCTCTATAAAAATGTGTTTATGGTGTGGCCTGTTAGGTCTGGAAAACACAAATAGCACCCCATTTATATCCAATCCCTTCATCATATATGTCCAAGCTCTTCAGCCTTTTTAAATGTCTGGGTTCCTTGGGAATAATTTTTGATCAGTACTACTTAAGCAAGCATCCTATTCAGTAATGAAAAATCCCAGAGCAAAACCCAACATAAAAAACAAAGGGACTTCCCCACCTTTTTTATGTCTTGTTGCTTCCCATTTGGATTTGCTGTTGCTTTGGCCTTTTAAAAATATGATTGTGATGATGTATAGTTTTCCCCAAAAAATATTTAGATAAACTGTTGGAACAATCTCTTATTTTTTTTTATCCAAATGCAACAACATACAGGAGACTAGGCTACTGTTATGAGATTATATAAGATACTTACAAGGAATTATTTATAGTACATGCTTTTACCTCTTTTGAATACTGCCAATCAAAAATTGCAGGTGAATTTACCAGTTTTAGCCTGTTTGTTTGTTCTATTTAGGCCAGTGGGGAGTGCCCACAATTAGTCTGGCTGGTGTATTTGGCATCATAGCTGGAGTGATCTCCTCCATGGTGGAGTCAGTGGGAGATTACTACGCCTGTGCTCGTTTGTCTGGTGCTCCACCCCCTCCCAAGCATGCAATAAATCGTGGAATTGGGATAGAAGGGATCGGCTGCCTTCTGGCTGGAGCCTGGGGAACAGGAAATGGTACCACTTCTTACAGCGAAAATGTTGGTGCTTTGGGGATCACTCGGGTAAGTCTGCTTTTGGATGATCAAAAGCAAAAGTGGCCATGTGTGGCTAAGAATAATTGAAGAAAAGCCTGTGCATCTTTTTTAGGATGCATATTCTTTTGTTATGGAGCACTGACACTTTTGGATATCTGATCTGAGACCATGGTTTAAATTCCCTAATATTTCTCTGGGTTTGCACACTGCAAGGAAGGTCACAGTAAGGAAAAAAAGATTGGGGAATCCTTAATAAAATCCAGAAACCAACTGCACTGGTTTGGGACAATTTTAACTGAACGTGGGTGATTCTTTAGTCTTCTAAAAGCAACAGCTCAGAGCTCAGGGCCTGAAAGGGAAGGCAGCCATGCCCTTCTACTCTCCTGTATTCAAAGCACACCACAGAGTCTGATAAGCTTCCAGAGTTGAAAAACAATAACCAAACACTGGGTGAATGGATGTAGACATTCTCTGAGCAAGTTGGAGCTTTAAATAGATATCAGCATTCAAAGGATTTACTTTCCATTTTTAATAAATCACAATAATATTTTAGTATCCCTAGTTGTAATATATACTTATGTATCAAGAATAATTGTATAATAAAATGACCCAATATCTTATATTTTAGAAGTACATTATTGCTTTCTCTTTTACAAAAATAGCATTATTTAGTTTATTTTACAATAAGATTCAAAATGACTGTGAGACCTTTGACTTGATACTTGTCAGATGGAAATCCTATGGTATACTCTGTCAGATAAAGGAGATTTGACTGAGGTAAAGAATCTTACTTCTAAACCTATCAAAGTTGACAATTGTCAGGCATTGCTCAGCTTTCTCCTCTTCTTGTTGCTTGTAATTACTTTCTCTCCCTCTCCACACAGGTAGGTAGTAGAATGGTCATTGTGGCTGGTGGTTTTGTTCTGCTTTTGACTGGCATGTTTGGCAAGATTGGGGCTGTGTTTGCCAGCATTCCAACACCCATCATCGGAGGAATGTTTCTTGTGATGTTTGGTATCATCGCAGCTGTGGGGGTTTCCAATTTACAGGTAAATTGATTTTTTTAAAGGATTTTGCATGGATGAGACAGAGCCATGTGGTTTAGGAAATTTCTTTGTAGGCTAACTTACAAATTGAGATGTGCTGACATTTGACTTGACATTTCCATGTGCCTAATATTGCATTGATTATCACAACCAATATTCAATTTCTTAATATGCTCATTTGATTATTCTGCTATGTTTTTAGCTCCTTTTATAAGACCACTTGAGCCCATGCTAATTCTAGCTATATTGACTTCTAGCAATACTGATCTGTTTACATGTAAAATCATTGGCATAAATTAATGTTTTGTTTCAATTATTCTGCTTTGTCAGTATACAGACATGAACTCTTCAAGAAACATATTCATCTTTGGATTTTCTATATTTGCGGGTTTGACCATTCCACACTGGGTGGAGAATAATACAGAAAAACTAAAAACAGGTACACGAGGAGATTACATCTTTGATTAAATGCCGTTTCATCTGAAGTATGGTTTAAGTCAGAGCAATAATTAGAAGCAGACTTGCCATATATTAATCTTTCCCACTGTGGGTTATATACTCTATCATACTCCTGAATGTATTTGTTGTAATAGATATTTTATGTATGCAAAACTATTGTAGCATGTGGCTTAAGTAATGAGAAGAACATGGCTGCAAATGCTGTGATTCAGTTCAGAGGTGAGGGAGGCTATTGCTAAACTGTAAATCCCAGCTAGCATGGCCAGATATGGGGGATATTAAGTGATATCATCAGCATCTAGCATAATTAAAGTTTCCCAGCTGTAATTTATTCACTTTCTCAACTCTACAAATAGGGTAATTTTATCTAACCTTCTTTGGGAACATATATACATGCAAATCTGTATTTGAGCTGCCAATGTGTATCTAATCTGAAATTTGGCTCCAGTGGATTCAAGTAGCAAAACTACAGCTTTAATTGAACCTTCATGACAACATTTTGGGCAATTTATTGAGTATCATTGCTATAATTAGATTATTGCACATATATAGTACAGGCTGATACATCATTCTAATGCATTACTCAGACTTGGATGACTTCCTGATCCTTAAATCTAGTAGATCATTAACTTAAAAAGGATGTATTGAAGGACTGAAGCCAGCAACTTCAACAGATTGAACGCACAGCATTCATATTACCAGTTGCTGGGTGAGGGCTAATTAAGGAATTGGAATATTGAAAATTGAGTTCTTCACAAAGTGTCCAATTCATGAAGCTGAAGTCAATGGCCCATTGATGTGAAATGCCGGACCAAATCCTACACTTGTATGCTCCTTGTTTGTTTATGACAGGGGTACGTGGATAATTTATGCAGTAATTTGGGCAGTACTCATGCTAGGGTCTCTTTGTGCAAGACTAAAACACAGTGCAACATTCCACATGAACCATAAATGTTTGTTAGTGTAAAGTAAATACCATGTACTGATTATTAAAAGGAAAAAAACATTTCAAATGGCTTGCCTTTCTTCCCTTAGGAGAGGATTGGGAGCCTGTGATTTGTTTTGATATTCATTGGACAAATGGGTTCTATTTCTAGGAACTGTACAGCTAGACCAAGTGATCCAGGTGCTGCTAACTACTGGCATGTTTGTTGGCGGATTCCTGGCCTTTTTCCTTGATAATACTATTCCAGGTAATTATTCATCATGGTTCATCTTTCTTGAATTTATGATAGCATTTATGGTTGTAGTGCAGCAGCATGAGTAAAGGCTACACTTGCATTTTCAGAATTTTTCTAAGATTATATGCCTAGTACAGCAAGGGTACAAAACGTCTTACTCCAGGACTACAAAGTGGTATTTGAGAGCTTCCAGTGATACCACCAGATCCCTTGTAAAAGTTGCCACCAATTTATAAAGTTTAAATGGCTGTGGGAAGCCATTTTAAATTAAAAAGTAAGCAATAATCATCCCACTGAATTGAATTTATTCTTATCTCCTATCTTATCTTATTTTTAGGGCCACTCATCTTAAAACACAATTTGATTTAATTAAACTTACTTAATTGTAAGTAAAATCAAACAGAAATTATGCTGGATTTAATTATTTTTTTTGTCTTCAATGCTTAGTTTTGGAGCCAGGCTAGATCCTATTATCAGGGACTTGGTGCAAGCCATTTTCCAAAAGAGGTTTGATAACACGTGACATAAAAATGGAAAACCATGTATACTTTTCTAATTGCTGCTCCTGAAAATGAGACTGAGATGCTCTCCTAGATGTGTCAGTTCATTATTCTATTAATGGTTCTGGAGTGGATGGGACAATTTAAGTGATGTAGATATATTCATGCTTACATCCTAACCACAGAGTCAGCACTTATAGGAATGTTCATGCCAATTCCTTGGGAAACAGTCATGTGATTCAGCCTTGTCCACTTGGTGGAGTTAACTTAAGTATTACCCTAGTTGCACAGTACTCACGGAACAGCAGTACTCACACATCTAGAGTAAGATGCAAATGGCCCTCAGCGATGCACTGCAGTGAGAGCCTTTGGTGTTATTACCTGAGGAAAGAAAGGATGTTGCTACTGTTGATTGGGATCAAGAAGATTTCTATTTAGAACTGGTCTTGTGGATTTGTGTGTATGTCTCATGTTACATATTTCAGAAAGAAAGAATATGAGGAACATATTTCTATCACTTATAATCGTGTTATCACCGATTAAGTGCCTTATGGGAAATACTTATTGTAACCTTCTCTTCCTGAAGGACAGGTAGGCTTGAACATGGCTTGCAGCTTTTAGATTATGCTGTGTCCCACTCCCCCCCCACCACCCACACATACTGGAAGCCTCCTAATCAGATGCTTTTGCATAGAAGAAGCTCCCTTCCCAACCGTGATAGCATGTGCTGCCTAGCAGCCAGCTGGTCAGCTGGTTGAAGGAGTGCCGGATAGTCTATCAGGTTGGAGAGAAGTGGTGGGAAGTTGTTTCTTTCCTCAGCGCAATGCTGTGCATATCCTAAAGTAGCTGAATAGGGGCGAGCAGAAACTCTTCACTATTGAGGAGAGAGAGTGCAAGGAAAATTCCTTCTCCCACAGAATTGGAATGGGTAGGTGGTATAGTTTTCGGTGTACATCCCCTGATCTTTTGTGTGGGTTCTTTCAAAATCATGCATTCTTTCCGTGATACCAGAAGCATGGTATTTACAAGTGACACCAAATAGCTTTCTGACCATAGCATAGCTTAGTTGAGAGGCCCATACTCTCCACCATCTTATTTCCTTTCTGCAGGAAGCAAAGAAGAACGAGGAATTCTGGCCTGGAGAAGAGATTATAATGAAGAGTCTGATGGTACTGTGAATACCCTGCATGTCTATGATCTTCCATTTGGAATAGGTTCCAAGTTCTGTGTTGCTAACTGGTTTAAGTACCTTCCAACGTGCCCCAAGGAGCTGGCTACCCAAGGTGCAAAGGAACAGGAGAAAAGCAACAAAGCTGATTTTGAAAGGGACTCTGATATCAGTATTAACACAAAAGTTTAAATCTGCACCAGGAGAAAAAAAATGGTTTCCTAAACCACTGAAAAATCTTTTTTGTGGATTTCAGAGCCTTGAGATGTGGCTGTAGCAAAAGACTGGGGTCCTGGAAGCAGTTCCATGATTTCCCCATAGATGGCACCATCCTGAGTGTCAATTTCTTTACCATTTCAGGAAATTGTCTGTTTAGGGAGTGGGAAGGACAGGTGTGGTCATGGGAGAGAATTTGTTTTCCTTTCTACCATGAAAAACTGTTGCCCAGAAAATCTGAGTGTAATTCTTGAGAAGATGAATAAACTAATCTCCAGCATCAGGCTTAGGTTTCAGGGAATACAGCCTCGAGCTTTATCTCAGCTGAACTGACTGGGTGCAGTTGATCAAACTCCCTAATTTGCATGCTTCAGACTTTTGATGTCCCCCTATTTTTTAATCATCAGAGTTGTTAAATCTGTAAAATCTCTGGAGGACAGGTTGCTTTTTAATGTGGGTTATTTAATGACTACAATAGACTTCTGAATAAAACCTGAGGTGCCAAAAGTGTTTATAAAATAAACTGGTTATTTCTAATTTGCTTTCATGCAAGTCAGTGTATGTGGATAGCCACACACAATGCATACTTTATCCAGGTTAATATGTACGTTCATGTAATGTGCCTTATATTTAAACTGTACACAAAGGAAATTATCAGTAATCTGACATGCATTGAGAAAGGCTTTTGATCATTCTCTTGGGTGTAGCCCATTTTAGTTTACTAATGAGTCCTACCTCATGCTGGCAATTTTTTCCTCAGTGAATGCTGTTCTGGTTTCAAGAGAATTTGCAGTGATGACCTGTTGATTTCATGATTGTTTGCATCATATCACATGTAGTGTTTTCATTACAAAGCAGCGTTTTCTAAAATTAAAAAAAAGGGGGGGGGGCAGATAGGGCATTGTTGAAGGGACAAATCTGGTCCTTTCTGCCCCATTTCAGTTTCCTGTCATGTTGTACCTCCTTTTTTCATACCAACTTTATGTGCATTCTTCAGTTTGCCTCACTTCAGATTTAATACTGTTTTTCCACTTCATGTATAGCTACTCTGAAGTAAAGAGATAAGTTACATACAGTACTCCCCAGCTAGCAATTACATCCTTCTTTCCCTACATGACTGTTAGGAAGTATGAATGGGAAACTTCCATACTCTGCATCTCATCATAGCTATCACATATACATCCAAATACTTTGGATGGGTATGTGGGATAAATCAAGGTAGAAGTTGCAAACACAATAATCGATGTGCCCCTTTCATGGCTATTGACATGCAGTGAAGCCTAAAATGCTATCAGCTCACCATGATAACATTCCAATGAATGTACTGAATACGGAGCTTAGAATTGCATGAGGTTGTTGCAAGAGAAAATACTTTGTTTTTAAACTACCAGCAAATATAAGTCTATTAAGACTCTTCTCTTCACCATGGTGGTATATCAGCAAGCCCCTACTTGCTGTGTAGGAACAACTGGGCAATATCCTGTGGTATGCTTCTTCATACATAATAAAGCAAAGATTCTGACAAATTCTGGCTTAATCATCTTCCCCATTCCAAGGAGCAAATTGGCATGGGACTGCTGCTGATCATGTGAAGAGATGAGAATATGAAAGGCTTGTTCCATTCACAGAAAGATGTAGAATATCCTTTTCCCCAATGATACCTTCTATGACACTCATGCATCATATAAATAGAGATTATATACTGTATATGTGTCAGGACTACTACTTTATAATTTGTTATGCAGGTACAAAGAGATATGTAACAAATATCAGAATACTTTTTAGTGGCCAAAACCCTTCACCAGTTTAAACTAGCTTATATCTGTGCACAATACCATACTGCTTTTAATTTTATGCTCAGTGAGTAATTCAAATGGAGGTTATAATGTGGATTTCAAGGCTAATATGAAAAGTGTTCAGTTAAAAAAGACTCTTGCGCAGATTTTTTAAAAATGATGAAATGCTGTTTTAGCCATTTTCATGACCAAAGTTGGATTTAGACTAGTCTGAGCAGACTGTTCATAGAACAATCAACAAATTTAGGCAAACTTTGGACATCCTTATTTAGCAATAGGGCATGCATTTGAAAAAGAAATGATTACAAACATGTGCTTCATTCTTGTGCTGGATCCAGAACTAATCTAATCCAGAATGTGCTTGAAAGGAAGGCCACTTTCTGTACTTGTGTTGTGCCTTGTAATATCAACAATTTATATTTGGGAATAATAATGTAGCTAGTGGCAAAAGGGCTTGCTTGTCTGCAGGCTGGTAAGCTCTCTGCCAGCTGAGCCTAACATTTGAACTACTTAAGTAATTCTTCTGTATGTTGTTGAAATAGACTTCTTGGTTCAAAGATTGGGTGTGACAAATCTTTAGTTTTGGTATAACAAAACTGCCTCCTAAAGTATCTGGTAAATTGACTCCATGCTAAGAGCCTCAATAAACAGAATCCAGATTTTATTTCCTCTTCAAAAAGCAATGACACAAGTTGTGAAATCTGTACTGCACCTTTATCATCCCACCAAATATCATTAGAAGGGTGGATTTAACTAGTAGGTAATTTTTTGTTTCCTAGATCCAGGATGAGAGCCAGTTTGGTGTTATGGTTAAAGCAGCAGGCTAGAAACTGGGAGACCATGAGATGTAGTCCTGCCTTAGGCACAAAGCCAGCTGGGTGACCTTGGGCCAGTCACTCTCTCTCAGCCCTAGGAAAGAGGCAATGACAAATCACTTTTGAAAAACTTGCTGAAAAACTGCAGGGACTTGTCCAGATGGTCACCAAGAGTCAAGTCTTGACTTGAAGGCTCAGACATACAGACATAAAATCCAGGACAGCAGAGATGGAACATTTATTTGGTTGGGTAAAGCAAGTTAATCTCTTCAAAGAAACTAGTTTTCACTTACCTTCTGCTTTCTATAACTGATTATCATGCTCCAATGAAGAAGAAACATGTAAAAGGTCTCATGCAAGCAGACAGAAAGCACAGTAACTAGTTCAGGTAGGCTACCTGAATATGGAATTCAGTGTATGTGAGATTGTAGCCTTCTCTTTTTTATATCTAGGGATTAGTAATAGACTTAATTTCTCACTAAGACTTTCCCCATGTGCAAGACCAAACTGTCACAGCTATTTTGTTATTTGGATGGGTAGATCCAAAGTGCCTTTAAAAAAAAATCCTAGTGCTGGAAAGAAGAGAGGTCCTTAGCAGAAGGACTATGAACTCCTCAGCCAACTGGACAATTAAAACTATTGAAACACAACTGTGGGTAGGACTAACTCCTAAGTGAACTCAGGTTTTTCAAAAGTCTCAAAGTTGATCATTCAAAATAATAAAGTAAATTTCAAAGTAATAACATTTTATACATGCATGCATGCATACTTCTGCATCACTAAAACATTTCTTTAAAAAAAACTAAGATAAAATGCATCAACGAACAAATATGTATGTTTTCTTTTTTCAACACAATCCTGTTACTTCACAGCCAAGCTGCTTCTGTCTACCCCCATTCCCTATGGAGTCTTTTTGGTGATGGTACCAAAACTGGACAAAAAGGGTTAAGAAAGACAGCCTTGCCCTTTCACTGTTTTTGCACATCACATTTAATCAATCCAATTTTCTATGTTTGCATGACATCTACAACATACTAAATTAAAATGTAATTGGCGAGTTTGTGGTTCAGTGTATCTTTAAACTAGTCTTTAAATGAGCTTTGAAAACAATTTGACTTCCATGAACAACTTTTAATTCTGTTCTTAATGTTTAACTGAAATGCATTTTAACTGTTCCTGTTTTAACTGCTATGCTCTGTTTTGTTATTTCCTATTTTTCTATTTTTATGGCTTTGCAAGCTGCCTTGAATATATCAACCTTGGAAGAGTAGGATGTAAAAAAACAGAAACAAACAAATACACTGGTGATGTGCTTGTTAGGATTGAATGGCATTATAAATTACAGTCCAGCCTCTACATATTTTAACAGTTTCAATGAAGCTCTGAAATTACAGACAAATAATTAAAATAATTTCAGATGCTATTATCTCACTTCTAAAAATATCCATATAATAGCTACTCTGGTGAATAAGGGAAAAATTGTAATAGCTGCCCCTTAGTTGCTTCCTTTTCTTGCACATAACACTACTGTATGATTGCAGGTATGTAAGAGAGTATGTAAACTTCTCTGGTTTACATATAGAAGCTATGGAAAAGTATTATACTATAAAGACAACAGAACTGTCAGACTATTTTGGACCTGTTCTAGACATTTCCATCCTCAACATCTGGAAACAGCCTAATAAATTGCCATATTCATTTTCTTAATCCAGATAATTCTGGTGACTGCTGTATTAATATTACTTGTTAGATTTACATCCTATCTTTCTTCCAGGAGCTGAGGATGCTACACATAGCATTCCTGCCTCCAATTTTGCCTCACAAGAATCCAGAGAGAGATAACAACTGGCCCAAAGTCCTCCAGGGAACTTCCTTATGGTTGCAAGCAAAAATTTAGGCACCCCCTAGGCAAATGGTGGGTTTCGGTGAATTCCTAAGTGTACAGAAGCTGACTTAAGCTGACTTAAATAATTCTTCTGTACATGGTTGAAATAATTCTTCTGTATATAGAAATGAGATCAATGATTCCAGCAGCAGGAAATCACACTCTGGACCAGTTTAGCATTTTTTTATGATGGAGTCAGACTTCCTGGTTCAATGAGTGGGTGTGACAAATCTTTAGTTTTGGTATAACAAAACTGTGCCTCCTAAAGTATCTGGTAAACTGACTCCATGCTAAGAGCCTCAATAAACAGAATCCAGATTTTATTTCCTCTGCAAAAAGCAATGCTCTGCATGCTACAAAGTTAAACACAACATCTATCTTTGCACGCATACTTCCTGAATATATACCTAGTATATACAGTATGTGCAGCTGTTTACAGATTCAAACTAAGAAAACAGTGAAGATGGGTGAAGTTTGGATACTTTTTTAGTCAGTACTTTGTTAATTCCTCTTTTGGAAGAAATAAATGCTTCCCAACATTTCCTCTTACCAGCGAAGAGTTTTTCTAGTCTTGCTTTTGGAAAATTTTCCTCACTTTTCCTTGCACAACTTCTCTAGCTCAGAAATATTCTTAGGTCTCTTTGTGTGCTTTGTACATTTGATCTCCTCATAAATTTTCAATAATATTCAATTCTGAGGGCTGTGAGGCCATACCAGAACTTTTAGTTTTCTTTCCTTAAATACTTCATGGCTGATTTGGAGGTAGTCTGGATTACTAAAATAGCTGGCCTCTTTTCAGCTTCCATTTCTTTACTGACTGTGGGACATTAGCTTCTAGATGTGTTGATATATAGTTGAATCCATTCTTCATTCCACCTCCACAATTTTGCATGTGCCACTGGTTCCACCCAACCCCAAAGTATAAATGAGCCACCTCTGTGTTCATGATTGGCAAGGTGTTCTTTCACTCAAATGCTTCACCCCTTTTTCTCCAAATGTATCTTGTGTGATTGCAACCAGACAGTTTGGTGTTTGTTCCCAAACATGTCAGGCTTACCAAGTTACCTTGTCCATACTTTAGACAATGGTTTTGGGGATGAGTTTGGAGAAAAGCTTTCCTTACAATAACTCTTCCATGCAGATCATTGCTGCATAAGGAAAACTCTACTGTGGACAGCTCCTCTACTAAACTTTTCAGCAGCAAATCTGCAGTGATCTGAAATTCTATTTTGCAGATCTGACCAACCTGAGGGCAGTTTAGAGAAATTTTCCTTGCACTTCCAGATCTTGCTTTTATTTTAACATGTTCCATGTAATCTCACAACTGAAATTGCTAGCTGGAAGATACAGGGAATTTTTTATAGCCTTCCCTATCAACGCCTATCAACTTTGTAGGAGTTGATCTTCATTTTTAAATACTCAAAGACCAGTTTCATGGAGCCCATGATTACTGAAAGTTGATTGAACAATCTAACCTGTGAGGTTAGAAGGACCAGAGCGTTTGTTCATTTGTGGTATTATCTTCGATTCGCTTAGATTGGTATTATCTTCCCTAATTAACTCAAAGCTTAATTTAAAAAAAAACACCCTTGGGGGCCTTATTAACACATTTGAGTTAAAAAAAAAAAGCACTGGGTATCCATACTTCTGCATCTGTCTTTTTTTGAGTCATATTAGTAGGTGATGTACAAATATTTCTAAAATTTTGACTCTGTAATAGCTGCACATAAGAAAGTGATGATAATGATGATCTCTTAGTTTATAACCAAAAAAGCAAGGTTTTCAAAGTCTTCCTTAATTAGATTTATTGAAAAAAAGGGATTAGGTTACAGAAATTTTAGCAACTGAGTACCCTGACTGTAGTACCCAATTTATCTTTTAAGTTTGTAAGGGTGGAGATTTCTTCATTTTTTACTAACCACCTGTTGATGGGTTAGGGAGGTGGCTTCCCTTTTTCCTGATAAAGGAAGAATGTGCAGAAGTTCTACATTCATCATATTTTGGAAATCACCATTCTCTTTCCCAGGCTTTGTGAAGCCTATTACAGTAAGCATGCTTTCAAATTTGCAAAACAATGTTTTTAGCTTTGTATGTTGTAAAGACTGTATCAGAGTTCTCCACTAAGTGTTTAACTGAAGGATACCATCTGACTAGGTGCTTAGGTTTTGCATGGAACAGCAGCTGATAGTGTACTGGGTCTCCCTGGTCCTCTTCCAGTATCTTAACCATCATACCACACTGGCTCTATTCTTAATTTTCTCTGAGATGATGCCACAAGTATGGAAAGGCATCTAAATAATTTTGAAGGGGCTTTCACCAATCTGGGGCAAAACTTGCTGGGAATTCTGGGAACGTGTTGCAACATAACTGAGGGCACCAGGTTGAGGAAAAGCTGTTTTAATTAATGAAACAATTAGTATTGCTTAGTTTTTAACAGTAATTATAGGATGTAAGAAGATTGTAGCTTTACACTTGGCAAAACTGAATTTCAGACATACATTAAAAAAAACTTTATGAATGTTAAACTTCAATAATGTAAAGTAGTTTAACTGATAAGAAACTACAAAGCCAACATAAACAGAACTGTTTGTAACATGATACCTGATGAGAAATTGTTGTAACATCTTCTCCCATGGTGATGCATTTTTTTTTCTTTTTTAAAGGAAGTAGGGAAATATTGTTAAACAGCAGTTATATTTTTGCACTTAATACAAACACATTCATTTACAAATCATCATCAAATGTCTCCGTGCATCTCAACATCACAGTCTCGTAGTCTAACTGAAGAATCTCTTCCTGCCAAAAATAAAGGTCGGGGAGAAGAGTAATTAAAGTTCTGTTAGGAGCTGGACTATTCTGGGTAAAAGAGTTCATGAGTAAACATCCTATAGCAAGTTTAAATTACCCACAGAACAATTGTTTGACAGCCAGAGACTCAACACACTGAGCAGACTTGTGTTTAATTTCTGGGTTTTTTTTTTGCTAAATGCTTTGTTTAGATTTCTAGAGCTCAGTTAATTGGAAGCTTAGGTATTAGCATTCTAAAAAACCTCTCAGAGTCTAAGCTAAGACTCTAAAGGCTAACATGATCACACTTGCTTACTGAGCTTGTGGGATTTATGGTGAAACATACACACAAACACCAGTCTATCACTATCCATCAAGTTGCAAACTATGTCTGTAAATTAAGTATGATATATCTTGCTGCTCTCACTCAAACCCTTTTATTGAATTTGGCTTCATTAAACTTTTTTAAACAATAGGAACATCTAGATTTCATTGATGTGAAGAAAAACTGGTAGGTGCCTAGTTTGGGTTAAGGTTCATACACTAGAGTGTATGGTAACCTATGCAGCAGCCGCACCGGTTAAAGATAATAGGAATTATAATGGAAAGCACCTGCAGGGCATCAGGCTGGGGAGTGCTGCATTGGGGATTTGTTAGTTGGTTTTTTTAAATGGATCTTTCTCCCAAGCAATTCTACTTCCCTTGGTGCTATTCCTCTCCTCTTTAGATTCCTGTGTTTCATGTCACCATACTAGGATCTAGAAGGAATTTTTAATTTTTATTCCATAATGTAGACTTCCCCAATTTTTATTCTCCAGAAGCTAACTGGAAATTTTTAATCCCAGCATATAAGGACATGCCAGTTTGTGGGAGGCCACCATAATAAAATTGCCCAACAGTTTCTCACATTCTTCTACCAGCAAGTTACATAAAATTATACTGATATTCATCATTTATTCCAGATAAACAATTATGGACATTATTTTAACTTGCAGGCTTACAGTATGAGCATTTCCACATCATCCACACTGCCAACCCTCAATCCTTCATAAGCCAGTTTGAAACTAAACATGAGTATCTTCAAATCTTTATTCCATAAGCCAATTAGTGCTTACCCTACACCTGACAAAAAGAGACTCTGAAGATAATTTTTATTCTTAGTCATGGAGCAATAAAATTCCCCTACCCTTACTACACACAAAAAGGAAATAAAATAAATTGTTAGTGCCCAGTCCCATCATTTTTCAGTATTTTGGTAGTTTGACAAACTAAACTAGAGAGGTTGTTGTGATGGATAGCTAGGTGAGGGAAGGTTGATGGTGAAGAAAAACACAAATGCACTAAAATCTTCCCCCAAAGTCTTATCAGCTACCTTACTGCCATTTAAAAGCTGCCATGAATTATGAAAGAGAATAATAGCATGTTGGCAAATTTGCAACCAGTCATTTTTCCCAATGGTCGTGACAATGGCTGCAAGTTTATACAACTGCTGAATTGGAACAAGGAAGAGATCAGTTCTAAACAAAAGAGACAGGAAGAGACAAGTTCCAGGAATAGGATGTAGAACTTTGGGAGGATAGAGAAGATTAACGGCTGTCTTGCCTTGAACCCACAGTCTGAGTAAGGCAAGTTTTCCCTATAATAAAACAGATTATGTGCAAACCTGTAGTCTCTCAGAGATTAAAAGGAACACACACAAAAATAAAATCAGTTTTCCCCGAACAATATTGTGAGAACAGCCAAGCCCAAAGTCAAACCCAAAATAATTAAAACAAACAATGATGTGGAAATACCCCAAATATCCTGTCATGAGTAAGGATGGCGAGCAGGGGGCTCCCACCCAGACTGTCAAGCGCATGCGTAGCACTGAGGAACTGTTCAGCCATTCAAAGAGACACAGATCGGGACCGCCTTAACCCTTGGGGTTTATATGGCTGGGTTTTTCCCACGCTTCCTCAGTTTGTTAGGATTCTTGTTAAGTACTACTAATAAATATTAGAGACCAAGTCATTGTCTCAGTGTGTTTCCTGGTAATCTGGACATATCCATTCAATCCAGTACCTATTAGCCAATAGGCAACTAAGTACCTTTGGAAGTTCAAAACTCAATCCAGCAGAATACACATATCTTGTTCTATTACTTTTTTCAAACCTTCTACATTAGTTTCCTATAGATGTGATGGGTGAACTGTTGGAAGACCTAAAGGACCAGGTTAGGGACAGATCATCCTGGAGAAGATCTGCCTGTATGTTCACTAAGAGGTGACACTGACTTAATGGCACATAATCAATATTAATTTCCAACATATTGTCTTCCATGAATGTATTTGCCCTCCCCACTCCAGTTAGCCATGTTTTTACAAAACAAGGGACTCTTACTGGGTTCTGAGATACGTGCTCATCAAATACTACAGCCATCCTTCATGAAAGTCATTACTTATACATAACATTAGTTGCACATTAGTATGTTAGATAAAGAAAATTATGTATTCTTCAAAATGAATTCCTAGGTCAATTTCAATTTGAAAATTAATTATTTTTATTTATTTATTTTATTTATCAAACTTTATCACTGCCCATCTCCCTCCCAAGGAGGGACTCTGGGCGGTTTACAATAAAAACAAAATTAAAATCAAAAGCAGTTACAAATACAATAAATACACAAAAAATAAAATGTGATGGAGTCTAGATGGCTGAGAGTACTTATCAGTCCGTGAGTGTAATACGTCCATCAAAAATCACTCTAGGGTGCTAGCCATCCCCAGATATGGCTATTCTCCCTCCCATTCCAAGCTTGCTGGCAAAACCAGGTCCTTAATCTTTTTTGAAAGTTCAGGAGCGAAGGGGCCTGTCTCACCTCTGGGGGAAGGATGTTCCAAAGGGTGGGAGCTACTTCAGAGAAGGCATGCTTCCGGGACCTCACTAGATGGAATTCTTTTACAGATGGGGTCCGTAACATGCCCTCCCTGCATGACCGGGGGGTGGGGGGGACGTGGATCGATGAGACGGTTCCTCAGATATCCTGGTCCCATGCCATGTAGGGCTTTAAACACAATAACCAACACCTTGAATTGGACCCGGAAGCAGAATGGAACCCAGTGCAGCTCATGCAACAAAGGTGTTACATGTGCAAACCTTGGGGTACCCAAGATGCCTGCGCAGCTGCATTCTGCATTCTATATGCTTTGTTAACATCTTCCATACCATTCCTAATTTTATAAATCTGTGACTCTTCATGATAGTCACCTTTTATTTATTAGCTAAAAATTATACTCTAAGTCAGGGTTTCTCAACCAGGGTTCCATGGAACACTCGGGTTCCACAAGAGGTCACTTGGGGTTCCCTGGGAGATCACAATTAAAAAAATAATAATTTCAAATTCAGGCAACTTCACATTAAAGAGGTAAGTTTCATTATTTATAGTTTAAGAACCCTGTGAATGCATATATACAGGCCTACACATGAAACGAATACAATAATTTTGTAACTTCTGACCTATATTTGAGCCTGAATGTGCAGGGGTTCCCTGAGGCCTGAAAAATATTACAAGGGTTCCTCCAGGGTCAGAAAGTTGAGAAAGTCTGCTCTAAATCATTTTCTAGATGTTCAATATGGTAAATAATAATAAAGTAATAATAAAATAATAAGATTAACCATTACATTTGCTCAATGTAAACATGTTTAAATCTGCAACTTTAAACATGAGCACTTACTAGATTTGTCTTACTGAGTATATTAGTAATTTAAATATTGAATTCAAGCAGTGCTCTTCTCTTTTTATATTATCTTTGTATAATAAATGTTAATTGTGTCCTATAAAAAGATCACATAATATAATCCTATGTATTTTCACCGTGGCATACAGTCCTGAAGAATGTTTACACCTGGGCTTGGTTTCTAGGGATAATAATTACTGTAATGGAAACTATCAGGTAGAGACAAAGTTGTGGTTGAAACCAAATCTGTTGTAAGCTGTACATTTCTCTTTATTGAGGTGTATTCAGATGCAATTATTTGAAAATGAACTGGATGCCACCAATATTTTAAAAAACTTTCTGTAAACAAGTTTGGCTACTTCTTTCTAGTACATTCCATTCCCCCTCAGCTTAATTGGAAACCTGCTTCTCTTTCCTAATTAAAAGCTGCATCATCTCCATTTTATTATGATGGATGAGTTGGACTGGGAGAGTTTTGTCATTAGCCTATAAATTACTGATGTATTATGAATGTACCCCATACATAGCTTAGTCAGAGTTACTTAAACTCATTCCATGTTTTGAGAAGTAAGTGGATGTGATGAAAGTCAGTGCCACCACAGCAGGAGAGCACTCCTGTATTGAGGAGGTAAGAAAATACCACTAGACAAACTGTTCCAAGGAGAACACATGCTACCTGTTAGGATAAAATAAATCCCAAAAAGCAGAAGCTCAGTTTAATGAGCTTAAGCTTCTACTTTCATGAGAAAAAATCCTTTTTGCTTCTCATTTTCTGGAGGTACTTTTATGTATTACATGGTCATCATATAACCTGAAATGTTATGGGATCAGAGTAAGGAAGTTATTTCCAGAAACAGAATATGGCTCTACATTGTAAATGGGAAGTCAATCGATACAGATAATTTTCCCCCCATCTAAAAGCAAGTCCAATGCCAAAGAAATGAACTGTTTGGATTCCTTGTTTCAAAATTATCAACACCTGTGCCAACTGTTTTGCATCTAGAAAAACTAAGAAACCCAGAGGTGGACCCGGATAGCACAAGAAGTGGTGTGAAGGCTATCTCTTTATTGTGTTATCCCTCTTCCACTTGCCCAAGGGAAGAGAAAATGCTTGATCCTGAAACTAGAGGGCACAAGCAAAATATCTACCATCAAAACAGTACTTCATCCATTAAATACAGTAGGTGGTTATGTTGTGATCCACCATGTTTAGAAATCTACCTACACAATTCTTGTGGGAGGGTAGAAATTAGGTAGCATCTGATAGCAATCAGACACAGACAGATGAAAAGCAATATATTTACATATGATAATAAATTATACTGAAAAGAAAGAAAACAGGCGTTGGTCCTGGTTAACGAGCCTTTAGCTGCATAACATAAACATACTTCAGATGTTCATATTAACAAAACAGTATTTAAAGTATGTAAGACTCTGGCAATCCTAAACATACTTATTGGATATCAAACTCAGAGTTACTTCTGAGGAAACATGCTTGGCCTAAGTTCACTTGCTCAGAAATAACACTTGATTAACTTTTTAGGTAAGAGAGAGACAAGAAATGAAACATTTGTATGACATTTGTTATTTATAAATAGAAATGAATTTATTTTTTGACTCTTACCTCTCAGTTTATTGCTAATAATTGCTCATTCACCTCCCAGCTATTGCAATTTGTTCTACATGGGGCTGCCCTTGAAGACCATCCAGCAGTCACAGTTGATCCAGAATGCAGCAGCATGGGTAGATATGGGTGTCTGTCATTATGCCCATGTGATACCTCTGCTTTACAAGCTGCAGTGGCTCCCAATAGGCTTCTGGTTACAATTCAGGGTGTCTGGTTATCACCTATAAAGCCATTCATGGCATAGGATTGGGTTATTTGTGGGATGTCTGCTCCCAAGGGTATCTGCCCATTTGTAATGGTATGTGGGAATGACGTTGAGAAACAAGGGGAAGAGATGCTGCCTAGGGAATGATCAGATAAAAGGGAGAGGAGCCCACAGCTGCATAACAGGCAGAGAAAGAAACTTAGAAAGGATCTGCCCTAACTTATCATGTTGACTACTGTAATGCATTCTACATGGGGCTACACTTGAAGAGTATCCAGAAGCTACTACTGGTCCAGAATGCAGCCATGCAGGCAATCTTGGGTGTGCTAAGGTTTGCACATGTAACATCTTTGTTGCGTGAGCTGCACTGGATCCCAGTCTGCTTCTGGGTCCAATTCATGGTGTTGGTTATTACCTTTAAAGCCCTACATGGCATGGGACCAGGATATCTGAGGAACCGTCTCATCCCTATTATTATTATTATTATATTATTATTATTATCTGCCCCACCTGGTCATGCAGGGAGGGCATGTTACAGACCCCATCTGTAAAAGAATTCCATCTAGCAGGGTCTCGGAAGCGTGCCTTCTCTGCAGTAGCTCCTGCCCTGTGGAACATCCTTCCCCCAGAGGTGAGACAGGCCCCTTTGGTCCTGAACTTTCAAAAAAAATTAAGGACCTGGTTTTGCCAGCAGGCTTGGAATAGAAGGGGGAATAGCCGTACTTGGGGATGACTGACTTCTCCACCCACAGGAGTTACTGTATATCAGCTATATGAGACTATATCAGCTTTGGCTCAGCTATGATGAGACAAAGGCATCACGAGGCTGTGTTCTTAAAGAAAAGTTACTGTAGCAAGGCAATCTTTGTGCTGCAATCAGGGGATGAGCTCTTTGGCCCTCCCCTTAGCCCACAGGTAGATTATGCCTCCTTCCCCATGTTTTGCATTACCCACAAAACATATAGCTGAAATGACTTAATCCCTAGTTGACAATGTGAATTACAGACACGATCAGCCCCATCTGGCTCGAGACTACAGGGGGGTCATGCAAAGACAATCCTTACTGCCCTAGATTTAGTGCATATTGCAAGTGCAGATACCTGCAATGAGACACAAGGGGGGCTTTTCCCTCAATCTAAATTGCGGGGGGAGGCAATTTATGTACGAAAATAAAGGTGGGTAGAGGGATACATGGATCGATGTGGATCAAAGAATGATGGATAAATGGAATCTTTATATAGATGAATGGAAGTGTGTGTAAATACAAATGTGGCTGCTGTTACACAGATCTTATCATATCACCTCCAAAGGATGCAACCTTCTATGGACAAAAGATTCCTCATATTGGTTTTGTATATGTTTGTTAGAGGCCCATAATACCTAACCAAATGGCCACATATTTAGGTATCAGACGCCAATTGCTATAACCCACATTATTGTATTTCGACTTTTCTTCCCTTCCTAAATATCCTCATTTACATAATTTTGCTTCCTTCATCTCTTGCCCCTGGTTCTCCCATGAACAGTGTGCTTTAAAAGATCCAGGGAATGAGTCTTTTATTAATGGAATATATATTTGACACGATCTTCAACAACTACAAGCAAATTTCACGTTGTTTATGATGCTTGTGGAGATAGAACTTTTATATAAGGAAATCTCATTTCCCCCCAAATGCTCAGTTTAATTATGGCTACAGTTGTCCAGAGCATTTAAGAAGGGTCTCATTTTACAACTCAAAGAGAGAAATGCCTGAGAGAAAATGAAAATTGCTATAGATAGTGGCAGAACTTGGTTGATGTTTTCTAGGCTTGGGTTATAAGCAGGTTTGGCCATGGTTGGTACTTGGATGGGAGATCACCAGGGAATTTCAAGGCTGTAGTCTAAACTGGGAAGTAAAAAAAATATCCCACAAAGCAATGGTAAACCATTTCATTACTATTGCCAAGAAAACTGCCTAGCTATAGTACACACATGTAATTATCAGCCTTAAGCCCAACGCAGGGGCAGTTTCAGTTGAAGTGAAAATTGTTATCACATGAGTAGTTGAGAAATGACATAATTATGGGACTCTGATAGTAGATTAGAAATTATTTATCCTCACTGTGCATTACTCACTTGCGGCTTACCTAACTGCTTCAATGACTTTGTGACAGAACTTGCATTTCTTCCACAACATGAAAGGTGGTCCTAACAATGCTTGTTCCAAGCACATTACAAAATCCTACCTGTGATGGTTGTATGCTAGCAAAAAACAGGTTTTTCAAGAAGCTGATGATCTGCAAGTAGAGACGATGGTTATCCTCTTGACTATCTGAAGCACAGACTGTGAATGCTGAGCTGCAAACAAAATAATCTATACTGAGCTCCCCTATCAATTGTGTGGAAGAGAATGCAAGCCTTTATTTAAGAAAATGCATATAAAGAGCTGAATGATTACAGGCTTGACTGAGAGGAAATTCACACAATTGCCTAGCTTTGCTTTCACACTGTGCCAGTACTAATGGAAAACCATGACTCTTGAAATTAGGCTGCCCCCCAAGAATGCCCTTGTGATAGCACCTGTGCAGGTCTGCATCACTGTCCCCTCAGCCTGCCATGCCAGAGTCCAAGGTCCATGATCGGTGGAAGGCAAAAGTCAGTGTATGCAAAGCCACAATCACCATGTTGCTGGCTCAGAGGTTTCTTTTTTTAGTCTCTTCATAGGGACAAACAAATGCATAACTTCTGTAAATGTCAGCTGATCCTCTGACACACTCCAACATCTTTGGGGACTCCGGCATCTGGTCAAGCAATTTATCCATTAAAGGAAATAAAAGTGGCTGCTGGAGCTGGAGGATTGATCAACTTCACAGGCAAAAGATGACTGGGGGGGCAGAGGTCAGAGACCAGACAGGAAGGTATGGTCCCACAGGAAACTTGTGGAACCAACCAGAACATGTAATTTTAGATTGCCTTCCCCATGAGCATTAATGTGCCATATATTGTCTGCATGTGGAGTCTTGAGGCAGGATATTACAGACAGCATAATTCTAGAGAAGAACCCGAGAAGACCTCTCTGAGCTACTCCAGCTATGGGCTGCCTTGAGATACAGGCAGAAGCACAAGAACATGTGGTCTGGGACCAGCAAGTAGGGAGTGCTTGCAATAAGGCCTGGAGGCTATGTGGATACGGCCTGAGGTTGACCAAGGCAATGAGTAGCCCAGACTTATAGGAGCAAATACTGTAGTTATTTTGACCTAGTTCAAGATTCCAAATCTCCTTCTTCCCTTTAGTGCATCCCTTTCCAACATAGTTCTTCCTGTCATCTTTATCCCAGTAATGCAACATTCCCCAAATTAGAGCCCCTCAGATATACTGCAAGATCCCCAAGTTGGACAACCAGCATATGTCTATAGCACTGAATTTCTACAGACTAAGAATAGTGGTGCTGGTGGATCATGAGCTTTCTGTCACTTATAGTCTCCAAGAAATATCTATTCTTGTACCTCAATAATGACATTTAAGATGTCATTGAACTCTTACTTTGCAGAAGGCTGCCCCTCTGTTTTAATTAATCTTTATTGTCACACTACTTCTTCCAAACTGGTCCTATAAAATTATAACTTTCACATTATCCCTGGCTCCCAGTTTATGTGCTATTCTCTCACTTATGGTCAAATGATTAGAGAATGCTTGAATTTCAGCCTAATGAGTAAACTGGTCAATACTTTAGGCACTAATTATTAATGTTTCAGAGCATTAACATGATACAGTTCTTTTTCTTCTAGCCTGCCTTATACAACAATGTAGCAATTCATCTAAGACCATTACCTTTGACTGGACATTTCTTGAGTTTCATTTCTATCAAGGAAACTAGTTGCCACATCAAAAGCATCTTCAAAGAGGATCTAAAAGAGAAAGCATTTTGGACACTACATCCTAAAGCATCACACAAGAAATCTCTTTTTAAAAGTCCTGCTGTTGATTAGCATTTATTATAGTGATTCCTAAATAAGTAGGGAGTGCAGCACCTGGATATATTAAGATGAAGCTGGTCAGTGTGCATAATTGTTATGCACTAATTTTTCAGCACTCACATTTTAAAAAATAATTTACAGTCTATCTCTTTTAGCCAAGACCATTTATTTTTATGGTTTATGATGGTTTATAATTAGTAAGGAGGTTACAGTTCAATAATCTGTATTTAGAAAGAAAGAATAGATTTTAAAAAGTCATGTTTACCAACAGCTTAATCTTCCAAATTCCTGTTAGCTTTGAATGTGGACCATTTGTTCACAACATCCTCATAATAATAATAATGAACATGTCAGTGTTCAACATGTCTGGTTTTTTTCTAGCAACATGTTGATTTGCACTAGTTTGACCCTAAATGTAATTCAGCACACATCACATTCTGGAACATGTTGAACAAATCTGTATCCCGTGCATTTTATTTCCTCACTGAGCTTAGTTGTAACCAAGATAGTTCAAGAAGAATGTAACAGTATAAGGGAAGAGCTAAATTACTCTCTGCCTCCTTGCTAGATGCTGTTCTTTTTCTGAAACTGCTATTTATACTGACACCTCACAAGTGCTACTTTGCTAGTGTAACAGGAAAAGGTACTGTCAGAACATCATAGGGCATAGGACATTAAGAGAGGATTTAGTTTCCTTGGGACCTATTTAATTAAAAACAACCACATCTTTTCCCAATGCCTATTATCTCCCAGGGACTCAGTGGAGAAACCCACATAAATACTAGTTGAAACCCACATAAATACTAGTTGAATAAATACTAATTGAATTCCAGCCAATTCGCCAATCACATAACTCATCTGGTATCTAATAGTTTTCAGTTATCACCAATATGAGCTAACTGGTCAAGTGAATGAAGCAATGACATGGCGTGAGTTTACGTTCTGAAAAGACCAAATGCTGGTTCTGTTGTAGTAAAGGCATATACTATATAAGTTATTTGGGCCACTATTTTATTTACCCCTAGAGAAATCCTTTGTTCTTGATTTGGAGCTATTTTTTAACAATTCCTGCAATTTATTGTTAGGATCTATTCTTATTGTTAATTAGCCATACTTCCCGGTGATTTTAGAAATGATTATACTGTCCTCCCTTTTATCACTGAAGAAGTACAGAGATTCAGCATTTTTAAATGTTGGAACTGCAGAGCTGGGACACCAATTCTCACCTCCTCTGGTGTGGATGCTACTGAACCGCTGGCTTCCTGACTATTGGTTCCACTGTCCCTCATGCTGCTCTCGTCAGTACAGGCAGGTTCTTGGGAAGCTGTCTTGGTCTCAGAGATGAAATTCTGTCTTTGACTACAGTACTGCAAAACACTGTCCCTCCTGTCTTCTGGGAGTCCCTGCCACAGGTGGGAAACAGCTGTGGAGACCACGGGAAGCATAACTTCTTCTGGGCTCACAACTGCATTATCTACCAGCAAGTCTACTGTCTGTTTGTAAAAATACAAGTATCTGGAATGAAACAGGAAAGGAGACATCTCTCAGAATGTGGTCTGGACAGTATCTGATAGGCATAGAACAATGATGTAGTTCTTCAGTGCCTTACATAAGCTGGACTAATTATGTGGCAAATACAGATATAAGAAGCTGCTTCATAACAAAGTACGTCACAGTGGTTAAGGTGTAGGATTAGAATCTTGGACATTCAGATTCAAGTCTCCCCTCAGTCATGGAAACTCAATGGATGACTTGGACCTATCACAGTCTGATCTATCCTACAGGGTTATAGGAAAAAAAATGGAGGAAGGACTGCTATACATAATATGTCACCTTGAATTCCTGGAGGAAAGGCAGGGCAGAATAACAAATATGAGGATAGAATAAATAATAGTTCTTGCTATGCTGCCTCAGGGGTGTTCCTGGGAGGGATGAGTGAACACACACTGGGAGCATACCCCAAGAGTATGTTCTCCCAGGAGGGTCCCCAAGGCATGAACGTCATTTCAGCAGGCACCTATATCAGGCACCAATGACACAGAAAGATGCTAGAGCCAAAGGCATCACTTCTTATTATAGAGAAGAAGGAAATGGTAAACCACTCCAGCATTTTATCAAGGAAATCACATGAATAAACAAGATAAGGTGATCAATGATGCAGCGCTGGATGACTGGGCCCTCAGGTCAGATGGTAGTCAATATGCTACTAAGGAAGAGCTGAGGATCTTTCAGATAACTAATGGTGTTTATGACATGGTTAGATTAAAACCTTCTGGATGTCTAGTTGCTGATGTTACTATGCAGGAAAAAAAAATCCAAAGTTGCAAAGACAGAATTGGGAACATGGAACGTAAAAAAGCATGGACACAGTGAAAGATGAAATGCACTGACTACACACTGACATATTGGGCACCACTGAATTGAAATAGATTGGAATTGGACATTTTCAGTCAAAAGATCATATTGTTTACTGCTCAGGACATGAAAAATAAAGAAGGAATGTCATTGCTTTCATAATCAGGAAGGATGTAGCAAAGACATCCTGGTACAATGTAGTTAATTAGATTTCCCTCTTTAATATGAAGGTTATTCAATTTTTGGCCCCAACCACTGATGCAGAAGAAGAGGTTGACGAATTTTATGGTCAAGTTCAATCTGAAATTGACAGAACGTGCAAGCAAGATCTGCTGCTTATGGTTGGAAACTGGAATGCCAAAGCTGGAAACAGTAAGGTGGAAAATGTAGTTGGACTGTATGGCCTAGGGAACAGAAATGAAGCAAGATAATGAACAATCAGATTCTGCTAATCCAATGATTTCTTCATTGCTAACATATTCTTCAAACAATCCAAATAATCCATATATATGTGAACATCACCAGATCAAACATACAAAAATCAGTTTGACTACATTATTGGCACAAGTAGGTGGAAGAGGTCAGTTACAACAGCAAAGATGTGGCCAGGGGCTCTTTGCAGAACTGTTCATGTGCAAGTTCCAAGTCAAGCTAAAACAGAAGAAGAAAACCAACCAGTTTCTACAATATCATCTTAAGCATATACACACCATTTTCAAGGAGAACTTTGAAGTCCTGAACCTTGTTGATAGGGAGCCAGAGGAACTGTGGAATGAAATCAAATAAGCTGTTAATAATAAATGTGAAAAGAGACAGTCTATGGTCAAGAAACAGAAGAAATTAAACCGGATGTTAAAACAGGCAATAGAAATTTTTGAAAAGAGAAGGCAAAAACCAAGAAAGACCAAACTCTCAGGAAGGAACTAACCAAAAATTTCAGTGGCTTAGAGAAGGGACAGTATTACAGCGATATCTATAATGACATTGAAGATGGAAACAGACACAGGAAACCAAGGAAAGGCTTCCAAAAGATCTATGAACTCACAAAGAGGTTCCAACCTCAAATTGATATGCAAAAGATGTCAACAGATAGATTCAAAGAAATCAAACTTATATGGAAGGAATATATTGAAATGTGGAGAACAACACAGTGGCAAACAAATGGGAAGAGGCCTATGTACCAGTACCAAAGTAAAGAAACTTAAGAGATTGCGCAAGCTGCCACACAGTAAGTAACTGTACATTGAGATGCTAGCAAAATAATGCTTAAGATCATCCAACACAAATTAGAGCCTTATAATACCAGATGTTCAAATTGGTTTTAAAAAAGGGTGAAGAAAGAGATATTGTGGTGGATGCATGCTGGAAAAATGAGAACAACAAAAAATACCCCCCCCCAAGTCAATGTGTGCTTCATTGACTATAGAAATACTTTTGATTGTGTCAACCATGTCAACCCGTTGAATGTCCTTAGGAAAATGCGATTAACAGAATGTCTCGTTGTCCTCATGCAAATTTTATACACAGGACTGGAAGCCACAGAAAATGATGAAACAGACTGGCTCCAGTTGGCAAAAGAATAAGGTAAGGCTATATATTCTCTCCTTATTTATTCAACATATACGTATGCTGAATATATAATGAGAGAAGCCGTATTGGAAGAAGATGTGTGTGCTTTTAAAATTAGAGAAAGAAAGATAAATAACCTGCACTATACTGAAGAGACTACTCTGATAGCTGAAAATGCAATTGATCTGCAACTGCTAGTAATAATAATCAAGGAGCACAGTACAACAATGGAAATAATAATAATAATAATTTATTACATTTATATGCCACCTGACTCCCAGTGACTCTGGATGGTTTTCAAATGAAACATTAAAAACAGGAGAAACAACAAGAGATAAAAATGAAGATTAAAAATGGCAAAGGTGACAAGAACCAGACAGGAATGGAAAAGAAACAAACCCACATAATTCAATGGGGCTTCATTCACCCTCGCCAAAGGCCTGGATGAAAAGCTGCATCTTCAAGGCCCTTTGAAACATCAGTAGGGTGAGGTCCATTTGAATCTTGAGTGGAATCTCAGTCCAGAGGGCAGGCACTGCTACAGAGGAGCCGTGCTTCTGGGATCCCAATAGATGGCATTGTTTAATCAAAGGAACCCAGAGCACACCAACCCAGCTAGAGCAAATCAGCTGGGCAAATAGTATGGGTGGCAGACAGTCCTCAAATAGTATGGGTGGCAGACAGTCCTTATGTCATGTAGGGTTTTGTAGGTAGTGACCAACACCTTGAATCACACCTAGAAGTAAACTGGCAACCAGTGCAGCACGCAAAGCAGAGGTGTTACATGGGCATACCTCGGTATGCCCACCACTGTCTGCACCACTGCATTCTGGACCAGCTTGAACTTTTGGGTGGTCTTTAAGGGCAACCCTATGTAGAACATGTTGCAGTCAATTTGGGAGGTTGAGTGACTGACTGAAAGGCCCCCGAACTAGGAAAAGGCCAACTTGTTGTGCAGGAACTGTGAGTCCAGGAAGATCCCCAATTTGTGCATCATCCTTGAATGGGGAAGTGCTACTCCATCCAAGGTCACAGATAGAATATCCCAAGATCTGGGCTGCCTAAACACCCCCAACCTTTCAATCTTAGTAGGACTTACTTGGAGACGGTTCCTCCCCATCCAAACCCACACAGCCTCCAAGCACTGGGACAGAACCTTGTCAGCCTCATTTGGCCAGCCCAGAATCAAAAGATATTAGACTAAGATTAAATACAAAAAATGACAAACTAATGACAACAGGTACAGTTACCAACTTTAGGACTGACAATTAAAACACTGAAGCAGTGGATAGCTTCTGCTTTTTGGGATTGACTATTAACAGTAAAGGGACCAGAAATATACCGCAGATTAGCACTTGACAGGGCAACAGTGAAGGTCTGGAAAAGATATTCAGATGCCTGATCACCATCTTGCTCCTCTCCCCATGTCT
This sequence comes from Candoia aspera, assembly GCF_035149785.1. Taxonomy (NCBI): domain Eukaryota; kingdom Metazoa; phylum Chordata; class Lepidosauria; order Squamata; family Candoiidae; genus Candoia; species Candoia aspera. The sequence goes on along the minus strand of NC_086159.1, from coordinate 33,746,796 downwards.
ACACCTACTGTGACCTATAAAGATTAGAATTGTGTAGACAACAGTTTTCCTTGCGACACTCTATAGATGTGAAGCAGGATAGAAAGAGTATCAATGCTTTTGAACATCGATGTTGGAGAATCAATAATACCATGGATAGCCAGGAAAACAAATGAATCATAGTACAAACCAATCTACAATTCTCACTTGAGGAACAAATGGAAGGAAAAAGAAAAGGATGACCAACATCAAGATAGATGGACAGTTTACTCTTATTTATAGTGGTTTTTAAAAAAGATATCAGGTAGATGTCTTTCACAAAATCATGTGATCCTTTTATAACTGGAAACTGAAGGTAGGACTTTTGACCTAGTGGACCTTTACCAAGCCAGGAAGGAATTCATTTCATATGAACCTTCTGTAATGATTCTTACTTTGTTTTCCATTATATTATAAAATAAATTGTGATTTATAGGATGGTATTTGGGTTCAACTTCAGCAAAGGATCGTTACCTTGTCGTGGTGCTGGAGCTTGAGCACCTCAATGATGCCATGAGCTAAACCGTGAAGGGCCACCCAAGACGGGAAGGTCATGACAGAGAGGTCAGACTAAATGCGATCCCTGGGGAAGGTAATGGCAACCCACCCCAGTATTCCTGCCATGAAAACTAAATGGATCAGTACAACCACAGATATGTCGGTATACCATCGGAAGATGAGACCCCCAGGTTGGAAGATGGTCAAAATGCTACTGGGGAGGAACAGAGGATGAGTTCAAGTAGTCCCAGACGTGATGACGCAGCTAGCTCAAAGCCGAAAGGACGGCTAGCAGCTGACGGTGCTGGTGGTGAACGGCGAATCCAATGTTCTAAGGATCAACACGCCATTGGAACCTGGAATGTAAGATCTATGAGCCAGGGCAAATTGGATGTGGTTATTGGTGAGATGTAAAGATTAAAGATAGACATTTTGGGCGTCAGTGAACTGAAATGGACTGGAATGGGCCACTTCACATCAAATGACCACCAGATCTACTACTGTGGACAAGAGGACCACAGAAGAAATGGAGTAGCCTTCATAATTAATAGTAAAGTGGCTAAAGCAGTGCTTGGATACAATCCAAAAAACGACAGAATGATCTCAATTCGAATTCAGGGCAAGCCATCTAACATCACAGTGATCCAAATATACGCCCCAACGACAGATGCTGAAGAAGCTGAAGTAGAGCAGTTCTATGAGGATCTGCAGCACCTACTGGACAACACGCCTAAAAGAGATGTTATTTTCATCACAGGAGACTGGAATGCTAAGGTGGGCAGTCAAATGACACCTGGAATTACAGGTAAGCATGGCCTGGGAGAACAAAACGAAGCAGGACACAGGCTGATAGAATTTTGCCAAGACAATTCACTCTGCATAACAAACACTCTCTTCCAACAACCTAAGAGACGGCTTTATACATGGACTTCACCAGATGGACAACACCGAAATCAGATTGACTACATCCTTTGCAGCCAAAGGTGGCGGACATCTGTACAGTCGGTAAAAACAAGACCTGGAGCTGACTGTAGTTCAGATCACGAACCTCTTATTGCACAATTTAGGATCAGACTAAAGAGATTAGGGAAGACCCACAGATCAGCTAGATATGAGCTCACTAATATTCCTAAGGAATATGCAGTGGAGGTGAAGAATAGATTTAAGGGACTGGACTTAGTAGATAGGGTCCCGGAAGAACTCTGGACAGAAGTTGGCAGCATTGTTCAGGAGGCGGCAACAAAATACATCCCAAAGAAAGAGAAAACCAAGAAGGCAAAATGGCTATCTGCTGAGACACTAGAAGTAGCCCAAGAAAGAAGGAAAGCAAAAGGCAACAGTGATAGGGGGAGATATGCCCAATTAAATGCAAAATTCCAGAGGTTAGCCAGAAGAGATAAGGAATTATTTTTAAACAAGCAATGCGCGGAAGTGGAAGAAGACAAGAGAATAGGAAGGACAAGAGACCTCTTCCAGAAAATTAGAAACATTGGAGGTAAATTCCAGGCCAAAATGGGTATGATCAAAAACAAAGATGGCAAGGACCTAACAGAAGAAGAAGAGATCAAGAAAAGGTGGCAAGAATATACAGAAGACCTGTATAGGAAGGATAACAATATCGGGGATAGCTTTGACGGTGTGGTCAGTGAGCTAGAGCCAGACATCCTGAAGAGTGAGGTTGAGTGGGCCTTAAGAAGCATTGCTAATAACAAGGCAGCAGGAGATGATGGCATCCCAGCTGAACTGTTCAAAATCTTACAAGATGATGCTGTCAAGGTAATGCATGCTATATGCCAGCAAATTTGGAAAACACAAGAATGGCCATCAGATTGGAAAAAATCAACTTATATCCCCATACCAAAAAAGGAAACACTAAAGAATGTTCAAACTATCGAGCAGTGGCACTCATTTCAAATGCCAGTAAGGTAATGCTCAAGATCCTTCAAGGTAGACTTCAGCAGTTCATGGAGCGAGAATTGCCAGATGTACAAGCTGGCCTTAGAAAAGGCAGAGGAACTAGAGACCAAATTGCCAATATCCGCTGGATAATGGAAAAAGCCAGGGAGTTTCAGAAAAACATCTATTTCTGTTTTATTGACTATTCTAAAGCCTTTGACTGTGTGGACCATAACAAATTGTGGCAAGTTCTTAATGGTATGGGGATACCAAGTCATCTTGTATGCCTCCTGAAGAATCTGTATAACGACCAAGTAGCAACAATAAGAACAGACCATGGAACAACGGACTGGTTTAAGATTGGGAAAGGAGTACGGCAGGGCTGTATACTCTCACCCTACCTATTCAACTTGTATGCAGAACACATCATGCGACAAGCTGGGCTTGAGGAATCCAAGGCTGGAGTTAAAATCTCTGGAAGAAACATTAACAATCTCAGATATGCAGATGATACCACTTTGATGGCTGAAAGTGAAGGGGAACTGAGGAGCCTTATGATGAAGGTGAAAGAAGAAAGTGCAAAAGCTGGCTTGCAGCTGAACCTCAAAAAAACCAAGATTATGGCAACCAGCTTGATTGATAACTGGCAAATAGAGGGAGAAAATGTAGAAGCAGTGAAAGACTTTGTATTCCTAGGTGCAAAGATTACTGCAGATGCCGACTGCAGTCAGGAAATCAGAAGACGCTTAATCCTTGGGAGAAGAGCAATGACAAATCTCGATAAAATAGTTAAGAGCAGAGACATCACACTGACAACAAAGGCCCGCATAGTTAAAGCAATGGTGTTCCCCGTAGTAACATATGGCTGCGAGAGCTGGACCATAAGGAAGGCTCAGAGAAGGAAGATCGATGCTTTTGAACTGTGGTGTTGGAGGAAAATTCTGAGAGTGCCTTGGACTGCAAGAAGATCAAACCAGTCCATCCTCCAGGAAATAAAGCCAGACTGCTCACTTGAGGGAATGATATTAAAGGCAAAACTGAAATACTTTGGCCACATAATGAGAAGACAGGACACCCTGGAGAAGATGCTGATGCTAGGGAGAGTGGAAGGCAAAAGGAAGAGGGGCCGACCAAAGGCAAGATGGATGGATGATATTCTAGAGGTGACGGACTTGTCCCTGGGGGAGCTGGGGGTGTCGACGACCGACAGGAAGCTCTGGCGTGGGCTGGTCCATGAAGTCACGAAGAGTCGGAAGCGACTCAACGAATAAACAACAACATTTGGGTTCAAACATTACCTCCATCAAGTTTGACCTGAAAAGATAGGAATTAATTTCTTACATTAATTAGGGGACTTACTATAGAACTAAAAAAGAAATACACAGTAAATTCATATTAATTCCTTGCAGAATATGATAACTTGCATTATTATAAAAGTTGTAATCATACTTGCTTGCATATCATAATGATTTTGTATCATTGTAAATGGGAAGGAATGAGTTAAGAGATCACAAAATAATTATATAGGTCATGGATTAAAATAAAAAGCTTATTAATTGTACTGATTTTTGCCATTTCTGAAAAAAATAGAAATGTTAATGAGGAAATGCCTGAAGATGTATAATGGAAGCATGCTTGCACCACCTGCTGGTCTAATTTCATATTTATTCCACAATGCTAACATCACACTACTTCATGTACCGTTCAAACTCTATGAGATCAGGAGAAGAGGTGGCTGGTGACTGTGTTAGCCTTTGACTTGCATCTTCTTCTACAATGGTTTTCTCATGTTCTTGAATCACATAGCAGACAGTGGTGCCACTCTGACTCAAAACATCTGAAGAGGGTACAATGCTAAAAAATAAAAGGAGGGAGTAAGTCCATATTTTTTGTCATAAACACGTGCTGAGAAGTCAACAAATTTTCTCTGGAGTTGTTATTCTTCAAGAAATATACCAGGCTATAGAAACAATGTGGGGAAGGAATATAACAAAGAGAAACAAGCAGAAAAGAAATGATGGATTAAGATTCATTGTGTTAAAAGTCCTACTTTCAAAATCTCTATTTTACAGTTTTTTCTTGCTGTTTCTGCAACTCAGTAAAGACTGTAAATCTACACAAATTTCATAGAATAGGAATTTAATTATTTTCTGACGCTCACAAGCTTATTTGAGATACTCAAAAGGGATGTTTTCAGAAAGCTTAAATTTTGTAACCTATGATTGTTGAAATACAACTTGACATATTCCTCCTTCACATCTTCCAAACTGGATGGATTGCCGTCCTCCAGATTTAAAACTTCTGTTGGCAACAGAAAGAACACCCATTACTAATAAGCATATTTTGAAATTTGACAATAATCAAATCTACTTGAAGACAGTGTTGTAGGAAAACATTTTTAAACAAGCAGAGGTATTACCTTTATTATACGTTAATACTGCTATTACTACTAGTATTATCACCACTCTGCTACCCCAAACAATATACATGGAGTAGCTGCCAACAAAATAATCTAAACTTATAATTTAAACCTGTAAAGCAAAATGGAAACTGATAATATAGTGGCAACAAATACTATATAAGCAGCAAGTCAGAGAAGTTCTATGGCTAATGAGAGATCACCTAGCTCTGTTCTGAGAGGGGCTACAGCTCAGTGCTGGAGCCCAGGTGTTCTCTGCAGAAGGTTCAGTTCCTCATATTTCCAGCAAAGGCCATGGGTAACAGGTGATGCAAAGGTCAATCACAGCAGGTGATGCTTGACTTAGATGGACAAACCACCCATAAAAGGCAGCTTGATGGACAGGGAAGTTAGGCTGGAAAATAATGACATGATAAGTGACATCTAGGGTCATAGTGGAAGAAGGTAGTGAATCCAGTTCTCTGTGGTCCAAATATAACAATGTAGTTGTATTTACTAAAACGTACTTGACAATGGGAAAACAGATATTTTATTTCAGCCCAAGACCAGGAATGTAAAAAGAAACCATTACAAATACAACAAATAACAAAATGCATAAAAGAAATTGTAAAATGTAAAATAGAGCAGCAAAATGGGACTTAAATCTGTGCATCAATTTTTGTATCACCTGTGATACCCTTTGTTTCTTGATAAACATGGTGCCAGAGACAAATTTTGCTACCTTATAATAATGTCTGGATTTGATCAGATTAAAGAAGATAGACATAAAATGTGTCTGATCTAAACAATGGGAAATGTTTTAACAAATACAGGATAACATTGTCCTCCAAAGTTGTCCATTCCTCTGAAGAGATATTTTGGTGCTTCCTTTTTTTGGCTTGGGTAAACATAAATTTATATCAGGTTCAGCACCTATTCACTGCTAGGTTATGCTAAATCCTTTATTCTGACATGTCGATTACCTATGGGCAGAGAACTTTATTGGAGAGAAAAACACCCAATCATATGTGCCCTCCCCTTACAGTCCAAAGTGCTACAGTGAACAGATAGGATTCACTACCACACTGTTATCAGTGAACACTATATTGGAATGGAAGGTAAAAAAGGAATAAGATCCTTAGCTTATCAGGGCTTTGTAGCTCTTTGGATTCGAAGGGAAATAAGTTGCTTTGGTGCATACATGGTTGTCCACTTAGCAACTGTAGGCAATTTGTTAATCTTACCATGTTTCCCAAGGATCATGCTGCAGCTGTGTCATCCATGGAAAAGATGCTACTGTTATAAGGTGTGCTGACACATGCTCTGAAGCACCTTTCCCCTTTCAAATCTGCAGCACTGCACAGCCCTGTATTTTATTTCTATGTCATGTGTAGAAAGTATAATCCTACAAATCTGGCAGGGATTAGATTAAGAGAAGCTAAGAGAATTCTACAAGGTGTTTCACTCTTTTCTTCATATTATAGCTAATAGCAGAGAAAATGTTTTGCATTTAAAATGATGTGGAATAATCATGCCGCTTCCAGCTGTGATACCATTATTCTTGTCTGAGTGTCACTGGACAAGAATAAATGATAGAAAGGATTCAATTTATCAAGTGTCAATGTTATATGCATGCCAAGATGCAATTATGACCATTTAAGTGTTGACTTATAAAAAGTGAAAGTTTTGATATGACCTAGGCACAAGGGAACAAAATTGAACAAAATGAAAGAAGAGATGTCTAATTCATAGGAATATCTCCTGGATGCAAGTGACAAAAATATTACATAATTCTGGTTCTACATCTTGTCAGTCAAAATATCTCAAAAAGCATGAAATACACCATACATGGTAGGAAAACCCTCTTGTTTTTAGACTATACAGATCAGAGTAGTAACACTTAACAAGCAAAACACAGGGGTTTTTTGTAATATTAAAGCATTAATGAGGTAGTGTCTCATTCTGCCATAAGGCACAACTTCTGTATATTCGGGTTTTTTTCTCCAAACAAATGGTTGCTAAGTTAATGGAAATGTATGGAAGAGAGGGGAACTTGCAGATAAAGGTTGGGAGATGGATGGAAGAGTTCTTAACTCTTCACCATCTGCTAGTTCTTCTTTATGAATAAAATTTTGAAATTTCATTTGCTCACTGAATACCAAACCTGGAAGCAAATCTAGGTAAACATATTTAGAGATTAAGCACATCCTTCCTCACCCTCTCACAATTCTGTTCTTGGAACTCCCTTCATAGTGATCTGTTATGCTAGTAAATATGAGCTGGAAAACATTCATTTGTCAAAAAAATGTTGGTTCTTCTATTTCAACCAGATACTGATTCTATAACTTGGGCACTAATCTAATTTTTAATATAAGAGACAAGGGCATAGCAGAGGAAAAATATTTCAACAAGCACTTCCATACAGTACCTTTCATCTTCAACAGATTTTCCAAAGTTTGCTCCAATTCCTTGATATAATTCTTAGCTTTGCATAAAACCTGAGACTAAACAAAGAAACAAAGAGCCAATCATCTACATTATAAATAGATTAATATTCATGTGTGCATTTAATTGGTTAATTAATTAATTAACTAACTAACTAACTGGATTTAGAGACCAATTCCCAAACAATTCTGGGTGGTTTACACGACAAAATGAAGAGGAAAAGACATGTATGTCTGGAAAAAAACAAGGGGAAAAAGAAAAGAAAAAAAAAAGATGCTCAACAACCCTCCTAACTTCAGGCCTGGAAGCAAAGCCAGGTTTTGAAAGACTTGTGGAATAACTGCAGGGTTGGAGCTGTACAGATCTCTGCGAAGATGTTGTTCCAGATGGCAGGTATCATGTCAGAGAAGGCATACTTCCTAAGTCCCAACAGGTGACATAGTTTAACTGAAGGGACTTGGAGCGTGCCCACTCTACCCAATCCTACTGGGCAGGCAGAAACTATCAGAGAGAGATAGTCTCTCAAATAACCAGGCCCTATACCTTGAACAGCTTTGTAGGTGATAACCACCACCTTGAATAACACCTGGACATACACATCTTAGGTATCCTAATCAACCTACTGCTCCAGTCTGATGGGGAACCTTTAGCCTACTGGAAACTGCTTATTTATTTATTTATTTATTTATCTATCTATCTATCTATCTATCATATTTTTATCACTGCCCATCTCCCCCACACGGGGGACCCTGGGCGGTTTTTTATATTAAATTATAGCTCCCAATAGTCTTCCATATTGGCTACAGCTGTTGGGGACTATAGTTCAGCAAGATCTGGAGTGTTACTGGTTTCCAACTTCTGAAAGAATTCAGTGCATCAGATTATGAGAAGAAAAAAAGTTAAGAAAGGGAAACCAGGTGCTGCCATACAGGTTTACAGATTATATTGACCTTCTATTGTATTGCTTAGAACAGTTAAACAATAACAAAAATGGAGTCCTGGATTCATATTTCCATATAATATGAAATAACATGTGATAATATAGTGACATTAAAGTCTCTCCCATGTGACAATCATCAAGAAACATGTAATCAAAATCCATGTGGAAAGAGTAAAATGTAGCTTGCTGTATGGCAGTCAGAGTATTCTCATCTACCTATACTAATAGGTTATAATAAATAAGTCTATCAGGAGGCAGATTACCATTTGAGAAGTAAGGGGTTTGAAAACAGCTTGAGAGAACAGACTACTGATGGCACACCTGTATAAAAGCTCTGAACTGGTTTAATACGTATTTCATTTCCCCAGGAGACCTCATTCTATGGGAAGAACTAGGTATCTTTATCAGAAAAAAAAGTGTATTCATTAAACCTTAATTATTATTTCAATATAGAAGTAAGGTCTCTGAAGCAGTTATCTTTCACAGACTGAAGTTTTTGCTTTTACTTTGCACATACCTCAGTCATCTCAGCAATACATTAGAATATATGCTTGTGCCTGGGTACATATTTGTTTTCCTAACATGTTTTTTTCTTTTAATTGTTTGTTAAATTTGTTGTGTTAAGTGCACTGAGTAAGTCAGTCATGCTTTGTTCATGGTGGGACCATTTGTATTTTAGAATAAAATATGTACAATATGTATTTTGTATGCTAAAACTGTTCATTGATTGATTTAAATAAGATTTTTAAAAAAATAGGTGAGATGCAAAAACAGGATGAAACAGGCTTATAAATTAAGATAATGAAAAATTGTCATGGACCAGAAAGAGACTGATTCATAAATCCTTACTTCCAAACTACGTTCCATATCACAGTGAATCAAACCACTTATTTTTGTCAAAGAGCCCTTTCCATAAAGTGGTATGGTACAAGGTGGACGAGGCTTCAGCCAGGCTGCCATGGTATACTTACAGCCAATAAATGAGGTCAACCATCCTCTACTTTGAGTACTGAAATGTGGTTCTGAACAATAAATAGGAAGAGAGGGTGTTGATGCCTTACCTAGTAAAGAAGTACCAGGAAAGAACAGGTGAAAGTTTTCACATGGGAAAGAGGCTTGCACTAGGAAGCAGGGAAAAGACTACACAATGTATATACTGCAGTAGATAATGGAATTAAAGTCAGTCAATGCTTTCTAACAAGGAGCTTTCAGACAGTTTATAAACAAATGTGGTGTCAAAAATCTGAGCCACACCGCTATTTTGGAGAGTCCTACATATAAGTAAGATTCCCCTTTGAAGCCTGGGCACAAACAGACTCCTCCACCTTTTGCTTTTTAGCAGATCTAATAGATGATCTGATTGGAAACAGATACTCTTTTGCTACAGATTTGCTACCAAAGAGAAGGAAGTAAAAATCCATATATGTATCCTCAACAGAACCCATGCGGGAGGGGGGATGTCAAGAAAGTCAAGATGGGGTTGCAGCAGAGCAATCAAAGCCCTGCCCTTTTGCACCTTGCTGGCTCAAAGCTCTAAGTGGAAAGCAGGACTCTTGGTGTCCACCAACTTCCATACCATTTGACTTAAAAAAAGATTATTCAACTAAATAAAATTAAATAAGAAGCTAGCATGTAGCAAAGCAAAGCAAAGCAAAGCATTCACCTCTAACACTGTTTATTTGCAGTAATGTTTGGCACTGAAGAGAGAAACCTAGGGATTTCTTTTGGTAAATGGATGATTTGTGTTTGGCCATGTCCATCATGGCAGGTGTTTTGTGATTTGGCACTCTCCCATGGTACGTACTTCTTGACTAAAAAGTTCTTCTTGCCTGCTCTAACTCATAGATGTAGTTTAAGCACACAGCGAATGATTCCTGACATTTTCGGACAAAACTGGAACAAGCACTAAACCAAACTCCCGTAACAGCTTTAATTTCATAGATGAAATTAAGAAAAACTGTAAGAACATGTGAATATTATAGTAATAATAATACTTAGTAATATTTAGATTTCTTCATGTTTAGAGACTCACATATTTCTGTACCTTTGAGGCAGAATTTCCTTGCTGTGAAAATACAGTTTCTCGTAAGTTGTTGAAGAGTCCTGCCAAAGTAGCTCTATGACGTGCCTGAGATAAGCGTCTTTTGCCCACTTCTGGCTCTGGACCCTGCAGACGAGTATGGTATTTAGCAGTCACTCTGACACATGGGGTGTTGCGGTCTCCAGATATCTCCATCAAAAGCTGAAAGATAATGCCAGTGCTAGTTACCCACTTGAGAAGTAACTTTGTATTACCAGTGATATGCATAATGTGAAAGCTATTGTTTCTTACTGTATTATTGCTATACCATCACTAGAAGAGAACCAGATTGAAATTAATTTTAATTGCTTATATTTATGTGATAAATAAGATGGCCAAATATAGATGAAAATATAGCTATACAATCCATGGTAGTCCTTCAAGTTTGAAGAAGACACCTGCAGTTCATCTGTGGACATGGAGGTGGCTCTGCAGTCCCAGTCTGGAAGCACAGAGTCTAGCACAATGGGGGCACTGGAAGCCCATTGTTGCAGTAACTGTTGGTGTTATTCTGTGATACCACTCAGAGTTTTCTATGTTTTTGCTGTGCCTCTCTTCAAGGCTGATGGAAGCTTCATAGCACAGGACCTGCCAGAGCGTTCTGTCAGCAGCAGCAACTTCTAGTTTCCTGGATATCACAGTGGCATAGGGTTGCTTTCACGGTGTCTTTGTAGTGCTTGTGTGGACGACTCGAGGTCTCTTCTCAGACTCCAGTACTCTATAGAGCAACTGGCAAGGCATACGATGGTCATCCATTCTGATGTGTGTCCCAATCACCACATCTGGGCTCTAATAATCCGGGACTCAATGCTGGTAGACTCCATGTGATCCAAGACCTCCAGGTTGGAGACACGAAGAATGAATGCCAAGGATGGAATGGAGAGTCTGTATGTGAAATTTCTCCAGTTGTTTGATGTGTCGTCGGTACAAAGCCCAGGACTCACCTCCATATAGGAGAGAAGTGATAACCACAGCTCTGTAGACTTTCAGCTTTGTGGAGATACGGATGTTGTATTGCTTGAGCATTCTAGTACACAGCCACCCCAGAGCCTGGCTGGCCTTGCTGATCCTGGAGTCAATATCTTTGTCCAAAGACCCGTCGCTTGAGATGATGCTTCCCAAGAATAGTGCAGATATATACACATGTTCAACATTTTCCCTGTTATAAAGGCCGAAGTGCTTAACTTTACCCATCCTAATAATTCTTCATTTTATTTATTGTTATACCTTGATGCCAAATTATCTACCCCAACGCTTTAACAAAAGGATTACCTTAACATAACTGCATGGAATCCTTATGCAGCTCCAGCTAATTGTCACTGTGTAAGATTGACATTTGTTGTTCAGTGCCACCTGGCAACTCAGAAAATGCAGGACTAACATCAGTGGAGGAAGACAGCAGTTCCAGTGTCACTCAACAGTATGCCTACCTTGAGGTATTCTATGTTTCTGTTTATGTATTATGAAAGACTTGCTTAGAAATATATTGCATGAAAACTTTAGAGAAAGTTGTCCCTGACGATGTCTTTCATTTCACATCTATAAGAAACCTTTCAATGCAGTTAATGGGGGTTTAAAGAAAAAGTAATAATATTCTGCATATTGATAAATTATAACTCTTGTTAGGACATTCAGTAACAGAAATATGTATTTTAAATGTGTAAACCTGATTACAGTATTAAAACTGTCACAGACTGAAAAACACAAAACGCCTGGTGTTCTATTAACAACCATCTTTCTGTATAAGTTTTCCTTTCTCATTTTTTTTTGTGAGAAAGTTGATTCTCATTTGTGACTCATTTGTGTTTGTTCTTAAAACATTCAGACCTGGAAGCATGTCCTGAATCTGGACTATTACTGCTGCCAACTGCCCTAAAAAAAGTGTTTGGTTATACTATATTACAGCATTTTATATTCAGAAACCAACAACCACACCTTTTCACAAGAGCAGTCAACAAAGTTGGTCTTAGTTCTCATTGCAATCAATGGGAGAATTAATTGGATTTAAGTGCAACTAGCCTGGTTGGTTTCTAATGCAAAAGCTAGAGCTACTACATCTGCACTGCAAAAATTCAAATGACCACCAAATGAAGAGAGGTACCAACCATTTGTTTTCATATCATGATTGTCTGGATTGTTGCAAGGAAGATCTGATAGTCCTACCAAAGTCTGCACATTGGGAGATATTCAGAGAAGTATGAAGACAGCAAAATCTACAGAGGAGCAAAATAAGGCAGAAAATAGCCTGGCACTCTCATTTGTGGACTACAGTCATTTCCCACAAGTAACTTCTAGAGCAGCATTCCCCAGATTGGTCATATCAACCCCCAAGGGTCGATGGGACTATCCATCATTGTTATTATTTGCAGTACTATTAGTTAATGTAGTATTTATTAAATATTCATATAATAAATGTTTGGGGGGTCAATGAACAATTTGAAACTTTATGAAGCGATTCATCAGCTGAAGAGTTTTAGGACCCCTCTTCTAGAGACATCCAACCATCTTGGCTGGTATCACAGTAATGAGGAGAGACTTTCTATTGCCTCCATAATGGCTGGGTGGTGCTAAAAGATACTATATGTCACTGATGGGGAAATGGCTTATGGCACAAGGTCAGGCTGTCAATTCTGTGCTTAATAAATTAAATTTAGGTAATCTATTTGTCTTCTTGCTGCCTGATAACATGTCCTTATTATATATAAGATTCGTAACATTCACTAGTCTGTGTAGATGTCATCTAATAGAAGCCTTAATAAGTAAAGATTTTCTTACACAGAAATGTGTATCTTGGATGTTGAAACTTTATCTGCATTGCCATCAGTTATGCTGTATCTGGATACACATTGCTTGCTTTCCTTGAACTGGTAACTTCTTTAGATTACTATTAAATGTTGTAGAAGAGGATGCCCTTGAAGACAGTCTGAAAACCTGTAAGTGCAAAATATGCTGGCTAAATAATATCAAGAACTGAGCATGGGAACCATTTTATGTTTGTACTGCAGCATTTTTACTGGCACTCAGATTGTTTTCAGGCCTAATCCAAAGTGCTGTCATTAACCTAGAAAGAACTTTGCAGTTTAGGACAACAACTGTATTGAATGAAGCACATTTTCCTGTATGTTTCTACCTAAGGTCCAAGATTATTAGATTCCCTGTTTTGGGTGCCTTCACATGTTGAGCCATAGCAGAGGGCTCAGAAATGGGCATTTTCATTAGTAGTCCCCTGGTCTGAGGTCTGCCTGGCATGCATGTTATTTTGGAGGGCGCTTGGCAAAAATTCAAAACTGTTAATTCTCTGTTCTTCTGCTGTGTTATATGTTTTGTCTTTGCTGATTTAAAATGTTTTATCTGTTCTTTTATTCTTTTATTATGTTTTTGATTTATTTTATTTCTATGGTACATTGTTTTGAGTTTTTTCTTTAGAGCACCTAATACATTTGGTGTGAATTTAGCAACAAATAAATACAGCCTGCAGATGGAGACCTTGAGACTATATTTACATGACACACTTACTCAAGGTTTGATCAATTAACTCAGTTTTCTGGATTTGCACAAGACAATAAATAAAAAAAGTCACACAGGCTATGTTCATACAGATGATAGAACGTAGGTGGCTAAACAGGAAGTCAGCCAAATGTGAGGGGGCTAATCTACCAGTAAATACTGTACCATACATACTAGCATATTAGGTCTACTTGCATATTATAATTGTTCTAATGTTATGTATAGGAAATTATTTTTATGAAGAAACATTTCATCATATAAACTTCAATTCACAGCATGACACAATAAAGGAATGTCAGCTGTTCTCTGAGAACTAAATTCTGTTTAAATTCAGCATTTCTGTCAGGGAGCTCAAGATGACATACAAGACTTTATATACACAACAATCTCATTAGGTAAATTAGGCAGATAGACATTAATTGGCACAATGTAACTTAGTAAATAGATTTGAATATGGGTTTCCCTAGGTTTCATTCAACATTCTAATCATGACAATCCTGCTGTCAGGCTAGAGGTAGCAAGAAATGTACTGCCAGCTTCAATACTTATGTAAGTTTGCTGTTGAAGTATGGAAACAAGAGCAGCCACAGCCTGAAGCCCACTCTTCTAGTCCTACATGAAACCTCTGCCAAGCTCTTTTGACTGCAATTCTGTATGCCTGAGGTGGAAATCTGATGGAACTGAGAGAGAGACATACTCAGGCCACGGTTAATGTGCTTAGAACTGTACAGTGAATCAATTTGTGTTCTAAGAAAAATGCTATCAGTTTGTGTGGAGGGATGTTGGTCATGTCTTATTACAACATAAAGCAAGTGAGCTCTTAAAAACAAAACCAGCTAGAACTCAGGTCAGGGTTTTTCCTTATTTCTCAAATTTAACATTATTTGACTTCACAAAATTTTATCCCTGGAAAATTTCTTTACAAAATATGGCCTATCTGTCCAACTGCTATGAATAGGACTTGTCCTAAGGAAACCCATGAAGATGCCAAAAGTGCCCTATTATATACAATAATAAATGCAGATTATAAGGTATTTAGTTCAATAAAAGAGCGGACAGACACTGCAAATGTCTTCTAACTCTGCAAATTTGAAATGCATGTAATACTTTTATTATTTAATTTATGAAAAAGGGGATACTGAAAGTACATAGATGGTATTTCAGAATTAGACATGACCCTTTATTTTTGCCTTTGAATATTCATTCTTTAACTTATAGAAATTATTTCCTGTAGTGAGGAAGACTACAGGTATCATCCTCCCTACATATTCAGTCAATGAATCTATATTTGTTCAAGTGAATGGTTTAAACACAATTTAGATAAATTAATGGAGAATAAGGCTACTTATGGCTATTAGTTAAAGTGGCAAAATATTACTTCCTGCATTGGGTAAGTCTCTTGGGAAGGTGCAATAGCCATCCTTGATTGGTATCTGGCAGCAGAAAGCACCCAGAGGCTTCAATTGGGTCTAGAACTTTCTTTGCTGATGTTGTCTTACTGAAAGGGAAATATTGCTTGCTTCTGACTAAATATGGATTTGGGGCATTTTTAAAAAAGGGGAGAAGGTTAATAGCTCATGTATTGGTCAGCCATGCACTTTGCATGCAAAAGATCTAAGATTTATTCCCCTGAATTCCCAGAGTTATTGCTACTAGAAATACAAGTTGGAAGGACCAATGACCTGATATGGCAACTTTCTCTGAATATCACTGGTATTGAGATAGCAGCGTTTGTAATTTTCTCCGCTTGCTTTTTCCAGGATTTTCCAACTACAAGTAACATCGTCCCTCCTGACTTCAAAAAGATAAAAGAGGTTGAAATTACTACTGTTTCTGTTATCTATATAGCCAGCCAGCCACTCTATCTATCTACCACCATCTGCATCCAGCCATTCTCCGGGTTTGTCCCGTCCCCCTTTTGCAGAAGCTCCCTTTCTTTAGAGGACTTTCACCATCTTTTTCTAGCGTCAGCCTGCCTGACTAACCTTCCTTAGGAGTGCAATTCCTTCCCCACTTTTTGCTCCTAGTTCCTTACTCCCCGCTCTTCGTTCTCTTTACAGACTCGACCCTGGAATACGACAGAAAAAAGCTAACACCCTTCAACGTTACAAGACTCACTCATTCGTTACTCCCAAGTCCTGCCGCCCATCCCACCTTGCAACCAACAACATACATTCCACCCACCCATCCTCCCGCACACGCTCTCACCATAGCATTAACCTAGCGGCGCCTGACATAGGACCAATCACAACGCAAGAGAACTCGCCAACTGCCAATAGGAAGACACCGGTATTAAGCAAGCGATTCTGATGGAGGTGATGCCGGAAATGGTAACAAAAACGCGGGAAAGATAAGTAGAGGCGAAGCGAGTAGTTAGAGAAACTGGAGATCTTAGAGTCCTGGAAAAGAGATGGCTGTGATTTGTGTATCGTTTATTATATTTTAGGCATACGTTAGGATACGGGGTTGTTTTCGCACCGTACTTTAAGCTCGTGGCGATTTCTATACCTACGTTTCTGGGTGCTTGCCGCACCATATGTACAGGGCGTCGGAAAATAAGAATGCTGCGCTCTCCATGTTTAATTTAAACCGGATCTACTCGCTTGTAGTAGCAAAGCAGCTGACAATCCATTTCACACAAATATCGGGTGCAAGGAAACATACCCAGTTCTCAGATTGAAGGAGGGGTTTACTTTTGCTCCGCCCTAATTTTTTTTTAACGAGTTTGAACTCTGCAGGTTACCAACAGTCTAGATAAACATCTATTTCTACCTTCTCCAAGTGATAGTTGTTCATTTTTTGCTGAGATACTGAAAGATTTGAACTAAGTACAGATTCTAAGAACACTTACCATAATAATGCCCACATTTAGATTAAACAAATGAGCCAGTATATATAAAATGTGTAGGAATGCTTTTTTTTAAAGGGAATGTTTCCAGGCATGCTATTTCACAGCAATAATTTCATTTTAAAGTATGGGGTGAATTTTGTTTTTAGTCAGCTATCAGTGCTGACTTGAGAAATAGTCTGGTACCCGTAATAAACTAGTGATAGGTTATGATAGGTATTGTGAATTGAAACTGTATAATTAACTGCAATAAATGTTGACCTAAGGTCCTCTGTATGCATATAGTATGTCTACCTCTCCTGAAATTGTACTGGTGGTTCATTTTCCACTTCCAAAGTCTCCCTGAAGTGGATGAAGAACATGGTCTACAGCAGCCTTCTGCAACCATAATCCAACAAATCCTGAAGGCTGCCCTATTGAAAACTTGATTAGATTTTAATGTACACATATAGCAATACCAGCAGAACCTTTTTAAGAGTGAGAAGCCCAGAGGCTGAAGGTTAATTCAAGTACCACCCCCAAATTCTTGCTGTATCCTATTCTTTTTTTTCTGCACTGTTTTGGTCAGGTTCAGTCAATAACCCAGTAACTGGGAGTGTGGGGGAAGACATGAATTAAATATTTTCTTATATTTTATCTATTTAGTTCCATTGCTCTGGATGAAAAATATTGATCCACTGCTAATACTGAGATGCTTAGAATGACCCCCACCCTCCTCCTTATAAGGGCTCTGGGACAATTATCTTAAAAAGGCCCTGAACATGCATGTGCAAAAAAAAACACATTAAAATAGAAGGATAGGTAATGAAGTTGATGAGTCCATCATAATACTGATTTATCCACCAGACAAGGATTATTTTATTTACATATGCAATGTGTGATAATGGCAAAGTCTTAGCGAGGTAACCTAATTAGGAGAACATCTAGACTCTTTTAAAACCTGAAACACGGAGGATTGTGCCAAAATCATGAGTTTTCTTTATCAAACAGAGCTGCCAATTTTCAGTCAAAGGAACGGACGTCTTTTGAGCATATCATTGCGGTATGATCTGCTTTAAGACTCAGACCCAGCTTTCTAATCAGAACAAATCACAAGTTGTAAGTGAAAGTCAGTACTCGTTTGTAATAAAAAGATGGGTGGCGAAGAGAAAAACACACAGGGGCGGAGCGAGGAGGAGGAGGATCGGGGCAGCGAGGGAACGAGCGTAGGGCGGTGCATAGAGCTCCGGGCGTCTCGTCGTCTTCCCCGTAAGCGGGCGGCGCGATGGCGGCTGCGGCGGAGCGTGTCGACGAGTTGGTGCGGGAATACTTGCTGTTCCGTGGCTTCACCGGCACGCTGAAACAACTAGATGCGGAGATCAAGGCAGACAAGGAGAAAGGCTTCCGGGTGAGGATTGCAGGGAGAAAAGGCCTGGGCTGGTTTGAGGAGGCTTAGATGATGGGGAGGGCATTTACTGTATAACGCCCCTTCCCGATCTTCTTTTTTCACGCTGATTGGCCTCCGCAGGAACCAGGAACAGAGAGGCTTTGTTGTGAAAAAAGCCTGTCCCGGAATTCTGAGCGTCTTGCCGGAACATTGGTTTCTTGCTGGCTGGGCCTGCCTTTGAGCAGGGGTTGGTTGAAATGAATTTTGGATTTGCTTCTACTTCGTCAGAAGGTATCCAGTCCCTTGCGGCTCTTCTTTAGAACCAGTCCTTCCCAGAGAACGGGGGACGAAGAGCATGTGTAGAGGGCATCCCTTTTAAAACTGAAAACCGCGGTAGTTCTTCGGCATCACGGATTATCGCCCCGGCATCCAGATAGATTTAGATGTGGACATTTTGTTTATATATGCCGTATCTTTCTAGTATTGAGTCTGCCCAAAAGATTATCAACTGAAATAAAATAATTGTGACTGGAATTTATCAGTCTAAAAAGACTCAGCCCAGACAGACAGACAGACAGACAGGTAGATAGATAGACAGATAGATAAACTTTTATTGTCATTTCACTATAAACCAAAGTGTTCATTAAAATGAAATTTCGTTGCCTTGGCTCAAGCAATAAAATAATACCATAATTACTACAATATGTAATATACATTCTTTACCCATTCCACTCCTCTATTCTTTATCCTAATAAATATCAGTCCTACACCCAGCATGTGTACCCATGGTGTGAGAAGGGATTTTAAGAGTTCAGGAGTCTTATAGCCCAGGGGACAAAACTGTTGCCTAATCTAGCTTTATATCTCATATAAAAAAAGTTTTAACAGCTATTAAATCAATTTAATATTTCATTGGACAGAGATGCATAATCAGGAACCTCAGGGATGCATGTGATTCCTGAAATAAATGCTTTAAAAGCCAGGGTGTAGTCATGATAGATCTTTTAAAATTATTCTATTTATTTACTTATTTATTTAAAAGATCTATAGCTGCCCATCTTGTGGCACACAACTCTGATTGGCTAACAACAGTGATTAAAAACACAAACAATAAAACCAATACAAAAAGAAAAGAATGAAAGAATAAAATAAAATTAAGAAAAACCAGGCACCCAACCCATAACTATACTCATTCATCTCTTCAATTCCTGGTCTCCAACCTTACTGTCCCAGCCAGCTCTTCACCAATTTATGGAATGCTTTTTATCAAATTGTCATTTTTTTTAATATGGCAGCAGTGGAAAATTATAAACATGATTGGAAAGTAATCCATAATAGCAGAAGTAAATGAAATAAAATATATTTTTCTCCTGATCCTACCAACTAATTTTTGGAGTGCAGTCGCTTTGGCACAACAGTCAAAGGCCAGATGCAACTCTTGTCCAGAGAGGGATGGCACATCATTATAGTAAATTTTTCTGTATTCTCCTTGTTTTTCTTTGTGTGTTCTATTTCAAGTCCCTTTTTAAAATGAGGTATTATTTCCTGTTCGTATTGGTTTTAGCAGATAACAAATAATGCTGTATATTATTACACCACTCATAGGCCAGTGACATGACCATTCCCTTTATAGCTGAAATTGACCTGAGAAAGAGCACTGCAAAGAAGAAAAGTTGGCTACAAAGCTTATCAAAACAAAGGTTATGGTCTTCTCAGTAAAAGAGTTAAATACAGATGGAGAATAAATCAGAATGTCATAATTTAGAGGTACTTTTCAGTGTTTGAAGGGAGCAAATGAGAATTGTTCCAGATAGTACCCAAAGACATACCAGGACTATTCTAAGCTTCCTTACCTGTACTTAATATTCAGTTACATGCCACTTGCCATTAACTTTTTCAAAGTTAAAACCATCAGCCAAATTCTGTGTGATTCTCAGGTCTGTCACTATAAAGATTTCAGACTGCTGGGAGCTATTCAATCAAACATTTTAAGAGCTGCATCCTGGGTCCCCAGGTGTGTTTCCAATGCATCTTGTTATCTCAAAGCATGGATTGCCTCATTTGGAATTTGAGACGAATCTTTTCAACTGTATTCTTGATACTCCTGGATGGTTATATTTCATCCTGGAACAAAGAAATTGGAAACTATCTTCAATATTGTAGGTTCACAGGATAATCCTTGATTGCCTTGGCCTTTGAGTAGGCTAAAGCTGTGTTGGATGTGGACCATCAAAGTGTCTTAAATGTGACTCAAAAACATATATGGGAAGGAGCTAACAGAAGGATGTTGATCCCTGTTATCCATTTATTCAGTGTTGCACGTATGTCTCATAAAATAACTTTCTCCTTAGCCAGGGCTTTACTCTCAGTGTTTTTGGAGAAGAAACAGAAATATATCTGGATCCGAACAAATTTGTCCACGTGAAGTTGGATGATAGAGACAGCCACATATGTACTACTACACTGCCCCTTTAATATGGACTACTGCGCTGACCTATTAAACCCTGTCAAATGTACTTTAATTATATATATGTGAGTCTTGTTTCTACAAAGGAAACAAACATCTGCATGGAAAATCTTGGTCAAACATACATGATTTTGATTTTTTTTTCCTTCCCTCCTTTATCCCATGACAGATAATAATACCCTCTTAATTGCTGTGATTATTCTTAGCAACTGAAGTTATTGGTTACACACACCAGAATTGTTACTTTGGGTGTTTTCTCATTAGGTGGACAAGATAGTGGACCAGCTTCTGCAGTTTGTTCACAGCTATGATCTAGCTGCCCTTCGAGAGTACTGGAGTTATCTCGACAGACGCCTTTTCAGTCGACTGGAGGATATGTATCGACCTACAGTGAACAAGCTGAAAATCAGTTTATACCGCTATTATCTCATTCATGCTGTGCAGGTCTGTGTCAACTTAGTAGGCTTGCTTCAGAATAAGGATAGTTAAAAAAATAGGTACTCTGTACAATTTGTGTGTTCTATATCTATCACACAATTCTTCAAAAGCAGCTGTGTGGTTTAGTGGGCAAGATACTCTTATTCTGTTAGCGACCTGTGAAATCTGTATTTTCAGCTGCTGAAAACTGAGCAGCTGTTACTGTGGAGAAAAAATGTCATATCTGAAGCTCTTTGTATTTTGTAAATTTTAGACAAACAGAAATGACAAGATACAGGAGTTCTTTCTCAAACAAGCTTCTGAACTTCAAAATCAGATTGAATGGAAGGACTGGTTTGTTTTGCCTTTTATCCCGAATCCAGATGCAAATCCTATCTTTGCCATGTATTTTTCCCGTCAGTGGATAGACATATTCATTGTTTCTCTACATAACTTCCTCAGTGTTTTATTTCAGTGCATGCATATCCTTTTTTCATGTGGAAGAATAATTGTAAGCCTGAAGCAACTGCATCTTCTGTGCACATGTTTTCTTTCACTTGTTTTTTTGTTAGAAAGTGGCAATTACTATTTATTTCTTTACGAGGGAATTAGGAATCAGCTTGCTGTTCTAGCAAAGCTGCTTCTGTAACTAATGGATTAACATATTTTCTCATCATTCAGATGATCATCACTCCACGATGCTAGAACGTTATGCTAGAAACCCAGCTAAATGTAATTCTGTTTACACTGTTCAAGAAACCATAGTATTTGGGTGGGATCACAAATTGCCCTGGCCCAAAAGGACTCACAAAGACAAGTTTTTAATGCTGGACCTTGGGGGGGAATGTTATTTTATAGGGTAAGAGCATCACCAGAGAAGGCAAAGTTAAGACACTTCCCAAAAAAATCTTAATGCCTTTGGAAAGTACTTGAAGTTTGGTGCATATGCAAAGGAAAGAGTCGTGTAAGTGTCTTAAGTTTCTTCATCCTTAACCTTTGTTACCTGTGCCAGTGATTCTGAACTTCGAAGCAGAATGTCAGCGGAACAATCTCCTGCAAGAAAAAAATGAAATCCTGTGTCAAAAGGTAAGAGTGGTACCTGTATATTAAGATTCATTTTCCAGTTCTGGCACTGAAAGTAAGTTTTTAGCCAAGATCACATACAACTTTGAGACAGGAGCCCAAGTTAAATAATCACTATATAAATAAGCAAAGTGTTTGTGTTGTTCAGTCCTTCATTACATAAGTAGTTAGAAAAGATATAAAAGAATAGCTCTGCATAATATGGTCTAGGATTAAGTATCAAACAAGTCAGGATTCATAAACCAAATTTAAAGCAATGTTTGTTAGACCATCCTAAAGTGTTTGAATGAACCATATAAAAATGTTCCTTTATGGCTTGTATGCTTGCTTGTGCACGCTGCCCATTCATGTTGTAGTTTGATAAACTAAGATTCCTGCCTAGCTGGTTGTGCTAATATTACTGCTGTTTTGAAATTAATGAGCAATACAAGGAATACGCATGGCTTGCATTCATATAGAGGGAAAGCAATTCAATTCTTTATTCTCTGTCTCCCCCCCTTTTTTTTCTAGTTGTTTGCTTTGCAAGCAGAGTACTCCCATATGAAAAAAGAGGAACAGGAGGAGGAAGAGGAGGAGGAGGAGGATTTGACACTTCATCATAAGCTTCCTTCATATGTGATCAACATGGACCATCTGGGGGACTCAGAGCTGTGAGTGTATGTGAGAGGCTAGTCAGTGGGCACACAATTGGATTACCCAGAGAAATCTTAGACCTTTTAGAATTGTCTGCATGATTTACTTAGACAGCCAACTTGCCTAGAGATTTAGGCAGGTATGAAGGAAGAGAAAGATAGCAAACATTTGAAAACGATTGCTTGTTTTACTCCTCCACTCTCCCCTGGCATCCCAGGTTCTTATAGAACTGATGGCTAGGTACCTCTTTTCTTTTTCTTTAAATCACTTCTGGATCATACTTAGTTTTAGATTTTTTTAAAATCCTGCCTTTATTATTTTTATAAATAACTCAAGGCAGCAAACTTACCTAATACTCCTTCCTCCTCCTATTTTCCCCACAACAACAACCCTGTGAGATGAGTTGGGCTGAGAGAGAGTGACTGGCCCACGGTCACCCAGCCGGCTTTCAGGCCTAAGGCAGGACTGGAACTCTCAGTCTTCTGGTTTCTGGCCTGTTAAATTCATTTGATGTAAGACAGCAACCCCCAACTGGGTGCTTCTAGAAATGTTGGGACTATAATGCTGTAAATTCTCAGCTAGTTGGCTATGCAAGAGTGGGAATTCTGAAAATTGGAACCCTAATGTTTCTGAACAACCCCTGGTTGGGGAAGGGTAGTTCAAGGACCTTAGTTTAAAAATGAACATTGGATGACACAAATGAAAATTATTTTGGAAAGTGGAATTCATGTCAGGTATGGACATTTAGGGTTCACCGCTTTTAATCTGTCTCCCCACCACCACTCCCTGCATCTCCTTCAGTGACTTGACATGCAGCCAAAGAAGCACTGTGCACTCTCTCCAGGCCCGAGGAGGATTCCTGTCTTCCTTGCTACCTCAGAGCAAAAAGGGCCCTGCTAGAACAGCCCAGCCAACAGGAGCTACCTCAGCACAGACAGGAGCAACACAGGGAAGCAAGAAAGAGCTGTCAAACCACCAGGTAAGGGGAAATAATTGCAGGCTCTGTGTGTAATATGTAAGAAACAGAGTACACAACAATGTTTCTGTGTCCACTATTCTGTTAAGTATCTGAACTACTAGTTTAGGCATGGGGCCTTGGAGAATAAAAATGTGTCAAATCTTCCCTTTGCTTTCTAGATCACCAGAGGGAAAGAGGCAGCAGTTGGAGGCAAGGAATCAAAAAGTCTCTTCAGTGGTGTGGTTGCCCTGGAGCCTAGCTCAATACAGCAGAATCAGAGACGCATACAGGATCACGGAAAGGAAAGGAAAGAGTTTGGATCTAAAATAACTTTCCAGGTACTGCAGCAAGTGTCTTGTGTGGATAGGACAATTTCTCTTCCCCCTGAGTGTGGTAAACTACGTGTCGACATTCTGCTCATAACCAGCTGATTGTTGTAAGGGAAAATGACTCAAGGAGTCTGAGCAGTTGCTTATTTCTTCAGGTTGTTTTTTTTTAATGAGTCACCTATTTGAACTGGGCAAGTGATCAGGCATCAGTGTTATATCCTCTGCCAGCTGACATTCTCTTATGAATCATGGAAGGGACAAAGGGTTCTCCTTAAATCTTTTTTGCTTAAAATTGTTTGAGCAGCAGAAGTTTGTATAGGCCTCCTGCCTTATGCCCTTCAGCTACTTATCTGTCTCTTGGTGTGTTTTCACTCAGAGATGAATAGCTATATTACATAGGGGAAGAACTTCTGCGTGCCTTCCTTGCTATTGATACTTGACAGAAAAGGGTTAAGCAGGAGTTTTCCCGCTTTAAAATTTTTATTAAAGACCCAAAGAAAATATGATTGCAGATTTTTAATGTGGAACCCACAGTACGCTTCCTTTCATATTGAAAACTATCCATTTAATCTTGCCCTCTGTTTTCTGATTCTTAACTAGTTACTGTTTCAACAAAAAAATATTTGATTGGTTTATTTCTGTGTATTGGTTTCTTTCCCTGCCTTTGGTGAATGATGGTTAGTGGAAAAAAAGGAACATGTCTCCTTGTACTTTATATTTTTCCTCTTTTCGTATGTTGTCAAAATGGTTCCAGTGCTTCCGTTTTTCAAGGCCTTATGAGGAAGTGGCAATTACTAAATATTCCTACCCAGTCCTGCTTAATGCTATTAATCTAGAATTGTATCTGAATCCCAAAGTTTGGCAGTAATCACTTTTTCTAGACCAAAAACTACTTTTCTGTTTGGCAATTACAGTTGTGTTGAGAGCTCATTGTCCAGGGTTCTATTTGTAAATAATGTAAAGTTTGCAGATATATAAAATATTCTATAGTATAAAATCAAATACTAAAAACAGAATAGATGGTAAGGACACATTGAAAAAGGGTGGAAACATCTATAGGCTATTCATGTTTCTTGGAAATACAGATGTGTCTATCAACATTGTTGTAAAACATCAGGAATTTTTTCAGACTACAGTTGTATACAAACATAAATAAATATGTGGATGCAACGTGATCTCAGTCTATGTGGTTACTAATTAAAATTGTGATTCTGTGACATGGAGTTAACACTGTGCAGAAGTGATTTTTTGCAAGTTCCCATTTCTGTGGCCCTTTATAGAAGAGTATTTAATCAGACCTAAAGATTTAGCCATTCTTCCCCATTTAATATTTACTATTTTTCTCTTTTTTTAAAAAAATGGTTTAATAGAATAGAAGCAGACAACATATAAAGTACAAAAAGAAAAATGAAACAAATAATAACCAAATAAAACTTGTAAATGTTTAAGGAATGATATACCTCATTTTTTAAACAGATTAAACCTGGACCACAGGGAATCATATTGTCCAATCCTTTAATTGCATCAATAAGGAGCCATTTTAAAAGCTGAGAGTGCACACATTTAATCAAGCCATTCATTCACTCATTCATTCTTCAAATTTAGTCACCGCTTATCTCACTCAGGGAGCAACTCTGGGTGATTTACAATTTTTAGTCTCTGTTATACATGTATCTTTCCTAGGACACTTAATAATTTTTTTACCGTCCAAGCATGCTAAATCCTAAATAGAGTATTTCTAAATTTTTGGAATGTAATGTAACAACACATTTACATCTTTGAAGCTTGGCTCCTTAATCAAAATTAATAATATTTAATCAGAATGGAACAACCAGATGATATGACCAAATCATGTGTATTAATGTACCTTTGAATTTATTGTATCTCCAATATAAAAATGTATATAACCAGCCCTTATTAAATACCATTGAGGAATCCAAAAAATCTGAAAAAGAATTTTGGATGGAGTAAGTAAGTAATCATCTTAAGATAATTAGAAACATATTTAATTTTTCAAAATCTGAAACCTGACTCAAAACTTGAATAGTTATTTTTCTTCCTTCTTCCATATGCTAGTCCTATTTGCTTATAAATGCTTTAAATACTTTCCAGGCAGTCATCAAATTGATTGTCAATTTATTTGCAAAAAAAATCTCAAAGTCTTTTTGTTGTTAATCAACAAGCTTTGGATCATATAATAATTATGTATTAAAATAGCAGCTTGAAACTTCTTCCTAATGCCATAGTTAATGTCACCTGAACATGATCAGGTATTATAGTACAACATATAGAATCTCTGCTTTTCTGCCAGCTGAATGACTGGAGTTTGCTTTTCAGATACAGTAAGTTATGCTGCGGTCTGACATTCTGTGCAGTCCCTGGGAGAGGATGTATTTGTAGACAGGACGCTGAACTGAGATCCAGGGTCTAGTTTCACTGGGTTTCTTGGTTTCTAATAGTTCAGTGTTATTCTTTGCTTTTCTCCCACTTCTTTGAGAATGGATGGATCATGAAATAAATGAACAAAGATGTCTCATTCTGCTAATTGCAACTTTCATAATACAATATTTGTTGTTACTGATAGGATACAAATCTGTAGCCTTAGTTACCTAAAACCTAGCTTGGTGCCAGACAGATATGAGGAGCTTAATTGATTCTCCTGGTTTGCTGTGCTGGTTTAGGGACCGAATGCTGAGAAGAAAGTGGAGATTACTGCCATTGAGACAGAGCCATTCCTTGAACTTCATGCTGAACAACTGGAAAACCAGACAAAAGTATTTGGAACTGGCATGGATGCTGGAGGCATCAGGCATGAGCAGCCCTTCATTGTTCTGAGCCAGGAAGAATATGGAGAACACCACTCATCCATCATGCATTGCCGGTAAGGATTGGACAATGATTAGAAAGCTGAATGACATATGTCAATGACATCTCAGTAGAGCAGAAGTTTTTGTTTGTTTGTTTAAAGTTTTTGACACCTAAGTCCATCTTTGTGGACTTAGCAAATCATAGACATTTATTCTTGGTTCACAGTCTGTCAAATGCAAATTATGATTAAGTGCATTTTTTGTTATAAGGATTATACGGAGTACTGCATATTAGAAATACTATCTAAATGATGATGTAAAATATCTAGACAGGATTTAATTGATGTAAAAGATCAAATGGGTTATAGAAATCCATACCATATCTATGAAGAGGAGGCTATAAGTCAAGTATTGGAAGGACAGAAGAATCTCTTCTTTCTGTGTTTAGGGTTGACTGCTCTGGTCGAAGAGTGGCCAGTTTAGATGTGGATGGAGTCATCAAGGTGTGGTCTTTCAATCCCATCATGCAGACAAAAGCATCTTCAATTTCTAAGTCTCCACTGCTTTCTTTAGAATGGGCAACCAAACGGGACAGGCTGGTGAGTAGTGGGGTTTCTGTGAAGCTGATTGTCTTCAATTATTACTGAAGTATTCATTACAGTTTTGGCTGGAGATGATTTTTAGTCAGGAGGAGGGAACAAGATTGAAGACATTGTACTAAACCCAGTTTCCTTTTGGTCTTGGATGTTCATAGGCTTAAATTCTGTTGTACCTTCAGAAATGCCATCGCTATTCAATGCAGTTGAGATTCTTTCTATAAATATAGAAGATATCTTGCGGCTCTGTGTGGCATGATTGATGGCGAATTTAAAGACTGAAGACTATTGAGAGAATTGCAAATTTTTGCAAGTTTACTAAATTGGTCACCAAACACATATCCTATCTCTTTTAAGATTTGATTGACATATCTATCTACTTGGAGAAGACAATGTCCTGGGCTTCTTAGTAGCATGCTATGAGAATTGGTCCGTTCCAACTGTGATGACATTGTTGACTCTGGCTCTGATGGCAGCTATGGTTTTATGTCATATATGGGCACTGCAGTAGACATGCATAATCTTCATGTCCATTGATGAAGCTATAGATACTGGGAAATTGCTGGTAACAAAATTAATAGAAAGGGTTGCAGAATCCAAATTCACTCTGTTGCTTTCTGGAAAACAATTCAGAAAGTGAAACTAAAGATTGTGGCTTGGATATTATGTTACAAGCATTGCTCTAATATTTTCCACCAATTTAACAGCCATTAGCTCAATATTGTTGCTGAGCAACTTGGAGTTTCTTCTGCTTATAGCTATCTCTTCTGGGAATATTCCTTGGCTAAAAAATATTTTGCTTATACAGTTGATTGTTTCCTATTGCTTGTTTGTATTCCTTGGCTGATGCTGTGATTTATTTTAAATGTGTACCATCCCAAATCATTGAGCTGATTATGTAATAATAATACTAATAAATTAAACTTATATGCTGCCTACTCTGGGTGCCTCACAACAGTCAGACAAAGAAATTATAATAAAATCAATAAAAAATAAAAGGCCTTGTTGTGTTAGATATTTAAACAATAAGATTACCATAGCAACTATTATAGAATTCTCAGAACAAAAATACCTTGCATGAAAAAAACAGGGGAAAGACTGCAGTAATATGTCAGGAAAATCAGGAAATACTCAGATTTCTTTTTTCTTTGCACTAAAATTTTCCCCATTTTCCTTACGTTTACAAGATTTTAGAAGTCTACCCTTCAGACAATGTCTGGTAACTTCCTTTTTGCCAGGTAGTATCTCCCAGTTGTGGTTTGGGCTGTGGACAAGATTAGCTAAAGAGGAACTGATCAGGGTGAAGATGAGGTTTGATTTTTTTGTTTACTATGCTAAGATCTGGACATGCCCTGACTTCCACGACATAACATTGCTCTCAGGCAGTTATGTCTTTAAAAAGTATGTAAGCCAAACTTTAAGAAGGCATACTATCTAGCAAACTGTAGATGGCCAAGGCTGAATGATAGAAGCACCACCACCCCATTAATTTTCAGAGGTATACCACTCTTATGCTTCATCTTTTTTTCTCCTCTGTTGCTACTTTGAAGTTGCTGCTTGGCAGTGGAGTTGGTACTGTTCGTCTCTATGACACTGAAGCCAAGAAGAATCTTTGTGAAATTAGCATTGATGAAGATATGCCAAGGTATAAGTCTGATCTTTAGCGTCTGTGATAAGAATAAGATTAGTACTGCTATTTGTAGCATCTATTTAAGATCTGCATTCATCTGTCCATGACATATTGATGATTGTTGCCTAAGTTGATTACTTGTTTGTGAATTGGAATCATGAGCATATTTTCAGCTTTGCTTGTGTGACTTCTGTGCCATTTCAACATTCTTTGCGAGGGGGTTGTTAATGTGTATTTGGGAATATTTTACATGCTATGGCTTCTCTGCATGGGAACACTCGGTGATAGAATAAGCACACAGGATTTTCTTATTTTTGCTTACCACTTTAATGTGACAAATCTTCTTCTGAACCTTGGATTGTAAAACAATGCCAAGGTTAAGGAGGAAGGATGAGATAATATGCTGCTATATCATCAAAGTTCTAAAGTGGTGCCATGGTCAGGCACAGACCAAACCAAGTTGTAGAGGGAAGCACAGGATTTTCCTGGGGCTCGTGTAGAGGTGTAGCATGAGCTCAAACACAGCTTTGATTCTGCAGATATTTCAACCTTTATTCTGTGGATATTTGGCCATAGTCATCCATAGCTGCTGTTACTCATTTACATTTACTTAAGAGATCTTCAGAGATTGGAGGAGAGAATGAAGAGGAAGTAGGTTTAAAATTTTAATACTCTTGAGAGTTATCTATGATACCCAGTATAGATGCATGTTTTTGTGTTAGGAACAAGGACTGTGTAGAACTCTAATCAGAGTCAATAGCAGTTGCTTTTCCCCTTGGTTCTATGGACTATCTATGTGGAAAGCCACAGCAAATTTTGTATCTCTGTATTTCAGGATCCTCTCCCTTGCGTGTAGTCCAAGTGGGGCTTCCTTTGTCT
The DNA here is from genome assembly GCF_035149785.1 of Candoia aspera. Taxonomy (NCBI): domain Eukaryota; kingdom Metazoa; phylum Chordata; class Lepidosauria; order Squamata; family Candoiidae; genus Candoia; species Candoia aspera. The sequence continues at coordinate 33,717,001 of NC_086159.1, read as the reverse complement.
GCTCAGCTGCGGCACCTGGCCTTGTCAATCAGCTAAATTATGCTACACCAGATTCTGGAGGAAAAGGCATAAATCAAGTTCCTGGGAAATTGCTTTTGTGGGACACCAAAACTATGAAGCAGCAGGTATAGTGTACTGTGGATTTTTTTTTCCACCCTTGAGCTCACTTGGTAAAAACAAAGGAACGTTTTCTTAATCTGTAGCTCCAAAAACGAAGGTACCAAATTGATATTTTTAACAAATCCTTCATATGTTGGTTGATAGTTTTTCTTAACATTATGGTTGCTTAGACCTTTTGAATAATTAAATGTCATCATAGTAGCTCTAATATGGATGTGACCTAATGCTGAGTTGATCAATACATGTTTGCTACTGCCACCTTCTAAATCCAACATTGTTCAAGGATGCCTAGTTGGCTCTTTATTAATTCTGGTAGCTCTTAATTGACTTTTGCTGATTAGGACTGAATGATGAGTTTTTATAATTTGTTTATTGATAAGAGAGGAGATATGGGAAGAAGAGAATTTTTAACTGAAATATTAGAGAAGGTGTTAAGTTACTGAAGTTGTTTATATTTGTCTGGAGGAAAGGGGGAGTCATTTCTTTATCTTTTTTCATTTTTCTTTTTCTCTGCACCTTTTGTTTTTTCTTCTTTACTTATTATATTCTTAGTTTGTATTAGTTTTTTATCTTTGCATTTGTAAACTTTAATAAAATTATTATTAAAAAAAGGATGCTTGGTGACTTTTGTGGCCAGACGTACTTTTGCTCAGCTTTGAGTGATACAGTACTTATATCTCCTTCTGGAAAAGATCTAGCTGTAGTAAGCACTGTATCACTCAAAGTTGGGCTTTGCCCATGTTAAAGGAAAGTATGCCTCTCTCCCATAATCCTATGAGAGGATATACTTCCCCTCTAATCCAGAGAAGTTATATTTAGACTTCTCTTGATGGGAATTTTTTCCCCACTGATAGAAAATAGCTGTTACCAGGAAACATAGGCTAGTTTGTTCAAAAGGTCCTGGTTTCCATCTGGTGCTTACAGAATATAGTGGGAGATGAAGAAACTCAGATGTAAGTTTGTGAGGTTTGGTTGAACAACTGGATACCTCAGAGTAAATTCTCTATTCTCTATTTTTGTTTGCTGTTTCAGCTCCAATTTTCTCTTGAACCAGAGCCTATTGCTATAAACTGCACAGCCTTCAACCATAATGGGAATCTGCTGGTCACTGGAGCAGCAGATGGCATAATTCGCCTCTTTGGTAAATGGCTATATCTTGGTTTCTTTTTTTTTCATTTTAAACTCTAAGTCCTAGGATTTTCAGTTATTGGACAGACATCTTGTTGTGGAGCAGAAGTGAGAGAATGGGCCAAAGTCTGGTACACTGACGTAAGTTAACCAATTATGTTATTCTCATTTAATCCTCTTCTTTTATTAGATCCCTTATCTTAGTAGATACGATATAGCTAAAATATACCTAGAGATACGACGCAGTGCCCTGCAGGTATATTTTAGCTATATTTCTCAGCTAGGATACAACATTGAGGAAGGTCGTTATTAATCCTTATCTATGTATATAACTTTAAGTGAGGCTCGCTATATCAGGCTTCACATTAGAACTTGGCAGTTAATCTTCTTTCTTCCCTCCCACCCCATACTGGAATAAAGAGAACGAATGCATTGTTTGCTTTTGGGGAGAGATCATTAGATTTTAAAATTGGTCTTTTTTCTTGCATGTAGCTTCAGTTAGGGATGAGAAACATTCCCCCCAGGTTTTGAACTTCTAACTCCATCACCTCCAAAAAGCAAGGCCAATGGTGAAGACCACATACATGTTGTCCACATTTAATGGAGGTCACCAGATTGCTGTCTCCCTACCTTGAGAGCATCCACAGCGTTGTAATAGAGTGGAGATGGAGGGTTGATGGAATTACTGCATGTGGAAGACCACTGTAACTTTTGTGTTCATGCAGGTAAAGAGAAGAATTTTCCTCCTTTATAGTTTGCATCCTCTAGAGAAATCATCCCACTATAACACCAGCCAGCACAAGTCTTCCCAGTCAGAATATCAACATGGGTGGGAAAGAGAGACACCAAGTTCAAAAATGTATCTTAGAGGACCATGAAGCTAAACCACACACACTTTTTTCCTCTGCCTTCCAGATATGCAGCAGCATGAGTGTGCTATGAGCTGGAAGGCCCATGATGGAAAGGTCTATTCTGTTGAATTCAGCTATGATGAGAATGCAGTTTACAGCATTGGTGAAGATGGAAAAGTAGGTTTTTAGAAAAATAGTGGCCAAACTCTGATACAAATAAAAGTGTTGCTATAATTATATAGTATCAGCATTTATGTGTCTTTTTTTGGAGACACATTTGGCCCTCAAAATAGCTGGTAACTACATCTAATTAATGTGACCTCATATGGAAAAAACCTGGCAACCCTCTATTTTCTGAAGTTTCATCTGAAAGCTGGTGATCCTGTGAGCCTACAGATCTTTTTGAGAACCAGATGTCCTGGAGAATAGGGACCCCATTGGTTGTGTTTCTTCTGGTGTCAATAATTTCTCTGACTGTATCTGTAGCTGCTATAGCAAAGCAAAGAATGCATGTGTTTTGTTATATATCTGACTGGGATCTCTTATATCATTCTAGTTTATTCAATGGAATATTCATAAAAGTGGATGCAAAGTATCTGAATATAGTCTCCCCAGAGATGCTACTGGCCCCTTTGTGTTGTCTGGCTATAGCGGATACAAACAAGTCCAATTCCCACGTGGAAGGCTCTTTGCATTTGACTCTGAAGGAAACTACATGCTGACCTGTTCTTCTACTGGAGGTGTTATCTACAAGGTACTGGCTACTAGTCAAGATGACTAGATGCCATCTCTGCAATAAGAACTGAGGGTGTTCATTCTGATAAGCCATGGCTTATTCAACCATGGTTTATGAATAAGCATCAATTTGATGGGCTTGCATAACATGTGAAACCATAAGTCATGATTAAGAAATCACATGTCTAAGCCAAAACTGCGTTGTAGTTTAACATATTTTTAATCTGGCCACGTCCCTCTGGATGGAATTTGCTAGAGGAGGAGGGTTCTTTTGATCTTGTAGTCATCTGGATAGATGCTGGAAACAGCTAAGATGAGCCTTTCCTGTGGTCATAGATACTGTTAAAGTAATAAGGTTTGGGAAACTCATGAGTGGAGACAGAGTAAATGCAGCATATTTTGAGAAGAAACTGATGAAGTTTTGGTCTATTTTATGATCCATATAAGTTAACCTGGGTTAACATTAATATATATTGCACTTCAGTAATCATTCTGGCATTATTTGAGCTGTGCTCAATGACTTAAAGTCCAGGGTAATATTCTAATTTTTTAAAAAAGACCAGAGTTGTCCTAGAATTTTAGATTTCAGATTAGTAAGTGATTTCTGCCTGCTAATTTTTGATTTATCTTTTCTGTTTCAGCTCAGTAGCAATGACAGAGTACTAGAGAACTGTCTTTCCCTGGGAGGACATAGGGCACCAGTGGTCACTGTGGACTGGTGCACAGCCATGGACTGTGGCACATGCCTCACTGCCTCCATGGATGGGAAGATCAAACTAACCACTCTACTTGCACAGAAGTCTTAAATGAAACTGTTCCAAGATGTGAACTATTTTTTTTCTACAGAAGAATGATCGATCAGTATTAACCATTAGCTTCAAGCTTTTTGGGGGAGGGAGGGTTTAATCACTTAATGTCCTCATCTCCTTTTATGTTAGGAATTATGTTTAACTGCCAAACTGCCACTTAGAGTAAGTTGTAACAGTTCATCTCAACAAATAAGTATTCACTGATCATCAAGTCCTTTCAAAAAGGATCGGCCCCATTTTCCCTTGGTCTTCATTAGCACACAGCCATAAATCTCTGGGTTTGTACCAAGATGGAATGCAAATTTGTAGCGGTTCTAGCAGGTGGGAGATAGATTTTTGCATAAGACTTCCCACCCTAACAGTATTCTTTGTCTGCATTTCTTACTAGAAAATGTTTGCTTGCATTTGCCACTTACGCTGCTTTGGTAGTTTGAAGAACTTTCTGTCCTGTGCTTCTAGAAGGAAAAAAAGTTATTATATAAGTCATATTGTCATTTCCCTTTATTTAGAGGTTTTGGATGTCTGATACAGAGTACAGAAAGCATATGATAAAAATGTAATGAAATGGTATCTGTTTATTTCTACTACTTTTTAATCAGTTTGTCCTAATTAAGTTCTGTTAAGAAGGAAGGTTGAGAATTCTATAGGTTTTTGCATTAGTAAAACCATCTTTCTAGCAATTGTGCATGTTTGGAGAGGATAAGAATGCAATGTATGCAGTCAAAAACATCTGTGCATGGCTTAAGGTCCAAGCAAAAACACTAGTATATGATACCTTGGAATTGCTTTTATGACAGTCCATAATTCATATATTCTTATAACATGAGCAGTGTAATTGGTCATTAGCCTGAGTCCATAGAATGCAGTTATTCTCAGAAATACATACGATAGCTGGATGATAGCTGGGGGCACAGCTGTGGTCTTCTGCTGTAGCAGGTCGAACAAAGCAGAATTCCAAGCAGAAGGTGAACAACAGTGTCTGTAATAAAAGAATTATGGTTAGTTTAGCAGGTACTGAAGAAGGTTTAAGGAAATGGAGAAAAGTTCTGTCTGCTGGATTCAGACCTCCATGCCAAAATAATCTAGAATCACGCTTCTATGGACTCCCAAAAATACACAAGCCCGACATACCTCTTTGTCCAATTATATTGTTACCAGGGACCCCAAAATACAACGTAGCCAAAGAGCTTACAAAAAAGCTTGGACATCTCACAGAGGGGAACAAATATTCTATCAACTCCCCACTACAGTGCCTCCAGAAAATCAAAGGCCTAAAAATAGAAGAAATTACGGTTTCATTCGATGTCACAGCACTCTTTATGCCCATAAATCCAGAACTAGTGAAAGAATTCCATGGCAGCAGTATTAAACAACACACCCGACCTAGCCAAATACACTAAGACTGAAATACCAGAATCATGAACCTCTACCTCACTACCTACTTTCAGTTTGTGGACAAATATATCAACAAATCAGAGGAATACTCATGGGATCACCACTCTCAGGACTCATAGCAGAGTGTAATGCAGTGTCTAGAAACTATAGCACTCCCATACATACAACCAAGAGTAGGGATCTGGAATGTAGACAACACCATCATAATAATAAAGGAACAACTAGAGAAGATACATGAAACAACATCTTCAAAGGAACAAAATTCACAAGAAAACACTCTACCCTTCCTGGATATCCTCATCAGCAGAGGAAACGATGGCAAACTAGAAATGTAAGTCTATTGAAAAACAACCCGCGCTAAACAAGTGCTCCATCACCAAATAGCAACCCAACTTCCCACAAGAGCTGTGTAAGAACATTACTCAGATGAGTACAAACACACTGCAGCAACCCAGAACACCAGAAAAAGGAAACAGATGACCTATACAGCATCTTCCAACAAAATGGATGCCCACACAACTTTATCAAAAAGTGCCTGACCACTCAACCCACTGTAGCACAACCAACACAAGCTATGAAAAGGATAACACTACTAAACATCAGGAACATCTCAGAAACAACCAACAGACTATTATAACCACACGGCATCACTGTAGCACACATACCAACTAAAGCCCTCCAAAACATCTTAAGTAAACCAAAAGACCCAGTAGCCCAAGAAGAGAAAAAGTCATCTACAATATACAGTGTAAGGATTGTAACAGCCTCTATGTAGGACAGAAGGGCAGAAGACCAGCAGAACGCATCCATGAACACCAACTAGCAGTCAGAAGACATGAAAACTCCTTAATCTCACAACACCTGGATGGACTCAACCACAGTTTCAACAGCATCCTAAGGTAAAGGTAAAGGTTTCCCTTGACGTAAAGTCCAGTCGAATCCGACTCTAGGGGGCGGTGCTCATCTCCGTTTCTAAGCCTTGGAGCCGGCGTCATAGACACTTCCGGGTCATGTGGCCAGCATGACGACTCGGAACGCCGTTACCTTCCCGCCAAAGCGGTACCTATTGATCTACTCACATTTGCATGTTTTCGAACTGCTAGGTGAGCAGGAGCTGGGACTAGCAACGGGAGCTCACCCCGCCGCGCGGTTTCGAACCGCCGACCTTCCGATCGGCAGCTCAGCGGTTTAACCTGCAGCGCCACCACGTCCCTCAACAGCATCCTAGACCAAGCTAAATCCAAAAATGCTAGGGAATTCCTGGAAACTTGGCATTCAGACAAATCAGCCATCAATAGATATATAGAGATAAACCACATTTACACGCCATTCAAAAGAGACAATAAAAAAGCTAAGAAGGAAAGACCAGAACACATCCTCTCCAGCAGCCAACACCCAGATAAGCAGGGACTGACACCAGACACACAAGCAGAAAACAATACCCTAACCAAGGAACTACCAAGGAGAAAACCACACCCCCACCAACACTGGCAGGGCAAGCTATTTTATATAAACAGAGCAAACCCCACACTAGCACTGATGATGTTACCTAGTCAGGTAATGAAACATCTGCAAACAAACAACCAAGCTTGGAGAGCACCAAGGACTTCACAATCTAGAATCATTCTATTTTTGTTAGGGGGGAAAATAGATGAAATAGCACCATTCCATGTGCAAGACACTAGCATGCTTAAGGAAGTGCAGAATAGACTAATTTAAAAAGTGTAGAAAATCCCAGAATGATCCTGTTAAGACTGAATGTTCTCATTATTAACGGAGTGGAGACCTTTGTTCATTGGAAGAAAAGTGTTGAGCTGATAGAATTCCAAACAGCAGCATCTCACATTGCAAGTTTGTTTGAAGTCCCAGTTGGATATGCATTTTCCACACTTCAGCATTCCTGTAATAGGCACTCATATGAAGCGTTCAGATGTGGCAGTGTTTTCATGACAAGTTTATGGTTAATTGAATTATGGCTTAGTCGTTATGGCTTAGTCATTATGGCTTGACATCACACACCAAACCATAAGCTAATCACATTTATTTCATTAAAACAAAAAAGCTAAAATGCGGCTATTTTATAGTCCAGTGTCTTGTGCAAACAGCATATGAAGTTAAGGGGAACAAGAAATGCATGTCAGAGGGAAAGAGGAGAAAAATCAAGTATGCTTACAAATCATTTTGCACCTAAAAAAACCTTTTTATCACTTCGAAGTATTTCATTCTGATGAGTGAAGATGTGTGGACATTCCCGAGACTGACTTACACATGTCTCCGTTGGGAAAACAGTACAAAAGGAACTGCAGCAATTCAGGGGAGGGAGGAGGCACGACACACTATTTGGATCAGTATTTTTCAAACTTGGCAACTTTAGGATGTGTGGACTTACGGGGAATTCTTGGAGTTGAAGTCCACACAACTTAAAGTTTCCAAGTTTGAAAAACACTGATTTGGATCGCTCTTCTTCTTCTCCCGCGAAGAGCTTTAAGAGGAGTGGACGTAACGGGACGCAACCATCGTTCTGCTTCCGGGTGCCTCTCCTTGAAACTCCCGTAGCAGAAACCACTGCTTTGCAACTCACGTGACAAAGTCAACCCGAGTTCCCGGCACCGATCTCGGAGCGGGCGGTGCTTATCAACTCGGCTGCCAACAAGAACTGGCTTTTTATGCCGTCGTTTTGCGTCCGGAGGTGTGGTGGGTGAGGGTGTTTTTGCTTCTATGAGCACTTTCGGGGAAAGCTCCGCCGTTGCTCCGGCTTTCCAGGGCGGGCATCAGCAAACGATATGAAGCATCTTGATTCGCAGATCGGGTAAACACCCCGTGGCGTTTTTCTTTAAAAACAGGTTTATTGGTTTCCCGGATTCTTGCCTGAGATATTTAAAACAGTACCTGTATGTCTTCTCGCACGAGGAACTGGGGTGAATTGGACTCAGCCTGTAATCTTGTGTACTGGTTTGGGAATAAGCGCCATTGAATACAGTGAACCTTACTGTAGACCAGTGTTTCTCAACCGTGGCAACTTCAAGAAGGGTCGACTTCAACTCCCAGGATTCCCCAGTCAGCATGTCTGGCTGGGGAATCCTGGGAGTTGAAGTCCACTCCTCTTAAAGTTGCCAAGGTTGAGAAACACTGCTTTAGACTGAATTAAGTGCAGTACTGCCTTCGTGCCTTTTGTGTATTTGCAGTGGTGGGAATTAATAGGTGTTTTGTATCCTTCTTGTGCCTGGTGTTTATGGCTCCATCCCAAGGCTTAGGCCTGCATAATGCAAATAAATAACAGACTATTATGATTAGTGATGTGGCTAAACCTCTGAGACATTTGATGCCTGAAAGACTAATGTTGGTTCTCATCCAGAACTCCTATTGTTTTGTTTTCTCTCTCTACAGACTTGTAATATAATACCATGGTAGATAACGGAGAGGTCCTTAATATTGGATGAATTCCCACATTGGGTGGATTTGGCCCCGTCTAGGAACTGTATGTCCTACAAGTGTCCATAAATCCCTATACCCAGATTGTTACAGGTAAGGAGTTACAGGGTAAAGATTGCCTCCTGAGCTTTTCATGCAAGAAACTCAAAGGAGAAGCTTGCTGTGTAGGGGGGAGGTAGGAAACCTTTTATGGGCTTTTGAAGATGTTTTGGTCCGGGGACAAAAATTGGGGTGTGGGAGAGGGGGCTGAGTGCTAGCAAATGAAGCAGCAAGCAAAGCCTCCCGCATGCCACTTACTGAGCCTAAAAGATTATTGACTGACACAGGGCATAATCCTCCTGTATCTGATGCTTGTTGGTTGTAGGTTAAATATGCTCAGTACTTTACTTGGTTTTTATCCCTACTTAGGGTGTGATCATATATTCACTTTTATAAGAATAAACTCTGCTTACTGTGGGATTTACTAATGAGTGGACCAGGTAGCAGCATTTAGTTAATCCTGCTTGATACTTGGATGGGAGACAATCAGGAAATCCCAGGGCTGTAGGCTAGACTAGGAAGCTGAAAACATCCCTGAAGAAAGCAATGGGAATCATTTCCATGGGGTTGCCACACAACTACATAAACATTTATATGATGTCACCAGATTTCATACTTGACTCAGAGGAGATTTTGCCTTTAGATAAAGATAAGATTAATTGAGTTCATAGGAGGCTGTGAGTTCTAGTCCTGCCTGAGGCATGAAAGCCAGCTGGGTGACCTTGGGCCTGTCACTCTCTCTCAGCCCAACTCACCTTACAGGGTTGTTGTGGGGAAAATAGGAGGAGGAAGGAATATTAGCTATGTTCGCCGCCTTGAGTTATTTATAAAAATAATAAAGACAGAATAGAAAATAAATACAATAAATTGAATTAAAACATTATTCAGAGATATATTCTTAGAATGGTATTACCTGGATGCATTTGGTGAAGACCAATCTAGCTATTACAACTGGCTAGATTGTTTTGATAGTTGGATTGTATCACTGTCTCGTACACTGTCTAATCTATAAAACTGCAGCTTTCTAATTGTATGCTTAAACATAGATTGGAATCCAGAAATCAAAATACATGAGGATTGGGAATAGATGTCTTCTGGGTAACTCTCTGAGCTATCTTGTCTACTTGTTTAAGAAACATTTCTGCTATAAAAGCTGTAAGGATCAAACATCTGTTAAATTTAAAGATGTATAAATGTGGCAGGAAAAAAAAGTAACAGAATGTAAAACTCAGTTGCTGTTTAAAAGCTCACAGATGCAGTTCTATATCCCAGGGAGGAAAGGTCAACAATAATAGTTACTTGTTTATTTTCTACAGGGGATACTTGCAGAAGGGCTTCAGACTAATAGAGTAACACAGGAGGCAGCTCTCTAGAAAATTTAGTTGTAGGTGTTCTCAGTTAATATAGCAACTTGAACTCTGGTAATGAATAGGAAGCCTATGAAAATATCTAAGGAAATATAGTTCGTCAGTAACGTTACATTTTTTAATGCTTACCATTTATTTACTTACCATAAATAAAATGGTTGAGTAATTATGCCATGTGACCCAAGCAAGGATAACTTGCTTTGGGGATTTTTGTGAGTCCAAAAGGAAGTGCAGGACTTTAAGAATATATAATGCCTATTCCATGGCATTGAATATACACATTTTAAAACGTATTTGTACAACAGACTAACCTAATTTGTAATTAGCTCTAGCATGTTTGAACCTGGAGAATGCATAAAAATTACTTATCTTACCTGTGGCTGTGTGTTATTTGCATCCCCCCACCCCCCAAGAATACTATTCCTCTGGTGGTTTGTCTGGTCCTGACCTAAAAACCTGGGTTTGCAAACAGGCCAGAGGGCTGGGTGATTTATAATCCTGACTGTTGGATTCAGTTTAATTGTACTTTTTTTCCAAAGCTCTGTATTTATGAGTGTAGTTTTATGTTTTTGTGCTGTTTTAATTCTGTACACTTCCTAGAGTCTTTCGATTTGGTGGCCTATACATCTAAATTGAAAGGAAGGAAGGATTTATTACATCCAAAGGCCAGCAGCAATAATAAATAAATCAACAAACCCTGAAAAGGAGGGTTAAGCTGAGATTGGAGCAACCAAAAAGTAAAGCTGTCTAGTTCCATCTCTTCTGCTTCTTTTTTTCCCAAACTCGTGCTTGTAACTGCAAGTTATTGAAATGGAGATGCAGTGGAGTGGGAAGATACTTAGCCTTCCTCCCCCACTTCTGTGGTAGCTCTGAATGTGATTGCATGGTTTTATTTACTTTTTAATATATTTGTAAAATAAAGTGTTAGCTGGCCAGCCATGACAAAGATGAGCCAGTATGGGTTTCAACTAATACACCAAAGGTAGTTTCAATTTGCTGTGTCTGCTGCCAGACCAGTTATTACCTATGATTAGCACCAGATGTGGCTAAGATGTGTGAGCATTGTCTTAGAGAGGAATATTAGGCTGCATGGAACTATTAACTCAATTGCCAAAATTTAATTCCAAGTTTCCTTGTTGTACAAGTTGTTCCCTTTCTTCTTGAATTAACAGAGATGAGTTCCCCTGGGGCAGCAAAGAAGAGGATCCTCCCAGCATGGATGACCAGGAAGACAGTTGAACCAGCACAATGGGCAGAAATGAGGCCAAAGAGAAGGAAAAGCACAGCTTTAGCAAGGTATGCTGCCCACCTGTTTCTTAAAAATCAGAGAAGAATGAGTTGTTCTAAACTTCCCTTTCCACCCCCAAAGAACCAAATAGTAAGAGGGTGTGTATGCACGCGCGCATGAGAGAGAGAGAGAGAGAGAGAGACTTGTGTAAAACTATTGATTTTTTTTTTATTATGTGTCATCAAGTCAGTGTTGACTCTTAGTGATCACACAGATATTCTCCAGGATTGTAGAACTATAGCATTCTTCTATTATTATTTTTTTAGATTTTTTTTTATACTGCCTTTATTATTTTTATTAATAACTCAAGGTGGGGAACATACCTAATACTCCTTCCTCCTCCTATTTTCCCCACCACAACAACCCTTAGAGAGTGACTGGCCCAAAGTCACCCAGCCGGCTTTCATGCCTAAGGTGGGACTAGAACTCACAGTCTCCTGGTTTCTAGCCTGGTGCCTGAACCACTAGAGCAAACTGGCTCTCAGTATTTCGCTTCCTGTTTTCCTGTTTTTATACCCTTAAATGGTCAAACGCATATATCTGTGCACACTCACACACATCCAAAATAATAGTCCGTAGAATCAGTTTGTGATCAATTAAAAACGTATTCTGTGTGGTTTCGCTCTTCACAGAGTATGTCATCCCAAATGGTTAACTCGTATACTGTCTTGAAAGTTTGGCTGTGAGAAACCATGTTTTGGATTTAATTAAGGTTAAATTAGGATTAAATGTTAAAAATCTTTCCCTTTACAGTTCTAAGAGTAGGAAACATTTTTAAACAAGAGCCACACTTTTTGTTATTTAGTACAGAGGTTGTGGGAGACAGATAAGACAAGAATAAAGTCAGATCATGGTGAAGAACTGTTTGGAATATAGGAAAGAGCCTTAAAATATTTGAGATGGTCCTAGCCATTTTTCCCAACTCCAGGGCTAGCTAAAATGGAAATATAAGGCTACAAAGAGAATTTGGGAAGGCTTCATGTGCCCTTTCTGATACCTGTTTATTCCCTATAAACTGGTTTTTCCTGGGTTTTGGAGGGGTTTTTTTGGTCTTCCATTACTTGCTTCAGAATATGATTTTCTTTTGCAGGACTGAGACTGTATATTGTATGAACGAAGCAGAGTTGGTAGACATGGCTCTTTGCATTTTAGCTGAGGTGAGCAATGCAAAAGATGTTGCCCAACTGGCTTCTTGCCTTTTCTACCCTGTTACCTGCAGTTATAGTGGCTGCAGCTTTTTTGTTGATATCTGCCAGAATATATATATATATATATATACACACATACATACATACATACTCTCTCTACATACACATACACACACACACACGTTCGTTTATTTATTCAATTTCTATTACTGCCCATCTCACCCCAAAAAGGGGGACTCTGGGCGGTTTACAATAGAATATCTTGCGCTCTGAGAATGAAAAAAAGAACTAGGCCTAAATACAGCCAGTTGTACTTTGTGATCTATCTCTCTGATAAGTTCGAGGACACTTGAGTGCATTTCTTTGACCATGGAGAATTATTTATAATTTTACCAACCAGGGCTAGATTGTGGATATTCTCCCAGGCATCAAGCATCTTACTTGTCCTGATTTAGATAGCGAAGAGAGAAAGCGCTATAGTTCTATGTAAGGAAACTTGGTGTCTTGGTCCAAACATGGAGGAAAATATGATTCTTTCCTTTGGTAGAACTGCAAGGCTACAGAAGGTGATCTGATTTCATCAGAAAGTGAGGTACAAGAGCTTCAACAAGAACTGACCATCTGTACCAACATTGCCAAGGATCCTCCTGTAAGATCCACATCTCCAGATCAGTCAGCTTCAAGTTGCAGTGAGGAGACCAAAAGGGAGGAAGATGATGATGCCTTAAAATATGTCAGAGAGATCTTCTTTACTTAATTTTAACATTTATAAACGTTTTTTTAAAAATTGGTAAATAGAAGATATAGATATGATGACAGTTGTGGCTTGGATATCAGAGGTGAGGCAACAGTACATCACAGTGTCAGGACTTCAGGAAATAAACTGATCAGGAGGAAAGACTATGTGCAAATCTATGTTTGTAACTGGGGATTTAATGGGGGGATGGATTGGTGGAAGAATGGAGGAATCTCCTGCTGGGTTTCCTGATGTGATAAGCACTTTTTTTGCTTGACTTGGAAGACTTGAATTCTATATTTAAAGAATAAATATAGTTATTACTTTTCTTTGCACTGGTCATCTTCATACTAAATTTAAAGCTAGTTTGTTTAATCATAGGTCAATGCATCAGTTGTAATTGTCTAGGTTTGTATTAGCTTACACACAAGGAAACCACATTTTAGTTTAGCAAGTTGTGTAAATCCAGCTACAGAAAGAGTAGTGTTGTGCTTCTGCTCAAGGTTGATCTCATGCTTCCTGAAATACCTGACTCAATTTGATCACTGTCTCAGAAAATTGTTTCTCCAATTTTGGGCTCTCAGAAGCAAAATATTTATCCAGTCTTTGGCCTTGTTATATCTTGTACACAGGTAGTCTTTGCTTAATGACAGTAATTAGGATTTTTAAAATATTTTTAATGTATTTTATTGTTTTTAGCTCTTTTCTGCTTGTTTATGAGATGGGTGGATATATAAATCTGAAAAATAAATAAATAAAATTGGGACCGGAATTTCCATTGCTAAGTGATGCAGTCGTAAATCATGATGTCATATGACCGCATCACTTAATGATAGAAATCCTGGCATTCCTTGTTGCTGTCGTTAAGCAAGGATGACTTCGCAACTTCCTGCCAGCTTCCACAAGCAAAGCCAATGGGGAAGCCAGCAGGAAGTTGCAAGTCCCAAGCAGTTTGCAAGACCAGCGGGCTGGTACATGGCTGCTGCTGGGTAAGGGAGGGTGTGCAGGGGGCCAGCATGGCACAAGTGTGGTGGGGCCAGGTGCTGCCAGGTGGGGAAGGGTGCATAAGGGGCACTGTGGGTGGGTGGGGTGCTGGGAGTGCATGCTACAGAGTAAGAGATCCCTTGGATTCTTCCATAGCTGGGCTCCTCAGGAGAAAGAGCCGTGGGAGTGGGAGTGACTTACAGGAGCGTCTTGCGACCTTCCCTGCCGGCTTCCTCATTGAAGCCGGCTGGGAAGGTTGCAAATGGCGATCATGGGATGTTGCATCTGTTGTAAGTGCAAGCCGGCTGCCAAGCACCCAAACCATGACCACGACTGTGGGGGCGCTGTGACGGCTGGAACTTCAAGGACTGGTTGTAAGTACCCCTCGTTCAGCACCACTGCAACTTTGAATGGTTGCTGAACGAGTGGTTGGTAAGCGAGGACTATCTGTATTTTAAGTCATAATTAAACTGCTATGAAGCAGGAATTAATGCAATAATAGTAAAAGTTTTATCTGCTAAAGTATTCAAGTGCCTTAGTGCATTTTTGAACCAGGTCCTATTATTTGTCTTTATTAAATAGGTGTCTCTTCTCCAACTAATGTTCAGACCATTTAGTAGTTATCTGGGTTATGACTGAGAACCAAGAAGTCATCTCAGTACATTTATCACTCATATGGTAGCTTTAGGTAAACCACAGATCTAGGGCATATGGTTCTTGTAGAAATTGTGTTAATGTATATCAGAAGGGGAAAAAGTATAGAAATGCCATATAGAAGAAAGCTTTCCTTGAAGTTATGCAGTTTTGCGATTGAACTCTGACACATCTGGTAATAATTAAGATGATTTTACTTACTTTACAAATTACTTTGTCTTTGGCAGAAAGTCAGTTGAACCATCTGACTTGTATGAACCATCATACACTAGTAAAAACGGATACAAATAATTCAGTTTTCATGAAAAAGCTGGTAGTGTTGTTCACACAGAACCCTGGGGAAAGACTTCCCAGTTATGGGTTAACAGCAATAAATCAATATGTAGGTAATCTTATTACTGTTTTCAGTCACAAAAATGTTATTTGCATAATAACCGAATGTTAAGAGAGGTATGTACCTATAATATTTGTGGAGAGAGAACAAATAGTCTGTTACGCTACCTTTCACAAAGGTATGTCCTCAAGATGTGTTAGGATTCAACTAACAGCATCCTTTCCAGCAATGGAAATTCTTGAAACTGAGTCTCAACACATCTCAAAACACATTAGGGAAGGCTCTTCTGCTACTTGGACATCTGTTTCAGCCTGTACAGTAGTGAGATTTGACTTCAAGTTCTATCATTCTGGAAGTGTCAGCAGCAGTTATAGAACAGAAGAAAGCTACAGAAGCTAGTGGGTTGAGCTCCGCTTCATCACCTCACTTCTTTGTCTGGTTAAAAGCCAGAAAAGCAACAAAATTACACAACTGGATCAATTATGAGAGCTTTCAAAGTCCTCATTATAGAAGTTGTGACAAACTCAGCGATGTGCAGCAGAATAAATATGAAGTATTAGGGTAGTAGCAATAAACAGTGCAAGTGTTCTGCACAAGGATATTTCTTTTACAAGCAATACTTGCCAGAATATTCATCAGTGCTACAGACTGGAGAAGAAAAGCAGCCACACAAGTCTCTCTTCTATGCAATGGCACTCTGGATATTCTATTGATCTCAGAATGTGTGGGAAAATGTAGGCAGGGGAAGAGGTCTGGTTTTCAAGGCAAGCTAACATTCACAGAACCCATAGGTTCAATTAATGTCTCAAACAATACAAGAATTCCCAAGTTAGCTCTTAAGGAAATTTTCAATACCAGCAAGCAGTAGCTGACTGACAGCTCTGGTCTTGAAAAAGGAGTGTGCAGCTTCTGTCAGCTTATAGGCCACACCATGCTTTGTACGGCAAGGGCTGTGCTCCAAATATAGAAGAGACTAAAACCCATTGCTGCAGGACGCCCAAGGGATTTTATGGGGGTTCAGTACTTAATGTACTCCTTTTTGCCTTAATTCTTTCCCTAAAGAAAATGGTTACATCTAAGTGTGGTTCCTCTTCAGAGGGCATTGGTTATCTTCCAGCCCTTGAAATAGGGGAGACTATGTGTTAAAGAGTGCAACATGTGAGGCAACATGTTCTCTCTCTTGTAGTTCACTACTGTTAGAGAGCATTCCCTGAATTCAATTCATTCAGGCCTTTGAAGGTGTTTTTGCACTGGTTCCCCCACTCAACTCACCACAGTGTTTATTACATTCAGATGTTGCCTCACATTGCCAAACATGTTATTCCAAATTCAACTTGGCCATTGGTTCACACAGTACACCAAACCATAAACCAACAACAAAGGCTGGAGTTGCATGATGAGTTCTTGTAGTCTATTTGCAGTTCACTCTGTCAGTTGAACAAAAAATCTCATGGAAGGCTCTATGCAGGAGTTAACTGTCTCTCAGGAAGAGGGTCTTTGAACTCTGCAAGGTGCAGGATAATTATGAGCAGGTGGAGGAGAAGTAAAATATAAGCCCCAACTAGGGCTGCAAAGCCCTCACTTAGTTCAGAGACTTGAATCCACCTCTGATTGGGCAAGATAAACAAAGCTAGACCAACAGGCAAACTCAAACTGCTAACAGACAGAAGAATCTGAGCCAGTTTCCATCCGTCTCTGTGTCTGAAGCACAGGGCCTGCTGCATGACTGTAGTGGCAGCGAAGAGGCACAAAACCGGGCTGATGTATACGCAGACTCTTGACAACAGCAGTGCAACCTTGCTGATCCCTAACTTTTCCATGTCTTTGATCATGAGGCAATCCAGTTCTGCTTTCTGATCCCACAAGCAGAAATTGTAGAAGCCGATTCTTTTGGTGGGAAGGTTGATGATATTCCCAGCTTCCCAGACAAGGGCGTATAATAGTAAAGCATTATAACCAATGGCAAGGGAGAGATTACTCAGATACAAGAGGCAGGAGCTGTATCTCAACTCTCTTAACCCTTTAATGTATTCAACAATGGTTTGTTGGAACTTCAGCTGCATTTTCCACCTGAACACCTGGCAGAAGAAAATATATGGTCATGGTTGGTTCCTACGAATTATGTCTCCACTTCAGCACATACTTCCCTAGTGTCTTATGGACCAGGGTTTTATACAATGTTATAACAATGTGATTTTAACCATGTTTCTTTCAACAGGGTTTTTCTAATTACAATTGGCCTAGTTCACACAAAATCAAGCCATATACAATGGTTTACAAACTACAATTGGTAGATTTACATGATACACAAGACCACACTCCTTGAAAGCTTTGGGTGCAGCCACTGAGCCCTCCAAAGTTGTTGCAAATTGTTATTTGTAAAATGACAAAAGAAGAAATTCAAACAATAGAAATGGAATGAAATCAAATGTTTTTAATTTGCTTCTACATGCTACCAGCAGATCTTTCAAAGGCCAAGTCTAGCTCTTAACCCAGGAAGTTATTCATTCCTGAGCTAACTCCAAACTATCTATTATTAATATTTCTCAGCTGAACTTGGTCTTGTGAGAATGAAACAGCTGAGATGAGGGAGCAGAGAGAGACTATGCTGGAGAATAACAACACACCTGCCCAATGATCATCTATCTATCAGAGCCTGGTTTGGCAGATATCAACAGTGCTGCCTAGCATTTTGGAATTCAGTGGCTCTTTTCTCTGGGTTCATGGCAAGTCCTATAAATATTTATCTTTCACGTTGGGACTGTTTTTAATAATAAATACATAAATAATTGAACACTACTAGCGCTATCAAAGAGATAAAATTAAATCAGGAGCAACTGAAATCCAAGAAAGACTTTAACATCCTCTCCTCCGCATCTGAGTCCCAAATACCAATAGATGAGTCAGAAAGCTCATTCCATCTCCCCCAGTGATAAGGAACTTAGAGCCCTCTATCATAATTTGTTGTTCTTCAGCTCTCATCTCTTCAAAGCCTTGACTCAACAACAGGCGAAGGAAGAGATAACAGAGCTTTCCAAGGACTTTAAAGACAGGCTGAAATAGCTGGGATTCAAAGGGAATGCACTAAACTAGGAAAGGTTGTTCATCTCCAACCTGATAAACCAGTGACATCTGTATCCTGATTCTTTCCTAATTTATTGCCAATTGAGAGGACTTTCTATAAACTACAAAACTTCAAGACCAATAGAATGAGGAAGCAAGTGTGGGATGAGGATGTCGGAAGAAGGTTTGTTGATTCACATCCTGCAGAAGGTATTGTATTCTAAGCAGGACAAAGCAACCAGCAGAGTTTGAGGGAATATCACAGCATCTATTCATACAACCTTTTTAGTGTATGGCAACTATTGTTCAGCAGATCCAGATAATCATGTGGCAGTTCTGATACCCTAGAGAAATCATATTTCTTCATCTTCTGAACATCTTATTTGATACTGTCAGTATATTATCCCATTGCAGAAAAGCTACAGAACCATTATTACTTCATTAAATATCTCCCTTACCTGTTTACAGTGTAGCAATGCTTTCACAAATGACTGTTTGAAAAATAACATTCAAAGATATGGTCTCTTGGTATGGCTGAAAAAAATCACAGACAAAATTTGAATTTCAAATGCACAAAGGGCCGAATCACAATTCTGTTGCATCTAGAATGATTATATACTATATAGTAATAAGGGGTAATGTGGTAACAAAATATTCCAAACGTTGTCAACTTGTAATGTTGGAATCTCTTGGTTTTTTTCTGCAGTTCCTTCTCCAAACCTGTTAAGAAATATTACTGTGTTGGAGTTATTTAGTTTTTTAAAGAAAGGAGAGGAAAGGGAGGAAAAAGTAACAGACAGCTATAAAATTAGGCATGTTAAGAAGAAACAAATAGTCCCCTCTCTCACATTCCATAATACTAACACAGGGTTTCCCAGCTGGTGTTATTCAGATTCGTATCTTGAATTTTCACCCCCATAATCTATAGCCAGTTGATATGATAGGGATTATGGAAAGTTATATAAAACTTGTCTTCCTGTTATTTTGGCAAAAAAGTGATTGGCTGACTCTTGAAGATGCTGTAGGTCAAAGAAGAGGAAATGACTTGAGAGAGGAAGTTTTGGAAAAACAAAAAACAAAACTACTGCCCTGACATACCTCTGAGACCAAAGGATTGTATCCTAGGGCTCTTGACCTCATAAAGCATGGTGGAGCAATGTTTGAAAAAAAGGCAGGGATATTCTAGTTTACAAAGAAGAAAGATTTTTAATCCACTGAAAAAAACTTCTTGAGGCTGGGCACTGAAAAAGAAATAAAAGCAGAGGTATGGAGGAATTAATCGGTAATTCAGGATAATGTTAAAACAGAATGGTGCAAGTATCCATTAACTTGGAAGATTTTTATTTATTTTTGGTGGAAGAAAAGATCTGAAACTCAAAACAAGGTGATAATGCTATCTCTTTGGGGAAAAGAAAGTAAAGGCCCACAGTATACAAGAGGAAAAGATGCCCATTCCTGTGTAATAAAGGAGGAGTAAGCAAGTAAGAAACAAAAGAAATTAAATATTAGGATAGGACGAAAGAGCTTATAACCTAAACAGGAAACAATAATAGTGCATGTAGAGGGCTGAGGATGAAAAACAGCCAGGGCCACAAGGAAGGTGGAGAAAAAATACAAAGAAAATTTGGCAAAATGAGATTGCCAGGACACAGGAAAAGACAATATGAGTCTGGAGAAGCTGGCTCAAGTAATAGACAGTAGTCTAAAGAGGGCTTGAAAGAGGCAAAAGAAGTACCCCCTATATAAAGGGTGTATTAACAGCCCCGACTGTCATGCTCTAATGAAAACAGCAACTGTGTCTCTTCCTACAAGCCAACTAAGGCTTTTCAGGCATCGAGGAAAGAAAATAGGCTGTAGTAAGGGGAAACTCAATCCCAGTCTTCGGTGCAAAGTGGTCTGAAGGCAGGTAAACCAAATGGCTCTTGGGAGCTTTGAGGAGACATGCTCAGGGGCATCTCTGCCGGCAACTGCCAAATCTTAACATTCCTCCATTCAAACACTAGTCTGAACTGTCCGTGGCCGCTTCAAGGAACGATCCTGGCCTGAGGGTGGAAGAGCTACGTTGGAACGCGCCCAAGGAGAGCCAGAAAAGCGTCCACAGGCACCAAGGTCCCTCTTCAACCGCTTTCCCGGTGCCTGAGAAAGCAGCCATCCCCAGCAGAGCGCCCTTGCCTTCAGATTGGGATAACTCGCAGGCAACACGCAAGCCAATCCATCCGCGGGGCAGCAGGGTGAGGAAGGCTGCGTGTCAGATCTCCTTCGCCAGCCTCCGGGCCTTGTGACTTAGTGAGAGAAGAAAGGGGGCGGGGGGCACCCGGACCGCTTGCTTTCATTTGTGATGCAGCTGTTGCATCCAACAATTGGAAAACCCGCAGGCCTCCGTTCTCTTCCCAGAGTCAGGAAGACGTCGGAGGCAGGGACTGCCAAATATTCAAAACCACCGCAGAACAATCGAGAAGAATTAAAGACTGATTTTGCATATCCCAAAGCCCGTATTACAATGTCCCTGCACCGCGTGAACGCTTAAATTAGCCAGGAATAACAATAAAGAGGTTATTTACTTACTTGCCGACGAAACCGAAGGCGTTAAACCCCACCGCTGGCTGTGATCCTCCCGAGCGCTCAGGGTGGCTTTCAGGCTCGTTTACTGCTTGGTCTGTTTTGCTCCTCGGATCACATGCGGCGCGGTCAGCAGATTTCCCTTTCGATTTCGTTTTCGTCCTATTTTTCCGCAGTCAGGTGGCTTCCTGCTAGCGGTTGCGGTCGGGCTTCTTGTGATTGTTTTCTTCGTCTTCTCACGGAATCCAATCGATCTTCCAGAAGCTGCCGTTTGACATTTTCTTGTATTTATGTTTTTTAAATATTCATATGTCACCGTTTAGGCACATCTCTGTACGGCTCATAGAATTTTGAATACTGTAATTGGATGAATTCATACCAGTATATCATTAGAACATGCAAACTTGGTAACAAAACAGAAATGATCTCCCGGTTGTTTCAGACGTTTTCATTTCGTCAGTCCCGACTTTTCGCAATACAAAAAGAGCCGACTACTGAAAGTTCAGAGCAACTTTTAAGATGTGTGGACTTCAACTCCCAGAATTCCTCAGCCACTATGAAGTTAAGGTCCACGCATCTTAAAGTTGTTGAGGTTGTGAAACACTGATCTAGACAACAGTCTTTTTAAAACGGCCCCGCTAAGCAAGGCGGTGCAGTATTCCTCGGGTGACGCTCTTTCCAGGAGAGGTGGTGGCGATTGGGATGCATTGCGCAATCGCACCTATCACATTGCAGTTCTTAAAGGTTTCCTGTTAGAAGCGGAACAGGTACCTGCCTGCAAACACCAATAGTAAGAGAATAGAAAGCGTATTCCTTTGAAATACGTGTTGTGCCTAAATGGGATGCAATGCACAAAACGCATACAGTACATTTATTTCCAGGCAGTTATTATCGAACTGCCAATTGTAGGCTTCCTTTTCTTTTTTGTTCTGGAGGGGTGGGGGTTGATGAGAACGGAAATGGTAGAAACTGAAATAGTTGGGGGCGGTGCTCATCTCGATTTCAAAGCCGAAGAGCTGGCGTTTGTCGGTAGACATTTCCGTGGTCATGTGGCTGGCATGACTAAACGGAATGCCTTTACCTGCCCGCCGAAGCGGTACCTATTAATCTACTCATATTTGCATGTTTTCAAACTGCTAGGTTGGCAGGAGCTGGGACTAGCAACGGGAGCTCACCCCGTCACGCGGATTCGAACCGCTGACCTTCCGATCGGCAAGTTCCGCAGCTCAGCAGCTTAACCCCCAGCGCCACCAAGTCCCTCTAGAAATTGAAATTTTGTTGTTATTTGTTCAGTCGCTTCCGACTCTTCGTGATTTCATGGACCAGTCCACGCCAGAGCTTCCTGTCAGTCGTCACCACCCCCAGCTCCCCCAGGGACGAGTCCGTCACCTCTAGAATATCATCCATCCATCTTGCCCTTGGTCGGCCCCTCTTCCTTTTGCCTTCCACTCTCCCTAGCATCAGCATCTTCTCCAGGGTGTCCTGTCTTCTCATTATGTGGCCAAAGTATTTCAGTTTTGCTTTTATTATCATTCCCTCAAGTGAGCAGTCTGGCTTTATTTCCTGGAGTAAGAAACTGAAATAGAGGGAACTAATATTGGGTCAGCATCTGATAATGAGCCTGCATGTGAAAACATGGATAATGAGCCTGCATATGAGAATATGTGTATTTGTGCTGAAACCTGTATTCAATGTCCTTGTCAGAGGTGATATACTTTCACTCAATGACATGTTTTTGTAACTTTTGAAAACAGCTGTATGATTTGTGATTTCCTTGTATGGATTTGACCTGGAGTAGGGATGCAGGAGACCAGCTGTGGTCAGCCTGATAAGGTGGGTCATGGCTTGGGCAGCTGACAGGACATACAAGATTGATAAGTTTATGATGTTTGTTCTTGATCTGTTCCCAAAATTGCTGAAATTGTAAGAAACCGGCTGTGAGCTGGTTATTTCTTTTGTCTCAAGATAGTATAAAAGCAGGGGTCTGTGGCTTGCTCAAGGCTCTCCCCCTTAGCGGAGAGTCTCTATGTATCTCAGAGCTCTGAAATAAAGTGGATATGAAAAGTCTGATTTTCGTCTTGGTGTTTTGTTCGCTTCGCACCAACTCCTGAACCTGGCACTTTGGGTCTATTGGCTCGACCCAAACAGGGTGACGTCTTTCTTGTTGCTTGGCTTCCTATCAGGGTGTTCCTTTTAGGTAGCCCAATAAGAATAAGCAACCTGATTTTTCAAGTGTTCATCAGGGTAATAGCCATATATAATTTCATTGCAGTCTTATTGCTGAGGGATCCTTGTGCATAAGATCTGAAAAAACTTACCAAATTCTAAAAGCGATCCATTCACACACCCTTATTTATGTATACTGGTAGTCCTCACCAACCACAGTTGGGACTGGCAACTCCATCACTAAGCGACACAGTCGTAAAATTAAACATCATGTGCCCACAGCAACTTACATCAGTTCCAGCTGTGGTCGTTAAGCAAATCACCTGCAGTCATTAAGCATGACATCATATGACTGCAATGTGTATTCCTGCCAGCTTCCCCATTAACTTTGCTTGTTGGAAGTCAGCTGTGAAGGTTGCAAATGGTGATCACGTGACTATGGGGACGTTGCGATGGTTGCCACTTCAAGGACAGGTTGTAAATCTTTTTCAGCACCATCATAACTTTGATCAGTCACTGAACAAGTGGACAGTAAGCAAGGACTACCTGTACCTTTCTCACTGCAGGTATGATGTCCACCCAGTGTAGAGGCATCTGCTAAAATGCAATCTTGGTGTTCTTTATATCTGAATGTGAATAATTGCACTGTGCTGTTGTCTGTGTGGGTACAGAAATGGAAATGGGATACATTAATTTTGATTTTCCCTCCCACCATCTAACTTCCTAGATTTCAAATTAAAAAGCCTAGGTAAAAGCTATATGCAGGGTTAGGCGGTAGACTCCATTCATTTTAAGCTACATGTTCCATATTACTACTGATCATTGATCAAGTCTGGCTGAGGACTATTTTATCCAAAACATCTGGAGGGCTTCAAGGTTATCTCCCTTGACCTCAGAGCTGCTAGTCTGTATACACTTATCTGGGGATAAACATTAATTCTATGTGGATACTTCTACTTAGACATACAACATTTTGTTATACAGATCACACAATTGCAGTGGATCTTATAGGCTATCTAATCCAATATCTTGCTTGATGCAGGAAATGGAAAATCTAATTAGAGTATCTTAAAGATGTTATCCAAGCCTGTGCTTGAAGATAACCATCAAGATCATATCACCCTCACATGATTGGTTTCATGGTCCAACTATTGCATGAATTCCATTATGTTTAACTGAAATTTATCTTGTAAATTAAGTTAATTACAGACAGTCCTCTACGTACAATTCTGAGTTACGAACTTTCGCCAATACAAACAATCCTGTCTGAAACTCCAACCTAGAAGGTCCCAGAAGGCGGAAAGGGTTAGTTTATGGTGTGTTGCATATGTACCCTTGGTTGGATTTATGAACAAATGGATTTATGAACAGCCTCTTGGAATGTAACCTGTTCATAAGTAGTGGACTGTCTGTATATCTAGTCCTGCACTCTGATACATCAAAGAATAAATACTGTACTTCTGGTATATGACAGCTCTTCAAATATTTAAGGGAAATGGATAAGATTATCCATTACTGTCCTTTTTTTCCTCCCAGATCTGATTAGAACTGCTTTTGGAAATTAAGGGGAAAAAAAAAAACTGAAATAGCATCCTGTTCAGACAAAAATACTTAAGATTTTTCAAATTTTTGTAGTTTTAATTAAACTTTTCTAGTCTATAGGCGTAGTTGATCTACTCCAGCAGGAAATAAGTGATGAATTGTTCCATACGTAGTCTGTCTGAACTGATCCTCCTCATTCAAGCTTTTATCTTTTTTTTTTTTGCCTTTTCTCTCTTTTTATAGTAATGAGTTATTTACCTTTTAAAGAGAGAAAGAAAGACAAAAATTTGTGCTCCAGTGGGAACAGATAGTCAATTTAGAGAGGCAATTCAAGTGAAAATCAGCGAACTGTTACCGATCCTAGCCAGGTTCAGTAGGAAGGAATACAATGGGCTAACCAATAGTTAATATCCTTTCCACTGAAAATCCACGATCCATTGCTGAACTAAACTCAGTTGTGCATATACAGTCTAGGAGGATTTTGGTTATGCAGAAGTCCTTGGCTGGGTATTAGAGGTTTAGTCAAGTGCTAACTGGAGTTCCCATTTTTTTCTTCTAATTCCAGGTAAATGTGGAAAAATAATGCTTTAGCAGATTATAAAAATTAAGAATCTAATTTATAAGCAAATTAACATACTACAAATGTATTACAACATAAGTTTTCATGGATGGGAATTCAGTTCATTGGATCTATCAGCTGGCAGGTATACATGATTATACTTGGAAATTACTATGCATCAGCAAAAGTTTTTTTTTGCAGGGTGTCTTCAAATATAAAATTGGTCATGTGGCAATTATTTGTAGTTTTGACATAATTAAGCTGGAGTTCATTGGAAATTGTGAGTAGCTAATTATAAGTGTCCCTTTTAAGAGATTTATATAGTGATGTATATTTTGCCTCTTCATAAGAAAAATGGAGTGAATGACAGCAGCACCAAACTGTAAAAGTAACCTTATTTTCTCTATTGTATTCTTATCCTTTAAGACAATCCCCAAAGAGAAATTATTCAAGTTTATACATTTTTTTCTTTCAGTTTCAACACTTTATGGAATAAAAATCCTACCCTTGTCTAATATGATTCAGCGTTGAGAAACCCAATATCTCATTTTTTTCCAGATCATTTTGTTGAAATATTACATTAGAAGCAAGCTGAAATTTAGAAATGAAATTGTTTAACTTGCTTCCCTGTGCAATTTGCTAACAATATAAATAAATAAATAAATAAACCAGGATTTTTTTTTTAGTTTTGTTTATATTGGTCACAGCAGCCCCCCACAAGATGTTCTAGTTTATTTGTATCCAATAGTCCAATCCTGTGAAAGTGCAACTGCTCGGCATGTAATGTCTTCCCAGTACAATGTCCAAAGAGCTAAAGCGATACCCTCTGATGACATCACTACTGTCTTTTGTGGCTTACAAAATGACACAAAAGAAACTGCATTTTGTCCTATGCATGAAAAGAAATCCTCTCAGTTGTATTTGGAAGGTCTTGCACGGAAGGTCGGTCACTTTTATGTCTCCTAGAAAAAAATTTGCTTTCACTCTGGCACAGCAAGTTTCTTGTTGGCAATTTTGGCCTGCTTTGTAGTAGAGGACTGGATGCTTCATCATCTTCAGAATGTTTCAATAAAATTGTTTTGTTGGGCCCTTTTGTAGTCAGTAAGGTAGCCAGGCGTGGTCTGCACAAATAAGCAAAATAAATTAATTATTGTACTAGTTATACATCTATTACATGGTTTATAACTTGCTTCTTGATAATCCAGGCTGCCCACCTCCACAACAGAGGCCATCTTTTTTCTAAGATCAGTGAATCAGGATGTAAAACTTGGCAGCTACTTCCTGAGAAAAAGTACAAAATGATTGATCTATATCTATATATCAATGTTGATATCTCTATATATAATCTATATCTATATATGGCTAAATATTAAGAAGCATATTCCTCTTCCTGACTTTAGCTGCTGCTACCTCCCTTGTTCAGTGAATTCAGAATGCTTCCTTATACTATTTGCTAAATGATTTAATTGAAACTCATTTCAGCAAAGTATTTCTTGAACTGGAATTGTACTGTTTTGCTGCATCTTCTGTTTTAACCTACTTCTGCCCATTGTTACATACACTTGAGTTTTTCATAAAAAACAGGAATCACAAGACAATTTTGGATGGAAGCATTAAAAGTCAGCCTGAATAGATAGTACTGTTTACTTACCGGTGTTGGCCTAAGAATTTTAGATGCCGTTCACTTCTCGAATATTTTTCAGTGGCTTGTCTGTATATTCCCTCAGACATCAAAGGAAGGGAGAGTTGTAGCAAATCTTGTGTAACTGGAGACCTGTTCAGTTTAAGACCTTCTTCACCGTTCCCTCCACCATTTCTGTTAGTTTTAGCATTCCTTGCTGAAGACAATTCCTTTACTTTATTCTCCCTTCCAACTAAACTGCTTTTTTGAGTGTCAGGGAAACCTGTGATTAAAAATAAGTAAATCTGATATAATGATCCAGAGATCAATTTAATATACTATTCAACAATTTAGTCCCAACATGTTTTACATGTTAATTTTTACTGTGACATACAGTATTAATGAATTTACCTTAGCATATCGTACAGAAAAATAATATCCCACCCTGTCTACCTGTCTTTCAGTTCTTGTAGTCAGATGAGTATAGATCTTGCTATACTCACACAATTAGGAAAAATGTATTTCAACTTGGCCTCTGTGTCATATATCTATAGCCTTTTATTATGTTCATTTATGATCATTCAAGTTGATACTTTAAACATTTCCAGAATCCTGTGGTCCACAGTACTGTTCTGAGATTTTAACTTGTGTGCTTCTCTAAATACTTACGATCGAATAATTGCTCTTAATCACTAGGTAGTTCCCCCCCCCATGAATAAAAGAATTCTGTGCTCTCCAGAGAGCATGTGCATGTCAGAGAGAGAGAGAGACTGATTCATTCCTTGGCAATATTATGGAATGGGCATGTCATTGTTTTCTGAGATTTTTTTCCTTACTTCTCGGTTTAGACTGCAGCCCGAGGATTTCACCCAACTATTATTCAGATCTGTCCCAGCTTAGCTTTTAATTCTTTCTAAATTTTAGAATATCAATCCTCACAAAACTTTTCAATCGATAACCCTGGATGGGATAGCATTCCCCCAGACATAGCTGGTGTGCAATCTGAGTTTCCACCTGGACTTATGGCTCCTGCTTCAGTGGGTGGCAGCTGTGGCTAGAAGGACCCTTGCACAAATCCATCATGTATGCCAGTTTCACCTGTTCCTGGATTAGGAGGCCTCAGCCCGTGGTCACTAATGCCTTAGTCATTTCCCGTTTGGATTACTTCAACATGCTGTACATGGGGCTGCCCTTGAAAAGCATTTGGAAGCTTCAACTGGTCCAGAGTGCAGCGGTATGGCCAGTACTGGACGCACCAGGTTTACCCATGTGACACAGCTATTGCATGACCCTCACTGACCCTCAATAGGCTTCCAGGTACAATCTAAGGTGCTGGTTATAACCTTTAAAGCCCTACAGGGCCATGTTACTTGAGGGATCACCTGTCTCCAGTAGTTTCTGCCTATCCCATTATATACAATAGAAGTGTGTGCTTTGGACCCCTTCTTTGAAACAGTGCTATATTGTGGAACCCAAGCAGGAAACATGTCTTCTCTGTTGTGGCACCTGTCCTATGAAACAGCCTGCTCCCTAGATCTGCATGGCCCCAACACTTCCAGAAGGCTGTGAAAACCTGGCTTTTCCTTCAGGCATTAGGGCCAGGTTTCTAGTGGATCCTGATATGCATGTTTTGGAGGCTGTGAGCTGATTATGAGATGCCTTAGCTCTTGTATTCTATTATGATTGCTTTTAATTGTATTTTTTCTTCTGTTGTTATATTGTTTTTTGTATTCTTACTAGCAACCCAGAGTTGTTTGCTTAAGTTGGATGGCCATATGGAAAGAAGGCAGGCAGGCAGGCTGTACTGTCCACAAGTTCAGCTTGGTTGTTTGGTTTCTGACAGTTAGGCTACTCCTTCTTTCACCCAGAAGTGTGGTGTTCCAGAGAGCACAGGCATTAGGAACAGTCATAACATAATGAACCATGCAGCAGGGAGCTCCACAATGAGTAAAAATCTCTAAGAGAGCTCCAGATTACTAGTACTTCTTTGCATATTTCCCCCCAAAATTATTTCATAAACAACCAAGAGAATACGTGATATAAAAGAACAATAAATTAATAACTAAAAACGAGAATTCCAAAATCTATACATCATCTTATCTACATATTCAGGTCTTAGAAACTGACTTCCATGGTCATCTATTTTCAGATGTCCATTCCACAAATAGATTTGTGAGGAAATACAAGATCTAGATGCACCCCCACAGAAGCCCTTCACTCATCATCAAAAGCATATTTCCAAGTCTTACTTTCCTGATGATATAAGTACGTAAATTGTTAAATATAAACTGTTTAAATTTAATTGTTAAATTTAATTGAGGCACAGCCTGATACTCTGTATCAGTCTTCTCACAGAAGGGACAGGTATTCGTATGTGTCTATGCATGTGGGGCTAACTCATCCTCTTTTGAGCTATACTGGAAGGAAAATGTTTACATTCCATAAAACAGCTTTGAGAATTATATTCTACTGAATGTTCTTTAGATATTAAACAATGATTTTTCCCATCCAGAATACATATTTGTAGTTCAAAATTTACTTCCAGTTATTCCTCTCCTCTGAGAAGGAGTAAATGAGAAAGAGAAAATACAATCCGATTAAACATTTAATTTTTGTATCAGATGATAAGAACATACCCTACCCTAGGGCTTGCTCTCTCTCTCTCTGATTTTGGTGGCTTGACAGGCAGGCTAAGAATGGCTGATCATGAGTTCCTATGGGGTACATTAAAAATAATTCTTTTGGCACATGTAGTTCAAACTTTCCAAACATGTGTTACTGTTGTGCTACTTTCTGTTATTGACTCTGTTGTTGATTAACCTCTCAGAATATCCTCCATCAATCAAGAAGAAATCTCAGGTTAAAGTCAATGTTCCTTTTCCTAAGAAAGATAATGAATCTACTAAAATATTCTGTGGAACAAGTTGCTCATCAAGGACTTGGATGCCTTTTAGGTCTAGCCCTTTGTAGTATCCAAGTAAACAAGCCAATGTGTTTTAGAAATTTTGATGATAAAACCAATTGTTATTGAGAAAGCTTAAAAACCTTTGATCTCTGGAGATGCCTTCTCCCTGCAGCTATTGGCCTTTCCAGCTTGATACTTTTCTAATCTCCAGGCTGCAGTTTTGTTATATGGAACATTAAAATGGATTTCTTGAGCTAGGGCAATATTTTGTAGTTCTTTTTCTTCTAACTGTAGTGTGACATAGCCCCTTCCAGGATGATTTTCAGCGGTTGCCTGAGACAGAGATAAAGAGCTGAAACAGATTAAGATTAAGCATCTCAAAACTCAGAAGAAAATAACATGCAAAATGAAGCAATTCTTAGAAGTTACACAAAAAGGATACACATCAAAAAGACTGTGTCTTCTGAAATATATATCAACTCAATCATTTTGTGCTATAGTACTTATTTATGCTATATTTGAATATGAAAAAATTGACTTGTTATTATGTTCTGAGCTTCCAGAACCTGCTAGGAAATGTATGTTTCTTTTCTATTTTTTATAAGCAGATTTTCCATATTTCACTTTTAGGTAAGTACTTAAAGTATTGATAAACACTAAAAATGTCTTTACAGTATTCAGTATTTTTCAGGTAAAAAACTTATCATAGCAGAATCATAAAAACGATTATTCAAAGGCTTAATATATTAAGAGCTAGATATTACCATTTGGGGTACAAACCATTTAAAAATATGAAACAATTATGACTTCCAAATAATCTACTGGTTGCATTTGCGCTAATGAAATATCATTTCTAAAATAAGCATTCTTCTGTCTTTTTTAAATTATATGTAAGTATAACGGCAGGCTTTATCTCAGGAGAAGATTCCAACCTGTCAATATGAGGGAGGGGGAATTCTCTCTCTCAGGATGGTATTTATCCTTTGCAGGTTTTCTTTAATAATTACTTCTATTATAAATTATACAAACTTTTTTGCTCAGTTAACTAGAGCAAATCTTTTTATTTGATTAAACTAAATCCACTAAATAGTACTTGCACCCAAACTTGCAAACTAAAATTTGTTGCAAGAGAGAATGATAAAAATATTAATTAAAATGAAGTATAGAGATAATAGTTTTATAAAGCATATGTGCAATCATATACCTGACTGCTCCATATTAAACTTGATTAGATTCTATGAGATCTCTCCCAAGAAATATGTATAGCATTGCAGTTTCAGAAATCGTTAATAATAAATATAAGGTTTTCGTACCTAGGGTGACTATCCAGTTGGATGAGCGATGCTACAAGTAAGAGGAAAAAAAGCAACATATAATTTAAAATAAAGATCCTCATTTATTACACAGATTTCAGTCATATTTCGTATGTTAAGAATGAAAATCATTATTCTCGTGTAGAAAACCACGATAATATTTTAGATTATTAATGTGAGAGAATACAAGAGAAGAGAATAATTCTGCTTATGTTCACATGTTAATTTGGATGCTCAAGATTAAGTAGATAGCATTCCCCTTCTTTTAAATACTTTTAAATTCATGATATTATAGACCAACTTTTAACTAAGAATTTTAGCTTCTATAATTAAAAATATAGTAAATCAATTTGCTTTATTAATGACCTACAATGAAACAAAATTGGAATTGGCCTAAATAGCTCCGTCCAACTCTCTGATTAAATAAAAACACAGAATTTATGAAAAAAAGGGTCACAAGAATTGTGACCAAAATTATTGTGATATTTTGGATTATGGAAGAACTCAAGAATTTAAGCATATTTGTTTTCATATTTGAAGTTATGTGTGTTTATTGAATTATTCCAGAATGATATGGTATGCAATATTCAAGAACTGATGAGCTGTTATTTTTTTCTGGTGTAACTTCTTTTTTATCTATATTTATATAATGGATATTAGCAACTGGCAGTGGTTTAGCTGATAAGCATCTTGCATTTGAGGAAATAAGATTAACGTTCAGAATTCTACTTAGCCATTAAGCTCTACAGTGGCACTTAGGCCAGTCTTAGCTTAGCACACTTTACTGGATAGTTGTCTGGATAAAATTTGGTAATCCTGAAACCCCCCCCCATTAAATATAAGATGATGTTTGATGGTCTCTAATGTCTCAAAAAAAATGTTACATTATCTTAATTGGTATGTCACTTGGACACTGGTTTTGAGTAATATGAATTAGCCTTCCCAGTCTGTCACCTTTCAGGTGTCTTGAGAACCAGTTAACATAGAATTGTAGTCCCAACACATCTGAAGGGTGCCAGGGTAGGGAACGCTGCTATTAGGCTGGCCCTAATTACCAGCCCATTGTCTATGAAAGGAAATTACTATATAATAGTTGCTATACCTGCATGGTTAATCCCCTCTTACTGTATATGCCTTCCCACCTCCCCTACCTCACAAAATTATGCTACAATACTTACTTTTTTGATGGATGCTTGCTTCCCTCTTCATATTTTCCACTCTAGGAAGTCGACAACCAATAAGTGCACCATTTCTTCTTGGTGTATTACACATTTGGTTAACAACAGTAGGAGGTAGGAAAAGTCTCTGGGAAATTATGTGCTTAAAAGGCTGGGTTAGGTCCCATCCAGCATCTGTTTATATGAAAGACCAAACCCAGACATAGTACTATAATATAATCTTGACATGATAATGGGCTAATTAAGGAATCTATCTAGAACTTAAGTGCCTGGATTTACCTTCTTATAAACTAGAAAATGCTGAATGAGTGTACATTTATTAATTAAATGAACTGACATGTGTAAATAAACTGTAAAAACTAAGATAAAAGCAAAATCATTTTAATGAATTTATTTTGTAAAATGCTATCACTACCATATTACATTATTTTCCTCATAACCTTAAAAGCTGGAAGCATAATTACTTTATCAAGAATCTCAAGGGTCTTCAAAAACCTTAAGGATCTTCAAAATTGTAAATACAATTATGACAAATATCAACTTGATTTTGTAAGCCTGTAGAATGGCATGGAACACTTTTCACCTCTTTCACACCACATTCTACTTCCACCCTCACACAAGAGAAGAGAACTTTTACCTAAAAATCTGTTATGGGCAATTTAGCTTTTAGCATTTTAGGGATTATATTTCATTTGGACATTTTATTTATGCTTATCTTCTGTAACAGTATTTACTCTTGAGTATATAGTATTTAATATGTTTTATGTTCACACTGCAATCTAATTCTTAATTTGTCTATCAAAACCGAGGAATACAGTCCACTTCCCTTGTAGTGGAAGGGAACTGCAGAATTAACACTTTAGTCTTAAAAACTGTAAATTCATGCATATGTCCTAGGAACAAGCACTGTTGAGCTCAGAAACAC
Source organism: Candoia aspera (assembly GCF_035149785.1). NCBI lineage: Eukaryota > Metazoa > Chordata > Lepidosauria > Squamata > Candoiidae > Candoia > Candoia aspera. The sequence continues at coordinate 33,684,150 of NC_086159.1, read as the reverse complement.
AAACTTTCTGACAACTTGTATAAATCAGACTGCAAATATGTATTTCAAAGTCATAATTTCACTATACTGTACTGCCTATAAATTACTGTTTATATGTGCATTTCTATCTTAATCGTATCTATAAATGAATTACTCACTTGATCCTTGCTCAGGAAAATAATGATTCAGATACTGAACTGTATATTTACTTGGCACTTTTGGCACAGAATCTGAGAAAAGGAAATTAAAGACATGAAAGACCATAATGGATTTGTTATGGCCATAGACATTCATGATGATAAAAACAACAGCATGTCTCTTGTACTTGTATCCCAATATTGGAGGTAAACATATGAGTCACAAGGTTTGCGTTGGGACATCATTACACACATTTCATCCCTTTCCTCACCATCACAGGAACCTATGATTGTTGCTCTGCAAACGGGAGGAGGTCCACCCAGTCGTCTTGGTGATAGTTTATGTAGGAGCAGAGGAATTGCTCCAGTGTGGCATTAAGGATCTCTGTGGATCCGTCCGTCTGGGGATGCCAGGAGGTTGACAGGGCTTGCTGGGTACCTATCAGTTTCAAAAAAGCCTGCCAAAACCTCGAGGTAAATTGTGTGCCCCTATCGGTCACCAAGAGGGAGAGGCAGCCGTGTAGGCGGTACACGTGGACTAGGAACAGTTTCGCCAGCTGTTGGGCTGACGGGATCGAGGCGCAGGGGATAAAATGTGCTTGTTTTGAAAAGTAGTCTTTTACCACCCAAATGACCGTTTTCTTTTGGCTGGGCGGTAAGTCGACTATGAAGTCCATTGAGATCTCATCCCAAGGGCGGGAGGGTTCAGCCACGGGTTGCAGCAGCCCCTGGGGTTTGCCAGCCGGTCGCTTGGCCATAGCGCACACTGGGCAGGATGCTACATACGTCTTGACGTCCTTCCTCAGCGAGGGCCACCAAAACTGTCTCTGAGTCAGGTGTAGGGTTTTCAAGAACCCGAAGTGACCAGCCTGTTTGCTGTCATGCGATCTGTTGAGGATCACCTGCCGTTGTGAGTCAGGTACATATAACCTTCCCTCCGCCCATGCGAGGTCCTGGTCCATAGTGACCTTGTTGGGGTTGGTGAGGAGCCAGGGGTCAGATTTTAATGCCGTTGTAAAATCTGCCCGTAGCCCACCTGGCATTTGAGGTTGCCTGCGTCTAGGGGCGGGTTGCATCGTAGTTGTTTGCGAGGGGGGGGCAGGCTGTCCCCGAGTGGGACCCCGGGTGACCGCCGCCATACCCAGCTGGGAATCGGAAAGCACCGTCCCTACGATGTCGGAGATAGGCTCCGCATCCTGAGGCAGTCGGGAGAGTGCGTCTGCCAGGAAGTTCTTTTTGCCTGATATGAACTTCAGCTGGAAGTTGAACCGGCTGAAGAACTGAGCCCAGCGTATTTGCTTGGGACTGAGGCACCGGGGTGTACGGAGCGCCTCAAGGTTGTGGTGGTCTGTCCAGACCTCAAACGGGCAAGTCGCCACTTCCAAAAGGTGACGCCAAGCCTCCAGCGCTGCTTTAACCGCAAATGCTTCCTTTTCCCACACGTGCCAGCGCCTGTCTCCAAGAATTTCCTCGAGAGATAGGCGTATGGCTTCAGGATTCCAGCGGAATCCTTTTGCAGCAGGATGGTGCCTATTGAGAAGTCAGAGGCATCCACCTGCACCACAAAAGGCCGTTCGGGGTCCGGGTGAGCTAGAATTGGCTCCGCTGTGAACAGCGCTTTTAGCCTGTCAAATGCGGTTTGACAGGCAGGAGTCCAATTAAGTACGGCCCCCGGGTTTTTTACCTTGCGCGTCTCCCTGACGCCTTTGGTCTTGAGCAAATCGGTTAAGGGTAGGGCGATTTCCATGAACCCCCTCGCGAAGGACCTATAGAAATTCGCGAACCCGAGGAAGCTTTGAAGCTGGTGCCTGGTGTGTGGGCGTTCCCAGCTCAAGACTGCCTGAACCTTTGCGGGGTCCATCTCTACGCCTTTGTCAGAGATTCTGTACCCTAGGTAGTCCAAGCGCGACTTGTGGAATTCGCACTTGGACGGCTTAGCATAGAGTTTGGCTTTCCGGAGCTTAGTGAGGACTTGCATCACTAACCTCTCGTGTTCCCTCTGCGTCCTCGTGTAGATGAGGACATAATCCAGGTAAACCAGTACGCCCTTGAATAGGTGTTCATGCAGTACCTTGTTGATGAGTTGCATGAAGACCCCCGGGGCCCGCGCAAGACCGAATGGCAGTACCTTGTATTGGAAGGAGCCCAAGGGGCAGTTGAATGCCGTTTTCCACTCGTCCCCCTCCCTGATGCGGATTCTGTAATACGCCTCACGGAGGTCGAGTTTGGAAAACACCCTTCCCTTTGACAGGTGTGCTAGCATGTCCTTTACGAGGGGTAGGAGGTATTTGTTGGATAGGGAAGCGGAATTTAATCTGCGGTAATCGGTGCATAGTCTCAGGGTGCCGTCCTTCTTTTCCCGAAATAGGACGGGTGCTCCAACCGGCGAGTTCACTGGTTCTATGAAACCCCTGGAGAGGTTTTTATCCAAGAATTCCCACAGCGCCGCTAATTCTCTCTGGGTCATGGGGTAGATCTTGGGCTTGGGTAATTGGACGTCTGGGAGCAGTTCAATTGTGCAGTCTGTCTTGCGGTGGGGGGGTAATTGGTCCGCCTCCTCTTCTCCGAAGACATCTGCAAAGTCTGCATATTGCTCCGGCAGTCCTTCTGGGGGGGGGGGGGTCGTGGGTATGGTCGACGACTTCTGTCCTCCCCACTGTCGGAGCAGATGGTTTGTCCGGTGTTGGTGCCTGGTAGACCCCTTCTTTGAACTTGATGGAGCGTGCCCTCCAGTCTATGTGTGGGTTGTTGCGTGCTAGCCAGGGGATCCCCAGCACTACTATGGGTTTCCCTATCTGGGTTTCCACAAAGTCTATGGATTCCTTGTGGGTGCCCATTGCCAGGGTGACCATTCCGGTCCTCTGGGTGGCCGGTCCCCCCCGCCCCCCCCGCTGTAGAGCCGTCTAGTTGTTGGAATGCCAGCGGTTTAGGGAGGGGGGAACAGGGCAGTTTTAGTGCGGCGACAATGTCCGGGTGGATCAGATTTCAGGAGCACCCAGAATCCACCAGAGCTTCAACCGTAATGGCTCTAGGGCCATAAGAGAGTTTAATTGTCCCTGCCAGGATGGAGCAATTGTCACTCACCCTGGGGTTGTTGCGCCCCTTCTTCACCACCTGCCCAGTGGCGCTGCTTAGAGCAGGTGGGGAGCATTTCCTGCCAGCTGTTCTTGGGCGTTGATCGCGTCCCCTATGAGGTAGGTGTCTGCGTCCTCGTCCGGGGTTGCTAACACTCCTGTCAGGCGTCTGGGGGGTTTGGATGGCTTGTGCGGCGTCTTCAGTGTGGGTCTGGGCGGGCGATCTGTTGTCCTGTTTTTGTAACAGTCCGCCGCTCGGTGGCCCGTCTTCCCACACCTGGTACACTGCCCGCGGGCAAGCCTCCATTGTTGGTCCACGTGCCAGGTCGGGTCCAACTGTGGGACTGGTCCTCTGGTGCTGGGAGGGATTTTGTCCTCTGCAGCTGCAAGCAGGAATGTGTGCTGAGTGTGCTCCGCTTTCCCGACTAGGCAAATCCACCCGTGAAGGGAGGCTGGGTCGTCCCTGTAGAGTGCCCATTGTAGCACCTCCTGGTTGAGGCCACGCTTGAACATGTCAATCAGGGTGGCCTCAGACCATTTTGTGATTTTGCCTGCGAGGACCCTGAACTCAAGGGCGTAGTCGGCCACTGTTTTTCTTCCCTGGCGCAGTGCTTGAAGTGTGCACTTGGCCCTTTCCTTTGCCAGGGGGTCCTCAAAGTAATGCTTCAGCTCGGCTAGGAAGTCGTGGAAATTGGCCAAGGCTGGGGCTCCGGACTCGGACATCTGTACGTACCAGTCCGCAGCCCTATCTTGGAGCTTGGTGGCCACTGCCAAGATTTTTGCGGCTTCTGTGCTGAAGCAATGGCCATATTGGGCCATGTAGTCCCTCGCATTTGTTAGGAAGAAGGACAGTTTCGTAGGGTTCCCGTCAAATTGTACGGGGAAGTCTTTGGCGAACCTCCCAATTTGCGGGACCCCTACCTGTGGGTGGTGAGGGATGGCTCCCACTGGCCTGGGGCCACGAAGCCCTGCGACAGAGTGTCGTGCTTGGCCCCTTCCGCTCGGGGTTGTTGGCGGGGTGGGTATGGTGCCTCGATCCCCTCTTGCCCCCTGTGCTGCCTCAGTCTTGGAGTGCTTGCCTACAATTGTTGCCAGGGACTGGAGCATATGTTCCAGGTCTCGTACCTTGGCTTCCAGGGCTGTGTCCTTGTTTGGCGTGCTCCGGTCTGCCGATGTCAGGGACAGGAGCAGGTGTTCAAGGTAGCGTACCCTGGCTTCCAGGGCCGTGACCCTGTCTGGCGTGTCCTGGTCGTCCGACGTCGGTGCTGCCACATGCTGTCCGGTCTGTAGTCTTGCGCCTTCCTGCTCGGGCGTTTGGGGGTAGCGGAGCCTCCAGGTGGAGTAGGGTGTTCCCGTCCAGGGTCCTGCTCCGCCGGCCCATGTGAGGAGTTGCTGGTCCCCGACTTTGTCTTCCGTCGGGGCTCTCCCGTCTGGGTTGGAGCTCCAGGTCTGGAACTGGGGTGTGGTGTGGGCAGGGAGGGTGTCCGTGTCCCATTCTGGGTGCACCGCCTCCAGCAGCTGTCAGGTCGCCTCTGCCTCTTGCGGGCCGTCCTTCACGCCTCTGGTGCGAAGTGCTGGCTCCATGGCTGTCCCCGGTTCCGTTTTTGCCAGTTGATCTCTCCAGCGGAAAATTTTCATCCGGTGGAGCTTGGCGACTTTGGTTTGGTGACTCTCAGCTTTATGTTAGGCTCTGCCTGCTACCCAGTAAAAACGCAGACGCTAGCGTAGGCTTAGGTTCTGGTTTTATTTGAGTAACAGTATGCGTGCCCTTTAAGAAAAGCTGAGAGTGAGTGGAGCGCACCGGAACGGGATTTAAATAGCCCGCGCCGGTCAGCGCTCCACCCCTTCTTACTTCGGGTGCGCCCCAAGCCCCGTCGGTTCCGTTGCCGGTAGGTGAGGGGTCGTGGAGCCCCTCCTGTGCTCCGGGCGTTTCCTTAATTGCTTCCCTGGCCGGTAATGGTTCATTGCCGGGCGATCAGGTTCGTAATCTCTTTGACAGGTCAGGCGCGCCTCGTGATCTGGTCTTGTCAATTACCTTCTTTGCAACATTGTATCTCTCTTCCGCGCCTCCGGCTAGAGTTGATACTTTGTTGCCAGCACCTGTTGCTCTCTTTTGTTAGCTAGTTGCCTTTTCCCTTAATCCGCCCAGTACCCATTTCCCTGCATTGTCATGCGAGCCGTTGCGATGTCACAAGCATCGCAACGGTGATCATGACAGTGACTGAGACCAATGGGTCTATCCTTTATTGTAATGATAATGTTTATGTTGCTGTGCAGCAAAACAGTAAGTATTCTCAACTTCTCCCAGCTTATATTCCCTCCAACATAACTTCATGCATCTGAAGTATTCTATACCTTATTAAGATTTATGCTACAATACATTTGTTATTTGTTAGCTTTTAAGGTACCACAAAACTTGGTAACTGCCCAGAGTCACTGGGAGTCAGGCTCCATATAAATTTACTTGATGATGATGATGATGGTGATGATGACGACACATAACATATGACTCCTCCATTAAATTTGTTTAAAAGTATATGTGTTTTGCTTTGCTTTCCAAGAGATAGAGAGAGATGCCTGGGATAATTCTTATATATTCCAAAACAATGTGAATTAGTATACCCTAAGAAAGAATGGCTTATTTGGATAAATAAATTAAAACATGTAATAGCCTTATGTATTTGCTTTCTATCCTTGCACTACTCATTCTCATTTCTCCTCATTATTTAAAATGCCAGGAAGCTTTCAAAGTATACTATACTGTAATATAATAATATAATATACTGTATTTGTGCACCAGGAAATGATGGTTACCAGAGCTGGAATAAGCCAGAATCTTAAAATACAGTTTGAAGTTGGTTTCAGAACATAGCTGATTCCAAATCTGGTAATTTTGAAATCATAATTTCCATATCTGAATGCAGTGACAATTGATATTTAGCAAAATATTTTTTTGGTGTTAGTCATGACCCAGCGAGGAGAGAAAAAATAAGGACTGATGTGGCAGTTCAATTCTTGTTCATATTTACATTTATTAAATAAGATATAAACATCCAAGCTAGGTCACTGATTAGCCTAAGACATGATAGATTTCGTGACTAAACAACTTTTGATTCACGTCTCCACATTCTAACTTTCTCCATATAAAGGCATTCACCTTGATGAAATATCTATGGGATTGGAGTAACCCTAATCCTAATTTTTAAAAACAATTTTCTTGTGGTACAACTTTTTCAAGAAATAGTCTATTTGATCAAATATATAAAAAAAGTTTTAAAAGGTGGTAGGCACATACAGACATACACTGAGGGTAACTAAAGAATAAACCAAATTACAGACTTTAAGACATGCTTATCTAGAGTTTTGTAGAAGTTAAATGTATCTAGAATCTCTAATTTATCTATATGCACCATGTGCTTATCTATCAGGAAATTATATGGAGATTGGAAGAATCATGTATTTATTACATAAAGCTTTCCATTCTCAATTTCTTATCAAAATACAGAATTGGGAATACAGAAAATGTCCAGTACGTATACTAAGTGCAGAATATAAATGTATTATAAAGTATAAGAACTTTTTGTAATCTTTGTTTAGACTCTGAAAGAAACAATCTAATCTGAGAATAGATTCCAGTTCTTCTGTAATCTTGCCTGCAATTGTATTGGATGGGGATATAAAATGAGAGGTGAATGCCCAAGGGGAATGAAATACCAGCTTCCTCCATACACACTGATTTTTTAAAAAATTGTCCAGTGCAAGCATAGTATCATAACAGATTATGAGTTTACAGATATCTTGTCATCAAAATATAATTTTCTCCTTCCTCTCACAGTAGCATTAAATCTGCAGAGGAGATAGGGCTCTAAAAGGCTTTAAAAATTTATCTGTTTTTAACAATTCCTGGTTGTGTATTTTAAATTTTTAATGTCTTAAACCAGCAAGGAAAAATTTCATTTTATTGTAGGTATTTTTCTTTTTAATATGCTTGACTTTTCTACATCACTCAGATACTCTGGTAGTGGATGGTTTAGTGTCCAATCACTCACTCATTCACTCAAATTAAGTTGTACCTAAATTTGCACCCCCTCAAACCATAATTATTAAGGGCAATATTGGTTACCGGTGCACATATTTGCTACTTCATAGCTAAAATAAATCATGGAAAGTTGTAGGACATTATACAGGGCTGGGGAGATTATATGAAATCTAGAACACACCTTATCTATACTGTACCATATAAATGCATTATATGATAACAATCCATCAAGATTTACAAGCTGATAACATTTTTTCTTACCTTTTTTAGAGGGGAAAGCCATTTGATCTGGTTTACCTTTTAAAATGGAGCTAGTTGCTTTAAACAGTTCATGAACCCCTGCTAAGGTCTTTGACTATTAGAAAAAATAGAGACAAATGCATGATTATTAATCTTACACTTTTCTGAACTCCCACATTTCTTTCTTCATATGTAAAGACTAATTAGAATCTGTGATAAGTGGTTTTATTGAACAGACTATACAGTAAGTAGCTTGAGTATGGTAAATGTTGCTGCATCCTTCCCCATTATGTTTGACCAGACTATAATTCCCAGTGGATTAGGGAAGCTGAACTGACAGGAACCAGGCTGGTGAAGACTGGCTTAAAGAATGGAACATATATAGATGAAATACTTCCTTCCGCACATAAAAGTCAATATTTTTAAAGCAACAATCTCATAGTAACTGTGGTTGCATTTATTTTATTTTTAATCAGACATAATTGAATTAAACAATGCACAAAATTATAAAAAGTAATCTTAGTACATGTAACAGAAAAGGAGTAAGAAATATTAAGGCAAAGAAACCGAAGGCATGAGAAAAGAAAAAAAAAAGCTAAATCTAGTTTATACCAACACTATACACTAAGTCTAACGTTTCTATCTTTGCAAACTCCTCAATACATTCACTCTTCTTTTATATATTTGTTTTGCAATTTTATTGTCATACACTCTCTCTATATGATCAAATCACCTGAACACACTTTTTGCATGCTGGTCATTTTTGTATTTGATCCACATTCATTCATTCAGCTCCTATTCTTTCCTGAACTCATCTTTTCTTGTTTTACCATACCCACATGTTAAATGCTCCATTTCCAGTGCATTCAATTTACTTTTGTGTTCCTGCAGGCATAAGCAACTTCCATTTTTGTGTAACGAAATGGGCAGAAGCACACTCTTAAACATAACCATTTTCCCTTCTTTTGCAATAGACCACATTACTTGCAACAAATCACACAAATGACTATATGCTACTTACTATCTTTCCTTGCAACAGACCATATACAAGCCATTATCTTCCTACCAGCATTTGCACAGCTTTACATTTCTCCATCTATTTCCCCAACTTTAGTAAGCATTCTATAGGGTCACATATATTCATATTATTGCTCTGGTTTTTCACTATTTATATAACTTGCAATCACTCTATTTCCCTGTCAAATACCACTAATTTGATACATTAATTTTCAGAACCATATAATCAATTTAACATTCACTGCAAATCATTCAGACTCTTAGCCATCGCTACATATACATACATGTCCACAACCAACATAATTCTAAGTCACCTTAAGCATTCCTTATATGCTTATCCAAGAACCAAGGGGAATCTGGTAGATTTCAAGAAGTCCATAAATTGTATAAATAAATCACATCAATCAATCAGTCAGTCAATCATACATTCTTTACTCCATGTTCAGTGTTGAAATATTTGCTAAACAGTCAATTTATGCTTCTGTATGCTTTACTTCCATCATATACAAGTCTTACCACATTCAGCAACCAACCTTCAATACCACATGTATGCAAAACATTCCATAATGATTCAAGCCTATTCATATCATTCATTTTCACTTCATTCATTCATTCATTCATTCAAATTTGTTATAGCACCCAACTACAGTGGATTCTGAGCAGCGTACAAAACCCCAAAATCCATACAAACAGATAAAACATAAAACCACACAACAGCCCAGACTAAAACAATCTTAAAAGTAACACAAACAAAACAGCCCCCTCTCCCAATACAGTAATACATTAACCCCAGGCTTGGGACCAAAGCCAGATTTTAAGAACTTTCCAGAACCTTAGGAGAGAGGATGCTGTTCCAGAGGGCTGGGACTGCAACAGAGAAAGCATGCTTCCTTGGTCCCACCAAGATGCATTTAATAGAGGAACCTGGGGACGCGTCCACTGTGCCGGAACGTGCCAGGCAGGCAAAAATTATTGGAGACAAGCAGTCCTTCACTTATCCAGGCCCTATGCCATACAGGACTTTCCAGATAATAATCAGCATCCTGAATTGCAATTGGAAGCTGATTGGCAACCAATGCAGCTCACATAGCAGTGGTGACACATGGACATACCAAAGGGAGCCCGCTACTGCCTGTGCTGCTGCATTTTGAACCAGATGCAGCTTCTGGGTGGTGTTCAAGGGCAGCCCCATATAGAGCTCATTGCAATAATCCAGTTGTGAGGTGACCAGGGCATAAGTAACTGTCTGAAGGGCCTCCCAGTTGAGGAAAGAGTGCAGCTGGTACACCAGGTGAACCTGTGCAAAGGCCCTACTATCCACAGCTGCCACCTGTTCTTCAAGCAGTAGATGCAAGTCCAGAAGGACCCCCAAGTTGCACACCAGTCATGAATGGGGAAGAGCCTATCCAAGACCACCAATGGTAACACCCCCAACCCCAAGGGGCCAAACAGCTGCAGCCACTCAGTCTTGGCAGGATTGAGCCAAAGTCTGTTCTACCCCATCCAGATCGAAACAGCCTCCACCCACTGGGTCAATACATCAACAGCTTCACCTGTGCAGCTCAAGGTTGAGATATAGAGCTGGGTATCGTCAGCATACAGATGACACCAAACCCCAAACTGCCAGATGACCTCATCCAAAGTTTTCATGTAGATATTAAACAGAAGAGGGGAGAGGGTTGAGCCTTGAGGCACCCCACATGTGAGGGGCTGCAGACACGATCCTTCCCCTTGTTGATATTGACTGGAACTGACTGCTGAGGAACAATGTGAACCACTAGAGCACAGTGCCTTCCACTCCTAACCCCTGAAGTCAGTCCAGAAGGATACTGTGGTCAACAGTATCGAAAGCCACTGAGAGATCAAGGAGCACTAGGATTGGATGAACCACCCACATCGCTGATGTGCCAAAGGTCATCAACAAGTGTGATCAGCACTGTCTCCATACTGTACCCTGGTCTGAAACCAGACTGATTATCCGTTTCCTCCAAGATCTCCTGTAGCTATTGTGCAGCCACCTGTTACACAATCTTCCCCCAAAAGGAAAGATTGGAACATGGCTGATAATTATCCAACAGGGAAGGGCCCAGTGATGATCTCTTCAGGAGGGGGCATAACATCCTCCAATGCTAGATCACACTGCAACTGTCCGGAGACAAAAATCAGATCTAATGTATGAGCCCAGTATGCATTGGGCCCTCTATTATTTGGGAGAGGTCCATGGTTACCATGGAGGCCATAAACTCCTTAGCCGCCCTGGACTCAACATCACCAGGTGGCAAATCAGGACCATCAGCCTCGGGGACTCCACTGCCAACCCAGCAACAGAATCCAGCAGCTTAAGCAGAGACGATGCTGGGCAGCAGGACGGCAGTACACCAGCAATAATTCCAACTATGCCCAAATTAAACCAGAGGATCTCACTAGTTATCTGTGAGACAGAGCCTCTAAGAGCCCTCAATGACTCACAGATGACAATAGCCATCCCACCTCCCTCCTCTGAGGTCTTGGTTGGTGCCAAACCTGAAACTCAGATGGGCATATTTCCAACAGTTATGCAGTGCCAGTTTGGCACCCTTGTCCACAATTAGATCATGGATGAAGGCAAATTTTTTACACACCAACCTGGCATTCAAAAGCTGCAGCTGGAGTCTGGGGCCACCAAGGATCCACTGAACTGGTCCCTGGGGTTAATACTGAGGGCCAAACATTGGGACCACTCTTAAACAGCATTCTCAGTGTCCCTGAGAATGGCCCACCCCCAGATTCCTGCCATATCTCCCTCTGCCCATCACTGTACCAATAATGCCTCCTACCCTCATATCTCCCCCCAGTCCATCCTCCCCCTGGGTTCCTCTGTCCCAGGCCCATCAATCTATATCTCCCACCCCGCAAAAGAATCTCTACCCACACTGAATACCAACCACAAACACACAAACACCCACTCCCATTGCATCCTCCTCCATCTCCCCATGGTCCCCACCAGCTGTTCTGACCTTGGCACACTGCAGTTGTGAAGCACCTGGGCACCCCCCAGGGAGTCCCCAGTCAACCCCCTAACACCCCCCCCCAATTCAGGCAGTCAATCAATACCAAACCTCCCAACATCTGGGGGGCAGAAGGGTCATATGGCAAATCCTCCCAACACTAGGCCTCATTCAGCTTCCAATCCTCATGGCCAGGCCCTGCCAGTTTGTTGCTCCACCAGTTACACTGCCCTCTTCTAAAGCAGCACCACTGCCACCAGCTGACCTTGGGGCTGTACCAATTAGTTGATCCCTGGTGTCCTCAGTCCTTCCTCTGCTGTAATGCTTCGCTCGCAACTATGGCTTGGCAGCCCAGCACAGCCCCATGCAACTCCGGATGCTCTAGGCTATGTCTCATGGCTCAGACCCACTAGTTCTCCAATTCCACACTTCTGGATCTGGTGCTGAGATGACTCCAGCTGCCCCTGGGACCCCAGCCCCTGCCTCCTCACCATCCCACTGCCACCACCATGATCTGTTGCTCCTATCTTCAGTGGGGCCCCGGCAACTGCACAAATGGTCCCACGAGCAGCTCCATGGCACCACTCCACTGCAAGGAGGTCCTGGCGCATCGCAGTTACAGTGAGTAAACTCAACAAATCAAATAAAACATTCATACTGAACCACCCAAAAATCAAGGTCCACCAACAGACAACATTACAACTACAAGAACCAAAGAACAACATAAAAAAAGAACTAAAAGAATTTAAAAAGCAACATAAAAAACAACACAGCCGAACTTCCTTTCTCAAATTTCTGCATTTCTCAATGAGCTGTTGAAATGCAAAAATCTGGTCTGCACACCCCCTCCATGGCATAAAGAGCACTGTACTTCCCAAATTTTGCTCAATGTACCCTTTCAGTCAGAATCCTGCCAAAAATCTTCCCAAGCAGGCTTACCAATCTAACCCCCTGTAGTGTTTGCATTCACTCTTGCTATTTTTGTCTTTGTAGAGGGCAACAATAATGGCGCTCTTCCAATTAACAGGCAAAAAAGCAATCTTCACACACAGACATTAAAAATTCCTATAGCGTCTCCATTTATGATGAAGTCAGGAATGGGAAATGTAGAATTAGCTCTACAATATTATTCTATGTCAGTAATTTAAATATATATTTTAAGCATCAGCAATAACTTAAATGGTGCACTACATGAATGTAATATTCCCAAATGGCAATTCAAATTCTACTCATACTGTATAGCGATATATTTATAAGTATATACTGCAGAAAAGGAGTCAGTATTCTCTTATTTATGTTGCAAAATTTATTCTAGTAAGGTGACAGCCAAACCTTTTTTGTATTGGTTGTTCTGGAGAAAGTCTCTATATTCTGCTTGGTAGTTTCATACTTTTCTCTTTCCATGTTTTGAAGCTCCATCAGTTTCAATTTCTGAAAAACCTGGGCCTGTGGAGAAAGATAAATGGGTAACATTTACCTTTTACTTAATGTACTAAACTGTATATCCTGATCAGAAGGAAGCCTGAGGTGAAAGATTACTTCACATGACAGACAAAACTCAATTGTAAATGCTTACAGCAGTCTTTGCCAATTTGGATGTAGTGTTATGTTCAGTGCCTCAAAGAGATCCCCTTTCTTGGACACCTGGATATTATTCTCTTACAAGTTAAAATAATGGCCTCTTTGCCAGTTCACGTAGATACCATAGTTAAGAGGCTGAGATTCCTGCCTTAGCAGGCTGGGAGATAAAATGTCTTCTGAAAATGAAAACAATCCAATTGTTGAGATTTCTGTAACCTGATCCCTTTTCCATTTCAATAAATCTGGTTAAAGAAACTCCTGTAAGACTCTTGCTTTTGGGTGTGATTGGTTATCAAGACATAAAAGTGGTGTTATCCAGAAATTTAGACTGCAACATCTGTAATTTGTTCCAGCATAGCCATGCTTGTTAGGAATTACTGAAGTTAGTCTAACATAGCTGGAGAGCACTCACTGGGGAAGGCTAGTTTATGATAAGCAATCCTTATTCAGTTCTCGTTGTATGGTTTGGATAAGTGTATCCCTCCAGTGCATCAGAAGAGACATCAAGCTAGGGTAGTACATATGAAAACTGTAATATTGATATGGAAAAATATGCACATCAACATCTTCAGTAGTAACATTCAACAATGTCTTTAGCTGAAGTGAAGAGTCTTTATTTTATAATAAAAAGTATTACTTGTAGCAACAGTTAGAAATAGCATTTCCCTGAAAGCAATTAACTTATTCAAAAATAGTTCATTTCTGTATTAGTGACTTGTAGAAACTTCATAGAATTACCCAGCCAGTTTGAAATTATATAAAGGCTACCTCATTGTGGTCATGCTGTCATATTAGCACAATGATGATTGGACAAATTACTAGTTATATTTTTCATTGATTTAACTATCGAAGGACAATTGAAAACAGTTCAGAAAAACTTTAAAGAAAATGAGAAGTTTACATTTAATATTGGTATACATGGAAAGAGATGCACAACAAAATAAAATTAAGAGGGAAATGTGATTGGCTAGCAAACTTAAGGTTTGCTATAAGTAAATTACTTTGTTATTTTCTGTAGAATCAAAATCTGATTGCACTAGATCAGCAAGCTCTATAATTAGAATTTAACAATACATTAAAATCCTTACATTTTTAATTATTTGTTCTTGGCTCTTGGAAACTCTGTGAGAAGGGTGTTCTGGTTTTTTGGATTCTCTCTAAATGAGAAGAAAGTAATTACTACAGGGAACAATCACTCAAGATGTTATAGAACTGTTACCAGATTTTCAAGATCCTGTGTTTCTCTTCCACTTCTATTTCCACAGAAAAACAAAACATCCAGGACACAACCTTTCTAATGGATTACTGTATATCCCATAATAGGAAGATGCTGTATTTAAATTTGTAAGTATGTTTGTTCGTTTTTTAAATTAATTGCCCCTGCCTAAGACCTCTCCTGATCTTATGGTAGAGAGAATGTTGTAGGCCAAATAACAAGTCCACAGTCCCAGCAATGCTCAGTGCTAATACATCTTCATGGAATGGTTCATTTACTGGGATAGCATATAGTCTGAACTAATCTTACAGACTTTTCTAAACTACAGCACATATTGTTTTGTCTTCCAATTTCTTGCCATTTTTCTGCAGAAATACAAATACCTATATTATATAGAAAGAAAGATAAAAAAAGTTTGAAGACCAACACAGCCATGATTGGATAGAATTGAGGAGATCTTAAAAAAGAGAGGTGAAAAATTTAAAGAATACATTTATGAAATAGAAAACAGACATAGTGGAAGCAAGGATGGTTTAGTCGAACAAAACGATATGGAAAATTATAGTAAATGGTGTTCATGAAAACTAGGCTTTTCCTTTCCTTTTTCTTATTTCAAGTCTTCTTTTTTTGTTGGCCTTATTATATCTTCTTTTTCACGTAACACTCCTTACTCCAAAAGAGAATAGCATAATGAAGTATGATCTGTAAGAATCAACATAGTGAGTAGCTACTATACAACAATTATAATCTACCATTGTTTCATGTAAATGTTTAGAATATCTTCTTCCTGATGATTCCAAAACAAAACTCCTTTCCTTCTTTGCTTTCAAACACTTTTTCTTTGATTTTGTCTGCTGAGAGAGAGAGAGAGAATCAAATTAGCTAAATTTAACAGCATTAAAGGTATCCAGAACATAATTTTTATTTAAATCTATTTTTATTATTAACCTAAACTAGACCTCAGTACCTCCAAAATATTTAAAGGCAGATACAAAAGTTATAAGAAATATGACACGTTTGTCAAGTCTTGCAATTTCCAAGTTGCTATAATCATCCTGACATGCCCAGGTAACTTTTTTGCCTTTTTTGCCCTTTGTCTCACCCACCCATAGCTGAAGCAGCTCAATGTAGCATTTTCACTCTTCTTCCAACCCATTTTTCAGATATGGCTGATATGGCCAAGAATTGGGATCTGCTCAGTTTCTATTGGGTGTTTTAGACTGTAGGCATGCCCCCTCTGCTCTGGTTGCTGGCACTGCCTCCATGGCCATTTTGGCTTTGCTTGTAGGAGACATTGGACATCTGACTATTTCAGTGTCGTCTCCTTGCGTAATGACTGACATTGTGCTTTCTAATGGGTTTAGTGCACTTTTGAAAGAGCACTAGCACAGTTTGATTTAAACCAGGAAAAAGATCTGCTAATCTATGTATCACTGCTTCTGTCACCAGTGAGTGCCTTTATAGGTTTTCCGTTGCTTTTGCTGACAAGGGGTTTCCCATGAACATCCTATTTTTCTGATTTTATTACTATGGTGGGGAGGGATGCCATTTTACCTACTCCTTGAGCTCCCTCTGAGTGCTGCCAGCCACTTATGGTGAGACCTGCCATTTCCTTGCAGCACTAGGTAGGACAGGGCTTGTTTGTTATTGGCTGCTCCCTTCTGCTCCTTCCTAATGAGTGTCTATCAATACGTAACTACAGTTTGTACAGAGACACAGGACTTTATACATCTTCCCTCTTTAAAGTCCAAAGTGAATTTTGTTTCATTTACTCACTAATTAACAGAATGCCTACAACTTCTGGCATTGTTTGTGTTTTTAGAGTGTCCTCCGATATGTATCTGGCTTCAGTAAAATCATTTTCACTGGCACTTGGGAATCTCCTCTCCTCTTTTTCTCTACCTCTGTGTCTACTTTCCTCTTTTGTTCACTACTCCAATCTTACTAACTCTGTATTCTGGTCTGTGTGCAACTAACATGAAATGGATGTGCGAAGCCCTAGGATAATGAGGATAGTTATGTGTCCAGCAGCACCCATTTCTTCCTCTCAGTCTCAAGTGGTGCTGGATAGCAAGGTATGTAGAGTGAAGCCTGACATGAACTAAATTCCCCACTTGTATCTTGCTCAGAGTCTGTCTGACATAATTTATCTAATTTTCTCTGTGATACTCAGGCCCTAGAAACAACATGGAAGCTGCATTTCACTAATGGATCTTCTCAGACCCTACTGATCCTTATGGTTTTCCAGGTTCAGCCCTTAAAAAGGCTTCTTTATTTTAAAGATCTTTTTAAAGGATAAGTTATTCAGGCACAGCTACTTCCATTTTAGAAGAATGGGAATTATCATCTGTATGCTTTTGTGAAGATCAGAAGACTTCTTTTAGTCTGGACCTGGCAACCTTGCATCCACTGGCTTATGGAACCAGTGTCAGATCTGGCTAAGCATAAAATATTCTATCAGATTAATTAAATCATGTTAATAGTTTTTTTAAGTATTGGTTTTTCTTACACTATTTTGCAAAACAAAGTCGTAATAACATAGAAGAATTTGCTCAAATCACTGATGTCCTTCAGCTTGAATCCTAGGGAATGCAGCAAGTATATAAAGGTCTGAAATGGCTTTTAGCACACACTTTGTACTTTACTTTGACATTTGATTCTAAAGTATAAAATGAGGGGAAATCAAATTATTTTGACATATCACAACCAATGCTCTTTAGCAACATATTTTGTTTATCTGTATATTAAATGCCAAGAAAATACATTTCAAGTATAAAAATGATGTAAAGAGTTGAATGAGAATTTTTACTATACCTGGGTTTCCAGTTTATCAGCAAACTCATTAGAGTCTGAACTATCTGAACTGCAAAAGAAAACGATTATGCTGTTTAGATTTACAGGATTGTTAATGGTAAGATATTAAGATATTCAACTACATAATAAATAAATTGCCTTCTCAGATAACAGAACTGGAACACATACTACAGCTAATGATTTCTTTTTTTAATACTGGCTAGAAATATTTTTGGAGAACCAATCCATTTACCTAGAATCTCCTCTGTCTCCTGTATCATTGACAGAGGCAGTTGGATCATCCTGTTTTACTAGTTCCTCCAATTCCTTCAGCCATTCATTGTACTAGGAGAGATCACAGTGTTAACAGTGAAAGTCAGTGCCTGTTATCACAGAGTTCTGTATGAAAGTAATGTTCCTCTGTATTACCTTGCTCTTCTTTTTGTTACAGAAGTCCAATAATGAATCACAGAAATTGTATCCTATGGACTCCAAATCTTTCGTACTGAAATGGGTAGCATCTCGATTGCCTATAATACAAAAGGAAAGCCTCACTGGGAAAAAAAAACCATCCAGCAATAATTTTATGTGCTCTGGAGAATATAAGAAAACTGAATTCTGAATACTATTCCACAAATTTATCAAAATTATATGGAAATATTCTCATACTTTTATAAATCATTGATGGATGCTTGGATTTGGAAAGGAGCTTTATTATTCCATATTTCCAGACTGTACTGAATACGGAAACTGTCCTTGAAGGATTAGCTATAATTTGAAAGCAATGGTTATATGATGGTCACATCATGACTCTTCTCTAACTCTTCTGGGAATTAGGAATTCTGTTAGGGACTGCTACCTTCCCCATTTCACTCACAGGGCTGAAAGAAGCAGATTATAGTAACCGAAATATGTAGTTGTTCACCTGTTACAATTCATACTCATAACCATTTTTCTTTAGTTCTATTCTAAAGACGTCTATTCTAAATTCTAAGGCACATCTGTACACATCTACGTATATACTTGGAATATATAATGATAGTGTTTAACTGATTAAATCTAGCCAGTTTTGAGCAGGGTTCGATCTGCTTAGTACTTGGTAGGCTAGGCTGGCAATTTGGGAAAAAAAACATATTGGAAGACGGCAACACACCACACCACTTCCATAGTGTTGCCAAGGATGGACATGTCTATGTCGTCACCAGGAATTGAAGTCAACTCAAAGTCCTGTCTTTATTTAGTAATTATCTCTACAATGCAGGAGGTGTTACAGAATGCATTAATTATTAATTCTGGAGTAATATTACTTTTGTCTTACCTAGTTTAGAGCCACAGAAAGTTACTTCCAAGGTATAGCTGTTGTTGATGCCCATCTTCCACATAACTACTCGACCTGTTCCTTCTTTGCCTTTCTGTATTTTAAAACTGCAATCTTGGAATGAGAACTTAATGGGAAAAGAAATGAAATAAAGTTTTGCAATTCCTGTTAAAGAAACAAATTACTCATTACAGAACAGATATGCAGCCATGATTTAAAACAACTTCATCAGATAATGCTCTCCCCTCAATACACAAGTTATAATATGAAGCTATCAATTGATGTGGTTCCTTTGCATAGTTAACATCATTTCTGGAAGGAAAAAGGGAAATATATGATGTGATACTCTGCTGACTATAAGAAGAACTGGCTGACTGTAATGCATAAACAATAATGTGAACAGCAGCACAACCACAATAAAGTGCTTTTAAGATATGGCAGAAAATAGTGTATAGTTGTAATGGTTATTGTTTTATATGGACTCAAAATCCCACTGCATTTACAAAAACCTGAGCAAACTCCTAGAAGTAGATATTTGAAAACGTCATTAGTATAGAGAAGCACAACCAAAAGTCCAGCTCAAAGGCTTGGGCACAGCCCACATACGTTGTTCAAAAGTTGCTGCTACAAGGAAAAGTTACTAAATACTTGGAATATATAATGATATGGTCTTTAACTGATTAAATTTTAAATACATTTTTCTCCTCATCCTACTTTTTCTATGCAACTGCCCAGTACAGGACATTCAAAGGCTAAGTATTACCCCAAACCTGAAAAAGGTTCTGCATTCATATCCTAATAGAATTAATAGTTATCATGGCATATCTGAAATATACTTTTAAAATATTTATTAGATTGAAGAACAGACTGATTATGATTTTTAGATCACTATAACATTAAGTTAACATGCAAATGGATTCCAGTTTTGATTAATTATCTGAGATATAATATTAAAAGTTGACTTACTTTATCTGGACATTTTTTGCTCATAATGAAAGGAAAAATGCGCTGGAGTAATAATGCCCTTTCATCTTGCTCTTTTTTTTCACAGCCATACATGAAGACATTTTCTTTCCTGCTATGACCATGAAGGTCACAATATAGAAGAACATTTCGCTCTTCCATTATTCTGTTACAAGAGACAAAATCACATATGAGCAACTTTGATTACTGAAACTTAGATACCCTGCTTGGGGTTTTGGCTTATGTTAGCAATAGTGGATATCATTTGAAGACAGTTTAGATTTTAAGTTACCCATTATATGAGGGCATGACAGTCACTGATACTGATCCAGTCTGAATAGAAGCTTTTTCACTGAGTACACCGGAGATTCAGTTTCATCTCCTTGTCACATCTCCCTTATTTTGGGAGATACTAAATACCTGGGATTAAAATGCTCTCTCCATGGCAGCTTATTTTTTAAAATTAAATTATACATATGAACTTCATCATTATATGCAGCTTAATTCTTAAAAAAATCATATAAAATTTATGAGCTTCATCATTATATACAATACCTGCTCCTCTTTTTTCTCCTCTAGAAATTGGTCTTTTCATTCCCCATATCAATTACAAAAGCTAACAGTGTTACAACAAAAAGTAAAGTATACAAAAAGCCAGTAACCTCTTAACTAAACATAAATAACATGGAACATGTTGGATAATAAGTCATGCGTTCATTAAAAGTGAACTAATACTGAACACAGAGTAACCATATTAAACAGATAGGAGCGACTGTGTTACCTTTTTACCTTTTGATCATGCTGCGGGTATACCAGATAGAAGGGAAAGATTCCTTAAGGTCTGATTTATAATTGCGGTTCAAATCCTTGCCGGCTAAAGAGCAGCGATAATTGCCCACAATCACACCATCTGGATTCAGCATGGGCACCACCTTAAAAACAAAAGTGTCTCGGAGCAATTGGGCATTATCTGAATCCCCTAGAAGGTAATCCAGAAAGCCCTTCATCAGCCAGGAACTGTTTGTTTCACCAGGGTGCACCCTTGCTGTCAGAATGACTGCTGACTTGCATTTTTCCTTACTGAAATCTTGCAAGGGGTTGGTAATAGTTAAAACATAGACTATATTCCTAGCCAGAGAATGACATAATATACGGATTTTGCAGAACTTCGACCGCCTTGGGTCTCTGGCAATGGCTGACAAGTAGTCTTGCAGGTTGCTGTAAGTGTATGGATAGCAGTGGGCAAAATAGCACGTATCCCTGTCATGTGGAAACTGGAAAGTCCATGTCAAAGAAAAATATTGGTGCCCATCATGGCTGAGATTATTTTTGTAGTACTTGATTTGATCTCCTGTCCTTTGCCACCCCACCTTGCGGATCTTTGCTTCTGCTTCTGAATATAATAATGGACGCATACCACGATTGTACAAGCTTGTTGGCTTGGTGAAGTTGACAATGGTGAAACGGTAAGGCATTCCTGCTTGGGTGTTGGTAACCTGGAAGTAGTACCACTGGGTGTGCTTATTTGTGTAGAGATCAGTACGCAGTGTCAACTGGTATTCAAAATCATTACTAGCAAGGGAAAAGGAGATAAATATTTTTTACTGTAAATTATACATAGGACATCAAGCTACAGTTGTGTAACTTACACATATTTGACCATTCATATTTCCTTCATGTCTGTTAATAACAAATATTTTCTTACAGTCAAATTTATTTGAGATTTTATGTGCATACTGACATATTTTAATGTTTAAAAGTGAACACTAACATTTATAGTGAGTTACAATTAAATTTAGTGGTATTGAGGGAGATGTGGTGGAGAGGTCCAAACCTCATTATGGCACAACATTCACTGAGTAATCTGGGACCCATCACAATGTATCAGCCTAAACTATTTCACAGAATTATCAGGATAAGTGGGAAAAGAAAAATCATGTCTGCTGCCTCAAACTTATTAGAAGTAAAACAGACTATAAATATTAAACAATACATAAATAAGTGGGCATTTTTAACTCGAGTACATAACGGATGCCTAGAAACTGTTTTAACATTTTCTTTGGATTTGG
Organism: Candoia aspera; assembly: GCF_035149785.1. NCBI lineage: Eukaryota > Metazoa > Chordata > Lepidosauria > Squamata > Candoiidae > Candoia > Candoia aspera. Next base: position 33,662,737 of record NC_086159.1, on the reverse strand, counting down.
ATACTAGTGGAAATCCAGAGCAGACATGATTTTAACACTGTACTTGACAAATGGTTAATGCTTTATAACAGTTTTCCACAACTAGGGTGTCCTCTAGAAGTACTGTATATGCTTCAGTTCCAGAATTCTCCAGATGATATACCATTGCTGGGAATTGTGAAAGTTGGGCCACACATCCAGAGGATGTTGAGGGAGGGAGGATTGCTTCAAAAGATACTTAAAGCAGTTTTAATTCCTGCAGTTAGGTGGGAAGTTCCCTGTACTCCAGAACTGGAAGCAAGAATGGAGAAGTAGTGTAGAATTGTCTTTACAGGTCACTCAAAATCTAAGGTAGTGGATTTGTTTGTTGGGAGGAGAAAGTACAGAACTGAAGAGGGTTTGCTGGCTGGAGGAGTTTGTGGTGGACTACACTGGGGAAAATACTGATGTTATGAGGGGCAGTGGTAGAATGCTTGATGACCCAAGCTGGCTGTAACATTTATTCTCCTTTTAACTTCTGCACACCTACTTTTACTTAAGTAAGAATAGAGTCTAGGGAGTGGGGAAGGTTAAGGGGCTGTAATGGGTTATAAGCTGGTGTGCAGATGATTTAATTGGGGTTGTATACTGACTTTGCCAAATCAGTTACTGGATGAGCATGGTGCAGTTGAAGGAGGGAAGAATTGGGGTGTCTGTCATTCCCATGAACTGTTGGGAGAGTGAGAAGGAAGAAGCGGGGAAAGAAGAGGGTATAACATAGCAGTTGTAATGGGCAGAAGACATGGCAGAAGAGGAGAACAGCTTGTTTTTGAGACAATTCAAGAAATCTTAAACTCCAGTTGATCCTATCAAATGTCAAGTCTCCCTGTAATAAATCTATCCTCATCTATGAATTGATCTTGAGTGAGACAGCAGACCTGATGGTCACCAAGAACTAAATGGAGGGGGGAGGTTTCACCTTGGAAATGTGACCAGATGGCTTTTGGGTGTTGCATTAGCTGTGCTCTCAAGTTAGGGAAGGTAGAGTGGGATTATCATCCAGGACATTTTATTCATAGTTATTTACGTCCTTCTCACCTCATGGCTGGATTACTGCAATGCACTCTGTGCAGGGCTGCCCTTAAAGACCATTGAAAGCTTCAGCTAGTGCAACATACAGCAGCTCATGCAATTATGGGTGTACTGAAGTTTGCCCCTATAACAGTACTACTACTACTATTACTACTACTACTACTACAGGAACTGCACTGGCTGCCTGTTGACTTCCAGGTGCTGGTTGTCACCCTTAAAACCCTACATGGCTCAGGGTCTGAGTAACTCTGTGCCTATCTTGTCTGAGTTGATTATTTATTCTATTTATTTAGAATATTTGTATGTCCACCTATTTTAAACTGGGCAGCTCACAACAGTATTAGAACAATAAAAAAACAGAAAAAAGAAGAAGAAAAAAGAAGAAATTGAGTGTCTTGGAGGAGCAAAAATAAATATTCCCTTACACAAAACATTCCACCAAGAAGTGCTCTACCTTCTCCCAAAACATGGGGGAAGAAACAAGTTTTAAGAACTCATTTGAACGAGTAGTGGCCTAATGGATCTTTGGGGATACTGTTCCAAAGGTCAGTTGCTGGAAAAGGGAAGGCCTGCTTTGTGGGTCATATCTCAAATTACTCTTTTAATTGATGGGGCCCAAAACATGCCAGTTCTGTCCAATCATACAAGATGAGCAGAAATTACAGTCCTTCAGTGAGCCAGGTCCTATGCCATGAAGGGCTTTATAGATGATAACCAGCATCTCAAGCTACCACAAATGATGGCACATCACTTAGTAACTGTACTAAATGACTTTTAACCTTCTGATATTAATTTAGAAACCCCTCAGAGCCTTCAGAAATGGAACAGTGTATAACTGAGGTAATAAATACATAAATCCTGTACTTAAGCAGTATTTGTTTTATTACCATTGAAGAAAACATGAAGTACAAATATATTGATAATGAACATCTTCCTGCAAAATATAGATTGGAATTAGCATCTCATTTCACGCTCTCTAAATCATTATTCAAGGTCTACCAAGAATTAGCTTAATGCCAGATAAAATGGAATATTTTGCAGATTAAAAGGAAAATGGGCAGCAACTTACATTTTGACCACCTTTTGCAGATTTCCACTTTCAAATCGTGCTTCAAAGATCAAAGTATTATCCCAGTCACCCCATGACTGAGGAAGCACCTGCTTTGAAGGGAAACTTCCCCCTATTCGAGAATACCTAAAGCTGGAATCCTTATTGGCTGGTGGGAGGAACAAAATATAGTTAATTCTCAGTTGTGAATGACTGTTAGAAAAACATTTTGTTATTAGATATATTTTTTTCTGAAGCGAGAAATAATTTTCAAATAAATTGTGCTAAATTACATCTTCCTAGCTCTCAGTCTTCAGGTATATGATTAAAATCACAATAGGAACATTTCAAAAATATTCCCACAGAGTATCTGAGAAACTCTCTCATCATAACTGTTTTATATGTGCAGGAACTAAAACTGCTTTAACTGTCTTTTGAAGCAATCCTCCTTCCCCTCAACATCCTCTGGATGTGTGGCTCAACTTCCACAATTCTCAGCAAAGGTATATTGTCTGGAAAATTCTGGAATTGAAGTATATACTTCCAGAGGGCACCCTAGTTGTGGAAAACTGTTACAAAGCATTAACCGGTTTACAGAATGCTTGATGACCCAAGCTGGCCCTAATATTTATTCTCTTTTTAATTTCTGCACACATTTCTGGAATTTAAAGTACATCGAAGGATTTCATATTACATTATTGTGGTTTCAAACAACAACTTAGTACCTGTTGTATACACAATAAAATCTAAGCCATTCTGTAAATCTAAATTACTGTATTACAATTATTACAAGACTTCCAATAATAGACAGCCAAACTGAAATTAAAAAGAACTGATTCATAAATGAGCTAAATGAAAGTGGCAACATAACCTCTTTTTGGCAAGAGGAACTTAAAATTTCTATCCTTCAAGACAAAGAATTTACAAAAAAAAAAAAAAAGATAATAGCAATTCATGCAGAGAAAATGGTTTGATTGAAAAATGTTGGGATGTTTTTAGGGCTAATTATTTTTATTTAGCGTGTTCTTAAATCTAAGTGCAGTACAGGCAGAGCAATAAACACAATGTAAACCAGTATCAGCAATAAAGCAATATACTTATAAATATAAAACATTTCCTAGTACCAGCCCAATGGTAATATAATTTTATTTGGAATAATGACAAGGAAAGTCTTCCAGATTAATAATGGTCCTGCAAAAACAAGCCCTTCAAGAGAATGGGCTCTAGATGTAATTCAAGGAAGAGATGATTCTGAAGAGTAGGAGTTAGACGGGAAAAGCTGTGGAAACATTTCATTGCCTTCAATCGAAAATGTAATTTTCCTATTCAGGTTTAGTGCTTAAAAACAAAATACATGAATGATTAAAACAGAATCTGGCTGTTTATCAGACTGATTAGCATCCCTGGACGTGATTTCCTAAGGCATATCTTCATCACTACTCTTTTATTCCCTCATCCCTCAAAAGTTTAAAAAGTGAAAATTATTGCCATGGAGCAACAAAAATCATGACAGAAAGGTAAATGTAGCCAAGAGACATACAGTATATAGGACAGCACTGCTCTAGTGATGCTTCAAAATAGGAAGGCAGGCAGGCAGGCAGAGTTTGGATTAAAATTCTTAAGGAGATAACAGGTTATGAATTATCTTCAAAAACATTGATACTATTACTTGGCAATAAAAGCCTTTTAAACCTTGATAGTCTGTAACAAGGACATTAGTTACAAACAGGATAACTAAAGAAAAGAACAAATTGTGGCAGATAGAAAATAATTTATTAAAACTGATACACTTCAAGGAATTGTGGGATGGGTTAAAAACAGGCTTTTGAAAATGCTGGGAATGGTACATTTAATGTTACAGAGATTATGCTGCTAAAATTTAGGATTCTGTCTTTACTAAACTGGATTCTAGAGCTTTTTCTGTCTTTTATATTAGAATTTGCAAGTAGAATTTTATTTTAAAATTACTTTGTGCAATAAATATGTAAATAATTATGCTCAATTATTGTATTTGTTGTTTATTCGTTTAGTCGCTTCCGACTCTTCGTGACTTCATGGACCAGCCCACGCCAGAGCTTCCTGTCGGTCGTCAACACCCCCAGCTCCCCCAGGGACGGGTCCGTCACCTCTAGAATATCATCCATCCATCTTGCCCTTGGTCGGCCCCTCTTCCTTTTGCCTTCCACTCTCCCTAGCATCAGCATCTTCTCCAGGGTGTCCTGTCTTCTCATTATGTGGCCAAAGTATTTCAGTTTGGCCTTTAATATCATTCCCTCAAGTGAGCAGTCTGGCTTTATTTCCTGGAGGATGGACTGGTTGGATCTTCTTGCAGTCCAAGGCACTCTCAGAATTTTCCTCCAACACCACAGTTCAAAAGCATCGATCTTCCTTCGCTCAGCCTTCCTTATGGTCCAGCTCTCGCAGCCATATGTTACTACAGGGAACACCATTGCTTTAACTATGCGGGCCTTTGTTGTCAGTGTGATGTCTCTGCTCTTAACTATTTTATCGAGATTTGTCATTGCTCTTCTTCCAAGGATTAAGCGTCTTCTGATTTCCTGACTGCAGTCAGCATCTGCAGTAATCTTTGCACCTAGGAATACAAAGTCTTTCACTGCTTCTACATTTTCTCCCTCTATTTGCCAGTTATCAATCAAGCTGGTTGCCATAATCTTGGTTTTTTTGAGGTTTAGCTGCAAACCAGCTTTTGCACTTTCTTCTTTCACCTTCATCATAAGGCTCCTCAGTTCCTCTTCACTTTCAGCCATCAAAGTGGTATCATTTGCATATCTGAGATTGTTAATATTTCTTCCAGCGATTTTAACTCCAGCCTTGGATTCCTCAAGCCCAGCTTGTCGCATGATGTGTTCTGCATACAAGTTGAATAGGTAGGGTGAGAGTATATAGCCCTGCCGTACTCCTTTCCCAATCTTAAACCAGTCTGTTGTTCCGTGGTCTGTTCTTACTGTTGCTACTTGGTCGTTATACAGATTCTTCAGGAGGCATACAAGATGACTTGGTATCCCCATACCACTAAGAACTTGCCACAATTTGTTATGGTCCACACAGTCAAAGGCTTTAGAATAGTCAATAAAACAGAAATAGATGTTTTTCTGAAACTCCCTGGCTTTTTCCATTATCCAGTGGATATTGGCAATTTGGTCTCTAGTTCCTCTGCCTTTTCTAAACCCAGCTTGTACATCTGGCAATTCTCGCTCCATGAACTGCTGAAGTCTACCTTGCAGGATCTTGAGCATTACCTTACTGGCATGTGAAATGAGTGCCACTGTTCGATAGTTTGAACATTCTTTAGTGTTTCCCTTTTTTGGTATGGGGATATAAGTTGATTTTTTCCAGTCTGATGGCCATTCTTGTGTTTTCCAAATTTGCTGGCATATAGCATGCATTACCTTGACAGCATCATCTTGCAAGATTTTGAACAGTTCAGCTGGGATGCCGTCGTCTCCTGTTGCCTTGTTATTAGCAATGCTTCTTAAGGCCCACTCAACCTCACTCTTCAGGATGTCTGGCTCTAGCTCACCGACCACACCGTCAAAGCTATCCCCGATATTGTTATCCTTCCTATACAGGTCTTCTGTATATTCTTGCCACCTTTTCTTGATCTCTTCTTCTTCTGTTAGGTCCTTGCCATCTTTGTTTTTGATCATACCCATTTTTGCCTGGAATTTACCTCCAATGTTTCTAATTTTCTGGAAGAGGTCTCTTGTCCTTCCTATTCTATTGTCTTCTTCCACTTCCTCGCATTGCTTGTTTAAAAATAATTCCTTATCTCTTCTGGCTAACCTCTGGAATTTTGCATTTAATTGGGCATATCTCCCCCTATCACTGTTGCCTTTTGCTTTCCTTCTTTCTTGGGCTACTTCTAGTGTCTCAGCAGACAGCCATTTTGCCTTCTTGGTTTTGTCTTTCTTTCGGATGTATTTTGTTGCCGCCTCCTGAACAATGCTGCCAACTTCTGTCCAGAGTTCTTCCGGGACCCTATCTACTAAGTCCAGTCCCTTAAATCTATTCTTCACCTCCACTGCATATTCCTTAGGAATATTAGTGAGCTCATATCTAGCTGATCTGTGGGTCTTCCCTAATCTCTTGAGTCTGATCCTAAATTGTGCAAGAAGACGTTTGTGATCTGAACTACAGTCAGCTCCAGGTCTTGTTTTTACCGACTGTATAGATGTCCGCCACCTTTGGCTGCAAAGGATGTAATCAATCTGATTTCGGTGTTGTCCATCTGGTGAAGTCCATGTATAAAGTCGTCTCTTAGGTTGTTGGAAGAGAGTGTTTGTTATGCAGAGTGAATTGTCTTGGCAAAATTCTATCAGCCTGTGTCCTGCTTCGTTTTGTTCTCCCAGGCCATACTTACCTGTAATTCGAGGTGTCATTTGACTGCCCACCTTAGCATTCCAGTCTCCTGTGATGAAAATAACATCTCTTTTAGGCGTGTTGTCCAGTAGGTGCTGCAGATCCTCATAGAACTGCTCTACTTCAGCTTCTTCAGCATTTGTGGTTGGGGCGTATATTTGGATCACTGTGATGTTAGATGGCTTGCCCTGAATTCGAATTGAGATCATTCTGTCGTTTTTTGGGTTGTATCCAAACACTGCTTTAGCCACTTTACTATTAATTATGAAGGCTACTCCATTTCTTCTGTGGTCCTCTTGTCCGCAGTAGTAGATCTGGTGGTCATTTGATGTGAAGTGGCCCATTCCAGTCCATTTCAGTTCACTGACGCCCAGAATGTCTATCTTTAATCTTGACATCTCACCAATAACCACATCCAATTTGCCCTGGCTCATAGATCTTACATTCCAGGTTCCGATGGTGTGTTGATCCTTAGAACATCGGATTCGCTGTTCACCACCAGCACCGTCGGCCGCTAGCCGTCCTTTCGGCTTTGAGCTAGCTGCGTCATCACGTCTGGGGCTAGTTGAGCTCATCCTCTGTTCCTCCCCAGTAGCATTTTGACCATCTTCCGACCTGGGGGTCTCCTCTTCCGATGGTATACCGACATATCTCTGGTTGTACTGATCCATTTAGTTTTCACGGCAAGAATACTGAGGTGGGTTGCCATTACCTTCCCCAGGGATCGCATTTAGTCTGACCTCTCTGTCATGACCTTCCCGTCTTGGGTGGCCCTTCACGGTTTAGCTCATGGCATCACTGAGGTGCTCAAGCTCCAGCACCACGACAAGGTAACGATCCTTTGCTGAAGCAATTATTGTATGTTCACAATAAAATCTGGTCAGACCTTCATCTGCTAAATACACGATAGCACCTTCCCCTGGCTCTGGACACGGAGGCTCGATCTCTAAGCCTGTGGGACTGTACAGAGGCTCCTGGTGAGAGGGAATCCATTCTGAAAAAAAGACAGAAAGAAAGGAAATTAGCTTTAAAATGATGCATTAAAAAACAAAAAGAAAAATCTATTTAAAGGTTTAAAGAGCAGGATACTTCTATTCCTGCTTATATGCAGGTGGATTAGCTCTCTACTAGTTTTTAAAAATGAAAAAAGACATATTGATGACCCTTCGTTTTGTCTTTTGAAAAACATAAAATAGAAGTAATAGCCACACCGGAAAGTTGATCAGTTTTGCTCCATGGTGAGACTCTTAGCATTATTTATAACCCAAACATAAGCTTTCAGCACTGAAATCGGTACAGTAGCCTGCTATTATATTATAAATCTTCTGTAGCAGATAATCACTAGATTCATAACATATATTGTACTTGGGATCCAAAGAAACAATATTATATAGTTCTGTGACTACCAAGCTTGTTGTTTTCACTTTTTGTTATGGTTTCATGTTATTATTTTAACCTGTATTTTATAAGAAGCTTTAATATATTTTCATCAATTATTTTAACCTATTTTAATTATATTCCTTTTCAGAGTTTTTAATGGAAATCTTAAGAAATTTTTAAAACAACCACAGTGAAATATAATAAACCTATATTGAAACTGTTGTGTAAAATTTCATATATGTGTAAATTTTGTTGTTGTATTTTCTTTTTTCCCTTTTCTTTCCTTTTTAATTTTGTTTGGTTATGTTTTATTAAATAAATGCCACTTTTTAAACAACCTAGAACTGTTTTTGCTCTGTGCTGCAAAAATAGGAATATACTTTGTAAACTGAGCAACAGAATCTTTCTGAGCACAGTTCTGATCAAATTCTAAGTTAGGTAAGATTCTTTCTTATATTCTTTATCTAGTTATCCAGCATCATCAATGCTGGTACTTTATGAGGAATGGGAAGACAATACTCTTATAAAAATAATTTATAGGAACAGGTGACCAGCTAAAAAACCAAATGTGCATCTGTAAGTCCCTGTTATCTGCTCTCTTTGTATTAGTAGAATACTCTGCCATGCAATGTGAGCCCCTAAACTGAGTGTCTTCATTCCAATAAAATTTTTTAACATAAAAACTTATATGCATTCTTCCTGTGTTATATGTGGAGGTTACCACAGTTGGCAGTTTCTATAGTCCACCTTCAAATTATTCAAGTTTATTTTAATTGCAGAAGACGCTTTTGCCAGAAGGTGTCACAGGAACTCAAGACTTTATTTATAAGAAAAAATCTGCACAATTTTTTTTGTTAAGGTCCAATACAACCTGGAGCAAACAGAAGTTTCCTCCAAGCCCAATTCCTAGTGAGTAGATGGACACTTCCATATTGTTTTCTTGGCAACAATATGGAAGTGGTTTGCCACTACTTTCTTCAAGATAGTTGTTATTGTTTTTAATTTCCCCATCTAATCTACAGTCCTGAAATTTCCCGGTGATCTCAGTCAAAGTACTAAACAGATCCCAGTCCTACTTAGCTTCTCAAGATCGGCTATCAAGGTTGGCTAAAAGCTGTCATCTGCTCTAGAATTTGGCCTATAATTGCAACAAAAATGAATGGAGATTCATAAAAGCAGTCAAGTCTTCTGACATGACAAACATGATCTTTTATTTAACAGTGTTAGATTAAATTTGATTCTTCCCACTCGCTGAATCTGAAATTAAATTAAAAGTAGATACTGAAAACATAGTATTTACATCTCCTATTTTACCATGGCCAATTCCCTTTGCAGGAGTAAACAAGAAGGACTGCTGCCTGAGATGGTAAGGCTAAAGCCATGGCACCACATTCTATCTCCCCTGTGCCTCCACTTCTCTCAGTCACCCTTTGGAGCAAATGCTTCACTCTTGAGAAAGTCCTCAGAGCAAGGAAATGTGGGTTGGTGGCCACAGAAAATGCTTATGTCATCATGAAGTCTCCACTGTTACCTACTGCAATGCTTTATCCCCATCCACATGTCTAACTCCAATGTTTCAGACTGCCATTGTAATTAATTCAAAGTAATGTCAAGTTGATAAAATCATAGTGCTATAGCACATTCATGAATATATCATTGGATTATCCAAACAGGCACAATTGCAATCCTATCCAGCCTGGAAATGTAAATAAGGATGGGATTGCAACTCTGAAAGGAAAAGGTACACAATTTTTGAGAATTTTTAGGCATGATGTTGTTGAATAGTCTTAATTGTTAACAGTAAAGGTTAAAACTATTAATTTCCTTTAATATTTCAAATCCCCTGTATTGAAGGTTTGCATTTGTTTACATTTAAATTGGAAGGATGAATTAACTGCATCAGTGCAAAGTAATGAATCATGAAAAAATTATTTAAGTGGTTGCAGCAAAGTTATAAAGTGCTTTACCACGGAAATTATAAATACAGTATTTCTTTGTGATCTATCAAGAAAAGTGTCATATTAGAAAAGGTTATAATATTATTTACCAATATGATTAATTTTCTCCCTGATGACTTCATACTGATGCGGCCAGCGTACTAAATGCAGATCTCCTATAGGAGACAGGCCATATAAATCTCGTGGTTCACGAAGTCGTGGCACCCATTTTCCAGAGTTATATTCCAATAAAATCTGTGTGGTCCGTGGCAAAAGTTGATCACACAAAGAATCTGTAAGATAAATGTGTGCATGTGTTGATCACCGATTGATTTTGATCTTGACGCTTCAAAGACCCTCCCTCTGCAATCATGGATGGTAGCTTTAACAAGATACCCCTTTCGCACAGACAGTGACCCTGTGCCTTTGATGAAATTGAAACTTCAGAACATGTTTTTCTAAAGTGTAGATTTTTCAAGGGATTGTGTTCCCAACTAACCCAACCCTTAATAGATAGACTGCATGGTCAGTCTGACCAATAGAATTTAGAATTCTTCCTAAAAGATAAACGCCCTGAAATCACTTAAACAATTGTTACATGCTGTAAACCTTCTCCTCGTTCAGATCTGACAACAGAAGTAAGTTATTCACTGAGATGTTGTTGTAGATTGCATTTGATTTTTATGAGCTGATCTTGGACGGTACTAAATTGTTTGTTTGTTAGTTCTAAGAGTATTTGATCTTGGAAATATATTGCTCAAACTAATCAACTAATTTATCTGATACAACCAAAAAGAACTCTGTCATCTCTATATCCTATATAAATATATTATTTATGACTGTGGTATATAGCAAGCTTTACAGAAACAGCAAATTAGCCCAGAATGGCAATAAAAACTGTGCAACAAAGCAAATACAGAAATTGTTTTATAAGACTTGACTCTGAGTGAAGGGTATCTGCAGGGTTTGTGGAAAGATTGTAGACATTTATATCATATCATCTAGTTTGTTGTGGGCATATATGAAAGAATCCATAGTTTGGTGAGAATTGCACAGTGGCAATGGAAAACCAGAGATGACTGGTTTGCAACATTCTGAATGAGTGGAACCAGGGGAAAAAAATTCAGCTAGGTTAACTAAATATGTTCATGAATAAATGAGTAGGAACAAGATGATTGAATGCCTGAACCATTGTTTAGACCATCCATAAACCAAAAGAAAACAAGAATAGTGTCTGTTGTTCTGAATGTGAAACAGACCATTTTTTGGTAGTGCCAAGAGGAGCTTGGGAAAAGTGGATTTGAAAGAAAAGGAAAGAAGTAAAAGAAGCTAAAGTGAAAGTGGAACTATAGGAAGAAAAGGTGTAAATACGAAAAAGTATTAGAATATAGATTAATCTCCCAACAGAATGAATGAAAGTAGACCTAAGAGGATGTGAAAAGTGAAAAACAAGTGGAAAAAATGTTAAAGGGTGCCACAGAGGTGTGTGGAGTTATATTTCCAATGGGAAGTATGAAAAAGAAGCCTGATAGAAAGATAAAATAAAAGAGGCATATGAGAGGGTGATCACTGGATGACAGAAACACTTTATATTGTTTATAAAGGAAAAAAAGTTGCAAAGAATGCAGAAAAAGAGAACAAAAAGTAGTTAAAATGAAGAGGCATAGAAAAGTTAGAGCTATTCTGATGGAAATTAAAACAAAATGGAAGTGTGGAAAGAGAAAGCTAAGTTAGGAGCCTCCACCAGAGTGAATGGAATTAAAAGTGATGAAATGTTGGAAAGATTATTTTAGAGATTGTATGGGAATGACATAAGGGATGCGGTGGCGCTGTGGGTTAAACCGCTGAGCTGCTGAGCTTGCCGATCAGAAGGTCTGCGGTTTGAATCCGCGTGACGGGGTGAGCTCCCGTTGCTAGTCCCACCTCCTGCCAACCTAGCAGTTTGAAAACATGCAAATGTGAGTAGATTAATAGGTACCGCTTCGGCGGGCAGGTAAAGGTGTTCCGTGTAGTCATGCCGGCCACATGACCACGGAACTGTCTACGGACAAACACCGGCTCTTCGGCTTTGAAACGGAGATGAGCACTGCCCCCTAGAGTCGGACACGACTGGACTTAATGTCAAGGGAAACCTTTACCTTTACCTATGGGAATGACAATGATATCTTGAAAAGGAGAATTGAAAAAAATGCCATAAATATTAGTATTCAACAAAAATGAATGAAGACGAAATCGTAAATGCTTTGAGAATGTTGAAAACTGCTAAGGCTACAGTTACAAGTGAAGGCATGTTAAACTGTGGCTGGCTTGCATATTGAGTATGCATATGGAATATCTATGGGAATTGCATATGGCTTGCATATGAGCACCTATGGGAATTGTTTAATGTAGGTAAAGACTGAATGTGTACCAGATGATTGGAAGCATGCCATTATTGGTGCTCTATACAATGGGAAAGGTAGCAGGGGTGAATGTAAAAACTACAGGGAGATTAATTTGTTAGGTATGCTCAAGAAGGCATTTGGCAGAATTCTAACTGAAAGGGCATAAGAGGTGATCATATTTTGGAGATGAAGTGTGGCTTTATGCTGAGTAGGGGGTCTGCAGGCCAGTTTTTTTTTCAGCAAGTCACTGAGAAATGTAGCAATGTGAGAAAGGAAATTAATTGCACACGTGTTTACTTAGATAAAGTATATGATAATAATAGGCTTGAATTATGGAATGTTTTGCATAGCTATGGAGTTGAAGGTAGCTGCTGAAAGCAGTGAGTGTGATATATGATGTGATAGTTTTTAATGTATTTATGAATAAATAAAGAAGGAATGCTTCTGATGACATTAGAGGTATATTAGTTGGAAATGTGAATGTAGGTGTACCTCTGAATGCAGATTTATTGGCTAAGAACCTGAATGATATGCAGGGAATGTCAGATAGATTGTATGATATAACAAGATGTATAAATCTGAAAATTAATGTATCAAAGACTATTGTAATTATGTTTGACAGGGAAAATGTAGTGAATGATTCCAAATGACACATAAATGGCTAAAACTAGATGAAATAGATGAATGTGTATGTCTTGGTAGAATGTTTGATAAAGGTAGGAAAGCAGATGGGGAAATCTGAAAATATGCAAATGTTGGCAGAAAGCAGGAATTATGTGGTCTGTTGCAAGAAATGAATGTTTGCTGAATGAAGCAGAACATGCTTCTGCTCACAGCCCACTGAAAGTAGGATATGTCAGAAAAATCATAACAGTAAATTAAAAGCAACAGGAATGGGGTACCTAAAAAGTGTATATGGTAAAACAAGAACAGGTAGGTTCAGGAGCGAATGGAAGCTAACCAAATGCGTAACCAATATGAAAGAATTATGCTGAGGTAGTTTGGTCATAAATAGAGAATGAATGTCAAGTTGCAAAACAAATATTTGCAGAGTTAACGGGATGAGAGTAAGAGAAAACCAAGGATCTTCATGACTACATGGGGTTGATGAGATCCTGAAAAACAGACAGGGGACAAGTTTAAAGAACAAAATGCAATGCATGAAGAAGAAGATGGACATGGTGGAAGCAAGGATAGTTTGTAAGGCTTGAAAAGTATGGAGAGACAGTAAATATTGTTGTGTAAATTAGAATTAGTTATATTTTATTTTCTTATCTTGTGGCTTTAACTTTTCTGGATTACAATTTCTTAATTCCTTCTCTTGGCTGTGTGACTCTGCTCAAAATTACCAGTATGATGGGCATGTATATATGTATTTAAGTATGTCAGTAACTAGTATAAAAGATATTTAATTAACAGAAAAAGAGAACACAAATTCTTCAGATGTGTTCAAATATATTTAGAAGGCACTATGTATGCCAACCATTTGCTGTGCAACAGCTACCTGGCAATTCATCTTTAATGTTACCCATATGTACCCCAGCTCACAAGAAATAGAACTATTCAGACCTGTAAAAAATGTACCCTGCTCAAGGTCTTCTGTTACATATGGGATAAAGGGATCCTCATCCTAAAATACAAATGAAATAAAACAGAAAATGTGATTCTTTCTTGCAAATTGAAAATCAACATTATCTAATTCAGTAAAAATAATCATTAATAGAGAATTCATGTTTAATTTTTAAGTCTGCAGAACAAAACTAAAAAAAAAGAGTGGGGTGAAAAGGAAAATAGATCCTGGGCTTTGGAATATATAAAATATGCATATTATTTGGCATCCTGAATTACCAGAATGACCCCTCCTACATCATCAGATGGGGTAGGCGTGCTCCACTTCACTTAAATGTTGACATCTGGTAGGACCTCAGACACACCTTTTCCATGGTTGCCCCAACCCTTTGGAAAAGTCTTCCCTTTGAGATAGGTAATAAGGTAGAGGACCTCTACCTTATTAGCCTTCTGGAGGGCTTTGAGACTTGGTTCTTCATCCAGGCATTGGGCTAGGAGGGAAGTGAGACCAGCAAATTTAAATGTAAATGTAGAATCAGTGGGATGTTGTGGCATATAAATTTGTTGTGGGGCTCTGTTGGTTATATTTATACTGTTTTTATTGAATGTCACTGTGAGCCGCCTAGGATTATCATGTATAAGGTGGCCATCTAAGTCTCCTAAATAAATAAATAAATACAGGTTAATCCCAATGTACTTTTAGTAAAGAGCACAGCAGAGATTGCTGGAAATCAAAGCAGAGAGTAATACTTAAGCCAGACAATCCATACCTTTTAGTTGTATACAACTACAACTCTTATCACTATAATCTAAACATCTGAAGGAGAGGTGGGAACTGTAATTATTTGGTATGGCAAGATTACTATGAATTAAGTTCTTTGCCTCTGAAGTACTATATTTGAGACCTTCTACACAAGTAGAATTTGCCCATCAAGTATAAACAAGCTGAGAGGGCATGTTGTGGCTACCTCCATAAATGTCAGGGGTTTCAAGGTCTGGAGGCAGGCCTTCTCAGTCCCAGCTCCTTCACCCTGCAACATCCTACCACTTGAGTTGAAGAAGGCTATTGACATTAGGACCTACTGATGGGGCTGTAAAGATTATTCTTTTTGTATAGCATTTGGGACACAAGATTCCAAACAATTGCCCAGTCTGGTCTGCTAAGGAATGGCTGAGGTACATTTTTATAAGTTTTTATTGTGATTCTTGGATCACTGCTTGATTATTTCATTGTTTCTATTAGATCATGAGCTGCCTTGGATGGAGGCAGCATAAAAACGATGGTAATAAAGAAGTTTTTATATATATATTTTATATATATATATATATATATATATATATATATATATATATACATACATACATACATACATACACACACACACACACACACACATACATACATACACACACATACATACATACACACACATACATACATACATACATACATACATACATATATAAAAACTTCTTTAATATATATATTAAAGTTATCAAGCACAAGGAAATATGTTAACTATTTATAGAAAAATATCCTGTATCTAGATATGTGGCATTTGGATAGGAGAATGACTGCAAATGTTCTTTAATAGTTTCCATGAAGTACATTTCTGTAAGAGGCAGTAAATTCTTGGGATTAGCAGGTTTGGTTTTTATACACTGCACATTTTAAAAAAAAATTGGATGTAAAAGAAATATATTGAGGTAAAAGTACCACGCAGGTAATGCAACAAACTGCATATTGTATAATTTAAATAATTGTTATGGTATCTACTGTCTATGTAAATACAATATAAATGTATATGAGGAAATATAAGAGTAGGAGAGGGATAGAAATCTATATTCCCTTTAACAAATAAAGGGACTATATAGGTACACAGAATCAGCTATGACTGAAGTACATATAAGCCTAGTAAATAAGTAAATAAATAAATGTTAGAAGAATATACAAAACTGAAGGCTAAACCTACTGAATTGTAATTATCACTGGTTAAGTGTTCTATGTACTGCTTGTCCTTATTTGAATCTTCGGACATAATCTTCTGAAACCAGGCCCTTTATTTTTCCTCCACAGACTGAAACATAATAAAAATCTATTATTTGAGCAGTCCAAATATACAACCTCCTTTGTTAATATTTCTAAAAATGTATTAGTCAAGTTACTGAAAGCTTTCAGTACAGTAATACATTGTAAAAACACAAATAAAATAATTTTAAAAATCAACAATTAAAATTATAGTTTAAAGAAGCAACAATTAAAATACCATTGAAACAGACTAATTAAAAGCACTACGTATCAGATGAAGTACCAGGAAATTAAAAAGCTCTAGGCTGAAACAGTAACTCAGCAGGTACTACATGGACATTTCTGGAAACAATATTCTTTATCTTGGAGCATCTACTTCAATGACCCACTCCTGAGTAAGCAGCCGATGCATTTGGGGTAGGGCCTTAGGTTATGGTCTCAGGACTCAGATAGGAATACATGGCAGAGATGTTCTTCCACATAGTACAGCCCTAAGATATAATGGAACTGGAAGAAAATTGGGAACCAATAAGTAAAATATGTACTGTCATTACCATGATAACACCCAATTCCACTTGGTATTCTAGCTGCCTCATTATGTACCAACCTAAATCTTTTGGACAAGCATTCAGACAGCCCCATGAACAATCTTGCAATATCCTTATTGTTTATCTGCAATAATCCCCCACCAAAAATATTAATAATTTTCAGTCGCTTATACTTTTTGGGTCTTGATACTAATTTGAACAGGCTATTCACTGTAGTCCCAATTCTATCCTCAAAACCATACATGTTTTCCCCAACCCTTATGCCATATTCTCACTTTATTTAAATGTTTCATTATTGCTATATAATCCATGGGTTTATAATTGAGGAAAGCATAAATATCTCTCCACATTTTTCATTTATTAGATTCTTTGGGCCTCATTTGACTATTAATGTTTTAATTATAATTTATCTTTACCTTTATCTTTACCCTTTTGTCATCCTGCCATCTTTACCCTTCTTTTTTCTTTCTTGTTTTTAACGTTTTAAACAATTTGTAAACTGCCCAATGTCGCTGGGAGTCAGGTGGCGTATAAATTTAATAAATTATTATTATATTATGTGAGATGTACAAAAAGGTATCAATAAAAAACAGATAAGATACAACACAATGACTGACTTCTGTCTCACTTTTGTTGTCCGGTAAAACTTCTTAAGATCTGATTAAAAGCTTGCACTATATAATTTTTTAAAAACACAACTTTTAAATATATTTGTGAAGATAGAGCGAGTGATTCCCATTGTCTCCCAGTAATGTCACCTTCATACAGCAAAATAGAAATCAAGAATAATGATCCACTGAAGGTGCAACTGACCAGAAAGTCTTAAGGCTGGCAGTGTTGTGGCTGCCTAACATACTGGTGGGGATGAGGTGAGGGCATTGTTATGAAGACAAGGCAGAAAAATGAGGTTGTTGTGCTGATGCAGTTGGGGAAAGGCCCTGCTACAGCTAAGCCCAACAGAGTCTTTGGTACTTTAAAGATGGACTTTGCTTAAGCTGTTGCTAGAAGTCAGGCGGAGAAGCATCTGGGAAAGGCAGGGAACTTTTTAAAAGAGCATTCCAGTGCTAAAAGCAAGAAGCTATGTTGTGCAATCTACAATACTTATCATGATTGTCTCTGCAATTATCCTGCATGAAAGAAAAGTATTCTGGCACAAGGATCGGTATATAGTTCTCCTGTACTGAAATACAACTCCTAGAATTCTGGTTTGCAGTAGCTGGTAAGAGCTGTGATTCAAACTGGAAAGTCAACCTATACTGCAAGTCTCTTCCTAGTGCACATTAAAGCAATATGCAAACACATGTTCTAAGGAAGTGTTTCTCATTCTTAGCAACTTTAAGATAAATAGACTTCAACTCCCAGAATTCTCCAACCAGCATGCTGGCTGGGGAGTTCTGGGAGTTGAAGTCCACACATCTTAAAGTTGCCAAGGCTGAAGTTTTCCTCTTTAATAAGTCATCAACTCTGCAAAAACAAGGCTAGTTAAATAATATCTAGGTAATTTCTACTGGGTGGAGATAGATCCAACTAAACAGATGGATTTATTCCATCAGAATGGTGGATGGGGAGGGCATCAATAAGTGTGTAATTATTTCAGGAGCCCTAAAGAAATTCTCAAGTGCAATTTGAAAAAATCACAAGTCCTCATGGAACTGGATTTCAATGTCTGCACGTTTCATTTCGTTGAATGTTGAACATTATGGCTCAAGATTTAGTAGATCAGTCTGGAAATTATCCCAGATCGTAACCCATCAGTCAGATCCTCCTTCCCCCATCTCACTTGAGGTCTGAAAAATTCAAAAGCTTGCAGCTATTAATTGACAATCTGTTTGGCCGCATAAAGCTATTTCCCTAACGTGGGACGTTGGAATCCGCTGGCTGGGATGCTCTTCCGTTGCCTTCATTCACACAGCGCTCGCTTAGGATCATTCGCGCTGAGCGATGCAGGCTCCCTCACCTTTGTATGAACGCGTGAGTGCTGATTCCTGAGTGGCAGGGAAAGAAGGGGAACCCCTAACCCCGCATAGCTGAACTTCAGCCCCGACCGCGGCGTCAAGCCCCGCAGCAAAGTCAAACCGCTGCACTGCCAGGGCGTGGCCTTAGCAGCCTCTCGTGGCCCTTGATGGCGGCGGCTGCCGTGCATTCCAGCGGGGAGACCGTTGCTATAGTAACCGCGAGCGAGCCGGTTCTCTCCTAGAACCGTTCGCCTTTACCGCTCCCTCTCCTGGGTGGCGTCTTGCCTAGGAAAGGCAGCCTGGCTCTTGCGCCGGGAGAGGCCAAAAACAGATGTCCCCGCCGTCCCCTCGAATACACCGCCGCTGCTGCCGTGTCCTGCCCAAGAAATGGGCATTAAGCAATGAAAACGCGCGCGCAAGCTCCTGAATTTATAACTGAGCTAGGCAGGCTACTTCTCTTTGTCCTCTGACCCAGGCGTACTTTTTCCAGGCTTCTTCCATTTGGAAGAAATTCAACACAAGCGCCTATCATTGTATCATTGTGCTGCATCAAAAACCCCACCTGTGGATTTCCATCCTTCCTCCATAACCACTAACGGCACAGGACTTGAAGCAGAGAAGGAGAAGAAAGGCAAATAACTGAGTACCCCCTTCTCTTAACTAACTTATACTCGCTAGTTGGACTGCGCCCTGTTTGCAATTCTGCTCTTTACTGAGTTGGTGAAATCGCTTCACAGGGGCAGAAAGGGGGGAGCGTTTCAAAGAAGTGCTCCTACCCGCCTGCTGGCATTGCGAAGGTTGTTGGTTCCCCGCCCAGTCTTCCTGTCCTGGGAAGATCCGGCAGAAATTTACAAAAGCGAATCTCAACTCTGAATCCCCATGCGGTGAAAAGGAGAGGACTTGCAACTTTTGGCTGTAGTTGTCCACGCTTCTGAACACTGAGATATCTGCCACTTGTACAAATATACAGCCTATCATGCCTTTATATTTGATACGGAATAGGTACATTAACTGAAAATTATGGGAGAAAAAAATGCGTGTATATATTTTGGTTCTGACTTTGGCAGCATTTGGTAGCATTTGAGCATTAGTACTCTGATACACGATTTTTGGAGTATGTAAGGAATTTCAGCCAGCCCACAAACTCTCATTTCCCATTTTTTGTGTAAACACAGAATGTAAGCACTGAAATAGATTTGGGAAGAGCATGCATTTTGACTGATTAAATGGAAATGTTGCTAAGCATAGAGCTGTTTAGTAAATTAGCAGCTGTTTCTGCTGTTGTCTTTTTATGTGTTTATAATTTTAAATCACATTTTAAAATCAGCTAAATTGAATAGGAGTAAGATTGGGAAAATACTGAAAGAATCCTAATTCTTGAAATATAATAAATATCTTCAACAAGAAATGTTAAATTAAGTTTTAAATAGCTTGATTTGTTTGCTTACGGCAACTAAACTTGGAGATTATGTTGCTAAAGCCTTAGTATGCATTACTGAAAAGAACAACAAAGGATTTAGTGTTCAGGATTAGAAAATATAAATGTGATGTCAGAAGCATAGATGAGTAAAAAAATGAGCAAATTCAATCATGAATAAACAACAGAAATGAGTTATAGTAGTATAAATAATATTTTTGTATGTCATTGTAAAAGTGTTTGTCTCTTGGAGACCTTTGCAGCCTGTTCTTATACATAGCTTGCCAAAGGAATAAATACAGATTATGAAATTTAGAATCTATCAAGCTTCCCTCCCATGGACAGAAGATTGTAATTCATGGGAAATGGAAATTAGTATCCAATAGCTTCCAGTTAATGAGAAGAGATAACTGTCTTATTCTGCTCATGAACATTTGAGAATAGTTGCTTCACAAGTTCATATTCAATTTATATCAGACTGTTAAAATGTAGTCGTTAACTGCACAGCATTAACACTGATCATAT
Organism: Candoia aspera; assembly: GCF_035149785.1. Classification (NCBI taxonomy): domain Eukaryota; kingdom Metazoa; phylum Chordata; class Lepidosauria; order Squamata; family Candoiidae; genus Candoia; species Candoia aspera. The sequence goes on along the minus strand of NC_086159.1, from coordinate 33,642,515 downwards.
ATTATATCTCAGTAAAAAACTGAGCCACACTTTGGTTCCCTATGTAAGCGCAAGTGTTTAATTTGCTCATTTATGATTTTGAATCATTCTATATCTTAGAGCCTAATGGAATTTGAGATTTAAGGTCACTTTAAGATACACTGTCAGTCATACTGCTTTCTTACCACAGATAGCTCAAAGACCGGTTCATTGGGGGGGTTTTACATGTGCCATTATAATAGAAGATTATTCTATAGATTTGTTGAATTACTGTTCCCATAATAATCACTGAATTATGGGGACTGTAGTCAAGCATGTCTAGAGGATGTGAGTTTTGGGAAGACTGCAACTGAAAGAAGCTGTACAAGATCAGAAATCATGGAGACAGCTGGCTTATGGAATCACCAAGGGTCAGATATGACTGAATGGATAATTCGATTTGAATCAAAACAACATACGTTTAGTAGTTCTTTGGGGTACACACTGTTGGATAATATGTATACAGAAGAGGTGTGTGAGGGAGTTTTATAAATTATTTATCTTAACACTGGTGGTTTCCATAGTGATACACTTATATTAATGGCATAAGATACTCCGGGGACCCTGATAATGCAATGTATCTCTTTTGTGTACTAATACTCATATTGGTTTACACTGAACTTGCCATCTGCCATCCATTATATATATGCTAATAGATAAATAGGATAGCATTCATTGATTCATTTGGAAGAGCTCTACTGAAGTCATATCTAATTTCTGAGTAAGCTTTCATAAGAAAGTGGTAGAAGCTGATAGTAAGGCATATTAAACACCTACTATACATATTAGGATACATTGGAAAGCTCCATTTTCCAATCTGTGTGACTGACTTGCAATTCATTCCAATGTGCTTGGGTTGCTATATAAAAACATAGTAGGAAACATGGGATTCAAACAGCAGAGAAATTTGGCATATAAAACCAGGAATTTCAAGGAAAACGGAATAAAAAATAAGAAACAGAACAAAAAATATATTGGAGACCATAAAATAAAAACTTTTAAAAATGGAAGAAAATTGTATTTAGAAGCCAATCAGTAATTAAATCAGAGATGCATGTTCAGAAGCAATCATGTAGATGCAATTAATGCTCTCTGACAACCCACATCAAAATAGCGGTAAAAGGAAAAAAATATCTCAGTAATATGAGTTAGTGAATGAAATACTGTAACATACTTCATCCTGAATATCATATAGAAGACATTTAAGATGCAACTCTATACTGTACAGAAATCCTCCAGTTCAATGGTTATAGAATTTTGTGGCCATGCTGCTAATAGGATAGCACTGCATTTCCAGATCCAGCATATGGGATATACAGGATTGGTTAGCCATTTCTCCTGGGTCACAATTTATTATTTTGATTAATGATGTAAGACATATATGGAACTTGCTGTTCTTCATATATTGCTAAAGTGCAACTCTCAAGAGCTTCGATCAGCATGGACAATGGTGAGGGATTCTGGGTTTTCTAATTCAGCAACATTTGAAGAGCTATAAATTTCCTCAACCCTAATTCATCCTAGAGTTTTCTGGGGCTATTCCAAGTGGGCTCAATGAATATTCAGTCCAGTAATTATAAAAAACAATAACACAGTAGCAGTGTTGGGATAGAGTTGGGGAAAAAGAAGTAATAATAAATAAATAATAACAATATTTCCTGGAGTTGTGTTATACCATGGCAAGGGTAAAATGGGGAACATGAGCAAGGGCAATAATAATATAAGCATTTGTGAGATATCAAAGATAAGGTAGAGGAAGCAGTGGCTAATAATTCTGCTTCCATAAATAAATGGAGTGTCCAGATGGTAGGTCCAATACTACCCAAAAAAAAAAGGCACTGTGCCACTGTTCTGTCTTCCTTTTCCTTGATTGACATTTTCTGGTAAGGAAAAAGATGGAAGAAGCTGTAGGAAATATAGGAGAGTTGCAAACAAAAGATGAGGTTGCCTGGATCCCCCATAAAATTCTGTGAATATCATCAGCCATTTGAGTAAATGCTGTGTCTGGAAGCACCAATACAGCAATCACTTGAGTCCATCAGATTCTATATGCTACAGTACAGCTTAGCTGGTTCACAAGGAAGTTTTCTTGAGTTGTATAAGGAGGAAAAATCATACACATAAGTCAGAACCATGCAAAACTCTAATTCATGCTGAATATATGTGATAAAGTGAGGTAACTTAAATGATCATTACTACTGATGGTGCAAATAAGCTTTCTCTCTAAAATCAAGTACTGGAGGACATGTTATTCATAAAATATCTATGAAAGATTATAGCTTTTATTGAGAAACTAGATATTTTAAGAAGAGGTTAGTTTCTACTGAAAATTCATCCTATTCTGGAATCAAAGAGACCAGAAAACTACTAATTCATTTGAGAACCTTTATCTTTTCTCAGCTAAAATCAGCCAAATAAATCTACCAGTGAGATCATGATATACTGTACATACAAGATATCTGGAATTAGGTAGTTTAATTTATAAATGAAAGCATCAGAATGACTTTGCAATCAGGAAAACTCAAGATGGGTTGCTGACTCGTGTTTCCACCCACCCCCTTCCACCATTCCATCTGCAAAAACTGACTAGACTGTCAGTTGCTTCTCACTTAAATGCAGGTTGCCTCTTCCATACTAAAGGAAAGTTAAGGAAAGCAGGGCAGATTGTGCAACATATCTCTTCTACAAATCACTGCCACTCTGTGTCCTTCAATATCTGAAGCCTGAAGTGGCCGCTTCAGTCTTCTTAATAGTTGAATCAGTTCTGTTTGAAATGTTTCATTCATGAAAACAAGAGTGCCTTTATATAGCACACATATATAACTTGCCAGAAATCCCCCTTCACAAGAAAAACTAAGGCGAAACCATATCATTTATGTGTGACCTGGGCCAATAACTTTACAGTATTATCAAGCTCTTGTTTTTTCTGGAGCTATAATTCATAGAATTTAACAGTCTACATTTTTTTCCCAGAATGGTAGCTAGTTTTGTAATTCTTTGGAAATTTCCATTTATATTTAGTGATAAAACATCACAAGGGAGTACCATTTAGACTATGAGACTAGCATATCAAATTTTCCTGAATGCATAGGAGAGTTCAATTCATGGGCTCAAGTCAAGGATTGTGTATATATGCACAAACACAAAACATACAAAATTAGGAAATATGAATCCATGTTTGAGGAATTCTAGATTACAGAATTCTAGATTAACTTTGCATATATTAACCATTTTATTTTAGAAAAAGAATGCAAGCTATTTTATAGGAAACATAGAAGCTTTCAAGGTTCTTAGCTGAAGTTGAATACTTGAGCAGATTTTCATAATTTTCTGAAAAGTGAACCCAAGAGCGAAGTTTCACATTGGTGATCCTTATTCACAAAGCCATCTGTTGTGTAAAATGTTAATATTTTGGATGGAAGGGTGAAAACAAGAGTTATATGTACTGTAACGAAGATAGGAGCTTCAGATGCCATCAGAGATAAGCAGGAATTCTGGTTGATTATATTATTCCAAATTGTGCCAACTCATGAAGTTCCAGATGGCTGAAAGCTTCCCAGGGGCAGATCACAGTGATATCTGCAAGAGAGACAAAGAAATTGCTGCAGCTGATCAAACTGTAACAAGATCATATAAGAAAGAATTCTGTGAGTTGAATTTTCATGCAAAAACATCCCATCTAACAATTTTTCTTAAAATGTAGTTAACTTTATTATTATGGTCCATGACTAAAACAATACAATGTCAAGACAATTAAAATAAAAGTAAACTGGAGCATTATATAACAAGTAAAGCATAAAAGATAAAATTCTCTGAACTGAATTACTAAGACAATTAATTGCCAGTTACTTTTATTAAAGACAAGATCAGTAAGAGACTAAAGTATGACTAAAATTGTTGGCTACTTAAATGATAACTCTTGGAAGATTGATATGAATGAATAAATATAAATTTGTCAATTATCACTGACTGTTACTCAATATTGTAAAATCAGAAAATGACAACTTAAAACTTTGCCCTGAGGATTCATAACATTCTAAACAGGGAAAACTAAACTATTTTGTGACAAACAGTAATGGCATTCAAGAAGAATTTAGCTATTCTCCTGGAGGTCATTTCTAAGGTGATTTTAAAGTGAACATTTGCACATAAATGGAGCATATAAAGTACAAGGAAGACAGCCCTTAATCTAACATGTGCTATGAGGCAGATTAGGAATTGATAGCTATTTTGTTCTATTTCTGGTCTGAAATGTCATACAATTTCATTTCTAAAACCATTATGTATTATTTGCTAATTACAAGTCCATTTATTTTCTTTTTGTAGATAACAGCTATCTCTTTTTTGTTACTGTGTCTCAGAAAAGAAGGCAGATTAGAGGAAATAACTAAAGGCATTTCTGAATCCTATGAAAATCTTTTGCGGTCTGGAGATATTCTTTTAGAATCGTTTCAGTGGTTTGAGTAAGACTCATTTGCTATCTGTGGAGAGTCCAGCTCCAGTGAATCATGCATATAATCATGAACAGTTCTTGCATTATACTTGAATCTTTTCTAACTGTATGTCTCATCTGAAATGGTGTGCCATATATAGTACAAATTTACTGATAAAGACCAGCTGTCAATTACACATTATTACAAATTTACTTCTTTATTTATAACACTTATGTAGCTGCCCATCTTATGTAACATAAGTTTGAGTGGCTTGCAAACAACAATAAAAATAATAAAAACCATAAAAACCATAAAAACCAGTATCAGGAAGACAGTCCAAAGGAAATGGGAATTGAAACTAAATACTCCTTAACATAATTTAAAAGCATGGTATATATAGGGAAAGAAGATGGGGGAAAAGTATAGTAACCCACAAACAGGAATAGTTACAGAACCGAATTTAGCTTTAGAGTTTTTTTCCACAGACAAATGCAATAAGATGAGAGTATTCTGCTTTTCTGGCCTACCAAGGTATTGGATAAAGGGGTATTATTAAATCTGTGCACCACCAGGCCATACAGAGTACACACATAACTGTCTCAGTTTCTCCCAGCAAGCATGGATATAAACAGTCTTTCATTGGGGTGTTATTATATTTCCCTTCCATTAACATGGATGGCAGAACATTAACCTGGTCAAACAAAAAGCTTTTCAGTAAAGCAAACACAGGATATTAACTAAATAATTGGCTGAAATGAAAGGTCTTCCAGACCAAGCATCTCCTTCATAGGCGAGTGTTGTACTTTCTGGTGATCAGTGCTACATTTTAGTTCTGTCAAAAACATGTGAGATCAAATATTGTACTGAGATTTCATAATATATTAGATCTACAGTAATTCGGTGCCTTTATTCTAGGATAATAGAAAGCTGCCCCAAAGGATTAAGGAGCTAAGGAAGCCATCAATGAAAATACTTTAACCAGAATTTTAAATAAGAGAATTGCATGTAAACTTCTAGAAAAGCTAGTCTAGATTTCAAATGAAGTCAAGAACTGGAGACATTTTAAAGAACATGAAGCATGGTCCTTAGAAATTTAGATTATATTGTGCAGGTAGATTCTCAAGGAAGCAATACTGCAGATGCATTGGTGCCAAGCTGTAGAGGGTTTTACAGGTTAAAACTAGTATTTTAAATTGCACTCAGAAGCTTATTGGCATCCAGTCTAGGCCTTAGCACAGGTTTAATAGGCTCTTGGGTGTTGGTACCTAGCAGGAGACAGACTACAACATTTTGTATCTATTGAAGCTTCTGGCTGCAAAGACAGCTCATGTACAGTGCACTGCAGTAGTCCAGACATGATGATAAAGGCATGAGTAAGGATTGAGTCAAATGCTGCCTTTAAATCAATAGAGACTTTTCAAACAGGTAGCATGTATTAACACACTGATCAAAGATTGATCCTGACCCCAAACTAGTTTGTTTTCTGGCCTGTACATTACCCTGCACCAGCCAAGTGACTAATTTCTCATAAATATTGCTGCTGTAAAATTTACTGATTATACTTAAGAGACTAATTGGGTGAATGAACAAGTCATAACATTATTCTCTGTATTAAGTAGTCATAAGGGACTATTTAATAGCATAATTGTCCTATATTATTTACCTGTTCCAAGTCCTTCCATTCCTGGGATATCGTCTCCAAAACTATGGACAAAGAAAACAGAGAAAGAAGATATATGAGAGGAAGGGAGGGAGGGAAAATATCGTATATGCAACATTTTTTTTTCCTAACCCAAGAGCAGAATGACAAAAAATGAGTATTGTGAGAACTTTTTCCACTGTAGGACTTGAATGTGGTTTTCATTAGCATGTTGTTGCTTTTGACTTGGTCATGTTTTGTCTTTCAGTGTTCTGATCCAAAATGTAGACTGGACAAACAGAAGGACAATGTTAAATAAGACTCTAAATCAGTTACATGCTAATTTTTTAGGTCAGAGGAATTAAAGCCCCCTTAATTTCTAATGAACTTTCAGTGTCCAAATTGGCTGCCTTAGGAAATAACAGAAAGAGCAGTAAGAAATGCTATTTCAATTAAAAAAACAAAGCCCAAAGCAAATAAACACAATATTTGCAGTCCCTTGAAAATCTTTCTGTCATCATACCACCTTGATTGACTTTGTTAACATGGGGTTGCACAGTTATCATGGGTATCTTATCTAAGGCCTGAAATATAAAACAATCAAATATAGAAATAAGTCCCATTTAAATATGATTACATACATATACTTTGATCTTTAAGCCAATAGTCATACTGGTATTGGCAAGTTATTCAATTTGATAATTCATAAAATTTCATCATGCCATTTTATAAGTTATCCAAGAATCCCAAATAATTCTAATGCCTTTAGTAGTGAAAGGGGGTCTATGTGGACCAGCTATTACCAACTACACCTATCAATTCCATTTACAATACAATCCTATGTATATATGCTCAGAAGTTAATTTCATTGTGTGTCATGGGGCTTACTCCCTTGTACTTCATTAAGATTACACAAAGATAGCTATTACACTTGCAACTTACACCATAGTTTGAAATATAGTATAGTTTTTGTGCATTATCTATGGCACTTAAGAGAGCCAGTTTGGTGTAGTGGCTAAGGCACCAGGCTAGAAACCAGGAGACTGTGAGTTCTAGTCCTGTCTTAGGCACAAAGCCGGCTGGGTGACCTTGGGCCAGTCACTCTCTCTCAGCCCTAGGAAGGAGGCAATGGCAAACCACTTCTAAAAAACCTTGCCAAGAAAATTGCAGGGACTTGTCCAGGCAGTTGCCAAGAATTGGACATGACTGAATGGAAAAAAAAAGTATTGTCGAAAAGCCTTCCAAAAAGCCAGTGACTAGACCAGCTGAGAATTAAGCTACAATTTAAGTCTGCTGGGAGGAACAAATTGGAGAAAGCTGTTGCAGAATCTGCAAATATTTAATCATCTGATTTCTGGATAAGAATGCCTACCCTTTTACTCCTTTCTTAGGAGGCTTGCTCTTGAACTGTCTTGTCTGCCTTTGCTTGAATTTAGGAGGCCCCTTGCGTGGGGTGGTTGGCCCCGTTGGATTTGTTCCTGTTGTGTCTTTTGGGTTGAGGTTAGTAGCTGCAGGGATATTGTTATCAGACATTCTTCAGTTACAGTGAGATACTTGGCTTTTTAAGGTTCTTCTCTCTAAAACAGAAAGTAATGATGTTAATAAAATTGGAGAAGGGAGTGTCTTACAACACAATATTTGATGCCACAAAGATTGAAAATTTTAACCAGTACAGAGTCATTATGCATCTCAAAGTAGATAGACAGATGAATACTCCTGTCACATAACATTGCTTCAGCCCTTTCCCCTCACCCACCTGAACAGAGGATCCGGTTTTCTGTTTTAGTTACTTCATGTATAGATCTGTATTCCTCCTTTGTCAGTGTTAGAATGACCCCATCTCCAACTTATTTTTTCTTTTAATATTAAAAAAACCTCATAAAATGTTGCAATGGGTTTAAATCATCTTCACTGAATTTATTGAATCCTATGTACTAAGTACAGACAAATGTACTAATTAGAGTTCTTTTCTTTAGCCCAGGTAGCAATCTGTTCCTTTGCAATCTGTGGGTTTATTTATTTATTTTATTTATTTATTTTTATCCCGCCTTTATTATTTTTATAAATAACCCAAGGCGGCGAACATAGCAAATACTCCTTCCTCCTCCTATTTTCCCCGCAACAACAACCCTGTGAGGTGAGTTGGGCTGAGAGAGAGTGACTGGCCCAAGGTCACCCAGCCGGCTTTCATGCCTAAGGCGGGACTAGAACTCTCAGTCTCCTGGTTTCTAGCCCGCTGCCTTAACCACTAGACCAAACTGCTTACATGCACTAAATCATTCATCATTATCATCAACATCATCATCCATATTTGTTTCTTTTATTTCACAGCTATCAGAATACGCCCAATGTTGGTTAGGACAAACCTATGTTGCTAATGGCCTTTATACTCAAATACCACTGAGAAAAGTATCTTTTCAATTTTGTGCCTCTCATGTATGGAAAGTCACATGCTGCTAATTTTCAATCCCTCATTCTATATTTTCTTGACTGGTTCCCTGTATATTCTCACAGAGGTAAGGGGGGAAAAGTCCTAATTGTTTAAAAAATGAATGCTTAATATCAGACCATCACAAGGTATTTGTAATACAATCTTGAATTATTTTCACATACTAGGTTAAAAAAAAATTGCATCCAACAGAGCACTGAGAATATTCACCATCAGAAATGACATCTAAAAAACCACAGGCGCTCACCTCTAAAGCATCTTAGTTGCTAGGTCTTTTACTAGAGTCCCTGGGAGTCAGGTGGCATATGAATTTAATAAATTATTATTATTATTATTATTATTATTATTATTATTATTATCATCATTATTATTGTTATTATTATCATTATCATTATCATTATCATTATTGACATTGAGAAGAGGCAGAAAAAGAGTGTCACACTTGAATGAAGCAGATATTCTAGCAATTATTTGTCAACAGAGAGAATTTATTACAACATATGATCTCCATACCCATGTTGGGTATCTGATTGCACTAATAAAATTTATGCTTTGCCACATACCATGAAAATGCAACAAACTTCAAACAATTTAGGTTTATATCTCCTATAACCATAAGCCTTAAAACCATATTTGGGGTTACAGTTTGCCTGTAGACGTATATGATTTTCTGTAAAATTCTAAGCATGCTCACTTGGAAGAGAGTCTGATTGAATTCAGTGGGGATTTAATTAAGCTGTGATATTATGCATATTTACTTTGGAAATTCTGTTAAAGAGACTGTGTGTATTTGTGTGTGTGTGTGAGTAAACAGACATAGGATCATTGTTGTTGTGTATTGGACTAGTGATTACTTTTCCTCCTGGTAACTTCTTAGGTATATACTGTATTTTGCTTTAAGTACCCATTCTTGATTTAAGAAACACATATTTTCATCTTGCAGATAGGAGGGTGAGGGGAAAGCATTAACCAGGCTAAAGATAAAATTTATAGGAGAACCAAAAATGTAGTCTAATTCCTGATTTCCTGAATGCCATTATAGGACCAGATTCCTTGTTAAATTCAATGGAATTGTGTCAGTTTGCATTAGCACAAATAGATCTCTAGAGTCTCAAGGATAGCACAATTTGTTCTTTGTACAATATGTGAATATGCTGTTTAAAGAAATGGTACAAAACAGGGACAATTAAAGTGATCTTATTTTGTCTGCTTTCACATGAAAAACAGTGGGTAACCTCTTTAGCAAAAGGTTCTCACATACTATTTTAGGTCTTAGAGCAATTCTTTCCTACCAAAACCAGAAACATATCAATGAGTTCTCTAACAATGACCTTCCCTAATTATTATAAGCCAATGAATCTGTTTCTAAGTGGCTTTCATCAAATGGGACCCTACCTTATAGCTGATTTCTATACTTCAAATAAGTTATTTAGGTATTTAATATCACTATAATGCATCCCATGCCTAACACTGACTGACCATCTTCCCCACCCCCACCACTTGCCTACCTATTTAAGTTTTGATATTTTTTTTGGCTTGGTGTCTTCACCAAGCAAATCCTTTATTATCTTACCTTGCTCAAGAAATGTCCAATAGTGGTTCTGCTAATAAAATTGCTCACAGTTCTTGGAAAATATGTAATCCTATGATGACCAAATCAGTGTAGGCATTAGCAGTGAAGTCTGATTTGAAGACTGCTGTGCAAATGAGTGTCCTTTCTCTTCCCACTTTTCTCCGTCCTTCCCAATCTGAAACTCAGTGTATTGTAATTGTCTCTGACTTATCCTTATTTAGCACAGGAGTCAATCTATCTTGCTTGCGTTGATGGCTAATTTTACCTAGTTTAATCTTCCACAGAAGGTTCTTATCATGATGCTGTCAGATGACAACCTACTTCCATGTTAATCTCTGTTCTTCTTTCATCCTGTTTGTTGCCCTGTAACCAGGAATGCTTCTATGCTAATAGGATTTAGTTTCTTTCTAATCCATTCCTTTTTCAGCTTTAATCTCTGATCCTTTAGGAAAGGGAAAATAGATGCTTAGTCTGATGCTCTTTAGCAAGGCTAGGCAAAACTCTTCATGGGTACTTCTGATCTTTTTTTAATTTATTGCCTTGGAAAAGCTGCTCATCCAGCCTCCGGGTTGAATAGGAACATTTTGCTGGTTCACGGAAAGATAAACTATTACTTTTTTTTCTTATATAATTTTTATTAAAGAAATAAAAGATAAACATGAAAAGATGTAGAAGAAAAGTAGTTAAGAAAGATAAAGAAAAAAATGTTGAAAACAATAGAGAGTGAAGAAAAAGAAAGCAAAAATAAAAATAAAAATAAAGAAGCAACTTCCTATCTTTTTTATAGCAGGTATAGACATACTTGATACCATTTCCCCTCTTCAGAATTACATAACGTAGTTCTCTTCTACAGCCCTTTTTAATCAGTAAATCCAGAACTCACCAGTTCATTTTTATCCATTTTCAGCAAAAGGTCCATAAAAGAAAAGATCAACTGTTACTAAACCATGGAAGGTTATGTCTTTTTACAGTATTCCCAAACTACTGCATCAGATACAAGGCTTTTGCTTCTCCAGCGTAGTATGATTTGTATCACAACTGTCTTAAAATTCAGGCTTCAAAAGAGACAGTTAAGAGTATTCAGTGTGAAGTCCCAAATTCTTGCTGGAATCTTTTTAATCCAGACTGAGGTATGAGATGTGCCGTTGCAGGTTTCTAATTTTTATATCTTAATAATGCAAATCCTGGGTAGGAACTCCTTCTCTCATCCACTCGCTTTAACTTTTACTGATCACAAGGAGCTTCTATGTAACCCTGATCAGTCCTGTACCCATCTTGTATATTCCGGATATGAAGTGTAACTCCTATCATTCCCAGGATTGTGGTGCAATTCATGTACAGTAGACGGCACCAACTTGGAAAAGCCATATATATTCTATATACATAGAATATTATACTCTATATGTCTCCTTGGGAATATATATTACAAAAAAGCTACATTTTACAACAGAAGTTGGGACAATCCATAAGTAGCAACAAAGAAATACAGAAAATGTTTTTCTCTTTGCTGCTTCTCAGTGGTTATTTGGATTGTTTAAGCCTAAATGTCGTAGGTTAGTCTGTGTCATGCCAAGCTGTTTTGGTAATGTATTTCTAAAGAATAATTTAAATGCAACAAAATGTACTTGGCAATGCATCTTGTTTGACTAATCTGGAGGTGTAAGATGTTCATCATTCCATCAGAATATGTAAGATCTTGATTAAATTATGGTGAGTTTATTAACAAGCCAGAATCAGAAACCACAATTATTTTAAAGGCAGGGGGCAGCTAAACAGTTTTTTGAGGAAGAGCTGATCAGAACTACAAGGTTGCTTTCTTAGTGCGAATATTAGCCACTAATTCTTCCTCGAGTTAACCATAATTTCCATCTGTCCCAGCCCACTGGGAATTTAATTTGTGCCTACCTTTTCCTACTACACATATAAAATAGAGTTTTCTGACTTGTGCCAAAACAGGTTGTGCTGTCCTGTTCACCTGGCAGACTTCGTTTTATTGTAGGCAAAGACCATTCCTACTGGCTTGGCTATTGTGTGCTATGGCAGGAATGTCCCTTTCTCTCTGGTCACTGAGAGCTGTCCTCCACAGCCTTTTTGATCTGGGCTGCTGAGCTGATTTGACCAGTAAACCTCTGCACTTTTTTTTTAACAAGTTCACCCATGAAATAGTGGAATGCTGAGTCAGTCCTTCCTTCCTTGAAATTAACATTAATAAATTGATTATTGTACGCTGCCCAGAGTCACCTCCCATGAGATGGGCAGCTATATATAATTGACAAACAAACGAACAAATAAATAATATAAATAAATAACAAGAGTTCTGCCAGTTTCCCCTTTTAGCTCAAGTACCTAAAGAACAGAAAAAGGCTGATGTTTTCTTTTGTACAAGTCTACTGGTGGATGCACCAGACAGGAAGGTGTCTGGTATGAGAGGGAGTCAATCAAAGGGGTACATAGAAAAGATCTGTCTATGGAAAGGAATTTCCTTAACGACAGAAAGGAAAGCAATTGTTGTTTGCTCTCCTGGCACGGGTGGAAGGGATAAAGAATCAGGCCCCACCAACTGTGGTCAGCTGGTCCAGACAGAATAGTGGGCATCATTATAGCTAGAGCAGAGGAAAGGGCTGAAAACTGGAAAGGGATTTCTTAAGCTGGATTCATTTCCAGCTGGTTTACAGCCAGGAGTCAAGCAGCTTAAAAACATTGACATTTTACAAATCATAGTTAATCTTGAATAGAATAGAATAGAACAGAATAGAACAGAACAGAACAGACAGAACAGAACAGAACAGAACAGAACAGAACAGAACAGAACAGAACTTTTATTACGGTCACAGACCAGAGTTATAGTTAATATTGATGTAAACTTCTTTTTCTTTATCTTTTAAAGCCCAGGATGATGGTGAACTTTTTGATTTGTGCAGGCTGCCTGGGATACACAGACATGTTTTCAAAAGTCTACTAAGAAAAGAAGTGAAAGGCAATAACAATGAAAATAACGTATCATATAAATAATGTATCATATCACGTATCTTTATCAGCTCTTGATCATTTCAGGTGTTCTTGTTTTGCTTTCTAAAGAGGCAAAAGATGGAGGAAAATTTCTATTTGGCTAAAAGAGCAAAAGCAAAGAACAAAACTAGTGCAAGACCATGTCCAAGAGCCATTTAGAGAAAAATACATGCTTATGTGTTAGAGAGTTTTCTTACTGGCAAATTAACCTAGTATGTTCCACATTTGAAAGGAAGTGAGCAAGGTGTGAGCCCACTAAAACTGCCACATGTACTGAACTACTGATCAGTGTTACAGCACCTAAACTATTAAACTACTTAAACTATCCTCCTGCCACACCCTAAAGGATTAACTATTGAATCCTTTCAGATGGACTATATTAGGACTAAAATTCTAATTCCTTGCTTGGGCAGTTTGATCCATTTTAGCTATGATGGATTTCCTTATCCTTTGGTTCTTGCCTGTTTGTTGATAATTCCAGTCTAAAGAAAATTTGCAAAGCGTATCTGAGGGTAGGAGTGGGGTGTTATATGCAAGCAATCTTCCTGCTTTATTATTTTTAATCTTTGTTAAATTTCACTGTAATAAAAGAATTTAACAATATGCAAACAATCTGTAAGCCCTTCTGTTCAAGCTAAGCAGCGAGGACAAAATTAACTTTTTGGGTGGTTTAAACTCTAGCGATCATTTTCTTCCCTCTTCACTAGTTACATTTTTGAGAGTCAAACTAATATTTATAGCACCTGTGTAGGACTAAGAAATTGTAGTTTCTTTGTATGTATGTGTTTGCATGCAGCTAGCACTGGAAGTGACTCACTGGTTCGTCACTAGAAGGCTTAACACCATGAGAGTTATGCATGTTGACAGATAATACATATGGTAAAAGTCTGTTTCAATCATCTTGAGAAATTACACAGAGTTATTGCCTTGTAGCACCTGCAAGTCTGCTCTGTTCAGGGTCCGCCTAATACATTTTGATGCCTGAAGCAAAGGGCAAGATCACAGAATCATACAGTTGAAAAGGGGCATTTAGTTCATCAAGTCCTGCTCCTTGCAAGAATTTAAATTAAAGCATCCCTGATAGATGACTGATAGGCTCATCAGATTACTGAGCTGGAAGGGAGAGGATTTATTTATTTATTTCATTTATATAGCTGCCCATCTAACATATGTGACTCATGCCAGCTTACAATAAAATAGATGAAAACAAATAAAACACATAATATAAAATAAAAACACATGGCAACCAAGCTTCATAAAATAACTGTCAACAAAGCCAAGAGATGGGCTTTATCACACTTTGGGGCTGGTTTTGGCCCAGGCAAAAACTAAGTTTTTAAGGCCTTCCAAAAGGCCAGCAGGGTCAAGGCTAACCTAATCTCAAGAGGAATGGTGTTACATAGGGCGATGTCATGAGTATGGATGGTGAGCAGGAGGAGGCTCCTATCCAGGGGGGAAAACACATGTGTAGTTTAGAGACTTTGAGCTGTCATTCAAAGAAACCCAGAACAGACCCACCTTGAGTTTTGGGGTTTAATCTGTCTGGGTTGTCCCACGCTCCTTCAGTTTGGTAGGATTTTCTGTCTACTATAGCAGTTAAATAAAACACTAGAGACTTTCTCCTCATCTTGGTGTGGTCTTTGCTTAAGCCAGGACAGGCGGGTGCCATAGCAGAAAAGGTCCTCCTCTTGGGCCCTGCACCTGGAGCATGCTCCTCCTGCCGGACCAGGTGGGACAGGTAAAAACAATTGGAGAGAGATGGTGTCATGAGTGCCGTTGAGCTGAAGACATCAGCGCAATGGCACACATGACAATAACAAGGAAACAGGGGAAGGGGCTCAAGATAAGTAGCCATCAACTTACAAAGACTGAAGGACAAGAGACAATGGCTAAACGGATCGCGAGGCCCCGCTGGCGTTCCGGGATCGCCCATCATCGGTTTCCCTATTCCTCCGGTGATTGCTGTCAGCTGGGCGATCTCCGTTGCGTTAGCGCTAACAGCTTGGGTGATCGCCCAGCTGACAGCAATCACCGGAGGAATAGGGAAACCGATGATGGGCGATCCCGGAACGCCAGCGGGGCCTCGCAACCCCTCACCTACCGGCAGGACAGCGTGTTGGACAAAGGGGGGTGACGTAACCGCGAGTGAGGGGGCGCTGACCGGCGCGGGGTATTTAAACCCCGCACCGGTGCGCTCCTGTCACTCTCAGCTTTTTTCCTATACTGTATCTACACTGCGAATAAACCAGAGCCTGTTTCACGGAATCAGCATCTGTGTATTACTCGGAGGTAGGCAGCGCATGACATAAAGCTGAGAGTCATAAACTCAGCCTCGCCGAGCCCCACCGGACGATAACGAGCCGCAGGAGGAGTAGATGGCGAGAAGACCAGGAAGATGAGGCCGGCGCGACGCGGACAAGGGGGGCGAGCCGCACGGCAAGAAGCAGAGGAGGACCGATCGAGGCCAGAGGCACCGCGGACTCCCGGAGCCATGGACGCCCACCCGACCCAACCCGAGCCTCAGCTCCAACCCCAAGGGGAGATGGCGACGGAGGCAACCCGGCCACGGGAGGGAGCAACATACCTCCCGAGACCAGCGGAGAACCCCGCGCCCCACATCGCACCCCAGCAACGGGCGTGGAGCGGCAGCCCAACGGCGGTAAGCACGGGGGAGGACGATGAAGCAACCCAGCAGACGGCGGAGGAAGCGGACCAACGGCCGAGAGAGACTGAACCCCACCGGCAACCCACCCCCGCCGACACACCGATGGAACCGGCCCCAGCGGCGGCGCGGATCGCGGACGAGGACGCACAAGCTAGACTCGCGGCCATGGAGACCCAACTGAAGGAACTCCGGACCATGCTTCAGTCGCTGATGCCCCCCGTGCCGCCCAACGACGTCCCCGCACAGGTCCACACCCCGAGCGAAGCGCCGAACCCCCACGGGCCAAATGAAGGTCAACAAACGGCCCAGGCGGACGACACCACAGGCCGGGAAGCGAGAGGAAGGGGCGCACAAAACGCCCGGGCCCCAAAGGACTTCCCCATCTTCTTTGATGGGAACCCCGCGAAACTGTCGTTCTTTATCACGAACGCCAGGGAGTTCATGGGGAGGCACGGACACTCCTACGACTCCGAAGCGGACAAGATCGCTGCCGTGGCGATCAAACTACAAGACCGGGCGGCGGACTGGTACGTCCAACTGTACGAGTCCAGCTCCCCCGCCCTCGCCAACTTCCCCGCCTTCATCAATGAGATGAAAAGCTACTTCGAGGACCCACTAGCCAAAGTGAGGGCGAAAAGTGCACTCCAAAGACTTAAACAGGGCACACGCACTGTCCCGGACTACGCCCTCGAGTTCAAAGCCCTCGCGGGGAAGGTCAACGACTGGTCCGAGACCACCCTGCTGGAAATGTTCAAAAGGGGGCTCAACCGCGACGTACTTCAATGGGCCCTCTACCGCGACGACCCAGAAACTCTACACGGGTGGATCCACCTCGCGGGGAAAGCAGAACACGTGCACCGCACCTTCCTCATGACAACTACGGAAGACACGAACAACACCTGCAAAAAGGTACCCGCATCACACGTGGGGACGGCCGGCCCCACATACCCAAAGAAGAAATTTAATCGGGGGCCCTGCGGGAGGTGTGGAAAACTAGGGCACAAGACGGCAGATTGCTTCGCAAACCGACCGCCGACCAGTGTGCCTAAACCCACCCCGAAAACTAGCCCCAAACCACCTAACCCGCCGCCGCCCCCTCACCGCCGAATGACCGGAGCCACAGCGACACCAGAGGAAGGCTGGGACGCCTACTGGGGGGAAGAGGACGACGTAGACCCAGACCAGCCGGCGGGAAACGCTCCCCGCCTGCCCTGAAACGCGTTGCGAGGCAGGCGGTGGGACAGCAGCGCGGACCACCTCGACGGAACGGCGAAAGCTCCGTGATAATGGCGGCAATCAAACTCTCTGCTGGCAACGGAGCCACCACGGCCGCGGCACTAGTGGACTCGGGGTGCTCAAAAAACCTCATCCACCCCGACTTAGTCGCCAAACTCGACCTCCGCTGCTTCCCCCTCCCCACGCCGTTGGCATTCCACCAGCTGGACGGCTCAACAGCGGGAGGGAAACCAGCCACGATGCAAACCGAGCCGGTCACCCTGCAAATGGGCACTCACACCGAACGCACATCGTTCGTCGTCACCCACATCGGACGACCCATTGCAGTCCTGGGAATGCCATGGCTCGCGACAAACAACCCGCGCATCGACTGGGAGACCCGCACCTTCACATTTGGCGACGGCGAGTATCGGGCACCAGTTCCGGCGGGCAGAACCAACCCCACTGTGGGACGAGCAGAGGCGACTACACAGGACAACGCCGCTACCACAGCAGACCTACCGGAACAATACGCCGACTTCTCCGAGGTCTTCGGAGAGGCGGAAGCTGACCAACTACCCCCCCACCGCAAGACGGACTGTCGGATCGACCTGCTGCCCGACGTCCCCTTACCTAGACCGAAGATCTACTCGATGACCCCGAAGGAGATGGCAACCCTCCGGGAGTTCATCGATAAAAACCTAGAGAGGGGATTCATAGAGCCAGCATGCTCACCGGTCGGAGCCCCCGTCTTATTCCGGGAGAAGAAAGACGGCACCCTACGGCTCTGCACCGACTACCGGGGCCTAAACGCGGCTTCCCTGTCCAACAAATACCCCTTACCCCTGGTGAAAGACATGCTCGCCCACCTGTCCACGGGCAAAGTCTTCTCCAAACTGGACCTTCGCGAGGCGTACTACCGCATCCGAATCAGGGAGGGGGACGAATGGAAGACTGCGTTCAACTGCCCCCTAGGCGCCTTCCAGTACAAAGTGCTGCCGTTCGGACTCGCGGGGGCCCCCGGGGTGTTTATGCAGCTCATCAATGAGGTCCTGCATGAACACCTGTTCAAAGGGGTCCTTGTCTACATAGAAGACGTCCTTATCTACACTAAAACGCACAAGGAACATGTGACCCTAGTCAGGCAAGTCCTCGACAAACTCAGAAGGGCGCAGCTCTATGCCAAACCCACAAAGTGCGAATTCCATAAAGCGCGCCTAGACTACCTGGGGTACTGAATCTCCAGAGACGGCATAGAAATGGACCCTGCAAAAGTCGAGGCGGTGCTGAACTGGGAACGCCCCCGCAACAGACGCCAACTCCAGAGCTTCCTCGGCTTCGCAAATTTTTACAGGTCATTCGCCCGGGGGTTCGCAGAGATAGCCCTCCCCCTAACGGACCTCCTCAAAACCAAAGGGGTGGGGGACACCTGACGCGCCAAGAACCCGGGCACAGTATTGAATTGGACTCCCGCGTGCCAGACCGCATTCAACAAGCTGAAAGCGCTGTTCACCACGGAGCCAATCCTCGCGCACCCGGACCCAGAACGGCCGTTCGTGGTCCAAGCCGACGCCTCAGACTTCTCCCTGGGGGCCATCCTACTCCAAAAGGACCCCACAGGACTCCTGAAACCATGCGCCTACCTGTCGAGGAAATTTTCCGAGACAGAAAGGCGATGGCACGTCTGGGAGAAAGAAGCCTTCGCGGTAAAATCGGCGCTAGAAACATGGCGACACCTACTCGAGGGAGCCACCCAACCATTCGAGGTCTGGACCGACCACCGGAATCTCGAGGCCCTCCGAACGCCCAGACGCCTCAGCCCAAAACAGGTCCGATGGGCCCAATTCTTCAGCCGCTTCAACTTCCAGCTGAAGTTCATGCCGGGTAAAAAGAACTTCCTGGCCGACGCCCTTTCCCGACTGCCCCAAGACGAAGAGCCCGCCCCAGACACCATTGGGACGTCCTATCCGCCTCGCAACTGGGGATGGCCGTGACCACCCGAAGCGGCGCTCGGAGGCAGCTCGACTCTACGGCGCAACCGACGGCGGGACAACCTGTGACCAGACGACGCCAACCGCAACTACCAGGGGGGATACACATGGACCTCGCCGCCGCCCTCAAAACCGACCCCTGGTTCCTGGCAAACCCCGACAAGGTAACGATGGCACAGGACCTGGCATGGGGGGAAGGCAGAATCTATGTCCCGGACTCGCAACGCCAAGCGATCTTGCATAGATCACACGACGCCAAGCAAGCGGGACACTTTGGGTTCCTTAAGACCCTACACCTAACAAGGCGTCAATTCTGGTGGCCCGCGCTAAGACGAGACGTGAAAGCATACGTAGCGTCCTGCCCAACGTGCGCTAGGGCCAAACGGGCACCAGGCAAACCCGCGGGGCTTTTACAACAGGTGGCAGAACCCTCCCGCCCATGGGAGGAAATCTCCATGGATTTTATAGTGGACCTCCCACCCAGCCAGAAGAAAATGGCCATTTGGGTGGTGAAGGATTATTTCTCGAAACAGGCCCACTTCATCCCCTGCACGTCGGTCCCGTCCGCACAACAACTAGCCAAACTCTTCCTCATCCACGTGTACAGGTTACACGGATGTCCCGCACGTGTGGTGACCGACAGGGGCACACAGTTCACTTCTAAATTCTGGCGGGCCTTCCTAAAGCTGACGGGGACCCAACAGGCCCTATCCACTGCCTGGCACCCCCAGACGGACGGAGCCACAGAGGTCCTCAATGCCACCCTAGAGCAATTCATACGCTCATATACCAACTATCATCAAGACGACTGGGCCGAACTGCTCCCGTTCGCCGAAGTCGCATACAACAACGCCGTCCACACGAGCACGGGGAAAACTCTGTTCGAGGTAGTCTCGGGGCGCGACTTCGTCCCCATACCGGAGCTACCACAACCCCCGGAACCCCAGGTGGACGCTAGCGACTGGGGACGGAAGATTGCGGAATCGTGGCCAATAATCACGGCAGCGCTGAAGGATGCACAGGCGGCCTACAAAGAGCAGGCCGACAAGCACCGGCGCCAACAACCGACGTTCCAGGCGGGGGATATGGTCTACCTATCCACCAAATTCCTAAAGTCACCCCAACCCTCGAAAAAACTGGGGCCTAAGTACATCGGGCCGTTCTGAGTCACGCAGATAGTGAACCCGGTGGCAATACGCTTGGACCTGCCACACAACCTACGGAGACTCCACCCGGTGTTCCACACCAGCCTCCTGAAACCGGCAACCACCTCTCGATGGCACCCAAGCACGCCACTGCCCTCACCGGTGATGATCGACGGGCAACATCACTTTGACGTAAGGGACATACTCGACTCTCGCAGGCAACGGGGAACTTTACACTATTTGGTCAGGTGGAAACACTTCCCCCACCCAGAATGGGTGGCGGCGCACAACGTTAACGCGCCTGACCTGACCCGGGCTTTTCACCGGGCATACCCCGACAAGCCAAAACCAAGACTAGCAAACCGTCACCTGCATAACCCCTCCCCCGTGGGGCCCCCCCGCCTACCGTGCCCCAAGGGAAAGGGCCCCCCCAAGCCCGCGACTTGGGTGGACCTCCCCCCCCGGGACTCACCCCCCCCGCCCCGGGCCCACGAGGCAGTAACAAGCGGTCGCCAGCACCCTCCCCCCGCCCCGGGCCCACGGGGGAGTGGCAAGCAAGTCAACAGTGCATCCTGGGGGCAACGCCCAGGAGCACACATAACAAAGGCGACGCACTTAGAATAAAAAAAGAAGGGCCCTACCTGGAGCTGATAAGCACCCGACCAGCCACGCCTCTCTCCTCGTCGAACTGAGCCAAACAAACAGGGTGTGGCCGGAGCATGCGCACTAAGAACACACCCTAGAGAGGCACGTGGTAGAGGGCGGAACAAAGGGAGGGGCGAAAAATACTCCGGCAGGAAATTAAAAAAAAAAAAAAACCATTTTGACAGCTCTCCTGGTAAAAAACCAGAAAACCGGGGGGGGGGCACTATTCGGACAGGGGGCAGTATGTCATGAGTGCCGTTGAGCTGAAGACATCAGCGCAATGGCACACATGACAATAACAAGGAAACAGGGGAAGGGGCTCAAGATAAGTAGCCATCAACTTACAAAGACTGAAGGACAAGAGACAATGGCTAAACGGATCGCGAGGCACACCCAAGCTGTTAGCGCTAACGCAACGGAGATCACCCAGCTGACAGCAATCACCGGAGGAATAGGGAAACCGATGATGGGCGATCCCGGAACGCCAGCGGGGCCTCGCAACCCCTCACCTACCGGCAGGACAGCGTGTTGGACAAAGGGGGGTGACGTAACCGCGAGTGAGGGGGCGCTGACCGGCGCGGGGTATTTAAACCCCGCACCGGCGCGCTCCTGTCACTCTCAGCTTTTTTCCTATACTGTATCTACACTGCGAATAAACCAGAGCCTGTTTCACGGAATCAGCGTCTGTGTATTACTCAGAGGTAGGCAGCGCATGACATATGGTCTCATAAGTATTCTGGTTTCCAGCCATGAAGGACTTTAAAGGTAACTACCAGCACCTTGAATTGCACCTGGAAGCACACTAGAAGCCAATGCAGCTCGTGGAATAGTGGTGTCAAATGTGCAGAAAAACTGATGCCATAAACTGACTGTACTGCCACATTCTGTATGAGCTGAAGCTTCCAAATGCCCTTCAAGGGCAGCAGAGAATGTTGCAATAGTCCAATCTGGAGGTCACAAGGGCATGAGTGACCTTGAGCAGGGACCCCCAGTCTAGGAATGGGCACAACTGACGCATAACCTGAAGCTGTGCAAACATCAGACATTTATTTATTTTGTTTCTTTAAACTATTTGAATGGCCACCCAATTCACAAAATTGGCCTCCAACAGAGGATAAAAAAACCCCAAAAAGTTAATTAAAAACATAAAAGAACTATGACAACATAATATAAAACAGCTTAGGGAAAAACCAAGTTTTTAAAGCTTCACAGAAGGCCAGTGGTGTTGGAGCCATCTGTATGGAGTTATCCTGGCCATGGCTGCCACCTGCTCTTCAGTCAGGAGCTATGAATTAAAGAGAAGCCCTAAATTGTGTTCCAGTTGTGGCTTGGGGAGGGCAGCCCCATCCAGGTGGAAAATCTCCACATCCAGGGGGAGGGCCCCCACAGTTATTAGGTCTTCCTTGGGTTGAGCAAAGCCCGTGCTTCCCCCTCCAGACCCCCACAGCCTCCAGAGACTGAGAAAGGACCTCACCAGCCCAGGGTAGAGATGTAAAGCTTCGTATTATCAGTACATTTCTGAGAAGGGAATAGCTCCCTCTGTGACCAACCAGGTTTCATTTGTCCATGCCAGGTTGGCCCTCTCATCCACTATCAAATGATGGATGTAGGGGTACTTATTACATGTGAAGGTGAAAGGTGAAAGGTCCCCTGTGCAAGCACCGAGTCATATCCCCTTTGGGGGGACACCACTTTCGTGACGTTTTCTTGGCAGACTATAGTGGGGTGGTTTGCCATTGCCTTCCCCAGTCGTCACCTTCCCCAGCAAGCTGGGTCCTCATTTTACTGATCTCGGAAGGATGGAAGGCTGAGTTGACCTAAGCTGCCTGCCCGAGAATCCAGCTTCTGCTGGGATCGAACTTGGGTTGTAGGATGTCCTAACAGTCAGGAATCACGCTGAGATGACGAGTAGGTCTCTAGTGTTTATTACTGCTACATAAGACAGAATCCTAACAAACTGAAGAAGTGTGGGAAAACCCAGACAGATAAACCCCAAAAGTTAAGGCAGGTCTGATCTGTGTCTCTTTGAATAGCTGCTTAATTCCTCAGTACTACGCATGTGTTTTCCCCCCTGGATAGAGGCCCCCTCCTGCTCGCCATCAGTACTCATGACATAGGGAGAGTTTTGGTTGCAGTACTGCTGCCTACCACTCTGCACCACACGAGGCTTATTACATACCAACCTGGTATTCAGTAGCAGCAGCAGCATGTTATTTTTAGATAATAACATAGGTCATTTGGGTTGATTTATGCAGAAGCTAGAAGCTGCTGTAATAAAATTGCAGTTTGCAAGACACAATAAGCTTGCTATCAGTGAAGCCATTAATTATATGGGAGAAAGGAAGCTTAAAATAGTACTTGCTCAAAATCTGAGTTCTGCTTGGTTGGTGGGTTGTTTCCATACCCAGAGTTCTCTCCAGGTATCATTTTGAGTAGCTACACACACATGCACGCAAGTATATTCGGTACATAGATGGCATTTAAAAAAAAAAGGTACTTATTTTTTCTCACTGAAGTTATGAAAACTGAAAATGCTCACTAATAAAAAATAGTCTTAACAAAACAACATATTTTTAATGCTATGTATTCCATACTTATCTCCCTTACTTACCAATCATCTTCCTAGTTTTTTTTTAAGTATTTTATAAAAAATAATGTTTATCCGTTGTGCCATAAACGAAGCTGCACTGATCAGGTCTTATCATTGACTATCTACATAGAAGCAGGATTCCAGAAAAAACTTACGACATCAGTTGCTTTCCTAGACCTGTCTGCAGCATACAACATAGTTTGGAGACATGGACTACTCTACAAACTTGTACAAGTTAAAATGTGTAAGAAAACTACCCGACTTATTAATAATATGATTGCAAATAGGACCTTCCAGATGATGAGT
This sequence comes from Candoia aspera, assembly GCF_035149785.1. NCBI lineage: Eukaryota > Metazoa > Chordata > Lepidosauria > Squamata > Candoiidae > Candoia > Candoia aspera. The sequence goes on along the minus strand of NC_086159.1, from coordinate 33,618,837 downwards.
GGACACAGTGTGAGCACTCAAAAAGTCTTTAATGATGGCTTACCACAAGTTTCTGTTTTAGCCCCTCCTTTACCTTATCTGTATACTTCTGATATGCCTGATGCTATATCCAGAAAGTTTGGATATGCGGATGACTGGGCTATAGGCATAAGACATCAAACCTCTGAGACAATGGAAGCCATCTTAACATCCAACTTAGCTGCCCTGGGAACATACTTCCACAAATGGCAATTGCAACCAAACCCTGCGAAGACAGAAATAGCATGCTTCCACCTATGTAACCAATTGGCGAATAGACAACTTAATGTTCAATTTGAAGGCACTAGACTCCAACATAATACACACCCAAAATACCTTGGAGTAACCATAGACAGGACACTTACTTATAAGAAGCACTTAGAAAATACCACAGCTAAACTGAGAACTAGAATTAACATTCTTCATAAGTTATGCAGTACTACATGTGGTTCTTCTGCTGACACGCTGTGCACTTTGGCTCTAGCGCTGGTCTATTCAGCCACGGAATACTGTGCTCCGGCATGGCTCAATAGTGCGCACGCAAAGAAGGTAGACAGGTACAGCTTAACAGTACGATGCGGATTATTAGCGGAACCATCAGGTCCACTCCTACCCAATGGCTGTCCATCTTGAGCCATATCCCTCCTCCAGACCTCTGGCAGTAAAATGCTCTTCTCCAAGAATATAAAAGGATAGTTGATAACTCTGAGCTCCCCATACATGGAGATATAGCAGAATTAAGAATAAACAGATTGCGATCTAGGCATCCACCTATGGCTACTGCTAAGGAATTGGCTATAAAAAAATTTCATCTCCTCGATTCCTGGAGGCAATCTTGGCTAAAAGCCTGTCCCCAGCATTGTCAAACCCTACCCTGTATTACAACGAAGCCTCCTGCTTTTGATCAGCCATGCAGAATATGCTCAGCTATCAATAGAGTGTGCACTAATCATGGCAGGTGCGCAGATTCCCTATATAAATGGGATAAGATACCATCTCCAAGGTGTGACTGCGGGGCTGACAGGCAAACTGTCAAACACATAATACAAGAATGTAAGACTAGAGCCTATGACAGGAACTTTGCTGATTTCCTGAGGGCAACTGATGCTGCAAAAGACTATATTTGTAATCTTAATGTTTGTTTTTAAGTTATAATTGCCCTAAGACCAATGTATATTTTCTATATACTGTTTTACATTCCCAATTTTTAAAAATACATTTGTAATATGTATGATGTGCTGCCATACAATAAACAAATAAATAAATAAGAGTTATACTGTCCAGTAAAAAAATGTTCTGTTTTCGTTCAAATTAGTAGAAAATGTGAACTTCGTGTTGTAATTACATGTACTAAGTTTCAAAATAACGCGGTATTCAAAATAACTTTAAAACAGTTTTAAAGAGAATTACTGAACCAATATTAGAATAAGGAATATTTTCCCCAAAAGGCTTAATAGGGAAGAGAATAAGATTGAAATTTTATATATAAGGCAAGGGAAGAGAATAAGGTTGAAGTTCTATATATGCCTACTTAGAAGGATGTTCCATTAATATCAATAGAGCTTTACATGTGATTAGAGATGTAAAAGACTGCAGTGTGGTTCCCCTTTCCCATCCTCCATAATGCTATCCATTCAACAAACCAAACAACCTTCCAGAAAGTATGCTCACCAGAATCTGTGTTGGGTAATTAATCAGCATGCCCAAGGATAATCACTTATGTATTTTACTCACTTTTAAGTTAGGGACAGGAATTAAGCAGCTGGCCTGTAATGACATTAATCAGAGATTAAACATCTGCAACTAAGAGAAGGAGTAAAAGATTGTCACCAAAACAGACTAGTTTCCTCTGTGACAAAAGTTCAGTTACAGTATCTTGTTCCACAGTTAACCAGAAGTACTTAAATGAAAGATGTTTGGGGGATACTTACTTGTTGGTAGATGACTCTTCTTTCATTGCCAGATTCTACTTGACTGAGGAAACTGTGTTGTTGGACTTGGGATCTGATTCCATTTGAAGCAGCTTAGAGTAAGGCTAAAACTGTCTTTTTTCTTAAAGTCTGGAGACCAGGATCAGTAGCTTAGTTCATCACCTTGATCACCTTGATTGACCAGACTGTCGCTGGACAGAGTCCTGCTGGTCGTAACTCGCTTTCCATTTGTTTTGAATCCTAGCTTTTCTTCTCTAGTGTCCTGACAAGCAGGAACCACGCCGAGACGAGGAATAAGTCTCTAGTGTTTTATTACTGCTACAGTAGACAGAAAATCCTACCAAACTGAAGAAGCATGAGAAAACCCATACAGATAAACCCCAAAAGTCAAGGCGGGTCTGTTCTGTGTCTCTTTGAATGACAGCTCAAATTCTCTCTACTATGCATGCGTTTTCCCCCCTGGATAGGGGCCCCCTCCTGCTCACCATCAGTGCTCATGACATCTAGGTTCGGCCAAAATCCTTGACTATTGGTTCTTCCCATCTCTTTGGAGGTCAGCTGATAGGTCTTTTTACTTTTCTTGGATACCATTCAGCAACTGCTGTTGTCCAATGGCCATCCGACATGCGTGCGACACGTCCTGCCCAGTGTAGCTTCCGTTTTCAATATTTGATGACATAATTTATTCCACTTCGTGTTCTAATCTGGCTGCTTGGGATATGGTCTTGGAGAGAAACTTTCAGCATGGATCTTTCCATAGCCCTTACTACTCCTGAAAGCTTTTCCTCTTCTACCTTTGTTAGCGACCATGTTTCACTTTCATACAGCACCACCGATAAGGCAGTCGAATTAAAAAGTTTAGCATGCAGTTTTCCATTGATCTTCTCATTCTGTAAGACTTCCCTAGTGGAGTTGTATCTAGCCCATCCAGCTTTCTTTCTTCTGATCAGTTCTTCTCTTTGATTGTTGTTCATTTTGATTAGCTGTCCCAGGTAGACATAGTGGTCAACCTCTTCAATAAATTCATTCTGAAGCCTCATTTGGAATTTTGGAAGGTTCCCTGTCTGCATATATTTTGTTTTAGTGTGATTCATCTTTAGACCCACCTTTATGCTTTCGGCATCAAGTTGTCGAAACATTTTTTGCAGCTTTCGAACATCCTTTGTGATCAGTACAACATTGTCTGCAAATCTGAGATGGTTTATCTTATCTCCATTTATATCAATTCTGTGTTCCCATTTCATTTTGCGCATGATATTTTCCAAACAAGCTTGAAAAGTTTAGGTGAGATCGTATTGCCTTGCTTTACAGCTTTCTCCCCTGGTATTTGTATTTCGGTTTAAAAGAGAGTAATATTTTTAAAGCAATTGGTATCTGCTTCTTTGAGCAGCGCGATGTAGTCGGAGTTGATTCCTTGTTCGCTGATTGCTTACATTACTGCACTGACTTCAACACTGTCAAATGCTTTTTCATAGTCTACAAATGTGATCGCAAGCTTGCAATTGCATTTGTAGACTATGAAAAAGCTTAGTTCATATATTGGATTAATCATAGTTTGTTGAACAAGTCTCAATGTCTTGGTTCACATAAACCATAATGTATAAGGATCAGTGGTTGGATTTGTTCATTATACTTTACCCAAACAGTATAGATGAGCATGATTGTTGTGTTTGTACAACTTGCTAACTCATAGTGAAATGAACCATTGTTTACTGAATTAATTCAATTTTCTAGGTTTGCATGACTCCCTAAACCATAAAGGACATATATGAGCTGGGTTCACACAACCCACTAGGTTGAGATATAGTTCAATGTGTTGTGAGTACTCAGGAAGAATTAAACTGAGCAAGATAGGCCAGTGGTCTTGGAATAAAGCAGCTTATTAAATTCTCAGATCAGCTATATGTAAAATGTGGATGACAGGACTTCAGCAAAGGATCGTTACCTTGTCGTGGTGCTGGAGCTTGAGCACCTCAATGATGCCATGAGCTAAACCGTGAAGGGCCACCCAAGATGGGAAGGTCATGACAGACTAAATGCGATCCCTGGGGAAGGTAATGGCAACCCACCCCAGTATTCTTGCCGTAAAAACTAAATGGATCAGTACAACCAGAGATATGTCAGTATACCATCGGAAGATGAGACCCACAGGTCGGAAGATGGTCAAAATGCTACTGGGGAGGAATAGAGGATGAGTTCAACTAGCCCCAGACGTGATGACGCAGCTAGCTCAAAGCCGAAAGGACGGCTAGCAGCCGACGGTGCTGGTGGTGAACGGCGAATCCGATGTTCTAAGGATCAACACACCATTGGAACCTGGAATGTAAGATCTATGAGCCAGGGCAAATTGGATGTGGTTATTGGTGAGATGTCAAGATTAGACATTTTGGGCGTCAGTGAACTGAAATGGACTGGAATGGGCCACTTCACATCAAATGACCACCAGATCTACTACTGTGGACAAGAGGACCACAGAAGAAATGGAGTAGCCTTCATAATTAATAGTAAAGTGGCTAAAGCAGTGCTCGGATACAATCCAAAAAACGATAGAATGATCTCAATTCGAATTCAGGGCAAGCCATCTAACATCACAGTGATCCAAATATACGCCCCAACCACAGATGCTGAAGAAGCTGAAGTAGAGCAGTTCTATGAGGATCTGCAGCACCTACTGGACAACACGCCTAAAAGAGATGTTATTTTCATCACGGGAGACTGGAATGCTAAGGTGGGCAGTCAAATGACACCTGGAATTACAGGTAAGCATGGCCTGGGAGAACAAAACGAAGCAGGACATAGGCTGATAGAATTTTGCCAAGACAACTCACTCTGCATAACAAACACTCTCTTCCAACAACCTAAGAGACGGCTTTATACACGGACTTTACCAGATGGACAACACCGAAATCAGATTGACTACATCCTTTGCAGCCAAAGGTGGTGGACATCTATACAGTCGGTAAAAACAAGGCCTGGAGCTGACTGTAGTTCCGATCACGAACTTCTTCTTGCACAATTTAGGATCAGACTAAAGAGATTAGGGAAGACCCACAGATCAGCTAGATATGAGCTCACTAATATTCCTAAGGAATATGCAGTGGAGGTGAAGAATAGATTTAAGGGACTGGACTTAGTAGATAGGGTCCCGGAAGAACTCTGGACAGAAGTTTGCGACATTGTTCAGGAGGCGGCAACAAAATACATCCCAAAGAAAGAGAAAACCAAGAAGGCAAAATGGCTGTCTGCTGAGACACTAGAAGTAGCCCAAGAAAGAAGGAAAGCAAAAGGCAACAGTGATAGGGGGAGATATGCCCAATTAAATACAAAATTCCAGAGGTTAGCCAGAAGAGATAAGGAATTATTTTTAAACAAGCAATGCGTGGTAGTGGAAGAAGACAATAGCATAGGAAGGACAAGAGACCTCTTCCAGAAAATTAGAAACATCGGAGGTAAATTCTAGGCAAAAATGGGTATGATCTAAAACAAAGATGGCAAGGACCTAACAGAAGAAGAAGAGATCAAGAAAAGGTGGCAAGAATATACAGAAGACCTGTATAGGAAGGATAACAATATCGGGGATAGCTTTGACGGTGTGGTCAGTGAGCTAGAGCCAGACATCCTGAAGAGTGAGGTTGAGTGGGCCTTAAGAAGCATTGCTAATAACAAGGCAGCAGGAGACGACGGCATCCCAGCTGAACTGTTCAAAATCTTGCAAAATGATGCTGTCAAGGTAATGCATGCTATATGCCAGCAAATTTGGAAAACACAAGAATGGCCATCAGATTGGAAAAAATCAACTTATATCCCCATACCAAAAAAGGGAAACACTAAAGAATGTTCAAACTATCGAACAGTGGCACTCATTTCACATGCCAGTAAGGTAATGCTCAAGATCCTGCAAGGTAGACTTCAGCAATTCATGGAGCGAGAATTGCCAGATGTACAAGCTGGGTTTAGAAAAGGCAGAGAAACTCGGGACCAAATTGCCAATATCCGCTGGATAATGGAAAAAGCCAGGGAGTTTCAGAAAAACATCTATTTCTGTTTTATTGACTATTCTAAAGCCTTTGACTGTGTGGACCATAACAAATTGTGGCAAGTTCTTAGTGGTATGGGGATACCAAGTCATCTTGTATGCCTCCTGAAGAATCTGTATAACGACCAAATAGCAACAGTAAGAACAGACCACGGAACAACGGACTGGTTTAAGATTGGGAAAGGAGTGTGGCAGGGCTGTATACTCTCACCCTACCTATTCAACTTGTATGCAGAACACATCATGCAACATGCTGGGCTTGAGGAATCCAAGGCTGGAGTTAAAATCACTGGAAGAAATATTAACAATCTCAGATATGCAGATGATACCACTTTGATGGCTGAAAGCGAAGAGGAACTGAGGAGCCTTATGATGAAGGTGAAAGAAGAAAGTGCAAAAGCTGGCTTGCAGCTAAACCTCAAAAAAACCAAGATTATGGCAACCGGCTTGATTGATAACTGGCAAATAGAGGGAGAAAATGTAGAAGCAGTGAAAGACTTTGTATTTCTAGGTGCGAAGATTACTGCAGATGCTGACTGCAGTCAGGAAATCAGAAGACGCTTAATCCTTGGGAGAAGAGCAATGACCAATCTCGATAAAATAGTTAAGAGCAGAGACATCACACTGACAACAAAGGTCTGCATAGTTAAAGCAATGGTGTTCCCCATAGTAACATATGGCTGCGAGAGCTGGACCATAAGAAAGGCTGAGAGAAGGAAGATCGATGCTTCGGAACTGTGGTGATGGAGGAAAATTCTGAGAGTGCCTTGGACTGCAAGAAGATCAAACCAGTCCATCCTCCAGGAAATAAAGCCAGACTGCTCACTTGAGGGAATGATATTAAAGGCAAAACCGAAATACTTTGGCCGCATAATGAGAAGACAGGACACCTTGGAGAAGATGCTGATGCTAGGGAGAGTGGAAGGCAAAAGGAAGAGGGGCCGACCAAGGGCAAGATGGATGGATGATATTCTAGAGGTGATGGACTCGTCCCTGGGGGAGCTGGGGGTGTTGACGACCGACAGGAAGCTCTGGCGTGGGCTGGTCCATGAAGTCACGAAGAGTCGGAAGCGACTAAATGAATAAACAACAAAAGATGACAGGAATGCATTCAAAAGCCTTGATTACTTTGTATGGATTTATTTAAAGATGTATCTATTATTCACGTGTTAGCACCAGTCTGATCACTGTACCAACCTGCAAGTGGGCACAATTCCTGCTACGTCCGAAGGATTGAATACTGTAAACAGTTAAACTGCTAATTAAGCAAGATACACAGTTTGTTATCAACCACTAGGTGACTAGAAAACAATCTGACACACAAATTTCCTTCCAAAATACATGCATAAGAGATTCTTTTATAGCTTTTAATGTGGGATAATTGTACATGCATTCAAAAGGAATTCCCAAGAGTTGAATAGGCTTCTTTTATTTTACTAATTTTAGTATAGTTTGCAAACAGGAAACAGGTAATAACAGAAGCTTGCTCACTGATACAAATCACTAAGTTCCTTTCCCTGAAAATGAATTGAACTTCAAAGAACTCAGAGGAATCTACATGTCAAGCAATCCTAATAGTTCACATTAGAAACAAGTGTTTTGGAAACAGGGAAGGGAAGTGTGCAGGGCATGACTTCTGGAATTCTCTTAATAACACTGTAGCTCCATTCTGGGTCATGTGACTGGAAAGGAACGGGCTTAGAATGAAGGCGTCAGCAAAGTCAGCTCTGCCCCATTACCTCCATCATGGGGATGCTTTGAAGGAATTTTCCTGATTTTTTTTTCCTCTGCAGTCCTTTGCTGATTCTGTCCATATTTGAACTTGATTTTTCCTTTGCCAATTTCTCCTCTCCACACCAAATTTGGTTCACTATTGTTTAGTTTTCAAAGAATTAGTCTACTGATGAAAAGATAGACATAGTCCCAAAGTCTCATTTGGAAAGTATAAAAACACACACACACACATAATATTGGTTGTTTTTGAGAATTGAGAGTGACCATGAAATTGTACATGAACTTCAGGCTGATGTGTTTTTAGAGAGAATTGCTAACATCCCAAACAACTGTGCAACTGATTTTTTTTTAAGGTCAAGGAGTTTTCATTAATAACAGACATTATTTTTGAAGTTAGTTTTAAAAGTCTGTTTTTAGGCTAGGATCATTTATTTATGAATTAAAGACTCACATCTTACTTGTGAAATGTTGCTAAACTTTGAAATTGGCAGGATTTAGTCTGGACATATTTTCGAGAGTAAGTAAATGGGCTACTCACCTCCCAATTTTCCAGTCTTTTAGGAGAATGGGCAGCTGATATTGATAAATTTGTCCCTGATTCACATTTCTTATGGTAGAATGTAGGGCATTTGCAACTAAAATACCCATAGTCCCTGGTCAAACTGGTTTGGGTATCTTGGGGTTATAATGTAAAGCATATGGAAAACACAATGGTGATGATTTTCTGAGTGAGTCATAGAAAGTAACACACCTCAGATTGTTTCAGTTATTTTAATTACGTTTTAAACTAAACCACAGAACCTCTCAATGCACAATGGACCTGCTGGATGTGAAAAACAGGATGTCTGCACCTTTAAATTCTATAAATTCCCTTTATAGAAAAGCTTGTATGACAACCTACACTAACTGAAATGTCTTCTTCTCTACAGCTATAAAGTATGCAAGAGCCCTGGCTTCTCTTGCATTTGTACACTTTATTCAGAGATGAGGCCAAATAGGAAAGGATGCTGTGAATCAGGGGTACTTGTGGGAGTGTGTGTGTGTTGAGATGATGTCCAGTCCACACAATCAAAGCCCACTGCAGATACTTCTACTGTGAATTGTAGTTCAGCAGAATCTGGAAAGCCGGAGGTACTATAATGCTGCCCTTGTATTTTGAATACATTATTAATAAATGGAAGGTTGTCTGTTTTAAAGTGACCTCATGTCTGGTGAATGGGCATTCTCCACTGCTGAATGCTATCCATCCCTCATTGCGTCAACCGAAAATTATAGGGGTATGAAATTTGCTGTGCCCATTAGCAATGCCTATCCTGCTTCTGTTATGACTCTGGGCTCTCTGTTGAATGATACTGTCTTGGTTTGGCACGTGCAGCACACGATAAGCAAAGTAGATTCCTCCTGCTTTGCTGTCTTCCCTCTTCTATGCATGAACAATGAGTGGGAAAAATCTTCCAATCACAGTGCTGTAGCAGGAATGGAAAGATTTTGGCTGCAGGGCTCTGTGCCCCATCTCTAGACTCTTAAGCTCCATGCCATCATAACCCAAGCTGAATAAAAGCTTTTTTTTTTAAAAGATTGGAGTCATAAAGGAGCTGAGTTACAAGCCTATTTAGGATTCCTCCCCCCCCTCCCCATCCTATCCTCATATATGCAACAAATGCTGATTTCCACATTGGTTGGTCCTTCTGTTATTGCACTGTTTCCTTCTTGAGCTAACCATTCAGGGCTACAGAGCTAGAGCATGTGCAGTACTGCTGGCTGAGCAATCTAGTGTTAATGCACATTCTGAGAGACTGCAGGCCTGGGGTTGCTGTGTCCAGCTCTTTAAGAAGACAGCAGCCAAATGCTGGCAGATGCGGCTGACGAGGAACCTGAGGGGAAGGGGCATGCCCACATTAGTCTGAAGCAGCCATTAAGCCGGGCTCTGTTCTCACTCAGTGCTGGCCCCCCGACTTCTGTTTCAACTTAATGGGTGAGAAAGCTTAAGTTTATGCACTTCTTGGCTGGCTTTGGATACTATCAGCTTGGGGTGGAAACATTACTTTAATACTGATGCAATTAAAAACAACCTAAGATTGTCTTAGTCAAGGAATGGAGATAGTCTACTGTGGCTGTAATCTGTACATGATAGGTTTATTCTTCTAAATAAGGTCTAGTGAAATGAATATGACTTGTCTATGAGTCAATACACACCATATGAGGCTGAGCAGCATCACACATGTCCAATTCTTTTCCAAGGAAAAAAGTTGGATTCACCTCTGTAAAGAGTTTCTTGTGTCACTTGATCTCAATGAGAACAACAAGTTTCTCTCCCACTGCAATTAATAGCAGACCTACTTTCTTAGGATGCATTTCAAGAACTTTCTACAGCAATTGTTTTCCTGGTCTCAAGTTTTCTTCAGAATGAAACCAGACATGTTTGGGCACTGTTGAAATACAACCTAGAAAGTAGTTAAGATTCTCTAGATTTTGCAAAGAAAATCCATGGAGTAGGTGGCATACAAATACATGTTCAAATTATCTATTGGATTAGGATTTAACAGAAAAACATAGCTCATTACTCCTCCCCGCCCCCCAATACCTAATGCTTCCGATTCAAGTGTGTGCCTATAGTTAGGGTAGAATACAGAGACTGCAGAAAAATGAAACATTAGCTGACCTTTTTAATGGAGAGGGTGGAAAAGGAGAAACGTGATTTTTCTAGTCTGATAACTACCTTCTCCCCAGGAATAGCATCCTTTAGGCATATCTACTGATGTCAGTAACATCAGTCAACCATGAATATCATCTAAGGCACCTCTCGTTGCTTGTGCAGTTCCCAGTGTCTACACGCGCATACGGAATGCATGCACATCGTAGGCAAGGCGAAATAATGCATGAATCCCTCAGGACCATAAGCGAGGATACTTAAGGAGTTCGCACAAACAGCTCATCATCTGGAGGAAAGGGTGCTTTATTGTATTTTGTGTGTGTGCCCAGAACAGAGAGGCTCCAAATAAATTGTGCGCGATAGAAGGAAGAGTAACGCCGCAACTTCCTCTTTGAGTCGGATTTTTGTAAATGATTAGTATTTTTTTTAACCAACTTCCTTCCTGCTTAACTGCCAACGCTGAGACAGAGAAGGACCCAGGACGCAGCCGCCAGCAAGTAAGTACGAGTTTCCGTGGAGAAGGGCAAGGGGAAGAAAAAGTGAGCCGCTGCCGGCTTTCCTGGCCCGGCGCTCCCGGGGGGAGATGCCCTTGAAGCCCCCTGGAGGCATTCCCTTAAGCTGGGGAAACGGGGGCGGAGGTGGCGGCTCTAGAGCGAAGGGAAGAGGAGGGGGGAGGTTGGGAGGAGCAGCGCCTTCAGGGCGATGGCTCTGCAATGCAGCACAACCCGCTTCTTTGGGGTCACCTCTTGGAGAGACGGCTGGAGGGAGGTTGGGGAAAGCCCTGCTCGGTGTCTTTGCTGCAAGAGACCCGGACAGATGAATTTTGCTTGCTCCACAGTTGCGGGAGGGGGCAGAGGAGCAGTGCTTGCCCAGCGGAAAATGCCATTGCGCACCCTGTGCCTGAACTCTGTCATTCATATGGACTAGAGTTTCTATTTTTTTCCATTATTTTACAGATGCTCAGTGGACATTAGTATGGGCTAATGATAGTTGATCTGGTGATCTTTGGGGCTGCAACTCTCGTTAGTCCTTCAGTCATCAAGCATCCAGGAAGTACCAGAATGAATATCCTGGAGTTAGGTGCTAAGAGACTTGCTAAACTATTGCCCATTCCCTTCTGCATTTCAGGCAGAAAGCAGTTACTTCCAGGCTGCAAAGAGTAAGGGTGTGGCGACTTCCTATGGTGTATTCTTAAGCAAAATGTCTGGTTAGCAAGTGCCTGCTGTCTTCTCATCCTTCCCCCGCTCCGTGCCTGGCATGCAGTGGCAACCAAATGTGAAGCAATTGCAGTTTGAATTAGGGGAACCAGAACTTGTGACCACCAGCAAGGATTGATGATAAATTCTAGGTCTGAGAAGCTCCAAATAGCTACTAATATGAGTTCAGGTGACATAATAAGCACATAATCAGGAGGAAGGTGGTGGTGCGGGCTCCTTAACTGGGCTTATTGGCTGACAGTGAAGATAATGTCTGTCTTTGGGAGAGTTTAACTTCTGTAGCCTGGGAGAGAGGCTGATTACTGACAATTCACAGATGCTGGTTGCAGGACAAATGTGTGGATTCTGGACTTAGCTTGTAACGCTTCTAAGAAAATGTACTCTACCCAAGTTCCTTACAACAATACAGAATGAGGAACTTAGACACTCACAACTATGAATAACAGGCCAAGAGAAAAGCTGCATGTATTTTATGAATTTATATAAATTGTTGTTTCTCTTCTCTTGGCTGAATGAAATTCAAAATTCAGTAGTAGAAGTGCAATACGAGTTTAATCAGGAAGCTCTTAAAAGATAGGTGGAAAGTGGTACAGCTCTGGTTAGACCAAAGAATGGTCACAAAAGCTCATCAAAATGCTAATGAAAAATCCCATGACCAGAGCATCTCATCTGAAAAGATTCTGTTCCATATTTTAACAAGTATTGCTGACAAATGCAAGGTCTGGTCAAGTTTCTTGGGAGGAGGAAATAATTTAATTGGCTCCAAAATATGTATGTGCTTCATAGATAATAAGCAGCACTTACATTAATGATGAGGTGCAGATGAAATCACACTGGAGTAATATGCTCTTGTATTAAATCACCTGCATAATTTTTGAAGCTTTCTAGAGGTTGCCAACTTTTGCTTTTAAGCAGGCCACTACCATCATCTAATGCTTTTGAGGAGTATCACATCAGCCAAGGCTTAACAATGGAGAGCCTGTAGGCAATATATATAAGTGCCCCTGACGGCATTCATAGGACCATAAAATGAATTAATTGATTTTTTGTAATACTCACATGAAAACACCAAATTTCAAGAGATTCTAGTGTTCCTGCCAAAGTCCTGTGAGATTTGGGCCAGAATGCTGAAATTTTGTGAGATTTTTTTCTTTAAAGTGCAGTGTCCTCAAGGATGGCTAATGATCCCCAGGCGTTAGGTTTAATTTGACCCATGCTGTCTCCACCCTCACTTTTCACTCATACCTCCTTGAGTTCTATTATTCTTTTGGGCTTAGAGAAACTCTGTGGAAAGCTCTACCTCTCAAGAGTCCTTTGCTTTCTGTATAGTGACATCAACCCCAGAAGCTATTTTAAATGAGGAAAACAATTGCTGATCAATCCTCTTCCCTAGGTCTTCCACAACTAGATTGCAAAAATCCAGATGGTTGCTAGATGGCAGAAATGAATTAAGATTTAATGTTACCTCTTTCTCCCACCTCGTCCAGGTGTTTGCAGTCCAAATGTGATTGACCTACTCTTCCCCCTCAGATTGGTGAACCTAACAATTATAATCCCTTTACATTAGAAAGTAAAACTATATTATGATCCCTCTTCTGATAATCCTAGTTTGTGCTGAGTGTTCCCTTCTCTGCTCCACTATACCTGTATTTTCCTCATGGATTTGCTAATTTAATGGACTCAAGATCAGAAAAGTACACATTCAGTTCTGGCATCATTGTTCAAGGACAGTGACAAAATGGAGCAAGTTAAGAGGAAGGCTACCAAGATGGTGAAGGATCTAGAAACCAAGCACTGCGGGGAATAGTTGAAAGATCTGGGTATGTTTCGTCTACAGAAAATATGACTGAGGGGAAATATGATAGTGGTCTTCAAATATATGAAAGTTTGTCACATAGAAGAGGGAGTGGACTTACTCTTTATTATCCCAGAGGGCAGGTCCAGAATGAGTGGGTTAAAATTATAGGAAGGAGGGTCAGGCTGGACATCAGGAGAAACTTCCTAACCATGTGAGCTGTCAGCCAGCAGAATGGGCTGCCACATGTAGTGGTAAGTTCTTTAGTAGTGGTCTTCAAACAGGCTGAGTAGTCATTGCCAGGCTCTAGTGGATTCTTCAATGAGCAGAATGTTGGACTAGATGATTCTAGCCAATGATGGTTTCTGCAATAAACTATGATTAAATGGATCATATCTAATATCGATGGGTGAATCAGCAGCAAAGTGCATAAAGTTAAGGACTGAAGCAAGGCTATGTGCAGTGGGTGAGTCTTCACTTTCTGAGGGTCTTACTATGTAGGACACAGTACTTCAGTTTGTGTGCTTTTGAGAATAATAGCAATTGCTTGATGAGTCTTAAATCAGATGAATAGAAGAAAGGTAAAATGGCATAGCTGGGACATACTTCTTTTTCCATAATATCACTATACAGCAAAGAGAAGAAGAATGATAATTTAACTGTTCTTTTGTTGTGCTTTTAATTTATGGAGTTCTAATTAAAGGGAGAGGATAAATTCACCCATATGTATCTTGAGAATCTGCTACCTGTGATGAAACCTTCTCTCTTCTTCCTCATATTTAGTTCCATCCTCCTCCTCCTTTTTTGCAGTAACAGTTCAAGACTTTTTTTTTAAATCTGGGAACAAAGCACAGTGGTATTATGGTCACAGTTTAAAATACAGGGTATAAACAAAGAACTGCTACAGGAGATGTGTAGCAGATACAGTGAAATAATGAATGTCTGAGCAGGTAGAAAAAGAACAGTTGCTTAGTTGTTTAAAACCTATTTTGATAGAAAATTAAAAGGCAAAAAAACATAAATAATGAATAATTTCTCTACAGCTTAAGTTTCATAGTATTCAAGCACATGCATGCATTTTTATTTGTAATTTAGTTTTTTGTCATGTTCCACCTTTCAAAATATTATTTGGTAACCAGTGATTGCTGATAATCTGTAGAATTTAAGGTTATCTTTGTTTTCTGTTTTGCTCCCAAATGCTAGTTAGTTTGCATGTTACTTCAGACCGTCTAATTTAAGAGATTGCTCCCTTCATAATAATGGGCTATGAGCAATCCATAGCATAACTTAAATCCTAAAACCCTCTGGTGCTTAGCCAAACCTGGATGCAGTCTGATCCAAAGAGATCCCAGGGTACCCTGCTTGTACCAGCTGTCCCAGAATCCTCTGTTATTGAAATGTGATCACTGGGGATCAGCAGTTGTCTGCACTACCTGATCCACAGTTGCATTTACCTTAACAATTCTTGTCATTCTTTACATTTTTAATGATTTATCCATCATTGCACAATCCCATCTCCCTCTGCAGTGAGTATCTGCTTCAAATAGACAGGAACTTCATCTGCATATCTGCTGAACCAGGAGTCAATCCCTTTATCTTGTTCTTACAATTAAAAAATAATAAACTGACTTTAGACTAAGAAAACACTGACATATGAATTAATTAATGAGCTTTCAGATTTCAGGTCTATATTCTCATGAGATCAGAACAGGCTCTTCAGAAGCTGGCTAGGCATCACTCAAAGTGATGTGAGGAAGCCACATTAGCCCTGTTTGAATGAAAAAAATGTCTCTTATTGCTGTAATGCTCATTCAAGGTGAAGCTGGAGCACTACAATGGTTGGATTTTTAGGCTGAGTTAGCTACTATCATATAGGGGTGAGGAATCTGAGGTCCAACAGTTACTGTTGAATTACAACTTTTAGCATCCTACAGGATTTGCCCAGCAGGCTGGGACTGGTGGAGGTTGTGATTCATTAGCATCAAGAGGACCAGAGTTTGATGTTATCTGTGAATATCTACAGTATCTAACTGGGCTTATTCAATGAATCCCATGGTTAAGCATGCCTTAATATGAGGCAGTAATCATGGTTTATCAAAATGGTTGGAATAAACCTCTAACTTGTACTTTTCTGCAAGTTTGGAAACTTTCACTTCTAGCTTAGATTAGTTGGTTTGTGTTGCTTGAACCTGACAAATTAAGGATGGCTTGATTCAAAGAAATCAACTTCTTAGTGTGGTTTATGAATATGCCTTGCTTTAAACTAGCCATAATTCAAATTAAGATCTGCACTGTAAAAATCTGCGTCCAAAAATCCACTAAAGGGAAGCAAAGGGTTAGTCTTTTCCATATCTCACATGGTTGTCTGGTTTATTGCAATCTGGGTCTGGTACTCCTGAAATACTTCTATGTTTATTTTCTGCTTCTCTCCCAGGCAACTCAAATCAGTTTTACCCAAATGTGTTGCAGTCCTGGGAAGATTAGACAGAGGATAAAATTATTTGCCATAGGCCACCAACTTCTGTTCACAGCAAAGGAGGAATTTGAACCTGTTCCCTACAGTCAAGTGCAATGTTCTAGAAAGTGCTCTCTATGCTTTCCTTCGGGAACAGATTCCTCCAACTTAGCACCCTCCTGATACTGGAAATTCTGGGAGCTGTAGCCCTGTCACATCTGGAGAGCACCAGGTTGGGGAAGGCTGTTCCATATATTGGTATGGTCTCATATGCGGGTTGGACATGCCTAGTTTTCTAAATGTTAATATGGTTTCACTTTGTGGCCCAAAATGTTCTGAGCTAATTGAATGATTGAGTGATACAGGGGATGGGTGACCAAGGTAATGTGATGGCATGGCTGTTTGGAATTTTATGATATCTGACTATAGATTGTACTTGTTATCTTGTGTATATACATATTTTTTTTCTGTACTGTATTTATTGCTTGACAAATTAATGTAACTGTTTCTGCCTCAATACAATGGTTCGTAGAAAGCCCAGGGTCAAATTCAGGAAGATCATTTAAAGGTTATTTTCATTTGTAGTGTATTTGAATTGTCTGTACGGCTGCTGAAGAACTTAATGAAATATGGACAGAGATGGAGGAGTTAATATAAATGCAAATAAATAAATAAAATTTGTTTTTCTGAGCAGAATACGTAGCTAGCCAAATTGTGCCATTATCCATTATCCCCATTATCCATGCAGTTCATGCCATTCTTTATCATTAGAAGCACAAATTTTGGCACCCTGATGCATCTGGGGAGCACGGGGTTGGGATGCTAGGATAGAGCATCTGATCTTGAGCCAAATGTCTTATGTTGCATGGGATATTTTGCTTGGGTATCTCCTCCATTGTAGTTGTTCCAAGTACTCAAGTAAAAAACAAGAACAAAATAATAATGTATGCCTGGATTACCAATAATTTTCCACTGCTTTGTGGAAATTTTTTATGTTTCTTGTTTCAGTGCTTAAAGACTGGTAGCTCCTTGGAGCCTATAGCCAGGGCATGGGTTGTCATAGGAACAAGGCACATGTTTCCTTCCTGCACAGGAAGGGGACCTGGTCACCAGACAGACAGACAACAGCTATTTTAAATGTTGTGCAGTCTGGAAATGATATGATATTTGCAATTGGACTGGTCGGCTTAAAAAAAATTGTTAATAAGCTCCATTCAGGTATTTTCCTTCATTGCCTGCTTTGATGTAAATCTCTGTATGTTATTGCATGAAATATTCAATTAATTTCTATTGCTGTGGTGTCAATGAAGGTTTGAAATAACTGTTGTTCAGTAATATGGCTGCAGTAGCTTCTGAAGGACTACAGTATTTGTCAGTGTGACACAGAGAGGTTCTTTATTCAGAGGATTTGCTGGTCATTGTGGAAGCAGTGTGAATTATTTTGTTACCGATATAGATAATAAGGATATGCGTTTATAACAGATATTTTTCTGCTCAAGTACTTCTAGCCCAGCATACCAGTAAATACTTTAAAAATGTGACTGAATCTAGTTGCAGTCCTTAGCCTGTAATTGTTCTGTTTTTTAATTAGATCTTTCAGTTGGTGCCTTGCAGGGTGAATTCT
Organism: Candoia aspera; assembly: GCF_035149785.1. Taxonomy (NCBI): domain Eukaryota; kingdom Metazoa; phylum Chordata; class Lepidosauria; order Squamata; family Candoiidae; genus Candoia; species Candoia aspera. The sequence goes on along the minus strand of NC_086159.1, from coordinate 33,601,374 downwards.
CACCTGTGACTGTGTTTAGATTTATGTCACAGTGGGAAGGTATGAGTATATATTGTGGGAAGTATACGAGTACAAACTCACATTAGCAGCCTTCCTCAGAATTCCCAGCCAGCCTGGACAGGAGTGATGGGAATTGAAATTCAGCACACCTAGGGGATCCCAGGTTGGGGAAGTTGCCGTAGTGTGCATTCGTGTGCTGTTGACTAAGATGAGGGCAAATAGCTCATGTTCCAGAATCTCTACTTTCACAGAGAGGAAGGAGTTCTTTCTTGGTTGCTGTAGCAGAAATATAGAGGAATCCCAAAATGTGAAGAAATATCAAGTTTTTGCAGTGGTGGCTGAGATTCTGGTAAAGGTAGTAAACAGAAAGAGGTGGTGATGGGTGTCCCTTAATTTGCAGTCCAGAGGTAGAGGGCATCTCCCCTCATGAGTTGATCTTGATGCATGAGTCTAGCGGATGGTTATATTTTATAGCTCTTACTGTCTTTGCACACACACACAACAGAAAGAGAGAGATTATATTTTAAAAATTATCTTGCTGCTACTTATTTGATTAAATCTATCTTGGAAGGCAGGGATATCTGTGGCTGTTTCAGTGGGCAGATCAGGTGCTTTCTTTTTTGCTGTGTCCCCCACCATTAAATTGTTAGTTGGAATGATTGACAAGTTGACAGTTCATGCTCTTTTATACCACCAATGTCGTGAATCTGGGATGAACAAAGGTGAGAAGAATATTCAGCAAAGTGACTCTTCTTGGTCTGTCAGGCCCTAGTAGTAAGGAATTGTTACATCTTTCCATCTAGAATGGCATCTCTCCCTACAGAAAAAAGCAACCTGGCTATTGGATATCTGAATTCAACAGATTAAATGTCTGTTACTAAGTTAAATGTCTTTGATCCTTTTGCTTATGACAGTATTTGAATGGCTGTGTCTGTGACCCCCACTGTGCACAATTGTTGTCTTTATGGCAGAAAGCCAGCTAAAGATTTGTAAACCTTATAATCAGTACCCTACTCAGTGCCCTTAACTGGCAATTCTTTCTTCTGAAGCCAACAACCATGACTGAGAAAGAGCCTGAGGTACATGTGGAAGAAGATGAAGATGAGCTTGATAATAAACTAAACTACAAGCCTCCACCTCAGAAGACACTTCAGGAATTGCAGGAGCTGGACAAAGATGATGAAAGCCTTGCAAAATACAAGAAGTCTTTGCTGGGAGATGCATCTGTGGTTGCAGGTATAGCTGGGGAAAGGTCTTGGTCTTTTGGAAGAACCATATTTTGGGGTAGGAAAAAAAAAGCCAGTATTTGCATTTGCTGTGTAATGAGGTTAATATTGTCAAAGATGGAGAGTATCCATAAATTGATCCTAAACATGAAGGAGAAGTTACTGTGTTGACCTGAGTAAATTTTTACTATAATTGAGGATCGACCTTCAGTGTTGCTTTCAAGAAGACATGGATTCTATTTTCAGTATGCAAGTCCACTTTCTGTCTTCTTAGTTGGGTAGAGGACTTTGCTACTCAGCACAGGACCAAGTGGGAAAGAACATAACTTAAAAGGATCAAACTAGTAATGCTGAGAGAGGCTTCTGCTCAAGGTTCTGGAGTAAAGTCCCAGGTCAAGCTGACAGCAGTGCTAGGTAGACACTCATGGTTGTATTTTTTAGTATATGGACAAATTAGCTGACACATATTTATACTATTAATGCTTGAAGTTAGCAACAGAACCTGAAACATTATTAAGTTACTGCCCCTGGACTATATTTCAGCAAAAATCATATAACTGATTTTTATTAACTGCTACTCAGTTGATTACATCTATTATTTGAAGGTGTTTGATTATTCTCAGTTGCTATTTTATACTGTGCCATATTATTTACATTTTTAATTATTGTTGCGTTTTTATTCTGTTTTTATTTTATTTATATAATTATTAGCCACCCAGAATCATATATATGAGGTGGGCAGCCATATAAATTTATTAAATAAACAAACAAGCTAGAAGAGAGGTAATGTTACTGTCACTCTACATTGGGTAGGAGCAGAAACAGTGAGGCATGATTGATTTTCCCTGCATGTCAGAAACTAGTATTGTGTCAGAAAAAAAGTTCATCTTAGCTATCATGTGACATGCTAATTTCCTGTGCCCAGATAAATTTTGCATTAAAAAGTCATGAAAACTATCCCATGTTTCTTTCTGTTTAGTTAATAAACTGTTTATCCCTTTTCTGACACCACAGACCCAACAGTTCCTAATGTGACTGTCACTCGGCTTACCCTTGTATGTGACAGTGCTCCAGGACCAATCACCATGGACCTCACTGGTAGGTAACATTCTCTTCTCATTATATAGCAGGCTGAATGGAGTTCCTGGGCCTTGCTTCATTTTTTATTTGGTTTTGTGAATGTTGAGATAAGTAAGACTGGGATGGGTAACTTCTGTGGGATTGGAGAGTACAACTCAGTCTCTCGAACTTCTGGAAGACTACAGAAGGCCAACTCGTGATTCAGTGATGAAGGAGTGTGAGGTTCTTAGGCAGTAGGAGGGAGGGAATATAGGGCAGGAATGGTAGTGTGTAGCCTCCTGGCCTGTATCATTTTTCTCCTCTTAAACCACTATCGAAAAAATGGTTCAAAACCGCACTGCTGATTTTCAGCAAATGTCTTATTCTAATACTTTAAACCACGTTTCACTGGATCTGAGTGAGCAACTCTTGTGGCTGTGAATTCATTTATTATGTAAAGTATATTTTACCCTGCCTTGATTCCATTAGCAACCAGTTTAATTATGTTGGTTGGAGTCCTAGTGATTATGAGAGAAAAGTAAACCTTTCTGTTTGTCTATTTTATGTAATTTTTAAGCTTCTAGCAGATTCCTCTGTATTAATTTCCTCACAACCAATGAAAAAAACCTTAAATTTTCCATCTTTTCCTTATAAGGAAGGTGTTTCAAGCCTTTGATCATTTATATCAGTTGCAGATGGGCTGGGGGCAGAGTGTGATGTATCTTAGAAACAGCTTATTGCCTGTTTTCTGAGATTCCAGACAGGATAAATTTTGAACTGGGGACTTCTGGCTGTTAACCTATCTAATGCCCTAGTACAATATTCTTATTTCCTCTGGCCCCCAGGAATTCTTTTCTATTTTAAAAAAGAATTAAAAGTAAAACTTAAAAAGAACTAACGAAGTGTAGGAAGTGTCTAAGGAGAGGCTGGATGGCCATCTGTTAGGGATGCTAAAGTTGCATTTTGCATGAAGATCCTGCACTGGGCAGGGGATTGCATCAGATAATCTCTGGGGCTCTTTCCAGCTCTAGAATTCTATAATGGGTGGTGTGTCTATGATGTCTGGCCAGCTAGTCTGGGATGTTGGTAACACAAGGATGTTGGGTGGGATGCATGGAGCTGGGGAAGAGAGGCACGGTTGGGATGGTATTGGTTTGATTGGAGGGTGGGGGCAGACGGTAACATCTTAGTAGTGAAGGGCAGAGGGAGATAAGGTAGAAATCAGGGTGGGCCACTCCTTGGGAAGGTGCACTCAATGGCTTTTACCAATACTGCTTTTTAGCCCCTTGGCTTAGTCCCATTGCCTGGATATCATATGCTCAGTGGTCTCAGTGGTCAGGCTGTTGCTGCTTAATGCCAGGTCAGCCTGTAATAAGGCTCTTGAGGGAGCCAACCTGGTGTGTATTACTGAGACCTGGTGGGTTGGAGGGGGGCTGTTAGAAATGTTACCAATTGGGTTTTGAGTGGACACCAATTACGTCTCTAGGGTAGGGGTGGGAGGATGGATATTGTTGTCTGGAAGTCTCTTGTGGCTTTCAGAGGCACTGCTCCACAGTTTACTGGATGTGAGACCCTGTTTGTGAAGCTGGGTTCTAGAGAACAGATGGGATTGCTGCTACCAGCCTCCTTGCTGTGTTGTGGTTTCCATTTTTGAGCTGCATGATGCTGTGGCTGGGTTGATGGTGGAGTTTCCTAGACTAATGGCGCTGGAAGAGTTCCCTCTGCTTTCCCTGGATGCAGAGTCTGAAGTGGCTTGGGAGTTCATGGCTACCTTAGGAACTTCCCCAAGCACTCTCTGAAACCCGGTGGACTGCTCCAGGCATCTGATGAACTCCACTGGGTTTCAGAGAGTGCTTGGGGAAGTTCCTAAGAATCTGGTACCCAGTTCAATTGAAGCCTTAATCTCCTTTTGGGATAAGAGGGTGGCTGTAGCCTTGGATTGGACTCTATGTGTACATGTGGCCTCTCTCTCTACATGAATCCTGAAGGGTCCCCTGGTTTTCTGAAGAACTCTGGAAGATAAAGTGGTAAAAGAGGTTGACTCTTCATCCCAAGGAAGAGGACAGGATTCTTGGAACTGTTAATGTGACAATGTGATTATTAGATCCATGCCTGTCCAGGCCTCTTGGGAGATGACATGCGGCTGGGTCCAGGAGTGATTAATCCTTGAGTGAGTGGGTTGTTCCCCCTGCTCTTAAGGAAACAGTAGTCTGTCCCCTCCTCAAGAAGCTATTGCTGGATCTGACAGTGTTGGGTAATTTCTGACCTGTTTCCAACCTTCCTTTTGCGGGAGATTGGGGATAAGGTATTTGGGCTGCAGCTTCAGAAGGCTCTCTGGAAGAAATGGGTTATCTGGATCCCTTTCTGTCCTGATTAGGGCTGGGTACAATATTAAGGTGGCATTAATCATGCTTATGGAGGACCTGTGGTGGGACCAGGATGGAGATGGTGATGGTTGTACATCCACCCTGGTCCTTCTTGATCTCTCAGCAGCTTTGATACCATGCTGTTGTTCTAGACCGGCTCAGGGGTCTGGGATTGGGAGAAACAGTGTTGCAATGGTTTTCCTCCTTCCCCCAGGACCAGTTCCAGTCAGTGTTGATGGGGGGAAGAGGTCCAGCCCTTGATCCCTCTTTGGGGTGAGGTGCTTCATGCCTCAATTCTCTCCCTGCTCCTGTTTGATATCTACATGAGGCTGCTGAGTGAGGTCATCCATTGGTATAGGGCTAGGTACTATCAATATGCTGATGATACCCAATTATACATCTCAACCCCTAGTTACTCAAACAATGCTGTCAAGTCACTGACTCAGTGTCTGGAGGTTCTGGAGTCTGGATGGGGAGGAACAGACTCAGGCTCAATCCTAGCAAGACCAAGTGGCTATGGAGATTTTCCACCTTTGGATCTGAATGGGGTTGCTTTCTGCCAGACAGACCCAGTGTTCAGACTAGGATCCTCTAAGCTCATGACACCTGTTGAAGACAATGCGGAAGCCATGATTCAGAGGCCCTTTGCAGAAATCTATCTTGTGCCCATTTTTAGATGGGGAAGCCCAACTCACAGTCACTCATGCCTTGATCATATCTCCTTTGGATTAGTATGTGTGGCTGTCCTTGAAATCCACTCTGAAGCTACAGCTGGCCCAGAATGTGGTGGCATGGATAGTTGTGGGCTCATCTTGGTATACCTATATAACACTGCTACTTCGTGAGCTGCATCAGTTGTCGATGGGCTTCTGGGTGCAACTCGATGTGCTGATTATCACTGTTAAAGCCCTTAATGGCACAGGGCCCAGTAATTTGTGGGACCACTTGTCTCTGATTATCTCTGCCTGTCCGATAAGATCTAACAGAATTGACATGCTCCATGTCTCATCTCTTAAGAAATGTTAAGAAATCTGGATTGCTCTGATCCTTCCTGCTTTTTGTAAGGCCTTGAAGACCTAGCTTTTCCTCCAGGCATTGGGTCAGGTGGTCTTGTGAACCCATCTGGAGTGTTTATCTTTGATTGTTGAATTGCCTCTGGCATAATAAATATTTTTGTAGCATTATTGTTGTTTTAATTGTGCACCATCCTGAATTGTATGTTGAGAGGGTATATAATATAAATTAACTAAATAACTAAAGTATAGCAGTAGTAGATATAGTCAGCTTTCTCACAGCTCGAGGTTTTAGTGTGTTCAAGTATTTCCAGAAGGCTGCCTGCTCAGATCTCTTCATTGTTGGCACAGCACCAGAGCAATAATTCCTTCTGCATACTTGAGTAACAGCGTGTGTTCTTAGGAGTTTAGCATCAGCAAGAAATAGTCACAGTTTGCCTTATATGGGTTCTTGCTTGATAAGAGAGGAAGTCATAGCTCAGCAAAGCACAGATGCTTCCTCTTTAGCTGAAATCTCAAGGGGAAGCGATTCCACAAATGGTTTGTCGATAGTAACATGTTATACAACCTGTTTGTATGCTGCTGGCCTTTACTTACACAAATCTTATGCATTTTGTTGATAGTTGTGCAAGAATGCTTCCAGTGCATTTGGACCATACTTTTTAAGTTACTTGGAATAACACAAATGTGCCTATATGTACAGTGTAGACCTTTATGGTTCATTAATGCATGCACTTTCAAATCTGTGTGTTCATTGGCAAGATATGTATTAGGTATCTATATGGTATATCTAAAGAACACATTTAATAAATTAAAATTAAAAGGGTGTAGCTTCTGTTTCCTTGGAAAAACGCTATGTTGCAGTGAAGGAGTAGGGAGGCAGAACAAAGAAGCCTCAGCCTCTTTTCTTATAATTTCTGGAATCCTTTGAGGGAAGCTATTTTCTTGATTGTTTGTTTATTTTTAAACTGCCATATGCCGCTCAAAACAAACATAATACTGACATGTGTTTGCAGCACAGATACGCTTATAGGCAGTGGTGCGCTGGAGCCAGCTCATATAGGCTTGTGAGAACTGATTTTCTGGAATTTTGTGAGCCGGTTGAAAGCAGAGCTGAGCTACCACGACTGGTGTGCCTGTCAGCTGTCCGGCGGCTAGCGGTGTGGTAGCAATGGAACCAGCAGAGCCGGTTGTTCAACATGTACCAGCACACCACTACTTGTGCATATGCACAGTCCTCCAACTTGCAGCAGTCAAGTGAATACATGGGAAGAAGGGTGTTCTCTTCTGCATCTCTTAGCATGATTGATTAAGATGTTTTCCCTGCTCTAGGGGACCTTGAAGCTCTGAAGAAAGAGATCTTTGTCTTAAAGGAAGCAGCTGCATACAAAATCAAGATCCACTTCAAAGTGAGTGACTTACCTGTAGAAATTTTCCAGAGCTGGAATCTATTCCACTTCTGCATATCTTTACTGCAGCCTCTTTTAGTGCAAATATGTACCCTGCTAGTTCACAAGTGTCACATCTGACAATTGAAACAAAGCATTAGCTAAAATAGGAAGTTTGTATTGCCTATAGGCACAAGAGCAGATTGTTGCAGAAAGGAAAGCGTTCCCATTGAATTTTGTGTTCTTTAATTCTTGTAGCTGGACTAATTATTTGTCTTCCACTACAGACAAAATAAACTTAAATGAAACCATTTAGTATATTATCCTTACGTTATAATATATTGTGCAACAAAACTGCTAAAAGGCTATAATTTTTCCCTATGTAGCTTAATTAGAAACAGAAAAACAGAAACATGAACTTGATTACTCTTCTTAAATGGAATTTTTTATTGTTTTAGCTTAATATGTATCATTGTTCCAGTTACAAATCCACCACTAAATTTCCAAACAGTGCATTAAAACAAATATCATTACTAAGTGTATTGTCCAAAAATATATTAGTTCTTTTCAAATACATTTAATCCTAAATATATCCAACTGCTGGTCTTTAAAAACCTATTCAGAAGTATGCCCTTCCCCAAAACCTTTACTTGACCGCTGAAATGTAAAAAGGTGCTCTGCAGCAAACAATGTCAACTGAGCAAAATGGGGAAGTGGTCACACTGATAGGCCACTTTGCTGAAACCTGCTTTAATTCCTCCTCCTCTTAAAGAGGAACAACCAGAATCAGACAAAGACAACTGCTAATTGTGCTGGATGTAGCATTTCACATCCACTGATGATTTACATTAACTCAAATTGTAAATCATAAGCAGACGCCAGCAGTTTCACTCTTTGGTGCAACGTAAAAACTAGCTGAAGATCTGGTGTTACATGTTACAGCTGTTGTGGGGAACTGATCTTAAATTGAACTACATAGTCTTTTTTTAGCTAGGCCTTTATTGTTGGGTGTATGATGATTTGGTCTGTTCAACTTACCTTTTACTATATTTTCAATTTAACGGTTTAACGGTTAGTCACCTAATCAGGAGCATCATAAACTGAAATAATAAATGAATAAATTGCTTATTTTACTCATGGAATGGTGTTTTCTCCCTACCATATCCCATTGCCAAAAAAGAGCAAAAGAGGGATGGTAGGAAGAATCACAAAAAGGGAAGCAGAATACCAGGAATAAAAGACAGGATTGTTATCAAGGAAGATAAGGACATTGAAAACTTGGGCTGAATTGCCTCACTCAGTGGACTGTTTTCCTCTTGCAGGTAAACAGAGAGATTGTATCTGGTTTGAAATATGTGCAGCATACCTACAGGAAAGGAGTGAAAGGTGAGTAAATGAAATCATTTTTTATTCTCTTCAGTATTTGTAGATGCTGCTGCTATAAATATAGCCCTGCGTGAGTGTTATTTCAAAAATTGCCGATGTGTTTGTGCTGAATAGCTCACCCTTCATGCCTTGTAGGTAAAGTGGTCCTTCCCTGGTGGTCTTTTTGTACAATGCAAATCTTGCAGGAAGCCTTTGCCTCTAAGCTGTAATACAGAGACTGGTATCCACAGGAGCAGAAATTGTTCTGTTTATATTTCTATTTGCATGGAAGCCACTGGACATATACTGTAGTTGGATGCCTGAAAGCCCGTTTCCTATAGACGTTTGCATGGTGTGCTCAGACATCAGAGAGAAAAAGTTATCTTATATGTGTAACATCGGAGGAGCGTACTTGGGCTACATCTCTCCTATCCAGTTTTAATTGCCCAAAAGTCTGTCTGTCTGTCTGCCTCCCTCCCTACCAGTCAGAAAAGACAGTTAAGAGGCTTACATAGCTTACAATAAGATTAAAAACAGTAAGTTATAAGAACAAAATTCTTTCACAAAAAAGAAAAAATGTAAAATAGTTTCAATAAAGTTTCAATAAAGGAATAGTCAAGCATAAAACATTCTCAGAACTGGAGGTTCTCCACTCACAGCAAAGCCACTCTCATGGCCCTTTGAAACAGTCAGGTTTTAATGACTTTCTGAAGATACAGTGATCTTCAGGGAAACTGAGGGAGGTTGGAAACTTATGTGAGAACACTGAAATGTGGAAATATTTAATAATCTTGTTAGATTCGGGGCATTTAAAAAAATACATTTTGGAGGTTTGCGGGATGCCATCTTGTTGCTATTCTCTATCATACTGAATATAGGTTAATGAAAGTGTCTCCCAAATACCTTTCTGGGAGTTGCGGTAGCAGCTGCAGATGACTTTACTGGGGGCTGATATGACCTGAAGTCAGTCCAGGTGGTGGAAAACTGCAGCCATGATTCATTAATTGTTTGCATTACATTTTAAAATCATTTGTGTTGTGTGTCCTGTCCTATTTCTGATCTGCCTTGTGATACACTGACTTGTTATGCCTTGTTCTTTCCTAGTGGACAAGGATGTATTCATGGTGGGCAGCTATGGGCCGCGGCCAGAAGAGTATGAATTCATGACACCTCTTGAGGAAGCACCAAAGGGCCTGGTGGCCCGAGGAAACTACTGCAATAAGTCTTTCTTCACAGATGATGATAAGCACAACCATCTCACCTGGGAATGGAACTTGGCTATTAAAAAGGAATGGACAGAATGAATTCTGCCTGATTTTCTCTCTTTGCTTCCTACTGCTGCTTGTGCTTATTCCATGTGTTTCAGTTTCTGGCACATGCATGCCATGCTTCTCCCACATAACCCAACCCTTTTATCGTCACAAGAAATTTAGCCAATACAGGCCATTGGATAGACTCTGTCTCTCCTCCTCCTACCTTGAAAATAATCACACAAAAATCAACAGGAACAAAGCATTTTTCTGGTTGCACAGTATCAATTCTTGAAGTGCCTTTGGTCGGAAGATACACAGTCACCAACCTAAACCAATTGTTATCAGGACACATCAGTTGACTGAAAGAGAGCTGGCTTTAGAATTTCTCTTTCCCCCCTGCATTACATGAAAAGATCTGTCTATCAGCAGGTAGTGTCTTGTTTAAATTTGTTTCCCAAAGTTGCATTTGGAAGCTTTGTCTTTAGTAATATGAGATACAGTTCCTGACCTGGCTTGTAAAGATTTCAGTGTCTTTGAAAATAAAGCCAATTTTGTCCTTTGCTTCAGAGTGAACTTCTTGTGTTTCTTACTATACAAGAATTTATTTTGCCCTTTACACATGAGGGAGGTCAAACCTCAATTCTACCTTCCACATGCCCCCACCCCCACCAGATCCAGGCACCTTATTTTTCTTGAATCATTTTAATAGTTTAGGGCATAAGCAGACCTCCATTATAGAGAATATAATGAGTATTGCCACTGCATCGCTCTGAGTGTCATGAGAAATAGATTGTACAGAGAGGGAGGAATATAGTTATGTCATCAGTATATGTGGTATCTTGCATGTTTCATTCTTTTGGTTAAGGCAGGTGCAGGCAGAACTGTTTTGCTTGGGAAGGGGCACCCTTTTTTTTAATGACATCCCTGGACCTATGGGGCTGAAATTTTGGGGAGTTTTCTTTGAAGGATGCTAGTGCATCTGTATAACATCTTCTCCTCTGAAATATGAATTGTGGAAAATCAACAATTCGCTCTGGATTTTGAAGTTTGATTTTGGATGTGTCTGGGAGGCCTGCAAAATCAGGGCAGGAGATGTATGTGCCCCACAAGGTTGTTGATCTGTGAGGTAAGGTGATACAAGGACTAGCGGATGATTTAATGCTACGTTCGGAATCACAGAATTAAGAAACAAAATGAATAAGACAACCTGAAGAATGTTCCCTATATGAATGTTATTCTGTCTAATAGGCAGAAATTACTGGAATTCTGTAAGAAAGCAATACTCATTTTATAGAAACCTAAAATCACAAGGATGGGAGGTGGTGCAAGAAAAAAGTACAAGAGATAAGAGATGTTAAATGAAACAGCCACAAAACAAATTTTCAGGAAAAAGATTTTCCAGGTTCTCTAAGTTTGAATTCCAGTCCATAAGATCTGTGGGTGATATTAGTAAAGGCCAGAAAACAAGTACCAAGTACACTTAAGAAAATAGGACTGCAATATTTAGCCAATTGAAAATATTTTTATTTCAATTAAAAATACGTATGTAATGAAATTGGTGGTTTAATTTTTATAATTAAAATATTTGTACCTAGTCTCTTAGTATGAGTTTCTAAAGGTAATGTTTGAAAATATCCTATTATTTCTTCCTATGCAAGCTTCTTTGAGAAGGTTTCTTTCCCATTTTCCAGGAAGGAATGTCTCTTCTGTGCCTCAGCAGGGACCAAGAAGGGGTAAAAATTTGTTACAATATGAAGATTTAATTCAAAATCAATAGTGATTTTTCTAATTGAATGAGCTCTTACTAAAAATGGTTTTAATGCTAGCCAAGGGTCCCCTGGTTGTACAGAAGTAAACAGAGTTATGTTAACTTACCCTTACTTTACTGTTTTTGTGTTTTATCTGCCAAGCTTTGAAAATGGACCTCATCTTACAAATGGAATAATGAGATTTATTACAGGAGACATTTGGAGCTTATAGCCCCACTAGTTTCTTATCAGAAGCAAAAAAAGGTGCAGGTGGCCATTCCCACCTGTTTCACTCCCACAGCTTCTGGAGCTGTTACATCTGATTAAGCGACAGTTCTTGAAGTTGTTTTTCCTACCAAAACAGGATAGCTGGCAAACAGAAAAGAAGTCAGAGCAATGGAAAACTCCCTCTTGCATACTTTTCTTACAGTTTTTCTCAGTGGTGTGCTCCTGTTAGGATCCGGAGAGAAAAATTCTTCATCTGAAGGTAAGCAAACCTGTCTCAAGTTTAGAAAAAGAGGTAGTGAATAGTCTAGGAAATCGTATCAATGGAGAAAAGGAGAGCGGCATCTAGATCAGTTTCTGAAGCTGGTGTCCTTCAGGGGTGTTGGATTCCCACCCCCATCACCTGCAGGAAGCATGGCTATATTAGCTTGGGTTAAGGAAGGGTAACCCAATTGAGGGGCAGCATGGGAATGCTGCTCTAGAAGGCAGCACACTCAAGTCTTAGCTAAAACACACAAGAAGATTAGGAAAATCTCCGGGAAAATCTGAACTATGGTTTTCCTAGGAAGCATCAAAAGGAGAGATTGTAGCACAGACTGGTCCCTTTCATCTGTATAATCAGGTGAGATCACCATAAACCAAATTGCTACTTATTTCATTCCAAATTACTATTTATTATGAAATCACACAAATAGCACCCTCAGTTCTTCATGATGGCAGATAATACCAGAGGTGGTAGTAAAGCAATTCATGCCTTGGTCTTCTATTTAAAAAGAATCACTAAGAAGAGTAAAATCCAATTGCATAAAACAACAGTAAGGGGCAATACATTGGCCATGAATAAGGCTTGAAGCCTAAATGCAGTCAGTCATCCCTCACATCCGCCTGTCCCTTAAAAACCAGAAGGAACAAGCAGGTTTCCTCATCAGCAAAATCAGGTGGCTTTAGGCCTAACTTGAGAAGTGGGATTTTAAACATCAGGTTCTTCAGCCAAGAATGCCTTCCATGCTGCAAAGGCTCTTGCTTCATGGCAGGTTGGCAGCAGAACCAGAAAAGATGGACACTTTTTCTACTGGTTATATTATTCCCAGGCAATGTTCAAAGACAAATATGTGAAAAAATAAATTGTCCAGCCGGTGAAGATTTACTGATATGAACATTCAAAGCAGATAGTTATGACAATGGGCAGAAATTGGCTGTAAAAGGATGCTGGCTAAACAGTACTTCCTTTCTATTTTCTCTAGATACTGTCAAAGAAGGGAGGAAGCCTGTGCTTCTGGAAGATATCCCAAGTACTAAAGCCTTCATTGATGGAGCTGAGGTGGCAGTCATTGGATTCTTTCAGGTCTGCTGAGATGCAACAAGATACTGAGAGATTGGTTTTACACAAGGCATACTATTTTTCAGTCCCACAGGAAAGGACTTTCTTCTCATTGCTTTCAAAAAGAATCAAGATTTATCTTTTTTAAATTCAGTCCTTGCTGCTTTAATGTTGCTTTGAAAATAGTTTATTAATGTTCTATATTATTATTTTGCTATGATTTGAATATGTATACTATTTTAGGGACTTGAGAAAAGTGTCACAGAAGTACTTTAAACTAACAAATTTTGCTAATTGAGGAGCTGACTATGGAAAGTTGGAATGGTATAATTAGCATGTTATACAATGCTTTAATGTCAACTGATCCAGGAAAGATTCCTCTGCCTCTTACATATATGCAAGACAAATCCAAGTTCAAAAACATTAAAGCCATATTTTCCAACCTGCTGCCCTCCAGATGTGCTGGGTCAAAAATATCTGGAGGGCACCAGGGTGGGGGAGGGTTGCATTATTGTATCAATGCCAAACTAATCTCAAGGGCACATAATATTTTTGTCTCTTTTCTCAGCATGTTTTCTGAAGGTTGTTTCTCACAGTCAGAGCCAGCTCAGCACATGATAACTTCATGCAGCTGCCAGGGCTACAGGAAGGTTTCCCCTGGAGTCTCCTCAAAGGGCACCAATAAACCCCATCAGTAAACCCTATTAAACATTAATGAGCTACAACCCATAATTTCCATCCATGTTGTTTGGGAATTATGAGAAGTATAGTCCAATTTATCTAAAAGGTATGAAATTAAGGAAGGCCCATGTAAATTCTACTTGCAAGAATGTGTTCAGGTTAGACATTTTTCTACTATGGTTGAAAATGGCAGAAACATGCTATTCTTTCCACAAAGATAGTCCAACACATTTTGCTATTTGAGCGGGAACAGGAACCCTCTTCCCTGCACCAGTCAAAGACACTATATCTGAAGTTGGCTAAATAACATTGACGCCACGGACAAAAAATCTTGGAAATGCTTCTCTCTAAGAGTAAAAATACAACAGCAGTAATAAACAATTTTAAAAGTAAAAAATTGATGGCTTTAACTGTCTGAAGCAGGCTGCTTCAATCTCATTATGGAAGATTACAATAGACTACGAATTTAAAAGACCTTTCTGAGGTTTTGTGTATTTTAAGTGATCTTAAAATGCATCTTCAATGGAGGCTGTGAAAATAAATAGCCACCAGAGGTCAGCACTCTTTCCTTAAATTGTAGCTAAGTTTAAAAGACAGCCAAATTGGAGGAATTTCTTACAGAATTATTAGCTTTCCTTTGGAATTTGTCTTGCTTTCATTGTATGTTGTACTTTTTAAAATTCTGGTTCTCTCCATTTTGCCTTTCCTCTGCATTATCTTATTGCTCCTGCCCTCTTTTTGTTTTTCTGCCTTTTCCTCCCACTGCATCTCTGTAAGAGAATAGCCATGCTACTCAGAAATACTGCAGGGCATCTGTAGCCCTCTATATATTATTGAAGCACCACTCTCAAAACCCTACCATAAAGGTCGCTGGTGAAGACGTTGATGCCCTTTGGTGAGGCTCCAGGGGAAACCCTCCTTAGCCCTGGCAGCTGCATGCAGGTTCTGGGAGTTCTAATTCACCAAAGTCTGGGCAGTCACAGACAGTCCCCTTTGCTGCCATAGGCAAACCTTTCTTAACAGGTACAATCAAGAGCTGGCCTAAAATCACTCTTGTCTAATTATGAAATGGCCCTCTGAAGAACACCAGACTGGGGAAGGCTGTTGTAGGCTGATGAGATATTCTTTCTCTCTTTCCACCTTTCCCTGGGAGCTGTATGGGCAATAGTCAGGGTATCTTGGGTAGGATGCGGGATGCAGGGATGTTACATTTTCATTCATTGTTTCCTTTTTATCTATCTATCATCTCTCTCTCTCTCTCTCTCTCTCTCTCTCTCTCTCTATCTTTGTACCCTAAAATAAATTAAGCCTTGGTAAAGTGTCAATTGTTGTAATTCTGTTTAATTTGCCTCTTGCCCTGGGAGCTTCAGTGCTGAATGATAGTGGCTGATAAACCACTATTTAAATAATGCAGCAAATTAAATTTCTGAAGTGGGACCTGCTCCCTGATGGTAGAATTCCATTGCAAGAAAAGCTCTAACAGAATTTTCATACCTTTTCCTGTTCCCAGAATTTTTCATGGGATAGCTATGAGGGTTAAACTTACAATGTATATGTACACTATAGTGTCCCAAAATCTTTTTCAATTTGTTCACTATTTTTTCAGGATTCAGAAAAAAACGAAGTTTTAAAGTTCTTTACCATGGTAGAAAATATGCCAGATGTACCATTTGGGATCTGCACCAATTCTCAAGTTCTTTCTCATTATAATATCACCAGAAATACCATCTCCCTCTTTCGTATGGTAGGTTTGCAGTTCTGCTTCTCCCTTGAATAATATCCAAATGCTATAGCTGCTAATAGGTATAAACTAGGATTTTTTTTCAGTCATACTTTTGGTATGTAGGAATCTATATGATATTCTAAAGTTGGGTACATATAACAAGCTTAAGTGAGTCAGTGGCAAGGGTAGTGTCTTGTGATTTGCTAACTCAATCAATTTTGGAGTAAGAACAAATCAGTTTTAACCCCAAACTATATTAGGGCAACTCTTGATTTATTTTTCTTCCATGAGAGTCAGTTGTGCTGTATAAATTCAAAAACTCAGTGGACTGTTGAGCATCCTGCTCAGCTAGTCATCAGAGGTGAAGAGATGGAGTTGTGTGAAGAATTGCCAAAACCACAAGATGCTTCATTACAAAACTTGTTGCTATGTCCTGTTAGCCATGCCTCCTCAATATTGATGGGTTGCATTAAGTCAATGGAGAGCCAGCATGATGTAATGGTTATGATGCAGGACTAGGAGTAGGGAAGCCTATGTTCTAGTCCTCCTTTATGCATGGAAGCCAGCTGGATGTCTGTGGGCCAATCAACTCCAAAACAGCATCAGATACTGTAACAAGCCATCTGAAAAATGAAACCTGTTGTGCATCATGCATTGATAAGTTTTGCTGTAAGAACTCAATGACTCAAATACAAAACAAGTAGATCCTACAGTGAAGCACTTAAGAACAACAGTCAACAACATGTCAATGAGGAGTTTCCATTGACAGAATGAAAGTTTGCCAGGACTCTTCTGGCACAGGGACTCATGGGATAAAGGAAGGACTGAACACAGTTGGTTGAACTCTTCATTTACCCAAATGGCAACCATCAACCAGGTTTCCATGACTATGTGCTTGATTGATCCTTGATTGGTCGAAGCATGTTGCATGAATGCAACCCAGGAGTACTTCCAGGTAGAAAGCTCTATGTGCAAACTATCAAAATATTATGTAACTATCCAATATTTTCCTCCTTGTTTGTAGGGAAAAATGGTAAATGATGCAATAGGAAAATGGGAGTGTTACAGCTAAAGGACAACACTGTTTAGTCTGGTGTAAGATACCATAAATGAGGCAAAGAAATTGCCTCATTACACCATCATCTGGATGCAGGCAGAGGTAGAGGTATGAAAGGATGTTTCCAACAGTAATAGGAACAAATTATGAATATTTTGGATAAGAAAGGTACCCAATGGGGATGCTTGAATTTAAAAAAAGAACTTCTCAACGTCAATGGAATATTTTGGAATGGCTTTAATTTAACTCCAACATGAAAAAAAAACAGATCAAATGATATTAATCGATTAGTACCCAGTTTTGTAAACTTGGGTAACTTATACTTTTTTCCAAAATTAAATAATAGCAGCTCTGCTGTGCTTATTCTCTGTAATATACTTGTTCATCACCTTGCTGTTCCAAGATCCATACATCCCCAACTTTACCTTGGTGAACCTGTGTTTAGTTTCAGCCCAGGAGGATTGCACTAACTGCTTGGGTATTATGTTCTTTATGAAAAAAAATTATCTGCTTTATCCAGCTTGGGCCCATGGAACCCAAAATAGTATATGGTACCTTTTTTCCTAAATGCTATCACTTCAGAACTTGAAAAGTAAAATGAAGAGAAATAGCAAGTTTGAATGTAAAGATATCTTAACGGAATGATTGTTTGGTTTATAGTACTAGCATAACATTTATTGCACTAGTATCCTAGCATGCATCTATATTATAAAACATCTCTTTGATATGTTTGGCATGGATTGTCTCTGTATTTGCATAGCTATGTATGTCTAAACATGCAAAAGCATTAAGCAGATCATTTGCTTTTCTATAATCTGAAAAGGGATCAGCTGGCACTGTTGGTGACTGCTGCAAAATGTTTTGTGGTTGAAATGACCCAGGCCTAAAGTGTCCTATTCCAACTGGCTGTTTCTGACTTATCGGAAGTGTCCCAACATCATTCTGACTTTAGTATCAACATTTCAGCCTCCAAATAGACCATTCTGATTATACTGAAATGCTGAAACAGTCCAAATCCAAATACTTCTGGTCGGGTTAGAACAGCCCATCCAGAGTTTTCACTATGAAACTTTTTGCATAGATCTACTTAACAGTGATGAGTATTTATTATCTAATATGATTTATAATGGCATTCCTATATTTGCAAATTTTAGGGCCTTCACCCTATTTTGCGCCTCTATTATGAACCTTGATTTTTTGTTATAACCTTCAGCTTTCTTGCTTTTAGACTCAATGTTAAGTAATAGGGAGTTTAAAATGGATAGAGTGAAATTAAATCATACCTGCAAATTAACTATGGTCAGGAAGATATTTTTTTTCTTTCCTGGAGAGGTGGCTAAGCTAACAATGCCCTTATTTACTTCCGTGCTGAGGTAGAAGAAGGAACAGAGTAGGCGTTATAAACACAGGCCCCACTGATTAAGTTGAACTTGCAATTGACTGATTTGTACAGAAAATCCTTTAGGTTGCTTTGAGTAGAGCTACTGGTAGCAACTTCCTTGGCCATTTAGTATGCTGTCTGTATAAGTGCTGTTTTTATCATCTTAAACTATCATAGAATATGTCAGCTTGATCAAAAACAGTCCATTCCCATTATACATCTGATTAATACTTCTGTTGACAGTCAGCATGCTATAGTGGCTAAGGTGCTGGAATGGAGTGGGGAAACCCAAATTGTACTTCTGTCAGACAAGGAAGCCAGCTGGGTGACCTTGAGCCAGTCACTTTCTCTCAGGAAGAAGGCAGTGGCAAACCACTTCCAAAATTGTTGCTAAGAACACTGCATGGACCTATTCATGTAGGGTAGTTGCCAGGAGTCAGGACTGACTTGAAGGCCCCCTTCCCCCTTCTACTATTGAAAAGGATCTGGTCACCCCAGGTTAGTACAGATAGTCCTCACTTACTGACTGTCTTCTTTAGCAACCAGTTGAAATTACCACTGTGTAAAAAAAAAGCTTTGCGATCAATCCTCACATTTATAATAGTCGCAGCATCCCACGGTCACGTGACCACCATTTGGGCAATTCACAGCTGGTGTGTATTTACGACCATCACAGCACCCTGCAGTCACATGATTGACATTTGTGTGCTTCCCAACTGGCTTGTGACAAGTAGAATTAATGGAGAATGCGGAAGTAAAATCGTAAGTCGCAGTCACATGATGTTTTGCTTAATGACCAAATGGGAAGTGATGTCATAAATCTGCCATGGTCATGTGATTTTCTGCTTCATGACTGGTGCTCAGCGACAGAGTTGCTGGTCCCAATTGTGGTCACTAAATGAGGACTACCCGTATTATGTAGAGATGGAGGGATAAATAACCAACTAACTGGTGTATTGGGCTACATCTTCACAGCTAACATGTTAGCTGGAGATGACAGGAATTGTAGTTATATATCTAGCAGCTATATATCTAGACAGTTATATATGTAGAAAGCACCAGACTGGGCATGGCTGGGTACATTATTAAGTACTTTTGGTGGCTTTCTGTTTAATACCTGAAATTCTTTGGAGTATCATCATCATTATTTCAACTCCAGTAGGGTTGCCCACACTTTTTTTTTGGTCACAGCTCCTGACTATATTTGAAACAGAAATTACACAGGTTAAATCTTTTCTAGACCTATAGCTCCCCATCAGGAAAAGTTTCCCATGCTGTCTGGGAGCTGTTAGAAGCACAGGAAACGTGACATGGGGCCCTGATTTGGTCGGAGTTTCATTAACTCCTTCTTAGCACATACTTGGAACAGTTTAAAAAGTTTGAAGGATTGATTCTCCTCTAAACAAATAAAAGAACAAGGCGTAGAATTCATAGCTGGACAGGACCTTTTGGTTATAGTTCTAACTGTTATTTTAAAAAGAGGGGAAATATGTGTAAAGTTTAGTGGCAGCTGTTAACCTATTTAGAATGGGATAGTCTCAGTTCCCCAAACTCCCCACTTCCAATATATATGAAGAATAATAATTTGGAGTGTGTTGGGATGACTCACCATTTTTAGCCTTGTATATGTAATTTTAACAGGTGTGCTACAAATGAAATATTTCCATTTAGTCATGTTTTTTTCTCTTCTAAAACACCACAGCTTTATGACATCAGTGGAATTAAACATAATTATTTCAGGTTATCCTGAATACATATCATTGATCCCACCCTTCCTGAACTGGTTATTTATATTGGACAAACTAGTGGATGCAACTGAGATTAATTGATGTTGACAGTGCATTAACACAGAAATATGTATTGCCAGTTATCATAGAAGTCAATTTATATAGAGAGCTTTCTTCTTTGGAATACATTGAGAAGAAATTAAAAGACAGCAGGAAAATGAGATAGGAACTTGGAATACTTAGTTGTCCATAGAAATTTGAATCCACAGAAATGCAAACCAAATGACCACAATAAACCAAGCCCAGCATAATTATTTCAGCTTTCTCTACTCAAAATGGATAGGGAATATGACTAATTATACTCAAAGAATTATTTGGATCATTGTCTGAAGGACTAAGAAAGTTCTCAATTAGTTTATAATACAAGCCTATGTGTATTCACACAGAAATAAATCCCGTTGTGTTTACTGGGGAATATTCTTCAGGGAGTATAGATTTATAGCCTGAAACTAGAAGTGAAAGAAATGGCATTCACTGTACTCCCTCCAATAAACATACTTCATAGTCCTGGCCCTGATTTGAAGCCTGATTGTTTTTATGAGACAAGCTTCATGCACTGTGATGGAATACAACAGATATTTTCAAATGTTGTTACATAGATCATGCTTAATGAAAGAAAAAATCTATTCTAGGGATGTGGGGGAAGGTGGTTGTGATAAATGATAAATTCAGGGGGTAGCAGAAAGAGCAGCAAAGCATATATTCCACGTGATTTGTCCTATTCCTCCCAAATCAGGCTGCTGCTCTTAAGTAAAGTGAAGAATGTTGTTCTACCACCTGTGTGGTTAACATGAAGGAGAGGACATCATCTTCTACTTTACCTCAGCAACGTGCCTTGAACCTAACCCAAATCTGAGTAAATGTAATTGAAGTTTTGCCTGCAGTAAAGATTTCCTAAACTATGAAGCTTACAGATTTACCTTTCCTTGTCTATGGCCTGACTGCCTACAAACCTTTCCTTCTTACATAGTTTTCTTGTCCATAGAATGGGTTTCCCCTTCATGTAGTTGCCACATTTGCTGTGATATTGTAGAGCAGTGGGTCTCAACCTCAGCAACTTTAAGATGTATGCACTTTTAATTCTCTACCCTGGTTTTTTAAAAAATATCTAAAGCTCTGAAAAAATGCAGATGTTCAAAACACTGTCTATAGTCCGTTAAAAATAAAAAAGGCTTTGCATCCAAAAAAAGCTGATAGTTTCCCACTATCACTGGGTCTGTGTTAGATCTTGTAAAACGAGCAAGTAAGCTTTTGTTTACTGAGGTTGGCCTTGGATATATTAAGAGGCCTTGAAAGTACCAGAGTTTTGCAGTCAGAAACTAACCACACTACTCCAGGCCTAATCCAATGGCATTGGATGAGTTACCCACCCTCCCCAAATAATTTCCTTAAGAAGGTCTGCCTGAGCATATATGTATATATGTTACCTCTCTGATACAGGAGAGTCTTTATGTAACAGCAAAATATATAAAGCATTGGAATAGGGTTGATCTGTTTTTGCAGAAGTCTGTAGTCCATTCCAACCCCCAGTAAAGGCTTTTTCCACTGACTCTGGTGGTCTCTGAGAGTATCTCAAGGGTTTATGTGTCTGGCTCACACTTGTTTTGTACCAGTTTAACACTCCTTATTTTCCATGGAGTTACTTTTGATTTCTTCCCAAACCAGTGAAAGAAGAATTAACATTAACTGCTGCTATGAGGTTTGAAGGTATATAGTAATAAAAAAGTCAAGGGACTTTCTATAGAAAAAAGACTGGGGCAGGTTATCTCTGGAGAGAAGAACACATTTACTTGGTGGGTATAATAGAATATATAGGTGTGTATTGCCCAGGATTTCTCTCCTCCCTCCCTTTCTCTCTCTCCCTCTTGTACAAAGGTTCAGTTATACTCTAGCCATACATACATCAATAAGGTAATTTAACTGAGCACCCAGTTGCTCCTCTGGGGCTTGCTGTTGAATTTTTGTTGCTTGCCTGTCTGTTAGAGGACTGTCAATAGGATCCAGGAAGATGCAAGCAGGAGATCTATTCCCCAAAGTGGAGTTTTTGGAGTCTGAATATTTTTCCTTGATCTTCTGGAAACATGCCTGTATTTATTGGAGAGGATTCTTGCTTGCACAGTGTTTCCAGGAAATCCATACATGCTTATGCCAGTGTTTATTGGGTCTAGAAGTAATGAAATTAGCAGATGAAAGTTTCAAAAAGCAGAGGTTAGTTTTTAAAAGATCTCATTCCAGAAGTCCCACAAACGCTAAAATAACCCACCTTGTTTTTAGAATCCAGGATAGTTTAATGCAACTGCTAATAGTTCAGAAATTTCTGTTAGCTATTTCTCTAGCTAAACCAAAAAGCAAAAACAGTATTGCTTCAGTTTTCTAGAATAGTCAGTACTATGTTGAGCAAAAGCATAGTATATATGTATGTGGGATGGGAAATGAATGGATCAGAAATTTGTTTGGAGAGAGGCAGAAGTCTAAAAATCTATCTAGAAATCATACTGCTCAGAAGTGGGGAGGTTTGATGCAAATAAAGTTTGGACTTGAAGCATTATATTGGCTATCCTTCCTTGTTGCACTTGCAATGTTTTCTGCAAGTATTTTAAAGAACAGTGGCTGGAGTGCAGTGGTGATAGTAAGATTATTTGCTTTACTTCAGGTGGATAATAAAAGGCAAGATTTGGAAATCCAAGACAGTAACAAAATCGATGTTGTGAAGTTGAGTCGCTTTGTCCGAATCAATGAACTCCGTTGGGTGACTGAGTACAACCCCATGGTAACAAAGGAATTTTCTAAAACCTAACCAGTATATTTGATTGCTGAGTTTATAGTGATTTATATAGGTTTAATTTACTCATATCTTTCTAGGCAAAAGAACTGATATATTAAAACCAGAGTTTTATTGTCAGTTTATCTGTTATCCACCTTTGCCCAAAGTGAATCGCAGTAGCATGTGCTTGGTTCCTGTCCCGTAATGCAGAAGGGCATAGCCTGAGACTCCAGAGCTAGATGTGGCCCTACCAAGCCTTGTACAGGGCTTCCAGAAACCTCAAAAATTAGTGAATTGTAATTTTAAATGTGTCAAAAAGAGAAATAATCCTATTAAGTATATTTAATTGCAATTAAATGAAAACGCAAATTATATTTTCTTTTAGTCCTTGCCCTGATCTCTTCTTTTTGGAATATGACTGGGAAGCAATGCCATTCAAAGGCAAATTGTAGTCTTTGGTCTGGAAAAAGTTGTGCAGCTGTAATGTAAGGTTTATAGTAGATGATTGCATTTCAGCTCTGCATGTGAAGAACGCACTTCTTGCTGAGATTTCTTTTCTGCCCATATTGTGGGTTAATTGGCAGAGCATCATCCATGTCTGACTTGGTGTGCTAAACTTTTCTTGAGTTTCCTACATGCCACCAGTCTTGCCGTCTTTCATGGAAAGAGAAATGGAGCTTTGAAACTGAGGGCCAGACTATTCTGGACCTCCCACAATGAAGAGTCCCAGTGCTCTGAGCTGGAAGGTTCTTCAAGAAGTGCACTCCCTGACCTTTTCTTGTTAATTCTGGAAGCCTCTCACATATTCCTCTTTTTTATGGAAAAGCTGGCAGGGTCTGACACAGAGGTCTTTCTCTTTCTCTCTCTGAGGTTGTGTGAGGCACATGGAGGAGCTGCAGGTCAGCTGCAGGCTCTCCAATCCTCTGTTTGGCTTGTGGGAGCAGCAGCTGCAGTTCAGGAAGTGTGAGGGGGAGAAAGGGGAAAGGAAAAGTCAGATGACAAATTATCTAACGCTGTGCAAGGAGACCACTGGCAGTGCCAGATGACTGGAGGCTGCTCATAGAGGCTTAGTGTATGCTGCTCAGTCATCCCAACCCCAGGTGATGTATGCCTTCTTTTCGTGTTCTCCTCCAAGCTGCTCAACCTCGTGGCTTCCAAACTCAGTTCCAGATGATGTTTTCCAGGTTTCTGCTAGGTTTTTATAAATTATGATTGTAATATTAGGGAGAATACACATATGGTCATTTCAGCATCAGTGCTTTCAAGAAGGTTTGCCTTCACTCCATTCTGACTCAAAAGAGCACACTATGCCATGTAGCAAATTTAATTAAATTCATGATGAAAGCAAACAGTCCATTTATTAAAAATTACTGGAACATAAAATTTGAAATTGTACTTAAACATTTAAATCAATAAGGAACAACAAAGACTGCAACTGAAAAAGATGTGTCATTGAACTCAGTGGAACTTCCATTGAATTGTAAAGTAAGAGTGGGGTGGAAATCTCCAAATGAGTATTGAAAGGTACAACAGCATCAACGATGCCAAATATAAAAACTACCATTAAAATGAATGTTAAAGAAAATTTGCCACTTCTGGTGTGGACTGCAGGAAGCCTTAAGTTGGACAAGGTGATTTAGCCCTTGACTTATTTATTTTATTTATTCCATTTCTATGGCTGCCCATCCTAGACAAACACCAATTTCATGTTTCCTATATTAAAATGCAAAGTGGGAAAGCAGCAAACAATCGTAAAATCAATTAAAACCAAGTATAAACACAATACAAAAATAAATATATAAACAAAAATTATAACCATAGATGGCAATATAACCAGAAAACAGGGCTCTTAACACACTCGGGGCCCCAGGCCCAGGCACACAACCAGGTCTCAAGGCCTTATGAAAGGCCACCAGGGTCAGGGACATCCTGATCTCTGGAGGGAGAATGTTCCAGAGGGCAGGGGCTGCCACAGAGAAGGCAACCCTCCTAGTCCCTGCCAGCCAACGTTCCTTGGCTGACGGGATCTGTAGCATGCCCAACTTTCTGGACTGAACTGGACAGGTAAAAACAACCTTCTCTAATGCCCTTTACCAATGACATGCCTGATGTACAAACATAGGGGGATGTGGGATATAGATTATACAGAGGAAGATGTGCCAACACTAGTCATACTTTCCTCCTCTACGTATGTTTGTTGTTATATAGGTGGAAATGTGAAGAGTACTCTTGGTTTCCTTGAAACCAGCCGATATCTAGGTTCAATAGCTCTACATACATCATCGTGAAATATTATTTACGTCAGCACTGCAAATAGAAATAACTTAAAAAAAACTAAGAGATTTAACAAAATGAAACAAATCAAATGTCAGGCAAATTTCAAAATAGTAACCAATTTTGAGTCTTAGGATATTTCAACCAGTTGTGTTTTTCAAAGATTAGTAGACAAGCTTGGAATGTTTTTGGTGCTGTTATAATAGATGTAGCAGTGGACACAATGCCAACCTAAGCCCTTATCTGCAGCCACCCACCATCTTTATTTTCTCTTTACAGTTACAGGTCCAACCGGAGCATACCAGCTTCCCATGAAAAAAAATATAAATGTGATTTAAAGGACAGTAAAAGTCGTAAACGACTTGTCGGCAACTAACAACAACAACATAAAAATGAAAGAGCAGCTTTGTAGATACCAAAACACATGCTTGTGACTTCCACAATGCTTACCTCTGATACTGAACATCATCTGTGTTTGCTGTTTCTCTAGATCTTTAACTCATTGCATTCTCTTCCAACACCTGACTATAAATTTATCTCATGATTCTGAGGGCTTCTATCTTATTTTGAACATAATAAGGATTTAATGCTTACATTCTCTAATTAACATATTACTTGACTTGTTCTGTTATGCTGACAGACTGCAGTAGGCCTCTTTAATAGTGCTGTTCAGACCCATCTTCTTCTATTCAGTGACAAGACCTCCCCACTGCACACTGAGAGGATTAACAAGTACCGTGAAGCAGCAGTAGCCTTTCAAGGCAAGGTAAGTCTGAAATGTTCCTAGTCAATATCATAATAGATGTTTGGAAGAGGGACTTCAGCTTACATCATGTTTCCAATATTAAAATGCAAAGTGGGAAAGCAGCAATAACAGGAGGATTAAATGTGAGTGGGTGATACCCTATGAAACCCCACTGCTTTCCCGCATCAAATTACCTGCCAAACTCTGTCCTCACTTTCAGTTCTGCTGGATAGATCATTGGAAAACATGCTTGGTTTGACCAGTGCACTGAGATATCTCTTTAGCTAGACTGTGCTGTTTCGTTATCATTAATTAGATAAGCAACTGCCTTAGTTTACAGCTAGAAAAAAATACTCAAGGTTGTTAGTCTGCATATTTCATGTTCAGTGGGAAGCTTTAGACAGAGGAACAAGAAATAAGGTAGAAATATGTGAAAGAAGTTATGAAATACACCAATGAATTGTAGATAGAAAAACATGGCTTTAGAACTAAGGTAGGAGAATGACTTAGATGTGGGCATTCCAGTGCTTGGTGCCCAGACTCTGTCTTTCTGATGACCTTAAATCCCATTCCTTTACATCTCTCTATTACTTTGTAATTAGGGGTGAATCTCTCCTATCCTCCCTTTATTACCAATATTGCACTTGTGGTATTCTAAAAAGAATAAGTTAAATTAAATGTGCAGCTAATATGTGTCATTGATTACAGCACATTATCAAAGGGTATTTTCTTTTAATAATCAAGTTTACCTGGTACTGCAATATGGAAATGTAATGGTATGTGGGAATGACTGGGGGGGGGTGAGTGGGGGAGAGATGCTGCCTAGGGAATGATCAGATAAGAGAGGGTAGAGCCTGCAGCTACATAATGGACAGAGAAAGAAACTCAGAAGGGACCCTCCCTAACTTATCAGGCCATAAAAGAGATGGAGGGACATTTGTACTTTCAAACTTGCAGGATTCTGTTAATGTAGCCTTGCAATAAAGTAGAATTAGTTCATCTGGTCATGTTTCCTGTCTGGTCTACTTGGGAAGGCTGACAGAAATGGAATGAAATTCTTTTATTACAGAACAATCCAAACATAGCCACTCAGAAATATATCCTGCTGAATTCAATGGGATTATTTTCTGAAGGCTCATACATTCCTCCAACCACAGCACGGACATGTCCTGGAAACTGTGTCTATATGGCATGTCCTAATAATGTTGCCCTCAACTCATCCCCAGTCCACAGATGAGGTGGCTTAAAATTGTCCTTAGCTGTTCCAGATTAAAAGTAGTGCTTTCTCCATTTCCCCAGACACATTTTTTTTTTACTGTGGACACAACCTAGAATGTTTCACTGACAATGTGACTGATATCATGGCCAGGGGCTGGGCATGTCCCCCCTCCCCCTGGTTATTGGCACTGCCTTCTATGGTCACTTTGCCTTGGGATGCTGAAGAAACCAGACACGTCAGATGTTACATAGGCTTCATGCTGTTGAAGGAGCAGTAAGGCTGTATTTAAATAACAGGGTCAAGGGGGAGACTAAGAGACCTGTGTTGCACAAAAAGGTAGTTTGGTCCAGGAAACAGCTGAGTTCTGCATGCTGTGTTTTGCTGCTTCTGTGTTCAGCAAGTGCACGACAGGTTTTCTGCTGCTTCTGTTGACAAGGGGATTCATGGGGGTGTACTTTCTACTGTTTTTATTACTTTAGGGGTAGCATCATTTTGCCTATTCCAACAGCTATTTCTATGCCTGCTTGCTGCCAGCACCACCATTCCCTTGCAGCACTAATCAAGGACAATGCTTGTTCATTATTGATCTCATCCTGTACCTTTCCTCCACATCTTTCAGCCCAACTGACAAGTCACTTGCAGCCCTTTCTCTACAACTGTGACCTGTCATTTGGTCTATTTCTGATCTTGGGTTCAATAATCAATAGACACCATGTTCAGAATTAGCCAACTGATGGGTCACAGACATGGAGCACCTCTGCACCTGCAAACTATTAGTTGGGCAACTTGATAGTGGGCTAAACCTGCTGTTCATAGCACTCATCAACACTCACCTGTCCCTCTCCTACTACATGGTAAGGAGAGCCTTTGGTGGTTGGTTTTCCTGCTGGTAGATAACAAAGCCAAGGAAATCTACCAATCACTTTCTTTACCTTGTCCAGCATTAAATATCTGCAGGCTAAGCCATTAGCCAGTCTGTTTGTGGCAGAATAGGATTTGACAACAAGAGCAGTAAAAGTAGGCCAGTTGAATCATGAACTGGAGGAAAACAGTGTTCCAAGTGAGTATGCATATGACTGTGACTTTACAGAATTTGGAAGGTCTTTCGCTGAACAGCATAGTACAATTCACCAAATGTGAGCCCATATATGTTTTTGGATTAGATTGCATAAAATAGCAACAATATACATTTTGATGCATACAGGAATGTAAAGCTTATTAAAACAGGGAATATTGGTAGGATAATATTACTGATCCAAATATTCCAGATTCCCATGGTGAAATCTGGCTTTTTTCAGTTGTGGAATTTAGTGTACAATACTACACATGATTAAGTATAAATAAAATTAATCAATAAACTTGCAACAAGTTAACACTTCTTTGAACAAATTTAGAAGACTTAGAGGTTGGGTTCAGAAAACAACTCTGTCCAAATATTATTGTCCTTTGATCCCTCATTTTTATAAATATGTCATCATATTTATTTGCTCCATGAATGATTTTTTAAAAAAATTATGTTTTTGTTCTTCTTTCTTTGTAGGTTCTTTTTATCCTGGTGGACATCAATGCCAAGGGTAATGATCAGGTTCTGTCTTATTTTCACTTAAAGAAGTCCCAGCTGCCTGCACTGGCTGCCTACTACACTGCAGATGAAGAGCAGGATGTGCTGCCTCTGGATGAAGTCTCTCTGGAGAGAATAAAGGATTTTTGTAATGCCTTCTTGGAGAGAAAGGAAGGAGTGAGTGTACAGGATGACTTTTTGCATACATGATTCCTTGACTGGCCAACAGCTTGCTGTTCCCTTAACATCATCCTGGAAATTTGGTGCTAGCTTTTCTCTCCATATCAATAACATTCCCAGCTTTATGCCTGAGAAAACTGTAGGGTTTCAAAACATTTCTTTCTATCCCTAATCAGCTTTCTCCAACCTAGTGCTCTCTAAATGTATTGGCTTTCAACTTTCAGCTGGCCTAAGTAGTATATCTTGTGCAGTTTATTTTTTTCAGTGTTAAGTATTCTGCCTTTCCACTGCTGAGATCTTACTCATCAATTTCCCCACCTTCCTAGAAAGGCTGATATTTTTCTTTTAAAGTGTACATTGCAAACATAATGTAATTTATTTATCATACAGAAGAAATCATTTGGATGTTCTGCTCCTGTTGTGACAGCAGTCCTCTCCAAATAGTTGATCTATATTTTTCCTGAAAGTTAGTCCAAAACCTCAATTCATACTCCAGAGATTAGATGCAAGATCCTCATCCTCAGAAAAATGTTCATGTGAAATGCTGTCTCATTTAGCTAATGTCTTACCAAACAAATAACTGTTTTCTCCTTTTGAAAAGCTGTGCGGTCCCATAAAATTTAGAGATTTTCTATTAACCCTTAAACCTGAAATTCTAGGATCAGAGTATATAATGCAAATTAGGCAGGCGTGAATGATTATATTCAGCATCTCATGTTTTCTCTTTTGATTGCACAATTTGTTTTTGCAACCTCTGGAAATGTTGGTTCTGTGTTTTATGTTTATTTAAGTATTTCCAGGGATTGGAAAAAGGAAGCTTTAGACTCATGGAGAACTAGGGAACTGTGGTAAAATTTGTGTGTACAGATACTTCAGACCATGGAGGAGGTTTGGGAGTTAATAGGCAAAATTGGCTCACTTCTTTGACAGAGGCAATCTTAAGAATTAATTATAAGCCCCACTGGTGTTGTTAAAGAAGAAGATCCATTCTTGCATTATAAATAATCAGAAATACCATATAAATATTGTCAAAAGCCCTTATGCCCTCTGTTTCCCAAATTACCAGGTTGCCTGGCTTACCGTTGTCTCCCACCAAGGAATTCTACATTTTGTTAGAGGCAAAATACATCTATTGCACATCAGCTATATTACAATGGCTCTATTATAAACAACAGGAACACTTAGGAGCACATCTGCTTTAAGGAAAACGTCTTAGGCTTAAAGCTTTTGTGAAATACTGTACTTAGGCTTTGAGCAATAATTAGCACCCTCTTTTCAAACCTGCTTTTGTAGCCATGGCAGTTGATTCATGACCACCAGTACTTCAGCACATCAGATGCCATGTGTCATAGGAGTGCTGCCATTGTACAGATTCTTAGGCTAAGACTGTTAGCCAAAAAGGGGAACAATCTGCTAATTAAGCATCTTAGGACCTTTCTCTGCTATTGCATAAAAGTGTTCTCCACCAAATTTTGAGTTGTCAGAAAATAATATTGGTATGCAATCTGCAGTCCCTATTGCCAGAGTCTTTCCATCTCTAGCTCCCTGCTGTTATCCTAATTTTTTATGTAACACTTCTGATATGCAAATTAACTGGTTTAATCCTCTGGCTCTGTTGTCCTCCCTCTTTACATGTCACCAGCCAGCAAGACCCACCAATCAGAAGGAATGGGGAGGGTCTGACTTCAAGGCTCCATCTTCTCTAGGCTGCCTTGTGTGTCACTATTTTTACTAATGATTCTTTGTAGGTTGTTGGGGTTTTTTTTCTTTGAGATTGCACATGCCAGTATATCTACCTCCTTAATAACAGAATGGCAGCTGAAGAAGCTCATACCCACTACTGGTCACCTGAATACACTTCTTCTTGAATGGGTGGCAAAACATACCAGATTTTACACACCTGCCATCTGTTGTTAAATGTTGTTGAAATAAGTGGGGAAAACTACCTTAATACCAGAACACTTAAAGACAATATGGGCTCACTCAGAGGCTGGGAATGAAATGAGAACAACATCATGAGAACATTATCAAGGAATAATGGTGCCATGGTTAAGTACTAGGAGGGCACATGCATATTTCTAGCATTTGTCTATTTAAGGTTAAGAGGATTTAAACTTAATTTTAGTTTTAGTATTATGTTTTTGAGTCTTGAAGA
The DNA here is from genome assembly GCF_035149785.1 of Candoia aspera. NCBI lineage: Eukaryota > Metazoa > Chordata > Lepidosauria > Squamata > Candoiidae > Candoia > Candoia aspera. The sequence goes on along the minus strand of NC_086159.1, from coordinate 33,570,883 downwards.
AGAGAAAGTTCCCATGAAAGGCATAGGTTCATTTCATAAGGAGAATTAAACTTGAAAAAAATCCACTTTTTAAAATATTAGAATTGAGCTTCAATATCCCATTTATGTATTACCCAAGGAATGAGGAAGCTGCTTTGTTCCTGAGTGAGACCACTGGTCCAGCAAATGAAGGATTGTGCATAGAGTTCTCCATGTATTTAAAGATGAGTCTTTCCCAGTCCTACCTGGCGATGGTAGGTACTGAATCTGGGACTTCTAAATTCAAAAGATATGTTTTGCCATTAAGCTACAGGAAGCTATCAGGATTTCATGTTTATGGTAAGAATGGCTTGCCTTTCAGGATGAAATTTTTCTGATTTCAAATATCAAGTGCAAACATGAATAATAATTTGGAGGAAGAAGAGATTAAGCACCACTAACTCCTCTGTCAAGATCTAATTTTTTTCCCACTAACAAAACCCATGGTTTTTATGTGCTTCACTTTATTGTTTTGTTTCAGAAAAAAAGCCTTAAACCAGAAGACAAACTCTTCAGAGAGGAACTCTGACTTCTGTCCCACTCTACAAAGAAATATGTCAACTGTAATTACTGTAATCACAATAACCTGTAAGAATGTCTCCCCTGTACCAGGTTGCCATATCCTATCAAATTATGGTTCTATTCTGGAACCAATTTCCATACACATGTAGACTGCTTTCTCAAACCATTTGTTCTTCCATTTTGATTCTGGGGATACTACACACTTTTTGCATTATATTCTTGGTGGCTGAATAAATAAAGTTGTGAATTTGGATATTAAACAAAAATCTCATATTCCCAGCATACATACTGAAGGAATGCTCTGAAATATGCAATGGTAGAAGCAGACAATAGCTTTTTACACAGTATTGAATATAGCTTGAAGTAGGATTTCTGCTTGTCTTATATACATTTATCTCCATTTTTTTTTGCCTCTGATAAGCATATTTTTCAGATTTTGGTTTATGCCATAAACCTGTCTGAACTGAGATAGCAACAGGATCAACTAATATGCATATATGACAGGAAATTGTGCCTCTCACAAATTGTTTAAAATGACCTAAAAATGGTTGAGGAAAAGGTGTGGGTTCAGATGTCTCCTTTTTAAGAAAGTGAGGAACTTTTACAGAAACTTCTCCTGATGAGGAATCTCTTAGGTCTTTCTTGTGAGTTTAGTTTTTGTATGAATGATAAATGAATCAAAGAAAGATGTTTCAGTCAAATGAATATGAAATATAAAAGATAAAGGAAAGAGTGTGGGAATGAGAAATATGAAAAAGGCAAACACACACCAGATAAGGAAGGCCATTAAGAACCTTTTCACTACCAGAATATTGAAAAAGTCAGGTGAGAATATTTATTTATTTGTTTAAGAGATTTATATGGCTGCCCAACTCACGGTGACTCAGGGCAGCTTACAAAAATAAAACCCCAACTACAAAACCCCCCACACCCCTGGAGCAACAATACAATTCAAATAAACCACCTGATGGGCTCAAAATATATAACAGAAAATATTTAGTAGAAAAATTGGTAACAAGTTTTTGTTTCCTCATATCCATCATGACGGATGTTGTTTGTTTTAATACATCGCTCTTAGAACAAAGGAAATCAGAGTCCTATAAAAGCACCTTCTTTGGAAATATTATGTTGCAAATGGAAAACCCTTTGCAAGGAAGGTTTGTCACTGGAATGTTAGGCAGCTAGTTCTGTTCCTTCACACTGATTCGTTCCATTGGAGCTGTGCCAAGGTGCTTGCTTCGTGAATGGTTAGCCCTTTCTAGCCGGAATGTTTGCTACCGCCATCAAACAGTCGCCACGTTGTCTCTTTGAAAGAGGTTCAGCTTTGAGAGAACTGCTGAGCACTGCCAAATGGAGAAATCACAGAACAGCCCCTGTCTGAGATTGGCCCAAAGAGCAGAGCTGAGAGAAAAAATCCAGGTTTGTTCTCTTTATCCTGTTCAGCCACCATCTCTGAAGCCTGGAGTTTCCAAGGGCAATGTGTGATGATAGGTAACATAACAGTCCAAGTAAGGAAAATGGTTCTGAAGCAAAGGTATCTCTGTTCTACCATATGAAGTTCTAAGATGAAAAAGAGAAAACGAGGCATCATAAAAGTGATCTTTTATGGATTTGGTGCCTCATTTTTATCTCTTGTTAATTTCTTTTTCAACTCAGAACTTCATTTTTCTACTCTCAGTTGGACTCATCAACAACCAGAAACATTAAGCCAAGTAACCTTTTATGGTATATTGGCACAGCTCATGAATCAAGGCGGCACAGCTGAAGACTGGATTGTTCTATGCTTAGACCTGGCAAAGCAAATCTCTTGTAACTTGCCCTGAGCATGCAGTCTGAAAAACCCCCAACAGCATATACAGGTACACATATAAATTGCACCCCCCTCACAAAGCTGTTTTATGGTTCCCCAACTGGATAAATAACAATTATACAGAAATTATCTCCTGATAATTGTCTCTACCTCTTAACTAAATCATTATTATTTAAACCTTTTATTTGACTCTAATAATTGACTAATAAGCTTCATCAAGGCTGACAGGAGGTTGATCAGGATGTATTGGTAGATCTCTGAGTAACAAAACAGTAAAAATTTCCGAGACTCAGTTGTTTGAAGAGTAATAAAATAACCTTTCCCTTCTTGGATAAGCAGGAGTGGATTTTGATCTGGCAGGAGTGGATTTTGATCTGGAAGGATTTTTTTCTCTCTGCATGGATCTAGTGTTCAAAACACTCAAAACACTCAGAATGTTTTGATTCCAAAGATACAATTTTCACATCAGTTTCCAGTTTATTTAATTAAGAAGTTGTAAGTCAACTTTCAAAACAGCTACAGAGACAGATGGAGGGCTCATACAGATGGCTGTACTGTGTGTAATGTGTTGGGATTGACTGTTCTGCTTAAATTGATCACCTCCCCCAATGCCATTCAGACGTGCCTTGATTAGGGCCAATTTAGTATTATAGTTGCTATAAAGCTCTGTCCACCATAAAGGCTTTCACATGGCACATATTCCCATGCAACTGGAGTCTTTATGTTCCTGCAAAATAGTGCTCTACAGATAAATTCAGCTCCTCCTTTCCCCTACAAATTATCATTCAGTTTGATGAAAGGGAATTTGCTTTAGAAATTCTATCAAAGGAGAAATTCTTATGGCAGATTGTGATGTTCTTGAACATAATTTGTTATCAAGTAGTTAAGGGGTGTGTTTGAACAGCCTGTCTTTCATTATATAATCCTTTCTTCATGTCCATTAGCATCTGACAGAAAGGGCCATATCTGTATGGAGAAATTAAACTAACAGTTTGGTGAACTCCTTCACTGATATGATGATATCTGCAATGTGGGATATCTTCCAGTTGGTAGCTAAAATTGTTTCCATGATCTGAGCACTAGGGGTTGAAAGACATTCAATCTCAGCACTGAGTAAAATATGATAGCTAAGAAAAACTTTGTGACAAATTAGATTTCAGGAGGGATATCCTTCATGGAAAAGCTCAGTCTTAAATATTTCATGGTTGCCTGAAATACTTTCAGGTGTTTTACAATATTTATAAATAGGGAACTGGCTTGGCCAAAAGTACTATGTAAGCATAGAAGAGCTACATCCTAACAAAAGAAGGGGCAGAACAGCTTCACTGATTGGCCTCTCACATATAATAATGAAAATAAATTTTAGACATGCAAAGTGGAGGAAAAACAAAACAGGATGTAACAGAGTCTTGTGGCTATGCTAATATCCTTGTGAAGAGAAGAATTATACACTACTGTTCCTCATGTCTACACAGATAATTATAGAGACAACTTTTTAAAGAAGTTTGTTGTGTACACTGGTAAATTTACCACCACCCCTTTTTTTTTTTGTCTAGATGAGCACATCTCAAACAACAAACCCTTGAACCACAGTCTGGCTAAGAAGCACACAATCCTCCCACAGTTGGCCATAACCAATAAATAATAATAATAATAATAATAATAATAATAATAATAATAATAATAATAATAATAATACATAGAAAGCTGCAATATGATGTCCTCAAAAGACCCTTCTTCTACTGGAATGGTTATGAAGGGTGCAGCTAGAAGATAGTGAATTACTTAAGAATTTCAAAACTGCATTTTTGAGATATGGGATTAACGGCTCTTGGGCTGTGCATCCTTCAAACATAATTGGGAAGAAGTACTGAGGATCTTGTGCAAGCATAGCATCTTTCTATTTGTTAAAGGAACCTAACCTTTTTTCAGGCTTCTGTGTGAGCATGAAAAAAAGAGATGCTACAGTTTTAAGGAATTTACTTACTAAAATTAAGACAACTCTTCAAACAGCATAACTTGAAAGCATGATAGAAGCCTGAAAAGGTGTAGCAAGACAGTGTAATAAGATGCAATGATGATGTTTACTTTCAGAAATTGCTTCTGTTTAAAATCTATTTTTTCAGCATTCACAATCTTGTGAACTTACAATTTTTTCCAGATTGCAGTCTGGAGGATTTTTTGAAGTAGGATTTTCTGAACTTGCCATATATCAAACATGATTTGCAGTGTTATTGATGATGAGCAACATACTTCATCCTCCTATGTCTGTCTATGCTTTCAACTTGCAAAATGAACTGAAATTAATTTGTGTCAAGGCAAAGTTTGGAGAAGTCCTAAATGAGTTCTCTGTTCTCCGGTAGTGGCTTGTTTCACAACTTGTTCTGAGGTATCAGCTAAAATATCTTGGGCTCTTGTGCTTCTTTGAAGGTCCAGGATCTAGTCAACCTGTCCGTTGACAGCCCCACCCAGGAACACAGGGCTCACATTTCACCCTCCCCTCCTGATGAAAACCCATTTCTCCCGACTGCTTTTATGACCACTTCCATATAGTATCTGTGTCCATGCTGCAGTCCTGTGAGATGATACCATGAAGAACTACTTATCTACCATAAACATGCAGGAAAAATCTAGCTGGGCAGTTTTCTTTGGGCATTGTGAAGCATGCTAGAAGGAATTATGACTCACTAGAAGAAATTGTATTATTCACTGATACTTATTCTGAAGGAATGATGGACAGGAAAAGATTGCCTTGTTTTTAAAATGAATGTGCAGGATTGAATGAACAATGCTTTGAACTGATGCGCAAATTCACAAGTAAGAAACAAAACTTTAAATATGGCAGCAATTTGGACCTGCAACTACAGAGCTAATGCTTACCAAAAATATTTGATCTTTCTAGCATTTTTTTCTTCTCCCACAATTATGGCACATATGCCTCATGCATACAGTATATTATAAATATAGTGACTATTGCGCTATACTGTTTATCTTATACCTAATGAACAGCCGTTGCATTTCTGTAAACTCTATGTGTGGAAGTAGCTTCAGTCTGGGTCTTCCTCTGGTGCTCTTGTCATCTAGTATGTAAGATGTATGATATGCAGCCTGTGATATTACATGTGTGATACCAGAGAAGTAACCTACTTGTATAATACTTCTTTCTACTCAGAGACGTCTTTCCCTCCAGACTGTTGGAGGCTGAAGCATTCAGTGTATAGATATGCATGTACCTGACAGTGGAATCCGATGTAAGCAAAGAGTAGTGAAGCAGGTTTTATAACTGTAACAGATGGATTGTTTATTTACAAGAAGCGCATTCCTACATTATAGGAATAGGCAAAACTAAGCATCTACAGAAGGAGAATCCAAGAACATGTGCTCTGGCATGTGTGCCTGAGAAGAATGGCAGAAAGAAATAATCTCAGATTAGCAATCTCTTAGACAAAAAACAGGCAGAGTGATAGACAAAGGATTAATCCTTAACTATCTAGCTAGACTCTATTGCTCCATAGATCATTAGGTGCTGAACAGTCAGTGCCATTGGATTTGAACCTCCAATGAAAACTCTCATCTTGTTTCAATAGGATGGAAACATAATACTTTAATACTCCAGTGGTGTGGTGACTAAATGTTTGAACTGGCCACAAAGGCTTTGAGATATCTTGAGACCCACACATAAACATCCTATTCAGTAAGACCAAGAGTCTATTAAGTCATTTCCTGCTACTGTCCTCACAACTGGCATTTCTATATAAACCTGGCTAGTCACTGTGTGATACAGAAGCTAAACTAGGTAGGACTTTGGCCTGATATAGCAACATTCTCCTTATATTCTTATGCCTAACCTATTATTATGCCTAACCTTCATAACCTATTTCTTAGATCTGGAAGGCAGGCTATACAGAATTGGCAGCCATGTTCCCAAACATGTTTGAACAGTAATTCTTAGAATTCTCAGCTGGTTGGAAATTTTGATAGTTGTGATCTCAACATGGAGGAAACTTTCTCAACAGGCTTGGGGGTCTTGGGAATAGAGATTTAATAAGGTGGCAACATCGTATGTGATATTTAATGCTCTCCCTAGCCTTCTGTGTTTTTATAATAATATTAATGTTTTAATTGTAGAGTGTTGTTGTAAATATTGTTTTATATGGTTTTATTGTGCACTGCCCAGAGTCACATTTCTGTGAGATGGGCAGCATATAAATATGATAAATAAATAAATAAAGGAACTCATATTCTTATAGATGTTGCAAGTTTCAGTTCCAATCAGCCTCAGCCAATATGGCCAGCAGTCAGGGTAATGGCAGCTTTCCATGCCTGGAAAAAGTCTTCTAAGAGCTGAACAGTACACACCTGGTTTAACTTGCACTATTTTTTAATTTGTCTAATCTCTTGCCACAATCAGCAGGGACAATTTACTTATGACTTGAAATAGATCCAAAATCCAATCCAAAAATATCTAAGCACTAATGCTACTAGATCTGGACTTTGAAACCAACCAATCAATCAAGATGGCAACAGATAGTTACAATCTTCTGTGCATCTGAGTTTTCATCCAGTGGTTGGGAAGATCTTGTAACCCTACAAGTACTTCTGGAAGTTGGAAATAGAAATTTCTTCTTATGCGGGATGAAACAATATACCTGAATTTTGCAGATACAACTCAAGCCTTTACTCAGGTTTCTAGTGTTTCTTAGAAATCTAGAATATGATCCTTGTAACTTCATTTAAAATAATGCTACTTACACTTATTAGTGAGAGACTTGAACTTTTGCTTTTCCAATGCTCAAGATTAACCATCGTTTACAATACTGAATTATGCTATAACTGTAAATTCCTATGCTTATGGTTCTTGTGATGTGAGATTTCTAAACAGAAGTTTAGAGTTAGAACCAAACCTCTAAATTTCGACAAACCTGAGGACTAAGTTGCCTTTCCCCTTAACCATTTCTCCCAAAACTGCTAACAAGCTCTTAAGAAACTGAAGTAGAAGAGGAAGTTGCTGTTTCACTGATGGGAAAAATGCTGGCTGAAAGATATATTGATCTGCCAATCTAGGTTTCATGACTATGACAAGAACAGAGTGATAATGTTCAGAGGGAAGGCATGCTGGATTGTTTCTGACCGTGTCTTGGATATTGAAAATCCTTAAAACTTCAGGTTCATACATTATAGTTGCCATTGAAAACTATTCTAAAATATTCCATGTTCTAGCAGTTCTCATGTGATGAGTAACAAAAGGGACAGAAATAACTGAATAATGCAATAATTATTTATAACTATTTTTCCTATTTCAAAAGAATGATTGATTGATTGATTGATTGACTCCGTGATAATTTTAGAAACTGCAGTAAAATAGAAGGTGGGGTATCCTGCTGCCCTGTTAAATCAAGGGTATATGAACATCAAATATTTAGTTGAAAATGAATTGTAAGCAAGTGATAGTTGCTTGAATATACAAGTGAAGCAAGTAACATGAACATGAAAGTTGCAATATTGACATGTTTTTGGAGGTATTCAGTGACTTACCCAGAATCTCACAGAGAGACAGGAAGAAACATTTTCTAAGTGTCACTATGCTGACCAATAACAGATCTTTATTCTGCACCGGCAAGTAAAAATAAAACCTTACCTACATAGCAATTATTTTTAAGGGAAAAAGTGACATGGACTCAAGAGAGTTTCCTGATGTATTGGCTTGTGTATGGAGTCACTTTGGTTAAATGCCAAAGCCTCATCATCCCACACTTCTTCTCTTTCAGGAAATTTTGTGACAGTAGGAACATACTGTGAGACACGTTTGTTTGTATGGAATAAGGCAATAGTAAATCACACTTACATTTTTACCAAGAAAACCACATGGATAGAAAACATAAAATGACTGATGATATAGTGCCAGATGATGGGCTCCTAGGTTGGGTGGCACCCAAAATCCTACAGAAGAAGAGCTGAGAATATTTTGTAGTACAAATGGTGTTTATGATGTGGCTAAGCTAAAGCCTTTGGGACATCTAGTTGCTGATGCTGCCGTACAGGAAAAGATAATCAGAAGCTATTAAGACAGACTCACTGAGAACATGGAATGTAAGCTATAACATGGGAAAGCTCAACACAGTGAAAGATGAAATAAAATGACTACAAATTGACATCTTAGGAATCAGCGAATTGGGACCACTGATGCAGATGAAGAGGAGGTTGATGAGTTTTTTTTCTTATAAGAATTTTATTAAATTTCAAGCAAAGATAAAACCAACAGAAAAACAGAAAACTACAGAGAAAAGAAGAGAAAAACTAAGACAGTGTAGAAACACAAGATAAATTTTTTTCAAAGTTACAAATAGAGGTGACTTCCAACTTTTAACAGCAAGGATATATAAAAATGTCCATAATCAATCCCTTACTCTATATTAAACCAAAATCACATTATTTTTATAAATCATTCCATTGGCACATTATAAAAATCACTAAATACAGTTGCTCCCTCCCCTTACATTAAAAGAAAAAAATATATAAACTAAAAAAATATATAAACTAAAATATATCAACTTCCACCCCCAAAGATAACATTTATTTAATCATTTCCTTCCTACTACTATTCTACACATTTCTGTATACTATAATAAAGATCAAACTAAGAAACATATAAATTGTCTGCTATTGTGCTTGATAATACAACAGTTAAAATGTAAGTGTGATTTACTATTGCCTTATTCCATACAAACAAACGTGTCTCACAGTATGTTCCTACTGTCACAAAATTTCCTGAAAGAGAAGAAGTGTGGGATGATGAGGCTTTGGCATTTAACCAAAGTGACTCCATACACAAGCCAATACATCAGGAAACTCTCTTGAGTCCATGTCACTTTTTCCCTTAAAAATAATTGCTATGTAGGTAAGGTTTTATTTTTACTTGCCGGTGCAGAAGTGCATGTGCGTGTGAGAAACAGCAACGTATCTTGCAACCAGTAAAGTTTTGCTGTTACTTTAAATTCACTGGGTCTCCGTGTATTTCAAAGAACCTGTTGTGCCTCATTGTTCGGTTGAAAGTTATTTGGGTGTGTCCCTAATTACTTCCCTGCTGTTGACCAGGGCTGTGTGTCTTGTCTGCTCAAGCCACACCTATCTGGAAAACCCAGGTAGAAAGCGAGGGGGGCTGACAAGATCCGTGTGCCTCAACAGGCTGTGAATCTGTGAGTGATTGACCATAAGCCGAACCTGAGAGCTTGTGTGTGTAACAGCACCAGGCTAGAAACTGGGAGACAGTGAGTTCTAGTCCTGCCTTAGGCACAAAGCCAGTTGGGTGACCTTGGGTCAGTCACTCTCTCTCAGAACTATAAAGAAGGCAATAGCAAACCACTTCCAAAATCTTGCCAAGAAAACTGCAGGGACTAGTCCAGGCAGTAATGAGGAATCAATACTGACTTGAAGGTGCACACACACACACACTCACACACCCAATAAAGGAACAAGCAGTCAAGAAAAACACCACAGACTAGTACTTGGTAGAGTGGCCATGAAAGCTTAGAAAAGATATTCAGAGGCCTTGATGTTTCTATAGCTACAAAGAACAGAATAGTTCAGGTAATGGTATTTCCCGTGATACAGTAGAAGCAAAAGTTGGACTTTGAAGAAGCAGGATACAAAGAGTATTGACACTTTTGAACTTTGGTGTTAGAGAAAACTCCTGAGAATACCATGAACAGCCAAGAAAACAGACAAATTACTCATAGAACAGAGTAATCCAGAGTTTTCACTTGAGGCCAAATGACTAGATTCAGATTATCCTACTTCAGGCACACTATGCAAATACCTAGAGAAAAAGAGGATAACCAGGACCAGGTTAGGGACAGATTGCCATGAAGAAAATCTATTTTTGAGGTTACTAAGAGTTGACACCAACCTGATGGCACATAATCAATCAATCAATCAATCAATCAATCAATCAATCAATCAATCAATCAAATACTGCTCTTGCATTTTTTTCTAAATGCATACTTCCTACTGCTTGAAAGCAAAAACTAGCCTAAAATAAGAAAAAAGAGAACAGGGCTGACTTTTCTGACAAGTATATAAGCATGTCAAAGATATCGACCATTCTGGTCTTCCAAGTAACCATATAGAAATCTGCCATCATAATCTTCCCTGGGTCATATCATAATAGAATAGGAAGGGGCCATTTAGAGTAAGATGGCCATAAATGCCACCTCTGAATAGTCTCCCAATGTTATGCACACAGATTTTAGGACCTATTAAAACAACTTTCCTATGTGTTTTCTGAACCTAACTTGGGAGGAAACAATCTTCTAATGAAAGCACTGAAAAATATCACTTGATTAGTCATATGTCCTGGAAGCTCAATATTTTGAAAACTTATCCTGTTCTAAAAATGTGGGTGTATGCTGTTTAATATAAACCATGTTTAGTCTTATCCCTCCCCTGCTTTAACAAATCAGAACATCCAAAGCCCAAGCTGAGAAAGAGAGAGCTTCTATTTCTAGTGGTAAATAAAAGGCAAATCTCAACCCATGTTTTATTTTTGTTTAATGCACTAATGCCGTGAGAGAGAATTTGTTGTGACTGAAAAACAAATTTAGAGTCCACACTGTGTAATGTTATTATGGCTTAAGACGTGCGTGCTGTGAATGTTTGAGGGGATTAACATTTCAGGGTAAAGATTCCAATCTGTCATCCATTTTAACAAAATCCATAAGGCAATATTCCGTAACTTGTTGCCTCTAAGATCTGCAGATTAAAGTCCCATCACGTCCAAGCAGTCCAGCTCATGCAGTCATGAAATTTTATTTATTTATTTATTTATATTAAGAATTTTACTTAAAGTAAAAGACATTTTTAAAATTTTAATTTTAAGATCATATGTGTAATCTACATGTATACATACTCATGTGCATCAAGAACATAGTTGAAATCAAAAGTTACTCAAGGCTGTAACATTCAAAATATATAACCTATGCATTCAAATGTCTCAAGAGGAATTCCAGTTGATTCCTTGTTTATAAGAAAAATATCACCAATGCTCCAAATAATCAGGTAACAGATCTGGCATGTTCTTAAAGCTGTTTTTAATACTAATGCTGAAGATTTGTCCCACATTTGCTGTCTGAATTATAGACTTCCTGACCTTTAGTTTTAGTTCTGTTACTAAGTCACTATAATATTCAAGTGACAATTGCATTTCATATATTGAATTACTTTTACTATGTATTTCCACCCTCCTGCTATAGTGATGCTGGAAAACACTGGAAATCATTCTCTAGCTTCAGGGAGTGGTCTCTGTTAACTGATAGGGCTCCACAGATTTGTGTTTGACTGATTTCACCCAGAAATCTCCTGTAGGTCACCTTCAACTCCCGGGAATAAAAATCTAACTTCCGATGGGTTTGGAATAAGGAACAACTTAGAAATGTTTTTCAGATGTTTTGCTTGCATTCCACATTCTCTCAAAGGAGAGGTTAATAAAAACGTTATGGCAAAAACTCTCACAAAATGAGAAAAAATCTATCTTATATTTTATACTTATCATAGTTTACTAATGATTTCACTTCTATAATATGAACAATACAAAATATTGTAAGATATCACAAAATCTCTGCCAGAATAATACATATTGTTGCATCCTTTGATTGGTAGAAAATAATGCCTTTTTCAAAACAGAGAAATCACACATTTCTGACAACCATTCCTTGATATCTTAAATAGTATCACTTTTCCAATTTCTCAGTATAATTCTTGATACAACTATATTTCCTGATAAACAGTTAAATTCCAAAGCTAAGGAGGCAATGACATTTCAGCCAACAAATCCAGAGCCATTTATAGGAAACAATGTTGCAGGCAGTCTACAAATGTAGAATGGTGGTTATTTGGCAGCCAATAGTTACTACCTACTAAAGTGATATTTCTGGGCTTCTAGTGATGCTGCAGAGCAGGAGCAGATGACACCAGGCCTCTTTAAATGCCCACCTGGTCTTGGCTTTCTTTTTCTAGAAGTTGTTTTAATGCCTGTTTTTATTTTTTTTTATTTTTTTGGCTAGTTCATCATTATGATCTACTCCAAAAGCAATCAGATAGCACAAGATAGATATTTTTTATTTGTTGACTGATTGCTGTACAACAGTCTTTCCCTTAACAGTCTGCTGCTTTTCCTTGGTTTTTTTGTATCAGAGATGAGTCTGAATGACTGAACTCAGAATGCTACCAGCCTGAATGAATAATACCATCTAGTCGGACAGTGTTCTGCAGCTACGTCACAGAAATTAAACGGAGCTAAACAGATTATATTCAGCTCCATGGGAGTTGTGATAAAACAATTCTGGTAGGCTGCAACCAAGAAGGTCCATAGCAATTTCATGCTTATTGTGAATAAAACTTCATGTGTTGGATAATTCAAACATTACACATTTATTGGAAAATTTAAATATGTAAAAACTAAATGAAATTTGGATACATTTTAAAACAATGCCAATTGAGTTATAGAATGAGACTCAGGTGAGCCCCTGTGCAAGAATTTGCCTTGACTTCCTCTGTGATAAGAACTAGCTGTGTGGCTCTCTTGGATACATGTAGCAGGTGGAGAGGTAAACATTCAGACAGTCTTCAAAGCACATGACAGTGTTTCATACCTTAAGGGAGGAGGCAGGCAATGATTTTGGTGATTTGCAGGTTTGGGTTACATTCAAAATATATTTTTTCAAAGCTGAAATGTTTGAAAGTAGAGGCACCCATTAAATTTTGTAGCTGCACATCTCATAGAGATTTTGAGAACAATTCTTAGCATAGCCAAAGAGATCCTTAAGTAGGTGCTACTTTGTATATTATGATTTACTGAACAGGCTTGCGCCTCACATTGTAAAAGGTGAATATGAAAGTACCCATTTCATGAAATCAGGAAGGTACTATATAATGTCAATTTTAGTTAGAGTGTGCATTTGGCTGTGCATTAAGCTGTTGAAAAATTACTACTAGTTGTCTGTTCAGTTTGAAACTTGATGGCTTAGGTTCCCTATTACTTTTGGGTTGTTCGAAAAGATAAAAGTTAAGCCTTGGGCATAAAATGCATAAGATGGGGGGAGGCACTAAGCCCTTTTACCATTTGTATTAGCTATCCCTGTTAGAAGTTTGGGGGCATGATTCAGCAAAAAGGAGAGGAGGAATCTGAGGGTAATTTAAGTCAAGATCTTTAGCTCTTTCCCAATAGCTTGTTCAAGCATTGGGCAATCGTAATATACTTTTTGTTTGCTTTGGTCTTTAAACAAAAGTTATATATTTTGAGGCATTTGCATAATAAGATATCCAAGGATATGAACAGCTACTGAACTTGTTTAAACCTCCAGGTTATGTATGTATTTGAGGGATGAATAAGAATTTGATGTGCTGCAAGAGTGGCGCTGCAGGTTAAACCGCTGAGCTGCTGAGCTTGCCGATCGGAAGGTCGGCGGTTCGAATCCACATGACGGGGTGCGCTCCTGTTGCTAGTCCCAGCTCCTGCCAACCTAGCAGTTCGAAAACATGCAAATGTGAGTAGATTAATAGGTACTGCTTTGGTGGGCAGGTAACGGCATTCCGTTTAGTCATGCCGGCCACATGACCACGGAAGTGTCTACGGACAAACACTGGCTCTTTGGCTTTGAAATGGAGATGAGCACCGCCCCCTAGAGTCAGACACAACTGGACTTAATGTCAAGGGAAACCTTTACCTTTACCCTAAGAGTCAACAACTCCCAGCAAGAGACAACTGGTCTATCTTTCAGGCAGATAAGTGATTATGAAACCAACAGAAGACTCATTATTGCCATTGGTGGGAAAAACTACCATTCCAGAGAAAACCAGTAACTTCAGACGATCCAAGATACTTCATAAGGGTATCTCTGTAATTCCTTGTTAAACTGGCCTCTGGCATTTGACAGTAAGAGGAAGTTTACACGCAGTGTAAAGCCTGGAAAAACAGGCAGGCTGATGGTTGATTAAGTCTCTATATCTGTTGCTCTATGTCAGTATGTTGCCCCACTCTGCCACAAGTTCTCACAGAAATCAGCTGGTTCATATTATCAACTTGGTTTATATTTCTGCTTAATTCTATAGTTTAAAACAACCTCAATTTAAAATATCCAACATATTATTTCTTCACTAAATCAGTTACAAATACAGTACTCACGATGATAAAAATACTTGTACAGCTCATATTTTCCCAAGCGTATGAAAACAGAAAAATGGAAAAATTTGGAAGAGGCAAATCTAATCCAATTTTGCATTTTAATGCAGCTGTGTGCTTTTCAAAGTGGGCACATATTTACACATAATACAACATGAAGTATATGCTGTGCCTAACTGTATCCTGCTGAGCATGAGGAAAGTTGATGCCAGACTTGGGGGAAGTTGCTCATAAAATTCAACTTGCCTTGTTTCCGTGTATATGTTTTGACTCACTTGTTTTGGTTTGCTGTCAAATAGAGGACCACAACTTCTTGTTGTTTTCCCTCTTTCCACTCCACCTTTTGTGCAAACACAGCTGGCATTGGTGATGCACAACTAAATAGATCCTTCTACATTGCTGCAGTATCCGTAGAAATGTATGTTCCTATCTTGTTAAGTATCTTCCCAAAGTTTCTGATCTTAACTCTGTATGTTAATTAAAATTATTCTGTAACTTTACATTAGGGTGCACAATCTTAGACCACAGATCTTGGATGCAGTTCCAAGAAATAATTTAAGACTACAGACACACAATACACTTAACTCATAGCCATTTTCTCAGCGTAAACTCCTTTCTGTTAGCTCTAGCAGCACACAATTACATGAACAAGGATCACTACGTGAACGTAGGAAAATTACTACGAGAATTACATGAACAAGGATTACTATTTTGGAAAACAAAAGATCCTCACCTCTTTTTATAGTCCTGCCTGGTATCCCATGAGCCTTTGTGCCAGGAGAGTACAAGTAGGCCTTCATTATACCAATGGACCCTTCCCAACTAGTCATCCAGCCAGGAGTGGGCATAGTTTGAAAGCTGCAGCCAATCAATGTTTGGGAAGCATGTTCTGTGGCTTCTTCCTTGGCAGTACATTGTGTAATGGCACCCCTACAGATCTTCAGCTGCTTTTCACATATTGTCTCATTTCCTAACTGGCAGTGTGAAACCAGCAGATTAGAAGAAACTGGATTTCTGAGTTTGTACAACTCTGACTGGGAGAAGGTGGTTTAATGAACAACTGACCCAAATGTTATTGGGCCTGGGGACTGACTAGATTTCTGGGTTTGTACAACAAGTTGGATCTGGAAATGGCCCAGGTAAGGAAGTTATGTGAACATAGCTCAAAAATCACCACTGTACTGTAACTTTTAATGTTACAGAAGGGGGAAATTAGTAAATACTGGAATAGATGACTACAATAAATTTAAATTATATTAAATTTAGTTTTTGTTTTGTCTTTGTTTATGCTTTCAAATATAACCACCAATGCACCACTTAATTTCTTGGAGCCCAAACCATTATCAGTGAAAGACCTCATATATTTGTGCCACTTGGGCCTCCCGTTGATGAAGTATTTCAAGTGTGCTACTTCACATTTAAGTTACAGGAAGCTATTAAAATATGACATGTTGATTATCACTGGAGTGATGGCCTCATTATGAGATGCAGTTAATCAGCATAAATTTTTCCATTCTTCTACTGACACATATTTTCTAGTGACAGGGTGAGTTCTTATCTGTAAACATGAGAAAAAAATTCAGAATGCAGATTCAGTTCCTGCTACATCCTATTCAAAAGGGGTGATATAAAGATTTCTCATTCACAGAACAAATTGTCCCATGGGCACAGATATCTTTAGGAAACTCAGAGCAGTCCTCATTTTTCACTATCTGAAAATACAAGTCCCTTAAATCAGTTTAAGAAAGCAAAGTTTGTTGTGTTTACTTGACCATAATAATAATCCCTAAATCTGTATTAGAACAAAACAGGAGAGGCAGGCCCCCACTCTCCCAGCCTTCCGAAAGGGAGTGAAAACCTGGCTTTGCCAACTCGCTTGGGGCGGGAGGGGGGATAGTCAATCATGGGGGTGGTTGGTGCTGTAATGCGGCCCTGAGGAATTTTATTGAGATTGTTTGTTTGTCCATCCAGGATTTTATATTTTATATTTATATTTTTATGATGCACTTGTTTTTATTATTTTAATCTCTTGTTATTTTAATTGAATTGTAAACTGCCCACAGTCGCTTGGCGAGATGGGTGGTGAAGAAATGTGAGAAATAAATAAATACGTTATCAATATAAAGACTCCTTTGAGTTGGGGTTCAAATCCTGATGACTACATGAACACATCTGTTTTCTTGGCAATAATACAGAAGTGGCTCACCATTGCCTTCTTCAGGGATGTTTTTTCAACTTCCTAATCTAGTCTACAGCCCTAAGATTTCCTGATGACTTCCCATCTAAGGACTAATCAGGTACCACCATGCTTGGCTTTTTTGAAGTCAGCCACTTAGCAGGCATCATGATGTTGCATGGAAGCTTCCAAATTCTCCAGAAATCTCCATCAGACAAATGGTTAAAAAATAAAACGAAACAGCCAAATGGGTGATGCTGAAGCCATATAATCTACATTTATCTATAGAGTATGAGAAAGGGTACAGATGTTGAAATCTGGCTTGGTGAAATATTTTCAGGATGTTTGGAAACAAATAAAAACAGTCAATGCCCATTTTTGAAAATATAAGATCCAACAATTATTAGCACAGTCCATATTCTTAAGTGAAGCATGAAGATTTCTTAACAGAAAGAAAACAGAAATAAATAAAAATCAGTCCTGGCAAGCAGTGGGGTAACAGGTGCCACAGCCAGATTGCCCTTACATTTACTTTTGGAATTAATTACAAATATACTTTTCAGCTCCCTATTTATCTTAATAGTTTACATTTAAGTAAATACAGAATAGCCTTTTCAAAAGCCAGGTTAAATGTTTTGCCATCAGATATGTTATATGGTAGATTTCAAAAGATCCCAAACTCTCAAAGATTCCCTATAATGGTATTGATCTTGAAATGGTGGATCATATTTTATTATATTGTGAATTTTACAAGAGTTTTAGGCAAGATATTATCTGACCTATTTTAAAATCAAGACCAGGAAGAGATATTTGTCAGTATGTTAAAATTTTGCTTGCAGATGAAAATCCGAAAATTAAAGAGGCAACAGCCAGATTTTTAAATATAGCTATAAAAACAAGATCTTTAATAACACATCAATAGCTAGAGTTTTAAATGTTTTCTGTAATATTCTCAATTATTTTATTTGTTAAACTGTTTTATCTAATGCCAAATTTTAGATTATATTTGTAATTTCTTACATGGATTTTTTAGCTGTAAATAAATTTATTATTATAAATAATAATATGTTTTCCTATTGATATAGTTGAAGAGTTTTAGATTTTGTGTACATATTCTTCTCTTTTCAGACCTTGATTCCTTTTTCTGAGCCAAAATACAGTTCAGGAGGCATGCACGCTCAGATATAGTTCCCACTCCCAAGCTGCCTGGAATCTCAAGGAGATAAGAATTATTTCATAATCAGCAACCCAGAAAAGAAATAACAGAAATTCTTGTCACTCCCTGGGTTACATTTTTTCAGAAGCATCTGACAGTTTCATACCTTATTGCTGAATGTTCTAAGAAGATGAGGAAAAAAAAGTGAAGCCAAAATGCTAAGGAAATCTGTACCAGCAGGTGAAAAGCAGAGAAGCTGAGAACCCTTTTTCTCCCCTCTATCTCTTCTTACTTAGCCTCAGGCTGGCATAATTTCACCTTATTCTGGAGACATGTCAGGTACACATAGATAAATAAGATCCATGTCTTGTTCTGACACACCCTCTAGTTTTTCTGTTTTTTGTCTGTCAGCCCTGGAACTCTAACATTAAGCAATCTGGAGAGTTTTCTGGGGGCTGGGAGGCATATCTCAAGTTAACCTTTCCTCTTCAAGGAATAGATTAGAAAAATTCAGCTTCATCTAGGATGCTTTTCTGGGGACCATACTTCCTACAGAGTGAGGCCCATTGCACATAGAATGTATGGTACACAAAAGGGCGTTGATGCAGGTGTTACTCCCAAATCGATGTCAATGCAGCATTCATAAATCCTATTATATATTCAAGTCACAGGATAGCTGTTTTTCAGTTCTAGTGGTATAAACTTGGCCAGAAAAGACCAAACTGGTTGCATTTCATCTTGATAATCTCACATTTCACATGGTTGATTAACACAGGATCAATAGTGTAAATGGCAGTAGCACTGTACAGTTTAGTGCTGATCTTCAGAAAACCAACAAAACCAAACAATTTTTTTAAAAAGTGAGACAATAGAGATTAAAATCAGAAAAGGCTCATCAGTGGCACAGGATATTTTGTTCTAGCAAGCAAGAATGACCTGGGAGCAATTTTCAAAAATTCCCCTAATCTGACCCTAGATGGACCACACTTGTGACATTCTTGTGGCATTGAAAAAGCTGTAGCTACTTTATGCCATGAGTTTCCTTTTTCCCTCCCACTAATTCAGGTGAGCTACAGAAGCTCCCTGGCAGCTGTTCCCCAGTGTAGCAAATGGGAGTCTTTCTTGGCCCTACCTGGAGAGGACAGAAATGAATTCTGAAAACTTCTGCATGCAGAGAGAAGACTCTACAGCTACCCTTTTCTTGGAAAGACTGTTGACTGTCTTGTAAAGAGTAGCAACAATCTCTTTTTGTGCAGTGTCTTTTGCAGTGGTTTAGGATGAAAGAGATATAAATTGATGATGAGCTACCTTTTTCCAATAGCCAAAAAGGGCAATTTTTGCTTTTCTTTAATTTTATGATATACAGATGTTCTTGAATCTACATGTTTGTTCTGGGAGCAACAGATTTGTTTATGTCTGGCTGCTGTTTAAAAAAACACCTGGGGGTGTTGGAGAACAGATGTAACATTTCCAGATATTAGATCACTAAGCGCCCTGTACAGATCTCTCTTTCTTTTTCAGTAACTCAAGCTGGAGTCAAGACAATATCTTTCTACCTGGGTCTAAAATTCTCAACAGTGAAAATCCATGGAAGTTGTTCAAGTTTGAAAAGAGATATCTGATATCAATAGATACCTCTTTTCAAACTTGAAAGATTAAGAATCAAACATTGATTCTTAATCTTAATCTAGATGAGACCAAAGTGCGTTTAGTCAATCAAAAGAAATATCAAGAATTTCCTAGATGTTTTGGGTGCCATTTTGGATGAAGGGCATAAAAATCTAATAAATAATAATAAATTAATAATTTATCAAATTTATATGCTGTTTGATTCTGAGTGACCCTGGGAAGAAAACAACACAAAACAAAAAAGGAACAAAGATGCCAGAGATAACAAACCCAGATGGGAACAAAGAAAAAGAAGAAATAAATGCATACCTTCCCTGGCTTTTTGGCTGCTTTTGCCAGGGAGCATGGTGGGGCTCTACAAGCATTTTTTTTCCACACCAGTTGACAAATATAGAAAAAAGTGCCCCAACTGACAAGCAGATCATTTGATGGGATGGTGCAGACTGAAGGGCCTGTGCCATTCAGCCTCTCACACTGCTGACCATTTACATAGTGGGGCAGTGCAGACACTTTAGTTTGTATTGTCCTTGATTGACAGGCAGGTTGCTTTGCAGAGCAGCACAGGCCAAAAGGCATGAACTCGCAGTTGGTTGCTCTATTGAGTGAAGCAGGCTGCCATCCCATCTCTGTGCATCAGGTACTGTAGGCAATCCCTGTACACACAAAGGCATCCTGGGAAAGCCCCCCCCCCTCAGTGGATCTGGTTTTGAAATTGTTAAACCCAGTGCTCTATCTGTCAGATATAACTTCTCCCCAGCCCCAGCCTCAGGCTCCACTCATATTAGGGAGAGAAATTAGTAGATGTTTTTCCCACCCCCAGGAAACCCACCAATTGTTGTACTTTAACTTGCCCCATACTAAAGTGGTCGGACAATACCACTCGCTGGCCTTGTTAATGAGGCAGTGACCATGGACCATAATGAGGTAGAAATCAGCTATGTAGACAGAACAAATTTGTGCTGGCATACTTTGTGCCTTGTGGACTGGAGGACAGCACCTTAAACTGGTCGTCTGGGTCTACCCCAAGTGAGAGTTATCAGCTTTGAGGTGTCTTGAAAAGACAACAAACTGTTACTTACTGTGTGTCAATATACTCTTACCATCAGGGAGGGAGAGAAATGAGCTTGGAGTTTTCTGTCTCAGCTGCCAGGAGAACTTGGGTGGCCTTGGTTACATTGCATCTTAAGCTGGGCAAGTCAGAAGATGTGAATCTGCTGCTCTGCCTCGGGCAGCTGATGCCTTGTTCTTGCCTGTTTTCCTCTTTGTAGCTTAGGCTGACAAAAAAAATGTTTTGCTGCCTAAAGCAAATACAAAAAGGGCACTACCCTCCCTCCGTTTAGAAGTTGGCCAGACCAGCTGTTGAGTCTACCTTCAACCATGGGCTGCCTGCTCCATACCTGAAGGCAGCCGGCTAGCTTACAGGCACGCACACAGGGTGGATATATTGCTCAGGGCACATATGCAGCTTGTCTGCCAACATATCATATTCATCAGGATTCCCAGCTTACCTGAACAAAAGCTACCCAGTAGCTCAACCGAGCATAGCACTGTTAGATAAGACTCTTTTAAGGTATGCTAGAATGAAGCCACTTATGTAGCAGATTCCCTCTGTCATCAAGGGGTAGTGGTCCCCTCTTATACTTACTGCAGTTGAAACCCAGCACTTCTTTTTCCCACCTTTCCCCTGGCTTAACAGACCCCTTTCTTTGTGATTTTCAGGATTGCTGCAAGGTGTTAGTTCCTATGGTGGCAAACTTCCAATGCCCTCCAAATTCTGCTAACAGTTCAGCATTTGAGCTCCTTCACCTAACCGTTCTATCATGTTGTTGTGATGGGCTTCCAGGAACTCTCTCCAGGAAGAGCACAGGCTGTTCCTTCAAGCACGAGAAGAAATATTTTGCTGTTTCTGAAGCAGCATTCATTGCCTTGAAATGCTCTTTCCCCATCCACAGATATAACACTACTGCTACAGATTAACACAGCTCACAGTTGTAAGCCATCTATTTACCACGTATGTATGTATGTATTGCTTAGCCATATATCCTGCTGTTCCTTCAAGAGCTTAAGGAACTCTTGCATGTGGATCTCCCTTTATTTTATGTCCATAACAGCAACCCTGTGAAGGAAGTTAAACTGAGAGAAAATGATTGGCCAAATGTCATCCATGGCTAAAGGTAGATTTGGACCTCTGTTGCCCCAGTTGTAGTCCAAACCTTAACCGCTACACCAAACAGTCATGTGATTGGGGGGTCAGGGGCACTTATCTTTGCCACATGACCAGAACTGTTTGATAAAGTAGGGCTACAATATCTGCAAAAATCTGGATGGCCGTTAGATGGAAGCAAAGAGAGCCAGAAAAGCAGTGGTCTGGACTTTTGCAGCTCAGATGTGGGATCTCTAGTGACAAATAAGAATTATATCTTGTACGGCAACCAAAAACAGTTTTCTGAAGAAGTTATCCAATCAACTGCTTTGTTTAGAATTTTAATTTTTATTACCATCTGCAGTTATGCATAGGAAGATAAGCTTAACTGAACATCAGGACACAGGGAGGTTTTGCTTCTCACATTTAAAAAATGCAGAATCGATTAAGTTCGTTTTATGGATTACATTACCCCACCTTTTGTTCTAAATTCTTGATCTATAGAGAAATATGATGACTACCCTAAAGCACATTGCACTGTAGATACATTCATCATCACCACATATTCCAGACATACATTCTGCCTTCATGCCTAAGCATGTATCTGATTTTGATATAAATTAATTCCATTTATCATGTAAAGGAGTTAGAAGCACTTACTCCATTTAATGTTCTTCTCTCCATGGTCAATGGTCTGATATACTGATGTAATATATGTTTTTTTAATATGATCTTGATCTAAGGGGCCTTTGTGTCCAGCATTTGTACTTTGAAGGGCTATCAGTGGAAGACCTTTATTTGAAGTTGTCCTCTCTGGGAAGTTCTCTCCCTCTAAGGCAAATTTCAAACAAATGAGTCATGTCCTGCGAATCAAAAGACATCAGTAACTACTTATTTTAACTTTTCTTCCTTTGGAGATTTTCTGTGAAAAGAAAAGAAAAAGTAAAAGAAATGATAGGAAGACCATATCATAGTTTGTTTCTATCATCCTTTTCTATCATCTATCATTCATCCTAATCAGCAAAAGTCCATTAACAGTTACCAGAAATAACAACCTCTCTGTTATAAACTTGATCTAATAAACCCATGTGAATTCATGCTTGACTAGGTTTACACAATACGCTGCACAATATTACAAAACTTAATGACTGAATTCAAACAATAACCAAGCCAAAAACTAAAACCACACATTATGGCTTAGTCTGATGTGTGATAAAGATGAAGTTTCTTTCAAACCAAGTTCAACTTTTGTTGACTTCATGGATATGTCCATGAAGTTTCCTTGGCAGAAATACTAAAGTAGTTTCCCACTGTCTTCTTTTGGGATTTTTTTCACCATCCCATTCTCTCCCTGATATTTTTATTTAGATGTGTGAACCTGGTCTAAAAGTCTTCCTCTAATTTTAGGACTTCCAGTGATGACATGGCGAACTGAAGACATCCCTGAAGAAACGGAGATAACATTACAGCTGAAATCAGCAGCCAGATGCGGGTTCCGGGCTGGAGAAATCTCTCTGGAGAAAGGAGAGATCATGAGATTGCCCACACATTCTGGACAGCAGCTGTTCATGAGTAGACAGCAGGAACCGACGTTTTTGCGATCTGCTTGTGAGTTGATCAGCTGGGAGTTGAAGAATTCCATCAAAGCTCATAGTCGTAATGTAGCCTCTAAGGACATAAGGTTCGGCCAATCCTCATTTCTTAATCACTTTGGAATTGATTTTTTATTGCTTTTTAAATATTGAAAACCTCTGGAACTGCAAGTTTCATAGTATTCACTGGGTGAGTTTCCTTCAATCCTTTATGAAAGAAGTTTTGAGTTTAAGGATTTTAATTTTTTTTCAGAATTAACAGCAAAAGGATGATTAGACTGTTGGTTTTAGAAAGTTATAAATGGACTAAGGGTCCAGATGGATTTAATAACATTCTGAAATTAAATATAAGAATCCTTCCCATGGGAAACCATTAATGTTTTTGCATTCAGAAGAAAAACAACATAAGATTGGACTTTGAAGGTTGGACACTAGAAGATGGCACCAGATGGCACCAGAAGGAAATAAAGATTATAATTAAAGGGGAAGAATACTTAAACTAGATCTGGTAATACAGAATGGAGCACAATCTTTTAACAATGGATGCATTGAGAGATATTTGTGAACAAGTTAGCTTTAAAGATCTCTGCCATTACTGATAGATTAAATGATGTTACAGAAGAGGAACAAGTTTTACTGAACAAGATGGAAATTGATTCAAATGTGGACTTAAAAATGACAGGCTACAAGAAGGATATGGAAAAAGATGAAATATTGAATATACGAACGAAACCAGAAGAATGTCTTGGATAATCTTTCTATATTACAAATTTACAAAAGGGATTTATTAATGTTGTCAGCAATTATGTGAGAAGAGACAAATAGAAAATAATAATAATAATAAAAAAATCAAGTGTTTGGACACTATTTGAAGGGACTAAAGTTCAAGATTGTTGGGGGCAAGGGGAAGGAATATAAAGTTTCTTTTCTTTCTTTCTCTTTTTAATTTTTTTCTTTTTTTATCTTTGCACTTTTTTTTCTTTTTTATACTTTGCATTAGTTTTATATGTACAATGTAATCTTTAATGAAATTATTATAAAAAAATAATAAAATACTTCTAAGTTTGGTTAAATGATTGAAAACCAAAAGAGAGCATTGGGCCTAGGAGTTGCCAGACAACAAGAAGCTCCCAGCAGCGATGAAAAGACAGAAACACACAAGATTGTGTTCTTTTCCAGTATGGTAGGTATTGTATTTCTGTATAAAAATAGTGGGTTTTCCCAATAAATATACATCTATATCTATACATTTATGCAAATCTGTGTGGGCTTTTGACCTTTCTATTCTGGTGCTGCTGTTACACTTTTGGTGAGGCATTTGTAACCAATCTAGCCTGACATTCTTTGGAGTACACGACAGGAGGAAGAAGGCACTTTAACAAGAGCAAAAATATATTTTTTTTACTTTAAGTTTTTTTCTGAACTTTCTACTTTAAAAATAATAAGTGCAAGGGAACATTTTTATGATGTTTCATGGCGATGTTTGTTTCATAACCATGGATCAAATCCAACACTATATAAGAAACATATGAAAGTTTTGGATCTCGGGCAGGGCTTTGGCCTAAGGCAGCCAATAGAGCTTGTTTTGTAAGAAAGATAAAAGACTGCTTTTTCTTGGCATGGCACAGCATGGCAGGCAGTCCAAAGCCGTTCTTATCACCTCTCAGATCTGGACAGGAAAGTTAGTTGTTTAAATCACATCTGGCTGCGGAGAAGGAGTCATGTCATTAGGGTGAGTAACAAGGAGATGGGAGGGAAAATGCAGAGGACTTCTGATTCATATCCCAATTTGAATTTTTGCCTAGTTCTTCTTGCACTTACAGCATCTGATTAGTTACATGTGCCCCTTGTCAGGGCGCTCACCAAATGTTAAAAGTATAAAAATAACACAGAGAGACTTTTCAAAAAACAAAACTCTTTCCGTCCTGCCTTTCTTCATTCCCAGACTGTAGGAATAATAGCTTCATTAAACCGGATGACTATGAAGAGTAATTGAAGGGAAACTAAGGAAAGAATTCCTAGTTACATAATTTCCCTTGAATGACAACCCCATCTTGAGGGAAACATCTCCTTTTGGTTTGTACCCTTACAGGCTCATGTCTTAATGGGAACTAATAACTGGAGATACTTTCCTAATTGGATAATTTAGCTGTGAGATTGAGTCTCAGACCCATGTTCTACCTGTGAGAGTCTATTGCAAAGAAGAATAAGAGTATAATAGTTAGAGATTATCTTTTAGGTCAGTGGTTCCCAATCTTTTTGGCACCAGGGACCAGTTTCATGGAAGACAATTTTTCCACGGACCGGGGGGGTGGGTGGGCAGGATGGTTTCGGGATGATTCAAGCGCTTCCTCTTTTTCCCGACCTTTTATTCTTTTTTTCTTCATGCTGTTTGGAGATAGTAGCCATTGGCTTGCTTTCTCTGACAGGAGGCGGAGCTCAGACAGTAATGCGAGCGATGGGGAGCGGTTGTAAATACTCAGGCTGTAAATTCGCTCGCTCGCCCCCCGCTCACCTCCTGTTGTGCGGCCTGGTTCCCAACAGGCCACAGACCGATACCGGTCTGCGGCCCGGGGGTTGGGGACCCTGTTTTAGGTCATCTAGTTTATTTAATTATCTACTACTTGATACAGTAAGTTTAGAATTAGTTCCTCCTGTATCTATTCCCTATATGAGATTTTCTGCAAGAAAATCTATGATAATTTATTCCTTTGTCAAACTGCTGGGCATCAAAACATTTCTCCTAATGGTCAACCAAAAATAATCCTGCCATAATTTACACCCTCTAGATCTAGACCTATTTTCTGAATCAGCAGAAAAACAAGTTTACTTTTAACTTTTCTAAGATCCTTTCTGTCCACAAGGGCTGCATCAGTCTGAGAACTATGTGATAGTCTTACACCCCTATAATGCCATGCAGCTTATGTTGGGCTTGGGAAACTTAATTCCTGCTACAGAGGAGCCACACAAAGACAATTTTATAACATTTCATCTAGAGCTCTGGGGTGGGCAGTTGCCTATCGAAGGGAATCTATGCCCTGTTCTACCTTCTGATATTCCTCCTGTCTCTTGAAGTCAGAGCATCATATTACCTTCCCATCATCCCCACTTTTAGGTGCAGTTGGAGGGGCAACTTTGCCACAATTCCTATGCAGTCACTTGTGGTTCCCCCACCACCACTGTGAAAGCAAGGGAGGACAGGGAAAGAGAGAAGGAGCACTGTCTGTAGCCCTAATTTTTTCATTCTCTGTCCAACCAATGGCCTTTTCATTCTCCCCAGCTCTCAGCTCAATAATGTAGATACTTGTATGATGGAATGACACTGTGGTGGAGTACAAAAGGGAAGCCTGCTTGCTATGTGGATGTGCCTTTGATAACAATCCTTCAGATATCTGAAGAACAGGTCTGCCCAAGAAATGTTGCTTAAAGCAAATTACAAGATGGTATCTTCCCTCCAGTAGCATGTGCAGAAATGACAGTTAGCTTAGAGTTAAAAGCAAGTTGTGTGACAGATACAGCTCTATTTTCCAACACTTGCTGCCACTGTTACACTGCTGCCATTTGCTGCCTGGTTCAGCTAATATTTAGGTCTAATAGTAAGGCTAGCCCTAAAAAGGGTTACCATATCCCCTCCTAATCTTCTTTACCTGGGTTAAGCATTTCCAGTACCGTTCATCAAACTTTTCCACCTTGCCTTCATCCATCCTAAATGATGGTGTCCAGAACAAGACATTCTGGCATTCTGCTTGTGGCTGATACTGACATTTACATGTACAATAAAGCCAAGTAGCTCCTGTCCTATATCTGAATATACTTTAGTGTAAGTTATTGACTAAATGAAGAACTTTGCATTTGTCTCCATGAATTTTATTTCAGCCAACATTTCCATTTTGTCATGGTCTTTAAAGAAGTCAGTAATCTTTAAACACTTCTTGTGAACAAATCTGGATACAAATTTCCTTCATCTTTTAATCTGATGGGCACCATGTGGCCTGCACAAACCCTAAGCCCTTACCAAACTAAACAAATGGAAGGTCCTCAAGATATACTTTCCCTGAGATATCATTTATGTCTGGGAGTGGCCTTGTATAGAAGAAATGGGTTTTTCTAAAACCCATTGTTCCATACAAGGCCACTCCTAAAAGGTTCATGTAGCTAAGACATTCCTGCTGTCTTCTGCCATAGATACGATTGCCACCTTCTTTCCTTCTCTGCTTCTTTTCAGCTATGGCAAATGAAACTCTAGTACTGCCTAAAAAAGGCAGGAAAAGTTCATGAGAGAAAGTAATGTTGGAGGAGCTTTTAATGATATGTTATCATAATACAACTAGGTGTTATTTGACTGATATACAATCCCAACAACACATTTGCCAAGCTAATTGGAAACTGATAAGCAAAGCTGGGCAGAGAAACAATTGCAGAGATACAGTAGGTCACAGTCTATGAGCGCTATATTAATCCCTCTGAATGTTGTTCAAATATTCTTAGTGTTGTTCAAATATTTACCTTGCACTGTTTGCCATGACTGTAAGAAATTAGTGCACAAGCAGCACACTTTGCCATAAAGTCCATTTGGTTGAAATGGATACCAGTCTTTGGGACATTCCTAATGTGTGTCCATATTTCTACCCGCTCAGAAGTAAGAAGTAAGGCAAACCACTGCCTGGCTGTTCTTCTTATGAAAAGAAAGTAGGCATGCCAAAGCTTTGATTGGTTCAATATTTGTTACATATATAAACACTCTGCAACATTTCTTTTGGATGTATTTGTTTGTTTATCACTAATATAAAAATGCTGTTAGATTGAAAATAGCCTCAGGTGTACTTATAAATATCTAGCCAGGTGGTTTCTCCTCACAAGCCCAGAAATTTAACTCCTTTCAACACTGAGAGAGGATTTTTCTCCCCTTTTAATGATATTTGGATGAGGAGCCCAATTGTTCCATTTGTTATGCCTGTCCAAATGGCAGGGATTGTTCATTCTGTCATTATATGCGTAATGGATTTCTTTAAACATTAATTCATCTGCAACTAATTTAGAAGCTGCTTCCTACTGATGCCAAACTCCTACTCAGTACAAATACACAGTTCCATATTTTCTAGTTCCATCCTGAACATCTCTTTTTAGGTGGAGAAAGGGGGCTGGGAGAAGCAGAAACTCAAGCTTTTTTCACTCCTATTTTTTTCTCCCTGTCAAGGACTCAAGTCAAGCTCTAAGTATTTAAAGGACTTCAGTGCTTCAGAGCATGATTACTGAAGGATGGAAGGAGTACCACAGCCATCAAAGAGTCCCTGTATAAAACTGTGATTCTCTTTCAAGACCTCTATTCAGGTCCCTGTGTAGCTTAGACACACACTGCCCCCAAGATGTGGCTTTGACCTCCATGAGCCACTAGCATCCGTTGTTACTCCCCCTCATTCTCCTGGTTTCATTTCCTGAGGTTTCTGATTTCCTGAGTGAGGGAAGGAACTTTTCAGAAAGGAGGTGGCAGTCTGAAGGAGGAGGCTGCATGGAGAATGGGAGGGAGGGGTCACTTATCATAAATAAAAAGGTCTCCACTTTGCCGGTATAGAGTGTAGGAACATTGGGAGAAGAGAACCTGCTGTATCAGAAAAAGCCTACGTAACAGAGGACAGCACAGATCCTTATATTATAGTGAGTATGCAGGAGCCTTACTAATATTGGTGCACCAGTTAATTGCAAATGCAACAGCAAAAAAGAAATATAAAGAGAGAGGGATTAGCATACTGTGATTATGAATCATTTCAACATGGTAAGTTCCAAAGGACTGCCCTTTTGCTCTAATTAAGTGCAGGATTGTTAGTGAAGGTATGTGCTGGAATTAATACTAGAAATCTTGGTTTATAATTGTAATAGGAGGGAAAATGATATGATATGGCCAGGGCTGAGAGTGGATCTGAATGTTTTAAATGTGTACATATGTGGTATCTGTGATATCACAGCTTTTTATTTTCAAATAAAATTACCTGGGTTTCATGTGAGCCTCAGATTTGGATGATATATTGCTTAGAATTGGGATAAGGAACATGTGGCTCTAATACTGTGGCTGAACTACGATTCCCAGCATCCCTTAATAATGGGCATGCTGAGTAGGTTGGATGAGAATTGTAATTCAGCAGCAGTTGGAAGGTAAATGGTATAACTTGCTTGAAATTAAAATGGCTTAATATTGACAGATAAGCATTAGGGTTTCTTCACTTTTTAAAGAATAATGTGGAGCTTAGTTTGCATTAAAATGTTGCTGGATATTCATATTTCCCAAATGATCTTTTACCTCCCATTTTAGCAACTTAGCAAGCTGCCATGTAGTTTTAGTAAACACTATTAATGTTTACTTTCCATTAATTCTGAGTCAAACTTGAAAATAGTATTCTTTCTGGGCAAAGAATTTTGTAAATAATAATTGTAAACCCGGACCAGTAACAACCCCAAAGCATTGCTTATCCAAGTTAATGAAAATGATGATATAAGCCTGTGTGGATCAAAATCAGATTTTTCTCTGAAAATTGATCCTGCTTTACCAAACTTTACATTATTTGTCTTGGAAAGTGTTAGGCATGTTGTGAAAAAGATGTTTAAAATAAAAATATGGTGTTTAAAAGTCCATCCGTATTTCTATAAATTTCAGCAATTAGCATGGCTTAATATTAGCAGATAAGTATTAGGGTTTCTTCACTTTTTAAAGAATAATGTGGAGCTTAGTTTGCATTAAAATGTTGCTGGACATTCATATTTCCCAAATGATCTTTTACCTCCCATTTTAGCAACATAGCCCTATAAAGCAAACTGAGAGGAAGAAAAGATCAGGTAAACCACAGATGGTGTTGTGGGGAGCCACCATTTCTTTTCCAAGCATGGCCTGGAGTTTCCTCTGAAAGCAAAGATCTGAATAATTCTCCTGTTTGTGAAAACCCTCGCCACTATTTCTCTGAGCCTGCTGGTCCTCTCCCATTCAAAACTCTTCCAAGAGCTTTGTTTTCCTCTATTCTTGCCCTATGACTTTCACCCCAGTCATATTTCTTGGCAGGATGGCAGGAGAGGTTCACAAAGATGCCGGGCTAACTATGATATACAGTCAGCTCATAAAATCCACATAGGTAATGTGGAATATAAACAAGTCCTTACCAAGGCAAGGTAACATTTTAAAGGATATTTTTGCTGTTTTAATCTCAGAGAGGAGTGGGCTAGGAGGAGTGGAAGGGAAACTGGTGCAGGAGATTGGAGGACTGCAGAGTGCCAGGGGCTAGTGGCTACCATGATTGCCCTTGTTGGTCATCTCAGTTGCTCAGCACAAGTAGACACTTCTGCTCTCCATGTGATTTTATAAGTGGTTTGAAAATTTTAGTAGTTTGGGGGTTACAGAGAAAGATAAGAGATATTCCTCTATTCTTATTTTCTAGGAATTTTGGATGTAATGTAATGCATTTCACCCAGTATTCCCGATACTGGGATTCAATAGTCCTTTCCTCTTACACAACCCCATTCATCTCTAGGGGGAAAACGGCCTTGAAGAAATGTCATTCTGGAAAAAAACATACTGCATATGGACATGTTATATTCTGTGCATATGCACACATCCAGTTTTTTATACACATAGATACAGTTTGAAGCCTTCACTGCCACTGACTTTGAAAAACTGAGAATATTTTCTAGCTAATCAGGGCAAAATTGGCCTGTTGATTGAATTGTTTGTTCATTTATTTTATGGCATTTCTAGGCTGCCCCACTCCCAACAGCCTCTGGACAGCGAATGCCCAGCCCAACTCCATTCATGATTTTATTTCATGTTGTGTACATTTGTCCAGTGATTTCTAAAAAAAAACACCACAGAGTGATGATTATGGGAGAGTGGCTGCCAAGGCCCTTTTATTGTATTTTAAAGAGCTGTGAAATAAAAGTGGCTTGGCAAAATGCTACAGCAGATGATCCTTTGTGGGAAGAGGGTTGCAGTAAACCCAGGAGCCAGGATGATGTGTGAATTCTCACATTGGAAACCAGAAATAGAAAAGACCTGGGTGGAAGTGACCTTAGTATAAAAGAATGACTGAAACCTGGTTGAGAAATTCATTATTAATATGATGGAGACGTGATGATGCCAAAGTTACTTTCTTGATGTGGAAACTACTCTTGTGATAAGTCTGATATGCTATGACTCTGGCATGTCACCTTCTACAAAACCATTAAGATTTTGGTTAGGCAAGGGGTTGAGAAACTATGATTTTGAAAAAAAGTGTGAATTTATGCCAAGAATCA
The DNA here is from genome assembly GCF_035149785.1 of Candoia aspera. Classification (NCBI taxonomy): domain Eukaryota; kingdom Metazoa; phylum Chordata; class Lepidosauria; order Squamata; family Candoiidae; genus Candoia; species Candoia aspera. The sequence continues at coordinate 33,539,388 of NC_086159.1, read as the reverse complement.
AGATTTAGCAAATAGTTAAACATCATTTGATTATGCTTATTGCAGAAATCTGCATGACTCATAATTGGTCACATTCCTATAGTATGGTAAGCCACTGGCTTCTCCTACCAAAGAGTGCAATTGAAGAAATCATAGCACTCCCTGCATAATTTACTTACTATGAAGTGGGATCCTGACTGGGATCCTGATTTCTATCTTTGAAATAATCCAGGACTCTGAAGGCAAGAACAAACCTTGATGTCTGACTCTGTTTTTTAAAAAGGGAACCAGTCAGAGATCCTGGTTCACAAACCACAATGGCATGGTATATATGAAAAAAGCTTCTATGGCTTACATACTGTAATAATTCTGCCTCGCCAAGATCTCTGCTAAACCCTTCCCTCTGTAGCATAATCCACATCTTCCATAGCAGTCTGTTTACTTCTATACACACACAATTTTCAGCACTGCACACTTCAGCAATTTCTCTCCTCCCCAGATTTCCAGTCCCATTTCTCTCGCCACCTCTTCTCTCCCATTACTTTTATTTTCTTTTGTTCCTTTAATTATTAAAACGGTTTGGATGTAGAGTACAGCAAAGCTTTATTGCAACAAAGGGCTGTGGGGGGGAGCAGCGTAGGATTTCTTCTGAATGGTATGCTGAACCTGCAAACCCCTCTGAGGTACGGGGCCCTAGAACTGAGATGGTTTGGCCCCTATGGACTCAGTGATTTTTAGGATAGAAAACAGGCTAAGATAAATGTTTGCACTTTAGCCAGCAAACAAGAAGCGGGAAGGATTTTGTGCCCTTAAGTGAACTTTCTTTGTTACAAAAAGAAGATCCCCTCCCTGTACTTTTATTCTGAACACGAGTCAGGCAGTTACAAGAACAATAGATATTGTCCTAACAGTCAGAAATCACGCTGAGACGAGGAGTAGGTCTCTAGTGTTTATTACTGCTACATAAGACAGAATCCTAACAAACTGAAGAAGCGTGGGAAAAGCCCAGACAGATAAACCCCAAAAGTTAAGGCAGGTCTGATCTGTGTCTCTTTGAATGGCTGCTCAATTCCTCAGTACTATGCATGCGTTTTCCCCCCTGGATAGAGGCCCCTTCCAGCTCGCCATCAGTACTCATGACAGATATGGCTGCTTTTATGATATTTAGATTGGCTCTCTGAGAACTACTAAAACTGTTTGGGCTGAAGTTCAGACTAAAATGGAAAGTCACATCCTTGACTGACTCTCCAGACAAAAAAACAGCACCAAACCCCCTCAGAACAGAAAACAAATCTATTAGACCATTGCGGTAAAACCCTTTTTCCTGACATCCAGTTTTCTAAGGGAGGGAACTCTTTCTCTTAGCCTCCACCCTGACAGCAGTTTTGTAGGGCAGATAAAAGCTTATCAACTTGGTGAGTAGATAACAGTGCAAAGCAGAAGACACAGGAATTTTAAAATTCACTTTGGGGACAACCAGGAATTAACTTGTTATTACATAAAAACAAAAGGGTTGGTGATAGTACCAGAAGTAGCTTCCCATCTGCCCAGGAAGTCAGCTGAGCCTACTGTTAAATCAGTTGTTGGTGCTCATCAGTATTTTTATTGTGCCAAATCCAGAGCCCTTGTTTGCACAAGCCTTACAGTCATAACAGGTGCTTCAGCTGGCTTCTTGGGCATATCTCAAACCCTGCTTGATTGACTTAATAGACAGATGAGGTTTAGAAGAGTACAGTTGCACGTAATGTTGAAATGAAAACTTCCCAAGATAATATGGTAAGCCCTCTTAATTCTGATAGAATGAATGATATGGAAGTATGTTACTGGGGCTTTGGGAACTGTAATCCAACACTTTTGGAGGAGGTCAAATGCGGAATACAGTTATTGATGGAATATGGCAAGGAAAATCAGCAGTGCACAACAGTTTCTGATGTAGGGCCACATTTGCCATTTGAATGACCTGTTGAAGGAAGCACTCCAAAAAGTAGCAAGTAGGACCAGGACAAAAATCTAAACTTGATTTGATTCCATCTACATTTCCATTGAAATGTATTAAATATAAGTTATATGGTTATTCTTCAGTCATGTATTTAATAATGTTCAGCTTCTGTAACATTACACATGATAATGTGGAAACAACCTTGAGGGGAGGGATTCCTCTGTGGACTGCTTTCAGAGCTTTCACAGTCTAGACAAGGCCTTGGAGCCTTAGATTGTGGTCTTCTGACTTAGAGATTTAAGGTTTGCTCTTTTGGAGAAGCCTAACCCAGTCCTCATGGGCCTTGGCTAAGCTCTGGAATTTTACCCCGTAGTTCAGCATTTCTGAACATGCAGAGTTAATAGCTCACCTCTGCCTCTGCGGAAAGGGAGGGAAAGCAGAGAAGCCGACTCCCACCAGAGGCTGCTTAAACCCTCTAAGGCAGTGTTCCTCAACCTTGGCCCCTTTAAGATGGGTGGACTTCAACTTCCAGAATTGGCCAAGCCAACTTGGCTGGCTGGGGAATTCTGGGAGTTGAAGTCCACCCATCTTAAAGGGGCCAAGGTTGAGGAACACTGCTCTAAGGGGATATTTTATAACAGTCTTTGAGAGACCAAGTGTCAGGCATGCCATTCACTTGACTCTTTTGCTGTTCTGCTGCTGCTGCTGCTTTTAAAAATACATATTTGATTGCTAAATTTTGCAGCTTGCTTGGAGTTCTGGGCCAGATTCCATACAAACGGAGAGTAAGGCAGAAAGCAAGAGAAAGACGTGAAAATGAGGACCCTCATCATTCTTGCACTCCTAGCTGTTCTCATGGTGACGGCTTTCTGCTATGGTAAGTGATGTCTTCTAATAGATAATTTGGGGATTGGGGTGGCAATGATCTATCATAGAAAGTTGATGTTCTGGACACACTCATCTAATTTTATTCTTCCCTCACTACCACATCTCCCTGTATCGTATCTTTCTTCCTCAGTACCCTTTTCCCAATATTTCAGGCTAGATTCTTCCTGTCCAGGCCTCAGCTGGAGCTGTCTGTCCATCTAACACAACCATTCCATTCTGTTCTTATTCCCTAGTAATCCCATGTGTGTTTTCAGCTAAGTTAATTGCTTTACCAAGAGGCAATACAATTTATAAATAAACCGCATGCTTAGAAAACGGCAGGATGCAATTTGCAGAAAATGCATGTATTTTCTTGATTAGGGTTGCTGAGTTTCAGCTGTGATAAAAAGAGTCCTAGATTCAATTTGGAGAGAGTGATAGCATATTCTGGTGGCCCATTGTATGAGGAAAAAACTTTTCCTGGAGAGAGATTCCAAATGCTTCCTTCTGAAGCTTTAGAGATGGCCAGAATATCTAATGAATAGATTCATTAGACAGTGTACTCTTTTGGTTGTTGGCTCCACAAGTTCCTTTGAATGGCTAGATTTATCTTCCTAAAATAATTTTTGCTCTGTTGTCCTTTTGTTGCTAACATAACAGTTTTTCCCTTCATCCTTTCTTCCCATGGCACAAGGATAATAAAATCTAGCCTGATATGACATAAAATTCTATAAAATGGTAAAGCTGTGAGTAATAATTGGGGTGTGATTGATTTCACTATGGGCTACATTACCTTTTTTGGTGTCTTTCATGCCTAGAACTCCTTAATGCTTTATTAATGCTGGGCAAGATTTTATAAATTTGCCTAATCTGGAAATAACAGTACTTGGTTTGTATTGTCATGATATATTTATTCTTGGAACGATGATACAGTTTGTAAAAATAATGTAATAGCTAAAACATTTTGCCACTCTGAACTGTCTGAATAAAGATACTGTAATTTTTTGCAAGCTTAAGAGGAAAAAAGTGTAACTGCATATATTTAGGAATCACAAAATAAGAGCTAGCCTTTTAGGCCCTGTTGGCTTCAGTAGGTAAATTAAAGCATGAATTTACTTTTTCAGTGGACTTTATGTTATGCTATAATTATGGGCCAAATTCAAAAGGTCTTAAGACTCCAATATCGTGTCAAAATTACACAGTACAGTATCCTTTATCAATCCATTTGATTGATAAATTAATTTTAGCTGTATTTATGATATTAAAATATCCACTAGTATAAACAGATTTTAAAAATAATAGATGCTTCCACAAACTGGCTGCATTTATTAATTGCCCAAAGCTGGGAATGAGACTTCTGTATCATCTAATCAGAGAGGGTATCTTAATTAGACATCTTTAGAAGCATATTTGGGGACTTTGGTCTGGTTCACTGTTTACATTCTTATAGTACCATAATTTTATAAGTCATTTTCACTTCTTTTTTCTTACAGAGTCTCATGAGAGCATTGAATCACATGAATTTACAAGTAAGAAATGATGGTATATATTATCTGACTTCGTGGTTCCTGAAATGCTTGGCTTTTGCAGGGGATCCCAAATGATCTCCCAAGGGCATTTTAAAAAGTTGTTTTTTCCTCAACATCTTCCCCAGCCAACTCAAGGAATACAAAAAAAGTGCCCTTGCACCACAACAGTCTGTCCAAACAGCCCATTTGGATTCCTGTGTGTTTTCCATTTGGGCACAATTGTTCTCTTATCATCCAGGCTTGTGATACTCTCAGGGAGCCAAGCAGTTGCAAGTTAACATCACTAACCATTGACGTTAGAGAACAAGCTAAGAATAGCATCTGTCATAGAAAGGGTGGTAAGAAATAAAATAAAGGAAATAAATTTTTCCAGTCCACACAAAGCCAAGTTTGGAATATCATCCACAGTGGGAAAACACTTCAAGAAGCCCTCACTGCTGATCCAATTTCTTTGCCTAAAAGAAGGCCTATTGGAAAGCTGCCCTAGCAGTGCAGAAAAGAACAGCCACAGTCCTCCCAGGACTCTTTATAGTGGACTTCCTTTCAAGGGAGCATTTCTAAGATTGGGCTATTCAATTCATCTGCATTAGAAGATGAAGGGATGGTGGGTTCATTGGAAGAATTAGAAACAGCTAGGGAGAATATTTTTAAAATTGTGACATTTTAATTATATAACCAATGTTATTTCAAACACAGATATTCAACCTGCACTGTATCTTTACAAGTGACTTTGTCAAAGGATACTGAAAAGAGCTTTCTGGTGAAAATTGACTAAACTCTTGTAAACTCATCTAGATCCAAGATTAATTTTTATCCTTAATCAGCTCAAAGCAGACTACTTTTACAGCAACATAAAACTTAATTTCAGTTTTTTAAACTCCATGCCAATCTTTAGGGTGAGGTGGGGAACCTTGCCAGTTTAAGAGTCAGATTGCCTCCCAGTCACCTCATGTTAATAGTAAGACTGGATTATATCAAGGGGTGGTCTCCTTGCACAGAAGACTTTCTTTTGTCCCCTGCAGTCCCCTTCCTTAAGCAGAAAACTGGCTTTCTCTGTGCCAAGGGAGGCACAAAGCAATCATTCTCTACCTTTGTCTGCATAAAGAATAGGGTGCAGCTTAAGGAGGGCGCGCCAAGTACATTTGGCCCACAGAAAACAAGTTCCCTGGTTCCCAATTTCTCCTTTAGGCAATGAGGAAGGCTACTGAAGATGAAAGGAAAACAGAAGACACATTTTTTCTCATTCCTGTGGAATCAACTACACACAACACTATTCTAATAAGAAGTCTGGCCTCTATTGCATCTGGCTTCTTCCTGCCATTCTGTTTCTTTTAAATAAAGAAGCTTGTCATGCAATAAAATAAATGGTAGTGAAGTCAGTTTAGATCCCAAAGTAACTTATTTCTCAATATTCTCATTCAGAATCTGACCATCATTAGGCTAATCATAGACAAAGTCTTTCTCCCAAAGTGATCATAGAATCTTGCTGTAATAGACTGATGATTGCTGATCTCTCTGTGAGACTGGAGAGAGGTCTTATTATTTTAATTATTACACAAATGCCTTAAATACCAGAAATATTTCAATAAGTTGGGGAAGAAAGAGAGAGAAGAATTGTACTTCACTTTCTGGAAACAGTAAGTTACTGAAAAGTCAAAACATAACAGCTAGTTTATATGCATAATGGATAACATCGGTGAATATATGAACTGTACACACAAATTGACAACAATAAATAAAACAAAAGGAAAAGGATGATACATGAAGAATAAAATTCAGAAAGAAAATATTAAGTGAAAAATATATTTTTCAATTCTATACTTTGCTCAAATGCAGGGCCAAAAAACTGAAATGTTCTCTTGACCTTGTGTTCTGCTTGTTGGCTTTGCAAGGCATCAGAAAGTTGGACTAGATAGATCCTTGGTCTCATTCAGATGGACTCTTGCATTCTTATGTAACAGCATTAGCACTAGAACAAACAGTCCTCCCTTAGACTCTTTGTATAGGAGGGGTGAGTAAGCTGGAAGCTCCCATGGAAAATTATGTTGAGGGAGAGGCCATTGTTTTTTATTAATAACAGAAGGACTGCATTATGAACAGAGGAAGGTAATGGGTCTGGCCATCTTATATGTGAAAGCCAATGTCAAAAGGACATGAGCACAGGGTCTGGGGCAGGGGGTTGCCTAAAGCTTTTGATTCATATACACAGCGGTTATTAACTATATTTCTGTTTCCTACCAGGTCCTTTCATTAACAGAAGGCATGCCAACGTCTTTATGAGACCCCCACCAGAGAATAGGAGGGACATTTATTGGCAGGAAAGGTAATGCTATTTTAGGATTCAGGATTATTCAGAACAAATGGGGAAGTTCACCATCCTGGTGTCTTCTGTATAAGTTGGACACCAACATCTACCATCCACATCAATTATGGGAGTTGAACTCCAAATTATCTGAAAGATAATAGATTGTGTAAGACTTGCGTTGAGGGAAAACTTCTCTTCCTCAAAGAATGCTGACTTTCATTTTGAAAAAGTCATGGGTGGAAAGAGATCACTGCCTGAGAACCACTACTCTAAAGTGTTTCTCAAGTTACATTAATTGAAAAGAGCAGCTGAAAGAAACAAAGAACTAATATATATGGAAATGAATGTGAAAAATGACATATGTGGGTAAACTGGGCAAAATATCCAGAAAGGTTTACTGTTGATACTGTACCTATGTATCCTGTGCATAGCTGAGAACCACTAATGAGCCAAGGTAGAATATTGGAGAGTCACAGGTTGGCATAGTCACATAGTCCTGCAATTTCCAAAAATCCTATTGTATCTCATCATTGCATTCAGCCCTCTTCTGCCTCATTCTTTTTCTTCATTAGTGATTTACATCTCTTTAACAGCATCACCCAGCCCTTATTAGAGTGATATAAGGCCTGTCCTGATTACTAATATTTTGGCACAAAAATAGTAAGATGGTTCTAGAAAATGCTGAAAGTCACCAGAGGGGAATGACCTAAGGTAGGAACATGCTAGGCAACCTTTCGTTGGTTAGAGGCTGTGCTTCCCCCCCCCCTTTTTCAAAGGGCGAGGGCAATACTGTCATGAGTATTAATGGTGAGCAGGAGGGGGCCCCTATCCAGGGGGAAAAACTCATGCGTAGAGACTTTGAACTTTCCTTCGAAGAAACTCAGAGCAGACCCACCTTGATTTTTGGGTTTATCTGTGAGGGTTTCCCATGGCCTTTGAGTTTGGCAGGATTTTCTGTCTAGTAGAGTAGAACAATAAACACTAGAGACTCAAGCTACCATCTCAGCGTGGTTCTTCACTCTAAGGTAGGACATCAATCCTGCCAAACTCAAAGGCCGTGGGAAACCCTCACAGATAAACCCAAAAATCAAGGCGTGTCTGCTCTGAGTTTCTTCGAAGGAAAGTTCAAAGTCTCTAAACTATGCATGTGTTTTTTCCCCCTGGATAGGGGCCCCCTCCTGCTCACCATCAGTACTCATGACAAATACTGTGATAACTTTACATGACTGGGGAAGATCAGTTCACTTAGATGCCTTCTCCCTGGTTCTCTGTCAAATGTTGACAACTTGGTTTCTGGGAGTTCCAGAAGATACACAGACTTTCTTTGATGTAACTTATTGGCTATGACTGCCCATCCTTATTCTAAATTAGTCATGGGAAACCTGAGCCCTTCCAGATATTGTTGAATATCATCTCCAGTCTATTCTGGCTGTTGGCTATCTAGGTGGGGCTTCAACAAAGCATACAGTAGCCTTTTTTGTTAAATATATGCAATATTCAAATATTGGAGAGCATGGATTTCTCCCCATGCTCTACAGCCAATTCACTTGTTTGTTTTTAGTGGGCAGATTCTACTCACAGAGATTTTAGCTGTTACTTTGTGAAACATCTGCCATGTTTTAAGAATCCTGAAAAGATTATTCAAAGATGTTCTATGACGTAATATGTGAACTGGACATCATTTAAAACATTCACAGCACAGGAAGAAAAGTGGAGTAAGAAAGTACTTAATGGCTTACCAAAGGATCACAGGAATTCTGTCATCCCCCTCCCCCCCTCCCGCCTCCAATCAGCTCTCTCTCTCATCATCTTCTCCTGCTCATGTTGACAGGATCAGAGAGCGCAGAAAGACTACCCAGGAACGTCAGCGGGAGACATGCGAAGATTATTATCCATGTGAAATTTATGCTCTGCGCCATGGCTATGCTGCTGCCTACAAACGGTTCTTTGGGCAGAGGAGGGGCGAGTGAAAGCATTACCATTCCCAGCGCCTGGAGCCTGGATTTTGTAGCTACAAAGAGTGACATCTTTGAAATGAATTGTTGCTTCTTAACTGCATATTATTCCACCTGTCGCTTCATTCTTTTGTAGCCAGTGATTTCTAGTATCTGTTAATTAGCACAATGCTGATGTAACTGTGGTTGGGCAGAGAAGGGATGTAGGTGTTTCTTATGAAATGAACAATATGGTTCGTAACTGAAGAGTTTTCTTTGTGCTGTTTGCATGTCAAAGATGAAGGTGCATATTTGTACACACTTACTTAGAATTTGTCTAATAAAATACTTTGTGTTGGATATAGATCTAGGATATGTATTAAGTTATATACTGGGAATCAATAGCATGGTATCCTCATGATGCCCTAGAATATCTAGGAGAGCCTCTAAATTTTAAATCTATTTTTTAAAAAGTATAAAAGTAGGTGAAAAAAAGATAATCAAATCTTCTATGCAAGAATTCAATGTTTTTTCAGTGTTCTTACATGAGATTGCACAAGGATTTGGGGTGGGGAGAGATTGTCAAAATCTCACAGGATTGATGATCTCATAAGAAATTTGTTTTGTTTTGCTGCTGTGCCTTTGAGTCAGTGTAATCCCTGCAGTTTTAGGCATTCTAAATTTTTTATTATTTTGGGTTCCCTGAAAAGTTTCTGATCCTATTATATAGTAATACTAATAGGTACTGGTTTTTACAACTCTATCCAGGCATTTCAGTGGGTGTTGTGATTATTGCCTCAATCTTAAATGTTTCCATGATTCAGTGCCCTTAGCTTTCAATAAAGTTATACTGTGAAAAGTTAGGCCCTTGTAATTAAAGCTGTTAGTTATTAAAAATATCCAGATGGCTATGCTCTAAAAAGCATAACTTTGCTTCTATCTCATTCCAAATCAAGTAATAACATGAGCCCCTCCGCACATTGTGACTGCATAAGCCACCCAGCAACCTGTTAATATAACATAGCATGCTGATGTGGTATGTTTATCAGTGTTAAAGAAATGGGTACAGCACCAAAGCTTCAGTCTTTAGTGATTATGTCAATATATTTGCAGCCCACCACTGTCCACTGTAATTTGGATTCTTTTCTTTAAAGATGGCAATGTCAAAACACACAGCCTTTACATTTGTTAAATATATGCAATATTCAAATATTTAAGTCTTAACCTACAGTGGGTTCTTTTGCAAGTAACTAAAACATATAGAAGCAACGTGAACAGAGACAAATCAGCCAGGGATGGGTGCTATGAAATGGTTAATATACTATGAAGCATATTAAGTAGATTACCTGTACAGGTAGTCCTCGACTTATAACCATTCGTTTAGCAATTGTTCGAAGTTATGATGGTGCTGAAAAAAGTGACTTACAACTGGTCCTCACACTTACAACCGTTGCAGGATCCCTGAGGTCACATGATCAAAATTTGGGCACTTGGCAACTGGCATGTATTTACGATGGTTGCAGTGTCCTGGGGTCATGTGATCACCATTTGCAACCTTCCCAGCTGGCTTCCAACAAGCAAAATCAATGGAAACCACATGATTTGCTTAACGACCATGTGATTCACTTAATGAGTGATGATTCACTTAATGACTGCTGCAAAAAAGTTGTAAAATTGGGTGCAGTCATGTGATGCCTCACTTAATGATCACACTGCTTAATGACAAATTTTCCAGTCCCTATTGTGGTCGTAAGTCAAGGACTACCTGAGTATTGGCCTTATGTACACAAAGAGAGAGAAAGTGTGTGTGTGTGTGTGTGTGTGTGTATGTAAAAGGGATCTGAAAGTCTGGCATCATGGCAGAAAAGCATATTATTCTCTGTATTCCCTAAGATGGCTATGCAGAACATGAATGGAGTTCAGAGTTTCTGACTTTTTGGACATTGCTTCTCATCATGCAAAGTCTGCACAAGCTGTAAATCTAGCCATGAAGGCTGAATGCCAAATCTTATGAAACTGTTCATTCACCATTGGTAGGACTGGCAGAGACAGCTAGAGTTTTTGCAGCATTTAATAAGGTATACACATTCAAAAAGTTTTGTGTGAACTGTTCTTTAAATATCTAATAATAAGGAAAAGCAAAGTTACTGAATAGATTATCTAATTATCTCATCTGTAAGTGGTATCATATATTTTTAGAATTTAGGGTGTTTATACATCTACCATATATGAACAACATCAACCTCTTTGTTGTCACAATTCCAGAATGTATCCCTTAATCAAAATATGTTTTGGCCAATATATGAAATAGATAACCCATGATCCATTGGGTCTTCGTTTCAGAGATATTTCCTTACCAGATTCCTCAATGCCTTCAACAATGGCAGAGCTTCTGATGTACTGCCTTCACTGGAAAAGTTCTTAAAAATTCAGGGAGAGATGCATCTGCCTTGAAAGTAGCCAATGTTGTACTGTATAGCACAGTCAAACATCAGGAGTTGACCGCAGGAACTGTTTTATAATAATTTTTATGTCATAAAATGTTTTATGAAATGTGCCAAATTTCAATTCCAAGGGAGACATTCGGTAAGTTAGCCCATTTGTGGTACCTTGGTTCAAAATTGTTGCCCTACAATGCACCGTTTAACCCAATTGAAGATTACAAAGTATCAAACAGACATGAGAGTTTTAGTATTTAGATAGAAAATGTTTAAAGAGTTTTTTAAGTAAAAACATGAATAAACACATTTCCTTTTGTAAATGAAGCTTTTCAAGTGTCTTCAACAATTTCAGAAGCTTATGCCTTTCAAGCCTAATAGTTGACATGAAAAGCAACTGCAATCTGTCTAACATATTGTACTATCATCACATACCATGTATGGCACCAATAGAAGAGATTTGAAGATTTGCAACTGGTATTATGTAAGTATTATGAATAGAGTATGGGTTGTGTTGTGGCCAAAATTCCAGCAACACAGCTGTTGAATAAATTTGGAAACAAATTTTACATTTTTATATTTTGCCCTTTATTTAATGAGAAATCATTAAAGCTGTGTATGCTGATATGGCACTAATGCGCTTTTGAAAAATGTATGGTGTGTAAGAGACATGAACTGAGACCTTTCGGCAGCCTTCATGGACTTATCAGGAGAAAAGCAGCTGTAGAGAGGGCATGATGCCAATTACATAAGGGGATTACACTTCTAATGACACTCTGAACGCATTGTGTGAGCAAAAAAATATTCAGAACTTTTCAAAAGTTGTGACCTACTTCAGGAGCAAGGAGGCTATAGTCTGCATAACCGAATGTGAGGAATGCTGGAATTTGCAATTCAGCAACATCTGGATAGTCATAAGTTCCCCATCCCTAGTCTACATGAACCATCTCCACCTACTAGAATGATTCCACAGGGAGACTATATTACAAGAGAAATCAAAGTTCCTGGTTTTCTGTCCACATGCATTTTGGTCCCCTTTGCTTTACCCTAACTTCAGTTTAGGTTCTATTTTCTTCTAAGGAATAGACTAGAATATTCCATACCCTGAAAGATCAATCTAATTAAGATCAATACCTTCTGGATAAATGTAATTGAACTGATACAGCACCCTAAATTTGAACTGGCTGACATAGTGGGCAAAAGATTGTGAAGCATTATGACTTCAGTCCTGGTCATCAGAGTTCATAGCAGTTCAAATGTCACTGTTAACAACTCTTTTCTGGTTTTGGTTTCCTGTCCTTAGAAAAATGTCCAGGGAATCAGGTTCTCTATCTCACAGAGCCAAGGAATAGCCTTGAGTTAGTACTATTTCTGAGATCTTCAGGTATGCCTTCAAGCATATCTTTTAATGAATATCATAGCAGCTCTGTACCTGGATGGTGTGAAGTGCTGCTACTGATCATGGCTGTATTCAAGGGGGGAAGAAAGGGAGAACAAAGAAATGTGTGTCATGATGTCACAGTGCAAACTCCACCCCTTTTAATATTATCATTGGGAATCCTTTGGAGAAAACCTGGGGAGGTAACTACTGTCATTGTAGCTCTATTTGTAGAACCAGGACTACTGATGTTCTTCCCAGCTGAAGCTACATTGTAGAGTTTCCATCATCTGCTTCCTGGGTATAAAAGGAATATGTCCCTGGTATGGTGTGGTTGCTGGTTAAAGGTGTAATTCTAAAGGTCGGGAGTTCTATTGGGAGCATAATAGGGTAGTTCTTTGGGTGAGCTAACTTACTGGGAGAGTGTTTTATTTTGCTGGTGTTATTAATTGCGGCTTGATGTTATGGAGAAATGGGGAGTGTGTGAAATGGGGCATAGTCTGGAGTATATATTAAGATTAATTGATAGGGGCAGTTATGACAAGAGACTATAATCTGAGTGTTGTAGGGAAAAGAAAGTAAGCTTTTGATGGACCTCACTTCCTTTCAGGTTGTAGTCTAAAGGAAATGAAAGCGAAAGTGGACCCCACGCCACAAACCTTGCTTTTTAATGGAAGGTCAGTTGCTTGTATTTTCCAGGATTTAACGCTAGATGAAAGTGCTGATTTGATATGTATTTGGAAGACCTGGCAGAGAGAAGAGAGGGGTATTAATCTGTTTCAGACAAAGTTCAGGATTTATTCTAAGATATTGTACTGAGATGATCTGTGCTGAAAATTAGTTTGGGGAAATGCAACTCTGATCAATCTCTTGGGGCTCTCAGAAACTTTGGGTACCATGGTATATAATGATTTTAAACTGCCCAGAGTCCCCTTTTCAGGGGAGATGGGTGGTGATGGAAATTTGAAATATAAATAAATAAATAAATCTGTAATGGTATGTGGGAATGACCTCGGGAGAATGGGCCAAGAGACGCTGCCTAGGGAATATCAGATAAGAGATAGCATAGCCCAATGCTGGATAGTGGGTGGTGCAAGAGGCTCAGAAGAGACCCTCCCTGAGTTTCTCGGGCTGTAAAGGACACAGGGAGAGAATTGTACTTTCAGACTTGCAAGATTGATGTCAGCCTTACTAGGTAGACCATACAGGAAATACGACCAGATGAGCTAATTCTACTTTATTATAAAGCTGCATTAATAGAATCCTATGGTGTCTCACAGGATCCTATCTTGTCCCCTCTGTTGTTTCATATGTACATAAAACTGTTGGGGTAGTTTGTTCAGAGCTTTGGAGTATGAAACTATCAATATGCTGATAACACCTAGCTCTAATGCTCCCTACTATTTCATCAGTAGCCTTGTACTGCCAAATCTTGGCAATGGGCTGAATGAAGGTGAACAAGCTGAAATGGAACAAGTTTAGAAAAATTATTAGAATGTTTGGAATTCATTTTTCAAGTTTCATAACGCAGTTCCCTTTTTTTGAAACAGAATATCATTTAGGGGATTGAATATGTTGCAAATTGTGAAGTAATAAGAATCTTGTATGCATCTCTGTGGATTATAATATACTAGAGTAGCCTTCTTCAATCTGGTGCTCTAATTGGGAAAGATGGGAATTGTAGCCTACCACATCTGGAAAGCATCAGTCTGGGAAACACTTCAAATTTTGTCTCAAGATGACTGAAGACCCCAAATGCCCAGCATTTCCTTGCCTTGGTTTGTGCTCTGTTAGGAAGGTTCCATGCAATCCATCAGCCTCAATAGTTGGATGAGATTAAGCAATTAGCTGAACAAACTTCTCTAAAGTAGCCAAAGATTACTTGAGCCAGCAAATGCTGAGCTGTTATTAATGCTGTTATTGTTAGTATACTGAAATCCAACATAAACAAAGAACATTTCTCAAAATGAAAAACACATAAATTTGTTGAAATCCTTATGTCTTCTTGGATAAACTACTCAAAATCCAAAGTAACAAAGAGACTAAAATGTTTATCATTGTATGAAATGCAATTTGTTTCAGAACTAGTTAAATTTTAGTTGCACGAAACAGTACAACACAACCTGTAATTCAGTTCATCAACAGGAAAATAAGAACTATTCCAAAATACCAACAGGACCCATTGGCTGAATCATATGATTTCATGGATTTCTTTAGTTTTTATTTGCCTAATAAACATTGTGCTAACCTATAAACCATTGGTTGAATTTGTTCAATGTGCTGTAACCTGGACAGCAGTGGGGCAGAAAAGAATTAATTTCAGTTCAAAAGAGATATATTCTGGGTTAAACTATCTTTACCAGATCTTCTAAGCCCATTCTAATCAATCATGGGGGGAGGGCGAAGTTAGCTCCTTACTGGCAGAATCCTAGCAGGCCCAAATTCTGAGTGGGTGCACCATCTAAGCCAGCGCCTTTCAAACTTGGCAACTTTAAGATATATGGACTTCAACTTCCAGAATTCCCTAGCCAGCACGCTGGCTGGGGAGTTCTGGGAGTTGAAATCCATACATCTTAAAGTTGCCAAGTTTGAAAGGCACTGATCTAAACCAAGTCCACTGCTGTGTGCCAGGTAAAATGAGGAGGTGACTAGTGATGGAAGGAAGCCTTGTTAGTACTCTTCTGGTGCAAGTGCTTATAGGATATCAAAGATACCATGAGGAAAGTAGGTCAAAATTGTATTCTTCAAAATATTGGCTTTGGAACCAGTTAGTGTGATTGTGTCCTGCCACAACCATGGTAAAGAGTAATGACAGCATTAATGGATGGTTTAGTTAAATGTATTATGCAAATAGTGCCATTCTGTCATATAGTTAAGTTCTTAGTTTGGGGGTTGGTTTTCTTTATACAACAGCTGTTTCTTCAGTTATGCTTTCATTTATAACATATGTGAATCTAAATAAAAGTATAGTAAACACCAATATGTCAGCTGATCTTCTCTCCTCCCTCAGATTTCTAAAAGGAAACTTGCCGTCCCCTTCAGCCTTCAGAAAATTCTCAATATTCTCTCTGTTTCTTCTGAAATGGAAGCTGCACAGAAGCACGCGCTTCACAGAAGCTTTCTCATGGAAACAGAAAGAGATCTCCAACTCTCAGGAGATCATTGCAGACCCACCAATGAATGTTCATGGTTTCTTAATTAGATAAACCTTAGCAGCTATAATATGGTGAATCACCCCACTCTGAACTGCAATACTAAATGTTACAACATATTTCTGTAAAATTATTCTCATTCACATTTTTTCCCTTTTCCTGAAATGTCAAAACTGTGAGCATTTTTCTTTAACCATGGCCTGATAGAATTTTGGAAAGGCTGCCTGAATCATATAAAATTTCTTGAGAGAAGATCTTAGCTTACAGGCTGTCAGTTAACCATCTCTGGGCAATTCCATACTGCAGTTTAAGTTGCTTGTCTCCCATGCTGCTCTCATCTGTTTCTTAAGTGAACTACTGGATTGCAGTGGGTTCGCAATAGGGCTGGTGCTCAGTCCAGACTATGCAAGACCTGACAGATTGTCCTCCTGCTTCTTGCCCTGCCCAGCCATGCATGGAAGGAAAGCTTCTTTGTCTGGCCTCTGTGTGGACTGGTGTACCACTGCCTGCTTTTTCCTTTGAGGGTTTATTTCCTCCTCACTAGTCCCCTGCCCCCCACTCCTTTTTTTGGTCCTGGAGAACAATCTATCCATGTGGTTGCTAGGAGTCAACACCAACTTGATGGCACAATCAAGGAATCCCTTGCCTTTCCTTTGCCTTCACCTGGATGCCTTTTCTCCCCCACCCCTTTATCTCCTCTGTCTCTAACATAGATCCTTTCTATTTTTTTTTTTATGGTACCATCATAGTTCAGATGCTACTATAATCAAAACAATAAGGAACAGGTTGTTCCTTCATTCCTATGTTCCTCTGCAGGTCCATAGAAACGTTGTAGAAAGGGAGAACTAATAGTTGAACTTCATAGAAACAAAGCAGCAACTTTCCTACCTTGCAACTTAAAGATGTTAAAGGGAAGGGAAGTGTAGCAGTACTCTGGGCAGAGGGAGGCAAAGCAAGTGGAGCATGCTTCATCCAGCCTAGGCAGAAACCAAAAGGGTGCCCATTGGGAGGTGTAAGAGAGCATGAGCTTCTAGGGTAGAAGAGCGTTTGTTGACTTCATGGGCCATTATTGGATCAAGTGCAAGATTCTATAAAAAGCCAGCAACTGCTGACTCAGCAGAGAAGAGAACCATCCAGTTGCTCCGGATGAAACGGCTGCACAAGGCAGCAACCAGCCCCTGGAGGAGAAGTTGCACGCTAGACCCTGCAGCCAGTTGGAGCCGGGGTAGCTACTGGAATGGAACAAACTGCTGGAGAGCATTAACTCTGAAGGGCAACTTGGGCACTGTGTGTATCTGCAATAGGTTGGGGGTGGGATAAGGATGGCAATATCCGTTGCAGCATCCAGGAAGTGGTGAATAGGCTGTACTGGTGATGGACCAAGGAGACAGTGTGGATCTGCCTGTTGTTTCAGAATATATCATGATAGTGTCTACTGTCCAAACAAACAAGTCCCCAAAAGAACAAAGGTTAGACATCTGAATTTAAAAAAAACAACAGAGCAATTTTGGTTTTTGTAGAATTAAAACCTGTGACATCTGTTGTACTATATGTTACCATTTCCAAGCAAAGGTTAACTACAGCAGAATCTTCCACTCAAGGCTGGAATGCATTTCTTATCGCATATAAAACTAACTTTGGAGAATTTAATACATAATAAAGCTTATTTAAAGAATAAGCTTTATGTATACTTTTTATTTTTATCTCGAGAGCCATAAACATTATTTTATTTTTTCAAAAAAAGGATTAGAATGTTAAAGTTGTCAACCTTCTACATCCTTGGTTGTGAATCAGTTTCAATGAACTCAATAGCATACAGTACTTTTTTTTTTAAAGATAAAGCAGTCTCTTCAGTTTCACTAGTGTGTCTTCTTAAACAGTGTAGCTAATACAGGTCCAGTATAGTGCTTAGTGTTTGAGTTAAACTCCAGTGCATCATGATATTTAGGCGATATTCACACAACTGCAAACCTAAGTATCTGACTAATGAGCATGCACTTTCTGCCATCTAGCCAGCTGCTGCTTCTGCTTCTTTAACCAGAGTCTTCGGCTTAACGTGTCTGCCAAATCCAAACAAGTCAGTTTTTAATTAATGGAAACCAGAATTTCCAAACGTATGGCAAAGTACAAATTTCTTTTCTGTAAGGCCAAATTAGTGGAGTTGAACTTGGTTAAAACTTACACTTACAAAGCTAAGCATAACCAGAGGTGTGTATAAGATGATGGTGTGTGCTTGGGCTTTTTGGTTTAGCATATTATGCAAACACAGCCATGCTACATAGCTGGTAGGGTGCAAGTGTAGATTTCCTCCACAGCTAGCTCTGTTAAGAAAGCAAAGGCTTGGCTTAGAGTAGCAGAAGCCTAGGCTGATGAGGCAGTGGCAGCTGTGGAACCATTTCCACATTTTTTTCCATATGCTTCCCCCCCCCCTTTTTTTTTTACAATTTTCAAAATAAAACCTGGCAACCATTTTTGATGTAATCCCTCCTTGTTCACTGTTTAGACTGCATAACAAGAGTTGTTTTAAAAAGCTTTGGCCATCCATTCTGCTACATCCATAGCAGTGAAATCATGGGTCCTCAAAATGACAAAGCATTGAACATTTTGTGACTGCAAACTTTTTACAGCCCGCCAACCCCAAGAAGCTTTGGATCTTCGACCGCTTATCTTCCACCCATTTGGAATGAATTTTTACTTTTCAGCACAAAGTTTGTCATTTGCTTTTTGTTTTAAAGACATTTGTGAGAGTCCTTGAAATCCTTTGGAAATGCCATGAGGTTTTGCTAACGGCAGATATGCAAATGACTGCCAGAACCAGATGTGGGCTTTTTGGTCCAAATGAAAAATTTTGAATTGGAACCAGGACTTAAGAAAGAGTGGCCAGAGATGCCTTGGCTAGGGGCCTGCTGTATGTAGTCATAGAATATAAGCTGTGGCTGAAAGGCAAAAGCTTCTAAGAAGTCACTGGATCTTTTAGGAGAAGCTCAAGCAATAGAGAAAATCTGCTAGGGATAGGAGAATATGATGAATCTCCTGATGTTTCTGCTGTTTACCTTGCTGCTGACAGTCCCCTGCTGTTGTGAAGGAGGTAAGAGAATATGACATGTAGGAGTGACCTGCTCTGGTCCTGCCACATCACTCATGAGAATGCCACACACCTATTTCTCCATACATATTTAAGGGTTAGCAGTTGGATCCTCAATATGAGATCTGCTCCCATAAATCTAAAAGAAGGTTGACTTTCTCGCTTAGGTAAAGTGACACATCTCAATACAAATGATGAATGATCAGACATACTATCTCATACTATCTTATCTTTTTTTTTAAGAGATGAACAAAGCTGTGGATGAAGGTAAGTAATTCCCCATTACAAATCCTAACAGATATGGTATATACAATTTGTTGGTTTGATGTCTGTTTTTCATCCATCCCTTTAGAAAAGACACAGAAAACTTTTTGGGAAGGGGGAGACAGTTTAGGCTGCCTGAGAATGATGGGGACTCACTTGGGAGAAGATGGTTTAAGGAGTAGGCTTCCTCCCTCTGTTCTTTCAGTTTGCTAGTAATCCCTTGAGCTAGATGGGGGAAAGTTATGGCTTTCTTGATTCTTCATGTTCTCACATCTGGAGACCCATTATAGTGAAAAATATTACCACTATTCATCATTTTTGAATATTTCAGAGTTAAATAACATGGAGAAACTTTACAGGAAAGCCTGTGGTCCCTAGCAGCTTAAAGTAACTTAACACACACATCTTTTAGGTGTTAAAAGAGACCTGGCACAAACTCAGTTTGCCTATTAGTCTCCCAATGAATAAATACTCTATTGGCTAGACACACAGAAACATTCTTGCAGATAGTCTGGCAAAAAACTAAGAAAGGTTCTCAGAAGGTGGTGGCCAACTTAGTCTGTTGCAGCAAAATAAGTCTCACAGCACCTTAAAGATTACCTGATTTATCGTAGCATAAACTTTGTGGATTAGAGCCGCTTCCTCAAATGCTATTTGATGAAGGTAGATCTGAAGCTACCACACAAGATCTCACAAAACAAGTCACCTCCATTTTTAAAAGGAGAATAGAAAGATGTGCCAGGCATACATTGTTTTTGGCCATTCAACAGAATTTCAATGAATGTTCTCCAAATTCTCCCTGGCAAATTTTTCTATTGAAAGTTCTCAGCAACTCACTGACCTTTCAGAATGTTAGATATCTCATGTACGATGCAGGATAGTCTACAGACCTGAAAACTAATACATCATGGCACATCAATGTACTTTTTGAATTCTCTGGCTTCAGGGAGTATTTTCACAATGATGTCTGTCAGAAAGAACCACTGTATTTGCCACATTTCCTTTTGCAGAAGACCTGTTGCCCAATAAATGGGGCATATTGAGCCTCTAAAATCACCACCACTTGACAATCCTCTGTATCTGCACACTGCAGAGGCTCCATACTACTTAATAAGCTGTCTTGAAGCTATTTTTCATACTGATGAATTCTTGATAAGTCTTCAAAGAGCTCCTGCTTCCTGAATGTAGAGGTGGTGTTCTGTCCCAGTCACCTCCTTGGATAGACAGCTGGGCTGTGAGAAGCTGGGGCTGTGAACAGGACTACAAGGTTTTCTTTCAGTCAATGTCCTGTGACCCAAACACTCCATCTGGGGCAGGCTTTGGCAACCCTAATGTTTGGGTTGCAGAAGATTGTACTTTGCATTCTGAGGGCAGCTAAGGGCCACAGCACCCATGTAAGCAGAGTTGGGTTGGGGGGACGTTTGGGGAGTTTTGTGCTACTCCTATTTTAGAGCCTAAACTGCAGCTTCCATCTGCTTCCTACTTCAAACAAGCAGGAAACTATCTTTGGTTTTCAGGAGCAAGCCGGAAAAAGGGAACCCAGGGGGTCCTAGGTTCAATTTAGGGGTGGTTCCAGACTCAGGTAGGAGGTGAGATAATTCCTGTAAACAGGATCTTTTCACTGACAAACATTTGCAAAGTGTAAAGATTTAACTTCAGTGTTTCACCTTGTTTGTTCCTGGATCACTTTCCACCCTCCTTAGCATTTAACCTTTAGTATCCTATCACCTGTGTCAAGAATTTCTTTTCCCTAGTGTCTCATTTTTACTTATGCTATGCTTCTGTGTTCTTATTCTATTCCAGTGTTTCTCAGCCTCAGCAACTTTAAGATGTATGGACTTCAACTCTCAGAATTCTGGGAGCTGAAGTCCATACATCGTAAAATTGCTGAGGTTGAGCAACACTGTTCTATTCCTTATTATGTGTCCTAGCTTGTTACAAGACTACTCTCTTTCACGGTCCTATACCTGTAGTCTAATACCATTTAATCCTATAGTTATAGTTCTTTACATGACCGTATACAACTGTTGCCCACACCACATGACTCTGTCCAAAGTCACTTGCCTGGTTCTTGATAAGTTGGCTCTGCTGTTGGGGGAGATTCAGGCAGACTTCTCTCTGCTGGTCTGGGCTTCTAAGGGGTAGGGGTGGTGTTGGGGCTTGCTACTGGGTAGAAGCATCGAGGTGTTGGGAATTCTTTTTTCTGGGCTGCTGCTTTGTGCCCACAAGCCCCTCTTTGGCTGCTGCTAGTGCTCTGGGCCTCCAATAATCTCCTGGCAGCACTCTGGGCCTGTTTATAGTGCCGACATGGATGCCCATGATCTGGGCCTTTGTTTGCCAGGGCCCTGTGCTGCATCTACTTGTCAGCTACTCTACTCCATGAAATTGTGGGTGTCCCAGGCTTCCTTGGAGCACAGCTGGCACTCTGCCTTACTGCAGATCTCCTGAATGCCAATGCTTTGACTCACCTCAGAGGGGTTTGGATGGTGGTTTCTTCGCTTATTGGGATGCTTCATCAGCAAAACCCTTGTCCAGCCGCCACCACCCTGCTGTTATAGCCACTGTTCACTCCTCTAGCTGCCATGCTGCTGGGTTGACCACTCCTGATATCCTAAGTTACTGCCAATATTTCTTTGCTGTTGCCTGCAAATCCCAGTGCTTAATTTATGCTTTCTCACTGCCTTCAGGACTTCAGCTTCCAGCAGCCAAGCAATTTCCTAAAAGGGGGGTGGGGTGGGGTCTGAAAAGGTGCAGTTGGAGGAAGAGCAGAGGTGCCTTTGCCACTGGCTGTCTATTCTACCAAAAAAGGCAACTCGAATCCCTAGGGCCAGAGGTTGCCCACCCCAATGGAGGGCATGAGAGGAATTTTAACTTTGGAATCTATTTTGTGCTTGGCATTTAAGCATTTCTGTTTTCTCATATTTAAACATATTGCATTTACAACAGGGATTAAAATCAGTCAGGAAAAAGCGAATACCTTTGTCAGAAGGCAGAAGAGAGCTTACCCATATTCTGAAAGGTAATGCAGATATCTGTAATAACTAGTTGAGAAAGATGAATGCATAGATTATGAAAGGCATTGAAATGTCAGCTATTGGAAATAAATGAATTTTCCTTGCTTTAAGAGGGCTAATTTAAATACCATTGCAGGGAGGAGGAAGTTCCCCAAAAGTGCTTTTTAAGGTGATATCCAGTGTAATTGATGTAATATTTCAGAAGTGCTTATCTTGCACGTATCAATTCAAATGCATGTTGACTCACTGCACACATTTTTGCAGATTGCACAGATGTTACAATCACATGAAGGTGCTGAATGTATTTAATAAATGGTATTTAATAAATATATTTATTATCTTATATATTATAATAATAAATGGTATTTAATAAATGTATTTAATAAATGGTAGGAGTATGTTTAATATTATGACTATCATATGCTATGCTGTTGCCTCTGGATTGGCTAGAGATAGCTATACATATTCTGGCTTCTGCTACTACTGAAAGGGACCACAATGATGCCAATAAAAAATACTTGCTTATTTTACCAAGTACATTCAGGACTAAGGTTCTTTTAGCCAGCCAGCAAACTTCATGTTCCTTCCAATGGTTTAGAGTTGTTCTGGCCACTCAGATCTTGAGGGTTATGATCCTGTAGCACTGTAGCATCTTGCTTCCTCCATGAGTCTGAGGGTGGATACCGTTTCTTTTGCACTTTTGATCCTTGCCTCCTGCTTTTAACGTTTGCCCAAGGTACAGAACCTCATGTTCCTCCTCCAATACCCATCACTTAGGTTCGCCTGGGGCTCCCTTATTTCTGGAATCTTAAAGGTCCTACTCTTTGGGATAGCTCCACTAAGTCTTGGGTCACTGTGTTCCCCAATCCCTGCGTGTCACCATTCTATTCTAGTTCCCTTGGATTTCTTCTCTCATCATATGCTTTTCAATAAATTCCTTATTGGCATCATAACATTGAATCAGCCATGGAGGGCTAAGAAAAAATAAACTGCAAATTGGTGTGATTAACACCAGGAAAAGAAATTATCCTGCATTTTTTCCTGCCAAGTCTCAATTTGATGAGAGAAAATTTGCTTTAGAAATTATTTCAAAGGAGAAAATAATTTTGAAGCAATTCTCATAGATAAGAGTACAGTGTTCTTGCACTTATTTAATTCTGAAGTGGTTGAAGGCTGTGTGTGAATGTTTTGTTTTTCATTGTGCGAACCTCTCTCCATGATTCCAGTACCCTTAACTTCTTACATTTCCCTAACGGAAGACATCCAGAAAGAATTTTTCCCATTGGGCTTTTTCAGCAGTGGTACTGTGTCAACTGTCCTGGAGAGTTCTTGAAGAACTTATTTTCTTAAAAGGTCATCCAATTTCCTTGGCCATAAATTTGGTGGCAAATTTTAAAATATTGTTTGAGCCCCCCTCTAGGTATAAGGGAGACCCATTAACTTTCTCATCCATCAACTTTTTTTTAAAAAACCCTGTAACTTACTCTCAAACTGTCTCCCCATATATACTGACTTGTAGTTGTGTGCTTATAAATATGTGGCTAAAATCTTATAGAGAAGCTGGTGCTGTTTAAATGTATCAATGATTGGCAGGAATCGTTTAAATTAAACTCCCCTTTGTTTAATTGGAATAACACTCTGTCTTAAAGGTGTTATTGTTTTTAAGAAACTGTTATTGAGATAAAAATTGTATACATTAAAGTAACACTAACTTCATTCATTATAAATTATTGGTGAATATGGGCATAATAAAGGCAGTAATGTGTTCACTAATAAAACCCGTTAATAGTGGCAGCAGATGAACTATCCATCAATTGTTTATCACTGAATATAGCTAAATGAGTTGGGGAGCCTGCAATTGGGGTAACTTGGGAGCTGGGTTCACGATGCCACACTAATAGGGAAACCTATAAAGGCTTGGCAAATTCTTGTCTGACCTCTTCCCCCAGCCTGTTCAGCAGAATGAGCTGTCACAAATACAGAAAAACTGGCTTGCCTCATTTTAAAGGAAATGTCATCATTCACATTAGGAGCTGAGGAAGGGATATAGTGTAAGGCCATGAAGCCAAGCCTCCGGCATGGTTTAACAGCATTGCTGCTCTTTCCACTGATCCTCTCCCTGTTCTTCAGGTACTATGAAATGTTCAAGTCCCCGATGGAGATGAAGCAAGAGCAGTGTGAACATTATGCACCCTGTGACTACTACTCTGAAATAGTGGGATTTCCTACAGCGTATCGCCATTACTTTGGAAACGTCTGAATGTGAACATTTCTCATCAAACTGGGACATCTGTAAGGACAAAGAGTGAATGGTGTGGGCAGCTGAGGGAAAACAGGAACAGCATATTGTTTCTATTTCACTAACAAGAGTTTAACAGCAATAGTTATGCAACATACTCGTTTTTAAGACAAGAAATAAGCACTTCCTGTTTTCTGAGGAGTAAGTAGTAGTAATTTCTGCTAGTAATAAATTCCAATTAAGGTAATTGGAAGTTGAGGGCCACTTCTGGTGGCACCTTAATGGTAAAATTTGTAATTGTATATAGAGGTGCTGTGCTAAATGTTCTCAAGTTTCAAACTTTGATGTGAAAAAAGGAATTTCTGTGGGGATGGAAGGTGTTGACAAGGGTTTTTTTCTTCTATCAATTCATACTAGACAAATACTTATGTTTTTGTCCTGGTCACAGAAGCATTTGTAATATATAAATAAAAAACAAAAATTTTCATGTTGTATAGTGCAAGCATTTCAAGGAAACATATTCTTCAACTGTAATGGGATTAAGCCTTATAATGAGGTGTCTGACTAGGAACTGAACCCACTCTTTCAGAATATAGAGATGCAAAATTAAAGGCTTGTTTTTTGTTTTTTGCTCTCTCATTACTGCTGTTTTGCTGACAACATATGGTTATTTCATTTAATGACTAAGGAAGGGTGTTAAAATATGGCTTTAATTTAGAATGTTCTTCTTATATTTCTAATTTAGAAGATATGTTAGTCATGACTATTGTACTCATCTGGATGAATGGAAAATGGCATCTGGAATATCCGTCATTTAGAGTCTCTGGGCCCAGTTCACAGATAAATATACTGGAATTCTATGTCTGTTTATCAAGAAATACTATGTCCAACAGGATATCTGGGAATTATGTCCAGCAGAGTATCTGAGAAAGATTGCATAGGATTGCAATAATCTGCTTTAAATCACATTGAAATAAGGACAACAGATTTATGAGGAAAAACCAACTTAACTGGATTACATTTCCAATAGTTTGCCCTCATCCATTCAGTGTCAACTTTCCTTAATGAAAGGTAGTTGGGAGTGTATGGAAAACAACCTTAAGCAATGTCCAATAAGCTAGAAGGAAAAAAAAATCCCACAGAGACACAACTGGTATAAAGGAGGGAGGGAGAATTTAAAGGAGGATAACAGCTATGTACTGATAAGGAAAGAAGGGGAAAAAGATCTTGCTATAATGAGACTTTCCATAGTTCAATGTGCTGTAAGTGGAGCTTCCTATGAAAAGAAGTCCAGAAACTTCAGCTACTGGTAGGGAATGTTTTAACCGGATGTCAATAAAGTCTCCCTTGGGATGCTTTGTTGAAAAATTGGATGGTATTAGAAATGTGTATTCTAACTAACTCCTGACCACAACATTTTTTTCCCAAGCTCCAAGTGCTAGCATATTCTTTAAGACTAAATGACTTAAGACTATGTCTTTTAAGCTGTCTTTTCCTGTACAAATGTGTCCATGAATCAAAATCTTCTGGAGTAGCTGTCTTCTGAATCCCATCAACCTGGCATCTGAAGGCTTTTTCTGTGGCTGTTTTCAGGTTCTAGAATTAGCACCTTTCTGCTATTCATTAAAGCAATTCTGTTGTTTTTCTGCCTTGATGGAAGGTCCAAAGAATTTTTTCCAGATTATTTTGAAGCATGAACAGCCCTACAAGACAACCTGTCCCATCCCAAAATTCCTGCAGCTATGTTCCTATCCTATGCTTAAATATTTGACTTGGCCTATGACACCAAAAAAAAAAAAAGAGGAAGATATAAATATATACATATGCCATTTGTCTAGGGTTGTCCTGAGAAATCAAATGCAAAGAAATCAAATGCAAATAATTGAATGCCTATGTTAAATTTTTGTGAGTCAGCTAGGGGCCCATCCTTGTTCTGCTCATACACACCAACGCCAAAACTGGGCATTACTAAGGAGAGATGAACAAAAAGGATTCAGTCTATCCTCCTGAATCATTCCATTAAGCTGACTTCAAACAGCAAAATCAGATTCATTTTGTGTCTTGATGCTGTGATAACTACTTCTATTCTGGCTAGAACTAGAGTGGGAATTATTTGTCAAACAATTCAAATATATGGTAATGATGTGGATTCCCAGGGAAAAGCAAATGCTATGGGATCAAGATGCTGAGTATGTTAGTTTGCTTTGAAAAAGAAACATGGAGTGAGGAGGAAGGAGAGGCCAAACAGGCTTCCTTTGTCGAATTATTTCTGTCTGTCCAGTAAGTTGTCGCTTGGAATTTATTGGAATTGAAAAATGAGGATAATTGATAAGAAAAGGAGGGAAATAGACATAGGATAAAGAAATGAAGACCACAAACATGTAGTTGAAGTAATTAAGCTGTAGAAGAGAGGAAATAGCATGGAGAACAATTAGTAAAGGGGGTTAAGGCCCTTTTAAGGGAATTGATAGAAAACTCAATGTGTATCGACGGGAATAATTGTGGGTCCTCTGTTTGACTGGAGGTGCAGTTTGGGATGAACTGAGATTAGAGTCTGGAAGCACTTTAGCAATTTCTTCATTGGTCATGAAAAGCTCGGCCACTTGAAGAGGTGTTCTAATTAAATTCCAAATAGCAGTCTCAAATATTTCAGGGAGATTACCATGCTTAATTATAACTGCACAAATGGGACCACAGATATTTTCAAAAACTCCATTATACTGACCAAATACATCTTTTACAAGCCTGATTTTTTTCAGCAGTGGAAAGGGTTGGCAGAATAAGCCTAGAATACAAAGGAACATCAATTTTTCCCTGGACATCCTTGTCTTTCAACTCTATTAGCACCTGCATCTCTTTCTGAGCACTCTGTAGGAGCTGAAGATTTTCCCTGATGCTAAGGTTTTCTCATATTGTGATTATGGCCAATTCACTTCCAAGAAACTGGTTGAGCATTTAAAATCTGGTGTTGGTAGAAGAAACAAAAATGTAGACATAGTCATACATAATGTGTTTCTTACTTAAACTGAACAATATTTGTCATTTAGTTGCAATTCACCCAGTTTAAAAGATCCTACTGGAGACCTTCACAATCACCTTTGATTTTTATCACCCTGAAAAGTTTGGTATCACCCAGAATATCATCCAGAATATATAGCATCACCCAGAATACTAGCTCACTGCTTAATCCTTAGTAAAGATCATATATGAACAAGTTAAAACACATTTTTTTTGGAAATCCATGTATACAATGTCAACAGAATCATTCCATCTCCTTGTTTGTTAACACTCTCAAATAGGCAGGGTATAAAATACAATATAAAGTCACATACAGTACATACAACACATTGGGGAGAAAAATATATTTAAATACCAGCAGTCAACCATGGCTGGCTAGGGAATTCTGGGAGTTGAAGTCCACACATCTTAAAGTTGCCAAGGTTCAGAAACACTGAGAGTGTTGTCTGGTTTCTTTGATTATATCCTATGATGTCACTGTTATATTATTTGTATCCTACAGGATTATCCACCTCACAACACATGGACAGACTCAACCATACTTTCAACTGGGAAACTGTGGGCATCTTAGTCTAAGCAAAATCCAAAAATGCTAGGGAATTCCTGGAACCTTGGCACTCAGACAAGTCAGCCATCAACAGGCACGTAGAGGTAGGTAACATTTACATACCATGCAAAAGAGACAATAAAAAAGCTAAAAAGGAAACAAAAAGACCAGGACACCTCCTTGCCAGCAATCAACACCCAGATAAGTAAAAATTAACACCAAGATTAACACCAGATGAACAGTCAAGCAGTAAACAACAGCCTAATTAAGGAACTACCAAGGAGAGAACAACACCCCCACCAACACTGTCAGGACAAGCTACTGTATATAAACAGAGAGCAAACCCCGCTCCCTTCTAGCACTGAAGATGTTGCCTAGTTGGGCAATGAAACGTCTACAAGTAAACAACCAAGCTCAGAGAGCACCAAGGACTCTGCAGTTATTCTTTTGCCTGCAAAAGAAAAACATAATTGCTTCCATACTAAAGCCCTTTGTTGCTGCTGAGGAATCATTTGCTACAATCAGCTGGAATTAAAATGGAGATTTAATGCAACACTTAAACACTGATATAATTACAGGCAACATCTTCTTCATGGCTAAAATCCTTAAATGCAATTCAGTAAAGTTACTTTTTGATATTAATTAAATGTTCCTACTTACAGTATGCTGTAGGTACAGACCATGCTTTTCTATTTTCTTCCTTATTATAATAAAATGCTATTTTATAATTTTATAGCACTTTTCTTTTTATAGTATTTTATTAAAAATGGGGTAGAATATAAAAAAAACATAAGAATGTAATGATTTATGAAAACAATCTGGAGTTTCTATAAAAAGGGAATGATAAAAGAATGTCAGTTCTAGAGAAAAGGTCTAAATAATATAGAAGTACTCACATGGCAATTTATTCTTTCTCTTTTGGGCAGAATACTTTGAAGTAAATTAATATATATCTGAGGAAATGCCAGGAACTAACAGGTAAACAAACAGAGAGCCCTGGATAATTAAGCGTCCAGCTCCAGTGAAAAAGCATTAAGTCAAGTGGGGAGTTAAGCATTTGTGTGAGTTTGACGGCATAACAATGATGTCAAGACAGTTGTTTTTCCCCTCCGATCCATAAACAACTTCCCAGGTAAATACCCCTAGTAACCCTTCTTAAAATAAGCATCAGCCCAGACCAAGACAGCTTTCTCTGAAATGATTCCCCTTTTACAAAATCTCACACCTAGATCCTCTTGAACAAATGTAGCAATCCTGGAAACTTAAGTAGACAAATAGCCAGCAAGGATGATGTGGGCAATTCAGTCTACTTCGTCATGTCATCTGTCCAACTATCAGCTCATGCTAGAGTTGTAGTCAGGTGTTCGATGCAATGAGCTCTTGGCTGAGGAAAAAAAATGCCTTTAAGGCCATGGTGGATGAACTAGACAGAATCATAGAGGCTGGAAGAGGAACATTCAGAGGTGGAATACTGTAGGGGCGTCCCAGACTGGGAGTGATGGCTAGTTTGCAATCATGAAGAATAAGGGTCTTGCAATATATAGTAACAATTGCTTCACATGAATGATGCAACGGCACTTGAAAAATTGTATAGAGTTCTTGTAATTGCAAAAGAATAACTGTGAAATATCAATACTGTTGAAGTGGACTGAAAAATGGCTATGAGGGGACTGGTCTACTTTGTCCCTCTGTGCTGTGCAGCTAATGAAGATAGGCATTGAAGAAGCTGTTATACTAATCTTGATGGGGCTTCTTCTGCTACTACCAATCTTTCTTTGATCCCACTAAATTTTACGCGCTGAGCAAATCCCAGTCATGATACAGGAAAATGAAGGGCAGCTCTCAGGATGTGAATTGGGATATCCACCGATCTCAGTCTGGAAAATTCTGTAAAGGCATAATGATTAAACCATGGTGACTAGAAGGTGCACTCACTGATTATCAAAAAATGAAACAGATCATATGAAAATAATGATACTTAAAGAAGAAACATCTGTGGAGGAAGGTCAAGTCAGGGATATTTTATTTAATTAATTATTTATGAAATGTATCTAATCACCTGAAACTGGCCAGATTCTAGGCAGCTTACAGAATTTATATACTTAAAAGAAATCAAAATAAAATGATTAAAATAGTAATAAGAATACAACCAAAAAATTTATAAAATTGTAAAAAGTGGTGTCAATAATACAGTTAAACCCAAAGGTCCTTAAAATAAGCCACATTTTCACCTGCTTCTGGAAGGCCATGATGGGGGGGTCATCTATACTTTGGAGGCAAGCTAATGCAGACGAAGGAAGCGACTACAGAGAATGCCCGCCATTTGGCCCTCTCGCTGTACCTCCTGGTATATGGGGACCATTAGTAGGCAGTCCCTAGCTGTTCAGTTGGGATAGGCAAAAATGATTGAGGAAAAGTGGCCCCTAAGATACCCAGGTCCTGAGCCATATAGGGCTTTATAGATAGTACCTTGAACTGCCCTTAGAAATCTACTTGGAAACTTACAAGAGAGTAGTAACCTACTTGGAAACTTACAATAGAGGAGTAACGTGGCACTATCAGGACTGATCACTGAGCACATGTACTGCTACATTCTGGACCAACTGAAGTTTCCAAGTGGTCTTTAAGAGCAGCCCCATGTACTGTAAATTATAATAATCTAATCAAGAGATGACAAGGGCGTGAATGACCAACTTCAGTGCATCCTGTGCCAGATGAGGTGGCAACTGGCGCAACAGCCAAAGCTGTGCAAATGCCCTCCAGAAAGCAGGATCCACCTGTCCTTTGAACAGGAGCAGTGAGTCCAGGAGGTCCTGCTGATTGCAAGCCTGCTCTTTTTGAGGGAGCACAGCCCCATCAAGAGTCAAAGATGGTATAGCCTTGGAATTAGCTGACTTCTGAATAAACAGCCACTCTGCCTTGTTTGGGTTGAGTCTGAGCCTGTTCTTCCCCTTTTCAGGCACCAGGTCATGAGTTCTACCACATCGCCTAATGGGCCTTATATAACTAGGTAACATCAACATATTGATGATACTTCACACCAAACTGGCAGATGACCTCCCCCAGAGGTTCCATGTAGATGTTGAACAGGATAGGAGAGTGGTCTGAACCCTGATGCGTTCCATCATGAGGTGCTCAGGGGTTCGACCTTCCCCCCACAACAACCACCCTCTGGACCTGCTCACTGGGGAAGGAGTGGAACACTTGCAACCTCATGCCTCCAACGTCCAACCCTCACAGGTGGTCCAGAAGGATACTGTGGTCAACAGTACTGAAAGGTGCTGAAAGATCTGCCTTACATGGTAAGTTAAACACATCTTAAATCCACAGCTGATCTCAGATCTTAAGAAAGACATACACAAATATTGTGCCACAAGAACTTATCAGAAAGTGAGACACAGGTATGCTGTATAACAATTTTTCATGTGAATAAGAGGTAGTAAAATAGAACACTGAACATTTCTTTTAATTGTGACTTTAGACTTATATGTTAAGAAATAAAATTTGGCAAGATTATCACAAAAGTAAAATGTGGCAGCCTTTCATAAGAGAACATATAACATCTCTTCTATTATACTGTGATACACAGTATTTCAAGGGGAAGTTCCAATCTGAAATAATTTAAGGACATGGACTGAATGACTTTATTTTACTTGTGTTTTCTTATTTATTCACCTGGATATGCTCCATCACAAACCTTCTGTCCTCAGTGGTCTGCTTTGAGATTCCCAAGGGACTCAGTTACATCAGTTGTCAATAACAGTCTTCAGGCCACAGACTCTGCTGTTCAGGAGGACACATATTTCACATATATACCTGACACTGTATAGAAAAAAGATTTTCCTGATCATAGGTACTTTTTATGTGCACTTTAGATTTTTATACTATGAAGATAATATTAGCTGTTCTCTTTTTTATTATTTTTCCTCTGTTCTCTCTTAGTCTTTTTCCTGTCTTCTACTTTCTTTCAAAGACCCTCATTCTCTCTTTTTATTTTTTTCTGTGTTACAATCATCAAGCAAGTGCATTATTAAATAAGCAACCTTAGGAATACTTTGTACCAATATATTTAAGATGGCACAGATTCAGAAGCAAAATGTACATCCGTTTTAAATGCTTCATTATGAGTTTAAACCATAATGAAACCTAACTTCCTAGGAATAACACAGCTAAAATAAATAGATAAAAATCTCAGCCCAACCTGCCATTTAGCTTAGTATGGTTGCTTGAAAAGGGATGAAAATGTAAACACAGTTCAAAGGAGAAGAAGTAGAAGAGAACTCATTTTGTTGAAATGCTATCAGTAGTTACACGGACAGAGACCTCACAGAGGCCTGTGAGGCAGATAATCCTGCAGGATACAAATAATGTAACAGTGATATCATGGGATATAATCAAAGAAACCAGACAACATTCTAACTCAGTTTTAATCAACCTTGACAACTTTAAGATGTATGGACTTCAAATCCCAGAATTCCCCTCCCAGCCAGCCATTCTGGGAGCTGAAGTCCACACACCTTAAAGTTGCCGAGGTTGAGAAAAACTGCTCCAAGTGCTTCAGTTAAAACAGATCAACCACTTATCTCCTCTTATTGTCTAGGCTGCACACATATCCAGCTCCCATAGTTGTTTGCCTTTATTCTCCTTGTTACTCTCAGGATGCTAAATTTTCAACACATGAAGACTATTTTTGAAGAAGGTGGCAATCTTTCTTTTCTAATTATTATTAGAAATTATTATTATTTTTATATCATTGAATAGAAATAATAGCTTATTATTTTTTTATATCATTGAATAGAAAATTTTCTAAAGAGGAAATCAGTTCATCACAATAACAGTGCTGATGAAACAAATATATTTGTTTTTTCCGTGTTAATCAATTCAGTAACAGAATTCATGCTCATGGTGATAGTCTAATTGACACCATGTTCATTACAATTTGCTACAGTTGTGAAAATTACATAGTCTCAGTCTAAGGTTTAGCAAACTATTTCCAACCAGATTACAAAATACATACTTCTCAGCTTCTTTAGCATCAGCTTTTCATGTACACACTCTTAGCTTTCCTTTCAGCCTCTGCTAACAACACTAGCATTCTCCTGTACATCTCTATAAAGCTTTCTCCAACATCTAAAATTTCTTGTATTTGCCCATCCTTCTTTCAGTCTACATTTCTTACCAAAGCCCAAACTTATGATGTGGGTCCAATTTGCAGCAATTGGATTGATGAGCACAATGGCACCTTACTTATAGAATTTCCCATCTTAAAATGAATGTTTGGCTTTGTAGATGAGATCTTAAGTCTCTCTTCAAATTAGTCTGCATTTAGTTCTTTTGGATGTGTTGATTTTAGTTGGCTAACTTATTACGAATGCTTAAAGTTTGTAGTATTAATGTGCTGCTCCCATGGCTCTGAACATTTTAAAACTGTTTTTAAATCCTGTATGCTACTTTGGCAAACTTAATTTTAAAAAGTGACATATAAATAATATTTAACTTTCCTCAGTCTAGAGAACTTCTACCTTCCTGTGGTTGTAGCTCTGTACTTTGACATGAGTGGTGGCAATGATAGTGGTGTTTTAAACTGGATGTATTCTTCAATGAAGCTACTGTTGGTTCTACTTTCTGAGACTGCTTCCTGTCAGCAGTTAAAACATCACCATAAGTACGAAATGAATGATCAACATGAAGCCACCAGATCCCATTTTTTTTCCTGTGGAAATCTAGATATAAAATCTTGAACCTAAGAGATCTGTAATCTGAGTCAAGGGGCCTTTCTCCACTTGCTCCTAACCATGGCACCAACATGTATAGTATCTGCAACCTACCTTCCCTCCCTCCCTTCCTTTTCAGACATGTTCTCCTGACTTTACCTTCATCTCATACCTGAAATAGCTTAAAATTTTCATTAGCTGTTCCAGGGTTATAGTCCACCTGTCCCCTTAACCCTGGGGTGGGCACATCCTTCCCCTCTAGTTCTTGTGCATTGTCCTGAGAACTATACTTCTCTGAGCAGGGGAAGAATTCAAACTTTTCAAACTGGGCTCTCCCCAGTACCTGCCAGATTACCAAATTGATCTACAGCTCAGAAATCTAGACCAGCCCATATAACAGCTGATTAGTGATGGACAGGGGGCTGTGAGAAGAAGCAAGAGAGAGACAGATCTCCCTCTGTTGCACTGACAGGAGCTAGGAGGCAAAGAGGTTGAGAGATGGAAGGAGGGGGAGACGTTGGACCCCTTATCCTTCCATCTCTCCTAGTCCCTATAGTCAGCTGCTAGGGGCTTGTGCAAAGCCTGGAACAATGTTTGACAGATGGCTAAACCACTTGGGCAAACTATCTGTCCAAACTAGTTTGCTTCCCAACTCTACCCTATACCAGGTAAGGAGTGATTGCTGGATATTTTTCTGTTGACTGGTGATTTTTGGTGGAAGAAGATGATGAGGGGAAAAAAGGAGAATCCATCTATCACTTTCCTTAACTTGCCCTGCTCACAGTAAATAAGGACACCACCATTCAGTGGCAGGAGAGTGATAGGTGAGGCAGGGTAGAGGAAATTTTCTGCTGGTGTACAGTAATTTTCTACCATTGGACTGGTGGATAGTGCTTTAAATGAGCCATGGGGAAGTGCTCAATTGGGGTAGGTGCCCTAAGGTGTTCTCTTAAAATGTCAGGTTTTTATGCAGCAGCTTGGATGCTTGAATTATACCTCAGAGAATTCCTTGTTCTTGGGTTGACCTTTAAAATACCAACTGTGGAGGTCCAGGTTTCTACCTCTAGAGGATTATTTTGTACATTTTAAGGATGAATACCACATTTTGAGGATTCGGTCCCTTAGTGCTAGTTAACACTGCACAACTTGGCTCATTTGACTTTTTATCTCCCAAATTTGCTCTCCAGCTTTGTGGATGGAAGAAGTGTAGCGTTTAATTCTTCTCTTTTGCAGACAAAGGGACTGTCTGCTTTGTTCAGGGCAGGTGTCATGTTCACTGTTTCAATGTACAGTATACATCGTAACGTTTCACATGCCATGGCGCTGACGCACGTTTCTGTTTGGGAGGGAGCTGCTGTGAAACCTTGTACCAAGCTCTGTATCTGTGTTCATTTCAATGGAATGTGTTTGGGTTATGCTCTGTTCAAGGACTTTTCCCGCAGACCATCAGAAGCCATTAGGAGCACCTGGGATTGTGAACTTGGGAAGATTCTACGGGGGGAGGGATCTCATTTGCACTGAGGGTTTTTAGTTTGCATTTGGCGCGCTTTTATCATTCTCAGATTTCTCTGTGATCCTGCATACTATTCTTTAATAAATCAGATATCTTTGAATTCCTGCTCATGAGTCTGATAGTGTTTTAGAATAGGCATTCATTACATAAAGCTGAGAATCACCAAAGTTGTACCATTAGCTCCTACCAAGATTAGTTTCTTGTGAGGGAAAATAGTTAACAATGGCCGAGTCCAAGCTCACGACCGGGGGACTTGAGGAGATGGCTAGCTTAATGCCCGAGTTGACGGTCAAGAGCAGAGGACTGAGCCTCACCCCAGAACCTTCAGTTTTCTGGGAGGAATCGAGTTCCAGTCCTGAGGTGGAGGAATCTGACGATGGGGGAGAACCAGAGCAACAGGCACCCAGCGAATTGCCCGCAGAGTTGATCACCTGGGATGAAATGGGAGAACCCCAGCCAGGGACATCCCAGGCGTCCTGGAAGTATCAGTTCCTGCTGACCCCAGACGTAGAATCTACCACAGTATCAACAGAGAGACAGCCTAACACGCGAGGGAGGGAGGAATCTCAAACCCCTGAAAGGCTAAGAGTGGTGGAGGCCAAAATAGAATCGATGGAGTACATGTTAAGAAACCTGTCTCTGTCATTGGGGGGGCAGGGGAGGTGTGGAGGAGATCCCAGCTTCACGCAACCATCCCCCATCCTCCAACCCGGACCGCCGG
This sequence comes from Candoia aspera, assembly GCF_035149785.1. Classification (NCBI taxonomy): domain Eukaryota; kingdom Metazoa; phylum Chordata; class Lepidosauria; order Squamata; family Candoiidae; genus Candoia; species Candoia aspera. The sequence continues at coordinate 33,503,752 of NC_086159.1, read as the reverse complement.
CGGAGCGGGGTCGGAGACAGCTCCGGGATGAATCTCCACCCCGCAGGGCTCGACCACCAGTGCCCCCACCCCATGGAGGGAGAAATGCAGTAACCGGGCCCACAACCACTCAAGCAGCCGCCAATTCTGCTCCAACAGGAGTGGGGGTGAGAGACTTTTCTGTCAAGTTTGATGGGGATCCAACCAAGTTATCTTTCTTTCTAACTAATGCTAAAAGTTACATGAGGCAGTTTGGAGCATACTTCCCTTCCGAAGAGGCTAAGATAACTGCCCTTGCCAACAAGTTGAAGGGTCGAGCGGCTGACTGGTATATTCAATTAAGTGAGGCTGACTCCCCTGCACTTGAATATTTCAAGGACTTCATGTGGGCGTTAAAGCTGCATTTTGAGGATCCTCTGGCCAAGGCAAGAGCTAAGAAGGTGCTGAAGGATCTTACCCAGGGCCAACTGTCTGTAGCTGATTACGCCCTGGAGTTTAAGGCTTTAGCTGGGAAAATCCCCGACTGGTCTCAGTCAACCTTAATAGAATGGTTTAAAGAGGGACTCACCGGGAAGTCCTACAGTGGGCGTTGAGTAGGGATGACCCAGAGTCATTGTATGAATGGATCTGTCTGGCCAGCAAGGCTGAGCACGCCCAGCATACCTTCATGCAAACCAGAAGACCTGAAAAACCACCAGCCACCATGAGGGGACCCCGAAGTGCTGCAACTGCTGCCCGGCCAGGCTATAGAGCCTGGGAAGAAGAGAGAGATTGGCGCTATGCAAAGGGTCAGTGTCTCCGATGCAGAAAGGAAGGGCATCGAGCAGCTGATTGCCCAAAAGCCAAGGCTGGAGATCGAGCAGGCAGGCCGCTGGCCAAATCACCCTCCCTTGCGGCAGATGACAGCAGCCAAGGGCGCAGCCGACGCTGAGGAAGTATTCTACTTCTTGGGAGAGGCTGAAGATGACTCTAAGGAGCTGGCAGGAAATGCCAGCCACCTGCCATGAAGAGCGCCTGCGGGCAGGTGGAGGAGGATGGGCATGAGGATGCTATGGTGAGTGCTGACTGTCCCACTTTAGCAGTAAAAGTGAAATTGGGCTCCTGCACAAAAACTACAGAGGTCTGGGCTTTAGTTGACTCTGGATGTTCCAGGTGTCTAATTCACCCTGATCTGGTTGCTGCTTTGGACCTGCCTAGCTTCCCCCTCCAGCAGCCTTTGATCTTCACACAGTTGGATGGTTCAATGGCAGTGGGGGGGGGGCAGCAACCCATTTCACTGGAACTGTCGCAATGCAAATGGGCAGCCACCGTGAGACTTTAAAATTCGTAGTAGCACCTGTTGGCAATCCCTTGGTAATTCTGGGGATCTCTTGGATGACCTATCGAAGCCCATATATAAACTGGGAACACAGAACTGTGACTTTTAAAGATGGGTTTTACCAAGCTCCTACAGCGGAGAGAGCTTCACGTGCGGGGGGTGGAAGGGCTGCAATCGCCACGCCGTGCCCTAACTTGGTACATCTAGAAGGCTTGCCCGATCGATACCGAGACTTTGCAGACACTTTTGGGGAAATGGAAGCAGATCAGCTACCCCTCCATCAGAAAACCGACTGTGCAATAGAGTTGGTTCCCAACGCTCAATTGCCCAAGCCAAAAATTTATCCAATGACTCAGAAGGAGCTTGAGGCATTACGGGACTTTATTGACAAAAATCTGTCAAGGGGGTTTATTGAACCTGCAAATTCCCCAGTTGGGGCCCCTGTGCTATTCCGGGAAAAGAAAGATGGCACGCTTTGACTCTGTACGGACTATTGAGGGTTAAATTCCATCTCAATTTGCAACAAGTACCCCCTTCTGCTCATGAAGGACATGTTAGCTCATTTGTCTAAGGGCAAGATTTTCTCCAAGCTCGATCTTCGTGAAGCCTATTTCCTCATCCGCATACGAGCTGGAGATGAGTGGGAAACCGCTTTTAATTGCCCACTGGGTTCATTTCAGTACAAAGTCCTCCCTTTTGGGTTGGCAGGGGCACCCAGAGTCTTCATGCAATTGATTAATGAAGTATTACATGATCATTTGTTTAAAGGGGTCCTGGTTTATTTAGATGATGTTCTCATTTACACTGAAACCGAGGAGGAACACGAACGCCTCCTCAAACAGGTGTTAAGCAAGCTTAGAAATGCCAAACTCTATGCCAAACTTTCCAAATGTGAGTTTCACAAAGCCCAACTTGACTATCTGGGCTATAGGGTGTCTGACAAGGGCATTGAAATGGACCCTGCAAAAATTCAGGCGATTTTAAGTTGGGAACATCCCCGCACCTGGAGGCAATTGCAAAGTTTCCTCTGGTTCAGTAATTACTATCACCAATTTATCCAGGGGTTCTCTGAGATTGCTTTGCCCCTCACTGATTTACTCCGTACCAAGGGCTTGGAGGAGACACGCAAAGTAAAAAACCCTGGGGCAGTGCTGAATTGGATGCCTGAATGCCAGGCAGCATTTGAGAAGTTAAAAACCCTCTTCACTGCTGAGCCTATTCTACAGCACCCTGATCCTGAATGCCCCTTTGTGGTCCAGGTTGATGCTTCTGACTCCTCAGTTGGGGCTATATTGTTATAGAGAGATTCTGAAAATCACTTAAGACCTTGCGCTTATCTGTCCAGAAAATTTTCTGAAACCGAACGCCGGTGGCATGTTTGGGAAAAGGAGGAGTTTGCTGTAAAAGCCACTTTGGAAGCCTGGCGTCACCTCCTGGAAGACGCTAAATGCCCTTTCAAGGTTTGGACCGATCACAGGAATTTGGAAGCCTTCTGCACCCCCTGGCGTCTCAGTCCTAAACAGATTCACTGGGCTCAATTTTTCAGTCGCTTTAACTTCCAGTTAAAATTTATTCCAGGAAAGAAAAACTTTCTGGCCAATGCTTTGTCACCTTGGCCAGGACCTTGACCAGGTGGCAGATGTGGTTGGGACTGTTCTCACTGAACCACAACTGGGCTTGATTGCTGTCACTCAGAGCCAGACCCGTGCGCAGGCAACCCCGCCCCCAGCCCAGTCTGGGAAGCAGAAAGTGCAAGTTCCTTGTCAGTTACAGAAAGACTTTCTCCAGGCGCTGAAATCTGACACTTGGTTGCTAGCTAATAAAGACACTGTTTCTTTTGAAAATGGTCTGGCATGGGTGCAACACCACCTTTATGTACCCAAAACTTTAAGAGCTGACATTTTACAGCATTCCCATGATGATAAACTTGCTGGGCATTTTGGTTTTGTCAAAACATTACATTTGGTTCATCGTCAATTCTGGTGGCCTACCTTGAGACGTGATGTAAAAGACTATGTGACTTCCTGTCCTGTTTGTGCAATGTCAAAACATAAGGGGGGGAAACCACAGGGGCTTCTACAGCCAGTGGCCAGGCCGTCCCGTCCCTGGGATGAGATTTCTATGGATTTTATTGTGGATCTTCCTCCCAGTCAGAAGAAAACTGTCATTTGGGTTGTAAAAGATTTTTTTTCCAAACAGGCACATTTCATTCCATGTGCATCCATCCTGTCCGCCTCGCAATTGGCGCGCCTATTTCTCATCCACATCTACCGTCTCCACGGTAGCCCCTCCCTTTTGGTCAGCGACCACGGGACACAGTTTACTTCCCAGTTTTGGAAATCATTTTTAAAATTGATTGGCACCAAACAAGCACTGTCCACCTCTTCGCATCCTGAGACTGACGGATCTACTGAGATTTTAAACTCCACTCTTGAACAATTTCTTAGAGCATACATTAACTACCATCAGGACGATTGGGTGGAGTTACTGCCTTTTGCTGAAGTGGCTTACAACAATGCTGTCCATCAAAGTACCGGACAAACACCTTTCGTGTGGTTTCTGGTCACGACTTTGTTCCCATCCCTGAACTGCCACAACCCCCTTCCCAAACATGTTCTGCCTCTGACTGGGCTGTTAAGCTGGCTGATTCCTGGCTAGTGATTCAACAGGCTTTGGCTGATGCCCAGGCTGCTTACAAGTTTCAAGCCAATAAGCATCGTTCTTTGCAACACAACTTCAAGATTGGGGATCAGGTGTATCTATCTACCAAATTTATCAAGTCACCACAACCCTCTAAAAAACTTGCTCCCAAGTTCATTGGTCCTTTCCCTATTGTTGGTCTTATCAATCCAGTTACTGTTAAATTGGACCTGCCTCACAATTTGAAATGCTTGCACCCTGTTTTCCATTGCAGCTTGCTCAAGCCTGTCCACCACTCCTCCCGCTGGCATCCCCAACCTCCTCCTCCTGTTCCGATCATGATTGACGGCCAACAGCACTTTGAGGTCAAGGAGGTTGTTGATTCTTGCAAGCTTCGAGGCACCCTCCAGTATCTGGTCCGATGGAAACACTTTCCTCATCCTGAATGGGTGTCTGCTCGCCACGTTAATGCTCCTGATTTAGTTTGCTGTTTCCACTTTGCTTACTCTTTGAAGCCTGCTGCTTAGTGTTTTCTTTCTTTTGGGGGGCAGTATGTCATGTTCACTGTTTCAATGTACAGTATACATCGTAACGTTTCACATGCCATGGCGCTGACACACGTTTCTGTTTGGGAGGGAGCTGCTGTGAAACCTTGTACCAAGCTCTCTATCTTGTTCATTACAATGGAATGTGTTTGGGTTATGTTCTCTGTTCAAGGACTTTTCCCGCAGACCATCAGAAGCTGTTAGGAGCACCTGGGATTGTGAACTTGGGAAGATTCTACGGGGGGAAGGATCTCATTTGCACTGAGGGTTTTTAGTTTGCATTTGGCGCACTTTTATCATTCTCAGCTTTCTCTGTGATCCTGCATACTATTCTTTAATAAATCAGATATCTTTGAATTCCTGCTCATGAGTCTGATAGTGTTTTAGAATAGGCATTCATTACAGCAGGAAGGAGATTCTGCTAACAGTCATTGTGTTTTCAGAGCTGGAGGGAACAATCATTGGTCTTTTTCCTTTGTTGCTGGCTACAAAATCTACCTCCAAAATAGGAGCTGTTTTGCAGCCCAGCAGGTATCTGAAGAATCATGAAGCAGCCCCCTCAGTCTTTGGACCTTTGAAAGTGGACTCAGAGATGTGGGGAAAACAAGCTGGTTAAACTACAAAGATTTGTTAAACTTTGAAGAGGGTGAACCTAAACTTAAAACAAGGGAACAGTTAGAGTTGGAGGATTTTACTTGTCATTGGTTTACATATGCAGAATTGTCAGAATGTTTTAAAGTGGATAAAAATAATTTTAAATTTGTTAATGAAACAACTCAGTTTGAAATGGAACTTACAAATGATGAATATATACAGTATATATATACATATACATGTGTGTGTGTGTGTGTTATATACACACAAACATACACATACATGTTATTATAAAGATGTATAAGATGTTCTTACAAATGAATCTAGAAGATTAACAAGTTAAAGAATGTATGATTAAATGAGCTAAGAATTTTGGATATAATATTATGTTGGAGCAATGGGAGAACATGTGGAATAAAGGTTTGAAATTTACTTTGATTATAACTTAAAAGAGAATTTTTATAAAACGATGTATCATTGGTATTTAACTCCTGATAAATTGTCAAAAATGTATAATGGGGTAATGAATGTTTGTTGGAAATGTTCTATTGATGAAGGAACTTTTTATCATCTTTGCTGCACTTGTGAGAAGGCTAAAAAATTCTGGGATCAAATATGTGTTAATATTCAAAAGATTCTTAAAGTGGACTCACAAAAGAAATCTGAACTGTTTCTCTTGGGATTGATGAAGAAACAGCTCAAGAAACAACATGGGACTTTGCTTTTATATATGATTACAGCAGCAAGACTTTTATATGCACAAAGATGGAAAGACTCACAAATCCCTACAGTGGAGGAATGGATGATTAAACTAATGGAACTGGCCCAAATGGCTAAGCTAACAGCATTGATAAGAGAAAATACCGTGTCTGGATTTGTTTCTACTTGACAACCACTTTTAGACTATTTCCTTGTGCTGGGGAAAAAAATGAAGCTTTGATTTTGGGTTTTGATGATTAAATGGTCTGATTTTATAGAAATAATGTTACTAAGGTTTAACTAATGATTATAACCACCCAGAGTCCCTTTTGGGAGATGGGCAGTGATAAATTTGATTAATAAATAAATAAATAAATAACTATCTGTATAAAATGCATTTATATCTGTACTGGAGAATGCTGGGAGTCACTTTCTTTTTCTGCTTTCTATCTAATTCTGCACTTTTATAGTTTTTCTTTTTTCTTTCGTTCTGTACTCTGTCTTGTCTATATTCTATATTTTGTATTTTAACTATATTTTGAAAATCAATAAAGTTCTTTTTTTAAAAAAAAAAAGTGGACTCAGAGAGAGGGGTCCTTTCTTACTGAATCATCTGCACTGACCTACTAGTTAACCTAGGCACTCTACAATTGGTCTTGAAGCTCAAGGTGAACTGCATACTTTGTGGTTGAGTATCAGTCCTTATCTGGGGATTTTTTGCTTCTTGCCTGTATCGTTCTTTTTGTAACATAATTTTTTGTATCACTTTGGTTGGGTCTCATAAAGATGCTACTGTACATTGGATGGTGGATTTTTTTAATGGATCAACTTGGCTATCTTTAAAAAAAATTAAATCTAAGTCATATAGTACAATCATTTGCTGCTTCTGGACTGTTAATGTTTGGTTTCATTCATGTTGAGCTATTTGATCTCTTTGGAAAAAAATTGTGATTAAACCTTGCAACACAAAATCGATAGTGCCTACACTTGATGCATTTTTCTAGCAGCATGTAGGGCAATGTAAGGTGTTTCCCACAGAAGCAAGTCTCACAGAATTATTGCAATTTCACGTAAATAAAAGTCAGGCTGAAAGAAATGCGTTTTTCTTTTTAAGCGATAATAAAAATGTTATCTTAAAAACTCTGAATATAAAACAGAACAGCAGCAGTATACATATATATTTTAAAATGATAATAAAAACCTGTGCAGAAATAGGCGGCGAGCGCCCTCTGCCGTCCCTTTGTGATCTAACCGCATCCCTGCCCCAATTGGCGTCCTCTCGCTCCCTCGCAACTGCCCCTCCCCTGAGGACGGAGAGGCCGCATGCGGAATCCGCTGGGCTCTGAACCGCCGAGCTGAGAACTGGAGAAAAAGATAACGGCCAATCAACGCTAGGGGCGCAGTCGAGCTGCGTCCTTGCCATAGAGATAGGAAAAGCGCCTTTGCTGCTTCCGGTTTAAGGCAGCGCAGCTTCTCCAGTTTAATCCATACAGTATTATAAAATACTCAGCATTTTATCAGGGATGATAAACCTGGCGCCATGAGGGACTCGAGGATCATGTTGGAAGTATCGAAATAATCCAAGAGTAGACCGATATCTCTGTTAGACACTTCCTGTTTGTTTTGTCTTTGAAACAAAAATGGAAGCTATTTTTTAAAGGGAAATAAAAGATTTTAGGATGCAGTAATTGTAATGGTTCAAGAATACATTGAACCAATGTGTTATTTGCATAAAAGCAAAGGAGAAGAGATAACAAGACCCAGAGGAGGGGAGGAGGCTGTTTCCGGGGGCTGGAAATTTGGGAGCTCTGTTTGGCAAAATCTCTTTGTCAGGAAATGGGGGAAACGAGGAAAGATGCTTCCTGAATTAAGTTAGGTAACAATGCAAGCTCTGTAGGCAGGACTGTTGTTATTCCAGAAACTGCTGGCCTGTGCTTTTTGCGAGGGTAGGAGAAGCGTGCTTCTGCAACATGGAGAGAGCGCAACTGGTACTTTTCTAGCAGCCTTTCCTCACTTTTGTCTAATTGCAGCCAAACATGTCCCAGCAGCCTTCTTTTTTTTTTTGCTACGTCCTTGTGACATTGCCTTCATTTGAGCCCCAGCCCATGCCCAAGGCAGACGTACATTGTCCTTACCCGCCCTGGGGTTACAGGAGTGGTTTCCCCCTTATCCCAACAATGGTTTTGCTGCGGATCCAACCTGATCCACATCACCAAATGGTATGTTAATGACACAGTTAGTGACTCCTACAGAGTGAGATCAATCTGGCACTTATTTGCCACCTTAGGCTGGTGCAGGTATGTCACTTTCTGCTTTGGGCAGCAGCAAAGTCTTCTCCTGTCAGGCCTCTGAGCTAACCCCTGGCTTAGACATTAGTCTTGATCAACAGCTGACCAGTGGTATCCAGGGTGGGTGGGTCAGGTTGCCCAGTGAACTATGAGAGCCAAAGAGCCAAATCTTTCTCTGCGGGTTCATGCACACTCCCAATGCTGTCAGCTGTTTGGGCTGCTTTGGGACATGGGTTTAGACCTTAAGGCTGAATCCAAAAGGAGCCTAAATATCTGCTGATAGTCAGCCTCTCATGTAAAACACTCAGCAAAAACCCATTGAGTTTTAACAGATGGCTAAATGCAAGGGTCTAGCCAATTGTCAAACCTAATCTCTTGTCCCAGCTCTAGCTCCAGGCCGTATTAAGGAGAGTGAATGGGGGATGTCCCACTGGTTGATGATTTTAGCTAGGAGGGGAGGAGATAAATCTTGTGAATCCATCTATCCCTGTCTTTAAAGTGCCTCTTACACTGTAAGCATCTTTGCTTACACTGTAAGCACCACTTTGCTATCATTGTACCTGTGGCAGGGTAGAGATTGGTGGTGGGGGTAGAAAGTATAGTTGGTATAGTTTTATGCTGGGGCAAGGTGTGGTAAATAGTACTTTAAGCTGTGAGAAGGAGTCCCAGCAGGCATACTCTTCCAGGAGCTAGTATTTTCTCCTTTCACATTGACTGGTACTTTTTAAAACTGCACAGCAGATCATTCTGTCCCAGGACTGATAGAGTGGTAGTAGTTTCAGAACTTTTCTTCCATAATGAAACCTTTTGTAGAAGGTGAAAGTTTACATCTTTTTTCTTGCCATTTTTGTGGATCCTAATACTGTAAATGTACTACCTGACTACAGAGCTAGATGATTTTTTTCTGTGGAGCAAAAATGAATTATGTGGAACCTTATTAATAAACTAGGGCTGCTGTATATGGGCTAAGTTTTTGTAGATCTAAATAGAGCTAAATCACATCCATGCTGTCATGGATGCGATTCAAATGCAGGAAGCATTCACCAAATTGCAGATCTATCATGAACATGTGACTGTATTACTGTACAGGTATTGCACTAGGGCTGAAGGTAGTTTTAAAAGTCATGTTTGTTGAGTTTGATTCGGATTTTGAGTTGCAACCTCTTCAAATTAAGCCCTTTTTTATTCTGCAGTAGATGTCAATCTCATGTTGTCACTTTTCAAATTGTATACAGATGTGTACTTCATAACTTTAAAAATTAATCCAACAATAAAGTAAACACCCTCAAACGAAAGATGGCTTCACAATTAACCCGGAAGTTACAAGCTAGAAACGAGTTTATATATTAAAGTCTATGCGACCAAGCGCCACTCATTTAGCCGGAAATCGGCGCCGTGTGTGTCTCTCTAGCCCGCACTTGGTTTTGTTGGTATTGCCGTGAAATCGCGTGGGTTTTCAAGATGGCGCCTGAGTAGAAAGCTCTCAGGGAACGGGTTCAGTAAGGCCCTTTTCTTTGTCGGAGGCAAGACACCGGCCTGCGCTAGCTCGTTGGGAGACTCCGTATGAATGGGCTCTGTTAAAGTCGTAGCCCTTAATTTTGCCTCGGTCGCCATCCTGGTTTAGCGCTCTCGGCCTTGGCGGCTGGTAAGGAGAGTGAGGTAGGAAGCGCGATTTCTCCCTTTGGGCTCTTCTCTGTCGTAAAGACTTCCACTCTTCACGGGTTAGCATTTCCCCCTGTAGCATTCATTTATGTTGCTTCTCCTTTCGCTCTCCCCCTCGCCGTTCTCCTCTCTAGACTTGCAAATATTTCACGCTGGGCTTGATCAGAGACTAATAGGTGTAAGTGGCTATTAATGGATTGGAGATTGTGGTTGTGCTGTATTGAATGCATGGCTTGAAGGATCTTTATTTAATCCTATTTAGATCAAGAGTCGTTCGTTGTCAAAGTAACCTCAGTACAGAAGAAAAAGAATATTAACTTGCATTCGGCAACTGCGGGTGGGTTGTGATCATTCTCGTGCTAGCTTGGGCTCTTGTCTGTTAATCAGTTGATGCTGAGATGTGTTTTAAGAGATTCCTTGGCAGAAGCAGTAGTTACAGAAAATTTGAGGAAGACCATGGGAGACTGATGAAAATGGCCTTATTCTGTATTTGTTAGGATATTGCTGAAATTATGTTTCTCCTCTGTCTTGTCTAGTTTCTTCCATTGGAACAGTAAAAGAGATAAATAGTCAAAATGGGAAGGAGATCTACATCTTCCACTAAGAGTGGGAAGTTCATGAACCCCACAGACCAAGCTCGTAAGTATTTTGAAATCTTTTTCAAGTTTGGACATGTGTTAGGGAGGATATGTCATTGATGGCTTGTAGTATGTTATATGTATTTAACACTGTTCAGGCTACAGATGTAAGCATATTAAGTTCACCAGTAAACAATATCACTTATTTAGGGATATAAGAGTATATATGAGTACATTGCATATACCTTCTAATTTATGGGATGTGGACAAAAGTACATTGCCTTTCAAGGTAACCTCTAGATTAGTGATACTAGCTTGCATAGAATAGCATGAACATGCTTGGTGTAAAGCTTGGCTTTGGTGGTACTTGAGTTTACTGGTCAAAATGTGCCCAAACTGACCAGACTGTCCTTACCATTAGCAGGGAATGCTTCATATGACATGAATGCTATTAAGGCTGGTAACTTAATCTACAGCTTCTCTGTCCTACTAAGAGGTGTAATGTGAAACTCTCAATTGACCAAAGCCAGGATGGGCAGTGGGAATGAATATAAGGCAATTAGGGCATGTGGAAGATTATGACTTGGGATATAAAAGGAGTAATAATAAAGAACATGAATTAAGGAAATCAAAGTATAATGAATGAATTAAAGAAAGAAAATTATACTGTATGCCTTTGAATCTAAGATAAAGAGGAAGAATGCATAAAAGTAATTCAGTCTTTTGGAGTGGAGTTGATGGATATATGCAGAAAGTGAAAGTGTAGGTTTATGAATGAAAAAACATGTCAGAAAGTCTGAATTGATGTCATTTAGGTTGTTTTGGGTACATATGAAAAAGGAATCAATACTTGATGACAGTTGCATGTTATGCTTTAGTGTAGGCCTGTGCAATGCATAGAAAGAAAGGGGCTAGATTGATACCTTTAAAATAATTGCAGGATAGAAAAGAATACTTGGCACACTGATCTGTTGTTTGGTGACTGGAGGCAGAGGCACTTAGCAGTGTGTCTTTTGGGGCAGAAATGGCTGTGAAACCCTAGGCAATGGCGGATCCTTCCTGGTAGTGGGGGCAACGTTTGGCGGCAATGGATTATTTTTGGAAAAACCCTGGTGGGGAACACCAGGCTGCTTGGTGGGCTTCATGTTGTACAAGCCTACTCTAGTGGATGGTGATAATGATGAACCAGCAAAGAGTTTTGGGAAAAAGACAAGGATGTGTGATATCATTTACGTTGCTTAATATGTTTATGAATAACTATATAAGGAATGCTTGTATATTGGTTGGGGGTGCAAATGTCTGTGTACTGTATGTACTTATGTACGTTCTGTTGATTGAGAATCCAAATGTTCTGTAGTTAATGTTGGATTGTATAATACATTGAGAAGTATGCATTTGAAAAGTAATGTATCAAATACCAAGGTAATTGTATTTGACAGGAATAATGAAGTGCATGCAATTTACATGTAAATGGCAAAACTAGAGCAAGTTAAAGGAATCTGGGTACTTAGTTAAGTAGAATACTTAGTTACAATGAGAAAATGGATGGAAAAGCTTTAAGCCAACCATGAAACATCTATATGAAAAGGATATTCTGCAGGTCCTGAGAGCTATGTTTTCTGTAAGAGTCCATAAATGGAGTGTGCTCCTTTGAATGGATGATGAATGAATATGTGATGGATTGTTTGATGCCATCAGGTTGGTGTCAATTCTTAATGACCATACCAGATATAAAAGTAAGTGACCAATACAAAACATATCGAGGTGGGTTGGTCCTATAGAGAGATTGAATGAGGATCCAGTTGCAAAATTATTTGCATACATACATAAAGAGTTAATTGGTTGGGAGGAAGGAGAAGGCCAAGAAAGTATTTATTAGTTTGAGTTGACAAAATGCTGAAAAAGGAAAAGGTGAGAAGTTTTTTAAAAAGTGTGTGTGTGTATATATATGTATATGTGTATATACGGTCAAAGATCAAACAGAAGGCAACATATGAAGTGGCAGATGGCTGTAGTAGAAGACAAGGTCATTTACAAGGATAGGAAAGTATAGAGGGGCATTGTATGGTGTTGGTATACAGAAGTTTTAACTATTTTTATCTTATGCATTTCATTTCTTTGGATTACTATTTCTTCTTTTCTGCACTTTGCATAAGCTTATATTAAATGGAAATGTGGTTATGTGTGTATATGTGAAATTAGTGTCCAGGTAGACAACACCATGTATGCTTTAAAGGAGCATAGAGTTAGCTCTTATAGAATCAGATTTTCCAGTAAATGCTGCAGTTAGTGTAATTCAGTCTTGCAACAACAATGGACAGTATCTGAAAATAACAGTTCCATATAAGTATTATATGTCTAGTTCTTAGCAGTATGGGGATACCAAGTCATCTTGTCTGCCTCCTGAGGAATCTGTATAATGACCAAGTAGCAACAGTAAGAACAGACCACGGAACAATGGACTGGTTTAAGATTGGGAAAGGAGTACGGCAGGGTTGTATACTCTCACCCTACCTATTCAACTTGTACGCAGAACACATCATGCGATGTGCTGGGCTTGAGGAATCCAAGGCTGGAGTTAAAATCGCTGGAAGAAACATTAACAATCTCAGATATGCAGATGATACCACTTTGATGGCTGAAAGCGAAGAGGAACTGAGGAGCCTTATGATGAAGGCAAAAGAAGAAAGTGCAAAAGCTGGCTTGCAGCTAAACCTCAAAAAAACCGAGATTATGGCAACCAGCTTGATTGATAACTGGCAAATAGAGGGAGAAAACGTAGAGGCAGTGAAAGACTTTGTATTTCTGGGTGCAAAGATTACTGCAGATGCTGACTGCAGTCAGGAAATCAGAAGATGTTTAATCCTTGGGAGAAGAGCAATGACAAATCTCAATAAAATAGTTTAAGAGCAGAGACATTAAAATGACCACAAAGGTCCACATAGTTAAAGCAATGGTATTCCCAGTAGTAACATATGGCTGCGAGAGCTGGACCATAAGGAAGGCTGAGAGAAGGAAGATAGATGCTTTTGAACTGTGGTGTTGGAGGAAAATTCAGAGTGCCTTGGACTGCCAGGAGATCAAACCAGTCCATCCTCCAGGAAATAAAGCCAGACTGCTCACTTGAGGGAATGATATTAAAGGCAAAACTGAAATACTTTGGCCACGTAATGAGAAGACAGGACAGCCTGGAGAAGATGCTGATGCTAGGGAGAGTGGAAGGCAAAAGGAAGAGGGGCCGACCAAGGGCAAGATGGATGGATGATATTCTAGAGGTGATGGACTCGTCCCTGGGGAAGCTGGGGGTGTTGACAACCGACAGGAAGCTCTGGCATGGGCTAGTTCATGAAGTCACGAAGAGTCGGAAGTGACTGAACGAATAAACAACGAACATATGTCTATTGTGATATTCTATATAATGCTACTCTGAACATATGAAGGGATTTGCCGAGTACGTAGGTTATGTGAAATGGCGATATTAGAAACAAATTGCCTTTTTTATGCTGAAAAAGAATAGATGTGTGTTTTTTATTACCTTAAAAAACAGGTAATTGTTACACAGCAAGTTAAAAATAACTTAATAAACAATGTGGTAAACTCCATAGTGAACATTAACTTTTGTAGTAAATTAAATTGTTCATAACATAAAGCTGCACATGATCCTTTCCTTTTAATGCTGCTCAAGATAAATTAGTCTTTTTTTTAGTATATTATTTATTTGTGATAGTATCCCACCTTTACTATGGGAGCACAACATTGTGTCCATGGGGATCTTCCCTAATATAAGCCCCACAAAGACAGCCCTACGGAGTAGGTTGGATGGAGAGAGAGAGCTGCCCCAGTGTTAGCTCTGTGATTGAGTGGGGACTTAACCTGGGTCCAAGTTCAACCCCTTAACTATGGTATGCTGATTCTCATTTCCTATCTATCCTCTCAGATTTTCATTTTCTTTGTCAAATTGACGGTATATACTATGACTAAATCCCTGATGGTTGTTCAAAATGTGTTTTCACATTTAAGATGTGGAGTCTAATTTGCTGCTGTTGATAAGTAACGATCACTAATAATCTTAGAAGATTGAATTTCAAATTGTGTAAAAAATAAGTTAACAGTGCTAATTCATAATTGTTTATATGTTCTTAATACTGGAATTTGAATCCAGTTATGGTATGATCCTAGGGCAATTCCCAAAAAATCAGATTTTCTTAACCATGTGTTATCTTCACATATAAAAATACACATATTAGTATATTATCTCCATAGATATAGTGTACATATTAGTAATGTGCACTATAAATTTGCAAAATGTATAACATTTGTGATAATTTTGTTTTTGCAGGGAAGGAGGCCCGGAAGAGGGAACTGAAGAAGGTAATCAACCTTTGCCATATTATAAACAGAGACGGGCAGTGATATGTTTCTCCATTAGCCTTGTATCTGAAATCAAATTCATGTATATTAATATAGAATTTGCACATCATGTTAGCTGATAAACCTTTTCCTAGTAAATTGTCTTGTCTGAGCAACATTTGACATAGGACATTGGGTTAGGGTTATGGTGCTATTAATAAAGCTATATTTATTCATAAATCTTTCAGTAAATCTTAAAAGGAAACAAACTTCCTCATAAAATATGAAGATTGCAGATAACATATGGAAACATTACATACGTATATAAGTGTTAGAGAGAGGGTGTATATTTGGGGGTGTGGGTGGGTGTCACATTGCCTGTAAAACTTGAATATAAAACCCTCTTGAGTTGCCAGGTACAAAAGACTTTTATTTAGGGTTATTAAATATATTGCCAGTGTAGTCCAGGTTCTTAATTCTGGCTTTTATTTTCTGCTGAGTTCAGAACAAAAAGCAGCGCATGATGGTGCGAGCAGCAGTGCTAAAGATGAAGGATCCCAAACAAATCATTCGAGACATGGAAAAACTTGATGAAATGGGTAGGCTTGAATCTCTTTTTGCAACTTGAATAGAAAAAGAAATGCGATAGAAATGAATGACTAGTTTAATAAGCATTATCCAGTACTGTATGTGAGAGAAAATAAACTCAGAATTATTGAGTGATAGATGGTCACCAGGAAGAGTGGTAGCTATTGCTTGTCTTTATTTTCTATGCCCTTTATGTTTGTGCCTGGCTATTATGAACCTCAGGTAGTGGAAAGAGGGAAAGTGAGGGCTTGCACAATTTTTTTTGCAAATCTTTTTCAAGTATTTTCCCAATTCTGTTTATAGAATTTAACCCAGTACAGCAGCCTCAATTAAATGAAAAGGTGCTTAAGGACAAACGTAAGAAACTGCGTGAGACCTTTGAGCGTATCCTGCGATTGTATGAGAAGGAGAATCCAGACATTTATAAGGAGTTACGCAAGCTAGAAGTGGAATATGAGCAGAAAAGATCTCAGCTCAGTCAGTACTTTGATGCTGTAAAGGTACCTGCTCTCATCAGTTTTAAACTCTTGGTTTGATTTTGCATTTTTATTTCTTAGGTATTCATGATAGAGGAACATTGATTCTTTAGTTCGCTTTTCAACCTTAATTATTTGGAATTACTTACCATGTGCATAATATGCATCTTGCTGATAACAGAATGGACAAATGATTATGAGGTTAGCATTGAAATTTAGTCTCATAAACATAGCTTCATGCAGGAAGCCAGCTGTTCAGCTAGAACGTCCCATGGAGTCTAGAAAGTAGGGGCCACAGCAGAATCGCCAGTCTTTTTTTTTCCTCTTCAGATTTCATTTGCAGAGCTGAAATAGCTGAGATCAATTCATACAGCTTGCCATGTGATATTCTTTCTGTAAGCTTGTATTATAGAATTCTACACTGTTACTTCTTTGTATGAATTGGTCTGCAGGGAAACGAAATATTTTGCAATTGGTTGCTTGTGGGTTTTGTTTATTATTTTCATTAAATACTATGTTTTAAATCATTGGTTCCCAGCCTGTGGTCCAGGGATCAGTAATGGTCCACAAAGGACTGGTGGTCTCTGAGATATTTCGGGTAATTTCTGATGTGGATATTGGTGTTCTCCCCCCCCCCCACCAAATCTTACGAGATAAGGTAGTCTTGTGAGAATTTGGCCATTTTTATACTTTTTAAAATAAAATCATTTTGGGCTTCCTGCAGAAAGGGGTCATGTGAGACATGATGCCTGCAGGCACTGTGATCAAATTATTGCAAGATGTAGCTCCAGAAGGAGAGGATCCCAATCAATCCAATAGAATTTACTTATTTCAGT
Source organism: Candoia aspera (assembly GCF_035149785.1). NCBI lineage: Eukaryota > Metazoa > Chordata > Lepidosauria > Squamata > Candoiidae > Candoia > Candoia aspera. The sequence continues at coordinate 33,487,199 of NC_086159.1, read as the reverse complement.
CTGCTAGTAAGATAGCTAATATCACCTCAGGCCACTATTATTTCCATATTTCTTCATTATTGTTAACCACCTTAAGTGCCATATTTTTTGGTGGAAAGCAGCATATAAATCTGTTTTATTATATTTCATCTTTGGTGATTCGATTTTATAAATCAGTTATTGAACAGAGTTGGACTTCTGAAATTTTTATGTGCAATTATTTTTCTCAGTAATGTTCATTTGCTACTGACAGTTTTTTAGGTCATTTGATTCTGTTGCATTCATTTGTAAATTCTGGTTAAGTGTTTCTAAATTTTACTACTTTATTCCCATTATTTTTTTTTAATTAAAATAAAATTTCATGGTACATCTAAAGCATTAAAAAAACCTCCTTGTTTTATGTTTTAGAGGCTATTTTTAAAAAAAATTATTTGTTATTGTAAATCATTTTCAGGATATAATTCCTTCAAAATAAATAGAAATATACAACTTACATTGCAACACTGGTGAGAATACACATTGGCACCACTTAAGAAAACTTAATTTTTTCCCAGAATGCTCAGCATGTTGAGGTGGAGAGCATCCCCCTGCCAGACATGCCTCATGCCCCTTCCAACATCCTCATTCAAGATATCCCTCTGCCTGGAGCCCAGCCTCCTTCTATTCTCAAAAAGACATCAGCCTATGGGTAAGGAAATGCATTGCAGAGGGTAGGACTTCTGAATGGAGTCGGTAAAATGATTAGAATCCTGTGTTGTTATGTTGTTCTTGCCGTTCTAAGTGTGATGCATAACTTTTACAATTTTCTTTGCTTTATCATCATATGCAATCATGATGTTCAAGTGTAGATTAAGATATGCACAGTGTATGTTAAGGCAGAAGAAGCTGACTTTCTTTACAAGAAAGTGTTACAGTGTTAGACTAGGACTGGAGAGACTCAAGTTCAAATCCCCACTCAATCATGAAGCCCAATTGATGATTTTGGACCATCAGCATCACTTGACCTAGCCTTCACTTTTCATGATTATTTTAATATTTGCAAAAATGTTCCACATTTATTTGTTATTCTCCTACTTGTCTAACGTTTAGTTCCAACATACCTTTTGTTTTTTGTCTTAAAAATATTTTTTTGTATTAATAATAAAGTTTTATAAATAACTTCTGCTGTTACTGCTGCTTTAGTCTGTTCTAGTTACAGGTGAATTCAAACCAAGAAAGAAAAGCTTTGAACACAGTCTGTTCCTTAGTACGTGAAAATGTTACATTATCAAACACACTGGGAGATGTAAGATCAGGAGCTGGAGGCATAATTATGGCAAACCCATCACAGCTCACAGGCTCTGTTTGCACATTACACTAAATTGTTTTTTGGCATTATGTTCCAAAGAATAGGCTTCTGTAGGTCTTGTTTCCGCTCTTCCTTTGACGGAGCTATGGGAAATGGCTAATTGTCCCTTGATTTTTTTCCAGACTTGGATAAACCTGAGAGTAGTGTTAACTTGAGCTTTCTGCTTTAGTTAATAATACTGGCTCGCTTCAGTAAACTAAACACTAATTGTTTTGTTATACATTGTTTTATTCAGATCAGGCAAAATGATAAGCTTGAAAACTGGAGCAACTTTTGATGTTACACCTGTGGGAAGGGGAAGCAAACTCATATGTCTTTCAGGCTGCCTTATCAGAAAAAAGTGGGGCAAGTTTCAGACTTGAAGGTTTTAAAAATTCCTAATATTGTACTTACCTGATTCTTATTTCTAGACCTCCTGTCCGGCCTGTTACTGTACTTCCACCTCCTGGGCACGGTGTACCCCGACTACCTCCTGGCCGGAAGCCTCCTGGACCTCCACCAGGGCCACCTCCACCTCAGGTGTTGCAGATGTATGGGCGTAAAGTAGGATTCACTGTTGAAATGCCTCCTCGGAGAAGAGACGAAGAGGCGTCTTACAGCCCAGAGACAGGTAAATGGCTTCCCCTCTTCAGAGTATTAGTATGTCATTAGAAAAAGGGGTATTTTCTGAACACACCACCTGTTTTGTCTCTTTATTCTGTATACTTAAGAGATGGAACTAGAAAAGTTGTTTTACTTTTGAAAGCAAACACGTCTTAGAAAATAGAATCTCTCTTCACCCCCCCTCCCCTGCTTCAAATAAAACGTCTTTTAAATTTCACAGGTCGAAGAGGCCATGATGAAGATGCTTCCAGTACGAGTGAAGATGAGGGATACCCTGAGGACATGGATCAGGACAAGCATGATGACACTACTGATGACAGCGATAGTGAAAGAAGTGATGCTGACAGTGAAGGGGAGGAGTTCATGCATCATGATGACAGTGCTGAAAGGGAAGGTGGTGAGGACAAGAAATCTGGTAAGTAGGAAAAATGATTTGGACTGGAATTAACTAGTAGAAAATTAGTAAGTATTGTAATGACTTGTAACATGCATGTTTAGGCTTGGAAGAAGTTACTCCATCCTTGAACTGAAAACCGCATAGGTCACTTTTTGGGAAATTATATATTGGTAAACCTGATAGAATCAATGATTGATGATGAAAAAAATCTTCATATTTCATCATATATTTTTGTAGGTCATAGTGTGCGTTTTGCTGACATTCCTGGAAAATCAAGAAAAAAGAAAAAAAACATGAAGGAACTCACACCACTTCAAGCAATGATGCTGCGGATGGCTGGTAAAGTAATCTTTTTTTAAAAAAAAAAATCTTCCCTCCGTCCCACAGGCTTTTTTTATTTTTTAGTTACAAGCTAGGGAGGCTTGTTTAAAGAAATAATACCCAGGATAATTTTAAGCAAGGATTTGTATTAACCCCGAATAATAGTGGAAGGGTGTGGGGAATTAACACAGACCAGCTGTGATGAAGAAATAATTTCAGCTGATAACTTGCATGCAGTTGTCCTTCAGATTATTAAGTTCCTAAATTCCAGAAGCATAGCATAGAGACCAAACACAAGTCCAGTGTTGTGTAGTGTAGCCTGTCATTTACAATTTTATTTATTTGATTTAAATGCTGTTTTTAGTCAAGGGAATAATTGAAATACCAAGTATAATAGAAATTAAAACTAAAGCACAAATTAATAATTAAAAGCTAAATGAAAAAGTGTATCTTGAGTGAACTTTTAAAAGCGTTGAGAGTGGGGTCAAGTGTAAATCCAAAGGAAATGAATTTTATAACCTGGAAACAATACAGTATCATCTCAGTGAGGGCCTATAAATAAGTATTCACTGTGGATAAATATAATTCTATTTGTAATGGAAATCTTTTCCAATTATAACTGACTCAAATCAGAGTTGTCTTGCCTGAAAGATCAATAGATGTATGGTAGCATGTGCTAGTATTGAAATCACATTAAGATACACCTGTTTGTACTAGCAAAAGCCTCTTGAGGATCTATGGGATTTTTTACCAGATGTTGAACAGATAGAAAATTTTAGGGAATTCTGGAAATTGAAGTCCACATATTTATTTATTTTTTTATTTATTAAATTTTGCCACTGCCCATCTCCCCCCAAAAGGAGGGACACTGTACTAACCCTTTCTTTAAGTGCAGTCTTATTCTGGACTGTGGTGATTTGTTGCAATCATGTTTATAAATTCATTGATTTTAGTGCATCACCATTGATTTTAGTGCACCATTAATATGCGAGGCTGATCCAAAGTAGATGTAATATTGTGCCTATTAATTGCATTGACATAACCTTTGTTAGATTACAACTAGATGGGAAAATACATTCATGTTTAATTAAGACTTCCTTGCTTCCTTTGGAAGCTTCTGTTGAAATGAAGATAGCAGCCTCAGAGAAAGGATAGTTATCCAGATCATTGTGGGAAGGGAAATAAAATATTGCTTTCCTACAGTTTCTTGCCCAGTAACCTTGAAATTGGTCAACCCTTGCCTTGGCTATTTCTGTAATGAAGATAATTCATATGTCTGGAGTATAGTATTTTAATCATAATGATCAAAGGTATGTTAGTTTTTTTAACCTTTCCATAATATTAAGAAAATGTATAAAGGAATATTAGGCTATTATTCCCACAACTTAAATTATTAAGTATTATAAAGAGAGAGCTGTAATTTCTTTGCTTGTAGGTCAGGAAATTCCTGAGGGAGGCAAAGAGATAGAAGAATATTCTGAAGAAGAGGATGATGATGATGAAGATGACTCTGATGTTGAAGATTCTCAGCAGCAGCAGCAGCTAATCACAGAAGAGTCACACTCAGAGATGGGATCCTCAACACCTTCTCAAACGAACCAGCCTCAGCAGCAACCCCCACCTCAGCCTGTTCCTCCAGCTCAGATCCAAGCACCCCCAATGCCTGGGCCACCCCCCCTTGGACCACCTCCTGCACCACCTTTGAGACCTCCAGGGCCTCCTACTGGCCTTCCTCCTGGGCCCCCTCCAGGTGGGTATTGATTTGCAATTACAGATTGGAAATCATTTGAACAGGCAGTCTTATTATTAAACTAGCTATGTGTAGTGGCTCTGATTTAGCTTTATATGATTAATGAAAAGATTGCTATATTTTTTACAAGGTTGAACTTCAGTTTTTATTCAGTTACATCAGCAGAATTTGTCACAAAAGAAAAATGGGGGAAAAAAGCACACCAGGATGGATATATAGCTATTCTACACTGTGTTCTTATCTGTACATATGGGAGAGCCTCATTCAGAAAGAAAATTATTTGTTTTAATTACTTAGTCATCCTTTTCACAGGCTGAATTGGAGTGCTTTGCAAACAAAGCATTCTTGAAATATCCTTTTTTAGTTTAAACCATACTAATTAGCAGGTGATACTGAAGAAATACCATTTTTTGAGGAATAGTCAACTAAGGTGTATTTGTATGATACTTTCAGGTGCTCCTCCCTTCCTAAGACCACCTGGATTGCCTGGACTGCGTGGACCTTTGCCACGGCTCTTACCACCTGGTCCTCCACCTGGTCGGCCACCTGGCCCTCCTCCTGGCCCTCCTCCTGGTTTGCCTCCTGGCCCACCTCCTAGGGGACCCCCACCTCGTCTGCCACCTCCAGCTCCTCCAGGTAATGTTAGAATTGAGCAGTGGGATCTTTTGTTTCTCCAGTGATTTCTAGTAGAACACACTTTCTCGACTGGGCTTCCATGAGAGGTTGATTAGGGGTTCTGTGAGAGAGTGTGATTGAAAGAAAATAAATACTGTGTTTTGAACTTCATGTACTGCACAGTGCTTGTGCTCACAGGGGTGGGAATTTTTATACTTTGCAATGCAACTGCTGGCCTTTTACTCTGCTGCTGTTGTAAATGTTGTCAAACATGGATTGTGTGGTTAGAAGTGAATTGCATTTTGAAGTTTTCATATTTTTTGCAATTTTTATGTAGGGGTTTCCTGAGATCTGAAAATTATTTCAAGGTTCCTCCAGACTGAGGAAGATTGAGTTTAGCTGGTATAGGGCAGTGAACTTGAATATTCCAAGTTTGTGAGACTAGGCAGAATGTGACTAGTATTGTTGCTGAATCAAAAACACAAGGTAGAATTTTACTGTGTGTTTTGTACCTCCAGTACCTTCAAGACAATGTGAAAGAACTTCAGTAGGACATATGACTGCAGGATTAATCAGTCTTTCTTGATAGATGATACTGTGCATGCAAGGAAGCTAATAAAATGAGTTTATGCTTAGGGGAATTCTTGAGAATCTTAACTGATACATAGTATATAATTCTTAATTTAATGATAGTTGTTCACAAAGATCAGAAGAATAACAATATATTTTTCTGCAGGTATCCCACCTCCTCGTCCAGGCATGTTACGCCCTCCTTTGGTGCCTCCGCCTGGGTTATTCCCACCAGCTCCCATTCCAAATCCAGGTGTACTGAGTGCTCCCCCCAGCTTGATTCAGCGCCCCAAGGCAGATGATACTAGTGCAGCCACCATTGAGAAGAAAGCCACAGCAACTATTAGTGCCAAGCCACAGATTACAAACCCCAAGGCTGAGATCACCCGGTTTGTGCCTACGGCCCTTCGAGTCCGGCGAGAAAACAAGGGGACAGCTCCCTCAGTCCTGAGAAAACATGATGATGAACCATCTGTTCAAATAACCAAAGCAACTCCTAAAGCTGGCTTATCTGCCCCTGTTTCTGTGCAGACCAAGGATGATGTTTATGAAGCTTTCATGAAGGAGATGGAGGGGCTTCTGTGACAATCAGTTAAGCTTTCTATCCTCTGTGATGAGATATGATTACTGTTTTAGGGATAGGGGTTCCATGTTATAGTGGCATCCAGTTGTACAACATATTTTGTGACAACAAAATGTCCTCCATCCCAATTAACCTGTGATCGTATTTGGGGGGAGAGATCATTGTAGAAAATGGAAAAGGCACTGTCATATTATCAATCCTTAAGAAAGACTTGGCTGTATGCTCAATGGGAAGTATGTTGTCTTGAGTATTTTTAGTTATAAGGAGAAATCCATAGTTTACCAGAGTAAATTCGGGTTCTAATCTCTTACATATATACCTGATCATCAGGCTTTTGTGTTTTGGTGGCTTTCTGTAAATATTTTGCAATGCTGTTTTTTAGTTGGTGAAATTTCTTGATTTGTACACTGTCATAAAGGTGGGCAGGCAAGATTGTTTGCATATGTGGCATGCAAACGGTTTGTATCCTGCTTATTCTGCAGTCACATTAGTGGCTTCTTGCTGGCAGGACAAATACCATTGTCTTATGAGAGAATAAATATTTGATGTAATGCAACCCTTTTGTGACTGGGTGTCTGCATTAATAACTTACATTTTGAAAGAATGAGGTCTTATTTCCTGATCAATAGTTCATCTGGAAACTAGGTAATGATAATGACCTTTAGGAAATAACTTTAATCCCTAAAGAATCCGGGAAAGAGAGGTGTGTTTTTGCAATATTCCTCAACTTGATGACCTCTAAGTTAAATTCATACTCCTAATTTTTGGCTATGGTAGCTGGCAGGATACGGAGGTGAAATCCAATACATTTGGTGTTCATGAGGTTAGGAAATGTTAATTGATTCCATTTGAGAGAGAAGATACAGTCCATGACTTTATCTTGTCTGTCTTTCATCCTTTTGTACTTCAGGCTTGCCTAAAGGTAAAGGTAAAGGTTTCCCTTGACGCTAAGTCCAGTCGAGTCCGACTCTAGGGGGCGGTGCTCATCTCTGTTTCTAAGCCTTGGAGCCGGCATTGTCCATAAGGACCCGTCCGTGGTCATGTGGCCGGCATGACTGCACGGAACACCGTTACCTTCCCGCCGAAGCGGTACCAATTAATCTACTCACATTGGTATGTTTTTGAACTGCTTGGTGTGCAGGAGCTGGGACTAGCAACGGGAGCTCACCCCGCCGCGCGGATTCGAACCGCCGACCTTTCGATCGGCAAGCTCAGCAGCTCAGCGGTTTAACCCGCAGCGCCACCGCATCCCTTCTCAGGCTTGCCTACAAGCCCTCAAAAATCTTGACATTTGCCAGACAAAAAAGGAGGGGAAAGACTGACTTTATTCAGAAAACTAGGCTTAAAAGGCAGTTGAAATAACAGCACAGATTAGGGGGAGGAGCACTGACTCAACCTAGTGTTCACTCATTTATTATTTTGGCAAGGGTTTCCTTAACATTTCTTCTGCTTCCAAGCTAGGAAATCCTTTATGGACTCTCCTTTGTGTATCTAACATTGTCTTTAGTTTCTCTGTATCCGTTGATAATAAACATGTTCTTTTAAAATGGGGAAAATTATTTTGAGGTTACAAGGCATCTAAATCCTATTCCTGTGCATGAAAATTGCAGGTACAAAGCAAGCACAACTTCCGCTCCCAACTTGTTCAGATCTTGAGGCAAGATTAGGCAGCCATTCTGTGGGTCTGGCTGGGAGTTTGGCCAGGGGAGGTGGCAGTCAGCACAGAGGGAGAAAGTCTTCAGTAGCAGTCTTCTATTTTCCCTCAGCGGCCTGCTCCAATCTTGTAATTCTAGCCCAGCTCAAAAAATAAAACAGTGTATGTGTACTGCACAAAAAAACTTCTGGAATATTTTTTCCTTAAAGATACCTTAATATGGCAAAAAAGTGTGTGTGTGCACGCGCACGTGCGCTTGTACTGGTGGATTCACTTTTATTGTAAAAGATCCAAGTTGTTCAGTGTGTTGCATCTCTAAAAGCATAGAACAATGATGCCATGTGATCCTGTCAATTTGAACCTGAGTTCAAAGCATCTGAGTTAAAGTCACATAATGTTAAAACACTGATAGATTGTTTTGATGCAAGGAACAATTCTCTGAAGGTGATGAAAATTGATAGTATTGAAGCATTTCAGCCAGAATCTGCAGTTTTGTGAAAACGTCATATGAAATACCTTTTCTGATTGCACCTTTGGAGAAACCCTCATGAAGCCTTGGATTGTGAGAAGGAATTTCAGAAAACAAGTCTACAGTCAACTGGCAACAGATGATCTACCTGAGTATAACCAATTTCCAAGATTTGGAAAAAAATCATTGCAGTATTTTGCTATTTGTTTTGATGAATTGACCTTTGAACAAATTTGTTCAACTATTTGTGCAATATGTAGAAAGAGAACATGGAAAAAGAAATGCTGTTTTCTCAAGCTTTGGAGTCTATCACTAAAGCTCCCAATACTTTGAAGTTCTAGTAACTGTTCAAAGCAAATTAGCTGAACAAAGAGAAATCAGCTGGAATTAGTACTAAAGAAGCTTGGGCAACGCTAGTTTCACAATCAGAATTTTTGGGAAAAAAATAAAATGTAATGGTTATGAGCTATATTTCATCCTTCACCATCAGGCATTAACTCCAAAAATTCTGCCCAGCTATCTGCTAGAAGATTCGAGCTTTGTGATCAAGATTGGTTTGGCTCCTTGGCTGTTGGTTGTTTTATATTATACTGTATTATTTTTAAATGTTGTAAAAGATGGGCAGCTACATAAATTGAAGAAAAAAGACAGTTTATTATGTGAGAAGCAGGTTAATTACCTTACTTTGTGAAGATCTGATAGCAGATCATAAAGTAGCCCTATTTCACAATGAGGTTTGACAGTTGTTAAAGGAAAATATATCTGAGGAATTTATAAACCTGAGGAAACTGAAGAAGGAAATCTATCATGGAAAAGACTAATTGTATGAAGCTTTCAAAAGTGAAAGTTCTCACCTAAGACTGGCACATCTTCAAAAACTTAAAGACACTGATTTTGAACCTTCGAAGGAGAAACACTGCCATCATCGCTCCTTATGATATATACACAAAGGTGAAATTAAAAGGATCTCTTCCTTGACTTGAAGTTTCTCTCTGAAAGGTTCTTTGTCTTGTGTCTGACTTCCTAACTTGTATTTTTTACCTTTCCCCCTTGCAGAAGGGAGATTGCCAAAACAAGCCATTACTTCTTGAACTGCTTTTCAGTGCAGCACTTCCCTAAAAGGTGGTAGCTGCAGGTCAGTTAGCACCTTGCCCTGCTGCTATCTGAAATTTATTCATTTATTCATTTAATTTTTATTTAATTTTAAAATATTTATTTAATTTTTATATAATTGACAAAGACCCTAATCAGTTTCACCCCAAAGGCTTTCTTGTGTTATTTGAAGTGGCTCAGGGCTGCACCATTATTCCTTTCAATGTGTTCCCCCATTGTGTACTTGCTTGCTTTCTTGTAGTCTCTTCCTTTTCAATGAATGTAAATACAAACATTAATTTCCCCTTGCTAATTATCCCAGAACGGAGGTGAGGATTCCAAAGGGCATGAGAGAGGGGAGAATGGGCTATAAGATCCATCCCTTTTTCCCAGCTTCCTGGTAAGTTGAGTTCCAGAACATGATCCTTCCCTTAGGGGAAGAGTTTAGGGCTCACCCAGCTGGTTGGGGTCATATCCTCCTGATGCTGTATGTATTTAGGGGTGATTTCTCAATAAGCCTTTTTTTGAGATTTATTACCTGTCTCGGTGTTTTCCTTTGGTATCAGTCCTGCAAATTCTAAATTAAGTGTCGACAGGCAGATTAAAGGAAACATTCTTGAAAATGATCTCAGTGAAAAAATGAGATTCATCTAATCAGTCTGCGAGATGAATCCTGGTTGTAGTTGCCAGAAACTGTGGATGAAAATGTCATTTATGAGAATTATACTACTGATGTTCAGCCTTTTCCATGAAAATCCAAAAGAAATGTTTGGCATTTAAGTTTGCTTCTGTTGCCAAATGTCTGTTGCAAACCTCCAGCAAGTGAAATCTTTAGTTACAGTACCTTCCTCTGCTGCAGAAACTAGCAAACAGGATTTGGAGTCGATCATCCCATTTTTCTCATGATACTACTTACGATTTTTTAAAAAAATTGTTAAAAGTGACCAATTTCTCTAGGACCCAGAATTTCCTTGTGGGAACCAAGCAGCCTCAGTGCTCACAGTGATGACAACTGAAACGATACAAATAAATAACTTAATGTTGAAATAAAGCATTGTACATTTAGAAAAATGTTTTAGGCTTGCAGTATTTCTTTGGTTTTGAAATTTCAAATTAAAATACTGAAGGAAGCAGGTTTGAGGGGTTTAAGTTTTATCAAACAGGACCTAGTTTTGAAAGGGTTCAAAAGCAGTGGACTGATTCAAGATGTAGTGTACAGGCAGTTGGGGAATGTGACTACCTTGCTCTTTGTCAGAATTTAGAAAGCTCGGCCGTCATCTCCAAATTGCTGTTCGTAGGGTTCTTGGTGATCTACCGTAGTTAAGGAGCTGAACTGACATTTGCTTTCAACAGTTTCCGGAGACGGAAGGCGGGAAATTAGAAAACGTGGATTATTTTCTATTCATATCCGAGAAGGACCAGAAACTCAGGAAGCGTCCTTGGGCAAGGTCAGGAACCGACGGACTCCTGGACAACTGAGGTGAAATAAAAAGTGACACTAAACAATTCCTCCACACAAGTCGTCATAAATCTCTATACAGTATACAGAATTTCACCGTCCCGTCCTCAAAATGGCGAGTCGTACAATGGAAACAGTGTACGTATATGTGGCGAGAACCAGAGCTTCAAAGATAGAGGTAAAGAACGATTACATTTACAAAAAAATTACTTTTTCCCTGTCTTGTGCTACAATTTAACGTACATTCTGCAAGAGCGAATGGCATTTACTTAAGCGTCTCGCGACTTGTTTAATAAATGGGCTCAGCTCCTTTCGAGACGAAGCTGGCGGCTCTTAAAAGAGCCTTTGGGTGTCGTGTTTTTCCCGAGGTCGGCCGAAACGGGAGGGGCGCGGCCCTAGGCTCTCTCCCCGCGGATGCGCCGCGCCAGCTGAATGTCCTTCGGCATGATGGTCACTCTCTTGGCGTGAATCGCGCACAGGTTCGTGTCCTCGAACAGCCCCACCAGGTACGCTTCGCTCGCCTCCTGCAGCGCCATCACGGCCGAGCTCTGGAAGCGCAGGTCGGTCTTGAAGTCTTGGGCGATCTCGCGCACCAGCCGCTGGAAGGGCAGCTTGCGGATCAGCAGCTCGGTGGACTTCTGGTAGCGGCGGATCTCCCGCAGGGCGACGGTGCCCGGGCGGTAGCGGTGAGGCTTCTTCACGCCGCCGGTAGCAGGCGCGCTCTTCCGGGCAGCCTTGGTCGCCAGCTGCTTGCGGGGCGCTTTGCCGCCGGTCGACTTGCGAGCCGTCTGCTTCGTCCGGGCCATCTCCCCTCTCTCACCAAACGAGGAACCAAGAACCCTTTAAAAGGATTGAGACGCTCGCGGCCTGATTTATTGTGAGTCCCCGTTTCTCTCTTGATTGGCTGGTATTAGGAAGGCGATTGCCATTGGAAAGCTTCTGGATTTGAAAACGCGCGCTTTGGTTGGTGCCAGAAATGCCCCGCCTACCACTCCGGTGTGTTGTTTGTGTTGTTTTTGCGACTTTCCCCAGCATCTTTGCCTCTGGTAACTGGGAGCATCAGGATTTCGTGGTTGGCAACTGTTTGATACATAAGTGACTGAAGTTTATTTTTGCTAAATGCGATTGTTCCTGCGATTAAATCTTCAATGGCAGGGGAGGGTGTGTGTGTGTGTGAAAGAGAGAGAGAGAGAGAGAGAGACTGGAATTCTTCATATTCATCATTTAAAAAAGTAAAAAAAATAGGAAAGTGTATAACTTAAAGTTTAAAGACTCCTACTTAAATATCAACACTTTACATTTCTCCTAGTTTTCATGGAATTGATTTGTTGGTGGTTTTCACTAGATATATTTCAGAAAAGGTAGTGGTATATGTAGCCCAAATTAAAGTATTTCAAGATGATTTTCTTTGCTCTGGAAGAGAGAGAGGGATCAAATATATCTGAGTTCCAATCCTAATTACCTATTTGGGAGAATGCTGAACTTAATGGGATTTTTGATTTAGACATGCCTTGGATTCTCTATAAAGATCGCAACCCTATGTACAAGTACTTGAGTACAAAATTCCATTGACTCCTAAATTCATTTCACTCCTGGCATGCACAGCATTTGCAGTCCTATATACCCATTTATTTATTTATCAAATTTTTATTACTGCCCATCTCCCTCCAAAAGGAGGGACTCTGGGTGGTCCCATTGCTTCTAATGGGACATGAAAGCACTTACATGTTGTTCAGCCTGTGTAAATTTACTTGGAAATGAATTTTATGACTTAGATTTTCACCCAAGTTAACGAATTAGTAGGATGCAGCTTTAAAGGCTATTTTGCACTCACATGTAACAAGGGAAATACAGTGATGCTCAGCAATTGGAATATTTCAAATTAAGGGTTTGATGCCAAACTAATTTCAGAACAAATTCCTTTTATAGCAAAGTGGTTTTTCAGTCAGAATGCACTTATTTAGACTGAGGCATAAATCAGAAATTTGAAAAAAGCACTTGCTCTTTGTGGCTTTCCTTCAAAAAAGAGCGAAAAAAATTGTAATCCTCTTTACATTTTTCCAGATGTAAATCCCATTGAACTCAGTAGAACTGAGGTCTCTTCAGAGGGGACATGTATCTGATCTTGCTGTTTCCTATGCTTGGATGAAATCTCAACAGGAAAATCCTTTTAAATTTAATATTATTAAATCCCCAGCCAAGAATATGTAGCCATTGTCTTCCTAAGCTGAGTTGTAAAAGGTCCCACTAAAATGGCCAATCTCTTATGTTGCCTTTTTGCATTAAATACAGGATTAAGTTTGTAAATGTGAGAAGAGGGTGTTACACCATATAACTAAATCCCAATCTTGTCCATATTGATACATTATCGGGTAGTTTTTCTTTGGAGATAGTGACTTGCTTAGGGCTTGCTTGATTAGCAATGGTGAATGCACTTTGTGGAAGTCTGTGTTACCTCAGTTTACTTGAAATCGATTTACAGTGAGGCTATTGTATTAAAACCCTCATATTGTGCCTCGCCTCAGAGATTACTATCCAAAGAAGTGATCTGCATAGTTTTTCCCAACATTTCTTAAAATGCATAGCTTTAATTTACAAAGAAAAACAAAACTTCCACTCTTTTGAGGTCTTCCCAGATCCTGCATTTGGGGGTTATGTGCCCTTTTAAAAAGTATATGTTGCGTTCTGCTTTTTCAAAAATTAAGCGAATAAAAAGTACACCTTCCTCTTTCCCCCCATTCTAAGATTTCTTTATTTGGTGGCATAAATTCTGTAAAATTTGCAATTTATTAACTCTAAAGAAACACAAACTGAGCGGTCGGAAGAGTCCCTTCAGCCTTGCAACAGGGCGGGTTCTGGAGCGGACCAATCACAAAGCAGCTCTGCTCTATAAATAAACAGCGGCTGACCTACTTGAGCTCACTTTTTGTGTTTGGAGATTTTTTTTTAGTTGCTTCTCTCGGCGATCATGTCTGAAACGGCGCCTGCTGTTGCGGTTACGGCCGCGGCTCCTGCCGTAGCTTCGAAGGCTCCAGCGAAGAAGGCGAAGAAGGCGGGAGCGGCGAAAGCGCGCAAGGCGTCGGGCCCCAGCGTCACGGAGCTGATCACCAAGGCGGTGGCCGCTTCCAAGGAGCGCAAGGGGGTGTCTCTGGCTGCTCTGAAGAAAGCTCTGGCCGCGGGGGGCTACGACGTGGAGAAGAATAACAGCCGCATCAAGCTGGGCCTGAAGAGCCTGGTGGGCAAAGGCACCCTGGTGCACACCAAGGGGATCGGGGCTTCCGGCTCCTTCAAACTCGGCAAGAAATCGGGCGAAGGGAAGGAGAAGGCACCCAAGAAAAAAGCCGCCAAGGCTAAGAAGCCGGTGGCCAAGAAGCCCGCGAGTGGCATCAAGAAGCCCAAGAAGGCAGCTGCCGCGGCGGCTAAGAAGAGTCCAAAGAAGCCTAAAAAGCCCGCGGCGGCGGCTAAGAAAGCCGCGAAGAGCCCCAAGAAGGCCAAGTTGGTCAAGCCTAAGAAGGTCGCCAAAAGTCCGGCCAAAGCGAAAACCGTGAAGCCGAAGACGGCCAAGCCCAAGGCCAAGCCCAAAGCAGCTAAAGCGAAGAAGGCGGCGCCCAGGAAGAAGTAAATGCGCAGAGTTGGCCCGTGGTTGCATTTCCAAAAACCCAAAGGCTCTTTTAAGAGCCACCCACAGAATCCAAAAGAGAGCTGATGTCCGCCCAGTAAAACATGGTCCGAATCCTTTTTTAACCCTGGGACAAAGTCACAGCGCAGTAAGGCTTGCGTGGGACCCCGAACACTAGGGTGGGCATCATTGTCTAGCGTTTAGGAGTGTTGCTGAGCAGCAATTATTGAGCTTCGAGGCAGGTATATTTAAGAACGGAGCTCTGCGCACTACAGACAGGCGAATCATTGCTCCTGAAAAGTCGGGGGGCGGGGGTAGCAGGTTTCCACTCTATCTGGTGTTAGTAAGAAAAGCAACTTGGCAATAAATGCCACCGAGTTAAGTGGGCACTTCCTCATTAGTAAGTGCAGGGGATCTGGCTTTCACTTGAAGGAATATTTTCAACTTTAAATAGTCCTATTTAGGCATATCACGGGAAAGGGCGTTTACACCGAAAGTGCTTTGTCTAAGGTCCACACGTCCTACCAAATATACTGTTGCTGATAGCACAACCCTTCCAGGTTTGCCTCGAATTCTTACACACTTAAATGGACTGTCAGCACATGTGAATCATGGCTTTTTAATTTAAAAGCACGTAAAAGGTGCTTGTTTCACGGATCAGGGAACAGAAAAGACGCAGCATAACTTTAAAAATGCTTGTGAATGAAGGTTTGGTTCGCTCAAGTTGAATTACAGGTCTTTTTCTCCTATCAAAGGGAATGCGCCTATGATAGGTTCACACTAAGACATCGTCTGAGCAGCCAATAGCCACTCGATGTCAAGCAGTCCAATCAGTTGTAACTCTTCGCTCTATTATCCAATAGAAAACGAGAACCAGAACCCTGTTATTTGCATTAAAGCCGGTATAAAATAAAGCCGCATTTGCTGGTTTGTTGTTGGGAGATGTTTTGAGGCGTGTGGTGCCTTCTTTGCAAGTCCCTGCTCCTCTTTCCCTCCCCACCAACGCCCAGCAACGGGGAAGACTGGAAAAGGGAGATGATTAACGGGATTAGAAGAGAAATTTACTTTATCACTCTATAAAGTTTTGAAACCATCTTCAGCGGAGCGGGAAAAGCCACTCGTTTAGCTTATTTCAACCAATGTTTCGTTGTCCCTTCCTGAGAGCCAAAGTCCTAATAAGTGTTTGCTGTTGTGTTGCTGTATCTGAGGACACAAAGTTACTAAAAATAAAAGATTTTTTGAGAAATCTCAATTAAACGGCTTTATACTCATAGCCGCATCGTGTCATAGCTAAATTTTCCAATGTCTACGAATTAAGAGCCTTTTTTCTGTTAGAAGAAATTACCGAATAAATAAACTATATAAGCGACTATTAATACTAAACTGGAAATTGAACACTTCAGATTTAATTATTTTTAGTTTTATAAGTGAAATGAAACCACGTTCTC
This sequence comes from Candoia aspera, assembly GCF_035149785.1. Lineage (NCBI taxonomy): Eukaryota > Metazoa > Chordata > Lepidosauria > Squamata > Candoiidae > Candoia > Candoia aspera. The sequence continues at coordinate 33,471,292 of NC_086159.1, read as the reverse complement.
GACAGATACGCATGCATAAATGGAAGTGATTATAAGTATATCGGAACATAAGTATAAGGACTTTCTACCAGTAACAATTAGAATATTTGAAGAAACTCGCCTTGGTAATAATTGGTCGGATCTAGCAGGTTCCTCAACGCTTTTCAGTCAGAAGCTGCAAACGAACTGAAAAGGAAAGTCTTTAGATTTTATCTTCCGGCTTTTTAAAAATAATACTTGGGGAAAGCGTAGCATACCAATTTCTGAACAGTTTATTACACAAATGGATACATATACAATAAAAATATTGTCTAAAGGCTATCACCTATATTACTTTCACTGCTGTCGGCGAACACGGTTACGCCTTTGAAAGTTTTGTGTGACAGGTATTAGATTCCCCTGCCTGTTTACTAACAACAATAAGTTGTGAGAAAGCATTTGCTGCATTAATAACATTACGATATGCGTCAGAAAATTCTTAGATAATCTAAGGTTTAGAGTATCGGAGATCGCAGCCTGACTGTAACAGGTCCTCGGTATTTAAAAAAAAAGCTTTGAAAATTAAATACATGTAACAAAAAGCTAAGCCAATAAAAGCGGCAGTCCTATCTTAGATTATTGCGCGCACTTTTAAATAATCCAATGAGGCTTTGGTTTCCTAGCTTCATCCAATCAAAAATATGAATTCCTCCAATGGGAAGAGGTCTTTTCTTTAGCATCAGCCAATCAAAACTTCAAGGTGGTGTATAAATGCTGTCGCGCGAATTTGACCTTCAGTTTTTTGAGGAGAGATGGCCCGGACGAAGCAGACGGCTCGCAAGTCGACCGGCGGCAAAGCGCCCCGCAAGCAGCTGGCGACCAAGGCTGCCCGGAAGAGCGCGCCTGCTACCGGCGGCGTGAAGAAGCCTCACCGCTACCGCCCGGGCACCGTCGCCCTGCGGGAGATCCGCCGCTACCAGAAGTCCACCGAGCTGCTGATCCGCAAGCTGCCCTTCCAGCGGCTGGTGCGCGAGATCGCCCAAGACTTCAAGACCGACCTGCGCTTCCAGAGCTCGGCCGTGATGGCGCTGCAGGAGGCGAGCGAAGCGTACCTGGTGGGGCTGTTCGAGGACACGAACCTGTGCGCGATTCACGCCAAGAGAGTGACCATCATGCCGAAGGACATTCAGCTGGCGCGGCGCATCCGCGGGGAGAGAGCCTAGGGCCGCGCCCCTCCCGTTTCGGCCGACCTCGGGAAAAACACGACACCCAAAGGCTCTTTTAAGAGCCGCCAGCTTCGTCTCGAAAGGAGCTGAAAGTCTTTCTTTTCAAGCTCATACTGCAAATGTTTTGATAGTTTGCTTAGGGTAGCTTGCTATATATGTGTGCTGTTATGATTTCTATCGGTACTAAGTAGCAGGGCCGCAACTGGCGGGGCGGGGGACAACCGGGGCATGTGTCCCGGGCGCCGCGCTGGTGGAGCGCCAAAATGAGTGCTTGGGTGGCGCCAAAGTGGCGCGGAATCCATATTTGCTCCGGGTGACACAGACCCTAGTTGCGGCCCTGCTAAGTATAGGCAGTTTGGTGCAGTGGGTAAAGCATGAAGGGACCGGAAGTTCTAGTCCTGGCTTAGTCATGAATCCAGCTGGGAGACCTTGGGCCAGTCATTCTCAGCCTTAGGCAGGCAAGGGTAAACCGCTTAGGAAAATGTCAAAACTGCAGGGACTTAGCCAGAAAGTTGCCAAAAGTCGTCAATGACCTGAAGGCATCAGGCGCACAAACAAGGTAGTGGCTATAGTATTCCTAAACTCAACTACTATGGTTGAGTTTGTCCACTTGAAGCCACTGTGGTATTTTGAGTTAACTTCTGTCAGTCTGTAGCTGAGCTATTTTAACTAGAAAGCTACTGTATTTGGAATTTAAAGCAGGACTAGTCACCTTTCCTTTAATTATTTCTCTCCTTAAATTCTGAGGAGTCTATTCCTGACCAAAATATGTAAAATAAAGATTTGAAAATGCCCCCTTTTTTTAATTGTTTATAATAGGCAAAGAGCTTCATTTCCTGCTTCCCTGAATCACTTGCTTTCTTCTGGGTTTTAACAAAAGGTACATTTTTTGCAGCAACAAGGGGAAAATACAGGGAGGTTGACTGTAATAAGATGAACTGAGAATAAGCCAGTTTCTTGAGCTGTTGCAGATTATTTCTAATGGATGCTATTGTTTTATCTTAAAATGGTTGTAGTTTTGTGTTACTCCCACTGCCAAAGTTTTGTGCATCTCTCCCAATGCTGTATATCTGCAAGACACAAGAATATTCTTTTGGAGTATGTTTATAAGCTGACAATGCAAATCTGGGAAAAAATTTGGTAAAGGGCAGGTCAAAGCTGCTGGCAACAGTCTCTATGTGAACTCGTATGAAGACTTAAGTAGGGTTGCACAGCCTGCAACTAGCATGGTGTTTTAATTTCTAAAATGAAATGCTGGGCTTTTGAGAAGGGCAAAGCTTCCCACATGTCTCTGTTCTGATTATCCTATGATACGGAAGAGACCAGGTGTCAGCACCTGGTGTCTGTGGGCATTTACTAAGATCCTGCTTCCTGATAGAGGTCATTTGGATACTGTACCTCGCTGTCCTGTAGCAAGTCACCCACTTGCCACAGCTCTGGTGCAGGGGTTAGTAATTGTGAAGCTGCTTCCGGCATACACACTGGTTCACCTGGTGTTTATTCATGTTCCAGGACTCTGCTTGGCATTAAAAAGAAATTGATGTGCAGTACAAATTAAAGTTTGCTTATCACACTCTCCCCTCAATGCTTTGGGTTCTGTTAACATTTTTTTTTTAAACTAGGTGTTTCCCAGTTCAGTTTTTTATAATCTTCCCTAAATTATCACTAGGGATTTGTGAAGAGTTCTGGGTGTGGAACAGCTGGTTTCAGATGGTCTTTGTGTTTTAGATGTTTTGATCTGTATATAGAACTGGTTTGTTTTGTTCTGGATATGAATCGAAACATGGTGGTCCTGGGCAGAAGTGGTGTGGGTGGGTGTAAGAGTGGAAAAGAGCCAGGCCTTGGGGACAGCTTGTGTGAACTTTGGTGTCAGCAGTTGAGGGGAGGGAAGAGAAGGCACTGGGGAGGTTGGGGATGGGCTGGGGGGACATGATTTGCCAGGACACCAATGGTGGGAGGTGGAAGAGGGAGGGAAAAGCCATGCAGAGCTATATGGGAGAGGGAAGAGTGCAGTGCTGTAGGGTTGCTCTTCTCACCCTTTAAAATTACTCTGAGTTCCCTTTAGATTTGATTTTTGCCCAAACTTGGAATGACCAAAGTGTCCAGGCTTTGTTTCTGCCAAACCTCAGATGATTCAATGGTTTAGCCAAACGTCTGGAATATGGAGGTTTAGTCTGGGCCTGAAAGAAAACATTTTCTGTTCTAGGCACATCTATAATGATCCCATCCCCAGCCCTTTCCCCACTTGCTGCCTTCTCCTAGATAAACATAATCCAGCATCATTTTTTCCACTGTGTTGCCGAGGTTGTTGTCATCTCATCCCCAGCTTGTAAGTCCTCCTTAGCTGTAGTGTCAAAACAGTGTTTTTCCTCTAAAGCTGATGGCGCAAAACTGTTATGCTTTGGTGCCCATCACATCAGAGGTGAAGTGAGGTGGCTAATTGTGAATGAGATCAAAGCCAGGCTCAGGAGCTGTTTCAGGCTGAGGTGGGGGTGGCCCTTCCTCTCTGGTCAGGCTCATCTGCCACTTGGCTGTTGTCTCCTTCAAAAGACAAGGAAGAATCTGGAAATCAGCAACTGTTGACTCTATAAAAAGCAAAGAAGGGGGCAGCAATCCTCAGTAAAAATGTTTGTAACTCAGCTCTGTTCCTTTAAAAAAAACTTTTCCAACTCAAGTTATGACAGGATTCAGTACAGGGGGAGGGGCACAAGAAGAAGCTTAGAGGTGATGTATAGAGTCTGCCCCTTTCCTTCTACAGCACCATAACTGGGAAATGTTTTTCTTGTCAGATGGTGATGTGCAGAAGAGGAAGGACAGCAAAGAAGGTGGACTCAACCAATGGCTTTATATGTGCTTCATATGCAGAATCAGGATGCACTATTCAACAATGAGTAAAAAAAGACCCAATAGAAGCTTGATGGACCCAGTAATGAGCACAGCAACTTTCTGCAAATTCAAGGATGGATAGATTGTGTTTTAACTAAACAGTGGGGACCACTGAACGCTTGCATCCCATATAAATTCTCATTTTTTTAATACCTTCAGTTTTGCTGTTAAACTTTAACCCCCCCCCCACCAGAACTGATTGATAAAAGGCTTGTTCTACCTTTGGAAATTCCTCCTATATAGTATGCATTTTAAACTTACTTATTACATATATTTTCAGTTTTTCTTCCAAGAAGCTAAAGGAGGAATATATGATCTTGCCCCTACTTATCCTTGCAAACAGTTTGATGACATGGGTTTGAGATATCATTGGTGTGAAGGCTTCATAGCTTTGGCATACAGGCTTCTCCCTGGTCATAGTCTGACAGTGCTACACACATCATTAAAGCTTTGGGGGTTAACAATTGCACCAGGGAATAACTGGGGTATTTATATTTTAGGGTAGGACCATTACTGAGAAGAATAATCCAAGTTTAGAAACAGGAGGATATTAGAAATTACCTTTTACTGTGAGATTTTTTTTTATGCCCAAGCAATTAACCTTTTCTAATGATCCTTAAAAAAATATGGAGTTTTGTAACTTAACATCTAGTGCTTATATGATGTGACTTAATTTATCTTAGACAGTTAGTACCCAATTCATTACTTAAATGTGTTTTGCATCCTTTGATCATAGAACAAAGGGAACATGTGAGTTCTGCATTAGGTTTTCAGATTGCAATCTGGGCAGCAATTGAAGATCAAGATAATTATTAAATTATGTTGATATTGTTACTTTATTAAATGGTATTAAATTATTCACACTTAAATCAGTTGAGTAAACAAAAAGGGAAATTAAACATACCCAATCCAAATTTCTAAAGAGTGCTCTGAGATTTTTTTGAGGTGAGGGGGAATAATTATTCAGCTATAGTCAGAGTTAAATTCTTCAGACCTTTGAATAATTAATGGAGAATGGGTGTCCTGCCAGCCTTGCAGCATTAGCTTTTTGCTAATAAGAGCATGTATTTGTTTTCACTGATCCTGATGATTATATGCCATCAAGTCATTGTTGACTTTTAGCAACCACATAGATAGATCTTCTCCATGATGATCTGTCCCTAACCTGATCCTTCAGCTCTTCCAATGGTGCACTCATCACCACTGTAACTGAGTCCATCCACCTTGCTACTGGTCATCCTCTTCTTCTTTCCTTCCACCATTTCCAGCATTAGAGCCTTCTCCAGAGAGCTGGGTTGTCATATGATGTGTCCAAATTATTAAAGTAGGATAATTTGAGCCAGGTCATTTGTGCCTTGAGTGAGAACTCTGGGTTGATTTGTTTGAGGGTCCATTGGTTTGTTTTCTTGGCTGTCCACAATATTCTCAGGAGTATTCTCCACCAAAGTTCAAAAGAGTCAATACTCTTCCTATTCACTGTCCTCCTGTTAATATCTAAGTCATTAGTATATAATTTAAAGAACACGAACATCTGCAAAAACCTATGAACCTTCCAGAACAACATTACTATGTGAAATAATATATGTCCAAAGGGGGCCGCTATTGTATACAACCACATCATAAGAACCAATATTGCATTTTGAACAGCCTATCTCCAACAATTAGCTGAAGATTATTATTAGATTTTTATCCCACCTTTTTTATATGTATATAACTCAAGGCGATGAACATACTTAATAATCCTGCCTCCTATTTTCCCAACAAGAACAACCCTTTGAGGTAGGTTGGGCTGAGAGTGAGTGATTGGCCCAAAGTCACCCAGCTGGCTTTCATGCCTAAGGGAGGCCTAGCACTCTCAGTCACCCGGTTTCTAGGCCAGCACCTTCACCACTGCACCAAACTGTTTCATGTCAATTTCTTCCATAATGGAGAGCGAAGGTGTTGAGCCACAGTAACTTTTTCCTCTGTTCTTCCAGTCTTTTGTGTGGTATATGAAACCTTTCCAGATTTTAAAAGTTCATCCTTTGCTACCTGTACTTATGGAGCTGACTGCAGATGAAACTGCACAATTAGCTGAATTTCAAGCACCTGTATTTTGGTACCTTAGGAAGAACAGAACAAGGGACATAATCATGCAGAGAGCTGCTATGATAGATGCCCATTGAAGTTTGCTATCCCATAACTTACTCTCTATTTTGGCAGACCCTGAATCCTGGGGCTTTTCTCCACCTGCACCTACTGTCAGCGTAAACATGCTCTGGCAACAACAGTTTTTCTGCCATGCTTGCATGACGTTCATTTCATCCTCAGCTCATAAGTTGTCCTTAAGTTGTCCTTAACTACTGATGCTAAAATAGTAGTTTCCCCCCATATTTTCTCACCACCTAAGGAAAGTTGGATGACTGCAGTGACTCAAAAGAGGGGCAACAGAGCTTGCATAGGGACCACAGTGGGGACAAGGAATGTCATGCCAGTATACTTTTCTACAAACTCAAGGTGAATGAATAGCACTTCAACTCAACAGTAGAAAAAGGTCCATAATGTTTCAACTGAACAATGATCAGACTAAGTTACTCAATGTTACCCAGTTCCTGACAACCTTTAAATGATTTCTGTATGGCTGGTAAAAGCAAGTATACTGTGATCCCTTGGGATAAACACTGTTTTCAAAAAGTAACTGTATTATCTGACCTTGCCTTCCCAAGCAATTCTGACATTTTAGGAAATAAACTAGCTAAGAGCCAGTGTGGTATAGTGGCTGAAATGGTGGACTAGAGTGGGGAAACCAGGTTCTAGTCCTCTTTTAAGCATGGAGGCCAGCTGATGCTCCCCCTCAGTCCTGATCAGTGCCAGCTCTGCAATAAGCCAGCTGAAAAACGAAACATCTTGTCTCATCAAGGCACAGCTTAAAAGAATTGGCCTGGCAACCAAGCAAAACAGAAGAAAATAAACTATCCAAGTTTCAGCTGTAGATGTAGATATAGAAAAGAACCCCCTCTGGCTATTCCTGTTCTATCAGTTACACTGTGGACCCATTATGTCTATCTTGAGAGATAAAATACACTGCTCAAGAACTTTCTCACGGCTTAGAGTTTCCCAGCCAGCAGGTCTTGTGTGGGTGTCTTGGCTTTCAAAGTCTGAGGAACAGCCTGAGGAGGAAGAGGAAGGATTTTCTCTGAGATTAATGGATAAGAGAAAATCTCCTGAACGCTGCAAAAGAGATGTTGAAACGTCTGCGCAGCATTTGAAAGCAGGTAAAAGGAAACATGCTACGCAAAGTCGCACTTCTGGTTACCGTTGCTCTCCATTGGCTTGCAACACACAAACGTAAGTGGTAGAGTACCCATTACCTACTTTGCTGGACAAATTAGACTTTACTCCCAAATAATTTTGGTACATGAAATCCAGCAAAATTTATATGAATCCTGTTGGATTTAATGCTGCATTTAAGGCTGCCATCTGAGGCACAATAACTAAGGCTAAAATCCATTGAACCGGTAAGATTTATGTGGAGGCTGGAAAATGATATATATTGTTTCATGTGCCACATAGTTAAGGTATTGGATTGGGGTGAGATCAAGCCAGAAATCAGTTAAGACGTATGTCTGTTTTGGATCTGAATGTATATATTTTTGAGTAATAACTGGGCTCATTTGGACTTTTCTGGTTTTGCTACTATGCTATTGGCATAAAAAAGAAAAAAAGAATTCTTTCCATTTTTTCCTGCTGTGCTTCTCTTTCTGGATTAGTAACTTTCTTCTTTTTTCTAGGTGGTGCAGGCAGTGGGGCTATTGTAGAAGCTTCAATAATCCCAGTTGGAGGTAAATGTAAACTCTTGGTAGGCAGGAAATATTTATTTACACCTACATGCTTCCCTATCCTGTTTGAGATATTATATTGTTATAATAGCAATATAGACAAAATCATGGATCTATTTTTTAAATGAACCTCTCCCTGTTTTTAACCTTCCTTTTGATTAGAAACCATCTGCCTGACCTTGGCTAATCTCAAAAAACTAAGGAAGATTGGCCTGGTTAAAATACACACACACACACACACTCTCTCTCTCTCTGTGTTTGTATACAGTATGTATGTATGTATGTGTGTGTGTGTGTGTGTGTGTGTGTGTGTCTGTCTGTCTGTCTGTCTGTCTGTCTATCTATCTATCTATCTATCTATCTATCTATCTATCTATCTATCTATCTATCTATCTATCAGTCCCTGGCCCCTAGGATAGCTGAGAAGTTAAAAACACCCCAATAGCCTGCAGGTTGCCCTTCTCTTTCCTTAATCATGGAAATATGTGTTATATGCCATTTTGGATGGTGAACCATGCTTGATAGCTTACTGCAGTGTGTGAATCCAACCAGTTATGGCTTGTAGAAGAAACTGATTAAGCAACCCATGACTAGTGAGGCTCAGAAAAGAACCTTTTCATGCAGTTCAAGGTGAATAACCTCAGAATGGAAGATCTTTTTAAAAGATGCAATCAGCTGGATGGCCTTTGGAGATGTGGGGAATGCAGCTGTCAGAATTTCCCACAGGGCATATCTGAAAAGTCTAGTGAAGAGAGGGAGGAGGTGGAGGGGAGGAGTCCTTACCCACCCCCACTTGCCACAACCCTCCCTGGGATCCATAGTCTCACACCTCCATTACCTGGCTGTCAGATGAGGCTATTCCCCCAGGTAAAAAAGTTCTGCCCAGGCCACTTCCACCTTCTTCAATGGGGAAATGCTCTCCCTCATCTGGAGCCTGGACAGGGCAGAAGAGAAAATATCCCTTCACCAGTAATCAGCTTTTAAATGAAAGGTTCCAGTTTTTCCCTTTCAAACAAACATACCAAGCCCAAGTGGTTTGGGAAAACGTGGAGCTGGATTACAAACCAGTAATCCAAGAGTATCCAAGGAAATAAGGATTTTTATTCAAATACAAACCACAAAGTAGGGATTTGAGAGAAAAGTTTAACTACAAGGAATGACCTGAAGCTGAGATCTGCATTACAAAGCTGGAAGCACTCAGTAATTTGTAAATAAACAAGGAGATAGACTGACAGTTGGTGCAGATACTAAAATCAACTAGTAGCATTGAACAGTTTCTTTGTGTTTTAAAAAATGCATGCAATTAGATAAAAGTTCCCTGTCAGCTTTACCTTGCTGGTTGCCTCTCTCCTTAAGTCTGAATCCTCAAGTCCCTGAATTCTACCCCATGACTGTCACTGGAGAAGACAATGGCTGTTATTGGAGAATACTTAAAGCTTCCCCCCACCCCCCAGTTAGCTGCTCAAAATTAAGAAACCCCTTAATCTAGTGCAGGGTCCTAGCTGGGAAGGGCATGATTAGATAATTTCCATGGAGGATAAGGTGCTAGTAACAACTGAGAACTAGCCTTACAACTTCCATCACCCTAACTAGTCATCGAGATGATGCTAAGGGGTTATTTTCTGATCCATCAGATCTGCATCACATATTATTAGCTGCTCTCTTGTTTGCTTTTGCATTAAATAAATGTTCCCTTTTCTCCATTTCCCCTCCAGATCCCAATGTGGCAGTGGGAAAAATACCATCCCAGTCTAGCACGTTTGAAGAAAAAGGGGAGTCAAGGAAGGCCATCGATGGATCCCTGGCAAATATCTATGCTAATGGAGACTGTACTCTGACAAAGAAGGACTTTGAGCCCTGGTGGATGGTAGATCTGATTTCAGCCTTTCAGGTATCTGCAGTAGTGATCACAAACAGAGGAGACTGTTGTGAGTCACGGATAAAAGGAGCTGAGATTCTGATTGGAGATTTGCCGCAGAAGGGAGGCACAATGAATCCCAGGTATTGGCACAATGCTACATCGTCCTGCTCTTAAGTGTGTTTATGAGGAATATGTCTTGCTGAAGTGGGGCTATCCACTGAATCTTAGGTCCAAGCATTTCTGTGTGAGTAAACCCAGTGAAGAAGAAATTTTACTTTCAGTAGATGAGTTAAAAATTATGTTGAGCTGAATGTTAATAAATCACAATGGTTTCTGGGGAGGTTAAGTATTTAGGAGCTGGGATAAATAATAGTTACTAATCAATGTTTGGTCAGTGCACTAGTGCATCTAAAATTTGAACTAGTGAACTAGTGCATCTGCAATAAAATGTAACTATTTTACAAGTCAATGGAAAGATTGCCTATGGGAGTTAGGATCTATACCATCAACATGGTTTATTCTACTAGCTTCAGAAGCAAAAGAGATTGCATAGTATAGTTTCATAAGGACCAGTATTTGGAGAATGGAGATCACTAGTGGCAGATATAGTACCCTGTCTGCTCTGAGAATCTTGTGGAAATCATTGGGTTCTCTTAGCTTGAATGTTGATAGGGCTCACACATAACCCAGTGGCTCAGATTCCTGTTATGTTATGCCAGTCTGCAGTTCAGTAACGGTCTGGCTCCTCTGCAGGTGTGCTACAATCAACAGCATGGGACGTGGGGAAACCATGTCCTTTAACTGTGCACGTATGCAAGGGCAGTATGTGACCATCACAATCCCTGGGAGAAATGAATTCCTATCACTCTGTGAAGTGCAGGTGCTTGCACATCCATGGCTTCATATAGGTAAGTAGAGACTGTGTGAATACTGCATGCACAGTAGTGAATAGATGATGTGTGGCTTATAATGTTCTGTGTTTATATCTACTGTATTTGATTAAGGGATGTTTGCTTTACATCCCACATCTAATGTAACAAAAAGCCTAAGAGGCAGATATCTTTGACAGCATTGATGGTTGCCTGTTTTTGTCTGCCATAATGGCGGCCTGTATGTTTAGATAAGCAAAGTGCGTTCTTGTGGTTATGGGATGATCAGCACAATAGCAGAATAATCAGACCAACAGAAAGATAATCTAGTTTTTCATGATATCTTTCACTTAATGGAAAAGGAGGGGAAAGTTATACAGTTAATAAATATTCAGCTAGTGGAGGCTGTATTGCAACAGCAGGGGCTCAGTGGCCTGAAGTTGTAACCCTTAGGTATCCTGAGATTGCACCACAGAAATTTAGCAGCAAAAATGGCTAATTTTTAGAGGTGCCTACTTCTATTTTTTAAATTAAAATGTATTAAGATTTCAAGATAAAAAGATAAAAGCTAACCAGAAATGAAAAAAGTAACCAATTTTTTAAAAATTATGATGGGAATGGAGGACTTTTAACCTGCATCCCCACCCAGAAATCCTGAAAAATTACTGGAAATGCAATCATTTTGCACCTGAAAATCAGTAGCATGATTTGGGGCAATTTTTGTATTTTCAGCAGCTTTAAGAGTAGAAACAGAAAGAATGAATCCCAGAATTGCCCTATCCCCATTCCCATCCTTAATTAATTCCAAATCATGAAAAAGCAGGCTGAAAAGTGTCAGCCCTGTCCCTTCCACTAATGTTACTGTGGTCTCCCCCAGATTGTGGTCCTAATCCTCCAAATATTGTCCACCCCTACTCTGTTGGCAGTACATCGTCTGGCTTCATGGTATGGCCATACCATGACTGATTTTGCAGGATTTAAAATGTTTCATCACCATGCTCCAACTCGCCGTCAGCTTTTCAGCTAGAGCCACTGCTTTTTCCACCAAAAATATAACTTAACCTGAGTTTTCTTCAAAATTTGCCTGCCATGCCATGTATGTCAACAGGAAATGTATTGTGACAGACTGAAGGAAGATGGAGACAAGAAGAAAATAATATGTTTCTATCTATATTTGGGGGCAAACAGAAGATTTTTATCACTACAATTACACTTTTTGTAGGCAAAGTGTTTTACTAGTTATTTTCATTTAGGAAGGAGGCAGTTTGATATCATTTAATGATGTTGTTTTGTGATTCTGGAATTGATCTGATGACTTTTCTGAAGAGGATGCATTTGTAGTCCCCGACATCAACATGGCAGCATATTGCCTACCTCTGGTCCAAAGTCTCCAGTCTTTTCAGAACTAGGCCCAGTTGAACCACTATTATTTCTTTTTCTGCCAGACAGTGGGCCCCAGTTGTGAATTCTGCTCCCAAAATAGAAGTCCACTATTAAATGGAGCAGGGAGAAAACTACAATCTATTTAAGTCCTACTGAATAAGGAAGACCAAGAAGCTTAGGATTTGTGTGATTGTAGCAATCCTGATAAAAATGTCATTATTCCTGAGGCTGCTGATCTTTTATCCTTGATCTACAGGGGCTTGTCAGACTTATTTCTTTTGTCTTAAAACTAATTCTCATAAAATTTCCCATTTAGTTGTCATTTATTCCTGCCATCTTGTAGTTATTTCTTGTTATGCAGGCCATGAAATTCTAAATTTGATAATATTAAGAACTTCTTATCCAGAGAGCAAAATTGCCCAAGTACACACAGTGGTGGATAGTGTAGAAAAAAGACACAAAATGATCAAGGCAAATTAATATTTTCTGAACTGTAAGACACAAAATGCAAAGGCAATAAACAGTTGGGACAATGTATCAGCGCTTCCTGCCTTCCCATCTTCCAAGAGAACAATTGCTCTTGCAAATCCAATCTAGAAAATTTCCCATGGGAGGGAGAGGTTCATTTGATGGGAGAAGGTGACTTTTTCTGTGTCTACATCCACTTTCTTTCCAGGAACATCTCTCTTTCATTTCTCAGTGTCTCAGAGGCTGCAGTAGTGATACTGTCATATCTTAAGGTGAACATGAATCTTCCATTCTTGAATATTAGAAACTCAGACATTTCATTTCTTGCAGTTCATGATGGAGGGAGGAGTCCTGTCCGAGACAGTGAAACTGATTCAGGTATGTGGGTAGTCATGCTGTAGGGTGGTTTATGCTTGTTTCTAATAGCCTTTGCAAGGGAACCCTTTAATATTCCAAAGGTTGTCCCTTCACTTTCTCTTGTTTTGTCTCTTCTTCCTCCACCTTTTATGGTACCTTTTCTCAATATAGTTTTGGCTTGGGGAGAATAGCTATATGTGTTGATCACCCGCTTGTCATGTAGCCCCCCTTGCCCAAATGTATTCACATGCACAATTAGGGTCTCACACTGGATGCTGTGGCACGTGGTAAATTTATTTAATTATTATAAATATATAAATATATATATATATATAAGTCATAGGGTGAGGTTAGTGCCCAAGTATCCCTAATTTGTTTTCTCCCGCCTGATGTTTGTCTGGAAAGAGGCAAAACACACAGCAGATCAAAAAGCTGCTGCTGCTATGGTAGAGTCAGTATGTATGAATAAACTGCCTTTATTCAAGGCCTTTCAGGGTAACTCAGTGAAAGTGAAATAATAGAGGAAGGGGACAGAGGTAGAGATAGAGGTAAACAGTGAACAAATTTTTATGCATACAGTATATGTATGCTTGAGCCCCCTAATAATAAAAGTTCTCTAGTGGGATACAAAAAGAGAAAAAAGATAAATGCTAGCAACAAAGAGCATAAGAAATTATATAATAGTTATAGTTATTTAATAAATATTTATTTATTGTATTTGTATTCCACCACAATCAGAAAATACTCTCAGTAAAAATGCATTAAAAGATTCATGGTAAGAAGATAAAAACAATTAATCAAACCTTATCTCACTGTTACTTATACAACCTAATGGCACCAGCTCATCCCTCCAAGGCACTCCAAAGTAACTCTGTTTTTAACAACTTACAGAAAGCATGTAGAGTAAGGGGAGATTGAATTCCTGAGGGGAGGCTATTCCAAAGTATAGGCACACCCACAGTGCCTCTACGAGTTCCTCCCTACCTCTACTTTAAAAAAATGTGTGGATTCACAAGCTGGTTCTGAGATGTTCAAGTTGAGTTTCTTCACGTGGGCCAGAACTGGGCAGAAAAGATAGTCCTGTAAGTACTCTGATACCAAGCCATATAGATCTTTAAAGGTAAAAAAAAAATAGCACTTTGAATTACACTTGGAGCTAATAGAAACCAGTATAGGGCACAGGTGTAATGTGCTTATGTTAGTGAGTATCCATCAGCAACTGGGCTGATGTGTTCTGGACCAATTCTGAGACCAAGCTTTTGAGTAGTCTTAAAAGACAATCTCATGTACTGCAATGCAGTAGTCCAAATGAGAGATGATAAGGATGTGAGTCACTGTCACAACATCCTGTCACTCCAGGTACAGCTGCAACTGACACACAAACTGAAGCTAGGCAACATCTCCCTGGCCATGACTTTCACCTGTCCATCTAGCAATAGCTGTGACTCTAGGATGACCCTTGTTTCTTCAGGGCAGTACCATCCCACCAAAAAGTACCTGTCATGATTACTGATGGTGAGCAGGAAGGGGCCCCTATCCAGGGGGCAAAATGCATGCGTAGTTTAGAGGCTTTGAGCTTTCCTTCAAAGAAACTCAGAGCAGACCCGCCTTGAGTTTTGGGTTTATCTGTATGGGCTTCTCATGCTCCTTCAGTTTGGCAGGATTCTATCTACTAGAGCATTCAGTAAACACTAGAGACCAACTCACTGTCTCAGTGTGGTACTTCACTCTAAGTTAGGACAGTACCTGAGACATTGAAGAACTTCAATGAACAAATAGTAGCTCCATCTTGCTTGGGTTGAATTTCAGCATCTTTTATCCCATCCTCACAGCCTACAGATGTTGGGTCAAGATACTGACAGCATCTTCTGTCTAGGCTAGAGTGGTGATGTACAGATGGGTATCATCAGTTTATTGTTGATACCATACCTATAAAATATATAAGGGTTTTCATTACATATGCTAATTACTGAAGTATGTAAGATATAGCTCTGTAATAACAAATAAGTAACAATAGTGATTTAATGTGCTTCTTGAAAACTCATGATAATGTTCTCTCTTCTAGGTCTGCAAGACAGAGTTCTGAGTTTTCCCAGTGAATCAAAGGGGAGTTTTGTGGTCATATCCCCAATGCAACCTTTGAATCTGATGGAATTCACACTCTGTATGAGGGTTGCAGTAGAGTATTTGGGTGAACACAAAATAATTCTCTTCTCGTACCATTCTCAAAGCGATGAACTGAGGATCTTGCGTGAAGCAATGGGCCACTTTGGCTTACATATGGGGGGTAAGAGTGTGATGTTTACCCTTCCTGATCTCAGCACTTTGGGAAGCCACATGTGTGTCACCTGGGAATCAGTATTTGGCCTTACAGCCTTTTGGATGAATGGAAAAAGTAGTATCCGAAAAGTGTATAATATGGGACATATTCTCCAGTCAGGTGGCACAGCAATACTTGGACAGGATCAAGGTGCGCAAAATATGTCTGATCAACAGAAGTGCCGTTTTGTGGGAGAAATAACAGATCTCTTCATGTGGGATTATGTACTGAAATCGCGTGATATACAGAAAGTGTTCCAGGCCCATGAGTTTCCCAAAGGAAACATCTTTGACTGGAAAACATTGTCATATAAAATTATAGGTAATGTGATGGTATTGCCTAAGGACTAATAACTCTGGTGCATATGCACATAAATATGTATGGAAGCGCTGTCCTATTGTGTTGGACAGCAAGCAAATAAGCAATATTGGTCTGAAATAACTAGTGAGCATTATGTTCTTAGTTTGTAACTATTCATGTTGAAAATCCTTGAATTAGCCCATTAAAAGATATTAAACAAAATTGTCTTATAAATAAGTTTGAAAAAGCATATTTTTCTTTTCTGTTCATTCGATATGGTCAGCCACAAGATAAAAACTAGGATTATATAATCCTGTCCTTTTTTTTTTTTGTAAAAGAAAGCAGGGATTTAAATAAGTATCCTCCTATCTCTAATCTTCCCCTTGGAAAGTGGTGAGGCTGCTATTGCAGTGCGCTCTGGAGGAGAGAGAGTATGTAGACCCCTGGCAGGGATGTAGGCCTGGGATGGAAACTGCATTGCTCATGCTCACGGATGAACTTTGACAGGTTGGATGGAAGTGGCATGACCATCCCCATCCTCCTAGGTCTCTTGGTGGATTTCGATATTCTCAAGCATACTATCCTTCTGGACCACTTGTGAGAGTTGGGCGTTGGAGGCATGGTGTTGCAATGATTCTGCTCCTTCCTGAATGTGTGGGTCCAGGGTATGATTGTTGGGGGAGGAGAGGTTAGACCCTGCTGGCACTTCATTATGAAGTGTCTCTCCCCCAATCCTGTTCAATAACTGGGAGAGGTCATCTGCCAGTCTGAGATGAAGTATTATCAATATACTAATGATACCCAGTTACACATCTCCACCTGGACCCATTGGATGGTGCAGTAGAAGATATGTCCTCTTGTGTCTGAAGGCTGTCACAATTTGGATGAAGAAAAATAGCCTCAGACTCAACCCAAACATGACAAAATAGCTGTTGATTTAGAGGCTGATTCCAGACTGTACTATCTTTGACTCTTGATGAGGCTGTTCTCCCCCAGAAAAAACAGGGTCATAATCTGGGGGATCCTCCTGGACTCATGGTTCATGTTTGAAGAGTAAGTAGAGATTGTGGCCAAGATGCATCAGCCTCCTGAGGTAGGCCAGGTCAAGAAACAAACACTGCAGGGATTCCAGAAATGCTACTTTATTGTTGTAGCGTATATTAACAGAAGTTTGGAAGTCTGTCCAAAACCTTTGCTGCCTCTTTTTAAGGAAAGAAAGGTCAAAGCAGGGCTGTTCTGAGACTCTTTTTCACACTTTTTACTTTCCCAGGGCTGAGCAATCATTTCACCTCTTCCACCTCCTTCCCAAGGCCAGAGCTAAATTCCTCTACAGGATGGCTTTTACACAGCTTTGGCTGATGCACCAGTTGCAGCCTCACCTGGAATAGGATGCACTGAAGATGGTCACTCATGCCTACATCATCTCTCAATTAGATTACTGTATCATGCTCTACATTGGGCTGCCCTTGAAGACCATCTGGAAACTTCAGATGGTCCAGAATGCAGTGACATGTGTACTTAGTGGTTGGTCTTGGTACTATCACATTACACCTTTGCTGTGCAAACTGCATTAGTTACCAGTAGGTTTTTAAGTGCAATTCAAGGTGCTGGTTGCTACCTATAAAATCCATATAAATCTGTTAATGTAACCTTACAATAAATATAGAGTTAGTACTCATAGTTGTGCTTCTTGTCTGGACTACCTCAAAGGGCTAACATCAAATTTGCAAGACTGAAAGTATTTCTCTCCCCTCTCCTTTTACTGTCTGGAAAAATAGGGAGGGTCCCTTCTGCAATGCTTCCCACACCCTCCCCTCCCTTCTGTGGACTGAGATATCTTTTATATTACAGTTGTCCTATGACAGTTGTCCAGTCTGCAGCTCTTCCTCCTGTCTCCCAAGGCCATTTCCACACACCATTACACAGTCTCCTTTGGTTTTCAGAACCCTGAAAAGTTGAGTATCATCCACAAACTTAGCCAGCTCACTGCTTATTCTTAAGCCAAGATCAGGTCTGAACATTAACAAGCCCTGGTCCCAACCCAGATCCACTTCTTACTTCCCTCCACTGAGAAATTGCTAATTCTTTCTTGCTTTTTGCTTTTCTGTATTTTAGCTAGTTAACAATTAATAAACGGAGGAATCCTTTTATCTCATGACCACTAAGTTTGCTCAAGATCCTTTGATGAGGAACGTTGTCTAAGGCTTTTTGAACATTTGAAAATTTGCAAGAGTGGATACAATTGGTGCTTATATGCCATCTCGAAAGCTGGATGGCTCTCTGGCCCCTGGTGTATCCCAGGCAATCAAAAGCAGCATCCCCTTGACACGTATTTCCTTTCCAAAAGAAGCAGAACTCAAGTAAGCTGGAAAATCGGCTGAGATCATCCTTTATTTTCTGAAAGGATTCTGCCGGCTCAGTCACCTGCCTGGAAAGCACAGAGTCCCTTAAAATTAAAGTATGATGTCACCAGTTATTTCAAAAAGAGGAAGGGCAGAGTCCTCCCCTTGGGAAATGACCACATTTGATTAGAGTCAGCAATGGTTTTGTGTGTGTGTGTGTGTGTGTAGATGTATTTTTTAAAAAGTGTTCACTTATGAAGGTGGTTTCCTGAATCTCACATGAGTTGCACTTGTCTCCATAGCCAGTGTTCAGTGTCATATCCTTCTGAAGTCTCCAGGAGAAGGATGGTGTGTAGGGGGGGGGCAGGAAATGACAGATTTCTGGTCTGATGCAAAGCAATCCCACTGGAGCAAAGGGGTTGTGGAAAGTATAAATAAAACTGGTCCCAGAACAGCTTGAGAGTCATTCATGAGAACACTGGTCTGAAGAGAAAACGATGGTAGGTGGAATTATTACTTTTTTTTTTTTTTTTGGTGTTTGAAACTTTTGAACATTTTATTGCAGATGCTCCTATCCTTGCTTTTTTATAAAACAATTCACTTTACCTAAAAAAGATGCTGACTTTTAACTCACTTCACACAATTTAATGACACAAAATCAGTGATTCTTCTTCTCCTTCTCCTTTTGTATTTTCTAGTCATTGTTGACTCATGGTGACTGCCTGGATTAATCCCTGCAGTTTTCTTGGCCAGATTTTCGGAAGTGATTGGCCACTGCCTCCTTCCTAGGGCTGAGACTGGCCCAAGACCACCTAGTTGGCTTTGTGCCTAAGGCGGAACTAGAACTCATGGTCCCCCAGTTTTTAGCCTTGTGCCTTAACCACTACCAAACTGGCTCTCAAGTATTATTGTACTTTATTTTAAACTGTTATTCAAAGGTATCCAGCAAATCTTCTGCATTGTAATGATGGTTTGGCTACAGTTTACTATCTTGTCAGCCTGGCTGGGCAGACAAGGAATAATGGCATTTGGAAGAGGCTGAGTTGGGGAAGGCTACGATAAACCATGGAGGTAAATAATACATGGGAATGTGCTGAGGAATATCTAAAGAAGGTTTTTTTTTTCCTTCTACCACAATGGAGAAAGCAGAAGAAAATTAAGCATGCAGATAGCAGAAACGTAACAGGTTTCATTTTTAAAATATGGAATGCAAGGCATTATGGTAAGTTAAAGGCTTTTTAAAAATGCTTTGCAGTACAGACCAGGAAACTATAACAAAAATGAATTATTTCATAACTTGAGAATGTGTCATGATGCAGAGGAAATGTGTTTATCTAGGAAATCAAGTAGCTTTTAAGAATCATTAAATAGGCTTCAGATAAAAGATATGTGTGGGGTTTTAGGTAACAGGAACTTGGTAATACCTACTAAGCACTTGGGTGGTTAAGATAATTGTTATAGAAGTTTCTAGTAATGCTATACTTTGTATACTGGGTTAACTATATTAAGTGTTTGTGTAACTGTTTCTTCTGATCCTTCTTATTTGGTGGATCTTAGGACCTTTCTTTCTCTATGCTGGTACTCTACAATCTGTTGAAATTATGCTTGGAGGAATGTGAAACATTACACTGAAATGTTATTTGTCCCAGTATGTATTAGTTAGGCTTGTAAGAAAGAAGGGCAGAAGAGAGTTCCCTTATGTGTGAAATCAAAGACCAAAGGGCACTGAGAAAACTTTCAACCAGGGAAACATTTTTCGAAGAAAAAAACCTTGAATAAAGAATATTCACTGTTGCAGGAATAGGAAGCCTTTATATTTATGTCATGACATATATTTGCAGCTTTTACTCATAAGGTGTCAGAAAAATTAAGAGTTTTGGCTCTTAAGAATATTTATTAAAGCAGAATGGGCAATCTATGCCTTTCAAGACTGTTTTTCACCAAAAATCCTTTCCAATAGTGCTGCCAAATTTGAGTGGCATGATTTTTGAAAAATGCTGGTGCAGTTTCTTCCATTCTGAGGTAGGGAACATACAAACACTGTATGTGTGACCCAAAATAATTTTGTCAGAGTTTTAGAAATTCAAAGAATGCCCATCCCCAAAGAGAAAATCCTTAATATTCATATTCCAATAGCATCCCACCTACTTTGGGGATTACAGTGGATAGTACAGTGTCACAGTTAAAAAGAAATGGCCCATGGGATGCAACCCCCTAAAGTTGCTTACCCTTAGCAGATTAAAGTACTTTAGGATGCTGGACATGGGAGGGAAGGTGAAGAGATTAAAAAAAATGATGTTATGTTTTAATAGTGAAATATAGAAAACTATAACACCAATTAAAAAAAAGATAGTGATTATACAGTGAAGACAGAAAATATACAAGTATTATATATAAACGTGACAAAAAGCTAATTAACAGAAAAAAGTTCCATATAACAACAGATTATGATAACAAATTAAGTCCATAAGCTTATAATTAAATCTACACCACATGGAGACATACTGCATCATCTTCTCAGTTTTAGAACACAGAGACTTTTAAAAACAAAGTCATATCCTGAAACCATTTCTTAAAATCAGGAAAGTTTCTTTCCAATTACCTAAAATTATATACAATTGTCCTTTTGTTGTGCCCCAGACTTGATAAAGCCAAAGCTCTTTATGAGATGACCATTTCCATATTTTAGGAATTTAATTCAACGTCACATTAAGATTCTTATCTATCATATTTCTTCCTTTGCGCTTAAATGCTGGGTCCCCATAATGTCACCTTCGTTTTGTTCTTAGCCCATGAATGAGACTGATTTAAGTCAACCTTAGCTGTACTAGTGTTAAAATATATCCCCCCCCCGCTTTATTCCAATACTGTCCAAGGGCAGCCTCAAAGTTATTCTAAACTGTTAGACTTCTTCATCCATTACCTTTGAGGCAAGTGGGGTGACTGGCAGAGACTGGAAGACAGGTAAATAAAGGCAGCATAGAGGTTGATACTGGGGGTAGCACATTTTATGCCTATATAATTTTCTGCTGAGTCAAGGTTGGGTGGAGAGTACTATAACTCAATAGTGGGGAAAAGTCCTATGTGTGAAATAGAAAGCTGAAGGCTAAAATTTACTTTCACTTATGGATGTGTGTTTCTCTTCCTGATGGTTTACAAGGGAGTGCAGTAGTTACATGGCTCTCAAAGGATGCCACAGAAAACTTGTCCATGAAAATTTTCATGGGAAAGCTTGTCAAGATTTTAGGAATTATTTCTAGAGGGGTATGGCAAAAGGAAGAAAAAGTCTTGGAGCAATCAGGAGCCATGGGACAAGGGCTTGTATCTCACCTTAAAAAAGGAGAGAGAGAGTTTTGTAGAATGGGTTAAAAGCAGACTGCCAACTTGCTGCCCTCAGGATGAGTTAAGATGGCAACTCTCAGAATTCCTTGGCAGGGCAAACTTCATTCAGGGTTTCGGATGTATCTGTATGTTTCTTGGTAAAAGCATGAGAATGCCTTTCTTAGTGACCTCCTTTTTTTTCCCCTGCCTTCCATCAAGATTATGGAGTATGGAATTTTCCCTTCCAGTTTTGATCCTACATGTCGCTTCCACAACGCACTGCTGGACCAGCAAAACCGGCTATGCAACCACATCAAGAAACTCCGAGAGATCTTACAGAGACTTGGTAAACTGGACAGATGTTCTGTCATTGCCCATCTAACGGGGAATTCTTTAAATGCTGCAGGAGCCATTATGGCCATTGTGGGGCTGTCCTTGAGCCCTGCAACTCTAGGAGCCTCTCTCTTGGCTTCTGGGGTAGGCTTAGGGGTCGCAGCTGCAGGAGGGGCTGTTTCCCTGACTTTAGACCTTTCTTTAGCGCTCTGTAACTCCAAGGAGGTGAAAAGAGTAAAAAAGATTGCACTGACCTGTCATAGCCAGATGAAGGAAATTATGAACTGCTTGGAATTCCTGCATCGCAGTTGGAGCCCCACCGACCCTTTCTTATTGCAGGATGAGAAAAATGCCTCTATGGCCCTGTATAATTCTGCCTGCTTTGTGGTGTTCTGCGGCCCTCAGGGCTTCTTGGTCCCTGAGCACATGGAAGAGGTGACCAAAGTGAGCCATACCCTGCTTAAGGCAAAAGTCCAGAAACTGGTAGAAAACCTAGAAGCCTGTGCAAGATGCATGGATGAAATCTGCAAGCTTTTAGAAAGCAGGAAAGCATGTTCTTGGAGGATGAAAGGATTAGAATGCTGACATGGGGTCAGTGGTCAGAATGACTCCGCAGTAGCACCAAATCTTCTCCTTGAAAAAATGGAACTTGGGTATAAAAGTGCTAAATACCGGTACAGTTACTGTGGGTTACAATTAGGATTGTATGTACCCAGGAATTTCTCCAGGCATTCCCCAGGACTTGCAACTCTCTCAGCTGTGCATCTGTATATCCTACTTGGTTTTTCTGCTGATCAACACAACATACGGAAACCATGGTTGCACCAGTTGCAGTCTATACTTGCAGCACATTTCAAGGGAAGCTGTTTGTCACATGGCACCATACCTGGGTTTTCTAAGGAGGAAAAGTTTCCCAAATGTCTGATTGAATGATAGCACAGTAGGCAAAAGTTTCCTTAATACATGGAATTTCAATTAATGGTTCACAATAGCAGGAAAATACAGGTGGGAATAATTTTCAAACCTCTGATAGTACTTGTATTTGATGCTCACAATGTTCAGTGTGATAGGGGTCATGATGGAACTTGCCAGCACAGACACAAATGCCTGGCAATTCCAAAACCCATTGAGACAGATAAGCGGGGCCCAAATACACCTGGACTTTTCCTTACGATGTTCTTGTAGCAGATGGGAATTTGCCTTGCAAGTGGGACTAGAACTAAATCATTTTTTTCTTTTCTTTTGCTTCTTGACTTTACAATCTTTGGTTCATTTTTTTTCCTGTCATTGCTATCTTTCATGTACTCTTTTCACAAATAGGAATATAATGTATTTTTCTGTTTATTTATATGGGGCAATATTATTGAACCCTTTATTTAAACAAATAAGAATAAGTCACCACAAGATGGAATCAGATATACTTCACTGTATCTGAGGCAACATTTTTAAATTGCTTGAAGTCATTCTCTTTGTCAATGTTCTCATTCAAAAGACATTTAAAAAAGGCGGAACAAACTGGGTTGCAAACCAAGATTTTTTCAAAACCCTGTTAGAATTTATCTGAAGAATTATTTTTAAGAGGTCATCTCCCTGTGCATTTATGTTTAGAAACATCTTACTGGAAAGTACAAAAATAATGTTATTTAACTTTATTTAGGAAAGCCTTTGTAGATTGAATCTTTTTTTTATAAATATTGTTCTATGTTCACTAATTTCCTTGTAAAAAATTGATGCTCCTCTTCATTTGAATTAATATTACAGATTTGTATCTATAAAATATTGCTGAACAGAAGGCTGAGTAGAAGAAAAACTAAACCAAAGATGGGGGGAAGCTTTCCTCAAAGATTGTTTCACAGTGGCAAAGCCAGTTAGGCAAGATTTTTTTTTTATTTCACAAAGGAAGAGGCATGCTGGGATCAAAAGATAACTGAGAAGGGTTGAGTTGCTACTTCGTAATTAGATAATGAACACATTCCATGTTCCTATTATGTCTGAAATTCATTTAACACACAACTAATTGAAAGATTCAGCTGTCTTGATGGAACAACTAAGAATAACTTGGGACTGATTTGTGCACATGCTATAGCATTTCTCCCTTACACATCTATAAGCATTCATGCAAATAAGTATTTTTATAGTAACAGGGCTCCCAAATCTGGACAAGTTAGGGTCATCTGAAGATTTGCAGCCCAGATCTGGTATACTACTACTACTACTACTACTCCTAATAATAATACAAAACAATATATCCCTGCAACTGGATGTCAGTGCTGTAAACTTTTTCATGTGCTCCTGGAAATTATTCCCTGGGATGTGGTAAATTGGGGACCAGACTCCCTAAAAAATGGATGAGAAGAGGCAAAAATGTCCACAGGTGTGTTACAAGAATGTCAAAAGAATGAGAAAATGTTTGAGGTATATATGTAAGCTTAGTTCTCAGTTTACAGAGCAGGTCTGGGTTCTATATGATTGACTGCTTTCTCCTTTCCCACAAATAATAGCAAAAGGTGAAAACATGACAGTTTCCCTGAAATGCCTGCCTTCTTCAGGCAAGGATTTTACTTTCCTGTTGGGAGCATTCAGTTATATGTGTCCAAAGTGATACAGCTTGGACTTAGCAATAGTGAGCACTAAGCCACAGGGCTGTCATATCCAAAGATGATGTGATGCTTTTCATTTCTTCATGTAAGGGGTAGGAGGATCTCAAGTTCCTTAAGTGATGGCAACAAAGAAATTTAAATGCACGAGAGCCTATGAATGTGGGTATAAGGTGTGTTTTGTAGAGACAGTATAGCAAATCTGACATATTCTTTGCCTTTCTGTTCTTTGTGGGAGAGGAAAATGTGACCATTATGACCTCTGGGTTATCTCAGGCATTTATAAAATCAAGGAACATATTCCACAAAATCGTAAGGCAATATAAAATACAGAACAAGTATGAAATAATTTTGTATCTGTATTTATATTAATTCTCCCCATTTCTTGAAACATTTACTTCAGAAACAGCAACTCCCTAAAAATCTTAATAGACAGCCAGTTTGGTAGTGGTTAAGGCACCAGGCTAGAAACTGGGAGACTGTGAGTTCTAGTCCTGCCTTAGGCACAAAGCCAGCTGGGTGACCTTGGGCCAGTCACACACTCTCAGCCTGAGGAAGCAGGCAATGGCAAACCACTTCCAAAGCATCTTGCCAAGAAAACTGCAGGGACTTGTCCAGGCAGTCTCTGAGAATTGGACATGATTGAATGGATAAAATAAAAAAAAATCTTAATGGATTCAGAACACTTGGAAAAATAATTAAGATAATTGGTAATATTATTTTCATCTTCAAATATACAAATTCAGCAGGAATTATCAGTGAGCGTGGGATAAAGTCCCATTTTCATAATATTATGATCCTAGTTCTAAGCTCCCTTCTGTTCTTCTACACATCTTGTTCTGAGTACAGAGAGGAAATTATAAACTTAAAGTTTGTCCTTTTGTCCAAATACATCGCAACATGGTTTATTTAAACCACAGTTAATCAAATGAGATCCCAAACAATTGTCTCACTGCAGTTTATGCAAGTAATACTTTGCCACATACTAAACAGAAGCTTCTAATAGAAATACAGGTCCAGAACACTGTGATCTGTGGGGGCTCTTAGGGCTAATAGATCTGAGTTGCAAAGTCTAGATGACTACTAGGTAACATCAGAGAGCTTTTGTTTTCTGCATCTCTTTGCTGCTGTCTGGATTCTTGCAGCCCAGATCTCATGGCCCTAGGACTTCCAGATGACTGCCAAACAAGCAGCACTAATGCACATTTATTAAACAAAATGCTGCATTGGCCAGCTGATTTAATTTGCAGCAGCCACACATGGTACTTTAGTGGCATATGCTTCTGAGGGAGGGAGATGTGATGGAATGCAGCCAACAATGGCACTAGAGAGGTTACAGCTTCACAGTAGATTTCACGATCAATTAAGAGAGACTGAGAATGACCAGAATGGAGTGATTTCCAAACATCTGAAGAACCTATTGAACAAGCAAACATGAACCAAAGGCCTGAGAAGGGAAACGTGTATCACTAACATGTGATCTACTAACAAAAGTATATTTCTGACGCTACAGTGTTATATAGGATACTTAAACACTAGTATCACATGTTCCTGTGGATTATTGACATATAAGGGATTCCAAAGTTATACAAAGGGCAGATCCATATGACAAGCAGTTTGCATACATTAACACGTCATGTAGAAATGCCTAAAGCAGGCCTAATGCAGATTTGTTGGAGGCCTAGACCAGGATAAGGAAGAAAAACTCAAAGGAAAGGTGGACACTATGGATTTTGGAAATATGTTTGACCAAGAATGAACAGAGAAACCCCAGAGAGATTATGTGAATGGAAAGGTTAAGAAAAATGGGAAACAGGAAAAAAAAATATGGATAATGCTGCCGAGTAACTGTATGAGTTTCCTTTTAGAATGATGATAACCCATGAATGGTTGGTGGATGTCTTGTCACTGTATACATTGCCTCTTCAATTTTTGTTTTTTGCTTGCAAATATTGTTATCTGGCAAGTTGGAGAAATACAGCACAAATAAATTTATCATATTTATTGCTTATAAAGTGGTGAAGATATTATTTATAACTATGTAGCAACTGTGATGCTTGGACTCTCACTTTACCAATTCCACACTGAAAGTTTGTTTGGATTTCCTGACACATTTCCTATTCTTATACAAGAAGAGGATGTGGCACAGTTGGAAGCCAGCAACTGATGATGTAAGTATGTCAGAGTTCTTCAGCAGTCCAGCACGTAGCTAGGATGGGTTCTTCCCCCCTCTCCCCGGTTAACTGGGAAAGTAGTCATGCTGTGGATACACTTCCTGATATGTTTTTACCCTATGTGAACGCCCTGCACAGCATATTTCCTGGTCACATGGGAGATCTGAGATTGGGAACAGAGAATTGTCATATAACACATGAAAGTATGATTTATTCATTTATAAATAAATGAATGAATTTATTTATAATGAATTTATTTATTTATTTATAAATAAATTATGTTTTATAAATAAAACACAATCTATAAGTAATACTGCTAATCTCTACTTGTAGGATAAAGTGCTAGAACCTCTGTATCTTATCCTGACCCTTAAAAAGTGCCATACAATCCCTGCTTAGGCAATAAAGAACAAAAATAAGAGGCTAAAACCATCAGATGAGTTTTTCAGAGAGGTAACAGTAAAGGAGGCATGTAAATAGTAAGACAGTTAAAAGGAGAAAGAGATTTGTAAAAAAAAAAAAGCAGTCACGTTCAAATAAATCTATGACAACTATGGTCATAAGGTGTATCAGCTTTATTAATGTTGGCAAACTGTACATTTTAAGTATATACAATAAACACACCTCTATTATATTAGAATAAAAGTGCTTTGATCTGAGTGCTGCTTTCATAGCCTATCTTTTACTAGAGCTTGCAGAGAACATGGGAACTACTTTGGTGTAGTGGCCAGGGTGCTGGACTAGAAACCAGGAGACTGTGAGTTTTAGTCCTCCCTTAGGCATAAAAGCTGGCTGGATCACTTTGGGCCAGTCTCTCCCTCTCAGCCCAACCCAGTTCATAGGGTTGTTGTAGGGAAAGCAGGAGGAGGGCGCATTATGTTCATCACCTTGAATTGCACAAAATAAAAGCAAGATATAAATCTAATTCTAAACAAACATTCAGTGCTAAAGATGCTTACTTGGTGAGTTATGGCTGATTAAAGGCGCAGAAGAACTGCAGCAGGCTATAGTGTTGGAATATAGTTTGGTGAGTTCAGGTGCAAAGGCCCTGTCAACTAGGAAGCTTTACCAAATGAACACAATATTAAAAGCAGTTTCTGGGAAATGCTAATTGCTTGGGGTGGTTATGAACTGAGCCGTGTGCCAGATATGAAGGAAGGGCAAGATAAATATATACTAAAATAAATATAATACATCTGACTCTACCTAGTAGTAGCAGTAATAATAGCAATAGCAATAAC
This sequence comes from Candoia aspera, assembly GCF_035149785.1. Lineage (NCBI taxonomy): Eukaryota > Metazoa > Chordata > Lepidosauria > Squamata > Candoiidae > Candoia > Candoia aspera. The sequence goes on along the minus strand of NC_086159.1, from coordinate 33,443,838 downwards.
AATAACAATAATAGCAGCAGCAGTTGCAATTCCTCAGGGGTGCCCTGCGATTACGCAGGGAAAGATCGGTTGGGGAGACAGGTTGGTTGCTAGCCACCTCTACCTCTTCTTCGTAAGGGCACAGTGCAGCAGGAAGTGTGAATTCAGACCATCTGTGGGTGTGTAAGACTGGACACTGACTTGAGGGCACAGAATCAATCAGTGACAAGAGCAGTTCCATTGGTCAGGTGGGGGAGAGAAAGAAAGAGAGCAAGGGAGAGTGCGCACATTGCTGTAACCAGCCAGGAAAAGGAAAATCAGTTCCGGGTCTACAGACGTGATTAAATAAGAGGAAAAGAAATAGATCCTCATCCTTTGTGTGACAAGAGAGACCCGGTTACTTGCCAAGGGGGTTGTTTGGGCACCATAAACAGAATTTGGATTCTACAGGTTAAAAATAGAAAGACTAGATAACCTCAAACTATTCTCTCTTATAGTCACTATTTACAAGTCATGATTACCTTTCCTTTACACATGTCGATTATATGATGGCCATTCATTGTGCTGGTGACGTTCTGGATCGCCCACTTCCAACATCCCCTCTCCCAGTGGTGGGACTTAGGGTGACTTCCAGGTGAAATTTTAATCTTAAATAGCTATTTTATATTCATGTGACAATGTCTTCTGGAAAGTTTCAATCACTTCCCAGTTCTGACAAATGACCAAGGTGATGGCTCTTTGAAAGGTCTGGAAAAATTGTGTACTCTTAGAAAAACAGAAATGCAACAACTAAATACATAAAATCTCTGCCTTATGCACGGCAGCAGGACTATCCCCTTGTTTCGGCTTAGAATCAAAACGTTACTGCTCCTAAGAACTGGGAGTAAGTCCCAATAAATCCAGATAGACTTGATAATTCAAAATAAATATATTTAGAATTTACATCTTTAGCAGCTTTAATCTTAAACTAAAGAATGCATATTTGGGCTTAGGACAACTTTCTGAAAAGTCTCAAACAGTTGTTCATTTTGGGGAAACAAAATTTTTTGCAATACTACTTCCTAATTTTCTACATTCTGTTCTGGAAAATTCAAGACAATTTAAACACTGCAGCAGCTTCATATACATGTATATAATTTTTAAAAGTCATCAGATTTTTTGAGTCAGAAGTTAGCGAGCAGTTTTGTTCCACTTTAGTTGACTGGACCTAATATACAGCATGATTTAAAGGTATGCTCCTCTGGATTTAGCTTTAGTTTCTTGTGTACCCTCAGATACTGTACTAGAACAGACGCAATATAGGACAACTTCCAGAATAACTTCTTTTTCATCACCATTTAGCATTACTTTTTCCTACTTAACTCACCAACAGGTGGCGGCATCTAGCCTTGGCCGATCACGGAAAAACTGAGCAGTCAGACCCGGGGTAAAACTTGGATAGGAGACCACCAGAAAATCACAAAACTGTAGGCCATATTGGGAAGTTGAGAAACATACAACCCACCTCTGGGCAGATGCTAGGAAGCCAGAGGGACGTGTCGCCAAGAGTCAATACGGCGTTCTTTTTCTTTTCTACTTAGCGCCCCGCTCCACGCCTTCCCCATGTTCTCCTGGCGACAGTCTTTACGACCAGCGGCGCTCTGGAGCTTTCACGCGCCTCCCGCGGGAGCGTTGGACGACGGGAATGATTGGAAAAGAGAAGATGAGGATTAGGCGCCTCTTGTTCTACACCGAGAACTCTAGTTTCCATTCCAGTTTTTTAAAAAACTAATCTAGACGACCCATATCTGAGCTCCAAATATCCGGACGATCACCAGTGGCAGCAAAGAGTAGTAGAGTTTTCCGTATCTCTTTGTTGCTGTCTAGTGGTCGTCCGGATTTTTTCAGCCCGTAGGTGGTAGCCGTAATCTAGAGCGAACCCAATTGTGACATCCCATGTAAATTCATGGGGAAATTCAGGATTTGCTAAACGTAGGAATTCTAAGGCTTGCTGCAAAGTATGACACTCGCCCATCTTTGGGAAGAACGCTGTAATTCTCTTGTCCATCGAAAGTCTTCTGCGCTGGAGGCAAGTCGGGAAAAGCCGCAGCAAGACTGGAGACTAATCCAATGAGCCTTTCAACCGTTATCCAATAAAACGAATGCGTCTGTCTTTCCGGACCCGGAGTCTCCTTGCGACAATGCATTCTCTCTCCACCCGGGGCGGGAGGGGCAAATGTAGGCATTTGGACTCCTAGTCCCAAGATGCTTCGCGGTAATTCTGAGGTTAAAGGTGAAGTTGAAGATGGCGTCGACTGTGGAGCATGAGGCCGACGTGGGAGGGATCGCAGAAACTTTCAAACAACTGGTGAGAGGGTTTTCTCTTATTATCTTTATTATTTATTGTCTCTTTATCTCTCCCCCTCTCCCAGTGTCTGACGTTTCTTCTGTTTGCTTCCCCATTCATTTTGACCATCTGTTCGGCTTGAATGGCTTGCTATCATATTTCGGTTTTCCTAGTGGTCTATTTTGCTGTTTCTTTCTTTCTTTTTCCTTAGCAAACAAACGAACTCTTATTATAATAACTTTTCCTTTTAGTGGTCCAACAGGGTCTTTGCTTTGCTTCAGATAAGCAGTTAAACCAGAATAGCTGTCTTTTTTGTTTACTCGATCGTATGTGTGCTTATTTGCTATAATAAATCATATAGTAAACGAAGTAAAAAGACGAGGGCAGGGTAATACCAGTGCACAGGGTGGGGCACAGCTTCATTTAATTTATGTCTCAGGTTGAAAGCGGGTGGTTTGGGTAAAGTGGGGGAATTAGTGTTACCCTGTTCATAGGATAAAGTTTGGTCTCACAGGATTCCCTCCTCCCCCTATGGGGGAGATATCTGTAAAGATGGCCTGTCCTGGAGACTTAAGGACTTTAATGGATTTGTTTTCTTAACGTTCTCTAAGATTTTCCAGAAGCTAGACTTGGTGATTGTATGGATGCCCATGTTGATCTTTGGAACAGGGAAACGAAACTAGCCATCCATACAGCATCATCCTTAAACATCCTCTCTGATGCTACAGAAACTGGGTTTCTCCCACTTTGTCTTAAGTGCTCTAGGTCGTAAAGTAAGCCAGAAGACACTAGTGTGCAGGGATGTACACTTGATAAGCAGTACTGTATACATGCATACATGGTAGTGAAGCCTGCAAGGAAGGCTTACTTTGCTGTTGCATATTCAAGTAGCTGCCTAGCTGAACTCTTTAGGGTAGCCTTTCTCAACTTTTTGACCCTGGAGGAACCCCTGAAATATTTTTCAGGCCTTGGAGAATCCCTGCACATTCAGGCTCAAATATAGGCCAGAAGTTACAAAATTATTATATTTGTTTCATGTGTAGGCCTGTATAATATGCATTAACAGTGTTCTTAAACTGAAAATAATGAAATGTACCTCTTTAATGTGAAGTTGCCCAAATCTGAAATATTTTTTAAAATAAATTGTGATCTCCGAGGGAACCCCTAGTGACCTCTCACAGAACCCTAGGGTTCCACAGAACCCTGGTTGAGAAACCTGCTTTAGGGTGATCAAGAGCTTATTATCATTTGCTCCAGGAATACCCTTATGAGGGCAAGATGGTTGAGAGAATGGTGGTCACGCAGTTGCAGATATCCTGAAAGAACTGGTTACATCATCTCTTTTTAGTCTGGTTTCTGGCCTGGTTTTGAGACAAATTCAGTCATAGTAGCCCTCCAGGACAGAGACAGAGGAAATAAGGCTGTTGATCTTGCTTGCGCTTTTGGCAGTTTTTGATAACATTAATTATGGTATCGTCCTGGAGTTCCTTCATGAGTTAAGGGTTATAGGGATATAGCAGTTCCACTTTTAGTTGTAGGGAGAGTCTTAGAGAGTAGTAATAGGTTGTTGTGCCCCTGAGCCCTGACAGCTATGCTGTGGAGTGATGGTGAGTGCTTTGCTAGTACTTTTAAACATCTAGATGTGGGCTAATTGTCACCAATATTCTGGTGGTAGTGAAGTTGTTTTCATCATTAGATTTCAGTCGGATGAGGCTGTGCATGTTGTAAAACAGTGTCTCTTTGTGAATCACATGAGAGACCTTGTGGAATGCATCAGGATGAGGAAGGGGAAAGAAGGTGGGTCAAAACAGAATGTGGGAAAATCCAAAGTAAACATTTTTCTGTTATGATCCTAAACCTATTTCCTACCACTGCCACTATTCACACCTGAAGAGTTTTAGAACTCTTTAGAACCATTTACCCACTGAGTCCAACCACCTGCTTACTGCAGAAATCCAAATTAAAGCATCCAAGACAGATGGCTTTTTAATTTCTTCTTTAATACATCCAGTGAAGAGAAGTCACTGCCTGTCCAGGTAATTGGCTCCAATGTCAAACTGTTTTTGGTGTTAAGAAGTTTTTTTTTTCTGAGATTCATTTGGACTCTAACTTGAGTGCATTGTTTCATATCCTCCATTCTGGAACAAAAGAGAATGGGTCTTATATTTTTTATGCCACATTCTTTTCAAATATTTTAAAAGTACTATCATAATCTCCTTCAGTGTTCTGTCCTCAAGACTAAGCATGTTTAGCTCCTTCAGTCTCTCCTCTCCTTTAATCTCCTGATCATCCTTGTTTGACTTTCTCTGAACCTTTTCTGTTTTTGGCAATACTTCCTAAAATTGGTGCCCAGAACTGGATTTATTACTACTCAAGGTGGGGTCTGACCAAAGCAGAATACACTGGAATGGTTATTTCCCACATATTGGAAGGTATGACTTTGTTGCATCTGCCTTTTTTGCAACCTCATGATTCTGCTGGCTCATGTTTAATTTGCAAATTACTGTTCCAAGACCAAGTATCATCACCAAGTATCACAGTATCAAGTATCACAAGTATCATCACCAAGCCAGGTATTTCCCATCTTATACTTGTTCCTGTGATCTTTGTTTCTAAGAGAAGAACATTGCATTTGTTTGTAAAATTTAATTATTTTCTGCCAATTTCTGTTAATTTATCAAAATTGCATTGAATTCTATTTCTGTCTTCTAGGATATAGCCATCCCATTCAGTTTTGTGTAATTGGATCTAATAAGCATTGTCTCTTTTTCATCCAAGTCGTTAATACAAATATTGACAGGTAGAGGATTTGGGACTGAACCTTGTGGCAGTCTTGGCAACCGTGTGGCCAATTTGGTGAGGAACTATTAATGGGCACTCTCTGAGTATAATTTTCAAAGACAGATATGTACTGATTTAATTGGCATGCCATCTAATACTTAACTAGCTTGCTAATCAGCAAGTCATGGCATACTTTGTCAACTGCTTTGCTTTAGTCAAGATACATTATGTCTGCAATACTCCTACAATCTATAAAGGTAGTCTGGCAAGATTTGTTCTTTACAAATCCGTGCTGACTTCCAGTAAATTACTGCACTGTTTTCAGGGTGCTTACAGATTGATCTTTTTATGGTCTGCTCTAGATTATTTGAAGATAATGATGTCAGGTTGACCAGTCTCTAGTTTTAGCCCATTTTTGAATATTTTGTTGTTGTTTATTCATTTAGTTGCTTCCGACTCTTCGTGACTTCATGGACCAGCCCACGCCAGAGCTTTCTTTCGGTCGTCAATACCCCCAGCTCCCCAGGGACGAGTCCGTCACCTCTAGAATATCATCCATCCACCTTGCCCTTGGTCGGCCCCTCTTCCTTTTGCCTTCCACTCTCCCTAGCATCAGCATCTTCTCCAGGGTGTCCTGTCTTCTCATTGTGTGGCCAAAGTATTTCAGTTTTGCCTTGAATATCATTCCCTCAAGTGAGCAGTCTGGCTTTATTTCCTGGATGATGGACTGGTTTGATCTTCTGGCAGTCCAAGGCACTCTCAGAATTTTCCTCCAACACCACAGTTCCAAAGCATCGATCTTCCTTCTCTCAGCCTTCCTTATGGTCCAGCTCTCGCAGCCATATGTTACTACGGGGAACACCATTGCTTTAACTATGCGGACCTTTGTTGTCAGTGTGATGTCTCTGCTCTTAACTGTTTTAGCGAGATTTGTCATTGCTCTTCTCCCAAGGATTAAGCGTCTTCTGATTTCCTGGCTGCAGTCAGCATCTGCAGTAATCTTCGCACCTAGAAATACGAAGTCTTTCACTGCTTCTACATTTTCTCCCTCTATTTGCCATTTATCGATCAAGCTGGTTGCCATAATCTTGGTTTTTTTGAGGTTTAGCTGCAAGCCAGCTTTTGCACTTTCTTCTTTCACCTTCATCATAAGGCTCCTCAGTTCCTCTTCGCTTTCAGCCATCAAAGTGGTATCATCTGCATATCTGAGATTGTTAATGTTTCTTCCAGCGATTTTAACTCCAGCCTTGGATTCCTCAAGCCCAGCATGTCGCATGATGTGTTCTGCGTACAAGTTGAATAGGTAGGGTGAGAGTATACAGCCCTGCCATACTCCTTTCCCAGTCTGAAACCAGTCCGTTGTTCCGTGGTCTGTTCTTACTGTTGCTATTTGGTCGTTATACAGATTCTTCAGGAGGCAGACAAGATGACTTGGTATCCCCATACCACTAAGAACTTGCCACAATTTGTTATGGTCCACACAGTCAAAGGCTTTAGAATAATCAATAAAACAGAAATAGATGTTTTTCTGAAACTCCCTGGCTTTTTCCATTATCCATTGGATATTGGCAATTTGGTCCCTAGTTCCTCTGCCTTTTCTAAACCCAGCTTGTACATCTGGCAATTCTCGCTCCATGAATTGCTGAAGTCTACCTTGCAGGACCTTGAGCATTACCTTATTGGCATGTGAAATGAGTGCCACTGTTCGATAGTTTGAACATTCTTTAGTGTTTCCCTTTTTTGGTATGGGGATGTAAGTTGATTTTTTCCAATCTGATGGCCATTCCTGTGTTTTCCAAATTTGCTGGCATATAGCATGCATTACCTTGACAGCATCATCTTGCAAGATTTTGAACAGTTCAGCTGGGATGCCGTCGTCTCCTGCTGCCTTGTTATTAGCAATGCTTCTTAAGGCCCATTCAACCTCACTCTTCAGGATGTCTGGCTCTAGCTCACTGACCACACCGTCAAAGCTATCCCCGATATTGTTATCCTTCCTATACAGATCTTCCGTATATTCTTGCCACCTTTTCTTGATCTCTTCTTCTTCTGTTAGGTCCTTGCCATCTTTGTTTTTGGTCATACCCATTTTTGCCTGGAATTTACCTCCAATGTTTTTAATTTTCTGGAAGAGGTCTCTTGTCCTTCCTATTCTATTGTCTTCTTCCACTTCCACGCATTGCTTGTTTAAAAATAATTCCTGATCTCTTCTGGCTAACCTCTGGAATGTTGCATTTAATTGGGCATATCTCCCCCTATCACTGTTGCCTTTTGCTTTCCTTCTTTCCTGGGCTACTTCTAGTGTCTCAGCAGACAGCCACTTTGCCTTCTTGGTTTTCTCTTTCTTTGGGATGTATTTTGTTGCCGCCTCCTAACAATGTTGCAAACTTCTGTCCAGAGTTCTTCCGGGACCCTATCTACTAAGTCCAGTCCCTTAAATCGATTCTTTACCTCCACTGCATATTCCTGAGGGATATTAGTGAGCTCATATCTAGCTGATCTGTGGGTCTTCCCTAATCTCTTTAGTCTGATCCTAAATTGTGCAAGAAGAAGTTCGTGATCAGAACTACAGTCAGCTCCAGGTCTTGTTTTTACCGACTGTATAGATGACCGCCACCTTTGGCTGCAAAGGATGTAGTCAATCTGATTTCGGTGTTGTCCATCTGGTGAAGTCCATGTATAAAGCCGTCTCTTAGGTTGTTGGAAGAGAGTGTTTGTTTTGCAGAGTGAGTTGTCTTGGCAAAATTCTATCAGCCTATGTCCTGCTTCGTTTTGTTCTCCCAGGCCATGCTTACCTCTAATTCCAGGTGTCATTTGACTGCCCACCTTAGCATTGCAGTCTCCCGTGATGAAAATAACATCTCTTTTAGGCGTGTTGTCCAGTAGGTGCGGCAGATCCTCATAGAACTGCTCTACTTCAGCTTCTTCAGCATCTGTGGTTGGGGCGTATATTTGGATCACTGTGATGTTAGATGGCTTGCCCTGAATTCGAATTGAGATCATTCTATCGTTTTTTGGATTGTATCCGAGCACTGCTTTAGCCACTTTACGATTACTTATGAAGGCTACTCCATTTCTTCTGTGGTCCTCTTGTCCACAGTAGTAGATCTGGTGGTCATTTGATGTGAAGTGGCCCATTCCAGTCCATTTCAGTTCGCTGATGCCCAAAATGTCTATCTTTAATCTTGACATCTCACCAATAACCACATCCAATTTGCCCTGGCTCATAGATCTTACATTCCAGGTTCCAATGGTGTGTTGATCCTTAGAACATCGGATTCGCCGTTCACCACCAGCACCGTCGGCCGCTAGCCGTCCTTTCGGCTTTGAGCTAGCTGTGTCATCATGTCTGGGGCTAGTTGAGCTCATCCTCTGTTCCTCCCCAGTAGCATTTTGACCATCTTCCGACCTGGGGGTCTCATCTTCCGATGGTATACCGACATATCTCTGGTTGTACTGATTTATTTAGTTTTCACGGCAAGTATACTGGAGTGGGTTGCCATTAGCTTCCCCAGGGATCGCATTTAGTCTGACCTCTCTGTCATGACCTTCCTGTCTTGGGTGGCCCTTCACAGTTTAGCTCATGGCATCATTGAGGTGCTCAAGCTCCAGCACCACGACAAGGTAACGATCCTAGGGACATATTTTATTCCAGTCAGCTAGCATTTTACCAGTTTTCTAGTTTTTCTCAGATTATCAGCTAGTTCCTTCACTATTCTAGGATGCAATTCCTCTTGTCCTGATGTTTTATTTTAAATTCAATCAAAATAAAGAAATATTTCTTGACCATGTTTCTGTCTCAACCTTCGGTCCTACCCTTTCATAATTTCCTGACGGAACATAGTATTTGGAGCAGACTAAACCAAAATAGAAGTTTTTGAATAGCTCTGTCATTTCTTTGTTATTTGTTAGTATTTTTATGTCTTCATTGAGCAGCTAGTATACTGATTCTTCCTTTTCCTTTTATTTTGAATGTACCCAAATAAGCCCTTTTCGTTATTCTTATCTTTTGCTAAACACAGCTCCTTCTGAGATTTTATTTTCCTGGCATGAGCTATACAATTCCAGACTACTTGTCTGTATTCTTCTTTTGTGACCTGGACCTGATCCTTTTCCAATTTTCTAGATGTGTGTTTTTTGTTTTCAGATCTTTGTTGAGTTTGTGTAACCAAATTGGCTTCTGCTGTGTTCCATTTTTTTCCTATTCACAACTGTTTGCAATTGTGTTTTTAGTGCTTCCTTCTTTAGGAATTCACAGTCATCTTAAAGTACTTTTCCCAGTTCTGTAAAAATAGTGAAGGTAAGGGAGAAATTCATTTGGATTTTGGGGCAGGAATAGATATTTTTCACAAACAAAGCAACTCTTTCTGTTGTATATGTACCTTTTGAACAAATTCAGTTGCTATTTTCCAGTCATGGGACTCAACACACCAGGTCATACTTGCCTTCCTGTACTAAGAGTTTAAACCTATCTTATTTATTTCATAAGCATTAGTGCATAGACACTGAAGGCTATGAACTTTGCTGTAATGTTCTTTTTGATTTTTTGTTGAGTGATTTAAGAGTACCACTTCATTAGTATTTCCTCATTTTACATTTCACAAGTCGTAAGTCCTTTAGAGTTTTTGCTTCTTCCCACCAGTTTAAGCCCTCCTAATCAACCTATATTGCAGCCTCTGGGCTTTGCTGAGTATGTGATTAGCGGTTTCAACCCTTTCTTCCCCCTTCAGAAGACAGACCAATCTCAAAAGAGATAAACAGAATCACTTTTTTTAAGTAAAAGAAAAGGTATGTAAATGTGTTTACTGTACTTTTTTTTTCTTTTACAAAACTGATGCAGTGTTTGAGGCAATCACAAGATGGCACTGATTTGCTACAATTAATGAGCTTGGGCAGGATCTTGGAAGAGTCTGCTGCTAGATCTTACAGTATTTTAATTTACAAGAAGTTAATACTGTAAAGAGAAAAATACCTTCTTGGATCCAGCCTGACAGAGGAGGGGAAAAAAAGGCTGAGGATGGACAGAATTTTCTTCAGAGAATATAAACCCTCAAGATAAAAAGGCTGAAAAAAAAAGATAAAATCTAACACCCTTTTTTCTCTGGGCTTGTTTACTAATTCTTAGGAGACAAATGGATTCCTGATGCAGAAGTCCTTTTTTTGCTTTCTTGGATTTTTTGAGCTTCTGGCAGATTCTAACCTTTAATCAGAGCAACAGTGTTAGGTGTTTTTTCCCCCCTTTTTCTAGCTCCAGTACTCAGCTTCTGCCTTTGTTTTCAAAGAATTGAAACTTTTCTTTCATTACCTGAAGAGGAGGGGCCAGGAGAATTCTGATTCTGTAGGAGATCCAAAACATGAATCTGTCACTTGTAGATTGAGTATCTGAGATGAGCGAATGTGTGTTTCTCTGTCTGGTATGGGGACTACCAGTCTGGAGCAGGCTGGCTTTGGAGCAATCTCATTTTGCAGTGTGTCTTTTTCTTCAGAGTCTGTTTCATTTGGAAGGGCCTGAGAGCATTTCTGGGTTCCATTTGGGAAGAAGAATTTTGCATTCTGGTTGTTACTCTTATCCTGTGGGCTTGCTTCTCTCTCTATTTTTGTTACAGAGAGTTGCTTTCTTTGAACTGATAAATCCTTGTGCTTTCTCATCAGCTGAAGTGTGGCCATTTGCTCTTCTATCTCTTTGACATTTTCCTCAACCGTGCTACTAAGCTCCCTCAAGGTGGGAGGAGACCTTGTGGTGAGTGGTTCTCAGACATAGGAAGTTATTTTCTGTGAGATTGCACTTCCTCAGAAAGAATAAATATATAGCTCAGAAAGAATAAATATATAGCTCAGAAAGAATAAATATATAGCTCAGAAAGAATAAATATATAACTGTTAGATCATTGCTGTCACTGGAGGACCAAGTGACGTCTGTGGCGAGTGCTTATTGGCAGCTTTGGTTGGTATACCAACTACACATTTTTCTCAAGAAGAATATCTTAGCAATTAAATAATTAATTATTTAATATTTAGATAATATTTTAATAGTATTACAAATAACAATATGTTTTTAAAAAAACAAACTGCATTAGCTGCCAGTAACCTTCTAAAGCCAAGGTTTTGCTTATGACCTATAAGTGTCATGTTCACTGTTTCAGTGTGCACTGTACATCGTAACCTTTCACATGCCATGGTGCTGACGCGTGTTTATGGTGGGAGGGAGCTGCTGTGAAACATTGTGCCAAGCTCTGCATCTGTGGAATGTGTTTGGGTTATGTGGTCTACTCAAGGACTTTCCCCGCGGACCCTCAGGAGCCGTTAGGAGCACCTGGGATTGTGAGCCTGGGAAGATTCTATGAGGGGAGGGATCTCGTTTGTACCGAGGGTTTTTTAGTTTGCATTTGGCGCGCTTTTTCCATTCTCAGCTTTCTTTGTGATCCTGCATACTATTCTTTAATAAATCAGATATCTTTATGAACCTGTTCATGAGTCTGATGGTGTTTTAGGATAGGCAATCATTACATAAAGCTGAGAATCACCAAAGTTGTACCGTTAGCTCCTGCCAAGATTAGTTTCTTGTGAGGGAAAACAGTTAATGATGGCCAAAGCCAAACCCACGACTGGGAGACTCAAGGAGCCAACTAGTTTGGTGCCTGAGTCAACGGTCAGGAGCGAAGAACGGAGCCTCACCCCAGAACCTTCATCTTCATGGCAGCATTCGAGTTCCAGCCTGGAGGGAGAGGGATCCGAAGAGGGGAGAGCACCAAAGCAACCGGCACCCAGCAAATCACCCGCAGAGTTAATCACCTGGGATGAAATGGGAGAACCCCAGCCAGGGACATCTCAGGCATCCTGGAAGGAGGTATCTCAAACCCCTGAAAGGCTAAGAGTGGTAGAGGCCGAATTAGAATCGATGGAGTTCATGCTAAAAGCCCTGTCTCTGTCATGGGAGGGGCAGTCGAGGCACGAAGGAGATTCCAGCTCCACGCAATCATTCTCCATCCCCTCACCTGGACACCGGCGGAGCGGGGCCAGAGACGAAGCCGGGATGAATCTCCACCCCGCAGAGCCTGTCCATCAGTGTCCCCACCCCGAGACAGGAGAACTACTGTAACCTGGGGCCCAACCACTCAAACAGCCACTAATTCAGCTCCAACAGGAGCGGGGGTGAAAGACTTTTCTGTCAAGTTTGATGGGGATCCAACTAAGTTGTCTTTGTTCTTCACTAATGCAAAAAATTATATGAAACAGTTTGGACCCTGTTTCCCTTCCAAAGAGGCTAAAATAGCTGCCATTGCCACCAAGCTGAAGGGACGAGCGGCTGAGTGGTATGTTCAATTAAGCGAGGCTAGCTCCCCTGAGCTTGAGGATTTCGAGGAATTTATGTGGGCGTTAAAGCTGCACTTTGAAGATCCGCTAGCCAAAGCAAGAGCTAAAAGGGCACTGAAGGATCTTAGCCAGGGCCAACTGTCTGTAGCTGATTATGCCCTGGAGTTTAAGGCTTTAGCTGGGAAAATTACCGATTGGTCCCAGTCTACCTTAATAGAACGGTTTAAAGAGGGACTCAATAGGGACGTCCTGTGGTGGGTGTTGTGCAGAGAGGACCCAGAGACATTGTATGAGTGGATCTGTCTGGCCGGCAAGGCTGAGCATGCCCGGCATACCTACATGCAAACCAAGCGACCGGAAAGGCAACCAGCCACCATGAGGGGACTCTGAAGTGCCACAACTGCTGCCCGGCCAGGCTATAAAGCCTGGGAAGAGGAGAGAGATCGGCGCTATGCGAAGGGTCAGTGTCTCCGATGCGGAAAGGAAGGACACCGAGCAGCTGATTGCCCAAAAGTCAAGGCTGGAGACCGGGCGGGCAAACTGCCGGCCAAATCGCTGCCCTCATTGCGGCGGATGACGGCAGCCAAGGGGGCGGCTGACGCTGAAGAAGTACCCTACTTCTCGGGAGAGGTTGAAGATGACTCTAAGGAACCAGCGGGAAACGCCAGCCCACCTGCCTTGAAAAGCGCCTGCAGGCAGGTGGAGGAGGATGGGCACGAAAATGCTATGATGAGTGCTGACTGTCCAACTCCAGCAGTAAAAGTGAAATTGGGCTCCCGCACAAAGACTACAGAGGTCTGGGCTTTAGTTGACTCTGGGTGTTCCAGGTGTCTGATTCACCCTGATCTGGTTGCTGCTCTGGACCTGCCTAGCTTTCCCCTCCAGCAGCCTTTGATCTTCACACAGTTGGATGGTTCAACGGCGGCGGCGGCGGCGGCGGGGGGGGGCGGCAACCCATTTCACTGGAACTGTCGCAATGCAAATGGGCAGCCACCGTGAATCTTTAAAATTTGTAGTGGCCCCTGTTGGCAATCCCTTGGTAATTCTAGGGATTCCCTGGTTGACCTATCGAAACCCATATATAAACTGGGAACAGAACTCTGACTTTTAAGGATGGGTTTTACCAAGCCCCTACAGCGGACAGAGCTTCACGTGTGGGGGTTGGAAGGGCTGCAATCACCACACCGTGCCCTAGCTTGACACATTTAGAAGGCTTGCCAGATTGATACCAAGGCTTTGCAGACATCTTTGGGGAAATGGAAGCAGATCAGCTACCCCCCCATCAAAAAACTGACTGTGCAATAGAGTTGGTTCCCGATGCTCAATTGCCCAAGCTGAAAATTTATCCAATGACTCAGAAAGAGCTTGAGGCATTGCGGGACTTTATTGACAAAAACCTGTTAAGGGGGTTTATTGAACCTGCAAATTCCCCAGTTGGGGCCCCTGTGCTTTTCTGGGAAAAGAAGGATGGAACGCTTAGACTTTGTACGGACTATTGGGGGTTAAATTCCGTCTTGGTCTGCAACAAATATCCTGTGCCACTAATGAAAGATGTGTTAGCCCATTTGTCCAAGGGCAAGATTTTTTCCAAGCTCGACCTTCGTGAAGCCTATTTTCACATCCGCATACGAGATGGAGATGAATGGAAAACTGCTTTTAATTGCCCATTGGGTTCATTTCAGTACAAAGTCCTCCCTTTTGGGTTAGCAGGGGCGCCCGGGATCTTCATGCAATTGATTAATGAAGTGTTACATGATCATTTGTTTAAAGGGGTCCTGGTTTATTTAGACGATGTTCTCATTTACACTGAAACCAAGGAGGAACACAAACGCCTCCTCAAACAGGTGTTAAGTAAGCTTAGAGATGCCAAACTATGCCAAGCTTTCCAAATGTGAATTTCACAAAACCCAACTTGACTATCTAGGCTATAGGGTATCTGACAAAGACATTGAGATGGACCCTGAAAAAATTCAGGCGATTTTAAGTTGGGAACGCCCCCGCACCCAGAGGCAATTACAAAGTTTTTTAGGGTTCAGTAATTACTATCAACAGTTTATCCAGGGATTTGCTGAGATTGCTTTGCCCCTTACTGACTTACTACGTACCAAGGGTTTGGGAGAGACACGCAAGGTGAAAAATCCTGGGGCAGTGCTGAATTGGACACCTGAATGCCAGGCAGCATTCGAAAAGTTAAAAACCCTTTTCACTGCTGAGCCTATTTTACAGCACCCCGATCCTGACTGCCCCTTTGTGGTCCAGGTTGATGCTTCTGATTTCTCAATTGGGGCTCTATTGTTACAGAAAGATTCTGAAAATCACTTAAAACCCTGCGCTTATCTGTCCAGAAAATTTTCTGAAATGGAACGCCGGCGGCACGTTTGGGAAAAGGAGGCTTTTGCTGTAAAAGCTGCTTTGGAAGCCTGGCGTCACCTCCTGGAAGGCGCTAAATGCCATTTCGAGGTTTGGACCGATCACAGGAATTTGGAAGCCCTCCGCACCCCCCAGCATCTTAGTCCTAAACAAATTCGCTGGGCTCAATTTTTCAGTCGCTTTGACTTCTAGTTAAAAACTTTCTGGCCGATGCTTTGTCACGTTTGCCTCAGGACTCTGACCACGTGGCGGATATAGTTGGGACTGTTCTCACTGAACCACAACTGGGCTTGGTTGCTGTCACCCGGAGCCAGACCCGTGCGCAGGCATCCCCACCCCCAGCTCCGTCTGGGAAGCGGAAAATGCAAGTTCCTTGTCAGTTACAAAAGGACTTTCTCCAGGCACTGAAATCTGATGCTTGGTTGCTAGCTAATAGAGACAATGTTTCCTTTGAAAACAGTCTGGCATGGGTGGAACAACGCCTTTATGTGCCTGAAGCTTTGAGGGCTGATATCTTGCAGCGTTCCCATGATGACAAACTTGCTGGACACTGTGGTTTTGTCAAAACCTTGCATTTGGTTTGCCGTCAATTTTGGTGGCCAACTTTAAGGCGTGATATAAAAGACTATGTTGCTTCTTGTCCTGTTTGTGCCATCTCAAAGCAGAAAGGGGGTAAGCCACAGGGGCTCCTGCAGCCAGTAGCCAGCCCATCCTGTCCCTGGGAGGAGATTTCTATGGACTTTATTGTGGACCTGCCTCCCAGTCAGAAGAAAACTGTCATTTGGGTTGTAAAGGATTTTTTCTCCAAACAAGCCCATTTCATTCCGTGTGCGTCCATCCCGTCGGCCCCACAATTGGCCCGCCTCTTTCTCATCCACATCTACCGTCTCCACGGTAGCCCCTCCTGTTTGGTGAGTGACCACGGGACACAGTTCACTTCCCAGTTTTGGAAATCATTTTTAAAATTGATTGGCACCAAACAGGCGTTGTCCACATTGTCACATCCTGAGACTGACGGATCTACGGAGGTTTTGAACTCTACCCTTGAACAATTCCTAAGGGCATACATAAATTACCATCAAGACAACTGGGTTGACTTGTTGCCCTTTGCTGAGGTGGCTTACAACAATGCTGTCCATCAGAGCACTGGGCATACCCGTTTTCGTGTGGTTTCTGATCATGACTTTGTTCCCATCCCTGAGCTGCCACAAACACCTCCCCAGTCCTGTTCTGCCTCTGACTGGGCTGCTCAGCTGGCTGATTCCTGGCCGGTGATTCAGCAGGCTTTGGCTGATGCCCAGTCTGCTTACAAATTCCAAGCTGATAAACACCATTCTCTGCAACATGATTTCAATATTGGGAATCAGGTTTATCTCTCTACCAAATTTATAAAGTCCCCACAGCCATCGAAAAAACTTGCTCCCAAATTCATTGGTCCTTTCCCTATTGTTGGTATTGTCAATCCAGTTACTGTTAAGTTGGATTTGCCTCACAATTTGAAATGCTTGCACCTTGTTTTCCATTGCAGCTTGCTCAAGCCTGTCCACCACTCCTCCCGCTGGCATCCCCAACCTCCTCCTCCTGCTCCGATCATGATTGACGGCCAACAGCACTTTGAGGTCAAGGAGGTCGTTGATTCTCACAAGCTTTGCGGCACCCTCCAGTATCTGGTCCGATGGAAACACTTTCCTCATCCTGAATGGGTGCCTGCTCGCCACGTTAATGCTCCTGATTTAGTTAACTGTTTCCACTTAGCTTACCCTTTGAAGCCTGCCGCTTAGACTTTTCTTTCTTTTGGGGGGGTGGTATGTCATGTTCACTGTTTCAGTGTGCACTGTACATCGTAACCTTTCACATGCCATGGTGCTGACGCGCGTTTATGGTGGGAGGGAGCTGCTGTGAAACATTGTGCCAAGCTCTGCATCTGTGGAATGTGTTTGGGTTATGTGGTCTACTCAAGGACTTTCCCCGCGGACCCTCAGGAGCCGTTAGGAGCACCTGGGATTGTGAGCCTGGGAAGATTCTACGAGGGGAGGGATCTCATTTGTACTGAGGGTTTTTTAGTTTGCATTTGGCGCGCTTTTTCCATTCTCAGCTTTCTTTGTGATCCTGCATACTATTCTTTAATAAATCAGATATCTTTATGAACCTGTTCATGAGTCTGATGGTGTTTTAGGATAGGCAATCATTACAATAAGGCCCTGAACAATTGGGGGCAAGAATATTGGATGGACTGACTTTGTAATTTCAGGCTTGGTCCATTTCTTCCTTTGTTGGAGGAGGTCCTCCTGCATGTGCCTAGAACTGCAAGATGCCATTACGCTTGCCTGTTGGTGAGCATTCCCTGCGATAAGAACTTTACTCTGGAATGCTTTCTGTCCGGAAATTCATGAGACACCTATTGTTACCTACGGTAGGAAGCTGTTGAAGATCTGTATCTTCACCCAAGTCTTCTCTGTGTGAAAGTTAGATAAGTCTGTTTTTCCTTTCCTTTATTACTATATGTTTTGGTCTATTTTATATTATATTTTGTATTCTTTAAATTGGCTTTCAGATGCTTTTGTATAAGAAGCACTATAAACATATATTAATAAAAATTTTACAGTTGTCCTATGCATTCCAATTTTCATTTTTGTTGGAAATTAAGAAAAAAGAAAAATGCTGCAGGCTGTATTGAATAATGAAGACTGCCCTCTTGCTGAACATAGCTTCTGCTTCTTTTCCTTTTTTTCTTTGAAATAACAGGGAGTGACAGATGTACTGTGTGAAGCATGCAGTCAGTTAGGATGGAAGATGCCAACAAAGATCCAAGTAGAAGCTATTCCAGTTGCACTCCAAGGTGAGTGTGATTCTGGGACCTGCAATTTAAGGAAAAGGAGAGACTATAGTACAGATAGATTCCATGTGTTACTCAGAACAATGTGATTACCAGGTGTCTGCATTTCCAACTCTGTGAACTAGGCTAAACTGCAAGGCATCCTTTATTTATTTATGGGACCTTGCCACATCCTCCCATTATTTAGTCTAACCCTGAATTAATGGAAGGATAAATATAATTTTTAAGGTTTCTTTGATATATGACAGAAGAGCCAAATGCTTCAGTAAGTGAAAAAGAACAGTCTTACTTCTGGTGCTCTGTTTTCACGCTTACTCATCTAATGTTTTCTGAAAATGCTTTCCATAATTACTTTTGGTTCTGTCCATCTGTACAATGTTGCATTTTTTTTCCCCTTTGGCATTGAATATGACACAATTCTTTTCTCACAGGTCGGGACATCATTGGCTTAGCAGAGACAGGATCTGGAAAAACAGGGGCATTTGCTTTGCCTATCCTTCAGGCATTATTAGAAACTCCCCAGCGCTTCTTTGCTCTGGTACTCACACCCACCCGAGAGTTAGCCTTTCAGATCTCTGAACAGTTTGAGGCTCTTGGATCTTCCATTGGTGTCCAGAGTGGTAAGTGGTGTGGCTACAAGGCTTCAAATGAGCATAAAACATTGTGAAGCTTAAGAGAATAAGGAGGTGCAAAAGCATGTCCTTTTTAAAAAAGTTTATGCTAGATTTAAGAAATGTATAATATTCTAGCTGCCAAGTAAGAACTTTGGTATGTCTCTACCAGCCTTTAAATAATCCACAAAAATGACTAGTTTCCATTTTTTTTTTATTAGCCTACATGTTTATGCTGGCTTCAGAGAAGGCTTCTATTCTGTAGCCTTTTGACAGATTATGAGAAAATATTGGCTTCCTTAATCTCTGGAAAAAATGGCTTGTTTTCTTCTGCATCTGTCATGGAAATCACAGGCTGTTGATGGAGTAACAGAATAAACTGTCCCAATTCTTACTCCTCTGCATTGGATCACTGGTTGTTTAGGGCTTTCAGGATAATTGCTAATAGAAGGCTGATCTGATAAAACTAAAAGTTTGGCAAAACCATTAAAAAGGGAAATGGAAAAAAATGGAAGATGGGATTGTACTGTTTCCAAGTTGTTACTTTTCCTGTGTATGATCATGCAAATTAAAAGTGTTGAATGTGGCTATTTTTTTCAATTCCATAAATCTGGTGCTGTTTTTTCAGTTTCAAGTTCATTATTTTTCTTGGGTATGTTCTTGTGCATGTGTAGCTTCTCTTAAAATGTATAATGATAAGTTGGCTTGGGAGGAGCTTTGCATGATACTGTGTACAATTCAAAACAGAAGCTTTGCTGCCTGAAGTAAATGCTGGTAAGCACTCCACAATGCTAATGTAAGGTTGTTGCTGTTACAGCATCTCCTGGACATAGATGTGGAGGTACCCATAATGCTATTTCCATTCTGGCTATTCAGTGTTATGCAAATACAGAAAAAGACTAACATGGTGAGCAAAAGTATTTAAAGGCAAAGATGGAAAAGAGAAAAGCAAAGATTACTTCTACTTTATACCAACAGTATTCATTACACTTCTCCATAACTTTCAATCCTCGCAAACTATCCTTTCCTTGTTTCCACCTCCAAATATGCTTCATATATCACCTTTTTTTTTCTTTAAATTTCTCACTTCTCATCAGTTCTATTCAACCATGATTTTCTTGGACTTCTTCCTCCTCTTGACTTCTTCCCTCTTCCTTCAAATTCTTGTTTTGCTATTTGATCGTCCTTCATTTCCTGTGTATCACCTATTCATGTCAACATACCTTTTCATTCTGGCATAAAATGTGTATTGAATTCTCATTCATTCTTGAGCTTATCTGTATTTGTTTTACCACTCAGTGCTTCTTAAATATGCCATTCCTACTGTTCTTGTACACAGCATTTTAGTGTATTTTGACAAATAATTCAATGTGATATATTGCAAATATTGCAATACATTTCTACCAGTATTTGCATATCTTAACATTTCTTCATTCATTTTTCCATCTTTACTAAACATTCTACCAAGATACACAGATTCGTGTTTTTTAATCATATACATATAATTTGCAACTATTTGCTCTGTTTTCCTGTTGAACACAAGTCTGTACTTCCCATTGCATCATAATGTCTGTCTAATGTTCACTGCAAATTATTTGGATTTTCAACTGACAATATAGCAGATACATACTTATTCATATCCCTGAGGCAGACTATTAGGGTAGGGGTTGAATAGAGTTGTGGTTGACTTGCTGAAGTGATTCAGCAAGCCATTGTTTGTATTATGTGTAAGCCATTATTTAATTTTCCTTTTCTTTCCTAAGCTGTTATTGTTGGAGGAATTGACATGATGTCCCAATCTCTGGCCCTAGCCAAGAAGCCCCATGTAATAATTGGTAAGGAACTAGCCTACAGTGAGATCTTATGAAAATGGTGAGATACTGAAAAAGGGTTAGAAGGGATGTAATTGACCATCTGCTGCACCCACAATTAGCTTCCCATCTCTTGCCTTGCCAGTTTAATGCTCCCTGAGTCCAATTAATTAGTTACTGGTCTTGTATTTTAAAACTAGCAATTGGGAGAACATATCTGACACAATGACTTGTAACATCCTTTTGGGTGCTGTGTTTGCTTTGAGTCTCTAGTTGTTAATTCCTCTAATTCATTATATTCCACTTTGATAAATTAATTTCCCTGTGAACAACAGTAACTGATACATGCTTTTTGGATAGCATTGCTTCATCAAATTTATCATTTAGCTTTAGAATGAATCGATTAGCCACCTTGTCTGTTCTCTTGCCTATGAGACCAACTCTTTTAAAATATACTCCTGATTTAGGAAAAATACCTGTGTTGCTGGGATTCAACTGGTCATGTCATTTCAGACCTATGTAGGACTCTGGCTTGATCCATACTCCTCAGAATATGTTTTGCAAGGCTTTTTGGCAGAGGGAAGCAATTATCCTTTGACAGCTGACAAATATGAGTGGTTGAAGCTAAATGACAGCAGTACTCCATATACTCAGCCCAGTCTCTTCTCTCTATACTTAACTGAGCAAAATTATTTTGGCTGTTAACCATTTACAACACTCTTTCTCCTGGTAGCTACACCTGGTCGCCTTATTGATCATCTTGAGAATACAAAGGGTTTCAATCTTAGAGCTCTGAAATACCTAGTTATGGATGAAGCTGATCGGATCCTCAACATGGATTTTGAAACAGAGGTGAGATGCGCCCATCCCTGCCATTTTGAATGGTTCATTGAACTGTTAAGCAGGTGGTATTTTTCAGAAATATGGTTCCAAAATATTCACATACATTCATGGGACCTGTTTCAGCTTCCCTTCCTGATATTGTATGCATATCCTATATTCTCTTGGTCACTTAGAGGTAGCTGCTTGGAAAATAAGTTTATTAAATTCCTGTGGATATGGCCCTTCCCAGTGCATCCTTGCTAAACTGGATCTTCTGACAGGATGTTTTTTGGTTGCTAAATGCATCACTCCTTGCTGAGGAGTAGTGGAATGACTTGACTTAAATGGAAGCCACAGAGCAAGAACCTTCTATCAGGTATCCCTGGTGTAGGTTTGCATGCATACATGCACATTAATCAGTGTTCTATTCTTTTGCATTTCATTTGCTCTCTCTCTCTTCACAGGTAGATAAGATCCTGAAAGTAATTCCCAGAGATAGGAAGACATTTCTCTTTTCTGCTACAATGACTAAAAAGGTGTGAGGCAGCTTGACACTTTGCATTTGTTTAGGGGAGTTGGGCAGAATTGAGAGGTAGAGCTGTAGTAGAATTATTGTCTGAAAACTTAAATTTAATCCTCAGGTGCAAAAACTCCAGCGTGCAGCCCTTAAAGACCCTGTTAAATGTGCAGTGTCATCAAAGTATCAGACAGTTGAAAAACTTCAGCAATACTATATTTTTATTCCTTCCAAGTTCAAGGTAATTTAATTTTCCCTCTTGTTTTGGACTTTCTCTACTACCCCTTTCCCTGTCAAATTTCCTGATTCAAGTTCCTTTTCTGATACTCTTAGGATAGTTATCTTGTGTATATTCTGAATGAACTTGCTGGCAACTCATTCATGATATTCTGCAGTACATGCAACAATACTCAGAGGACGGCGCTCTTGCTTCGAAATTTGGGCTTTACTGCTATTCCCCTCCATGGACAGATGAGCCAGGTACAGGTTGACATGCTTGCAAGCAAATGTCTAGATTACTGTATGAAATAAATATATTGTAATAGCAAATAAATATGTATGCATCCTCAAACATGTTTTCCTTTCAATATTTTTATTGAAATATGTGATTGTGTATGGCATGTCAGAAAACTGTGATTAATAAATAGTGAAAGCTTTCAGACCTTCAACTTTGCCATGCTAAACGAGGTGAAAAAACATAAGTGCATGCTAACTAGCTCTTTTGTCCCTCTAGAATAAACGATTAGGGTCACTGAACAAATTCAAGGCGAAAGCACGTTCCATCTTGTTGGCTACTGATGTTGCAAGTAGAGGCCTTGACATCCCCCATGTTGATGTAGTGATAAACTTTGACATTCCTACCCATTCCAAGGTGAGCTGTAAAAGATGTTAGCTGAGATATGACTCTGCTGCCTAGAATTTCAAAGGTGTCATCATGGAATTTGAAACTGAGTTTGTCCACCCAGTAAGAACTTCTTGTGAAGGCTTGCTGTGTGAGGTCTGGGGGACATGAAACAGACAGCAGGGCTTTTCTCTTGTGGCCCCCATCTTATGGTATTATTTGCCCTCGCAAGTTCCTGTAGTTCCTTCTCTCTTGGCATTTTGTAAGGTCATTGGAGCAACTCTGTTCTACTGTGCCTTTAATCCTACTTGATTATTTAGGGACATTCATCTTGGAGGTGGATTTAATGTTGTTGTTTTTCATGTTTCTGTTCTTTGTACACTGCTCAGAGTTTGTGGATTGGGGTGAATCACAAAAGATTTGTAAAATAAATAGATCAGAAGGAAGGGGCAACTCTTGGCCCTATTCTTCCATGATTACAAAGATTATGGAGTTGTGAAGCACTGAGTGGTATTAAAGCTCAGAAGGATAAAAGGTAGTCAGCAAGAGGTTGAGTGGAAGAGTGAGAGTTACAGGGATAGGGAATTAGTATTATAGATATGGTGCAGTGATGGTGGGTTGATGGAACTTCACCACTTTTGGTGATGGCAGCAGCTCCAGAATGGATCTCTCCTCTTGGAATCTCAGGTGACAGCAGTGGCCAGATATGCCTTTACAATTTTGTACTGAGCACCTGCTTTTTGAGTTGTGCTTATTCCTTCTTAGGGAGTTAGCTTGTTTTCCTTCTTACCAGCTTTCAGAAAACTGGTGAAGAACATCTCTTTTTAAGAGTTCTTCTCTGAACTGGCTTCCTTTATCTGGAGAACTGTCTGTTTTAATAGTTGATGTTTGTGATTCAAAAGTTTTGTTTTGGAGACAATTTATTTTAGTGCCTCTCCTGTGACCACCATTTTGTTCTGTTACTTACACTGGATTCCTTTCAGGATTACATTCATCGAGTAGGGAGAACAGCTCGAGCTGGACGATCTGGTAAATCAATCACCTTTGTGACACAGTAAGTTACTGTTCTGTGCTACTCCAGCTGTACCACCACCAGAATTTCTGTATTCCAACGCAGTGATTTCCAGTTACAGGGTCTTGGGGACCACAGTTATTTCAAGCCCGCAATATGCAGTAAACATGGGGAAAAAACATACCCTCCCCTGCTCAGTTTGAAGGAGATTTGAGGGAACAGCACCTGAGTTGGGGTCATTCCTCCTTCCTTCCGGTGCCAGATTTCCCTTCCCCCGGCATACATAATGTAAGCATAGTTTTTCCTAACATTATTAAACTCCATAATAAACAGCATTATGCCTGGCTGCAGTCTCTGTAAACTGCCCATTGGAGAGCGAAGCTGTCCTTCTGAATGCGCACATAGATGAGCACCTAGCCTGCCTAGTATTTGCATGGAGAATCTTCCAGAAAGCCCATGGTTTATAGTATTATTTGCTCTGCCCTTATATGACACTGAAGTCTAGAATAGTTTTGGCTGTGTATTGAAACTCAGAGGGCCCTTTCAGGGCTGTGTCGTACTTTTTCTGTATGGTGGAGAAAGTGCTGGTTTTTTTTAAAAAAAAAAGATTGAGAGGAAGAAATAGTAAAATGAATCAATAGTATAAAAACATTGCTGAATTCGTTGCTTTTGACACTCACATCAACTAATTGACAGGGAATTAATTAAGATGAGATTCTTCAGGGAAATCTTTTGTTCTCTTCTAGGTATGATGTGGAGCTCTTCCAGCGCATTGAGCACCTGATTGGCAAAAAGCTGCCAGCATTTCCCACCCAAGAAGAAGAGGTCATGATGTTGACCGAGCGTGTGGCTGAAGCCCAGAGATTTGCTCGCATGGTAGGCTGTTTTAAAGCTGGGTCTGGGTTTGTTTAATGTAGAAATGTGGCTGTTGCACCCATGATTGTGAGAACAATATTAGGGTTTAAACAGCCTCAAGTATATTGCTTGGGCAGTCAAATTCCAAACGAGGCTGTTTACTTCAAGAGACTGAGATGTTCTCCTTGGATTCTTGTATGGAGAGCTGCATTGCATACCCTCATTGTTGTCGGTGTCCTTTTTTATTTTTCTTCAAAATTAAAATGTAACCCCATTAACTCAGGGATAACCCTAAAGGGTCTATTGCTTTTGCTGCCACTACCAAACCCTTTCCTAATTTGGAAATTATTTCCTTCTTCACCTCTATTTTTCATATAGATCTGGAATGTGGGGAAGATACAGAACAGCATGATCACTTTGTTAATGTTAACAAGGAGTATCTGAATGCAAATTCACATGCCAAAAGAATGTTTGTTTAATATTTTCAGCGCTCTTTATCTTTTTTTTTTTTTGGAATAAATTTTATTACATTTCAAGAGAAAAATAAAAATACAAAAAACAAAAAACTACAAAGAAGAGAAAAAAACTAAGAAAGTGCAAAAATACAAAAGAGATTTTGTTTTCAATTTTACAAAAAGACTTGGCTTCCTACTCTAAACAGCAAGGATATACAAAAATTTCAACTATCAATCTCTTACTCTATATTAAACACAAAACATCACATTATTTCTATAAATCATTCTACTTTAAAACTTAATAAAAATCACTAAGTACAGTTGCTCCTCCCCCTTATATTAAAATAGAGAAAAATTCATATAAACCTTAACCCTCTTTCTCCCCTCCAAAAAATAAAAGTGCTCTTTATCTTCTTGATTGCCTCAGTGATTGATTTCCTTAGAAGTCTTGTGATACCCAGAGGCCCTCCTGTGGGGGGTGGGGGGAGATGGGCGGTGATAAAAATCTAATAAATAAATAAAATAAATACTGCCCTCCTGTTTTCTTTGCAGGAATTGCGGCAACAAGGGGAAAAGAAGAAACGCTCTCGAGAAGAGACAAATGATGATGATGATGCAGAAGGAGCGTTGGGAGTCAGGAACAAAGTTGCTGGTGGAAAAAAGAAAAAATGGAAAGTTGAGAAATAAATATCATCAGACTGTATTTCTCCATATTTTTATGCAGTTTGGAATCTTGGAATCGTCAGTCCAACATTATCAGAATGACTTTATGGGCTGTTATGGAGAGCATCTCAGCAAATTTAGCAGTCTAACTTCATGGATACTAGAAATGATTCTCCTTGCAAGCTTGGGAAACCTCTCTTACCATTAGAGGAGTCTTTTTATTCTCCAGCAGCAGTTGTGCAGCATTCCTCTGAAGAAAGCAAGAGAGAACAGGTTCCGTATATTCTTACTGGACAGTGGAATTGGGAATATGACAGAAGCTTTTCACTCTGCTGCCACCCAAGTTACAGTGAATATTTTTTACAGCCCATATTTTATTTAATAAGATAATTTGCAAAAACATTGGGGGGGGGGAAGAAAACTAATGTATTATAATGTTCAAGATGTGTCAGCAAATACCAGACTGTAATGAGATTCTTGAATTTAAAAGGAAGGACTTGATAGAAGAATTAAAATAAAGTCTGCTAAAATCAGTATTTGCTTATTCAGATAATTGTTGTGCTACAGTTGCAACTTCTAAGTTTCCTTTCTCAGGTTATCTGAAATTCAGCCATCTTTATTTGCCTCAGTCTATTACGAATGCATCTGTAGACTTTGCACTATATTAACCTCACCAGACAGCCTTTATAAGCAGTGTTTCTCAACCTTGGGAACTTTAAGATGTGTGGACCTCAACTTCTAGAATTCTCCATGGCTGGTTGGAGAATTCTGGGAGTTGAAGTCCACACATCTTAAAGTTCTCAAGGTTGAGAAACACTGCTTTATAGTAAAGAAGTTCCATAAGCTGATGGTTTTTTTTTCCTTCTTCAGGTCATTCCTGAAGCAATTCTACCTAACAGCCAACATCGAGGCACTCTTCTTGCACATAAGATCTATGCCAGAGTGAATGGTCTGTAACAGATTGGTTGCTTATAAAGCAGACATCCACAGCCATGCCCAGGGATTAGAATGAGAGAGCATTGTTGCAAGTTAGAAATCATCTTCTGTCGTGGTTCTTCCACTGTGGCCCATTTCCTGTAGGTGACTATGAAAAGAGACTTCACCCAAGCGTAGCATATAATCAGATAACCGATTGATTCATTGGAATTTGAAAGCATTCGTTTTATATCCCCTGTTGAGAACATAGCTTCAGCCCTCGGAACTGTGTTTTACCTGTTTTGCGGGGGGCAATAGCCACCCAATGGGGGGATCCCAGAGATATAATGAATAACCGATGCCAGGACTACAGTAACATACAAAACTTTGTAAAGTAGGAGGAGCAACATATTTACATAGGGGAGCTCTCATCCCAATCAGCCATGACAGACAGCGGCAGGAGAGGCACCTCGTCACCACATGTCTGTCCTTGTGGGTTCTTTAACATCCAGGTTTATAGTCCTGGGCTCCCCTTCCCATCTGGTGCCAGGAAATGGTGAGATTGACCATAAGATTGACATTTGTGTATTCATATCAGGAAAAGTTTCTGGGTGGGAATGGGAGGTCCTGTTCCCCAAGCTGCCTGCAATAAATCTATTCATGGGAAAGGGAAGCTAGTTATGTGATCAAGGGGAGTGAAGGGTTAATCACACTGACAGCAGAAATGGAAAGCTAATTGCTTAGAAAAGGGGAGGCCGCACGCTCCTTCTCTCCTGAGCCTGGTGTCTTCCTGCTTCTTCCAAGGAAGAGACTAGCTTGGCTAGTAAAACAATTATGGCTCTGATCAGACTTGCAGAATAATTTTCACAACAATCTGATATTTTCATTTACGTTTTTGATCCAGGTCATTTTACAGTAATAGATTATGAAATTTAAATTTTTACATTTTTGCTGTTACCACAAAGCTTATGAGAGGGAGAGAAGTCTGTATATAGCAAGGATTTGTGTGTTACTTATGCCATATCCTAATGGGCACTACTCTTCCAACCTGGGAATAAACAGCCATCCATAATCACAGGAAAAAAAATAATGGTCATAACAAAGCAAAATTTCTCCACTAGCAGTAGAAGCAGTTTCTTATTTCATACATGTGCTGATGGGGTTTGGTAGAGGCTGCGTGGGAAACAAATCCTGGGTTTGGGGTGGAGAATTTTTTCAAAATAGCCAGATACATAGATTCAGTATATGGCTGTTTTGGAAAAAAAACAAACTCTGGGGAATTATTAGAATTTAATCATACTTTGCATCTCCAAAAGCATATTATAGAGCAAGAAAACTTGCAGAAGAGGACAACCAAAATGGTAAATGATCTTCAGCAATGTCCCTTTGAGAAAATTTGGTGGTTTGTGACTATAGCAAAAATAGGCAGGTGAAGAAAGGATTGTATGAAAACATGCATGGTATGGAGATGTTTTCCTCACAACATCAGAGCCCAGGATCATTTAGAAAAGTGGAGGAAGAATGTGAACTGACAAGCACCCTTCATAAGAGTTCTTTCTAGAACTTGTGTCTGCAAGGCATAATAGCTGAGAATTGAAGTGACTCTAAAGGATGTGGGTCTCCCTTGCTGTGAATCTGTCCTATCAGTAACTCATAGGAGCTAAATGGTTACCATCAGTATCAGGAACACTATACCTCCCAGTGCCAGTTATAGGGAAGTATAACTTACTCAGATAATTTCTAAGTTGTCCAAATTCACCAGACCCAGTAGCTCACAGAATATGCAAAAATACACATGTGATCTAAAACATCACAAACAATGAAATCCATACAAATTAAATAAGGGTAAAAAAAGGGTTTTTTAAAATTAAAATCTAATGAAAGTCAGTTAAAATAGCATCAGCTGTACAAAATAAAAATGTATGCCCTAAATGCATGGCAGAAGAGCACCATTTAAGCTATGGGCTTTTGAAGGCATTGTTGAAGGCAAAGGGGTGGGATGGTGGAAGAGTGAAATGGGAAGTCACCAGCAGTGAATTATAGATAGTGTCTGGTAAAAAAAACAGTTGTTGGGTGTGATGTAGTCTTGTTCTGATGAGATGATGGTTCATACATCCTACCAAATTATAAGATGTGCTATTTGAGATGACTCCTGATACAACAACCTAGCTATTGTGGTTTATTCATTTTTTAAAAAAATATAGATTCAATGTGAAGACTGACTCTAGGGATAGTATATATTTGCTTTTTAATCTGTGAGAAATAGGCTTCATACTAAGACAGGATTTTTAAACAAGATTGGTTGCCACAAAATGCTAAGTAAGCCATCATGGAAGGGTAACATGCAATGGCTTTGTAGTTTTATGTGAACCAGGCCATTGCTAAATCATCTAATAAATTGTATTTCAGTTGTTTTGTGCTGGATCAGTGCTATCTGCATTGATGGAGGATGACCAGCTTGAAGAAATTGAAGTAAAATTCCCTGAGGGCAAGATTGTGCTTTGAATGCTACCACTTAACAGTCCTTTCTTCTGTAGAAAAATCTGATCTTAATACTCAGAGCAATCTTTATTTCAGCAATAAAATTTGGGACAGCTGTTTACATACCTGGAGTAAGAATTCTTTGCCCATCCATTGCAAATCACCCAGGGATCTACCAGTAATTTATGCTTTCCATTATCTGATATATTAGATTTCTACCTGTCTTTCAATAAAATTTATTTTATTTATTTAGAAACTTACATGGCCATCTATCTTATACAAGATAATTCTAGGCAGCTCACAACAATATTAAATAAAAACAGAATAAGTAAAACAAACCAACTCCACAACAGCACCAAAATGGCTTCTATATATTTAAAACTTCGAGTATACATTTCCCCCCAAACTTTATTGTGTATTAATTCTTTTAAAAAAAAAAGTTTCCCACAGGCACTAAGTGGGAGCAAGTAAGCATCACACACACCCCCCCCCGTGGACTTTCATAAAAAAGATATATTGGGAGTTGTATGTCCTTTACGTTTCATTTATAGGCAGAAGTTATTGACCATCTTAAGACTAGCACAGCTGTAAGAGAACAGTGTCTTAGACTGGTACATTATGTTTAGCAGAACTTCTATCAATGTTCTGGCAAAAGATGGTCAAAATATTTACATATATTCTCTTTCTTTTGCAAACTCTTTTGCTGGGATATCTGTTGGTTAAATGCTGTAGGCTGGAATGATACTTCAAGGTTAATGATTCCCAGATGCCTGAAACTGCAGAGCAAATTATGCAAACTACCTTAAAAATGCTTGGGCAAATAAGATACTTTAACCTGGGCTAAAAATGCATTCCAGAGACAAGATGCTACCACAAAGCTTCTACAAAGCTTCCCATAGCAAAACAACAAGGGTTTCCTCTGAGCGTTTTAAGAGCCACTTGAGCTTTGAAAATACTGTCTTTAACTGCATGTTGCACAGGAAGAGCAATACATAAAGAAGAAAACATCTCTTTTTTTAAATGACCCAGTGTACTTTGACCAGCTGAATGGATTTATTTCTTCCCTTCCTCCCTCTTGTCTTATCTTTAAATGTGTGTCCTCCTAGGCTGTTTTGACATACAACTAACTATACAGATTGAGCACTTGAAAACCACATGTTGTTACACCCACATTCTTAACAGTGGCCCCACCTGCTAAAGGTATGTGCATTTTTTTGACTAAAAATATTTCTTTTCTCCTGCCTCCAGTTTCAGTGCTAAGAATTTGTTCATGTGAACAAGTCATAGGACAGTCAACAAGTCTAAAGAGTCTTAAAAGACTTCTAGACAGACTAATAAATATGGGTACAAAGAGGTTCACATTAGTGTCTGCATATAGGAGATTTTTGTTGTGAGAATTCCAACAAACAAATAGTGAAGGAAAAAAAAAGGATTCTATAGAGGAAATAATTTAGGAAGGTTTTTAAAAGATTTTTTTTATCCTGCCTTTATTATTTTTATAAATAACTCAAGGCAGGGAACATACCAATACTCCTTCCTCCTTCTGTTTTCCCCACAACAACAACCTTGTGAGGTGAGTTGACCAAACTGGCTGGGGAATTCTGGGAGCTGAAGTCCACACATCTGAAAGCTGCCAGGCTTGAGAAACTCTAATCCAGACAGATGGATGCTTAGCCTCTGTATGAGCATGTCCAGTGAAGGGAGCCCACCATCTTTCCAGGTAATTGGCTCTTCAGTCAAGCTGTGCTCACTCTTAAGGGATTTTTTTCCTAATGACATTCCTATACAGTCCTTTTACAAAACTCAGTTTGTTTTTGTCCTCCTTCCTCTCCATCCCTTTTCTTTATATGTCTTGATCAGGGGCATCTGCAGGATATATGTATGTATCAAAAAAAAGTCAAGATGGTGGCACCCCTATGTGATTGAAGCCCTGTCTCTTTTTTAAAAGCCCCTCCAATGCCCCTGGTCTCAAGCTTTAGTTTGTAATTCTTAGGGTTATGTCTTTCTTCCTTCTGATATTTGTAAGCTGGTCTGCAAGCCTTTTCATGGGAAGAGTGGGGCAAAAATGTGTTAAATAAATACATGCTGTCCAAGTACTCCTGCATAATTATAATGTAACACGGAGGATACCTAACCTGGAGGGTAGAGTTGATCTTCCACCAATCACCAGATTTACTTTCAAACCCACCTTCCAAGTAAGGAACCATCCCTAACTTGACAGAATTTGGAATATTTTATTAAATGAACTTACTTGGTTTGACCTTTTCCTCTTCAGTGTAGGATTTAATTTGTGCCTGGGCAGACTCAGATTTGGATAATACATCTGCTTTCAGTACCATGGCTCAATCATGTAATAAATGAGGGGTGTGAATGTTTATCTGGACTGAAGGCTGTTGGGCATTTGAGTGGTGTGCCAGGATTTCACTTGAAAAAATGAGGAGGGGCAGGACAAAAGTTAAAATTGATTTGATGAGATTTATCTTTAAATTGAATTAAAATTCAATATATTGACTGTGATTACTGTCCTGCCATTAAACAATTATCATTTGGAGTTTTAGAGGTCTCTGCAGGCTACACTCAAGGCTTCTGTGGCCCCAGATAGCCCTGGCATCTCAGATATCCTTCTGTCATAGAGGAAGTTGCAAAGACCATTTTCCTTGTCAGGGGTGAATGACAGAAAGAAAGGTTAGGAGAGCTTTTAGAGAACAGCAAAAGTGTTGAGCACCAATATTTCTAGTAGGCTGTGAAAAAGAGCCACACTGATTTTTTTTAAAGGAGTAAGGGTGATTCAGAATATTGCTACTTCTCTTTATGCCAGTATCAGGGAAACATTCCCAGCATGTCTTCTACTCAGCTGAACTGTTCTTATAATCAACTCCTTTTCTTTCTCAGCATTATTCTTCTGTATGTCTCTATAATTATTCCGAGCTTTTCAAACATATTCAGTAATTACTTTTGCTAAATGCCATGTGTACACTGCCTACTGATATGATTTTTTTTTAAAAAAGGGATAAATTTTCAGTCCCTTTCTGCCTTTGTTCCTAGTTCCAAATTGTCAACTTGATTAAACTAGCAAGTAGTCTACTTGATTAAACCAGATGGTTTTGCTCCAGTGATTTCAACAGGCTTGATAAACTTTAAAAATAACAAGACAAGTTTGGCTGATTTGTGACTTGGTATGTAAACAGAAGGCTTTTTGCCACCAATATTCTGCCTGGAGTGCAAAGGTGGGCATACTTAATTCCATCTCATAAATCTTGAAAATCCTCACAATCCTGCTTTCTAGGACTATCTGAGTGGATAGACCCTTCTCTTAGGAAAGGGGAATTAGTGGGATAGGGAGGGAAGTACGAACAAAGGGCTGACTGTGAAGCTCTTGTTTTTCAAAAGTTCAGTTTCAGAAGATGCCAGGTATGGCACTCTTAAGATTCCATTTCGTTGCAAACTGCCTGTTAGCCATTTGACCTGGCAGCAGAGCTGTAGTGGGGAGAGACTATATCACTTCGCCAAGATTTTTAGGCTATGCTTTATCTACACAGCTATGTGAGCTCTGATAAAGATTCCTTGGTTTCTCTGAATGCTGGATGCTGCAAAAAGTGCCTCCAAGGGATGCCCCCTAACTTTTAAAATTCCAAAATAAATTCCAAAATATATTTGTTAAGCCTATGAATTTTTAAACATAGGGTTTTGACATTAAAACAAGTCTCCACCCTGTTCCCCAAAGCTGAAAAATATAGCCCTAGCTGTTCTGACAATGCCATCATAGTCAATGCCATGCTCAGTTGCCTAGCTCTGGTTTAAAAAATAAGCTTGTCTCCTAAAGCTATTCAGTTAAACGTAGAACTGGCATTTGACCAGTCAAACAAAGCATGGCCAATTGGACAAAAATAAAGAAGAATCTAAAAATATAAGTTTAGGGCAAAGCTTTCACAACTCTTCTGAAGCAGGGAAACCAGGGAACAAAGCACTGAAAGTGGAAAATGAAGAGTACGTAGAAAGTTACCGAGAAAACCGGCTGCTGCTTTCCATCCTAAGCTGTCTTAAGCCCTTTTGAGTAGATGGTCTGCAGCCCTTCCTTCCAAGCTAGTGACAGCCATACAGGAGATGATGGATTATGGTTGGATGGGTGGATAGATGGACACACACTTGTTTGTAAGATGTTGCAAAACCCTTCAGGGCTTTTGCTGCAAGCACCTGCTGTGGCACTCCTTCTGCAAGCTGTTTGCTGTATAGCATGAGGCTGGGCAAACCACACGACATGTCCAAATGTGTTCAGAGGAGCCTGGTTTGTGTGAACTGGGTTTGTCTTTTTCAGTGGGCTATATTTTTAAAAATTTATTATTATTATTTTTATTTTTATCCCACCTTTATTATTTTTTTTTATAAATAACTCAAGGTGGTGAACCTACCAAATACTCCCTCCTCCTCCTATTTTCCCCACAACAACAACCCTGTGAGATGAGTTGGGCTGAGAGAGAGTGACTGGCCCAGGGTCACCCAGCCGGCTCCTAAATATTTGTCAATAAAACAAAACTTGAAATAATCCTGCTTGTGTTGATCTTAGCACATAGACTCAGTTATTATTATTATTTTTTTAAACAACAGCAAAATAGTAGGGACCATGAAACTCCGTATCACAGCTATAATGTGCAATTGCAACCATTCTAAAAACTGTGCTGTGTGGAGGCTTGTATGACCAGGATTTGTTAGCCTGCACTATATTTCATGTTCACATCATCTTTATACAGCTTCACCAATATAATATGCTGCTGTGAGATGGACCTGACAAGACCCTGATTACTGTGGGTGCTTTTTTCTACAGGTTCCATTTCATAAATGCAGGAAGTATCTCTTATTAAGGCAAATCTGTATAGCAGCCAAAGCTGCTTCTCTGCCCTGCTGCTTCCAGCTATTCCTAAAGCCAACTTTAACCATTCTCTGAAATGGTTAAACTCCGGCCACTGGAGGTCCTGACTGGTTATGGTGATTTTCACCTGCCCACCTGTCCATTCTTGGCTTGTGAGCCATACAAAAACAGTCAGCAGGCCAGATTTGGCCCACGGACCATAGTTTGCCCACCCCTGGTCTAAATCATTATTTGTTTCTGCATAATTTATTATAGAATTCATAACTGGCTGAATTCACATAAAAGAAAATAATAAGCTATGGTTTACAAACAACAAAGGGCCAGGTTCCTTCAACTTGCTAAGCCACAAACAAAAGGATCAACTTAATTTTGCATATTATATGAACCCAGTCAAAAACTGCTTAGTCTTTTGTTCAGATAAAAGGCAGGAAGAGTGAGATCGAAAGCAAGTTATGCTGGGTAAGGTTGATTCTGGTCTTTGGAAAAATGTCTGCAACTGAAAAGTTCAAAAAAGTCCCTATGCAGCAGCATCTCCATGGAGCAGTAGCAAACAGTTGATTAAATGGTTAATTCTGCGGCTTGGATAAATTTTCTGTAACTGTTGATATTATGGTGGCACAGATCCACACTGAGGTAGTGAATCATTAGGTACATTTTGGTGTATGTGATACTGCTGCCATGTGACAGTTTCTATATAAAAAGGCTGCTTTATCTCATGTCCATGTGTTCATTGTGTAACCTACTCAAGGAAGGAAGTACTTTGCTACCTTTCTCTAGACCACTGTCTACTCTGAAAAGTGGGATGTACATATTTTAACTATTCATCTAAGCACCCCACCCCTGATAAATATTTCATTTTTTTCCTGAAAATTTTTCCTACAATCTGTAACACCTAATGTTGCATTCTGGACCAGCTGTAGTTTCTGAGTGGTCTTCAAGGGCAGCCCCATGTCAAGCACATTGCAATAACCCAGGCGGGAAATGACCAAAGAATGAGTGACCATGAGTAAGGCTTCTTGGTCTAGGAACAGGTGCAGTTGGTTCACCAGATGGATCTGGGCAAAGCAAGAGCCAAGAGCCTTGGAAGATTCCCATAGCTCTGTCTGGAGAGTGCTACTTCATTCAGAATCAAAGATGGTAAGTCCCTGGATCTGGAGGCTCCCAGGACTCACAGCCACTTGATCTTGCTAGGGTTGAGCCTGAGCCTCTTCCTCTCCATCCAGACCCTCACAGCCTCCACACACTAAGAAATAACCTTGATGGTGTTGCTTGGTTGGCCCAAGGTATAGATGCATAATTGTTCTTTGCCTTCAGGCAACAAAATGCCTTAGGATAGTCCTGAGCAGGCATGCAGTTTGATAGTCAGCCATAGAAGAACCATGTCAAAAATAGACTCAGGTGTGTCTTCTGAAAATGGCAGCTTAAGTTTATTTTATTTATTTATTTATTTATATTTCAAATTTCCATCACTGCCCATCCCCCCCGAAAAGGGGACTCTCAACCCTTTCTTTGCTATTCCAGTTTGGTTCTTGTCAAATATTACTTGTGTTTTGAATTGGGTTTCCCACTCTCCTATGAGAAGTTGACTAGGATTATTTGACACATCAAGAAAAATACCAGTTTTGCAATATTTTCTGGGAGATGATTTGGTTTATGAGTGATTTGAACTAGATTAGCAGCTCCAAAGAGGACACCTTTTTATCTCCCTAAGCTCTTGATATGTCTGTCATCTTGAACTGTCCACTGTCATGCATCTTTAGGAACTCAACATTTCTAGCTGAGCCACTTGTCAAAAGAAACATAGCAATTAGAGATTAGAAATCTGTGACATTGATCATGTCATGTTCATCGTTTCAATGTTCTGTATACATCGTAACGTTTCGCATGTCATTTTTCTAACCCGTGTTTGCGGGTTGGAAATTTCCAGCCGTGCCAGGCTGTAATCTTCTTACTGCAACTGTGGAATGTATGTTTGGGTTATTGACTCTGTTCAAGGTTACTTTCTCAGGCCGATGTGGGTAACGGTTGCTAACACCTGGGAGGGGGTGGTTGCTAGGATTGCTAGGAGGGAGGAAGGGCGGGGCTGGTTTTGGAAGCGAGGGTTTTTAGTTTGTATTTGGCACGCTTTTGCTCATTCTCAGCTTTCTTCGTATTTGCATACTATTCTTTCAATAAATCAGTTTTCATAAAAAATCCCCTTGTGAGACTGAGTATGTCAGAATAGGCAATCAGTACAGATCATAAATCACTGTCTGCCAGTCATTTCTCATCAGTTTTAATGAATGTGCAACAGTCCTCCAGTTGATGTTAATTACTACAACTAGAGGTTGATCTAATTGTCAGGAAACTGAGAAATCTCATTGTTGGCACACAAATGAGAAATTATTTCCTTTCCCCAACCTTTAGCTGCTGAATTATCCTTTGAAGAGAAAAAGAGATGTTGGAGTCACCGAAGAATTCAGTTAGAATTCAGCAATCATCAGAAAGGCAAACTGAATATTGGTTAAAAACAGCTATATCAGGAAGGGAATAGAACATCCAGTCCAAATATTACAGCATGAAGTGCCCCTGTGCCAGCCAGCTATGCCCTCTGTTAAAGTACCCATTTTATTTCTCTTCTCCCTTGTTTTTCTTTCTTCCTCCCAGCCAACAACAT
The DNA here is from genome assembly GCF_035149785.1 of Candoia aspera. Lineage (NCBI taxonomy): Eukaryota > Metazoa > Chordata > Lepidosauria > Squamata > Candoiidae > Candoia > Candoia aspera. Next base: position 33,407,726 of record NC_086159.1, on the reverse strand, counting down.
GTGCTTACCCACTGATCACCCTCTGTTCTGCATTCGGTTTCCCTTGTGTCTAGTGATATTTCTTATAAGTGTTGATAGAACAGATTTGGTTGAGTTAGGTTTCACAACTGGAGAATAAGTTCATTGTCAGCATACTGGATAGAAACAATACAGAAAACAGAATGATGCCTTCATGGTACAGCTGAGGTCATGACTACTTCTGAACTTGGTTCTGGGTACACACAGTGTCTGACACACACACACTCTCTCTCTAAAGTGAAAATATAAACGTTGATATATTTTGTCCTTTTCACAAACCTGGTTGGTTTTATTGTTTCCCTTAGCTTGATTTTAAAGCATGATAACATAAAAGCAAGGATAAAGCAACATACAATATCTTATGCCCAATCAAATAAATAATGTCATGGCTTACATGGTGGCTTGCTTCTCAGAACATGGTAGAGCCCTCGCTGGATTTCCCATGATGTGCAACTGATTTAGTCTCATCTAAAGGCGTATTGAATGAGGTACACTTTTTCATCAAAGAACCATAGACTCATAAAATAACAGAACTGTAAAGTTTGGAAGAGTCACTTCTCAGTGCAAAAATCCAAATTACAGTCGAGCATTCCTAACAAATGTCTATTAAGCCTCTTCTTAAACATACCAGGTGAAAGGGAGCCCATCACTTATCTCAGTGATGGGCCACCCACCTATCTGTCCTTACCATGAGGAGGTTTTTCCTCATTCTGCCCTCTTGTAATGTTATGTCATAACCTGCAGGGTCTTCTTCTGTGTTCCATTTCCCTTAGCCAAACAATGCTGCTACTTTGAATTCAAGGGCAGCAGCAATCTACTGATCAATTATGTTACTGTCTTAACTTTTATGAGTAAAGATAAACCATTTAAATGCCCATGAAGGTTGGTTATCTTTGCAATTTCTTATACTTTTTAATGTATTCATTGATTGTTTTTTTTAACCCTGTTGTATGCTGCCTAGAGTCACTTTGAAAAGTGACATGGGCAGCTAATAAATTGAGTAAATAAATAAAAATCACTAGGGGCATAAAAGCACTGAGATGGAGAAGGATTTCCTGAAGGACCTGTCCCTAGTATATCATAATACTCTTGTACTTTCTGAGAATAACCCTTCCTATATTTACCAAGTTAGATTGGACAGAATTATCTAATTGCCAAGGGAGATCCTGATTCTTTTATAGGAACCTGTAGATTTAGTAATATTGAAACACTGAGAGAATATATCCCCTATTTTTGTATTTGGTTAAACTTTTCTTCCTGGAACTGATGGAACTACTGGTCTTCCCCAAACTGCTCAGAGATTACAACAGATAAGTGCAGAGCAAATAAACTTATCTCCTGCTGGCTTCTGAAGAAGTACTAAAAAGAGTCACTGACCTTGATGAGGATTTGTCAGGATGTTCATGTGACTGTATTCTATTCCAGAGTTTGTCTGCTTAGATCAGTGCTTCTTAACCTTGGCAACTTCAAGCTGCATGGACTTCAGCTCCTGGAATTCCCCAGCCATTTAACACTGGCTTAGATTATCGTATAATAGAAGAAGGTGAATACCATCCACCTTTCTGTAAAGGAAATACCAGTGAAATTGTACTTGGTTAATTGCAGGGCCAAACTAGGTACAGGAGTGCTAGAGCTCAATAGAAAAACACATGTTTTAAACACATGACTAGCATGCAAATGGCTCCAAATTCTATTTGTGGCATCTCCAAGTAGAAATAGAAAGCCTCCCTCCTGACATTGTGTTACTTTTGACAACCACTTTCAGCTAATGGACCAATGATTTGACTTGATTTAAGGCAACTTCTTATGTACCTATATCTGTCCCTATCTGTACTGATATCAAATAATAGAAACCAAGGTTGAGTACTTTCTAAAATAAAAATCTTCTCCATCCCTGTTCCTGTAGCTTACCTGTTGTAGTTGGTTGCTGTTCCTCTTTCAGGCTCCAACATTGGAAGTGATCTGTAAATAATACAAAAGAGGAGAAATGTCCTGAAAGGTCAAAGTGGCAGGTGGTGGTGGTGGTGGTGTAAAAATGAGGGCTCTGTATCTTTTTATGTGTGCTTTCTGTGCATATGGAGCAGACACATACAGTATAAAGAAAAATATAGCTGAAACCACTACTTTTAGTTAAGTCTTCATTTTAGCAGAATACACATTTTCCAAACATCATTTAATTTTTTAAAAATCCGATCAAATTCAAAGGAAAAAAAATCTAAAGTATCCCTGAAGTCTAATAAAGAAAAAAAAAACATTTGTTTTCATTGTTTTCCCATTAGTTATGGATTGTTTTTGTCATACATTAAGTGATATAAGGATTCCACCAGGATTGAGACGTTGCTATATTTACATGGCTATAAAATACAGTTTATATTAACCCCTTCCCTCTCTATTCTTGGTATATTTTAATAGCTTTCTGTGTTAATTTCTAGAGACTGCTGCCTGAAAGCCCACAGTACATTGCTGTACCTTTTTCCAACTTGGTACCCAAAAATAGCTGGGAATTCTGGCTCAAATATCTGGAATGGATCAGTCTGGGGATGGACGGTATAGTGAATTTATACATATTTCTGTCTCAAATGCTGAATGTCACCATTATGAGAATGAAAGTAAAACTAAAGAAAACATGAAACATGAAAAAAAAAAGACTTTTCTTCAGTGTAGAATGGGTTGTCACAGAAAGAAACAAAAAATTGCCCATGTTCTTGGGTTCTTAGAATCCATTAGAATACTGTGAGTGCTTGACACAACACTTCAGGAAATACTTCGTTGTATAAGAAGGCACCTTCTCTCTCCACTCCATCTTATACACTTAATTAATTGTAGTAGGAGAAAGTCATTTTTAGTGGCTTCTTAATGTTGGATTTCTGGAAAATTTCTTTTTCTGAGTGTATGATGGACATTTATCAGTAATAATTGTTGAAACTTTGCAATTAGATCAATACTTTCAGGATCAACTCTTCAGTAAATCAGGTGATTTCATCACACAGGACAGCCTTCCCTTACCTCGTATTATGAGACATTTGGTTGTATTTTACCCTGGAGGCGGGCAGCAGTTAAGTTTTTTTTTTTCCTGCTTCCTTAGAGCAGAAGAAACATCTATGTAACACTTCAGGAGCTTGAATATTCTATTGGAACAAAACCTCCAGAAAATCATTAAAGAACTATATGTGAGTCCACCACAGAAATATCTTGCCTTGCACTCTCTTAGGATTGCTTGTCTCTCTCTGACCATGGAAACTGTATATAACTTTGCTATTTCTGCCAGTTTGCAAGTGATGGGTACCCACCCTTTATATTATGCTCTTGGTCAATAGATTGCTTGGCCAAGTCCTATAATAGCAGGAACCAGTTTGTTTTTCTGGTGATTCCTCTTTCATAAAAAAAGTTAAGTACAAAGGGAACCTAGCCCTGCCTGAAGAAGGCAGGGACTGCATCCAGGGCCTTCTACAGGCAACACATGTAGTGTACAACTGGTAGTGTACAGCCTTTTCCTAGGACAGAAGATAAATGTTAACTGGTGTGAACAGTCTGTTGCCCACTCAGAATTTGTACCTAAAGAAAAATTTCATATCCTTGAAAAATGAAGAGAAAATTTGGTTAAGATTTGCCATAATGAACTCAAGAAATTGAAAGTAAAGTAGTCAAAGACTTCAAGGTAGGCCAGGTCAAGAAACAGGCACGGCAAGGATTCCAGGAATATTCTTTGTTGTAACAAGGTAGATAACAGGATCTTGAAAGCCTGTCCAAGTTTCCATCTTATACCAATCAGAATCAAGCCAGGGTAATTTTGATTTTCTTTCTCACACTTCCTTTTTTCTTAGGACTGAGTAATCTTTTCTCAATGTTCTTCCCTTAATGGCTCACCTATTCCCTCCCTGTTCCCAAAGTCAGATTTAACTTCCTATATATGGTTTGAAGACTATCCTATGTAGAAGTTCTGACACCACAAAAGATATAAGCATAGTATTACAATGTATATAAGTTAAGAAATCTTGATGGTAGTGTGGAAGATGAGCGAAATTCACACCAGATTGATTTGCTGACAGCTTTTAAAATGTTGATGGCTATGTTGTGTTCCTTGGAAAAGCTGTTCATCTTTCAAAGGCATCCCATAGGGGGAAATGAACTGGTCCAACATACTTTGGACCTTAGTTACAAATCATGAAAATATGTGAGCAGAGGAGTTGGAGTGGACTGGGAGGGAAGAGGAAGACAGAATAAGAAGGAACAGGAAAGTGGAAAAATAGAAGACGGGTTGCAGTTATGGAACTATATTATGGTGGGAGTGGGAGTAATAGGATTCAAGAACTGAGGAAAGGAATGAAATAAGAATCCTAGAATAGTCCATAAGCAGCAGGAAAGAGGTTTCTCTTAACTTTTTTATTTATGATTTTTTTCTTTCATACTAGTAGGAGGAAATTCTAGGCAACAAAAGCAGAGCGGGACATGGAGGCCTCACCTTCAGTTTATATCTCTATCCTTCACCATAAAATTTAATGATTCATTTGGTGTTCATTCGTTGAAAGGAGTGGTTCCTCAGTATAAACATGTGGTAAAGAAGCAGTGATGGGGATATCAAGAGTTACAAGTTCCTGCCAACCAGAGGAAGGGTGAAAGAAGGGCACTTTGAAAAGGTGATACGTCTAACTGCCTACAGAACACAACATATACAAGTCTATGTAAGTTTTGCAAAAATCTAAATTTTGTGTTCTTCCTTCCCTAAATTCCTACTAAAAAAAATAAAAAGGGTGTTTCCTTAATGTCATTAAGGCATGTCTTATAAATAACTTAGCAGCAGAAATGAAATGGGCATATTTGGTCACCAGCCAGTTGGCCCCAAACTCCTACTTTAGTTGGATGCATTCCAGAGGGATGAACAGAGTCACTCCCCACATCGTGAAATCAGCCTTGCGTAACTTGTACTCCACCAAGCTGTGTGCAACTGGCAGTTACAGCTTGTCACCTTCCCGCTGTTCAACAAGAGAAGTCTTGAGCCCTTCTGGGCCTCCTTCTGTGATTGCTGAGCTCTGTTGTCTTTGGAAACACATCAGATAAAGTCTCTTTTCTCTCTTATTCTCACCTCTCAGTTTACATCATTGCAGAGATCGATGTGCAAATTTATTTCTTAATTATTCAAGACATGTCATTATTTTGGAATGTATTAGTTGCTATTCTTAGTAAGTTATTTCCCTATGAATTCAGTCCAGATAATTTGAGACACCTCATACATATGTACATATTCATCATGCTATTTGCTTTTCGTAAACAAAGTAATGCAGAGCACCTCAACTTAACTTCTTTTGCAGGGGTGACTTGCTACTGCATTCAGTCCCTCCTTACATCATTTACTAAGCATTCCATTTAATGACATGCATGCTTTACTTCCAGTCAGCCTTGATAGTCACCTAAAATGTTCCATGATTCAAGTCTGTTCGCTTTATTACACACAAACACACCCGATGTCTCACATTTATACATTTCCCAATTACTTACTAAAGAACTAAAATCAGGTTTGCATGTCCAGCATAAAACTCCAATGTACTCCCCAAATTTTTCTCATGGTCACTTCTTGTATCTGTTCAGTCAAACTCAGCCAGATACCTGCCTGGGCACATTTAACAAACTAAGACCCCTTTCAGTTTGCATTCACTTTTGCTACTTTCCCTTCGCATAGAGCAGTGTTTCTCAACCTTGGCAACTTGAAGATGTGTGGACTTCAACTCCCAGAATTCCCCAGCCAACATGGGGAGTTGAAGACCACACATCTTCAAGCTGCCAAGGTTGAGAAACACTTGTACAAAGGAACAATAACAGCATTCTTCCAATTGCCAGCACAGATACAGTCTTTGGACCCTCATTAAAAAAGACACTCGGTAAGCAGACTGTAATTTCACATTTCTCACACTATCTACACCTGCAATCTTACCAGTTTTCAACATTCTCACAGCATTTATGACTGCCCTTTCATCATTCCCTTTCTTGGATACCAACATTTATGACATTCATTTCAGTTCTACTCTTTCAAATATCACTATCATTCCCATACAGATCTCTGAAATAACCCTTCCAATATTCTCATACTTCCATTTCACCCAAGTAATTTAATAACTTTTATTTTTAACTACATCTGTTGTGATGGAAATTCCTTATTTAGCTGTCTTCACCCACTTCCAAAATATTTTTAAATTTTCATCAAAATCACTCTGCACTTTCTCTGCCTTTCTTAATTTTAACTGTTCATTCCTCTCTGAAGCTATATTTTAATTTCTATATTTATGTTATACAGTACATTTCTCTTATCTTCATTTTTTGCCGTCTCTGATATGCATTCTTTTCTCTTTAACCCCATAAATCCTTTTTAGTCTCCTCATTAGCACCCACTTTCCATTCATTCTACTGGGAAATCAATTTATCCTTTAATATTTGTTCATTCAACTCATAGTTTCTCTTCCTCCAGGCATTTCACTTTCACTCTAGTTTCTTTTATTTCTTTCCTTTTCTTCCTTAACTATTTTCCCCAAAGGTCCACTCCTAACATTACCAGAAATGGTCTGCTCCACATTCAGAACGTCTCATTGCCTTACTGTCCCTCACTAATTCTCTCAATCTTTCATCAGTCATGAAATCAGCAATCACATCAGTTGTGCTTTCAGATTCATTCTTTTGCCATGGGTGCACTGACATGCTTAAGCTATGCATCTGAAAGAAACAGACCTTTTTCTAAGCAGATACTTAGCAGTCACCCTTCTGATTTATTCTTTCATTCAACCAGTTCCACCTCATCTTATTCCCATCCATTCATTCATGTCATCTAACTTTTTGCCATAGATTGTGTTAATTTGGGGCACTATGCAGTTTTTTCCCCCAGTCTCATCTCTGGTTCTTAACTATCACCAACCTTTCAATCCCTCCTTTCAGGTATGTGCATGACAAATTAGATGACAGCAATTCATATTTTATGATGTACATTTTATCTCTTTCTTTCATAATTAAAGCTACCTTACATGGAAGTGTACTAATTAACTGTACTCAGCAAAATCAGACCACCTTCATTCAGTTCTATTACAAGCTTTTCCTTTCTCTTAATTTCACAGAAATATAAATTAAAAAACAATCTGTTTTTCTTACATCCATTTCATTAGTTAATTCATGCTCTTTACCATTAATTCTTCTTACATTCCAAGTCATACCCTTTCATACGCCATGGTAGATATGGGCTCATAGATATCAACCTCTGCTCCCCATCATGTTTTTGTTCAATTACAACTTCCACATAACTTTTTTAATAATGCAGAGAAAGTATAAATTAAGTTACCAGCCTTGATCATACCTGTGCCACATGCAGCACCCCCTGCTAAGTATAAAGTCAATAATGGTCAGATTGTTTGGGATTTTTTGGCCAGTATGCCACAACTGCAAGTGCAAATCAAACTCAGTTTTACCTCACATGCTTAGGCTTCCCTATGCAAGCTAGGATCTCTAATCTAGAGACTACCTTGTAAGACAACATATTGCTGCTTGCATCTGACCAACTAGGAGGAATATACAGTGTACTGACACACACATAAGGTATGCAGCAAGCTATTTGCTTTTTTAATTGCATGTGGGAGCAGCCCTAATCAAGTTGGGACCACAGAGAATAGGAAAGCGATTTAACATTTCTCCTGCACTATTGCTGCTGATTTGGGAGGAAATATGCCTTTGTAAAGTACCGAGAGCAAGGGTTGTGCATCTGTTGAAAAGCTTTCAGACTTTATGTTGTCTTTGTTGAGTTCAGCTTGATTTCTGGTGGCTTTATGAACATGTCCATGTAGTTCTTGGCATGAGTATGGAGGGTTTGCCATTACTTTCTTCTAGGATGTTTTCCAACTTCCCAGTCTAGCCCAAAACTTTAATATTTCTTAAGTTAGCAATCAATAATTTTAAGAATAAATACTTGGAATACTAGAAAACATTAATAATTTGATTATAGTATAAAATATAATATTAAGAACCTAGTAAGTTTGGTTAGTGACTTAGAGTAAAGTAATCAAAGTCACAGATCTGTTCTGATTATAACCCATTTTTAATCAAATGTCACTATTTGCTTTTAAGAAATTTATCAGCTATGCTCTTCACCAAACCCAGAGTTTACAGGAAAATAATACTTTTCATTCAATATATTGTCCTAATTATATTTAAATAACAAAGCTAGTCCATGGTGATGGTGAAAAATTTCAGTTAGGGATGTATAAGCTTTTGAGCTTTCTGAAACTCTTCATGAGGCATTTTGTATATCCTGACCCAGTAAAGAAGTGTAGACAATTTGAAAACATATAAATTTTAGATAAAGTTCTGTGTCCTAATTATGCCTGTTTTCCAAAAATTAGCATATAATTCTGCAACTGTGATCAACATACCCTTATAAGATAGAGCCATAAGTATTAACTTTGAGGCTTGAGGAGGAAACCACATTTTAATCCACTTATCTGGGAGTAAGCCCCACGAAACATAGTGGGCACCAGCTTGTGGTCACTCATGACTTAATCACCTCTTACTTAATGTGCTCTACCTGGGGTTGTCTTTGAAGACCTCCAGAAGCTGCAATTGGTCCAGAATGTGGTAGGTTCTTATTATGCCCATGTGACACCTCTACTTTGCAAGATGCACTGGCTCCTAATAGACTTCTGGGTGGAATTCAAGTTGCTGGTTATTATCTATAAAGACCTACATGGTGTTAAGACTGGGTTATTTGTGATACTGCCTACTCCCAAAGGTACCTGTCCCACATGCTCTGAGAGAGAGGGCATATTTAGGTCCCTTCCTTGGAACAATGTCATCTTATGGGTCCCAGGAGGCATGCCTTCTCAGTGGTAATTCTTGCCCTTTGGAACCATCTTTTCCCCAACATATGCTGGCCCCAACCCTGCAGACCTTTAGGAAGGTGGTTACACCTTTGGGATACAGTAAATAGAATCCCCAATCTTAAGAATCATAGAAGATTTAGCCATGTCCACCATTTACTGTTTATTTGCTTTTAATGATATGTTTGTTTTGTACTGTTGGCCTAGTTTTCCTTTTACATGCTGCCCAGAGTAACATTATCTGGGTGGCCATATAAATGCAATAAACAAACAAACAAACAAACAAATATTCTTCTGATTGAGTGGATATGTATTTAATTCTAAGTTTGTGACTTCAATAAATTCTCTATTTGGACTTGTTCTGCGACAATTTCTTCCCTGAGACAAAAACTGCCGGATCATGTGAATTCAATAGCCTCATTTTCAGACATCATCAATTTACTTGAAAATAGATGTTTTTCACATGATATGCCATGCTAATCATATTTAGCAATGCAAGGGAGATAAAGAAATGAATGACATTTGTGACAAACTGTTGTAAATTCATCTGGGAGATTCAAACTGTGCTGTGTATGACAATGCTTGTTGCTGGGCCCTTGGGAGATCTTCAGTGATAGTTTTACCAGAAGTTCTAATCAACGTTTAGTTTGTCATTCTAGCAAGCAATTCCCACTCTGCTTGAGACTGGCATTTCCACAACCACCCCTGCTATTATGATGTCTATTGCAGTTGTCTGGATGATCACCACAAACTGGGTCCTGAAGATTCAGATAGGCTGCTATTCAGGGGCTAGAGGGCTATAAGCATTTTTTTGTTTGTTAGTTTCTTATTTATCATAGCAATTTGTATGACACTGATTTCCAAAAAGGTTCTAAGCATCTTACAAATAATATGAAAATAAAATAAAAATAATGATAAGAAAAACATAGTGACACTCTAGCACCAATAACAACAATAAACCTTCCTGTCCATTAACACACAAAGGAAAACAATCCTAACCACAAAAATCACAAACTGTAGGGAGGGGACCCACCTTACTACTGTATCAATCCCCCCAAGCTTTCTAGAACAACCAGTGTCTTAGCAGCTTAGTTAGACTATACATTTTCCTTTGAAATATCATAAGACCTGAGTCAGATTAGGAAGAGATTATTATAAATCTACAACCAAACTCCATCTAATCAAAAGTTAGCTAGATTGCAAACCCTTCTAATAACCCATAGGTGAAAAAATGCCAAAGGTAAAACGGTTGGTTCTCCTCTACTTTGTACTCTGAGAACTGGGAAAGGACACGTGCGCTAACAGTAACAAAATGCCTTTTGCAAATCAGATACAGCCTGTGCCAAAAACCTAGAACTGCAAATGTAAAGATCTGCATTCTAAGGCGAGATTTCACACAAGGCCCCGCTTTTGACACAATAACGTGTCATGAATTTCACAGCCTGTCTTGGGGACTATGTGCCCTTTCCACATTGTCACAGAATGTTCAACAGCATACACAGTTGTGCTGATTTTGACCATGATAAGTAAAGTATTCCAATGCAGAGTATAGAAGTTTCTGTGGACATACAGTACATCCTCTGTATATTTTCTCTTAGATGAACTGGAGGACTAAACAAGCAGTCTACCTGAAGAAGAAAAGCAAGAACCTAAATCCCAGATTTGTTTAGGGAAATAAGATCAGGAAATTTCTGAAAAATTTCAGGTATGACCAACTTCTGCTCCAAGCCTACAGAGTATAATATAGAAAGGAGGAACCTATTACACTTGGTCATTTTTATAAACAAAAATTGTACACAAAAGTACTGTCTAGGGCTGGGGGTTTCCTTGTCCCACACCCTCTAGTTTTCTCAAGCCCTAGGTTGTACAAATTATTGGCTGACTGGATAAATGGCAATACAGTCTGTTGAGAGGTGAGCCAGTCAAAGATTCCGTCCCCACCCAGCCATTGAACTGACTATCCAGTTGACGTCAGAAATTTGACTTCATCTCCTGGTGCTAGAATGTTATATTTATATCAGCACCAGGAGTAGTGGAACTGGAATAGGTGTGCCCAACTCCCTTATCCCCCCTTTTTTCTCTGTTTGCTCTTAAAGCTTACCAAGAGAGTGTGAGAGCAATTCTGTGCTTGTCCACGCAGGGAGACAAAAGCAGCAAAAGCAGAGATTATTTTTCAAGTGGGCTGAGCAGGCATTTTCCTCTGCTGTTGAAGACAACTCTTCTTCTCGTCTGAGCCAGAACACAGTCAAGGTAAAGTGATGCCAAAGCTATCATTATGGGAGTACTTGGGCACAAACTTGGGTAACAGGAACCATAAGGTGGATCTCTCTCAACATTACTGAAGAAATTTTGTTACGTTGCCACCTTTACCTGATATGCCTGATTTAATAGAGGATGTAATATTAGGATCAGTAAAGTTTTTAAGAACTTTCCAGATTTCAGCTTCTGAAAACAATCTTAGACTACTATAAGGATTAATGGGTAGGACAGAGTTTTGTTCTAGGGAGAGGCAGGGATTCAATCCAGGCTCAACATGAGGTTTTCTATGGGTGACATTTAATCAGTTACAGCATTCTCTGTTTTACCTTGAGTTTATATGATTATTGGGAAGGTAAAATACCCTATTTTTCAGAAACATTTCACTGAGTAGCTTGGATGAAGAGAAGAAAGGAAAGGGGAGGAAATCTTTTCCAATGGAGAAATCTTTATATTTGTATAATTTTGTAGCATTCATTGAAGCTTGGGTCTTTCACAGTCATTTTATTTGTTTATGTTTATCATTTTTCTTTCTTTTCTAAATAAATATACACAAACTGATTTACAAGAAAAAGAATCACATCTGGGAGCACAGCTAGGCACGATGTAGCATCAGTCTCAAGTCAGGAGGTGTTCAGAGTAACACCTATTTGCGGAGGTCTACACTTGCCAAAAGGTTTCCAAGAAAAACTCTATATGGCTTGGGTGCTTGATACCTTTGGGAGATATCAAGGTAGAATGTTACATAATCTGGCAAGGAAAAGATGTGGCGGGTACCTGCCCCTAGAAAGGTTGGAGGGGCGTAACCCAGAAAATGGCATTCTTAGTGGCAGCCTGCTCTCTGTGAACACCTTCCTCTTGGAGGTTAGATTGGCTCCCTCCCTTTCTTTCATCCTTTAGGAAGCAGGAAGAGACCTCCCACAAGACCTTTGAAGAGTGAATTTTATGAAAGACATCAGATTCTCCCACCAGCCCCTACCCAAGATTAAGATTTAATGTTTCAAATGTTTTAGATTTTATAGATTTTTTTAATGTATCATTGTAAGCCACCTTCAGTCATTCAAAGAGGTGGCATACAAACAATTGTAATAAGTAAATAAATAGTCTCTGTTGCCATCTAGTGTCCATCAGGATTTTTATAGCTCAGATCTTGAGGGTGGGGAGCTGGCAAGTTTAAAGTATAGCCACTGATTTGCTTCTGTTAACCAATTTGCACTCTACCAATTTAAGGCAGTGATTAAACCACACTCCTTTTTTTAAAAAATGGGAGTAAAAAAGAACCATAGTCTGTGAATTGATAATGTGGTATTAATATAAGAAGGTTGGGCTATGATTTTGGAGAGGATTTGTGTGTTAGGGGATTGAGTTATAGTATTGTTATCAATATTAACTTTCTTAGATCTGTTAGGCTTGTGCTACAGAAATCAGTGGGAAATCACATCTCCATTTGTCAGTGGATTGCTGCTCTGAAATTCAGGTGGGGTTAAAACAAATCAAGATGGCAGGTATCACTCTGTGTTCAAAGCCCCACCCAAGGTCACATGCAGTTGCGCCTGCCATTTTGATATTTTTGACCTCCCCCACAGGGGCATCTGAATTACAAAAATGGCAGGTGCAACCAGGTAATCAAAGCCCGGTTCCTTTTTTAATGTTTATTGCATGCATCTCATGCATTTAAAAAAGGGTGGGGCTTTGATCACTTAGTCACACCTGCGTTTTTGTTATTCTTCTGCCCTGGATGTCCCTGCCCCTGCAGACATCCTTGTTTATAGGGGCTGCTGCTCCTGCTTCAAAAAAGAGATTATCATTTATAGGAAAGCCATGGTGTATGATGGATAGGTTTATTCTTAAATTACAGAGCCTTGCAGTGTTTTCCTGCCACTTCTTGGGCTATGCAGAAAAAGATGGGCTATGTATACAGTGCCTTTTTATTGCAGTAAGGGCCTTTCATATGGATCACTCCTAAATCTCAGCTTAATTGGCTCATCTCCATCCCATTATTGGATACAGATGTTGCACCCCAGCACTGCTCCCAGTCAGAACAGATAACGTTGGTCTAAGCAAACCATTGATCTAGCTTGGGATAAGGTCACATCATATTTTCATGTGAATTAAATAAGAATTTTATCGGTATGAATTATTTGATTCATTTTACAATTAAATGCCTGACCATTTAACCTGTCCTGTTTTTTTAAACATATGTTTATAATCCCAAATTTGTCTTATTTCCCACAGGTCTTCTTTTAAGATAAGCCACCTGAAGTGCCATGTCTACTACTGTACCCCCTCAAGGCTGTGGCAACATACATAATGACTACTATTTCCTCTGTAATACCAATATTTATTGGGGGATTATTCTGGAAGCTCTGGCAGCAGCTGGTGTAATTGTCACAGCCATCCTCATCCTTGTGCTTCTTCTTCTCACGTGTAAAGCCCAAGACAATGCAAAACGCAGCCTGATCCCAATCCAGTTCTTCTTCCTCTTAGGCACTCTAGGAATTTTTGGCCTCACATTTGCCTTTATCATCAGGCTCAATGAGCAAACTGCTCCCACACGTTTCTTCCTTTTTGGGGTCCTCTTTGCCCTCTGCTTTGCCTGCCTTCTGGCCCATGCTTTGGATCTCGTCAAATTGGTGAGAGGAAGAAGTCCATTTTCAGCACTAGTGTTGCTGATTATGGTCCTTGGTTTGACTGTTGTACAAGTGATTATAGCCATACAGTATGTAGCAATCAGTATCACAGCCTTGAAGGAACTGCACCATGAGATGAGTATGGAAAGACGAAGAGACTTTGTTTTAATTCTCATCTATGTGCTTTTCCTGATGGCTCTCCTCTGCATAGTTTCCATGTTTGTGTTTTGTGGATCATACAAGAGGTGGAAGAGGCATGGTGTCCACATACTCCTCACAGCCTTGGTCTCCGTAGGCATTTGGGTGGCATGGATTTCTATCCTTATGCAAGGCATCAGTGCTTTAGGTGAACCATCAGTTTGGAATGATCCTCTCATTGGTATTGCTCTGATAGTAAATGGCTGGGCTTTCCTGATTCTGTACGCAGTACCTGAACTCTGTGTCCTTACTGCTCCACGGAACCCTGGTGACTATCCTATGGAGAATAATACTTGCCAGACAAAGGGCATGAAAAAAACATATGGAATAGAAAATCAAGCTTATGCTCAGGAAGGTAACACACAAGGTAAGATAAGAACTACTATATCCAAATGAAAACCAAAGCCAGCTAGCTAAAAGAAAATGCTACAAGCAAACGATTCACAATATTATTCAAAAGCTAACATTACTGATGAATAACAAATAAATTGATTAATCATTAATCATTAGATCAACTACTGGATGTATTAATGATATTTAACTACATACAACACCTGAGGCCTTTATTCTGCAGAGAATTGATTTAAGATGATGATGATGATGATGATGATAAAAACAATAATATAATAGACTAAGCATATGTAACTTGAGTCATCAAACTAATTGCTTGATAACCTATTGCATAAAGAAATAACTAGATAAAAATACAATTTTTACTATTTTTATTATACAACAAAAGCCATATTAAAATTGTATGCAAGGTTTCATCAATTAAAACTTATGACTACTGATTAACCAGCCAAAGTTTTAATTGAACAATTCACTAACTGAAATATGCAACTTTATTAAAAACTTCTCTGATAAAGCAATCTGCAATCACAATTAATATTGATTTAATTAAAACAGTATTTGTTGAACTGTCAGATCTCATCAGTTTGAAAGGGTTTGGTTGAATCTTTTGTTGGTATGAAAAGATAAATCTGTGGCAGATACACATTGTGACTTTGTCTAAATATTTCATTTGTTTAAAGAGGGGTTAAAATATCTGAGATTGTTCAGGAACATCAACTACAAGGACTTTCTTTCTAGTTTTTGCAAGGATCCTTTGCAAGGATTACTCATTCCCCTTATTTCAATACAACACAAGAATATCTTATGAATTGCATACTCACGAGTTGGACTAAATGAAGATATTAGATTTATATGCAAGCCCTGCCTCCAGACTTCCTATTGGCCTGTCTACCATCACTATTTACTATTCTTGCTATCAAATCCTCATAGTTGCACTCAAAATCAACATTCCAGCCTGCAATATGCCCCCAACTTCTTCATCATCTCACCCCATTTGATTTGCAGCAAGAGAGGGGGCGAAAAGGGCACTTTCCACATTAGTTGGAAAGCACCTGGAATTGGTTGATGGTATGGCACTGTGGGGAAGGGAGGAGATTCCCAGGAGCCGGGAGGTGGCATATCACTCATTTTGCCAAGTGGTCATACATTCTTTGTAACTCTAAGAATAGGTGCCAAAAAATATACAATGGGAGCATAAAATCACCTTTCCCAACCTAGTGACCTCCAGATATGTTGAGACTGCACATTTCAAATGTACTGGGAATTGGGCATCCACAGCAACTGTTACTGGCTTCAAAATTACAGACGTGGCTCTTCTTTTTATATGGCTGCAATGAGTGCAATGGATGTTTAAAAGGGGTGGGGCCTTGATCACTCGGTCGTGTCTGTCATTTTGAAGCCAGTAGCCATCATTGTGGATGCCCTTGCTGGGATGTCTGAAACTGCAGTCCCAATACATTATTTTTATTTATTTATTTAAATTTATTAGCCACCTAACTTCAGTGGACATGTGGAGGGTGGCAGGTTGGGGAAGGCTGGTATTAGTATTCATGCCACAGATTGTTATTGTGAGCTAAACTAAATCTATTTACTTATACTCATTCTGAAGATCATTGCTTTTTCTCCCCTTTGCATCTCTTTTGTAGTTCCAGAAGAAGATACTGGCTCATACGTCCCTTATTCAACTCATTTTCAACTGAAGGTAAATGAAACAACTTTCCTTTCATTAGGGAAATAAGGCTCTATAATATAACCTCATCAGTCAAGTGCTGTAGAAGGAAATTTTAACATGTTTAAAAGGTTAGACATCTGGAAAAAAGGACCTGATATTCATATAATGATTTATTAGTTAATAAGCTGCTTTTGATAAATGATAATGTTTTTGAGCAGATGGAAAGAACAGTTTCCTGGGCAGGAAAAAGTAAAGTGCTTGTAAAATGCTTTAAAGTTCTTGTAAAATGCTTGATATAATTTGATGCTGGGCCCTACTACAAGTGATTTTGATTAGGATTGTGATAGCAAATATTGCCCTCAGGTGAATAGTGTGATTTCAGAGAGAGATGACATTTTTTCTAATTACCTTTCCTTATATCTAGGGCTATTAGGCAGATCTAGGCTACAAAAATCTAGATAACCATTAGATGACAGCTTAGTGTTGCTGTATCTTTTGGTCATCCAGATGTTTAGATGCCTAGATCTGGCAATCCTACCTATACCTGCCTTTGTAGAGCTTTCTGTAGTAATTAATCAAGCTCAGCATTTTTGCTGTTGCCTTCAAAGTACCAGCTAATTAATGATTACAGGGCAAGCAGTTTGTTGGTGCTGTGGAGGCTACTGAAGGCAACCAAAACCAAGTTACGAAAAAGGCACTGAGACCTTTTCTATTCTCCATTGGAGTGGGGCTGGTGGAGAAAGGTCACTGTGCAAATGATCTATAGTAGGTGTCATTTCTTAGCATACCTGAACAGTCATTAAGGATGTTCTTGGACCTGCTATGAATTTCTCTTTGGTTTAGGGATATGTTAGGTAAGCTAGTCATCTAGTATACAACATTCTCCATTTGACCAGTTCAAGATTAAATGTATAAACTCTGGCTTTTATTCTTGATGTTTAATGAGATAGTAACCACTGCTACTCTGCCTTTGTAACAGCAAGGCCCACTCTTCTTAGGTTACTCAGGAGCCTCTCCTCAAGGAACATACAAGTGAACTAATAAGAGTCTGCCTCTCTTGGGATAGATGTTACTTTATAATCTCAAAATTACAATTATTTTCCTTTTTCAGGACCTTGAGTCCCAGCAGGAATTTTCCATCCCACGCCCTAAAACACGGCCCAGTCCATACCAAGGGTATTCTGGAGGGAAAGGTATCAAGTAACAGCACCACAGTGAAGAGGGAGAAGCAATGCAGAGTTGACTGAGGTGTTGGTTCATCAGTGCTTCAGTTTTGCTAAATCAGGGACATGGCTCACATTGCAGTAGATGAAGGAAGATTGTTTTCATTTTCTTCTTCTGTGCTCAGCACATGTAGCACTTTATACCTCTGAATTCAGTAATGAACCTTTTTTGCTTTTTTTACATCTCTTTCCCTCACACAACTATAGCTGCCCTCCATCATATCTTTACTAGCTGGGCCTTCACCATTGATCCACATGTGAGGAGGGGAGGCTTGAAGTGGGATTCTTCTTCTATGTATATTGGTTCCCTGCATAATTTTGAACTCCTCTTTGCATGAATTCCAAATCATTGTCTATGCATGGGGAGCTTAGACCCTGTTTTGGACTTTTCTCCCCATGATGGATGGGGAGGCAGCAAAGCTGGTGAGAAAGGACTGTTCTTCTCATCACACTATAGTAATTACATATGGGCTGGTCACCTCATGAAGATCCATCAAGATTTCTTTTCCCCAACCATTTTTCTGAGCTCCATTTCCCTCAGCAAAGAGATCTTTTCCAGTCACAGGGCCTGCTAAACATAGCAGAAGCAGAGAGCTCACTGACCATTATTCTCAGAATTAACTGTATTTTCTTATTTATTTTGCTTTGTAAAGCACTGAAATTGACAGGATGATCATCCTGATATTTAGAATACCATTTCATGATTTCCTCCTATCTGTACAAAGTGGGGCTGGTCAGGCAGTCATAAAAAGAGTATGATAGGCTTCAGTTTAAGTATGATTTATAGTTTTCCACTATGTATAGTAATGGGAACTATTAATTTACACCACCACTCTTAGCCTATACTGCCTGGGGATGAAGGGAGATGACACATCTGGAAGGTACTGGATTGGGGAAGCCTGCAGCAATGAATGAGGTAGGTAAACCTAGGCTGCAAGAATTGGTGAAATCATTGCAATAGAAGCAATGAGGCCTGCCATATGTCATTCCTGAGAATAAGCGTTATTACATATAATGAGACTTTGCTAACATTTATGAAAAAGTGTACCAGATACACTATAAATAGAGAAGAATACCAAATAATAAGAACCTTAAAAAGCAATTGAAATTTGAGAGAGAAATAGAAGAAAGAAAATCTTGGCTCAAGTCCGTGACACCAAAATCTCTTATGTTGCTTGACTGTTACAAGAAAGTCAGGCAGGTGTTTACATTTTCCCACTGAAATCAATGGAGAATACAAGTATATGGCATTCTGTATTTTGCCCCTAAACTTGTGGGAAAACAGTGCTGGGGGTTTGCTTATATGCTTTTGTCTGTATTATGTAATATTTATTTGTATAGTTCTTATATTACCTTGAACATAGGTCCACATGAAATAAATAATTATATATATTGTATGTTTGTAGCTGGTCCTTTTGTTAATTCCTTTTCATGAGATATTGTATACCAATCAGATGCACTCTGTGCACTTGTGATGCATAGAGAGTCCATCACAAGGCCATTAGCATATTTTAGAACAAAACCACACATGTTATTAAAGATTATCATCCATGGAGCAACTTTGCCTGACCTGAATTTTCCAGCTTGCCAAGAAAAATATCTGGATGATCTTGCTGAAAGCTTTGCTGAAATGAAAATAGTACATCCATGACCATAGCATTTCCCTAATCCACTAGCTTAGTATTTATCAAAAGAAAAAAGGGCAAAAGAGAGGAAGGATACAAAGGTAGTTTGACATGACTTGTTCTTGAGTACCACAGAATCATAGTCATCATAGGAGACACCTCGACCATTGAGCCCAAGGCCCCGCTTTGTGCAGATATCCAAACCAAAGCATCATTGCGAGATGGCTGTCCTTCCTCTGCTTAAACATATTGGACTGTCAGCCCTGATCTGAAGACATCAAGGTTTGGCACATACATTGTTCGTTGTAACTTTAACAACAGTGGTGCAATTTTCTGAAGAAATTAGTGAAAAAAAAATACTCCCATTTTATCTTTATCTCCATTAAAGAAATAACTAAAAAGTCAGTCCTGCCCACTCCAGTAATCTTGCTGACTCACTCACCATTGCTCCTATGAGGCATGCAGCTCCTGGCTATGGAGAGGTTGCCGCCCCTGGTTTATAGGGTACATTTTCCCTAGTACTCCTTTGGGCACTTCAGAGTATGTTTAAGGCATTTCCTCTGAAGACTGAAGATTCTCTCCGGTGTTAAGCTCAGCTGTTTCTTTCAGCAAGTCACTCTCATCTAGAACTAAACACCCTATAAATTGGCTTAGCTGCACTGAGATCGCTTTTGGTTCAGTAAAAACAAACCAATAAATGTCTGTACCCAAAGTGATGCCCCTTTAAAGATCAGAAGGCTTATTTCTGAGTAAACATATTTATCTAGCTAAGCTGGAAGCCTGCAGTGATCATCTGTTGGCAGGCCGTGCTACAAATGCTGCTGCGAGTTGCTTTGGAGATTGAGGCAGCTAATAAAACTGGTTCAATCAATCAATCAATATCTGAGTTAATTTTCTCTTCCTTCTTTACTTGCATTTGATTTTCCCTTTTTGCCCCCAGTCTCCAGGACACGCCCCCCGCCCTGCCTTGCCCTTCATGTGGCTTTCCCAGCTTCTCTTTTCATTCATTTCCTGTATCTTTGCAGCATTTTTGGGGTCTTCCATGGGTCTTCTTGTTTTCCATGAAGAGTGGAAAGGAATCGCCTTTCTTTTCCCCTACCCTCAGACTCAGCATATTGCTGGGTGCTGACCAAAAGAAACTTATGCTTGTTTGTTTTTTTACTATGGTGATGGCAGGAAGTCTTGCATTATGCAACAAATATTTACACCAGTTCTATTTTAAAGCAGATGAATGTGAAGCACACTTTTCTTTCCTGCCAAGCCAAAATATTTGATCGTGTTTGGCCAGATAATATTAATGGACAAATCAAATAATCTAGACTGGAATCTTCAAGCAATTTCGACAATTTTAAGTTGATAATGGGTTTGTGCCAGGTTCTTTCTCTTACAGGATTTAATCATCATTCTCAGCTTGGCATGATAAAACTCTCAGGAGAAACTGTCTGGAACTTCAACCAATATACACCACTTTTTGTATGAATAGTTTTGTGTGAGAAAGTGTTGCATGACTGCAAGGCATCAACCAGTGTTGACAAAATCAGGGGTGAGAAGATGAGTGTGATTTCTTTGGCAATGCAAATAAATGTTATCATACTGACTAGGACAATGGTAGAGTTCTTGCTTTGGAAGCACCAACAGGGAGGAGGCCCAGCAGGTGGCAGCGCCAAGCTGCTCTTGGATGGATTGTGAAAAGCTAAGCAGTAAATCTGTGCAAGACATTTGAAAGAGGAGCTTCCCAGAGTGGGCTGGCCTGAGAGGGGCTTCCTGCTCAAGGGCTAAAGGAGCCACATCCTTTCAAAAATGATCCTGGATCAAAAGCTGTCCCTGCCTGTCTGCACATGAGGGTGTATGCACAGACAGCCCTCGTCTGGGCAGGTGAAATGACGTGGCTGGGCACACATGTACACAGACCGACCCAGGGGTAGCATGAGAAACAGCTATGCAAGCTTTCCAGAGAACATGGCTGGGAATTTTTGAAAAAGGAAGAAGCCCCTAGTGGCACCAAGGATTTAATCTGTTTCTAAATAAGTATGTTTATTGTGTATTTGGAATAACATATCTGGGTAGAAGATTTAAACCTATATGGTAGTCTTGATCTAGACTGCTCACTGAAGTTCAGTATATATTGAAATTTGTCTGTTGAATAAGATTATTTATTTTCAAGTTGAGAAACTTTGAAGAAAGTAAAACCTTCTAGCTCTCTCTTTGTGTTTCTTTGTCAAAAGGATACTTCTGCATGAAAAACAAGTATACTGTAATGGCAACCAATTACAAATACCTTGGCCTCTTATTTTAAAAGAACATAGACCACCAGTTCCATATAACATTCTTCATTGATTATTATTAGCCACCTTTGGTATGTGTGTGCGTGTCTGTGTATGTGAGACCTACTATCTACAGTAAGTCCTGTTGATACTTCAAGTGCTGCCCTGTTAGTTACTCCATGTGTTCAGTAGTAGGAGCCTTTGCAAATCTTGGTCCCAATTTTTGAGGCATCTCCTGAGGGGAGAGAGCTGTTTTCCTGCAGGGGGGTTGAAGCAGAAGCCTGCCGTTTTTATCTTGCTGTCAGAATCACAGGAGGAGTCCAGTGAATTATCTGCATTAGTGTTTCTCAACCTCAGCAACTTTAAGATGTGTGGGCTTCAATTCCCAGAATTCAGGGTCTACTCTGGAAGTTGAAGTCCACACATCTTAAAGTTGTTGCGGTTGAGAAACACTGATTTATATTATCCCTAAGACCTGAGGGAACCTCAGGGAACCATGTGAACCTCCTCAACTGGCAGATAGTCACTTTCGTCTGTGAATAGGCAGGGCACATTTGCCCCAGGTAGTTGTTGGTTCAGGAAAATGGCACTTTGGATTATCTGGTTTTTAAAATTTATCACATGATTTTTGTCCCCCACCTCAGTCCAGAGGGATTCCAGGTGATCTATAGATCATACAAGCCATGTAAGAGGAGAGCTCTGTTAGTCTATGGTGGCAAAAAAATAAGAGCCTGGTAGCACCTTTTTTGACTAACAAATTTTATTAAAAGACATAAGCTTTCATAAGATGCAGCTTTTTATTAAAATGTTACTACCAGAGTCCTTCTGATTTTTTACAAGCCATGTGTGTCATGCAACCCACCATTTTTTCCCTGGCAGATACCCCAGGGTGACAAAACAGGATACTCTGTGATATATTATTACAGAGGCTCCACTGGAAATTCATGCATTATTTAAATAAAAACTGGAAAGCTACACATTTTAAAAGGTTTTTTTTAAAAATAAAAATTGTTAGGTGGAGTAAACCAGTGTTCCAAGTGAGGCAGGGAACTTACTGTCCCCACACTTCCAGTAGATCTGAGAAGCCGAAAACGATTCCATGGCCTGTACTTCATAGCCTTGAGGGGTGGCACTCTTTTGGGAAGCCATTGCTAGAGAACAAGCACAAGCTTGTTGTAGAATACATATGAGCATCTTTAATATAACTTAATAGTAAAAAAAGAAAAAAATGCACTGTTATGAGCAGTATCAGCTCCATTTCTCAGCAAGTTTATGTCAGTCCAGAATTGAGTCTGGGCCTCTTTGCTGCTGCTGCTGCTGTCATCTACTGCCCTTGGTCAGTGTTTGGGGGGCTCTGAGCAGACACTCAGGACCCCTGATTTTTGGGGCCTTATTTGTATTACTCCAGCTCCATTCCCCAGCATCTCCAGCCAAGGACTCTCACACAGAAGGACTGGGGAAGATTTCCTTCTGAGACCTTGGAAATCAGTGTTACTTTCCACATCATTTTCAAAGCAGTTTAACTTCTCTTGACCCCAAAATGCAAGGAATCACTGAGGACACCAGCTAGTCAATTGCCTGTTAGTGGGGCAACAAGGGAGTGTCAAAAGTGTTATCCAGTCACTGTGTTCCCCTGAGGTTAGTTTCAGGCGAGGAGTAACAATTTTTTTCTCACCCTCAATTCAAAAGTATATTATAAATGGTTAGTGCCCACTCCATCCATGTTTTTCAGTACATGAATTTGTTGCATTTGTTTGCAGAAGGAAGGAAAAGAGGAAAGGTTGCTTTGACAGGAAGCTATGTAAGGAAAAATAAACCATTAAAAAGAAGAAAAAGAGAATGGAAATCCTTCAAAGTTTTCTGTTGGAACAGAGGAATGCTGCATTCCTCTGGTGCCTTTCAAAGCCTGTGAGTTATAAAGGTGAAATAATAATATGTTGGCAGTTTTGCAACCAGGCATTTCCCCCACAACACTGTATGCAAAGCAGCAGGGATACAAAAAACAGTATCAGCTATGGTTTCAGATAAACCAGAGTCACATCCAAAACGAAGTGACCTGGCTCTAAAAAACAAATGATGCTGTGAGATCGGTGGGCAAAATTGTTGGGGAAGTGCCCCTGGAAGAACTACATTCCTTGCTCTCATGAATTAAAAAATCATTGCCATTTCAAAAAAAAGCAACACACGAAGAAGCACTTGTACTGTGAATGTTAAATGGCATTTCATTCTTAATGCCACACCAACTTTGCATTTTGGTTTGGTTCTGAATTTGTTAAATTCAAAATTCATGTCAAGTATTAATTTAATCATTGTCATCTGCTCCCAAAAGGCACTACCTGCTGCAGTAATAATGCTCATTTCATATCCTGGTTGATGACACCTGGCTCATAAAGAACTGCCATTGTCCTCATGCACGTTTTTAGTGCCTCAATAAGTGTTCCTATTTGAAAACAGGTGGTTCCTATTAAACCTGCCACCTCCTGATAATTGAACAGGTGATATCTGAATAAATACTGATTCCTGAGGGGTGCAAATGGATGTTAGCGGAAGGTTTGTGTGATCCATGTTTTCTTTGCACTTTTGCAAGTGGCCACTTGATGTCACCCTTGCATCACAACCCTCTTCTGAATTGCCTGACAGTTGTTCTGACTGGATGCTGAGAGTATGGAAGTCACTCCTGCAGCTTCCTTCAATTTTTTTTTTCATTTTTTGTATCTCATACAGACACAGGAAGATACCAGTAGGGCTTTGATGATGCTTACAATGAAATAGACTGCTTCTGAAAATGGGAACTAGATAGATACCTTCAGGTGATCAGAGCTCTGGAGCTTGTCTCTGTGGTAATAGGAGGCTTTTATCCCTTGTAATGGCCTCAGAGAAGAGAAAAGGGGAAACTGATAAGACCCAGATAAGCAAAAATAGTATATATGTTAGGTTTTGAAATAAAAGGTGCTGACAGGAACCTGGATATGTAGAGACTGTGAGTTAGACTATTTTTATCACTTTCCTAAAATTTATCTCAAATACATACCATAAAGAAAACCTTTCTCCTCAGAACTTCTTCAAGAATAAGCAGAATCACAGGCAGAGGTATCTTATGGACTTACTTTCAGAATATAAGAATGGACTCTGGAATTAGCTCCATAATTTTAGTCAAAACATATGCATGAGAATATTATTAGACTATGTTGGCCTCCTCTTGGCTAGAAGCAGCTCCCATTTGTGGGGAGTGAAATATCTTCCTCATTTCCTTCCTTAGTTGGGGCTAAGGAAAAGAAGAAATACTGCAGGGAGTAGTGTTAAGGACTGACATCCAAAACCAGGCCAGGTATTCTGCTCCAAAAGTCTGTTAGGTGACAACAATTCTAACATAGGCTAGCAGTCCCTGGACGTGACAGGTAATCAAAACTCACTGTTGTGTTATCTATCTTAATGCAACCTCTGGTGATTGCATTAAGTCTGTATGTCTGCTATTTATTTCTTTTCTTTTGGCAGAAGTACTTCTTGGACTGGCCTCAGCAACATGGGTGGCAATGATCAGGTGGATACTTCCACTGCAGTGTTGATCATGGCTTAGAGGTCATGATTTGCGGAAATGCTGCTATAGGAACAGCAAGATTTATACTATTCTTAAAGGAATAAAGGTGGGCAGTCAAATGACACCTCGAATTACAGGTAAGTATGGCCTGGGAGAACAAAATGAAGCAGGACACAGGCTGATAGAATTTTGCCAAGACAACTCACTCTGCATAACAAACACTCTCTTCCAACAACCTAAGAGACGGCTTTATACATGGACTTCACCAGATGGACAACACCGAAATCAGATTGACTACATCCTTTGCAGCCAAAGGTGGCGGACATCTGTACAGTCGGTAAAAACAAGGCCTGGAGCTGACTGTAGTTCAGATCACAAACTTCTTCTTGCACAATTTAGAATCAGACTAAAGAGATTAGGGAAGACCCACAGATCAGCTAGATATGAGCTCACTAATATTCCTAAGGAATATGCAGTGGAGGTGAAGAATAGATTTAAGGGACTGGACTTAGTAGAAAAGGTCCCAGAAGAACTCTGGACAGAAGTTCGCAGCATTGTTCAGGAGGCGGCAACAAAATACATCCCAAAGAAAGAGAAAACCAAGAAGGCAAAATGGCTGTCTGCTGAGACACTAGAAGTAGCCCAAGAAAGAAGGAAAGCAAAAGGCAACAGTGATAGGGGGCGATATGCCCAATTAAATGCAAAATTCCAGAGGTTAGCTAGAAGAGATAAGGAATTATTTTTAAACAAGCAATGCGTGGAAGTGGAAGAAGACAATAGAATAGGAAGGACAAGAGACCTCTTCCAGAAAATTAGAAACATTGGAGGTAAATTCCAGGCAAAAATGGGTATGATCAAAAACAAAGATGGCAAGGACCTAACAGAAGAAGAAGAGATCAAGAAAAGGTTGCAAGAATATACGGAAGATCTGTATAGGAAGGATAACAATATCGGGGATAGCTTTGACAGTGTGGTCAGTGAGCTAGAGCCAGACATCCTGAAGAGTGAGGTTGAGTGGGCCTTAAGAAGCATTGCTAATAACAAGGCAGCAGGAGACGACGGCATCCCAGCTGAACTGTTCAAAATCTTGCAAGATGCTGCTGTCAAGGTAATGCATGCTATATGCCAGCAAATTTGGAAAACACAAGAATGGCCATCAGATTGGAAAAAATCAACTTATATCCCCATACCAAAAAAGGGAAACACTAAAGAATGTTCAAACTATCGAACAGTGGCACTCATTTCACATGCCAGTAAGGTAATGCTCAAGATCCTGCAAGGTAGACTTCAGCAGTTCATGGAGCGAGAATTGCCAGATGTACCAGCTGGGTTTAGAAAAGGCAGAGGAACTGCCAATTTGCCAATATCCGCTGGATAATGGAAAAAGCCAGGGAGTTTCAGAAAAACATCTATTTCTGTTTTATTGACTATTCTAAAGCCTTTGACTGTGTGGACCATAACAAATTGTGGCAAGTTCTTAGTGGTATGGGGATACCAAGTCATCTTGTCTGCCTCCTGAAGAATCTGTATAACGACCAAGTAGCAACAGTAAGAACAGACCACGGAACAACGGACTGGTTTAAGATTGGGAAAGGAGTACGGCAGGGCTGTATACTCTCACCCTACCTATTCAACTTGTATGCAGAACACATCATGCGACAAGCTGGGCTTGAGGAATCCAAGGCTGGAGTTAAAATCTCTGGAAGAAACATTAACAATCTCAGATATGCAGATGATACCACTTTGATGGCTGAAAGCGAAGAGGAACTGAGGAGCCTTATGATGAAGGTGAAAGAAGAAAGTGCAAAAGCTGGTTTGCAGCTAAACCTCAAAAAAACCAAGATTATGGCAACCAGCTTGATTGATAACTGGCAAATAGAGGGAGAAAATGTAGAAGCAGTGAAAGACTTTGTATTCCTAGGTGCAAAGATTACTGCAGATGCTGACTGCAGTCAGGAAATCAGAAGACGCTTAATCCTTGGGAGAAGAGCAATGACAAATCTCAATAAAATAGTTAAGAGCAGAGACATCACACTGACAACAAAGGCCCGCATAGTTAAAGCAATGGTGTTCCCTGTAGTAACATATGGCTGCGAGAGCTGGACCATAAGGAAGGCTGAGAGAAGGAAGATCAATGCTTTTCAACTGTGGTGTTGGAGGAAAATTCTGAGAGTGCCTTGGACTGCCAGAAGATCAAACCAGTCCATCCTCCAGGAAATAAAGCCAGACTGCTCACTTGAGGGAATGATATTAAAGGCAAAACTGAAATACTTTGGCCACATAATGAGAAGACAGGACAGCCTGGAGAAGATGCTGATGCTAGGGAGAGTGGAAGGCAAAAGGAAGAGGGGCCGACCAAGGGCAAGATGGATGGATGATATTCTAGAGGTGACGGACCCGTCCCTGGGGGAGCTGGGGGTGTTGACAACCGACAGGAAGCTCTGGCGTGGGCTGGTCCATGAAGTCACGAAGAGTCGGAAGCGACTAAACGAATAAACAACAACAACAACAAAAAGGATTCTAAATTTCAAACCAAGAACTAAAAGCTTATGCAAGTGCTTGATTTATAACTTGCTTCTTCTACATTTCAGCTGATAGCACTGTAATTCCTGATCCAAATGTAGGAGAGCAACATTCTTTCCTACTCTGTATCCACCATCTTCTTTTTAAAAAATTGACTGATATGAATTTGAAATGGGAGTTGTCAGCCTGACAAGATGTGAATAGTCTCAGGAAAAAAGATTGAACATATTTTATTTGGGACCTATTAAACTAAATTGGCTTTTTTCATGTTTACTGTATTTTTGGTAATTTGATTCAGAGAGCTCAATAGGAGGATCCAGATTGTTTGTCATATTTCAGTCCACTTTAACTCAACATGACAAATTAGGCAGGGTTTATTTAAATTCCATGAATGTAAATGGGATTAAATAATTACTAACTTAAGTCAGGGTCTGAGCCATAGCAATTTTTCTTTTGAGGTTTTTTATGTAAAAGCTATAGAACCATAAGCTACTCATGTTCATTTCTTGCACTTCTCTACTCATTACCTGGATAATCTTATTTGCTCATCCATACTTGCATATCAGAATACGTATTATCTTCAGTACTTCCTCCTTCAACACCCAGTTGCATAGTTGTGAACTCCCAAAAGAACTTTTCTGGAGGGTAGCCCTCAAGTTGATGTCATGCAGCAAGAAAGCAAGAGTTTAGATACTATACCCATCATGAAGAAAACCCATCTGTTCACCAACAGAGTGACACTCACAAATGGATCATTCCACCTGCTTTGGAGCCCTGTCATTTGGCATGCCTCTTCTGAGCAGCACACTAATCTGGGTGGCCCGGATGGCTATGGAGAAGTATAACAAAAATATGTGTCCTGTGCCCCTTCCAGCCTTTGCATGGTCTGCAGAAGGTGAGTTACTGAATATCTCTCAACTATTTTTAAACATGAAAATCCTGAATTATTGCCTGAACCTCTGACTTATCTCTGATGTTGTTCTAGGTGGTGATGCTTTAGTGAACAGAGACTGAGAATTCTAAACAAAACAGTAAATTCTGTAGCACTCAATCTTTTCTCTTTTGACAAATGTAATAACCCTCCCTCAATAGGACTTCACATGACAAAAATCAGAATAAGCTCTATTATTATTATTATTATTATTATTATATGTTTTTATATTGTTATTATTTTTATATAGCTTTTAATTGTTGTTAGCTGCCCAGAGCCATATATTTGAGATTGGTGGCCATATAAATTGAATTAATAAAATACAAACAAACAAATAGATAAATAAATGATTATTCTTGCTTCAGTAGCTGGAGACCATGAACACACTCCCAAGGAAGCTAAAAAGCAGTGATAGTACATCTGTTCTAGTTCCATCAGCCATCTGGCCACTGGAAATAAACTCTTGGGCTCAACAATCAGTTAATGTCAATTTTTTTTTGCCACAGGGTAGTCAGCTTAAAGTCTTAAACATGCTTAGATAAGGCTAACAAAAGATGCTACTGAAATATAACTTCTAATATGAAAAAGGGGGAATTATTAAACTAACCGGATTTATGATTTAAATTATATTAAAATAAAATCTAGTGTGGCCCTATTCTAAAATATCACATAATCTCTGGCTTTTGTTCTTTTTAAAATTTTTGATTGAAAAGTTTCATTAAAAATATGTGTGCACCTATGCATACTGTACATACATGCATATAGAATTCATATGTGAACAGCTCAAGTTATATAAATGCAATATATTTTCTTTTCTAAAAAAGCCTAATTGCAGTGCAATCCTACATATGACAATTTAGAAATGAGAATGATACAAAGTCCCCCCAAAGAGTATATAATCCCAGCAGGGTCACCCAGATTACAAAGGTCATCCCAGCTGCCTAGATAAAGTAAGCAGGCACCTATATTGGACAGCAACGATATAGGAAGATGCTGAACGTGGAAGATCACTTTAGTGTCAATGGCAAAGGCATCATTTCATACTGTCTGGGGGAAGGCAATGGTAAAGCACTCCTGTATTTACTCTCTTCATTTATCCCCACAACAACAACCTGGTGACATAGGTTGGGCTGAGAGAAAGTGATTAGCTTAAAGTCTCCAGTTCTATTCCAACAGGTTAGCCCTGTACCAAACCACCTTTCTGTGGAATTTGGAAGCCTTAACTCTGTTGAAACAGCCTAAAATCACATTGTTTTTTTTAGCTGCCATGCCATACTCAGCTTGTGTTGAAATCCAATACTTTTTCATGTGTACTATTGCTAAGCCAAATATCTCCTTTTTTTTTTTTAATCCATTCAATCATGTCCGATTCTTGAAGACTACCTGGACAAGTCCCTGCAGTTTTCTTGGCAAGGTTTTTCAGAAGTGGTTTGCAATTGCCTCCTTCCTAGGGCTGAGAGAGAGTGACTGGCCCAAGGTCACCCAGCTGGCTTTGTGCCTAAGGCAGGAGTAGAATTCATGGTCTCCCGGTTTCTAGCCTGATGCCCTAACCACTACACCAAACTGGCTCTGTCCCCTATTTATATACAGTATATGTATTTGACTTTCCCTATGTGAAGAACTACATCTGTCCATATTACATTAATTCTGTTACTTTCAGCCCATTGAAGATCATTTTGAATTTTATTGGTGTCTTCTAGCTATTGTATTTGGTTTCTTTCATACAAGCTGCTCATTGAAGATACCAAAGAGGAAACAGGAAGCAAAGCCAAGGAAACTCTTATTTTGGCTCAGTTTTCTCCAGGAAGAGCATATGTGTTCTTCCAGGTAGTTGTGAAGAACTGTTTGAAGCAGCATCTTGAGCTGGTAGAAATATAATCAGGGAATTCTTACTGATTCAGAATAAATTCAGGTCTTCATGCCAGATAGACTGCATGCTAGAATATTGAGGGAATATGATGATGGATTGTTCTGAAGCTCAGTCTGTTTCTCAATCAATCTGAGAAATCCTGGAGAATGGGTGAAGAACAGGGTAACAAGAGGAGGGCAAGCATCCCTATCTTCAAGAAGGGAGGAAAGGGGGACCCTGGGAGTGACAGACAAACCAAATTGCTTTCTTGTGATAAGAATTCAAGCTCATTTTATTTCCCATACTCTGAGCATCACTTTATAGACAGTGGCCATGAACTTTATAAGTCAATATTTTTTCTGATTTTTTCCACGAAGTGATTTAATAGGCCCCAAATTAGTTATGCTCTCATTCTCTCATTAATCTTGAAGTATGTAAATCCTTATCAAAGTTATTTCTATGTTTCAATCTTCAGTCCCCACTGGGTTTAATTCAAAAGATACCTCTTCTGGTTGTCTCTTTCATTCACTGAATGCGTTCCCCTGATTCTCTTTCTGATGAAGAATTACCTCCTCTGACCCCTTCCCTTGTAGAGTTGCCATCTTGTTTCCTATGTTATAGAATGTTTATATAGTTTCAATATATCTCATATACCTTGGGTCATCTATTTGTGTGAAGATATGAAAGGGCATGAATGAAAGCTGTAATTCATGGGACCCATGCAAAGCAGGCCATTCAGGCACAAGGGTTTGTTTCAGTTAATTCCTACTTACGAAGCAATTGGAAAAATGCCAGAATAAAAACTTTGAAAAAGACTCAACAAGGATGGTCCTCAAAGCATTAGGCACTTCTCAAAACATGAAGCAGTTCTCAAAGCAAGAGATAGTTCCCATGTGAACTGAATGAGGTAATGGCACTTAAGAACCAAGCTGGGACTGGCCAAGCCTTGTCAGAACTTGTAAAAGTGGATAAGAACTGTAGTCCTTCACAGATATCACACAGAATAAGACACCGTACAAGATCCAAGTTCTTCTCAACTTGACTTTGAGTTGGGTGGGGAGATATGTACGGGTGTGTACGTATGAATAAAGCTTTTAGTTCAGAAATGAACAATAAAAGTTGTAGAACTGCATTTGTTTCCATGTGTCCCATGTCTCTAGAAAAAGGATCATTTGTAACCAAAGAAATAAGACCTGAAGGTGTTATAAAGACCCTCTTTATGACTCTCCATATGAGAATAGTGCCTCCTTTATTTGATCTAATAAATCATCTTCTCTTACAAGCTGCTTGTAAGAGAAGCCATTTGATGTTTCAATCCTTTTTCTTTCATCAATGCTACAAGTTTGCACTTGTCAGAGATATATAGCATGAGGTTTTCAGGCAAGGATGCCTTAAGCATTGCAGGTCACAATGGCAGAATCACACCTATCCATCTTCACTTCTGTTTCTTAAAGCATCACTAACATGAATCATTTATTTCTTCTTGTTCCCTTCTCAAGCTTTCAGAGTAGCTATTTACTATTTACTGTAAGTCTCTTCCTCATGGCCAAGTTAAAGCAGAAAATTATACCCGTATCCAGTTCTGTCTCCCTGCTTTTCCTGCTACCTGTTGCAAGAGAAAGAGCGGGGAGAAGAAATCAGGTCAGCAGTTGAAGTGGGAAGGAAAGGAGGGGAGCTGGTATTCTCACATTTCCTTGCAAGAATGCAATTGCCAGAGCCATTTCTCTCCAGGTGCAGGCTGCTTGCAGGGGAAGGGGATCTGCTGCCTGCGCATCCCCCTTGCAGGAGTGCTGCAGTATTGAAGCTGCAGGAGGGGCTGCTGTACTGTGGTAGGGGAAGTACTGGTAAATTGGTGAAGCATGACATGTTTCTAGGAGTTGTCTGAAAGCCTGCTGGACACATGCTTTGGTTCAGGCAGCTGTGTCATAAGGAAGGGCTTCCACAGGCAGCACTTCTGTGATAAGGCAGAACTTCCAGGGGGGAAGTGGGTCATTTCTGTGCTGGGAGAACTGGCACCCCCCCTTTTTTTCCCCCTTATATATCACCTGGACATTGCAGTAAACATATCAAGACCACAATGTGTGGTTATCATGGCAATAAGGAGACTTTGAGCATCCCTCTAAAACAGCCTTGGCCTGGAACTTGATACTAAGCAGAGTGATTTGACCCAGCCCCTTCAAGACCAATTCCATTCGCTCAGCTAGGGAACCTGTTAGAATGCAGTCTGGCTGGACCAGTAGATGCACTGATTAGAAATGGGCTACAGTTCAAACAGCTGTATTGGGTTGTTGGAGAGGGAGAATGGATCCTCATGGACTAGAGGAACCCTAATTCCCTCCTCAATTATTGTACATTGCTCTTATACAAGCCCACCCCAACACCCAAGTCTTTCATCTCATCCAGTACAAAATGAAAGAGAATGAGAGTACACATTGTATGCATACATCATGGCCATTAGCTTTACTCATGATTCTACAGCTAAGCTTGATGCATTTTTTCTCTTTCTTTCTTTCTTTCTTTCTTTCTTTCTTTCTTTCTTTCTTTCTTTCTTTTCTTTCTTTCTTTCTTTCTTTTCCTGAACTGACCTAGTTTTGTAGGCTTTATTGAACATTTAATTATACCTTTATTATGTAACATTATAATCTGGAGAACAGATTTCAAATTTCTACTATAGGTTGGTGAGAAAGCAATTCCCATTACCAAGCTTGCTGGTAAGAGAATTTAAAAATTCTTCTTCACTTAAAGCTGTAGAATGAACAGGTTCCACCTTGCTGAAAAAGAAGTCACAAGTTTAAATATGCCACAATTTTCTCCATTTACAGAGGATTATAGTTTAATTTCCTAGAACTTGCCCCCCTCCGTCCCAAAGCATTCTTGTCAGCTTTGCAAAACATGTTATTTTGTTTTAAATGAGGATATTCCTGTAAAGTGCATTTTGGTACACCATTCACACTAAAAAGAAAGCAGAGTTTCAGACTGGTAATATAGAGAGGATCATTCTCAATAATTAACTAGAATATTAAAAAAAACAGATTCTTTTTGACCATGTAAGATTTAATAGAATATCAATTTCAAATACTTATACTTCTTGTCTTTTCTTGCTTTTTGTATTTGTTGACTGGCTAGGGGCTGTAATGAACTGAAAATGAATAGAATATATTACATTTCACCAGTGTAATACCTTTAATTAGTCCCGCCTTAGGCATGAAAGTCGGCTGGGTGACCTTGGGCCAGTCACTCTCTGTCAGCCCAACTCACCTCACAGGGTTGTTGTTGTGGGGAGAATAGGAGGAGGAAGGAATATTAGGTATGTTTGCTGCCTTGAGTTATTTATAAAAATAATAAAGGCAGGATAGTAATAAATAAATAAACACACTATAGTGCAATGTAATGCACTAAACTACTCTGTATTACAGTGTTAAATACAACATTATGCTATG
Organism: Candoia aspera; assembly: GCF_035149785.1. Lineage (NCBI taxonomy): Eukaryota > Metazoa > Chordata > Lepidosauria > Squamata > Candoiidae > Candoia > Candoia aspera. The sequence goes on along the minus strand of NC_086159.1, from coordinate 33,374,362 downwards.
TTTCAATTTAACAGACTACAGTATTTGAATACTGATATACACAAAATGGAATAATAGTTATAAATCAAATAGCTATTTAACATAAGCTGCTTTCCTCAAGTAGAAGAGGCTACAGGCATTAGAAAACAAGAATTCAGCAATACAAATGTAATAGGTTCTATTCTGAAATAAGTAGAATAGTTATGACTGGGCTAACAGAAAGGTTAGCGTGCACCCTTTTCTAGCATGCATATTCGGGAAACATGGAAAGCCTAAATGTGCCATGTTTCATCTATTTCCATCAAGGACACTGCTGTTCCCAATGTTCCCAATGCAATAACTTAGGGCTGTGAACAGTTTTATAGTAGCCGCTATACATCTTTGGTTACTTATAGTCTGTTAACACTGATGTGTTTTAGATAGAGGTATTTGAAATGCTTATTTTTAAGGGTAAGCAGTTTTACTGATAATCCTACTGCAAGAGATAAATTGCTGTGACTTTGCCTACAGTCAGGTCGCTATCCAGCAACAGGACCTGGCCAAGGCTCTGTTCTGTTGCCCTTTAGTCCAATGATTGTGAATTAACATGAAAAGAGCATATTGCTGGGCTAGCTATTCACAGGAGAGTCATCTTTGAACAACACAGCTTTGAAAAATCTGAAGGTAACTACCTTTCAATATGATTGGTAAATGCACAGAAGCCCTTTTCTGGTGTACTTATTTCTGCTTCCCAAATGCTTCCTTTATCTATTATGAAAGGTCACCAGCTGATTGATGATACAGTGGGTCTAAGAAAATATTTCACAAGTGGGCAAAAATCAATTCTCCGGCCCCATCCTAACTCCGTCTTCTCAGAAAAGTAGGTAATTTTGATTCTAATTGTTCAGAAGTGCTTGATTAACAACTGTTTTTAATTGTTAATGAAACACCAGCATCTTGTTCTTGTAGATCAGGGGAGATGATTTCAACTGTGCAGATTAAGCCTGGAAAGTGAGAAAAGTCTACTTCCCCTAGGATCCCTGGAAAAACTAGGGGCAGGCACAGGGAAGGAACTGTTAAAACAGTGTTTCTCAACCTTGGCAACTTTAAGATGTATGGACTTCAACTCCCAGAATTCCCCAGCCAGCATGTGCTAAAATATTAAGCAATTATCTCCCTGTTGTAACCACACTGATCCAAGCAAGTATCTTTTACAAGCTTATCTGCATAGATTGCCCTCCTTTATTTAGGATTTTAAAAAACCAACCAGCACCACTTGATAAATAAACCCCAAAGAGGTAGGGCAAGCTGCAGTGTCCCTGGCAAAGCTGTTGTTACCTGCAGAAAAGCTGTACAAAGTTTGTCTGGCAAAAGCAAGGGCTCATTTAAAAAGTGAACCCTAGCTGACCACTAACTTTCAATCACAAGCTCCTTTGCTAATTAGCTGATAATTAGCAAAGGAGCTTGAGCAAATTTAGACCTAGTCTTTCATCTTTCCAGGAAGGAAGGTTAAGCAAGTAGGAAAAAATTCTGCTGGACCAGCCCAAGGTAATAGTTCAACTTTTTTTTAGTAAGATGTGCAATCAAAAGTTCTTCATGGAAGTCTAATAATAACAGAAACTGGTATATCTTCTTCTGTCTGGATATTTTTATTTATTTATTTAATTTATTTTCTATCCCGCCTTTATTATTTTTTATAAATAACTCAAGGCGGCAAACATACCTAATACTCCTTCCTCCTATTTTCCCCACAACAACAACCCTGTGAGGTGAGTTGGGCTGGCAGAGAGTGACTGGCCCAAGGTCACCCAGCAGGCTTTCATGCCTAAGGTGGGACTAGAACTTAGTCTCCTGGTTCCTAGCCTGTTGCCTTAACCACTAGTATGTATTTCTTTAAAAATGGCCTTCAACAGCTGCAAGTAATATGTGAGATAATCACAGAGGGCAGGGCCAAATTTTTCAACCCATGTTTTGGCTTTTCTAAAAATGAAATTGCCACATTAAATCTAGTAGAAACTTAACACTCTTATTTTGTTTTTAAAAACCCCAAATCACAAAGCTGAATTCCAGTGGTATGATCTTGGGAGGAAGGGGGCGAAATTCTCTGGAGGCCATAGAAAAAGAGTCCCTCCACATGCAGCCAGTGGGTTGATCATCTCTTTATTAAGCTAATGCTCCTGGTTTTATATATGGGGAACAGCATGATAGTTGCAATAGAATTAATCAAACCTATATTTGTGATGTAGTGAAGTCCAAGAAAAATGGCCAAAGAAACCAGTACCAAAGAGAAGGCACTTCTGCCAGGGCAGTTATCTGCTATTATGTTGGGAATATGTTATGTGCTAGAATTTTCTAGTGCAAAAATTGAGATAATGTAACCCATAGTGACAGTGAGAAATATGAATTTTCTGTTACTCCAGGGGATATTGTGATGGCCAGCTTTGACTCAGAAGAATCTGAGATGGAGGAAGTTGCTCAAGGTGCCCCAACCCAACACCAGCCTCAGGGGGAGCCTAGCAATCAGGCACATGAGGCTGACATGGCCACGGAGCATTTGAGACAATTGCAGGTAGATGAAGAGGAGGGGCTGGATCCAGGATACCTCCTCCCAGCCCTAGAGCACATAGGGCTGAGTGAAGAGCAGAAGAGAGGAGATCTGCGAGGCAGCTTGCAAGGCAAGGGCATTCCTACCCTGGATGGCCTATATTTGGTGCAAGGTCCATTTAAGAGCTATTGCTGCCCAGTAGTTCTCCACTGCGAACAAGTAGTCTGTTTGGTGGAACTCTGCACATTTGCCTCCTTAACCTTCTATTGGTTCACTCTTGCTGTATAATGTTCTGGGAAGTTTCAGCTAAGTTCTAGCCTGATGAGAGAGCCTGACAAGAGCTGAACTATTGAAACAAACCTGACGATGTTAATGCAAGGTGTGCCTCAGAATGTTGCACTGGGGAAGAGGATGTATACATAATTCTGTCATTTAGGAACTATAACATTAAATTGGTTCATTAAAAATGATTTTAGTTTTGTTTTTTTAAATGTATGTGACAGATTATAGGAATACACAGAATTTGAACTGTTGGGTTCTTGGTGCTCTCTGAAGGGAAGAAACAAGGAACCATCATATAGGATGCCACACCTCCACTAAGACTGCAAGGCAAGCTACTATATATGAAAAGTCAGCAAACTCCTTTCTCCCTTGCACTGATGATGTTATGTAGCCTGGTAATGAAACATCTGCAAGAAAACAACCAAACTCAGAGAGCACCAAGGACCCAACAGTTCAATTCTGAGCTACAGATATTCTCTTCTATTAGAATATGAGTTCTATGCTTTGGGCTAATCATTCAAAAGATGGAAGAATCCATTTAAAGCAGATAAACCAGAAATATATTATTTTGCAAGGGAAATGCATGGTAAATGCTAATTAACTTGATCAAACTAAGCTTGTTTTTTTAAAAAGTATAATTTAAATGGTAATTTTCAAACTTAAAAAAAAAGAGTGAAACACCAACCTATGCACCAAAAATTCCTTCAGCTGGAGGACTGCTGCCAATTTGCATGCTGTAATTAAGGTATGAATGAAATTTGCATTTAAATAATATGAACATGACATCAAGATGACAAGCTACTCATATTACTGAGGTCAGAAAGTTTAAGGCAGGTTAACAACCACAAGAAAAAAAAATCAAGCAGATGTTGAGACCACTCTGCTTTGCAGAGCAGTCACCTATTTCTTCTGCCAAGATATTTAAACCTTCTAATGCTGTCTTTGAAAAATACAGCAACATGCAAGCCTCCTGAATATCAGTCTTGCACTTCATTACACATCCAAGAAATGGAAATGACACCAGAAGAATTCAGCAAGACTGTGCGATACAAATCAGTGTGCAAGAATCAAGCATGCCCTAAATCACAACTACTTGGATAACGAGTAAATCAAAGATCCATTTGGCCCGGCATTCTGTTTATAACTGCAGTAAGACAGGAACTTTCATGCTTACAAGCAGGACATTACAAGCCCTCCCATCTTTTGCTCCCAAGAGTTATCCTTTTTCTCAATTGAAAAGTTCCATTTATTTTCGCTTAATCTAGCCCTTCCAGCCTGGAGCTGGAGTGAAATGTTTTGTGTTTCCCTAAACCTGTGTACCTGCTGTCTAGGATGATGCTCCTATTTCTGTTATAAGCACTGCAACATGCAGCAGAAAGCTTGTCAGCCTCAAGCACACTTTTAAGTGGAACACGTGATTGTATAACCTCAGATTTTGTTTCTTTTCATAATTTTTGACAGCTAAACTATTAATCTTTCCAACTAATTTATATTATGATGGAGGCAATTACACCCTTAGAAATATAAAAGCATTTTTTAAAAAATGGATACTTAATAACAGTTCTAAAATCTGTATTTAGACAAGTAATTGCATAGTTACTCAGATGCAAAAGACACTGGGTGTTTTGTGGGTTGAAATTCATGCACCTATGTAATAAATATTCCCTTGTCCTGCTGCAGTGGCATCAAGGTGTAAAAATCACAATTCCAAGAAGAATGACCAGAAAAAAAAAACGGGGGTGTTTGTCACCAGAATTCCACTAAAGAACAAGACAAACAGATACATTCATATTCTAAGGGTATTCCAAGAACAGTAAGAGCAGGGGTAGAAACTGACCTACCAGATCTGCTTCTCTGTTGGCCCTGAACCTTTCTTCACCTGTGTTCCTTGAGCTTGGGTGTTGCTTCATTCGCAACCTCTGAATCTGGCATTGTCCCAAACCTGGAAGAGCAGCTTTTGATGGATTTGGACTGTTGGCTTCAAACCTGAGCTAACTGAAGTTGGTCACTGTCCAGAGCAATTGAGTCTGAATAGCCTCAAGAAACTTTATCTTCTGATGAAGACCCTTGCCAGTGGAGGCACGGCATTTATTTATATTCTTTAACATATGGTAATAACTGAGGAAAGGGATTTGTTTTGAGATTCTCCATCCCTCATTCATTACAAGAAAGAGAAATGGACTTAATTTAGAGAAGGATCGTTCACAGAACAGAAACAGGGAAATATATGTGCATGCTACACATCTTCAGTCATACCAGGTACACACATAATTGCCCTCCAAAAAACATTCAAAGTATATTTTTTAATTTGTTACCTTTGTTAAAATTGAGATTTCATTAAAAAATCAAACAAATGATATAATTATGTGCATTAGAAAACAGAAATGATGCTATATGATGTGGCAAAAATAGGGAGATGTGAATGAAAAAGTAGCAGAAGATAAAAAGTTTCTTACTTCTGTAAGTCATTAACACTAATACCTTTACTTCCTTGATCAATCTTCTGAACCTGGCATCATCCTCCAGTTGTGCTGGGAAGCTGCAGTTCTACTATATCTGGAGAAGAGTGCCAGGATGGGGAAGGCTGATCTAGATACATTCCACAAAATCCTGATGCAGAAAAAGTCCACAGAGTTACAGCAATGTAAGGCCATTTAAGACATCAGTAACCTGCTCAATTATGTTATCCTAGTATTTTTTAAATAAGAATTTTATTAAGTTTACAGCAAAGTTAAAAACTACAAAAAAAGTAAAACGCTACAAAAAAGGAGGGAAAAGTGACAGAAGATGAAAAAATATTTTAAAGAGATTATATAACAAGGTGACTTCTGACTTTCAACAAGAATATACAACAATTTCCATAATTAATTCCTTACTCTATATCTAACCAAGATCACATTATTTCTATGTCATTCCATTAGCACCGTATAAAAATCACTAAGCACAACTGCTCCTTCCCTATATATATATATATATATATATATATAAATCTCCAAATCAAAAAAACATTTAAGTATTTCCTTCCTACCGCTATTCTATATATTTCTGACCACTACAGTAAAAATCAAATTATAAAAATATTTAAATTGTCTACTTTTATACTTAATAATGCTATAACAATCTTAGCCCTATTAAACGTAAAACCAGACAGCTATTAATATATCTTATAAATCTCTAAAAATCAAACAAACTTTAAAAGCAATGGAATAAATCTTAAACCAAATCATTAACAAAAAATGGAATCATATAAGCCTTAATATTAATCCAAATGCACATTCTTAATTCTTTATCCCACATCAAAATATACAGCACTAGAGCATTTACTTGTCTCCATATTACACACAGGGCATTTTTCATAGAGAAATCAAACAGCCCAACTGCCCCCGTTAGGAACTCAGACCTCCCAGCAGAAGACCTCCCACAGAACAGAGCCATTTCTTTCCTGAAACATAACCTCAGAAAAACAAGCCCATCAGTATCTTGCAAGTCGAGCTGTCTTAACCCCTTCAACACCAAAGTGTATTCGTTGCCTGGCATTTCATCAGAGACTTCAATCTCGCTGTCGGTAAAGACATCTCCATTTTGATTAAACTCTTCTTCTTCCTCCAGAACATCCTCAGCCAGCTGACACATTTTAAAACTGATATTTTCTGCAGTGTCCTGAATATCTTGCAGAATAGTTTGAAAGATATCATGAAAAATCTGTTTGAACTCACAACACAGCTTAGAACAAAACTCTGAGAAAATCTCCTTAAGCTCTTCCATGTTTCAGGCAGTTGATTATGGTGCCCCCTAGATACTTGGCTAGCACAGACAGGAGCTAATGAGTTAATGCAAAGCTTCCAAGACTTATTGACAAAAGGGAAAGTATGCTAAGCAGCAGCTGCGGTTCCCAAAGAAAGCGAACAGAAAACTGAAGACTCAAAACGGCAGATTCAACTTGTAGGAAAATGTTAAATCCTTCAAATTAAATACAAAAATAATATTGGGGAGATGATTATTTATTCTCAGTCTTCCTTAATGTTTAAATGGGAAATAAGCCAAAGTTTGAAAAAAAGATTTAAAAATTAATTTAGAAATAATAAGCACCAAGACAGTCCGCTTCTCCTTGCTGTAGAAAGCCTCTCTTGGGTACAGAAACTTAATGAAAATAAAAATTGGGTGATTTGGAAATGGGTGGCTCGACTTAGTGTCCCTTTAAGGCTACAGCATGGTCTGGAAATGATGGCATCCCTGACTCCTGTTGTCTCTTACTGGATTAGCGCTAATGCTGTTTGTGATCCTCAGGCTAGGAGGCAACGTTGTGGAGTGCAAATGGGATGATTCCAAACGTTTTCTGTCCATGAAAACACTCTAGGAAAAGCCTGCCTTTGCCCAGAAAAAAAGCCACGTTGTCAGATCTGCCCGCGGAGCTTGTGGGCATAGCTGTTCAGTCGGCCATGTACCCCACTGGAAGTCCAATTATGTTTCCCTAGTTATTTCTGTTGTCAAGCAATTATCAGACCCAGGGAAGGATCAGAGTTCTATGACAGAACATTTGCTACGCATTCAGAAAACATCAGGTTTTCTGGCATATTCAAGTCAGATTGAAAACCTGTATTTCTGGAATGCTGTTAGACAGATTAGCAGTCAGACTTACTCAAAAACAGGCTCCTACATGTTATCATTTCCCAATAATGAAAACATCAGCAGCAACTGAGGAACTGCCTTTTTCAGCTTCTTCGCTCATGCTCTTTATCATCTGAGAAAGCCACTAGACGACCTCAGCAAGAAACATCTTTTGACTTAGTGTCTCTTACCCTGCCAAGTTATCAATACAATTCAGTCAGTTGTGAATAATTTTCTTTTTGGGCAAGCCTTTTTCAATTGGATGTAGCTTTATTTTCGGATGTGTTTTCATCTGATATACTTTATTGACTAATACTTTATTGCTCCTTATTATGATGACATTGGTAATTAATGTTCATTTTTTGAGAGGAGGTTTAGGAAGTAGGCTATAAATCACCAAATAAATATTTTTTTTGGCTGGGAAATAGGAATACTTGCCTTGTTGAGACCAGTTATTGTGCATGCTGTGCTGTGCAGGTACTGATTGTGCTACCCACAGGTATGTGGGACTTTGGGCAGATGTCCAAGTCCCCACCACTTACCCAGTACATCTACAAATCACTTTGTTTTTGTCTCAATGGAGCTCTGAACAAGTAATTTTCAGTTTTCTGTTCATTTATTTCTACACTGTATTCCCTTCCAAATGTAACTGCACACTTTTTTATTTTGTGCCTTCAGGTTAGTGTTGACTGCTGGTCAACACACTGTATCATGTTAAAAAGTTGTATCTCAGGAACAAGAGTACGTTCCCTTCCCCAAAGTGAAGGTACCTCCCTTATAAGGCTTTGTGACGAACCTGACTCCATTACTGCACAGCTAGATTGCATGTCTCTCACGTAGCCTCAGAATGCTGTATATTCCCTTATAAGGGCATGACTTGTATTTCCCTATTCTCTTTGTACTCACTCCCCCGCCCTGATAGAACTGCTGAATAAAAGGAGGTGGGGGCGTGGCACCAGGGGGCAGTACCAGCAACCTCCTGAGATGTAGCGTCACTTGCCACAAAAGAATCCTGTGCCTACCGTTGTTTTTTCGACCTCACCCTTGCGAGGGAATCGTTGGCTCATTCCCCCCCAGGGAATCCCATAGACCGAAGGGCGAAGGACTGGTCGCGCGACGCGACAACTGGGGGCTCGTCCGGGATCCCTTCGGTCTCACAGTGTGATCTCTGTCTAGAGGTGCACTGCCTTCACTCTCGTTACTACGCACCTGGAAAAGGCTCTGCAATCGTAAGTAATGGGCTCCCCACTCTCCAAAGTTTCGTCAGTTCATAGGGACGAACTTTATGATTTAGTGAAGAAGGCTAACTCTTGTCAAAAGGCTAACGGTACGACCATCTTTCCCATTTCAAAAAAATCGGTGACTCAACTCCTACTGTACATGGACAGACACTGCCCTGTCTATCCTTCAGAGGGGACGCTCAAAGCATCCACCTGGGAAAGGATAGGAAAATATTTTCATGATACCCCACGAGCACCCGTGCCTATTCTGACTGCCTGGAAGGCTGTTATGGCGGCCATCAACACTCTTTCCCCTCCCCCGTCTTCCTCGGAAACTTGCCCTTCTCCTCCCGGCCCAAAAACCCCACCCCCTCTTGCCGCCCATCTCGATGCTGCCTCACCACCACCCCCTCCATACCCAGCCGTTCCTCCTCCCCCTTCAGCTCCAACCCCCGACTCCCCTCAACACCACCCCCTAGGAGGCGCCATCACTGAACTCCTCTCCTCCCCCCTCTCATTGGAAATGGAGAGTCCCTCTGCCTTTCCCATGACCATCGGCCTAGGGGCGGCGGGAGGAAATTTGTATAACAATATTGAACTTAAGGTTTTGAAACAAATCAAAGATGCTGTAACCACCTACGGCTTGCACTCTCCTTTTACTAGGGGAGTTTTAGACTCTTTAGTTACTGCTAACACTGTTATGTTATTGTATGATTGGAAAATGCTTTTTTCTATGCTTATGACCCCGGCGCAATACGTTGTGTGGCAATCTGAATACGACAAAGGGGTGGAAGTAGAAATTAGAAGAGGTCTTCCCGCAGGGGTGACCGCAAATCAATTATTAGGAAAGGGACAATTCGCAACCTTAGTCCAGCAACAGAACTCCCCCCGTCGTTGTTTTGCTATTATTCACATGTGCGCCATGAATGCTCTCAAAAGAGTGGATGATTCCGACTCTCAATCCACCCAAACGTTTTTGAAAATAATGCAAGAACCAAATGAACCATATGCTTCCTTCATAAGTCGCCTTCAGATTGCTTTAGACCGACAAATTGATAATGCCACGGCTAAACAAGAGCTGCTAATGAAACTTGCTTTCTCTAACGCTAATCATGACTGCCAGACCATTCTGCAACCCGCAGTCAATCAACCGGGTGTAAAGCTTGCAGACTTCCTGCAACTCTGCAGAATCGTTGGTACCACCTCTCATAAAGTGAGCGCTCTCGCTGCCGCCATTACCACCTCGCTACCTTCTACTAACCCCTCCCCTCAGCTCCATTCCCCGGAAGCCCTCGCAATCACTCGTCATGGAAATTGCTTCAATTGTGGGAAGCCGGGCCACTTTAAGAATCAATGCCGTGCACCCGGGGGAGGTGGGGCGCCCCCTTCCACTCAAAAGGGGCCGCCCCCCCCCTCCAAACCTAAAACTCCTTGTCCCAGGTGCCGCAAAGGCTATCATTGGGCCTCGCAATGTCGTAACAACTCCTCCCCTCACCAGCCTTCGGAAAACTAGATCGGGGGTTGTCAGCTAACCCCGCCCCAAAGGCTGAATTACCCATCACCAGCTTCCCTGTGGAGTTGGCAGAGGATCTTTTGTATGACGATCCGGGGGCTGTCCTTTCCCTTCCTCTTGTTGTCACGCTGCATAAACCCCTCCCTCCTCTTACCCCTGCTTTGCTTATTCCCAACTCCTCGCTTACGCTTGAGGGAATGGTTGCTGCTCCCTATTTGTATGATTCGTCAGATTTGACACAAATTGCTCTGGCAGGAGTGGGAGATAGGTGCTTTTCCTTAGATAAAGGAACAATTGTCGCCACGCTCATACTTCTCCCTTCTCCTGATATGCCATCATTGTTTGCCTTGCAGCAACCAGTCCAAACCTCTAAACCCACCCTCCTTGTTACACTAAATGGTCGCTCTTTCGAAGGCTTGATTGACACCGGCGCCGACGTCTCTGTCATTCGTTCCGCTGAATGGCCCTCCTCCTGGCCTATTGCCGAAGCCTCCTCGGTGCAAGGAGTAGGCGGAGCACAGGCCGCTAAGGTCAGCTCTCATTGGCTTTCTGCTGTGACTGCTCATTCTCATATTACAGCGTATCTAAAGCCTTATATCTTGCCTTTGCACTGTAACCTATGGGGCCGTGACTTGCTTTCACAGTTCCACGCTTTTATTCAACTTCCCTAATGGCTTTACAGGACCCTTTAGGGTCTCTCTCTCTCTCTCTCAAAACCTCTGTGCCGGTATGGGTTGATCAATGGCCACTCACCAAAGAGAAACTGGACGCCTTACATATCTTGGTCCAACAGCAGTTAATTGAAGGCCATATCGAAACCTCCACCAGCCCATACAATACTCCGGTATTTGTCATCAAAAAGAAGTCTGGCAAATGGCGCCTCCTACAGGATCTTAGGGCTATCAACACCATCCTTCAGCCCATGGGACCTCTGCAGTGTGGACTTCCCAACCCCAACTTGATTCCGGAAGGACACGACCTTATTGTAATAGACCTCAAGGATTGTTTTTTTTCCATACCTTTGGCACAAAAGGACAGAATTATTTTCGCATTTACGGTACCGGAACTTAACAATTCAAAGCCTACTGCTCGGTACCAGTGGAAGGTCCTCCCACAAGGCATGTTGAACTCACCCACAATGTGCCAAATTTTTGTCGATAAAGCATTGCAACCCTATAGATCCCAATTTCCGCATTTTCTTGTGTATCGTTATATGGATGACATTTTAGTCGCTGCTGAGGGCCCGAAAGGGACAGTTCAAAAAACTTTTCCTATTCTTTTAGCCACCCTAGCGACGGCAGGGTTGCACGTTGCACCAGAAAAGGTCCAGTCTCGTTATCCAATGCAATATCTAGGCCACAAAGTTTTAGCCTCCACGGCTGCCCCACTTCTACCTATGCTCACGCTTCCCCAGCCGACCACCTTGGTCCAATTACAACAATGTCTGGGGGTCATTAACTGGGCCCGCGCATACCTCGCTTTAACTACACCCATGTTATCACCTTTATTCCAAGCGTTAGTGGGTTTGACAAACCCAGCTGACAAGGTGTACCTTACAGAACAACAATTACATGCCCTACAACAGGTCAATGCCGTCCTTACGACCCAATGGGTGGACCGTGCGCTCACTGACAAACCACCCTCTCTTGCCATTCTTTCAACACATCAATTATTAACTGCCATCATTGTCCAAACGTCTGATAACAAACATCTACATATTTTAGAATGGCTACACTTGCCACACACACCTAAGACATCCATCATCACCAGAGCAGCACAAATGGCCTCTCTTGTTGAGAAAGGCCGGAAGAGGATTAGAGCCCTAATGGGACTGGATGTTTCCACCCTGTACATTCCCCTTAAGGCTACTCAATGGGAACCCCTCCTACAAAACTCCACTGCACTGCAGGATGCCTTGGAGGACTGGTGTGGCCAGGTGTCATGCCATCTTCCCCCTGATCCTCGATTGCAACTGTTGCGAACAGTACCCTTCACACTAACCTCGCCGTTCGTTCAGCAGCCACTCAAGGAAGCCCTCACTGTTTTTACAGATGGCTCCAAAACCATAGGGGCTTGTACATGGCAAAATAATTGCAAATGGCATAAACGCCTAACAGGCCCACAAGCATCTGCCCAACAGGCTGAGTTAGCCGCTTTTCTGTTAGCCTTGTCTCTTTTCCCAGAACAGCCTTTGAATGTTATATTAGATAGTATGTATGTCACTCAAATGGCTGTGGCCATGTTTGATGCATATATTTCCCCTGTTACCCCCCCCTCTCTCATGACGCTTTTTTTGCAGCTTCAAACTCTCCTGAAGGACAGAACATCCCCTTTGTTTGTAGCGCATATTAGAAGCCACCAACAGCTACCCGGTTTCCTGTCCGAAGGCAACCACATGGCAGACGAGGCTTGCAAAATTATGGCCTCTTCCCCTCTTCCTCCACCGCTTTTAGCAGGGGACAGCCATGCTTATTTCCACCAAAATAAAAAAGCATTGGTGCGCCAATTTGGCATTACATATCAAGAAGCTACCGCCATTCTTCAACAATGTCCAACCTGCAGTTTGCAGGCAAAGTGCATCCCTGAGGGAGTTAATCCCAGGGGTATCCAAGCTTGTGACACATGGCAGATGGATGTCACTCATTATCCCTCTTTTGCACCTTGGAAGTATATCCATGTATCTGTGGATACTTATTCGGGATTCATCCTGGCAACTTTGCAAAGAGGAGAAGCCACAAAAAACGTTATCAATCATTGTATTCGCACTTTCGTCACATCGGGATGTCCCAAAACTTTGAAAACTGACAATGGCCCTGCTTACGTCAGCACTCCCTTTGCTGAGTTTTGCCGTAAGTGGTCCATTACCCACAGATTCGGTATACCATTCAACAGCCAAGGTCAGGCTATTGTGGAAAGGGCTAACCAGACCCTAAAGAATGCCCTTGATCGGCAAACGGGGAAAAAGGCCTTAGGCCCCCCAAGCCTCCCGATGTTACAAAATATCCTTAATCTCACCTTGTTTACCTTGAACTTCCTTAATCTTACCGGTACCCCCCCTGCTACGGCTGCATCTCGACACTTTTCTAAGCCAGTAGTTCCCTCTTCCCGTCCCCTTGTTTATTTTAGGCAACTGCCCAGCCCTGAGTGGAAAGGCCCTGCGCAACTCGTCACCTGGGGAAAAGGCTACGCTGCTGTGCAACTTCCTGATCGAGTGCTCTGGGTTCCTGCTCGCTGTATCCGGCCATATCATGGGCAGCCTCCTGACAAGCACCTCCTTGACCCTCCTTCTCTGTTATCTCTCTTCCATCTTTGCTCCCCTCACAACGAACCCTAAAACAACCTCTCTCATTCGAACCCATCGTTTACGCTACCCTGCCACCATCGGCCGCAGCTCAGCATCCAACGCCATGGAATGTCTTCAACGCTCTCCCATCAAAAGAAAAGGCACCTTCTGGCGCTGGTTTCGCAACAACACCCTTCTCCAAGATGGCGATTCCTACTCCATCACTTATCACTTTCGCCAAACTACCCTTGCTATCACCAACGTACAGTTGACCGATCTAGGACAATATCACTGTGAAATAACAAAATTAATTAAGGGTTTCGCCACCTCATCTCGCCTTACGCTCACCTTGTTTCAACTCTCCCTTCCTGAGCCCGCCCGTTGGCAGGGACGACGCCTGCTGGCATCCGACGCCCAGGAATCGCATCGCCCTTACAATATCACCTGGACAATCCGCGATGCCTTGGGACAGATCCTTAATACCTCCTTTTGTTATAGCCCAATTGTATCTTGTTTCCCTAACCTGTATTTTGACTTTTCAGAAATGCTTTTAGGGGTGACAGCCTACAGGAGACTCGACGGCTTCACACAGCCCACCCACTCCATCGTTAAAAGCCATCCCCTCTACGTGTGCCCAGGACATGACACCCGCCCTGACCACGTGCACGACTGCGGAGGCTTAGCAGATTACTTTTGCAAGTCTTGGTCCTGCGTTTCCACCGGCCACATCTACTGGACCCCTCCGTATAAGACTGATTACATCACTCTCACTCGGTTGAGAGAGGACATTGAGTGCACCGCGACCAGAAAGGGTGCGGCAGGACAGGGGGGCTGGAATAAATGTAATCCGGTTATTGTACAATTCACTGCTGCAGGAAAAGCTCAGGGGAATGCCTGGGACTCAGGTGTAAAATGGGGAGGTCGCATATATCCCGGATGGCCCGCATATCATTATGGCAACATATTCTACATTCAACGACAGGTCACTCTCCCTCAGTCCCCACCTGTTGGGCCCAATGCCGACGACATTCACTCCACCTTTCTTCAACCCCTCGCCAAACAAGAAAACCCCCTTGTCTCTCTTCTTAACTCCTCCTTTTCCCTTGTTCACGCCGCTTCTAACACATCTCGATGTTGGCTTTGTTTGTCTTCCTCTCCACCATTCTATGAAGCAGTCGGTTCTCCTGACCCTATCCGAAACTCTACCTCAGCCGCCTCCTGCCGCTGGCAAAACACCACGTTGACTATCACCTCCATAATAGGGCAGGGCTGCTGCCTTGGCCGTGTTCCTGCTAACTATACTCAATATTGCCTTAATTCTTCTCATGATCACTGTGCCCTCTATCTTCCAAAAAATCGCTTGAACATCTATGGTTACACCGGCCATGGTGGCTACGGTGTACTCTACACTACCTCTGGTAATATCTCTGCCCGCTTGACAGGGCAATACTTTATCCCTGGGAACAACTCTGTTTGGGCATGTTCTTCTGGCCTCACCGCATGTGTATATGGTGATACTTTGTTACGAACTAACGCCTTTTGTATTCAGGTGCTCCTACTCCCCAAAATCTCTATCTATTCCCCTGACGAACTTATTTCCATTTTAGAACCCCCTCATTATCCCCTCAAGGCTAAGCGCGAAGTAGTGACTGCTGTAACTTTATCAGTCCTACTGGGCTTAGGTGCGGCCGGAGCCGCCACCGGTGTGTCAGCCCTTGTTGTCAATGATCAGAACCTGCGTCACCTTAGCGTTATCATTGACACTGACCTTCGCGCCATCGAACAATCTATTGTGGCGCTACAAGATTCCCTTACCTCTCTATCCGAAGTGGTTTTGCAAAATCGTAGGGGTCTCGACCTTCTGTTCCTCAAACAAGGGGGTCTGTGTGTTGCTCTAAAGGAAGACTGCTGCTTTTATGCCGACAACTCAGGGGTAGTATTGGACTCTATGAAAGAGCTCAATTCCCGTTTGAAAACAAGGGAATTGGAGCGCCAACAATCCATGTCATGGTATCAAAATATGTTTAGCATTTCTCCATGGCTAACCACACTGTTGTCCACTCTGTTGGGGCCCCTCCTGTTATTGATTCTCGTATGCACCATAGGCCCCTGTGTGCTGGGTCGCGTTCTCCGCTTCTTAAAGCAGAGACTTCATACATTGGACTCAGAGGTATCCGAGACAAAGCTTGCTGTTCAACACCTGGTCACTGCTGTAGGTATGGAGAAAACACCACTCTTGGGATGGTCCTCTGATACGTGAATCGGAAATGGACAAGGACCCCCAGTCACACTACCCCCCGAGAGAGGACGCTGGGATGGGTCTCCTTGGACTGAAGAGTCCCTGGCTCCCCGACTCAGACCCTCTGGGGGGAGGACAAAATTAAATAAAAAAGGTGGAAATGTGACGAACCTGACTCCATTACTGCACAGCTAGATTGCATGTCTCTCACGTAGCCTCAGAATGCTGTATATTCCCTTATAAGGGCATGACTTGTATTTCCCTATTCTCTTTGTACTCACTCCCCCGCCCTGATAGAACTGCTGAATAAAAGGAGGTGGGGGCGTGGCACCAGGGGGCAGTACCAGCAACCTCCTGAGATGTAGCGTCACTTGCCACAAAAGAATCCTGTGCCTACCGTTGTTTTTTCGACCTCACCCTTGCGAGGGAATCGTTGGCTCATTCCCCCCCAGGGAATCCCATAGACCGAAGGGCGAAGGACTGGTCGCGCGACGCGACAAGGCTTTAAAAAGGAGGTACTTTATTCCTTGGCCATCTGTAAGTCCCCATAATATCCAATGCCAGTCCTTCCTATGACTGCTACACCTGGAGATGGTAGCTATTGCCAGGACTGTAGCAGGTCCTATTCAGGCTAGTACAGACCAAGTTGAACTGTAACACTGAAAATAACTATTCTAAGTTTAGAGAGCAGTGTTTAGGAGGATTGTGAATTGCCCAGTCAGGGTATCATCAACTGCTGTTGTTGACAACTATCTGTCATGGGCATCTCAGGGGACGAATGAGGACATGTGCATGATGTCATCAAATGTCATGATGCAAGTATGCAAGCATGACTATGTCATTGTTGTTTGTTACAGATATTGCCGCCACCTATGGTAATTACATGAAGTTAGGGGAAAAAATTGCTAGTGTAGAGTTTAGTTTGGGTGTTTTTTAAGGTTTGGGTTAAGGAGAAGTGACAAAAAACAGATAATCTGCATTTATTTGAATTAATATTTGGTCTTCTCACAATTAAATAATTGGTCTGTTCACTTGTTCTGGTTCCATAAAAAGTATTTCTTATGGTTCACTCAGTGCAGTTTAAAAATATTGTTCTTTGTAGAATGCACTTTATTCTTCCTATTCTGTGGAGGACAGAAACCATCTCAAGAAATGTAATTTATGTCTTATGAAATAAATGGCAAATATAAAAGAATTTTATGAACAATATGCTCATTAAAAATAAAAAGAAATGACCTGTGAATCTCAAAATCAAGCCATCTGCTTTCCATGGTATTTGTGGATATTTTCCTATAGTTCTTTCAAGAAATCGGGACAGCTTTTGCATTTTTATTTTGCTCACTTTTTCAACAGCCAAACTTCATTGCACCGACCATAGGGTTTCATGGGGGGATCATAACCATTGCAAAAATAGAAGTCTTTGTGGAAAGATGCCTCATTTCCTAAGGCAGAAGTTAGCTTGGCTGCATAATTCACATAGTCTGCTTCTTTTGCATAGCCTCCAAACTGCCTATGAAGAAAAAAAGAAAAAAAAATCACAGCTCAAGTCATGTGTGAATGAAGCCCAGGGAGAAGAATCTGAAAATGAATGTATCAGAGATGACAGTAGTTGTATTTGACAGGAAAAATGAGTGAATGATGAAAGTTATATGCAAATTGAGAAAAAAATTAGAGCAAGCAGATTAACTTGTGTACCTTAGTAAAATTTTTACTGAAGATGAAAAAGTGCATGTACAAATGCTGATAGAAAGATTGTGGATAGTAGGTAGCCTTTGCAAGGAATGAACATTTCTTGAAAGAAGCAAAAATGATTGTGTATAAGAGGATGTTTTGGGGCAGTTTGTTATATGGAAGTTAGGTATATCAGGAGAATCAAAAACATTGGCTGCAGTGAGAATGGAGTACTTAAGAAATGAGCATGTTATAACAAGGAGAGATAAGATCAGGAATTAATGGGTACTGAATGTATGTAGGTTGAATGTATGTAGGTTGTGAATGACCAACATAAAATAAATATTTAGAGGTGATGCGGTCATACAGATGTAATGAATAAGGACTGAATCAGAAAACAAATATATGAAGAAAGAATGAACAGATTGAGAGGAAGGCCAAGAATACTGTGGTTGGATAGGATTAATAAGATCCTGAAAAAGAGAAATGTGAGAAATTCGAAGAAAAAAATCCAAAGCATTAATCAGTGTAGGAATGTGGTGGAAACAAGGAGGATAAAAATTTATATAGATATATACTAATGTGCTTGGTGTAGGCTAGATTTAATTATACAGTGAAACCTTATTGAGGGAGGGGATATGCCTTAGTCCAAAATGTCCATTAAATACAAAAGTAGGCCATAGTGGAGATTCATGTCAATTGCATAAGGACATTATTACCCATGTGGATGTTATAAAAATAAAGTAAAATTAATATCAATTATATAGGGGGGGGGTTTTGTCCAGGAAGAAATTTGTTCCACTGCATCCAAAGTCTGCTAAATGGGCATCTGTGAAATTGAGGTTTCACTATTTTTCTTTATCTGATGCTTTTGTGTTTGTGTGTGTGTGGGGGGGGGGGATTATTATTTCTTTCTTGTTTCCTGCATTTTTCATAACTTTGCTTACCCCATAAAGGACTAGTGTAATTATGTAGGCGTGCATGGATGTCTGGATCCAAAACACTTCTCTTCAACTAAAAGTGGCAGGCAGAATTCATTCAAGTTCTCTTAGCTTGGTTCAGAGAAATCCCTATATTGGGAGTGATAGCCTATCCATTATCAAGACCTTAGTTTGGATTGTTTCACAGGTATTTCATTTCACTTCATGGCTCTATAGAATCTGAAGTAGTCCCGGTACAAGGTCCAGTTTGATCCAATGCATACCTGATATTGGGTCTTAATTTTGTTGCATTTTCTGCGTATATAATATTTTACAGAATTGTATTAGCAGAATTAATTTTAAAATTTTAAAATGCAACTTCTTGCCTCAGTTAACTTAAAAGCGAACACAGTATTTCAACAGTGTAGCTATAATTTCCATTGAATCCTTGCATCCATAAGAACCATGCCTCGATGCACAGATATTGTCTTTTAAAAGCAGCTGTTGTGAAATCAAAACTATGTTTTTGTATTGTGCTAATAGAAAAATGCTTTGCATCACTGCATGGTGAAATAAGCATTCAAGACAACTCGTTGGCCTAAAGTTAAGTAAGGTTATAATTTGCTGAATATTAAAAATTAACAAAGATAATAAAATCTAAAGTAATCTTAGAAAACCTTGTGCACCCCAATTGTTCAATTCCCATAGTCCCCAGTAAGCAAGGTCACTAGCCTTATTGGCAGAGGATGACAAGATTTCATGTTCAGCACATCTGGGGCGCACCAAGTTAAGGAAAGTTAATTGCAGCCATGGACGAATCTACTGAGTCCTTCACTCACAACCTGTTTAAAGACACTTACATAGAATAAACAGCCATTTCTTCCCTTTCTTCAACCCGGATGCTCTCATCGGTCGGTGAAGGGGGGTTGTTCTGGAACTGGCTTGGAATCCGTAGCAGGACTTTCACTTTGTGCTGCAATGACCCGTCCTCTGCAGGAAACACAGTGCTGCACACTGGAGCCATCATCCCCATGCCAGCTCCTTAGAGTAAACATAAATAATTAGTTCTGCTTTACTGAGAAACAAAATGATGTTCACCTATAAACATGTTTCTAAGTGTTGCAAATATACAGCTGGGTTATAAAGAGAGTCATGAAAAGAATACCTCACCTTGATTATTGCTTCCTCCAACATATTTAAGAAGCTTCAGCACTGCTTCACGTAAGGCCTCATCAAAGGGCTTTCCTGTGAGTTCAACAGTGGCAAACTTCCCACCTTCATATGTCCTTTCCTCATAGGCTACCTCATCCTAGCATCACAAGAGATAAAAAAAGACTAATTGATGCAATTGCTGTAAATATTCATAAGAAAAGGGCAGCTTATTGCAACAAGCAATATATCATATAGGTTGGCTACTTACCATTATCCTTCAAGAAAGATAATGAATCATCCACATATAGGTTTACTATTCAAAGTGTCATTTTGAAAAATAAAGCCCATTTAACCTTTAACCCAACTCTAACCATAACACCATTCTCCATGTGAATTATTGAATGGTCAGAGAGTAAGACAGGCAATAACCAGCCAGGAAGTCTGTTCTAGCCTGATTCCCACCCCCTGCCCCAAGGCTCTTGCCACCAACTATCCAATGGGTGGTATAAAGTGCTGTAATAATTGCAGTATAAATATTTATAGTACCTAAATGTAAAGAAATGAAAGAATGAGATAAGTACATGCAATAAGTAAATGCTAATATTAAGCAAACAGGAAAACTACATCTTCACAAAACAACACCCACCAAGAAGTAGAGAACTGGCCTTAATCACTCTAACACTGAACTCAGGGAAGAAGTGTCAGAAACTTTGTATATAACTGAGAGACAAAACGGAGATATTAGCATGTGCAGGGATAGTCAGAAGTTTGCAAAAATACCTCCTAACTGTGTAAAGCCCATTCCAAAGAAAGGAGATCAAACAGAATGTGGAAATTATCGAACAATTTCATTAATTTCACATGCTAGCAACATTTTGCTGAAAATAATTTAACGTTTGCGGCCTTACATCGACAGAGAACTACCAGAAGTCCAAGCTGGATTTAGAAGATGATGCGGTATGAGAGGTATCATTGCTGATGTCAGATGGATCTTGGCTGAATGTAAAGAATACCAGAAAGATGTTTACCTCTGTTTCATTGATTACGTGAAGGCGTTTGACTGCGTGGAACATAACAAGTTATGGTTAATATTACAAAGAATGGGAATTCCAGAGCACTTAATTGTACTCATGCGGAACCTGTACACAGATCAAGAGGCAGTCGTTAGAACAGAAAACAGTGATACTGAGTGGTTCAAAATTGGAAAAGGCGTGCGGCAAGGTTGTATACTTTCACCCTACTTATTCAATGTGTACACTGAAGAAATATTTATTTATTTATTTATTTTTCAGACTTCTATTACCGCCCATCTCCCCCAAGAAAGGGGACTCTGGGCGGCTTACAATAAAACCAGAATTAAAATCATAAAATATAAATTACAATAAATAAACCAATAAATAAGAATAAGATAATAAGATAATAAGATAAAATAATTCGAGAAGAAGGAATGTAGGAAGAAGAACAGGATATCAGAATTGGTGGAAGACTCATTAACAACCTGCAATATGCAGATGATACAACTTTGCTTGCTGGAAGTGAAGAAGACTTGAAGTACTTGCTGATGAAGATCAAAGATTGTAGTCAGCAATACAGACTATAGCTGAATGTGAAGATGACGAAAATACTCACAAATGGACCAATAAACCATGTCACAATAAATGGAGAAGAAATTGAAGTCGTCAACAATTTCAATCTACTCAGATCAACAATCAATGCCAAGGGAAGTAGTAATCAAGAAATCAAATGACGTATCGCGCTGGGATAATCTGCCATCAAAGACCTATCTAAAATTTTCAGAAGTAAAGACGTCAGTTTAAAAACAAAGGTGTGTCTGACTCATGCTATGGTCTTCTCAATTGCCACATATGCCTGTGAAAGTTGGAGATTAAAAATGGAAGATAGAAGAAGAATTTATGCATTCAAATTGTGGTGTTGACAAAGATTATTGAAAATACCATGGACTGCCAGAAGAACAAACAAATCAGTTTTAGAAGAAATACAACCAGAATGTTCCCTAGAGGCGAATATAACTAGGCTTAGACTCTCATACTTTGGGCACATCGTCAGGAAAGACCAATCACTTGAAAAGGACATCATGTTTGGTAAAGTTGAGGGCCACCGGAAAAGAGGAAGACCTTCAATGTGATGGATTGATACAATTACCGCAACAATGGATGCAATCATTGGAACAGTCAGGCATATGGAGCAAGACTGAACAGCAGTTCATTCTGTTATACATAGGGTTGCCATGAGTTGTAAACAACTCAATGGCAACTAACAACAACAACACCTGTATAAAAAGAAAATCTGTAGCAATACTCCTGTCTCCATTACAAGCCAATGAGGAACAAGCTTGCTTATTTGCCACAACACAGTTAATTGGAAAAAATGTAAAAAATGGGATAGATATGGAATTGAGTATCTTAGATTTGACTGTTTTTCTTTATTTGCATATGCACAAACAGATCTCCTTTATGAAAATGTTTATTATTTCAGTTGTCCTTTTTATTCACTCTGATATTGTTTGTGAAAAACGGTGCTGGAAGCTGCATTCAAAATCCTAATGAGGCCATTCTACTGCCCTCCTCCACACAGCTTGGCAAAGGCTGCTGGTATGGTAGAACATATACTTTGCAAGGAGAATAATCCTTCAGGCGACTGGGCACCCCTCACTCATTCAGGCAAGGGCTTCCCTTTTCCCCATTCAAACAAGCAGCCAATTTGCAAATCCCAGATGCCTGAGCAAACGGACAGGAGAATCCACAATTATTTTAAATACAAGCAGCTACACCAGGGATGATCCACAGCTTCTCCCTTTGGGCCAGAGAGCACAAAAGCTTTGGCATTTGGGTATCCTGGCTTGAGGTGGAAGGGGAATTAGGTCTAAGCTTAATCCTCCATCCCTCCTCCTCTGTTTGAAAAACCTTTGCCTTGTGATGAAGAGGAGAGACAGCTAGGAGTTGAGAAAGGACTCTCTGGAGGAGACCAAGGAGGAAGAAGACCTCTGAAAGATATAAGCAAGACAGAGAATGGAAATAGCTACATGGTTTCAGTGAGCTAGCTTACAGGAGAAGCAGAGAGAGAGCCAGTGCTCAGGCAGAACTATGGTAGGGGTGAAAGTGAACTTGTCTGAGACTACAGGTGATGGCAGCTGTGACCTCAGCTCTTCCAGGGGCATAGCAAAGGCAGATAAAGTGGACTTGGTAGGGTCCATGGTCATAGCAGAGCTCTGCAGGTTCCAGGTTTTCTCCCTGGCATTTCCAGACCACACTATGAAAGAAATTCCTGTCTGAAACCATGATGCACCTTTACTTATCACAGATGACTTCACACAACATGGTAAACCACACTGCAATTTGTTTATGCCTTAGCAAATATGTGTCAAGCTTTGGGGCTTGTAAACCATGGCTTATGGCCTAAATTGTGTATAAATCTGATCATTCTAATTTGTCCAATATATCGTGACTAAAAGAAACCACAGCTTAGTGCATTGCATGAACCCAGTGGATAATGATGAGTTACACAAATCAATGAACTTTGTTTCTGTGGTATTATATCATTATTAGTTTAAATCTTTCAGATAAAGGGATTTGCCTTCTTTGCAACTGCCACTGAACTGGTTTCTTCAATAGATTACCAACCAGAAATGTAATCACAAATAATGCCAAAGTAATTACAGCCAATTGAGAGCAGGCATGCTATGCTATGCTATGCTATGCTATGCTATGGTTATAACTTTTTAAAAATATGCTAAGTAGCCTTGCGGATTACCTATTTTTATTTGCTTTTATCATTTAAATGCAATGTGTAACCAATACTGTATTGATTGGTTTGCCAGCAGCTGCTCTTAAGCAGTTATCACTGTTCCAGAAAAACACAGCTGAAATGGTAGCCTTTGACAAAAAGCTTTTTAGGCTCAGTCTCATGAGGCATTTTCCTGGTGGGAACTGAGAATTTGACAAGGCACTGAAAGAAGAATGGAGAAAGAAGACAGACAAGTCTTAAGAACCACACTGCTCTGAAGCTGGTAGGTATTCTGGAATGACATAGAAATCATGGGAATAAAGAACCCTTCTCTCACTGTTTCACAGTGGCAGCTTATTACAGTTGTATATTGCGTCTGGGGCTTTGTTCCATTTTAGCAACTTGTATCAAACCAGTCATTGTTGTAAACCACGGCTTTGATCTTGTAGTGTACGAACCTAGCCAAATCATAGTTCAGTGAGATATGTGAACCTAAACAATGAGCCAGTATGGTTTACTGGCAAACCTGCTAAGTTTGTATGCAGGGATTATTTGAAGTTCACTAAGTTGTATTATTATTTGCAGAGTAACCTAAGACATGACATTGAGCTCTGAGGGATCGGATCTAAAGTCCATCTAGCCCAGAACACAGTTTCCTGCCATGGCCAATCAGACAAACCCAGCTGCAAAAGCAAACACGTGCTTACTTCTCTGCAGCTCAACAGTGAGGGACCTGCGCTATGTTTATTGGTGACTGGAAACGCCTTACGGACTTTTTGCGTAAAAAAAAAATGAACCTGCGATTTATAGCTTTGATGATTAGATAGGATAGAATATAGAAAGAAGAGAATCACAATATAATTTTAGAGAGAGAGGTCAATTTCTAATTGTACTTATAATTGTTGTAAAGAAGATGGTAAGCCACTTTATATCTTTTTTTCTTTCTTTTCTCTTTTTCTGCTTTTTTCTTTTTGCGCCTTTAGTTTTTTCTTTCCTTTTTTCTTTTTCCACTCTATTTTAGTTTGTATTAGTCTTACTCCTGTGTTTAAAATTTTCAATAACATTATATATTAAAAATAATAATAATGAGGGACCTGCAGTCTGCGTACAGCCCTTGGAGCTCACCAGCTTGTACTGTGAAACTCTGGCAACAGTGTTTTTTCAGCAGCACAATTTTGGGCCATTCTTTTAGCAATGGCTGAAAACCATTTGTATTAAGCCTCAAGTAGGGCTGAAAGTTTTGACCCTGTCCCTGTGAACCCTTAAATAATAATAATAATAATAATAATAATAATAATAATAGAAAAAAGAGAGACATTTAAGTGTGTGAAAAGACTGCTCAGCCCTGCTGTAGCTTCTTTCCTGAAGCAAGTCACCTTGGCACTGGGACAACAGACGGGAGAAAGACGGCTGGAAACAGTATCGTGTAATTATAAGCCCAGAATCCTGGATAGGGGAAGGCTCACTGCTCCTCACCCATGCATCCCTTTTGTTCCTACGAGTAGGCTCACAACTCCATGCAATTAGGCAGATTTTCAGTACACACATGGAACTCCTGTTCCATTTCATTCTCATCTATTCTACAGGTCTATTTTGGGCAATAAACCATTCTAAACTCCTTAGGGAAAGGTGGGATAGAAATGTGACAACTATATGGTAGATTTAGAACACACACATTCATGCTGAGTACTAGGAGAAAACATGACCAGCTGTGAAACAGCAAGTGATTTGCCTTCTTCCTTTCATAGAAAGAAAATGTAAGATTCTGACTAGCATCTACACTGCTTGTTTTTGTATCACATGCTTGTCAGTGCAAGGAATGGGTTGTGCATGTATTATTCTTTAGTCTGCAATTAGTCTCACTCAAGAAAGATAGTATTATCTGTCCAATCATGTATGATTCTCAGAGATTGCCTGGAGAAGTCCCTGCAGTGTTCTTGGCAAGGTTTCTCAGAAGTTTGCCACTGCCTCCTTCCTAGGGCTGAGAGAGAGTGACTGACCCAAGGTCAACCAGCTGGCTTCATGCCTAAGACAGGACAAGAGCTCATAGTCTCCCAGTTTCTAGCCTGATGCTTTAACCACTACACCAAACTTGTGTGTGCGTAGAATAGTTGCAGCCATAAGCCTACAACTGGCAGCTAGAAAGGTTTAGATATAAGATTAAAGATCCTTTAGATATAAGATTAAATCCTTTGGATATAAAGGATTTAAGATCCTATAAAGCTTTTAAGATCCAATCTCTGTTGGCCTTTATGGAATAGTTTCCCCCAGATTATAGTAGCACCCTCCCTTTTGATTTTTCAGAAATAGTTAAAAGTTGGTCCTTTGGGGACTGAGGACAGTGATTAATGTTATCCTGGGATGAGATACGAGCTTGGTAATTGGATTATTGTGATATTTTTCCACCTTTAAATGACATACATTTGTATTGGTTACTTATGATTCTAGATGATGATGATGATGCTATTTACTGCAGATCTTTCAATTCTGTTTGTTCCAATAGAAGAGAATATATTTAGCTCAGGGTTGAACTGTGGAGTCCTTGGTGCTCTCTGAGCTTGGTGGTTTGCTTGCAGATGTTTCATTACCTGACTAGGTAACATCATCAGTGCTAGTGAGTGTGGGGTTTGCTCCATGTTTATATACAGTAGCTTGCCCTGCCAGTGTTGGTGGAGGTGGGGTTTTCTCCTTGGCAGTTCCTTGATTAGGGTATTATTTTCTGCTTGAATGTTTGTCAACCAATCTCAGAGAGCACCAAGGACAATTCTGTTTGATCCACAATTCTGTTTGATTGACTGAGGTGGCATAGAAGCCCAAATATACATTTTAAATAAATAAACAAATTGCACTATCTCCAGCCAATATGACCCTGCTGGTCAGAGATGATAGCTCTCTTCAAAACATTTGGATGGTGTTTGACTGAATTAGGGGGTAGAACAACAGTTCTCCTTAATGGGCAGCGATAGTAAGTATTGCCCATTCTAGCAATCACTTGGTTATTCTACTGGGTTTGTGCAGCCTGTTAAACTACTGCTTGCTTAATCACCGCTTGCTTAATAATTTGGTTAAGCCACAATTGACTGGGATTGCACCGCACACCAAACGACAATGCGGATGAATGAAGCCCCCAGGTGCCCATTTCTTCCTGGCCCTCGCTCTGGGAAGCTCCACTTCCTTATCCAGTCGAGTAGGTGGCCAAGACGATTCCTGTGGCCCTGGGCAGACCCCGCCTTCTTTCCTACCTTCTCCCCCTTGCTCAGGACTCGGCAGGGCCAAACCTCCGCTGTCCCAAAAAGGGAATTTCTGATCATCCCAAACATGCTGAACGGCTGTGAAGGAAAATCCGCTCCGCAGAAACCAGCACTCCCCGGCCGACTGGGTTTCTCGCGTTTCCCCGCAGCGAGGCAAAGAGAGCGCGGCCCTCAGCTCCGCCCTTCCAGCGCTCAGCAGCTGCAGGCCCCGGCTAGGGAAGGGCAAAGAGGGAAGGGAAGCGAGCAGCTGCGGTTGGATCAGCCGGTCTGGACCAGAGTACGAACAGCGCAGTCGCCCGTTTCGTTGTTCCCGCAGAGACGGCGGGATTGTGCTAGGCAAAAGAGGAGAAAGACAGTTTAGCAGGATTTTTGTTGTTGAGAAGAAGAAAAGCTTTATTCCTGTGCCGCTACCAGCAATTCGAAGGGCGGAAATAAGAGCAGCGAAACTTTCCCCATAAGTGGTAGGAGAAGTTTCCTGCTCGGTGGAATGAACTTTTTTAAAAAGTTGCTTGCGAAACAAGAGCATCTGTAGTGTTAGAAAATGGCAACATGCAACAGTGTGGGGATGGGTAGCTACGCATTTATTTTGCTGCAGCCATGTAATCAGGTGTTGCAGTCAGACCACTCTCCTGCCAATGGCTTCTTCTGTTTTTATAATATATGACTGTTCCGTGTGATACATGGGTAGGTGCACATTAGATTTAATGTGGATTTTAAAACGGGCCTGCTGGTTTAGCTCAAAAGCATTGTGTTTTGTTTGGTCACTTCTTCCCATGGCATGAAGTAGATAAAATAATTAGGCTGACCTTCTTGGGTGGCCCTTCACGGTTTAGCTCATGGCATCATTGAGGAGCTCAAGCTCCAGCACCACGACAAGGTAACGATCCTTTGCTGAAGCTATTCCATATTACTTGTGTCATTTTATAATGGATAAAGTATCAAGGAAGTAGCTGTAATCATTAATTATGCCACTGAGTTTACCAAAGCTCATACGTAGACCTTAAAACAGAAATCTGATTCCAAGATTTTCTTCTAAAGCCTGTTTTATTTTTCAACAAAGGGACAAGAAAGGACTTTAAAGCAATTTGGTCAATTTGGGATGCAAAATTTTTTGGAGTTGTATTATTTATGATACAATTTTCCAGGCCTTTTTGTTCATGTCAGCTCTGTTATAGGTGTGTGTGTGTTAGTGTGTATATCAGTGAATTCTTTTCATTAACTCAGAATAATACAGTAGGCACAATACGTACATAACGTCAGTGACACCAGCCTCCTAAGGCAGCTGACAGAAGTTTAGGATTTGCTTACTTTGAGCATAAAACATACTCAGTGTTATGTCAGGTTGGATTACACAGTGGTATCACGAGTGATGGAGCAGGCAGTGGATGTAGCTGCATGTCAAGCATCAGAAGGGCAGTTTAATTGCATCACTCAAGCAGGCTGTTGTACTAATGGGCCCTTCACTTGCATATTAATTAGATAACAGGATGACAATTGCACATTCTCACTAAAAAGCACCAGGTTGTGATGAAGAAAAAGTAGGTGGAACAAACTTTCACAGCTATGCACTATAAAATGAGGGCTAATCAGTGACAAAGGAGTGGAAGCATGCTTGCTTTTTTTAAAAAAAAATCTGAAATTAAATATATGTGGATCACTGTCTGTGTTGGAGAGGGGTTGGGGTGGAAAATATCACCTGTCTGTTCTGTAGGGCAAGACAAAACACTGATTTTTGAAATAAGCTAAACATTCTTAAGAAATGTGATCCTCTCTAGAAAAGAGAAAATTGCCTGAATTACTTGAAGCTGCTCACCAGTCCTTGGCTAGCTCATGAATAGTCTCAAGCAATGATTAAAGCAGCTGTGTGAACTTAGGAGTTTCCATATGGGCTGATTTCCTTCAGATCTAAATTCTGAATCAAGTAAATTTAAATGCGACACTGAAGATATCTCCAGAGAAATAGAATGAGCAGAGTCCATTTAAAGTTTTAAATATGTTTTAAACTTCTGATGATTGACTATAAAACAAATTCTCCAAACAGCAGCAGGTGGAGACACTGTTGTTCACATGCTCCTGAATGAGCCCTGGGGAAATGGGTCTGTGCAGATCTTCAGTGGGGTGTTGTGATTCAATAAAGTTTTAATCATTCACACAAATCTTAAAATCTCAGCTGCTAGCTGAGGAGTGTAGCTCTATCTACTTGCTGATCAGTGAATCAGCCACAGCTATGAGCTCCCTCCTCAGACATATGTTCAACAAACTAAAGTATACTCCTTCAGCCAGAAAACCAGACGGTCGCACACAATCAGCCAAATATTCCTCCCCAAGGCTCAGCAGATCAGCTTCACGACTGTCTGGTTCCCTTGCAAAATGCTCCTGCCTTCTTTTTGCTGCCGCTTCTCACAGCAGCCAACAGTCTATTCTCTTTCTAAAGAATGCTGACATTTAGAATTGTTTTTTTAAACTTGAATCTCAGAGCAAATCAGTAATCTTGAAGATTGAATTGAATTGTGACACATCCAAATTCTGAATCTGGATTGGATCAGAGCAGATGGGCACATCTTATATATACTGAAAACTCACAGTAGGAAAGGAGACTTCTTGAGAATTCACAGGCTATATGGGCCAGCCCTGAAGACTGGAGGTTTCTGTTTATGTTCTATAGACATGGGACTTAGCAGGACTGAATTTAGCTAGATATGAAGGCATAGTGTTGAAAACAACAGTTGAAGAGGAAGGAGGAATTTTTCAAATAACAAGAAATCACATGTTACAAAGCACTCGTGAGTAGAAACATCTTCAGTGAATCAGCATTAAACCTATGCCCTTTTAGTCAGTCTCTTATTGTGCGGTTTCCTAAGAATCTCAGGAACTGCTAATCTTCCTTCATGAAAAATAAACTAATTCCTCTGAGCTCGCCTCCGTGCATGTGTCCTCTTCACTGGTAGCCTTTGCAGCTGGAGGTTACTAAGCTGCTGAGTCCTCCTGGCCTTGTAGCGGATAGGAAGCAGAGCCCTGCTCATGATGTTAAGCCTCTCGTTCAGCTCTGCCAATCTTGTCTTCACTGAATTCACTTGTTTCAGGAGATTATCAATTGCTTCTGAAGCAGGCCGGAGGCTGCAGATTAGAAAAAGGGTCATGAGGTGTTGTACAAATTAGCATTCAACTTAAACCGTAGCAACTGGCTGACAAGCAAAGGCATACTGTGACGAAGTGTAGGTCACAATTTATGATAAAGTGTCAACATGGTAAGGGCAGCCTTCCCCAACCTGGGATTCTTCAAATATGGCGGACTGCAATTTCTGCCATTCCTAGCTAGAATGGCACTTTGACATTTTAGATATGGAGATGTAATCCAACACTTCTGGATTATTTGTCAGTTTTTGATAGGAAAAACATCCAAATCTTTTGCTGGTTGGGTTAACCATACTTCCTTCTTCTGAGGTCCATGAAAGATCACACTGGCTGGGTCCTTTGATTTGTACCCGACTGACATCTTTACCACTGAGAAAGCAAGAGAATCTTCTGAAAGGTGGGACACATTGTACTTTAAACTTACTTTAAAAGCATGATATAGGCAAATATTTCAAAAATTACAAGTTAATATAGAACCATATACTAGTCTACAAAATCTTTTGATACTGAAGCACAAAACAAAACTGACAAGATGAAATCCCTAAATAATAATGTTTATATGAGTATGAATGACACCTGATGTTTTACACCATCCATGACATTTTACAGAGTAGCCTACAATTCAAATTCAGCAGTAAAGATGTTTAAACTACCAACAATGCAAAATATTTCAACATAGCAGAGATATGTCATGAACTGCAGATACATATATTGGTATAAATCATTAGGGTTAGAAGCTCATGATGATAAAATGGAAGGAGCACATTCTTCCTCTTCATGTGAATAGTATTAATCATCTGAAACAAGTATACATTCTAAAAATAGTAATAACTGATAGAGGATTATTTGAATGTTAAAGTGCTTCATTTATGCTATCTCAGCAACCCTTACACTTAGCTTATCATATAGACTAATAGTATTTTAATTGTCATTCTTTTGATATTTATTTTAAAGACAAGCAAAAAGAACATTATGTCAATATTTTCCTAAGGATCACAGTTTGCTTGAATTCATCTGCCTGAAGTAGTGTCTGATAAAGGAAATTTTTACAGTGCAATTCTATTTGTATTTATATAAATGCCTGCCTATTGATTTCAACCAGCCCAGGTAATGGTATATTCATTGCCTGTGTGCATGAGCATGTGAGAGAAAGAGAGAGAGAGGGAGAAGCTTGTGCTGAATGCATTTCTAATCTTTGGAAAATGGATTAGAATAGGCATTTTATTATGTGTTTAGCATGACATTTAAAATCCTTTAGAGGCTCCTGTACACTTAACTACCACTTTGCATTCACTTTAAGAGCATATTTTACACAGGGGAGCATTTCATGCTTACAACTGGCACCATAAATGTTTCAGAATATAAGCAAGTAGCACTCATCTTTTCCAACATTAAAAATTCCATTTTTGTTATTTAAAAAGAGTTAAGTTCAATAATTCATTTGCTGTAAATGGGAACCAGTCCTCCTCCTCCTTCCTCATATAATCTACATCCCATTTTACCTACCCCACCCCAATATCTCTGTTTCTATTTTTCTCAGCATTTTTGTGCACCTACTCATGAATTATGAACAGAAATGTCTTGCTTTCTGGTGGATGGACCCCCACTTACCTCCAGATCTTTACAGGTTTAATTCATTTGTTAAGCTGAAGCATCACTATCCAAGCCATTTTAGATTTATCTATAGGAGATGCAGCCTGATCCTTCCTGCATTTACTCAGAAGTCAGTGTGATGAGTTCAAAAGAACCATCTTGTTCCCTCCGTTCTGTGCCTATTCTCTTGTAAGCAAATCTTACAGATGTCAGTGTAATTCTAAATACCATATTACACATTTCTATAATAGCATTGTATTTGTTATTTTTTATTACAAGGAAACACACACACACACACACTAACTACAGAGTATTGTGGTTCCAGCAAAAGAAACAATATTAAGACTGAGACCCATTTTGTCCTCATGGAGGTACATATGAGTGAAATGTGTCACAAGTAAGTGGAATGTAATGTCCGGCACAGAAACAAAAATCCTAACTTCTCCTATACTGAGGAGCCTCTGACAGCCAATAGCAAGAAAAGGCCAGAGCTGCAGTTTGGCAGCAACTGGTAGGCCACAGGATCCCCACATCTACAGTACATTAATCCAATCTTCCCCCAGAAGGACAGATTTTTACAGAAAGATGACCTGCCATCCTCTTATTCTTACCTAGATAGTTCTGGCAGCAGGGTGTCAGGATGACTCAACAAAGAGAACTTTATTTGCCAAAAGATGCTGTTCCCCCACTTCTCCAACAGGCGTGTGATGCTCTTGGTGCCTTGAATGTTGACGTTGTCCGCTACAGTTCCAGAATTGACACAACAGTGCAGGAAAAAAAGACTCAGAAGCAAAATAGTTTTCTTACCAGCTATCAATACACAGCTGCCTTTATGGGTTAAAGAACAGCTGTAAATAGTGTGGTCCAGGGTTTTTCAACCTTGGCAACTTAAGATGTGTGGACTTCAACACCCAGAATTCCTCAGCACATGGCTGCCTGGGGAATTCTGGGAGTTGAAGTCCACACATCTTAAAGTTGCCAAGGTTGAGAAATACTGCCCTAAAGAATTCACAAACAGATGGCTCTATACTAATACAAATACGAATGTTTTTGTAAAATACTGAATGACTCTTCTATAATCTGAGTACAGGAAGCTAATCTACAAACAAATGCAAGATGAAAATGTTACCCATATACCTCTGGGATTATAACAATGTAACAATATAATACGTAGTAACAATATAATATAACTTCTAAACTGAACCAGCTTTCCAAACCATATAACCAGGTCACATAAAACAGATGAATCCATTTGAATTTATCTGCCAATTTAATGGCCTTTTGTCCTGCGCAGAAAGGCTTTTCCCAGATCAAATCAACTTTTCAGATTGGATCAACTTGATTCAACAATCCAATTCAGAGATCCATAATTCATGTGGGATTTGACCTGATTTGCACAACTCTAGAATGTTATATAGGGGTTGGCAGAGAGGGGCACATATACCCTTTCAAAACTTTTCACCAAACGTGGGAGGTCAATTTCTCCAAAATTCTCCAGGGGAAATAATAAATCTCGAACAATTTCTCAAGAGCATTTCTCATGCTCACTGACAGCAATGAAAGAAATTATTTCATTATGATTGGAAATGAAGGGAAGCTGGCTGCAGACTCTGGAAAGACAATTGTACAATGAATGGCAGGGTATTTACTCACTCTCTGGGCCCCTCATCAAATAAGTGCAAAAAAACTACATCAGCAATGAGCATTTCTCCAAAATGCTCCTTTGAAATAATCTGTAGATCAAGTTTTCTTTTATCAGATTGAAATAGATGGGGGGAAGGATCCAAAAAATTTCTTTTCACAGCACTACTTTAATGCTGTATTGAAAGTTCTCATAGGATAATTACAATAACACTTAAGCCACTGCCTCAGCGTTGTTGTTGTTTTTTCCCTGAAACAGTTGTATTTCCTCAATAGATTGCCATTTCTCTTCTGGAATATCACATATTGCCAGTATCTTGAAACTGGGCAAAAGAAAGTATTACTCCAGTTTGTGTTGTCAGTGCAATTATTACTGGGATGTATTTTCACTATTTAGTATTTTAGGCGCAACCTACTATATTCATTTGAGTACAGGCCCCACTGAATAGTTCCTTCTGAGTAAAATACTGGATAGGTTTGCAGAGTTAGATATTCAGGCATTCCCATCCATGCTTATGTAGCACTTTTGAAAGTATCTAATCAAGACTTTGGTTCTCTTCCTTTTCTATTCTTTGAAATATGTGGACTCCTCATCTCCATCTATGAAGCACAGATGGTTCCCCTACCTTCTTAAAAAGCTTTAAACCCAAGAAGAGTTGTCTCCATAGAAACCCTATCTCACTGGATCAGCTCTTTTCTATCTCTTTTATGCAGATATTGAGACAGCAGTGCTGGAACATACTGGAGCACTCAAGATAAAAACTTAAGTGTTGGGGAAAGGCTAAAAGAAAAAAAAACCCACCCATTTTTCTGTAGTCCCAGCTTCTGATTACCTCACTTAACTTACCCTATCTCTATATGCATTCATAGTTCCCACCTTTCCAAGAATCAGACTAACAACAAGAGTAAGTATAAAAAAGTTAGCACTGTGTATCAAAATATAAACTGGAATTTAAACTGGAATTTAAACTCAGCAAAAGAGAGTGCATATATTGTTGTAAACTGCCCAGAGTCCTCCGACGGGAGGAGATGGGCGGGGATAAATTAGATAGATAGATAGACAGATAGATAGATAGATAAATATTTTAAAAATAATGGTAGTGTCATGGCTGGCTGGAGAATTCTGGGAGTTGAAGTCCACACATCTTAAAGTTGCCAAGGTTGAGAAACACTGCTTTAGAGGGTTAAACAGGCAAAGACACCCTCAAGGATGTGACTTATCTAATGTTCCACAACTACTGCTTTCTTGCCTTACTTGCACCACTGACCTCCGTCTCTGTAGTCCCACTCCTGAATCTGATCCAGAAAGTCCTTCTTACAAAGGTTGGTGGGCAGAGAGTGGAAGAAGAGGAGAAGTAGGAGAGTGCTTATGATGGGCTTGGTCAGAGCTTTCATCTTCTAGGTCAAGAAAATATCCAGTTCTGAGTTTCCTTTTTAGGAAAGAAAAGAAAGCTAATTCAAAGAAGCAGAAATAACACAATATACACTCCTTGCTAGGCTATACACTTATATTCAACAGATGAGGAATTATATTTCTGGATATTTTTTGCCTTTGGAAAACTAGCAAGTTGTAGAGATGATACATTAAGGAGAGAAAGAATGAAACTCCCCTAAAATCTGCTACATGATGCCAGACGTAATTTTCTCCAGCCCCATAATTTTGCCAAGATTTGTTGAAATTTGATCTTACTGTATCAAGGTCATTAGACAATTGACATATTAGTAACACAGCAACCCCATTTGTTCTGTTAGTCCTCACAAATATGGCTCTAAGCAAGGTGTTTGAGGCTCAAATTAGATTCATTTCATTTTATTTGATTTCATATGGCCATCCACTCCAGAAGACTGCTAGAGTGTTGGCAACATCCTTTTTTTACTGAAAATATTTTGTTAAAAGTAGGAAAATTATACTTTCCATTTACAATAAAAGTTGGCTAAATAAACATTTGTTTATGATATAAATAAATAATTTTATTGTAACAAATATACCTAAGAAAGAAAGTTCAACATTTACTCTGGAGCAGATACTGCCACATTTCATATTATTTTGGAACTATATAAATTCTAACTATCAAGTTAAAAAGTCCTATTTTATTTTTATGATATGAATGTTTCTGGAATAATGTATTGTAACTACAATAAATAATGTATCAGTTCATCAGAGGGGAAGTTTGTTTTAAAATTTCTTAGTCCTTCCATTTCAGATGCTGATGGTAAATTCAAAAGGAAAAAAATATCACTATTTTTTTGCCAACACTGCTTGGAATTTTGCTGGACAGCTCCATTTCAGTGGATTTCCATGCTCTAACTGCTGGTCATCTATGCCTCTCTTTGTGATGTCATAAATGGAGTCATACTCAACTATCTGGAGAAGACTAGGTGGGAGAAAATAAGAAGATACTCTGAGCAATAATAAATCTATTGTACCAACACCTGCTGTCTGAAAGTCAAATACATTTTTTTAAAAGTCTCCAATCTTAAATTATGAACAGTAAAGAAGGAAAATAGCATATTAATTTAAATACAATTACCTAACCAGGTATGATGGCATATTAGAATCAATAGAAATTGAAAGTGTGTTGTTACAAAGAAATTGGGGAGGGAGATTCGTCTCACAAGGCCCTGAAAATACAACATGTGGGATTTTTGTTTAATTTTTACTATTTACGTTTTATAGAATCTACAATCAAGGCTGGATTTTTTTCAGATATGAGGGTGTTTATTTCTGCCTTTTATATCCTCAGTGAAGAAAGATCCAAGATACTTAATCTCATAGGACTGAGTCAGTAAAGAGATGGGAGCTGTTAGATTGCCTCGGCGTTGGTATATTTGACCTACGAGATTTGTGCTGCAATTTCAGCCTTTTGATATAGCAGACTTGGGTCTGTCTCTGCTGGGAGAAAATGATCAGGCATTTTCATTACCATTTTAATATAAGAAGGAAGCTGTTTATTTAGAAAGGAGAATTTTCAATTATTAATAAGAATTTGCTGAGGAAGTCACTAAGGATAATATTAGTGAAATAAAGTACAACAGATACATTAAGAAAAATCTTCAGCTTGTAGAGAACCAGTGAGCCTGTCTGTATTTCATGTGGTAGAGATGTCCACAAATTTAATAAGAAAGTAACATGGAAGTAGAGGACAACATCTTTATACAAATGTATATTTAAAAAATCAACTGTACAATCCTTTGCATATTTACTCAGAAGAATGAGCTCACACTATGTTCAGTGGGTCTTACTCTCTAGTAACTGTGATTTAGGATTGTTCTGTGTATTTTGTTGCTCTTTTGGATAAGCTGTTCCTTCTGCTTTGCTTCTCTACAATCAATGTATAAGTTGAGTCTTTTCAGCAATAAGATTTTTTAAATATTGTGTAAGAAGTATGTAGAAGCCCAGGACTAGGAATGGTCTGCCAAAGTAAAAATCTAATATACGTTTTGGTGCTGATTCCACTTGCTGTTTTGTGAATGCAATCCACAAAACACTACACAAAAGCAGAACAGCTCCTGCCATGAAAAAATGTTGCACGCTCCTCTTGTATAATGTCACCACCAACCAATTTTGGGCAACCCATAGTGTGTAGCCAATATGCAATTTTTATTTCAGAAATCATGGTACCTGCCTGCACTTAATCTGCCTAAAAGTCAGACATTAGAATGAAAGATACATTGCATACTTAAGCACATATCAGTAATCAAATTTCCAAAACCTTTTTGAACCCACTGTCCCTTAATTACTTCTCTCCTATAGTTAATTTTTGTAAATTTGAAACATGAGTATATGCAAAAGGCTGGGGAGAAGAGGATGCTAGTGCTGATGGCAAAATGTCACAATATCAAGTTATTCATTTTTAAAAATGAATTTTAAAAAAAGTGAAACTTCCACCATGCACTCTTCTATATTTATTAACAGTTGACTCCCTTCACCTTTTATCCCTATTTTATCCACCCCTAAACCCACTAGGTTTAATTTGAAGTTATGTATCAAAAATCACTAGAAGCTGAGAAGGGGCTTGGGGAGTTCAACTATGGTTTAAGAAGATTTAATGCTCAATAGAACATTATAACCCATCCCTTATTTATATACAAATCCATAAATCATCAACTTTTCAGTCCTGGTGTCAGCAAAAAGTCTGTAAAAGGTTTCCAGAGCTTTATAGAAACATGTCTTATTTTCAAACAAACCGACTTTATCTTCCTTTTACTTCTGACAATCTTGATGTTTAATTCATTCAAATATTGTCATAGCATTTGGTCTCTCTTCCATTTTTTTTTTCCCATTCCAAAGGCTTCTTCAAAGCTTTAGCAAACCTCTTTTGTAAATTCTATAAAAAAAAATCATTCTCTTGGTTTATCATTTGAATTGCCACTTTGATTTTTAAAGCTTTAACCAACATTTTTTATATATCCAGTAGAAAATCCTTATCCAGGTCATTCTCTTGGCTTGTCATTTGTGTTTCCACTTTAGCTGCCTTTTCTGTCTTATAATCCACATCTTTTTTATTTTCTGTTTCTGGTTTCTTTATTTTAGTTTCTGGTTCTAATATTTCTGGATTAGGCAAAATTTGTTTCACATCTGTCATTCCTTCATTAACATCTTTTGGACATATTGTAGTCTGTCCATAGAAGCAGACATCATTGCTGACATTGTAGCTACTAATTTCTGGCCCCATTCTTTGAAAATCTCCTGGAGTATTTCAAATGTTATAATGTTTTGTGTCACTTTTAAATCCCCCTACTAATCAAAAACTAAAGGCAAGTTTACACTTTTTTTCCTTTCCCTTTTCTGCCTGGAGTCTTTAGTTCCCTCTAGTGTCCAATTTGTGAAATTATAAAGTCTCAAATTTCTGTAATGACTTAAGATAGACAAATTTGGTTCCCACAAAAAGGTCTGTTTATTTTATATAATTATTTCCAAAATCTTAAAGTAAAATCCTCAATATTCCAAATTTGTCTGGACCCTTAAGACCCTTAATTTGTTTATAACTTTCTTAGATCAAAGTCTTAATCTTTTTGCCCATTATTTCCAATTTTTAAAATTCTTAAACTTATGATTAATTTTTCTTTTGTTCAAGAATGAAGGTAAACTTACTGGGGGATTTTCAGATTTGCTGTTCTGAAGGCCTCTAATATCTTTAAGATAGTTAAATAGGCAATTTCTGAAAGTGATTAGAAAGTGAGGTTAGTGAACCCAGTGTCCTTTAAAAAGCTCCACCATGGTTGTGAGCATGATGGCTGATCCCTTTGTCTCCTGGTACTCAAACCCATGGGAGACTGCTCTCCTGTGGTCTTCTCATGAGAAGCAGCCATCCAGAGCACATGTGGGTAATCTCCTGTCCCCTCCTTGTCTGAAGAGGTAACAAAGAACCAATCTACTTGCTGGTTCTTTGGTCTTTGCTGCAGTCATCTCCGCTTTTTTGGAGATGTGTTTAGTTCTGTTGCAGAGTGCTGAAAAGCGTTTGGCCTGAGAGATCAGAAAAAACACACCAGACATTTATATAAAAATAAGTGTATTTAAGGAAAGCATAAAACATAAAACAGTTTCCATATCCAGAGCCCTGGATAGGCACAAAAACTTCTTACATATTTACAAGCTCACGCCCACATGCTGAGCTGGACTGGAAGAGAGGCTGCAAAACTGAAACTGAAACTTCTGGTAGCAAGTCCAGGCAAATTCCCCCCAGGCAATGCAGCAGCTTTTTCTTATTTGGTCATCCTTTCCACACCCCAACCTGAGAACAATTAAGTCTGACCTTCTGACTCTGTCAAAGTGATTTGTTACCATGGTAAATCTTACTCCAGGCAGAAACAAAACAAATACCAAAAAGTTCGACATGCCTCACCTGGAAGTCCTGGCACCATCATTTTCAGAGGCCTTCCTATGTTTTCTCTGTCTCTGTGAAAGAGGCTTCTCTTCTTATTCTAACCTTACTCTTAGGTTGCTTCTTGAGCTTACTGTATTGCTTGCAGTAGTGGAAGGTGCTACTGTTGGTGTTGACTTCTCTTAGGCATCTTATCATCACTCTGAAGGCTCCTGGCTGCCCATATATCCCTTTCTGAGCAAGCCTTGATATCTTTCTTTGGGATTCAGTGGAAATGTGAGGACCCAGGGAGCTAGCAGACCAATGGAAAGATGACTGAAGAATAAAAGGGTTTCTCTCTCTGTGTGTGTCCTGTAACTGAATGGGTGCTGCATTCCCACCCTTCCAGCCATGAGAATTTTATCAGCATTCTCTTCTCCTTCAAATAAATTGTAAAATCAAATTCTCTTCCATCAAATTGAAGGAGAAATAATAGGGGGAAAGCCATGCATTAGTTTTAATTAATATTAGTTATTGAAGTCTACCTGATGGAAAGATGGGAAAAACACTTTTATTAGATATATATGGATGCTTATTCTGCCCTCATATTCAGCCAGAAATAATCAGTCAGAAATAACTGATATCAGTTGTCTATCTTTTTCAGCATGGATCTGCGCTCTCTAAAATATTCCCTAAAGGAGTTTGCAGTTATTCTTCCCTTATTTCTATTTTTCTAATTTCTCTGCTCACAAACTACTACTTTAGTTATTTACTGTTTTATCCCATGTGATAAAAAAAGCAATTCCTGATTCATCTTCCAACATGTATCTGAATTATACTTGCAGTTAACCTAGGTTTTAGGCTCTGTCATGGGCAGTCAGTTCCATCTTCACATTCTTTTCCAATCACCTTTCCTTGTTGGCTTTCAACATTTGCTCCCCAGGACACTACATTTGCAATACGTATTAATTGTCTGTATGAAAGATAAACACATCTAACAAGTAGATGATGTTGTGTGCATTTGACTAAAATCTTGCAGCAAGAAGATATGCTGAGCCCCCTTCCTCAGTTTCAGCCTCCTGCACAATTCTGCAGCTGCAGATATTCAAAATTTTTAGGTCCCACTGCCAAGTATGAATTTATTTCTGAGAGGCCACTATCTTCTCTAGCTTGATGAGAACATCCTGTACTTAATATATATTTGTGATTGAGCTCTGCTTTTATTGCCCTTGGTTGTGCTTATTGAAGAGAAAACAATTCTCAGGAAAATGTGATAGTGTCATGGAAAAGAGCTACATACTTTTAACCAGATTCTGACTTACTCAGCTAAGTACACTATATTCTGATATTGTTGATGTTCAAAATATGATTAACACCTGTCTACCCATTTTCTTT
Source organism: Candoia aspera (assembly GCF_035149785.1). Lineage (NCBI taxonomy): Eukaryota > Metazoa > Chordata > Lepidosauria > Squamata > Candoiidae > Candoia > Candoia aspera. The sequence goes on along the minus strand of NC_086159.1, from coordinate 33,334,408 downwards.
TTAGTCAGATCCAGTAAAAATCTTTCTACAGGAATTTGGAGATGAGTGATCAGATCTATTATTGAAAATAGCATTCACAATTGCTTTTGCTGCTAAAGCACCAATCATTCTTACAATGCCTGTACTGCTAAAATTCCTTACAGCCTATTCAGAATACTCCCATTCAGAACAACTGCACATATTCTGCATGAACAAGAACCAATCCTTACAAATTTACGGTTTTACTGATAGTATTTGATACAATACAATTATAGATGTACATCTTATCACCTGATTGCATATTTATTTATCAATCAAATTTCATCACCACCCATCTCCCTAGAAAGAGGGACTCTGGGCAGTTTACAGTAAAGCTAAAAAGAGATTAAGATACGATAAAAACAAGATATCTTAAATATAAATATAAAATAGCATCTGCGATGGCAATATTAAAAGTTCTGATTTAAATTCATAAGTACACGGGACCCACTTTAAGGCACTAGCCATGCCCAGGATTGACTACTGCCCTTCCTGCCCCAAGTGAGATGGCCGAGCCAGGTATTATGTTTATGTACTTAATTTAGTTGCAGTGAGTACAAAATACAATGGTGCCTTTTAGTTTTCCTGCTATATTCATTGTTTCTTTGACTGCAATCTTATGCACGTTTATCTAGAAGTGAATGTTAATTGATAGTTGGCTTTCATTATAAATGCTTTTATTTTTAGATTTGGAAAATGTACTTTCTTATATGCAATGAAGAAAACAGGTAAATTAAATAAATTAAAGTTAAATGAATAAAATAAATTCTGGTAAACATAAGAAGCAATAAGATCCAGACAGATCCAACTCTGCCCATAGCTTCTACAACTTATTATTGAGTACATATTGATAAGCAATAAGTTGCTCTGGAAGAAATAAATAAGTGGCTGCAATGAATTAAACCTTATGATTGTTGTCCTACAGACATGTCCCAACAGACAGTTATTTCATAACCTAGATAAGCAGTCTGTATATGTCCAGAATCTAACACTTACGTACACAACATCTATGCAGAGATTCTCTCTCCCTCTCTCCAAGCACTTGAGCTACTGCCACATTTGTAAAGAAGCACATACACTTTCACATTTGCACAAGCCTCATTCAGAGAACTCATATAATGATTACATGTCAAACAATACCCATTACATATTGGACATATACATTATTCCTGGCTAAGGAAAGCATGATATTATATGTAAAAGTTACCTGGACTTACAGGACAATGCTCTCAAGAAGTCTGTTTCCTCTTCTCCTCTCTCACAGCCACCCTTCTATCCTCAGCTGGTAAGTGACGTATCCTATTACGTACTACTGTACTCATCCACACGTTTCCCAAAGCTGTGTTTAGAGTTCTTCCAACTTCTCCTTTCTCAGCCTCCCCCCTCATCCATTCAAGCTGAACATCTCTTTCCCAGTACAGGGGAATAGTAGAGAACTGCAAATATCACTAACTGGCACTTTTCAAAGCCCCTTCTCCTATCTAGCACTACCTTCTGATTCATCTTTCCACTTCCCGTTGTATCCTCACAATCATTTGGCAACCACAATAATGATATAACCCCACTTGCTTTCCACAGTAGTTTCTACTACTCTGTTGTTTTCCTATGTGGAAGACAGAATTTCTAGCCAGCCATGAATCTGTTCCCCAGGATGATCCTGCTGTTTGCCAAATTAATTCTTTGTTGATTACTTCATTCAGGACACATTATGCCAAATTGTTCTTTTTTTTGTCAAAATAAATAAGGAAAGTAAGGGTGTTTCTGTTTTTTGCTTCTTTTTTTGGTCATGTATTCCCTTACTCTCAAAGTTCCTGGGCTGTCAAACTAAACAAAACCAGACTTACTCAATGGTTTCATAACAGCACAATCCTAAACATGTTTACTTAGGATTAAGTCCTATAGAGCCGAATGAAACTGCAGTGAAAGAACTTCCAACGAAATATGTGGTATGACAAGAAACAGTTTTAGTGGATGAGCCTCTGTGTTCTTGTTCAACTTTCAAAAGTGAACTGGCAATTAAGAGGCTCCATAGAATAAGTCTTATATATCAGTCCTTTATTTATCAGTCCTTCAAGGTAGGCAAGGTTAGAAAACAGGAGTGATTAGCAGTCTTGGAATGTACTTTAATGTTGTTAAGGTAATGCATCAGAATCTTGAAAAACTGTCAAAGCTCCTCTCTACTTAAACTTATACCTAACCCAATCAAAGTGGAGTTGTTCTGAGTTTCTTTTCATGCTTTACTTTCCCAGGACTCAAATCTGTTTTCTGTAATGGCTTAGCACTCCTCTCCTTCTCTGAGTCAAACCTACCTTCACACTAACTTCCCCATCAGAATCACTCTCCCCTCCCACAAGAGAGGGCTGGCAGCTCATCATGGTCAATGGACAAGTCTGAGATGGAAGATTTAGATGAAGTTGGAATGCCCACCCCCTCCCCCTATGGCCAAGCAACACCAACTAGAGAGAGAGAGGTGGCAGGAGGCAAGGAGTCTTCACAGTGGTATTCACTGTCAGGCAAATCTGAAGACAGTTCATGGAAATGGTGCTTGTATGGATATTTCAGATGGCATTGCTAGACCAGTTGTGATGCATGTGGTACTTCCCAGGGGTAGCCCGTACAGTGAATTAAATATTCATGCCTCCCTTTCTTGCATCTAGAATAATATTTAAAAAAAAACACTCTACCTTGTATTCCTCTTTCCTGTCTATGAAACTTGACAGGGGAGGAGAAGGTGCTGAATATGAGGGACATCTCCTTTCATCCTTGGCTACCATAATTCTCTGAGCAAAAGTTGCAACCTGAACACTCCCTGATGTCCTCCTATTTTAGTGTTATGGCAACATTACAATATATTTTCCCTGAGAGGAAGAGGAACATATAAATGACCAATGTGAAACAGCTGTCCTTCAATCACAGAGGAGGGAGAAGAATCAGTCTATGGGTCTTCCTAGAGGTCATCTATTCAAGCTCTGATATATGGGTCTTGCTGTTGTTGTAAACAAATCTTATCCAACATATATATTGTTGGTCTCCCTGCCTTTAGCTTCTTTAGAGTGTCCTTTGTGGGTGGGGCAGGCAAAATTTTCAGATTTCAAGATCATGATAGGGGAAAATGGGCAGGAAATTTCAATTCAGGTTTGCATGGTGGTACATCTGACAATTTATTTTGCAAGTTAGGAGTATAGGTGATGTAAAAATTGAAGCGGGGTAGAAGTAGCAGCTACCTGATCTTATGTGGAGTGAGGAACTATGCATTCTGCAAGTGCTCCAAATTCAGGTCTCTCATCACCCGCACAAGATGGTGGCTCCCTCTAAAAAAATCCCCTCATTTCATTGTTGAGATGTGGCAGTAATCATCAGCAACTCTTTGATGAAGAAAGAATAATTCCCTTCAGCTGGAAGAAGATAAGGTGAGATAAGAGGGCCTTCTCTCCTTCCACTGAACCCTGGGGGAGAACAGTTCCCAAAGCAGAGTTCACGGTATCGGTTTGCACAACAAATGGGGATCTGGATGTCTGAATAGTGGCTTGGATGATGTTGTGTTAGTGGCTTGGTGTTTTGCTCTTGAGTAGATATTTAAATTGTCATCCTTAGCTTTTGTGTACTGCCAAATCAGGGATGACACTTCTATAAAAACTGGCAACATCCAGAACATTTTGGAGATCTTTAACATTTCTAGATGCCTGCATGTAAGTATGGAATAAACTTTTGTAGGATCCACCTGCACATTGTTTATAGAGATCTGATAACCCAAATAGTCTGAGAAAGATAAAAAGCCCATTTTCCTAACTTGGCGTACTGTTTGTTTTCATGTAGGTGCTATATCAAATTCCTGACATGAATTGAATGTAGAGAAGGGTCATCTAAAAAAATCTGAATGTCATCGAGATAAATTACTACATAACTGTTCCAAATATCAGAGAATATTTCATTCATGAATCTGGAGAATAAGGCAGGGCAGGTAAATACACCACAGGGCATTACTGTGCATTCAAATTTGCCATATCAGCTGTCAAAAGCTGTTAAGTATTCATGCCCGTCTTTCATCCAAATGAAATTGTAAGCTCCTCCAATTTAATGAAAATGCACACTTTCTGAGGTGATCCAGCAGGTTTGAAATAAGAAGCAATGGGTAGTGGATAATGGGTCCCAATAGTCAGAGTTTAGAAGCCTATAATCTGGACAGGTCTCAAAGAAAAATAATCTTTCTTTTAATAAAAAAGTAAGGCTGCAGATGCAAGAGGGAAAGAAAGGTGAATGAATCCTTTCTTCAGATTGTGATACAGAAATTATTTTAAAGTGGCTAATTTTTGAGTAGGTGTGGAATATTGTCTTTTGGATGGGATCTGGCCTCCAAGTATTTAAATTGATGGTACAGTATAGTCAAATGCCTGATTAGGAGACAAGGTAAATGCTTCCTCTTCCCCCAAAACATCATCAAAATCTTCATGATCTGCAAAATCTGCATGAAAAATCTTTTTAATAAAGGAGCTTCAGGCAGCAGTACAGGAGAGAGGAAAGGAACAGAGCTGGATACCCACAAATTGGTGCTGTTGACCACTCACTCAGTTTTCAGAGATATTTCTTGAATTCTTCACAATAATTTTGGGATTTTATACCTTGAATCGTTTTGTATCATCCACAAACTTGGCCAACTCACTGTTCACTGTTTACCATTAAGTCAAGGTCTGCTGCATAGTCTGCTGGATAGTTGTATTGATTGCTTAATAACAGCTCAGTGTCAGCCCCACTAGACTAGACTACTAAACTACTGTTATTGAGGTTGGCTAAAAAAGAGAATATTGCGAGTCTGATTGTGCTGTACTTCCTCCTCTTCCTTATACAGTAGTTCAGTGAATTAGGAAAGCATCTACCCCAGGCACTCTCAAATGTTATCTCTTTGTCTGGACTTCTAGCCCCTTGACACACATCACACCCATTCCCTCCTCAACACACATACCCAGATGCAAGACCCCTGTGTCCTAAGCAGAAATGCTGGAAGAACAGAGAAGATCCAGGACCTTCCCTTTCATTCTAACAATCTGTTCTGTATTTCTGGGTTCCTGCTGCCATTTGGCAGAGTGGGAACCAGATGACCTTAACCAGAATTGCTGAAAGGAAAGAGAAAACCACATGACTTCTCTGGTATTCCCAACAACCTTGCTTCAGGCAGCTACATTTACACTGCCATTTGGTAGACACATTTGGCTGTTAGGAAGCAGCCATTGTCACTCTGGAGACTTTTCCCAATGCAATCAGTCTTTCCAATAGCTTACAACTGAACTGATGGATAAGGTTCTAGGGACACCTCCTGTGGTGGGCTTCCAAAGCAGTCTCTGAGAGCCACAAGTAGCCCGAGGAACTAGTATTAAAAAAATGAATATATGAGATCAGAACTGCATTAAAAGCTTCCAAAACTGTGATTGTCAAGATGCATCCCTCTGTTTAACAGGAAACAGCAATTCTTGCTGCCAAAACAAAAACCAAGAAAAACAAATAGTTTAAAAAGAAGTCCAAACAATAATCTATATCAAATGGGTTTCTTACAGTTGTTTTTATTTCAGAAGGGCAAACACAGTGCAGTTTTCTTCATCACCATTCAGCAAAACAAAATTCCTGGAAACATCTAAAACCTGAACAAGTAAGATAAGGAACACTTAATAAAGCTGTGATGACAGAAGGTTTCACACTGAACAGCAATTCCTATGCTTCTAAGATTTACCCATGTGGAGCATTTGTTGTTAAGGAGGTATGAATTTTGAAACAGCATTGGCCAGAGGCATGACTGAAAACATGGAAAAGAATAATTAGCAGCAGTGTTTAAATAGCTTCATTACCCTGTATGTTTTTATTTCAGTGAACAAATATGATTATTTTTGCGAGATCCTGCAATATTAATGCCATAATTTTGATGTTATCTAATATATCTTGGGCAATGGGCTACAAACCCATAGCTTTTCACAAATTAAAGAACATAAGGATCTTGTCTTGGAACATAACCCCAAATCATTAGCCAGCTGGCAAAATTCTCAGACTGCAGAAGTGCTTTATTTCTCAAGACTGGATAGACTTTTTCAAGGTTCTTTTGAACAGTTCTCTATGCTGGGAAAATTGGGAAATGATTACTCTATCTTTTGCAAATAAAAAGGTGGAAAAATTATTTGATGTCCATTTTTTTTATGCTTCATTTGATATAATTTATAGAGAATAATATACAATATCCACATACTCTAGCTTCTGTTGTTTGGAACCTATCACTATACTGAAGCCAGAGGCAACTGTTTCATGTCAGCTTTGCTGGAACAAAATAAGAACTCCAGGAAACAGTCAAAGAGCAAAATGGTCGAATTTGGAATCAACATTTGAAAAATCATTCCTATGTCACCTTAAAAATGCAGAGATGGTAAGACTTGTGATATCTTAATAACCAACAAATGAATTATGGTACAGACTTTTCTGTATAAGGAAAGAACAAGGAACAATTTGTATTAAAGTAAACATCCCAAGAGCATTTACTTAGAAATAGGTTTCATAATATTCTGTACACTTTAACAAGGGCAATTTTCATAGGATAGCTTGCTTTATTTATTTTACTACTTCAGTTTGAAGTTAAACTCAATATACTTGAATATATATATACTTGATATATGCAACTCTGGATGGCTCAGTTCATTAGAAAAAAACCCTATAATAATAGCAAAACAATTAAAACAATATACCATGCTGGATGATTCATAAATATACTATCACATTACCAAAGATCGGCTCACCCAACAGCCTAGATGTTCCCCCTAGCCTGGGGGGAAGAACAGGTTTTCACCCCCTTATGAAAGGTTGGCAGGGTCAGGGCCATCTGAATTTTAGAGGATAGGTTGTTCCATAGAGCAAGAGTTGTGACAGAGAAGGCCTGCTTCCTGGGTCCCATCAGAAGACACTGTTTGATAGAAGGGACCCAGAGCATGACCACCCTGTCAGATCTCATGGGACAGGCTGAAATAATCAGAGATTGGCAGTCCTACAGATAACTGGGCCTGTGTCATGAAGGGCTTTATAGGTAATAACCACCATTCTGAATTCCATTTGGAAGCCCATTGGGAGCCACTGTAGCTTACAAAGTAGAGTTATTACATGGATAAACCAAGGCACATTCGTAACTACCCACACTGCTGCATTCTGTGGTTTTGAAGGGCCAGCCCAATGTGCACTGCAATAATCCAGATGGAAAGCGACCAAAGCAGAAGTGACATGGATCAAAAACACAGGTGGTCAAACTAATGATCCCAAGTATTCTGTCCATTTTCTTGGGACCAGCAGGCTCAAACTTCTCCCAAATAACTGGGCAAAACCATGCTCCAGTCAATTCCAACAGACATGCACAGGTGGACTCCAGGTAAGAGTAGATCTGAGCAACTTTATCTGTCAGATGCCTTGAATATTCCTCACAAGGACCATGAAGGCGGACCATGAAGGCTTCTTCTGGACTTTCCAGGGGAGGCATAATGAACTGAAGACATCTCTGCAAAAGTGAAGCTGATGACAGTGGCAAAGATCAAAGAGCCAGTGAGTAGACTGGTTCTTCAGAACCTCTCCAGATAAGGAGAGGATGGGAGATCACCCACATGTGCTCCGAATGGCTGCTCCTTGTGACTGCAGGAACTACCTCAGGAACAACTCCAACCTTCCTCTGAAGCCTAATAGGGTCCAGTAGGTGCCTGGGGTGAACTGACTGAAGAAGTCCTAGCTACCTAGGGGGTGACGGGTGGCTGCCATGAAGAGGTCCAAAGCAATCATAGAGTGATCTGTCTATGACAAACAGACATATCTTTCAGCTCCAGATCATGTCACCACTGCCTGAGACAAAAATCAGATTGAATGTATGACCCTCACTGCGCATCGGGCCCTCAGTGATTTGGGTCAGGTTCATAGTTTGGACTCCATACTGAGAGAAGGCAGGTTGAAATCTCTTGGTGCCATAATTCTAAGTAACTCCATCACCAACCCAGCAAGAGAGTTAAGCAGCTTCATCAGGGAAGATGCTCTGCAGCAATGATGTCATGAGTAAGGATGGCGAGCAGGGGGCTCCCATCCAGACTGTTAAGTGCATGCATAGCACTGAGGAATTGGGCAGCCATTCAAAGAGACACAGATCGGGACCGCCTTAACCTTTGGGGTTTTATATGTCTGAGTTTTTTCCACGCTTCTTCAGTTTGTTAGGATTCCTGTTATGTACTAGCAATAAAGCATTAGAGACCAGTTTCTTGTCTCAGCGTGTTTCCTGGTTGTTAGGACAAATGAAGTGGTATATGCAGCAGCAACAGAAGCAGAAGCAATCCCACCCGATCTCTAGAGCCCAATTTCACAGACAGGGTCACAAATCTGTTTATCTGCAGAGCAGCACCCCTGAAACCATAAGAGACAGGATGACAATAGACCAGGGTTTCTCAACCAGGGTTCCATGGAACCCAAGAGGTCACTAGGGGTTCCCTGGGAGATTACGATTTATTTAAAAAATTATTTCAAATTTGAGCAACTTCACATTAAAGAGGTAAGTTTCATTCTTTATTTTTAGTTTAAGAACACGGTTAATGCATATGTACAGGCCTATACATGAAACAAATACAATAATTTTGCAACTTCGTGTCTATATTTGAGCCTGAATATGCAGGGGTTCACTGAGGCCTGAAAAATATTTCAAGGGTTCCTCCAGGGTGAGAAAGGCTGCAACAGACACACCCCTGCCTCTATCCTGGAATTGCAGCTGATGCTACACACAAAATCAGGTGAGCCTATTTCTGATAGGGGAATTTGCTATGCTTTGTGCTGCCACTCTGTCACCAGTTCCTTGGTCAGCCTGGTCCACACCATCTTGTCTGGTTCTGGGGTCCTTCTTGGTTGCTGATCTAGCTGAAAATCTTTCTGCCCAGCCATCCTGGAGCCCCTCAACGTTATTCCCTCCAGCAGCTGCTGGAGCCTTCCTCCACGTCTGCCAGTGGTACAAACAGCATCCAGAGACCCTCTGCACCTACTCCATTGTCTACACTGCTCCTACAACATGCTTTAACAACAAACTCCTTTAGGCTGCCATCATCACTGCTGTATTCCATCCTGGCACCGGTTGCTTTTGAGCAGGTCAGATCACTGTTATACTATTTCTCCAGTGAGCTGAATAAATCTGAACAAGAAATTACAAGGACATCCAAGCTGTTAATACAGGTTTCATTTAATGCAACACACAGTCACTAACTTACATTCTTTGTAGTTTATTTTTCAGTTGGCATTACACTGTCATTACTCCCTTTGAAAAGCTATTTATGATCCAGGTCAAAAAGACTGTGGCATCACATATATTCCCATAGATAGTTTCAGATCAGGGTCAGCTTTGTTCTGCAGACTGTAGAGCAGTGTTTCTCAACCTTGGCAGCTTTAAGACGTGTGGAGTTCAACTACCAGAATTCTCTGGCCAGCCAGCCATGAGTTCTCAGAGTTGAAGTCCACACATCTTTTTTTTTAAATTAAGAACTTTATTCAATTTCAACATATATAGTTACAATACAATATAAAAATATAGGAAAGCAAGAAAGGATAGCTAAAGAACAAAGAAGAAACTATAAAAGAAAAGAAAGATGGTTTCCCATTTCTCCTATGCAAGCATAAATACAATCTGAGATGTAATCTCTTACCCATAATTAGACCATATTAATAATGTTCCTTTCAAAGCAAACCATTTAGTCACTAAAACCCACAATTAAGGCTTCATTTTTTTCCCCATCACACGCATGTAGTCTACAAGTGGTTGCCAAGTGGCAAGGAATCTGGAGACAGTATTCCCTCTTATTAAAGCTGTTAGCTTCGCCATTTGGGTCAAACCCATTAGTTTAGTAATCCACTCTTCCACTGTAGGTATATGTGGCTCTTTCCATTGTTATGCATATAGAAGTCTTGCGGCTGTAGTCATATGTAAAAGTACATTTCCATGTTGCTTCTCTAACTCCTTCTCCATCAAACCCAAGAGAAATTTCTGGGGTTTTTTGTATGTTCACTTTGATAATCTTTTGCACAATATTACATATTTGGTCCCAAAACTTTTTAGCGTTCTCACATGTCCACCAAAGATGATAAAAAGTTCCTTCCTCCTGCAAACATTTCCAACAGACATTCGTTACACCATTATACATTTTTGACAACTTATCAGGGGTTAAATACCAACAATACATCATTTTATAAAATTTTTCTTTTAGATTATAATTCAGTGTAAATTTCAAACCTTTGATCCACATATTTTCCCATTGCTCCAGCACAATATCATATCCAAAGTTCTTGGCCCCTTTAATCATACATTCCTTGACTTGTTCATCTTCCAGATTCATCTGTAACAACATCTTATACATCTTAGTAGTAACATGTTCATCATTCATGCAGAGTTCCATTTCAAATTGGGTCTTTTCATTAATAAATTTATAGTTTTTATCTGCTTTAAAATGTTCTGACAATTGTGCGTAAGTAAACCAATGGCATGTAAAACCCTCCAACTCTAACTTTTCCCTTGTTTTAAGTTTCAGTTCACCCTCTTCAAAATTTAATAAATCTTTATACTGTAGCCAACTTGTTCCTCCCACATTTTCTCTCCTAACAAATGCTTCCTGAGGCGACAGCCATAACAGTACATTAGGAGACAGTCTTGCCTTATATTTGCTCCGAATCCTCAATATAGCACCTCTGACACAATGATTTTTGAACTACTTATTTGACTTTGTCACACCACAAGTAGGTGCCACCCAAATCTTAATTCATGACCTTCAAGCAATAATAATTTCTTATTCTTCAAGTTTACCCATTCTTTCATCCAAAGCAAAGAGCAAGCATCAAAATAAAACTTTAAATTGGGCAAACCCAGCCCTCCTTGCTCTGTGGCATCTTGTAACAATTTATACTTAATTCTTGGTTTCTTGCCTTGCCATATAAACTTTGAAATATCTTTTTGCCATTGTTTAAATGGCAGATCTGTTGACAAGATCTGTATAGTCTGAAAGAGGAACAACATGCGAGGCAAAACATTCATCTTAATCACAGATGTTCTCCCCAGGAGAGACAGTTGTAATTTTTCCCATCTTAACAAATCTTTTTTCACCTCATTACAAGTTTTAACATAGTTGTTCTGAAACAATGTGCTGGTCTTAGTTGACAAAATCACCCCCAAATATCTAACCTTTTTTTCAATCTTAAAACCCATCTTACCCACCAGCAATTCTTGACTGGACAGGGTCATATTTTTAATTACCATCTTTGTTTTTTGTTTGTTTACTTTAAGCCATGCCAACGACCCGAATATTTCCAGTTCCTTCATCAGATGCTCCGCTGTATCCAGTGGATCCTGTAGTATCAGAACTAAATTGTCAGCGAAAGCCCTCAGTTTAATAACCTCTTTAAACCCTTTATTTGTTCTTCTCTTCCAATGTTTCTATTGAACACTTCCAGTACCAAAATGAAGAGCAGAGGTGACAAAGGGCATCCTTGTCTTGTTCCTTTTTGTATATGACATGTTTCAGTTAACTCATCATTCACAATAATATATGCCTCTTGAGGTGTGTAAATGGATTTAATTCCCTGTGAGATGTTCTCCGAAGTCCATGATTTCCAAGACATTAAACATAAAATTCCAATTCAGGTTGTTGAAGGCTTTCTCTGCATCTAGGAAGATTAGAGCCACCTGTCTCTCATTATGATATTGTAGATATTCTGTTATGTCCAACACAACTCTTACATTGTCTTTTAGCTGTCTTTTAGGTAAGGATCCACATTGATCTTGATGGATAATTTCCTGTGGAATTTCCTTCATTCTTTCCACCAGCACTGAGGCAAATATTTTGTAGTTGTTATTTAACAATGGGATTGGTCTGTAATTCTTAATTAAGGAGGATCTTGTCCTTCCTTTGGTAAAAGTTCAATCTTGGCTTTTTTTTCCATGAATCCAGCATTGGGGACCCTAGCAAAATAGAGTTCATCAGTCTTTTGAAAGGTGACAGGATCTGATCTTCAAAACATCTGTAATATAGTGCTGATAAACCATCAGGGCCTGGTGCTTTTCCTCGTTTGGTTTTCTTTATAACTTCAACTATTTCAAAAGTAGCTATGGGGCTATTCAGTATTAGCTTCTGTGATTCTGAGTGTCTTGGTAGATCCTGTTTACTCAAATATTCATCTATCTTGTCCACTGAGACTTCTTGTTCTTTATATAGATTGGAGAAAAAAAACTATGAAACGCTTTTCTAATCTTTTCATTATCCAGTAATTCCACATTTCCTTCTTGAATCTTTAAAGTAATTTTCTTTTCTCTTTCTTTCCTTAATTTATATGCTAACCATCTTCCTGGCTTGTTAGCAAATTCAAAATGTCTGTTTAGCATATCTTAGTTTTGTTTCAATTTCTCTCACAGTCAACACTGACACTTGTTGATGTAATAGCTTGAGTTGATATTCAATATTATCTTAAAGTTGCCAAGGTTGAGAAACATGCCCTAGAGGTTCCTAGCTGGAGCCAAAGTCCACCTTGGCTGCAAATCAAAATTGGGTTGAATATAAAGGCATTAATGTTGATATAGCTGGACTACAAATATTGATGGTGCTATTTGTAGAACAAAAAATGTAGGTTCCAAGAAGAGATGCACCACAATTCCTCAAGGGAAAGGATGAAGCAACGAATTCCAGTCACAGAAAAACATCCTGAGCCTCAGTGTAAGTGGAAGCACTAACGGAGTATCCTGATTGCAAAGCTCGTTTTCTTTCTCCGGTCCTTGGACGACTGCCGGCTAGGAACCAATGCACTTAGGCGCTTCCTTTGAAGATGGCTGCTAATGGTCCTATTGTCCCCCACGTGTGAAAGGCAAGCAATCTTTCCAGCTCGCTGCCCCCACCCCCATTAAAATAAACTCCCATCAGTCCCCGTATATCACGGGGAGGGGCGTTCTATTTGGCCTGGCTCTTTCTGCCGGGAAGTAGGATAAAATAATCAGACCGTGAAAGATAAGAGCAAAACACTAGTTGACGACTCTCGTTTCTTCCAATGCCTGCCAGCTGTCTTTTCCGACGGAAGGGAATCTGCAAACTGAAATCCTTTGATTGCTAACTCTGATCTAATTAGAATTACTGGTGGGTGCGGGAGGGAGGGGGAGTCCTGGCGCTGAACTGTGCGCCAACCAAATATTATCTCCCAGAAGTCCCAGTTCCAATATTGGCAAAGTTTGGCCGCATCTCTTTAGTGCCCGAGCCGGAAAGGATACTGTAAAGAATTGGTACCCAGCTTTTTAGGGTAAGCTGAAGCGGATAGCTTAGATCATGTCATACGATCCAGCTACTTAGAACAACAAAATACCTCTCGCTGACCCCTTCAGGCGCTCTCAGCTGTAAAATATATACAATTGCAAAGCAAATTACAAACGCAGACGTTCGGCTGTGTTTCCATCTACGTAATTTTCGTGCACGGATACTAAAGATCATTAACACCTTAATTCTGCCTCTCTGCAAAACTACACTTCCCAGGAGGCAGAAGAGTTGGGCGCATGCGCGTTTCCTGTCGCCAGCATGGCTACGGTGCTGTCACGGGCTCTGAAGCTTCCAGGTAGGGGTGTTGACTTGCAGCGCGCCAAACGCGGGTAGGAGATGCGGGGGCGGCAGATAAGGATGACATTTCTGGAGTATGCAGGGCTCGGGCACTTTAGAACCAGATTTCTTAGTCCGGGAGAGCATCCGGGTCCCATCTAGAGAAGAGACCGACCAATTTCCTCTTCGCGTATATCCGGGTCCCAGCAGGTGCCCCTTATCTCTGACCATGAAAGAGCGAAAAAAAGAGAGACGGATGGATTGAATGAATAAGGGTCATTATAGAGGGTCAGGTGGAGAGGCGAGTGAAATAAACCTTGGCTATATTTGTTAAGCGTTTGTGGATGCATAATAACGGTGCACAGATGACCCAGTTCTTTTGCGGGGCGGAAGGCTTAAGCGCTGCTGACCTTGTTGGCAGAAGAAACTGAGGCAGTGCTGGTCCCAGGGAAGTGATGGGGCGAAGCTTTGGGATGGAGGAGGGAATGGGGACTGTTTCGCTGCTGCAAAGGAGATGGAAAATAGGTCTGCCCGTTTGTGCAATCTTTGTTCTAAGAACAATTTGGACCAAAGCATCACTATCCAGCATTTTTGTAAATATTGACATTTCATTGTGAATAACTTGTTTTGGAAGTTGAAGTTATCTGAGAACCCGATAGACAGTGTAATGAGAGCTGGATACTTTCTGACTATAATATTATGTCACAATCACCTTCAATTTCATTCATGGAATTTTCAAGGGGTTTAAATAGTGGGAGGTTTTTTGGTTTGTTTGTTTGGAATACTTTGTTTTTCTACTACTACTTCTGCTTTGCTTCTTAGCAGAAAAGGGGAAAAACACAGAGTAGATAGAATAATTGTACAATCCTTGTTTATTGGAAGTGGTAGCAGCTGTCCATTTGGAATCTGTCCAGCAGTTAGTGCAAGTGCTGGGCAGATTGTGGTTGATTTAACTGTGAGCGTTTGTCATCTCTTTAAACTTCAGGAGATGTACCTGTAATTAAGAATGTCTTATTTTAAGCTTTTCATGGTTGAGTCAGGTTGCATATTAAGCTGTGTGCCAAGGCCAATGAATAATAAATTTCTTCCTACAGCTTGGCATATGTTGCCCAGGATTTCCATCGGGCCAGTCACATGACTTAACCTGCTTGTCTTTTTTTTTTTTTTTGCATTTTAATAGGTCTAAAGGCTGTAGCCTTGCCTAAAGATGCACAGAAAAATATTTAGAGAAAATTGAACAGTGAGCTGTGTTCTCCTCCTTAGTAAGGAAATTCTGGAAAATTATTTGAAAAATTCCAGTTAAATGCAGATTGAATAGGTGCATTAAGGCACATAAATTGATTTGGGGGGAGTTAGAGCCAGAGACATTCCAGACAAAAATGAGAAAGTACACCTAAGAAGCGGACTTTTTCTTTTGAATGTTAACATCTTGCTGTTAGCTAAAAATTTGGAATACAGTATTCTTTTGACTTGTCATTTGTAACTAAGGAAAGAAAACCAAGGGTCCTGTAGTAATGTAAAGAGAGCCAGTTTGGTGCAGTAGTTAAAGGCACTAGGCTAGAAACTGAGAGACTGAGTTCTACTCCTGCCTTAGGCACAAAGCCAGCTGGGTGACCTTGGGCCAGTCATTCTCTCTCAGCCCTAGGAAGAAGGTAATGGCAAACCGCTTCCGAAATCATGCCAAGAAAACTGCAGGAACTTGTCTAGGCAGTTGCCAGGAGTTAAACAAAAAACAAAACTCACGAATGTAAGTTGAAGAAGAGAAAGTCTTGCCATCTGTTATGCTGGAACTGGATTAATAAGCTGGTTGGCTCCAGATTCTGCTTTTCTTTTCTCTTGTTTGCTCTGGCTGGGATCTACAAATTCCCAGAAAGGGAGAACCCTGGAGAATTGAGGAACTGCACTCCTGTTTGGGAATTCTCTCAACTGCTGAGCCATTCACTAGGAAACCTTGTTCATTAGGAAAGAAGCCACATGCTCCCTTTTTTTTTCCAGCATTTTTTCTCCTTTCTGTCAACTACAGCCTTCTCTCCCTAGTTATTAGCTTTTTTTTTCCTCATGGAAATTAATTAATACAATCATGTAGTGTCTGTCCCATATTTTCCCTTTTTTTGCCAGGCACTGAAAGTATTTAACTCCAGTTAAGTTTGTGTAACATGTTTGTGTAACAAAATCTAACAAATAATATCAAATACTAAGAAAAACATTTGTTTTTCTTAGTATTTGATATTATTTGTTAGATTTTTATTATTGACATTTTAAAATGTATTTTTAATTCTTATTGCTATTTTAATATCTATAAATAGTAAAGGGTTCACAGGGATTGAGGGAGTAAATAAATGGCATAAAATTAAAAAAAAATAGGGATCCATAACATTATCAGGGCAGTGGAAATGTGACAATTCCATGGCTGCCACATAAGTAAGTTACAAAACATTCATATATCAGAAAGCAAAGTAGTGAGGCTGCTCATGCTACAATATCTCAATCCTCAGGTAACGTTAATCTTTCTTGGTAATAATGATGATGCCTGAGGAAGGACCTTTGTTTTGCAATAGGTTAACTTGTCACTTAATTTTGTTTTAGTTAAAAGGATATTTAAACATAACTTCAGATGAAGCATGGAGCCTGGTGGGCCACTGAGTGCCACTGAGTACATTGGCACACATAGATACTCTTTTTGTGATCCAGGATTTATAAATTATTTTTGTGTGGGTTTGTCAATTTTGCACTGCCTATCCAAAGCAGGCAAGAGAAACTGACAATTTAGTCATTTGGTGAAATTGACATGATTGTGGGAGTGTGTGAGATCTTTTTAAAAAGTATTACAGTAACAGAAGGCACAATGCTTCTTGCTGCAGTAAATCATGTTAGATGTTGTTCACGGAAATTTAAAGGGTGATCTCAAGCATATTTATTGAGAAGTAAATCACATTGTAACACTTACTTCCAGGTAAGCATGCATGGGGTTGCACTGATAATAGCTGCTTAATATTCTTCTCTATTTGAGCTATGAAGTCAAAATGATTTGTTAATCCCTTTTGTATTTTGAACACTGGTATTTCTCTAGGAAAACTGTGAAGAAGTATTGCTTTGATAAGTTTATAGTACTAGGTCATGGGCTATAAAATCAAAGGGGTTGAAATTATCATGGTGTCTTCATTGGACATGAGGGAAAAAAGCTTATTCTAGTGTGATTCTTCCTATTCAATCAAGTACAGTGGTAGAGTGAAATAAATATAATGATCAAAGGAAATTATTTGAGATGCTGTTTTATTACATAAATAAAATTAAACTGATTAGTTAATGAAAAAAGATGATAGCCAATTAGACAAGACAATTAGACAATTTTTAATTATTGTGCTTTGAAAGAAGGTCAGAACAAATTTTTAACTGTATGACCAAAAGTTGGTTAAGAGGACAGAACTTTAGCATGCATAGGTTAACTATGAAGGAAGTAGCTTCACAGAAAATTGTTTCTCGTTATAGAAATGAAGGCATTAAAAGAAATTGGGTAAATCCCATACCCCCTTTTTCTTAGAAAACTCTGCCTGTATTGAAATTTTGAAATATAGACAGGCCTTTTCTTCTGTCCAACAGTGTCATCTTCATGCAGCAAGCAGGTCCATTGCCTTATCTAATGAATTGCCTCCCTTCCTTTTAGACCATTTTTAGAGGGCCTGAAAATGCCACAGATTCTTTAATTACCCATGCCTATCAACCATGGTTAATTCTCACTTTCCATTCTACCTTCTCAGGTAAGAAGAGTCCAGACCTTGGGGAATATGACCCTCTCACTCAAGCTGACAGTGATGAGAGTGAAGATGACCTGGTCCTCAATTTGCAGAAGAATGGTGGAGTTAAAAATGGGAAAAGTCCCCTAGGGGAAGTGCAGGATATGGACTCAGATGTGGAAGCTGGGATAGCCAAGCGGCATCTCTCAGAGGATATGACAGAAGAGTACCCAAGTGAAATGATCAATAGTTTGGAGCAGAAGACAGCAAGTTCCTTGATGCCTTATTTGCGCACAGCCATCTTTTTGCTCACTGTGGTTATCTCTATGATCCTTGTGCTGGTGTGTGCTTTCCTCATTCCTTGTCCACCAAGAGACATGCATAATACTTGGATTCACAACCTAGGTCAAGTGGCAGGTAAGAAAATTCTGGAAACACAACGTCTGCCTTAGATTATGAAATGTATACCTAGCAGGAAAGATATTGAGAGTTTTGGTGAAAATTATAGATAGCTTTAAGTTATTACTTGTCCATCATCCATAATAGAAGACGCCTACAGGTTGAAATATCAATCAAGAGTGAATAGAAGATGGAAAAGCAAAATCTGGATCAGTAGATAAAGTGGAACTTTCTGCACTTTTTCCCACCAATGTTCTACAAAGTTATACCAGATAGCCAATATGATGTAATTGTTAGACTTTCCGAGTACATCTAAGAAGGTTCAGGTAAAATTGCCACTCCATGGAATTTATGAATGAGCATGGCTAATCAAATCATTGTATAGTAATCTATCTCACAAGGTTGTTGAAAGGATAACAATAAGTGCAGGGATAATGCACAAAGTTCTTGGAGGAAAGGCAGGACATACACTTAATTCAAGGCTTGCCCAAACTTTAAGGCTTGTAGACATTAAAACTTGCAAATGTGGGTTCTACCAAAAATGAATGCTCGAAGGGAAGTGAATAATCTCTCTGTTGTGAGGGGCTGGCTAACCCCCCCAAAACAAATAATTGCACACAAAACTGTATAAAAAAAGATTAGATCAAAACCCAAGCATTAGTCTTCCAAACACACATACACATACACACAAAGAGATATAAAACCCACAACATCTCCCCAAAACCGTAACTCCCTGATATAAAATATATATAGTTATATTTTATTTGTACCATATTGAACGTTTTATTTCTATTTAATAAAAGCTATCTTAGGTTGTCCCAAATTAAAGAAAACATATTAAAGCTTATTTTTAAAGCAATTACACAAACGTATCTATGTTTTACCAATCGAAGCGAATATTTGTAGCTCAGGGTTGAACTGTGGAGTCCTTGGTGCTCTCTGAGCCTTGTTGTTTTCTTGCAGACGTTTCATTGCCAGACTAGGCAACATCTTCAGTGCAAAGAGGGAGTGGGCCTTGCTCTCAGTTGATATAAATTGAGAGCAAAGCCCACTCCCTCTTTGCACTGAAGATGTTGCCTAGTCTGGCAATGAAACGTCTGCAAGAAAACAACAAGGCTCAGAGAGCACCAAGGACTCCACATATCTATGTTTAGTTTAACTACCACAGAATTAAACATTCAAATATTTTCTTTGATTTTGAGTATAGCAGTTATACATATTGGACTAAATGTTCTATCCAATTCAACATCAGTATCTTTTAATTGCTAGATAATTAACGTGAATATGTGTATCTTTTGAGTCATACCTGGGAATGTTAACTGAATTTGACCTTTGGACAGAGAAATAAAACTGGCAGCTTAAATGTCAGCTAGTCCACCATTCCAGGAAACAAAATAATTATATTTATTTCTTAATTTGCTTAATTTGTTTCACTACCTATTTTTGTAGCTGGAGATGCCATTTTTAAATGCTATTTTTTGATATCTTTGGATCTCCTTGTTTCCCACTTCAGAATGGGTACAACTACTTTGATATTTACTATAGCACCCTTATCTGCAAGGATCTATTATGTTCTAGAGTGAAGAGCAGGTATTTGTAGTTTCTTGAAACCACAGCATGATGGGAAGTAATCCTCAAAATAGCTTTACTTCATTAACTGATCTTTGACTGCTATTGCTTAGATTCCAGTTTTAAGTTACTTTGGGCTAGTCAGGTTTTTTCCACTTTCTCTTTTCCTCATATTGAAATGTTGTAGACATTACATACTGTACTTGAATTTTAGGTTACCTGAACTCTCCCTTACATTTGTAGCAATACATGGTGGTAGTGGTGTTGAGTTTCAGGATGGGGGCCAAAGCCCTCTCAGGAATGTAGCTGTGTGAGAGGTTAGCTCAAGTGAATTGATTAAAATGGTCAGTTAGAATGTCTGGGCTAAGCTACAGAAAGTAGTGAGATCCTGTCTAGTTTGTTATGATAGCTGTATCAATAGCCATCCTAAACATGCTTAGGTAGATGGGAAGTACAGTCTAGAAAAGCAACTTATTCTGCTTTATTCTTCAGATGGAGTGCTGTTTTCACCAGAACTTTTTGATGTAAATAACGATGGTCTTCCTGATGTCTTGCTCTCCTTCACAGCTTTGAAAAATGCTAGCGTATTGGGTAAGTATGCAGATCCTAATAGCTAATTTCAGAACTGAGAGCACAACTAAATTGTAGCAGGCTAGCAACCCACAAACCCTACCTTCTCTCTAACTCCCTTGCCTGCAAGGTACACGGACACAATTTCTCCATATCTGGGTGACAGCTTTTAAACGAAGTATTTAGAGTCTTTGATGTCTTACTGCACAGTCACTTGCTTTAAAAGGCCTCACACCCTGTATGGTCATTGTCCAGAGTGTAGTCCAGATTGTCTGTTTTGTTCCTGAGAAATGCACACACACAGAGCTGCATGTAGTCCCCAAGATTTAGTATCGCTGCCACGTCTTCCTAAACTTCTGCCACTGTTTGGTACGTACTGCGTGAAGGAGGGTAGGATAACTGGAGATGGTAGTGGTAGAATGGATCTAACTTATGAAAAAGTTCGGTTGGATATTAGAAAGATAGGTCTGACATCCCTGCCTGAATCATTTTGCAGAATCTGTATGTGGCTCTCAACCTCCAAAAGCTAGTGCACCTCTGACAGATTAGCAGGGGAGACTCACTGGGACTTTGGGGGAGATAGTGCAGAAAAGGATTACCCAACTGTAACAAGAGGCTAACACTCTGAGGAACTGCTGTAACCTTTGCCGCTTTATAGCTCAGAAAAAAAAGGTGGCAGGCTATTTAAAATTGTGTAAATTTCCTACCCCATAGATTATTATTTGGGTACATTTTTGCCATTGTCTCACTTAGGATTTACAAATGCTTCTCCCAAATAGTCCACATCACATGGTGTACTTCGAAATTGTAGGCTGCTAGTGCTGGTTGTGTTGCTTCTGTAGTGCTATGAAAGACAGTGTCTTAATGGGTAGAGGAATTGATAGCAAACCCTGGGAACTTGGAAATGGAAGACAGCACTGTCAGGATCTTATTCCAATCAGTTTGGTAAATTTTTGAGGAATGAGGCTGGCCAATACAGGCAACATCTTTGGAATTTGGAACTGGAGAGAATGGAGTGATGAATAACAGGCTAAGCCATTTTACTAAAGGAAACAGCTCCCTTTTTGTACTTGCCTTATCTTAGCTGGATGTGGTACTTAGTAATTCAAGGGTCACTTTTGTGCAGCTTGTAAAGCACAAACATGCAAGAATTTTGGAATAGATGGGGAGAAAAGGGTTGCCATTTCAGGCCTTTGCGTCACTTGAAGAAGGAAAGATGGGTGGAGGGTGAAATAGAGTATTGAATGCAGGTTCTATCTACAATGGGGCCACTGTCCGCTAGTCTTATTCCCCAAGTTTCTGCATAAGGTCTAGATGCAAGTCTTTGAATGGAGGGTTGTATATATGTTAACTGAATATTCTCATGGCAGACCTTTTTCCTAATGTGTTGTGGGTGCACCTGGTAGGAGAATAGCAGAATGGTGTTTTGGAAGCAGGTCCCAGATTTGGCCCATCTCTTTATCTGCGCATTTTTTAGATGTGAAGTACCGGATGGAAGGGAGAGCAACTACAAAGAACACTTCATCCAAAAATAAATAACTAAAATGTGTGTATATTTGCATTTAAATTACAGTTGTCTGAATATAGAGGCTAGAAGTTGGAGGCATCAGGCTGGGGAAGGCTGCTGCAGAAAATCGATTTTACCTTGTGCTAAGAAATGGCTTGCTTTACCACTATATGTTGGATAAACTACAATTGGTTGGGTTCACATATTGTACTACAATATAGACACACAGGTTTTCTCCATGAAGAGCCATTTTTGGCCAATGAGCTTGAAGAGGCTAAAAACAATGGGTAGCACAAGGAAAAAAGCTAGACTGATTTAATTTAATTTATATTTAGATAAAATTAATTGTAATCAATACAAGTACTTTCCAGTAATGTATTTCTTCTCTGTAACTTTCCTCTTTGGACACGTTAAAAATTCCAATTTGGTAACAACTTTGAAGATTTCTGAGGATTACACCCAAGACTTTTGGCCTCAAGTTGTAGATCTTTGCACTATGCCTCAGAACATGATTTAGTGTTAGATTCAGATGGCATGGTAATTGGGGTAGGGGAAAGCATGTGCATGGAAAACATTTTGTGCTTCCCTTTAGATCTTGAATCAGAAATATTGAAGCTCTATTTTGTTTATGTGATTCTTCCATATGATGCATGTTTAAACACTCATAACATATACTTTTCAATAAAGAGAAGATGGTCAAACAACAGAGGAGAGAAAACTGGAATAAATCTTGTTTTGACTGATGTGTTAAAGGGTTTTCAAGGAGGATTATTTCTTGGGCCCTGGATGCTAACCTAAGAATAAAGAAGTTCTTTCTTTCATTGTCCCATAATTAACACAGTGGTTGTGAGCTGTGAAAACAAAGTGAAGTTTATAAACTGCTGCATACTGGAAAAACCTGGAAATGCTCAGTTCCATCTTGTGCATACTTACAACAGGGTCAGTGTGCTTAGGATAGCAGCCTGAAGCTGTAATCCTTTGTGAATATATCCAGGAGGTGAGTCCCTTTGCAGGACTGATTTCTGAGGAAATGGTTTAGGATTAGGCTGTTACATGGACATTAGGGTTGAATCAATGAGTTGACTTAATTAGTTTACTGGGCTATGTTGCAATGTATGCATACTTTACTTCCCAAGTAGCCTTGGAAAAATTTGAAAGCAGCAGAAAACTCCACAGAAGTTTCCCCCTTTTCATTACAGAAAGATCAATTTATCTCTTTTACGTGTGTCCTCAGGTGTCTCCACACCATGGGTAACTATAATGGCACTTTCGGGTATGAACGGCAGCATCTTTTGGTCCAGTCATGTTAAAGAAGAGATTCTGAGTGTGCAGTGTAAGAATTTGGACTCTGTATTCTCAGCAGGGCCTGTCTGCCTTGTTACTGGGACCTCTACATTCCTCAGTCTTTTGAGTGCCTCATCAGGTAAATTGAGCTGGTGCAGCTAATAATGCACACTGTTGAAAATGTGGAGTTTGTTAGCACCTTTTCTGAGTAACAGATTTGATTAGAAGGAATATGATTCCCTGTTGGACAGCTTCTTTGGTTTCTGTCACCTGATCTTGTAGATGAGAGGTGTCAAGGGTCTGCTCTGCCACTGAATTGTCAACTTTCATTCTTCAGGGTTAACGTTATGGATTACTTTTAAAATAAATAATGAAATCTTCAATGATGGACACAAAAAGGCTCGATAACTTCACTCTAAGACATGCTTTTGGAATCAGGCATGTTATTATTGAGAGATTTGTAAAGTGCCAAATATTTTGCAGGTCAAGCCATGTTTTACTCTCACCCCACCCCCAAAAAAAAAGATGTAGAAAAAGATTACAGTGCTGTGAACAGATATTCAGTTCCCTTTACTGTATATAGGAAAGCCTGTATCTAAGGTACCTTAATGAGCAACTCTCTGATACTTCTCATTGAACAGTCAGGAACTTGGGATGGGAGGATATTATCTTGTTTCCCATCAAGACAAGGTGGAAGACATGGTAGTAGGGACTGGATAGGTAAGCAAGAAGGGTGGATCAAAATTTGCCAGTAGGCTGAAGCTATGTATTACTATTAAAACCAGGTGTTTTATAGTGCTGTGGACATTATTTCCATATTTTGCAGCTTGCTACAACCTAGCACTCTGTAGATCAATGTTTCTCAACCTTGGGAACTTTAAGATGGGTGGACTTCAACTCCTAGAATTCCATGGCCAGCAGCAAGTCCACCCATCTTAAAAGTTCCCAAGGTTGAGAAACACTGTTCTAGATGCATGAAGATTGCGCATTCCCAAATTCCAAGGAAGCATGGTCAAATCAATGAGAACTGGGAATTTGGGGAGTTCTTTTTACATATAGCTTTCTCTTCCTTTCTTTTTTCTCAGTATGCTTGTTTATTTTAGTAGAAATTTATAAAACACAAGTAGAAAAGCAGAAGAACGGTAAGAAAAACAAAAAAGGAAAAAGATTTATAAGCAATATAAAATTAAATAAAAAATTGAGATGTCATTAGATTAATGGTATATATTAAATTATCATATATCAATCTAAGATTTCAGAACAATTTAATTTATTCAATTTGGGCACTGACTGACTCCAAATGGACTCTGGCTGGTATACAATGTGATCCATAATACAATAATTATGAAAAACATAAAGAATTAAACAAGAACTGATGGTGGATCAGGCTAACCACACCAACATACAATCTGGCAGTATAGCCAGTATAATATGAATCATATGTCAGAATGAAAAGCTAACAAAAGTTTCTGCCTAATCTAAAAATTGTATCCTTATTTCATGAATCAAGAAAAAACATATTAAAATCTTACGTTAAAAGAAACCTAAACTTTGGTTGTGGTGTATATTCATACGCAGAACTGTAATCCATAAATGGTTTCCAACTTAAGTTAAATTCTACATTATTTTTGACCTTTATGCATACTCACACAGCTTAGTTTGCCATTTTTCTATAGAGGGAATTATATGTCAGAAAATTGAGTCTTTAAAAATTGTTTCATTTTGTAATAAATCATCTTCCAGAACTGGTCGGCTTTGCAACATTGTCACCAAATATGGAAAAAAAATGAACCAAGATAGAGGTTCCCAAACTTTTTTAGTTCATGGTACCTCTAGCAGTTCCCAAACTGCCCATCAGCACTAAGAGTTCCGTTTGTTAAGTAATAAAATAAACTGCAGCACTCCTGTGGGTTTGCTGTGGTAGCCCTGGGGCACTGGGGCACTGCGGTGCATGATTTGGGAACTATGGATCTGACCTGATTATTGCATTTCCAACATTTTTTCTAAAATAAATTATTGGTGTTACAATCCTAACACACCTGGAAAGTGCTCGGTTGAGTATCTGATAGATGTGACCAGCTTTTGGTTGAAGTTTATCTGTTCAAATGCCACCTCCCCCTGCCCCCCCCACCAATCAAGCACATACCTCTGTAAGCCTCTTGTAGACCTTAGCCAGTTTGTAAGCTGCTGTCTTGTTGATACAGATTTTATTGTATATCATCCTTTAGGGAAGCCAGTTTGGACCTTTGATTCCTCCCACTTGCCTAATGGAATCCTTGCTGCTCCAGCTGTTATTATACCTGATGTGGATGGAGATCGGGTCAGCGATTTGGTGGTCTTGACCATTGGAAAAACACAGGTAGGGTGCATTTCCCAAGCCCGTGGCAAGAAGGAGGAAGTTCTGAACACACTGTTTTCTTATAGCTTATTCCAGCCTTTCCCAACTGGGTGTCCAAGATATTTAGAGGGCACCAGATTAGGCAAGACTAGAATAAGTGCCTAATGAATAGTCTTCCACAATGTGCCAGCCTTCTTTTCTGAAGCAGAAAAATGTAAAAAGTACTTACTGTTAATTGAGAAACTGATGTAATAAGCTATACTCAACACTCCCCGTACCATCTGACCCTCAAATAGGTTGGCTAAATAAGGATCTTGATAACCTTTAACTGGATGCAGCTAGATAAACAAAAGCATTTTTCATTAAATTTGCTTGGATGTGCATTGGATAGAGTGAGATTGGACTTCCATCTTCACATTCCCTGTACCTTTTTTTCTTATGTAGCCAGAGTTAAGCTTTATCCTGGTATCGGGTAAAACTGGAAATCCTGTGGGAGGACCTGTGAAGTACAGTATCAATAGAAGTGGAAAACTGATTGGTCCACAGACTTATATCACCAGCCATGGAGCAGTCTACATCCTGTTTGGCTTTGGTAAAATGTCCAGTTGCTTTCTTATTTTTATTTAAGCCACATTGAGATTAGACAAAGAGAGTTTGACCCATAAACTCTGGCAGCATCACCTTGGTCCTGATGACGAGAGTTTCATGAGCTTCACCTTCAGGATTTTTATTTGTTTAATTTATGAACTGCCAAAATCATATGAAACATAGCAATTTACATTCCGAAAGGATATCTAGTTGGCATGGTGGTGAAATAAGAAGTCACTATGGGCATGACTTTTCTCTAAAGGCTGACCATATCCAGTATCTTTTTACAAGTAGTCAACCCCTTTTATTTAACACATACTGTATAACCAGCACTGTATTTATCCCATAGAAAGGTACTAATTCCTTTCATATAAAAAAGTGGATTAAAAATATAATAATTTGGACAATATGTTACATTATTACCACTGCAAAAAATCTTTAGGAGTATTTTATAAGTGCTAGAAATGTATCTTGAAACTTGTATTGATTTGTAGTGCAGAAGTAGCTCATGTGTTCCACTAAGTAAGTCCAGGGTTTGCCATGTATTTTCTGGGGAAGCATGAAGACTAGATGTAAAGGGTTTTAAGGAAACAATCCACTGTAAAGACTCCAAGATCCACTGAACAGAAATCTGGTTCTTGTACAACAGCTAGAATTTGTACAAAAAAAGGTCCTTCGAGTGGATGGGATATCCCTACTGCAACCTGAATGCCTCTAGCTTTCCAGCTCCTGTTCTGATTTCACACCTGCTTTATCAAAACACAACAGAATTTTAGACTTTGCACTTCCTTTCTATCCAGGTCGGGTCTATGCAGTCGCTTTACGGGATATCTTTGCTCAGGCCAGAAATCATGATAATTTCCCCCCAGTGCTGGAGCAAGAAGAACCAGAGTGGGAGAAACACAGATCAGTCAATTTTTTAGAGTTCATTGATATTTACAGGTGGGACACTCTCTTTTCTCTACAGTGCAGTTCATGAATCACTGAGTCTTAATTCTGTGTGAAATGCATGATTCAGCTGGAAAAAGATTCAAGAAATGAGCATGATGATATAGTTTTTTTAAATGTTGCAATTGCTCAAAGGAGTGTTTTTCCTTTCATTGTGTAGACCATTGAGGTTGACTGTCAAACTGTCTTTATTGTTGTGATCCAAGTCCAGTATACATATAAAACTAAGACTAAACTAAAACTGCAATTGGGCAAGACCAGTGCAGAGTGCTAAAAGCACTAAGAACTGAAAGTGAACAATGTAAAACTATACAAAACAGAACAAGTAAAAAACAGCAAAAAAACCCCAACAACTAAGAACATAAAAACCTGAGCCATAAAAGAGCTGAAATTAGTCTAAATTACCATCTAGCGGTGGTAACTAATAAACAGAACTAATTTGAAAATGGAGATTAACCTTTAAAGGTTAAAAATTAGAATTAAAAGGTTGGGGGATAGGAATTGCTGTTTCAGATTAAACTACTTAAAATATTTATGAGCCTGGGCACAACCATATCTGTAACACCAGCAGAGTGGTTGTGCATGCAGATATGTATGTATGTATGGGAGGGAGTGAAGTTGGGAAAAGTAGCTGCAGCCAGGCAGAAATGCTTCTCACCCCAGTTCCTTCATCCATTCATTTATTAACTCACAACATTACTCACAAGCATCCAAGCCAGCTGCCTGTGATAACTGAGCCATGCCCTGGCATTTTCAAGGAGATGTCCAGAGGCAGCCTCACCCTACCCAGGCCCTTAGCTCACAAAAGCAAATGCTAAGATAGAGTGGGGAGGTGGGTGTGTAGGAGAAAAGGAAATAGGAAAACAGGTGAGGGAGCAGGAGGAGCCGTCTGGAGATTGACAACTATTACAGGCCGGCAAGAGGACTTTCAGTCAACTGCCAGGACCATAAGCTACGGTAAGCAGCATATCCTGGTGGTTAAGAAGAATGCTTAAGAACAGAGCTTGAGCTTGGCCTGGAGCTCAGCAGCAACTAGAAAAGGACAACATCTTTTGCAGCACCTCATCCCAACTAGTGCTAGAATGTTTGGAAAAAGGCAAAGGTTGTATGCTACGTTATAGACCTTCAGACTTTTGCTTGTACTGAGTATTAAAGGACTGAGTACTAAAGGCATATATATGTGGCAGCAGCAACTTGCAAGTCCTAGAATGCTGGAGTTGACCCAGAGCAATAACCTGTTGTTGGGGAAGGTGTGTGCTGCAATAAAGCATTGTGCACAGATTTGCTATGCTGTTGGGTGTCCAGTCCTTGGAAAGCAAAGAACAGTATACATAATGCCATTCCAGGTCCTGGATAAGTATGTAGGGCTGTGAAGCCTCAGACTCTACTGACATCCTGAAGTTGGCACAGAATTAACTGCAGGCTGCATGGATGTAAACAATGGTCTGCTTCGGCCTGACTTAGAGTCTGTTAGGGTCTGCCGTGTTCGCTATGCTGCTGCACAGAAGTTTGCAGTGCAGTATGTAATAGCAGGGAGGTTGACTGTCATGCAGCACTGAACATTTGACATGCTGCCTCTTTGATTTCTCCAGAGGTGCAGACCTGGGGCCTCAGGACACACAGCCTTTGAAAGCTTTGAATGCCGCCCTCAGAACCCTCCCCAAAGTGATTGCTGAATTCTAATGTGTAACCTGGCAGAAGGGAACATTATTAAAGACATGGGCTGTAATCATATTCGTTGCTTTTAGTTAGTTTCATCTGACTTAATGAAATTAAATCAGTTTGGATATTTCCTGTTAGGCCTGTTTTCTGGAAAAAAAAATCTAAAAATTTGCATACTCTTGATTTATTCCTTAGCAAAGCGCAGGACTGTTACCAAACCCTGCCCAAAACAGAAGTTATATTGGAATTAGTTTTTGTTCCTTCTATTGAAATTATGCTTTAATATTTCGGGCAGGCTTCCTGAAGTCCGAAGTATTTCTTGCAAACTCCCAGCAATGCACCAATTGTTTAGATGTTGCCCCAGACTATTTACAGAACCTTCTCCTTTAGATCAGTTTAACAAGCAGTCCAAACCTTGGTTTGAAAGGGAGTTTGTCTCAGCAGTTACCTGCATTTGGTAACCCTAGCTTACAAGAATGCTTGCACAGTAGCAGTTCTCCTTCACATGAAATCTTTTTTCTATTAAAAAGGGGTTATAAAAAGTTGCATAAATGCCTTTGGCTCAGGTGTTCTCTCTCAGCACGACTGTTGTGAGGATGAAACTAGGAGACCACAAAGACAGAAAAATGACAACACACACCCAGTGATGTTGCAATATAAACCCCACTCTTATGTACTTGTGTTCCAATATTGGATCCAAGTACTGTATGTCAGTTGCAAGATCTGCATGGTGTTGCTATGATACACATTTTGTCACTTGCCCCTTCTGCAGATGCCTTGCTTCCGGATATAACTTTCAAAGAGAAATCGTTCTTTTTATTCACCTGATTTTGTTGACCAATATGCTGATATTGGTAGTGTTATGGATACTTTGTGCTTACCTGCATATGCACTCTTCAAAGAATCCTTGATGCACTGCAGAAGGGATTGTGTCTATTGTAGACTTGAGTACTGTATGAACAAAAAATATTAGCAAAGAATCCGTGTGTGGAATTATCCAGGCCAAAAGTTATAAATATATGAAGTGTAACAGTGTAAATTGGAACTAACTGAAATTCATTGGGGCAGATTGATTTTGACTGGGAGAAGATTTCAAGTGGCAAATTTCTTTCCAGAAATCTTCTGAGAAATGGTGTTATTTATCCAGCAAATCTTTTTAACTTCCCTTATTTTTTTCTATTTGCTTTGAATGTTGGCTGATATAAAAGTTGATGGTAGCCCTATTTCTAGAATATGCATTATTCAGACAAAGCACCCAGAAACTATAGTAGGGATGTGGTTTAGGAACTCTTTAGAAACTGCTCTGAGCCTTACTCAATCTGGTTTCATCAGCAAGTACCTTAAAATAACATTTGGCTGGATGGCGACACTTACTCAGCCTTGGCTAATCTTGAAAAGCTAAGCTGAGCCAGACCTGGGTAATATTTGAAGGAGAGACCACCAGAAAGTTCTAGGCTTATACAGTAGACTGGGAAGTTGAAAAGGCACATTGGAAGAAAAAATGGGAAACCTGTTCTGTGCTGCTGCAGAAGTTAACAATGTGTCCATGCCGGGCGGGCAGCAGGAATCAAGCTGTACTGGAAGGATAATTTACATTACTGTACTTTGTTACCTCTTGTTTGTTCTCTGTATCCTGCAGTGGTGGTGTCGCATTCCTGCAGGCAGTGAAATCTCCTGATAGCAACTGCAGTGACCTTTTGATTACCACTGAACACGGTTTGACTTTACTGCGAGGTCAGGATTTGGAACAGCGTTGGAATCTAGAACAGCTGGATATTGACAGGTTACTGGGTTTTGCAGTGGGGCTACTTCTGCTTCTCCTGTTGAGCTTATGTGTAATGGTAGATTAGTGGAGAACAGTTCTTGTTAGTGATAATCTATAGGAGCTTACTCTCAGCTGTGGAATGTTTTTCTCTTAAATCAGCTTTCCTTAACCTGGTTAGACTGGCTAGAAATTGTGGGAGTTGGAATTCAGTGCATCTACTGAGTCACCAGTTGGGGCAAGGTGACCTAAATATTTGTGAAGAGCCATTGGAGAAGATCTCTGAGCAATTGAAAACAGATATATTCATCTGAACATTTGATGGCTGTTTTTTTTAAATTATTCCAACAGTGTAAAATAAGTAAAATAAGTAGAGGAAAATAATTACTGACATCAACATTAACATCTGTAAACATTATGAAAGCAGGGAACACATTCTATTTTTGGCTAGTCAGTTATTCACTTACCTGCCGCATTCTTGCCCCATATTAATGGAAGTTTCTCCTTTCATAAGTCTGGTTTGGCCTCTTGTCACCTTCAAGGGAGCAATGAATATATTCCCCCTTTTTAGTTGTCTGGCTTGTTTTAGTTATTCCCCTGATGCTGGATGAACAGGTAAATCTTCAGTTTATGCCAAAAGCTTACTACTGGCATCAGCACTAACTAGATGAGAAATGATATAACACACATTTTAAATAAGCTACTGTACCTATGACTATTACAATATTTATGACCCTGCAATTGAAACAAGTAGCTTTGTATTACTGGCAGCACTGAAAGAGGTTTTGGTTTGAGGTTGCCCAAGTCCAAAGTTGTGGTGTACTTGTGTGGGGGCTGGGGCAATCCTATCCATGTTAAAAGGATGCATGGAAGGGTCATGAGACTTTGAGGGCTAGCTGTTCTTATATTATTACATACACAAGACTCACCCCCATGCACTACACTGAATAGGGGCATGATGGACATGAAGGACTTAAAGCTTCAGTGAAGTGGAAACCTAGCTGAATCAGATTCTACTTGAGTGAGGAAAAATGCTACTAGGAAATTTCAGGATATGGGTAGGGCCCAGAACTAATTCTAATTTTTGTTTTGATCTACCTCTGATTTAACAACTATTGGTCTCCTGGCTAGGAGAGCAGATTCAGTGGACAAACAGTCTGATTTCTTTTGGCAAAGCCTGGGCTTGTAGGAATATAGATGTGCTCCAATGAAAGAAAAATTACTTCTCCATGCATAACACTTTTCATTCTGACTGCTTTCTTCATTTTTGCAGCCAGCCTTGCCCAGGGTACTTCAATGATGATCAAACCTTGGACTTCATGCTTCAGGCACAGCACGGAAACATCTCTAGAAAGGTGCATCCACTGCTTTCTTACAGTACAATCCTGTGCATTCTATTCAGGCAGGTAGCTCCAAAGTAAGTGTTTATAGCAGTTTTCCTCAACCCAATTCTGGTTAGAAATTCTGGAAGTTGTGATCCAATATATCTGGAGGGCATCAGATTGGGAAAGATTGGTGTAGCTGCCCAATGTGCACCTTACATTTGATCCATTGTGTTGAGCAGTATCACTTGAATTCTAATTCAAGGTAAGCCAGATGGTCCACCCCTGGTATTTTGGATTTTAATTCCTACAAGTTGTGGTAATGAATCTTAAGGTTAGTGGCAGCATATTGTATAATCAATGCCATTTAAACATGTCTGTTGATACAGCCATGACCTTTCCTGTAAGCAGTGGCCACAAGAAGTTGACTACAAATGTCATGCGATCTTTCATTCCTGAGGGTGAAGGGCCAAGCTAGACATTAAAGACATCTTGGCATTTAATGTGCATCTCTTAAGAATGGGAATTAAAGGGACCACGACAGATATGGAAAGGTTATTTAATCCTTTCTTTCTGTTCTGCAATCCTAATGAAAACCCTTTTTTAGCTTAGCCCTTTTTACCCTAGTTTATTACGTGCAGGAAACTTTATATACAGTATAGAGAGATAGTCACCTGAAGTTTGGATAGCTTGGAGCTTAGCTGCTTTATTTGTAATACTGCCCAGAAAACACTCTTGATTCTACTTCTCCCGCTCCCCACTAAAGTTTTATCTTGCTAATTCTGGGTCTCTCTGTTTTCAGATGCTGGTGGTGGATGGTAAGTCAGGACTGCCAGTTTGGAGCTATGAATTGCCATATCACATGAGAAAATCAGATGCGCTGTCAGTGCTGACTTTGGACCAAAAATCTGTCTTTCTTTTCTGGGCTAATGAGAAGCAATCTCTCTTCAAAAGTTTGGTGAGTATGGAGTTCTTCAGTTTGGAGGGTTTGAATTGCCCTGAAGCCACACTGTCTAATTCTTTATGCTGGGGAACAAGCTGTAGTTATGTCAGGGCATAAAAAACATTTTGCCCAATTTATCTTCCTTTTCTGGTTTTTATGTGTTTCCAGGACTTTGAAACAATATTTTTGGGGAAAAAATATTTTTATTTCTGTGAGTGTTTTCCTGGTCTATTTCTTTATTTAAACACACACATCTGTCCATCTGTCTATCTATCTGTCTCTCTTCAGCCTGAATCAAAGGCTTCTTCACTGAAAATTATGGACCATAATCTACCATGCTGTGTAGATTGGGTTGGTAGAGAGAGGGTTTTTTAAAATGTTCCTGCCTAGGGCTGAGAGAAAGAGACTGGCTCAAAATCACCCAGCCAGTTTTAGTGCCTACAGGAAGACTAGATCTTTTGGTCTCCCTGCTCCTAGTCTAGTACCTTAACCATTACATCCATCTCTCTTTCTCCCCTCACCCCCCATACATGTACCTCTACATTTGAAGAACAACTTCCTTTGGCAACATGCATCAGCCTAGTGCAGTATAGCAGCTGTTGATGCAAAACCCAGAGCATTATGCATTTAAAAGCCATTTTAGATAAAAGTATTTAAAAGCCAGTAAGGGTGTGTGTGTGTATGCATCTCTTCCTAGGAAAGGAATTCCATGTGGAGCTTCTATTTCTCTTGTACTGGCCTGTTTGAAAGGTCTTAATAGCAGGTCCACAAGGAGGGCCAGAGTAATCTAGATACAGGCAATCCATAAATATACTGGCCTCAGATTATGAGATTATCAGAATCTT
This sequence comes from Candoia aspera, assembly GCF_035149785.1. Lineage (NCBI taxonomy): Eukaryota > Metazoa > Chordata > Lepidosauria > Squamata > Candoiidae > Candoia > Candoia aspera. The sequence continues at coordinate 33,301,324 of NC_086159.1, read as the reverse complement.
AAACTGGATTTGGAAGCAAATCCCAGTTCTAAGTAAGCAAGCTATTAATTCCCATGCATCCTAGTTAGCAAAGCCACTGGCAAGAAATTATGGAAGCTACAGTCCAAACCATCTGAAAACATCAAGTTGCATCTCCCATTGAAATCTCAGACCAGCTATCTTGGAAAGGGTTTTTCTTACTTTTACATATCTGGAATGTTGATTATTTTTCAAATGCTAGCCAGTTCTATAAAACTTATAAAATCAAAATGGCCTTGAGCTGGACCTGTTTGTCAGATCACACATGTTGGAAGATGTAGCCATATTTGTTTTGAACCTGTGTTCACCCTGACATGCTATGGAATTACTGCTGCCCTAGATATAAAAGAAGCTAGGGAACTCACCTTAAATTTTAGGTGAATTCTTTCACAAACACAGGAGTGTGCAAGTCTTTGGAAAGAACAGTATTCATGCTTTCATCTGCCTTTTAATAAAGGGGCTTATTACTCTGTCAGTGAGCAGAAGCTGTAATATATATTACTGCAATGCAGCTTTGACCAACTTGAGATCATCTTCATACCAAACTTGCATAAGCAATCTTTATTCAGCTCAGCAAGCTATATGAGCTACACACAGTAAAAGAGAAGGCATAACATTGACCATACCCTTAATGCTAAGTCTGATAAATCCACACAGACATTACATATATAAGGAATGGAATAAAATATATTTAATAAATTTAAAGGTCTAGCACAGTAGTAGAGAAACTCAGTTATGCTGGTCTTCATATGTTACCCTTGTGTTTCTCTCTACTCTTCATAATGATTCTTCTTCACCCTGTCTGTGCTTTTTCTCCACTGATAACACATGAGCACTAGAATACCTGTAATGAGAAGAAAACTGTAGAAGGTTAAAAAGCAACCTTTTCTAATTCTTGTTTTCAGTTTAGTTTCCCTCATATCACAGGACTGTTGCTACCACTGTTAACTTCCATGAGGCAGTGCAAACAAACATGTAAAATGCAGTCCAGATTCTGTATTAACCTATGGACTTGGGCAAACCACTGCCTTCCCCTCCCCCCCGCCTTCTTCTGGAAGAAAAAATAAAATTTAAAATTTAAAAAGCTGACTCTCAAGAATTTCCTCAAGGAATACTGAGAATCATAGTGATTTAACTTGGGAGCAGTGTTGAGGTTAGTGGAGGAGGCAGCAAGATGAAATAGTGATAACTGATAACACGCATACACAGACTTGTTTTAATGGGAATTTGAAGATGGTAATAACTAGAATTGTTCATTTAGTGACTGCTATTTTACCATTAGAAGCTCTTCTCCCCTCTCTGATCCATGTTGCTTTAGTCCCTTTTTATTACAATAAGCAATCTTGTGCTCTCCAGATGTTTTGCAGTGTAGCTGTCATCATCCTTTACCATTGGCCATGCTGGCTGGGGCTATGGAAATTGGTCTAAAATGTCTGCTTTAATTCCATTGAAATGAGTGGGATGAATTAAGCAGGGGCCCTTTGTGACTGCTACTATTGTTGCTGCTGTTTTAGGAACCCAGGCCAAGGATGCACCATCTTTATCTTCTTCATCCTACTTTCCCTTCAGTCCTTTTGGACCTGAGTAATACGACAGACCCAGTGATTGCTTCATCCAGTGAGTATGCAAGGGAAAATGGAAAAGGAAAAGCCAAGTATGCTTAAATAAATGCTGAAAGCTTTTGTGATGGCTAATAATGGCTCAATTCCCCTTTTTTGCTAGGCTGCTTGTAGTGCTTAAGCCTCTTAGTTAAATATTGATCTTTCCTTCCAAAGCACAATGCAGCTCATTATTTGCATATTTTCATTAAACTGGCCTAGGCCATCAAGAATCTAAAATACAGAAGCTGTGTTTTTCTTGGCCTCTTATATTCTTCTAATGAAATTGATTGCATCTTTTGTTTATGGGTGTTAAATGTTTTGTTGCAATTACAATTTCTGCTGTTGTAAACGTGCTGAGATTTCAGAATTATTTGTTTTTGCTTGTTTGTAATTGTGCAACCAGAAATGCTATATGTGATTGTAACCTTGTATCAGTTCTGCAGAGACATTTGCATTCATAGCAGTTTCGGACCACTGATCACTGCGCATAGCTTTTAGCTATAACTAGAAGCCAAACCTGAATTCATTTAAGAACAGCTAATAGAAATTAACTTTATGCATCTGAATGTGATTTATTGTTTAGTAGTCATTGTTTGTTTGTTTGTTCCCCTTTGCATCTGTTAGTTGGAATAAATGATCTTCAAAAAGATGCCTTTTATATTACTGTGACAACGAGTCCCACTTCTGAACACCAGCCAGGGGTTCTGTCAGTTAGTAAGCTCCGCCTGCGGTGGGCCTTGATGACACAGAGCCGGGACGTACCTCTGAAAGACACAGATCCCAAAATCAATCATGGGGAACTGAGGCGGATTCTTTCCAGGATCAAATTTATTGATTTTGCTCAGAAGGTGAGATTCTTTGTGGGTTAAAAATGTGCATGTAAGAGGGAGGAGAATTAACTTGGCTGTTCTATTGAAGAGGAAGCAAAATTGATGTTCTGGTAAATTGCAGAATAAAGAAGTTGAGAAAATGCAAAACTACATGGTTTCTCTGTTTTGATCTGGGTTTCTCTGTTTTGACCATGTTCTGATTCTACAGTGGCTCACTTATATTATCTGCTTAAGTGAGGCCTCAAGTAAGCCATTGCAGATTAATGTTTTAATTTGCCCCCCCACAAAGAAGTTAACTATCTTAACTCAGAATGTGGCATAGTAGCTAAATTTAGGAAATGTGGATTTTTATGTCTTTTATTTTGATTGCTTTCTGTAAAAATACAGATGGGAATGGAGTGCAAAGTTTCAGATAGGTGAACAGCTTCCATTTTCCCCTTTAAATACACCCCAGACTTTAAAAAGATGGGCCCAAATTGCTCCCCTACAATTTAGTATTGTGCTTTTGGGGTCAAAAAGTGAAAATAAGTCAGACTGGACAGTGAGACCTTTGGGAGATGAATGAATCCTGTATCCACTGGTCACCTGATCAACTCCTCAATTCCATAAAAAAAGACCAAAAATTTTCAGTGACATCAAAGCTGCTATGTGGGAATGTGGTTGAGACTCCCTGGCCATTTGCCTTTATCCCTTCCACAGAGCATTTGCATATATTACAAGATTGCTAGAATCTCTGAAAGGAAGTCTGTTTCTTCAAAAAAAGAAAAAAAGTAGACAAACTCAGTTAAATGGAAATTGCTTTCTTCTCTTAGTTCAGATTGAAGTTAGTGGTATTCTCTGGCAAGAACAGGCTCATTCTGGTAGTCTGTTGTGATCTTTGGTGTAGGAGAACTGCATGTGTGCCAGGCAGGTTCAAAGAGATTTATGTAGTTCATGTATTATGTGCCCATTATGTGTTTGGTTTGCGTTTAACACAATATATGAATTCAAATTACTGCAATTTGTGTATTATGGTTTATAGATTAGCCCGATGTGAGAACCTAGCTAATTATAAATTATTCCAGAAACCATGTTTAACGAAAATCTTGGTTCTGACTGCTCTGGCTGACTTGATATGGTTGGTGTTTCACCTTCCCTTCTCCCCTACATCCAACATGCAGTTGCTGTTAATTTTGCCTTGCAGAAATTCAGATCCAGAAGCCAGACCTGGTATATCTGACACTTCCTCTTCTTTTCCCTACCTCAGTTCTAGCCATGTATCTCAGGTGTTCTGAGTGACAAAAAAAATATGGAGCTCAATATCTACAACCAAGCAGTCAGACTTCATGACAACTTCAGTTAATGAAGACTGGGGACTGAAAACCCCAATGTTTTAGCACTGGGGAAGCTGAACTGTTCATGCTCAAGTATCCTGACTTGAAGGAAAGCTGCTTGTCCCTTTGTTTGCTATTACATGTCTGCATACTTCTTTACAGGTGGATTGAATGTGTGTATTTAAACAGGGATATTGGGGTATGTGTGTATAAATAGACTGTCATCTTAATTTATGAAGTATTATCAGGAAGTTCCTATTTATATTGTAGAAGTATTTAAGCTCCTATTTATATTGTAGAGGTATTTCAGTGTACTCTGCCTTTTGCCACTATTCCCTTGGCTGGCATCCTTCACTCTTTGAGATCCTCCAGCTCTTTTACCTCCTTTTCTTTTAGGGTTACTCTTTTTTCCCATTCCCATCTTCCATGTCCCAATGCATAATCCACAGTGAATGATGTTATGTGCTATGTACTGCTTGACTGCATGCATGCATGCATGCATTCATTCAGAGCCAGATGGGATTTATTGCTACTGAAAGTTAGGCCAGTGACCATCAGATGTCCCAAATGAATCTAGAATCAGCCTATCCAAGTTATAGGGGAGTTCTGTATAACCAATGGATGTTTGTTGCAATGCTCTTCTATATCGACTATATAAATAGTGATCAGGTGTACTCAAGGAAACAGCATGATAGATGCATTTGGTGTTAGTATTACACAAGCTTTGGTATTACCTCCTAAAATAGAACTTGCCTATCATTAAATATGGTAATGATGATTGTACCATCTTCTCATAATGTATGTTCTCAATTTTGCTTTGAAATGTTAAAAAAAAACCGATTGAAGATGCAGCTTTTTCATAAGAACACAAGAGCCCTAATGGATAAGACCAGAGATCTGTTTAATCTAGCATCCTATTCTGGCTGAACATATGCCTTTAGGAAACTCACTAGCTACTTCCTGCCCATTTCCCCAACAGTTGTTTCCAATACACATTTCTGTGACTCCATTGCTTACCTTCCTTCTTTATGAGAACTGTCAATTTATTCCTGGATCAGGTATGGATCAGGGCTACTGCCTTGGCAATGTAAGGGGAAGTTTCTCATACTGGACTGAAATCAAGATCTGTATATAGCCCCTTTCAAATGTGTTTCTTCATCAGCTTTTATCCTCACAGTAATCCTGAGGCAATGCATCACTCTACTGCTCCCTTTTTATTTGTATATGTTGGAAAGGAGCTTGACTAAATGTTAGCACAATTTATAGCACTTGTCTTCCTCACTGCCACCTCCTGGGCCTGTTCTGATTTTTCAAATAAGCTTAAACATGTAAGACAGTCTTCCCTAATTTGGTGCCCTTCAGCTGTGTTGGACTGCAACTCCCATAACTCTCAGTTGAAGGCCCTACTCCATAGGAGTAGCAGTCTAACACAGAGTGTGTTGTAAATGTTTTGAGTGTGTTCCCATGGCTGCTTCACATGGCAGTTTGATGTATCCGAAAGGCACCAAGTTGGGGAAAGTGGTATCCATATTGCTTCCAGAGTTTCTGTAACAGGGATCAATCTTATGTTGCTCAACCCTTGTTGGCAAATTCTGAAAACTACTTGAAATGATGACATGAAGCCTGTGTTTCTCCTTTTAGCTCAGATTTGATTTATGCCATGTGGTGCTTCTGAGCCTTCTGTGATTGTTTTTACCCCCTGTATCCCCTATGCAATTTAAAGAAAAGGCTTGTCTGTATGTTGTTTTGAACTATAAACTTTAACAGAAGAAATAAATATGTACAGCATATCTCTGTGTCAGTTGAGTTTCCTGGCTTCTCTGAACCAAATGAAGGTGTGTCTTGAAAAGAATAAAACTAGAGTCCTTGGGCTGTCAGCAGATAAAAGTGCCATGGGAAGCTGCTGTGGGAATATGCTCATACCATCTGTGATCATATACAGCCTTCTGCCTAGAATAGAATGCATAGGAAACCTTTTTTTTTGTCTCTAGGGTGAAATCAGATTTATGGAATATTGATGGTTTAGCCGTAACACTTTGGCCCTTTGGTTAATCATAAAGCTACTCTTCCTAATAAGGCTTGAAAGTTTGTATATGTGGACATACATTCTTTAAATCCCAACAAAGCTAGACAAAGTGTGGGACATACCTGGAGTGAAGACAAAGAGAAGCTAGATGTACCATTTAGTAAAACAAATCCATACTATTCAGTCATCTTATGTGAGAAAAGTCCAGGTTGTCTGGGATAAAATGCCAGTGCCAACCAGTACATGAGTCTCACCAACTTCATGTTATTTCATGCAGTTAGCAAGTCCTGAAGCTGTTTTACTCTAGAATGAAATGGAGACATCTTTACAGACCAGTACATTACCTAATCACCTGCATTTGAGATGGGATTTTATAAATGCTGGATTTTCCCTCATTTAAGTAAATGACAACAGAAGGAAACTTTGGTTTTATAAATTCACATTTCTCCCAGTGCTATCTGAACAGAGCACCCTGTGCCTATTATCAGTGAAAAGCTGCGGCCAGCCAGCATAGTCTAGCTTTTCCAAGCCAGTTGTCCCCTTATGTAAAGTTAAAGTGCTCCTTACTAGTTGGCCCAAAATTCAGCCCCTGCTGTCTCTGGTGGAGCATTGTCTTGCCTCCTGCAGCTCTTGGCAGATGAAAACAATGCAAGGCTGTCAGCTGAAAAAAGCTTGCCTGCTCTGAAATATATGGAAGTTCTGTTTGGGGTACCTTTAAGAAACCTGTAAGAGAGCACTGCCCCAATGCACAGCTGACCTTGGCGTATTCCCCAGAACTAAATAGGGACAGATCTCCTTAGTGCTTAGTTGAGAGATCACCAGGAAATAGGCTAAGTTAAAACAAAAAAACCAGTCTAGAAACAGTTTCCGTATCACTGCCATATTTCAAATGCCATTTTGAGGTAGAATTGTGGATTCCATTTGCTGCTTGTATGCTCATGCCTGCTAGAGACTCTTGGTGGTTTCTTCTCTTCTGGGAGAAAGAGCATGGGAAAATGTTACTGCCTGAGCTGTTTTGCTTTGGTGTTCAAAGGTCCTATTTTTATCAAAAACAACAACAACAACAGCCCCAAAAGCAAGCTGTTTCTTATCTTACCTGTGAATGCTGACCTAAAAGCAGAACGCTTGGGGCATGGAAGGCTGAGTCAGTGTTTCCAGGCAAACTGGAAGTAGATTATTTTGTTTTCCACAAATGTTAATTAATGCTTATACCACATTCCTGGTTTATTGTCAGTGTCATTGGAATGATACTCATTGATTTATGGCACTTCTAGACTAATCTGTAATGAAGGTTGTCTGTTGGGGCACTCCCTCACAGCCACGTTTTATGTGCTTTCCTCCCATACTTGAGTTGGGAAGAAAGTAGGTCATCCTAAATTGTGCTGCTCTCCGCAACCTACCTTGATTGTGCTGCAGCTGTAAGACTTGTCAGTGTTGCTGCCATCACACCAAGGACACGGGGTAGTTTCGGGGCAGTAAGTGGTGGATCCCCTGCCAATCCTTTCCCCTCCCCATTCAGCTTCACCCAGTGGTGGGAAAACCAACCACCACTCATTCTCCTGATGGTGTGGTGGGGCAGGGTTAGGTCTGTGAACCATCATGTTTTATTATTGATTTGCCCTTTTATCATTCACTGCATTTTCACGAAGCAGACCACCCACTGAGCTGGATAATGCTCTGAATGGGGTCTTGGAGGAGCTGGTCTGTGGTGGGATCTCTGCTTTAGCCCCCAGAAGTAAATGAACAACAACAACAAAAATCAAATGAAGTAAAACAAAATAGTTACCCTGGTAAGAAGGCTGCCCACCCAAGGAGTGATTTCACAAGAGAGGGGAGCGAGGAAAGTCCTAAGAGTAGATGGGGTTGCTTCTTGCCCATGCTGCTTGCTGTGTCTTCTTTCTTCCAAGGCTGGGTTGGAAGAGCAGTTCCATGTGTTGAGACCCCCCCCCCAAAAAAAACTTGGACAGGGAGGCTTTGCTGCTAGAATGGGGGGGGGGGGTTGTCTTTCTCCAGGGATTAGTAATCACATACTGTTTTTTAAAAAGTTCAGTGTGATGGAAATATCGATCTCTAATTCTCATGGAAAAGATCAATATTCCCTCTGCAACTTCAGGCTGCTGCTCTGTGCTGCTGCTCTCTGAGAAATGCCGCAATGAAGCTAAGCACGTGCCCAAGCAGGAAAGGGGCTACAATATGAGTCTTCTGGAGCTGTTGAGGGCAAATATTTCTTGCCGCAGTGAGGTTAAGCACATGCCCAGTCCGGAAAGGGGCTTCAGTATAAGTCTTCTGGAACTGTTGAGGGCAAATATTTCTAGGCTTATTTACCGGTGGGAATACTGACCTGCCTTCAGTCTTCCGTGTGATCAATATTCCCATGTTCAAAGCAGTATAAGAGGGAAAATACCACTTGATGACCTAAAGGGAATTTCAGGCTGCCTTAGCAGTGGGCTAGCAATGAGATGGAAGTGATGCTGCATTCTCTACAAAGAATTAATGGGATGTCTTCATGCCCCAGAGGCAGGTCATGGGGATGAGCCCTCTGATTTACCTTAATATATTCTAAACATAAATATATATTCCAAATCAATGAAGCAGAATATCTTATACCTCCCCTTTCAATCACATTTTAATATATAGATGTCTATTAAATCCCCTCTCATAAATAGGTTTGTATGAAGAATTCAAAGAGCCCTCTGCTTAAATAATTGAAGGAGCTATGTTCCCTGGAAATCTCAGCTGCTTAAAAGATTATGTCCTCATGGGCATGTTTAACTTTGCTGGCAGATGCAATAGAAGGGTTGTCCCCATACATATGCAGACAAACCAGAAAAGCCTTCAAAGCAGCCTGTGGTGGAATGGCTGAGTCATCGGAGAGGAGGTTATGGGTCTCTAACCTCTCCCAGAAGCCCTCTCAGCCTTCATACCTTGGACCCACCTCCTGCTGTAGGGTAGCAGTTTGGCAATTTTTCCTGTCACCACTGAGCTTCCAGGGACACATCACCTGGTGTCTGCCTCCTAACACAGTGTGGGTGTGAGAGAGAGAGTTGTCACCATCTGTATAGTCTTTCTGGTGATTAAAAAGTTGTAAAATCAAAGAATGAAATGATTTTTATAGTACCACCTCCTGGTCATATGACATTGAGGCATGTGACTGTAGGATTCAACCCTTCTCCCGACATTCTGTAGGAGATGGTCAATCTTACAAGAGATAAATAAAACCACTTTTTAACTTTAACTATGAAAATGCAAATATTCAATGTGTAAAAAGGGGAAATTCAGAGATGTTACTTACAGGAGAACAGCATCTTGATTTAAATGTAATTCTCCAAGTAGATTACAAGGTGGAAGTAGTCTGCTCCAAGTAGGATTTCTCCATCCCAAAATCCCAGTTAAGAGACTGGAATTTCTCTATTTCCACTTTCCTAATTTATACAGAGTGTGACAACCTGTGTTCAGCATAGCTTCCTCCTACTGTTCATGTATCAACAGAGAAACCCAAACAAACCCTTTTTGCTAGTCAGTTGATAAGCTGGAAGTAGAGTAGAGTAGTTTCTCATAGAAAGTGTTCTCATGGAGAAAAAGTCTTAAGTTACCAGATGAAACTCACGACCCCTGCTTGAAGAGCAGGTGGCAGTCGTGGCTAGAAAGGCCTTTGCGCAACTCCGTGTTGTGCGCCAGTTATGCCCTTTCATGGATTGAGATGCCCTCCGAACAGTTACTCATGCCCTGGTCATCTCCCATATAGACTATTGCAATGCGCTCTACATGAGGCTGCCCTTGAAGAGTATCCAGAAGCTTCAGCTGGTCCAGAATGCGGCCACACGGGCAGTTATTGGTGCCTCAAGATTGGCATATATAACACCACTGCTACGTGAGCTGCACTGGGTGCCAGTTTGCTTCCGGGTCCAATTCAAGGTGTTGGTTATGACCTTTAAAGCCCTACATGGCATGGGGCCAGGTTACCTGTGGGACTGTCCATTCCCCATAACATCGACCTGTCCCAGCCGGTCATGCAGAGAGGGCATGTAAGGGAATTCCACTTGGCGGGGTCCAGGAGGCGGGCCTTCTCTGCAGTGGCACTCACCCTCTGGAACATTCTGCCCCTGGAGGTGAGGCAGGCCCCTTCACTCCCAGCCTTCTGGAAGAACTTGAAGACCTGGTTCTGCCCCCTCGCTTGGGGTGGGAGAGGTAATAATTCCTCCTGGGATTGGCTGGTATCATAGAGCCCTCCCCAAGAATGACATCTTCACTCCTTCGAGTCTGTATCTATTTTATTCTTTATTTATGCTGGTTGTTGATATTGTGATTATATTTTTATGGTTTTAATTGCTAATTTTATAGTGAACCGCCCAGACTCCCCCTTTTTGGGGGAGATGGGCAGTGATATAAATTTGAATAATAAATAAATAAATCTTGGAAGGGGACCTGTAAGCAGAACTGGGAGAAGGAAGCTATTGACTGGCAACTATTATAAGCTTGCACAGCTCTGGATGCTGAGGTTCTTTGTTCTTAATAAATTACAGTGTGGACTGGCAAACCTGAGTTGGATTGAGCAATGTTTGGAATGCTGGAGGTTTGTTCACTGGAGAGTGAGCTGAAGCCTAATAAGTGGAAAGAGGCATGATGTGGAGAATGGTGCAAAAGAAAAAGCAGAGGGGGCACCATGAGGCTTGTCTATCCAATGCAGATAGTGGGGACTGAAGATGACAAAAAATAAAACATTTACTAGTCCAAAAAAAAAAAAAAAAACATGCTACCAGCCTCACTCATAGAGAGAAAATTACCTTTACCTATCAGTCCTTCCTTAACTCTAAATAAAAAAGTTAGTAGGGCCTAGAAATGTAACAATGCACATATACAGTATATTAAACCAATATTATTATAGGGCGTGTATATCCAAGCATAATATTAAATAGAAAAAAGTTTAGTCACTGTGGAACTTGTAATTGCCAATGGCCACTTACTGTATATCTGGAAGTAGGTAAGATCAGGGCTGAATTGTGGAATGTAGTGTTCTGGCTGTAAATTATGCTTATAAAGCTAGCTGGGAAATCCAACCCAAACTCTGTTTATTTGTTTAATGAGGGCGAAAAATTCTGAAATGGTGTTTTGCACTGAGTTTCTATCAAATCTTGGAAACCCATAGAAAAGCCCCAAGCACATAGAGAAGTAAAAAATCATAGCATACACACAAAAAAATCATAATGTAAATTCGTTGCTCGACTTTCTACCTATTTCGATAGGAATAAAAGACTCTCATAAAGACTCTTACAAAGAGATGTTTGTTCTTTACATTATTTGGACTTCCCTAGAGATTCCTGGATATGCCAGACGTGAATCAGAGATTGTTTGAGGAAATGGTGCAGTCCACCTGTCTTCCAGCCCCCATCCAGCAACTTCTGCGTTGCTTTAAAATGAACTTTTTCTTTTAACTCCAGAAGAAGCTTGGGTTGGGGAATCTCTTTGTCTGTATGTGACAAACAGCATCTCTCCCTCAGGAAAATGTTGATACTTCAGGCTTCTTCAGATTATACATACATCTACTGGGAATGTACAAGTTTGGCTGGCTGGCAAGGGAACTACATTCACGACACGACTACATGACAGCTTTCCAGGGGATAAGACTGCCACAGTGCTTCAAAGAAGTTGGCTTGTGAAGCACTCCTTCAAATGCTTTCTGCAGTACTAATCCTGGACAGTATTGTTTTCTGTGTCTCTATATTTGCAGCAAATTGCACAGGTCACCTACTGTGATTTTATGAAATTTGTATCTATAGCAATCATAAATATGGCTGGCTCGCATGACCAGGTAAAGCTGATATGAGTTTGGCCAGTTTCCCATTCTAGCCCAAGAGGAAAGAAGAGCAGTAACTGATGGTGCTGCCTTTTTTATCCATGATCCATTGGAGGACACAGGAGATGGGAAGACTCCACCCTTTTCCCAGTAGGGATGGGAGGGTTAAAGCAGCAGGAAATCCGTAACAGAGGGCAGTGGTAAGCAAGGTCTGGACAGAACAACAGAATATCACTGTATCCAAAGCAGAGGATAGTGCGGAAATCCAGAAAGGGATTTCTTAAGACGGTAACATTTTCAGCTGGTTTATGCCCAGGAGTCAAGCAGCTTAAAGGCTGCAGTGCAGAAAAGCCCCTAAATTGGACAGGAAATTGGGCTTTAAATTTTTATACATTTAAAAGCGTCTGACTATAGCAATTTAAATGCTCAATCTGAAGATATTATTGTTGTGCACAGAAGTGTTATACACAATAAAGACACATTTCTGTTTAAAAGATCTTATCTCCTTTGCAAGCTGGAGTAAGTAGCCCTGCAGTGCAGGATCACTGGTGTGGGATATTGAACAACCCAAGCATGCAACCCATATCAAAATGTAGCACAACTCAATTTGATTAAAGAGATTATTATATATTAGTAACATTTCTTACTGAGATTCACACATGTTTTCTCATACAATAGAGGCCTTCTTTCAAAATATGGTAGATTTCTTAAGAGGTCAGAACTTTGGTGATATAACTGCAGCCTGAAATAATTCCTGGACCTGGTCAGTTTAGCTCTAGAATACTTCCTGCTGTTTTCATATTACAGCTCTTTAGTAACTTTTTTAATTCTTTAGCTTACAGAGAACTAGCCATTCTCAGACGTGAGTGTTCCTGGTATCTCCTTGGCAGCCTAGAGTCTTCTCATCAGTTCTGATGTTCAGCTTTCCAGCTGACTCATTTCTCTACACAGTTTCTTTGTTGGCCATAACTTTTCTTTACTATTCTGGGAATGGGACCATGGTTCACTTTAGGCCAAGTTCCACAATCCTCTCTTCGTCTTTCCATTAGGACACATCCCACAAAATTATTTTGTTTTGAGAATAAAGGACTACGATTAACATTATGCTTGACCCCATATATTTTTTTTACTCCTTCCAAGAGGGAACTATGGTTAATATTAGCCCACGGCCTCTTCAGATAGGAGCAATGGGTAACTTTATGCCAAATCCCACAAGTTTCCTTTATTCTTTATGGGAATATCTGGTGTTAGCTATAATTATCTAGGCCACACAAATTTTCTTCACTTTTTCTGGGGATAATGGGCCATGGTAATACCCAAGTAATATACCAGACTCACAAATTTCTTTATACTTTGTACAAATAAGAGATGTGGCTAACATTTATCTTGAAGCCACAAGTTTGCTTTACTCTTTTAGGAATGTAGGTCATGGCTAACACCATGTATCTGTGAGTCTTCCACCTATACTTTCCCAGCCAATTTATATTATTGTTTCTAGTTGTCACTGGGCGTTGGACAGACGGTCTGATTCCCAGGCCCAATCTGCTTCTACAATCCTTCACTGCACCATACCATGTGCCATATTTCTCACAGCTAGCACATCTGAATATCTCCTGCTAGCCTCTCCCCTGTCCTATCTACCGCCTTTCCACTTCCCTCTCCTCTAAGTGGAGCTTTCTAACTTGTTCATTTAAACATCCTGAATGTGATATCAGAACCAGCAAAAATGTCCCCAGTCAGGGAGATGGAACTGAAGCAGGAAAGGGCATTGCTATTAAGTAGCAGAAAGAAAAGCATAAGACAGGTGAGTTTGGTTGAGGAAGCAGCAATGGCAATGTGTAGCCATCACCCTGTTCTTACCACTGTGACCATTCTGCTACAGAAAGAGACTAACCAGCTTCTCCTGCATGTTCTGGTCTTTTCCATTGTGTCCTTTGCCACCACTGGAACAGCATCAGATGTTGTTGTCATCAGGATAGACTCAGCAGGGGCCAAGATTTATTTATTTATTAAACATACCATATATGTATGCTGTCACAATCAAAAACAACTCAATGGTTCACATAGGAAAAAAAATGTGCAACATAAAACAGCCACATACAAAAATAAAAACACAACAACGCTATAAGAATAGAAAGAAGATGACAGATGGCAACATCAGATCAAATCAGGGGAAGGCTCTTAAGACCAGCAAAGAGGGAGCTGGCCTCTTTCCAAGGAGGCTATTCCACAATATTGGCACTGCAACAAAAAGGCAGCACCTCCCTGCCTCAGCTCCCCAAATTTCCCATAAGCATGAAATTTGCACCACTTTCTTCCTACTGGATCTAATTGGTTGAACCAGAGTTGACTGTAAAAGGTGATCCTGAAGGTATTTGAGTGCCAAGTCATGAAGGGCTTTATAGGTCAAGACCTTAAATTGGGCCTGGAAACCAACTGGCAACCAGTGCAAGGTCCACAAAACCAGTTTTTGTGCTCTCAGTGTCAACAGCCTGAAAATGTGCAGGCTACTGCATTTTGAACCAACTGCAGTTTCTGAATATTCTTTAAGTGTGCCCTGAGGTAAAGTACATTACGGTGTGCTTTACTAGACTATTATTAGACAGGTCATAATAAGGGCATGAGTTACTGCTGCCCCAGCTAAGGAACAACTGGCAGACCAATGGGAGTTGGCTGTAGGCCTGTCTGGCCATGGCTTCCACCTGCTGAACTAGCAGCAGCCTTGAGTCCAGAAGAACCCCCCCAAGTCATGAACCTGCTCCTTGATCAGTTGCCCATCAAAAAGTAACTCTAGGAGTGACCGAGGACCCTGAATATCAGCAGCAAGTCCAACATGCCAGGGTTCAACTTCAGTCTGTTCTTTCCCATCCAGACCCTAATAGCCTCCAGGGTCCAGGGTAGTGATGTATAATTGGGTATCATCAGCATATTGATGATACTGTATCCTGAACCATTGCATAACCTTTCTACTGGCTTCATATAGACATTAAAAAGATGGGGAGACAAGACTGACCCCTGCAACACCACAAGTCAGGGGCTGCTGGGTCAACCTCCCCCAATAACACATACCTGAATTGCTTGTTAAGGAAGGAGCAGAACCTGTCCATTTCCTTGGAGGTCACAGATCAAAAGGAGTACCAGATAACAGCAAGAGGATGCCCCAGTCACCACCAAAAACTCTGTCAGCATGGAGTCAAGGCTACAGCAAATCCAGACTTTATTGGCAAAATGCTGTGCAAATTGGTGAAAGCAGCTGGGTGGGAGATTGCAAGACTGTTTCCCCCCCAGCAAGGAGTTCACCACCCTGTACAGGGCCACTAAATGGCAGCTATCGGACCCAATAAAGGAGGAGAAGTAAGCACACTTTGCCTCCCTTATTGCCTTGGGGTAGGCCTGAACACAGACTTCTTGTAGTCAATGATAGCCACTTGGAGGGGCCAAGGCACGTTATCACATTACCAGATTACAGTTCCAAAGATACAAACTGGCCTCAAAAATAATTGTTTAAAATAATTCATGTAAAACCAGATGATGCATATTTGGGATAACTGGAAGAAACAAATCAAGGAGATAAATGGACAGAAGTTTCTTTGTGTCCCCCTACCCTCATTAAATAAGACATTAGTGAAAACTTGCAACTAACCAAAACTAAAGCTGCCCCATCAGCTGTGGTTGGCTGCCTGGCAGCTGCTTGATCATTGATCTGATCTTGGCAGTCTCAGCAGGCAACTAACCCAGTTTACCAAACCACTAGTAGTCTGTCACATATGGAAGGTAGGGTGTGGTTGTACTGCACAGTCCAGTTCTAGCAACTAGTGAGCATTCTCACACACCCCTAGCAATAATGGATGATGGGCAATCGCAAGGAAACAAAGGAAATGTAATCTGTTATTCACAGATATGTAATACAAGGACTGAATGTGGCCATTGGTTACTCTCTCTGGGGCCTGCAAAGCCTCCATGGTCTGCCTGCTTTTCCCTGCCACCAAGTAGATCAGCCTGAAGAGTGGGAAACAGATTGCCCCCCTTAGTGACACTGCACAGGATTGTTGGAAAAGAGAGAGAGAACATTTTCTTCTTCCTAGCAAGCACACTAAAGACTGCTAATGGTAATGGAGAAGTAATGATCTGCAGCATAATTGCAGAAAGAGGAAAGAATGGGGATCCAGTGATCTCTCAGTATGTGCTCATACAGTATACCCACATATCTGTAGCCTGTGACTGCTGACTACCAGATACAGTTCTCAGAGCTGGAAAGGTGACTCAGGTGACTTGTCCTAAGCAAGACATGGAGAATCTGATGTTTCTGAGCTACAATCCCTGGCATCATTTATCATTCCTGGCCATACTGGCTGGTGTTGCTAGGGACTGTAATTCAGCAAATCTCTGGCAATTGTTAGATTCCCTGATATTACTATGGAATTCACAAATTCCTGATAAGAAATCCTGAACTGAAAAAAGCAGGTAACTTCTTCAGCAATACAGAGGAATGTACAAACATCAGGCTTGCCATATCCTTAAGATGCCTGGATCCCTGGGGAAAAAAAATTATCTAGATCCTGGGTATGGTACTAAGAGCACATCACTTTTGTGAACAACCTGTGGCAAGGCTGGGACAGTGGAACTACAACTGATCTTGCTAAACATCTTTGTGGCTTTTAATACTATTGATCATGGTATCTTATGGACCACCTTCAAGCGGTAGGAGTGGGAAGCACTATATTGCAGTGGATTACCTCCTTCCTAAAAGGGAGGTTCTAGTCAGTGACAGTGGGAGTGGAGTGGACATGTTCCTAGGCTTCTCCATTAGAGGGTGCAACAGTATTCAGCATTGCCTCCTTTCCTATTAAAATCTATATGAAACCGCTGGGTGAATCCATCAACATGTTGTCAGGTATTATCAGTCTGCAGATACCTCTCAAAAACAGGAGATGTGGTAGGAGACTTATCCTGGTTCCTGTTAGGGTTTGGATAGGGATAAACAGGCTTAGATTTAACCACAGCAAGATGGAATGCTACTGGTTTGGAAGCCTTGAGATATAAGACATATTCCATCTTTGGCCCTAGATAGGGTTGCACTGCCTTGTTTGTAATTTGGGGATTCATAATTTGGGGGTCCTTTTCAATTTACAGTTTCTGCTTGAAGAGCAAGTGGCACCTGTGGCTAGGAGGGGCCTTTGCACATTTTCATCTAGTGTGCTATTTACAGGCTTTTCTGGATTGGGGCACCCTGCTCATATTCACCATGCCTTAGTTACCTCTCATTTGGACTATTGCAATGTACTCCACAATGCCCTTGAAGACCACCTGGAGCTTCAATTTGTCCAGAATGCAGTGGCTCATCTAGCAGTGGAAAGCTGTCTGATTTGGAGAGACTTGGGATAGACTGGCGATGAGGGGGACCCCTCTTGCTAAGGATTGGATGTTGTAACTGTCCCTCAGGGACAGGATAGTTGTTTTGTTTCTGTTCAGCTTATAATGGTTATTTATTTATTTATTTTTCTGTTATAAGCTGCTTTAGGCCTTGTTGGGTTGAGTGGCATATAAACTGTAGCAAACAAACAAATAAACAAACATAAAACTTACCTGGGTTACTTGGATAGATATGGAAGAAAACTCCATGCTGTATTAGCAAGATAGTTAAGCGCATCCCTCTGTTCAACAGGTACACTTGTAGCTACTATATCCGACCCAATTGTTCAGTCCTGTATACACAAACTTTCAAACAAAGAAACAAATGAAATATAGTATATGTCCTCAAGGAGACTCCTGGAAGTTTTATCAGGATTCAGGTTAAAATGTCCTTACTCAGACACTACTCATACCTTCTATGATGTTCAATAAAGGCTGGCTAACTTTTTTTTACTGTTTTATGCACGGAAACTAAGTTAGGATAGGATACTTTTAATTGCAATTGTTAAAAGTGAGAACAGAAGGAACAAGAAATCTCAGTATCAAAAATGTAACCCAGCATACTACTCCAGTAGAAGATCTCCAATGGAAAAAGGGCCAAATAATACACAATGTTGCTGCAGAATTGCACCTATCCCCAAAGAGTGCCTGGTCCAAAATCAGTAATGGCCATTCCACACTTAATCTAACCTCTGCATGAATGTCCCCTGGCAATTTCTTTGCCACGTCTCCATGATCTTCCCCTCAACCCATGTGTAAGATAGCCTTAAGTCGTCCTTAGCTGTGCTGGTGTTAAAAGTAGTGTTTTCTTAAGGTAACAGCAGCCAGGGGCAGTTTTATGGTATGCCACATGGGACACCCTTACACCACCCATACTGTTGGTGATACTAGTCCAGAAGACTGTAGGGGCAGAATTATCAAGGGCCTATGGTGCTTCAGGGTGGTGCATGCAGGGCTCCCAACTGAGCAAAGAGTTGGGGAAGTACCCGGGGCATGCAAATGATACAGCCCAAAAAGACAAGATGGTGGCCATGATAGAGTGGTCAAAGTTCTGCACATTTTGTATGTGTGTCATACAGTATGTAAGACACAAAAACAAATGGAGCTTCAATCTCACTGTTGTTGCCAACATCTTGACTTTTTTTTACCATTCTCTGCAGATATTCCTGGGAGATGTTAGTTTTTGAAAGAGACCTGCTTTTCTGCTTTCAGGAGAGTGCTGTTTTTTCAAAATCCTAAATCTCAGCAAGCTGCTGAACAGCTGATCAGGGGGCTAGCAGAGATGCCAGGTTTTCAAAATGCCAAATATCCACAACTCCCTAGTTGCTTGGCTGTTTTGCTTAATTAAAATCAAGGGGGGGAGGGGATGATTTATTAAGGGTTCCACTCCTCTCTCTAAATCAGCACTAATTAATATCATGCAAGGGAGATCATTCAAGTCTATCTGCCAGGATGTTGCATTCATCAGAGGAACTTAAAAGGCCATTTGGTCCAATTCTTTCAGCTGTCAGCCTGGGTGTCCTTTACAGCAAACATCACAAGAAGTTAAACAGATTTGTCACAGTAATATTTAAAGAGTGCCTAATTGACACACAGTGAAGTTGCACAAAGAAATAGGATTTCAGATGTCAAACCTTGCCCCATCCCTGTGTTACTGTATGGCAGATGTTTCCTGTCAGCTGGTAACGTTGAGAAGCAGGGATGAGTAGCAAAGCCAGAAAGGTCAACCAATGGCTTTGTTAATACACCCTGCGGACACTCAATCAGCGCTGCATCATGTGGCTGCCAGCCAGAACAGAGGCTCTAGAGGCAGGTTAGGAATTGGCAATGAGGATCACAGATTTCATGCCAGGATATTTTTCTGCCAACTTCAGGATAGTAGATAGTATTTCAACTCAGCAGTGAGAAAAGGTCCAAGATTTTTATGTCTGCCTCTCTCTCTGGCAGAGGTGAATGTTCAATGAAGCCATGGCATTTCTCATATACAGTAGAAGAAACCATAACGATCAAATCTCTAACAGTACAGGAAGGAAATGTCAGTTCTTATACAATAACTTGGATTATAACTGCCATCCCTCCTAGCCAATGTAGAGGTATATTACATTTAACACTGTTTTTAATATTTCTTTTTAAAAAAATATTTTATTAGAATTTTTCAGTTCAATAAAAGTATAAAAAATTAAAATAATAAGGAAAAGAAGAATATAGAAAAGAAGAAAAGAAGAAAAAAGAAAAGTAAAAAAAGAAAGAAAACATAGAATTATGACTTCTGCCATTCTTTTTATTGAATAATTGCTACCTTATTCTTTCTGCTTCTTCTTTGACCCTTTTTAATTCCCATAATCCATAAATCATCAGTTCAGTTTTTTCTTCTTTCAACAAAAATTCCATATAGGGCTTCCAGTTTTTTAAAGAAGTCTATTTTTCCCTGACCAAACTGGCCAGCTTTGCCATTTCCACAAGCTCTGTCAGTTTTATATTCCAACCTGTTGGAAGTTTTGGCAAATCCAGCATGCCTCATTAACATGTAAATTAAGTTGCCCAAAATGCAACTTTGAGGAAGCTGTTTGTTACCAATCCCACTTCCTCTTTCCCCCTTCTCCACCCAGGGAGAGGTAGCATGGATGCTGCTCTCTTCATCAGGGCCATGTGCTTGGGCCTTGATGAGGGATTCTGCCCCTTTCTTTCACACACCTCTTGGCAGCTGTAGGGCTGTGAGTTTAGGGCAAACTATGTAATTAGAAAGAAAAGAAGAACAAAGGAACTTCATCTTTTCCACCAAGATGGAAGTTACAGAACAACAATGAATAAAGTCAGTAAGCTTCTTTTTACTTATCTTAACCTAATGTGTCTAAGTGTGTGATTCTTTATGCTTGGGAGGGCTGAATGTGTAAGAGCAATAACCTGTGTTTCTCTGGCATGCTCATTGAAGCTATCTAAGATAATTTCTTTTTCTGTCCCAGCTTCTAAGCTGTGTTAAGCTCTGCTCCATTTCAGTGGTTCTAGCAGGCCACTGAATTGGCTTCACAACCTTCTAGTGTGGGTATCAGCATTTCTTCAGTGACTTACCTTTTTCCATATTTTAAACAAATATGCATGTATTTATTTTGTGTAAACATGTATATTCTGTCCTTCCCAAGCTTAAAAATAATTTCAGTTCATTTCACTTTGTCCATAGATTATAGGAGAAATGCAAAGATAGAATGGTTTGAGTAGATAATTCCTAGCATCCTAGCGCCTTATGTTTCCTGTTGTAGGGGATCAGGATATATTACTAATCTTGTGGCTGCACCCACTGAGAATCTGGCAGGACAACAGGTGCTGCTGGCAGTATCCCAGCTGGAGATAGATGGAATAAAGCCCTGAAATGAGTATTCCAGGGCCGGGGAGGATCTGGCTTTGGATCCAAAGCTATTCGTTTCCCCTAGAGGGGGCCAACTGAGACATGTAAACACTAGCCTACAACTGACCTTGCTAATGGTCTCCTCCTACCTTTACCAACTGTTTTCAGTGGTAGAAGAATTAAAGTATAAAGATCCTCCAGGTCAACTTCATGCACTTTCACTGAAAGCAAGGTGAAACAATAGGGTTTGGGATATGATAACAGGTACTGTACAAACCCCACCTGGGCTTGTTCAGCTAATTAGTTCCATTTCAATCCTATTAAAAGCAATATGAGATGTTTATTTAATTTCCATTAATTTCAGTGAGAATTGTATCATTTATATTGGTTGCAAGCATACATCCACATAAAAGCGGCGATGACGTTAAAATGTCAAAACTTGTATCACGACGTCTTTGTGCAAATGATTCAGTTATATAATTTGCATCTGACATAAGTACTAAGGGACATTGTTTGCATCATCACATTGTGATGCATGTTTCATCAGCACACCCCCACCCTGTGGACAGTAACAAAAAATGACAGCTTAAGGACTAATTAATTATAAGCATCTTGTGCAAGGACTACAGTCTACCTTACAAATGACAAGCCCAAGGACACCCAGTAAATTTCATGACAGCGTTGGAATTTGAACATAGGGTCTCCCTGGTCTTAGCACTCCCCTGTGTGTTTATCGCAGTCTGACCCTCAAATGCTCCCAAAATTCATTATGCTGGTGGACCATACTGTTATCTAAACTCTCCTCTAAGAGCTGAAAAGTTCTGGAGTGAGCTTTGACCCTGGTTTGATTTCTTTTGGAAGGTGATGAATTGTGACATTTTGTCATATTTAAATTTCTTCCAAATATGTAAGTGCTATAGTTTAAACAGTCCAACTGTCAGTGTTCATTGTTCTCACAAATGATCTCCAGGAACAGTCAACCAGCATTTATTAATGGACAGAGATCAGTACTGTCAACGCCTACCCTGTATTACAAGGAAGCCTCCTGCTTTTGATCAACCACACGGAGTATGGTCAGCTATCAATAGAGTGCACACTAATCATGGCAGGTGTGCAGATAAATGGGGTAAGATACCATCTCCAAGGTGTGACTGCGGGGCTGACAGGCAAACTGTTAAACACATAATACAAGAACGTAAGACTACGATGGGAACTTTGTTGATTTCTGGATGGCAACTGATGCTGCAAAAGACTATATTGGTAATCTTAATGTTGGTTTTTAAGTTATAATTGCCCTAAGACCAATGTATATTTTCTATATACCATTTTATATTCCCAATTTTTAAAATATAATATATTTGTAATATGTATGATGTGCTGCCATACAATAAATAAATAAATAAATAGTACCAAGCTGTTTGTCACTTTCCTAATATTTTCCAAACCGCAGTGTATTCTTTCATAAATAGTCATAAATGGGAGGAGAGTAAGGCATGTCCTCATTGTCAAGTATTTCCTAGGTATTCATTTTATTTTCTCTGAGAAACAAAGGAGGAGAGAAGGAAATGAGGCTTCTTTGACAGGATAAATAAAGAGGTCTTCAGCTTGATGTCTGGCTCATTCATCCTTCTCTTGTGCAACAGTCCCCAGTTTTACTTGCACAATCTTTCTCTCTCTCTGTCAGTAAACCATGAGGACTGAAAGAACACTTTGGAGAGAAAAGCTGGAGAATCAAGAATAGTGCTACTGTGCAACATCTTTCTGCTTGGAAGGTCTTAAAAACCATAACCACCACCTCAATTTTGGATTATGACTGACTAGACAAATCCAAAGATGTTAAATGGATATTGTCTTTTTCTTAGTGGTGGTTAATATCTCCCTTCCCAGAGCTGGCAGGGAAGGGTGGTGATGAATGATAGATGATGCACCAACTTTTCCATGACGGATGGTAAAGTTATTGACAACCTAATGCATATGCCATACTGCCTATTTGCAGACCCATTGGCTTTGAGTAGATAACAAGAGACCCAACTATTGATAAAATTACCACTTCTTCTGTTTCAAGGACTGGCTGGGGAATTCTGGGAGTTGACGTCCACAGATCTTAAGGCTGCTGAACTGCCCTAAGGGGTCATGGCCCATTTGCAAGGGGATTATAGGATGCCTAAGCATCTGAAAATCTAAAGGTGCTTATTTTTAGCTTAGTTTTAATCAGTCTTTTAAAACATTTGCAGTGTTGCAACAAGAATTTGGATTGTTTAAAACTGTTGAATGGCACTATATCCAGTTAAAACATCTTTTGACTATACAGTTTGATCTGGATGAATAAATAGCATTTGTAATTCCTATTTTGTTAGAATTAATGGAAAAAGCTTTCAGTGTTTCTAAAAGTATAGTTTCTTTTATAGACACTTGAAGCATATTACTGAGGTAAGGTAAAGGTAAAGGTTTCCCTTGACATTAAGTCCAGTCGTGTCCGACTCTAGGGGGCAGTGCTCATCTCCGTTTCAAAGCCGAAGAGCTGGCATTTGTCTGTAGACACTACCGTGGTCAGGTGGCTGGCATGACTACACGGAACGCTGTTACCTGCCCGCCGAAGCGGTACCTATTGATCTACTCACATTGGCATGTTTTCGAACTGCTAGGTCGGTAGGAGCTGGGACTAGCAATGGGAGCTCACCCCGTCACGCAGATTCGAACTGCCGACCTTCTGATCGGCAAGCTCAGCAGCTCAGCGGTTTAACCCGCAGCGCCACCGCATCCCTTATTACTAAGGTAGATACTGGTAATTTACAAGAAAAATGGAAAAAGTTGGACTATTTTTTTTTAATCAATGGGTTATCCATCTATCTATCTATCTATCTATCTATCTATCTATCTATCTATCTATCTATCTATCTATCTATCTATCTATCTAATTTATCCCCGCCCATCTCCTCCCATTGAAGGACTCTGGGCGGTTTACAACAATCGATTAAAACCATCACAATAATACAAAAAGTAAAATACAGTAAAAAATAATATAAATATAAATAATAAAAAAAAATGTGTTAAAGAGTGTTAAATACCTTTCGATCTTAACATGTGCTTAATCCAACAAAGATTCTTATAAAAGAGAAGGAGTGTACTGGACTCCTCAGACGATGTTTAGTAAAGGCTGGATTTCATTCCCAAAATACTGGAAGTGCAAAATGGTGGAAAGGACATCAATACATATAAATTGGGTCTACTCCTTTGTGGCTGCTTTTTGGTTCAGCATTAATACATATGTTAAATGTTGGAGAGAGAAATATAATTCAAAGATTTAAGATGCTAATTGGAATTTAATGACTTATGAAAATCCATGGATTCAGATCTGGATTGTAGCTAAAAAATTAGACTTACTTCAGTGAAAACTCTCACATTTGATTTTAAAGTTTGGATTGATGAAATGTGTCGACCCTCTATTTATGAATTTGTTTGGTATTGATACAGGGGAGGATTTGACCAATACTTCTCATTCATGTATTTTATTATGTGTGTCTGTCTGCTGTTTCTGTGTTTCTTTATTTCTGTTCTAGTTATGCTGTAGTCTCTTTTTCTTTATTATAAACAATAAGAAATAATTTGAAAAGTACCCATTTTGCATCTTAAAACTCAGTCCTAGAAAAGTGAGGAAAGGTTAAAATGGATGGTGCCAGTTAGTTATCTCAGCAGTAGGTGTCAATCTTTTCTCACAATCTCTTCTTTTGGATACAGAATAAAGGAGCGGGGGTGGGGGGAACTCTTATACTCCCAGTTTAGAAAATCTCTGTCTCGGGTAGGTCTGACATTTCTTTCCATATTTCAATTAAAGAAAAAAAAAAGTGCTCATATTATTTTTTTCTTTGATGTTTTTTGTTCTTCATGTCACCCCAGTACAGAATTTTCTTAGAATTTCATTCTAGAATTTTATAACATCAAGGAAATAAAGTTCTGCTATATTGTCTAATTGGGTCTGTAGGGAACAGGTTTATACAGTTCTACCTGTTTACACTTCACCCATTTTTAAAGCCTTCATGGTATTTGATTTTCTCAATTTTCTTTTGGCAAGAAAGCTCAAATCGTTTTCAGATGACTGGGCCTACATCTTGCCTCACCCAATTCCTTTTAGTTTTGTCTCATGTTACTTTGCAGTTTATGAAATTTATCCTTTCCAAAATGATCCCTTGACATGTGAATATATAGATTCAAATACACTATTTATCCCTTTTCATGCACAACAATGCAAATAATGGATATCCTATGATAATTTCTTTTTACATGAGAAATTGAACAGGAAATTGCAGAACAAAAGGTTAACATCCAAAGGCTACTTTTTTTACAGAATCATTTTTAAGCACAGTGATATCTCATGAACTTTAAAACTTCATGTCATGTTTGAATGGGGATCTTCCTATTCTCATGATCTTAAATAGTGGATAAATATTTGAACTGGGAAGTTGTTGATATTAATGAAAGTGATAATAAAATAACTAAATATTTCCAGTGCTATAAGTATTTGCAGCACCAATGTTAATACTGGAGTCTGGGTTTGTATTGCCTTTATCACATCTAAAAAGCCTGCTCAGATGGTTGTTGCTACAGCCAATTCTTTGGTTCCCCATACTTTGCTTTCTGAACAATTATCCCTAACCTCCTAATGTTTTGGCACTACAACCCCCATAATTACTCTCTCATTCTGGGAGCTGTAGTTGAAACACATTTGGTGAGCATCAGCTTGGGGAAGATTTCCCTTGGCTTTCAATCAGAAGCTAGCACTGCAAACCACAAAACATCCTCTGCTGGTCCCTCAGTCATTTCCTTTACTGTACGGGCTGGGAGGAAGTGGCCGGTTCAGAGAACCTGAACTAGAAATAATTGGGATTGGGTCTGCTAAATCCATGGTTCCTAGCAGTGGCTTAAGGAAGTCTTTCTTGTCCTAGCCAGCCAAGGCACAAATCAGGAAATAAAGCAATTCTCCACCAGTGTCTCTCAGAGATGCCACAGCTCTTCACAGCTTCATATACAGGTGAAGATGTATATGAGGTGTATATAAAATTTCTCAGGGAGGATTCTCCAGTAGCCTTGAGAAGGGGTGAGTTCAGAAGAACAGAAACACCACAAGAGAGGAAGTTAAAGGCACAGGCTGATAGAAGAACTCTGGAACTGGCCTCCCAGTTCACCAGGTGCAACTCTGTTGCCTCCAACCTTCAAGTTCTCTACTGGTCTCTTCGGTTAAATATATCTTAGAGAAAAAAACAGTCCTTTTCTTTATGGACATCTAGAAGAAAGGACACCTATCAGCATAGTAAACAGGCCCAATCCGTTCAAAACCAGCAGCAGACTGTAAATGATGGGTTTTTCCTTCCTCTTTTTGGCTCGAGTACAAAATTATTTCACCCGGACTGTAATCTTTATTTGTCTCTTTAATTCTTCTTCGGTGATAAACTTGAGATGTGCATTTCTAGCCCGAAACTACCTTTTTAAATGGAAAAATACAGTTAGTTTTTACAGATTTGAGAGTATGAAAGACACCATCCACTTCAGAGGTTTTGAAATTGGAAATGACTCAGTAGGAACTAAAAAGCCCCACATTCAAAGTGCATAATCCAGAGGGACAGCTCAACATAATTTATCTGGTGGATTCAACCACATCCCTGAAATGGGAGCTGTATAAGGCATTATTAGGTTGGATTGTGCCATGAAAGGTGATTCCACTTTTCTTGCACAATCATCCTACCTTGTTTCAGGAATCTTAGAAAAGTTTTAGGTGATTTCATTCCCCCTGTTTTATCCTAACAATAAAACCATCACTCATCATATTTTTTTAAAAAAATCTACTAAGAAGAAAAAAACAGTAAAAAAACAGTAAAAAAACACAATCCCTTTGGATGGGTATTATTAGAAGCTTTCAGTCTAGAAGCACTCAGAGATAATTGATTGGGAGATCCCACCGCAGAGGCACCCCGATGCCTTGAAAAGTGGAGTCCAGTTTATTCACTTGTGTGAAGAAACATTAAAAAATTTAAAAAGAACACTGCATTTTTATAATACATAGTACTGAATCCTATAGGTGAGATCTTAATTCTAATAATTAAGTAACATATAATAAAATAAAATAAAATTATATTAAGTAGTATAATAAACTGAACAAAATAAATAAAATACAACAGTGCAGATTAAATTATACGAAGAAAACAAATTCAGGCCCAAGTGTATTTGTCAGCATCATGTGAAACTCCAAGTTTGAAAGTGAAGTCCATTTCTCTCTCTTTTTCTTGCAAGGCATTTAACTCAGCGATTTAGCTTTAGAGGAAAGCCAGTGGTCTCCAGATCTCCAGTTATTTGATTTTTTTAATGGCTTAATAATTATTTATTGAGATGCTACAGTAAATTCATTCCAAATTATGCCTCAAAAGCAACAGAACTTCCACTTTTTGCAAAATATGATGAATCTCAATTTAGAAGCACTTTTAAAATGAATTCATGCAAAACAAACTCTTGCTGGCTTTGCTTATGCAGATTATGACAAATTAATGGCAGCAGGAAAAAATAATCTAACTCTTGGAACTGCTTTCAGTTGAACTGAATGAGACACGAGGCCCTGCATCCTCCACACTGCAACATTTTGTTTTTAGTAGTTTATGTAATTTTTTTTTGCTGTAAAAGTATGATAAGGCTATCTAAAATAAAAAGATAAAATATAGCAAGCACATAAAGCCCCTCAACATGGTGTTTTCCATATGTATTAGACTTAAATCTCCATAATCAGACATCAGAGGGTAGTTGGCTGCATCTGGCAGCTTTAGTTCTTGCTGGAATATCTGGCACCAAGCAGCGATGCACTCTGCCTTGTGGCCAAGTTAACAGGCTGTGCACTGTTCCTTGAGAGGACAGTGTGCTGCCTCTATTGCCAAGCCTTATTCTGTTACAGCATGGAGGATAGCAAATGGTGTGATCCTTACTTAGTTATTAAGTAAGCCACCAAGAGTCACCAAGAGTCACTCTGTGTGAGTTGGGCGGCCATATAAATTTTATAACTAACTAACTAACTAACTAACTAAATAAATAAATAAATATTACAGCCCATGTTAAGGCACGGAATTGGTGGATTCCCCCCGAAGCACTGCTTATCAAAGGGAAAACAATCGGCAATCACTCTCTCTAATTTGGGATGGAGCAAGAATGTCAGGTTTAGCCACCTATCAGCTGTCTGACTAACAGGTAGTTGGCATTAAATGGGGCCAGTTTTTGAAGTAGGAGGAACTCTCCCTGTGCCCCTCACAACCGCTCTTCTGCATCTGTTGAACACATTGAAAAAATAGCCTGGCTGATAGGTAAACAGAACAAGGGGGGATCAGGAGGAAGCAGAAGGGAGTGACTGAAAATGGGTAATCTCCATCCCTGAATAGTGCTGCAAAGGAATGCTGGTTCTGGCAGAAAGTGACCAAGGCATTCTGCTCTTCTCTCATAGCCAGCGGCACCTGGAAACAGTTGCTGAATGTAGTGGAATTCCAGATTTGTGTAATTGTGATTGGTGCATGTGTTAATACAACAGTCATCACAATGGCACTTCATCCAGCCAAAACCACAATGGAATGGGAAAAATTGTGCCTGCCCCCACACCAAGGGAATATAAGTAACCATGTTGAATTGCATGACAACCAAAGAACCCGCAGCTGAAAGAGACTGATGCCTGTTTGGGTGATAGCTGCAGTGCTCTTGCATGAATCCTTAGAGGCAATTACAAGAAAAAGAGAGAGAGGACCCCACCCCACCTCTTGTTGGCAGAGACCACCCTTGACCAAGAGGTAGGGAAGCATGCTAGAACGTATCCATAGCAAAAATTGTAACAGAACAAGAGGAAAACATTACTTTAAACCTGAAACGATTAAAGTTGATGCTAAGCTGCCTCAGGGAAAGGCTGGAGATGAGATGAAGGCACCATCATGAAGCCACAGCAGAAAAAAACAGTTACTGGTGAATGTCTGTGTTGTGATTAATGGGACAGAAAAGCCGGGTGAGGGGATCTATGGCTTCCTTAAGACCACCTGGTAAATGCTGCAGTGAAGGGGGATTATAACAAGCAATTTTGATAGCTCATTTGCCAGCCACATCGTCTTCTAACATAGTATGTTAGGTAAACCAGAAAGATGTTATCCAGCTAGCTGAAAAGAACTTTTGATGTCAGGAATTTTAAAGTACATGGAGGATAAAGACATAATTAGTCTTCCCTTATCAGTTTGGTTGTACTGACATACACCAGGGTGCTCTTAACAGGAAAATACCTTTCTTAAAAAAATGTTTTCCTCTTTTTTTTCTTTTTTTGAATGGTGGCAGGGAGTAAACTGGTTGGTGCTAACAAAAAAAATCAGTTGTAGAGAAATGGGTCATGTGCTTCCAGTTATATATGGAAGCAAAAGCAAAAGAAACTTACCACTCTGAAACTTCAGCTTGATAGCGCTCAGTGAGGATGATCCCCACTTTTCCTATTTTGTTCCCTTACACCAGAGGTTCTCAAGCTGTGGATTGGGAGCATATGGAGCGGGGTGTCACACTTGTTCCCATATTGCCTGGATGCTGGTGGCCTTCTTCAATCCACTGATGCTGAGCCAGACTGTGTGGGATCCAGACGGATCCAGGTGCCAAGGATCCCCTTCAGTGGCTTTTGCATTCACAGCAACAAATACTGCAACAATCTTAGCACCACCTTCCTGAGCACCACCCAAGATGATCAAGCCAGATCAACGTGCTCTTGCCTAATTTTGAGCATCTTGATTTGACGGCCTTAAAATCCTCCTCCTCCTCCTCCCCCCCTTTTTTCTATTCCAAGGGTGGATCTTTCTGGGGGTTGTTAGGCTGGTCCTGGTACTGCTCCTTGTCTGCTTCAGACAATCTGTCTGTGTCTCTTCTAATTCTTGCAGAAGGGTGATAGGGAGTGGAAGTGGCAGTGGGAGACCAGTTCAACTGATTCTCAGGAGCAAATTGGAGCTATTCCAGGTACAGTTGGAACAAAAGCTATTGGAGGACAGCCCTGCCTCAGGATTGAGTTCTGATAGAGTTTCAGTTTTGGTGTACTATTCTGGCTTGTCCAGGTTGAGCTGGAACCTTATCAGAATGTAGTCTAACAGTTTTATTTGGCATGTGTGAGTGTGTTACCAATATCATTATTTTATGTGACATAATGTTAGCCCTTTTAGGTAATCCAGACAAGAAGCACAACCAGGAGTATCAGCACAATCTTTATTGTAAGGTAAACAGAACCTTGCATGACTGAAAGCATTTCTCCCCTTCTCTCTTTTTAGTCTCTGGAAAACTACAGAGGGTCCCTTCTGAAATGCTTCCCTTGTTTTTCTTCCAGCTGCGGACTGAGTTGCCTCTTATCAGACTGTTGCCTAGGCTGTGGTTCTTCCTCCTGTCTCCCAAGGTCATTCCCACATACCATCACACATGGTAACATAAAGCTTGAGAACAACCAGGAGATAGAGTCTCCCTTTTGGGGGGAGATGGGCGGTAATAGAAATGTGATAGATAGATAGATAGATAGATAGATAGATAGATAGATAGATAGATAGATAGAAAGAATCCAAATCAGAAATTTATCAGAAAGAACAAGGGAAAGACCCTGGTTTCCTTGAACATGTGTTTCAGTAACATTCATTGTGGATATGTTCTTCCTCTGGTTATATTGGACTGCAACTCCCATAACCCTCAGTTAGCATGGACTTTGATCATACTGACTAGGGACTATAGAAATTGAAATCCAATATCAAGTTCACACAGACTGAACAATGCTGATAGCAATTGTTGGCTATCCAGACAGTTCTGGTTTAATTCTCTTAGGGATGACAAACTGCAGTTTAAAGCTGATCTATGGTGCGTAATGTCTCAGTAATAAAAAAGCGAGATAACATTACTTCTCAGCATAACAGAATCATGATGACATTCACTCTACTCTTAGATGTTTTGAGAGCATTTATTGGTAGTTTTTAGTCTGAGCAAAGAAGCAAATCAGATTCTAAGGGCCCTACAGAGTTAAAGACATTTAATAGATGTTCTCCCAAGGAATTTGTAGGAGGTATAGCTCTTAGAGGTGGCATGGAGTAAAGGGTTTGGGGGAATGCCAGAATTTCTCAGGATAAATAAATATTCACCAGTTACAATTCCCATGATTTTTTAAATTAATGTTTTATTAATTTTTCAAAGTATAATTAAAATACAAAATATTATCCTAACAGTCAGAAATCACGCTGAGACGAGGAGTAGGTCTCTAGTGTTTATTACTGCTACATAAAACAGAATCTAACAAACTGAAGAAGTGTGGGAAAACCCAGACAGATAAACCCCAAAAGTTAAGGCGGGTCTGATCTGTGTCTCTTTGAATGGCTGCTTAATTCCTCAGTACTATGCATGCGTTTTCCCCCCTGGATAGAGGCCCCTTCCAGCTCGCCATCAGTACTCATGACAGATATAGAATATAGAACAGACAGAATACAAGACTAAAAATAAACAAGAAAAACTAAAACAGATAGAAAAACATAAAAGATGAGTGACTTCTGACCTTCTTCAACACAGATATAAAAGCATATTTTAAAAAATTAATCTCTTACTATTAATTAAACATTTAGTAACATTATTTCTCTAAAATCAAACCATTTAACCATTAAAACCCAAAATCAGAACTTCATTTTTTTCAGATATAAGCAAATTGTCCAAAAGCGGTTTCCAAGTAGAAACAAATCCAGTTACGGTATTTTCTCTTATCAGTGCTATCAATTTAGCCATTTGCACCAGTTCCATTAATGTAACCATCCAATCCTCCATTGAGGGAATTTGTGCATCCTTCCATCTTTGAGCATATAAAAGTCTTGCTGCTGTTATCATGTGTAAGAACAGAGTCCCATGCTGCTCTGTGAACTGTTGATCCATCACACCCAAGAGAAACAGCTCTGGTTTCATTTGTACATCCACTTTTAGAATCTTTTGAATAATAATACATATTTGATTCCAGAATTTCTTAGCTCTTCCACAAGTCCACAATAAATAATAGAAAGTTCCTTCACCCTGTAAACATTTCCAACAAACATTTGATACCCATTGTACATTTTTGACAACTTAACAGGTGTTAAATATCAGCGGTACATCATTTGGTAAAAATTCTTCTTCAAGTTGTAATTCAAAGTAAATTTCAAATGTTTGTTCCATATATTCTCCCATTGTTCAAGCATAATATATACCCAAAATTCTTAGCCCATTTAATCATACAGTCTTTAACATATACATCTTCTAAGTTCAGTTGCAACAACATTTTATACATTTTCTTAATAGGATGTTCATCATTTGTACAAAGTTCCATTTCAAATTGTATTTTTTCATTAACAAAAATATATACCTTCTTGTCCAAATTAAACCGTTCTGACAGTTGTAGTAGTAAACCAGTGACAAGCATGACTTCCAGTTCTAATTGTTTCCTTGTTTTAAGTTTAGGTACACCTTCCTCAAAATTCAACAAATCTTCATATCTCAACCAGCTTGGTTTGCCTGCCATCTCTCTTCTGAAAAAAGCTTCTTGAGGAGATAACCACATACTGTAGGAACATTAGGAGACAGTATTGATTTATATTTGTTCTAAACCCTCAATATGACACACCTAACAAAATGGGTTTTAAAATCTTAATTAGCTTTAGCCATTAAAAAAAAAAAGTAGGCATGCCACTCAAATCTGAGATCAAATCCTTCTAATACCAATAATTTCTTGTCTTTCAAAATCATCCAATCCTTCATCCAAAGCAGAGAACAGGCAGCAAAGTACATTTTCAAATCATGTAAACTTAAACCTCCTTGTTCTTTGGCATCTTGTAACAATTTATACTTAATTCTTGGTTTCTTCCCTTGCCAGATTAACTTAGAGATATCTTTCTGCTATTGTTTAAACAGTAGATCTGTTGTCAAAATCGGTATTCTCAAAAACAACAAAAACAACATTCTAGGCAAAACGTTCATCTTAATCACAGATATCCAACCCATCATTGACAACTGTAATTTTTCCCACCTTAACAAGTCTTTTTTTATATCATTCCAAAGTTTAACATAATTGTTCTGAAACAACACACAATTCATATTTGATAATGTCACCCACAAATATCTGACATTTTTAAAATTTTTTAAACCAGTCTTACCCATCAACATTTCTTGATTGTGTATAGTCATTCTTGATCAACATCTTTGTTTTTTGTTTATTTACTTTAAGGCCAGCTAATGACCCAGATTCCTTCAGTTTCTTATCAGGTGTTCAACAATATTCAAGGGATCCTATAATATCAAAACTAAATCATCAGCAAAGGCCCTCAATTTGAAGACCTCTTTCTTTATCTTCAAACCCTTTATTTGATCATGTTATCTAATGTCTAATTCCCATGATTTTTTGAAGGACATCATAATAATTCATTGTTAAAATAAAAATGAACATTTTTCGATAAACATTGACTAGCATTCTTGGGCCATCATAGTTCCTCTTCAGAATATCTCAATTACTTGAAGAAGCATTGCCAGATATGCTGTGATCCTTAAAGATGATCTATGCTCAAATCTTCACTTGGCCAGAAAGCTCACCTGGTGAAGTTAATAATTATCCATGCAACCTAGCCTTCCACTTGGAGTTCATTATAATAAATGAAGAGCCATCCCGAAGGCCAAGGTAGGATATAAATGCCATAATAAAAGGTGCTTAGAAATTGTATCACAGTTTTCAAATTGACAGCTTTCCCTCAGAAACCTCAAACTCAGGAACTACATATTATTATTTATTTTATTTGATAGAATTGTTTGTATGTAGTTTACTTGAGTAATTTTAATTTTAAAGGGTTTTAAAGAGTTGTGCATGATCTTCTTGTTTAACCCCAAATCAGGGGTAGGTTATCTAAATTTGGCAACAACTAGTTCCTGATTACTTGTTTCCTGATTAGGAACCATCATGGTTTGGAAAGGATGCCTTTTGAAGAGACCTATAAATAGAAATGGTAGCAGCAATCTTGTTTAAATGGACTTGTGTTGTAGATAACATCTGCCTGGAATGGATGCAAACCCCACTTGAAACATTCCTGATGCAACATAAATGACTGTGGGATAGTATTTAATGTTAAAATTGTCTCACACAAACAACAACATTTTTCCTATCCAACTTTTAACATGACACAATGCTTGCCACAGATCTACTGGTCCGGTTGCTGCTGCACAGCATCCAGTTCCAGATCTCTGTAACTCTGCCAATTTTGTGGAGTTTATCTTTCCCAAAAGAGCACATAAGGCGTTAAGGAGTCTGCATATATATGGGCAATCAGTTTACTTTCACATTTCACTTAATGTGATCTATTCAAGAAAGAGGTGTTACATTTCACTTAATGTGATCTGCATATCAGAGAAACCCTTCCTAAAACAGCCTTCTCCAAGCTACTGCCTTTCTGACATGTTGGACATTATTTCTGATAAACCCTCAGATTTCCAAAACTCTGCTCTATGGAATAATTTGATGCCCCTCCTGGGGAAACCAGAATCACTTGGCCTTCTGGGCTCTGAGCAAACTGGCATGTACATAATCACACAACATATTTATTTTCTGGTTGAGGTATTTGCTCATGATGGAATAATAAATGTTCTCTCCATTTAAATATTTAAAACCACGTTAATCTAAGAAGCATTCTGATCTATGTCTCTTCTTCTAATCTCTATTATTTTAAATACTTTTTGTTCATTGCCCATGAAGTGGCTTGTTATATGGGACAATGGGTATCTCAGAAACAGTGGAATCAGATCATTCAATGTCCAAAACAACTCTGTACCTTAAAAGTAAATCTGATACAGAATTTAATTCAAATTGGAAACCATTCTTGGACTATAGCTTAATTCATGTATTTGTACATCATTCAAAATTTGAGTTTTTCTATGTATAGAGTTGATACTTTAATGTTATGGGATATTTAAAACAGCAGAATCCCACCTTGGACTCAATCTATTGTAGCTATTTGATGATTTATATTGTATTAACCATGGTTCTTCATATTTATCTTTGCTTAAAGTTTAATAATGATTTTAGTCATTAATAGGAATATATTAACTCATTCATCATATTTAACTAATGATATACCAGGAATCTATAGCCACGTTGACATTTTTAGATCCCTTGTTCATTGATTTGTATTTTACTCTTTCATTCTTTTTATCTGTTTTCTATTTGTGTTTGTTTATACATTTTCTCTAAAAAAATTATAAAATTAAGAAAGTGGAATCAGAAACATTTTCTGGATTACACTGCTAATTGGCAAAGAAAAAAAAAAACTTGCTCTGCCTGTTCTTGTGCCTTTAGCATGAGACATTTCAACATTTTTTCTACAAATTATCATTTAGGAGTATTATTCACTCTGTGAACATTTTTATTGGCTTTCAAAATGTATTGCCCCTTATTCTTTCAAGATTTGTTTGATAAAGCATTTGGAATATTTACATGGTGAAACAAAATGGGTGCTTGTTCATTTACATTGCTCTTCTGGGATTCTGTGGTGAGGAAGTCAGAAAAACAGATTTTCCCTTTTTAGCCATTAGGTGGGAGTGAATGCCTAAGGAAACAATTGAAAATAAGCATCAATTAAGGACACAGTTCCATGCACACTTATCTGGGATTAAGCTTTATAAGGTCTGAGTCTTGACAAATTGTCAAAAGATAACTGATAATGCTAATTTTCTGAGTTATTAGAAGACTCTGGTCAGAGCTCAAAACTCTGAATAACAGACATGTGTTGATATAATATCCTCGGTTATTTTTGGTGAGACAGGGAGGGAAGAATATAGCTGATAGAATAAAACAAGACTGGATTATCTAGATTGCTAGATGATTACTTCTCCTAACCTATCCTACACAGTTTCAAGCAGAAGAGTTCATTTTGACTTACTTTGTCAATTGTCAACTGACAATTTGTCAACTGACACGATTCTTGTCAGTTAACTTTTGGTAGGGCTCCTTTGAGTTTAACAGACTGATGCTGTTGGCCTTCCGAAAGAGATACTTGCCTCTGCAAAGAAAAGCTTTGTGTATGACAGTAACAGTTGTGGAGGTTATCGTGTATGATGACCTATACCTGGGATAAACATGAAGAAAGGCACAGACCTACAAAGGAGCAGGCAAGCTAAAGCCTCTAGAAGACCCTGGAGAGAAAAGAGAGAAATTACAGAAAGCAGACTGTTGCCTTTTCTTTGGTGTAAAGGGAGGCAGTATATGGGCACAATAAATACCATTGTTTATGGTACATGGTGTTAGTATCTGTCATCAGGGTGGGTTAGAGTCTTGTTAGTAGAGAAGAATGTAGAGGTGCTGGGATAGCCATAGTAAGGTAATCCTACATATTATCAGGCATTACATTCTGGGATGTACATGTCATAGTAGGATTTAGATTGCTTTCTTTAGCATTCCTATGTAACATTTCTGAGGTATACGACCCAGAACCGTGCTTAGTTCAGGGCTCTTTGGCATTCTTTTGGCTAAGAGCCTAGTGATCACTGAAATTGTGTGTGCCAATAAAAGATACATTACTTTGTTGCATCTATCACCAAATGCTTTGGTTCCTTATTTAAAGTGGGCATTTTCCCCACAACACAGTGAAGAATATGGTGGCTGAACATTATAAGAATGACTTGGTGAGCTATATCACGAAAAAGGAGCAGCTAAGATCCTGTTTGTTTATCTGTCCACATCAATGGATCTGAGAGATCTTGGATGAACCACTCCAGTTTCATTTGCTTCGGTAAACAAAGAGAAAACCCTCAGCCAAGAGAGGATAAAACTTGATCTCTCCTGGTGGAGGCTTGTATTGCAACTGTGGCAGCAAGACATTTTGAGAAGGGGCTGTCAGAAATAAAATTAAAGTGAATCCAGAGGGATGGCTATGCTGCAGCAAAAGCAGTGATGACTGATGTGGCTCTTTAAAGATTAAATCTTTATGATGGTATAAATCAGGAGCTCTAGGAAATGGTATGCATCTACTGTATGTATACTCATAGGGGTGGGGCAACTTTGGAGGGCTGGGAGCTATAGCCAATTTGTTATGCATGCCCCCACTTTTTATCTGATCAACAGTGCTGGGAGGTTGTAACAGTTTCCAAAGTCATCGCTGTTAGAGTCTTGTAATACCCTTAGAGATGAACCAATTTATGACACAGTAGTATTAACTTTAGTGAACTGCAGTCCATGAGACCTCTCTGATGAAATGGATCATAATCCATGAAAGCTGGTGCCTTCTTAAATGTGTGTTGTTGTTTTTTATTTGTTTAGTCGCTAAATATCATTGTAAAGCCATGGACATCATGACACAAATGATGCAATATACACAGTTGTATCAGATGTATTTATTTATTAATTAAAAGTATATGTCTGCAACTCTGGGCAGACATGATGTAAGTAATCAATGGTGTCATCTGCATGATGATATCATGACAATGTGTCATCATTTTGATGTCCTCATGACTTGTTTTGAATGGTACTGTACAAAGCCAAAAAGCACAGAATATGAAGCAATACTGTTAATTGTTGCAGCTCAATATACAGTTAAAGGGGCAAGTTCAAAAGTAAGCTACTCTAGATCATGATAGCATTTATACCTTTAAATAGTGGAGAAAACCAGACATTCTATGCGTGAAACTTGGCTTATCAGATAGATGGAAGTGTTGAAGAGCTGCTGTATGTCATGCAGTACTCAGATGACCAGAAACTAAGTTGCAATTCTATAAATTGATTATCTGCCATCCAGAGGCCATCCTTAGATCCAGTCTACCTGGACAATTTTTGTTCAAGTCTCCAACCTTCCCTTTATATGACTCAAAGTGGGGTATAGCTCAGAGATGGCTTTGGTTGTGCTTGTCAATGATCTGCGATGAGCTTGGGGTTGTGTGTCCATCCTGGCTCTCCTTGATCTCTCAGTGGCCTTTGATATCATCGACTATGGTATCCTTCTGGACTGGCTGAGGAGGTTGGGAGTGGAGGGTGTCATTTTGTGGTGGTTCTCCTCCTCCCTCCGAGGCTGATTCCAGTCAGTGTTGGTGGGAGGAGAGTGGTCAAGCCCTAGGCCCTTGCTTTGGGGGATGCCTCAGGTCTCTACTTTTTCCACCCTCCTTTTTAATATCTATGTGAAGCCACTGGGGGAGATCATCTGTTGGTTAAGGTATCATCAATATGTGGTTGATATCCAGTTATATATTTCTTTCTCCACCCAGATACCTGAAGCTATTGAGGTGCTTTCCCAGCATCTGGAGGCTGTGAGGGTCTGGATGGGGAAGAACAGGCTGTGGCTCAACCCTGCCAAGACTGAGTGGTTATAGGTTTTATAGGCCCAGATCCAGGAGCTGGAGGGTTTCCATCTTTGGTTCTGGATGGGGTGGCACTACCCAGTTCAGACTTGGTGCACATTTTGAGGATTCTCCTGGACTTTCAGCTTTTGTTTGAAGGCCAGGTAGCAGCTGTGGCTGGAACAGGGAGCTTTGCACAATAGCATCTTATGCACCAATTGTGCCCATTGATGGACTGGGGGGCCCAGCTAATGGTCCCCATGCCTTAGTCACCTCCCATCCAGAAAATTCAGCTGATCCAGAATGCAGTGGTACATATAGCTATGGGCACATCTTGCTTTACCCATGTAACATTGCTACTCTGTGAGCTGCACTGGCTCCCAATAGGCTTCCAGGTGCGATTCAAGGTGCTGGTTATCCATTTTAAAGCACTATGTTTCATAGGCCTGGGTTACTTGCAGGACTGCCTTTTCTCACAAACATCTGCCCACCCCACATCCTTCCACAGAGAGGGCATGCTCTAGGTTTCTTCTTCCAAATCTTGTCATCTTATGGGACCTAGGAAGTGTGCCTTTTCTCTGGCTGCCCCTGTCCTCTGGAAATACTGTATCTCCCTTCCCAACTCTGTTCAGCTTTAGGAAAGCTGTTTTATATTGTATATATGTTAATGTTATGTGGTTTTTGTTTAATTTATTGTCTGTGTTTTGTTGTTATACACCACCCAGAGTTACACTGTTTGAGTTAAGCAGCCTTATGAATCTAGTTAATAAAGAAATAAATAAAATCAAGTCAGCACTGACTCTTAGTGACCACACTAATAGACTCTCTCCAGGATAATCTGTGCCCAACCTGGTCCTCCATGTCTTCCAACATGAATCACCATTGTTATTAAGTCCATCCACCATGCTGCTGATTGCACTCTTCTTTTTCCTGCCACCTTTCCCAGCACAATAGACTTCTCAAGAGACCTGATCTTCACATGTTGTTGTTGTTGTTAGTTGCTGTCGAGTTGTTTACGACTCATGGCGACCCTATGTATAACAGAGCAAAATGCTGTTCAGTCTTGCGCCATATGCCTGACTGTTCCAATGTTTGTACCCATTGTTGCGGTAATTGTATCAACCCATCGCATTGAAGGTCTTCCTCTTTTCTGCTGTCCCTCGACTTTACCAAACATGATATTTTGTTCAAGCGATCGGTCTTTCCTGACAATGTGCCCAAAGTATGAGAGTCTAAGCCTAGTTATCTTTGCCTCTAGGGAACATTTTGGTTGTATTTCTTCTAAAACTGATTTGTTTGTTCTTCTGGCAGTCCATGGTATTTTCATGAAAGTTGGACATTAAAAAAGGAAGATAGAAGAATTGATGCATTTGAATTGTGGTGTTGGTGAAGCTTATTGAAAATACCATGGTCTTCACATAATATGTCTAAAATATGATAATTTGAGTCTGTCATTTATGACTGAGAACTCTGGATTACTCTGTTCTGTTATCCATTTGTTTGTTTTCTTGGCTATCTTTGGTATTCTCAGGAATCTTCTTCAATACCAAATTTCAGAACACTCAATATTCTTTCTATCCTGCTTCTTAAACCTTTGCTTCCACAGAATGTCACAGGGAAAACCATGGCCTGCATAATTTTGTACTTAGTAGATATAGACATGTCATAGTATCTGAATATTGTAGGTATAATCACATCCTGGCATCTGAACATTGTTGTCAGGGCCTTCATTGCTCTCCACCAAGTGCTATTCCATGGTGTATTTCTTGATTGGTGGTTCCTTTACTGTTGATAGTCAGTCCTAAAAGAGAGGAGATACACATATACTATATATCTTCCCTGTCAATGTTAAGGCTGGTTCTTGTACCCGTTGTCATTAGTTTGGTCTTCTTTATAGTTAATCTAGTTCCACTGTGCTTTTTGATTTTCATTAGTAGAGATTACTGATTATTTGCATTTTTAGCTTTCAGAGTAGCGTCATCAGCATAGCACAGGTTATTGATTGTTTGTTCCTCCAATTTAAAACCACACTTCTTTTCTTCCAATTCAGGCTCCCTTATATATATTGGGCAGCTAGGTTGAATAAATAAGGAGAGAGTATACAGACTTGTCTCATTTCTTTGCTGACCAGGAATCAGTCTGTTTTACCACATTCTGTCTAGACTATGGCTTCCAGTCCTATGTATAGGCTTCGAGCTAGGAGTGTGAGAGGTTCTGGGATTTCCACTCTCCTAAGGATATTCCATGGTTGATGAAGTCACAAGCCTGTCTATAATCAATGAAGCACATATTGGTTTATTTTTGGTATTCTTTGGCTTCCTCAATTCTCCATTCTGTATCAGCAATAATATCTCTTCTCTTCAGCCTTTTCTAAAGCCAGCTTGAACATCTGGCATCTCCCTTTCCATGTAGAACCCCAATCTGCATTGGATGATCCTAAGCATTATTTTGCTAGAATGTGAAATTAAGGATATTAGAAGATAGTTTGCACTCTCTGTTAAGTCTTCTTTCTTTGATATTGGTATGTAGACTGGCCTTTTCCAATTTCCTGGCCACTGTGTTATTCTCCACATTTATTAGCATTATTTGGTAAAAATCTTAGTAAAGATTTTTCTTCTGTTGCTTGCCCTATTTCTATTCCATCAGTTCCTATAGCCTTCTGACTAATGATCATGCAGAGAGGGAACATTACAGATTCTGTCTGTAAGAGAATTCCATCTGGCGGGGTCCAGGAAGTATGCCTTCTCTGCAGTGGCTCCTACCCTCTGGAACATCCTTCAGAGATAAGACAGATTCCATCTCTTGTGGCCTTCCGAAAAAAACTAAAAACCTGGTTCTGCCACCTCACTTGGGGTGGGAGGGGGAGTAATCACCCCTGGAGGTGGTTCAGGCCCTAAAATGGCCTCTTAGATACACGTGGGTGATATTCCAACTAGTATCATCATCTGGATTTTATACTGTATTTATCTTCAATATTACAGTATATTTGTATTTATATTTATTGTGGTATTTTAATGTTTTTATCCTCGTTGTAAACCGCCCAGAGTCCCCCCTTTATGGGGAGATGGGCAGTGGCAAAAATTAATAAAATAAGTAAATAAATAAATGACCAGATGATCTAACTTCATCTTCTAGAACTAGAGGTTCTTATAAATAGGGAATATCTTTTAAGACATCTTGGATGCTGACATCTCTACTGTACAGAATTTCAGTATACACCTTTCCACCTTTGTTTGATTTTTTAAAACTGGGCTGGATGAATCCAAAGCTGGGGTTAAGATTGCTGAAAGAAACATTAACAATCTCAGATATGCAGATGACACCACTTCAATGACTGAAAGCGAGGAGGAACTGAGGAGCCTCATGACAAAGGTGAAAGAAGAAATTGCAAAAGCTGAGTTGCAGTTAAACCTCAAAAAAACCAAGATTATGGCAACCAGCTTGATTGATAACTGGCAAATAGAGGGAGAAAATGTAGAGGCAGTGACAGACTTTGTATTTCTAGGTGCGATGATTACTGCAGATGCTGATTGCAGGAAATCAGAAGACGTTTAATTCTTGGGAGAAGAGCAATGACAAATCTCAATAAAAAAGTTAAGAGCAGAGACATCACACTGACAACAAAGGTTCGCATAATTAAAGCAATGGTATTCCCAGTAGTAACATATGGCTGCGAGAGCTGGACCATAAGGAAGGCTGAGCAAAGGAAGGTAGATGCTTTTGAACTGTGGTGTTGGAGGAAAATTCTGAGAGTGCCTTGGACTGCAAGAAGATGAAACCAGTCCATCCTCCAGAAAATAAAGCCAGACTGCTCACTTGAGGGAATGGTATTAAAGGCAAAACTGAAGTACTCTGGCCACATAAGAAGAAGACAGGACACCCTGGAGAAGATGCTGATGCTAGGGAGAGTGGAAGGCAAAAGGAAGAGGGGCTGACCAAGGGCAAGGTGGATGGATGGTATTCTAGAGGTGACGGATTCGACCTTGGGGGAACTGGGGGTGGTGACAACTGACAGGAAGCTCTGGCGTGGGCTGGTCCATGAAGTCACAAAGAGTCAGAAATGACTGAACAAATAAACAACAGCAAAAACCAATTAATATCTATCCATTGACATCTTTTAGCATACCAAACTGGAACCACCTTCTGAGGTTGGAGATCTTTCAGAAGACTTCCCTTGTTTTTCCATGTCTGTTTCTACTGTTGATGTCTTTACAGATGCTGTTATAATACTGCTTCTTGTCTCTTCTAACAGATCGCTGAAATTTGTGAAGTTCCTTCCTGTGATTTTTGTCCTTCTTGGCTTTGGCTTCGCTTCTCTTCTTGGCAATTTCCATGGTTTGTTCTGACATTCAGATTGCTTTTGTCGGTTTCTTGATCTGTGGATGTCTTTTTTCACATTCCTCCATAACAACGTCTTTGATTTTATGCCATAGTCCCTCTAGTTTCCTATCAATGCAGTTCAGGACTTCAAAGCAATTCCTGATGTTCTCCTTGAAAGTGGTGGGTATACAGTGTGCTCATGATCAAATAATGGAAACTGATTGGCTTTCTATTTCTGCTTTAGCTTGACTTGGAACTAGCCCATGAGCATTAATGATTTGTTCCAGAGTCAACCCCAGCCCCCATTTTGCTGTTATTACTGAGCTAGTTTGCTATACCTCCCCCAGAGGTCTCGTTATTCATATATTTTTAAAGACACTCATGAATATTTAGCAAGTACAGTTGTTTTTTTTAAAAGGGTCTGGATTTGTTCACAGTACAGTATTTTTTATATTCTACAAATGCCTATGAAGCCTATATGGGGCCCAATATCATTCTTGGAAAATGATGGTATTAGAGGCTTATGCTTTGTTTTTCAGTATGCCAGCTCTCTGTTTATTTCCTTATTAAGAGCCTAAAAAGGTGGGGCAGTGAGCCTGGTAAACACCAGTGAAAATATC
The DNA here is from genome assembly GCF_035149785.1 of Candoia aspera. NCBI lineage: Eukaryota > Metazoa > Chordata > Lepidosauria > Squamata > Candoiidae > Candoia > Candoia aspera. The sequence goes on along the minus strand of NC_086159.1, from coordinate 33,258,716 downwards.
TGCAGGCAAATGTGTGCCCGCATTGCCTCTTCTTAGAGAAAAGAGGAAGGATTTGCTTTTTCTGTTGTGGCCTTCTTCAACCTAGTGCCTTCCAGATGTACTGGCCTAGAAAGGCTGCCTGGAAATTCTGAGGGCACACTTCAAAACATCCAAGTGATACCACATGGAGGCTTCAAACATTGGG